>NC_059108.1:57834185-60334185 GCF_020740685.1 Jaculus jaculus
ATCAAGCTCCCACCAATCATGGCCTATAAGAGGGCCTACACTTATTAAATTCTCTCTAAAAGAAAATAGTGGTTGTCCCATTTATCTGGTGCTAACTTCACTCTCCATTGGAGAATTTGCTTTTCTTTTTCAGATGGATGCAGAATCTGAGGAGAAAAGTCAAGAAAATTAAATAATATACTTCATGTTTCAGAAGTCAGAGGGAGAAAGTGGCATACTTATAAACATGACACATCCTATTTTAAAGGAATAAATTGAAGAAAGCATATTCAGTAATAGGTTAATAATAACTGAATGTAAAATCATGGGGGATGGTTATTCAAAATTCAAGATGTTGTGAATAAGCCAGATGGAAACCTATTTTCTTAGATAGTAGTGGCATGTGCAGAAGCCATAGACTTGCTAAACAAATTTTCAGTGTCACGGATGGTTACCTTCCAGTGAGTTGTTGGCCAGGGAGTTTCCTTATGTCCCCAAATCATTACAGGCTATTGCCAAGGCTCTTGGTTTCCCACCAGAAATAGATGGTAATTCCCTCTTGAAAATTTCACCTACCTCAAGGGCACTGAGAAATCAAACTAGAGCTGAGCTAAAAATCTCCTCCTTGTAGGCCAGCTGATAGAAAGCTGGTAAAAGCTGCATTGTATGCAACCCTAAGGGAGACAGAAGTCATCAGGTTTTAATACAATGGACATTACAAGCCTTAAGTTAGACCAGCCAAGCAAAATTATAAAAGTGTGTAATAGTGGCATGTCTGTTATGAAGGAAACCAACTGCTCTCAAATTGTAGTGTAGGTCTGCTCCATGGGAGGGAATACATGCCTGGTACTGAAAACCTAATCAAAAGCCTATGGTGGAGGAGGTCATGAGCTCTAGTAGTGTGATGCCTGCTCTTCTCTGTCCAAATGCCTGTATCATGCTCACCAAACTGTCCTGTAAGCATTTTACTTAATGTTCATATCCATATATTAATGCTACTCTCACTGCTTAGAACAGGTTTTCTTTACAGGTGCCCGCAGGGATGACTCAGAAGACTCCATAGTTCTGAGAAGAAGTCACAGAGGAGTATTCAACACTGAAATATCTTTTTCATATCTTCTAAGGCTAAGGGTCCATTGTGAAAGAAATGACAGAGAGAATGTAAAAGCCAAAGAAAAGTTTGGTCTGCTTCCAATGCAATTGTTCATACAGGAATTGGCCTCAATATCCATGACCTCATAGTGCTTAGGACTACCTGAAGTAGACCCTCATAACAGGAAGAAAAGCTTATGACATAAAAATAAGAGAGATACTAATGGAGAGAGGGAGGTGATATGATAGAAAGTGCACCTGAGGAGGGAAAAGTAGGGGAGGGGAGAAAACTATGTTTTATTTTCAGTAATTATGGAAGTTGTCAATAAAAGAGTTTTTAAAAGTTTATAATGGGGCTGGAGAAATTGATTGCTGATTAAGGTACTTGCCTCCAAATTCTAGTAACCTGATTTTGATTCCCTAGTATCTATGTCTGAGACACACAAAGTGAAACATGTGTCTGGAGTATCTTTGCAGTAGCTAGAGGCCCTGGCATGCCCACTCTCTCCCTTTTCCTCTTTCTGCCTGTCTTTCTTTCTCTCTCTGCTTGCAAATAAAATAAAATGAAAAAACATATGTTAATAACTACAAAAGGGAAAATACTTGGCCAGTGACAAGCTCTGTGACAATGAGACACTAAAAGATGAGTGAACATTATGTGTTTCTTTCATGAGCATTGTAAAAATATTTTAAAATTTTTAATTTTTTGTCAGATAAGCAATAACTAGCAAAACATTCATCCAGATAATTTTCTAGTAAAAATGCAAGTAAAAATTCCAAATTTCTGAACAATCCATTAAAACATATATTTTAGAATATACTAGGTTCCATAATATTCCATGTACTAAATAACACTTTGAAACTATATATCAATATGTACCGCTTAAACTGATAAAATTTCACTTGAATTTAACTATTGTTGTAAACCTTATCATATTATATTATATTTTATATTAGTCCTTGAAGAAGCAGGAGAGCTAAGACTGACGCCCATCTGAACACCCCCCGCCACACACACATAACACACACACACATGAAGCATGGGCCAGCTTCGAGGAAAGTGCTGCCCCTCCTGAACTTAGACTACAGGGTATGCAAGTTGAAGATAGAATGGTTGTGACTGTAGGGAGCAGTGATTGTATACAGTGGTAGTAAAGAGAAGGCTGGGCAAGTAGAGAGACTGTGGACACAGAGCCATGGTGTGGAGATGGAAGAAGTACTCTGAAGGAACCAGCCTGAGATGGAACTGTTGAAGGAAGCATAACAACAAGGAATACTACAGGTTATATTGCTAAGCTTTCTTGGTGCAATTCTCCCACAGTGTCTTGAGTAGCAGAAGCTCTTTTAGATGGGGGGGGGGGCATAGAGAAAAGTAGTGAATAATAAAATAAGAATAACAACAAATAGTCAAATCTTATGATCAGAAAACGAGCTCCCACCAGCAAGGGAAACACATGCAGATGGGCCTCCCACTTTGTCAGAAACTCAGTGACAGAAAGCTGGGCTTGGAAAGCATATCACTAAGCCATGACAGATGAGCTTGTAACTGGCTGTGGGTCTCAGGCTGGGGAACTTCTGTAGTAAGCAGAGTCCGAACACTGACTAAACTGGTTTGAGTTGCTAAGACAAACAACCACCCTTCCTGCCCCCACTTGCATAGACTACTATAACAGACAATCATGGGACTGACAGAAACAATGCTTATCCCATCTAGAAAGAAATACTGATGGGGGCTATAAAATCTGCTATTAAATGTTATTTCTTACCTTTTTTTGGGGGGGGGAATGTTATGAGATATGGTCTCTCTCTAGCTCAGGCTGACATGGAATCCATCCTGTAGTCTCAGGCTGGCCTCAAACTTACAGAGATCCTTCTAACTTAGTCTCCCAAGTGCTGATTAAGGTGTGAAACACCACACCAAGCTTTTAAAATTATTATTATTTATTTTGAGAAAGTGACAATGGTCACATCAGGGTCTTCAGCCACGGCAAACAAACTCCAGACAAGTGTGTCCCAGTATGGCACATATGTGACATTGAGTGTTTGTGTCACTGTTCATCTGGTTATGTGGGACCAGAACATGCAAATGTGAGTTTAGGCTTCACAGGCAAATTTCTTAACCACTAAGCCATCTCTCAAAACCTCCTTTCTTTTCTTACTTCAACTATTCAATTGCTTTGTTTTAGGTTGCATATCACCTAGACAGGCTGTCACTACTTATCACTGTGTTTCACCCATCATACAACCTTTTCTGTATTTCTCATACTTGTCCTTTCATCCAGAATTAAATATGTCTGCTCCTCTTTCTTTAAATCATATACTTTTGCTTTTCAATATTAATATCCTTACCTCATAAAGTACATTTTTCCCAGCCAGTTCATTTCTTCTGTCTCTGAACTGTTTCAGGGCATACCAAGCTCTCTCTTCACTTACAGCATATTCACCCTTGGTAATGTCCCCGGAGCCCAGTTAGTCACTCTCAGTTCTTATATCTCCAGAGTCCAGGAGTGGACAACACCTTCATTTTTTCTTGGCCTAATGCAAGCAGCACAGTGAAATTGTGGGTCAATCATTGCCACCCATGGCTGCTTCTTTATGGAGTTTAGAAATCTCACATTGATTTCTTTATTTATTTTTCTTTCTTAGTCAGTTTTATCAGGGACTAGAGTCTACACTTTTTTATCCTTTTTCTTCTGCTACTAGTTAATAGAAAGTCTACTGTCAATTCCATGTATCTGTTACTACAGTCAGCTTTCCTTTAAATAAGAATGTGGATCCTAACCCAAGTGAGGAGTACTCCCAGAGAAGACTCAAATAAAATAAAACAAACAAAAATAATTGGAAAAGTGAAAGAGAAAAACTGGAGTAAAGTGGTGGTGGTATAATTTCCAATGAGTTTTTGGTAAGGGAAACCACTAATGCCCCCAAAACATTACAGGTGATTGCCAAGGATCTTGGTTTCCCACCCAAATTAAGACTTGATTGCTGAATGCTCCATATCTTTGGGCTGCAGGATCCATAGAAATCAAGTTCAAGCTAAGCTGGAAAGCCTCTTTCCTATTGACTATGTGTCAGGATGCTGGAAAGATCTATGCAGCCTTTTGGATGGTGGGGAGATATCATCTGTCTTAGCCAGTAGTGGACCCTGTCTATAAGCATTATGGCTAGTCAGACAGGCCAAATGTGTCAACTGGTGAAATAGTGGCATGTCATTTATGGAAGAATGCAACTGGCCTCTATATTTGAGGTCTATTCCATAGGTGGAAAGTTATGTCTGGTATTGAAAACCTCGTCAAAAGCCATGGGTAAGGAGGTCATAAACCCTATGGGAGGAAATGACAAAATGGCTGATTTGGCTAAGTGAATATATTATGCCCACCAAACTTCCCTCTAAATACTTACCTTTATGCTCATATAGTAATGCTACTCTCACTTTTATTATAGAAGCTTCTCTTTGTTGATATTGTAGATGATGGGAGACTCGGAACTCATCAAAATGCTGATAAGAAGTTACAGTGGAGTGTTTACTACTAAATGAGACATCTTTACTGTACCCTCCAAGGCTCAGGGACCATTGCAGAAGAGGTGATGGAAAGAATGTAAGAGCCAAGGGAAGGAGAGAAGTGTTTTGCAATATTGCCTTCCAAACCCAAAATGGCCATGGTGTTCATGATATCATGGTGGATAATGCTACCTACACAAGAGCCTTCAAACTAAAGGGGGGAATTATGACATAAAAATAGAAGAGAAACTAGTTAGAAAGAAGGAATTCAGTGGAAGGAACACAGAAGAGTCCGAAAAGGAAGGGTGGTGGGTGGGGAATATGGTCAGGGTATATTGTCTATAGTCATGAAGATTATAAGTAAAAAGTTAAAAAATAAAAATTGTATTTGATATGATTATAAATTATATAAATATGGGAAAGTAGATAACTTACTCTCCTAAAGTGTCTTTGCCTAATCATGTAGTTTCAGGTACTAAAAAAAAACATATTTATATAATTTGAAAAATATCAGTAAATATGTTAAGGAAATATTATTGTCTATATATTGAAGGCCTCATGAGCAATTAAAAAATAATAGCCTGGATATCCATGGCCTCACCATGCCTGATAATACCTGCATAAGACCATCATAAGAGGAGGAAAAGAGCAAGACATCAAAAGTAAAAGAGAAACTAATTGAAATGGGGAGGGCATATGATGGAAAGTGGAGTTTCAAAGGGGTAAGTGGGGGTAGGGATGATATCACCATGGGGTATTTTTTTATAATCATGGACATTGTTAATAAAAAAAAATTCTATAAAAAAAAACTATAAAAAGAAAGGACTTTTGGTCAACATGGCATCCACCTAATCTTGCCTCACCTCATAGGGAAGGAAAGGCAAGACCCTTAAAGTTCAATGGGGGTATTTAAGGGTTTGATGATTCTAATAAACTTCCAGTGGAAGGGCACAGAGGAATAAAGTAGGGAATCCACTAAATCCCACATTCTCAGGTAGCCTAACAGTCCTCAAATCCCCTCAAGCAGCCATTCTAGCAACACTCCCAGCTGCAGGTTCCTCATGCACTAACCACTGGCTAAGTGGACCCGAGCCAGCAGGCTAGCCTCCCCAGCCCTAAGCTGCTTGAGTTCCATGCTCACAAACACTGTCCCACTCACCACTGTCCCCCAACTATGTGCACCATCCCAGGCCAGCAGGCTAGTGTCCCTGTCCTAGGCGTTCTGAAATCCACATGCACACAAACACCATCTCACTCACCACTGCCCCCACACCCATGTGCAAACACAGGCCAGCATGTTAGCATCTCCACCATAGACTTTATGAGCCACTGTGATGGGCAGACCATAGCACAAAAGGAATAACATGAAAAATCAAATGCAAGTAAATCTAACAAGATTTCCCAGTTTCACAATGGATATCTCTAATCAAAACATAGAAGAGACAATAAGATCAAAGCCACTAAATGAAGATACAAGTTATGCAACCCTGGCCAAGAAAATAGCATAACTTGCAGAAAATCACCAAAGAGCCAATAATTATAGGAATGTTGTCCTCTCTAGATTAGACCTAAAAAGAAAATAAACAGGAAGAGGTCCAAAGACGGTTAAATGACATGAAGTAGAGCAAATAAATTGAGGACCTCAATAACCAGCTGGCTAAGCTAAATGAAGACACACACACAAAAACACACATACACACAAAAAATACAAGGATGGAGGGAACTTGATAGAGGGATGGAAACTATACATAAAAAAAGCAGTAGAAAATACAAATCAAATTTAACAAGTCTAAAACTCTATAGAAGTTCTCAAGAGTAGAATCATACAAGTAGAGGTTAGAAACAAAGAACTGGAAGACAGAATGGAAGAAACAGTTCATGAGTCCAAAAGTTTCAAAAAGTTCAAAATTTTTTTGTGAATACAGCATGAGTGAATTATGGGATAACCATAATTGTCCCAATATTCAGATCATGGGAATACAAGAAGTGGAAGAAATTCAGACCAAAGACATGGAGAACTTACTCAACAAAATTATTGAAGAAAACTTCTCCATCCTCTCAAAAGAATGTCCCATTAAGTTACAAGAAGCTAACAGAACTGAAAGAAACTGGACCAAAAGAGAAATTCTTCAACACATATTATCATTAAGACTGTAAATATAGATCACAAAGGCAAATTCCTAAAAGCAGCTAGGGAGAAACAACACAGTACATATAAAGGATACCTCATCAGAATTATTTCAGACTTCTCAATGGAAACACTGGAAGCCAGAAGGGCCTGGAATGGAACACTGGAAAGTCTAAGAACTCATAGCTCCCACGAAAACTACTCTACCCAGTAAAATTGTCCCTCATAATAGATGGTGAAAGAAAAACCTTCCATAATAAAACTCAGTTTTACAACTATATGATCAAAAAGCCAAAACTACAGAGTGTACTCCAAACAGAATTATCCCCACAGAAAAATCAAATAATGAACTTCAAATGGCTACAAGAAGCACAACACAGTAACCAAACTCAGAGAAGGCACAGAAAATTACAAAGTCCAAGAAAACACCAAACCACAATATGGTGGAGATTAAACAAAACCTCACAGTTATTACCCTAAACATTAATGGCCTTAATTAACCCATCAAAAGACATAGGGTAACAGGGTGAATCAGAAAATAAGACCCCTCAATCCACTGTCTTCAAGAAACCCACCTCACCACTAAAGACAGACATGTTCTCAGGGAGAAAGGGTGGAAAATGATATTTCAAGCAAATTGAAATAAGAAACAAGTAGGTATAGCTATATTAATATTGGATAAAATAGCCTTCAAACCAAAAGTAATCAAAAAAGATGAAGAAGGCCAGTTCTTACTTATCAAGGGAATGATCCAACAAGAGGAAATCACAAGCATCAGTGGTTATACACCAAACCAGTACCACACAACTCAAAACAAAACCTACTTGACAATCAAACAGAAATAACCATCAACATCACCATAGTTGGGGACTGCAATACCCCACTGTCAGCAATAGATAGATCATCAAAACAGAAAATTTACAGGGAAGTAAGAGAGCTCAACCAAACCCTAGATCAATTAGACCTAATGGACATTTATTTGAACATTCTACCTCAAATCTGTAGATTACACATTCTTTTCGGTAGCCCAAGGAACCTTCTCTAAAATACATCATATATTGGGCCATAAAGTCTGTCCATATGTTTAGGACGATCAACATAATTTCCTGTACAATATCAGACCTCAATTCTGTATTGCTATAACTTAACAACAAAAGATGCAGTAGAAAACCAACCAGCATCCTGAAACTAAACAACACACATTTAAACAATAAATGGGCAGTGGATGAAATAAAAAAAATGAAATTTCAAAATTTCTAGAAATGAATAACAATGAGGACACAATTAACAAAAACTTATGGGACACAATGAAGATAGTCCACAGAGGAAAATTCACTGCACTACATGTCTTCATAACAAAGACAGAGAATCCCAAATCAACAAGCTAACCATCCACATTAAGGTATTGGAAAAACAAGAAAAATCCAACCCAAAAAGCTCCAGATGAAAAGAAATAACTAAGATCAGAGCAGAAATGAATGAATTGGAAACTAAGAAAACAATTAAGAAAACTGATTAAACAAAAAGCAGGTTCTTTGAAAAAGTAAACAAGATTGATAAACTCATGGACAATTTGATCAAGCAAAAGAAGACTTCAAATTAATAAAATTAGAAAGGAAAAAGTGGAGATCACAACAGGCATATGTGAAATTGGGGAATCATCAGGACTTATTTCAAAAACCTCTATTCCAAAAATCTTGTTAATATGGAGGAGATGGATGAATTTCTGGACACATACCATGTACCAAAGCTAAACTCTGAGCCAATTAATCTACTAAACAAGCCTATCACACCCATAGATATTGAAAAGTTAGCCAGGGGTGGGATACCTTCCAGTGAGTTGTTGGCCAGGAAGGCCCCTGATGCCCCCAAAACATTATAGGCCATTGCCACGTGTATTAGTCAGGGTTATCTAGAGGAACAGAATTACTAGAACGAATTATTTTTTAAAGGGAATTTATTGGATTAGCTTACAGTAGTCCAATAGCAGTTGCAGGCCCGAGAATCACCGAACCTGGTAGCTGCTCAGTCCACATGGCTGGATGCCTCAGCAGTCCCGACCAGGCACTGCAGATGGTGCTGGAAAGCCTGGAGGCTTCCTGAGGAGCCGGAAAGCCTGGAGGGTTCCTGAGGAGCCGCTGGGTTTCGATCCATGTGGGTCTTCAGTTGATGTTGGTCTTTAGTCCGTACTGGTCTTCAATCCACTCTAGAAGGTAGGGAGCAGCTCCAGCAGCCAAGTGGAAGGAAGGAAGGAAAAGGGTACTCTTCTACCCAGAGCTTCCTTATACCAAGTCCCTCTCTGAGCGGGGCCGCCCACTCTGGGGGAAGGGCTCACCCTGGGAGAAAGACCACCTCCTTTAGTTGATCCTTCCTAGAAGCAGCCTGTGGATTACTAAACAGATCAAGTTGAAAACACCTTAACTATCACAAGTCCACCCCTTGTCAACTTGGCATCAAATCATGTCTCCTTACATCATAGTTAATTTCCAAATGAAAACAGTAACAAGCTCATAATTCCGCCTAACATCGCATAACTATCCCACGTACAACCGGAACCACAAAATCTTCCCCCCAACACAAGCTTAGTCTCTAATACAATGGGTTTAATATAAATTCAACAGTTTAGCAAATGATACAATCTTAATATTGGTGTAGATACAAACACTCTGTTATCAAGGCAGGACAGAAACATTGCAATCACAGTCCTCGTTTCTGTAACTAATCACGTGGCCTTAGCTGATATTTGTAACTGCCTTCTTCTACTACCCATTCTGTATTCCCTCCACCTGCAGCAAGCACCTCGGCAGGTATTGGTTCTTTACCTGGAGGGGTAACCCATACCTTCATTCCTGAAGGATCTGGGCCATTTATCACACTACTTCTATTGGGTTGCTGCAGTCGTCCATTGACTTTGACAACAGGACATGGTAACACTAACAGATGCCCTAAAGGATCTCCTGCACTCCAGGCATACTCTTCCTTACTGCCATTGTGGAGGAGCAGCCCAATTTCCCCCTGGTAATCTGGATCAATCACCCCTGCAATCACTGTAACTCGTTTCTCAGCCTGTTCACTCAAGGGCATTAGGAGCCCAAAGAGTCTTAGCTTCCAGTTCAATAGAATGTTCTTTGTGTCTCCTGGCAAAAGCACTCCCCCCTCTGGGACCAAGACTTATAGTCCAGCAGAGCATAAGGTTGCGGGAACAGGAAGCAAAAATCTAGCTAATGGGTCACTTGGGGTGATGGCAAGTGGGACCATTCCCATTTCCACCCCTTGATTCCTGGACCCATGAATCCGGGCTATAGGAGAAACAGTACCATATATAGGAGGCTGATTCAGAGCATATACAGCCTGCTGGAGGACACTCCCCCAGCCCTCCAAGCTGTTGCCACCTAGTTGGCACTGTAGCTGTTTCTTCAAAATGCCATTCCACCGTTCTATCAAGCCAGCTGCTTCAGGATAGTGGGGCACATGGTAAGACCAGTGAATTCCATGATCATGAGCCCACTGCCGTACTTCCTTGGTGGTGAAGTGAGTTCCTTGGTCAGAAGCAATGCTGTGTGGAATGCCATGATGGTGGATAAGGCATTCTGTAAGCCCACGGATGGTAGTTTTGGCAGAGGCGCTACGTGCAGGAAAGGCAAATGCATACCCAGACTAAGTGTCTATTCCAGTAAGGACAAAACGCTGCCCATTCCATGATGGAAGAGGTCCAATGTAGTCAACCTGCCACCAGGTTGCTGGCTGGTCACCCCGAGGAATACTACTATATCGGGGGCTCAGAGTTGGTCTCTGCTGTTGGCAAATTTGGCACTCAGCAGTAGCCATAGCCAGGTCAGCCTTAGTTAGTGGAAGTCCATGTTGTTGGGCCCATGCATAGCCTGCATCTCCGCCACCATGGCCACTTTGTTCATGGGCCCATTGGGCAATGACAGGGGTGGCTGAGGAAGGAGGTTGACCACTATCCACAGAACGGGTCAGCTTATCTACTTGATTATTAAAGTCATCCTCCAGTGAGGTCACCTTCTGATGAGCACTGACATGGGACACAAGTATCCTTATATCCTTTGCCCATTCAGAGAGGTCTATCCACATACACCTTCCCCAAATGTCCTTTTCACCAATTTTCCAATTGTGCTCCTTCCAAGTCCCAGACCATCCAGCCAAACCATTGGCCACAGCCCATGAGTGAGTGTATAATCGCACATCTGGTCATTTATTCTTCCAAGCAAAATGCACAACCCTATGCACTGCCCGACGTTCTGCCCATTGTGAAGACTTCCCTTCACCACAGTCCTTCAGAGTTGTCCTAGAAAGGGGCTGTAATGCTGCAGCTGTCCACTTCTGGGCAGTGCCGGCATAACGTGCTGAACCATCTGTAAACCATGCCCTAGATCTCTCCTCCTCAGTCAGTTGATCATAGGGCACACCCCATGATGCCATAGGTGCATGCTTTGGGACAGAAGGTATTGCAACAGGAGTAGCAACCATAGGCATTTGGGCAACTTCCTCATGTAACTTACTCGTACCTTCAGGGCCTGCTCGAGCCCAATCACGCATATACCACTTCCACTTGATGATGGACTGCTGCTGTGCACGTCCAACTTTATGGCCTGGTGGGTCAGACAACACCCAGCTCATAATGGGCAGCTCGGGTCGCATAGTAACTTGATGGCCCATTGTCAAACGTTCAGTTTCCACTAAGGCCCAATAGCAGGCCAAGAGCTGTCTCTCAGGGGGAGAATAATTGTCTGCAGATGATGGCAGGGCCTTGCTCCAAAATCCCAAGGGCCTCCGCTGTGATTCACCTAAGGGGGCCTGCCAAAGGCTCCAAACAGCGTCCCTGTCTGCCACTGAAACCTCAAGTACCATCGGATCTGCTGGATCATATGGCCCAAGGGGTAGAACAGCCTGCACAGCAGCCTGCACCTGTTGAAGAGCCTTCTCTTATTCTGGGCCCCAATGAAAACTAGCAGCTTTCCGAGTCACTTGGTATATGGGACGGAGTAAGACACCCAAGTGAGGAATGTGCTGTCTCTAAAATCCAAATTGGCCCACTAGATGTTGTGCTTCTTTCTTAGTGGTAGGAGGGGCCAAATGCAACAACTTGTCCTTCACCTTAGAAGGAATATCCCTGCATGCCCCACACCACTGAACTCCTAGAAATTTCACTGAGGTGGAAGGTCCTTGAATTTTGGATGGATTTATTTCCCATCCCCTGATGCGCATATGCTGTACCAGCAACTCCAGAGTGGTTGCCATCTCCTGCTCATTTGATCCAATTAGCATTATGTCATCAATATAATGGACCAACGTGACACCCTGTGGAAGGGACAGGCGATCAAGGTCCCTGCGAACTAAGCTATGACACAGGGCTGGAGAATTAATATAACCTTGAGGTAAAACAGTAAATGTGTACTGCTGACCTTGCCAGCTGAAGGCAAATTGCTTCTGGTGGTCCCTATGGACAGGTATGGAGAAGAAAGCATTTGCAAGATCAATAGCTGCACACCAGGTACCAGGAGATGTGTTAATCTGCTCAAGTAAAGAAACCACATCTGGTACAGAAGCTGCAATTGGAGTCACCACCTGATTAAGTTTCCGATAATCCACTGTCATTCTCCAGGATCCATCTGTCTTCTGAACAGGCCAAATAGGAGAGTTAAAGGGAGATGTGGTGGGAACCACCACCCCTGCATCCTTCAAGTCCTTTATAGTGGCATTAATTTCTGAAATCCCTCCAGGGATGTGATATTGTTTTTGATTCACTATTTTTCCTGGTGGTGGGAGCCTCAATGGTTTCCATTTGGCCTTTCCAACCATAATAGCTCTGCTGCTACTGGACAAAAAATATCAGAGGAACTTTCCATGATATAGGAATGGGAAAAAAACTTCCTGAACAAAACTCCAGTGTCAGACATGGGCAGGGCCCTGACTCAAAGCACACCTAAGCAGTCTCACACAAAGACTTCAGGCTATGGAGAGGTTTCAGCAGCCTGAAATGCTGATCATATCTCAGGGACCAGACTAGCAGGGGAGTTTCTCCTCTCATTCTTGGGGGTTGCTGTGAGCTAGGATCGTCCCCCCATTCTCAGGGGTTGTAGTGAACCTGAATTCCCAGATAAGATCTCAGACGCCAAGATAGGCAGGAAGTAAGGCCACTACCTCTCCAAGCATGGGACATTTAGATAAGACTTAGGCTTTGCCTATAACCCTGTGACCTTTGGCCAGTTGCCTAGGATACTCTTTATATGATATCAGCCAGCAAGTTTATATAGTCTGTCCCTGTGTAGCACATACCTTCCCTTTAACATTGAATAGGTGCTGCAATGTATGTCCCCATATGCTAATTAGGCATATCAAGAAACCTTGTATATTGAATCCCCTTAGGACCCTCAACTACTTATACACCCATTTGCCTACTGATTAAACCTAGCTGTTCATGGAGACTGTCTTCCAAGATTGATTCTTTCTCTCTTTGCACACTCAGAATGGTTGTTTGGGCACCTTCGGGGGAACCACAGCTGGCCCCAGAGATCCCAGCAACCCACATCCCAGTAGCTCAAGAACATAATCACTCAACCATTGGGATATCAAGAAGCTGAAACGTTTCTTCATAGACAAACATACAGTAAGCAGAGCCAATAGATTACCCACAGAATGGGAGAAAAATTTTACTGGCTACCCAATGGACAGAAGCCTAACTACTAGAATCTACAAAGGACTAAAAAAAACTAAATAACAAGTCAAACAACCTACTCACAAAATGGGGCAGAGAACTGTACAGGGAGTTCTCAGAGGAAGAAATACAAATGGCAAACACATAAGAAAATGTTCATCATCTACAATGAGCTTTTGATCAGAGAGGCCTACAACATTTCCTAAAAGTAAGATTTCTGTCAGAGTATTTGATGATCCACCAAAGGTTAGTGGTAAAACTCTACTGCTGAAGACACCATATGCGGTTGACAGGTAAAATGGAATGGCATGATTAGAAGCTGGGAGAGAGTCAGTCCCCAGACAGTCAGATCATCTGTAGCACCTTCTGGGTGACTGGGGGAAAATGACCAACATCTGTCTAAGCAACTCTTGGTCTAACCTACTTAGCAGCAAATAACCTGTCGTGATGCTAACACAAGTGCAATAGTTGTGCACAGCCACAGTGGGAAACCAACTGCTCTTGATTTGGCAAACTGATCCCCTCAGTGGTATAGTACCCATAGCTGGAACTTGGAAACAAGTCAGCACTATATCCAAACATAAGACTGCTCTCCATTATCAAGCTACCACCAATCTGGACTACAAGAGGGCCTACACCTATTAAATTCTCTATAAAAAAGTAAGGGGGGCTGGAGAGATGGCTTAGCGGTTAAGCACTCGCCTGTGAAGCCTATGGACCCCGGTTCGAGGCTCGGTTCCCCAGGTCCCACGTTAGCCAGAAGCACAAGGGGGCGCACACGTCCGGAGTTCGTTTGCAGAGGCTGGAAGCCCTGGCGCTCCCATTCTCTCTCTCTCCCTCCATCTGTCTTTCTCTCTGTCTGTCACTCTCAAATAAATAAATGAAAATGAACAAAAAAAAAAAATTAAAAAGTAAGGGTTATCCCATTTGTCAGGTGCTAACTTTACACTCCTTGGGAGAATCTGCTTCTCTTTTTCAAATAGACATAGATCCTAAGGAGAGAGCCACTCCATCATACCTCAAAAGGGCCCCATCTTGGGCTGGAGAGATTGCTTAGCTGTTAAGCGCTTGCCTGTGAAGCCTAAGGACCCCGGTTCGAGGCTCGGTTCCCCAGGTCCCACGTTAGCCAGATGCACAAGGGGGCACACGCGTCTGGAGTTCGTTTGCAGAGGCTGGAAGCCCTGGCGCACCCATTCTCTCTCTCCCTCTATCTGTCTTTCTCTCTGTGTCTGTCGCTCTCAAATAAATAAATAAAAAATAAAAAAATATGCATATATATATATAAAGGGCCCCAGCTGAAACTAAGAACAATTGGCGAAACAAGAAAGGGTGCTGTTTTCTTGGTGAACTGGGTAGCAGCATAAGGGTGAAGGAGCTCAACACAGAGAACAATCAACTCCTACCAAATTAGAGAGCCAAAGCCTCAGAGGCCCCCAACACGTCATCACTGAAGCAGACCAAAAATAAACCCAACATGGCTCAGGGAAATTTTGTGGAAGAGGGGGTGGAAAGAATGTCAGAGCCACATGCTGAGTCATGATGTGCAGAGACATTTCTCCTACCCATAACTGGGCTACTTCAGAACACATGACCCATATACCTCAAAAAGGAGAGGCCAGGGGGAGGGGGTAGGACATGCATGAGCCTAACAATGGTACCGAATTGACTGTATTCACTGAGTACAAAACTAATTAATAAAAAAAAGAAAGAAAAAAATTTGGATAGTAAGGGCTCTGGGGCAGAGAGAAAACTCACTCACAGCTGGAAGTTCCCAATGATCAATGAGCCTGTCCTCCTCTTGCAAAGGTTTTAATATCCTTATAATGGTAGGAATTCTTCTGACTCAGGTGAACTCGAGTGAGAGCTAGGGTTAGGGCTAGGGGCTATCTCAGGAAGAAGCCCTGACACCACATTCTGGGGGCTAAACTTGACCAACTACAATGTTTAATCCTATGAAAGATCTCCCTCCTTGTTGTTTGAGGAAAAACAGGTCTAGGGAACTAGGCAAGAGATGAGAATTCAGGTCATCTTTGATTTCTAGCAAGTGTAGACTTTCTTTCTGAAATTTTTTCTCTTACATCTAGGGGTCCAGTCACTTTAACTGTACTCCCTTTTAGGTCTTATCTACCAAATAAAATTAAATCAGAGAAAATTCATAAAACATCCCAAATATTTTGTATCCAATCCTTACTCTGGTAATGCACTCATTAAAAATTTCACACAGTGGGCTGGAGAGATGGCGTAGCAGTTAAGCGCTTGCCTGTGAAGCCTAAGGACCCCGGTTCGAGGCTCGGTTCCCCAGGTCCCACGTTAGCCAGATGCACAAGGGGGCGCACGCGTCTGGAGTTCGTTTGCAGAGGCTGGAAGCCCTGGCGCGCCCATTCTCTCTCTCTCCCTCTACCTGCCTTTCTCTCTGTGTTTGTCGCTCTCAAATAAATCAATAAAAAATTAAAAAAAAAAATTTCACACAGTGGGGCTGGGGAGATGGCTTAGCTGTTAATGCATTAGCCTGCAAAGCTGAAAGATTCTGGTTCTATTCCCCAGGACCCATGTAAGACCCATGTACAAGGGGGGGTGCATGCATTTGGAGTTCATTTGCAGTAGCTGGATGCACTGGCACACATTCTTTCCCTCTCTCTTTTTCTCTCTCTCTGCCTCTTTCTCTCTCTCAAATAAATAAATAATATTTCACAAAGTATAAAAAAAGAAGAAAAGAAAATATTCCTCATCCGTAATCATCAGGGAAATGCAAATTAAAACAACTATGAGATTCCACCTTACCCCAATAAGGATAGCAAACATAAAAAATCCAATATAAAATGTTGTCAAGGAGGTAGAGAAATAGGAATCCTCATTCACTGTTGGTGGGAAGGTAAGCTGGTACAACCACTATGGAAAACAATATGGTGACTCCTGAAAAGGTTGACTATAGAGTTACCAACAGACCCAGTTATTCCCTTACTGGGCATTTACCCTAAAAGGTCCATGCATAAGTTCAGATAGATTTGCTCAACCATGTTTATATCAACTCAATTCATAATAGCTAAGAGCTGGAATCAACCCAGGTGTAAGAAAACTGACACAAAAATGTTTGAACTTGGAACAGATCATTCTCAATGAACTCACCCAATCACAGAAAGATAATCGCCGCATGGTCTCACTCATCTGTGGCTCCTAACCTGAATCTGCCTGAGATACAGAAATACCTACTAAACATCTCAAGGACCAGAGAGTAGGGAGAGTAGGGCAGGAGGGGAAGGTAAGTTTTTTTTTTTTTTTTTTTTTTGGGGGGGGGACACAAAATTGGACACAAATTGCAATGGCAGTATAAAATCTATATCCTAAACACAGACTATAGGGTTGAATATTCATATGGTCCTTAGAGGGAACAACTGAATCACAGAGCCCTGGAGAGAGTATGAAGACTAACTTCAATTTTCTCCTGTTTCTTTCTCTTTCTCTCCCTCTTCTCTCTTTCTTTTTTATATTATCTGTCTTCTTCTTCCTTCTTTTCCTTAGCACTGGTCTCTAACTCCCAGTACCAGCATGTGGTTAACATCCACAATGAACTGCTGATCAGACACAGCTACAAAGTTTCCTAAATGAAGACAGATTTCTGTCAGAGTACTTGATAACCTACCAATGGTTAGTAGTAAGACCCTACTGCCAAAGACACCATATGCTGTTGGGGCAGAACATGAAATGATCTGGCTGGAATCTGAAAGACAGTCAGTCCTCTAACAATTAGCTCATCTAGTGTCAGAAGGCACTGGATGAGTGACTGAGGATAAATGACCAGCGTCTGTCCAAGCAACTCAACAGCAAACAATCTGATTTGATGCTCACACAAGTGCAATAATGACACTCAGCCATGGTAGGTAACCAACTCTCTTGATTTGGGTAACTGATCTGCTCAATGAAACAGAACCCATAGCTGGAGCTGGGAAACAAGTCCAAACCATATCCCAAAATGAGCCCACTCTCCATTATCAAGCTCTCACCAATTGTGGGATACAAGAAGGCCTACACAAATTAAATTATCTCTAAAATAATAATAGTTATACCATGTATCTGGTGCTGATTTCACTCTCTGCTGGAGAATTTGCTTCTATTTTTCAGCTGGATGCAGATCCTGAGGAGAGAATCAGCCCATTGCACCTCACCAGGGCCCCAACTGAAGCCAAGAGTAAATAGGGAAATTTTTAAGGGTGCTGCTTTCTTGGTGAACCTGGTACCAGCACATGGGTCAAGGAGCTATACACAGAGAACACTGTACTCCCAACAAATCTGATATCCAGAGACACAGACTCCTACGACTTCATCACTGAAGTAGAACTAAGTTGAATCCAACATGGTTCAGGGAATTTCATAGAAGAGGAGGTGGAAAAGATTGTTAGAGCCAAATGTTGGGATATTATGCAAAGAGACATTGCCTCTTACCCATAACTGATGGCTAACTACACAATGCATGACCCACCTTCCCCAACGAGGAGGGTCCCTACAGTAGGGGGAGGACAGGGAGGAGGCTAACAATGCTACCAGCATGGCTATATAAACACTGTGTACATAATTAATAAAAACTTTAAAAACAGAAAAAAGACTGTGATGGAAAATTAAATTTAGGTGAAAGGATTGTGGCTATTTAAAAAAGATAAATTGGAAAATAATAAGATGAAAATTTTAACAGATTTTTACTCAGAGATGATATTTCTCTGTGAAAGACAAAAATAAAATGTCAAAGTGTTTTTTCTGCAAGTTTATATTCAGCATATACCATTGAGTGCCCTATCATATTTTTCCAAAGATCTTCAGTATCAAAATAAAATGTTTATATACTGAAAAATAGAATAAAAAGGAAGGTTACATTCAATTTAACAGATGCATAAAATACAAAATAAGTGCACACACACACACACACACACAAACGAAAGAAAAAATAACTGAATAGGATATGCAAGTTGACAAGTCCTCATGCCAAAACCGCAGATAAGGCGAATACTGAAAGTTTTGGAAGAAATTTTATTCTATTTTTAAAAAAGGATCAGTTATTACATATAAAGCACAAATGAACAGAGGAATAAAGTAAGCAAATGTATTAATAAATTAGAAAGGAAATAATCATTGCCAACTTCTGCCAAGGCTTTAAGGAAAACCTAATTTCACTAATTGTTATAATTTTCTACAAAATAGAAATGAAGCAACCCATATCAAAGGAACGTTACCCTTATACTAAAATAGTGGATGCAAATAAAAAGGAAAGAAAGAAACAAAGAAAGAAGAAAGAAATAGTACTGCATATCTGTTTCCCCAAAGAGCATAGATGAAAAATGCTTAATAAAATATTTTCAAACAGAATTCCAGGTATGAATGTACATGGTGAAGCTAAGACAACACAACCAACTTGGTTTCATCTCAGACATGTAAAGTTGGTTCAAATACACAAGCAACATCCATACAGCATATAAATAGGCTTCAGTATAGAAGTCACATGATTCCCTCAATAAACAAAAGGCTTTTGACAATGATCAACACCTTTTTTTTTTTTTTATTGTAAATGTCCTGAAATGACTAGGTATAAAAGGAACATATCTCAACATAATAAAGGCTATATATGGTAAACCTATACCCAACTGCATGCTAAGTAAGGAAAATCTGAATGAATTTACTCTTAAATCTGGAAAAAAGTCAGAGTTAGCTATACTATTCCTATATAATAGTGTTCTCAAAAATTTAACTCAAGCAACAAGATAATACAAAGAAACACAAATAGGAAAGGAAGAAAAAATATTCTTATTTGCATGCCATATGACTATAAATTCCTTATACTCTAAGAGAAAATTTTCAAAACTAGTAAATAATTTCAGTAAAGTAGAATGAAATAAAATGAATATGCAGACACTAGGAGTTTTTCTATATGATAGTAACGAACTTGTTCAAAAAGAAATTAGAAAAAATAAACCCACATACATGAACTTAAGCAAAATACCAAAAAAAAAAAAAAAAGAAAAAAAAATCAGGGATAAACCACTATGGTAAAAGAACTCACAACATGAACTCAAAACAGTAACAAAATAGCCAAAGAAGATACCAGAAATTGTATAACTTCTATGTTCACTTGTTGCCAGAAATAGTATTATGAAAATGGTCATATTGTCAGAAATGGTAAAGATTCAATGTAACACCCTATCAAAATTTCAAGGACATTTTCTCGGGACTAGAAAAAATATGCTAAAATTCACATGGAAACCAAAAGGCCCACAAAAACTGAAGCATTCCTAAACATACTGGAGGTACTACATAAACTGACTTCAAATTATAGTACACAGCCTGAGTAACAAAAACAGCAAAGTACTTGCTTGCACTAAAACTAAACTAAACTAAAATAGCCAGAAATAAACTCACAAACCTAGAGTCACCTAGTTTTTGAAAACAATATTACATTAGAAAATGTAACCTTTTCCAAAGATGATGTCGGGAAAAATTGGATATCTACATGTAAAATAATGAAAGTAGAACCATATATCTGCCCTGTCAAAAAAAGTAATTCAAAATGGCTGGAAGACCTTAATATACACCTAAAACCTTGAAGTTCCTTGAACAAAATATAGGCAAAATTCTTCCAAGAGAGCATAGGCAAGACATTTCTAAATAGGATTCTAGTTACAGAAAATAACCCCAAGAATTGATAAGTGAGATTACATGGAATTAAGAATTTATTTCACAGTAGAATAGTAATCACCTGAATGAAGAGACAGCCTATATAAATGAAAAGAATAATTCTTTGCCAAGTATATATCAGGCATATATATCTAGAATATATAACAAGAGACAAAAATTAAACACCCAAACAAAACAATTCTAGTCAATAAAGGATGAAAGAAGTACAAATAAGTACTTTTAAAAGTGCTCACCATCCATCCTTACATCAGGGGAATGTAAACTAGAATTGCTTTGAAATTCCATCTAATTACAGTCAGAGTATACATAGCAAGAAATAAAAGAATTACAATGATGTGGGGGCAAAGGAAATCATATTCAATGATGTTGGGAATGTAAAATTGTATAGTTGAGACTTCTCAAAATTTGATTTGCTTTTAATTTATAAAAATGAAAGTACCATATTACCATATGACCTAGCTATTCCTCTCCTGGGTTAAATTACATGAAGCACTATATGTCAAAACATGACAGGGGTACTTCAGCATTCAGATTTATTACAATTCTATTCATAATAATGAGAAAAGAAACCAGCCTAGATATACATTAACAGATGAATGTACAAAGAAAATGTCACATATATATATATATATATATATATATATATATATATATATATATACATATATAATATGAAATTTGTTGAGAAGTAAAGAAAAATAAACTATTATGCTTGCAGAAAAGTGGCTGGAAATGGAAATTGTTATGATGAGCTAAATAAGCCAAGGTCAGAAAGAAAAGTAGTCATGTGTTTTCTGTTATATATTCATTTGAGTATGTGTGTGTGTGTGTGATTGTGTGATTGTGTGGGTACATGTGATAAAAATAGAAAGGGGGACCATTAAAGTGGAAGAGGAGGTAAAGAATGGTTTATGGACTATTTATAAAATGAAAGTTGGAGTTGTGTATAGAGGTGTGGAAAGGATCAAGTGTGTGCCAAAGCTATGGGGGAGGCCAATTGGGACATAGCATGTTTGAAAATGTGGTCATAAAGGCTATTACTTTGTATGCTATTCTAAACAAATAACAAAAATATTTGAAAAATCGCAAACCTCTTTTACCTATAACAAATGCTTCATATAATTTAGTCTAAAATATAGCATGAAACTAAGCTTTGGGAATTAAATCAAAGACTCCAGATTCCAACCAGGTCTCTCCATTTTCCATACCAATAGCATATGGCGACATCAGCAGTAAGGTCTTACCATTAGCCTCTTATGGGTAATCAAGTGCTCTGACAGAAGTCCCTCTTCTTTTGGGAAACCTTGTAAGTCTCTCTCACCAACAGCTAAGTGTGTGTGTTAATTGCATGCTTGTACTGGGAGTTAAAGGCCAGCACCAAGTGGGGGAAAAAAAAAAAAAAAGAAGAAGAAGAAGAAGAAAAAGAAAAAAAAAAAAAGAAAGAAACAGAAAAAAAAAAATAAACTGGAGAAATCTAAGTTTAGGCTTCATCTCACTCTCCTTCAATTCAGGTGCTCCCTCTAAGGTCCTGTAGAGAGTTAAAGCTTTTTCTTTTTCTTTTTTTCTTTCTTTTGTTTTTTTCTTTATTGGATATTTACATACTCAATTTGTAAACAGCACATGTTGCTACAATCCTTAGCCTCTTCCCTGTCCTCCCCCCTCCAAAGGGACCCTCATTGTTGGTATTGCTAGTTATCCACATGGGGACTGTGGGTCTTGCATTGTAGGGGTAGCAATCAGTTATGGGGAAGAGGCAGTTTCTCTGTGCATAATGCCCCAACTTGTGGCTCTAACAATATTTTTGCCCCCTCTTCCATGAATTTCCCTGAGCCATGTTGGGTTTGTTTTAGATCTACTTCAGTGATGAGGTCTTGGGAGCTTCTGTGTCTCTGGATATTTGATTTTGTAGGAGTTGAGTGTTCTTTGTCTGTTTCCTTCACCCTTGTGCTAATACAAGGTTCCCCATGAAACGGCACTCTTACTCACTTCCCCAGTTACACTATGGTTTCAGCTAGGGCCCTTGTGAGGTGCAATGGGCTGATTCTCTCCTCAGGTTTTGTGTTCATCTGACAAAGAGAGGGAAATTCTCCAAAGGAGAGTGAAATCAGCACTGGATAAATGGGATAACCATTATTATTTTAGAGAGAATTTAATAAGTGTAGGCCCTATTGTAGCCCAGGATTGATGGGAGCTTGGTATTGGAGAACAAACTCATTTTTTGGATATGGTTCTGACTTGTTTCCTAGTTCCAGCTATGGGTTCCATTCCACTGAACAGATCCACTAGCCAATTCAAGAGCAGTTGGTTACCCATCATGTCTTTGTGTCACTAGTACACTTTGGGAAGTGTCACATCCATGTGTTTGCTGCTGAGTAGTTTAGACCATGAGTTGCTTGGACAGATGTTGGCCAGTTTCCCCCAGTAGCTCACATAGCACTTTCTTGCACCAGACAAGCTAATTGTCTGGGAACTAACTCTCTTCCAGATTCCAGCCATGTCTATGCATGTTCCATACTGATAGCTTATGGTGTCTTTGGCAATAGGGTCTTACCATTAACCTTTGGTGGGTAATCAAGTATTCTGACAGAAGTCTGTCTTCTTAAGGAAAAACTTGTAGGTCTCCTCTGATCAACAGTTCCTTGTGGATGTTAACCTGTTAACCACATCCTGGTATTAGAAGTTATAGGCCAGCACCAAGGGAAAAGAAGGAAGAAAAATATGTATAGTATAAAAGAGAAAGAGAGAAGAGAGAAGAGAGAGAGAGAGAGAGAGAGAGAGAGAGAGAGAGAGAGAGAGAGAGAGGGAGAGAGAGGGAGAGAGAAAGAGAAAGAGAAAGAGAAAGAGAGAAAAAAAAAAAACAGGAAAAGTTTAAGGTTATTCTTCATCATACCCTCTCAGGCCCTTTGATTCAGGTCTTCTAAGAACCTTTTAGTTTGTCTTTGAGTATATAGGACTCTATTGTACCAGTTCCATTCTGGTTCAGTTACTTTTGAACCTTACACATTAAAAAATACATTGTCGGGGCTGGAGGAGATGGTTTAGAGGATAAGCACTTGCCTGTGACGCATAAGGACCCGGGTCAAGGCTCAATTCCCTAGAACCCACGTTAGCCAGATGCACAAGGGGGCACATGTGTCTGGAGTTCATTTGCAGTGGCTGGAGGCTCTGGTGCGCCCACTCTCTCTTTGCCTCTCTCTCTGCCTCTTTCTTGCTCCGTCGCTCTCAAATAAATAAATAAAATAAATAAACAAAAAATACACCATCATTCAAAAATCAGGACATATTTTAATGAAAACAAATATTAAGGAAATATAGAAAAAAATCAAATTACTTTAATGCATATGATGATTTTATTGATTCTCATTCTCTTTAGTGTGTAAAGGTTGTTTTATTACCCTGTGTAATTGATATAAATGTTTCTATAAGTCACTCTGGAAGTAGATGTTTGAGTATCTTGAGTAAATACCAAGTGGTTAGGAGCCTGGTGGAGCCAGAAACGTGCAACTGATGGGTTCGTATTATTGCATATGCAAATTTCCTTTGGTTATATTTATTTATTTAATCAAATGAGAAGGAAATTGCATTTAATAGGTAAATAAAAATGATCAAGGGAAATGTCCAGGGTAAGTGGGTGCATATTGGACCCTGTGTTTGTTTTGAAGCTTGTTAATTTCAGTATAAATAAAATACCTGCAAAGCTGGACAAGAAGCTGCACTGTAGAATTTCATAAAGAAGTAATATGTTTGACATTTTTGGTCCTGGTGCAGCTCTGGGATCAAGTACAGGATTTCTATACTCAGAACAGAAATGGAAGAGACAAAATGTGCTACAAAGGATAATTTCCTTGAATGTACACAGTAGTAATGATGAAAAAGTAAAGACACACAACAGAAAAAATGGAGGAATAGTGCCTGTTGCAGTTAGCTTCTTTGTGCTGGCAAAAAGTTCCAAATCAAAACCAGTTTTGGGAGAAAATGGTTTAATTTGGCTTACAGACTCCAGGGGAAGCTCCATGATGGCAGAGAAATATGTGGCATGAGCAGAAGCTAGACATTACCTCCTGGCCAACATCAGGTGGACAACAGCAGCAAGAGAATGTTCCAAGCACTGGCAAGGGGAAGCTGGCTATAACATCCATAAGCCTGCTCCCAACAATACAGTCTCGGCAGGAGGCTCTGATTCCCAAATGGCCATCATCTGGGGATGTTGCAGTCCAGTTCACATTGCTGGTAGAAATCACCCAACCAAGAGCAGCTTCTGGGAAAAAAGAAATTTATTTTGGCTTACAGGCTGAAGGGGAAGCTCCATGATGGCAGGGGAAAACGATGGCATAAGCAAAGGGTGGACATCACCCCCTGGCCAACATAAGATGGACCATAGCAACAGGAGGATGTGCCAAACAATGGCATGGGAACCTAGCATTCAAAACACCTAAGTTTATGGGGGACACCTGAATCAAACCACCACAGGGGACCTAACACTCCAAGTACATGAGTTTATGGGGGACAAGTGAATAAAATCACCACAGTGCCGAACAGGCATTGGTGCACAAATTAGAGAAGAAGAAGGGACCTACTGAAAACAACAGCAATAAATTACAAAAAGAAAAAAAGAAAAAACTTTGTGATAATTAACTACAAGCCTAGGTACATCCTGTTACTTTGTAGTAATTATTCAACATAGGCAGTGTTCTCTACAGACGTATGACATTAGTCACAATTGCTACCTGTTGAATTGAATTTTTAATTAAGTTTGCCTGTTCCATTGAAAGTCTTCTGCTTTTTCTATGCCCAAGTCTTTGTGAATTGTTTTTCAGTTGCCTCGGATTCCACCTCATGAAAGCATTACACAACCCTACATGTGCTTATCAAAGTAAAAACATCTATCCCACAATTGACCACATATCACATTTACCTACTTGTCCTACTTAAACTAATTGCTTATTCTTTCATTCACTATGTTAATTTACTTTTTCATGTTTGTGTGTTTTTCTGAATTATGATTACTGAAATAAAGAGAAAAAATTTAAATCCAATCATAATACATCATTACCAGATTGATAATAGATAGATATAAAAGTTAATCAGTGAAAAATTACTATTAGTTGGAGGAAAATAAAGAGAGACAATATGAATTTTAATTGCTTTGTATTTTATTTAACTTATAATACTTTTGTATCTGTAATGGCATCACTAATATATATGTATACATTTTAAAATGTGAATGCTTCCCATGAAGAAGGTAGCAAATGAATGCCCATTCCAGTAACTCACCTCACAAACACTATTTGAGGATTCAAATGATATTTCATCTTGATGTTGTTAAAATGCTATGTAGAAATGGTCTGCATGTAGATCAGATATTTATAGGATTCTGGTAATTAAGATGTATCCTAAGAAATATAAAAGTTTCCTGACAAAAATGTGAGTAAAATCCAGAGGGAATGGAATCAGCAATAACTGCAGGCTATCTAATTAGCCAAAGTCATATGTCTATGCCTAAACAATCCAACAACCACAGGGAAAGTGAGTTGCTGTAAATAATTTTATTTGCAAGCCAGGCATGGTGGTGCATGCCTTTAATCCCAGCACTCAGGAGGCAGAGGTAGGATGATCACCGTGAATCCAAGGCCACCTTGAGACTACATAGTGAATTCCAGGTCAGCCTGGACTAGTGTGAGACCCTACCTCAAAAAACCAAAATAATAATAATAATAATAATAATAATAATAATAATAATAATAACTTTATTTGCTATGCTTTACCAAAATAAAATATTAGGAACCTTTAAAATAAGCATTTTATAAAACTGTTGTAAGAAGTTGTAAGAAAGACAAAGAGGGAATGGAGACATGGCTCAGTGTCTAAGCTATTTGCCTGCAAAGCCAGAGTACCCAGATTTGATTTCCTAGGACCCATGTAAACCAGTTGCATGTGCCTGGAATTCATTTGCAGCAGCTGAAGATACTGGCATACCCATTTTCTCCCTCTCCTTCTCTTTCTCTCCCTCTCAAATAAATAAAATAAACAAAGACTTTTTTTTTTTTAAAGAAAGACAGACATAGAAATCATGTAGTAGAAGACATTTAGTTTTGGGTAATTAACCATACAGGACACATTTTACTTAATGATAACAGCCTTTTAGTATCTTTCCTTCTTATTTGAAAACCCAGGAACAATACTAAAAAAAAAGAAAGAAGTTATATTTTAATTTGATTGGCTCTTTTTAAATTCTTCCCAATGGTTATTTTAAAACACACTTCAAATCTATTGTGAAGTTTCTCACTTGGAAAGAATAGATGTATTATACTTTATAAAAGGAAACTTTTTTCCTCTATGAACAATCACATCTCTTTGTTCATAACACTTATAATCATGTATGGTTATGTACAAAAATCTTGAAAAATACTGGTTTGCTTGGGATATTTAAAGCTTCTAATTTTCACAAGCTTATTAAAATCAAGGCTAAATTATTGCAGTAAGCAAAGACTTAAAGATTTACTTGAATTGTCACAGCCTAAGAATAAATTAAAATGTAAAACTTGAACTTGAAAGACATTTAAATGATCAATCTAAAGCACTAATGCAGGATAAACTTAATCTTAGAAACAAAGGAATGAGGTCTTAAGAGCAAGTCTCTTTCAAGAATCAATAAATGTCAGTGAATAATATTAAGAAATGTGTTTAACAGTCCAAATATTAATACACTTATCCTGTTTTTTCACAAGAGATTTGGTTACTTAGGAAAGAGACAACCTGTTAAAGTGCAAACTAAATGTCTCTTTTCAAGACTTTTAAACTGCATAATCTATTTAGTATCGAACTTGATTTATTATAAATTAAGACAAACAATTTCATTAATTATGACATATTTTAAAAACAAAATATTAATATTGTAAAATCTGGGAAGACCATCCAGTCTTAAATAATCCCTTATGATATTATCACTTGGTAAGAAGCACACTTATTAGTTATTAGTCAAGTTTTAGATATTCTCTTTTTTATATTTTATTTATTTATTTTAGAAAAAGAGAAAGAGAGAAAGAGAGGCAGATAAAGAGAGAGAGAATGGGTGTGCCAGGGACCCATCCACAGCAAATGAACTACAGATGCATGTACCAACTTGTGCATCTGGCTTTACATGGGTATTGGGAAATCAAACCTCGGTCCTTTGAGCTTTGCAGGGAAGTGCCTTAACTGATAAACTATCTCTCCAGCCCAATTTTTAGCCTTTTAACAGACATGCTTATAGTATAAAGAGAGAGTTAAAGATATACTTTTCAGAATTTTCTGTAAATACCAAAAGAGACAATAATGAATGTGGTCTAAATATTCTATTAATAAAAAATATGTTAAAAGATATAGACATTTTTTACATTTATATTTTTAAAAAAATAAATCCTAATTGTTTGACTTATTATTGTAACTGCCCCTACTGAAAATACTATGTGTTTTTATAAGTGTTGATTCATGGCTACTGTGTTATTATTTTACTTTTGTTTCTTCATTAAATTGTATTAGACTGTGATCTCCTGAGGTCAGAAGATCTATTTTTTCCACTTCATAAACAGTCAACCACAGATAAAGAATTTATCAGAAAACATTGTAGCATGTTGTTTTTCCACAAACCAATTATGTGCCTGTGTTTTTGTTCATCTGGGCTTATTGATGCCTCCTACCTATGTTGGACTTTTTCTATATTTCTCTGGTATTGCTGACGTAACATCTTCTCTATTTTGATGATTTAACTTCACTGAATACTTGGTTTTGGTTCTCCTAAGTACTTGATTTGCCTCTTACCTTTTACCCTGTATATTATGAGAATTTATTTCTTGAGCTCTTAAATCTGCCCACTGAGTCTATTGCTCAGCCTCCATAAGAGGATGTCATAGTTATCCATAATTTTTACTCTAATAACTATTGTTCATTAATTTTTTTCTCTAATGGAGAGAAAATGAAGACAAAGATGTACAAATAGAGGCCACTTTAAAATGATTCTAGAAACATACTATCATGTTTCATACTACTGATAAGATAGGTAATCCAGAATATTGTTATTCTCAAAACTATTAATATGATTATACCTATTATATCCACAGTATACAAATAAAAAGACAAATAAGTTAGTTACCAATATATATTATATGCATTGAGTATAAAATTCTTCAAAGAATATAGTAACTTATCAGTGCTTTATTATATGAACCTTATAATTAAAATTTAATATTACCACTGATTGTTGAATAACATCTTAATAGCAATGAATAATAGACAGAAAAGCCCATGTTATTATGAAGGTGATATTGTAGTGATTTAGTAAATTACTAATTAAAATTCCAGTAAAGCATAAAGCAATGTTCAGTTTAAAGAAGACAGGTGATATTATTGAAAAAATCCTTCACTGAGAGACCAAATGATGAATAATAACCTCAAGTATATAAGAAAGTGAGTAATATGGATGCACTGTGGTAGCTTAAATAAGTTATCTCCCCCATCAATAAACTCGAGTGTTTTGAATACTTATTCTGTAACTGGTGACAGTTTTGGAGGTAGAGGCTTGATGGAGGTGGTGTGTTGTTGAGGATGGGCTTAGAGGTGTTATAGCCAGCTCCCCACCGATAGATCTCAGCTCACACCCTTTTTGCTCTTTTCCACCTGCTCTTGCAGAAGTGATTTCCAGCCTCTGCTCTACCCTCCTTTCCCTGTCACCATGGAACAATGGAAAAAATGAAAATACTGGAAGTAAATACAGTGACTAGATGAAGGTAATAAAGTTTATGGATCTATGTGAATTTGCTGCCTAACATTTTCACTTTGGTCACTGAACATGCACCTTACATAACCTTAAACTAGTAGCCACAATAATTAGAAACACTTACTTGGAGTATCTAATTTAATATTATAAAATATTAAAACCCACACTTTTAGCTATACCACATCCCCAAATCTCATAAAATTACATAAATCTATTACAATTCTAACAATAAGATGACTAATGCATTTCATTAGCATACTATATTCTGTTAAGGATATGTTTTGAAGATAATGGAAAACATCTACTCCAGTGAATAGCTAGCAATCTGTGAGACAATAATAAGGGAAATGTAATAAAAGGTATTTTTGTGAAAGTGGTAAAAATGTTGTAAAATCTCCTATCTTTACATATTTGATTTTTCATATCACAAAACAGTAAGATTATATTCTATTCCCATGTCCCTTATTCAGAAACAGATTGAAAGTGAGGCTGTTATGTACTCTCCAGTTTTAAAGCGAAATAAGTCTGGAAAGCAGCATGACAACACACAAAGCTGTTGGATCTAAAAGAGAAGCTCTGACCTGTTCATAATTGTAAAATGCTTTGATGACCTCTTAGAATCCAGGTATGAGAACCAGAGGCAATATTGGGAATTAAGACCTGCATGAGTTAATCAGATCATGAGAATTCTGCTTTTAGACAGAATTATTGTCAGTGTCATGGGAAAGGATTGGTGATGATAAGAGTGGCTGCAGAAGTAAGGATGAATTTTCCCAAGTCTTTTGTACTTGTAATGCTTTACTGACTTTCATTGATCCATCACAGGATGTAGCACATGAAGTATTTGTGGGTTGAAAGTGAAATGTCCTCCAAATCTTGCTGTTCTTGAACACTTAGTCCTAGACAATAGCACTGTTTTAGAAATTTGTGGAACTTTTAGGAGGTAGAATATTACTGGTGTGATAGGATCATGCTCCTGCCACCAAGACTTTCCCACCATGATAGACTGCATTTCTTCTTAAACTGTAAACCAAACTAAACCCTCCTCCATTAGGTTTATTTTTTTGGTGTGTACTTGTATGTAGTATGTGGTGTGGGGGTTGTATGCACATGTTTGTGCAGATGCTTGCACCCTATGAGTACATATGTTTACCAAGGCCCATGGAGTTGTTTTCTCCTTTAGTGCTCTTCTGCTCACTGACCTGGAGTTGCCATTTTTTCAGTCATACTGGCTGACCAGTATGTTCCAACTATTCTCTTAGTCCACTCTTAGTGACACTGGGTTTATGTAGCAATGCATGACCATGCACAGCTTCTTACGTGAATATGGAGGATCAAACACTGGTACTCATGCTTACAGAGCAAGAAATTTTTTGCACACTGAGGCAACTCTACAGCCCCTTAACTGCTTCTTGTTTTTTTTTTACATCAGATATTTAGTGATAATAATGAAAAGCTTAATTGATACAGAAAATTGGTACCAAGAAGTACAGTCTTTTCTGTGATAAACTTTAGGCCTTTGTAGATGCTTTGTGTGGAAAATATGTAGAAAAGTCTGGAATTTTTGTTTAGAAGTGCCCTAAAATGCTGTAAAGCTTTGCTGAATAATCACTTTGGTGGGAACCTGGAAGACCAGAATGCCTGAAAAAATGCAAACAACAAAGTGTGGTTCATGAAGTCTCAGAGGGTAATAAGGACTCTATTGGTGACTAGAGACCAGTTGTGCTACATTTTGGCTATGAATCTGGCTGCAATCTGCCCTTGTCCTGAGAACCTGAGTGAGGCTACAGGATAGCATTCATGCTATGGAAAGACTTCCATTCCTTTCTTTTTTTTCCGAGAGAAATAACTGTGAATTTATATGGATACATTCTTGTTAAGGGGTGGTAAAACCTAAAACATTTCTTTCTTTCTTTCTTTTTTTTTTTTTTGTGCTCACCTTCCCGTTCCTTTCTTTTATTTAGAAGTACAGGAAGTGACAGATTCAAGTGGAGCAGTATGAAATGAAAAATGTATAGCTTGGCAAGGCAAATGGAGTGAGGGAATTTAAACATACAGAAAAAATAGGTAAGAAAGCAGCTGTAATTTTTGAAGAGATTAATCCTATTAAAGAGAATCCTAGTGCATTGTATTGGAATGTTAAGAAAGGCCCCTGAAGGTGAGAGTCTACCTACTGAAGGCTCCAAGTTGTGAAAATGTAAATGTACTTAAAATGAGACACCCTGAACTGAGAATAGTGCTGAAGAGCTGATCCATTTAAAAAATATCCCTTAGGGAAATAGGCGTTGTTATGACCATGTTTTAAGGGAGCCACACTACATCACAAGTTGGCAACAGAACTTAGCAGCATCATACAAATGGTGCTAAACTTGAAGGCATGCAAAGTATAGAAATGTGGGGGTTGTGGTGGTTTGTACCAAGATTCCAGACAGTTGCTGAGGCCAGTAGATGTGTGGAAATGCTGGATTCCCTGAAAGGAGACCCTAAAAGTCCATTGCTTGGTCCTGAGAAGAGGAAGCCCACTTAGAAATGGAGACCATAAAAATGTGGAGATGTCAAGATAATGGGACATCCTCTGCTGACAGCTGCAGTAATGGAGTGGAGCTGGCCCAAGAGAAAGACTATGTGAGCCATAGGTAGCAAAGTTGGAAGTGTGCAGTGGTCTAATACCTTTGGGGCCCAGATGCTTCTATGATAAGCTTCTGGTGCTGGACAAGGATCTGAAGCAATTGGCATTTACCCTGATGGAGTTTGGTCTTAGTTTAGTCGGATTTGTCTTGAATGTGATCCCTTTTCTACTTTTGGGGTTGGGAATATTTTATCTGTGCTAGTGTGTGTTAAAATTATATAACTTGTTTTTCATTTTATAGGGACATTTGTGTGACAGCTAAGAAATTGTCCCAATCTTAGAAGAGACTTTGCAACATTTTATGTATTAATTTATAATGAATTTATTAAGTGATGTTCATAATTAAAAATAATGTGAGATTAGGAAAGAATGTGGGAGCCACAAACATCTATGGGAACCATTGACATAGAGATGAATTCAATTTACATTATGGGGTAGCCATAAGTCTATGTGTGGCAAGGACAGAATATTGTCATGTATATAGGAAACAGGTTTGTGGATTTGAACATTTGTTCTCTAGCTAATGACTATGTTTAAAAGGTTGTGTATTGTGTAAAAGGTGGAGCCTTAGTAGAGAAATCCAGTCATTGGGGAAAGAGCTAACCCACTTACTATCTTCTCTTTGCTTCTTGACTGTGAATTAAATGTGACTAAACACCACATAGTCCTATCCATAGCCACCCCATGATGTAGTACATCCCTTCTTAAACTGTAAAGCAAAATAAACCTTTCCTCCCTTAAGTTGTTTCTTGCCATGCATTTAGTCACAGCAATGAGAAAAGTAGTGAACACAAACTAATGCACAGGCCTTCTCTGAATGTTGGCAGATGGCTGTTGGATTGACAAGCCTTCTGAGCTGTAGCATACAGGCTCGTTATCTCTACTGATCATCCTGTCTTGCTATAGAAAAACATAAAGCATATCCATGTGCTTCCCATGAACCTGCAAGTGAATTCTTCCAGAAGCAAGCACTCTTGCAATGACAGTTCATCCATTAGGCCTTTGGTACTGAATGAAGGACTATGGTGGAAAGGCAGTGTTGTGCACATGCTAGCCACCTGTGCTATTTCAAACCCTAAATTCATGACATGCACCAGAATTTTCAGATACTTGAGAAAATTAACAGCACAAAGAATAATATTGAAGGAAGATAACATTCCAAAGGAAGTAAAACATTTTATGTATTAATTTGTAATGAATTTATTAAGTGATGTTCATAATAAAAAGTAATTTGAAATTAGGAAAGAATTGTGCTTAAACAAAACTATGATTCTCAATAAAACGTAATGAACATTGTAGAAAGTTCAAAACATGGAGCAGAAACTTTACTATTGCCAGCAAAACAGATACTCCATGCATATATAAAGTAGAAAATTATCTAATAAAAATTAAAATTATTTTAATGACTGAACTTTCTGCAATTGAAATTCTATTCATTTATTTTTGTCTTTTGAAAAATAAAATAAGCCAAGTAAAGTAGAGTAATAAAGAAAGCACTGGAGCTGGGGAGAAGGCTCATTAGTTAAAAGCTCTTGCTTGCTAAGACTTCCTAGAGTCCACATAAACTCTCATATATCTGGAGTTAATTTGCAGAGGCAAGAGGTCCTGGCATGCCCATATTTACTCTCTCTCTCTCTCTCTCTCCCGCTTGCTCACTCTCTTTTTCTCTCTAAAATAAGTAAATAACATGTTAAAAAAGAAAACTTTTATATTTTAAAGCCAATTTCTTATGACAGATGTGATAATTCGAATCATAAGAAAGATTAGAATTTATTGAGAACCTGAATTTATTATTACTAATATCTAAGTGCTATGCTTATTTAAACTTTGCTGTGAATGCCTCAATGTCTTTATTTTTCTTTTAAAAAAAATTGGGGGGTAGCGGGATTTGAGGTAGGGTCTCAATCTAGTGCAGACTGACCTGGAATTCAGTATGAGTCTCAGGGTACTCATAGTGATCCTCTTACCTCTGCCTCCCGAGTGCTGGAATTAAAGGCTGTGTGCCACCAGTCCTGGCTACTTTTTAGAATATTTTTATATGTTATTTATTTGTTTATTAGAGAAATAGGTAGACACACACACACACACACACACACACACACACACACAGAGAGAGAGAGAGAGAGAGAGAGAGAGAGAGAGAGAGAGAGAGAGAGAGAGAGGGAGAGAGAGAGGGAGAGAGAAAACATGTCAGGGACCCTAGCCACTGAAAAAAAAATTCCAGATGCATATACCACCTTGTACTTATGGCTTACGTGGGTACTGAGGAATCAAACCTGTGTACTTAGACTTCACATGCATACACCTTACTTGCTAACTCATCTGTCCAGCTCTCTTTAAAAAATAGTATTTATTTATTTGAGAAAGATGGAGATAAAGTTTCTTCATTTTTCATACAAACAGTAATTGTACTAACTTTACATAGTCATTTGATGAGTAAATAAATTTTGCGTGATGTAGTAAAATTTTTCTTTGGATGTAATTAGTGCTGTATAATTGAGCCAGAGATACTTACGTTGTAGCTATACTTCACTATTAAGATAACACATAGGTTACAAATTAGTCATTCAAAATATAGATAAATGCAGGTATACATTTATCATTGGGCTGGAGAGATGGCTTAGTGGTTAAGCGCTTGCCTGTGAAGCCTAAGGACCCCAGTTCAAGGCTCGGTTCCCCGGGTCCCACGTTAGCCAGATGCACAAGGGGGCGCAGGCATCTGGAGTTGGTTTACAGAGGCTGGAAGCCCTGGCGCACCTGTTCTCTCTCTCCCTCTATCTGTCTTTCTCTCTATGTCTGTCGCTCTCAAATAAATTAATTAATTAATTTAAAAAATAAATAAATAAATTTATCATTATTGTAAAATACACAAAATAAAGAATACAAAGAGAAGGAATCAAAACCGACACTATGATAAACATCATCAAGTTTAATTAGGCATTTTAATAGACACGCATGTTCTCTTTATCATCTATGGGTACAATTTTCTTTCTGTGGAAAACATTAGAAAGGATTAAAATACATGGCTGGGTAAGTTACATGCATGTGTGATTAGAAAGTGCAGGTTGAATAACAAAGGATTTTTATTAAGGAATGGGCTATGGGCTAAAAATTCCAAAATAGGAAACTCTTCTGTTCACTCACAAAATTTCTTTGATGTACATGGCATTGGAAGAAGGTACTGGTGGGATTGCGCGTTTTCTTCCAAGGGATAGCAGGTTCTGGCTTCAAACCTCTATTTGCTAACATAATATTTTTTTTAATTTTTGAAAATTTTATTTATTTATTTGAGAGAGAGAAAAAGGGGGGAGAGAGGGAGAGAGAGAGTGCCAGGGTCTCCAGCCACTGCAAATGAACTCCAGATGCATGTGCCCATTTGTGCTTGTGGCTTATGTGGGTCCTGGAGAATCGAACCAGGGTCCTTTGGCTTTGCAGGCAAGAGCCTTAACCACTATTCTTCATAACACAATCAAACTGCCTAATAAGCACATAATTTAGTTTTAGAGATAATAACTTGTAGAACAGGGGAAAGAATGTATATGTGGGTGTGTGAGTGAGAAGGTGGAGAGAGAAAAGGAGAGAAAGAGACAGGAAGAAGGAGGATGGGAGGGGAAAGAGGCGAGAGCAGTCAGCTCTCATCTGGTCATCTGTAATGAGAACTTCTGTTAGTAGGTATCAGCATTCCATTATTGTCTTGCTGTTTTCTCCCCGATAGAGACAATTACACAGCAGGGACTAGAGCACAAATTACTTGACCATCTTCACCTTATGAAATTCAAGGGAAAGAAGGACATTAATGCCAAATAGAACATTAAGCATCCAAACTGTTTAGGAAATTTTGCTGCAACCCTGGCAATTGATTCCAAGATAGCCACAAGTAACAATAATTAGCCAGCAAACTGAATTAATATTAGTTGATTCATCAAGAAACCAGCCCTAATCAAGCATGGTTGTAGCTTGTCCTATTTTTTTTTTTTTTTTTCTATTTAGAAGAATAAACCACCAGACTCAAATGCTCAAGATGGACCCGGGTGAAATTGCTAGTTAACGAGGTGTGTGGAATTGGTTCCTCAGACAGAGTTAAATGCCTCAGACTTGCAGGCTGCTTCAAATGAGCTGCTCAAGGTTGGAATGAAGATACAAAAAGACACTTCTGAATAAGATTTGAGGGACTTTGTTAATGCACTAAATGACATTATGCACAGTTTCTTGATGAGATCATTTCAACATTTCCTAATTTCTACCACAATTTAACAGTTACAGAAGACCTAGTTCCATGGAAAACTGTTGTGAGGTTAGTAATGAATTCCCTCTACCTGCACTAGATAATAGTTTAAAGAGCTCATTTTGACTTAATATAGATGTAAATCCTATTATCTACCTATCAACATTCAACATTTTTTATGTGTCCAAGAAATTTTTGGGAACCATTTTCACCACAGGGGTGCAAAATTAATGTCAAAGAATAAAATTAACTAGCTTTTGATACACTCATCTCTACAACTAAAACCCCAAACCCCAAAACAAATTATTACACAATTTTAAAGTCATCATTTTCTTTGGGTAATACCTGATATTTTTAGATGCTGACCTACAAGAGATGTAACATTTACAATTTTATTACTTTACTTATATACATTCGTAACCTTGTTATTCCACCACAACATGATGTGGATGCTAACACCTTCACATAAAACCAAACACTATTGTCTTAAAATTATGCTATGTTTAATATTTTCATATAAATTTTGATTAGCATTGAGGAATTCTTCAAGTTTTCTTACTTTGGAAAGTTTTGAACACCTACAAAATGTAACATACACTGTACCTATAAAATGTCATTTTACACAATCTTGGCATTCGTCAAATATAAAATTACTTTTGTATGTATGTTTCATTCTATACAATACTGCTCCTTACCCTGTTGTAAAGGTAAATCATGGTGTGTCAGCATGTCTAAAATCCTTCTATGTAGATTTGATCCTGACAGAAGTGTTTCTTTCTCTTTTTTTGTAGATTTTATCAACAGATGATATACTCAAAATGCAATTTTGTAATACATATTCAATAACAAAATGCAAATAGATTATTACCTATACTTGTGATATTTTTTATGTCATGATTCTTATGTTTCTTTTCTCACTTTTTAAAAATTTTTGTAGTCAGTGAATATAGAGTCAAGTTGGTACCATTGTTAGCCTTCCCCCTCCACATGGCCCCTCCTTGTTGGGATATATGGATTGTGCATTGTGGGGTTAGCCTTTAGTTTTGGGTAGGAGGAAATGTCTCTGCATGCCATGACCGAACCTGTGGCTCTGACATTCTTTCCACACCCTCTTCGGCAAATTTCCCTGGGCCATGTTGGGTTTATATTAGGTCTGCTTCCATGTTGAGATCTGTGTCTCTGGATATCTGATTTGGTAGGGGTTGATTGTTCTCTGCGTCTATCTCATTTACTGTTGTGCTGGTTCCCGATTTGCCAACAAGACAGTATTCTTGCATGTTTCCCCAATTATTCTTAGTTTCAGCTGGGGCCCTTTTGAGGTATGATGGGGTGATTCCCTCCTTAGGATCTGTGTCTAGCAGATTCTCCAACAAAGAGTAAAGTTAGCACCAAGTAAATGTGATAACCATTGTTTTTTTTAGAGCGAGTTTAAGTGAGAGCAGATTCATTTTTGGATATGATTCTGACTTGTTTCCCAGATCCAGCTATGGGTTGCATTCCACTGAGCAGATCAGTTAGCCAAATCCAGAGCAGTTGGTTTCCCACCATGGCTATGCAACAATATTGCACTTATATGAGCATCCAGTAAGGTTGTTTGCTGCTAAGTAGGTTAGACCATGTATTTCTTGGGCAGATATTGGTCATTATCCCCAAGTTGCCCATGTAGCACCTTCCAGCTCTAGATGCACTGTCTGGGGACTGACTCTCTTCCAACTTCCAGCTTCTAGTCATGTCGTTCCATGATACATACCGACAGTATATGGTGTCTTCAGCAGTACTGTCTTACCAATAACCTATAGTGGGTCCTCAAGCACTCTGACATAAATCTGTCTTCCTTGGGGAGACCATGCAGGTCTCTGTCATTAAAAGCTAATTGTGGATGATAATCACCTGCTGATACCAGGAGTTACAGGTCAGCACCCAAGAAGAGAAGGAAGAACACAATAGTTATATAAAAGAGAGAGAGAAAAATGAGAGAAAAGAGGGAAAGAGGGGAGAGAGAGAGAGAGAAGCAGAAATCAGAGGAGATAATGGACAATTTTTGTCATACACTCTCCTTGTGAATCTGGTGTTCCCTCTAAGGTCCTGGTGAAGGTTCAACCATTTGGTCTATCTTTTAGGATGTAGAGCTTTATGGTACCATTACCTATTGGGTCCAATTTTGTGCCCCCCTTGCTTTTCCCTACCTCCCCATCCTCCCTATTGCAAGGTCCTCAAGATGCTTGGTAGATATGTCAGCAACTTAGGTAGATTCAGGTTAGGAGCCATAGATGAGGAAGACTATATGGCAATTATCTTTCTGTGATTGGATGAGTTCACTGAGAATAAGCTATTCCAGGTTAGACCATTTTTCTTCAAATTTCATTCTATGGTTTTTCCCTTACTACTGTGTGGAATTCTGTCATGTAGATATACCGCATCTTAGTTATCTATTCATCTAATGATAGATATCTGGGCTGATTCCAGCTTTTGGCTATTACGAATTGAGCAGCTATAAACATGATTGAGCAAATCTCTCTGAGCTGAAGTGTGGAGCTTTTAGGGTACATTCCCAGTAAGGGAATAACTGGATCTGTTGGTAATTCTATAGGCATTTTTTTTTTTTTTTAGGAGTCTCCATATTGCTTTCCAAAGTGGTTGTACCAGCTTGCATTCCCCACCAACAGTGGATGAGGGTTCCTATTTCTCCACATGCTTGGCAACATTTGTTTGCATTTGATTGTATTTCTGAAGTCCCATAACAAACATCTAAAAATCTGAGGGCATACATACAAAGAATATAACTTCAATCCAAAATTAATGAAGCCATTTCAAATTAAATACTCCGGAGTTATCTGTTAGTTAATAATCTCATTTCATTTTTTTTTTTTTTACTTTGGTTGTTATATTGTATATCTTCTCAATTTTATAGTTCAGAGTCTCATCTGTAACACTGTGACTAACCCACAAGCCAATGAATAATGGTCTACTTGTATTTTATGTGTCTTTGTGGCATCTTTTCTAGAGTTGACAATCCTAATTTTTAACTGATTCATTGCCAAGAGCTAATTTATTTTATAAATAATTACATTTTATACTATGGTGGCAGCTGATGGTGGCTTTTGGCTGTGAATGCAACCTGGGTTATTCCACTGATAATTCATAATTGAATGTCCTAATAGGACTTAGGGCATGGTTAGAATGAAGTAGGGCAGGCCTGAGAGGTTGTTCAGTGATTAATGTACTTACTTGTAAAGCCTGATGGCCTGAGTTCTATTCCTTTGTACCCACATAAAGCCATATGCACAAAATGAAGTATACATCTGGACAATTTTTTTGCAGTGGCAAGAGGCCCTGATGCACCTATTCTATCCTTCTCTCTCTCCCCTTTTCTCTTCCCTTGCAAATAAATAAATAAAATTATCAAAAGAAGGAAGTCATTAGGACCTAATTCTTCCCTTTCTTAGGTTGTTTAGTCAAGTGTTGTCACAGTGAAAGACAAATAACTTGCACATAATGGCATAAAAATCCATTATGTTTGCACTAACTTTTGGATATCCATGTAATTCATTATTTGTTATTAATACTATTATTAACAAAATAAAGTTATACTTAATCTGTAACACAGACTTGAACTTCCAACACTTAGAAAGGAGGCTATTGAATCACTGTATTTCACCTCAGCAATGGAATTATTTTGACCTTGTCTTCTTAAATCTATATAGTATAATTGTCACAGAGGAAATTTTATTCTCTTAAGATCAACAATGCTCTTCATAAACCCACCTCTATTTTTGTCTAAATATTTTCCCATAGATTTTTATTCTACTTTATCCATAAAAATTATACCTAAAACTTTAGTTGAAATTGCTGAAGTGGAAATGTACATCTCTAAGCAAACAAAACATAATTTTTATATCTGGTATTGCAATTTACATTCACTTTATTATGCATATGTGTGCATATTACATATTGTATTTTAGTATATTTAAAAAGAGACAACTTTTTGAAAACTATTTTCTATACATCTTCTTGTCTAATCTATTGTTCCTTTGGGAAAAAAAAATGAGCAAATGCCAAAATAGGAGCAAACATGTGTCTTTAAAACCTATATAAGAGGGGTCACTTTCTGCAGAACAACATGTTATAGTATTGGATTCTTCTGTACTATTATCTTCAAAAATTTTAAGATCATGTGTGATCTGAGAACAATAAAGGTTTGCTGATGTTTGCAATAATGCTTACTAGGATTAATATTCTATCTGTTACATTGACCTACAATAATCCAAAGAACAGTTGAATTCTCAATAATTGTAGCCCATCAGGGAAATATTTTCCTTAGGGAAAGAATTAGGACATAAGAGTTTTTCTGCCTCCTGAACTTCATCGCTAAGATTATAAGGCTTCAGAATTTGAGAGAACCATGAAATTAATCTTTCCTAGAATGACACTTTCTCCAGTCTCTTTTAGATGTACTAAATTACTGTGCAATATACGAAAAAGATAATTGCCCTAACTCACCTTAATTTATCTAATAATAAAAAAGTATTTTGCAAATTAAATTGTGTGTGTGTGTGTGTTGTGTGTGTGTGTGTGTGTGTGTGTGTGGGTGTGGGTGTGTGTATTTTGCTCTATTCCTTGCCATACTTTAATACTTGATGTATTCCCAACACCTTCCATTCAGAATGGAAAAGCTGAATGCAAACAATGAATATACTTGACAGAATTTTAGAGTATAGCTTTGAATGTTGTTCATAAAGACCTCAGCTGTTAGTAATAACTCTTCCAACATATATGAGAAATGTAAATGCCACTTCTCCTCCCTGTGGACCCAGTGACAACTTCCTGTTCCTCAGAAAGAGGGAGTTAAATAATGCAGAGTACTTACATGTTAACATGGGTCCCTGAAAGGCACAGGTTAATTTTTGGGGGGAAGAAGATAAATAATATAAACCATGGATAACTTTGGGTAATATGAACATAGTAAAAGAAAATGACCCTTAGACTCATATCCACTGTATCAAAAGAAGCTGAAATTTACAAAATCTGGATCCACATTCTCCAAAGAAAGAAAAATGAATTAATTATAGAGAATGAATTCTGAAATCTGAAGAAAGAAAATATATCTAACAGAAACATGTGCTGTAATTAAGAACTTGTCTGAAGGCTTGACTGGAATTTATGGACATCCATTCAAAGGGAGACAAATCAGTGAGAAAATATGGGGTTGAAATAGTATGTGTTATGTGGATTACATTACACTAGGATTATTAACTGAGAAAAGAGAAAGGTCAGGCTTCCTGTTCTCAGGGAAATATAAGATACAAAATTTGGAATTAGCTTTGATGTGAGAACATTTTAAAGACAGGGTGCTGGGCTAAGTGAATAGAAAAGTGACATGTTTCACACTTTGAGTTTGTAATTTGAGGCTTCATATAACTGGAGAGTTTTTTTGAAATGACAAATTTCTTGGAAATTCAGAATCAGAATTTGAATATGTGAATGGGTTGACATGTGATGGCAATGAAATTCCATAGCATGATTTCTTCTATGAGGCATTATTTTCAAGAGGGAGGTGATCTGAAGGATGAGCTCCTACTCCTGTGTTGCAGAGAAGATAAAAACTTGAACACTGCCTGGAGAGATGGATTAGCAGTTAAGCACTTCTTTGTGAAGCCTAAGGACCCCAGTTCAAGACTCAACTCCCCAGTACCCACGTTATCCAGATGCACAAGGGGGTGCACACATCTGGAATTCATTTTCAGTGACTGGAGGCCCTGGCGTGCCCATTCTCTACATATCTCTATCTGCCTCTTTCTCTCTCTGTTTGTCACTCTCAAATAAATAAGTTTAAAAAAACAGATTTTCTACAGTTAAAAAAAGAAAACTTGAACAGAGACTGAATATGTGTGTATACATATATGGAAACATATGTATGTATGTCCACATAGATGTTTTCTGTGACATGTGTAGCATTTTGTTTTGTGTGGGGGGGCATGTTTGTATATGGTATATTTACGTATGTGTGCAAATATGTATACATGGATACATGGTATATATGATTGCAGAGACATCAGAAATAAATATTCATTCCTCTGCCTTATTTCCATGTCAGCTGCCTGTCTTCTTCTTTTTTTTTCTAATATTTTTTTGTTCATTTTTTATTTATTTATTTGAGAGTGACAGACACAGAGAGAAAGACAGATAGAGGGAGAGAGAGAGAATGGGCGAGCCAGGGCTTCCAGCCACTGCAAATGAACTCCAGATGCGTGCGCCCCCTTGTGCATCTGGCTAACGTGGGACCTGGAGAACCAAGCCTTGAACTGGGGTCCTTAGGCTTCACAGGAAAGCGCTCAACAGCTAAGCCATCTCTCCAGCCCTCCTGTCTTCTTAAATAGGCTTATTAGAGAACAACAACTATCCCCTTGTCTCCACCCTCCTCAGTACTGGCATGTGTGGTATAGTCTGGCTTTTTATTTGGTTACTGGTGATAAAACCCAGGGTGTCATGCTTTTGCAGCAAGTGTTCTTATGCAGTCAGTCATCTCCTCTGCCCTTCATAGAGGTAACATGAATAAGTTAGACTATATATACATACACACACACACACACACACACACACACACACACACACATACACACACATATATATGACTAGTTCCATGTCATAGAAACAAGGGAACTATAACCATAACCAATGAGTTATCCACAAAGCAAAATGGACATTTGTTACATGAAAAATCATAAAATACTACAGATTTTCATAATAATGTGAACATGATCAAGAACATGCTTGAGATCCACTGCTGTGGAGGGTGCAAGCACAGAGTGAATAGGCCAGATCTCCCTATTTCCCCTCCTCTTCTCAGTTCTTTAGTCCTGGTTGGTTCCCCTGCCACTGGTTTGGAGCTGCCTGGATGCTGCAAGCTTGCCATGGGAGAAGACCCCTTCCTTCTCCTTCCTGATTTAATGGCCCCTGGAACTCCAATTTCCTAATTCCTGCTCTGGAGGATGCAAATGCATGGAATGTGTAGGCCAGAACTCCTGTTGGTTCCTCCCCTCCCAGTTCTCTGGTCCTGGTATCCCTGATGCTGCCTTGGGGTGGTCTGGTCCCTGAGTGTGGGATAGGCCTCTTTCTCTGGTTTCCTGATTGACTGGCCCCTGGATACACAAATCCCTAGTACCATGTGCCAGAAGACACATGAGCCACTGTAGAAACTAGCCTCTTGCCTCCTAGCTCCTGGTTCCGCAGCCCTTGATCCCCATGTGCTGAAGAGTAGGTGCAAGTGCAGTGAGTAGGCCAGAGGTCCCAGTACCCCAGCCACCTTTAATGCACTTTTAATATCCATAGTATGAAAATCTGGACTTACAACCTCATCATACACAATCTGGTTCACATTTAAAACAGAACCCAACTGAAGATCATATAAGGAATAATGATTTCTTCTTTCTCAATATACTAAAACATTTCCCCAAGATGGGTACACTACAATGCCCCCCAAAAGCAATGAAAGTCAGAAAACAGAGATCTCCACCAAGGATGCCTAGTCCCAGAATGGAAGCTTCCAATGAAATAATAGAGAAATTAACAGAAATTAAATACTAAACTGAAAACCCAATAGCCAGTGTGACCCTGATCAAAAGAATTGCTAAACTGGAAGCAAGCCATCAGAAAACCAACAATTGCATAAATGAAAATTGAGCAGAATTATCTCTTAGAACACTTAGGTTTTTGTTGTTGCTGTTGTTTGTTTTTTTATTGTATTTTTTGAGGTAGAATTTCACTCTAGTTCAGGCTGACCTGGAATTCACTATGTAGTCTCAGGGTGGCCTCGAACTCATAGTGATCCTCCTACCTCTGCCTCACAAGTCCTGGGATTAAAGGTGTGTGCCACCATGCCTGGCTTGAGCACTCAGTTTTTGATAGTAGGCTTAACTTAATTGAAGAAAACCTTAGAATTCTCAAAAGATATATAAACTAATTCAAAGTGAATCATCAAATGGAAGAGCTGAATAAGTTTAATGAAGACTTGATCATATGCAAGAATTAATTCCAGGAAGCCTTAAGAAAATCAGACCTTGAACTGAAATTGTTTCTCAAAAAATAGATGAACCCAATGCAAAGTAACACAACAGAAAACAAAAATCAAATAAAGCTTTCAAAGTGCTCTCTAGAACCACTCACTAACAGAGTTACTCATGTGGAAGACAGAACCTCTGACCTGAAAGACAAGACAGAAATGAATAGCGAGGCCAAAACTTAGCTAAGTTCAAAAAGCAATGTGAACAGAATACAAGGGAACTGTGGAATACCCTAAAATGACCAAATATCCAGATTATGGGTATACCAACAAGAGAGGAAAATCCAGAACAGAGGCATAGAGAACATATTCAACAAAGTTATTGAGCAAAATTTTCCCAGTCTCTAAAGAGAAGCCTATCCAGATACAAAAAGCCTACAGAACACCAAACAGAGAAGACCAAATATGAAACTCTCCAAGACACATAGTTAAAATTCATAACAATGGACACAAAAAAGAGTGCTAAAAGAAGCAAGAGAGAAAAAAGCTCACAACATACAAAGGCATTTCCATCAGAATTACCTCATAATTCTAAATGGAACCCCCAAAAAGCAGAAGGGCCTGGAATGGCACAAATTAAAATCTAAAGAAACTATGGCTTCCAACCCAAGCTACTCTACCCAGCAAAAGAATCCCTCATAATGTATAGTAAAAGGAAACCTTTCTATGAAAGATGTCAACTTGATGATTATATGAACACAAAGCCAAACATACAGAGAATACTCCAGGGAATATTCCACACAGAAGAGTCAAACAACCAATCTCAAGAGCCAATAAGAAGAGGATCACAGTAACCACAACTAGACTAGCCTCCAAAAAGTACAAAAAAGGAAAGCACGAAACCCCATGAAGTACCAAATCATGGCAGGAATTAAATTGAATTTAACAGTTATAACCTTAAATATGAATAGTTTTAAGTCACCCATCAAAAGACACAAGTGAGCAGGATAGATTAAAAAAAACCAAAATGGTCCTGCTGGGTGTGGTGGTGCACGCCTTTAATCCCAGCACCCGGGAAGCAGAGGTAGGAGGATTTCCATGAGTTTGAGGCCACCCTGAGACAACACCCACCCCCCCAAAAAAAGGTCCATTTTATCTGCTGTTTTCAAGAAACCTACTTCACCATTCCTCAGGGTTAAAGGATTGAAAATGATATTCCAAGCAAAAGGAAATAAGAAACAAGCAGGTGTTACTATATTTATATCTGATAAAAAGGTCTTCAAAGTAGAAGTATTCAAAAAGGACAAAGAAGGCCACTTCTCATTAGTCAAGGGGATGATCTAACATGAGGACAACAGAAACATAAATCTATATGTGCCTAACACAGATTGCACCACAGTTTATAAAACAAAACCTACTTGACAACAAAACCAAAATAAACACCATAACCATCCAGTTGCAGACTTCATCCTCCATTTTGACCAATAGGAAGATCATCCAAGCAGAAAATCAACAGGGAAATAACAGAGCTCAACCACACCATAAATCAAATAGACATAAAACATTTACAGAATGTTCCACCACATTTCTGTAGAATACACATTCTTCTCAGCAGCCCATGGAACGTTCTCTAAAATAGACCATATATGAGGACATAAAGCATCCTTCCATAGATTCAGGAAAATTGAAGTAACTTCCTGCATCATATCAGATTGCAATGTTTAAAGCTAAAAATTAACAACAAGAGATACTTCAAAAACTCCACCAGCTCCTGTACAGTGAACAGTACACTTTTGAACAATGAATAGGTTTTGGAACAAATTTTTAAAAAGAAATTATAAAATTTCTTGAATTGAATAATAATAAAAACACAATTTGCCAAAATATATGGGACACAATAAAGGCAGTCCTAAGGGGAAAAATTAATAGTGCTAAATGCCTTCATCATAAAGACAGAGAGATCCCAAAGTAATAACCTAACTGTATACCTAAATGCATTGGGAAAAAAATAATAATCCAACCCTAAGGGCTCTAGACAGAAAGAAATAATCAAGATCAGAGCAGAAATTAATGAATTGGAAATTAAGAAACCAATTTTCAAAATAATTAAGCAAATAAATGGTTCTTTGAAATATAAAAATTATTGATAAAACTCTAATGATGAAAAAAAGAGAAGTCTCAAATTAACAAAATCAGAAATGAAAAAGGAGAGGTCACAATACACATCAATGAAAAATCATCAAGTAATACTTCCAAAACCTCTCCTCCACAAAATTGAATAATCTGCAATAAATGGATGAATTCCTAGATATATACCACCTACCAAAACTAAACTCCAAGGAGATTAGTCTCCTCAACAAACCTATCACATCCATGGAAATTGAAAAAGTAATCAAAGACTTTCCCCCCCCCCCAAAAAAAAACCCAGGACCGGATGGCTTTTCAGCCAAATTATATCAAATCTTCATTGAAGAACTTAAACAATTTTTTCTCAAACTGCTTTACATAATAGGAGAGTAGGGAATGTGTATGAAGTTAGCATCAACCTAATACCAAAACCAGACAGAGAATGCAATGGGAAAAGAAACTAAAGACCTATATACCTGATGAATTTAGTTGCAAAGATCTTGAACAAAATCCTCACAAAATGTAGTAAAAAAACATATCAAAAGCTTTATCCACCTTGATCAAGTAGGTTTCATCCCAAGGATGCACAGATGGTACAACATAAGGAAATCAGTCAACATAACACACCAATATTTAATATTAATCATAAGAACCTTATGATCATCAATTGATGCAGAGAATGTCTTTGATCAAAAATAACATAAGTTTATGATCAAAACACTAGAAAGACTAGGCATGGAAGATTTATATCTCCACACAATTAAGGCTATATATGAAGCACTTAAATCCCAAATATTGCTTAATGGAAAATGACTCAGGGAGTTACCATAGAGATGGAGAACATGACATGGGTGCCCACTCTCATCACTGTGCTTCAGCATAGTACTAGAAGTACTAGCCCAAACAATAAGATAGGAGAAAGAAATAAAAAGGATACAAATTGGAAAGAAGCCAATTATTTGTGGATGATATGATCCTATACCTAAGTGACCCATAAGTCTCCATCTTGAAATTTCTAAGTGTGATGAGGTCCTTCAGTAAAGTGGCAGGATACAAGGTTAACACACTAAAACCTAGCCTTTCTATATGCAAACAACAAATATACAATACGTTGGAAGAACACTAGCCAAGGATGTTAAAGACCTATATAATAAAAACATTTAAAAAAAACCTCAAGAGAAAAAAGAAATTGAGAGAGACTTCAACAGATGTAAAGACCTCACATGATCTTGAATAGGTAGAATTAATATTGTGAAAATGGCAATTCTACCAAATGCAATATACAGATTTAATGCAACACCAACAAAAATTCTGGCATAATTCTTCACAGAGTTTGAAAGAATGATCTCAAAATTCATATGAATGACTGCAGTCCTAGAATATCCAAACATATCCACAGCAATAGAAACATTTCTGGAGGTATCACCACACTCACTCTAAAGCTATATTACAAAAGCATAGTAACAAAATGGCATAGCACTAGAATAAAAACAGAAGCATAGACCAATGGAACAGAACTGAAGTACTGAACCTTAAGTCAAGTAACCATAGCTACTTGATCTTTGACAAAGGTCTCAGTAAAGTAGATTGGAGATAAGACAACATCTTCAACAAATGGTGCTGGACAAATTGGATATCCATAAGTAGAAAAATGAAAATGGACACATTTGTCTCAAAATACACAAGAATTAAGTTCAAATGGATTAAGTGCTCAATATAAGGTCTCAAATTCTTCTCCTACTGGGAGAAAAAATAGGAAGAACACTCCATGATATAGGATTGAGAAAAGACTTTCTCAACAAAACCCCAGGAAATTCAACAATCACTCAACCAAAGGGATCTTATGAATATAAAAAGCAATTGCAAAGACAAACATACCACAAGCAGAGGTAAGAACTGAAATCAACCAAGGTGCCCACTATTGAATGAATGCATAATGAAGTTGTGGAATATTTACATAGTGGAATTCTACTTAACAGTAAGAACAAATGAGACAACAAAATTGTAGAAAATAAAATTTGTAGAAAAATAGACAGACTTAGAACAGATCATACTCAGCAAACTCACACAATCACAGAAAGACAAATGGCACATGGTCTCACTTATCTGTGGTTTCTAACCTGTACCATCTTGAGTTGCTAATATATGTAATAGGAAACTCAAGGCACAGACAATAGGGTGGGAGAAATTTGGGGGTACTGGAAGGGGAGGGGAGGGAAAAACAAAAAACTAAATCCCAAATGAGCTAGTACCATAGAAACCATTATCTTTGGAGATAGACTAAAACATACAACCCTCAAAAGAAGAAAGAGGGAACACCTGAAAAGAAGGGCCTTGGAGAGGGTGGCATGGAGGTTAAACTTATTGTTTTTTTCTTTTAGTTTCTGTCTTATAACTCCCAGTACCAGAAATCAGTTGCTACCCACAGTGATCTGTTGGTCCCCATACAAAACAGACTTTTGTCAAAGCACTGATTACCCTCCTGAGATAAAATGTAAGACTCTATTGCTAAAGACACCATATACTTGTGATACAGAGCATGGAGAAACCTGGTTGGAATCTGGAAGAGAGCCAGTCCCCAAACAATTAGCCCATCTAGTGCTGCAAAATGCTACATAACCTACTGCAGGAAAGCAGCCAACAATGGTGTGAGTAACCAGAGGTCTAAGCTACTCAGAAGCAAACACCCTGAAGGCATGTCCATGCCCATGTACTAGTGGCACACAGCGTTGGTGGGTAACCAATAGCTTTCTGATTGGCTAAAAGATCCACTCAGTGTAAAGGAACCCATATCTAGAATTAGAAACCATTTCAGAATCGTATGGAGACAAAGATTATGCCCTCTACTGTCAAGCACACACTAGACATTGGCCAAAAGAGGGGTTACATACATCAAATTCTCCCTAAGTTAATAATGCTTATCCCAATTAAACTATGCAGAGTTCACTCTACATTGGAGAATCTGTTCTTTTTCAAAAGGTAATGAGAACTGGGGAGATAAACCACCCCTTGCACTTCAACCAAGCCACACCTGAAACCACAGAGGACTGGGGGAGACAAGCAATATTACTGCTTGAACACTGAACCTGATAATCAGTGCCTGGGTGAAGGACACAGTCTCTGAGGATACTAAATACTGAAATAGAGATCCAGAGGATCCTAACAGCTCATCACTGAAGTAGACTTAAAACTCACCCACCACAGCTAGGGAAATTTTATAGAAGAGGGGGCAGAAAAACTGTAAGTGCCACAAGTTGATACATCATGCTCAGAATCATTTCCCCAAAATAACTTACTGCTGCTTCCACAATGCATAACCCACAACCCCATTGGGAATATCCCACTGAGGAGGGTTCCCAATGGAATGGTGGCAGGGATGAGGGCAAAATGGGTGTCAACACATGCTGCATCCATAAAAATTATGCTGTTAATAATAAATAAATAAATAAATAAGAAATAAATAAGAACATTTTTTTTTAAAGTAGCTCAGGAAATCTAACATTCAACAAAAGGGGGTCTCATGAAACTAAAAAACATACCATAAACAAAATGAATAGATTACCCAATGAACAGGAGAAAAAAATTGCCAGCTCTATCACTGACAGAGGCCTAATATCTAGAATCTACAAAGAATTAACAATAAAAAAATCAAACAACCCAGAGGAGTAGAGTACTGAATAGGGAATTCTCAGAGAAGAAATACAAATAGCTAACAAACACCTAAGAAGATATTTTCAACATCTTTAACCATCAGGGAAATGCAAATTAATACAACTATGAGATTCTACCTTACTCCACTAAGGATGGAAATCATTTAAAAAAATCAAATGACTATGAATGTTGGTGAGGATGTGAAAAAAGAGGAACCCTCATTCACTCTTGGTGGGAATGCAAACTTGTACAGCCACTATGGACATCAATATATCCTGACTTCAGATTCCTGGAAAAGATGAATATAGAGCTGCCAACAGACCCAGTTATTCCCTTACTGGGCATTTACCCTAAATGCTCCATGCTTCATGACAGAGATATTTGCTCAACCATGTTTATAGCTGCTCAAATCATAATAGCTAAGAACTGGAACCAAACTGTATATACATCATTGGAAGAAAGGATAGCAAAATTGTGATACATTTACACAACAGAATTTTACTCTTCAGTAAGAACAAAAATGACACAATGAAATTGGTAGCAAAATACATGGATTTGCAATAGATCATACTCAGTGCAATCACACAATCACAGAAAGACAATTCCACATGGTCTTACTCATCTGCAGTTCCTACCTGGATTAGCTTGCGTTGCTAGCATACATGGTAACTTGGGGCCCAGACAATAGGGATGGAAAGGTTTGGGGGTAGGGTTCAGGGACAGTAGGAGGAAAACATAAAACTAAACTCAAAATGAATTAGTACATTATAAACTTATATCCTTGAAGATAGAATAAAAGACAGAACCTTCAACAGGAGTATGGGGGAAGCACCTGAAAAGAATGGCCATGGAGAGGGTTGAATGAAGGCTAGCCTTATTATTATTATTATTATTATCATCATCATCATCATCATCATCATCGTCATCATCATCATCATCATCATTATTTGGTTCTGGCCTGTAACTCCCAGTACCAGAAAGCAGTTGCTACCCACAGTGAGCTATTGATCAGAGAGACCTATGAGGTCCCCAAAACATGACAGACTTCTGTCAAAGCACTTGATTATCCATCTGAAGTAAAAGGTAAGATACTATTGCTGAAGACACCATAGGCTGCAAACACAGAATATGGAGAGACCTGGCTGGAATCCAGAAAAGAGCCAGTCTTCAGACATTCTTTCTAGTGCTGGAAAGTACTATATGAGCTACTGGGGGAAAGAGGCCAACAATAGTCTGAGCAACCAGGGTTTTAAGCTACTCAGAAGCAAACACCCTGAAAAAAATGTACGTATCAGTGCAATAGTGCTACAACAGCTGTGGAGGGTACCCAGTAGCTTTCTGATTGGCTAAGAGATCTGTAAAGGAAGCCATATCTGTAATTGGGAACCAGGTCAGAATCATATGAAGACAAAAATTATGCTCTCTGATTCAAGCTCTCCCTACTCTTTGGCTAAAAGAGGATCTACATCCATGAACTTCTCCTCAAATTACTAATTCTTATCCCATTCATCCTATTCTGACTCCACTCTCTATTGGAGACTCTGTTGTTTTCCAGAAGGTATCAAGCATGGAGGAGATAAACTATTCTTCTCACTTCAGCCAAGCCCCCAGTAGAATGAGGACAAGGACCAGGAAAAGGATAGTACCAACACATGTATCCATACTAAATATGTCTGTAATAATGAAAGACAAATAAAAAGAAGAAAATGGAATATCAATCAACTATAAAATGATATTCTGTAATTAGCAACAAAATGGATGGAACTGGAGGACTTTGTGTTAGATGAAATTTCAGACACAGAAAGACAAATAATATATGTTCTTGTTCATAAGTATGGGCTATAAAAAGTTAATTTGAAGGTAGAGTGATAAGTTCTACATGCTGAATGTGAGAAGGAGGTAGAGGAGTTGCAACAACAGCTAGAAAAAAAAACATAAATAATAAGTTAAAGTGTTCTGCAGTAACATGCTCATAATAAAATATATGTACTTTAAATTTTTTATTTATTTGCAAGCAGAGAGAGAGAGAAAGAGAAAGATAGGAAGAGGATGGAGAGAAGGAGGGAGGGAGAGAGAGAGGATGAGAATGAAAATGGGGGTGCTAGGGCCTCCAACCCCTGCAAATGTACTCCAGAAGCATGTGCCATTGTACTTCTGGCTTTCCAAGGGTGCTGGGGAATTGAGCTCAGGTTGTTAGATTTTACAGGCTTTAACCTTTAACTGCTGAGCCATCTCTCCATCCCCAAATCATGTATTGTATGACTGGTTATGAGGAGCTTGATGGTGCCAAACATAGAGTAATGAGGAGATAGAAATATTAATTGCCCAGATCTGTTTATTAGTAATTATACACATGGTTCAAAATATATTTTACCAATTAAAATGTGTATGATTAAAATAATGATGGCTAATAAAAAGTGCACTTTTTTATTAAAAAGGAAAGTAGGTATTGCTGGGCACTGCAAGGTCATGGATATCAAGGCCAATTTCTGAGACCATCATAATAGAAGAAAAAGATGCTGACATCAAGAGACATGAGAGAAATGAGACTAATGGAGTGAGGGTGGGGGTATGATAGAGAGCAGAGTTAGGAAGGGGAAAGGTGGGCAGGAAAAGGAAATACCATGATTTGTTGTCTGTTAAATATAGAAATTTTCAATAATATATAATGTATTGAGTAATATATAATATATAGAAGATACTATTAGTTTTGAAAACTTAATAAATGAGTGTTCAGAGAATCAAGCCATAAAATGCATAATTAATAAAGATATATTAATAAAATAAAAAGAATATTTCTTGAAAGATCCTTTCATTACCATTCATTCATTACCATTATTATATACCTTTACTCTTGATTTATTAATTTCTAAAACCACTAATGTATTGAAAGATGACCCAGAGAAAGTGGCTGGTAGATAGCTATATGGTAAAACGTGTTTGCTTACAAAGCATGTTAGTCTGGTTTGGGTTCCCCAGTACCCATGGAAAGCCAAATGCACTATGTGAAACATGCATCTGAAGTTCATTTGCAGCAGCAAGAGAACCTGGTGTGCACATATTCATTCTCATCATCTTTCTCTCTCTCTTTCCAATTACAAATTATATATATGAAAGAAAGATTATCAAGATAAAACAATATATCTAATCTCAGGCTGCAGGGATTATTCAGCAATTAAGGCATTTGCCTGCAAAACCTACTAACCTGGGTTTGATTCCCCAATACCAACATAAAGCCAGATGCTAAAAAGTGGTACATGCAACTGGAGTTTCGTTTGCAGTGTCTTGGGGCTCTGGCATGCCCCTTTTCTCTTTTTCTTTCTCTGTCTCTCTGTTTGCAAATAAATAAAATATTCAATATCTATATATCCAATCTCCTTCTCATGAGCTGTGGAATTCAGATGTTTATATTGGATTGTATGTAAATCAGGTGTCTAAATAAAGAACAAATTTAACAATAATCTGGTTCTTACTAATGAGTTACTCTTCAGTACTGTATCTTTTTGTTTTCTTTATCATGTGGTAAAAACATACTTAAATTGCATGCCATACTCCTACATTTCATAGTATACTAAGCCTTCATCTTCATTGTCTTCCTTTAAGACATTAAGCAGACTTGACTTGGTACTTATCTGTTTATATATCAAATATCTATCCTCTTTTCATTTTACTTTTCTCTTCTCTCCTTCCTCTTTGCTTTTATCTTTTTGTCTTTGTTCTTTCTGTCTGATAGTATTATTTTCTTTCTTTCCTTCTTTTCTTTCTTTGTAGTGTGCTAACACTAGTGGAAGCTGATGATTGTCTTGATAACAAAAATTATTAAGTAGAAAGCATGCAAACTCTAGAATGAGCTTTGAACTTTAGTCTAATTACTTAATAGCTATTTTCTGATTTGTTAATTTAACATTTCTCACTCCATGGCAGCACCTTATGTGGGATCCTGAATATAATCTCTGAATTAAACCTTTATCCTTTCTTTTTCTATTTTTTTTATTTTTTTTTATTTCTCTGGATTCTCATGTCATTTCTCCCTCATTTCAACCAGTGTAATTTTTTTTTTTTAAACAGAGTGTTATGTACCATAATCTGTCCTCCAACTTCCTCTGTAACATAGGTTGGTCTTGAATCTCTAACTTTCTTCTCTCTATCTTGCAAATACTAGTATTTCAAGGGTGCACTAAACTGCCTAACATTAGTAACTTTATAAAATACAAATATAATCATGTTATATTCTCACTGGAGTTGCTTAAATTACCTCTTTTTTCTTAATAATTTGTCATCAACATGTTTTACTAAAATTAATATCATATGGCATGCATCAACATCACTGTTTCACAATATAACATTCCTCCATTAGTTTGATGTCTTCTGATTCCACAAGATGTATAAATTACTTGTTTAATCCTAATCACCATGGTGTAAAGATGGTTTATGTTCTCTCTGTATGGAATTCTTTACTCACTCCTCAAGTTTGCACACAGGAAACTTTCTTTAACTCTTCCATATGTAGCCTCTTTCTCAAGATAATGGATATATTGATCATTCTAACTTGGTTAGTTTGGGAACTTAAACCTGTCATTTCTCTGTGACTAATATACTTACCTACAAAGCAATATAAGAATAACATGTATTTCCACCTCACCCCCGAATCTGAGGTGAGATAGATACAAAAATACACTGAAAATAAACTGGTACCATAAAAACCTTTCTTCTTGAAGGTAGACTAAAATATTTAACCCTCAAAAGAAGTATGGGTGGAGCATCTGGAAAGAAGGGCCCTGAAGAGGACAGGGTGAAGCCTAACTTTAAAAAAAAAATGGCTCTGGACTGTTACTCCCAGTACCAGAAATCTGTAGTTCCTGCATTGAGCTATTGGTCAGAGAGATCTACAATGTTCCCCAATACAAGACAGCCTCTGTCAAAGCACTTTATTACCTGCCTGGGGTAAAAGGTAAGACCTTATTGCTGAAGACACCATATTCTGTGGACACAGAACACCGAGTGACCCAGTTAGAATTCAGAAGAAAAGCAGTCCCCAGATGGTTACCCAGTTTCACTCTGGAAAGCACTACATGAGCAACTGGGGGAAAGTGGCCAACAACAACAATGTGAGCAAGCAGGAGTATATGCTACTCAGAAGCAATAATCCTGACAAGATGCTCACACCAGTGCAATGGTGGCATACAGCAAGCCTTCAATGGAGGTAAAACTCACAGTTTAATGAAAGAAGAGAATGAAAACCCTCAGTTGTTAATACCTTCTGCAATCTAATCATAATTATGCTGAAACATCTACTGTAAACTTAACTTTCTCTGAGAAAACATATTGCCTTCTATCTTATATCATTTTTCATGAGATGTTAGTTAGTAGTGAGTAATTTTAAGTGATAAAAATAGTGATTCTATTAAAATTCAGACTTCACCTAACATATTACCATAATTAATTTCTATATTATATGTACAATATTGTATAAGCAAAAAGAATATGTTGCATATATGGATTGATATAAATAATTTGAGGTGATACAAACCAAACAGTATTATGTGGAAAGTCTGCTCTACAACAATGTTTTGAAAAAGATAATACTAATGTGCAATCTCATTGGTTGGTTCCATAGGCTTAGTCAACATTTGCTCTTGACCCAGTTCAAAGAAAAATTAGCAAAAAAAGTAGGCTGACTTTTACTGTACATTATCCTCAGTTTTAATTTCACTAATGTAGCATTTAAAATGTACAAAGGGAGTTTATATATTGTTTTATGTGAATTGCATAATGCTGGATCACTATCTGTTATCAGCACATATTTTCTCCAGTCATGGTTGAGCTAAACCTTCTGTAGGAATGATTATGTTCTCAAAATATAAGCCACATACTCATTAAATGAATAACTATGCAAATTATCTTTATTTCATGCAGTATTTTTTTATCTATTTCTTTATAACTTATTTTAGAAAGTTAAATACTTTGTGTACATACTGTCTCCTGGGGAATGTTAAGATGGTGTGCAATGGACAAAAAAATATTTGGAATTTGTACTAGGAAGTTGTGAATTGAGGCATGCACCATAGTGGCAGATGAGAAGCACCAAAACAATTGTACAATCCCACAGTTTCTTCATCTACAAAATGGAAATAGTCATGAGTATTCTCTTTGGAGTGTGAGGGGATTATAGAGATATACTTGAGAAGCATCTAAGGAGAACACTTAATTCTATGCACATTTTTTAAGCTTTAGCCTTTAATTCTGTAATTTTCCCCCTTTCCTTCAGCACTATATTGTCTTAGTCAGCCTAATTTATATAATGTGTAATTTTATTTCCATTTAGATCTCTATCATAATTTCACTTACATATTAGCTACACTCTGATGCCCCTTTCTGGGCAAAATCAAGGGCAACAGTAGCACTCCACATGGGTCACATAGGGTGGAATACCAAGTATATGGGCAGGAAGGGCTTCACTGCTGACACCGGGAGGCCAGTGCTCTGGGGATGGCTTTTACTCTGGATGACATCCCCAGAGGCTCATGGTTTGTCAAACAGCTGTTACCATGCAGCACAGCAACCTTCCTCTTCATCCTCTTGTGAGTGACATTCTTTGAAATGTCCTCAATGGATTTTCTCCTTTCTAACAACCTACAGATTAGTTATACCAACTAGAACTGCTCTTTAGACTTAAAGAAAATTAAAAATATATACTTTGAATGAAAAGAGAATATACTAAACATGAACAAAATATACAATACAAATCTGGGTATTTGTAAACAGGGAATGCAGAGTGGACTTTGAAACTGCATACTCAATAAAAATAATTTTATATAAGAGGAATCTGCTGTTGGTTAGAGATATCAGTTCTGTAACTACACAATATAGAAAAAGAGTTAAAGAGATTTTTTTTTTACTTACTTTGTGAATGGCTGTACTTAGAATATATCTGCCTAAGTATAAAACATACTTATGCATATATTCTCAACAGAGAGAATACTTACAACATTTGTAATTGTATGTTTTTATTTTTAATGAATGCATTATTCAACAGTGCTTATAATTTATTTTGTATATTTTTAATATAGAGCTTGTGTTCTGGGTTACATTTATTTTATGTTTTGTTTTAATCAATTCTGAACTTTACTATATGGACAAATCATGTCTTGCTCCCATTCTTCTTGTTATTATGCTCCTCTATCCCCTCTTCTCACCTATATTCCACTGAGGATCCTCCTCTTTGGGGTTACTGAAGTTTACTGTGACGTCCTGACTGCATCAATATTTGTGGTAGGTATACTATGTCTCTGGAACCATCTTCCCACCTTGTGGCTTTAACAGTCTTTCCATCCTCTCTTCCACAATATTCTCTGCATCTTGGAAAGTGTTTTATAAGTTTACTTTTGTGTTAAGCTCACTGCAACCTCTGGATTTCTGCTTTTATGATTTCTGAGTGTCCTCTGAAATGTTTATCACCATCCCCCTGGAGCAGGTTGTCAGGATAGGAGTGAGAGCAGCACTCATGTTTAAATTGCCACTACCTCTGTGATGTCTCCTGGTCCCTAGATGATGTGCTTGAGGTGGCTTATCTCATGCTAGGCAGTCCTTATCTTTTCTTATAGTATTGGGGGATTTTGGTTCTCCCTGATTTTCTCTGCTGTTAAAAATAAATAAATAAATAAAACCGGGTTCTCCAACGAAGAGTGAGAGTAACATGGATTATAAGGGGAAAAACATAGTTAACTGGGAGACATTTTGATGTTTGTAGCCACTCTTTTTGGCCAAAGACTACTTCATTCTGGAGTCTATGATGAATGGTTACAAGTTTGTTCTCAGTATCAGTTATGAGTTCTCTCCCATAGAGTAGACCCCTTAACCAAGTGGAGGAGCCATTGATTACCCACATAGATTGTATGTCACTATTGCACAGGGGTGTACATCTTGTCTGACAGGATGATTTTATAGCATGTAGCCTCCTCTTCTCATTCCATTGTTGGTGACCATTATCTCCCAGCAACTCACATAGCACTTTCCAGCACTTTGAGGCCTAGCCAGCAGGGATTTGGCATCCTGAAAAATTCTGGCTTGATTTCTCCATATTATGTATCCAAAACCTGTGGTGTAGTCAGTGATAGGGTCTTACATTTAGCTTTGTGTGGTAACTGACTGTTGTGACAGTAACCTGAAATATTGTGAAGTACTCCTTCTGGCACAGGGAATTACCATATACAGCCCATAGTTTTATGATTAATATTTCTCCAGCTCTCTGGAGGCCTTTCTGCCTGGGTGATTCCCCCCCCCCACACACACACACCCTACTTTCAATGTTTTGTCTTTTAGCTTCCTATTCAGAAAGAAAATTTTTATGGTTCTTATTCATGCCATCAATTTTTTAAATGTCCAAAAACTAAATTAAAGTGAAAGGTACTCTGTGAAAGAGAATTTTGTTCACTCATTTGTCTTTCCTAAACTCAAAATTTTCCTATAAATGTTGAAAATGCCTGTGATTGTTCTGGTTTAGTAGTACACACTGAAGATACAGAATTATAAATGATTTTTGAACTCTAAAGTATAGTTGTTAAGAAAACTGTGTCTTTAATGAACATGTCTAAGTTTGAATATTTCTTCAATACCATCTACTTAGGAGACCTTCCACAAGTTCATTAACCTCTATGATCCTGAGTTTTCTCATATGTAAAATACTCTTAAGAACATTATCTACTTAAGAGTGGTTTGTGATGATTAAATATATTAATCTGGACATAGCTTTAACATACTATATGGCAATTACCATCATTCAATAAGTATACAAACATGGATAAATGGCATTTAAAAATTCATTTATTAAGAGAAATAGAAAATACATAAAATGGTAACATAGAGCACTAGAAAGGCAGGAATTTGTACCATTTTGTGCCAAAACTACAGAAAGAAGAAATGGTTGTTTAAATGTGAATGTATTTCCCCCATAGCCTCATGTATTTTTGACTAAAGTTAAGCTTACTGCTTAAGTCTCCAGCAGCCTATCAAAAGAAATATTACTGTGGGCAGATCGTTGGGTCTAGCCCTAAGGTGTGGAGAGAACAGTTTGAGTTCTGGGGTTTTGTGTTTGGTGGTATTGGTGTTTGTTTATCTCTGTTTTGATCTATGAATTTATGAATGGGAGTCAGCTTCTTCCATCATTGATGGTCCTTCCCCTGGATTTACAAGCTGAAATAAACTCCTTACTCTCATAAACTGTGTCTGGTTGGGTGTTTGTTCCAGCAATGAGGAGCTGACTACACCTCAATTATCTGAGTTTTTCATCCTTGAGTTACATTTTATATATTTTATAGAGTTTTTCGTAGTTGTTTGTTAGCTATTTAGAAATAATATATCTCATGAAATGAATATTCTATATGTATATTTATATTTGGAATTTTGCAGTCATTGCTCTAGGAATAGTGTGAAAGATCACTGGAACATATCAGGCAACCATTTGTACTACAGATAGCATATTGGTAGATTAATTTAAAAATGCAATTTTTTTGTGTATATGTATGCATGTTCAGGTATGTGTGAGTGAGGGCAAGCACATGTCCTAGTGCATGTGTTCAGGTCAAAGAACAACTTCAGGCATCGGTTCTTGCCATCCACCTTGCTTGAGGTAGATACTCACTTCATTGTTCATTGTGAGCATCACCATGATAGTTGACTGGAAAAAATTCAGTGAACTTCTCTGGGAGTACAGATGCTAGTGCTATGGTATCTAGCTTTATACTCGCTCTGGAGATCCAAACTCAGATATTCACATGTACACAGGAAATGTTTTATCCACTGAACTATCACTCTAGCCCCAAATGCATGAATTTGAATGTCCTTTACTATATAATTTCTTGGCGATGATGTGAGCAAGCAAATCAAAGCCCTAGTCTCACTCTAAGTTCACCTACAACCTGAGAATCCCATCTGCTTACCATAGAGGCTCTCACGTGGATGTATCTATTATGGCCACTTCATCACCCTCATGGAACTCTGGAGATGTGAGTAAGAAGCATGAATATTACCCTGCTATTCTAACTGCTGCTGTTACTATAGAAAAAAAAAAATGAATTCCTTTACCTCCACCCACCATCTGATATTTTCTTAAACTGTGTGAAACATGATATTAAAGTCAAATTTGTATGGATCAAGTATGTCTTGCTAGCATCTATGTATATATTATACCTTTATATAGTATAAAGACAAATAATGTATATAACATATTCCTTAATTATTACAGTACAAATCATGTGGTAAATTTATAACATATTTCCACTGAACTACAGCTTTGAGGAGTGTGTCTTTGAGATAACTATCCAACATAGTTGTGAAGCTAAAAGAGTGTTTTTGTTAAAAATTCTTTTGTATCATTTTATCAATTATTTCCTAAAACTGTGGTTCCTTTGCAGTGAATATTGATGCCTTATGAGAAATGCCAATAAATAATCTGGGAAGATTAGGTAATACTCTGCCAGAAAAATGAATGACAATTGATTGGTATGTATATAGAAAAAGTGAAATACTTCAAAGTAAGTTTAATTTGATTACCTAATGGAATACCATAAATATATAATTTCAAAAAATCCAGTGTAAAGTATTGTCATGCAATTTTTTAAAAGATAATATTTTAGTAAATTGGCTGTAATAATAAATAAAGAAGAGGGAAAACATATGCCTAAGATTTTGATGTTATAATTATTTAAATCTAAAAATAGCTAATCTGATTCATGGGATTCAAAAGGACTTTTTAATGTTAATTATAATAACTGCCTTTACAGAATTTAAGAAATTTGAGTATCTTTTCATTATACATTTTTTTGTGTGAGGTATAGATCTTCACAAATAAATATTAGCTACATTTTTAAAGAAAACTTCTAATTTCCTTTATAGAAACAAAAGAAATAAGCGACTTCACTTTCATATCCAATAGTAAGCAGGTGTATGTGCTTTTGAAATAAATGGATCAGTCTGATTTGCACTGAATTCTTTATCCTTTGACTCACTACCTGGTGCTTTACAAGAGCTAAAAACCTCAAAGCTTTGGTTTGAATGGTGCGAAACCATAAAGCAGAAAGCACTGGGTTTGATCTGAGATCCATAAAATCAAAAGTTTGCCAGACACAAATTCTACATTGCACCATCTAACTGTGAATTGCAGTAGGAAATAAAGTGGAGCTTTTATTCCTTTCATCCAACATTTTGAAGGACATTTGAGGACCTGATGTATGGTTTTGAGGAAGTAAGACTGGAGGTTATCAAGAAAAGAAAATTCAATCACACAGTTGCATATGTTTCTTCAAAGATTTACTTTCACCACCAAGTTCTCTTGTTGAACTTTTTGATTGAATGGTTATCTCTAGATTATATGACCCAGGGAGATGAATTATTCCCAGGCTAGGGTTTTCCAAAATGTGGTTTTAGCAAAGCATTCTATGTTTTAACATTCATATATCCCATAGATATTATGCTATCTAAAGTATGCACTATAATTATAACTAATTTAATTGTCAAACTGTAAGGAGGTGTCTGAAATATTTATGTGTGAGCTGCAAAGAATGAGCAGGTGCACAAACTGTCACTCTTACAAGAGGGCAAATTATTTCAAATTTATGATTGAAGACAGGATTTTATTGTATAAACCAAAGAGCTTAGAACAGATTGTAATAGCAGGCCAATGCAGGGTTTGACACAACAACTGGCCGTACTAATCAGTGTTAATTGCTGGAAAATTGTTTTATAAGGATAACTTTTGCAAATATCTCCAGAAATCTTACCAATTTACAAAGATGAAAGAACCATATTATAATACCCACTGAAATATAATTACTACTTTTTAACATCTGCCTGAGCTGGACATGGTGGTGCACATCTTTAATTCTAGAACTGAGGAGGCAGAGGTAGGAGGATTGCCATACATTTAAGGTCACCTTGTGACTACATAGTGAATTCCATGTCAGACTGAGCTAGAGTGAAAATATACCTCAAAAAAAAAAAAAAAAGAAAGAAAAAGAAAAAAGGAAGAAGAAGAAGAAAGAAAGAAAAGAAAATAGGAAAAAACTAAAAAAAACAAAAATCAGTTTGTCTTCTTTCTATTAGCTTATATCAATTCTTTCTGTCCAAAAATATATAGATAATAATGGTAAACATGTACAAAAACAAATATATTGTACTGTGTAATGAAGTGTACAGGAAATGGGAAGAACTAAGGAGCTTTATTAAAACACATTAGAAATAGGCCTGAATCCCATACATGTGTCTGTTTGGGGCCAGATATTTGTCAGTGCCCTAAGTTGATCATTTTGAGATAATTGGATGGGTGATGCATATTAGAATTGCCAGTAACTGAGTATCAGCAAATAGCCAAGTGCCTGCATCTTGTTTTCATACCAATTTTTCCAACTTCTGCCAAATTGTGATGAATAGAAGTCTCTTACTTTCTTCTATTTTGCAACAAAATATTTGCATCAAGTTGCTTGAAATGTGAATTAATGCTAAGTGTTCAATATGAAAACTGGTGTGACATTCATTTTAAATTTCATGCTTCATGTCACTTCACCTTTCTCCTTACTAAATTACATTTTGTCACACTAAACCACACAAGATGATGCGGCAGTTATATCTGGAAGACAGGCAAGTAGGTGGGAAGGTACAGAAGTGTAGCACAAAAAAGATTAAATTTTATTTATAGTTCTCCACTAAAATACAAATCTGTGGTCCACAGGCCAAAATATTCTTAGGGATAGCAAGATTCACATTTGCTTAAAGACACTATCATACTGATTACAGTCTATATTTTGTGCTATAAAAATAGTTATATTTACATGGGTAGTTAATACATCCCTTCAATTCCTTCACTAATAACCATGGAGTAGCTTATATATATTTGCTATAATACTATAATTTTGTGAGATTGTATTAGAAGTTATGAGCTTTGGGTTATCATCAGTCATATTCCACAAGATCTTAAAATGGTAAGTGAAAGCATTCTGCATTACACTAAATCTTTTTAGTACAAGTTTAGCTTATTTAGGCAGTTACTGAAGCCACAGGTAACATTGGTTAAATAAATAGTAACTTGTGCTTGTTATGGACATGACCCCCTTAACATTTTGCAATATAATTATCTTAACTCAACATTTATAGCTTCAACAACTTCATTTTCAGGCAACATAAGTATTAAGCATCAAACATGATCAATGATGACATATGAGCACCATGCAACCATGGATATGTCTCACTATTTCTATTTTTACAAGACTTTCATCTGTGATCTGTGAGTTGTAGGTTGTTGTGGATTAGAGGGAAGAACCCATTATTTTTATCACAAGAAAAACATATTTTTCATACAATCAAAATACATTAAAGGTAAAAGCAGTCATAAAGTAACACTTATAACCTGTGCTTGAAGGTACACCTTTAAGGTAAGCCAACCCTGGAGCTACTGAATGAAGCAAGAGGAGCATGTGGGCAAGACTAGCATGGAATACATTTTAAAAAAAAAAGTCTTTAAAGATTTGAAAATATTTTGAAAGCTTATTTGTTGAATAAGCATATTTTGGTGCTCAGACAATGGCAAACATAGTTCCAGTAGTGGTAAGTACATGAGGAAAAGCAGGAACCAGCACTGCCTGCAAGAGTCAGGAGTTGTGCCTGCAGAGACAGGCTTCCAGGTCATCCAAGATACTGTCTTAAAAACAAACCAAAGCAAAAACAGAGGATTTTACCTAAATATGCAAGCTTTTTGAATATTTCTTTTGTAATTAATTAGCATTGATTTATAAACAGAAGAATTTTCCTTAAGCTCTACTGTTGATATCTAGTTTATGTTTATACCATACTGCAACAACATAGTGACATATCTTATGCCAATTCCATGTACATATTTGTGCCAGTGAGTACAGGTAGTCTACTTCTAAACAGAAGAGAGTGAATTAAAATTTTAGCACTATTACTAATCAATTAATTTTTATTAATTATGAACTTTACTGGATGAATAAATCATATGTTGGACCCATTCTCCTCATTTTAGTCTCTTATACTCTTTCTCCCCCATCCCCATTCCACTGATGACCTCTTCAGTTTGGTATCGTTATTGGTATTCATTCTTCAACTAGCAGCCTGTAGGCTTTCTGGAAATTCTCTTGTTTCCACCTCCTTTCTAAGCATGCTAAGATCACAGACTTGTGCTACAGCATCTGTCTTTTAAGTAAATTTTACATATCCAAAGTAAGTGCTATTCATATTGGCAAACAAAGGCTAGTCAAAGCAGCAGATGGGTAGAACATTTTTTGTTTTCATTTCCTTTTTTGTCTTCTAATCTTAAGGAGAAGTTTCATTATGACAGAAGTAAACATGGCATAATGAAGCTGAACATCACCTTTTCTGCAGCAGGTGGAAAACAGCAGCTGGAGAGTGAGCCAAGGCTTTGCAAGCTAAGGGTCAATAAACCTCAAGGTGCACGCTCTAATTCCAACACGCACTGATTCCAACAAGGATCCAACTACTAACTTGTCATCAGTTGAGATAAAGGCATTCAGAACACATGAGTTTGTGGGGACATTTGATTCAAATCAAGGAGAAATAGTTGATCCTGGAAACAAACTTCCTATGCAGAAAATAGTGATACTGGTATCAGACACTAGAAATCATGAGATAAGGTTTGGAGAACCTCTCCCTTTTGAAAAAGTTTTTAACTTTTGTGATGGGTTCTTGTTGCCTTGATATACTCAGACAAATTCAAATTCCAGAACTTTGAATTGTCAGGAAATTCTCATGGTGAATGTTACAAGTAAAGAAAAAGCTTTAATGTTATGTCAATTGTGAGAATGGTGTGCTATAATAATTGATGATAGAGAACAAGGTGAGGAAAACCAGCAGGCTGGAAGTTTGTTGGGCCTTGAGAGGCCCAGATGTGAGGCCTAGTGGAAATTCCTGAGCCTAGCTAAAGTTTGGTGATCTGCCTCTGGCCAGCTAGGACTCAGCAAGATGCCTAATGGTTTCTTGCTTGCTACTTCTGCACAGGAGTTGGAATTATCATTTCAATAGTCACAGTTTACTATTGGCCCTTTTACCTGCTCCCCCTTCCCAGAATCCTCGCCTTCGTTCGCAACATTATATAGGCAACCGCCTGTAACAATAAAGCGAGTTCCTGCTTCGACAAGACTCCCGACTCAGTGTGGTTTTTCTCCGGTGACTAGGAGAGGTTCTGAGTCCACGACACTCATCTTCCTCCTCAAGCCCTTGGGAAGAACCAGTGGGCCTGGTCCCTCCTCAGCACTACCTTCCCACCGGGGAGGAGCCCTGCAGAAGTTAACATGTTCTGTGCCCCTATTATGGCTTATCAGAGAGCAATTATAAGTAACTAAATTATTTTTATGTAATCTGTATTTTCTTCAATAAGTAGCTTTATGTACAAAAAAAATGCTATTTTTACTAAATATTTATATTTGGCCATATAGAGAAGGTGAGGACAGTGAGTTTGTAGTTCCTGGCGAGGTCTTGTAACAGACCTACCAACTGATGTTTTATGTCAAAGTCTGTGCAAGAAGAAGGTGATGGAGCCCATACCTGATCCATGAGTCTAGTTCAAAGGGTAATGAGAAACACTGAGTCAGGAAAAGCTACACTTTCATCACAATAACTTTCCACAATCTCTATTTACATTTCTATGAAAGTGAGTAATTAATTCCATAATTCAAAATTACTGTGTACTTTTTCAGAGAAAAAAATGACATTCAGAAGGGAAAATAAACCATAGTGTGGCAATGTGCCTATAATAGAGAAACTTGAAGGGTGTATTACTAGTGTTGCAGAACATAAGGTGCAAAAGGCTTGCTTGGATACAGACTTCTCAAATGAAAGAATGTTTCAGGGGAAACTGAATGCTCTTCTATACTGTACATTAATTTTCTTCCCCACTGTGTACCTTTACATGAGAACAAGATCTTTACGGAGATGGACTTGCATAACTTGAAGTTATATTAGGAAAGGATAATTCCTTAGTCCAGTATGACTTCTTGTCAAAAATGAGGCAGAGCTCAGGGTGACCAAGGAACAAGCCAAACAACTGTTGTAAAAGAACCTGAAAGCATGTGATAAATTCTTCCACTGACTCCTTAGGAGGAATCAACTCATCTGCATCTGGGTCCCAGTCTTCTAGTCTCCAGGGTCTAAGAAACACTTAGCTATTTAAGCCACCCAAGTTTTAATACAGCAGAAACCAACCCTTACTTTAACTCGAATTCTTGGGTCACACATCAACTCTCCTTCCCATTTTCTCTTCCTGTCTTCTCCCATGCCTTTATAAATCTATCCATCCTCTAATACATCCCTCCTTTCTTGTCTATCTTATATAAATGTATTCTGGCACATGACTTGCTCTCATTTCTTCATGCCACAATCTAGTCAGTGACTGAGCCCTATCTGTGGTAGTCACTATACTTTGTTACTTCATATCGGGCAATTGCAGTTGATCTCCAATTTCCAGTAATGCAATAATCAAATGTTCTTGGTTCCAGAGTCAGTTTTGTAGAAAGGAATATTCTCTAAATCTATGAAACGTTAGAATAACATGGTACAATGTCATAGACTTGGCAGCTCCAACAACAGAAGTTATTTTCTCATATTTATGGAAACTGGAGTTTAAACAAGGTATGAACAAGGTTGCCTTCTGGTGAAGTCTATATTACTGCATCACATCTTAATGTGCAATCTTGAGAGCTTTGATCTGAGTGTGCAAATAACAAACAAACAAAAAAAAAGGATGTGGTATCACTTCTTTTTCTTGTAAATATAATTCAATCAGACTGAGGCATCATTATTATGTTCCTTTTTACTTTCCTTTCTGAGATTCTCTGACTCCAAATATTATCACATTGAGAATGAAAGCTCCAACATACGACTTTCAGGGCACAATTAATTCCAGTGATTCCTAGTGGTCTCTCATTAGTTGAGAATGCAGTCAACATTTCTTACAACCTCTTCAGGTCTTATAACTCAGTCTTTTACTCCCTCTCCAGTTCTCTTTCTTGTACTGTTGGCAGTTCTTTTGATCTTATGCAAACACCACAGTTAACAATCACAAGCCCTTATTGCTCTTTCTTTTCCACTTGTTTTTTTTTCTGTTTGTTGGAAACATTTTTATTTCTCATGTTTGAAGCTATTGACTCTTTATGCATCTGCTCAAAGATCTTTGTTTTAAGGAAGGAAGATCATGCTGAGCCTGCAAACCTGCCAGACAATATGGGCTTTTCATAGAGACTGTAACACATACCCTCACTCACATACACAGAACATTTCTTCTCTGTGCCCTTATTCATATGCCTTTCACTTGTGAAAGTTCTTTAGGATAAGAATTTTCTTCTGGATAGACCATAATAGGTAAAATGTCACATGTAATGTAATCCAGACAGACATGTCAGATACATCAAGGGAACTGGTGTTGGTAGATTAAGTTAAACTGAGAAAAAAATAAAGCATCATTTAACAAAAGTAAATTTTGAAAGGCCCATGATAGCTACAACCTACTTTCTTCACCTTAATGGTCATTTGCCTGACTGAATGTTTGAATTGAAAAAAATTTGCAGCAGTAAAAAGTTACTAAACACAACTAGAACTCAGCTCAAAATTAAGCACTTAAGAATTCTGAGGTGCTTCTCACAGCAGTTGCCCATGAAGCATCACATGATTTCAATGCAGCCTTGTTCTGAATGCACAACAGGTACACTTTGAACCCTGTGCATGCCATCACACAACACAATGCCAGTACATGTTACCTTAATCATATCAGCTCAGAACCAAGACTGTTGTATGTCTTGACTTGCACTATTACTACTGTACTATGCTTATTGCTCATATAGAAATAATCGTTTACTGACAAAACAGAAACTTGTATATTTTCCTGAAAATTTTCTCATTATGCAAGTATCAAATTATATCTTTGGATTGGATTATAATAGAATATTTCATTTAAAAAATTTCTATTTTGTTGTTGACTTGACTTTCATTAAAAATAAAAAGCATTAAATTACTGTTGACCCATGATTAGGACAAAATTTCTAAGGATTTCTGAAGTGACACTCATGGACTTTGGCCATTTTATAATCACATTTAAGAAAATGGATGTTAATGATTATAATACAAAAATATCAGTTACTCTGAAAAACACTAAAGATGCAATACATTCTGAAGTATCAATTATTCAGCCAAGTTTTTATTATTTTACTGAAAATAAATGTTTATAGAAGTCAGCCTCACAAGCTGGAATGAATCTCCAGACCAGATACAGTTTATGGGAGTTATTGAAGTTTATAGTTTGAAGGGAAGTTCCATAGTGGCAGAAGCAGCTGGCCCCCTTTCACAGGTCCAGGAAGAAAGAGAAAAGCCACCATCAACAACATAAGCAAGCACACTGCAGGAACTCCATGCAAAGTTCCAGCATTTTGCATATCTTTAGACTAGAATTCCAATCCACCCCCATACCTTAGGGCTGGACAGTAGAATCCACCCACAGTTACACTTCCTTCAGGCAAGCAGCCAGAGATCAAAATTACAAGCTGTAATAAATTCTGGAATATACTGTGACACATTCATTCAAACCACTACAATGTCCATCAAATTAATATACATTTTTTCTGTATTTAACAAATAGTAAATGTATGAGTGACATAAAATTTTAATAAATGTATTTGATGATTTATTATCACAAAGTGTTTATTTTCATACCTATTTGATATGCCTTTATACCTGTGGTACTATAAGGTTTTCTCAGGTATTTATGAATGAAAGTTTAAGAGTACTTAATCTAGAGATATTGTTTACTTTTTTATTCATTTCTACTTTATTCATCACTCTTTTGAGGAATTACTTTTTTACATGGAATTACCAGTTCTTTTAAAATCCAAATTTATGTATATGACAAAAATTTAAAATATATATATTTGGATTTAAATTAAAACCTAATTTGCTTGATTGTGAAAACAAATGTACACATGGAAAAGGGTTATGAAAGCTAACATGCAATGTCATCAAATTTCTATTGACATGCTTAACAGGATAAGGAAAAACAATCCTGGAATTCATCTGGAATTAGAAAAGAACATGGATAGCTAAAGCAATCTTGAGCAAAACAAATATTGCCATAGGCATCACCAAACTTAATTCCAAATTGCTACAGAGCCACTATAATAAAAACAGGATGTTACTAACACAAAATGACACATGCAGATCAATGGGACTGAATATAGTTGTCAGATATAAACACATGTAGTTATAACCACCTGTTTTTAATGGAAATATGCCAAATAATATGATTGAAAAAAAGATATCCTTTTCCATAAATAGTTTGAGCAAAATGAATATCTACATGTACAAGAAAAAGTTAGTTCCCTATGTCGTACCCTTCATAGATATTAACTAAAATGGACTTAATATCTTAATATAAGCCCTGAAACTCTAAAACTGTTAGAGGAAAAACTATAAAAATCACTCCAAAATATAGTAATCGGCCAAGATTTTTGAAAAGGACTCTAATAGCTTAGTAAATGATGCCAAGAATCAGTAAATGAGGAAGAAAAAAAAAATTATAAAAGCTCCCTCCTCATCAGGCATTAAAATCAATTTGAAATGGACCTAAGACCTCGACTGAAACTTTAAAATGACTTGAAAAAAAAAATAGAGAGAACAACAGATAGGCATAGGGAAAGGCTTTCTCAATAGAACCTATTTTCCCAGGAAACCATAAAAAAATGGGACCTCATGAAACTTCAGAGCTAATGAACAATTAAGAATAGAATTACGTCACAAGACAACTTAAAAAATGTGAGTAAATATTTTCAGCCATATATCTGACAGAGAATTAATATCTACACTATACAAAACACTAATAAACAGTACAAAGACTTCCGGTTAATGTGGTAGCATAGGAGCCACCCTAAAGCAGCCTAAGGGAGAAAAAGCCAAAAATAAACCCAGCAAAGTGCAATCTTCTACTAAAAATTGAGGAGTATAAGAAAATATCAACTGCAGCAGAGAAGTAGGAGAGATCCACAGCATCGAGAGTACACAGAAGCAGGCAGAAGTGGCTCCAGTCCAGCAGTGGCAGGACATGATCCACGTGGCCACAGCTGCAAGGCTCAGTCTGAGCCACAGGAAAATCCAGTTGAGGGGATTCTCCACTCACACCAGAGCTCCTAGCAAACTCAAGAAATATGAAGGGAGGATGGCAAGGACCAGTGGAGGAGCACTCATTGAGGAAGAGGATCATGAGGACCAGTGGGAGAACTTCAGTCACCATCCACAGCCTCCCTTCTCCCACCACAGGTGCAAGCACCAGGGAACTGGGGAAAGGAGCTCACTTACACAACACCCAGCCCAGGCAGTCAGAGAAGTGATCCAGTGATCCAGCCAGCCTAAAAAGAGGGACCCAAGTGGGAGTGCAGCATAATTGAGATCAAAACCATCCCAAAAGGTAACTGGGATTACACCAGGTGAGTACCTGCCAAATAAGCCAGGTAGATAGGCTTGAATCAGATGTGCTAATTCAACCTTCCATGTCAGGATAAATTATATATTAAATCTGATGGATGGTCAGATTTGCCATTCATAAATAAGCTATATTTTGGGTTTGTTATTTGTTGCTTCCTGATTTATAGTGCCTTTGTTTCTCTTCTGTCATTCATTAGGGAAGGGTTTTATTTGGTCACAAGCTGACTTGGAACCCTCAACAGAACAGAAATCTTAGCCTCCTAGTTGACAGGATTAATGGTGGGGCAACACACATCCTATGGGACTGTAACATTTTTAGAGGATCTGGTTGTCATAATACCTACTCTTGCATAAATACTCTATGCTGTGTTTCATTGAATGTATACATTGTTTAGTTAAATTTTAGAATCTGCCTGTATTTTGTTCCACTCAGTCTACTTGAATACTCTCATAGCAGACAAACCCAACATCTGGGGTCACTTTTGTAGTTACTCTGAGAGTCTTAAGAACCACACCTAGCACCTTAAACTCCTGTACTGAAGATATATAACATCAGATTGATTGATACATCTAATAATACTGCAGATAATTAGAAATTCCAAGCATTAAATTAATCCAAGATGTAAAAATATGTACATTAAAATACAAATCCACAAAAATCAAGACAACATAAATCTACCAAAAAGTATTAATGCATCAGAAATGACCTCCAGTGAGACTGATTTAGAGGAAATGCATAAAAAGATTGTAAAAGAATGATCATAAATATGTTCAAAGAAATCAAAGAAGAAATCAAAGGAATGAAAGAGGAAATCAAAGTAATCAAAGAAGACACAGGAAACCAATTTAATGAAATAAGGAGGTTGATACAAGACATAAATAAGGAAATAGAAATAATGAAGACAAACCAGTCAGAAATACTAGCAATGAAGAAAACAGCCAATGGAATAAAAAATAAAAAAATAAAAACTCTGCAGAAAATCTCACCAGTAGAATAGATGAAGGAGAGGACAGAATGTCTAACCTAGAAGACCAAGTGGCAGATGTAATAAAGTCCAACAAAGAAAAAGACAAACTAATAGGAAAGTATGAATGAGAATTTCAAGATATTGGGGACACTATGAATAGGTCAAACATAAGAATTCAGGGTATAGTAGAAGGAGATGAATTTTATTTCAAAGGCATAGTCAGTGTTTTCAACAAAATCATAGAAGAAAACTTCCCCCAAGTTGAGAAAGAAATGCCAGTGCAAAAACAGGAAGCCCTTAGAACACCAAACAGGCAAAACCTGGAAAGAACCTCTCCTTGCCATATAATTAAACTAAGAAAATGTATTGAAAGCAGTTAGAGAGAACAATCAAGTCACATACAAAGGCAAGCCCATCAGGATCACAGCATATTACTCAACACAAATTTTAAAAGCCAGAAGGGTTTGGTATTATGTATTCCAACTTCTGAAAGATAACAACTGTCAACCAAGGTTACTTTATTCTGCAAAGCTATCCATTCAAATAGACAAAGAAATAAGGACATTCTACAAAATATTTGAAGACAAAACCAGCTCTACAGAAAATACTTGAAAGGATCCTCCACAGTTAAGAGAAAGAAATCACACATATAAGGAACCTGGAAAAATAAAACCATACTCAAATACTAGTCAATACACAAGAAAGCAAGAGTGAAACCAGAAGAAATACAAAACAAGAAAAATTGCAAAAGTAAATACACACCTATCAATATTAACTCTTAATATCAATGACCTCAATGTCCCAACCAAAAGACACAGGTTTGCAGACTGGGTTAAAAAACAGGATCCTTCAATTTGTTGCCTCCAAGAAACTCACCTTTCTACAATGGATGGACACTATCTTAGGGTGAAAGGTTGGAAAACAGTATTTCAAGCAAATGGGCCTAGAAAACAAGCAGGGGTTGCTATCCTAATACCTGACAAGGTAGACTTCAGTCCATGAATGATGGAGGAGAAAAGAGAGAGAGAGAGAGAGAGAGAGGGAGAAAATCAAAATAGAAGAGAGAAAAGTAAGAAAGAATTAGATGTGCAATATAATTCAGGTTGGAAAAGGGGACAAAGGAAAGTAATAGGAAGGGTTAATGATCAAATTGTAGCATTCTCACTCATTATTCACATTCTCAATAAAACTTGTTAAAAAAATTATGCTCTACCCAATTGTTCTTTAACATTTTTATGAATCTGATTTTTTTCTTTGCCTAGTACTTTATTGGTGCATTCACATTATCTTAGCTCAGAATAGTAAAAATTGTCCTATTTTCTCCATGTATATGAATATAGAATTTCTTTTGGGAAATAGGCCATGAATTACATAGGTTTCTATCTTCTACTTGTTATTTATTAAATCAAATTTTCCCCATTTTCTGAGCATTGTTTTGTTAAACCTCATAATCCTTTCTCTAATATCTCCAACCATGCTTTTCCTATATGTAGTATAATTTCTACTGTTACAAAAGTATCTTTCAAGCCGGGTGTGGTGGTGCACGCCTTTAATCCCAGCACTCGGAGGCAGAGGTAGGAGAATTGCCATGAGTTCAAGGCCACCCTGAGATGACAGAGTTAATTCCAGATCAGCCTGGACCAGAATGAGACCCTACCTCAAAAAACCAAAAAAAAAAAAAAAAAAAAAAAAAAAGTATCTTTTATTAATAAACACATCAATTTGTGAAAAACTATTTTTAAGTAATACATCAAAGTCATGATTCTCCAGCTAAGTGTGGCAGAATATTTCATGCTGCTTATACCTATGTATATAAGCATGTATGCAATCATCCTACTTTATTACCAAAGATCTTCAAGAGCATATTTGATGCTATAGAAATGCTACAATATGCCACATAGCTTTTTTATCAGATTACATAAGGATATTTTTAAATTTCAAAGATGTGTGGCTCATAAATAATTACAGATGACAATTTTAGTTGCCATTTTATATTCAATCAATTTAAGTTTTAGTCTCTAATTAGTATTTCAAATAGTATATGCTATATAATACTAGGTTAAATAAATAAAATTTGGTAAGTTGGTGAATTTTCCCTTGAGGTTTATAAATAGTTCTCATAAGTTATACAGAATATCCATATGCAGAGGTGTGGTCTTTGCTGGCTGTTCTCTCCTGAACTTCCAAGTGTTTGTTTGGCAAGACTCCCCTCTTTTATCCTAATTGACCTGAGGCTAGGGGAGATGCTTACACCCCATGGTCTCTAACACCTCCTCTCCTGCCTGTCAGGTGACAGGAGCTCACTGCACTTTCTTTTCTTTCCTCTTTAAATCCATATTCATGTTCCAAGGCTCTTGTTTGCTCTTTTACATGGGGTCATAACCATGTGAGTGTACCCATTTTCTCTTCCTCACTTTGCAGACCCTCTCTCTTTCATGTATATTCCTCAAAAAATATAGTGTTTCATAAATAAAATAAGAGCATCTCTGTGCAAAGGGATACCAGACCTGCAATCTTTGTTCCATGTTCCCACATTACATAGCTTTAGTCATGGTATAAAGTTGGGGTTAACATTTTCATATCTTGAATGACACTTATGACATTTGTGTAGTAAAAGAGCTGTCCTCATAGCTCCCTGTGTGGGAGAAATTCTTCTAAATGCTTGTTTTCGAGAAAAGAAAAGGGTAGGAAAACTTCTACTAACCCATTACATGGAAAATTAGACTTATCAGTATTTGATGAAACATTTGAAAAGATTTTCACAGAGATGGAATATAGATTATGAATAACATTTTCTGCTCTTACAAAGAGCTAATGAATAAATAAAATTTCTTTACACATGGTGGATACTTGCAAAATATTTATTATAACAAGTTGAAGGCTATGTAATTTATGCAGACATAAACAACTAATAAAGGTAATCTTGAAGGCAAAAATCTTCCATGTTTGCTATGGGATTTCCAAGGAAACAAAGACATCTTTCCATTTTAAGGATAGAATTATGTAGAATTGGCACTAAATAAAATATACTTTTATTTCAAAATTTTGATAAGGAAAGTTTTATAGTATTTGGAATATATCAATGTTACTCTAATAACAAATCAGAAGCAGTGCAATCATAAGCACAGAAAGAAAACTCAGGGACATTAAAGAAACAGAAAAATGAACTAAGGTACAATTAATAATTACATAAATATATATGACATTGGGTTAATTAAATGTGATAAAATATAACATTAATAGGAAGACCTGATAGAGCTTTGTTTGCAAATCTGCAACAATTGTTATCAATTTAGATATTACTAAAGATAACTTATTATTGATAAATTAGTGGAAGGTAAATAATAACTTCAATTGATAGTAAAATGTAGATACTCAGATAAATAAAATTGCTCATTAGTAATTATGAATATTAATATAGGGTAAAGAGTTTTTAATGAATGACTTCGCATCTACTAATGCAGTAAAAATCAATCATGAACTCTTCTATGTTGGGCTCTGTAGAAGCATACAAATGTAAAGATCTGAGCCTAGCATGTGGCTCAAACCTGTAATCCCACTACTTGGGAAACTGAGGTAGGAGGATTGATACACCTTTGATGGCATCATGTGATAATATAGGGAGTTCTGGCCAAGCCTGACCTACAGTGTGATGCCTTGATTGGTGTAGCTTTTAACTTTTTTTTAGATTATAATTGAGACCAACAGACATAGAAAAGTTTCCTGGATACTTAGTCAAAAAAGCTGCATAAGGATTCTCACTTCAGTATTTAGAACTATATCCTGAAAAATTTCAAAATATAATAGATTGGCCAAAGCAGTACATAAACCCTAAAAATAATTTTTTATAATCACTCAATACCTACTACTAGCCAGACCACATCCCAGTAATAGGGAAGTGCTTTTGAAATGAGTTGAACTGATGAAAGACAGGATAACTTTTAGGAGGTATAGTTTCAGAAAAAAATATTCTCAACAAAATCAAAAGCATGTGTTCATGTTTCAAAAGATAACAACTACTTTAGGCCAATATTTATAAAACTATGCTTTTTCTGGTATTAGTAATAAAACTTGTCAAATAATTTAAATATTTTTAAGTTTTCTTAAACAGCTAATAATATTAAGTAAAGTATTTCAGAGAAAGCCAATACTTTGGAGTTACAATTGAAATAATCTGCTTCTTGATTTAGTCCTCCTTTCCTTGTTGATATCTAGGACCATGAGATAGATTACATCTTGTGATTTATTTAATTTAGAAAAACAATTATATTATCATTTCACTGAACTAATTAATTATTAGAAAAATTATGTTTTTTGTATGTTTGCTAACATTCACTTTTACTTATTTCCTCTGTTTTCCAAGTGGAAAACCATGTCTTAAGTAGAAAAATAATGTGAAGATACAGCAAATGTGTAAAAAAATACTTTTATCTTGTGATATTTTCTGTTTCATGCCATTAGTTTATAAGCTATGATGAACTAAAAATAATGATAAATATTTAACTTTTGTCACTCAAATTTCAAGGTCAGGAGTAACAAATCTTAGGAAGTGTGAAAATTTCTGTATCACAATGCACTAAATTCTAATTATCTCACTGATAATGTATAGCACTGTTTTATCCATGACAGCATGTAACAATTTAGCAAAAGTAAACCAGTCATTTTTATTCAAGTATGAGAAATCACCATACTTCTATACTGATTATTTCACCTTACAAATTCTATGCTGGATTAAGAAAATGTATCATTTTTCTTTTCTTTTAATTTGTATTTTATTTTATTTGGTTTTGCAAGGCAGGGGGTCTCTCTTTACCCCAGGCTGACATGGAACTCACTATGTAGTCTCAGGGTGGCCTTTAACTGACAATGATCCTCCTACCTCTGCCTCCTGTGAACTGGGATTAAAGGCATGTGCCACCACTCCAAGTTTAGGGAAATGCTTCTACGGGAAAATCTATTATAAGTAATTAATGTGACAGTAAACATTGTACTGTAAATGTGTTGTAGTTTTTTCCACAATAAAATTTTTGGAAAGAAAATTAACTAATTAATGAATGAAATGATATTGTAATATTAGCATTTTTATATTCATTGTTAAATGGATGGAGAGTTCAGAAAAATAAACAGAAGTTACCAAAATAAAAGAAACATACTATATCTAAATATTTCTATTTTTCTATAACTTAGTCTTCCCAAGGTGGCAAGATTTTTTAGTTTAAATTGTATTATCATTCAATGGTCTTTGATGTGAAAATTTGGATACTATGATATTTGATTGAGTTCCTACTAATGCTGATCCCAAAGTAGACATTACACTTTAATTTTCAGAAGAGAATATTTTAATTTCAAAAACTATGGTCAAATAATCATGGAAATAGAAAAAAACATTTTGGCCACTACTTAGCATAATAATCTTTTATTTAAGTGTAAGATTTGTAAAGGAAGACTTTATTGGATTTTTTTCTGCCATTAATTCAGTTAGCTCTGGTTTTCAGTATGAAGTATGGTGTTTTGATGTTCAAATAATCAGACAAAAATTCTGTTTGGTTTGTTATGATGATTTGAGATTGTCTTATGCTAGATTTCCAATATCTCCAGGGAATGGTTGTTTCATTATTTTTAACCAAAAATAAGTTTGGTGCCAAAGTGCAAATCAATAAAAGTAGTTGTGCTGTTCAACTACTGCAGATCATAGAGAGAACATGATATTAACAAGAGGAAAAGCATGTTGAGACATTGAAGTAATACAATATTATTTTAATAATAGTCTTAAAGAGGCTTAGTTATCATTTTAACCAGATATAATACATATACATATCCATTTAAATATATATGTTTAAATTTAAATACATAAATATATATATTTAAATATATAAATTATATATACATGCCTGGATAAGTGGGGAAACCTGCATCTTCTAAACCAAAAAGCTAACTATGCACTGAGTAAAACATGGGACCTTCTCTAGAATTAGGGAATAGATCAGCACTATTAGAGTACCAAGTAATTGTTGGAATTTCATGAAAGATTTATGTAGGTCTTTCTTAGAAAATTTGAGATGAATATTTTGCAGATATAATGTATGTGATAACCCCATATTACTTAAAAAACAAGATGTACCGTTGTTCCACATACATACTGATTCATTTTACTTATTTTCTTAGATTTTAATTTAGACAAACAGAGTGAGTTGAGTGAGTTTATCGGTACTACAGGGCCTCCTACTTCTACTAGGCAATCAAACTCTGGCCTGAGACTTTGCAAGCAAGCACCTTTAATAAATGTATAACCTTTCCAGTTAACTGGTTGCCTTTTAATCATATACATTTTGTTAATATAAATTAGAAAATATTTAATAGATCATTTTGTTCAATGACCAGCTAGAAACTTGGAGATTGGAATATGTCTGAGTATGTGAGGCAGCTAGGAGTGTAGAACTATAAGAAGGCATTAGCACACATTAGGTGCAGAAAGTGCTTATAAGTTTTAAGCAGAAGATTCACATTTTGAGGATAATGCCTAAGGTATGATGAAACTGAATTAATGTTGGTGATTTTCCCCAGAGTCTTAGCAAAACTAGGGTTTTTCCCATGTTCTGCAAGGACTGTATTAGTAAATAATATCTCCAATGCTTTTGTAATTTCCCCAATCACATTCCTCTGAAGTCTGATATATTACTCATAAATCTTTGAATTGACAAGAATTCTGTAATATAAACTTTAGAACATGACAGAGTCCAATAAAATAAAATAAAATAAATACAAAGAGGCTTTCTCTAGTAATCACTCTAAGAATGATACCACACTGGGCTGTCTAGTACCCTTTTCATAATCTCTTCCTTTTCTTCTTGGATTTGAGAGTGAATACGTGTTAATACTTTTAAATGACACCATAAGCTTATACCAATAACACACAAGAATCTGTTTTCCTACTTTGGGGGTGGGTCAAGTGACTGAAAGCATACTATCACCCAGGAGGTTTCAGATGAAAGTGAAGTCATGACTCTTATGAAGATGGCTATGAAAATTAAATATTTATAAACAGGAAAGAATTTAAAAGCCAGAATTTAGTTCTAGATTTTTGAGTTAAAATCCTAATTGTAATATTTAATTAATTGTAATATTTACTAATATAAGATAATTATATCAATGTAATTAAAATATGTATGCACGTTAAAATTGATTATTCATAAAAGTGAAGACACTTTTGAACATGGATATGTATATAACATTTATTGTAATCTCATTGTTTAGCAAAATATGTTGTCTACAAAGGAAATGAATTACACTTTATAGATATAGTTCTATATTAGAAATTACATTTATTCAATGGGTGACTTTTCCCTCTCTCTCGTTCTCTTTTTTCTCTCTTTCTCTCTCTCTCTCTCTCTCTCTCTCTCTCACACACACACACATTCTCCTCTCCCCTCACTCAAATAAATTAAATAAAAGGGGGACTTTTTCTCCTCACATTTGTGCAAGGGGCATTGAAAAGGTAATATAAAAGTTTTATTTTTCCAGGAGATTTGAAATGAAAGTAAAAGCAAAGGACCATGTGGTTTATTCTTTCATTGCCCAGTATTTACATCTGTACAATGATTTTCAAGCAATTAAATGCACTAGGTATACCTAGAACTTTAAACATAATTATTCAACTTCCACCCTGAGGAAATGATTCAAGAGGCCTAGGGGAAGCAGAGTGGTCATTGGCAAGATGTATAGGGTATGTATGCTACTCTGAACTTTTTTTTTTTTTTTTTTTTTTTGGTTTTTCGAGGTAGGGTCTCACTGTAGCCCAGGCTGACCTGGAATTCACTATGGAGTCTTAGGGTGGCCTTGAACTCAGGGCAATCCTCCCACCTCTGCCTCCCGAGTGCTGGGATTAAAGGTGTGCACCACCATGCCCGGCTTCTGAACTTTTAAGATAATTATGACAATGCCATTTCTCCTCCAAAAGCCATGGATTTTTCCTTTGGTTCTCAATCAGTAGTCTTCAGGAGGTTTTCACTGACTGATGCTCCAATTAAAACTAAGACATTGACTTCTGGTTAAGATGGCGGCATAGGTAACATGCCAAAGCATCCTAGAGGGGAAAAAGACTGAAAAAACTCAGCAAAATACACACGTTTACTAAAAAGTGAGTTGTATAGGAAATCAAAATGGCAGTGGAGAAGTATAGAAGAGATCCAGAGCCCACACAGGCCGGCTAAAGCGGCCCCAATAGGTCCACTGACTGCAGCAGCAGCAGCGCACCTGAAAGCTGCCAGGCTTGGCTCCAGCCACAGGAACAGCCAGGTGAGGGGAGCTTCCACTCACACTGGAGCTCTCCACAAGTCAAGAAACATGAAGGGAGAGCAGCTGTGAGCAACGAAGGAGCAGATCACAAGGTAGAAGGACACATGGAACAGTGAGAGAAGCAGAGCAGCTGTGGCACCCTCCCCTCCCCCACCGCCTGTGCCCAGCTCCAGCGAACAGAGCAGTGGTCCTGGGACCTGGCCACACCAACTTGAGTGAACAGCAGGACCCAAGCAGGAGCAGGGTCCTGCAGCAACATCAGCAGCTCCGGCACCAGCAGCAGCGGCACCACCAGTGGCAGATGCAGTAGCAGCAGCAGCGACAGATCCAGCAGAAACAACTTCAGAGGAAGCAGTCACAGATCCCGTAGCAGCAGAGGAGGATCCAGCAGTGGCAGCTACAGCAGCAGCAGTGGCAGTAGCAGCGGTGGACACAGAAGAGGCAACAGACCTAGCAGCATCAGCTTTAGCAGCAGTGGTGACAGATACAGCAGCGGCCACTTCACGAGCAGCAATGGCAGTTCCAGCAGTGGGGGTGCCATTCTGCAGGGCCACAGTTGCCAGGCCCAGTTTGCCCCACAGAAAAAGCCAGTGCCCAGCTCCAGAAATCAGAACAGCAGCCCAACGACCCAGCAAGCAACTTCACTGAGACCAAAATCATCCAAAAAGTTAACTGGGATTGATTATACCAGGGAAGGGTCACACTTGGTCACAAGCTTAGATACCTCAACAGACCAGAAAGTTTAACCTCTTTGTTGCTAGAGGATCTGGTTGTTGAATAACTACTCTTGCATATATATTCAGTGCTATTTTTGATTGAATGTGTACAGTGTTCAGTTAAATTTGAGAATCTACCTGTATTTTATTCCACTCAGCCTACTTGAATACTCCCATAGAGGGAAACTCAACCCCTAGGAACACATTTGTAGATACTCTGAGAACCTTAAGAGCCACACCTAACACCTTAAGCTCCTATCCTGAAGATATATAACAACAAATCAATTGATACAGCTAAGAATACCTAACTAGCTAGAAAATCCAAGCATTAACTTAATCCAAGAGGCAAAAATATATACATAGTAACACATGAAACACAAAAAGCAAGACAATATAAATCCACCTAACAGTATTAATGTATCAAAAATGACCTCAGGTGAGAACGAGCTAGAGGAAATGCCTGAGAAAGAATTCAAAACAATGATTGTAAATATGTTCAAAGAAGTCAGAGAACAAATCAAAGGAATCAAAGAGGAACTCAAAGAGGAAATCAAAGGAATCAAAGAAGATACAGGACACCAATTTATTGAAATAAAGAAGTCAATACAAGACATAATTAAGGAAATAGAAATAATAAAGAAAAACCAGTCAAAATTACTAGCAATGAAGAACACAGTTAATGAAATAAAAAAACTACATAGAAAATCACACCAGTAGAATGGATGAAGGAGAGGACAGAATAACTAAGCTAGAAGACCAGGTGGCAGATATAATACAGTCCAACAAAGAGAAAGACAAACTTATAGAAAAGTATGAGTGGGAATTTCAAGATATTCAGGAGAGTATGAAAAGATCAAATATAAGAATTCAGGGCATAGTTGAAAGAGCAGAATTCCACTCCAAAGGCATAGTAGGTGTCTTCAACAAAATCAGAGAAGAAAACTTCCCCCAAATTGGGAAAGAGGAGCCAATGCAGATACAGGAAGCCTTTAGAACCCCAGCCAGACAAAACCTGGAAAGAACGTCTCCTTGTTATATTATAATCAAAATACCAAACACAAAAACGAGGAAAAAATATTGAAAGTAGTTAGAGAGAAAAATCAAGTTACCTACAAAGGCAAGCCCATCAGGATTACAGCAGATTATTCAACACAAACTTTTAAAGCCAGAAGGGCTTGGAGTGATATATTCCAAGTTCTGAAAGATAACTACTGTCAGCCAAGGTTACTTTATCCTGCAAAGCCATCCATTCAAATAGATGGGGAAATAAGGACATTCCATGACAAAAGCAGGTTAAAGGTATATTTGAAGACAAAACCAGCTCTACAGAAAATACTTGATAGGATCCTCCATGCTGAAGAAAAGGAAAAGCACACATATAAGGAACCTGGAAAAAACAAGCAATACTCAAATACTAGTTAACACAAGACAGCAAAGGTAGAACCAGAACCACAAAAAAAAAAAAAAAAAAAAAAAGGCAAACATAAATACACAGCTTTCAATAATATCTTTTAATATCAACGGCCTCAAGCCCCAACGACAAGACATAGGGTTGCAGACTAGGTTAAAAAGCAGGATCCTACAATTTGTTACTTCCAAGAAACTCACCTTTCTACAAAGGATAGACATTATCATAGGGTGAAAGGTTGGAAAACAGTATTTCAAGCAAATGGGCCTAGAAAACAAGCAGGGGTTGTTATCCTAATATCTGACAAGGTAGACTTCAGTCCAACGTTGATCAAGAAAGATAAGGAAGGTCACTTTATATTGATTAAGGGCACACTCCAACAGGAGGATATTACAATCCTAAACATATATGCACCTAACATGGGGCTCCCAAATTCATCAAACAAACACTATTAGAACTAAGGTCACAGATAACACCAAACACACTGGTAGTGGGTGACTTTAACACCCCAGTCTCATCAATTGACAGGTCATCCCGGGGAAAAAATAAACAGAGAGGCATCTGGACTAAATGAGGTCATAGAAGGAATGGACCTAACAGATATACACAGGACATTTCATCCAAAGGCTGCAGAATATACATTCTTTTCAGCAGCACATGGAGCATTCTTTAAAATAAACCATATATTAGGACACAAAGCAAATCTTAACAAATTCAGGAAAATTGAAATAATTCCTTGCATTCGATCTGACCACAATGGAACTAAATCAGTAGCAAGAAAGGATATACAGCATAAACAAAATCATGGTAACCAAACATTACACTACTAAATGATTAATGGGTGAATGAAGAAATCAAGAAGGAAATCAAAAAATTCATAGAGTCAAACGATAATGAGAACACAACATGCCAAAATCTCTGAGTCAAAATGAAGGCACTTCTAAGAGGTAAATTTATAGCCTTAAGTACCTATATAAAGAAACTACAAAGGGCGCAAGTAAACGACCTAATGCTTCACCTTAAAGCCTTGGAAAAAGAAGAACAAGGCAAACAAAAAATAATTAGATGGCAAGAAATAATAAAGATTAGGGCATAAATTAATGAAATAGAAACAAAAAAAATCCAAAGAACTAATGAAACAAAGAGTTGGTTCTTTGAAAGGATAAACAAGATTGATAAACCTTTAGCAAATCTGACCAAAAGAAAGAGAGAAGAGACACAAATTAATAAAATCAGACATGAAAAAGGTAACATCAGAACAGATTACAGAGAAATTCAAAAAATCATAGGGAAATACTATAAAAGCTTATACTCCACGAAGTATGAAAATCTGAAAGAAATGGATGATTTCCTTGATTTATATGACCTACCTAAATTAAATCAAGATGAGATTAATCACTTAAATAGGCCTATAACAAACATGGAGATCCGAACAGTTATCAATAATCTCCCAATTAAAAAAAGCCCAGGCCCAGACGGATTCACTGCTGAATTTTACCAGACCCTTAAGGAAGAGGTAACCCAATTGCTTCTTAAGCTTTTCCAGGAAATAGAAAAAGAAGGAATTCTACCAAACTCCTTCTATGAGGCCAGCATCACCCTGATACCAAAAACAGGCAAAGATAGAACAAAAAAAAGAAAATTACAGACCAATCTCCCTCATGAACATAGATGCAAAAATTCTCAACAAAATATTGGAAAACAGAATAAAAGAATATATCAAAAAGGTCATTCACCCTGACCAAGTAGGCTTTATCCCAGAGATGCAGGGATGGTTCAATATATGCAAATCTATAAATGTAATACCTTATATAAATGGGTTGAAGGACAAAAATCACATGATCATCTCATTAGATGCAGAGAAAGCATTTGACAAAATCCAACATCCCTTCATGATAGTAGTCCTACAGAGACTGGGAATAGAAGGAACATATCTCAATACAATAAAAGCTATTTCTGACAAGCCTACAGCCAAGATCTTACTAAATGGGGAAAAACTGGAAGCTTTTCCACTACAATCAGGAAAGACAAGGGTGTCCACTGTCCCCACTTTTATTTAACATAGTTTGGGAGTCTTAGCCATAGCAATAAGGCAAGAGATGCACATAAAAGGGATACGAATTGGAAAGGAAGAGAAAAGTTATCATTATTTGCAGATGACATGATTCTATACATAAAGGACCCTAAAGACTCTACTAGCAAACTGTTAGAGCTGATCAAAATCTACAGCCATATAGCAGGATACAAAATAAATACACAGAAATCAGTAGCCTTCATGTATGCTAACAACAAAGACACAGAGGATGAAATCAGAGAATCACTCCCATTCACAATTGGTCAAAAAAATAAAGTACCTTGGAATAAACCTAACCAAGGAAGTAAAGAATCTCTACAATAAGAACTTTAAAACACTCAAGCGAGAAATTGCAGAAGACACTAGAAAGTGGAGAAACATCCCTTGTTCCTGGATTGGAAGAATCAATATTGTGAAAATGGCAATCTTACCAAAAGCAATCTACACATTTAATGCAATCCCTATCAAAATTCCAAAGGCATTCTTCATGGAAATAGAAAAAACAATCCAAAAATTCATTTGGAATCACAAAACACCTCAAATATCTAAAATAATACTGAGGAACAAAAATAACTTGTGAGGTATCACCATACCTGATTTTAACCTATACTACAGAGCCATAGTAACAAAAACAACATGGTACTGGCACAAAAATAGACATGTAGATCAGTGAAACAGAATAGAGGACCCAGATGTAAGCCCAGGTAGCTATAGCCACCTGATATTTGATAAAAATCCCAAAAATACTCATTGGAGAAAAGACAGCCTCGTTAGCAAATGGTGTTGGGAAAACTGAATATGTATATGCAGAATGATGAAAATAGATTCTTCTCTCTCGCCATGCACAAGAATTAAGTCCAAATGGATTAAAGACCTTAACATCAGACCTGAAACTCTGAAACTGCTAGAGGAAAAAGTAGGGGAAATCCTTCAACATATTGGTCTTGGAAAAGACTTTCTGAATACAACCCCAATTGCTCAGGAAATAAAACCACAGATCAATCACTGTGACCTCATGAAATTACAAAGATTTTGCACTGCAAAGGACACAGTGGAAGAAGCAAAGAGGAAACCTACAGAATGGAAAAAAATCTTCACCAACTCTATATCTGATAGAGGAGTAATATCTAGGATATACAAAGAACTCAAAAAGTTAAATAATAAGGAATCAAACAAGCCAATAAAAAAATGGGCTTTGGCACTAAATAGACCATTCTCAAAGGAAGAAATAGGAATGGCATATAAGCATCTAAAAAATGTTCTACATCACTAGTCATCAGGGAAATGCAGATTAAAACCACATTGAGATTCCATCTCACTCCTGTCAGATTGGCCACCATCATGAAAACAAATGATCATAAATGCTGGTGGGGATGTGGACAAAGAGGAACCCTTCTACACTGCTGGTGGGAATGCAATCTGGTCCAGCCATTATGGAAATCAGTGTGGAGGTTCCTAAAACAGCTAAAGATTGATCTACCATATGACCCAGCTATAGCACTAGTAGGCATATATCCGAAGGAATCATCTCATTTCCTTAGAAGTATGTGCTCAACCATGTTTATTGTTGCTCAATTTATAATAGCTGGGAGATGTAACTAGCCTAGATGTCCCTCAACTGATGAGTGGATAATGAAGATGTGGCACATTTATACAATGGAGTTCTACTCAGCAGTAAAGAAAAATGAAGTTACGAAATTTGCAGACAAATAGATGGATCTGGAAAGGATTATACTAAGTGAGGTAAACCAGGCCCAGAATGCCAAGTGCCACATGTTCTCCTTCATATGTGGATTCTAGCTTCAGATGATTGGGCTTCTGCATGAGAAAGAAAATACTTAGCAGCAGAGGCAAGTAAGTTAAAAAGGAGACATAAAGGGGAGAGAAAGGAAGGGAGGAGGGTACTTAATAGGTTGGTATTGTATTTATGTAAGTACAATGATTGAGATGGGGAAGTAATGTGATGGAGAATGGAATTTCCTAGGGGAAAGAGTGGAGGGGTGGAAGGGAGGGTATTACCATGATATTTTTTTCATAATCATGGAAAAATGTTAATAAAATTAAATAAATAATAAACTAATACATTACTGTAATAATAGATGAAATACAGTGTTACAGTTTATTTACTTACATATTTATGTTTGCCTTAAGGCTAATACCCACTGAAGTTTGATTGTGACTAAATATTTTGAGGTAAACAGTCAGTCAGGTAGTGCTTTGGTGTCAGCCTTATAAAATATGTGATCTGATACTTACATAACTTTCTTTAGAAGATAACAGTAAATGTTTAACATACAGAAAATTGCACTTTTTCTGGAATTTTTGCTTGACTTTTATTTAAAAAATAGAGATAGCAAGACAATAATTACTAATTTCATTAACAATAGAATATTTTACTTCATTTATGCCAAACATCATTTTCCAGAATGTTTGTAGTCAAAGTCAGGAAGGAATCCTCCCTGCTACAAATCTTGAGAATCATAATCCTTAGAATACTATTATTAGAGCTTCAACACTGTGACCTTGAGTGGTCTGATCTCTATTGGCTGCCAGAGCTGCTTGTTGCCTTCCAGCAAGGAAGGAATGAAGACCAACTAGAACTGAAAACCACTGTGAACTGCAGACCAGCATGGACTGAAGACCAGCAGCTCCTGAGGAAGCCTACAGGCCTTCAGTGCTGGATTGAGACTGCTGTGGCATCTAGCCACGTGGGCTGAGCAGCTACAGGGCTCCTTGATTCTTGGTCCCACAACTTCTATTGGATGCTGTAAGCTAATGCAATAAATTCCCTTTTTATATAATTCAGGCTATCACTTCTGTTCCTTTGCCGAACCATCAATAACACAGTGTTTGTGTTGGTATATAAAAATAACTACAGATTTTTGTGTGTAAATTTTATATACTGCCATTCTGATAAAATGGTTTGTCAACCCTAAGTGTTTACAAGTCAGGTGCTTAGGATCTTATATATAAAATCATATCCTCTGCAAGTAAGGCTATTTTGAGCCCTTCTTTTTCAGTTTGTATCTCTTCTGTTTCTTTCTCTTGTATTATGCCCTCACTATGACTTCAAGTACTATATGAAATAACAGTGGAAAATGTGGATATCCTTGTGTTGTGCTAGATATTAGTGAGAAAGCTTTGAGTTTTTCAACATTTTGTATGGTATATGCTATATGTAGCCTTTACTATGCTGACATGTGTTCTATTTATTTCAATTACAGCTTATTTTTCATGTTGTCATAAATGGATTAGTATTTCATCAATGTTTCTTTTTCTCCACATATTGAGATTACCATGTTATTTCTGCCATTGTTTCTATTATTTACTTTTAATGATTTATGTGATTAGACATCTATGCATGTCTGGAATAAAGACAGTGACCTAATGTTATGTTTCTTTTTTATTCTTTTTATTTAAACATTTGGTCTCCTCATAGTGTTCCACATAGCTCTTGTGTTTTGTTCCTATGTTTCTGTAAACTTATCTTTGGTATAGACTAATCAGTTTCTTCCTTTTCTTCAAGGCCTGATGTTCTCTGTAATACAGAATTTATTCATTGGATGTAGCTTTCAGTGGAATTTTGATTGAGTTTTAGTTTGTTTTCCAGCTTTAATTCAGGTTAAATTGTCAACATTTATGTTTTCTATTTCCATCTTCATATTTATTGGTTGACATCCTTGTTTCATCTAGTTCTTTGTGTTCTTTTGGAATTAATTTAGGAATTATTTTTTATTCCATTTGAATTTATTTAGAATTTCTTTAATGTATTTATCTGTGTATTCAGTGCTTCATTTATATTTATGAGATTGATGTGCTAACTACTGTCCCAATGAGGCACCTACTTGTTCATGTTTATAATTCTTCTTCTGAGCTCTTCATTTGGAGTTTTCTCACATGTATCCTATACTGTGGCTGTCGGATTGATATTTGTTGGCTTTTTTTGTGACTCCTTGTGTATTAATACTTGCCTATCCAAAAGTAGTCCATAGTGCAGGTCTTTCTGTTATACCTTTGTTAATTGAGTGCTTGTAATCATGCTTGTTTTTTTTTGTGTTCACTTTTCTGCTTTGTGGTACTTGAACTTCAGTCTTGGAGATACTGTTTTATGGATGTAGTAGTTAAGTTGGTCTCAATTCAGTTGTAGCTATGCTTGAACTTGTGTATCCAGCACTAATGGGGGTCATCTGCACCTTGTATTGCTTTTTAATGTTTTGATATTGCATTAAAACCAAGAGCAAGGACTGTAGAAGGAAGTGAGAGCATAAAAATGAAGAGAAATGGAGTGCAACTAGAAAAAAAAATCAACGAAAGATAGTGCAAGTAAATAAAGCATGCTACAACTCTTTGAACTGGATAAAAATGAAGTAAGAATAAGAGATCAGTGTGTCAGTGAGATAGGCAGTTAGGCCTAGATGAATTTATAATTATTAGAGCACCAAAGCATGGAAATGGCTAGGTGTTATGAGACCTCCCATATGATGCCCCTGCCATATTGGGATGAAGCCCAATGGCACTGTAATATCTCATAGCCAGTGGAAAGGTCCCAGAAAGACAAGGAGGTTCACCTTGAATTTCTTTTTGTCTGAGCACTGCTGTCACTAGAGAGATTTTGCAGATTTGTTATCTTACATCAGACCCATAGGACCAAAGACATGGATGGAAAGAAAAAGAGCCACATATGGTGAAATATGGGGACACGAAGGTGGGAAAGTTAAAGAGAAAAAGAACATGGGGTTCAAGGTTTGCACAGAGATCCCTGTCTTTTGAAATTGACTCAGTGGTTTCTGAAGGTTCGTGCTTGGTATTACCTTTAAAACCTAATTCAAATGGTTAGAAGAAAGGAGTTCAAAGCTTTCACAATAAAAGAATGATACATGGTTGAGTAAATAAATATTTAATCTAATTTAAATATTATATAATCAATGCATACATGAATCAAGGCTTCTTTAATATATATAGTTTTATGTATTTATATATCAGCTATTAAAATTAAATCAAAATGGTAGTTGATTTTGCTTATGGCTATGCTCTTATCCTCAGATTATAAAGGTTTTGCTTTGTCCTACCACTGAGAATATAGGGAAGAAAGAAATAAATCATTCTATAGGGTGAAATTATCTTAACTAGAACTGTATCATGTCTTAGTTTACTTGAAATCAGTAAGATTGCATAAGCCTATGAAATCACACTTAGGTTATTCACAATAATACATGATTGATGAAGTAAATTATATGTCCAGAAAGATTCAAACAGAATATCCACAAGTTTAAAACAATGTAAAATTCATTTTTTTCAACATTTCTTTCCCTGTGTTTAGGAAGGAGATACAAGACATACATAGAGAGAGGTCAGGCCTGCACCAAGATGCACCTGCGCTGGGAAATTTGTTCTTTACTTAATCCTTCTAATGAGTGACTTAAACTATTTAAACTTGGATGTCCTTTCCTGTAAAGTGGAGTATTTATAGTATAAATCTCAAGAGGTTGTAGAAGATATTTAATAATATATTGTGCAGATTAAGTGTTCACTAAATGTTAGTCATTATTATTACCAGAATCAAATGAGCCTATAAAGCTTAAGCTTGTGGTTAAAAGAACTCTCTTCTGGAATGCCATCATTATCATACCACTTCTCTCTGTATGTGTTGACTTCTGCCTTTTATTAGCCCTACAGGAAGTCCTTTTTTATAAATATTACACTGATTGTTAAACATCCCAAAATAATTTATTGAAATACAATTTTAAGAGAGAACAAAAACAATAAATTAAGTATATTGAGGGATTATCTTATTATAGCCAATCTTGTACTGAGTGTTGGTACTAGAGTGAATCCTGAGCAGAATTTCTGTATATAAGTGGAAAATTCTGTCCTTTCCCTATATCAGCACTACTTTACCTGGACTGACATGGTTACCAGCTCAAACGCTTGTCCAGCTAAACTAAATGTTATAAATCCGTTCTGAAAATCATTGACAGGTCAGCATTCCATAGTTATACTGATGCTAAAGACAACTAAAGACTTACTTTTTAAATAAATTAAATAATTCCTGAATAGACAAAATTAATATGTTGAAGGTAATTTAAAATAAAATATATTTAAAGTATTCACTCTGAATATTTTTCATAATTTTCTCACCCTTCCAATATTCATCCGCTTCTAAGGTAACTACTGATCACTGTAGATTAGTTTGCATTTTATAGAATTTTATAAGAGCAGAATCATGTAGCATGTAATTTTTATTCTTTGCAATCTATATATTTTACTATGTCAATATTTTGATTTCTTCAATGGTGCATAGTATTAGCATTGCACTGTATGTATAGAGCATGTGAATGAAAATGTATCCATGATGGATATTTGGGTTACTTCCACTTTGGAGCTATAAAAGTTAAAGATTTTGTGACTACCTTTTTACAGATATTTGTATGGATAATACTTTATTTCTATAGTCAAAGCTAGATTAAGAAATTTCCAATTGCTCTCATAAAATTGGATATCCTCACAGACAATATGCCAATATGCTATTTACTCCATTTCTGTATTAACATTTCATGATCATTCAATTTTTAGTTTGATGCATCCTAGCATGTGCATCATAATATGTTTTATGTAGGATTTATTTTATATTATTTAATGTCCATGGAGAAAGTTATAATTATTTCTTTATAACTGAGTAATTGATACTTAGGTTTGATATTTAGGTTATCTTCACATCGCTTTCCCGGCAAAACTGATGAAGAAACAAAACAAAACAAAACATTAAGTTCTAAATGGTCCACCATCCTCCTCTGGCATCCCATGCCATATCAGAACAGGGTCATTAGCCCAGTTACTTCCCCTCCACTTACATACCCTCATCATCCCAAGTCCACAGCCTATATTAAGACTCATCTGTTGTAAATTCTGAAGCTTTACCTTTCTGTTAGCAGAACCCTTATTTTCACTGTCTTAAAAAATCCTCTGTTCTTTACTATCTTTTCTGCTCAGAACCTTTAACAAATACTGATCTTTTAAAGTTTTCATAGTTTTGTCTTTTCCAAAATATCACATTGTTGGAATTATACATTTCTAGCCTTTAAGGCTAACAATTTTAACTTTATAATGTTCATTTAAAATTTTCCCATATTTAAAAAAATGTCCCATATTTTAATTGGTATCAGATGCCATTTTAAAATTGATGATCCCAAGATTTATTTATCTACCTAGCATTTGAAAAATATCTTGGGGGCTTCTTAATTTTTACAATTAAAAAATGCTGATAGTAGTTTCAACTTTATTTCCTAATCAGTAAATACATTTTAATATTAGTTATTTTTCATATGTATATTTCTTACTGAAATACTTGCCTAAATATATTTTCTTTTTGTTCCCTACATGGGAAATGATATTCTATTCAGAAGTTGACTTAATTAACTGTAATGCTCAATAAAATGGAATTCTGCAGTGATTATTCAAAGACTATTCTAGTGTACTGTGTCTCATTCCCAAATCTACTCACACCAGAATATGGCCTTTGTTGCTCCCAGCCTTGGTCTCATGAGTTTTTATATCTAGTCCTATGATCTGTTTCAAGTTTAAGTTCTTTTTTGTTCCATTGGATAGAAACTTTCTGTGATATAGATTTGTTATAGTTTTGCATAAAGAAGCTATGACAATTCTTTGTATAAACATATAAATCAACTTATCGTGAGTAAATATATGTGTTATAGCAGTGTTTTATTTAACCTTAACAACTATAAAAACAAAGTGGTCAAATTGCTATCCTAAGAAACTTCCTTTCACACTCATATCAGTGATGTTAAAAGGTGTCACATTCTCTGCCTTACTGCAACCAATGTATATTATCAGTTTATAGACTTCTAATTATTCTACACCAGTATGCAGTGTTATCCCATTTTGATTGTAATGACTAAGGATGTTAAGCACTAATTTATATACATTTTAGAAGTCTTTATAGATTACTGGATGAGATTTCTAATGTTTACACATTTTATGGTGGACAATAATGACTACTGAGGGGCTAAAGGTAGCCCAAAGTAATTTGGCTCTAACTTCTAACATTCCATCTCTTTGTGATCACAGGAGATTTATCAGTCCAAACTTGTTGGAAGTAGGTGCAGCAGATGCAGCACTTTCATGGGAACTTTAGTTCACATAATATATAGTGTATTATGGCTTTTAGCTCCAGACATAACTTGATCATCCTGTCACCACTTTGGAATGGACATGGAAAGTCATTGAGCATAAACTTGCAACGGCACCTCATCTACAGTAATGGTAATTGCCCTGATGATACTCCCTGGAAGAAGTATGGAGGGCTGGGTCACTAGACCCTCAGTTGGGATTCCAGCCATTAGTCCATTATGCCTCCCTATCCCCAGTTGCTAAAATTTTGGCAAATGTGTTTGTATATAGGAAGTGAAAGGTTAATTGAAAATGGTATGTTTTTATGAGGTCACCATCCAATATAGGGTGAGACTTTTCAGTGATTCAAATGTATTTGCATTACCCTGCTTATGTAACTAACAACTCAATTATGCTCTGTAACTGAGCCCCATAATTTCATTAATTTGCCAAACTGGATTTTAGTGGAATTGTTACCCTGTACTATCATTGATAATCTATATTGGGCTTAATAGATGTTTGTTCATGTCTCCCAAGGAAAAGTTAGTATAACAAATTGGCACTTAGTGTGGGATACAACAGAATCAAAGAAGAGTTTAGGGGAGCAATTGTGTAATTATTCCTATTGGCAGCAATGCATGCATCTGATGTGGAGCTGTCTAATAACAGAGAACCCAAAGAGGCAATCCAAATATGGCTACCATTCTCCATTTGGCATCTGCCTTCTTTCTATAGCCAGGGTTGGTATGGCTTTGTTATGGCTTGTGGAGCATTGCTATGGTGAGCATAACCTTTACAAGTTAAGAGAAGCATTATCACTTCTCAGCAACTAAGGCCAACATGATATTGGGTATCATGAAGTGGTAAAGAAGGCTAGAGCAGATAAAAGGAATGAAGAGTAAGCAGAAAAATGGTTCTGTTGGGTCACTCAAAGTCAAATGTGGCAATGGCTGTGTCAAGCCAGAATTTCTAAGGGAAAAAAGGCCAAAACCAAATACTGTGGTAGTGTGCTTCTGTAAGTCATTAAAGCCCAAAGACTAAAATGGAATCTAAAATGATAAAACAGTACAAGTGAAAAAAATCTTTCCAGGGCTTAGTAATTATGTTCCCAAAGGAAGTTGTGTACTTCTATTTCCTGATTAAGATATGCTATGTGCATAAATTACTTACCTGACCAGGGACTCTCAGGTGTTCTTGAGGGAGAGGCAAGGGCAAAGGTACAGCCATAGAGTAGTATCAAGCCCATCAGCCCTGGGGAGAGCCCAAACTAGTCTGCTCTTGTTCTCCATTGGTACTGGGCAGGGGAAACAGATTCAGATAGAATCAGAGTCTGTTAGTGAGTGAGAAATGCATGGATACTACCTGGAAGCACTCAGGGATAGTTCATGAAAAGTGATTTTCCCTAGACTCCCTATAGATTTTACTGCCTTCAACTTTCAATAAAAGCTGTGAATACAGTTAGAACAGGGTTTCACTCTAGTGGAGCTTCCTAACTCCCTTTCAAAGTCTATATTGTGTGTTGTGTGATCATTTTAGGTTCTTCAGTTCCATAGGGCAGTACCAACCAGCAATTACCATTACTATTTACTGTTTACCGTTACTGAGCACCTACAAGGAAGTGACTTCTATTTTTCTCTAAGCTTGATATAAGGAAAGGTAGAGAAATATAACATTTTGCTCTCTTTACACTAAATGTGTTAATATGTCCACATCAGACAAGATGTACAAGTTTGTTCCATGCTGACAGGTACCAACAAATTTCTGATTGGATTTAAGGCCCATTCCACAGGGGAGAATGCACATTTGGTACTGCAAGCCAGTATGAAAATCCATGGGCTGGAACTTCAAAGAACCCAGTGGTGAAACCGTGTTGTGTCTTTGATAAATAAATGCTATGTGCCTGTCAAGCTGCCTGCTAGACATTATTCTCTCATAGATTCCTAGAGTTATTTCTGGTGTATTTCTTAGTTGTGAGGCAAAGTTCTTTCAGTGGGTGGTGGATACTGATAGAGTATCCGTGTGGAGTAAGCTATTTCTGATAAAGATGTCAGTCATAGTTTATCTCAGAGCACTATATTACACAATAGATGATTTGGGAAATTAGTATAAATTATGATTAGTGATAGAAATAATAGAATCAAGATCAATAATTAGGCAAAAGACATGAAAAGTATGTTAGTTGTTTTACTCAGTAACATGGGCAAATAACCAATGAGAAGACATCTTAGGAAGGAAGGGTGTGTTTTATCCTCAGTGTTGCCATCAGTCTTTCATGGCAAGGAATGCATGGCAGTAGGATTTGGAAGGAACTGGCCATTATTGGTCTGCATAGAAAACCTTGTGTTCAACCAGCTTTCTCATTTGTATTCAGTCTAGCTCCCTGCCCATAGGATCATTCAACCCACATTCCTTGGTCAGTTAAGCTTTAATGAAAATAGCCTCATGGACAAATCCAGAGTTATATTTCCACATGATGCTAAATCATATCAAGTTGACTACATTAATCAACACAAATAGCTTAACTATTATTTGTACATTTGTTTTCTCCATTTTCAGTTCATGGCAACTGTGTTGATTGCAACTTAGCCACATAGTTGATTATTTTCTTTTTTATATAACTCCCTTCTTTATAGATTTACTACTATTCATGGTTTCCAAAATCTATGATTAGCTAAAGATATACCACATACACACATGGGGTGGGGGGGGAGATCTATAGCTATTGTAAGACAATACAAATGTACAATAGCTTATTATAAGATATTGACTTCCAAATTTATAGATCATGACATAGTCCATAATCCTCCTGTCTGCAAGTCAGAAGAGCAGGAACAGTCAAAGGCCAAAGTCAATTAGTTAATGACTGTAAAAGCTTAAGGACCCAAAAGGAAAAGCACAAACAAGTAGTCAAGCTGGAAGCAGTCAGCCTTCCTCTGCCTTTCTATTTTTGTCCAGCCCTAAAGGAAATTCATGATGACCACACACATAGGGAAGAGCCAGCATTTTCACTCAGTCCATCCACTTAAATCATAAACTTCTCTGGAAAGACCTTCAGGTATCTGGGTGATTCATTGCCCAGTCAAGCTTATATATAACTTAATATAATAGTTATAAAGAAAGTAAAGTATCACATACTTTCACTCAGATTTCTTTAAAACAAACACCCAGTATAACCATAGTTGTTTCATTAAAAACATGGCGTTAATATCTCTGTACGTTTACTAACTACACTATAAACTGGTCTGAATAATTTTGCTGCTAATATATATATATGATATAAAAATTATTTCTTTATACAAAGAACCCCATAAACAATTGTCCTATTTTTAAGTAAATTTATTTTTTAAGTTGAAATTTTGTATGGATACATCAAGTGTTGGTACCATCATTCTCCTGCATACTTCCCTCACTCCACTGAGGGTGTAGGTTAGTGGGATTGCTGGTATTCATCATGGAGTTGTGGGATATGAGTTGTGAGAGCAACAGTCAGTCATTGTGGTGGGGTCAATGCCACTGGCTCTTCCCTCGTACACTGTAGCTCTTAAATTCTTTTCACCCCCTCTTCCAAAAAATTCCCTGACCCGTGGTGAGTGGGTTTTAGTGTTATGTTCTCAGCAGCTTCTAAATTTCTCCTATGGTGCATTTGGAGTACCTCAGTGTCTGTCTCCAGTACCCTGGCTCAGGTTGTCAGGTATGCCATGGAAACAGCATTCTTACTTATCACACCAATTACATTGTATTTCACCTAGGCCCTATCTGTTGTGTTTGGGATGGTTCACCGGCTGTTCATAGATTTTTGGTTGCCGTGGGTTCTTTCTGCTTTCTGGAAAAGAAAAACAGATTCTCCAATGGAATGAGATAAAGATAGGTTAAATCATTGTTACTTTAGACATTTTGATGGTTGGAGCCTCACTTTTGGACAAAGACTAGTGGAAGCTTCCCATTGATATCAATGGCATTCTTCTTTGGTTCTCAGTTCTAGCTATGATTTCTTTTCTACTGAGCAAATCTCTTTCCCAATCAGAAAGCCATTGATTACTTATCTAGGGTGGGTACACTATTGCATGGCTGTGCACATCTTGTGAGGATTGTTGCTTGCATATAGCAGTGTCTCCTGTTTGCTCACAGCATTGTTGGCCACTTTCACCCAGCATCTCATGTCTCTGTTTTGAGCACTATACTGGCTTTCTTCCAGATTCTGCCAGATTTCTAAGTGTTCAATGTTGGTACCATGTGATGTCTTCAGCTAAAGAGTCTTACCTTTCTCCTCAGATGGATAATCAAGTGATTAGAAGTCTGTCTTATTTTGGGACTTTGTAGGTCTCTCCAATCAACAGATCAAAGTGGGTTGTAACCCATTTCTGTTTCAGGAATTTCCCACTCAGAGCCAAATATTTTAGGGTTAGGCTTCATCTCACACTCTCCAGAGCTCATCTTTCCAGACAATCCTCCATGCTCCTTTTGACAGTGATATTTTTTAGTCTGCTATCCAGAAGTAAGGTTCCTATGGTGCCAATTCATTTTCGGTTTAGTTTTGTGTATTTCACCCTCAGCTCCCATTCACCTTCACAAAAACACTTCCCTAACTCTTGTCTGGCCCTCAAATTGCTTTTCAAGTATGGAAGCAATTCAAGCTGTTCCAGTTTAGGAACCACAGATGAAGGAGACCATGCCATGTTTGCCTTTCTGTGTGTGAGTTCACTTTGTATAATCTGTTTCAAGTATTTCCATTTTCCTACAAATTTTATTGTATCACATTTCCTTATTGCTGAGTAGAATTCCATTGTGTATTTGTAACACATCTTCATTGTCCAGTCATCAAATGATGGACAATTTGGTTGATTACAGGTCTTAGCAATTACGAATTGAGCAGCTATAAGCATGGTTGAACAAACATCCCTACAGTGAAGAGTGAGCCTTTAGAGCAGATGTCCAACAGAGGAATGGCTGAGACAGTTGTTAACTTATTCTTCATCTTTTTCAGGAGTCTTCCTGTTGATTTCCACTGTTACATGCTTGTATTTCCAACAACAGTGAATGAGAATTCTTTCTCTGCATCCTCTCCAACACTTACTATCACTTGATTTTTTAAAACAATTGACATCCTTTTTGGTGTAAGGTGGAATCTCATAATTGTTTTAATTTGCAGTTCTCTGATGGAAAAAGATATTGAACGTTTTCTTAGGTAAATATTAACTATTTGTTTTTCTTCCTTTGAGAATTTCCTATTGAGTTCTTTGTGATTTGGGGGGTGGATTATTTGATTTCTTGTTTTATTGCATAGCATTTTGAGTTCTTTGTAGATAATGTATATTAGGACCCTGTTCTACAGCTGGAAATTATTTTCTCCCATTCTGTGTGTAGTCTGTTCACCCTGGTTATGGTATGTTTGTCTGTTCAAAAACTTTGTAACTTCATGCGATTTTACTGGTTGAATGATTGTTTCAGTTTTTGGGCTGCAGGGTATTGTTCAGGGAGGTTTTGTCCTCCCCTATATTGTGGACAGTTCCTGCAATTTTTTTTCTTCCAGAAATTTGAGAGTTTTGAGTCTTATATTAAGGTCTTTAATCCATTGGGAGTTAATTTTTGTGTATGTTGAGATGAGTGGGTCTAATTTCATTTTTCTCCATATGGTCATCTAATTTGTCCAGCACCATTTGTTGAAGATGCTGTCTTTGCTCCACTGTATGTTATTGGTTCTTTCGTCAAAAGCCAACTAGCTGTAGTTATTTAAAATAAGGGCTGGGCTTAGCGGTGAAGGTGTTCGCCTGAGAAGCCAAAGGACCCTGGTTCGATTCTCCAGGACCCACATTAGCCAGATGCACAAGTGGGCACATGCCTCTGGCATTTGTTTGTAGTGGCACACCCATTTTTTTTCTCTCTCTCTTTCTCTGTCAAATAAATAAATAATAAAATAGTAAAATAAGGGGTGGGTCTTCAGTGCTGTTCCATTCCCCTATATGTCTGTCTTTATGTGTTTTTCTTTTGTTGTTGTTGTTGTTACTAGGACTTGTAGTATTGCTTGAGATAAGGAATGGTAAGACCTTCAGAAGTATTTCTTTTATTAAGGATATTTTTGGATATCTGAAGCCTTCTGCCATTCCATATGAATTTTGAGATTATTTTTTCTATGTCTGTGAAGAATGATGCTGGGACTTTTATTGGTATTGCATAGAATTTGTATGTTGCTTTTGGTAGAATTTCCATTTTCGCAATATTAATTATACCTATCAGGAAGCTGTTTCCATCTTCTCATGTATTCCTCAATTTCTTTATTGAGTTGTTTATGTTTTAATTGCATAGATGTTTCATTTCCTTTGTTTGTGTTATTACAAGGTGTTTTTTGTGGCTACTGAAAATAGGACAGACTCATTGACTTGTTTTTTTTTTTTTTTTTTGTACATTTGTAATTTGCATGTTGGAAGGCTACTGATTTTTGTGTGCTGCTTTTGTATCCTGCGACATTACCAAAGGAATTTATCATCTTTAGAAGTTTTACAGCAGAGTATTTTGGGTCACCTATGAATAGGATCATGTCATCTGCAAATAAGGCTAGTTTGACTTTTTCCTTTCCAATTTGTACCCATTTTATACTATGTTATTATCTTATTTCTTGGGTTAGGACTCTAATACTATGTTTAAGAGCAGTGGTGAGAGTAGGCACCCCTGTCTTGTTCCCAATCTCAGTAGGAACTCCTTGAGACTTGTGAAAACATTATACAAATGCAGCTAAAATTGTTAGTTAGCATTAAGTGTTACCTTGCTCAGCTAGTAAATAATACCCCCCCCCCTCGGCAGCATTGCAACTAGCAACATGAGGTACTTTTGTTGAGCTTGTATTACACTAATGCTTTCATTCACAATTATTCTTATGGTAATAATAATATTTAAAATGCTACATTAGAGCTGAAAATCATAGCATATAAAGTCTCTTGGAGTATGTGCATCTTGATGTGCATCAGTGTTAAGTGATATAAGATTATTTTAAATATTTCTTGCTAATGTAGAAATCTTAAATCCCAGCATAAAGCAGGGCATGGTGGCACACACCTTGAAGCCTAGCACTTAAAAGGCAGAGGTAGAATAGAGCCATGAGTTCAAGAACACCCTGAGACTACATAGTGAATTCCAGGCCAGCCTGAGCTACAGCAAGATCCTACATTGAAAGAACAAAATGCAAAAACAAATGAAAAAAAGACCAGCCTAAAATAGAAAGCCATATTTTGAAGACAAACTCTTTCCTATTTCTAATGTTTATATTTGTGTTCCAATGTTACTACTGTACAGAGACACAAAAAAGTAACACATAAGAAAAAAATGATAGATTTTATAAAGATATTTCTTAGTTATTGGATAGTTCCTAGAGTAAAAATACAACTTCAGTTTTTATAAGGAAATATAGTCAATATAATTATTGGTGCAATGATGTTTCCTGAAAAAGTAGTTTAGGTTAACTATTATTAAAAGTTACTTCCTGCTGGGCGTGGTGGAACATGCCTTTAATCCCAACACTTGGGAGGCAGAGGTGGGAGGATCATCAAGAGTTCAAGGCCACCCTGAGACTACATAGTTAATTCCAGGTCACTCTGGACCAGAGTGAGACCCTACCTCGAAAAAAAAAAAAGATGTTACTTCCTTTAGGGGGGTGGAAGGATGACTTAGAAGTTAAGGCATTTGCCTGCAAAGCCAAAGGACCCAGGTTCAATTCCCCAGGACTCATGTTAGCAAGATGTTCAAGGGGGCACACATGTCTAGAGTTTGTTTGCAGAGGCTAGAGGCCCTCTCATGTCCATTCTCTCTCTCTGTCTCCCTCCCTTTCTCTGTCAAATAAATTAAAAAATAATATTAAAAAAATGATAACTGTTTAAGAAAATTACTTCCTTTAGGCTGCAGAAAGAGAGAAATAACATACAGCATAAAAATTCAGCCACATCAGAATTACATCAGATTTTGCAGTAGAAACCCTGAAAGCCAAAAGGACTTGGAAAGGAACACTCCAAGTCTGAAAAACTATGGCTTCTAACCCAAGCTACTCTACCCAGCAAAAGTATCCCTCTAATAGATGTTGAAAGAAAAAAAAAAAAAAAAAAACTTCTATGAAAAAAACTCTACTCTGTGATTATATGAACATGAAGTCAAACCAACAGAGAATATTTGAGGTAAGACTCTCCACAGAAGGGTCAAACAATCTGAAGAGCCAAAAAGAAGATCACAACAACCCACTTAGACCAGGCTTAAAGTAGTACTAAACACAAGAATGCACCAAACTCCAAAAAGCACCTCATCATGGCAGAGATAATTCAAGCCTCACAGTAATAACCTTACCCATAAAAAGACACAGGTTATCAGGATGGATCAGAAAACTGGACCTCTCTATACACTGTCTTCAATAAACCCACCTTACCACTAAAGATAGATACTTCCTCAGGGCAAAAGTTTGGAAAATTCTATTCCAAGCAAATGTAAATTAAAAAAAAAAAAAAAACAAGCAGGGGTTTCTATATTACTATCTGACAAAACAGATTTCAAACCAAATGTAAACAAAAAGCATAAAGAAGGCCACTACTTACTCATCATGGGAATGATCTAACATATAAGCACATCACAATCATAAATATATATGTGGATAAATACCAACACCAGTATAGTCACAGACCTCACTACTCCACTATCAATAGACAGATCATCCAAGCAGAAAATCAACAGGGAAATAATAGAGATCAACAACATCATAGATCAACTAGACTAGACCTAATGGATATCTACAGAATGTTCCATCCCAAATCTACAGAATTCACATTCTTCTCAACAGCCTATGGAACCTCTTAGGCCATAAAGCATGCCTTCATAAAGTCAGGAAAATTGAAGTAACATCCTTCATCATGTTAGATCACAATGCTTTAAACTAGAAATTAACAAGAGATACATCAACAACTACACCAGCTCCTGGAGATTAAACAACACACTTTCAAACAACGAATTGATTGTGGAAGAAATAAAAAAAGAAATTGTAAAATTCTTAAAATTGAATAATACTGAAAATACAACATACAAAAATTTTGAGACACGATGAAGATAGTCCCTTGATTACAAAGACAGAGAGATCACAAATTAATAAACGTGACTGACTGTCCACCTAAAGGCACAGGAAAAACAAGAAGAATACAATCAAAATAGCTATAGGCTGCAAGAAATTATCAAGATTAGAGCAGAAATTAATGAATTGGAATCTAAGAAAACAATTTTTTAAAAAAATCAATGAAACAAAGAGCTGGTTATTTGAAAAAATAAACAAGATCGGCAAACCTATAGCTAAATTTATCAAGCAAAAATAAAGAGAATTCTCAAGTTAAAAAAAAAATTACAAATAAAAAGGAGAGATTATAATAGACATCAATGAAATTGGAAGAATCATCAGGACATACTTCCAAAACTTCTACTCCATAAAGAGAGCATCTTCAACAAATGGTATTGGACAAATTGGATGACCTTATGCAGAAAAATGAAATTAGGCCCATTCATTTCTCAATTACACAAAACTCAATTCCAAATGGATTAAAGGCCTCAATATAATACCTGAAACACTTCAACTACTAGAAGTAAGAAAGGAGGCACTCTCCACAATATAGGACTAGGAAAAGACTTAATGAACAAAAACCCAGTTATCCAGGAAATTAAACAAGTACTCTATTAAAGGGATCTTATAAACCTGAAAAGTTTTTGCACAGACAAACATACCATAAACAGAGCCAATAGATTGCCCAATGAATGGGAGAAAACCTTTGCCAGTATACTACTGACTGAAACCTAATATCTAGAATCTACAAAGAACTCAAAAAACTGAACAATAAGAAATTAAACAACCCACTCCAAAAGTGGAGCATAGAACTACAAAAGGAGTTCTCAGAAGAAGAATTACAAATGGCTAACACACACTTAAGAAATGTTCCACATCCCTAACCATTAGGGAAATGCAAATTAAAGCAATGATGAGATTCCACCTTATCCCAGTAAGGATAGCAAATTTAAAAAAAGTCAAAAGAAAATAAATGTTGGCAAAGCTGTGGAGAAATAGGAACGCTTATTCACTGTTGATGGAAATGTTAGCTGATATAACCATGATGGAAATCAATATGGAGACCACTAAAAGAGATGAATATAGAGTTACCAACATACCCTGTTACTCCCTTACTATGCATTTAGCCTAAAAGCTCAGTTCAAAGATATTTTCTTGACCATGTTTGTAGCTGTTCAATTCATAATGGCTAAAAACTGGAATCACCCCAGGTTTCCATCATTGCATACACGGATAACCAATATGTGGTATATCTACACAAGAGAATTGAATTGAACTCAGCTATAAGAAAAAAAAAATGACACAGTGAAATTTCTATAAAAGTGGTTGAACTTGGAACAGATTATTCTAAGTGAACTTTCACAATCCCAGAAAAACAGCCATCACATGGTCTCACTCTTCTGCAGTTCCTAACCTGGATCAGCTCAAGCTGCTGATATACATGAATAGTATCTCAAGGCCTGGAGAAGGTAGGGCTTGGGGGAGGGGAAGGTGGGAAGACACAAAACTGAACCCAAATTTACCAGGTAGCATAGATTCCTGTATCCTGGAAGTTAGACTAAAAGGTGGAACCCTCAAGAGGTACTTATAAGGAGCACCTGAGTCAAAGGGTCCTAGAGGGCATCAGATGAATCCTAACCTTAAATTTCTCCTGGTTCTCTTTCTTCTCTGAATTTTCCTTTTTTCCTTTTCCCTTTGTGCCAGACTGTAATTACCTGTATAATGGTGTGCTTTACATTCACAGTGAGCTGTTAAACAGAGAGTCCTGCTTGATCTCCCAAAACAAACAAGACATACTTCTGTCAGGGCACTTGATTACCCGCCAGAGGTACCTACTGCTGAAGACACCATATGCTCTCAGCAGGGACCATGGAGAGATCTGGTTGGAATCAGAAAGAGAGCCAGTCCCTGGACAATTAGCCCATGTAGTGCTGGAAGGCATTACATGAGCTACCAGCAGAAAGTGGCCAACATCTGTCTAAGCAACTCAAAGTCTAAGCTACTCAGTGGCAAAAACCCTTATGTGATGCTCACACAAGTGCAACAGTGGCACACAGACATGGTGGGTACCAAATGCTCTTAGATTGGATAATAAATCCACTCAGTGGAAGGGAAACTATATCTGGAAGTGGGAAACAAGTCAGAATCACATCCAGATAATGACTCTGCTTTCCATTGTCAAGCTCAACCCCAGCCCCAGCTAAAACCACAGAGGATTTGGTGAAATGAGTGAGTGTTGCTTTCTTAGTGAATCTTTATCAGCACAAGAGTGAAGGAGATAGACACTGAGGGCACTACACACCTACCAAACCAGAGATTCACAGGTTCCTAAGTGCCCATCACTGAAGTAGACTTAAAATGCTATTAGCATGGATCAGTGAATTTTGTAGAAGAGGCTGCAGAAAGATTGCTAAAGTCGTAAGTTGGGACTTTTGCACAGACATTGCCTCTCCTCCATAACTGATTGCTGCCCTTGTAATGCATGACCTCCAATTCTCATGGGTTGATCTGCATCCCCTATGGAGGAAGGCCTCTTCAGAAAAGGGGCAAGGGGGAAGGAAAAATATGACACCAACATGTGTTGTCTACATACTAAATATGTCCATATCTAATAAAACATACAAATAATATTATTCACAGGCCTGATTGCTGACATGAGTTTCCCTAGTTATTCTAGTGCATGATGCTTAATGGTAAAGACATTTTTATGAATTTTTCTGCTGAAAGCAGTACTATTCCACACACCCCCCCCCACACACACACACACATTTCTAGAATGCACTTTTGAGTATTCAGAAAAAAATAGTAAAAGACAAGAATCATTTAAAAGTACACATCTACTACTTTAGGTCATTGGAATTAATCACCCTGGGATGTCTTCCTAAGTCTCCAGTCAATTGAACAACTTACTTATGGTGCTCTGTCAGATACAATCAGCTTTGCATCACTTTGTCCCCTGCTGGTAATGTCTTACAGGAGATTGCCAACATGCTGAGTGCCTGAAGGATCTAAACTTAGCTTACAAAAGCAAGTGCAAATGCATGCTCTCTGGAAGGTGGACTCCTATCTGCTACAAAACCAGCGGCTTAGGAGTGAGTCAAGTAAGAGTGACACACCCAGCAATGATTTTCCTTTATGGCATGTTCTTAATGCTGAGCCTCTGGAGAAGATCCTCCAGGGAAGATTACAAGTGTTCACATCCTTGAAATCACAGGACAAAGCCATGCTGTGTACACCTTGGTAGCCAAAATCAAAAGTCTGGGAATGACCTAGAGAAGAGAGTGTAATTTGAATGGTGCCGTCTCCCAGCCAGACCTCCATCAAATAATTGCTTTTTTTTTACTCTTGGTAAGCATCTTTTAGCAGTAGTCAGATATTTGGCTATTTCTATAACTGTAGGGTAAAGTTAATCCCTCACAGGGAGATAGAGACCCCAGATATGCTATATACCCAGGGTTTAATACTTGAATTAGAAACTTTCATTTCTTTTCTTGCTGTTCAAAGCTGTCTACCCAATGTCAAAAAACTTATAATTTAGCAAGTTGAGCAATCTACACCAATATATTAAAGGAGGATGTATAATTTAATTTCAAAATTCACATTTGTTCTCTGCCCAACATAAACAATAAGGTGATTACACTGAAAATAATGCCAACAGGAGAGATAGCTCAGTGGTAAAAGATAAAAAGGTATTGCAAGGCCTTATGGTCCAGCATTGATTCCCCAATGCCCATGTGAAGCCAGATGTCAATGGTGTACAGGAACAAGACTCTGTTGTGCCCATTCAGGAACAAGACTCTGTTGTGCCCATTCTCTCTCTCTCTCTCTCTCTCTCTCTCTCTCTCTCTCTCTCCCCCCTTCTCTTTGCAACTATTCAATAAATAAAATATTTTTGCTTTAAAATATTTTTTGTTCATTTTTTATTTATTTATTTGAGAGTGACAGACACAGGGAGAAAGACAGATAGAGGGAGAGAGACAGGATGGGCACGCCAGGGCTTCCAGCCTCTGCAAATGAACTCCAGACACGTGTGCCCCCTTGTGCATCTGGCTAACGTGGGACCTGGGGAACCGAGCCTCAAACTGGGGTCCTTAGGCTTCATAGGCAAGCGCTTAACCACTAAGCCATCTCTCCAGCCCCAATAAATAAAATATATTTTTAAAGCAATTAATGTTAACAACTAGACCTTCTCAATCCTCTCTGGAACTAAGGCCTGACTTACAATCTTACCACATAACACTTCTAAAACATTAATGCAATACAGGTCAGAGTACCTGACATAGTCCAAGCACAAAATTTGCAATTAGAAAAAGGTATTTTAATCAAAACTTGGCAAAGTAATGTTGCTTCCTGGCATTCTGCAAGTTTATAAGCATGGGTCCTCACTACCAGGTCATGTAAAAGGTTGGTAATTCTTCCATCTTGTTAATAGTCTCCAGTGTTCAAATACTCTTTTACATTAACCTTGACTCGTAAACAGGTCCAGTATTCAATTATATCCAATACAACTAAATATGCTATGAAAGGCTCCAAACAAATAAACTTCAGGCTGAGGAGATGTCTCAGTGAATATACCACTGACAACTTAAGCTGGAGTACCCAAGTTCCAGCTTTGGACTCCACATAAAATGTTAGATCCTTGGTGGGATTCTATGGTCGCAGCATGCTGATGCTGTTTGTTAGTTATGAGGGGTTAGGACAGGAAAATTTCTTAAAAGCTCATGTCAAGTATGGCAAAGCAAAGCAGGCTGAAAATCCAGAATGAGAAACTCTGCCTCTAATAAGGTGAAGAGACAAAGGACTGACCTGAAACTTTTCTACACGCTCCACAGCCATACCATGGCACATGCATCCTCACTCCACACACAGACAAACATGCATATGAACACTGAAAAATGAAAATAATAATAAAGAAAAATCATTTTAAAGAAATAACTGTTATGCTAATGTGAAAATATATTTTAAATATTTCAAAAGAGGAAACTGTAAGGGCAGGACAAAATGGTTACAGCAGGATGGCAACAGACACAAGGAAATGGATCATCCACATTCCTCAAGAAACCTCCCATCCATTATCTCTTCCTTGCCTAACAATGCCTCAGGTGTACATTCCTGCCCCCTTATCTCCCACCTGGTCACTTCTGGTCGGCTAACGTAAAGAAAACAGGAGTTCCTTCCCTTCCTCACCTTCCCCCAACTGAAGAGCTCTATATAGATCACTATCTGTAATCTCAAAGTTGCCTGCTCTGCACTTGAGAGTCAGTCTTGACCGCTCATATTTTTCACCAAATACAAACTTCCATCTTTGCTTCAGAGTGGTCTCTGTGGTCTTGGTAACTCCTGAACCACATAGAAACAAATATAATTGAGGTTCAATGGTGTTCTGGTATAACTCCATATCCTCAACAATGATTACATTTTCTAAAGTGACCAGAAAAATGTTCAGAAAACAATGGATGTATATGTACTTAAGTTGAAATTAAACACTAGATGTGATTATTTTATTATTTTGGTTATTGACAGATACCAAGCTTGGAAATAGCTACAAGTATTTTATCTCAATGCAATCAGTTTCTTTTTTTCTTTTCTTTTCGTTTCTTTCTTTCTTTTCTTTTCTTTTTTTTTATTTTCATGTTTTGGAGATGGCTTGGTGCTAACTTTGACATGGAATGTGGTATAAAGCCCAGCTCAAATCAGTTCCACAGGGAATGCCTATGTGACCCTGAGCTCATTTCTTTCTGTTTTTGTTTGTTTTTCTTTCAGAGCTATAGCTTCTGTATCATTGAAAAATGAAAATGTTTTTGTCAGGGCCTCCACCCACTGCAAATGAACTCCAGATGCATGTGCCACCTTAGGCATCTGGCTTACATGGGTCCTGGGGAATCAAACCTGGGTCCTTTGGCCTTGCAGGTAAGTGCCTTAACTGCTAAGCCATTTCTTCAGCCCTCAATGTGCTTTTTAAGTATACTTTAAATGCTTCAGCATGTAGCCATTTATCTTTGTAACTAGCTTGAGTTCTTTTTCTCCACTGGCTTAATTTGTAGTTTGGAGTCAGTTTACATAACTGATTAAACAAGCCTAGATGGTTTGTGACCCATTAAAAAAATGAAAATGTTTAATACCAAATTATATGATAAAAGCTTGTTTCAAACACTTGCCAGAACCATCAATGCCTACACATGGAGTCTTCAAAATTCTTGGCTATGGTCACCCCACACAATTGGAGCACAGACACACTATCAATGTGTCATCAGAGAAATATTTCTAATCCCAGAGTTAAGAAATGATGAGAAATGTCTCAACAAGGGATGTACAAAATGGGTACATTTTGCAGTAGAGGAAGTCACAAATCCAAATAAGACAGGCTACAAATAAATATGTCTATTCCCATCTTTCTTGAAACCTCAAGCTTATAGTTTTGTCTTTTACTCTTGTCATGGATATATTCTGCAGATATTTCTTTGTTATAAGAAGGGCAGTAGAATCATGACAATTATAACAGCAAATGATACTTTGCTGTGATGTTAGAAAGATAAACAGCAACAGTGAGAGCCATGTTGATTCATTGCTTCTAAAAGCAGCTGCTATGCAGGTCTTTAAAACTTGTCATGAAAATGCAGATCTGGCCTTAGCAAAGAGTTTCATGGAAATTATTTATCTAAGTTTTTCTATAAAATAAAATAACTTACATGTTGAATCATAAAACAAATAAAATTAATATCAAAACCTTCCACTGGATAAAAGTGCATATGGAGTTTTCCAAAGGAACTTAGATTTATTATTCCACATGCTGTGTATCTCATAAGTGTGTATTGTGCATGTTTCTGTCTTGTATATTTAAGAGACCACCACTGCAAAGAGCAGTAGTAATCTCAAAAAGGTGTTTAGTTGCATTTCTCCTTGAATGTTTGCTTTTGCCCTCTCCAATAAAATTAGAAAAAATAAAGAATTTATATAAAAGGTATATCCTATGAAAATTTAGACATTGTCAACTTAGCTTAATGATTATAACCCTAGTTCAATAGAGCTTTAATAGTATAAGTTGAAGGTAAATTTATTTTAAAACATTGTAGAAAGTTATTTTATATACTTTTGCCAATAATTTCTAAGTTGAACTTACATTTTTAAAAAATATTTTATTGTTATTTACTTTTTTAATATATATAATTTTTATTGACAACTTCTATACTTACAGACAACAAACCATGGTATGTACCTCCCTTCTCCTCCCCTCCCACTTTATCCTTCATAACTCTGCTCTCTGTCATAGTCCCTCCATCGCTACATTAGTCTCTCTTCTAATTTGATGTCATCATCTTTTTCTCCTATTATGAGCGTCTTGTGTGGGTATTGCTAGGCTCTGCGAGGTCTTGGATTGAAAGGCCCAAGAATTCAGAAGCCCAGAAATACTATCATGCTCCAAAGGGAGCTTAAGTGGGCCCCTGCATACCTCAAACTCCAGGCTTTACTCTCTGTTGGAAGCAAGTAAAGAATCCCTCTTCTCATTATATTAGAGCACGCTCTTGATATAAAACTAGGTAAGAAGGGCATGAGATAGCCCTCAAGGATGGGAAATGAGTAATGAAGTGAGTCACTTATTTGGTTTCTGTAAATAGCTTGCACCATAAGCCTTAGTAGCCTGTACCATAAGCTGTAGCAGCCTGCCTCAGACCACCAAGGTCATAGGAGACTGATACCACACTCTGCTACTCCCACCCAAGGAGCTGCGCAAATGCTGACCACCAAGGTCATAAGAGACTGATTCGTCCATGAGGGGCTTGAACAAATTAAACTAATTGGCTTAGAAACTATGGAGTGGCACAAACTGACTGGCTCACACCCCGCAGGCTCCTGATGTTAAAAAAATGATTGGTCTAATGCACAGGCTTTGTTAGAAACCCTATAAAACTGTTCCATTCCTGCATTCGGGGCTCTGCAGTCCTCTACCCCTGTGCAGTGTATGACTGTGGGCCCCAGCGCACTTGGAATAAAATCCTCTTGCAGTTTGCATCAAGACCGCTTCTCGTGAGTGATTTGGGGTGTCGCCATATCCGGGCAGAGCGTGGGGTCCTCGTTTTAGGGGTCTTACAGGATGTCAAGGCCAAATTCTGTCTGGACAGTTGTATGTAAGGAGTAGTACCCTTCCTTTGGCTCTTACATTCTTTCTGCCGCCTCTTCTACAATGAACCTTGAGCCTTGGTGGGTGTGAGATGTTTTAGTGCTGGACACTCTTCTGTCCCTTCTTCTCAGCATTATGTTGCCTTTTGGGTCATCCCAGTGGTCATGGCCATCTGAAAAGAGAAATTTCTCTAACCAGAAGTGAGAGTAGCATTAATATATGAGTAGCAACATTAAGTGTAGTGCTTTCAGGGCAATTTGGTGAGAATAAAATATTTTCTTTTTTTGTTCTGTCTTTGCATGATTTTGGTGTGAGGGTGATGTTGGATTTATAGAAGGAGTTCAGTAGAATTCATTCCTTTTCTATTTTATGGGAAAGTTTGAGAAGCATTGGTATTAGTTCTTCCATGAAGGTCTGGTAAAATTCACCAGTGAATCCATCTGGGCCTGGGATTATTTTAGTTGGGAGACTTTTTATAACTCCTTGGAGCTCTGTACCTGCTATAGGTCTATTTAAATGGTTTAATCTCATCTTGATTTAATTTTGGTAGGTCATATAAATCAAGGAAATCATCCATTTTTTTCAGGTTTTCAAACTTAGATGCATATATATTCTTAAAGTATTTCCTTATAATTGTCTGAATTTCTTTGGTATCTATTGGAATGGAGCCTTTTTCATCTCTAATTTTATTGATTTTTGTCTCTTCTCTCTTTCCTCTGGTCAAATTTGCTTAGTGTTTATCAATCTTGTATATCATTTCAAAGAACCAACTCTGTTTTGTTGATTCTTTGGATTGCTTTTTGGCTTGTATTTCATTAATTTCTGCCCTAATCTTTATGATTTCTTTCATCTACTGATTTTTGGTTTGCCTTGTTCTTCTTTTCCAAGGCCTTAAGGTGGAGCATTAAAATGCTTATTTGTGAACTCCCTAATTTTTTAATATAGGCACTTAGAGCCATAATTTTTCATCTTAGGGCTGCCTTCATTGTGTCTTAAAGGTTTTGGTACGTTGTATTATCATCATCATTTGATTCTATGAATTCTCCATGAATTTCTGTATGCTCTGTAGCTTTTCTTGTAGCTTATTTGCATTTTAATACATTGCGGTCAGACAGAGTACAAAAGATTATTTCAATTTTCCTATATTTGTGGAGATTTGTTTTGTGTCCTAATATTTGGTCTATTTTAGAGAATGTTCCATGTGCTGCTGAGAAACATGTGCATTCTCCAACATTTGGAATGTTCTGTAAATATCTGTTACGTCCATTTGTTCCATCACATCATTTAATTCAGGTGTCTCTCTGTTTATTTTTGCCGATATGACCTGTCAATTGATGAGAGTGGGGTATTGAAATCTCCCAATACAAGTGTGTTTGAAGTTATCTGTGACCTTAAGTCTAGTAGTGTTTGTTTGATGAAACTGGGAGCCCCATGTTAGTTGCATATATGTTTATGAATATAAGGTCCTCCTGCTGGAGAGTTCCTTTACTTGGTATAAAATGACCTTCTTTATCTTTCCTCACTAATGTTGGTTTGAAGTCTATCCTGTGAGGTATTAGGATAGCAACTCCTGCTTATTTCCTGGGCCCATTTTCTTGAAATACCATTTTCCATCCTTTCACCCTAAGGTGGTGTCTATCTTTTATTGAGAGATGGATTTCCTGGAGGCAGCAATGGCAGGATCTTGCCTGTTAATTCAATATGCAAGCCTATGTCTTTTGGATGAAGCATTGAGGCCAATGATATTAAGAGTTATTATTGAAAAGTGTGCATTTATTCTTGCCATTCTTCTTATTTTGTAGTGTTTCATTTTTTCCCCTTTACTCATTTGTTTTCACTATTACTTGAGTGTGGTTTATTTTTAATTTTTTCCTCCTGTGTGTGATTTGCTTTCTCTTCGGCATTAAGAATTTCTTCAAGTATTTTATGTAGAGCTGGTTTAGTTGTCAAAAATTCATTTAGCCTCATTTTGTTGTGTAATGCACTTATTTCTCCATCAATTTGGATAGATGGCTTTCTAGGATAAAGTAATCTTTGTTAACAGTTGTCATCTTTTAGAACTTGGAATACATCATGCCAAGCCCTTCTGGCTTTTAAAGTTTGTGTTGAGGAGTCAGCAGTTATTCTGATGGGCTTGCCTTTGTAGGTGACTTGCTTCTTTTCTCTAACTGCTTTCAATGTATTTTCTTTGGTTTGTGTGTTTACTAGTTCTTTCCAGAATTTGTCTGTTTGGTGTTCTAAAGGCTTCTTGTATCTGCATTGGCATTTCTTTCCCAATTTGAGGAAAATTTTCTTCTATGATTTTGTTGAAAACACCTACTAAGCTTCTGGATTAAAATCTTCTCCTTCTGTTATACCCTGAATTCTTATGTTTGATCTTTTCATAGTGTCCCAGATATCTTGAAATTCCCACCCATACCTTGCTATTAGCTTTTCTTTCTCTCTGTTGAACTGTATTAGTTCTATCACCTTGTCTTCTAGTTTAGATATTCTGTTCTGTCCTTCATTCATTTCACTGGTGAGACTTTCCACTGAGTTTTTTTTATTTCATTGACTATATTCTTCAGAGCCAGGATTTCAGCCTGGTCTTTCTTCAGTATTTCTACTTTCTTACTCATGTCTTGCAATTACCTTTTTATTTCATTGAGCTGGTTTCCTGTGTTCCCTTTTAGAAGTTTGTTTTCTTCCTTAATTCCTTTGTTTTCTTCTTTGATTCCCTTCATTTCCTCTCTGATTTCTTTGAGCATAGACACTATCATTTTCTTGTAATCTTTGTCAGGCATTTCATCTAAAACAGTATCATTGGTGATCATTTATTATGGATTTATAGTTTTTGGTAGGACTGTATTGTCTTGATTCTTTGAGTTTCTTGTATTATATTGTAGAAACTTTTGCATCTTGAATTGATTGATGCTTGGGTTTTTTACTTATCTGCAGTGTTCCCAGACGTGGCAATCCACCTCTTATACCCTCAAGATATGAGTTCAAGGTACTGGGTGTAGCTCTTGTACCCCAATCAAACCACAGTAGTAATCCTAGGTGTTGAGTTTGCTTGGTAAGCAAGTATTCTAGTGGACTGGGTGGAATAATTTACTGGCAAATTCTAAACTTTAACTGAGCAACATAAACAATCAACAAAACCCAGCACAAAGTTGCAATTATGGGGACTAAAACAGATAGTCATATAAAACCAAAATCCCTAAGGGTGTGTGTTGTTCTACAGCCTTAATTTTATCAGTTGGGAGGTAGAGATTTCTATTCTGAATTGGGTTCTAGGTCAACCTGGATCTGGATCAAACCCTGCCTCCAATAATGACAGAAGCAAAAATCAAAGGCCCTATATATGTGAATACCATAAGCCAAATATTCAGCCCCAAAATAAAGATTACTTGAAAATCGTAAAGCCAACCAAGGATATATATCACATAACCTGCCCTGACAAGGAAAAAAAAACAAAAAACAACAACAACAACAAAAAAACCAAAAACATTGGCTGTTGCAGGAGTGTGTACCTGTTTTTTTGGTGTTTTTTTTTTATTTGTTTGTTTGTTTGGTTTTTTTTTTTTTTTTTTTTTTTGTCAGCCTCGTTACTTTTTGGGTGGCTTCCAATCTCACCAATGCTGAATGCCCACCTTGATCTTTCAGTGTTGTGCTGTGCAGCTGTACATCTCTGATCCCCTCTGCTGGGTGCACTGTCTCTGGGGGCTGAATGCTGTAGGTTTGTGATTCTGATGGTGGGGGACGGAAGAGTTTAGACTTCTGGAGTTGCTCGTACTTTCAGCAGCTATTTTGTTAATCTCAGTTATCTTTTCTTCAGATTTCTTAACTTTGCAAGAAGTCTGATGGAGTTGAAAAATCTGTTACTTGGTCTTTTGCTGCTGTTGATGTCAGGCGTACCTGGCGGGACTGCGCAGGGCAGGCTTGTGTGGGTTGCTGGCCCTGATTGCCTCACTGGTACTCTGGCCATTGTTCTCCTTTCTGGTGGGTCTTGGTCTCTACAGCTTCTCTGCTGTGTTTAAGAATAACCTATAGTCCTTCACTTTTTTAGAAAAAGAGTGCTGGGTTTTTGCTGAAATCCCACCCTAGGCTGGTTTGGCATGGCTCCTAAACTGCCATTTTACCCAGAAATCCTCTTGAACTTACATTTTTGCACATAAGAACATTTAAGGCATAGGAAGAACCATTAGATTCTAATTTCAAAATGACCAAGTTAAATGCTGTGGTAGTTTGAATGGATGTCCCCAATATACTTATCACTTTTATTCAAGCTTGTAACTTGGCTGGAGGAGGTGTTACTGACGGTGGATTCAAATTACAACCTATGACAGGCAAAGTTTCTCACTTCTATCTAGATTTCCTGAAGTTTGCTTGCTTACAGGTTGGTGGTGGCTTTTTTCTCTGCTTGGTTCTGTGAAAGCGGTCCAACTTCTGTTATTATGGAGTTCCCCTCTATCTGTCAGCTTCAACAAACCTTTTCATCCACAACTGTGCTTGTTTTGGAAGTTCATCCCAGTACCTGAAGCTGTTTAATACAGAATTGGCACCAAAAGTAGGGTGTTGTTGAGATTAATCTGACCATGTAGATTTGGGTCTTTTGGAAATTTTATTCTGGAGGAGCGGTAATGGACTTGGTACTTGCAGCTGAATATACCTTTGAGAGTGTTAAGCAAAGTTTTATGGACTATTCTGATGAAAGTTTGAAAATGCTAAGCAAAGTGAGAATTGTATCTTTTCTTTGCTTACGAACTTTCTAAGGAAACGGAAAGGCTACAGAAAATTTTGTTGGCATAAGGACTGGCTGCATTCTGCTACCAATGCCTAAAGAGTTTGAGCAAGGTTAAATGTGCTTGTGTAAAGGTATAAAACTGAGAAATACAAGATTTAAATTTGGAAAAATTTAAGCCAGTTTACCACATGATCATTTTGATAGATTTAGAAAAGGCCTTTGACAAAATACAAGATCACTTCATTATCAAAACATTGGATAGAATAGGCAAGAATGGTCTATATCTCAATATAACACATGCTATATATGAGAGACTGAAGGAATTCCCATTGATATCAGGAACAAGACAGGGGTGTGCTCTCTCACCTCTGCTCTTCAACATAGTACTAGCTCAAGCAAAAGGACAGGAGAAAGAGATAAAAAGGATACAAATTAGAAAGGGAGAAGTTAATTTAGCCCTATTCACAGATAACATGATTCTATACATAAGTGACCTGAGACCCTCCATCTCAAATCTCTTAAGTGATTAACTCCTTAAGTAAAGTAGCAGGATTCAAAATCAAGGCACAAAACTCAGTAGCCTTTCTGAATGCAAAAGACAAAGAAATAAATGACAATGTCCCATTTTCAATAGCATACAAAAAAAAAAATGCCCAGAATAACATTTACCAAGGAGGTGAATGTCCTTTACAGTGAAAACATTAAAAAAAGCAAGGAAGAATTTGAGGAGGACATGAGAAAAATGGACAGTCCTCCCATGCTCCAAGATAGGCAGAATTAACTTTGTGAAAATGGCAATCTTATCAAAAGCAATACATAGATTTAATGCAATACCAATAAAAATCCCAATATCTTTCTTCAAAGAGATAGAAAAAAATGATCACAAAATTCATATGGAAAGGCAGAAGGCCCTAACAATACAGACTGAATAAAAGACAGTATCTTCAACAAAAGGTGTTGAACAAACTGAATAACCGTATGCAGAAAAATGAAACTTGATCCACATGGAACCCATACAGGGATTGGAAAGTCAGAACTATACCCAAAAATGAGCCTGCTCTCAAATATCAAGTTCCCACCATTAGTGGGTTATAAGAGGGACTACACATACATGAATCTTACACTGACATCATTCCCCATTGGAAAATTTGCTTCTCTTTTTCAGATGGATGCAGAACCTGGGGAGAAAATCAGCCCACCACACCTCACCATGGCACCAGCTGAAGCCACAGAGTTTGTAGGGAAATGAGCAAGAGCTGCTATCTGGGTGAACCTGATATCAGCACAAGTATGAAGTAGGCAGACAAAGAGACCCTCAATTCCTACCAAACCAAATATCCAGATACACAAAGACTCCCACAGCCTCGTCACCCTAATAGACCTAAATAAACCCAACATGGCTTGGAGAAATTCATGGAAGAGGGGGTGGAAAGATTGTTAGAGCCATAAGTTGGGTTATTATTCACAGAGACATTGCTTCTCCCCCGTAACTTATGGCAACCCCCACAAAGCAAGACCCACACTACTCATGGAGGGGCAACAGAGAAAAGGCTAATGATAGCACCATTATGACTATATACACATATAAAATGCTAAAATCAGGGACATTTAATATTTGTTAATTAGTCCACTGGAAGTAATAAACTTCTTTATTGACAAAAATCTTTCTTATGCTAAAATTAATTGAATTGTCAAAAAAATGAGAGGCATGACAATTTTAACTTTTTCTCACTTTACTTGAAGACAGCTAGATCTTCCTATCCTCTACATTTAATCTGATGGAATATGACATTTTGATACATAAATTTTTATTGGTAGTGCATTAAATCTATGTATTGCTTTTTTTTTAATGTTCTTACATTTTTTTAAAAATTTTTATTAACATTTTCCATGATTACAAAATATATCCCATGGTAATTCCCTCCCTCCCCACCCCCACACTTTCCCATTTAAAGTTCCATTCTCCATCATATTACCTCCCAATTACGATCATTGTCATTACATATATACAATATCAACCTATTAAGTATCCTCCTCCCTTCCATTCTCTTCCCTTTATGTCTCCTTTTCAACTTACTGGCCTCTGCTACTAAGTATTTTCATTCTCACACAGAAGCCCAATCATCTGTAGCTAGGATACACATATGAGAGAGAACATGTGGCGCTTGGCTTTCTGGGCCTGGGTTACCTCACTTAGTATAATCCTTTCCAGGTCCATCCATTTTTCTGCAAATTTCATAACTTCATTTTTCATTATCGCTGAGTAGAACTCCATTGTATAAATGTGTCACATCTTCATTATCCACTCATCAGTTGAGGGACATATAGGCTGGTTCCATTTCCCGGCTATTATAAATTGAGCAGCAATAAACATGGTTGAGCATGTACTTCTAAGGACATGAGATGATTCCTTCGGATATATGCCTAGGAGTGCTAGAGCTGGGTCATATGGTAGATCAATCTTTAGCTGTTTTAGGAACCTCCACACTGTTTTCCACAATGGCTGGACCAGGTTGCATTCTCACCAGCAGTGTAGAAGGGTTCCTTTTTCTCCACATCCCCTCCAACATTTATGATCATTTGTTTTCATGATGGTGGCCAATCTGACAGGAGTGAGGTGGAATCTCAATGTAGTTTTAATCTGCATTTCCTTGATGACTAGTGACGTAGAACATTTTTTTAGATGCTTATATACCATTCGTATGTCTTCCTTTGAGAATGCTCTATTTAGCTCCATAGCCCATTATTTGTTTGGCTTGTTTGATTCCTTATTATTTAACTTTTTGAGTACTTTGTATATCCTAGATATTAATCCTCTATTAGATACAGAGCTGGCGAAGATTTTTTTCCCATTCTGTAGGTTGCCCCTTTTCTTTTTTCACTGTGTCCTTTGCAGTGCAAAATCTTTGTAATTTCATGAGGTCCCAGTGATTAATCCGTGGTTTTATTGCCTGAGCAATTGGGGTTGTATTCAGAAAGTCTTTGCCAAGACCAACATGTTGAAGGGTTTCCCCTACTTTTTCCTCTAGCAGTTTCAGAGTTTCAGGTCTGATGTTAAGGTCTTTAATCCATCTGGACATAATTCTTGTGCATGGCAAGAGAGAAGAATCTATTTTCATCCTTCTGTAGCTATATATCCAGTTTTCAAAACACCATTTGCTGAAGAGGCTGTATCTTCTCCAATGAGTATTTTTGAGATTTTTATCGAATATCAGGTGGCTATAGCTACTTGGCCTTACATCTGGGTCCTCTATTCTGTTCCACTGATCTACATGTCTGTTTTTGTGCCAGTACCATGCTGTTTTTGTTACTATGGCTCTGTAGTATAAGCTAAAATCAGGTATGGCGATACCACCAGCCTCATTTTTGTTGCTCAGTATTATTTTAGATATTCAAGGTGTTTTGTGATTCCAAATGAAATTTTGGATTGTTTTTTCTATTTCCATGAGGAAAGCCTTTGGAATTTTGATAGGGATTGCATTAAATGTGTAGATTGCTTTTGGTAAGATTGCCATTTTCACAATATTGATTCTTCCAATCCAGGAACAAGGGATGTTTCTCCACTTTCTAGTGTCTTCTGCAATTTCTCGCTTGAGTGTTTTAAAGTTCTCATTGTAGAGATTCTTTACTTCCTTGGTTAGGCTTATTCCAAGGAACTTTATTTATTTTTTTTTTTTTTGATGCAACTGTGAATGGGAGTGATTCTCTGCTTTCATCCGCTGTGTGTTTGTTGTTAGCATATATGAAGGCTACTGATTTCTGTGTATTTATTTTGTATCCTGCTACATTGCTGTAGGTTTTGATCAGCTCTAATAGTTTGCTAGTAGAGTCTTTAGGGTCCTTTATGTATAGAATCATGTCATCTGCAAATAATGATAACTTGATCTCTTCCTTTCCAATTTGCATCCCTTTTATGTGTGTCTCTTGCCTTATTGCTATGGCTAAGATTTCCAAAACTATATTAAATAAAAATGGGGACAGTGGACACCCTTGTCTTGTTCCTGATTTTAGTGGGAAAGCTTCCAGTTTTTCCCCATTTAGTAATATGTTGGCTGTAGGCTTGTCAAAAATAGCCTTCATTATATTGAGATATGTTCCTTCTATTCCCAGTCTCTGTAGGACTTTTATCATGAAGGAATGTTGGATTTTGTCAAATGCTTTCTCTGCGTCTAAGGAGATGACCATGTGATTTTTGTCCTTCAACCCGTTTATGTAATACATTACATTTATAGATTTGCGTATGTTGAACCGTCCCTGCATCTCTGGGATAAAGCCTACTTGATCAGGGTGAATGATCTTTTTGATATACTCTTGTATTCTGTTTGCCAATATTTTGTTGAGAATTTTTGCATCTATGTTCATGAGGGAAATTGGTCTGTAATTTTCTTTTTTTGTTCTATCTTTGCCTGGTTTTGGTATCAGGGTGATGCTGGCCTCATAAAAGGAGTTTGGTAGAATTCCTTCTTTTTCTATTTCCTGGAAAAGCTTAAGAAGCAATGGTGTTAGCTCTTCCTTAAAAGTCTGGTAAAATTCAGCAGTGGATCCATCCGGGCATGGGATTTTTTAGTTGGGAGATTATTGATAAGTGTTCAGATCTCCATGTTTGTTATAGGACTATTTAAGTGATTAATCTCATTTTGAATTAATTTAGGTAGGTCATTTAGGTCAAGGAAATCATCCATTTCTTTCAGATTTTCATACTTTGTGGAGTATATGCTTTTATTGTATGTCCCTATGATTTTTTGAATTTCTCTGGAATCTGTTGTGATGTTACCTTGTTCATCTCTGATTTTATTAATTTGTGTCTCTTCTCTCTTTCTTTTGGTCAGATTTGCTAAGGGTTTGTCAATCTTGTTTATCCTTTCAAAGAACCAACTCGTTGTTTCATTAATTCTTTGGATTGTTCTTTTTGTTTCTATTTCATTAATTTCTGCCCTAATCTTTATTATTTCTTCCCGTCTACTGTTTTTTCGTTTGCCCTGTTCTGCTCCCAGAGAAGCTGCTGCTGCTGCTGGGTCTGCCACTGCTGCCGCTCCTGGGTCTGCTGCTGCTGGGTCTGCTGCTGGTGCTGTGCCTGGAGCTGCTACTGCTGGGGCCACTTTTACGGGTGCCGGAGCCACTGATGTTGCTGCTGAACTCTGCTCCTGCTTGGGTCCCACTGTCAGCTCAAGTTGGCGTGGCTGGGTTCCGGGACCTCTGCTCTGTTTGCGAGCTGTGCTCAGGCAGTGGGGGAGGGGAGGGTCCCGCAGCTGGTCTGGTTCTCTCGCTGTTCCACGTGTTCTTCTACCTCGCGGTCTGCTCCTCCGTTGCTCACTGCTGCTCTCTCTTCATGTTTACTGAGTTGCGGAGAGCGCTGGTGTGAGGGGAAGCTCCCACCCCTGGCTTTTCCTGCGGCTGAAGCCCAGCCTGGCGGCTTTCTGGTGCACTGCCACTGCCGTGGTTGGCCGAGCTGATGGATCCTCTTTTGCCGGCCTGTGCGGGCTCTGGATGCTTTGGATCTCTTCTACTTCTCCGCTGCCCCTTTAATTTCCTATGCACCTCACTTTTTAGTAAAAGTGTATATTTTGCTGAGGTTTTTTGGTCTTTTTTCCCCCCTAGGATGCTTTGGCATGATACCTACGCCACCATCTTAACCGGAAGTCCTCCTATGTATTGCCTTTGATAAGATTGCCAACTCACTGTCTCATGACTCACACAAATATGTAGTTGGAAAATAATGCAGTATTTATTACTTATTAGCTTAATCTACTTTGCTATAATCCATTATATAGCTTCTGGAAACTTTTGCTGTACACATGAGACAATGAAAATGACAAATAAAAGTTTAGGACAATGGAAAATGAAAAAAATAATCCTAATCATTTTAACTACCCTAATTGCAAACTACCAGTCAAGCTGACATCTGTGATCAATGTTTAGAAACATATGTGTATGTATGAATTCATTTATAAATACAGTTCTAAAAAATAACTTTTGATGTTAGTTGCTTATGTAATATAATCTATGGATTATTATACTTAATCAAATTTCAAATAATCTTGCATTTAGAATCCTGAATTTGAGTTCACCACTGATTGATGGTATAACTTTGTATGTGAATAAATTTTGTAAACCTCCATTCACATGCATAAAGAGAAAGTCAATGTTATGATTTTCAGTAATACCTTGAATTAAAAATATGTAAATATAAATCTATTAAACTCTAATAATAAGTATCTCATTACTAATAGTTTCATAATACATAGAAATATTGAAGAAGACACCTTTCTATGTTTGTCCATTGAGCTCATCAACTTCATATAATTTTGCATATATGTGCATATGCATGAATTATGTATAAAATTAATTATTGATTTTCAAATTTGTTCCAGCAACATTTCCTCTTCTAACTGCTTTTTCAATGTCTCACTCTACCAAATTAGCAATATATAATTACATGTCTTTCTGAGGGAAAAAAAAAATGTATTGACCCATTAAAAAGAAATCAAACTTCAAAATTCTTCTACAATATTTTCCATTCATTCTGCAGCTGTTTTATTACTTAGGGCTTAACAGTAAAAATCCATAAAATGATGGTTTTATAACAATTAAATGATTGTTTCTGGAATAAAGATTCATTCAAAAGCACAAATTAAAATAATTTTAACTGAAGCATAGTGATAAGCAGAGAGAAGTACAAGTTGTAAAAAATAATTTCCTTAAAATTTTATAAATTAAATACCAAAATTTTCATAAACCCATTTTTTTCCTTTATAACATATTTTAAGTTTGGTTACAAATAAAGAATAACATAACAACAATAGCAATGTTTAGGTTATTTTTTTATTATTACTTATTTATTTGAGAGTGGCAGACAGAGAAAGAAGGAGGCAGAGAGAAGAAGAGAAAGAATGGATGTGACAGGGCTTCCAACCACTGCAAATGAATTCCAGATGCGTGCGACCCCTTGTGCATCTGGCTAATGCGGGTCCTGGGGAATAGAACCTTGAACCAGGGTCCTTAGGCTTCACAGGCAAGCACTTAACCACTAGGCCATCTCTCCAGCCCAAGATTATATATTTTTATCTTTCTAAAGCTGTCAAGTAAGCTTGGAATATTTCCATGGATGGTATCTCCACCTATGCCCCTAACTATCACTGACCCAAAAAGCAAGAGGGCTTATTTTTCAAGCCCTGTGATATATAGTTAATGAGAACAAATGGAAAACAAAGGTTTATAAGAATTAAGCAGAGTTCCTGGAGCAAACACTGGTACAATTACAATGAAGTAATATTTTGTTGTTTGCTTGATTATTGGGATCCACTATCTGTGTATAGTAGCACATGCCTGGAATCTCAGTGATACAGAGGCCAAGGCAGGAGGAATGCTAGTGCAAAGCCAGCCTGACATACATAGGGAGATTCTATTCTAAATAAATAAAAAGCTGGGCATAGTGACTCCGTTTTTTAATACCCACATTTAGGAGATTAAGAGGTAGAAGAATCAGCATGGTTTCAAGGCCAGCCTTGGCTACATAGTGAGTTTCAGGAAAACCTGGATTACAGTAAGACTCTGCCTTAAAAAGAAAAAGAAAGTTTGACCTGGATATTTGTGGTTCTTTTTATTCCCATTGCTATTTTTTTATTATTTTCTTTTCTTTAAACAACTTTATGGAGAATTTTAGTACATTAACATATTGTAATTTGATCATATTCGCATCATATTATCCTCTTTGCTCCACTTCCACACTAATTGAATACTTTACTCATTCCAAGTAGTACTTCTTTTTTGATATCACATTCTTATTGTTCTCATATTCATTTATGTCAAAATGTTGAAGCTCAGAATTGTGGAGGTCTTGTGGTGGTAAGGACAGCTACCCTCATGATGTCACACCCATGATATGAACCCCCATGGTCATGAATGTATGAGTCAGTACATGGGTAGATGGAAGTACCACAATGCACTCCTTCCCACCCTGTGTCTCTTATATTCATTCAGTTCCATCTTCTGAATTGTCTTCTGTTGGGTATATTTTAAGTCTATTTCAGTGATGGGCACTTAGGAGCCTCTGGATCTCTGATTTGTAGGTATTGAGTGTCCTCACTGTCTGTCTTCTTCACCCATTTGCTGATATCAGATTCACTGTGAAAGAAGCACTCTTGCTTATTTCTCCAATACCTCTGTGGTTTCAACTGGGGCCAGAATGGAGTGCACTGAGTCCAGTTCCCATCTGAAAAACAGAAGCACATTCTCCAGTTGAGAGTGAAGTCAACAGCAGTTAATGGGATAACCACCATTATTAACTTGGAGAATTTAAAGGATATAGTCCCTTTTATAGCCCAAGATTGGTGGAAGCTTGACAACAGAAAGCAGAATCATAATCTATATAAGATTCTGATTTGTTTCCCAGTTACAGATATGGTTTCCTTTACACTGAGTGGACCTGTTAGCTAATCAAAGTAGTTGCTTACCTATCATGGCTATATGCCACTATTGCACTTGTGTGAACATCACATCAGATTGTATGCTTCAGAGTCACTTAGACTTTCAGTTGGTCAGATAGATGTTGGCCACTTTCCCCTGGCAGCACATGTAGTGCTTTCCAGCACTAGATAGGTTAATTGGGGACTGGAACTCTTCTGGATTCCAATCAGGTCTCTCCAAGGAATGTGCTGACAGCATATGGTGTCTGCAGTAGCATGCTCTTACCATTAACATCTAGGGGGTAATCACATGCTCTGACAGAAGTTTGCCTTGTTTGTTTTGGGAAATCTTATAGGTATCTCTGATCAATATCTCATTGTGTATGTAAACCACATTCTGGCACAGGGGATTACAGGCCAGCATGAAGGGAAAAGAAAACAAAGAAAAAGACAGAGAAGAAAGAGAATCAGGAGAAATTTAAGGTTAGACTTCATCTCATACTCTACAGGGCCCTTCAATTCAGGTGCTCCCCCTAAGGTGTTCTTCAGGATTATACCTATCAGTCCAACTTCTAGGATAGAGGTTTCTACAGGACCAGCTCAATTTGGGTTCAGTTTTGTGTTCCACACCCACACATTTCCTTTCCCCAAGCTATACCCTCCCTATTGTGTAAGCCTAGAGATGCCATTCAGGTATGCCAGTAACTTGGGGCAATCCAGTTAAGGAACCCCACATGAGTGAGTCTATGCAAGGATTGTCTTTCTGAGATTATGAGTTCATTTCGAATGATCTGTTCCAAGTCTAAACATTTTTTCTCCAAATTTCATTGTTCCATTTTTTCTTACTGCTGAGTAGAATTACAACATGTAGATATACCACAGTTTGGTTAACCATTCATCCAATGATGGGCATCTGGGTTGATTCAAGTCCTTAGCTATTATTAATTGAGCAGCTGTAAGCAAGGTTGAGCAAATATTTTGAACTGAGATGTGGAGCTTTTAGTGTAAATGCCCAGTAAAGGAATAACAGGGTCTGTTGGTAATGCTGTATTCATTCTTTTCAGGAGTCTTCATACTGATTTCCATAGTGGTTGTACCAGCTTACATTCCTACCACCAGTGAATGAATGTTCCTATTTCTACACAGCCTTGCAAACATTTTCTTTTTCATTTGATTTTTTTTTTTAATGTTTGCTATCCTTGCAGTGGTAAGGTGGAATCTCATAATTGTTTTAATATGCATTTCCCTAATATTAGCCATTTGTCATTCTTCCTCTGAGAACTCACTATTCAGTTCCCTGCCCCACTTTTGGAGTTGGTTGTTTGATTAGTTTTGTTGTTGTTGTTAGTTTTTGAGTTCTTTGTAGATTCTAGATATTAGGTTTCTGTCAGTGGTGTAGATGGTGAAGATTTCCTTCCATTCAGTGGGTAATCTATTGGCTCTGCTTATGGCATGCTTGTCTGTGCTAAAGATTTTATCTTCTTGACATCCATTTGGTTGATTGCTTGTTTAACTTCCTGGGATACTGGGCTTTTGTTCAGGAAGTCTTTTCCCAGTCCTATATCGTAGAGAATACCTCCCATGTTTTCTTCTAGTAGTTGAACTGTGTTGCAGTCAGGTTCACATTGCTTGTAGAAATCAACCACCCAAGAGCAGCCTCTGGGAATAAAGGTTTATTTTGGCTTACAGGCTTGAGGGGAAGCTCCACAATGGCAGGGGAAAATGATGGCATGAGTAGAGGGTGGATATCACCCCCTGGCCAACATAAGGTAGACCATAGCAACAGAAGAGTGTGCCAAACACTGGCAAGGGTATAAGGGCTATAATACCCATAAGCCTGACCCCAATAATATACTCCCTCCAGGAGGCATTAATTCCAAAACCTCTATCAGCTGGAAACCTAGCATTCAGAACTCCTAAGTTTATGGGGGACACATGAATCAAACTACCACAAAGTGTTTCAGGTTATATTGAGGTCTTTAATCCATTTGCACTTCATTTTTGTGTATGGCGAAATGAGTGGGTCTAATTTCATATTTCTACATATCTTCACCAATTTACAATTTACACAATACAATTGTTGTAGATGCTGTCTCTTCTCCAGTCTATGTTATTGGCATCTTTGTCAAAAACCAAGCAGCTGTAGTTACTTGATGTAAGTTCTTCTTCAATTTTGTTCCATTGGTCTATGTTTCTGTTTTTATTCCAGTAACATGCTATTTTTTTTTTTTTTTTGTCACTATGGCTTTGTAATATAGCTTTATATCTGGTAAGGTGATACTGCCAGAAGATTCTTTGTTTCCCCCTCTAGGATATATTTGGATATCTGAGGAATTCTGCCATTCTATGTGAATTTTGAGATAATTTTTATAATTTCTGTCAAGAACGATGCTGGTATTTTTGTTGGTATTGTGTTAAATCTGTATATTTCTTTTGGTAGAATTGTCATTTTCTTGATATTAATTCTACCTATCCAGGAGCAAGAGAAGTCTTTCCATGTACTAAAGTCCTCGATTTATTTCTTCTTCTTTTTTTTTTTTTTAATGTCTCATTATGTCTTCCACATAGTAGGTTAGTGTTATTCCAAGGTATTTAATTTTTTTTTGTTGCTATTGAAAATGGGACAGACTCACTGATTTCTTTCTTTGTATATTTGTACTTTGCATAGAGAAATGCTAGTGATTTTTTGTGCATTGATTTTGTAACCTGCCACTTTGCTGAAGGAATTTTCACTTTTAGCAGTTTTGAGATGGAGACTTTTGGGTCACTTATATATAGGATCATGTCATCTGCAAATAGGGCTAACTTGACTTCTTCCTATACAGTTTGAATCCCTTTTATTTTTTTCACCTGCCTTATTGCTTGGGCTAGTACTTCTAGTACTATGCTAGAAAGCATTGGTGAGAGTGGGCACCCCTATCTTATGTGTGATCTCAGTGGGAACTTATAGATTTTTTCCCATTATGCATTATTTGGGCTTTAGGAGTTTTATACATAGCCTTTAATGTGTTGCCACATAAACCCTCCATGCATATTCATTCCAATGTTTTGATCATGAACAGGTGTTAGATTTTGTCAAAGGCCTTCTATGCATCAGTTGAGATGAACATTTGGTTGTTATGGCTAAGTTTATTTATGTGGTATATTACATTAAAAGATTTCCATATATTAAACCATTTCTGCATCCATGGGATGAAGCCTACTTGACCAAGGTGGATAATAATTTGATTTGCTATTCAATTCTGTTTTCAAGGATTGTTTTCAGGATCTTTGTATATAAGTTCATTAGGGATATATTCCTATAGTTGTTTTGCCTTTTTGTATCTCTGTCTGGTTTTGGTATTAGGGTGATGCTAGTTTCATAAAAAGTGTTGGGGAGAAGTCCACAGTCTCTGACTATATGAAACAGTTTGAGAAAAATTGGTTTAAGTTCTTCAATGAAGAGTTGATAGAATTTGGCTCAGAAGCCATCCTGCCTTGGACTTTGTTTTGGAGCCAATTTTTGATTTCTTTTTCAATCTCCATGGATGTGATAGGTTTATTTAGTAGACTAATCTGCTGAGTTTAGTTTGGGTAGGTGGTGTCTGTCTAGGAATTCATCCATTTCTTCCAGATTATTTTATTTTTGTGGAGTAGAGGTTTTTGAGATATGCCTTGATAATTCTTACAATTTCACTGATGTCTGTCATGACCTCTCTTTGATCATTTCTGATTTTGTTAATTTGAGACTTCACTTTTCTTTGCTTGATCAAATTGACCAGGAGTTTTTCAATCAAGATTATTTTTTCAAACAACCAGCTATTCATTTCATTGATTTTTTTTTTAAATTTTAATTTTTATTTTTTTATTAACATTTTCCACAATTATAAAATATATCCCATGGTAATTCCCTCCCTCCCCACCCCCACACTTTCCCCTTTGAAATTCCGTTCTCCATCATATTACCTCCCCATTACAATCATTGTAATTACATATATACAATATCAACCTATTAAGTATCCTCCTCCCTTCCTTTCTCCACCCTTTATGTCTCCTTTTCAACTTACTGGCTTCTGCTACTAAGTATTTTCATTCTCACACAAAAGCCCAGTCATCTGTAGCTAGGATCCACATATGAGAGGGAACATGTGGCACTTGGCTTTCTGGGCCTGGGTTACCTGACTTAGTATAATACTTTCCAGGTCCATCCATTTTTCTGCAAATTTCATAACTTCATTTTTCTTTACCGCTGAGTAGAACTCCATTGTATAAATGTACCACATCTTCATTATCCACTCATCTGTTGAGGGACATCTAGGCTGGTTCTATTTCCCAGCTATTATAAATTGAGCAGCAATAAACATGGTTGAGCATGTACTTCTAAGGAAATGAGATGAGCCCTTTGGATATATGCCTAGGAGTGCTATAGCTGGGTCATATGGTAGATCAATCTCTAGCTGTTTTAGGAACCTCCACACTGTTTTCCACAATGGCTGGACCAGATTGCATTCCCACCAGCAGTGCAGAAGGGTTCCTTTTTTTCCACATCCCCGCCAACGTTTATAATCATTTGTTTTCATGATGGTGGCCAATCTGACAGGAGTGAGATGGACATTTCATTGATTTTTTTAAAAAATATTTTGTTAGTTTTTAATTCATTAATTTCTAGTCTAATCTTGATTGTTTCTTTCCATCTGCAACTCTTTGGGTTGGATTTTTCCTGTTTTCCAAGTGCCCTTAAGGTGAAAAGTTAGGTAATTTGTGAACTTTCTGTCTCTGTAATGAAAGCATTTAGAGCTATGAATTTTACCTTTAGGACTGCCTTCATTGTGTCCCATAAGTGTTGGTATGTGGTATTTTCAATATCATTCAATTCTAGGAAATTTATAATTTCTTTTTTGATTTCTTCCATGACCTATTCATTGTTCAAAAGTGTGCTGTTTAGTCTCCTCAGGCTGATAAAATTCTTGATGTGTCTCTTGTTGTTAATTTCTAGCTTTAAAGCATTGTGATGTGACATGGTGAAGGAAGTTACTCCAATTTTCCTGACTTTAAGAAGGCATACTTTATGTCCTAATATATGGTCTATTTTGGAGAGTGTTCCATGAGCTGCTGAGAAGAAGGTTTATTCTGTAGAGTTGAGGTGGGAAATTCTGTAGATTTCTGTTAGGGCTAGCTGATCCATGACGTTGTCGAGCTCTGTTATTTCCCTATTGATTTTGTTTGTATGATCTGACTATTGATAGTGGAATATTGCAGTCTCCAACTATTATGGTGTTGGCATTTTTTCTGTTTCATTTTTTTTTACAGAGAAAATTTTGTTTTATAAACTGTGGTACACCTCTGCTTGATGTGTGTATATATAATTGTGATGTGTTCACATTGTTGTTTCATTACCTTGATGAGTAACAAGTGGACTTCTTTGAACTTTTTGCTACTTTTGGTTTGAAGTATATTTTATCAGATATTAATATAGCATCACCCACTTAGTTTTTACATCCATCTGTTTGGAATACCATTTTTCAACCTTTCACCCTAAGGAGGTGTCTATCTTTAGTGTTGAGGTAGAGTTCTTGAAGATAGCAGATAGATTGGTCCAGTTTTTGTTTTACCCTGATAACCTGTGTTTTTTGATGGGTGAGCTAAGGTCATTAATACTTAAGGTTATTACTGTGAGGTTTGAATTAATCCCTGCCATGAAGTGGTGTTTTTGGAATTTGGTGTTTTCTTGTATTATACACTATTTTGAGTCTGGTCTATTTTGGTTATTGTGATTTTCTTCGTGTTGGCTCTTGAGATTGGTTGTTTGACTGTTCTGTGTGCAGTATTCCCTCAAGTGTTCTATGTAGGCTTGGCTTTGTGTTCATATAATAATAGAATTGACTTTTTTCATGGAAAGTTTTTCTTTCACCATCTATTATGAGGGATATTTTTGCTGGGTAGAGTAGGTTGGTTTGGAATCCATAGCATTTTAGACTTAGAGGTGTTCCATTCCAGTCTCCTCTGGCTCTCAGGTTTTCCATTGAGAAATCTGATATAATTCTGATGGGATTTCCTTTGGATATTGTGAGTCACTTCTCTCTTGCTGAATTTAACAGTCTGTCTTTTTTTAATTGTTAAGAGTTTTAAATGTGATGTGTCTTGGAGGGTTTTTCTCTTTGGTTCTGTCTGTTTAGTGTTCTATGTGTTTCTTGCACACATTAATTGTCCTATTTTGGGCTTAACCCAGATTGGAGTGTTATGGCATTGTATCCACAGATATGTCATTCTGGGAGTTGCACATGTGGCTGCAGCTCTGGGCTGGATGCTGATAGGAGAGCTATGGTTGAACACCTGGAATCTCTTTAGCCCATGACCATAGCTGTGCCTTACCTGTGGGGTCATAGCACTTGTCCCTGCTCCCCTACTATATCTAGCTGATGGTTCTTAGAGGACTCACTGGAACCCCATGGTGGGTGGTTAACAGATATTTATGTGCTCCCCAACTGGGATAGGAGAGATGTATCAAGGGGGCACTGGTAAGTTGATACCAGCAGTGAGTGTGGGAAGAGGTATAGGGTTTGGGAGGGGGGTAAAGGGCATAGAACTCCAGGGACAAGCTGGAGCTCAGATCTGCAGATTTGGCACCAACTGTGTGCACAGGACCCAGCTTCACAGAGCTCCTTAGCAGCCCAAAGTGTTCTGGCCCCAGATATGCCCCACACACTTAGGTGCCCTATGGCCCCTCCAACACATGGAATCCATGACCAGCCCTGACCATGCAGGCTCTCACCCACCTGACTGCATAGGCCCCAAACATGCAGAGTCCCTCTCCAGCCCACATCACGCAGGCCCTACTTGCCAATCTCCTCACCAGCTAGGAATACACATCCTACAAAATTCTTTCTAGCACTACTGCAGTTATCCAGCAGTGGATGGGGGGTTCCCAGCTTCATTTCTCAGTGTTGTTCAACTATAACATGGGGTATCTTCAGAAGTAGGGTCTTATCACTTAGCTTTGATGGGCAATCAAGAGCATTAGAAGTAGGTAGTATTGTTTGGCAAGGGGAGCTTATAGGCCTCCCTGACCAACAACTCAATGGAAAGAGACTGATCCCTGGCATTGAGATTTACCTGTGACAACCTAAGGCTTCAGGGTAAAGCTTTCTTCACATCAGTAGGATACTTCTGTTCTCTCTTTTCTCCCTATCTCCTCTATATCCTTTATGTTTTAAAATTAATTAGCCAAGTCATAGATTTTTATATGACTTATTCTATGTGACTTATCTCTCCCAACTACTCTTCATCTCCTGCCTTCCTTTCTCCTGATTCCACTTAGACTTTTCCATCACATCAACTCTAGAAGAATAGAGCAGTGCTGGGAGTGGTGGCACACACCTTTAATTCCAGTACTTGGGTGACAGATGTAGGAGGATCACTGTGAGTTCGAGACTACCCTGAGACTACATATTGAATTCCAGGTCATCCTGGGCTAAAGTGAGACCGTACCTTGGAAAACCAAAAAATAAAAATAAAAATAAATTAAAAAGAGTAGAGTAGCAACAAACATGGCTGAGTAAATATTTCCATACTGTAGATTCCTTAGGGTATATGCCAAATTCTTATAATTGGATCAAATGTAATATTTGTTTTTAGGTTTCTGAGAAACTCCACACAGATTTCCATAATGGCTATACCAGTTTGCAATCCCAGCAACAGTGAATAAGTGCTTCTCTTTTCCACACACTTTCACTAGCATTTCTTATTAATTGATTTTTAAACTTTTTATTGAGTAGAAACTTTGAACACATCATGAGGTCTCACTGGCCCCCTCCCATAAAGTGACAGACTGATACTTTCACATCCCAATTGATATTTTTGAATATAACTGTTATAACTAGGGTGAGATAGAATTTCAGTGCTGTTTTAATTTACATTTTCCTGATAGCTAAAGATGTTGAACATTATTTTTATATCTTTATATTTCATCTTTTAGCATTCAACATGTTATTTCCTCCACCAGCTCCCCCTGCTCCCCTGCAGGCTCCATGCGGGCCCTGTCAATCCAGGAACTGTGGACAGTGTTCAAGGTTTGGACAGTGGTCTGGGTGGAGTGTGCCCTGCAGAAGGTCTCTGGGCCTGGTCTTGCTCTCACATCTTCTGACTCCGACAGAGCCTACTACATTACATCATCCCACTGGTGCTGGTTTACTTTGCGGAGTATTTTATCAAACAGGGACTTGTGAGTGAGGGGTTCCAGGAATTGGGTATGGAAGTAGCAATTGGGCTGGGGGCCCACAGTCTCCACCTGTCTCGCTTGTCTGGTCTTCATTGCAGTTTGAGCTCCTGTTCTTTCAGAACACATTCCGGAGTCAGGCTCAGCAGTACCACTGGTGAACAAGGGGCAGATAAACAGTGCAGGGAGGGTAGCTTGATGATGGATGGAGACCTGAGATGATAGGCTGCCTGGCCCAATGGGCCCCCTAAGGAGCCTTCTTATACTCTCTGCCCCCATCTTAGGGACCAGATGCTGTATTGTACTAGGCTTCTGTCTTTGCCTAAGGCTCTTCCCTCCACTACTGTCACATCTTCTTTACCTGGGCCCTGACTGCGATACAGATACTGAGCCCCTGCCTCTTACTCCCATTTTGGGTTCTAGCTTCTGTGCGTCTTACTGGTTTCTTCTCTCACTTGAGGGTGTTGCTATAGCATTTCCAAGAGCAACACTGAAGGCCATGAGGGCTGCATATAAAATGTGGGACCTCAGGAACGAGGCAGAGCTGTGATCATGTCCCAGTTTCTGTACTCAGTAGCTGTGTGAGTCAGGGGAGATCTCTGAACCTCACTGAGCCTTATTTTCTTTCTCCCTATGCCTATATATTGAAATGTTCGCTCTACTCTTTCCTCTAGTTATTTCAGGTTTTCAGATCTTACAAGAGGGATTTTGATAAACTTGAGGTGCAATTTTTTGCAGGGTACTATTTAGATTCTATGTGTATATATTCAGTCTTCCCATTGTCATTTGCTGAAATTTTGTCTTTTCTCCAGCATGTGTTTTTCAGTGCAGTAACCAACTGGCAAGTTGCTGATGCTCCACCAACCCCCCCCCCCCAACTATGCACATGGGATCACCTGTAATGAAAATAGTGTGTCACAGAAACAAACACATGAGAGTAGGAGGGGATTAGTAAAGAAGGAAAAATGCTTTGTGAAGACTGCGAGGTTGGTCCCATGGTTGAATAGTACATTCATCAAAATTATTAAATAAATAAATGTGGGGATAGGTAAACAAGATAATGCACAATACATTCATTCATTTTCAGTAAGAGATAAGATTTGTTCTGTGCTTGTCTTCACCCAGCCCACTATTGTGATCTCTCTATTATTCTTCCCACACACATTACATATCATTTTCCTCTTTCTAACCTAGTTTCCACATCTCTAACCTTGGTATCACCTCCTCTGCATAGTCATAACTTCAACATTCTACAGCCTTAAGAACCTAGGAAACCTATGGAACCTAACAGCATCCCAAATTTCCTCTTCCAGATATCTTGCCGTCCTTATATTTTTCAAAGTTAAGACTAGTCTTCATCCTAATCCATGCTACACCCTCCTGCTTCAAACTTACCAAAACACTAGCATACTCCACACCATCTCTGCTTTTTTATCAACCAAAATTTATTGAAATAAGTGGAGCAACTGCTGTTAATGTCATACTAACTTTGGTCACTCCTACTGTTAGTAATTTACTATGAGAGTAATATAGAGTCCACACTCGTCATCTGGAGTTCCTAAACAGAAGTTTGACTTGCACAACAGGTCGAACAATACAACTGATAAAACAAACAAAATCAAGGCAATGAAATAACACGAGTTATGAAAACCCAAAATAGTAATATAAGAAACATGGAAATAAATACAACAGATTCTACAAAAAGTATGTATCCCAGAGGAAAAATTTCGAGTGAAAGTGAATCAGAAAAGAAATCAGAGAATTCAAAAAATAAGGATTATAAGTATTCTTAAAGAAGTCAAAGAACAGAAGAAGATAACACTCTTGAAGTAATCTCAAGAGAACAAAGAAGTTCAGCTGAATGAATAGAGAGGCCAATGAGTATGTTGAGAGAAATATTAAAGAAAAACACACAATGAGAAGTGAGATATATAATCAGGCAAATAAAATGCTCCAAAGAAGATAAAGTGGATATAGAAGAGAACAGAATAATGTGAGCATTAAGTCAAGATGGAGGAATGGGAACATTGCAGCAAGAAAGCCAATTATAAAGAATGAGCAAGACTTACAAGCCATTTGAGATAGTTCTATGAAGAAGTCAAATCAAAAAATTTGGCATATGTAAGGCAGAGAATTTTAGATGAAAATGGAGTAAAAAATATTTTCAGCAAATTAATAGAAAACAATATCCAAAAATTAAGAAAAAAGAACTAAAAACAGTTTGGGGGGGCATTTGGAATATTTATTTCTGAGAGGGGGGGTAGCATAGAGATTCAGAGAGGATTCCAGGGCCTCTTGCTGTTATAAATGAATTCCAGATGCATGCACTAGTTTGTGCATCTGTGTTGGTGGGTACTTGGGAATTGAACCCTGGGCCAGTAGGCATTGCAAACAAACACCTTTAATAGCTGAGCTGTCTCTCCAGCTTCACAGGAGGTATTTTTAACAACAGACAGACAAGATCAGAAGTAATCCTCCACTCACCATACTATAGTCAATCATTTGCAAAGAGGAAATCTACAAAATGGGAAAAAATAAATAAACTTTGCTTGTACATTGGAGAGAGGAATAAACACCAGAGTATATAACCATATCTGGAAGTGGGACACAAATCAGAATCATAAAATTCAGATGATTCTACCTTCCATTGTCAAGTTCCCACTAGCTTTGGGCTGTATGAGGGTCAACACCCTTTAAATTTTCTCTAAATTAATAATGGTTATCCCATTTAACCCTTTCTGACTTCATTCTCTGTTGGAGAATCTTCTTCACTTTTTCAGATGGGAGCTGGCTCTGAGGAGATAAATGACCTAGTGCACTGGTCCCTGCCTTAGCTAAAACAACAGAGGAATTGGAGAAATGAGCAATAGTGCTGCTTTTTTATTGAACCTGATATCAGCATATGGTAATGGAGATAGACACTCAATACCTAGCAAACCATAAATCCAAAGGCTCATCACTGAAGTAAACTTAAAATGCTCCCACCATGGTTTAGGGCATTTTGTGGAAGAGAGGGTGGAAAGATTGTTAGAGCCACAGATTGGGACATTTTGCACAGAGATATTGCTTCTCCCCTCCACAATGTAAGACCCACAATCCCCATGGGATTGATCTGCATCCCCAATAAGAAAGGCCTCTTCAGAAAAGGGGCAGGGAAGAGGGAAAGGATGGCACCAACATGTGTCATTTATGTACTAAATATGCCCATATCTAATAAAAATCTTTGATTCTAAAAAATCTCATAAACTAAGTAAAAAAAATTTAAATTACCTAATTAAAATGTAGGCTAAAAGGGCTATAGAGAAGGCTTAGCAGTTAATGTGCTTGCCTGCAAAGCCTAGTACCCACATAAGCCAGATGTGCAAAGGGGTGCATGCATCTGTAGTTCCTTTGTAAGGGTGAGAGAATCTGGCATGCCCACTATCTCCTCTCTCTCTTTCTCTTTCTCTATCTCTCTCATATAAACAAATTAAATTTAAAAAAACATAGGCTATGAAACTGAAAAGGGAATTTGTCCAAAGACCCCATGTTCATGAAGACAAACATAAATGTTCTTTGTCATATATGTAAATTAGAATAAAAGTCAATAGAAGCCACTATACTAGAAAGTAGCCATGTGTGGGAAGGAAAAGAAGAGCTTATTTCACTGGGGGTGGAAAGGTTGAAGCAGAGGTAGGAGTGGGAGGATTGAGAGGAGGAGGGTGTCAGAGAAAGGCTAACCAAAACTAAAGACATATGAAAAAAACATGTGGTAACCTAAATATTTGTTAAGCAATTAAAATATTTTTAAAAGAGTTTTCATTAAAGTACTCAGCATGGATGAATAATGCTGCTCCCAGAAGCCATAGGTTATGATAGGAAAAGCCTGTGGCAGGGGTGGAATACTTCCATACAAATAGTGGGTCATGGAAGTTCCTCTGAGCTGAAACAATACAGTTCATTGCTGATGCTCTTGGTTTTCCAGAAGAACTAGATGATAAGACTCTATTGCTGAAGACACCACATGCATTGGTTTCCCGACCCAATTCAAGCTAGAACTGACCTGTAAACATCCTCTCTGCTGGCTAGCTGCCATAGTATTGGAAAATCTTGTATAGGCTGCTGGGGGAGAAAAGTCATCAGCAGTCTGAACCAGCAGTGCATCCTGTGAACTACTATACTTGACCAGTCAAGCAGGAAGTGTTCACTGGGATGACAGCAACATATGTTGTAAGCATAATATACTACCCTTTGAGATTCAAGGCCTGCTCCATAAGAGGGCATTCATTACTTGTCCTAAAAATCTGACTAAAAACCTATGATTGGGAAGGTCATAAAATTTCATAGAATGATAAATTTTTCCTTTCAGTATTTATGCATAGTCCATAGATTTGTGGTACTCTCATATTAGGTTAGAGAAGCAACTCTTTTATTTTTCATTTGACAGTGACTACTAAGGAGATTCAAAAATTGTCAAAGTACTGAGAAAAATTGATTATTCAGTGGTCAATGCTAAGGCTGAGAGAACACTGAAAAAGAGAGGTTGGAAAGAATATAGGAGCCATTAGATGAGACAGAGTATTCTGGAAAGCTATCTTCCATATATGAATGGTTGGCCATAACATTCCTGAACTCTTAGTGACTGTTGTCACTGCAAAAGACCTGCATGATATTGGGCCCATCAAATTTCCATCATGAAGGGTGGAATGGCAAAAAAAAAAAAAGTCAAAGTAGAAGATAACCTATTTTGAAAGAAAAATTGGTTGGTAGAAGAGGAAAGGAGAAAGTTGTACATGAGAATGTAAAAGTTATGATCATAAAACATTATATACATATATGAAAATTGTAATAGTTTTATAAAATGAGGAGCCTAAAATAAAATCAGTAGTGGTGAATATGACCAAAGTTCAATGTGCATAAAATTATGTAAGAAATAAATAATTTCAAAAATTGAAAATAAATATTTGATCTCATACAAATTATTATATGATCAAAAACATTAGTCAGAAAGTATGTTAAAGACAAGAAATGACAAATCATTGAGCAGTAAGTGTCATGCAGGATATAAATGCTCTGGCCCTCTATGGTATGTTTAAGATCACAAAGAAATGTGCCTTTGCATGTTTGGCTTTCTGTTGGTGGATTCTGAGGATTCAAATTTATCTCCATAGCCCAAAATGTTTTTTTTTGTTGTTGTTGTTTTGTTTTGTTTTGTTTGTTTTTAAGGTAGAGTCTCACTCTAGCTCATGCTGACCTGGGATTCACTATGTAGCTCAGGGTGGCCTCAAACTCAAGGCAATCCTCCTACCTCTGCCTCCTGAGTGCTGGGATTAAAAGTGTGTGCCACCACAACCTGCTGCAAAATGTTTGTTGTTGTTGCTGTAGTTGTGTAGTTGTTGTCACTTTAGTTTATGTTTCTTGTTTAGAGGTAGTCTCATTGTGGAACCCACATTGGTCCCAAAGTCATGAGCCCCCTGTCTTATCCTCTTGATTGGTGGGAGATAATGATAACGTCATGGTTATTATTATTATTTGAATGTCTTGTTTTTGCTTATTTATTTGACAGAGAGTAAGAGGCAATGAAAGGAAGATAGATAGATAGATAGATAGAGAGAGAGAGAGAGAGAGAGAGAGAGACGGAATGGGCTTTCCGGGGCATCCAGCCACTGCAAACAAACTCCTGGGAAATTGACCCTAGGTCCTTTGACTTTGTAGGCAAGTTTTTTAAATGTTGAAGCCATCTCTCCAGCTCCTGAATATATTATTAAAAAAAAAATAATCATGGGCTGGAAAGAAAGCTTAGCAGTTAAGCCACTTGCCGGCAAAAGCAAAGGATCTAGGTTTGATTTCCCCAGGACCTACATAAGCCAAATGCACAAGGTGGTGCATGTGTCTGAAGCTTTTTGCAGTGGCTGGAGGCCTTGGTGCACCCATTCGCTCTCTATTGGTCTGTCATTCTCTCTCTCTCAAATAAATAAAAAAGAAAACATTTAAAAACAATAATATATTTCAAATGTGTTGTGTATTTTCACCAAAATAAGTCATAAGTGTTTGAGGAGATTCCACAATGTATACATATACAAAGTAATAGCCATCACCTTGTACATTTGCACAATTTTTATGTTGGTTATTAATTCTATAAGGGTTATTAATTTTTGAAAGTACAAAATAGTCAATATTTGCACTGATAAACTAGAGATAAGAAAGATCTAAGAAAAATGCTAATGAAGTAAAAAATTTTAAGTGTGATACACATAGCTCCTGAGGCTTACATTTGTGACTTTCTGCAATTTTAAGCTATGGTTATATTAACCAAATCATCAGAGCATGGCATAATTTGATGGTGAGCTCAACCATCTTTTCTGATTTGAATTGTTCCACAGTTTTCCCCGTCAATTCAGCTATTATCAGTATGACTGAAAAAAATCAATCATGAAGCAGTCAATTTATACTCTGCTTATATTATGAGGAAAATAGATGTCAGTGATAAACATTGAATAGAATGCAATAGATGAAAATGATGTGAGATTCAATAGATTTAAACTGTACATTGAATATTTAATGTTTTCTCTCTCTCTCTCTCTCTCGCTCTCTGTATATGCACACACACACACACATACTGCATGTATATGGAGGTGAATTTTTAAGAAGTATTTCTCAAAATAAGATGTACCTTTCTGTGATTCAATAGTCACCTATTTTTAATGAATTTTCATTAAGAGCAAGATAGATAATCTATACAGAGAATTTCTGCAGAAATGACCTCTGTACCAGCTACCACTCCATTCTGAATTCAGAGTCATGAAATAAATATTCCTTTGCTATGTTTGCTGTGGAAAATCCCATTGCATCTCAAACAGTCATCATTCTACTCAAAAGATAACATTTGTAAAGGTTGATTTAGACCCCAACTTATCATTAACTACACACTGGAGACTGGAAAACCAACTGCCAAACTCCCTCTTAGCTGGTATCATAGGAAACTGAATCCATTTATTCACCAGAGTGATGCTTTGCTGCTAGGAATCCTGAACATATTAATTAAGTGCATCGATTTTTTAATTTAAATTCTTAGACTCCTTCAGCTCCAAAAAATGGATATCCAGTTAAAATGTTGTAGGTTTCTTAAAAGTAAGAAGGCAATTTTCTTAGAAACTAAGTATAAAAATATAAAATGAGTTACATATTTGTACACACACACACACACACACACACACACACACACACACAGTGGGAGGTGCTAGCTTCAGAAACCAAGAAAACTTCTTGGACACCATACCAATCTGCATTGTTATTTGATTACTCCCTCCGCTTTGAAAGTATGCTGTAGACAGGAGGAGTTATTATAATGTGACAAAGCTTTAAAAGGGAACAGAAGTTACCTATGTAAAGTATATGTGATTCTGAAGCTTTTGCTTGACTTCCAAGATGAGATAGTCTCTCTTCTCATTCTATCAAATTTACTATCAATGACTTTAGAAAATCCATTCTACTTGTATATATGATTATGTTTATACTTGTTTGACCACAGATATTGCTAAGTTATACATGTTTTATAAGTATAAATCTTTTGTCCTTGTGCAGTGCCTTGCCATCATCACTTTCTCAAATGGCATTCAGAGGTCTACTTTAGTTTTTCAAAAACAAAACAAACAAACAAAACAAAAATAAAAATGAGTCAATGAAAAAACAAGAAAATTCCCTTCCCTTGTGGAGCAGGGGCTGGCATCATAGTGAGATGAACTGAGCTTACTGACACAGGAGCTGCACCCACTGAAAAATATTTACTGTTCCTATTAAAAATAAATTAAACTAAACAGATAGCCTTTTAATTGAAATCTTTATCACATTACCTTCCTGTTTAAATGCAAATGTAAAATCCTTTATACAAGCTAATAGAAATCAGAAAATGAAGGTGAACTAAACTCACTGATGGCTAAGTCACTGGAAGCCAGTACAGGTCTAGTATAATATACGACATGCTAAAAGAACTCAAGTGCCTTTTATCAACTTCCACGTACTTTGCCTATTAGTGAAGGAATTCCAAAAGTAATTTTTATTTTAATTATTTAATTTTATTTTTGATGCTAAAATTAATATTTAATACATTTTATTATGCATAATATACAGGACTTATAAAAGAAGAACAAATATTCCCTTCAGAATTCATTCTCTATCACAAATACCCTCCCTTTAAAAAATATGTTTATTTATTTATTTGCAAGCAGAAAGAGATAGAGAGAAGAGAAACAGACAGAGAGAATGAGCACAACAGGGCCTCCAGCCACTACAAATGCACCCCAGATGTATGCAGCGCTTTGGGCATTTGGCTTTATGTGGGTACTGAGGAACTGAACTCAGGTTGTTAGTCTTTGCAAGCAAGTGCCTTAACAGCTGAGCCATCTCTCCAGCCCTAACCCTTTCTATTTTGAGAAACTTGGTATTAATAGATGCATTCCTAACACTGATCCACAGGATTAATGATACATATTCCTGTTCATAATGGCTGGCAAACAATTATGGTACATCTTAAGTTCTGGTTGTCTAACACTGCAAATCTCTCCCTGCATCTATGGCATGACTTTTATTCTTAATTTTTGTGGGAAGCTCCCTCAAATTCCTGTGCAGCTATGATGTGGGAGTGGGTGCATGTGTGTACCATCTGTCACTCTGCTTTTCACTGGGAACTGGTGAGACAAACAGCAGATCCTGTACAGGATCCTTGGCTCACAGAGCACATTAGGACACATAGGCCTTCAAAACAGCAATCTTACTGTACACACAGTGTAGCCATGGCAGCATGCTGGATGGAGCATGCAAATGCCGGCACCAAGGGCTGCAAGCAGTGGCTTCACTCTCCTGAATCTTTGGTGGATTTAGATGTTATTTATGCACAGATGGCCACTTCATGTGCTGGTCCACTGTCCTAAATCTGGTAATCCTCTCTGGAGAAAAAATATCAGTAACCTCTCTACTAATCTTTCTATAAATTTACATTCTATGTAAATCAGGATACTGATTTTTGGCCAAATAGAATTGACAAGTGTAATGCATTTTAAAGAAGGAAAAATGTTTGACATTGTCAAGTAAAGCTTCAAAAACATAAAGGGTGAACATATCTAAAAATGTAGTACATGGCATTAATTAAATGAAACTGAAATGGTTAGAACAAGAATATTTATATAAATATACATATGAATCATTAAAAGTGAGTGCTGTTGGCATTGATGTCTAATACCCATGTCTATTCTTCATTGTAACAGTGTTAAGGAAATCATGCTGGACCAGACCACCCCTCTCAGGGAAGCCAAGGACCAGGGGAAGGCCCACCCTCAGCAATTCACAGGAAGATCATAATCCTTATTCTTCACATTGAGAAGTCATTGAAGTTTATGCCAGGAAGGACCTTCTCTGGAACTCATAATGATGTGCAAAAAAAAAAAAAAAAAAAAAAAAAAAAACAAGGTTTTTCCTTGACCACTAACTAGTGTTTCTAATTTTATATCAATAACTTACTGTAGTTACCAAAGGCCAAAGTATTCTCATAAAATCTGAAATCAGAGGACAAAAAAAGTAATGAATAAACATGTGTGTGTGTGTGTGTGTGTGTGTGTGCGTGTGTGTGTGTGTGTTCTGACAGGGGTTCTCTTATGTTTTGAACCTGGAGTACCATGTGCTGCAGTAACTCTCATAGAATGGAAATATGGAGAAAATTCTTGAAATAATGGTATAGTTTGAATATGATTTGAACATGGTTTGAATGTTTCCACAAGGTTTCTTGTGCTAGAAATTTGACCTCCAACATAGGAATGTTGACATAGTAGAAACTTTAAGAAGTAGAGATTGAGGGCTAGAGAAATGGCTCAGTTGTTAAAGGTACTTGCTTGCAAAGTCTGATGGCCTGGGCTCAATTCCCCCAAAGCTGCTTGTTAGACACACAAAGGTTTGCATGTGCCTGGATTTTGTAGCTGCAAAAAGGAACTGGCACATCAATTCTCTCTCTTCCTCCCTCCTTGTCTCTCTTTCTCTCTGTTTCTCAAATAAGAAAATAAATATTCTTTCAAAAATTAAATGTAAATCTAGGCATTGTCATACAAATCTGTAAACCCAGCCTTGGGAGGGTAGAGATGGGAGAATCATTGGGCATCAGTAAATGACAGCATTGCAGGGTTCAGAGAGACCCAGACTCAAAGAAATATGTGGGTGAATGATAAGAGGACACCTAGCATTCTCCTCTAAAATGCACAGTTCCACACATACACGTGTGCACACACACATTATACACACACATCCAAGAAAGTGGGAAAAATAGTTAGGTCATTGGATTTGATGCCCTTTAGAGGATGACATAAAGTATAATGTAGTTTTTCTAAAAGCTGGTGAGTTCACAGAAAAATAGATGGTGATTAAAAAAGGAAACCTAGTCCTTGAATCCCTGGCTTTGTATTTCTCCATTTTAACCTTCCTTCTATCCATGCATAGACCATAAAGCTCTCTGCCAGGATGCAGAACTCACATAGGTTCTAAACAAAGTTGGGCACACAAGTGGCACCATACTCTTGAATCTCCAAACTAAACCTAAATAAGCCTCTTTTCATTATAAAGGTTCCACCCATGGTTATTTTAGCACTTCATAAAATGAATTACAACAAAGATTATACTTCTAAAATGTTCATCATTTCTCTTTTTCTCACTTTTCTACTCTTTTCTGGGTATCTCTCCAGAGCAGTTATAGATATCTTCAAAATATAAAAAAAGAGACTGGAATGCACTGTTTCCCCTAATGCTCATTATCCAAGCATAGCACAAGTTAGTTTTAAGATACACTTATTTTCCCTGTTACCCTTCTCCATGCTTTTGTTGAAACAGAAAGGAAACAACTGGCATTTTAAGAAAATTTTCAAAAATGACATGTCTTTTGTAAATATAGGCATTATGTACATATGCTAGGGCATAACTACTAAAAGATATATAACATACTAGCAACACCTGGCCAAAAAATATTTCTTTAAGTTTATGAAGCCAGGCATGGTGCTACATGCTTTTAATCCCAACACTCAGGAGGCAGAGGTAGGAGGATCGCCATGAGTTCAAGGCCACTCTGAGACTGTATATATAGTTCAGTTGGTTAAATTTGATGGGTCATCCTGCCACACTTACTTTCTGCCAACCCTGCAAATCTTTCTCTCCCTGGGACTTTCCTTTTTTCTTCTCTCTATTTCTGTCTGTTGGCTAACTTAAGTAAGCATCCAAACAAAATATGATCTTGATATTATACACTACTGAGGTATTTACATTCCTTTTGTTACTTCACAATCCTGCTTTATTTATTTTCTGATCTTTTGATGGAAACTAGTGACTTATCCAGTAAAATCCTGCTGGTTGCATCTTACTGACATTCATGTGTTCCATTATTGTCAGGATTTAAGGTTGCTGTGAGATGTTAAACAGTTTCTATAATCTCCTCTATTTCTTGCCTGGAACATGAGAAATTTAATTCCATTCCTTACAAAAGGACTTATTATTTGGATATATTACAATATGTTTTTGAGCTACTTGGTCACTCTTTTGTTTTTAAAACTGGAGATTTTTCTTGATTATAGATGATTTCTTCTCTTTTCTCAGGTCAAATGTGTATAAATTTCTATATTGCAGCTTCTGGAATATTCTTCACATTTCTCACAAATTCTAAGGTATTTTTCATAGATCTTCCTTTTAAAATGTCTTTTCAGAAAAGCTGTCACAAATTCTGCCTACTTAAATATCTGATGTTTGGATTAACTTATTTTTAATTTATAGGAACTTTGCTTTCTTTAGTATCAGTTTGTTTTTCTTTCCTGGATATAAGTATATGGCTTACCATCTTGAAGTCACAGACAGCTTCCTCCTAGCAAGTCTTCAGTCCTTCCAGTTTGCTTTTTGTTCCCTTATTTATCTGCTTTGGTAATTGACCTTCCTACTGAATTGGTTCCCTGTGTATAGTTCATTCTTTTCTTCCCCTGCTTAAAAAGAGCTCAGTATAAGCTTGCTGTTGTACTAAAGAGCATTGCCTTTGGGCTTTACCAAGAGGAGGTCCCAGAAGGATACTTAATACATATTTACATTTATCTTCTCTCACTCCAGAGTAGTCTTAGTAGGCCTTTAAAACAAAAAATGTGGGCCTCTGTCTTGCTCTTTGTAAATCTTACAAGTCCTGCTGTCCATTCTTGCAAGAATCCCAGAAGGATACAATGAAATGGAGTTAGTATCTGTATATTTTTACAATATTTTTTCTTCTAAATATTTGAGATAATATTGTCTGCATATATCCCATGTAAAAGTGTAATATAAATTATGTGTATGTTTTTCTTCAGAATTTTGCCTTCATGTATAATTGAAACTTGATATATGTTTATATTTCCTGTGGCTTTCAAAGTTATTTGCCATACTCACCTAATTCTACTTACTAATAATTTGTAGGTAAGTACATATCTACACCTTCCCATTAGATCATGACTCTATTGGGTGTGCCATTGTCTTCTTACATTTTTGTTTTGAAGGAAAATACACACACACAAACACACACACACACACACACGGCTTAGCTGTTACGGTGCATGCCTGCAAAGTCAAGGACCCTAGTTAGATTCTCCAGGTCCCATGTAAGCCAGATGTACATGGTGGCTAATGCGCCTGGAGTTCATTTGCAGTGGCTAGAGGCCCTGGTGTACCCATTCTCTCTCTCCCTCTATCATAAGTAAATAAATAAATACATAAATCTTTAAAAAAAATTGGAAAAGGAATAGTGATTTGTAACTCAGTTACCAAAACTCCAATGCTGCTTTTGAGTGTTATCAAAGAGTAAATTTATCATTTGTCGCAAAATAACGATGTTAGGATCTTTCTGAGTATTCCACAGCCCACAGGAAAAATCTAATGAAGTTATTGTATTTAGGAGCCCAGATGAGTCTTATAAATATATCCACGCCTGGAAAGTGTCTGTGTGGAAGAACACTGAAACTGGCTGTGGAAAGGAGCCTTGCTCATTAAGTCGCTACACACAGGGCAAATAGTACATCACATTGGATGATAGAAGCTGAGGCAGAAGAGGGTAGAATAAGGTAAAGCTTATAACTTCTTTCCTTTCTGGAAAGCTGGTATATGTTGAATAAACCTTTTATTTCATCTTCTTTTAGTGAAAGCATCAGCTGTTCAGTAGGGAACTGACAAGGGAGGCACATCCATCTCTATCTCCCAACACTTGTCTCTAAAAGTCCCTTTCTAGTAAATGGCAGTCTATTAAGGTTCTTCCTAGACTTAATCAAAGCACTGTACAAAAAAGATCTGCCCCTGTGTGAACAGCTCTCTCTCTCTACTCTTGGTGAGAGCCCAGACCTCTAATTTTACAGCTAGCCTACTCCTGCTAAGCCCACACTCTGCACAGCGGGTGGCTTCTTACTGCCTGCAGCTCTCAGTGGCAACAGGAAGTTAGGGAAGAGGCTGCCTTGCCAGGCCAGCAGCAGGCGCAGAGGCTGTCAAGACTGCCTCACTTTTTCCTCTGTAAATAAGGGCTAAATCCAACTGACACATGCTGCAGTAAGCAGGCAGGGACATATTTGTAGACAAATTGTCACACTGTAGATTATTCATAAAACAAATTGTTTTTGATTTGCACTCATAGATGGGCGGGTTGGGGGTGGGGGGAGTTTGCCAGCACTAACAGCTGCTCCCTTTTCAGGGAAACAAGCATTTAATGAAAAAGTTAATTTTAAAAATAATGTTCTACTGTTGCTAAAATTCCTTAGGGGAAGTGTTTAACACTGCTCAAATCTAAAAGAAAATACATTTGTTTCTAGCCCTTGTGGAAATATCCTAGTTTCCCTAGGGTAAGCATTACGTCTATAGTTGAGTTCTTGAAATCATTTGAAATTTTGTAGTGTTGAAACAATATTTTTCAAAAGTAATATGAAAGTAATGTAATAATATATACCAGAATATTTTTCTTACAACCCTTTTCTTATTTGCTAAAATTTAATAGTTTCTCTAGAATAATACTAAGTTTCGTTCTTTATGTCATCTTTTTTGAGGAGCCCATTTTGTTGATTAAGGTAGAATCATCTCTACCTAGCAGATTCATATAAACCTGGAAATTGTACTTAGTCAACATCCTTAAAATCAGGTCATGTCAGCTTTCACAAAACAATGGTCTATTATGATTCCTATGGAGGATAAATCATCATTTGGATCCCCATTCTTTCCATAAGAAAACAATTTATACTAATATATAAGTCAGGCGGTTACAACAGCATGCCAGAGACCAAGTAGCTTCAGCAGCACACACTGATTGTTCACAGTTCTGGAGGTTGGCACAGTTGAAGTCAGGGTACCACATAGTCAAGTTCTAGTGAGAACCTACTTCTTACCAAATACTTAGCTGATTTCTGTTGTATCCATCTATGGAAGAGAGGGAAGGAGAGAATAATGAGGGAAGAGGAGAGGACAGAGGTATAGAGGAATAATGCTCTGTTGTATCTTCCGCTTTTTCTGAGAGCCCTAATACGAGTGTGGAGGGTTCCACCTTCATAACCTTATGTAAGCTTAATTACCACTTTCAATTCCTACTTCCTACAATTGTTACATAGCAGGATTCTAGATTCACTGTATTAAATTGGAGGAACAGAGGCACAAAACATTCATCCCATGGCAACAGTAGTGATTATAAACAATTTCTAGCTCACTATTGCCTAGTTCTGGGTCTTAGTACCTAAATCCACTGTTCTTATGTCAATTTTTAACTCTACATTTCCCTCTCTATATCCTTCAAAGATAATTTGGTTGTCTTTATTCTCTTTATTTTGGCTTTGACATGTCAACTAGCTTAATATGAACAATATTTTTGAACCTGTTATATATACCTGGATGAGATTTAAAGGGTAATGCAACAAGTAGCATGAATGTAGGTTGATCATCTTACACTACAAAAAAAATATTTGTTTTAAAACACGTACAGTTTGGGCAACATTATTTGTATTATACTCATCTTTTATAATTGTATTCACCTTATACAATGTCAGTGGCATTGTATTCACTCTGAACAATGTCACTAATGTATTTATCCTGTAAAATGTCAATGGTATTGTAATCATTCTGTATAGGCTCTTTCCCACCTATCTTCATGTACTGCCACAAAGAATATCTTTTTCTCTTCTTACCTAAATCAATAACTTGTCAAAAATATTTCTTACCTATGAACATTCTTTGATGGGATAAGTCAAATATTTTAAGTGCAGTTAATATTTTGTAACTCATATCCCATTCTTTGTGCTGCTATGTAAAACCCACCTTTTCTCAATTTCTTTAAATCCTATTTCCCTCTTTAATGGCAATATGACTGAATACTTTAATTTATCTGCAGTCATTGCTCTCTATAATTTATATAATAAAGTATTTGTTACTTTGAATTATTGAATACTTTAAAATATAGTGGATATATATTTAATATAATACTTCTTGCCTAAAGAAAGAAACATGTGCACTTGAAAAACATTTTAAACAGTGGTTTTTTTCAACACTTCTTTTTATTGACCTAAATATTTGATCATTCATTAAGCAGTATCTTATATTTTATTCTGGAAGATCCTCTAAACCATAATGTTTGTGAGAATATGTCAGAACTAGGAAAAGGCATACCCAATTTTTGAATTTGTCATTTGCTATTGCAATCAATGATCCCATAATTATTTTTTAAAGGAAAAGAGTCTGCCCTATTGTGTCTTCTATTTATATTGCCTTTTATTTATCCACTCATTCATACTTTCATTCAGAGTTATAGTCTCTTCCATTAAAAATTCATCTAAAGGAAAGTGCTGATGTAGTCATTTGCTACATGTAAAATGACTTGGAATGATTTACAGATAAAAAGGCAGAAACAGAAACCCATTCATTCTTTCACTGTGCTCTGTCCAGAGCACTGTCCAATTCACTACAGCAATATGACCACTGGAGGTTTCATGTGTTTACTGGCTGTCTCTAACATCAAATTCCAAATAATGTGAGATAAAACAAGAAGAGTGAAATGTCCTCATTCCTCCATTAATGGAACATTTTTCTATTTGACTCCACACAAAATGCCAACAAAATGACTGATAATATGTGATAGTTGTCAACAGAAACAAGTAGAACAAAGATGCTTGAGATTTCCCTAGCACATGTACGTGCGAAAACACAAAAGTGATGACACAGGTGTGTTCATGGAAGTATATGCAGCGTCTTGAGCTGAACAGGGAGACTTAAATAACCGTTCAGTTAAGCGCAAGAGTGAGTCTTGAGTGAGATGACATGGATAAGCAGTTTGCTGGATGTAGAGAATTCTGTATGTAGCTTAAGTAAAGACATGGACAAGGACACACTATGGGTTGTCCAGGAAAATGACAAAGGCTGATAGGAGGTAGGAAGACCATTGTGACCTCTTGGAAAATAAATGGGAACAAGGAAAAGCTAAACTTCTTACAAAGGCCACAGAGTTCTAGAATTAAATTCTTCAAAGTTTGAAAGCTATGATGGAAATGATTGAGACATAAGTCTACATTATCAGCTTGGAATTTAGGTAGGATTTCGAGAGGCAGAGAGGCAGTTAGCTTGATGCTTTTGGGCTTTGAAATCAAACAAGGCTGTATTTGAGATTTTATTCTCTCACTTGTTATTTTTGAGGGTGATTGAAATATGTTCTTTGGTTTGCAGTTCCTTATCTGCAAAATAATGGTAATAATAATAACTGCCTCTTCAATCTGTTGAGGAGCCAAAGGAACAGACAGTATGCTCAAATTTGGAAATATTCTGTCTTAACCTGGCATGTGTCTGGAAATGATAACAAATGGTATTCCCTTTATCTTCCCTATTTCCTATGATGCTACATGGGCTGTCCACAGAGGATGAGGGCAGGGAGCACAGACATTGAAACTAACTTTGGATTTACTTAATCTTCTTAGAAAAGTCAGTACTCTCTAATGGCTACAAAGGGAATATTTAAATCGCAAGTTTTGAAATTTGATTTTGGGGAAATCCAAAGAAAAATGAGCTACATTGTCCTGTGGGCTACCACTTACCCAAGCATGGGAACAAAGCTGTGGTCTTGTTCTTATTCAGCAAAGAAGCACTGTTTCTAGACCTTTAATATCAGGTTAATAACACATGGCCATTTTTTGCTTTTCCAACAGTTCTATCACTGGTTAGCCTAAGAAGGGCCAAGGAAATTTTTCGTTCTTTTATATTTATAGCACTATTGCTGAGATAAATAAAAAAAAAAAATGAATCGATTTGTGTCTGATGTGTGGAGGGAACACACAATGATACACATGAACATTTTGTCAAGTTCTAAACAAGAGTTAAGCAGGTACCCAGTGACCTGAAATAAGTAGATAAAAAGAAAAGGAAGAATTGGAGAGAAAGTTTTACATCAGTGAGACATGGGAGGTTAACAGGGTGCTCTCTGACCAACTAGAGACATAGGAGACCTCAAGTGACTTATCTGCTCTTCTTACCATATGGCACTGTGCGTAAATTTCTTAAACAGCCCCATTCTGTGTGTGTTTGTTGCAATTAAATTAGATGAATATCTAAATTATTTAGAGAAGTGTTCCATCTCACATCTTCAGTAGCAAAGCACCTTTAATGTCAAAATTCTTCTGAAAACTGGATAATGCTTATCACACCTTGGCCTAAGGCAAAAGCAAGGTTGACATTCATTCACAAAATCCAGGTTTCCAAGTCTAAAGTGATGGGGAATCACAAGGCACTTGTCTGAAAAGCCTAAAGACCAAGGTTCTATTCCCCAGTATCCACTTATATCCAGATGCACAATGTGGCACATACATCTGGAGTTCATTTACAGTGGCTACAGAGGCCCTGTCACAACTCATTCTGTCTCTTTCTCTCCCTCTGCCCTTTTGGATTGCAAATAAGTAAATAAATAAATAAAAATATTTCTTTTAAAAAGCTCAGGTGATACATTACCTCAGTCTGGGACAGATCTTGATGGTAGGAAGGAGGACAGTGATGGGAGCATCATCATCCAGGATAGCTGAGAAGAAAGAACAGAAAGAGAGTGGGACCATAGGATAGCCTCAAGAGATAACTTGGACATCCAGCCAGGCATAGCAACCTTAATAGCATGGGAAAAATGATGCACTGAATTCCAAATATTAATATGTTAGATAATAGTTACAAAAAAGAGCTCTGTTTTGTAGTTGTTTTTTTGTTGTTGTTTGTACCTAAATTATCTACCAATTGCTTTTATCTTTTAGCCACAGTAAGTTCTTACAGGCTTGAAAAACTCTGGCGATTGTTAAAATTGCTAAAGAACTCTGAAAATATAAATTATTCAGTTAGGACAGTTGGTGTTTCACACCACTCATAATATGCACATGAGGTCAAAGTGGCCAAAGAATCCTTCAGTTCTAAAGTCTTTTATGACACACTCTGGGTCAACCTTTGTTCTTTTACTTTCTCTCAGTTAGAGGCCATCACTCCAGAAAATAGTATCTCCTATTTCTTTGTAATTAGGACCATGAAGAAAAAATGCTATAATATAAATTTATGTGTGAAGAGCTAGTTGAATGTTAAGCTGGTATGTGTTGGCCTACAACCTTGTCACAGAGCTTTCAAAGGAAGGATGACCTCCCAACAAAGGGCAGAGAGGATGAAGTGAGTATGTACTTATGTTTGTGATTCTTCTGCCCAAATTTACAACTCTTTGATGGGGCAGAGCGAGAGAGGAAAATATGAAAGTGATCAGAGCTGCACCTGGCTGTAGTGGCTCTCACTTCTTACTGCTCAGAGCTGCACAGAGGGTCCATGAGTCCACAGGATAAAAACATGTAAGGGGTAAGTTTGAGAGTCAGAAGTAAGATTATACTTCTAGTTTAATGGACTAGAGAGAAACAGAAAAAATGAAAAGGTAAGGAGGTTAAGCTCTGTTTTATTAGCCCTTCTCAGTTAACTCAGACCTTACCTCCTTTAATCTTCTAGCAAAGTGGAGGCTTGATTTTCTCCATAACACAAAGTAATATTCCTCCCCTGATTCAATGAAATACACTGAGACATGCAAAAAGGTCTGCTTTGATTATTTTCCAAAATTAACTCTTAAATGAAACATATTAGATTTTGATACACTCTAGATTTTCTAATTCGATAAGAGAAAAGTCTAATAATACAGAATTAAGCAAACTCTACATTGAGAACCAGAGGAGAAGCAAGCTAGCCCCAGAGGAGTCAGTCTATCAGCAAAAAAAGCCACAAGAAAATACTTACTCATTCATATAAGCACAATTACCCAAAGATAAATAATAAAACAATGACATTAGCATAAAATAGAATATAAATGACCAAAGTAAGTACTTATCGCATAAATATTATATCTCTTTCATCTCTTTCTCTCATAATATTTCTAATATTTCTGGATACTCATAGATACACTAAACTTTTGTCACATTAGTAATCAGGCATTGCTTGCATTTAAATTATATGTCATCTTGGCACTTTCACTGGGCACTTACAATGGAAGTCACATAACTTAGCTAAATTAATTAATGTATACCAATTTTTCTTGTTATCCTTGATTTCCCACCTCATCTTCTTGATGGTGAGTTAGAGCATTAAAATGTTGATGCTTCTCCATAGTTCATATCCAGAGGTATTTATGAAGTTAATTTTCCTGTCTCATTCTCATTCTCATGTTGTTTTAAGGACTTATGGCAGGGTGAAGTGTGACACATGGTGACAAACACCAGCCTGGAGCACCAGCTGGTACTGATTGGTTGTTCAGTAATCACCCAGATTTTCTTTTGTCATTTGTAGAAAAGGATTTATAATAAATTTAACATGAAAGTTTAAATAATAATGAAATGGTGCCCTTCATATGACTACAAAAGAGTGAGATTATTTATTGCTGAAAATTTCTCCCCTTTAGCACAGATTGGTTAAACTGACTAAGAACCAAGAATTAATTTGCTGAGCATTTTAGCAGATGGACTAAAAACACATACACGTAGGAGGAGATGATGTCACTAAAATGCAAGTTAAGAGTAGTTGGGCAGTATACAAGAACACACCCACTTGAATTATATGCCATTATAACATTTGCTATATTATTAGCTAAGAGATTATATGCTTAGATTTTCTTTTATTTGAATATTATCTATTTATTTATTTGAGAGAAAGAGAGGCAGATAAAAAGAGAATGGGCATGCCAGGGCCTTTAGCCACTGCAAATGAACTCCCAACACATGTATCACCTTGTGCATCTGACTTAATGTGGGTCCTGGGGAATCAAACCTGGGTTCTTTGGCTCTGCAGGTAAGTGCCTTAACTGCTAAGCCATGCCTCTAGTCCAGATTTTGTCTTGATATTGAATATTGGTTTTTTTTCATGCTAGTATATTTCCAAAAGTTAATTCAAATAATACTACCAGTTTTTCAATAAAACTTTACAAAGCACTTCCAAAATTATACACACAAGCTTACAATAACAATGTCACTAATATCTTATTTTGCAAACATAGAAGCCAAAGTATAAAAAGAAAGTTGAGGCACAATTAAAAAGTTAATAGAAGGAAGAATTTGGACTCAAATTCAGTCTCTTGAGACAAACTCATACTGATGACATGAGGGAAGGGATTGTCAGTCCAGATCACTCAGTGTTCACACTGAACTGTCATTTTGACATTACTCCTAATTCCAGAATACTTTCTTACTAACATATTAACCATATAAAAATTCAAATAGCATGGGTGATTTACTTTACAATTAAAGAAATTTGATAAGTAAATATTTCATATATAAATGAATGTTATATATTTTAAAAGTCTTCATGTGAATTCTGAAAAACTGTGAAAACTTTTTCTAAATTACTTTTTACAACTTTAAAAAAAAGTTTTCATTATCATATAAGATAACAGACTTCATTATCACACGTTCATATCAGGCACTTTGCTCATATTCAGCTTCCATTACTCTTTCTCCTCCCTGAATTTGTGAGTCCTCTTCCTACCCTCAAGTAGTGCACTGTGACATTCTGTGCTATGTAGACACATTTTTAGATTCTAGGTTCTTAAGTAATACACAAAATCCAGAATACCAACATAGGCATTCTATCTTAAATGTATATATTCCTAAAAATTATAATTAACATTAAAAAAGGAAAATATGTTCAAAACAATACAGACATCACAGCTTTTAATACAAGATCATTTAGAAAGGAATATTTCAAGAAACAAACATATATATATGCATATATATATATATACACATATATTTTATATATACACACACATACATATATATACATATACATATGTATATATATTTTATATATACACACACATATATATGTATATACATATATGTATATACATATATATATGTATATATATTTTATACACACACATATATATATATATATATATATATATATATATATACACATATATGTATGTATATATTCGTGTGCATGTGTGTGCAGAGACTGGAGAATCCCTGGAGCTCACTAACCAAGAACAATAGAGGACTGTAATGGAAACATTATTTTGTATTATAGTTTAATAATGTTTTTAAATTAGGAATAATCTATTGTGTGAAATATGCATGCAATCAAATGTTAGCCTCCAAAAGATACATCCTACAAACATAGATGAATCTTTAAAAAGTTCTGGTGAGTAAAATAAAAGAACACATATTGTATTATTCTATTTATATAATGTAAATAACCTAAAATCATAAAACAAAAAAATGTAATGATAATTACTGATGGTAAAGCTAGGACTTGAAAGGTTATCTTTTTGTTTTCTTTTTTTTTTTTAATCTGTGGAATCTCTTTATTAGCTAATGAAAATGTATCTGGAGAGAGCTAAAGGTGATAGTTACATAATAATACCTAATGACTGTTGCAGTTACCTTCTCATTGCTGGGACACAACACGGGACCAAAAACAGCATATAGAAGGAAAGAGTTTATTTCAGTTTATACTCTCAAGGGGAATTTCATCATGGAATGGCACAGCAGAGTCTGATGTCACATCTTGTCATAGTGCCTGGAAAGTAGCAGCAAGAGGGAGTTTAATCTGACAAAGGGTGCTTAGGCTATAATTCTCCAAAGCGTGTTACAAGTGACACACATCCTCCAGCAAGGCTACACTTACAAGACAGAGAGATAGGGAGAGAAAGAAAGAGAACTAGAATGTCAAGGCCTCCAGCAGGTTAAATACAAGACTTAATCCCATACACGAGGCAATGGGGGACCTTTTACATTCAAACCACTACCTTGGCATTGGCATATACACTATGACTTGATAGTAGTTCCCTTGCATGTACCTTACCACTGCATTTAAAAAGCAATTCTGGGGATGGAGAGCTTGCTCACTGGTTTAAAGGGACTTGTTTGCAAAGCCTGAAGACCTAGCTTTGATATCCCAGTACCCACATAAAGTCAGAAGCACAAAGTGGCACATGAGTCTGGAGTTCATTTGAAGTGGCACTAAGCCCCGATGTACCAATTTTCTCTCTTTTGCTTGATATAGTTGCAAATAAATAAATAGACACATTTTTAAAAGGGCAATCTGCCAAAGTCTTTCCCTGAGTGAGGCTGGAGGAATTAGAGGGCCCCCCTCAAGCTGAGAGCATGATGTGTATGTATGTGAAGAGGGGAGCGTGGAGGAGTGACTGGATGAAAATCAGCTAGAAACTGAAAACAAATCTACCAATTAAATTGGAAAAATAAATATCCCATATATGTTTGCAATGCTTTCACTCAAGTCACTTTCAAGTGTGCAGGGAAGATGATGGCTTGAATTCAAGCAGAAACTTGGTATCTTTGACTGAGAGATTAAAACCTGAATCTGCATGTTTAAAGGTAGTTGTAAAATGAGAAGGGAATTCCAAGAAAGGAGAAAAACACAGAAGGCTAAATACAAAATTTGTAAATACACTCTGAACATACATTCTCTGACTCCCGAATTGCATAAACACAAGAGGAAACATTGAAGTTCACAGTGCAAAGTGACAGCTGGAAGTTTCTAAAAGGTGAGCAGGAACCACATTCTGCTCAGGAAATAAAGACTGAAACTTGATTTTTGATATCAAGTTGTTTCCTGCTAGTATAAGAATCAACATTAATCAGGGAAAGGTGACAGAATCTAGAACTGTATTGCATATTCTCCACAACGCTATGCAGAGCACCAAGTACCACCGATTCACCAAGAATGAATTTAATGGATATGAAAATCTTACAGCAGGAGATATTAGTACTATGTGTTAATATTATTGAGATTTTTGTAAGGAACTAATTAATTGGGTCAGATGACACAGGTATATGATTCCAGCTCATTGTGAAACTGAGAAAGGATTACAAGCCCAAGATGAAACCCTGTGCTCAAGGAAAAGTTCAGGGCCATCCTTAACAGCTGAGCAAGATCATAACTAAAAATTAATAAATTAATAAGTCAGTTAAGAACTAATAATTAAAAAAAATAGAAGGAGGCTTGGTAACCTATGGCGAAGTTTCACTGTTAGAGTCTAATATTCAATTTTAAACTGAAATACTTAAAGAAAAAAAATGCAGATGTAAAAATGTTTTAAAAAGTGAAATTCTAATAAATTGCCAATATTTGTTACATGAATCAAATGAATGTCTGCAATGCCAAACCATGTGTGGAAGAGATAGTGCTAAACATCTTTATATATTGCAAACAGTACTGGAAATAAACACAACTCCGTATGCTGATGAGAACCCTGTTACTGTGCATTACAGTCGAATATGTTCACATCTGTGCATTTTTCTCCTATGCATATTCATAAAAGATTACGCATACACACACAACACACACACACACACACACACACACACACACACACACACACACACCACACAGGTTTAAGACAACTCATAGCTACCTGAGCAAAGAAAGGCAAGACTGTAGATAATCAAATATCCTTAAATAGAATATCTTATTATGTTGTAGTCAGTGCATAAAATCTTCATTTTACAAATCAATGTTTCAATAGATTGCAATTGAAAATGAACATATGCTTCTAGAAGGAACATCAATTAATCCCATAGCACATGTGGGCAATGAAGAAGGTACAAAACAGCATCTCACACTTCAGAATGTTCTGTATATTCACTTGGTTTATTGAGCAATGTGTGTGTTATACTGGTGACCTTACTTAATAGTTATGATATTTGACTTTTAATAAGATTTTCCCAAAAAGTAATTTAAGAATATTTTTAAAACTGTAAGGAAAGATGAATAAACCAAAAGAAGGAACTACATGATTAACTAATTTTCTAAAGAAAATCAGCAATGGATCTGTCCCTAAAAAGCAACACGATAGTATAAATTAATATAATAGTATTTGTCAAATTTTTATGGTAAAATATAATACCATGTCAAAGTTTTACACAGGTGTGTTGGAAGAGCTGTCTGTGAATGAATATAGGAATTTTCAAGATAAATGTGGCAATTTATTTAAACTAAACAAATACAAAAACTTAAATTAATCATATGACAAAATGATAAGTATCTTTGAGAAATTTTCCATAGTTATCTTACCTAAATCATAAATTTCTGCATATGCGTATAGAAACACATAAGTTTTGGAAACATCAAGTCCCTCATTAAACTGATTTTTTTTGTGTGTGTGTGTGCAGGAAATGTCAGGATGTCTTTTAGCATCTACCAATCAGGCTTTGCACTATTTTGTAGCTGTATATTGAAAAATGTGGCGAAAGGAACAGAGGTTAGGTTTTAGCCCCACACATACCATGGCCTAGTATTCTTCTTGGCAAAATTACATGGCTTTTTGTAAAAGTTTGAAAATTGCTATGTATCCAGGAAAGTCATTGTTTGATTCTCTGTTGGGATTTTTTTTTTTTTCCAGAAAGCCACCTTTGTCAACTCCTCCAGAACTGATATCAATCATAATTATTACAATCTTGGATTTTCAAATATAAAATAAGCATTTTTCAATGCTATGTGAATAATAACTCAGAATCAATCCTATAAGCCAAGTTATATCTATTTCTTTAGATGTTGAGTTTCTTTGTCTTAGTCAGAGGTGCATTCCAATTACTTACGTTGCCACATCTTTGTCAGTGAGCGAACCCAATAACCATTCTGGGCCTGGTAAGTCACATTAATGGCTGTTGTGCACATAATCCTGCACAGAGTTTATAAAATCTAGGATGGGGCTGGAGTGATGGTTTAGCAGTTAAGGCACTTCCCTGCAAAGCCTAAAGACCCAGGTTTGATTTCCAACACCAATGTAAAGATGCACAATGTGGCACATGTGTCTGGAGTTTGTTTGCAGTGGCTAGAGGCACACCCATTCATATTCTTCCTCTCTCCTCTCAAATAAATCAAATAAAATATTTTTAAAAATTGGGATGGAAGTTAACATTTATTAATCATAAGACTTCTGTCAAGCATCGTTATGGAAACTTCCTGTTACAAGCAAAATGTCATCACTAAGAAAGGTGTAGAAAGACCATTTTAACTGTAGATTTAAAAAGTACTTTAATAAAGTTAGTAAACCTAAAAATAAAGAGAAGGAGTAAATTACAGAACTGGTGCTTGAACTGTATCTAACTTCAAGGATCATGATCTTCTTATATCTTTAGTAAATAAATAAATATGTATGTGCCATGAACGGAAAATTTATATGTGATTCAAGAACACATAACACCTGGGAGCTGTGATCAGGGCTTATGCTGCACACTCGGTCTAAATGCTAGTTTCATTGCTTTCGTAAAAGGAAAGCTATTTAACATGTCTGGTGTAAACATAGTTTTATTTTGTCAGGTTATTCGGAAAAAAATTAAATGAATTTATCACTGAGATTAACAAAATATATAATAGATTGTAGCCATGGTACTTGAAAGTGTTGGCCATACTGATTTTGTTTTATCCTTAATATTAGTGAATACAAATTTTCAAAATAAGTCTTGCACTAGTTTATTCTAAAAGAAAATACAAGGATATTGTGATTAGCTTTTACTAAACAAGATTTGGGCCTAGAAGATGGGTCAGTGAACTGCCTGGTATGTCCCACTAGTGTGAGCAGGAGAGTTCAGATCACCAAGACCCATATAAATGTTAGTGTGTGTGGCAGCCCACATGTGATAACAGCACTTGGAAGGTAGAGACGGGATCCTTTTGGTTAGCTGGTGAATTAGACTAGCATACTCATTTAGCCTTAAAGCAAGTGAGAGTTGCTGCCTTAGTAAATAAAGTTGAGCTTGGTTAAAACAGACACCAAACATAAAGAACCTTTGCAGTAGAAAACGATAAGAAGACATTTAATGTGTCACACTGGCAGATAAGACTGAGGTGGCCAAAGCAGACACCTGGACAGACAGGTGCCCAATAAGCCTTGCTCAGGTCTGGAGAGTATGCAATATAGACTTTACTGCCCCCCTAGGTATGTTTTCCAGTGGAAAAATACCACTATAGCTCCCAGTTTGAGAAGAGATTGCACTGAAACAAAATAGTAATTCCTTTACCAGATGATAGAGGTAAGAATGAAAATTCTTAATACATAGAAGTTGAAATGAAGATAGGGACAGTTGAAATGGATGGGGTGTATGTACTGGGTAATAGCAAGCTGCAGTGGCCATAATATCTGGGGTATGACTTCCTTTTGTTCTGGGCAATCAGGGCTTCATTGTGAGATGCTGAAACAGGAGGAAGGATCACAGAAGTGACACTCTCTTCTCACTCTGGCAACACTGATTTATCAAAGTGTGTTTTCCTTTTGTCTTGATGTGTTGTTTTGCTTTGAACAGTGCTTCTTACAGGCTGATTATATATATTATAGAGTATATATATTATACACATATATCGTCATAATCTTTGCACTCATTTGTTCAAACACATTTTTAGTTTGAGGTCCTCCTATTTTCCTGAACGCTGGGGCTCCTGGTGTGCAATCCTTGCTTGGGTATCATAGCAATCTTTACCGGTATTTTATTTCTGGATCATAGAGCAATTGGTTTGGTGGACATTACCTTTTGTTCTTATATTTCAGGAGTCAGGTATTCTTTACAAAGAGGCTGCTCTTTCCCTAAACAAAAGCAGGTAAAAAATAAATAAATAAATAAAATAAAACCTTCATATGGGAAACTCTTGAGGTTTCCTACCAAGTACTTTCTTGATCACAAATAATCAGGGCAACTACCATAAGGAAGTTTCAAGTTTAACCACATTCACAAGCTACCCTACATAGGCAGCAAGTAATGGAATTCCAGAAGAGTCAAAAGTCAGTAATGGAAAGGAAAAGTCACTTACTTCCTTCTCCCTTACATCATTTACTTTAATATTACATGATGGCCCTTGTTCTGGCTATCTATGACAGAATTGCAAATTAATTCAAAATATAGCAGTTTAAGATGACAGCACGCATTGATTTTTCTTATAAAACTGTACTTTGTATGGTTAGACACTATTGACTTTTCTCTGCTTCGTACCGGGGAGGTTGATGAGTTAGATGAGAATGAGGGATTCCCTCTCAAGGAAGTTCACTCACATAGTGACAAGGTAATGTTTCTCAAATAGGTGCCCAGTTACAGTGTGTGGGCCAAACCTGCAATTTATCCTATATGGGCCATTTCTTGCTCCTGAGTCAGCCGGGTTAGCACTCTGAGGCTCATTTCAATAAGAAAGCATTCTAAAGGACTAAAAGAAGATAGCACAAGATTTCATCTGAGAAATCAAAAAACCTTCCCATAATATTTGTTTGGCCAGACATATTCCTCAGCCCATCTTGATGTCCCCATTTCCATACAGGAAAAGATAAACTAGATTCAATGGAAAGGGAATTATACTCCATGGCTTTGGAGCAGTAGCAAATATATTTTTTGTCAGCATCAATCAGCCTCTTAATAAGTCAACAGTACTTCTAATAAATAAATGAATGAATGAATCTAAGAATGACTTGCTTTTCTGTCTTCCTACCCTCATTTTTCTCAAGGGCATCCCTAGTGAACTTTCCATGAGTTCTAATGAGTAAAGCTAACATTTAATTAAGATACACAGAATGAATCCATATATGTGGCTAAAAGATAAGCTCATCAGGCAGGTAATTATGGCAAACTAAAATTCGGAGTCAGATTTTCATTCCAGTAATCCAATGCTAGAAAACAAACTGAAATGCCAAACAATAAACTGTGATGTTGTGTCCTCAGATAACATCTTTCTAATTGCAATTCTTGCTGTAGAGAACAGCAATTAGAAAATTGCATATGCCAAGAAAAGAGTCCCAGAAAAGGCCTCAGGATTCTGGCTCACCATTGTTAATGAAGTCATACAATCTGTCTTCACTTATTAATGTTTTTAATCGGAGGACAGCTGAAAAGTAAGGCCCATTTAAAGTGAAATTACAGAAAGGCAAAAAAGACTTTGATAAATACATTTGAAAGATTCATATTTTGTCAGCTCCTCAAGTGGTGAACTTCTGTGGCTTTTTGGACATTTGTATTTCCAATCTAAAGAAATTTCTTGTTCAAAGACTCACCCTCCCTTGTATCTGTGCCTTTGAAGTGTTCCCTTGGATCTCATAGACTATGAGTAGCCAAATGATTTTGGCATATGTGGCATAGAGTGATTACAAATTGAATCTTTGTATTAAATATTTTACCTTTTGGTCTGTCACTGTCACTATATGCTTAGAGTTCAAACCATGTTGTTTGACCACTTAATGTTGCAGTTAAGCAGAAAGACAAACATCACTGGGGAAAATAACAACAGTGTAACCTGAGAGTCTTTACACACAAATTTTCACATGAAAAGAAATGAAAGAAGGATGATGTTTCATGCCAATTACAACAAACAAACAATACAGGAGGCTTGCATGTTATACAGAGTTTCTTTAGACATGCTTAATGAAACTGATTATAGCACCTTATTACATAGATTGTCAGTGATGAAGTGTAACTTGCTCTTTGAAACTTGATTTTAGAAACATGCTTCAAGTTACAACTTTAAAGTATTGTAATTGACATGATCAAAACACATAAAGCATTTCCTAGATAAGGATTAGATGAGTGGTATCACTTGAAACACTTTCAATCATAACATTAGCTTTATAAAATCCAGCCATTATCACATGTAACATCCAGAGCTATAACGTTTTAAAAAAAACTTTACATTACACAGTCCTAGGGACCTGCTAATGATCATTTAGAAACAATCTGAGGCTTCTCATACTACACATTAATAAATATAAGTTCATGTTCAATGTTGATGTATCCTATTTTCATTAAATTGGGAGAAATGCTAAAGGGTTATATCAATACACATTCATTAGGTACTTTTGTTAAGTTACTCCATAAAATGTCTTAAGTTATGACTTTAATTATTTTCTGTTTCATAAAAAAGTAACAAATCATTCAGAGAAGTTTGTATATGAAATGAGAAGTGAATGATTAAGACTCATGGTAGAAAATAATCCTTCCAGATAACTGGCAGATATCATACTGACCTTGCTTTTATAAACAAAACACAACCCATTGCTTCTTCATTTTAACTTGGAGATTAGGTGTAAAATTGTTCATATGTGTTCATGTATGTATACAGTATGCTAATGTACACTGAAGTTTGAAAGACACTGTTATGTATTTCTTTTTTTGAGACAGGAAGCATGTCAGATTAGCTTTATTCTTATTGAGTATTTAATACTTATTCCTTTTTCATACAGTATATTTAACTTAACTTGATCTACTATGTAGTATTTAATAAGACTAATTAATACTGACTTATCACCATTTATTATTTTATTATTATTCTAAGTTGCCTACAGGAAAATATATTTACTTCTTCACTGAAACTATAAGTGATCAAATGATTTTACTTTTTTGTCAGCTGTATCCCTTTGAAAATCATAAGTTGTGATAATTAGTATAACAGTGATTTTTACCATACTTTAATCAGTTACTATGTTCCAACAGATATATTTTTATAAATCAAATTAAGACACAAAAAACACCTGAAATGCAAGTGTTATTTGTTTTTAACTTTTTAGAGATATGGTCTCACTATGTAACCAAGGGCGGCCTTGAACTAATGATCCTCTTGTCTCTGCTTCCAAAGTGCTGAGATTAAAAGCTTATACCTGCATACCCCACTATATACATAAAATTGTTCCAAATTTAATTGGGGAAGTTAATGACTGCAAGTCTGTTACATTCCCAAGACAACACACCATTGGACTCAGGACCCAAACATAAGCCCTTGGATTTGTAGCCTATAAAGTTATGAAGAAATAAACGTGTTGATTAATCTACACAGTCTGTAGGACTATATTATGAAATATTAATAGCTAAAACAAGGCAATGCTTCACCCTTTATCTTTTGACTAAGAAAGTGCATGCTTGGTGGCTATACTCCATTGGCATGTAAGAGAGGCAAGTTGGGAATTAAAGGGATTTAAAAAATGTGCAACAAGCTGGGAGTGGTGGTGTGTGTCTTTGATCCCAGCACTTGGGAGGCATAAATAGGAAGATCAAAGAGAGTTTGAGACCACCCTGATACCGAATAATGAATTCCAGGTCACACTGGGCTATATCCCCGCCATGGAAAAGCTAAATAAACAAACAAATATAAAGGATGTGGAATAGAAATTTTATGTTTCAATGAATTTGAAATTTCTAAAGGTTTTGTTTTAATATTTTTTTCTTTATTTGAGAAAGAGAGAGAGAAAAATAGGCGGGGGAGGGGGGGAGATTGAGAGAAAATGGGCATACCAGGACCTCTACCTACTGCAAACAAACTCCACATGCATGCTCCCCCTTGGGCATCTGACTTAGATGGGTCTTGGGGAATCAAACTTGAGTCCTTTGGCTTTGCAGGCAAGTACCTTAGCCACTAAACCATCTCTGCAGACCTGAGTCTGAAATTCATTGAGCATCCTTATTGAGAAATGGGAGACAACCCAAACTGTTGATGTGAGGCTCAGAGGGAGGTCACTATTACAGACATGAATCTATTGATTGTGTAGTAACTTGTAAAATGTTGAAACCTTATGAAAAGTTGAAATTGTACACATTTACTTACTATGAACATAGTTGTATAGAGTTGTTGGTTTATATTCCTTGATGGTTATAATTATGAATAATTCATTTTGAAACTTTTTGCAAAAGAGTAGATATAAAACTCATGGCAGTACTTAAAGAAGTTGTTTCACAAGTGAAGAAAACCCCAGGGCAAGTTGAAATGCTGAGAACATGGGGATAAGATCATTGAACAATTTATATGTGTTTTAGTGAACTAATCCCCAGTTGAGAATATGGTGATATTTTAAATACAAGTGCAATCAGCCTTAAAAACTGAAGGACACATTTAGTGAAGAAATCATTCATAACAATTTGGATTCTGCCCATTGCTGGCTTAATAAGCTTCTGCAATTCAACATTTATTTACCTTTCTTATTTATTTAGTTATTTGGTTAGTTATTGTTATTTACTTGAGACAGGATATTCAGGTAATCACCTAGGTTAACCTCAAATTCACTATACTCCTGCCTCATCCTGCTGAGGGCTAGAGTTACAGCTGTGTGCCACGGTGTCCAGTTTAAAGTGGCAATTTTAGAAGGAGGAAAATATGATGAATAAAGAGAAACTAATTGAGAGGGGGAAGGATATGATAAAGAGTGGATTTGTGAAGGAGAAAGTGGGGGGGGAAGGGGATGGAATTATCATGGTTTGTTCATAATTATGGAAGTTGTAAATAAATGAGTTTAAACAAAATAATGTGGCAATTTTACCAAAATATGATTTTATTACTGAAGAACAGAAGAAATTAGCCAGATAAGCTACAATGGTAACAGAGTGAATCCATCACTTTACATAGGATGTGTGTTTGGGTAGAATTTTATGGCAACAATTTGCAGGTTGGACAAAGAGCCATATAAGCCCTAAAATAAAACATCAGGCTACTATCTGAAGTCTACCATTACTTTGGCAATGAACTTTAGAGAACACAAGGATTCTACTTGACCTCATCTTGATTTTCCCATTAACATTTAGAAAAAGATAAATTAGGATAAGTTATAAAAATATTTGCATCAGGGCTGGAGGGATGGTGTAGCAGTTGAGGTGTTTGCCTGCAAAGATTCCACTAGCCCATATTAGCCAGATGCTCAGGGGGCACACGTGTCTGGAGTTAGTTTGCAGTGGCTAGAGACCCTGGTGCACCTATTCTCTCTCTCTCTCTCTCTCTCTCTCTCTCTCTCTCTCTCTCTCTCCTCTTTCATCAAGTAAATAAATAAACAAAAATAAAATAAAAATATTTGCAGCAGTGCTCCCTCAAAATTTTAAAGACCACAATATGGACATGGCCTTTGGAGATTTGACTTTTTTTCTCATGGTATTAGCAGATTTAGAGGTGCATATGTACTTGTGCAGTAGATACAATTATAAGATTGAATTAAAAATAAGTAATACTCATCAAAATTTGCCTTAAGTTCCTTCCTGAAGTCTGTAGAAACACTAAATTTATGTTTAATTTTAAACATATAAGACATAGGGATATAAGCAGTGATGGAGGAGCATGCTCAGTGATGGTGAAGTCTACATAATTAGCCTCCTCAAAGTTGACAATTATTCAAGTTTCTGGAGAGCTGTTTAAAAATATCAAACAACAACAATGCACTTCCATAAATTATAAGTAATTTGTGCATCAAACAATATGTACAATAAACTATACAGTTAACTTGGACCAGCTGCCTGTGCCTACCATTACAGCTGCTTGCAAAGTATGCAATTTATGTTTTATGCAGAAGAAAGAGGGAGGGATTTTAAAAAACATGTTCAAAGTTGATTTATAAACAGTCTTTTCCTGAAACTTTTAACCACTATAAGCTCAAAACAGTAGCATTTTGCCACTTTGTCTCATGTTAGTCTTTTCCTATTATGGTTAAGTTGAGGCGCATGTCTTTAATCCCAGCACTAAAGAGGCAGAGGTAGGAGGATCACAATGAGTTGGAGGCCAGCCCGAGACTACATAGTGAATTCCAGGCAAGCTTGGGCTAAAATGAGACCCTATTTTGAAAAAGCAAGCCAACAAACAAGAAAAGGGTCAAGGGTCTCAAAATATTTTCTTCAAGACTATCATTTGAAATATATTAGTCATATATTTATCTTGGAGATTTTCTTAAAATATGACTTATTTCAGTTATAAAAGGCACTGCAATGACTAATAAAAGGATATTTCATAGTAAATAATTGACTATGAAATTCTGAAAATTGCATATATTTTTCATAAAAGTTAAAGAAACATTAGCCAGGCGTGGTGATGCATGCCTTTAATCCCAGCACTTGGGAGGCAGAGGTAGGAGGATCACTGAGAGTTTGAGGCCTCCAAGACTACATAGTTAAATCCAGGACAGCCTGAACCCAGAGTGAGACCCTACCTTGAAAAAAAATAAAAATGTTAAAGAAACAATGTTTCCTATTTGTCCCTGAACAAGCCTCAGAATGGCATCATATCAGTATCTTTTGCTATTTCCTGAAATAGCACATTTAAGTTGATAACAAATAAATAGCATGTTTATACAGTAATGACTGGCTTCCTATGTATATAAAAATGGCACAAAATCTAGGAAGAATGCTAGACGCAGGACAACAATTTTAGAAAAGAATACCTGGCAAACTTAATTTATGTTAAAGTAAGGTTTTGTTTCTATTACTACTACATATGGTAATTAGGATTTGAAACCCATAAGATCATGTCTTAGCCTGAATGTTGGTATCCCCTTAGATTCATATGTCTTGGTATGTCTTGATATGTCTTGGATGTGTCTGCTCATCAATTTGCATAATGAAAATAAATGGCCAATGCCATGGTGTGGAGAAATCTGAAAAGATGGAGCCTGTTATGGGCCATTAGGCCATAAGGATAGCTTCCTTGTGAATGGGATTCAAGCACTTATAAAAGAGGCTTTGTAGGGTCTTTCTCTCTCATTTCCACTTTCCACTTTGAGAGGGCAATGTCCCCCCCATAGGAGGTAGGATGGACCTGATGTCTTAGAAACAGAAAAGTTTCCTCTTTAGACAACAGAATCTTGGTGATTTGATCTTGGCCTCCTAAAATGTGACAAAATAAATTTGTGTTCATTATTATTTATCTAATCTATAATATTTGGTTATAGTATTAGGAACAGAAAAAAATGAAATGAAATCCCAAGAGTAGAAATATTAGGAAGTAGAAGTTTTGGGAAGAATTTAGGTTATGAATGAAGAATGCCCTTAAAGTGGGTTAATGTACCAGTCAGTGACCTACATGGGAGATTATTGCCTTCTTTTGCAATGTGTAGAAACTGTGAGGATACAACATCTGTGAAGCAAAAGATGTGCCCTCACCAGACATCCCAATTTTTTGGACTTTGGACTTAGAATACCCAGCTTCTAGAATGGTGAAAAATAAAATTGAGATGCTTTTATGTTACCAAATATAAAGCATTTGGTATAGCACAGAAAGGAGCTAAGGCAAACAATTATGCACATATTAGAATGGCTGCTATTTTTAGAGAACAGATCACAGAAAATACCAATAAAGCTATCAATGAACTAAAGAACATTGCTTGTGGGTATATAACCAGGTCCAGTCCCCTGGGAAGAAAGATTGGTATTTTATTACAAAATTAAGTACTCTTACCATAGTATCTACCAATAAACGGAAACCTTTCACTGCACCAAGATAGGATTTTTCTGCCAATCTATTCAGAATTGCCAAAATCTGGAAGCAATTGCAGTGTCAATGGTGGGTGCATAGAAAGATCACACTATCTAGACAATAGTCTATTATGCAATGCTAAAAAAGAAACAGACAATCAGACCAGAAAAAGAAACACAGGAAGCAGTAATGTGCATTACAAATGAAAGAGTCCAATCTAGAATCATTGCACATAGCATAATTCCAGCTATTCTGAATAGTAACACTATGGAGGTATCAAAAACATCAGCATTTGGTGCAGACAGTGTGCTGGTTCTGCACAGCCAACTGGAGTGAATAGGCTATACCTCTGTTTCCTGGCTCCTCCCTCCTCCCTGGTCTGGATTCCCTGAACCAGTCTGTGTGCAGACAAGCATGGTAGTCTGTAATGAGTAGGCCAGATCCCTGTTTCTGGGATACTCTGGCCTCCCTGGACTGGGTTCCTTGCACTTGTCTGTGTACTGGAGGGTGCTACAAAAAGTAGTCCAGATCTCTTTAGCCTTGCTCCTCCCAGCCTGTGGTATCCTGAATGGCCACTGGGTACCAATATCCATGTTCACCTTAGTCAGAGAGTACATGAGCCAAAGGACAAAAACTTGCTTCATCCTTAAAAATTTAATAAAATAAATAATTTTCTAAAATGGGTAGATAAAAACTAAAAAATGCAATGAAAGTCATGAAACTGAGAGATCTCCACCAAGGATGCCTGCTCCTACAAAGGAAGCCTCCAATGAAATCATAGAGAACTCAACAGAAATTAATTCTCAAAATGAAAATTCAACAATTAATGAGTCATTGATCAAAAAAATTGCTGAACTAGAAGCAAACTATCAAAGAACCAAAAATCATATGAAGGAAAATGAACATAATAGTCACCTAGAGCATTCATCTTTTGACAGTAGGCTTAACTTAATTGAAAAAAAAAAAAAAAAACAGTAGGACCCATGAAAAGATATGAATAAATTGAAGGTAAATCAATAAATGAAATATCTTAACAACCAGTTGATTAACTTTATTTTTTTAATTGTTATTTATTATTTATTTATTTGAGAGCAACAGACAGAAAGAGATAAAGAGACAGAGAGAGAGGGAGAGAGAGAGAGAGCGAGAGCACAGAGTGGGTGTGCCAGCACCTCCAGCCACTGCAAACGAACTCCAGACGCGTGTGCCCCCTTGTGTGTCTGGCTAACATGGGTCCTGGGGAATTGAGCCTCAAACATGGGGTCCTTAGGCTTCATAGGCAAGTGCTTAACCACTAAGCCATTTCTCTAGCCCCAGTTGATTAACTTTAATGAAGACTTGATCAAATGCAAGAATGAACTACAGAAAGCAACAAGAAAATCAGAGCTCGTGAACTCAAATTGAAATCATACCTCAAAAAAAGAGATGGACATGATGTAAAATAACACAATAGTAAACAAAAAGCAAATATAAAATTTAAAATCCTCTCTAGAAACCCTCACTAACAGTTACTCATGTATAATACAGAATCTCTGACCTGGAAGACAAGACAAAAGAAATTGATTGGGAAGCCAAAAACTTTGGAAATTACAAAAAAATCGAGTGAACAGAACAAACTATTAGGGAGCTGTGGGACATCAGAAAATAACCAAACATCTGGACTATTGGTTAACACTCTTAACAATGAAAAGAAACAGAGGGCCTTAAAGAAACAAGAGAGAAACAATTCACAATATGCAAAAGCAATCCAATCAAAATTATATAGGGTTTATTAATGGAAATGAAAATCAGAGGTGCCTGAAATGGAACACTTCAAAGTTTGAGAAACTATGCCTTCCAAACCAAGCTACTCTACCCAACAAAAGTATCCCTCATAATAGATGGTGGAAGAAAAAACTTCCCATCGATTGATTATATGAATACAAAGACAAACCTACAGAGAATACTTGAGGGAATACTCCACACACAACAGTCAAACAAACAATCTCAAGAGCCAGCAAGAAGAAAATCCATTACTAGAAGAATTGATAACTAAGATGTGGTATATCTACACAATGAAATTCTATACAGCAGTAAGAAAAAAATGACACAATGAAATTTGAAGAAAAATGGCTGAACCTGTAATAGATCATTCTCAGTGAACTTATCCAATCACAGAAAGAAAATTGCCACACACTCTCACTCATCTAGAGTACCTACTCTGAATCTACCTAAGATGCCTTACATACCCAGCAAGCATCTCATGGAGTAGACATTAGGATGGGTGGGGAGGGAGGGGAGGGCAAGAGAGAGGGTGGGAAACACAAATCTAGACCCAAATGGCCAGGGTACCATAAAATTCTATATCCTAAAAGGCAGAACAAATGGCTAAACCTTCACCAGGCCCTTAGAGGGAACACCTTAGCCACAAGACACTGGAGAGGGTATGATGAAGACTGACATTAATATTATACAGCCTCTCTCTCTCTCTCTCTCTCTCTCTCTCTCTCTCTCTCTCTCTTCTCTCTAACTCTTTTATATTAGTTATCTTTCTCTTCCTTTTCTTAGTGGGCACTGACCTGTAACTCCCAGTACCAGTATGTGGCTGTCATCCACAATGAGCTGTTAATCAGACAGACCTACAAGGTTTCCTAAAAGAAAGACAGATTTCTGTCAGACTACTTGATGACCCACCAAAGATTAGTGGTAAGACCCTACTGCTGAAGACACCTTCTGGGGTTGACACATAAAATGAAATCACATAGAGAGAAGCTGGAAGAGAGTCAGTCCCCAGTTAGCACATCAAGTACCAGAAGGTGCTACATGAGCAGCTGGGGTAAAATGACCAATATCTGTCCAAGCAACTCATGTTCTAATCTACTTAGCAGAAAATAACCTGTCATGATGCTCACACAAATGCAATAGTGGCACATAGCCATGGTGGGAAGCCAACTGCTCTTGATTTGGCTAACTGATACTCTCAGTGGTATTTGGCTACAGCTGGGAAACATGTCAGAACTGTAGCCAAACATAAGCACACTCTCCATTATCACCAATCGTGGGCTACAAGAAGGTCTACACCTGTTAAATTTTCTGTAAAAAAGTAAGGGTTATCTCATTTATCTAGTGCTAACTTATTCTCCATTGGAGAATATGCTTCTCTTTTATCAGATCCTAAGGAGAGAGCCACCCCATCATACCTCAAAAGGGCCCCAACTGAAACTAAGAACAATTGGTGAAACAAGCAAGGGTGCTCTTTTCATGGTGAACTGGGTACCAGCACAATGGTGAAGGAGATCAACACAGAGAAAAAGCAACTCCTACCAAATCAGAGATCCAGAGATCCAGAGGCCCCCAACACCTTATCACTGAAGCAGACCAAAAATGAGCCCAACATGGCTCAGGGAAATTTTGTGGAAGAGGGGGCAGAAAGAATGTCAGAGCCACATGGCATGATATGCAGAGACATTTCTCCTACCGAACACTGTGGGCTAACCCCACGATGCATGACCCATATACCTCAAGAAGGAGGGGCCAGGGGGAGGGGGTAGGACACAGATAAGCCTAACAATGGTACCAAATTGACTGTATTTGCTTAGTACAAAACTAATTTAAAAAAAAAAATAAAGAGGGCTGGAGAGATGGCTTAGCAGTTAAGCGCTTGCCTGTGAAGCCTAAGGACCCCAGTTCGAGGCTCGGTTCCCCAGGTCCCACGTTAGCCAGATACACAAGGGGGCGCACGTGTCTGGAGTTCGTTTGCAGAGGCTGGAAGCCCTGGCGCGCCCATTCTCTCTCTCTCCCTCTATCTGTCTTTCTCTCTGTGTCTGTTGCTCTCAAATAAATAAATAAATAAAAATTATAAAAAAATAAAAAAAAATAAAGAAAAGAAGAAAATCACAATAACCAAAATTGACTAGGGTCAAAATAGTACAAAACACAAGAAAGCACCAAACCCCATAAAACATATCATCATGGAAGGAATTAATTCAAACCTGCAAGTAATAACCTTAAATAGCAATGGTCTTACTCACCCATCAATAAAATCTCTGACCAAATTGATCGGGAAAAAAAAAGAGCAGTCTCAAATTAACAAAATCAGAAATAAAAAACAAGAGATCAAAACAGCCATCAATGAAATTGGAAGAATCATCAGGACATAATTCAAAAACCTCTACTTCACAAAATTAAATGAACTGGAAGAAATGGATAAAGTACTAGATACATACCACCTACCAAAACTGAACACTGAGCAAAACAACTGGGCATCTACCCTAAAACCTTCAAACCACAAGCCAGAGAGATTTGCTCAACCATGTTTGTAGAGGCTCAATTCGTAATAGATAAGAGCTGGAATCAACCCAGAGGTTCACCACTAGAAGAATGGATAACTAAGATGTGGCATATCTACACAATGGAATTCTATACAGCAGTAAGAAAAAAATGACACAATGAAATTTGGGAAAAATGGTTGAACCTGGAACAGATCATTTTCAGTGAACTTACCCATTCACAGAAAAAAAAAAAAAAATCGCCACATAGTCTCATTCATCGATAGCACCTAACCTGAATCTACCCAAAATATCTTACACACCCAGCAAGCATATCATGGACTAGGATGGATGGGGAGGGAGGGGAGGGCATTGAAAGGGTGGGAAACACAAATATAGACCCAAATGGCCATGGTACCATAAAATTCTACTTCCTAAAGGCAGACCAAATGGCTGAACCTTCACTAGGCCCTTACAGGAAATATCTGAACCACAAGACACCAGAGAGGGTATGATAAAGACTAACCTTAATCTTTTACATCTTCCCTCCCTCTCCCTCTCCCTCTCCATCTCCCTCTTTCTCTCTTCTCTCTAACTCTTGTATATTAGTTATCTTTTTCCTCCTTCTCTCAGTGGGGACTGACCTGTATCTCTCAGTACCAGCATGTGACCATCATCCACAATAAGCTTTTGATCAGAGAGACCTACAAGGTTTCCTAAAAGACAGACAGATTTCTGTCAGAGTACTTGATGACTCACTAAAGGTTAGTGGTAAGACCCTACTGCTGAAGACACCTTATGTGGTTGACATGGAAAATGGCTGGAAGATGGAAGAGAGTCAGTCCCCAGAGGGTCAGTATGTCTAGTGCCAGAAGGTGCTACATGGACGACTGGGGGAAAATGACCAATATCTTTCCAAGAAACTCATGGTCTAACCTACTCAGCAGCAATAACTTGTTGTGATGCCCACACAAGTGCAATAGTGGCACACAGCCATGGTGGGGAACCAACTGCTCTTGATTTGGCTTACTGATCTCCTCAGTGGTATGGGACCCATAGGTGGATCTGGGAAACAAGTCAGAACCATATCCAAACATTAGTCCAGTCTCTAATATCAAGCTATCATCAATCATGGGCAACAAGAGGGCCTATACCTATTAAATTCTCTATAAAAACAAAGTAAGGGTTATCTTATTTGACCTGGTTCTAACTTACACTCCATTGTAGAATCTGCTTCTCTTTTTCAGATAGATGTAGAACCTAAGGAGAGAGCCACCCCATCATACCTCCAAAGGGCCCCGGCTGAAACTAAGAAAAATTGGCAAAACAAGCAAGGGTGCTGTTTTCCTGATGAACCGGATACCAGCACAAGGGGGAAGGAGATAAACAAAGAGAAAAATCAACTCCTAACAAACCAAAGAACCAGAGCCCCAGAGCCCCCAACACCTCATCACTGAAGCAGGCCAAAAATGAACCCAACATGGCTCTGGGAAATTTTCTGGAATTGGGGGTGGAAAGAAAGTCAGAGCCACATATTGGGTCATGATATTCAGAGACATTTATCTTATCTATAACTGTTGGCTAACTCCTCCATATACCTCAACAAGGAGGGGCCTTGGGGAGGGGGCAGGTCACAGATGAGCCTAATAATGGTACCAAACTGACTATATTTTCTGAATACAAAACTAATTAATAAAAAGAAGAAGAAGAAAAAAGAGATTGAAAAGTTAATCCAAAACCTCACCAAAAAGAAAAGTCCAGGAGAGGATAGCTTCTCAACTGAATTCTATCAACCTTTCATTGAAAATTGAAACCAGGGCTGGAGAGATGGCTTAGCGGTAAGCGCTTGCCTGTGAAGCCTAAGGACCCTGGTTCGAGGCTCGGTTCCCCAGGTCCCACGTTAGCCAGATGCACAAGGGGGCGCACATGTCTGGAGTTCGTTTGCAGAGGCTGGAAGCCCTGGCGCGCCCATTCTCTCTCTCTCCCTCTATCTGTCTTTCTCTCTGTGTCTGTTGCTCTCAAATAAATAAATAAAAAATATTTAAAAAAAAAAAAAAAGAAAATTGAAACCAATTTTTCCCAAACTGTTCAGCATAATGGGAGACCAGGGATTCCTCCTTGACTCCTTTTATGAAACTTGCATCACCCTAATAATCAAAACCAAACAGAGATGCAACAAGAAAACAAAATTATAGACCTATATCCCTAATGAACTTAGATACAAAGATCCTGAACAAAACACTAGCAAACTGAATTCAACAACACATCAAAAGCATTGTGCACCTTGACCAAGTAGGCTTCTTCGCAGGGTTGCAAGCATGATGTACATATGGAAATCAGTCAACTTATTATATCACTTAAACAAACTGAACCATAAGAACCACATGATCATCTCAATTGATGAAGACAAGGCCTATGACAAAATACAGCAAGACTTCATGCTCAAAACACTTGAAAGAATAGGCATGGAAGGTTTATATCTCAACACAATAAAGGGAATATAATGCTTGTTAGGAGCAATAATTAAAAGTAAAAACAGGATGCTAGAAGCAATAGTTAGAAGTAAAATGGGAACTGTTAGAAACAATAATTAGAAGTAGAAATTGGGCACTCACTCAGAAGTGGTATGGTTGCCATGGCAATCAGTGGCCAAGACCAGAGACTGACCAGAAACTGGCTGCTCTGATGAACAGCATTCACTCAGCAGTGGTGAGATCACATGGCAGCCAGGGGTCAAGACCGAAGACTGACCAGAGGCCCTCTATGAGCTGATATGTAAATGAATTAACCCTAAGGTGGCCATCAGCAGCCAAAATGATGGAGGAAAAAAATGGGTATAAATTCCCAGCAAAACTCTAGAAATTATCACTCAACTCAAAGAGGCAGACTCCACGTCTCTCTACCTATGTTGACACCTGCTGCTAGGAGAAGCAGCAGCTAATGGGACCCCTTGGTAGCCTGGTACATAGAAGAGCAAGGTCTGGACACAGACATTGCCACCTGCATACCAAGTGAGGTCACTTGTGATTGCCCCAGGCAGTTAGTTCCAGAAGGCTAGGGTAGTTGAGAGGATAAGGGAAAAGGGAATAGGCTTAATTAACATGTGTGAAGAGTGAATGAAGTGTGTAAACTGAATCAACATAATCTGCCTCTTGACTAATGAGTTTAGTGCTTTGACAAAGCTACTAAAACCCAAATGATACATAATGGGGAAAAACTCAAGGAGTTCCAACTGAGGTCAGAAATATGACAAGTGTATCTACCCTCACCACTGCTCTTCAACATAGTACTAGAAATAGTAGCCTAAGCAATAAGACAGGAGAAAGAAATAAAAGGGATTCAAATTGGAAAAGAAGTCAAGTTGGCCCTATTAGCAGAAGACATGAACCCATATATAAGTGATCTGAAATTCTCCATCTAAAAACTTCTAAAGATGATAAATTACCTCAGCAAAGTGGCAGGATACAAAATCAATGCACAGGGCTGGAGAGATGGCTTAGCGGTTAAGCGCTTGCCTGTGAAGCCTAAGGACGCCGGTTTGAGGCTCGGTTCCCCAGGTCCCACGTTAGCCAGATGCACAAGGGGGCGCACGCGCCTGGAGTTCGTTTGCAGTGGCTGGAAGCCCTGGCGCGCCCATTCTCTCTCTCCCTCTATCTGTCTTTCTCTCTGTGTCTGTCGCTCTCAAATAAATAAATAAATAATGACCAAAAAAAAAAAAAAAAACAAAATCAATGCACAAAAATCAGTAGCTTTTCTATGTGCAAAGGACAAATATACAGAAAAGGAAGTCAGTGACTTTGTCCCATTTTCAGCAGCAAAAAACAAATAAATAAATAAAATAAATACCTTGGAATAACAGTAACAAAGGTTGTGAAAGACCTATGTAATGAAAACATAAAACAATTCAGGAAAGAAACAAAGGAAAATGTGAGAAGATGGAAATACCTCCCATGCTCCTGGATAGATAGAATTAATATTGTGAAAATGGCAGTTCTACCAAAAGCAATATATAGCTTTAACACAATACCAATGAAAGTACCAGCATCATTCTTCCAAGAGATTGAGAAACTGATCTCAAAATTTATATGGAATGGCAGAAGGCCTCAGATATCCAAACATATCTCAGAAAAGAAAAGAAAAGAAAAGAAAAGAAAAGAAAAGAAAAGAAAAGAAAAGAAAAGAAAAGAAAAGAAAAGAATAAAGCTTTCTGGCCATAGCACCATACCCAATCTAGAGCTATATTACAAAGCCATGGTGACGAAAGCAGCATGGTACTGAAATAAAAACAGAAACATAGACCAGTGAAACAGAATTGAAGAATCAGATGTTTGGTCAAGTAACTACAGCTGCTTAATCTTTGACAAAGGTGACAATAATGTAGACAGGAGGAAAGACTGCATATTCAACAAATGATGTTGGACAAATTGAATGACCATATGTAGAAAAATTAAATTAGAACCACCCACTTTTTCATTACACATAACTGAAGTTCAAATGGATTAAAGACCTCAATATAAGACCGGAAACACTTCAACTACTGGAAGAAAAAAAAAAAAGAGGAACTCTGTATAGTATAGGACTGGTTAAAGAACACCTTATCACAGTAAGGATAACAAACATTACAAAATCAAATGAAAACAAATGTTGGAGAGGCTGCGGAGAAATAAAAACACTCATTCCTTGTTGATGGGACTGTAAGCTGGTACAACCACTACTGGAATCACTATGGAGACTCCTGAAAAAGATGAATATAGTTTTCAACAGACCTTGTTATTCCCTTATTGGGCATTTACCCTAAAATCTCCAAATCTCAGTTCAAAGATATTTGCTCCACCACATTTATAGCTGCTCAATTCATAATAGCAAAACCTGTAATCAATCCAGGTGCCCATCATTGGATTAATGGATAAGTAAGAGTTGATATATCTACACGATGGAATTCTATTTATCAGGAAGAAAAAAAATGACACTTTGAAATTTGTAGAAAAATATTGCAACTTAGAACAGATCATTCTACGTGAACTCCCACAATCATAGAAAGACAACCATAACATGATCTCACTCATAGGTAATTCCTAATCTGGATCAGCCTGAGATGCTGACATACCTGAATAGCATTTGGAGGCATGGACAATAAAGAGGGTAGGGTTTAGGGGAAGGGGAAGGATGGGAGGAGATGAAACCTATCCTCAAATTCATCCTGTCTCTCTTTATTCCCTGTATTTTTCTTTTTTCTTTTCCCTTGGTGCTGGCCTGTAATTACCAGTACCAGGATATGGTCTACATCACAATGAGCTATTGATCAGAGAAACCAAGTAGCACTCCCAAAACAAACAAGGCAGACTTCTGTGAGAGCACTTGATTACCCACCTACTGCTGACAACACCATATGCTATTGGCATGGTCCATGGAGAGGTCCTGTTGAATCCAGAGGAGAGCCAGTCCCTAGACAATTAGCCCATCTAGTGCTGGAAGGTGCTACATGAGCTACCAGTGGAAAGTGGCCAATATCTGCCCAAGTAACTCAAAGTCTCAGAGACTCAGAAGCAAATAACCTGATGTGATGTTCACACAAGTACAATAGTGGAACATAGCCATGGTGGATAAATAACTGCTCTTGGACTGGCTAACAGAATGCTCATTGGAAAAGAAGCCATATCTGGAACTTGTAAACAAAGTCAGAATCATATCCATATAATGATTTCACTTTCCATTGTCAAGTTTCCAGTAATCTTAGACTATAAGATAGTCTACACCCTTTTAATTCTCTCTAAGTTAATAATGGTTATCCCATTTAACTGGTGCTGACTTCATTCTCTGTTGGAGAATCTTTTTCTCTTTTTCAGATGGCAGTTGGACCTGAGGAGACAAAGGACACAGTGCACTACACCCAGGCCCCAGCTGAAACCACAGAAGAATTGGGGAAATGAGCAAGAGTGCTGCTTTCTTAGTGAATCTGATATCAGCACAAGGGTGATGGAGGTAGATACTCAGGACACTCAACACCTACCAATCCAGTGATCTAGAGGCTCCTAAGAGATCATCACTGAAATAGACTTAAAATGTTTCCAGCATGGCTTAGGAAATTTTGCCGAAGAGGAGCAGAAATATTGTCAGAACCAAAAGTTGGGATATTTTGCACAGTCATTCCACACTCCTCCATGATGCATGACCAACAATCCCCATGGGGTTGACCTGCATCCCCAATGAGGAAGGCCTATTCAGAAAAGGGGCAGGGGGAAAAGGATGGTACCACTGTTTGTTGTTTATATACTAAATATGTCCATATCTAATAATAATGAAAAAAAAGATTAGCATTTGACAGGGGATTGGGATACAGGGATGAATATGCAAATTCCAGGATGTTTATGTAGATGAGACTATTCTGTGTAGTACTATAATTATGAATACATGTCATTATACATTTGTCCAGATCTTTAGAATATATAACATCGAGTAAGAACCCCAGTACAAAGTATGGATTTCCACAGACTGTGTACTAGTTTTGGATTTGTCTGTGAACTTACCTTTTCCTCAAGAAGAGTAAAACCTACACAGAAATATGCATTAATTTGTGAAACACATAAGTAATAAAAGAAATATGCTGTAAGCCCCTAACCTCTCTCTTACAGTATTCACTAGCAACATAGCAAGTTAGTATAAGATAAGCATATTATCATTTTATTCTCTTATAGCTCTCAATGCATGGTTTTTGATGCAATCAATACAGTCATAGCCACTTTTGAAACCTGCTGTTGGAGGAGGACTTTGTCTATTCATTGTCACAGCTGAGGGAAAAGGCACCAACACCATTATGGAAAGAATGACGTGATCCTTTGTTAAAACTGGCAAACCCTGTGGCCTTAGATCAGAGAACATGCTTAGCTTGGGGATCCTCAACTTGATCTGCCATGGATTTTGAGTGAGAGAAAGATAAAAGAGGTAATTGTGAAGGGCATGAGGGTCCGGCATGAGCTTCAAAGGGTACAAGTGGCAGAGTTATGGCTTAATCTGGAAAATGCATAAGAAAAGAAAGCTCTGTGCCTTGGTAGAAAGAAACATATCTCATAAATTAAGACTTCCCCTGTACTTTGATACTTCTAAGTCTGAGGTCAGGGGATGGTTCACATTCTGGACCGATGTACCTACCTTCACTACTGTAGAGCCTGAGAACTTTGCATTCCAGGAGTGTATGTCATCTCCACAGCAGTGCCTAGCAGAATTATTAATCTTTAGAAGACCTGGAAAGTATGAAGGCAGGTCCTTGCCTTTATTGATCTCAGGGCTGTTGGTACTTCACACATTTCCAATGTACTTGGTAAATCAGTTACTACAGAAGCATAATCTGAGGTGATGAGGGTGTGAGAGAATCTAACCAGTTCACAGAATGCAAAGTGTGCCAAGTGGAGGTCACTGTTACTCAAAGAAAAATGGTCACTCTGAAGAAAACTCTGGAGGATACCAGACAGTTGTTCAATATAGATTCAGAAACAGTAAAACCAAAGGCTAGACAGAGGTCCACAAATTTGGACTTCTTTCCTTCCCATGCATATAATCAGCAGATTCTATATTTTGAGGACCCAGAAAGAAGCTACTCATCCTTTGCATGGAACAAAAGAACATTTATGGAAAAGAAATTGCTGCAGGCTTTGAGAGTAACAGAGCTTTTCTCAGCTGTATTTTGGTTTAACCCAAGGGCTAGAGTACCAGATCATTAGAACTCCCCCAGCCAGTACCTCTCTCAGGTCCATTGTATGACAATCCACAAAGAATTGAAAAGTGTAGACAAAGTAGAAGGCCAAGTTAAGCAAAATTGTATTCTTAGGAAGAAAAGAAGAAAGTTCACAAGCTAGGAGTTACTTTGAGCAGGTAACCTACTTTGTGACTGGAATCATAGGTTCTTATAACCTCAGGGATATAAATTACACAGTTCTAGGTGGGTTAAATTGACTATTTTGAGAATATATGAGGGTTCCACCTTCAGGGATGGAATTAAGCATCACGTTAAGGTGAAATAGATTAGATATTTTGAATGTATCAGGGGTTTTTGGTAACAGTGGGGTGATGTCACAAGGGCTGATGGTCAACAGATATCATGATGCATCAGGGACTTTTAGGATTCAGATCCTAGACTCTATTCTGTGGACTTGTTACAATCTTTTGGGGCCTGTAACCTCAACTAACTTCTTACAAAAGTATTTGAGGTCTTTAATCTGACTAGCTAAATACAAAGTGGGGACTAAATTACTCCTAGCTCCTAACATAAGGTATATGTTGATGCTGGTTGGTTAATTTTAGTATTGCTGTATAAAATAAGAAGGGAAAAGATTGAGCTCAGCACAGAAACTTCCCAGCTGCAGAGGAAGCAAGGAATCTGAAGGATTCTAGGTGTGTGTTGAGAGAGACTCTTCTCGACTGGAGTCACTAAAAGCCAAACTCAAGCCCTGATAATATCATAAGCTTATTTACATTGCAAGTTTGAATCCTAGCCTTCAAGGGTGTTAGCACCTAAACTGAGGACCCTGAATAGAAAAGAGAAGGATTTGCTAACATGGTAAGTAGGTTTATGGAAGGAACTTGATGGGGCTGAGAACATTTTCCTTCTGATTTTGAATTTAACTGGCCTTAGTAAGTAACGCTCCCATCCTTAACAATTGATACACTCTCAAGCCCACCACCTTCAGTATTGTCTTTTCCACACTTTCCTAAGGTATTTAATCCAGAATTGTCTATGGATCAAGCAATTCCCTTCTCTGAAGGAGATGTCAAGCAAGTCACATCTCATGCCTTTCAAAACTGACACTCGACTTCCTGTTAAGATGGCAGCGTAGGTACCATGCCAAATCAGCCTAGGGGGGAAAAAGACCAACAAAACTCAGCAAAATACACACTTTTACTAAAAAGTGAGGTGTATAGGAAATTGAAGTGACAAGGGAGAAGTAGAAGAGATCCAGAGCATACAGGGCACACACAGGCCGGCAACAGCAGCTCCGCCAAATGCGGCGGCGGTGGCGGCACACTAGAAAGACCCCAGACTCAGCTCCAGCTACAGGTAAAGCCAGGTGTGGGGAGCTTCCACTCACACCGGCGCTCTAAGCAACTCAGGAAACGTGAAAGGAGAGCAGCATTGAGCAACAGAGGAGCAGACCACGAGGTAGAAGAACACATGGAACAGCGAGAGAACCAGAGCAGCTGTGGCTCCCTCCCCTCCCCCACTGCCTGTGCCCAGATCCAGTGAACAGAGCAGTGGTCCCGGGACACTGCCACGGCAACTTGAGCTGAAAGAGGGACCCAAGCAGGAGCAGAGTCCGGGAGAAATATCAGCAGTTCCGGCACTGGTAACAGAGGCCCCAGCAGCAGCAGACCCAGTAGTGGCAGCAGGCGCAGACCCAGCAGCATCAGCTTCAGCAGCAGTGGTGGCTCCATCAGTGGCAGCTATAGCAGCAGCAGCAGAGGTAGCAGCAGCAGTGACAGACCCAGCAGAGGCAGCTGCAGCAGCAGCAGTTCCAGCAGCAGGTGTGCTGATCTGCAGGGCCACAGTTGCCAGGCTTGGAATACCCCACAGGAAAAGCCAGTGCTCAGTTCCATAAAACAGAACAGCAGCCCAACGACCCAGGAAGCAACTTTACTGAGACCAAAATCATCCAAGGTAACTGGGATTGCACCAAGGAAGGGTCTTACTTGGTCACAAGCTGACTTGGATCCCTCAACAGACCAGAAATCTTAACATATTGGTTAATAGAGGATCTGGTGGTTATAATAACTACTCTTGCATACATACTTGGGACTGTTTTTGACTGGATGTGTACAGTGTTTAGTTAAATTTTAGAATCTACCTGTATTTTATTCCACTCAGCCTACTTGAATACTCCCATAGCAGGGAAACTCAATCCCTAGGAGCACCATTGTAGATACTCTGAGAGTCTTAAGAGCCACCCCTAACACCTTAAGCTTCTACCCTGAAAATATATAACATCAAATCAATTGATACAGCAAGAATACCCAGCTAGCTAGAAAATCCAAGCATTAACTTAATCCAAGATGCAAAAATATATACATTATACCACAAGAAACACTAAAAAGCAAGACGAGATAAATCCACCTAAAATTATTAATGCGTCAGAAATGACCTCCAGCAAGAACGAGTTAGAGGAAAGGCCTGGAAAAGATTTCAAAAGAATGATAGTAAATATGTTCAAAGAAGTCAGAGAACAAATCAAAGCAGTCAAAGAGGAACTCAAAGAGGAAATCAAAGGAATCCTGGAAGATTCAGGACACCAATTTCATGAAATAAAGAAGTCAATAAAAGACATAAATAAGGAAATAGAAATAATAAAGATAAACCAGTCAGAATTACTAGCAATGAAGAACACAGTTAATGAAATAAAAAACTCTGTAGGAAATCTCACCAGTAGAATGGATGAAGGAGAGGACAGAATATTTAAGCTAGAAGACCAGGTGGCAGATCTAATACAGTTCAACAAAGAGAAAGACAAATTTATAGAAATGTATGAACGGGAATTTCAAGATATTCGGGACACTATGAAAAGATCAAATATAAGAATTCAGGGAATAGTAGAAGGAGAAGAATTCCACTCCAAAGGCATAGTATGTGTCTTCAACAAAATCATAGAAGAAAATTTCCCCCAAATTGGGAAAGAGGTGCCAATGCAGATACAGGAAGCCTTTAGAACCACAGACAGACAAAACCTGGAAAGAACCTCTCCTCGCCATATTATAATCAAACTTCCAAAAACACAAACCAAAGGAAAAAAAAAAAAAATTAAAAGCAGTTAGAGAGAAAAAACAAGTTACCTACAAAGGCAAGCCCATCAGGATTATAGCAGATTACTCAACACAAACTTTAAAAGCCAGAAGGGCTTGGAGTGATATATTCCAAGTTGTAAAAGATAACAACTGTCAACCAAGGTTACTTTATCCTGCAAATCTATCCATTCAAGTAGATGGAGAAATGAGGACATTCCCTGACAAAAGCCGGTTAAAGGAGTATTTGAAGACAAAACCAGCTGTACAGAAAATACTTGATAGAATCCTCCATGCTGAAGAAAAGGAAAAGCACACATATAAGGAACCTAGAAAAAACAAGCAATACTCAAATACTAGTTAACACATGAGACCAAAGGTAGAACCGGAACAACAACAACAACAACAACAACAACAAAAAAGCCAAACATAAATACACACCTTTCAATAATATCTCTTAATATCAACGGCCTCAATGCCCCAACGAAAAGACATAGGTTTGCAGACTGGGTTAAAAAACAGAATCATCAATTTGTTGTCTCCAAATAACTCACCTTTCTACAAAGGATATACATTATCGTAGGGTGAAAGGTTGGAAGACGGTGTTTCAAGAAAATGGGCCTAGAAAACAAGCAGGGGTTGCTATCCTAATATCTGACAAGGTAGTCTTTAGTCCAACATTAATGAAGAAAGATAAGGAAGGTCACTTTATATTAACGAAGGGCATACTCCAACAGGAGGATATTACAATCTTAAACATATATGCAACTAAAATGGGGGCTCCCAAATTCATCAAACAAATACTATTAGAACTAAGTTCACAGATAACACCAAACATAGTGGTGGTGGGTGACTTTAACACCCACTCTCATCAAGTAACAGGTCATCCCGGGGAAAAAATAAACAGAGAGGCATCTGGATTAATGAGGTCATCGAAGGAATGGACCTAACAGATATGTACAGGACATTTCATCCAAAGGCTGCAGAATATACATTCTTTTCAGCAGCACATGGAACATTCTCTAAAATAGACCATATATTAGGACACAAAGCAAATCTTAACAAATTCATGGAAATTGAAATAATTCCTTGCATTCTATCTGAGCACGATGGAATTAAACTACAAATCAATAGCAAGAAAGGCTATAGAGCATACACAAAATCATGGAAACTAAACAATACACTACTAAATGATGAATGGGTCAATGAAGAAATGAAGAAGGAAATCAAAAACTTTATAGAGCCAAACGATAATGAGAACACAACATGCCAAAATCTCTGAGACAAAATGAACGCAGTTCTAACAGGTAAATTTATAGCCTTAAGTGCCTATGTTAAGAAATTAGAAAGGTTGCAATAAACGACCTAATGCTTCACCTAAAAGCCTTGGAGAAAGAAGAACAAGGCAAACCAAAAATCATTAGATGTGAAGAAATAATAAAGACTAGGGCAGAAATTAATGAAATAGAAACAAAAAAAATCCAAACTAACAAACAAAACAAAGAGCTGGTTCTTTGAAAGGATAAACAAGATTAATAAACCCTTAACAGATCTGACCAAAAGAAAGAGAGAAGAGACACAAATTAATAAAATCAGTGATGAAAAAGGTAACATCACAACAGATTCCAGCAAAATTCAAAATATCATAGGGAAATACTATAAAAGCATATACTATACAAAGTATGAAAATCTGAAAGAAATGGATGATTCCCTTGATTTATATGACCTACCTAAATTAAATCAAAATGAGATTAATCACTTAAATAGACCTATAACAAGCATGGAGATCCGAAGAGTTATCAATAATCTCCCGACTAAAAACAGCCCAGGCCCAGATGGATTCACTGCTGAATTTTACCAGACCTTTAAAGAAGAGCTAACATCATTGCTTCTTAAGCTTTTCCAGGAAATAGAAAAAGAAGGAATTATGCCAAACTCCTTCTATGAGGCCAGCATCACCCTGATACCAAAACCAGGCAAAGATAGAACAAAAAAAGAAAATTACAGACCAATCTCCCTCATGAACATAGATGCAAAAATTCTCAACAAAATATTGGCAAACAGAATACAAGAGCATATAAAAAAGATCATTCACCCTGACCAAGTAGGCTTTATCCCAGAGATGCAGGGATGGTTCAATATATGCAAATCTATAAATGTAATACCTTATATAAATGGGTTGAAGGACAAAAATCACATGATCATCTCATTAGATGCAGAGAAAGCATTTGAGAAAGTCCAACATTCCTTCATGATAAAAGCCCTACAGAGAGTTGGAATATAAGGAATATATCTCAATATAATAAAAGCTATTAATGACAAATGTACAGCCAACATATTACTAAATGGGGAAAAACTGGAAGCTTTTTCACTAAAATCAGGAACAAGACAAGGGTGTCCACTGTCCCCACTACTATTTAATATAGTTTTGGAAGTCTTAGCCATAGCAATAAGGCAAGAGACACACATAAAAGGGATACAAATTGGAAAGGAAGAGGTCAAGTTATCATTATTTGCAGATGACATGATTCTATACATAAAGGACCTTAAGAACTCTACTAGCAAACTGTTAGAGCTGATCAAAACCTACAGCCACGTAGCAGGATACAAAATAAATACACAGAAAGCACTTGATTTCATATATGCTAACAACAAACACAAAGAGGATGAAATCAAAGAATCACTCCCATTCACAATTGCATCAAAAAGTAAAATAAAATAAAATAAAGTACCTTGGAATAAACCTAACCAAGGAAGTAAAGAATCTCTACAATGAGAACTTTAAAACACTCAAGCAAGAAATTGCAGAAGACACTAGAAAGTGGAGAAACATCCCCTGTTCCTGGATTGGAAGAATCAATATTGTGAAAATGGCAATCTTACCAAAAGCAATCTACATATTTAATGCAATCCCTATCAAAATTCCAAAGGCATTCTTCATGGAAATAGAAAAAACAGTCCAAAAATTCATTTGGAATCACAAAAAACCTCAAATATCTAAAATAATACTGAGCAACAAATATAAGGCTCATGGTATCACCATACCTGATTTTAACCTATACTACAGAGCCATAGAAATAAAAACAGTGTGGTACTGGCACAAAAACAGACATGTAGATCAGTAGAACAGAATAGAGGACCCAGATGTAAGCCCAAGTAGTTATAGCCACCTGATATTCGATACAAATCTCAAAAATACTCATTGGAGAAAAGATAGCCTCTTCAGCAAATGGTGTTGGGAAAACTGGATATATATCTGTAGAAGGATGAAAATAGATTCTTCTCTGTTGCCATGCATAAGCATTAAGTCCAAATGGATTAATATCAGACCTGAAACTCTGAAACTGCTAGAGGAAAAAGTAGGGGAAACCCTTCAACATATTGGTCTTGGCAAAGACTTTCTGAATACAACCCCAGTTGCTCAGGCAATAAAACCACAGATAAATCACTGGAACCTAATGAAATTACAAAGATTTTGCACTGCAAAGGACACAGTGAAAAAAGCTAAGAGGCAACCTACAGAATGGGAAAAAATCTTCACCAGCTCTATATCTGATAGAGGATTAATATCTAGGATATACAAAGAACTCAAAAAGTTAAATAATAAGGAATAAACAGGCCACTCAAAAAATGGGTTACGGAGCTAAATAGAACATTCTCAAAGAACGAAATACGAATGTCATATAAGCATCTAAAAAAATGCTCTACATCACTACTCATCTGGGAAATGCAGATTAAAACCACATTGAGATTCCATCTCACTCCTGTCAGATTGGCCACCATCATGAAAACAAATAAGCATAAATGCTGGTGGGGATGTGGAAAAAGAGGAACCCTTCTACACTGCTGGTGGGAATGCAATCTGGTCCAGCCATTGTGGAAATCAGTGTGGAGGTTCCTAAAACAGCTAAAAAATGATCTGCCATATGACCCAGCTATAGTACTCCTAGGCATATATCCAAAGGACTCATCTCATTTCCTTAGAAGTACAGGCTTGACCATGTTTATTGCTGCTCAATTTAAAATTAGCTGGGAGGTGGAACCAGCCTAGATGTCCCTCAACTGATGAGTGGATAATGAAGATGTGGCACATTTATACAATGGAGTTCTACTCAGCGGTAAAAAAAAAAATGAAGTTATGAAATTTGCAGAAAAATGGATGGACCTGGAAAGTATTATACTAAGTGAGGTAACCCAGGCCCAGAAAGCCAAGTGCCACATGTTCTCTCTCATATGTGGATCCTAGCTACAGATGATTGGGCTTCTGTTTGGGAAAGAAAATACTTAGTAGCAGAGGCCAGTAAGTTATAAAGGAGACATAAAGGGACGAGAAAGGAAGGGAGGAGGGTACTTAATAGGTTGATATTGTATATATGTAAGTACAATGACTGAGATGGGGAAGTAATATGATGGAGAATGGAATTTGAAAGGGGAAAGTGTGTGGGGGGGAGCGAGGGAATTTACATGGAATTTTTTTTATAATCATGGAAAATGCTAATAAAAATTAAAAAAAAACTGACACTCAACACTCATCTTTACACCTGGACCTGTAACATGACACAAGCGTAAGAATACCCCTATGTATAAGTCGCATGATGTCATCAAGGAGGAAGTATGCGGCATGTCTATAGAATTTGAGTTTGTTAATTCTTAGGAGGCATGGATAAGTTAGTAAGGAATTTTAACTATCTGAAATACAGGACGAAGGATTATAAGCTAGGTAAAGTTGTATTTGTCAGTGTCATTGAACAGAGATTCTGGTTTTTATGATGCAGCTAACAATAATATCGATGTTTAATGAGGAGACAAAAAAATCATCAAATTGCTGAGAACAAGTGACGATTTAGTGCTTAATGAGACATCTTTATAAGAGCCATAATTTAGAAAACTTTCAGATGAGGTTTTGGAAAGAAGGTAAGAGCCAAAGGATGGGGAGAACTGTTGGACACTATCTTATGAATATGAAGGGGCTGTAACTTCCCGACATTACAGCAGCTACCATTACTCCAAAAAAGCCTACAGAGGATTGAGCTCATGAACATTTTGACATGGTTGATGGAGGAGGAAAAGAAAAGAAAAAAGTCATCAATGTAGAGACAATAGAAGGGCTAGTTGGAAAAATAGGAGTTCAGTAGAAAGGGAAAGAGTAAGAGAAATGATTTAGAGGAGATGATGACTAAATTATTTGGTTGGTTTGCTCATGCATGGGTCAAAGATGGCTTATTTTGAATGAGCTGGAGATGCTGATATCCCTTGGCTTTGTGCACAGCTTTAGGTTTGCTGAGATTAACTTCCAGACCAGGCACAGTTATGGAGGAAGGGATTTATTGAAGCTGACAGATCCAGGGGAAGTTCCATAATGGCAGGAGGAGCCGGCCTGCTTTCACAGGACCAAACACAGTGAGAGAAGCCCCTAGCCAAAAGCCACACAGCACACTTCAGGAACTTCAGGTGGAGCTATACACATTTTGCCTATATTTAGATTGAAATCTCAAACATACCCACACACCTTAAGATTGTCCCAGTGACACCACCTCTAGCCAGGTGGCTGCAGATGTACACTACAAACTAATAAAACGTTGAATATATTGGGGTCCATCTATTCAAACTATCACAGTTTGCTGTGTAATGTCTAACCTTTGACAATGGACAGCTACAAAAGGTATGCTCTTTCCTAAGATATAAATATGTGAGAGAAGTATCAGGGTACTTGAAGCTCTGCCATTGCTCTTCTCTGAATTCCCAACCTTACATTAGGAGTTATACAGCTGGGACATCAGAAATAGCAAGACCCAAGTGGCACTGACTCACTGAAGGAAAGATGAATATGCTTAACATAATGGACAGCACAGGCAAAATAAATCATCATAATGGCCTGACTTATACAGATTTCTGGCTTGGGCTAATAAGGTATGTTGTTCCCAGCAGTGAGATTGATATAAAACTTCTTAAGTTCTTGCTTGACGTGTATAAGCAGAAACATTTCAGAGCAAATGAATGAAATCACAGCAATGCAGGCATGAGTTCAAGGCCAGCCTGGGCTACATAGTGAGTTCCATCTTGTCCTGGAATATTGTGAGACCTTATCTTAAAAGTAAACAAACAACATAATAACAGTTCCATAGCCATATAGAATTATAGCCCCTCAAACAATTTCCACATTGAGCCAGTTTGTAGACACAGAACTCCTTGCATGAAGGGAGGAAAAGAGGACAAGCCCCATGAGGAAAAGAACTTACTAGAATACAAAGAATGTTACTATTAGTCTTTCTCTAATCCTTCCTCAAAGAGACTTATGGCCTTTTACCAGGGTAGCTATATATTGAGGAAAGAAAATAGGCAGAAGTTGATCAGTCTGCTAGACAGTGGCTTTTACTTTAATTGATTCCAGGGGATCGCAAACAGCATCACAATCTGGCCCTCTACTTAAATTAAGAGTCAACAGAAGTCAAGTGATCAATGGAGTTTTATGCAAAGTCAAACTCTGATCTGTTGGGTTGCTGAAATCAATCTGTCTTTACTTTTACATGCCAGAATTCAAACCGGGATAGATTTACTTAAAAATTTGGAGATTCTCCACTTCTGTTTCCTGACCTGAGGAATGATGGTTGGTAATGTGAAATAGTGTAATATTGTAATAGTTGGTGAGGTTAAATATAAGCTACCAGAGCTAGCTGCCTCTCTAGAAAAGCAATGAGCTGCACACATCCCTGCAAGGGTTATGCATATTAATGTCACCACCAAAGACTTGAAGGATACAGAGGTGATAGTTCCCACCATATCTTCTTTTTACTTTCCTAATTGACCCATAGAGAAGATTAATGGATCATGGAAAATGACAATTTATTATTTCAAGTATAATCAAGTTGTAATTCCAATTTAAAATATTATACAGCATGTGATATATTTGCTTGTGAATATTGACATATTGCCTGGTGTGTTCCATGCAAATATTGATTTTTCAAACAATTCTTTTATCATACATGTCCATGAAACCAGAGAAAGTAGGTTGCTTTGAGCTGGCAAAGCTGCAGCCAACATTTACTGTTCTTACTCAAGGCTCTATTAACTAACTAGTCCTATAACATAATTAGATTTCAGGGATCTTGATCACCTGTTGCTTTCATGGTATATTACACTGATCTATTATATTGAAGACAATATGTTTGTTGATTTGACCAAGTGAGCAAGAGATAGAAACCAAGAACTTGGCCATTGTTGGAAAGCATACCAGTAGCAGATACCAAGTCATGGCACCATCCTTGGGGTGACAAGCCAGTAAACTGAGAGTGGGATAACTACATTGGACAACTTTCATTGTAGAAAGGGCAACACATTGTCTTTACAGTAATAGACACTAATTCTGGGTATGGATATGCATTTCCTGTAAATAGTGCTTCTACCAAAGCTACTATCTGTGGTCTTACAGAATGCTCTACTCATCATCATTTTGTTCCTTATGGCATTGCTTCTGACCTGGAAACTTAATCCATAGACTAGAAGTCCAGAGCTGAGTAAATGCCCATGTAATTAACTAGTCTTATGATCTTCTTCATGTTCTTAACTAGCTGGCTTGACAGAATGGTAAGAGGACTTTATAAAGATGCAGTTACAGTGACAAGTCTGATGAAATATTCTGAGGAACTGCAGCCAGTTCATCAGAGATCATCATATGCTGGGAATTTTCACTAAATGTAGGATTCTATTTTTCTACAGCCAGGATTCAAGGAAACAAGAAACAGGGGATGAAAATGGAAATGTCATCACTCATCATCATCTCTCATGAGCTAATGGCAATTTTTTTCTAACTATTCCTTCTACTTTGTGCTTTTCTGGTCTTGAAATTTTGGTTACATATAAGTGAGTCCTTCTTCCATGAGTCACTCACACATTCCATTAAACTGAAAGTTAAGATTTCTTCATGGCCACAATGGGCTGCTCATGCCCTTGATTCAATACAATATGAAAGATGACATGCCATATTATTAGCAGGGGAGGTAAACCCAGGCTTCCAGTGGTAATTTGAATTACTCCACAGTGGAGGTAAGGAAGATAATGTGTGAAGTTTGGAAGATCCTCAAGATTTTCTTGGTTTTAGCATACCTAAGGTTAAATGAGCCTTAATTCAGGCAAGCCTAATTCAGGCAAGATGATAAATGGCCTACATCCTTGAGAAATGAAGGTATAGTTCACCCTTTTGTAGTACCTGCTAGGTGCTTGATGAGTTGGAGAAAACACAGAATGGATTGTAAAAGTCTGGTTATTAATAGATGCTATGGACATGTGACAAGTTACAACATCAAAGAGTAATTATACAAGTGCTTCTGTCATATTTTGTTAAGAATATTTGCATTATATTTGTATGCATTATACAGATGTTTATGTTTTCATTCCTCTCCTATTCCTTTGTCATCCAATATAACCTTGATTATAATATCAGTAGTTTAAGAAGTATTTAATCTATGTTTTATTTTATATTTATGCTTTTATATTTAATTTATATCCATGAGAAAATATGTATTACTCAAAATATTGATATCCATGTGATTTTATAGTGTATTATTATTGTATTTGAAAAAAATATTACAAGTTGAGTAGAATAATGACATTGTTGTTTGAAAAGTAAGTATGCATGGTGTAAAGAGATGCAGTTGAATGTCAAATAGTACAGGGATGGACTTTGATGCTTATTTTTTTCTTTTATATTTTATTTTTGTTTATTTACTTGAGAGAGAGTTAGGTACAGAGAGAGAAAGAATGGGCACACCAGAGTCTTCAGCCATTGCAAATGAACTCCAAACACATATGCCACTTTGTGAATCTGGATTATTTGTGTCCTGGGCAATCTGGGTCCTTTGGCTTTGAAGACAAGCACCTTTAACTGCTAAGTCATCTCTCCAGCCCATTATCCTTAATCTTAAATGTCAACTTCATGAATTCTGGAAGCAACTAGAGACAGGCTTCTGAGAAATTCTATAAAGGCCTTTCAAAATGTGATTAAATATGGGGATAAGACTTCATCCACCAGAGTGGGTAGACCCTCATGATTGGTGGCCCAGATATAAAAAGGTCTGAGGAAAAGTATACTGCTTACTCTTCTGCCTTAACTTGTAGCTATTGGGTGGGTGTGTTTATGCTTCTGTTGCTCCTGCTGCCTTCCTTTGTTGGCTTCGTAATCCAGTTTTTTCATCCTCTCAACAGTGATTGAAAACAACTATGCTTCAGGAAATTTGGAAGCTTTCAGTAACAAATTGAGACTGCTGAGCACCCTGCTTTGTGGACTGAGATCTATGTAGCCAGTAATCTCAATCACTCCAGTATAGACAACCATTACAGGACCAAGTGTCCCCTATGTTGTAAGCCAAACAAATGAATCCCCTTCAATATTATATATCCATTCTACTGGCATTGTTATTCTAGCAAACTTTAATGCACCATCAAAAATATCCTTTAAAATTAACACAGATGAGGGCATGTGAGAGTTCATGACTAGCAGGTCAGCACTACAGGAGAAATAATGGTCTTAATCACAAGAGCACAGAAAAGATAAAATTTCCTGAGGGATATGGATGAACAGTAGCTAGTTAGGAATGAATCAATCATATTGAATGTAGCAATGCAGTAAATCCCTCACACTAATATGAAAGAAAAAATACCAAGGAACCAGAGAAACAACTAACAAAGCTAAGTGAGGTCAGGCGAAAAGACTATATAAAAGAAAGATGGGGTAGGGGAGGGTCAATCAAAATTCAAAATATTCTGAATAAGATATATGAAAATATACTTTCTTGAATAATGGCACATCCAGAAGCCATATATGTTTACTAGAAAATTTTCAGTGCCAGGGATGGGATACCTTCCAGTGAGTTGTTGGCCAGAGAGGACCCTATTGCCTCTAAAACATTTAGGCTATTGCCAAGGCCCTTGGTTTCCCAAGAGAAAGAGAAAGAGAAAGAGAAAGAGATGGTAAGACTATTGCTGAAGACTTCACATGCCTTAAAGGCAAAGACACTAAGAAATCAAGCTGGTTCTGTGCATAAATCCTTTTCCCTATAGCCCAGCCAACTGAGAGCTATAAAAAGCTGTACTTTATGCAGGCTTATGGGAGATAGAAGTCATTAGTGGTGAAAACAGTGGACCCTGGAAGCCACAAAATTGGCCAGACAGGCCAAATAACTGACCTAGTGCAAGTGGCCTGTCTGCTCTGGGGAAAACCAATTCATACTCATATATTAATGGTACTCTCACTTATGGTTAGAGAAGCTTCTCTTTTCAGATGACCATGGCCACTTGGATAACCTAAAAAGCAACATAGTGCTGAGAAGAAGGGACAGAGGAGTGTCCAGCACTGAAACATCTCATACCCTCCAAGGCTCAGGGCCCATTGCAGAAGAGGTGGTGGAAAGAATGTAAGAGCCAAAGGAAGGATACCACATCTTACATACAACTGTCCCAACAGAATTAGACCTCACCATGCCTAGCAATACCTACACAAGACCATCATAACAGGAGGAAAAGATGATGACATCAAATTTAAAGAGGAGACTAATGGAGAGAAGGGGGGAGGATATGTTGGAGAGCAGAGTTATGAAGAGGAGAGTGGGGGAAGGGAGCAAAATACTATGGTTTGTTGCCTGTAAGTATAGAAGCTAACAAATATGTGTATATATAAACCTTAATTACAAATAACCTCAACTCACCACCAGTAGTTGACTAGATTAAAAATCTTCCAATTTTATGTTGTCATGGTAGATAAAGATAGCCATGGACCTATAATGAAAAATGTAGCACAATCAATTAAGAGTACAAAAACTAAAAACAAACTGGCATATTTATTCTTATTTTGCATTATGTATATTTACAACAAAAGTAGTCAGAAGAGACAAAGGTTACTGGTTGCTTCACATTAATAAAGATAGAGCAATTATATATATATATATATATATATATATATATATATATATATATATGGATTTCAGTTTCAAAAAATCAATCAATAATGGATTTAAAGGTCAATGATAATGAATAATTTCAAATATCCCACTTTCACCTCTAGACAGATGATCCAAGCTAAAAATCAGCAAGGAATCATTAAACTTAAACTATATTATAAAACAAACAAAATTATTAGGTATTTATAGAATATCTCATCTAAGAAGGACAGAATATATATTTTTAGAGCAGCACATGGGCTAGTCCATAAAATAGACTTCATTCTATTCCCCAAATAAATTTTGCCAAATACAAAAGGATTTAAAAATGTGTCATATCTTATCAATGATAATGTAATGTAACTAGAAATTAATAACAAGAAAAACTATATATACTCTTAAATGATGAGTGGTCATCGAATGAGGTAGGGAAGAAATTGGAAAGTTACTAGAATCAAATAAAAATGAAAGAAACAATTACTAGATTCTTTAGGATATACCTAAGAAATCAGAACTATCTTTTTTTTTTTTTTTTTTTTTTTTTTTGGTTTTTTGAGGTAAGGTCTCACTCTGGTCCAGGCTGACCTGGAATTAACTCTGTAGTCTCAGGGTGGCCTTGAACTCATGGCGATCCTCCTACCTCTGCCTCCCAAGTGCTGGGATTAAAGGTGTGCGCCACCACTCCCGGCTCAGAACTATCTTAAATGTATACCCCATCAATGGATTTCAATGTCCCAGGAACATTTAAACAATCCAAAACGGAAACCAATTTAGATGATAAGAAACAATAAACGACAGGAGAAGAAATAATGTACTGACCAGGCAAAAACAACATGTGGAATTAATCAAAGGGATGATTTGACAAAAAATTCATAGTAACATAACTAAAAGAATGAGAAGCCCTAAGTTAATAAAATTATAGAAATAACATGAGAAGATAACAACATATTCCAATGATATGAAAAAAAAGTAATTACATGTACTTTGAAAACTTTTATATAAAAAAATCTGGAAAATGAGGCTGAAGAGATGGTTTAGGTATTAAGAAGCTTGCCTGAAAAGCCAAAGGACCTGGGTTGCATTACCCAGTACCCATGTAAGCAATATGCACAAGCTAGTGCATGCATTTGGAGGTTTTTTATGCAATAGCTAAAGGCCCTGGTTCACCCATATTCTCACTCTCTCATAAATAAATAAATAAATAAATAAATAAATAAATAAATAAAACACATTTTTAAAAATTTGGAAAATCTACAAGACACCAATAAATTCCTAGACACATATAACCTGTCAAAATTAAATTAAGAAGATGCAAGGATGAAGAAGAGAATTAGTCAAAATTAAAAATGTCATAAATAAGCCATATGGAGGTATATTCCACAAAAATATAAATATTTAAAAAAAAACAAGCGTTTGGGCAGAATTGCTCTGTGGGCATGGATAACATGACACTGCATCAACAAGCTGTAGATTGTTACAAGAGAATATTTGCAAGGGGTGGAACGCCTTATAGGGAGTTGGGGGCTAGGGAGGATCCTGTTGCCCCCAAAACATTACAGGTTATTGCCAAAATATATGGTAAGACCCTATTGCTGAAGACACTACTCACTTGGGCTTCAGGCTACTGAGAAATTAGGCTGAAGCTTAGCTATAACCCTCCTCCCCATTGACTAGCTGCCATTGTTCTGGAAATAACTATGCAGCCTGTTGAAGGACAAAAGTTATCAGGGATATTAACCAGCAGTGAACCCTATAAGCTTTATGGTGGTCAGCCAGCCAAATCTGTGATCTGTTGCAAAGGTCAAAGGTGGAACTTTTTTTTTTTTTTTTTTTTTTTTTAACGGGGGAAACCAACTGTTCTCTGATTGGATTTGAGGCCTGCTTCACAGGCGGGAGTTTCTGCCTGTTACTGAAAATTTAATTAAACACCTTATGACTGAGGAGGTCATAAAACCTAGGGGGGGCGGGAAAGCTATTGTTGTCCTGCTAAATGGATATATTGTGCCCACCAAATAGGCTTCTAAATCCTTATGCTTATGCACATATGTTAATGCTGTTCTCACTTTCAGTTAAAGAAGCCCCTCCTTTCAAATGACCATTACCACTGAGGATATGAAAACTCATCGAAGTGCTGAGAAGTGACAGTAGAGGGGTCAGCACTAAATAAGTCACCTCTAACACATTCTCCATGTATCAAGAACTACTTACAGAAGTATTAGAAAGGATGTAAGAGCTAAAGGAAGAGGAGGAGTGCTTTACAGCACTATTTTTCAGACACAAAGTCCCCATGGTATTTATGGCTGATGCTACCTACAGAAGACATGCATAACAGGAGACAAATAATGATAACATCAAAATAGAAGAGAAACTATTTGAAAAGAATAAGGGATTCAGTGGAGGGGATTTCAGAAAGGGCAAAAGAAAGATTGGTGGCAAGAAATTATGATTATGGTATATCATCTATGTGTACAGAGCTTGTCAATAAAAGCTGAAAAAAAGAAGGCATAAACAAACAATAAATACCATTTAGCAGGACAACAATAGCAGAGGGAGATGGTTCACCATGAGTTCAACACCTGCCTGAGACTACATAGGCAATTGCATGTCAGCCTGGACCAGAGTTAGACCCTATCACTGAAGTCTATAATGTAGTGCTTTTGAAAATCCCTGTGGTCTTCTCCACAGAAACAAACAAACAAAAAAATCAATTCAAAAATTCATATGGAATCACACCATGAGTATTTAAAGCAATCATGTATGGATACAACAACCTTGTAGGTATCCCAATACCTAATCTCAAGTTATATCATAGAGCTACTGTCACAAAAACAGCATGGTGCAGATACAAAAAAACACATTTCTGGAAGAATATAATAAAATAGAGGATCTAGTTACCATAACAGGTAACTACTTTTTGACAAAATTGTTACCAGTATACATTTGAAAAAAAAAAAAAATCCACTTCAACAAATGGTGGAAGTGAATCTAGTTTTTCATATGTACAACAATGAAATTAGATCCATATATCTTTTCCTGCTCTAACCCTATTTAATGTGAATCAAACTCATCCATTTAAGGTCTGAAACCTAAAAAGAAAACAATCAAAATATTGAGATATATGCACAGACAAGGATTTTCTTGATAGGTTTCTAGTAGTGTAAAATATAACCATAAAAAGTACACAATGAAAGTAAATTTAATAAAAGAACATTTGAACAGCAAACAAACATCAGAATGAAGATACAAGCTATAGAATATGATAAAGCATATACCCAAAAATCAAAGGATTACTATCTGGGATATGTAAAGAACTGCAAACTATAACTAATAAAAAATTTCTCCCTGTGTCCCCAATTACTGGATCCCCTTCTCTAAAGGGTACACTCACAGGAGTGAGTAGGCAAAATTGGTCTTCCCTCCCCCCTCAAGTTCCCTGGTCCCAGTAGGTTCCCCTGCAGCTGAATCAGGACTTCTTGGACCCTGTGAGCTTGCTGCAGAATATGGCCCCTTGTTCTACCTTCCTGATTGAGGGGCCCCAATTTGTGCATTCCCTGCTCCAGAGGGTGTATGAACTAAGGGAGTAAATCAGAGCTTCTGGTTGTTTCCCCACCTCCCAGTTCTTTGGTTCCCTGTTTAGTACCCCTGTTGCTTCCTTGGGGAAGCTTGATCCCTGTGTGTGTTGCAGAAACAAACCTTTTGCTCTGGTTTTCTGATTAGCTCCTGGTTACCCAAATCCCCATTCCCTTAAGTCAGAGAATTCATGGGCCACTGTAGGAGCTGGCCTCTTGCCTTTGGCTCATGTAGCTTCCTGGTGCCTGGTTCCCCAACCCCTGATCCTCATGTGCTGAAGAGTATGAGCAAGTGGAGTGCATATGCCAGAATTCTCAGTTCCCCAGGTACCTTTGATGTACCTATAATCTCTACAATTTGGGCATCTGTGATTATAATCTTATCATACACCAGTACACCAATCCAGTTCACATGGAAAACAACACCCTCAAAAGACTCTACAAGGACAAATACTTGCTTCTCACACAATACAATAAAACATTTCCCCAAAATGGGTAGATCACATTGCAAAAAGCCAACTAAAGTCAGAACACTGAGAGATCTCCACAAAGAATGCACAGTCCCACAATGGAAGTCTCCAGTTAAATCATAGACAAATGAACAGAAATTCAATCCCAAAACAAAAACAAATGTGACCCTAATCAAAAGAATTTATGAGCTGGAAGCAAAACATCAAGAAACCAACAATCATATCATTGAAATTAAGCAGAATCATTTCATAGAGCATTCAGCTTTTGACAACAGGCTTAAATTAATTGAAGAAAATATTACAAAGATCAAAAGGGATATAACTTAATTGAAGGTGGATCAACTAATGGAAGATCTCAATAACCATTTGATTATTATTCATCTTAATGAAGACTGGATCAAATGTAAGGATGAATTCCAGGAAGTATCAAGAAAATAAGAACTTGAACTAATATCTCAAAAAAGAAATGGACATGAGCCAAAAATAACACAACAGAACACAAAAATGACATATAGCTTACAGAAATCTCTCTAGAACCCCTCAAAAATAGAGTTTTGCATGTGGAAGTCAGAACCTCTCACCTGGAATACAAGACAAAAGAAATTTACCAGGAGGCCAACAACTTTACTAAGGTCAAAATATCAAGTGAATGAATATCCTAAAATGAACAGACATCTAGATCATGGGTATACCAGAAAAAAAGGAGGAAATCCAAGGCAGAGGCATAGAGTATATATTCAACAAAATTATTGAAGAAAATTTTCCCATTCTCTCAAAATAGGGGCCCATCCAGATATAAGAAGCCCACAGAATACCAGAAAGACAGGACAAAAGCATAAACTCTCTGAGGCACATTATAGTTAAAACTCTTAACAATGAAAATGAGAGAGTGCTAAAAGCAGAAAGACAGAAACAACTCACTACATACATAGGCATTCCATCAGAATTACCTCAGATTTCTCCATGGAAAACATGAAAGCATGGAAGGCCTAGAATGGAACACTTTAAAGGCTAGATAACTATGGATTCCAACCCAGGCTACTGTACCCACCAAAGGTATCCTCCATAATTGAAAGTTAAAGGAAAACTTTCCATGAATAAGTTAACTCTATGATTATATAAACACAAAGCCAAAGCTACAGAGAATACTTCAGGAAATACTCCACACAGAAGAATAAAACAACCAATTCAAAGAGCTGACAGAAGAAGATCACAATCACCAAACTTAGACCAGGCACAAAAAAGTGCAAAACAGAACTAAGCACCAAACTGCATAAAACAAGTCATCATAGAAGGGATTAAATTGAACCTCACAGTTATGACCTTAAATATCAACAATATTAACTCACCACCAAAAGACACAAGTTACCAGGGTGGATCAAAAATAATGGACCTTTCTATCTGCTGTCAAGAAACCCACTGCATCACTAAAGACATAGACCTCCCCAGGGTGAAAGAATAGAAAAAGGTACAGCAAGCAAAGGGAAATAAGTGTCAATCAGGTGTTGCTATATTAATAGCTGATAAATAGACTTCAAATCAAAAGAAATAAAAAAGAAAAAAGTAGGCCATTTCTTACTCATCAAAGGAATGATACAACATGAGAAGATCACAATCATAAATCTATATGTGCCAAACACTGTTGCACCACAGTTTATAAAACACAACCTACTGGACAACAAATCAGAAATAAACACTGACACCATCATACTCAGAGACTTCAATATTCCACTATCATCAATAGATAGATAATCCATGCAGAAAATCCACAAGGAAATAATAGAGCTCAACACCACCATAGATCAACTAGACCTAACAGACATCTACAGGACTTTCCACATCAACTCTACAGAGTACACATTCTTCTCAACAGCTGATGGAATCTTTTCCAAAATAGACCATATATTAGGCCATAAAGTATGCCTTCATAAATTCAGGAAAATTGAAGTAACTTCCATCATCAAATCAGATCACAATGCTTTAAAGAGACATATTAACCACAAGAGACACATAAAGAACTCCACCAGATTCTGAAGACTAAAAAACACACTTTCAAACAATGAATGGGTTGTGGAAGAAATCAAAAAAGAAAATGTAAAATTATTAGAATTAAATGATAATTAAAACACAACTTAACAGTACTTATGAGACACAATGAAGAAAATTTTCCCATTCTCTGAAAAGAGGGGCCCATCCAGATATAAGAAGCCCACAGAATACCAGAAAGACAGGACAAAAGAATAAACTCTCCAAAGCACATTATAGTTAGAAGGCAGTTTTAGGTGTAAAATTCATAGCAATGAATGTCTTCATAACAAAGACAGAGAGATCCCAAATTAATAACTTAATAGTCAACCTAAAGGCACTGGAAGAACAAGAAGTATCCAGACCTAACAGTGTCAAACAGGAAAAAAAAAAAAAAAACCAACATCACAGCAGAAATTAAATGAATTGGAAAAGAAGAAAACAATTAAAAAAAATTGATGTAACAACGAGCTGGTTCTTCAAAAATAAATAAATAAATAAATAAATAAAATATTTTGATAAACCCCATGCCAATCTGATCAGGAAAAAAAAATAAGAACTCTCAAATTAACAAAATCAGAAATGAAAAAAGAAAGGTCACAACAGACATCAATGAAATTGGAAGGATCATAATTGCATACTTTCCAAACTCCACAAAATTGGATAGTCTTGAAGAAATGGTTGAATTCCTAGCTACATACCACCTATCAATACTGAACTCAGAGCAGATTAATCTCCTAAACATACCTACCTCATCCATGGAGATTGAAATCTCCCCAAAATGAAAAGTCCAGGACTGGATGGCTTCTCAGCCAAATTCAATCAAACCTTACTTAAAGAACTGAATTCAAGTTTTCTCAAAGTATTTGTATAATCAGAGACAAGGGAATCGTACCCATCTCCTTTTATGAAGCTAGCATGACCCTAATACCAAAACCAGACAGGGATACCACAAGAAAAGAAAACTATAGGACTATATCTCTGATGAATTTTGATGTAAAAATCCTGGACAAAATCCTCGCAAGCCAAGTTCAACAACACATTAAAAACATTATCCAACTTGAGCAAGTAGGCTTAATCCCAGGAGTGCAGGGATTGTTCAACCTATGGAAATTGGTCAAGCTTAACCATAGGAACCACATGATCATCTCAATTGATAAAGAGAAGGATTTTGACAAAATGCAACACCACTTCATAAATAGATTCCTATAGAGACAAAGACTATGTTTCCCAGGGTCAAACTTTCATTAGTCTTTGGCTAAAAGATGGCTTACATACATAAACTTCTCCCTAAATTAATAATAATTATCCAATTTAAATTACACTGACCTCACTTTCCATTGGAAGATTTGTTCTTTATCAGAAAATAGCAACATTGGAGGACATAAACTACTCCTCCCACTTCAGCCAAGCCACAGCTGAAACCACAGAGGAATTGGGGAGAAAAGTATGAGTGCTGCATCCATGCTGAAGGAGATAGACTCTGAGGATACTCAACATCTATAAAAGGAGAGATAATCATATGAGCTAACTTTACTAAGGTTTATAACCAAAGGACTGTAAGTGTAATCATTGTAGAGATATTTGCATATCCATAATAAGTAACACTATTCACTGTAACCAGTAAACAGAATCAAGACAGATGCCCCAAAACATGTGTGTGTGTGTGTGTGTGTGTGTGTGTGTGTGTGTGTGTGTGTGTATGTATAATGTACATATGCATATATATGTGTATAATATATATGTGTGTATGTATGGGTGTATGATATATCATATATATGTACATACACACACACACACACATACACACACACACACACACACACACACACACACATATATATATATATATATATATATATCATTAAAAGAATATGAGCGTGGAAGAAGAGGTCTTAATAAAAAAAGAGAAAGCACTTGAATGCAAGTAATAAGAAATTAGAAGGGAAGGACTAAATGGGGAAGGAAAGAGAGAACTAGCTAGAGTCATGTGGAAGAGGGCAATGAATTATGGAAACTAATAAATATGTTGAGATGTATTTATGAAAATTCTATGGTGAGATCCATACTTTGTAGTTTCAATGTACAATGTCTCCTATAGGCTCTTGTATTAGGACACATAAGTGCCATCTGGTGCACTGTTTGGAACCTTTAGTAAGTGGAACCTTAGTGGTAGAATTGAATCGCTGAGGGTGTCTTTTGTGGTTTTCTAGTACTTTATTTCCTTAAATACAAAACCTCATTTATGAAAAACATTCAATCACTTAATAACATTTTGGATATATGAAATAAGTTTATAACCATAAATATATATATATGGAGAGAGAGAGAGAACTATAATATATATCATATGCCATATATATATATATATATATATATATATATATATATATATATATAATATATATATTTATCCGTTGTGTGTCTGTGTGCAACATATAAAAGAACATAAATATTTTAACATATTTTAGCTTTAGTTTTTTGAGGTAGGGTCTCATTGTAGCCCAGAACACATTTTGTATCCCAGGCTGGATTTGAAGTCTTGGCAATCCTCACACCACAACAACCAAAGGGCTGGGATTTAAGGCATAAGCCACCAATGTTACATCTTTTTAAATTCCTTTTAGGCTTGCCTTACTCCCTTATCTTATCAGGCCATTATGTTTGAATTTGTTTTCTCAACTACAGTGTAAGTTCAATATTAACTTTCCATCATGAATGATGGCAGTGGTGATGATAGCTCTAATGAGCCTAGCACAGACCTGCTTATTATACTGTGCATGCTACTGTTAAAATCCCTCTGATGATTTTTCACACTCTGTTGCTCTGAGAAAGGAAATGAAAGGATAATTGACTTTATGAGGAGTAAAGTACAGAATGATTTTCAATTATAAATATGTAAGTGAAGGATGCTATTGCAGTTGGCTTGAGTAAGGATAACCTGTGTTACAGAGCTGAAAGATCATGAATTTAAAATCAAAAGACATGTTTCAAATCCTAGATGTGACATGCCAGTGATTAAGGATCTGGAGCTATATTTATTTACCTTTAGCTAAAGTCCCTCTACTTGAACTTCTCTGTCAAATGGAAATTAAACCTCTCACTAAGGATGACTAAGGATACTGAATATCACATTACATCAGACTACAAATTTTAATTACTATCAAAATTATTCCGGTGGGGGTTAAGAGGACCGTTTTACTATCCTACTCAATATTATTTCTCTTCAGCTGCCCTACTTCAAGAAAAATTTCCATCCCTCTGTCCTCTCTGGGTGTACCTGCCATAAATTATTTTGAAATATGTTTACCTATAAGAAGATATGAGCTGCTCTTTCCTTTATTGTGTTTACATATGCAATAGTTTGTTTCTGTTGTAGTTATGATAGGGAATAGTAGCAAGCTAGTTTTTTCCTGATAGATAGCTGGCTAGGGTCTGGACCAGAGAAATATGGATGCCACCTTGCTTGCTCTGGAAAGACTAAAACTCACTTCTTATCCAGACTCCACCAAGATGGCTAAGGGCAACAAGTCCTCAGTAACAACAACTTCCAGTTTCTTCCACCTTTTACAAACTTATCCCCCATGGCTGAGCCCTTGCTAAGTCACTGTTGTCTGGAACCTAAGAGCCAATCAGGTTCCTCTCTATGCACCTGAACCTGGAGATAAGGCTAATTCTAATTGGATGTTTGATTATTACAAATGTACTTGAAACATGTCTGTAATCCTCTACTTCTCTTCTTTTCCCCTATCTTCCCTAAATGCTTCCTCCTCATAGAGAGACTTTTGTCTGTGTTAGGAAGATGTTCCTGTTCATCCAGACTAGCAGAGAATGGGGACAACTGATTTTAAATCGAGAGCATTGCTTTTGTTTTATCTTAACTCTCTCTAAAATAAATTTCATATTTTCCTGGGTTCTTTCATAGATAGTTTGTTGTGGGTGAGTAAAGGGACACAGACTCTAAAATTAGGATGAAATTTTGTATCTACTACCACTCTTAACTTTCAGATATATATCTGAAAAATATTATCTTAGAACTAGTAAGTATTCCACTAAAGGAGCACTTCTTCTCTTGGTTTACAACAGTGTGAACAATACATTATTCAATTAAAATTCCGACAGTGATAGAATCAATAAATTGAACTTTTCAGTCATGGAAAAGGTTCTGTTTTTTTAACGTTTAATTCACAATTTTCATTCATAAACACAATGCAATTTGGTGAAAATCTACATCCAACAACTTCTTTTGTCTCCCTTTCCCTTCAACTAAACTTTTTAAAACTAGAACCACTTCTATTTGATGGCTTCTTGCTCTCCATTGTCCATGTCAAAATGTTGATGAGCTCAATTTTGTAGAGGTTTTATGGAAGTAGCAACAATTATTAAAATGATTTATGTATTTATTTGAGAGCAACAGACAGACAGAAGGAGTCAAAGAGAGAAAGAGAGAGAATGGTTATGCCAGGGCGTCCAGCCACTGCAAACAAACTCCAGACGCATGTGACCCCTTGTGCATCTGATTAACGTGGGTCCTGGGGAATGAAGCCTCAAACCAGGGTCCTTAGGCTTCACAGGCAAGAGCCATCTCTCCAGTTCAGTAGCAACAATTTTAATGAAGTCATAATGTAAGTCATTGTCTAGTGTGCCCCACAGTACTCCTCCTCACCATAGGACTCTTGTCAGACACTGCCAGACACTGCTGAAGCCTTCAGGAGAGAGTTCTCAGCTGCCTGGCATGGCTAAAGACCCCAGGCTACAGGAAGCCATGCCTGAACTTACACTTTGCCCACAGTCCTGTGACCCCCTGTAAATCACCTGACTCTTTCCATATTGCTGCACCTGACTCCCTACTGCTTGAAATAAGGACCCTAGGCATAGGGTGGCAGCATTTAAACCCACCAATCCCCTTATGACTCTTCCCCTACTCTCAGATGCTTATAAACCCATTCCCCCGACAATAAACTGAGAGGGATGTTCAAATATTTCCTGGGAGTGATTCTCTCATCACTGCACTCACCTACATAGGTTGCCTGGGAGCCTTCGAAGGACCTTGGCCAGGCTCTGGAGGACCCAGGAACCCACAGCTGGTGCAGCGGCAGCACCAAGAAGCAGCAAGAAAAAAAGAAAGAAAAATAAAAGATCACGTTTAATTAAAGCCTCCCTTAGTGAACTGAAGTTTTACATAAAAAATGCCATACTTTGTTACATGATATCATAAATATAATTACTTATCATAAATATAATTACTGAGTTTATGTTCTAGGTCAACTTGAACTTACATAAAGGATTATTTGAAAACAACAGAATTTTCTGTGAAGTCAGTTATTTAAAAATAAAAATAAAAATAATAATAATAATAATAATAATAATAAAGATTGTAATGTCCTCTTACTTAAAAGTAGGACACAACTGACCTGACTTCTAGGCCAGCCTGCCTCAAGATAACAACACAATTTGCCTTAGTCACTCCCAGTAAAATCATTTCCAAGTGTGTTATTAGTATTAACGACATAAAATTGTCTTTAGACTACTTTCTTGTCAATGAGTAATATGATCAATAAATTTGGTGTAGTTTCTCTTAATAGTTTTATAAAACTGGCTAATTGTTGGAAAAAATGAGTTGATTGAAGGTACTGGGAAGGCATTTTTTCAATATTGGACATATGATGCTCACTAAAAATGCTTTTAGATCAAAATGTTAAAGTATGCAGATGAAGATGTGCATGTGTAGAGAAGAATTTCCAGGCTGAACCTAAACGCCACGCTTAAAGCTCGAGATTTTTCAACTGTTTACAAACTCTTAAGGAACAAAAAACTAATTTTCAGGCTAAAATATTTTGGGATAGCTTCCTTAAGCTTTATCAAATTTAAGTTAAGGGTTATATTAGGATTTAGCTAGCTGGTTTGGCTCATCAAAGACCAGATTCTGATCTACTGTATGTTAAATGATTGTCTCAATTAAGTCCAGTGCTTATAACAAAATTAACTCTTATGACATATTCCCTACTTTAGGGTACAGCCTCATGCTCAAACAATAGTCCCCATCAGAGAAAAATAATATTCAAACTCCATGGTTCTGTTTCTAATGTTCTCTGGGTAATTGGCACCCACACAGGTATCTGAACTAATAAAACGTTTTCAAACACAGGTGCTTAGACTTTATACTGTCGTACTTGTCCTTCTCTGACAATTTCTACATTAAATTAATTAGTTTGTAAATTAATTTGTATTGTCAAGACTGATAATAGGTTCTGCCTATACTTATAAATGTTAGATATTTAAAGTGTGAGATGTGCCTACTTCCTATGCCTCAGATATATGGCTTATGCTACCACAGTACAACAAAAATCTAAGATTGGACAAAATGACTTTAGGAGGTCTTGTGCCATTATTTAACTAACTCTACTTCAGTAATCAAATGTGCTCTGTATGTACATATATCCAGGCTGGTGTAACTTCCTTTCTAAATGTGTTAATTACCTGTGTAGAAGCCAAAGCCAACTGGAGACAGTAGAGTAAAAAGCACCAATATTTTGGCCTGTGCTTTCAGGTCATGAGGCCACTTGAGATGATGTGACACTTCGATCCTGCCCCCTAGTAAGTAACCTGTCTTCCTGTGCAGGGAGGATACAGATACCCAAACAAAATTGGTGTACAGTACAGTCTAAAATAGGAGAGTCACAGTTGAGGAGCAATCAGTCCTCCTGACTTCCCAAAGAAGGGAAAATTTCTTGGACAGCATGCCCTTAACTCACCCTAACAAACAGAAAACACCAGTAAGCTATAGGGATATTCCTGGGTCTCTAAAGTCTCTTTGGAGAGCCATTAGTGACCTCTAAAATTAATTCTTAATTAAATTAATTAATTCTTAATTAAATTCTAAATTAAATTGAATTAAATTTACATGGTCCTAAACACTCAGAGAGAAATATATTACCAAAGATAAAAAATACCTTAAATATATAAATGGCCTATTCAGTAATACAAGAGCTTTCCAAAAAGGGAAACAAGCAAACATTAAGACAACTTGTTCCCATAGTTATAATTCTATAATTAAAAAAAAAAACTACAGATATCAAAAAAATTATTTTCAAATCTAAAATATATAAGTAAGGTCTAAGACCAAAAATATATTTTTGCAGCCTTTAATGATATGTTTCTGATAACTCTGCTAATATCTCAATTTTTTTACAAGCCATGTCAAATACTACTGTGCCATCTGATGATCAGTTTTGGAAGAAAATCACAGCCAGCTCATGCTCATATGGTCTTGAGGCAATGTCTACCTGGCTTCCCTCACCCTCAAACAGGACCAGTTTGCTGTGTGCTCACTTCTCATTAACTCCTTACTTTCATTTTTTCTTCCCAATGTTCTCTCCCAAGACTATCTTCCTACATTCTGGAGTCCATTAGAATAGTTCCCCTCTCTGAGAGAGACTCTCCAACTGCAACAAGTCACAACATCGTGTCCCATTCAGCAGGAAGTAGTAAGGATCTGAAGTCTTCATCCTTTGCCATCTAATAGCAGTTAGAGTGTCTTCTCATGAGAGGGAGAAATGAAAGGGGGATAGAATTAGGGTGACTGACCTGAAGGAGAAAAGGGAAGAATTTTTTTTTTTTTTATTTTCTCTTGCCCAGTTCAAAAGAACTCTTTGTCCATGTGTGCACCACATCCCTGGCTCTGCAAAGGACAGGCCTCACAGTCTTTGATTCTGGTCAAGTTATGTCTCTCTGCCTGTCCAGCTCTAAGCTGACCAGAGCTGAATGCCTGCGAAAGATTTCCATAATCAGGAGCATTTGTGTCAAGATACCTGCTGTCCTTTGGTACCAAAGGAGTAACTACCCCACATATAAGTATTTTCTCTTCCACTTATTGTTCCCCAGTTTTTTTTTTTTTGTTGTTTTTTTGTTTTTGATTTTTTTCGAGGTAGGGTCTCACTCTGGTCCAGGCTGACCTGGAATTAACTCTGTAGTCTCAGGGTGGCCTTGAACTCATGGCGGTCCTCCTACCTCTGCCCCCCGAGTGCTGGGATTAAAGGTGTGCACTGCCACGCCCGGCTGTTCCCCAGTTTTAATTGATGCACAGGTGTATATCTACCAAAAATCAAAAATCTACAAACTCTGCCTGTGCCAACTGCCAGTACCAAATGAAACATATTTTCATGTCTCTGCTAGTAGGCCTTGGTATGATGCTATCTCTGGGTGCCTTCAGTGACCAATGGCCTCAAATCTCTCAAAAGACAATTGCCCTTGCTCACAGGTGTGATACTTCAAAACCATCTAGCTTTAGACTTCATTATTGCTGAACTTGGAAGGTGTGGTGGTTTGATTCAGGTGTCCCCCATAAACTTAGGTGTTGTGAATGCTAGGACCCCAGATGATAGATATTTGGGAATTAATGCCTCCTGGAGGGAGTGTATTGTTGGGGGCAGGCTTGTAGGTGTTATAGCCAGTTTCCCCTTGCCAGTGTTGGGCACACCCTCCTGTTGCTGTAGTCCACCTTATGTTGGCCAGGGGGTGATGTCCACCCTCTGCTCATGGCATCATTTTCCCCTGCCATCATAGAGCTTCCCCTCAAGTGTGTAAGCCAAAATAAATCTCTTTTTCTCAGAAACTGCTTTTGGTTGGGTGATTTCTACCAGCAAGGTGAACTGGACTGCAACAGGATCCATGTATGGTCTTGGGACAAGAATATTATTTTCTTTGCTAAAAAATCAAATGGTGTTAAGCTGCTTGACTGATACAAGCCTGAGGACCCCACCACCAGGTTCTCTAACCCTTTAGTCACTTGGCTTCTCCTTAGCCTCTTCCTTACCATAGGAATCCTATTGCTTGTAGTCTCCTGTCTCACCAAATTTCTCAGATAACAAATAATTAATATTGATAAGGTTACTATTAACCAGGTCCTCATACACCACCTAACTGTATCTAGACCTATCCTAAATTATAAAGAACTCATTTGGGATGAAACAGCCCCATTATAAAAACTAGGGGTGAGTTGTTGGGCAATGCCAGTTACAGGCTGAAGCCTTCAGAAGAGGGGCCTAAGTTGCCAGGCACAGCTAAGGACTTCCAGGGTACACAAAGCCACTCATTCCCCAAGCCTGGCACACCTGAACTTAGGCTTTGTCCATAGCCTTGTGACCTTTGGCCAGTTACCTAGGAAACTCCTTATCAGCCGGCAGCCTTCACACAGTCCTGCAACCCTCTGTAGATCACCTTACTCTATGCCTATGTGCCGCACCTGACTCTCTACATGCTGAAAAGAAAGAACATCCCTAGGCATAGGCTAGAAGCATTTAAACTCACCAATCCCCTTAGGACGCTTCCACCTACCCTCAAATGCTTGTAAATCCATTCCCCTGACAATAAACTGAGAGAGCTGTTCAATTATCTCCTGGGAATGATTCTCTCATCAAGCACTTGCCCACCCAGTTGCCTGGGCACCTTCAGGGGGATCGTGGTCTGGCCCCAGAGGACTTCAGAACTCTTAACTCTTATCTTGTTTCTTCGTCTGAAATGTTCCTTGAGTTTTAACAAATGTGATGAAGTTGTCTCATTTAGTAATGAGGACTAAACCTTTACTTACTCTCTGCACTTCAATGATTTTTGAGTTTTCCCAAAAGTCACCACCATCTTCCTAATAAAGCCTCTGTGAAAAACAATATACTCAGTACTAAGTAATGTGGACTAACATAAGAAAGATACTTTGAGGGAAATCTGATGGACAAAGAATATTTTGTGAAGAAACATATCTGTACCAGACATGCCATTATTGCTCTTGTAGGAACTTTTTGCCTGGATATGTAGTGTGCAGGGCTGTTTTACAGTCAAGTAAACCTATTGATAACTTTTCTTTCTTTAATTTTTTTTTTGTTGTTGTTGTTTATTTATTTGAGAATGACAGACAGAGAGAAAGAGGCAGATAGAGAGAGAGAGAGAGAGAGAGAGAGAGAGAGAGAGAGAGAGAGAATGGGCATGCCAGGGCCTCCAGCCACTGAAAACAAACTCCAGATGATTTTGCCCCCTTGTGTACCTGGCTAACGTGGGTCCTGGGGAATCAAGCCTTGAACCGGGGTCCTTACGCTTCACTGGCAAGTGCTTAACTGCTAAGCCATCCCTCTAGACCTTGATACCTTTTCTTACCCAGAAGCCTGAATATCACTTTCCAGAACAATGCTAGCTAGCCAGGAGAGAGAAGGCTTTCAGCTTAACTTTTCAATGTCCTGAAGCTGATGCAGGGGTTCAGTATAGAGTCTTACTATCTAGTTCTAGTAAAAAGCTTTGTCCATAGCCAAATACTTCTGCAATTGCCTATATCTTGTTTTGGAGGCCTCACACATTTTTTTTTTATGCAGGTTGGAAAAATTTGTGAAGTTTAATCCATATGAATACTCTTTATTTTTATTAGTGTAAATAAAAGAGGACCTCAATAATCAGGTGGCAATGCTAAATGAAGACATAAAGAAATGCAAGGATGAATTCCAAGAAGCATCCAGAAAATCAGAAAATGATGTGAAAAGGGAGCTTGATAGAGGGATGGAAACTATACATAGAAAAATAGTAGAAAATGCAAACCTAACTGAAGAAGCCCAAAACTCCTTAGAAGCTCTCAAGAATAGAGTCAGCCATGAGAAGGAAAGAAACTTTGATCTGGAAGAAAAGAGAGAAGAAACAGTTTGAGAATTCAAAAGTTCCAATAAGTTCAAAATTTTCTGTGAACAGAACATGAGGGAATTGTGGGATACCCTTATATGTCCTAATATCCAGATCATGGGAATACCAGAAGGGGAAGAAATTCAGATGAAAGGCATGAAGAACTTATTTAGCAAAATAATTGAAGAAACCTTTCCCACACTCTCAAAAGGAAGGCCCATCAAGATACAAAAAGCTAACAGAACTCCAAACAGATTGGACCAAAGACACATTGTCATTAAGACTCTAAACATTGATACCACAGAGAAAATCCTAAAAGCAGCTAAGGGAAAACAGTGTTCTAAGATTTTTCTAAGTACACGTCATGTTTCAATTAAGGACAGCTGGTTTATTTTGCATTACTATAACTAAAAAATTGTGAGATTTTTTTTCTTGTGATCAATGCATGAACAAGTCTTTCTTTTATTTTGTGGACATAATATAATAAATATAATTACTAGATCATGTAATAGCCTTCAACTGTCACAATATTTTCTGTAGTGACTAGAAACTGTTACAGTTCAGTAACAATGTGTGATTAATTTATTTTCTTTATTTCATTGCCAGCATTTTGTTGTCTCTGCTTTTTATGTATGATACCCTAGTAGTTATTTAATGGTATACCATTGATATTTAAATTTTCATATGCATTTTATATTCAAAATATTTTTATGTCTATTTGATGCTGTTTTATCTTCTTTATAGTGTTATCTCTATTTTTCATTTTAAAAAATATTTTATATGAAATATGGAAGGTAATACTCTTATCCCCCTGCTCCAGCCCCCATTACCTCCTTAGTGGGGTTGTGGTATTCACAGTGGGGTCATAAAGGCCTCAATCAATCCGTGTGGAGGAGTGAGGAGACCATGTCTTAGGTTATTCTAATCCAGCCTGAGGTTCTTCTGCTCTTTCTTCCCTCTCTTCTGCAATGTTCCCTGAGCCATGACAGGCTTGTAAGAAATCATAATTAATGTTGCAGTCTCTGTAGCCTCTACATTTCTGCCTTGATAGGTTTTGACTGATGACCATGTCAGTCACCATCACCTTGAATCTGTTTGTCAGACTAGCAGTAAAAGCAAATACATGTTGCCTCTTTGTCTACAATTTCTCTTGGGTCCTTGCAGATGTAGAAGAGGTAGCATGTCTCATGTTGGGCAATAACCTATTTTCTTGTCATATTGATGGATCGTGTCTCTCCTCCAGTTATCTACTATCATCAATAAGATAAAACAGATTTTCAAACCAAATTTCATTGTTTTTCCTTGCCACTGAGTAGAATTATATGGTTTATATGTACCATCTTCATTCATCTGTTGATGGGCATCTGGGGTGACTGCAATTCCTAACTCTTTTTTTTTTCCTTTGGTTTTTCTAGGTAGAGTCTCACTCTGGTCCAGGCTGACCTGGAATTAACTCTGTCATCTCAGGGTGGCTTTGAATTCATGGCAATCCTCCTACCTCTGCTTCCCGGGTGCTGGGATTAAAGATGTGCGCCACCATGCCCGGCTATTTCTTAACTCTTATGAATAAAACACTGAAAAGTATGTTTGAACAAATGTCTCTCTGATAAAGAATATAATCTTAGGATAATAGCTCCAAAAATATATGGCTAGATACAATGTTAGATTTATGTTCAGCTTTTTCAGGAGTCTCACACTGATTTCTGTAGTGGCTATACAAGTTGGATCCCCACAGGCTATTTCTTCATATTTTGAAATGATCAGAGGATTCCTATCTTTAAGTATGTTTATGTTTTTATTGCACTTATCAATTTCTCTATGTTGAACAGTCCTGGCATTACTAAGACAAAACCTATTTGTTTGAGATGGATGATATTTTTTTATTAGTTATGCACATAGTTCGTACATTCTTGTCGATACCATCATTAGCCTCCTTCCTGTCCTCCCCTATCCACAGGGATCCTCCTTATTGGGGAATATGGGTAGTGCATTGTGGGGTTAGTCCTTGGTTATGGATAAGAGGCAGTGTCTCTGTGCATAATGACACAAGGTGTGGCTCTAACCTTCTGTTCACCCCTTCTGACTTATTTGCTACCTCCAGCTATGGGTTTTGTTCAACTGAGAAGTTCAGTTAGCCAAATCAAGAGCAGTTGGTTTCCCACCATGGCTGAGTGCTACTATTGCACTTGTGAAAGTATCACATCAGGAAGTTTGTTGTTAAGTAGTTAAACCACAAGTTTCTTGGGCAGATGTTGGTCATTTTCCCCCTGTCTTTCATGTAGTACCTTCTGGCACTAGACAAGCTAATTCTCTGGGGACTGACTCTCTTCCAGATTCCAGCCAGGCCACTTCTTGTTATATACCAACAACATATGGTGTCTTCAATAGTAGGGCCTTACCACTATCCTTTGTGGGGTCATCAAGTACTATGACAGAAATCTGTCTTATTTTGGGTAACCTTGTATGTCTCTCTGATCAGTAGCTCATTCTGGATGTTAGCCACATGCTAATACTTGGAGGTACAGGTCAGAGATGAAGAAGAGAAGGAAGAAAAAGATGAGTAATATAAAAGAGATAGAGAGGAGAGAGAGAGAGAAAAAAAAAAAACAGGAGAAGATTAAGGTCAGTCTTTATCATACTCTCTCCAGGGCCTTGTGATTCAGGTGTTCAATCTAAGGCCCTGATGAAGGTTCAACCATTTACTCTGTCATTTGGGATGTAAAATTTGATGGTACCATTGCCACTTGGGTCCAATTTGTGTCACCCACCCCCATGCTTACCTTCCCCTCCCTCCTTACCCACCTCATTATTTGGTCCTCAATATACTCATTAGGTGTGTCAGCATCTCAGGTACATTCAGGTTAGGAGCTAGAGCTGAGATAGACTATATGATGATTATCTTTCTGTGATTGGGTGAGTTCACTGAGAATGATGTGTTCCAGGTTTGGCCATTTTTCTTCAAATTTCATTTTGTCATTTTTCCTTACTACTATGTAGAATTCCATCTTGTAGATAAGCCACGTCTTGGTTATCCATTTGTCTAATGATGGACACCTGGGTTGATTCCAGGTCTTAGGTATTGTGAATTGAGCAGCTATAAACATTGTTGGGCAAATCTCTCTGAACTGACACCTGGAGTTATTAGGATAAATGCCAATAAGGTAAAATTGGTTCTGTTAGTAACTCTACAGTGAACTTTTTCCAGGAGTCTCCATATTGATTTCCAAAGTAGTTGTAGCATCTTACATTCCCACAAACATTGGGTGAGGGCTCCTATTTCTCCACATCCTTGCCAGAATTTGTTTTCATTTGATTTTTTAATTTTTGCTATCCTTACTGGGGTAAGGTGGAATCTTGTAGTTGTTTTAACTTGTATTTCCTTTATGATTATGGATGTTCAATATTTTTAAGTGTATGTTTAGCATTTGTACTTCTTCCTCTGGGAATTGCCTGTCCAGTTCTTTGCCCCATTTTGTGAAAAGGTTGTTTGACTTTTTATTATTTAGGTTTTTGAGCTCTTTGTAGATTCTAGAAATTAGGCTTCTGGCAGTTGGATAACATGCAAATATTTTCTCCCATTCTGTGGGTAATCTATTGGCTCTGTTTTTTGTATGTTTGTCTGTGAAAAAACTTTTTAGCTTCATGAGATACCAATGGTCGAGTGATTGTTTAAGTTCTGCTACTGGGGTTTTGTTCAGGAAGTCTTTTCCAATTCATATATCATGGAAAGTTCCTCCTATTTTTTCCTTCAAGTAGTAACAAACATTCTGGTCTTGTATTGAGGTATTTGCTCCATATGGACCTGATTATTATGCATTGTGAGATGTTTGGATCACGTTTCAATTTCCTGCATATGAATATGCAGGTTGTCCAGCACAAATTGTTGAAGATGCTGTCTTTTCTCCAGCCTATATTGTTAGGACCTTTGTGAAATATCAAGTAGCTGTAGTTAATTGACCCAAAGTCCAGGTTCTCAATTGTGATCCATTGGTCTACACTCCTGTTTTTATGGCAGTACCATGCTGTTTTTATTTCTATGGCTTTGTAATATAACTTTATATCAGGTATGGTTATGCCTACAGAGTTGTTTCTTTCGCTGAGGATATGCTTGGATACTTGAGGTCTTCTATCTTTCCATACAAATTTTGAGATAATTTTTTTTATCTGTGTGAAGAACAATGTTGAGATTTTGATTGGTATTGCATTAAATCTGTATGTTGCCTTTGGTAAAATTGTCATCTTCACAATGTTAATTCTGCCTATTTGGGTAATGGGCAGTCTTTCCATTTTCTCAAGTCCTCCTCAATTTCTTTTGTGAGTGTTTTTATATTTTTATTGTATAGGCCTTTCACTTCCTTGGTTAATGTTATTCCTAAGTATTTTGATTTATTTTGTTGCTATTGAAAATGGGACAATGTCACTTATTTCTCTCTCTGTGTTCCTTTGTCTTTTGCATATAGAAAGGCTACTGAATTTTGTGCATTGATTTTGTGTCCTCTTACTTTGCTGAAGGCATTAATTACCTTTAGGAGTTTTGAGATGGAGGCTCTTGGGTCTCTTATGTACAGAATCATGGCCTCTGTGAATAGAGCTCAGTTAATTTCTTCTTTTCCAATTTGTATCACTTTTATTTCTTTCTCCTGTTTTATTGCTTGAGCTACGACTTCAAGTCCTCTACTGAAGAGCTGGGGTGAGAGTGGACATCCCTGTTTTGGTCCTGATCTGAATGGGAATTCCTTTAGTCTCTCCCCATTAAGTATTATTGGAGCTTTAGGAGCTTTATATATAGTCTTTATTATGTTGAAATATAAACTGTCCATGCCAACTCTTTCCAATGTTTTGATTATGAAGTAAATGTTGTATTTTATCAAAGACCTTTTCTGCATCTATCAAAATGATGATGTGGTTATTGTATTTAACCTTATTTATGTGATGTTATTATGTGTATTGACACATTTCCATATGTTGAACCACACCTGCATTATTGGGATGAAGCCTAATTGATCAATGTGGATAATGTTTTTGATGTGTTGTTGGATTCCTTTTGTGAGGATTTTGTTCAGGACCTTTGTGTCTAAGTTCATCAAGGAAATAGGCCTATAGTTTTCTTTTTTTGTGGCATTTCTACCTGGTTTTGGTATTATGGTAATACAACTTTCATAGAAGGAGTTGGGAAGCCTTCTCTGCTCTCCATTTGTGTGGCATAGTTTAAGAAAAATTGGTTTTAGTTCTTACATGAAGGTTTGATGGAATTAAGCTGTGTAGCCTTCTTACCTTGGACTCTTCCCTTTGGGGAGGTCTGATATAATTGAAATAGTTATCCCTATTTTACTTAATCAGTGACGACATGCTTTATGCAGCAATATATGATATATTTTAAAGAAAATTCCATGAATTGCTGAGTAGAATGTGTATTCTGTGAAATTAAAGTGGAGTGTTCTGAACATATCTGAGTGGTAAGTCCATTTGATCTATGATATTATTTAGCTCCCATATTTCTCTGTTATTTTCTGCTTAGGTGATCTGCTTATTGTTAACAGTTGGGTTATTAAATTCTCCCCTTATTGTATTGGATGTTATTTTTGTGTTATTGTCTAATATATTTTGCTTTACAAAATTTGGTGCACCATTTTTAGTGCATATAGGCTTATATTATAATATCTTTGTGTTGTATGATTTTCTTAATGAGTACAAAGTAGCCATCTTTAAATCATTAATTACTCTTGGCTTAAAGTCTATTTTGACTGATAGTAATATAGCTACACTTGCTTATTTCTTGTTTCCATTTTCTGGGAAATATTTTCTAATCCTTTCAACCTAAGGTGATATCTATCTTTATTGATTGCATATAGGTAAGAAATAAATGGCTCCATTTTTCTGATCCAGCTTTTTATCCTGTGTCTTCTGATTGAGGAGTTGAGTCCACTAATGTTTAGAGTTGTAACTGTGATGTGAGAGTTAATCCCTATTGAGTTTCTGGCTTTGTGTAGTTTGGTGTTTTCTTTATATGTTTTCATATCTGTTCTACTTTTGGTTGTTAACATTTTCCTTCTTTAGCATCTTGTGTATGTCTTTTTGTCACTTCAGTGTGAAGTATCCTATCCAGAATTTTCTGTAGAATGGGAGTTTATCATAGAACATTTTTCTTCCACCTTCTATTTAGATGGATAATTTTTGTGCTTAGTTGTATGGGTTGTCAGCCATGGTCATTCAGAATTTTTACTGCAACATTCCTAGTCCTTTTGGCTTTTACAGTTTCCATTGAAAAATCAGATGTAATTGTGATGTGTTGACTTTTGTATGTGATTTTTTTTCTTGAAATTTTTAGTACTCTCTTTGCTTTCAGTATTGAGAATTTTAACCATAATGTGATGCTAAGTATTTCTTCTCTGGTCATGTTTTGTATTATTTAGTAATACAAAGATGTTCTGTATGCTTTGACCTGTATTTCTTCAAATTTTTATATTAAGATCAAAATATTTGATATTTCCAAGGTGTCCCCCATTTCACTAATATTTTTCCCACTATATTTTTTGTACTTGTCATTGTTTTTGGACTGTTGGTTTATTTTCTCTGTTTTGTACTTGAGATATGATTGTCCTCCACATAGTTTATTCTTTTGGTGAGACTATCTTGGGGGCCTTTGTAATTTATGTTAACATAACATATCTTTCTAGGAAATAATGGTGAACTACAACCTGACTTTTTCCTCTTCCCATTGTATATTTAAATCCAAAGCTCATATTGCATTCTACACATATTTTCTCCTATGCAGGAAACAAACTATACATAAAGTTTGACTTCTCAAAGTTAAAGAGGTACTTTTTAATTCAATACTGTTCCATTTAAAAGTAAAATAATGAAAATAATAAAGAATTATCTTTTAAAATATATATGAACAATATGTGTATATTTATAATAATGTCAAAAATGATGGGCTACACCTAAATTAATATTTCATATTTAAAAATATTGTGGGGGACTTCCGATAAGATGGTGACTGCCTAGCTGCACTGCAGATCCTGGGGAAAGAAAGGCAAGACATTAAGGGTTCACTGGGTCTTTTAGGGGAGAGCAATCTCCAATAGATTGCCAGTGGGAGGGCACGGGGGGGGGGGAGGGACAGGGAATCACTGATTCCCTCATGGGCAGGTAGCCCACCTCTTCCCCCAAGTAGTCGCCATATCCACTGCACCGCCCAGTGCCAATCAATCTCTGTGTCTGGAAGCTTAGACTGCTCCACCCACTTGCTCACTTACTGCTCCTGGCACAGCATGTTCAACAAGTCTAGGCCCACAAGCAACTGCAATGCAAGATCAGACTGTGTCTGTTGCTTGTGCCAGCTCAGGTGCCTTCCCCTACTGTCTGACATACAAGCCGCCCACCATTGTCCTGTGGCAGAGGAGTGCAGACTGATTTCGGTTCCCAGTTTTCCCATGCCAGAGTTTGGGCTGCTTTAGTGCTTGGTGCCTCTGTGTGCCTCCTAGATCAAACACAGCTTTGGTGGATAACCACTTGAGAGATCGGGAAATTGTGGTACCCTGGCCAGGCAGTAGATCACGAGGCTTTAGCAAGTGAGAGCCAAAGCCCAGACTGCTTGACAACTGCCCCAGGCTACCTCAGATTCTGATTGTGCTTGAGCCCAGGCTGATCCACCCACCTATGTACCCATACACTGTGATGGGCAGACCACAGTGCAAAAGAAATAACATGAAAAAAAAAAAAAAAAAACAAGTGCAAGAAAATCCAGTTAGGTCTCCCAGTCCATCTTACAATGAACATCTCTAATCAAAACATAGAAGAGTCATTAGGATCAGAACACCAAAATGAAGCTATGAGCAATGCAACCTTGACCAAGCTACTGGTAGAACTTGCAGAACAGCTACAAAGGACCGATAATCCTGTGGATGCTGTCATAACTAAACTAGAATTAATAGATAAGAAAATGGAAGGAGTTCAAATAGAGTTAAGAGAATTGAAAGAGAGTGAAAAAAAAAAAAAAGAAGACCTTAAAAATCAGCTGGAAATGCTAGACAAAGACATAAAGAAATGCAATGATGAATTCCAGGAATCATCAAGAAAATCAGAAAATGATGTGAAAGGGAGCTTGACAGAGGGATGGAAATTATACATAGAAAAGTAGTAGAAAATGAAAACCTAATTGAACAAGTCCAAAACACTCTAGAAGCAGTCAAGAATAGAGTCAGCCATATCGAGGATAGAAACTCTGATCTGGAAGACAAGATGGAAGAAACAGTTCCGAAGTTCAAACATTTCAGTAAATTCAAAAGTTTCTGTGAACAGAACATGAGGGAATTGTGGGATACACTTAAATGTCCTAATACCAGGATCATTGGAATACCAAAAGGAGAAAAAATTCAGGCCAAATGCATGGAGAACTTCTTTAACAAAATAATTGAAGAAAAGTTCCCCAGTCTCTTAAAAGAAAGGCCCATCAAGATACAAGAAGCCAACAGAAGGCCAAACAGACTGGACCAAAGGAGAAACTCTCCAAGACATATTGTCATTAAGACTCTAAACATTGACACCAAAGAGAAAATCCTAAAAGCAGCTAGGGAAAAACAACACACCACTTTCAAATGTAACTCTATCAGAATTACTTCAGACTTCTCAGTGGAAACCCTGAAAGCTAGAAGGGCGTGGAAAGAAACACGGCAAAGTGTAAGAATCTATGGCTTCCAACCCAAACTATTCTACCCAGCAAAAGTATCTGTCAAAATAGATGGTGAAATAAAATCTTTCCATGATAAAACTCAGCTTTACAGTTATATGAACACAAAACCAAACCTACAGAGTATTTTAGGAAATTCTCCACAGAGAAGAAACAAATAATCAATATCAAATGCCTACAAGAAGCAGATCATAATAACCAAACTCAGAGTAGGCACAAAAAATTTCAAAGTCCATGAAAACACCAACTGACACATACCATCACAATATGGTAGGGATCAAATCAAATCTCACAGTCATTACCCTAAATATTAATGGCCTTAATTCACCCACCAAGAGACACAAGCAAGCAGGATGGATCAAAAAATTAGACCCCTCAATCTTTTTTCTTCAAGAAACTTACCTCACCACTAAAGACAGACACCTCCTCATGGTGAAAGCATGGGAAACAATGTTCTAAGCAAATGGGAATAACAAACAAACAGGCGTATCTATATTAACATCAGATTAAATAGACTTCAAACCAAAAATAAACAAAAAAGACAAAGAAGGCCACTTCCTACTTATCAAGGGAACGATCCATCAAGAGGACATTACAATCATAAATCTATATGCACCAAACAGAGGGACACCACAGTTCATAAAACAAAACCTACTTGACAATAAAACAGAAATAACCACCAACACCATCATAGCTTGGCTCTTCAATATACCCTTATCAGTAATAGACAGATCATCCAAACAGAACTCAACAGGGAAGTAAGACAACCCAACAAAACCATAGATCACTTAGACATAATGGACATCTACAGAACTTTCCATCCCAAATCCACAGACTACACATTCTTCTCAGCAGCCCATGAAACATTTCCTAAAATAGACCATATACTGGGTCACTAAGACTTCCTCCACATATTTAGGAAGATTGACATAGTTCCCTGAATGATATCAGATCACAAGGGTATATTGCTTGAAATCAACAACAAAAGACCCACCAAGAATTCCAATGGCACTGGGAAACTGAACAGCACACTTTTAAACAATAAGTGGATAGAGGATGAAATAAAAAATGAAATTTCAAAATTTCTAGAATTGAATGATGATGAGAACACATTGTACCAAAACTTATGGGACACAATGAAAGTGGTCCTCAGGGGAAAATTCATAGCACTCAATGCCTTCATAAAAAAGACAGAAAGATCCCAAATCAATAGCCTAACCATCTACCTAAAGGCAGTGGAAAAGCAAGAAATATCCAACCAAAAGAGCTCCAGAAGGACAGAAATAATTAAAATCAAAGCAAAAATTAATGAATTGGTAACTACGTAAGCAATTAAATCCATTGACAAAACAAAAGAGCTGGTTCTTTGAAAAAATAAAGAATATTGACAACCCATGGACAATTTGGTAAAAGGAAGAAAAAAAAAGAGAGAGAGAGAAGCTTCAAATTAACAAAATTCAAAATGAAAAAGGAGAGATCACAACAGGCATCATAAGTGAAATTGGGTGAATCATCTGGACTTATTTCAAAAACCTCTACTCCACAAAACTGGATAATGTGGAGGAGATGGATAAATTCCTGGATGCATATGATCTATCAAAGATAAACTGGGAGCAGATTAATCTCAATTAACACACCATACTCATGGAGATTGAAAAAGTAATAAAAACCTCTCCAAAAAGAAGAGTCCAGGACCAGATGGCTTCTTAGCTGAATTCTATCAAAACTTCATGAAAGAACTCAAACCAATCTTCCTCAACCTGTGCCACACAATTGGAGAACAGGGAAAGCTACCCAACTTCTTTTATGAAGCTAGTAGCACCCTAATTCCAAAACCAGCAGAGATTCTACAAGAAAAGAAAACTACTAGCCTATTTCCCTGATGAACTTAGATGCAAAGGTCCTGAACAAAATCCTCACAAACCGAATCCAACAACACATCAAAAGCATTATTCACCTTGACCAAGTGGGATTCATCCCAGGAACACAGGGTTGGTTCAACATACAGAAATCTCTCAATGTAATACACCACATAAACAAGGTTAAACATAAAATACCACATGGTCATTTCAATAGATGCAGAAAAGGCCTTTGACAAGATACAACATCACTTCATGATAAAAACATTGGAGAGAATTGGTATGGTTGTTTCATATCTTAACATAACAAAGGCAATATACAGAGGTCCTAAGGCCCAAATAATACTTAATGGAGAGAGACTGGAGGAATTCCCATTAAGATCAGGAACAAGACAGGGTTGTCCACTCTCATCTTTGCTTTTCAATATAGTACTGGAAGTCTTAGCTCAAGCAATAAGACAGGAGAAGGAAATAAAAGGGATAAAATATGGAAAGGAAGATGTTAAGTTAGCTCTAATTGCTGATTACATGATTGTATATGTAAGACACCTGAGAGACTCCATCCCAAAACTCCTGAAGGTGATTAACTCCTATAGCAAATTAGCAGGATACAAAATCAATGCTGAAAAATCAGTAGCTTTTCTATATGAAAATGAGAAAGAAAGAGAAAAAGAAATAAGAAACATGGTCCCATTTTCAATAGCAACAACAACAACAAAAATACCTTGGAATAACATTAACCAAGGAAGTGAATGATCTATACAACGGAAACATAAAATCACTCAAAAAAGAAATTGAGGAGAACTTGAGAAAATGGAAAGACCTCCCATGTTCCTGCATTGGCAGAATGAACATTGTGAAGAATATAGATTTAATGCAATTCCAATTAAAATCCCTACCCTGTTCATCACAGCGATAGAAAAAATGATCTCAAATTTCATATGGAAAGGCAGAAGGCCTTGCATATCCAAATATATCCTCAGCAAAAGAAATACCTTTGGAGGCATCACCATACCTGATCTAAAGCAATATTACAAAGCCACAGTAATTAAAACAGCATGGTACTGGCACAAAAAAAGCAGCATAGAATAGTCTTGAGGACCTGGACTTTGGGTCAAATATCTACAGCTACTTAATATTTGACAAAGGCCTAAACAATATAGGCTGGAAAAAAGACAGCATGTTCAACAAATGGTGCTGGACAAACTGGATAACCATATGCAGGAAGCTGAAACTTGATCCACACATTTTGCCATGTACTACACTCAAGTCCAAATTGATCAAAGACCTTAATATAAGACCAGAAACTTGAATACTACTGGAAGAAAATTTAGGAAGTACCTTCCTTGATATAGGAATGTGAAAAGACTTCTTGAACAAAACCCCAGTACCTCACTATCTTAAACAGTCACTCAACCAATGGGATCTCATGAAGCTGAAGAGTTTCTTTACAGACAAGCATACAATAAGCAAAGCCAACAGTTTACCCACAGAATGGGAGAAAATATTTGTAGGTTTTCCAACTGACCAAGGCCTAATCTCTAGAATCTACGAAGAACTCAAAACTCTAAACAGTAAAAAGTCAGACACTGCACTCACCAAATGGGACAAGGAGCTGAACAGGCAGTTTACAGAGGAAAAAATGGCAAACACACATATAAGAAAATGTTCATCATCCCTAATCATCAGGGAAATGCAAATTAAAACAACTATGAGATTCTACCTTACCAAAATAATGATAGCAAACATCAGAAAATCTAATGAAAATAAATACTGTGAGTATGTAAAGTAGGAACCCTCATCCACTGTTGATGGGAATGTAAGATGGTACAACCACTTTGGAAAGCAATATGTAGACTCCAGAGAAAGCTGACTATAGAGATACCAACAGACCCAGTTATTCCCTTACTGGGCATCTACCCTAAAACCTTCAAACTACAGGCCAGAGAGATTTACTCAATCATGTTTGTATTTTCTTAATTCATAATAGCTAAGAGCTGGAATCAACCCAGATGTCCATCACTAGAAGAATGGATAAGTAAGATGCAGTATATCTACACAATGGAATTCTATACAGCAGTAAGAAAAAATGACAAAATGAAATTTGAGGAAAAATGGTTGAACCTGGTATAGATCATTCTCAGTGAATTTACCAACCACAGGAAAAATATCACCACATAATCTGACTCATTTACAGCACCTAACCTGAATCTACCCAAGATACCTTACATACCCAGCAAGCATCTCGTGGACTAGAAAATAGGATGGGTAGGGGGGGCAATATTTGTGTGGGAAACACAAATCTAGACCCAAATGGCAATGGTGTCATAAAATTCTACTCTCTAAAAGCCAGACCAAATGGCTGAACTTTCACCAGGCCCTTGGAGGGAACACCTGAGCCACAAAACATTGGAGAGGGTATGATGAAGACCAACCTTAATCTTCTAAAGTTTCCCTTCTTCCCTCTCCCCCCCCCTTTCTCTCCCTCTTCTCTCTAACTCTTTTATATTAATTATCTTTTTCTTTCTTTTCTTAGTGGGCACTGACCTATAACTCCCAGTACCAGAAAGTGGCTATCATCCACAATGAGCTTTTGATCCGAGAGACCTACAAGATTTCCTAAAAGAAAAACATTGCTGTCTGAGTACTTGATGACCCACCAAAGATTAGTGGTAAGACCCTACTGCTGAGGATTCTGTATGTGGTCGACAGGTAAAATGGAATGGCATGGCTAGAAGCTGGAAGAGAGTCAATCCCCAGACAGTCAGCGTGTCTAGTGCCAGAAGGTGCTACATGGGTGACTGGGGGGAAATGACAAATATCTTTTCAAGCATCTAACCTACTTAGCAGCAAATAAGCTCTTGTGATGACCACACAAGTGCAATAGTGGCACACAGTCATGGTGGGGATCCAACTGCTCTTGATTCAGCTAACTGATCCCCTTAGTGGTACAAGATACATAGCTTGAGCTGGGACACAATTCAAAACCATATCCAAACAAAAGCCCACTCTCCATTATCAAGCTACCATCAATCATGGGCTACAAGAGGGCCTAAATGTATTAAATTCTCTATAAAAAAAAGTAAGGGTTATCTCATTTGTCCTGGTCCTAGCCTACTCTCCATTGGAGATCTGATTCTCTTTTTCAGATAGATGTAGATCCTAAGGAGAGAGCCACCCCATCATACCTCAAAAGGGCCCCAGCTGAAACTAAGAAAAATTGGCGAATCAATCATGGATGCTGTTTTCCTGGTGAACCAGATACCAGCACAAGGGTGAAGAAGATCAACACAAAGAAAAATCAAGTCCTACCAAATCAGAGATCCAGAGACCCAGAGCCCCCCAATATCTCATCATTGATGTAGACCAAAAATGAACCCAACATGGCTCAGGGAAATTTTGCAGAAGAGGGGCCCGGAAAGAATGTGAGAGCCACATGTTGATTCATGATATGCAGAGACATTTATCCTACCCATAACTGAGGGCTAACTCCACAATGCATTTTCCATATACCTCAACAGGGATGGGCTAAGGGGAGGGAGTAAGTCACAGATGAGCCTAATAATGGTACCAAACTGACTGTACTTGCTGAGTACAAAACTAATTAATAATAATAAAAAAAAAACTACAAAAAGTGATAACAAGGATGTGAAGACATAGGAGCAAAGAACCCTTGAATAATCTTAATGGGAATATTTCCAAAGGGAATAAAATTAGTATGTTGAAGCAAAAAAAAAAATATTGTGTGTTACAAATTGTCATCTTAACTTCTGTCAATAATATCATTCAACTCTTTCATGTCTTTTCAACTGTTTTTATTCTTGTCATTTCATACATTATGTTAATCTTCTGATAAAACATATCTATGAGCTATTTTCAGTTTTTGGACAATATGGAATTTGGTATAACATTTGTTGCTGAATCCAACCTGCAATTTTTCTTGATGATACTTTTATTGTTATTTAGCCATTACTTTAATATTAAATCATATTATTTTAACCTATGTTTTAATTTGTTTTTGTTCATTTTTTATTTATTTGAGATTGACAGAGCAAGAAAAATTGATAGACAGAGAGAGAGAGAGAGAGAGAGAGAGTATAGGCGTGCCAGAGCCTCCAGCCACTGCAAACGAACTCCACATGCATATGCCCCCTCTTGTGCATCTGGCCAACGTGGGTACTGGGGAATCAAGCCTCGAACTAGGATCCTTAGGCTTCACAGGCAAACACTTAACTGCTCAGCCATCTCTACAGCCCCATATATTATGTTTTCTTTTATCTCTAATGTATATTCCTGGAAATGTAAAGTATACACCAATGTGAAAGTGCTTGTTTTTGATATGATTTGAATGATATTTATACTCTGGTTGAATAGTAAATGGTGAACAGAAACACAGAGCTATATTTTAAAAACTTCTAATAACATCCTTTTTTTCATATTCTTGTCTACTTCATCAAGTTCAAGCAATTACTTGGAGTATTATTATTGTAGTGATAATATACTCAAGAATATGCTGATAACCTTCACAAATATATGCTGGGTCATTCTTATTATCACTGCTGCTGCTACTAAATTGTTTACTCTTTTTTAGATATATCCACTAAATAAAGTCAGTAAAATCATTTCATTTCATTCCAATAATTAAATTTATTTTGGAAACTTTTTGATAAAAAGTGTTAAACTTCTATATCATGTTTTTATATGTACCATGTTTTTTATTTTTTTTTGTTCATTTTTTATTTATTTATTTGAGAGCGACAGACATAGAGAGAAAGACAGATAGAGGGAGAGAGAGAGAGAATGGGCACGCCAGGGCTTCCAGCCACTGCAAACAAACTCCAGACGTGTGTGCCCCCTTGTGCATCTGGCTAATGTGGGACCTGGGGAACTGAGCCTCGAACCGGGGTCCTTAGGCTTCACAGGCAAGCGCTTAACTGCTAAGCCATCTCTCCAGCCCTGTACCATGTTTTTTAGATATCACTCTTCCATACCTCGCATTTGTGATGATTATAAAAGTAATGTCTGTTAACCACTTAGCATATACATGTAGTAAATAAACACACAGTAAATGTTCCTTGCTCTTAATGGTCTATCACTACAGATCAACTTTTTCTTCACATGTTATTATGCACAAATCTCTCTCCAGATGCTATTATTAGTGTTATTGCTCTACAAACGCCGGGTTCTAGTACCTGAATCATCTGAAGACAGTTCTTGGAAACCTTTGTTTTAAATAGTCTTCCCCTAAAATTACATGAACTAAATTATTGTAATTTAAAATAGTTGCATATTTAAAATGTCATGCAATATTAATTAATGTAAAAGTTAACATTATACTTTTCTACTGTTGTATTTCATTTTCTTTTACAACAGCATTCTGCCTACAAGTTTAACAAATCCTTATAATATAAGAGATTATCACAGTCATAATAAGAACATTCTTATACACTAATTCCCATTGACAATATTGTTGCAATACTGTGTTTTAAGTAGGAGAGTCTGATTCTCTTTGATCAAACTTCATGAAACATTCTGAGCTTCAGTGGCGTGCATCTTGCTGGCTTGGCATACCTTATAGGCATGATTTTAGTTCAAGTGTAGGCCTGAGGGAAAAGCTTGGAAAGAGTCTGTCAAGTAAAACCATCTTTGTGGCTGGGCATCATTCTGCTTCTTTTTGGACTAATCCTAAAAAAATTGACAATCATATTTCTTAAGATTTTGTGGAATGTACATCATTGCTGTTCAGGTTAATCTTACTTTTTTTTTCTATCGCTGTGGGTTGTTATGAGTCTCGAGTGATTTTAGAAAATTGAAATAGTGAAATAATACCAATTGAAAAAGTGATTGCTCTTACAGAGTATTAATGTGTTGAATTCAAACTCATTAATCTAGATCACCCCCCATAGGCAAGCAGGAATCACAGGACAGTGCTGCAGAGAGAAGGGTCACATGGAAACATAAAATGAAGTGATATAAAAAAGAATTCCAAGGTATTTATAACTAACCAAAGAGGAGTTGGAAAATTTCTGTTAAACATTATTTTGCTTAACAGGAAGTAATGGCATACATTATTTTTAGAGCAAGGACAAGACCAAAATACTTACTTTGGCATGGAATATCTGATAGAGTGATTAAAATGCCAGAAATTAAACACAATAATATACATAAAGAAAAATAGGCAACATGAATTATGTTGAATTTATAATTTAACTGTAAAGCTCTTTAATTAGGACTAATAAGAGTCACCTGAATAATAAAATAAGTTCTGATGTGACATCTTCTCTTTTAAATTTTTTTCAGATATTTTCTTTGGAGATCTAGCAGTAGCTACTGTGGATAGATGGCATTTATCACTGTAACATCTGTGACCATTTGGATGACAGAAAGACATTCTTCAAGCTTGCACAGTTCTGCTTGGAAGATGAGTTCTCAGTGACAGTGATAGAGCCTTGTACCATATTGGGACTATAACAATAATATAATGACCTATAATGCTTCATAAAAAAATCCAAACCACCACAGGAATAAATATGTGGAGATGTTAGTGGAATTAAAGTAACATGTTCATTGTGAAATTCTATATCCACAACATTGAAAACATAAATGATGTTCTTAGAAAATAAGCAATCTGATTAAGAAATGTAATTTTATCAGAAAATATAGAACATATACTTAATTTCCAGCACCTAAACTTTTATAGAAGGACAAATTCTTCTGAGCACTGGGAAGTGAGAAACTACAAGTACTTTACAGGTCCAGATACAATCAGATAATACAGAACAATAATTCCTTACAACTTCAAGACAAGATCTGAAAACTAATGTCTTATGTAAATTTTTGAGAGGGAGTTATTTACTTTGCTGAATCATTTAAATGAGTTTCATTTTCTTTAAAAATAAATGCTTTAAATTTCTTTGTCCAGTAGTGTATATGGTAATATAAGACCTAACCAATAGAGAAAAGATACTGCACAGTATATTAGCAGCTTAAAAAATATAAGCAATTTTATTCCATATTTTCACCAATATGAATATTTTTGATTTAATTTTTAATACAGAATTATTGCATTTGAAATATAACCAGATTTGTCTTAAGAATACAACATAACAAGTCAAAATATCTTGTCAATGGGCATGTGGAGCACTTTGGAGGCAAAAGTAAGAGGATTGCCATGAATTTGAGGCTACCCTGATATTACATAGTGAATTACAGGCCAGCTGGGGCTAATGTAAGACCTTACCACGAAAAAATATCTTGCTCAAATTCTTTTTAAAAGCTAAATTATAATAGCAGAGTTTAAAATTATCTAAAAATCAAATGTTTTAATGTGCTTTAAATATGTGAACATACTGTAACAATTATGGATATTCAGAAAGGATTTAACATGCCTGGCTGAAAAACTGACATATCATAATAAAGTAATTGATAACAATAGGAAATTAAGAATGAATGAATTTTGGTGTGGGAGGTAAGGGTATGTATAATATCATGTACTGATATGTACATATATTTTCCTGTTTATTCATTTAAATATGGTTTCTTTTATTATTTAGTTATTTTTGAAAATAAATGAATGATAATTACTGATTTTGTAGGTTACTTCAAACTAAAAAAAAGTCATGTTTCAAGTGTTGATTTTCTTTTAAAGCAATATTTTCTGTTTATCTCTAAAGCTAAGTATTATATTAAGGATAATATAAATGTTGGATTTTAAATCTTTGAAACAGATAATTATGAGGAAGTAGTTATTAGTAAAAATTGTGTGCATGTGCACACGCATGCATGTGTGTGTATGAACAGACCATATAATCCCTTCCTCTATGCTCAACCTATTTCATGCCTTCCTGAACCCAGAACTGTCTGCCCAATCTAGCCCTGAGAAAGGCATGTTCTCTCTGAGTACTCCTGTGCTCAACAAGCCATAGTCTCACACCCACACCCCGCTCAGACAAGTGGATATATTATCCAGTTGCCTCCTCCTGGCACCAGGCATTCAACACAGGTGTGGGTGGAACTGATGTTGCTCCATTATCAGTAAGAAAAAGGAACTATCTGTAGATGGACATACACCAAACTGATGGACATACACCAAACCAAAACAAGTAACACAAGAAGCCTTGGCATAACATCAGCACCAAGAATGCCCACCCTTAGTTGAAGTCTCCAATAATAAGTACTTAGAGAAACTCTAGATAAAAAAGTACAGATTGAAAATAAGATAATCATATTCAAATGATTGAGGCCATGACCAATGGTTGAATAAAATGGAATAGAATCAGCAAGAGCTCAACAGTTAGCTGAATGAGATGGAATAGAATGCATCAAAAGAACTCAATAGACAATAGCATAAACTCAAAGTGGACATTATCAAATGCAGGAATGAATTTCACAAGAGACAATGTGAAAGTCACAAGAAATAAAAATAAAATTCAATAAAGAGATACTTTGAAAAGAAGCATAATGGAAATAAAATTAAATAACTCAATTAAAATGCTCCCTAGAAAGCCTGGCCAACAGGATAGTGTATGTGAAGGACACACTATCAGACATTGAAGAAAAGACAGAAAATTTATCCTAAGGTAAAAATAAATGGCAATTTCAAAAAAAAAGGCAAAAACAGGACATGAGGGAATGTGGCACATCTTAAAAGTAACCAAATATTTACATCATGTGCATTCAAGGTGAAGAACTAAAGTCCAAGGTCATGGAGAATATCTTCAATAAAATTTTAGAAGAAATATTTCTAAAACTTATGAAAAAGAGGATCATTTAGGTACAAGAGGCATATTGAACATCAATGAAATAAGACCAGAGAAGAAATTCTGCATGCTGCATTATGGTTAAAACATAAAACATAGAAAATAAAGAAGGAACACTAAAAGCTACAAGAGAAAAACAGCACATAACTTATAAGGGTAAGCAAATCAGAATCATACCCAATTTTTCAATGAAAAATGAAATCTTAAAGAGCTTGTAGTGGAGTATTTCCATTTTTGAAAGAGCATGGCTGCCAACCCAGACTACTATACTCAGCAAAGTTATCTATCATGACATTAGGTGAAAGAAAACTTTCCATGTTAAAGCCATCTGTGTGAAAATATTAGCTGCAAGCAAGCCCTACAGATAATGCTAGATTAAAAAAAATACACTCAACAGGCTATAAGAGGGAAAATAAAAACAAAAAAACAAAATCTAGAACAGATGTGAAAGCAGATGATGATAAAGAAAATATAAAATTCCACAGTGTCTTCAACTTGACAGGGATTAACTCACATCTCTAAACTATGATATAGAATATCAATTGACTTAACTCCCAGAATCAAAAACACAGGTTATAGGCTTTATCAAAAAAAACTAAATCCATCCTTTTTGCTATCTTCAAGAAACTCGCTTTGCCATTACAGATAATGCATAGAAAAGAAATGCAAGGAATGCATGGAAAACATATCCCAAGAAATAGGAATAGGAAATAATTAGGTATGGCAATACTAAATTGAAAAATAGACTTTACATCAGAAGCTATAAGAAAAGATAAAGAAGGGGGCTCAAGAAAGGCCCTGGCAGTTAAGGCAATTACCTGCAAAGCCTAAGCACTCAGGTTCAATTCCCCAGTAGCCACATAAAGCCAGATGCATAAGGTAGTGTATGCATATGTAATTTCTTTGCAGTGGCTAGAGACCCTGGCATCCCCATTCTCTCCCACCCCTCTCTCTCCCTCTCTCTCTCCCTCTCTCTCTTTTCATTCTCTCTTCCTTATTCTCTCTCTCAAATAAATATATAAATAATTTTATAAATATAAAAATATATAAAGAAGGGCATTTTATACCTACCAAGGGAAAAAATTAAAATGAAGACATTACAAGCATAGACATATATGCACCAAATGCATCAATTTTTATAGAGCAAAATCTCCTAGACAATAAAACAGAAATAAATGGCAGCATAAAAAATAGTAGGAATCTATTGTTAATAGATCTTTGAAACAAAAATAAATTGAGAAACAATGAAGCTAAACAACACTATAAAATCCAATGGACTTATCAGATATCTATAAAACCTTACAGTCAAACTCTACAAAATATGCTTTGATCTCAACAGCTCTATAAAAGGTCATATATTAGGACAAAAAGAAAGTCTTCATACATTTAGGAAAACTGACATGCCCCTTGTATTATATCTGACTGCAATAAAATAAAGCAAGAAATTGAAAACATAAACAGCATAAAGCACATAAAAACCAACTGGTGATTGAGCGATGAATAGTAATTTTTGAAATAAAGAATTTAAAATGATCCAAGAAATTAATAACAGTGAAAACACAACATACCAAAATATTTTGGATTCAATGAAGACAGTCACAATAGGCAATTTTATAGTTCTAAATATCTAGATTACAAATATATAGAGAGATCTCAAATAACTAAATTAACGATATCTCTAAAGGCATTATAAAACAAGAACAATAAAAAAAGTATAGGATAGATAGAAATAATCAAGGTCAGAGTATTAATCAAGAGATTAGAAATGAAGAAAACATTTTAATAAATTGATAAAATGAAGGCCTTGTTCCTCAAGATATTGAAGAAGATTGATAATCCCATGGCCAAATTTGTCAAAATAAATGAGAAAAGACTAATGTTCATGTTGTTGGCAGAAATCACCAGACCAAGAACAGATTTGGGGGCAGAAAAGATTTACTTTGGCATATAGAGTGGAGGGGAAGCTCCACAATGGGGGGAAATAATGGCATGAACAGAGGGTGGACATCAGCGCCGCCCCCCCCGCCAACATAAGGTGGACAACAGCAAAGGGAGAATGTGCCAAACACTGGCAAGGGGAAACTGGCTATAATACCCATAAACCTGCCCCCAAAACAATACACTGCCTCTAGGAGGCATCAATTTACAAATCTCCATAAGCTGGGAATCCAGCATTCAGAACACCCAAATTTATGGAGGACATCTGAATCAAACCATCACATTCCACCCTTGGCTCCCACAAACTGTCAACCAACCATGATGTAAAATGCAATAAATTCAGTCTAACCTTCAAGTCACCCCATTTTTTATCAATCATAATGATGTTCAAACATCCCCATAATCCAAGATCTCACAACTGAGCCACAATAACTAAACTTCTCCCCCAAACCCATAATGGCACAGTATAAACATTCACACTGCAAAAGATGACATTGGTCAGAGCCAAGAAATATTCAATCAATACAAGATTTAACAGAACCAGGACAAGCGTAAACTCTGTAGCTCCAAGACGAACAGCTATAGCTGTTGACAAGTCTCCAACTCTGAAAATCCTAACTAGTGCCTCGGGAGATCCAACTCTGCCCCTCCAGCTAGGCTAATCACAATCTTCCTTACGAGCCATTTCTAGTGGGTCTCCACTGAATCCCAGAGTTCACCCTCACAGTTCCACTGGGTCTCAGTATAAGCAATCCTGCTTCACACTGCCTATGTCCATCTCCAAAACAGAAGACCTTGTTACAAATTCAAAGACTCTCTCTCTTTCTTGCATTTCTTACACTCCATGATACAAGGTTAATCCTGCAGTAGGGGAGAGGGTGTAAAGCAGTCTTTGAAGAACAGGATACTCCTTCAGCAATCAGGCCCCTTCAAAAGACTGCATTCTTTCTGTTGTCCCAGTGTAGGTCTGTTGGCCAAATCTCAATGATAGTATTATAATAATAATTTCTCATACAATTGCAACTGAACAGGTAGCAGTTTGGGCCCAAAGATTTATTTCTGTGCCATATCCCTCTCCACACGCCAGTCTGCTTCTATGCACTGCAACCCTGTACAAGTTCTTGGGACACAAGCATAATAGCAAGCCTCTCATACAAACTGCATCTAGCCCAGTCCAAGCAAAGCTCCTCTCACCCTCATAAGCCAAATTTCATACTCCATAGTTCTTACTGCATTCAAATCTTTCAACTCTGACCAGAAAAGTCCACCAAACCATATTCACTTCACTGCAAGGCATCACTTAGGCCAAGGTTTCAAATCCTTCCACATTCCCCCTGAAAATCAGCTCCAAAAGGCCAAAAGCACACAGTCAGGTGTCCAGCAGCAAATGATACCACTCCTTGGTACAAATATCACTGTTGCAGTCAGGCTCACATTGCTGGCAGAAATCACCCAACTGAGAGCAGCTTTGGAAAAAAAAAAAAAAAAAGATTTACTTTGGCCTACAGACTCAATAGGAAGCTCCGTGATTACAGGGGAAAACTATGACATAAGCCGAGGGCAGGCATCACTCCCCAGCCAACATAAGGTGGACAACTGCAACAGGAGAGTGTGCCAAACACTGGCAAGGGGAAATTTGCCACAATACCCATAAGCCCACATCCAACAATACACTGCATCCAGGAGGTGTTAATTCCCAAATCTCCTTTAGCTGGGATCTTAGTATTCAGAACACCCAAGTTTATCAGGAACATCTGAATCAAACCAACACAACTAATCAAAAAGTTTAGGTATGAAAAGGGATATGTTAAAACAAATTATCAAGGAGATTGGAAGTATCATGAGAACAAGTCAAATTCTAAAAAATTAGGAAATTTGAAAGACATTTATCAACTTTCAATAAAAATTTGCAAGTAAAATCCAAGAACACATTAAAAATATTATCCACCTTGATCAGATAGGTTCATCCCAGGGATACAAAATTGTTCAACCTACTAAAATCAATAAACATATATAAACAGAGTTAAGGACAGAAATCACTTGACAAATTAACAAAATGTAGAAAAGGCCTTTAATGAAATATAATATCCCTTCATGATTAAAACATGGGAGAGGCTTTGGATGAGGGATCCTACCTCAATACAAAAAGGGCTATATGCAATACACCAAAAGCACATATAATACTAAATGTGGAAAAGACTTGAGCGAATTCCAATAAGGTCTGTAATATGATTGAACCATACACACTTCTTTCTTCTATTTAACCTAGTAGGAGAAGTCTTGGCTTGAGCAATAAAACAGGAAAAATAAATAAAAAGGTATCCAGATGGAAGATGAAGAAGTAAAACTACTCTTATTTTCATATTATATGATTCTTTACTTAACTAACCCTAAATATTCCACAGGAAAAAAATCATGCTAGGGCTAATAAGCATTTTCAGCAAAATAGCTGTATATTAAATCAACAGACAAAATTCAGTAGCCTTTGCCAAGCTGATAAAGAAATTAAGGAACAGTTCCCATTTACAATAGCCACAAAAAACAAATGCCATGGGACTGGAGAGATTACTTAGTAGTTAGGGTGCCTGTTTGGAAAGCCAAAGGACCGAGATTCAATTCCCCAGGACCCATGTAAGCCACATGCACAAAGTGGCACATGCATCTAGAGTTCATTTGCTTTGGCTGGATGCCCTAAAATGCCCATTTTCTTCTTCTCTCTCTCTTTCTTCATTCACCTGTCTCTTTCCTTCTCTCTCTCCATCAAATTCATAAGTAAAAATAAAATATTGAATAAATGAAATATCATGGCATATCCCAAACTAAGGAAGTGAAAGGTTTTTATAAGAAAACACTAAAATTCTGTTGAAATAAATTGAGGGTTGCACATGAAGATCTACCAGGCTCATGGATTATAAGAATTAATATCCTGAGAAATGCCATGTCTCTAAAAGAAATTTGCAGGTTCAATACAATTACAAGTTCCATTCTTCATGGAAATAGAAAAAATATCCCAAAATTCATATAGAACAAACGGTCTCAGATAACCAAATGTATGATGAGCAAAAGTAAAACTACTGGTGGTAAGATTATACCTGATTTCAAGATATACTACAAAGTCATAGTAATAAAACCAGAATAATGTTGTCAAAAACCAAACAGATTGATGGAATAGAATAGAAGATAAGTATATAAGTTCTAATCAATCAAGCTACTTTACTTTTGACAGAGATGCCAAAAATGTACCCTGGGCAAAAAATGGCATTTTCAAAAGTTCTACTGGAGAAACTGGATAGCCACCCTGCACAAAAATCTACTTAGGATGGATCAAAGATCTCAATATGTGTCCTGAAACTGAAACCACTAGAGTGATGAGTAGGAAGAACAACCCAATATGTAGGCTCAGGGAAAACCTGAATAAGAATCCAAAATACAGGGAATAAGACTTAACTGACAACTTTCAAAAAAAGGAGAAAATCTTCAATAGCTATACAATGGACAGATATCTAGAATATCTAAAGGGCTCAAAAAAACTAAGCAGTGAAAAAGTCTATCAACTCAGTCTTAAATGAAGTAGAAAACTGAAAAGAGAGATCTTAATGGAAGAAATACACATGACCAATAAATATCTAATAAATGTCCAACATCTCTAGCCTTCAGAGAAAAGCATATTAAATCTATTTTGAGAATTCCTCTCACTCTAGTCAGAATATCTATTATAAAAAAATCAAATGAACACAAGTGCAGGCAAGGGTGAGGAAAGGGAATCCCCTTCTTGTTGGTAGAAGTGCAAACTTGTACCATCACTAAGACAATTGATATTGAAGTTCCTCAAAATTCTAAAAGTAGTTCTACCATGTGATCCACCTATACCACTACTATGCATGTACTCTAAAAATTCTGCTCTTCACTATAGGGACACTTGTTCAGTTATGTTTGTTGATGTAATGTTTGAAACAGTTAGGAAATGGAATCAGCTTAAATGCCAGCATCTGATGAATGGACAAAGAAGATAAGAAGATGTGGTACATACATACAATAAATTTCAGTGGTAAGGAACAATGAAATTTTCAGGAAGTAGAATGGATCTGAAAAAAATATGCTTACTTAGGGTTTCTAGACTCAGAAAGACAAATGTGCATACTCTTACTTATATGCAGATCTTAACAGGAAGTATAGTCTCATTAGTTTAAAGGTAATAGTAAGTATTGCTAATATTGGTCAGAAAGTTAGACTCTGGATTGAAGAGAAAAGAATCATAGAGTAATCAGAGGAGGAGATAATAGACAGGCAAGTAGAGTAGCAATATAGTAGGCATATAAGGGATGGGAGGGTTTGGTTATAAATGTGTAAGGTAATGAGGGGAAGGTGGATATCCAAAACAACAACAACAAAAAGACAAAAGAAAAAGAAAAAACTAATTATGGCATGAATAAGTAACCAAAAGTTTTCCTATATTGTAGTTAGTTAATAAAAGGTATAACTCTGAGTGAGTGAGATGGAGAGATACAGAGAGAGAGACAGAGAGAGAGAGAGAAATTCAACAGAATCACCCTGTACAAGTGGAGAAATATTTACCCTAAAACTATGGGCTGTTGGTTGTAAATCCCAGTGCCAGAACTTTATTAGCCCACACAGTGATATATTGGTCAGGGAGGACCATGAGGTCCCCTAAATAATTTAGACCATTGCCAAATCACTTGATTACCCACAAAAAAACTAAATAGAAAACCCTGTTGCTGAAACCAGCACCGGCTACAGTCCCAGGACATTGAAATATGATGCTGGAACTGAAGACACTCCATGTCTCCTTAGCTCTATAGTGCTTAAAAGCTCTTTGTGAGATATTTGGGTGGGGGGGGGGAAGTCATCAGTATGAACAAGCAATGGGCCTTGAAAGCTAAAAAATCAACCAGTCAGGCAAGATGCACATATCAGTGAAATAGTGGCATATAGATTATTCATAAATAATTTAATGTATTTATAAATTTTAAGATCCCTAAATGCTAAAATATATGAGATAATATGATTTTCTGAGTGTTATTATTTTGTTTAATATCATGGAGTTTGGCGGCCTCCAATTTCCTATAAATGACATAAGTATTGTGTGAGTGAATTTTTTTATTTCAATCAAAAATTGTCATTTGTTTTAAACATAGACATGGACTTTCTGAGGACTCCACTAGCTAAGGAATTAAAACCCAAAGTTGACAAATAGTATTGCATGAAAGTTAAATATTTTTTTTCATACCATAGGAGACAATCAAGTGATAAGACTATCCATTGAATGTGAGAAAATATTTGCTATCAATACATCTGACAAAGGATTAATATCTACCATGTAGGCAGAACCAAAAATAATTAAATAGCAAATACTAAAATCACTAAAGTGAGTAATGAAATGAACTGACAGTTTTCAAAATTTGAAAGATAAATGGTCAATTAAAAAATAACCTTCACTAACCATCAGAGAAATAAATATTAAACAACATTGAAATTCCATGTTACCAAAGTCATGGTAGTTGTCATTTACCCCATATAGTGTAGAAAGCCACTACAAGAGCTGCTGGGAGAAAATGGCCAACAATGTTGTGAGCAAGCAGGGGCCACTGCTATGTGCAAACAACCTATTGGACCAAGATATAGACGCCTATGTAAATAGTGGCACATATTTGCTTAGCTATGTAATCCATTCACTGGAAAGGAGGCCATAATTGGAAGGAGGAACCAAGTCAGAATCCTATGGAGACCAAGATAGTATACTCCAGTGAGAAGTCCCCACTAGCCTTTGTCCATAAATAAATGCCCATCAAAATCTCTCTAAATTAACAACTCTTATCCACTTTAACCTATCCTGATGTCACTCTCCTTTTGAGAAACTGTCATTCTTTTTCAGAAAGTAGTGAGAACTAAGGACAACTGAATCTACCAACAAGAGAAGAATAGGTAGTTGATTCCTTACCAGGAGATGAACCATCTCTCACACAGCAGCCAGAGCCCAGGTGAAACCACAGAGGACCTGGTAACATGAGCAAGTGCGCAGCTTACGTGGCAAGTGGGATAACCTGGGCTGGGTGATTCAGACAGACACAGAAGATACACAAAACAGAAATACAGAAGCTGCTGAGAACGCAACACTATAGTAGACTTAGAGTGTACCCACCAAGGCTCAGGGAAGTTTGGAGAGTAGGGAGTGGAAAGAACCACAGGGTGGAAAAAAATGTCCAGATACATAGCCCACAATGACAGACCACTGCTCTTACAACTCATAACCTTCAACTACCCGGTGAATACCAGTAATCCCATTAAAGGCAGCTGTCAGTGGAGTCAGGGAAGGAGGAGGAAAATGATGCCACCAACATATGATGCATCCATACAAATATTTTACTTAATGAAGATAATAATAATAATGAGAAGAAGAAGATGAAGGAGGAGAAGAGGTTGTGGGTTATTTGTTGTGGGAACAGCAGTCAGTTATTGGGGGTAGGCAGTGCCTCTGAGTATGGCCAATCTGTGGCTCTTACTATCTTTCAACTGTTTCTTCCACAACATTTCCTGAGCTGTGAAGGGCGAGTTTTAAGTCTACCTCAGTGATGAGCTCTTGGGATGTGGTAGGCATTGAGTGTCCTCAGCATCTGTCTCTTTTATGTTAGTGCTGATTATGAGACTCACCATGGAAGCAGCACGCTTGGTTGTCTCCCCACTTTTTCTGTGGTTTCACTTGGGTCTTGACTGAGATACCAGGGAGATTTATCCTATCAGATCTCACTACCATCTAAAAAAACAGCAGATTCTCTAATGGAGAGTGACATCAGCATAGATTAAATTTCATAAGGGTTATTAATTGAAGGAGAGTTTGAGAGATGTAGCCCCTCTTTTATATGATTTTTAGCTATTTCTTTGCAAGGAGAGAGAAAGAGAGATAGAGGGAGGGAGGGAGAGAGAAGAGAGAGAATGGGCATGTCATGGCCTCTAGCTACTGCAAATGCAGATGCATGTGCCACATTGTGCATCTGGCTTACATGGGTCCTGGGAAATTGAACCTGAGTCCTTTGGCTTTGCAGAAAAATGCCTTAACCACTAAGCCATTTCCCCAGCCCTATAGCCCCTCTTTTAGTCAACTACTAGAGGAAGCTTCCCATTGGAAAGTGTTATCTTTGTCTCCATAGGATTTAGACCTGGTTCCTAGTTCCAGATATGGGTTCCTTTCCAATGAGTGGGTCTATTAGCCAATCAGAAAGCCAATAGTTACCCACCAATAAAAAGATAGGGAAGGCAATATTTCAATTTTCCAGAAGCCAGTACCTGCATAGCTAAAATAATTCAGCACAAATAAGAGTATTACTAAATATTACTAAAATTTGCCCACTAAAGTATGGGGAACAAATTTAAGCCATGAAAAAAAGTATTTTAAAACTTATTTATTTATGTATTTACTTAAGAGATACATAGACAGAGGGCTGGAGTGATGGAGTGGTTAAGTGCTTGCCTGTGAAGCCTAAGGACCCCAGTTCGAGGCTCATTTCCCCAGGACCCATGTTAGCTAGATGCACAAGGGGGCACATGCATCTGGAGTTTGTTTGCAGTGGCTGATGCCCTGGCGCGCCCATACTGTCTCTATCTCTCTCTGCATCTTTCTCTCTGTCGCTCTCAAATATATCAATAAACATAAACATAAAAAATTTTTTTTTAAAGAGATATATAGACAGAGACAGTCATATATAGAGAAAAAATGGGTAAACCAGGGCCTCGAGCCACTGCAAAGAATAATAGATGCATGCACCTTCTTGTGCATCCGGCCTACGTGGGTACTGGGGAATTGAACCTAGGTCCTTTGGCTTTGCAGGCAAATGTCTTAATGGCTAAACCATCTCTCTAGCCCCCTTAAAAAGTATTTTTAAATGTAATACATATTTCATCCAAATTTAGTGATGTGATGCTCCCCATAAATTCATGTGTTTTGAATTCTTTAACCCCAGCTGATGGCGATTTTAGAGATGGTGCCTTACTGAGAGGTCGGTAGTGGGAGGTGGGCTTAAGGGTGTTAAAACTAGTCCAACCCCTTTGCTAGAACTCAACTCAGCTCACTCCTTTGGTGTTTTCCACCTGCTGTGGCAGAGGAGATGCCTGGCCTTTGTCCATGTCATGCTTTGCCCTGCCATCATTTACGTTCCTAAGGAAAACAATAAGCCTTAATTTTTCTCTTCTAGAAATGAAAGAGATAGGGGAAAAAAAAAAAAAAACTTTCCCTGAATGTTCTTGCCTCTATGTGGTGGCTACAAAAAATGACTCTTTTATGGAAAAAAGAGAAAAACAAGAACCACGGGATCCCTTTTAGGTTGAAGATTATCCCTCACTTTTCTTTTAGAGTCCCTGTTACCTCTGAACTGCCTCATTCAATGCCATTTTGGTTAATAGATATTTGTCACCAACAAGTAAAATATGGAAACAATCATAAAGTATTTATTCCTAGAAGAGTAATTCTGTCAGATAATAGCATGAAATTAAGGAATAATTTGCTTTGGAGTGTAGAAATTTTAAGTCTAATTTATGAGGGAGAGATATAATGACAGGCATCTTTCTAAGTGACAAAACACAAATCTTCAAATTACATTGGCAGACAAAAATATTGACATTACCTAATCATTGTCAAAGTTAATTGGTTTAGAAAATATAGAACTAAATTGATGCTATGATAGGCTTCAGCAAAACACCTCCCAGGCTAGTCCTAAAATTAGAACAAAGGGCCATTAATCAGTGACTGTCCTGGCTGGAGAAAAGCTGAGTCATTTCCTAGAAATTCAAGGCCTCTCAGCCCCAACCAATCAAGGATGTACAGATGTAACTGTAGACCAATCATAATAAGGGTTCCCTCACCTACTAGGAAATCCCCTTAAAACCCAGGCTGGAAGATCTTAGAACCAATCAAATGCAACCATGGTTCAAATTAGCCCATCAAACTATAGAGCTAATTGCCTGCCCAAACCTTCCTTAATTATGCTTAAAGGAGCCTTCAAGCTCCTCTCCGAGTCACCATTTTGTATGAATGGTCGACCCCCACATGTTGGTGGTTTCTGCAGAATAAATGTTCTTTGCTTTTACATACTATTTGAGTCTGGGATCTTTCTTCAGTGATTCTCAGACCCTTACATAGGTAAGTTATCACATCAAGAATAATTTGGAACTTACTGCTTTCCATTGAGCATTTAAAATAGCAACCTGAAATGTGTATGTTTTGTCTTTCTATTATGCACCATACATTTATTTCATGAAACTTATTTGTGTTACTTACTGAATAATTTAGCCTAATTCTTAATATATACAAACCTAATAGAATCGTTTGTTGGCAGAGTAATAAACTGGTTGGGCTCTATTCTCATGCCTTCATTTTGTGATAGATTCTGAGACCTATAGAAACTACTACAATTCTAAAAATTAGAATTTTCTAGAAAATCTAAGAAACTAAGAACAATAACAAAACTTCCCATAAAGTGGAACACTGTCAGGTAACAGTATGGTATTAAGGAATAATTTCCTTTGGAGGGTAGAAAGTTTAAGTTAAGAGAAGATACAATGGCAGACTTCTTTCTAAGTGACAAAATATAAATCTTTAAATTACAAGTTTCCAGCTTGATAGTAAAAATCTTTGTAATTGTCCCAATGCTACTTGAAGAAATTTGTTTGTTTAAAGGCCAAAAAAGGTTTTGGAAGTACAATTTGTCTTGGTACTAAGTACTCAAAAGGAAACAGTGGAGGAATTACTTAATATGGCATCGGTGCCAATTTTATTTATTTATTTATTTATTTGAGATCAACAGACAGAGAGAGAAAGAGGCAGAGAGAGAGAGGAGAGTGGGTGTGCCAGGGCTTCTAGCCACTGCAAACAAACTCCAGATGCATACCACCCCCTTGTGCATCTGGCTAACGTGGGTCCTGGGGACTCGAGCCTTGAACCAGTGTCCTTAGGCTTCACAGGCAAGCGCTTAACCGCTAAGCCATCTCTCCAGCTCTGGTGCCAATTTTTATCTAGTAAGAAAGTAGGAAAAGTCTGTATGATTTGGGAGAATTGATGACACATGGATGATGCATTGATGGTTCATTGATGAACATTGATGACACATAGATGATGAGATACTGATGATGCACTGATGAACATTGATGATTCATTGATGGTGCATTGATAATGATGCATTGATGACAAATTGATGATGACATATTAATAATGATGCAAAATGATGATGACATGCTTATCATGACATATTTATGATGATGCATTGATGAATTCTCACTCTTAAAAAAGTCTTTTACAGTCATTTCCAATCCATTGCAAATGTAAAAAAAAAAATAATTGATGAAGCTGTGCTTTCAATGTCATGTCTTGGGTATCAAATCAGTAAGGATTATTTAGGATGTAAAGTGCAGGATTCTGTTTGTTTACCTAAAAAAATCATTCCCCTGAAAGCATGCCTATGGTATTTTTTAATTTAGAAAAAAAGTATATTAGGGTAGAATATTGACCAGAATTAATTAGTACTAAGATATATGTGTTAAAATCAATCTTTGCAGTATTGACAAGTTATATGAACACATCTGGACATAGACCATGAGTGTGTCAAGATACACACACACACACACACACGTCATGATTTCAGTTGGGTGATTCAATGAATTAAAATCGCAGCTGTGGGCTGGAGAGATGGCTTAATGGTTAAGAAGCATGTGAAGCCTAAGGGCCCTGGTTCAATTCTCCACTCCCACATATGCCAGATGCACATGGTGGCGCATGCGTCTGGAATTTGTTTGCAGTGGCTAAAGTCCCTGAGGGACCCATTATCTCTCAATCTCTCTCTCTCTCCTTTTCTCTAATAACTAAATAAAAGTAATTTTAAAATACCTTAAAAAATCACAGATGCTTTCTCAGCTTCTCTTCTGGGAAACTTTAAACTTGCTCACATCTTTGCTTGACCATCTTCACCTATTTATACCTCTATACTTTATGCGTTTCTCTCTTTCATAGTAGATATGAATAAGAGCAGTGGCAAGTAACCAGGCCACAGCTTGAATCCTATCCAGTCTTGAGATTGACTCTGGCAAACAAATTAGTCTCATCCAAGATATTCAAGTCTACTCAATGTAGCTGGTTATTTTGTCAGCATATAACCTTATCTGCCTCTAGCGTAGTTATCAATATAGCCTCTTTTGCCCTATGAAATGTTACAAGCTGAGCTATTGCTTTCCTTTCCCTCAGCAGTATGGCCTTCCAAACAGCCTTAAAATGTCCACTAAACTATACTTCCTGCATTCTGGGGATTTTTAGCACAGTTTCAAACTATTTGGTATTCTTACTGCAAACCATGTCCAAAGGATTATGAGCCACACAACTTTTTTCATCAGTTATCTTGACTCTTGGTCCAATATTCCATTGGTTGCTCTTCTCATTCTTCCACCTAAATTTCTGATGAAAGAAAATTAATGACAAGGGTTTATTTGACCTTACAATTCATGAAGACACAGTCTAGCCTGGAATAGCAAGGAAGACATGGTGGTAAAAGCATGAAGGACCTGGTTACATTCATCCACAGTAATAAGCAGAAAGATGAAGGTTGCTTTTCAGCCAGCTTTCTCCTTTTAAGCTTTCTGAGACCTTAGCTCATGGAATGGTGCCATCCACATTCAGAGTAAGTCTCCATCTCAATTAACCTATTCCAGCAAATCCCTTCTTGACATGCTCAGAGATTTGTATCCATGTAAATTCAAAATTCTGTCACATTGACAACATAGACTACGTGTCTATCACACCCACTAAGTTAGTTGTTAAATTAAGCAATAATCATATACTCTTTGGCTCCTGTTTCTTCAGTCAATTATGTGGGAATAAAATATTTAGGGACTTTTGAATTTAGGTTGCTGTAAAATTAAAATACTCTTTCAGAACATGCTCATTTAAAAATTAAGTGAAATGTACTTTGACTAAAATTTAATATGACAGTCCAATATCTCAAAATATTTCCCAAAGCAAATTCTAACAGAATGATATTAAATCATCATGAAATTTTAGCCACATCCTTTTTGGAAAAAATATCATTAAAATCTTTGGGGTACATTATTTAGAACTAAACTATTGTAGTGACTAATGCTCATGATTTTTTTATCCATTTTTATCTGGAAGGGTCCCAATATATCTTATTTCTTATCTATTTTTCAGAATTAGTTCATAGCAATGAAAAGATCCAAAACGTTTTGGATAATGGTCTGTTAGTGGAGAAAGATGGATGTGTCTGTTGCATTTTAACATTTTTCTTTATAAAACAAGACAAATACTAAAGCCAAAATTAATAGAACATATATATATATATATATATATATATATATATATATATATATATATGAACTAAAGCAAGTTCACTCACCAAGAATAAATGTTTTATAGGCCACTAAGTACATGTAGTCTGTGCAAAAGAGACAAAATGGCTGAAGAGATGGCTTAGTGGTTAAGGTGTTTGCCTGCAAAGCCTAAGGACCCATGTTCCACTTTCCAGGTCCCATGCAAGCCAAATGCACAAGGTTACACAAGCATATAAGGTTGCACATGTGCACAAGGTGGCACATGTATCTAGAATTCAATTGCAGTGGCTGGAGGCCCTGGTGTAACATTTCTCTCTCTCTCTCTCATAAAAAGTACATAAAAGCAACATTATAGCATGGAACTTAAGTTAAATAACAATAAAAATGTACTTATATTAATATAATGACAGGACTCTGGTAGAATCTTAAACTGTTATTATGATTTTAGTGAGATAGGCTGGGGATTGTAATGCTTTACTGGAACTGCCTTCTAAAGCTTGGGAGAATGTTCTGAGTCCCTCAGAGTTGGCATGGAACTGTGGTCTTGACAACTTTACCACATATCAAGAGAGTTCGGAGGTGTAGGCACATTCAAACAAATGTTCTCACCATTAAGTTAGCTTCACTAAAGTTAAGTGGTTTTATATTGCATAGTGAAAATGAAAGCAGTGCTCTCACAACTGTTGGCATACAAACCATTTACATAAGTTACTGACTCAAAATGTCTATTCAGATCGGAAGGGCAGTATCTCCATGTTTCAACTATTTGACACAATGATGGATTATTTATTTACTGAACAGCACTGGTGGCCAGAAAATCTGATTTTTATGCATGAAATCCATGAAACCTCAGCCACTGAACAGTTTCTTTTACATGTGGCAAAGGTCATCTATCAAGGGATTTTCTCACATTTTGTATGATTGGTCATGCCTCATTTCCTTCAAGAAAATATGATTTCCCTAAAGCCTGTGCATTTTAAAAGACTCACAAAAGACCCAGAAAGTTATTTCCTCACTGTTTGTGATAAGCACAGAATGTAGGAGCTAACCTGCAGGGAATGACAAGCAACTATTTGTAGTTGGAAACCATATTTAATCCTATCATTATGAAGGCCTTAGCACACACCAGGTAGAAAAGACCTACAAAATTAGACACTTAACCTTGTCATTTAACCTTGAAAGTCTAATCTCTTTTTAAACTAGTAAATGCATCCCATAGATTTACCTTTATATATTGAAAACATTTGTTATAGATAAAGGATTTCAAACAAAATCATTTGGTGGATAATTGTGCTAAGATTTTACTATCTCCAAATAATGAAAAGTTCAATTTTTGAATTGAAAAGATAATGGATCAGATTTTTAGTAAAGTTCTAATTCAATGAAAATCAGACAGTAAAATTAAGAGCAGTTTAAACAGTGCTTCTTTCCTGAGGGAGAGAGCTATAACATAGTTGGAGATTAAAAAGGAAAATTATGGAGCTGGAGAGATAGCTTAGTGGGGTTGCTTGCAAAGCATAAGGAACCAGATTTGATTCTCCAGTACCCATGTAAGCCTGATGCACATTGTGGCACCTGTATCCTGAGTTCATTTTCAGTGGCCTGGTACATTATATTCTCTTTCTCTCCCTCTCTCTCTCTCCCTCTCTCTCTCTCTCTCTCATTTCTTGCAAATAAATAAATAAAAATATTATATAAAACAGGAAAATAAGAGAATGAAGCAGATGGCACAGTGGGTAAAATGCTCAGATGCAAACATGAGCTCATAAACTCAGTACCACAGTAAAAGGTATTAGGAATAGTGTATAACCTTGTAGTTCAGTGCTGGTGAGGTGGAGAAAGCAAAATTCTCAGGTAACTATTTCCTATTGAAGAGCTCTAGGTTGAGCAAGAGACCCTGACTCAAAAAATAAGTAGGAAGAAAGAAACCAACTGCCAGTCTCTGGCCTACACGCACAATAATTTGTGCCCATATACAGTCACTCACATATGCTTATAAGCATACATCACACAGACACACACACACACACACACACACACACACACACACCAGATAAAATCCAGGTATTTTAATTTAATGATATTTGCAAAGTATTCTTTGACAGTTTTGAAGTATCTTTGAGCAGTAAAAATACCCCAACTATCTTGAAGTATACAGTTTCACACCAAAACTTCCAAATATCTAAGAATTAATCAGTGTAGCTAACTGCATGATGGCTATATACATGTTCTATCACGGGGCAGACATGTGGGCACAGCTCAGTTCAAGCCATAGTACAGGAATGTCAGAAGAATCTCCACATATTAGTGCTATTGTAACACTTTATAAGGATAATACCTCTAGTGTTTGCAAAAAGATCAAGCAGATGATAAATATGCTGTCAATCACAAAAGAGCATTAGATGAGATCACAGTCATCTGTGGTGAACTTGCTGAGGATTTATATCAGAAGAGCTGATTGTATGGCTTTTCCAGATCCAGTAAAGAATATGTTTTCTTCTTTTTTTGTTTTGTTTTGAGGTTGGGTTTCACTCCAGCCCAAGCTGAATTAGAACTCACACTGTAGCTCCAGACTAGCCTCAAACTCAGTTATCCTCCACTTAGCCTCCCAAATGTTGGGTTAAAGGTGTGCACCACCATACCCAAAAAATTTTATACTAATTTTGAATTATTAATTCATAATGATTCTATTTTAAAAAATCATCTCTTGATGATATGTGATTAAAAGTTATTCATGTCAATTATCATTTTCCACCAAACCTGGATATGACAATTTTGTTTCTATTTGTATTTCCTTAAGTAGTAAAATGTTCAATTTTTTGTAGGATAATTCAGTTAGTTTCTGAGAATAATAAATAGCATCATAGAAAATTATAGCTTGTTTCAAATACTTGTGTGTGTACAATGTTGACATTAGACACATTCACATTTAGTCATGTTATTAAAAATAATAAGAGTATTGGGCTGGAGAGATGGCTTAGCAGTTAGCAACTGTGCTGGCTAAGCCTGAGGACCTAGGTTCAAACCATGTTAGCCAGATACACTAAGTGCACATGGATCTTGAATACATTTGCAGTGGCTGGAAGCCCTGATGCAACCATTCCCTCTCTTTCATGCTATCTGCTGTCAATCTCTCTCTGTCTAATAAATAAAATAAAATAAAAAATATTTAAAAATAATAAAAATATTAAAGGGCATTTTGCTAATAATTTTAATAATGTTTTATGCAATATTTCCAATATATTTACTTAAAAATAGTCATTTATATTCTTGATTTTGTACTATAATTAATTTCAATATTGAACATCATTCTGAGGTTTTATTTCTAATATAAGTGAGTATTGGAGATCTTTCTATACATAATTGAAAATTCGTTAAATGACCTTAAGTTATGAATACTTATACTACATATTTTCAATGACTAGTTTTATTTATTTATTTATTTGTAAGCAGAGAGAGATAGAGAGAGGGAGAAAGAGATGGACATGATACAAAATAGCAGAAAGCACAAATCAAATAGAAATTATAAAAACCTCTCTAGAACCACTCATCAACAGTTACTCATGTGGAAGAAAGAACTTCTGACCTGAAAGATAGGACAGAAGAAATTAATCGAGAGGCCCAAATCTTTGGTAAGTTCAGAAAATCAAGTGAATAGAAATTAAGGGAACTGTGGGATACCCTAAAATGACCAAATATCCAGATCATGGGTATACCAGAAGGAGAAGAAATCCAGACATGAGGCATAGAAAATATACTCAAAAAATTATTTAGGAAAATTTTCCAAATCTTGCAAAAGAAAGGCTCATCCACTTACAAGAAGGCCACAGAACAACAGACAGACAGGAAAAATGAGAAATTCTCTAAGATATCATAGTTAAACAATGAAAACAATGTTAAAAAATAGTTAAACAATGAAAACAAAGAGAGGGTGTTAAAAGCAGCAAGAGAGAAGCAATTCACAATATGCAAAGGCAATCCCATCAAAATTATGTCATGTTTCTCAAAGGAAACCCTGAAAGCCAGAAGGACCTGGAATGGAACACTTCAAAGACTGCAAAACTATGGTTTCAAATACAAGCTACTTTACCCAGCAAAAGTGTCCCTCATAATAAATGGTAAAAGAAAAATGTTCCATGAAAACATCAACTGTATGATTATATGAACACAAAGCCAAACACAAAGAGAATACTTGAGGGAATACTCCATACAGACAATCAAACAACCAATTTCAAGAGCCAACAAAAACAAGATCACAATAACCAAAATAAACCAGGCTCAAAACTGTACATAACAGAAGAAAACACCAAACCCCATAAATACCTCATTATGGCAGGGATTAATTTAAACCTCCCAGTAATAACCCTAAATATTAATGGTCTTAACTAACCCACCAAAGACACAAGTTATCAGGATGGATCAAAAACCTTAACCCTTCTATCTTCTGTCTTCAAGAAACCTACCTCAACATTAAAGATAAACAACTCCATAGGGTGAAAGGTAGGAAAATGATATTCTAAGCAAATGGAAATAAGAAACAAGGAGGTGTTGTTATATCACTATCAGATAAAATAGACTTCAAACCAAATGTAACCAAAAAAGACAAAGAAGGCCACTTCTTAGTCATCAAGGAAATGATCCAAAAGAGTATATCACAGTCATAAATATATATGCATATATTCACCAAACACAGGGGCACCACAGTTTGTAAAACAAAATCTACTAGACAATAAAACAGAAATAAACACCAACACAATCATTCTTGGAGATTTCAATGTACAACTATCATCAATAGCCAGTTTATCCAATTAGAAAATCAAAAGGGAAATAATAGAGCCCAATAACATCATACATCAACTAGACCTAACATATCTACAGAACTTGCCACTTCAACAGAATACACATTCTTCTCATCAGTCCATGGAACCTTCACCAAAATTGACCATAAAGGCCATAAAGCATGCCTTATACAGTCAGGAAAATTGAAGTTATTTCCTTTATCATGCCAGATCACAATGCTTTAAAGCTAGAAATTAACAAGAAGACATACAACAATAACTCCACCACCTCTTGGAGACTAAACAACGCACATTGAAACAATGAAGGAAGAAATCAAAAAAGAAATTGTAAAATTCTTAGAATTGAGTTATAATGAAAACACAACCTTCCAAAACTTATGGGACTCAACAAAGGCAGTCATAAGGGGAAAATTCATAGCCCTAAATGCCTTTATTACAAAGAAAGAGAGATCCCAATTCAATAACCTGACTATCCACCTAAAGGCATTAGAAAAATAAGAAGAATCCAAACCAAAGAACTCCAGATGGAAAGAAATTATCAAGATTAGAACAGAAATTAATGAATTAGAAACTAAGAAAATAATATGAAAAATTTATGAGACCCAGAACTGGTTCTTTGAAAAAATCAACAAGATTGACAAACCCTGGGAAAGTGACCAAAGAAAAAGACAGAAATTTCAAATTAACAAAATCAGAAATGAAACAGGAAAGATTACTACCGACATCAATGAAGTTGGAAAAATCAGAGCATACTTGTAAAACTTCTGCTCCACAAAATTAAATAGTCTGGAAGAAGTGGATGAATTCCTAGACACATGCCACCTATACAAACAAAACTCAGGTCAGATTAATCTCCTTAAGAATCCTATCACATCCATGGAGATTGAAAAGGTAACCAAAAACCTCCCACAGAAGAAAAATCCAGGACCAAATGGCTTCTCAGGTGAATTCTACTAAATTTTCATAGAAGAACTGAAGCAAATTTTTCTCAAACTGTTCTGCATAATGGGAGACCAAGGAATCTTCCCTGACTCTTTTTTATGAAGCTAGCATTACCCGAATGCCAAAACCAGACAGAGGTGCAACAAGGAAAGAAAATTATAGGCCTGTATCCCTCATGAACTCAGATACAAAGATCCTGAACAAAATCCTTGCAAACTGTATTGAACAACACATCAAATTATGATTCAACTTGATCAAGTAGGCTGCATTCCAGGGATGCAGGGATTGTTTAACATATGGAAATTGGTCAACATAATACACCATCTAAATAAACTGAACCATAAGGACCACATGATCATCTCAATTGATGCAAAGAAAGCCTTTGATAAAACACACCAGTTCATGACAAAATGCTGGAAATAATAGGAAAGGAGGGTTTATATCTCAACACAATACAGGATATATGTAAAGCTCCTAAAGCCCAAATAATACTTAATGGGGAAAAACTCAAGGAGTCCCCACTGAGATTGGGAACAAGACAGGTTACCTATTCTCTAGTGCTCTTCAACAGAGTACTAAAAGTGATAGCCCAAATAAGACAGGAGAAAGAAATCTAAGGGATTTAAATTGTAAAGTAAGAAGTCACATTATCCCTATTTGTAGATGACGTGATGCTATGTATAAGTGACCCAAAAGTCTCCATCCCAAAAACTTCTAAAGGTGGTAAATTCCTTCAGCAAAGTGGCCAGATACAAAATGAATGCACAAAAATCACTAGCTTTTCTATGTGCAAAGGACATATAAGGCAATATAAGGCCTGAAAATGTTCAACTACTGGAAGAAAAAATAAGAAGCACTTTCCACAATATGGTACTGGGAAAACACTACCTGAACAAAACCCCAGTAACCAAGGAAATTAAACAAGCACTTAAACAATGGGACCTCATAAAGCTAAAAAGCTTTTGCACAGTTAAACATACCATAAGCAGAGCCAAAAGATTACCCACGAATAGGAGAAAATCTTCACCAGCTATACCACTGACAGAAAGCTAATATTGTAAATAGTCAAAAAACCGACTGCAAAAGTGGGGCAGAATTCCCACAATGCAGCAGCCAAAAATCCCCTTGGGGGATGACAGGGAGAAGGCAAACAATGGTACCATCGTGGCTGTATATACACTATATACATAACTAATAAAAAAAATGGGGCAGAGAACTAAATAGGGAGTTCTCAGAGGAAGAATTACAAATGGCTAACATCCACTTAAGAAAATGTTCAATATCCCTAACCATTAATAAAATACAAATTAAAACAAGTATGAGATTCCACCTTACCCCAGTAAGGATGGCAAACATTAAAAAATCAAATGAAAACAAACATTAGCAAGACAGTGGAGAAATAGGAACCTTCATTCACCATTGGAGGGAGCATTAGCTTGTACAATCACTGTGGAAATTAATTTGGAGACTCCTGAAAAGAATGAATATAGAGCTACCAACAGACTCTGTTATTCCCTTACTGGCCATTTATACTAAAAGTTCCACTTCACAGTTCAGAAATATTTGCTCAATTATGTTTGTAGCTGCTCAATCCATAATAACTAAAAACTAGAATCAACTCAGGTGCCCATCATTCGTTGAAAGGATAGCCAAGATGTGGTATATCTACACGATGAAATTCTACTCAGCATTAGGTAATTGTGACACAATGGAATTAAAAAAATAATAATAAAATGGTCAAACTTGAAACAGATCATTCTAAGTGAATTCACACAATCACAGAAAGACAACCATCACATGATTTCACTCACCTGCAGTTCCTAACACAGATCAGCCCAAGTTGCTGATATAACTGAATAGCATATTGAGAAAGTAGGGTTTGAGAAAAGGGAAAGGGTGGGGGAGACACAAAACTAAACCCAAATTGAACTTGTACTATAAAATCCTATATCCTATAAGTCAGGCTAAAAGGTGGAAACCTCAAGAAGACTGTAAAAGGAGCACCTGAATCGAAGGGCCGTGGAGAGAGTAAGAGGAAACCTATCCTCAAACTTCTCCTGTTTCTCTTTCTTCTCTGGCTTTTTCTTTTCTCTTGGTGTTGGCATGTAATACCATTTACATCCACAATAAGCTGTTGAACCAAGAGACATACTAGATCTCCCAAAACAAGCCATACAGACTTCTGTCAGAGCACTTGATTACCCACCAGAGTTTAATGGTAAAACAATACTGCTGAAGATACCAAATGCTGTTTGAATGTACCATGGAGAGACTTGGTTGGAATCCAGAGGACAGCCAGACCCCAGACAATTATCCCATCTAGTGCTTTAAGGCACTACATGAGCTACCAAGGGAAAGTGGCCAACATCTGTACAAGCAATTCAAAATCTAATTAATCCAAAAGCAAACAACTTGACCTGATGCTCAAATAAGCACAATAGTGGCACACAGCCATGGTGGGCAAACAACTGCCTTTAGATTGGCTCTCAGATCCACTCAGTGGAAAAGAAACCATATCTGGAACTGGAAAACAAGTCAGAATCATATTCAGTTAATGATTCTGCTTTCCATTGTCAAGTTCCCACTAGCCCTAGACTGTAAGAGTGTCTAAACCCTTGTAATTCTCTCTGAATTAATAATGGTTATCCCATTTAACCTTCACTGATTTCACTCACCATTGAAGAATCTGCTTCTCTTTTTCAGATGGGAACTGGACCTGAAGAAATAAGTAGCCCAGCACACTCCACCTCAGGGCCAGCTGAAACCACAGAGGAGTTAGGGAAATAAGCAAGAGTGCTCCTGTCTTAGTTAAGCTTATATGAGCACAAATATTATGTAGAAAGATACTGAGGACACTCAACACCTACCAAAACAGACATCCAGATGCTCCTAAGTGCCCATCACTGAAGTAGACTTAAAATGCTCCCAGCATGGCTCCAGGAATTTTGTGGAAGAGGGGGAAGAAAGATTGTTAGAGCCACAAGTTGGGACATTTTGCACAGAAACATTGCCTCCTCCCACAATGGGTGACCCACAATCCCAATGGGGTTGACCTGCATCCCAAACAAAGAAGACCTCTTCAGAAAAGGGGAAGGGAGGAGGGACAGGATGGTGCCAACATGTGATGTTTTCATATAAAATATGTCCATATGTAATAAAATGATCATTAATTTATATCCCTCAATTATAAATTATATTTGTTTTTAAATATTATTATATAAATTTGTAAATATTTTACTTTATTATTGTGTGATATGGTTGGAATTGAAAGATATCCTTAAGCATATCACATTAAGAAATATTTATCATATCCAATTATGTCAATATATTACAGTCACATGCCATAAATGATTAGTCATGCTATAATGATTTATAAAAATTACCATCAAAATTTATTTATTAGTGTAACTCTTTTTTTTTTTTTTTTTTTTTTTTTTGAGGTAGAGTCTCCCTCTAGCTCAGGGTGACCTGGAATTCACTATGTAGTCTCACGGTGGCCTTGAACTCATGGTGATCCTCCTACCTATGCCTCCCAAGTGCTGGGATTAAAGGTGTGTGCCACCATGCCTGGCTATTATTGCAACTCTTGATAAAAGTAAATTAAGAATATTTGTGTGCCTTGATTTTATGTTGCATTATGAACAAAAGAGTATTTACTTAAAACAATCTCTTTGTAGGAGTTTTGTAAATCATTAATTATTGCTTTGAATAAATTTTAATAGTATTTATTTTTAAGAATATCCTTTGCATAAATGTATTATCATTCCTGCTGAAAATAGACCAATGGAACAGACTTTAGGGCAACCAACTACATCTGCTTGATCTTTGATAGAGGTGCCAATATTCACTACTAGATAATTTTCATTATTTGAGATTGTCTTACTATATTGTATATGTTTTATTGATTTCTTTGCTTTAATTTTATAATCTGTATAGTCAATACATGTGAGTGCAAAATAGTTTACACAGGCCTGAGAACTTTGTATGAACACAAATGGTTCTTTATCACCTAATGAATAAGTGAGAAGAACACTAGCAGTCGCTCCATGTTACTACTACATACGAGGAAGGCTGCAGCTGACACTGCTCATACATGGTAACTGGAGAATAGATTTCACAGATGCTCCATTTTCTCTGCTAGCCTGAGGTGATGCTAAGTCACTGGACTTAAGGGAAAGTAAATATTAAGAGTTCATTTCCTGCTTCCATAGTACAAAGTGGACATGAGAATGGAATACCTAGTAGGCATATGCATGCCCTGGGAAACAATATGAAAGCAGAAACAGGCACATGTCCTAGGACACAACATGAAAATGTAGAAATAAAGATACTACTGTTTCCTTTTATCCAAAATGTTACTTCCAACACTAATAAAATGTCAAGTTCAAAAGAAGGTAGTAGCATTCAATTTCCCTGATAATTTCTGCCTTTTTATTTTATTTTTTTTAATTATTTATTTATTTATTTGAGAGAGACAGACACAGAGAGAAAGACAGGTAGAGGGAGAGAGAGAGAATGGGCGCGCCAGGGTTTCCAGCCTCTGCAAACGAACTCCAGACGCGTGCACCCCCTTGTGCATCTGGCTAACGTGGGACCTGGGGAACCGAGCCTCGAACCAGGGTCCTTAGGCTTCACAGGCAAGCGCTTAACCGCTAAGCCATCTCTCCAGCCCAATTTCTGCCTTTTTAAAGAAGTGCAGAGGTTTCTATCAAGTAAATATAAAATATGCTAATGTTGTAATTGTAAAGTCAAGAGCATATGAAGGCTGACATAAGAATGCTTTGGTTTCTAATGTTACAGTTTGTGACAAAGATCAAAAATTATTTGGTGCAGTAATCAGATATTTTTTTCATCAAAACAAAATATACTTCCTAGTCTTCAACACTCCTCCCTATTTTTATTTTCTTCCTTCTTAATCTCTTCATAGAGATTAACATATATTCATTTTTATTCAACACTATATAGAACACCTATACTCTATAATATATACTTTACAATATAAACCATAAACTTACTTCTAGATTTATCTTTCCTATATTTAAATGATTATGTGATTTTTATTCATACATACATGCATTTACTTTGTCAGGAAAATAATAGATCAAAATTGGAAGGGAGTGAAGTCTTGGAAGTTAGTTCAGTCCAAAAGAGCTTGCCTTCCAATCTTGAAGACCCAAATTCAATCCTAAGAACTCCCATGAAAATGAAAGGAGTGGCAACTTCTGCCTGTATTTCCAAATCTGGGAAGATAGGACAAGAAGTTTCATTGCGACTTACTAGACCCTCATTCTAACCTCATTTTCAATCTCCAGGACAGTAAGAGTTGGTGTCTCAAACAAAAGTGGATAGTACTTATGAAGAAAGACACGTTAGACTGTCCTCTCCTCCACATTAATGCACACACACACATGCTTGAGCATTAAAAAATAAGGATTATGAGTTTAGTCACTAAACATATCAGCAGACAAAACCACAGGTCCATTTCTATCATATTATCAGATTTTTTTCTGTGTCAACATAATGAACTAATAAAATAATAATATATTACAACAATTAATTCTACAGATTGTATGATTAAAGTGTGAGACTTGAAATAATGATTTTTTAAAAATAATTAATACCTAGTATGAAATGCTATAGACTTTTGAGATGATTAAATAAATAAATAAAAACATGACAAATAAACTTGAATAATGGTAGCACACCTATTAATTTAGGAGACAAGTTGTAGGTGATGATAATTTAAAATTACTATTTTAATAAACTGTGCATATATTAGAGGACATCTGGCATTTTGAATTTGTGGAAGATACCATACTGAGCAATAGTGTCATAACTGTGTGGAAAAATAATTAGGAAGCATGGGAAAAAAGGTGAAAATTACTAATTTCAGCATTCTACGAAATTCTTTAAACTACCTTTGTATTCCATTGATTCCTATAAGGAAAAAGTTAATCGCCAAATTCAATGTTCCAAGAAGACTTTCAGCATCCTCATAAACTTGACATTCACCTCCTCTCATTGTAAAGCTGCTGCCCCAGGTTTCCTGGGCATTTCCTATTAGTAGACTTTCTCTACCCGAACCAGCCTAGTCTATAATTTCTGTCATAAGAAATACATTTGGCATTACTCTTCATTAAAAGTATATTCTGGGGCTGGGTTTATAGCTAAGTTGTGTAGCACTTGCTAAGCATGTCTGAGACCTGAGTTTCAGCTACCAACATCACTGAAAAAACAAGAGAATGAAAATGTATACACACATATATGTAGACTAGTATTATCAAGAAGTTTAAACTTGTTTTCAAGCTTTATTCCATTGAGCACAGGTAAATTCTATGACAAGTGAGTATTTATGTGCTTCTCATCTCTTCCTCAGCCATAGATAGGAGTGCTCGGAACTAGTAAACTGTTAATATATGTTTAATTGATAATGAAAAACTAAACATTATAATAGAAAATAACCACAATAACTATAAAGGCAGCCTCATACTACCAAATACTATATAGCAGGCATATATTCTATTAGATGTTCCACTAATACTTCTTGATTTAATCCTCATAACAACTGCTCTACACAAACACCACAATCCCATTTCTCAACTGATGCTGAGCTTCTATACCTAAAATGACAGAAATTTTCAAAGGCACATGCACTGATAAATCAAAATGCTCAAGTAAATAACCCCCAATACAGGTGTATGCAAGTAACCCTAATAAAACTCAATGGGAAAAGATGCTATGAAAGTAGAAGATAATTAGGGGATTAGTTGTAAAGAAGGAGGAGGGGTTTAGCAGGATAGGAAGGGGACAACAGAAATTCATGATGAAATACATTATATACATGTATAAAATGAAAGTAAATGAATAAAATTTAAAAATAAAGGTATGAGGACTGGAGAAATGGCTTAGCAGTTAAGGCACTTCCTGCAAAGCCAAAGGACCTAGGTTCAATTCCCTAGGACCCTAGTAAACCAGACACACATGGAGGTGCATGCATCTGGAGTTCATTTGCAATGGCTGGAGGCCCTGGTGTGCCCATTCTCTCTCTTTCTATATCTATCCATGCCTGCCTCTCTCTTTCAAATAAATAATTAATTAAAAATAAAGGCATGTCTCCATAACTCCCTAGATCTGTGTATTTGAGTAGAAGTGTCCACTGCTGATATCTGACATGTCTTTAATGCTATGCGTTGCCATATATTATCAGTGTTTTTAAGTCTTAGAAACAGAGTAAACTAAGAAATGATAGAGTAATTAGTTTTCAGGATCAATTACAGAAAGAACCAATTCAAAACACTTATTCATAAGATTTCTGTTCTCCATTTACCATTATTGGTACAAAAGTCTATAGTACTCAAGGTTCTCCAAGGAAACAGAATAGAGACATATGTGTAAACAAATTTCCTCTTTATCATGATGAAGCTGCAGGGTAGGCTAGCATATTGGAACCACACAGAACAGTTGACACTATGGACAAATCCCAAGGCTTTTGAATGTATACTTTTCTCCTAATTCAGGGATCTCAGCTTTTTTTATCTTTTTCTTTTTTTTCTTTTAGAATTCTCACCTGATCCAACCAGATTCACCACATTATAGAACATGATTCATATAAAATCTACTGATATCATAGTTAATTGTATGTCAACAACTGTTGTATAACAATATATAGAAGCTTTAAAATAAAATAGTTGAGCCCTATGGCATAACCAAGCTACACATATTAGAGAGCAAAGACTGCTGGTATCGATGATGAGAGGAACATCTTGACAGGATCTCAGAATTGTCTCCCAAGGAACTGGGAAGCAGAGACAATTAATAGGACTCTGGTTGAAGTCCATCATCAGGGGTACCAGTGTAATTCATAATTCTTCAACATCTTTAAAGACAGCATTTCCTTGCTGGGTCAAGTTCTTTGTATTGGTGATGTCACTGGGTAAGATAAAAAATCCTAGGTGAGGCTAAGATTGTATGGTTTGTCCATATTATTAGCTATCTCTCTCTTTTTTTCTTTATTAGCTATGTACATACTCAGTGTGTAAACAGCCATGTTGCTACCATTGTTAGCCTCCTCTGTGTCTTGCCACCCTCCCCAAGGGACCCTCCTTACTGGGGATTGTGGTTTGTGCATTGTGGAGGTAGCCATCAGTTATGGAGAAGAGGCAATGTCTCTATGCATAATGTCCCAACATATGGCTCTAACAATCTTTCTGGCCCCTTTTCCACAAATTTCTCTAAGCTAGGTTAGCTTTGTTTCAGGTCTACTTCAGTGATGAGGTTTTGGAAGCCTCTGTGTCTCTGGACATCTGGTTTGGTAGGAGTTAGGTGTTCTCTGTATCTATCTCCTTTACCCTTGTGTTGGTATCAGGTTCACAAAGAAAGTGACACTCTTGCTCATTTCCCCAGTTACAGTATGGTTTCAGCAGGGGCCCTGGTGAGGTGCAATGGGCTGATTTTCTCCTCAGGATCTGCATCTGTCTGAAAAAGTAAAGCAGATTCTCCAACAGAGAATAAAGTCAGCACCAGGTAAATGGGAAAACCATCATTATTTTAGATGGAATTTAATAAGTGTGGGCCCTCTTGTAGCTGAATATTGGTGGGAGCTTGATATTGGAGAGTGGATTAACTTTTTTGGATATGGTTTTGACTTGTTTCTCTTGTTCCACTGTATATATTTGCCAATTCAAGAGTAGTTGGTTACCCAGCATGGCTGTGAGCCACTGTTGCACTTGGATGAGCATCACATCAGCTTGTTTGCTGCTGCATAGATTAGACCACAAGTTGCTTTGACAGATGTTGACCATTTTACCCCAGCCACTCATATAGTAACTTCTGGCACAAGACAAGCTGACTGTCTGTATCTGACTCTTTTCCAGATTCCAGCCAGGTCACTCCATGCTCTGTACCAACAGCATATGGTGTCTTCAGCAATAGGGACTTACCATTAACCTTTGGTAGGTAATCAAGTGCTTTGATATAAATCTGTCTTCTTTTTGGAAACCTTGTAGTTATCTCTGATCAACAGCTCATTGTAGATGTTAACTGCATCCTGGTACTGGGAGTTACAGACCAGATCCAAAGGAAAAGAATTTAAAAAAGGATAGATAATATAAAAGAGATGGAGAGAAGAGAGAGAGAGATACAGGAAAAAATTAAGGTTAGTCTTTATCATATCCTCTCCAGGGCCTATGCAACCATGACCAAGCAATTAGCAGAACTTGTAGAAAATCAACAAAGGTTCAATAATTGTATGAATGCTATCCTTGCTAGATTAGACCTAATAGAAAAGAAACCAGAACGGTTGCAAATAGTTATTAGATATATCTCTTAAGAGTGACAAGCAGAGAATTTCCTGTCAAGATGGTATCCACCTAACCATGCCACACCTCCTGGGGAAGGAAAGGCAAGACATTAAGGGTTCATTGTGTCATCTAGGGAGAGCAGTCTCTAATAGACCTCCGGTGGGAGGGCACAGAGGGGCAAAAAGTAGAATCAGCTGATTCCCACATACTTGGGTAGCCCACCAGGCCTCATACCCTCAAGTAGCTGTCCTATCCATAGTCCCAGACACAGGTTCCTCCTGCAGTAACTGCAGGCCAGGGATCCCAGTCCACTATAGTTCCTCCTTCACTGTACTGAACGGTCAACCAGTCTACTCCCCTGACCCACACAACCACAGTCCCACTCTCCCTGGCACAATGAAGCCTTCCCACTCCCCCACCACCCATAACCGCTGCCCCTCTGCCCCTGTTCCTCTGTGCCAGCCACACACTCTCCCTGCCATGCACAACCATGTCCCACTCCACTCACCCCCTGTGACCGCTGTTGCACTCCCCCTACACCCCACACTGCGATGGGCAGACCAAAATGCAAAAGAAATAACATGAAAAATCAAATGCAAGTAAATCCAATAAGATCACCCAGTCCTACAGTGGATGCCTCTAATCAAAATATAGAAGAGACATTAGGATTAGTACTCCCAAATATAAGCTATGCAACCCTGCCCAAGAAAATTGCATAATATGCAGAAAAGCAAGAAAGTCCAAGTATTTGTATGAATGCTGTCATCACTAGACTAGACCTAATAGATAACACCCTGGTAGAGGTCCAAACACAGTTAAATGATCTAAAGGAGAGTAAAAAAATAAAGAAAGAAGGAAAACTTCAATAAGAAGCTGGCTAAGCTCGATGAAGACATAGAAATGCAAGGATGAATTTCAACAAGCAACAAGAAAACCAGAAAATGATGTGAAAAGGAAACTTGACAGAAAGATAGAGAGTATACATAGCAAAGTATTAGAAAATGCAAAACAAATTGAGCAAGCCCAAATCCCTATAGAAGTTTCAAGAATAGAGTCAGCCATGTGGAGGATAGAAACTCAGAGCTGGAAGACAAAACAGATGAAACAGTTCAAGAGTCCAGTCCAAATGTTTCAATAAGTTCAAAAATTCCTGTAAATAGAACATGAGGGAACAGTGGGAATTCATAAATGTCCTACCATTTGGATCATGGGAATACCAGGAAGGGAAGAAATTCTGAGCAAAGGCATAGAGAACATATTCAATAAAATGATCAAAGAAAACTTCCCCAAACTCCAAAAAGAAAGGCCTGTCAAGTTATAGGAAGTTAACAGAACTCCAAACAGACTGGAAAAAGGAGAAATAGTCCAAGGCATATTATTATTAAGACTTTAAACATTGATACCAAAGAGAAAATACTAAAAGCAGCTAGGGAAAAACCACAAATTATACTTCAGACTTCCCACTGGAAAACCTGAAAACCAGAAAGGCCTAGAATGGAAAACTGCAAAGTCTAAGAATCTATGGCTTTCAACCCAAAGTACGCTAACCAGAAAAAAAGTATAGCTCATAATAGATGTTGAAAGCCAAACCTTCCAGAATAAAACTCAGCTTTACAACTATATGAACACAAGGCCAAACCTGCAGAGAGTACTTCAGGAAATTCTACACATACAGGAATCAAATAATCACCATCAAGTGCTTACAACAAACAGATCACTATAACCAAACTCAGAGAAGGCACAAAATACTACAAAGTCCAGGAAAATACCAAACCTCATGAATCAAGATGATATGGCAGGGATCAAATCAAACCTCACAGTCATTCCCCTAAATATTAATGGCCTTTATATACTCATCCAGACACATAAGATAACAGGGTGGATCAGCAAATTAGACCCCTCAATCTGCTGTCCTCAAGAAACCCACCTCACCACTAAAGACAGACACCTCCTCACAATGAAAGGGTAGAAAATGATATTCCAAGCAAATGAGAATAAGAAACAAGCAGGTGTAGCTATACTAATATCAAATAAAATAAACTTCAAACCAAAAATAATCAAAAAAGAAAAATAAAGCCATTTCCAACTTATCAAGGAAACAAGAGAAGATCACAATCATTAATAGTTATGCATCAAACATGGGATACCACAATTCATAAAACAAAACCTACTTGCTAATAAAAGAGAAATAACCACCAACACCATCATAGTCAGAGACTTTAATATTCCATTATCAGCAATGGATAAATCATACAAACAGAAAATCAACAGGGAAGGGAGAGAGTTCAACAAAACTACAAAACAATTAGTACTAATGGACATCTACAGAACATTCTACCACAAATCCACAGATTACACATTCTTCTCAGCATCCCAAGGCACCTTCTCTAAAATATATCATACACTGGGTCACAAAGCCTGTCTCCATATATTTAGGAAGATTGACATAATTTCCTGCATTATTTCAAATCAAAATTCTATATTGCAGGAAACTAGCAACAAAAGTAGCACCAGGAATCCCATTGGCTCCTGGAAACTGAACAACACACTTTTAAACAATAAATGGGTGGTGGACAAACTAAAAAATGAAATTTCAAAATTCATAGAACTGCCTGACAATGAGGACACTTTGTATCAAAATTTATGGGACACAATATAGGTGGTGCTCAGAGGAAAATTCATAGCAATAAATGTCTTCATAACAAAGACAGAGAGATCTCAAATCAATAACCTAACCATCCATCCAATGACACTGGAAAAGCAAGAAGAATCCAACCAAAAATTTCCACACAAAAAGAAATAATTAAGATTAGAGCAAAAATTACTGAATTGAAAACTAAGAAAACAAGAAAATTGAGGAGACAAAGAGTTAGTTGTCTGAAAAAGTTCAAAATATTGACAAACCACTGGACAATTTGATCAAACAAAAAAGAGCTATGCTTCAGATGAACATAATTAGGAAAGAAAAAGGAGAGATCACAACAGACATAAGAAAAATTGGGAGAATAATCAGGACTTACTTCAAAAGGCACTATTCCACAAAACTGGTTAATATAGAGGAAATGGATGAATTTCTGAACACACACCACCTACCAAAGCTAAATTCAGAGAAGATTAATCTCCTAAAAAACCTTATCACACCCATCAAAATTGAAAAGGTAATAAAAAGTTCCCCAAATAGAAGAGTCCATGACTAGATGACTTCTCAGTTGAATACTATCAAACCTTCATGTAAGAACTGAAACCAATTTTTCTCAAACTATGCCACAAAATTGGAGAATAAGGAAATCTCCCCAAATACTCTATGAGGCTAGTATCACCCTAATATCAAAATCAGGCAGAGATGCTACAAAAATGGAAACCATAGGCCTATTTCCCTGATCAACTTAGGCACAAAGACACTGAACAAAATCCTCGCTAACCAAACCCAACAACATATAAAAAGCATTATCCACCTTGAACAAGTATGTTTCATCCCAGGAACGTAGGTGTGGTAAAATATACAGAATCTGTCAATGTAATGCACCACATAAATAAGCTTAAACACAAGACCCACATGATCATTTTGATAGATGCAGAAAAGGCCTTTGACAAAATACAACATCACTTCATGATCAAAACATTGGAGAGAATTGGCGTGGTCAGTTTATATCTCAACATAATAAAGGCTATATATAAAGCTTCTAAAGCCCAAATAATATTTAATGGAGAGAGTCTGAAGGAATTCCCATTGAGATCAAGAACAATATAGGGGTGCCAACACTCACCTCTGCTCTTCAATATAGCACTGGAAGTCCTAGCTCTAGCAATAAGACAAGAGAAAGAAAGAAAATGGATACAAATTGGAAAAGAAGAAGTTAAGTTAGCTCTATCCACAGGTGACATGATTCTGTACATAAGAGACCTGATAGTCTCCATCCAAAAACCCTTGAAGGTGACTAACTCCTTTACCAAAGTAGCAGGATACAAAATCAATGTACAAAAATCAGTATCCTTTGTATATGCAAACAGCAAAGATACAGAGAAAGAAATAAGTGGCATTGTTCCATTTTCAATAGCAACAAAAAAATGCAATACCTTGGAATAACATTAACCAAGTATGTAAAAGACCTATACAATGAAAACAAAAACAGTCAAAAAGAAATTGAAGAGGACTTCAGAAAATGGAAAGACCTCCTATTACCTGGATAGGCAGAAATAACATTGTGAATATGTCAATCTTGCCAAAGACAGTGTATAGATTTAATGCAATACCAATCAAAATCCCAACATTGTTCTTCACAGCGATAGGAACATGATTTCAAAATTCATATGGAAAGGCAGAAGGCCTCAGATATCCAAGCATATCCTCAGCAAAAGAAACACTTCTGGAGACATCACCATACCTGATCTAAAGCTATATTACAAAGCCAAAATAATAAAAACAGCACGAGTGGCATAAAACCAAGTGTACAGACCAATCAAACAGAACCAAAGACTCAGACTTTGGTCAGTTACCTATAGCTACTTGATATTTGACAAATGCCCAAACAATATAGGCTGGAAAAAAGACAGCATCTTCACCAAATGGTGCTAGACAAACTGGAAATTCATATGCAGAAAATTGAAACTTGATCAACACATCTTGCCATGCACAACAAGCAAGTCCAAATGGATCTATGACCTCAATATAATACCAGAAACTCAGTTACTACTGGAAGAAAAAATAGGAGGAAATTTCCATGATATAGGAATGGGAAAAGACTTCCTGAACAAAACCCCAGTAGCACAGCATCTTAAACAATCATTCAAACATTGGGATTTCTGAAGCAGTAAAGTTTCTTCACATACAAACATACAATAGGCAAAGCCAATACATTACCCACAATATGGGAGAAAACATTTACTGTCTATCCAACTGACAGAGGCCTAATTTCTAGAATCTAAAAAGAACTCAAAAACTTAAACAATAAAAAGTCAAACAACCCATTCACAAAAATGGGGCAAAGAACTGGACAAGCAGTTTACAGAGGAAGAAATACAAATGGCAAACACACAGTTAAGAAAATGTACATCATCCCTAATCATCATAGAAATGCAAATTAAAACAACTATGCATTCTACCTTACCCCAGTAAGGATAGCAAAGATTAAAAATTCAAATAAAAACAAATTCTGGCAAGGATGTGAAGAAATAGGAGCCCTCATCCAATGTTTGTGGGAATGTAAGATGCTACAACTAATTTGAAAATCAATATGGAGACTCTTGAAAAGGTTCACTGTAGAATTACCAACAGACCCAGTTTTACCTTACTGGCATTTATCCTAATAACTCCAGGTGTCAGTTCAGAGAGATTTGCCTAACAATATTTATAGCTGCTCAATTCATAATACCTAAGACCTGGAATCAACTCAGGTGTCCATTATTAGACTATTGGATAACCAAGAAGTGGTTTATCTATGAGATGGCAATGGTACCATAAAATGATACATCTGAAAAGACAGACTAAATGGTTGAATCTTCATCTGGCCTATAAAGGGATAACCTAAATCACAAGGCCCTGGAGAGAGTATGATAAAGAATGGCCTTAATCTTCACCTGTTTCTCTTTCTCTCTCCCCCCTTCTCTTCTCTTTATCTCTTTTATATTACTTATCTTTTTCTTCCTTCTCTTCTTGGGTGCTGACCTCTAACTCCCAGTACCAGCATGTGTCTAGCTTCCACAATGAACTGTTGATGAGAGACACCTACAAGGTTTCCCAAAAGAAGAAAGATTTCTGGCAGAATACTTGATGACTCATCAATGGTTAGTGGTAAGACCCTACTTCTGAAGAATGCCATTTGTTATTGGTATATAACATAGAGTGACCTGGTTAGAATCTGGAAGAGAGTCAGTCCCCAGAGAGTTAGCTAGTCTAGTGTCAGATCCTGCTACAGTAGCAAATGGGGGAAAATGACCAACATCTGTCCAAGGAATTCATGGTCTAAGCTACTCAACAGAAAAAACCTGATGTGATTCTCACACAAGTGCAGTAGTGGCACACAGCCATGGTGGGAAACCAACTGCTCTTGATTTGGCCAACTGATCTGTTCAGTGGAATGGAACCGATAGCTGGAGCTGGGAATCAAGTCAGAACTATATCTCAAAACCAGCCTGCTCTCCATTGTCAACCTACAGCCAATAGTGGGCTACAAGAAGGCCTATACCTATTAAATTCTCTCTAAAACACACAAAGGTTATCCTATTTATCTGGAGCTAACTTCACTCTCTGTTGGAGAATTTGCTTCTCTTTTTCAGATAGATGCAGATACTGAGGAGAGAACCAGCCCATCACACCTCAAAAGTGCCCCAGCTGAAATTAAGATTAACTGGGGACATGAGCAAGAGTGCTACTTTCTTGGTGAACCTTGTACCAGCACAAGGGTGAAAGAAATAGACACAAAGAACACTCAACTCATACCAAACCAGATATCCAGAGACACAGAGGCTCCCAAGACTTCATTACTGAAGCAGACATAAAATGAACTCAACACGGCTCAGGGAAATTTGCAGAAGAGGGGGCAGAAAGAATGTTAGAGCCACACCCTGGGCCATTTTGCACAGAGACATTGCCTCTTCCCCATAACTGATGGCTAACCCCACAATGCACAACCCATATTCCCCAACAAGGAAGGCCCGTGCAGTGGGTGCAGGACAGGGAGGAGTCTAACCATTGTACCAACATGACTGTATACCCTGTATACATAACTAATATTAAAAGAGCGACAAGTATACATGTGTCTTCTAAAGTTCCTATACCCATACTTCCAGAGTTTCAACATCTTTTAAAAGTCTGGTAATTACTCATGCATCATGTGTCCTGATTAGCAACACTATCTTCGGTTTTCCCAAATAATGATCTAGTCCTTTTCTTAGCTCATGGCACAATTGATGAGCAGATGTGCATCCTCCAAAAGATGTAGTCACTGTAATACTTTTCATTCCTTTGTGCCTGTATATTCTTTTTACTTCACATGAGCATGAGTTCAAAGTCTGGATGAGTGTCTCATTTCCACAGCTTCCAGCCTACTCCAAGTCATTCTCAGTTTTGTTGACCAAACCATGGTCAGCTGTTCAATAAGGATTTTAAAATGGATCAAATCTTGCCAGAACTAGGCTCAGGGAAAATTTATTACATTATAACACAAAACTCTAAACTAGATACATAGTTTTTTTTCTTGACCCATGAACACATTTTTATTTGTTGTGTTCCAGTCAGAGATTTTTCAGAATATGCTCAATTTGTCTCCTTTTCAATGCTACCAGAAGAAATCCCTTTACTGAACTTATGTTTTCCTTGCCTCTTTTCATTCAACTCCATGGTTTATCCTGTTTTTTTTTTTTTTTTTTTTTTTTTTTTTTTTTTTTTTTTTTTTTCCGGTTTCATAGATGTAGCAACTTCTATACCTGATGTTGTAGTCTGTTAAATTTATCTGTCTTTTTCTTTCCACTTTAATCTTTTCCTCTCCATGTCTCCCTTCTGCTAATTTACCAGCATTCCTCCAAACAAACATGACCAAAAAGTTCTAACTCTGCTGAAGCACGATTTCCATAGCCTTGTCCGTGGTCACAAATCAAGTCTAATTTCTGTCCTCCTGGTTTCTGGTTCCATTTCATCTTTGCTTCATCATTCAGCTATCCTCCCCCCCCCCCCCCCCCCAGGCACACAGCTTTTTCTCCAACTGAGTCTCTCGTGCTTTATTTCAGATCCTGGAGTGAGGCTACTAGTCTTGAGAGCCCATGCTACAGCATCTTTCCTTTCCACATCCACAATACCAACCACATCCTGTACCAGTCTGTGGTTCCATATGCCACACAGCAAGGAATTACAATGGGCTTGGATTTGGATCCTGCTAACAGATTCCCTGGAGACATTCCATGGGAAAACATGCTGCTGAAGCCAAAGCTTAAATTTCTGCCAATCCAAAGAAGAATCTCATGAAGATGAAAGCATAAGTCCCACTCTGTTGCCACAGGTTGTTCTTTCTCATCTTGAGGAGTTTGTCTTGTCCTTGTTGTGATCACTGTCTGTTGGTACCAGCAGTTGGCTGATAGGCTTTACTTTTAAACCTCGATACTCCATTTTGTGGCAGTGCTGCCCAGCACATCCCATTCCATGCCAGCTCATTTCTCTGAAGTACAAATAGTTGCATATCCTGAAGCTGTTTAAAGATCAGAGACTAAAAACTTATGTAGGGAATACCAGAAAATGTACATTTCTAACACTAAATGAAGAGAATCTAGAGGGATGGTTAAAGGGAGTTTTAAATCAGCAGGGCATTTCTTCTGCCAGAGGGAATGCACTAAGCTCCAAATATGTTGGTGACTAGTTAGATACAGAAAATATATATGTTTTTATTAAGCAGTCTAAAAAGGTGGATAACTCAGAAAGATGGCTGATGTATCCCAGAACACATAATTCTGACTTACAAACAAGTGCATAAATGTCAGAACCATTTTCCTCATTCTGTAATTATATTATAGTTAATAATGGAGAAACTTCTTTTAAAAACTTTTGCTCAGGGCTCAGGGTCTGAACCCTCTGATGATTGAAAGGCTTAGTCTGAGAAAGAGCTTAATTATACTTTATAGGCATTTCTAAAATCATTTTATTAAATGGAGTGCAACATAAAATTTATTTGTTTGAGTAATAAGAAAAATAAAACTGAACTGAATTTTGAATAGCAAGTAAAGTATAGTGTACATGAATAAATTGATTTTTCTTTTGAGGAAGGGTCACTATATACTAATTATTATAGATGTGTGAAATAATGAGATATTGTTATAAGTTTTAATTGATAATTTAAGTAAGAATATTTGAATCACAAATATTTGACATTTGAAAATAACTTATTTTACAAGTTTGAGGATTTTCAGATTAGCTCCTAAATAAATAATGAGATGAACATCTTTATTTAACAGGTTGGCTAATTCAAGAACATAAGATCAGTGTCTATGACAGATCAATGTGATCTTTAATGTTGTTGATTAGTTCCAGATGCAGAGATAAAGCCTCCTGCATCCAGTATAGTTGCATCTTGAACTAATCAACAAAATCACCTACAATTAACTTTTGACAAAATATTTTAACAGTATTTGTCCAGGGTTACAAAGCAACATTAAACCCAATTAAAGTCGTAAGAAAAACATTTAGCCAACTGAAGAAATCCCTTAATTTGTTGAGTGAGAAAACACAACTTCCTGGACTTGATGGTATTATAAAAGGAGCTAAGAGAAATATGGCTCATACTCCTCTTTAGCCTTCTCCCTTCTTTAGACAAAATCATCTTCATCCTCCAGCTTTTATACTTTAAGTGTAATAAGTATATAATGGTACACAGTGATGTGTTTTCATACATCCAGCATCATGCAATGATGAATTCTAGTTTAAATTTAATTTTTTTAAATGACAAAATTTTATCCTTCTTATGACTCAATAATATTTTGTTTCCATCATATTTTTATCCACTAACCCATCGATTCCTTGTTTGATGATTTTATTTCTTTTAAATACAGACACCGAAGTAATATAGCTAGATCACATAAAATGCTTTTTAGATTTTTGAGGAACATGAATACTGTATTACATAATAGTTGTGTATTTCTATTGAGTACATTTCCATATCCTGACCAGCATTTTCTGTTGTGAAACAGAGTCTCATTTTAGCTCAGTCTGACCTGGAGCTCACTATGTAGCACAGGTGGCAAATTAATCATGATATTCCTACCTCAGTCTCCTGAGAGCTGGGATTTTAGATGTGCACCTCCAAACCTGGCCCTGGGCAGAATTGTTAATTTTTTTCTGATAATAGCGATTTTTAATTGGAGAGATATTTCATATAGTTTTGATTGCCATACTCTGACAGTTAATGATATTTTCATGTATTTGTTCACCATTAATATTTCTTGTTTTGTGAAAAATCTATTCAGATGAAGATTAGACAAATATTATGTCCCATTGTTTAAGATATCTGTTTATTCTGCTGATTCTTTCCTTTACTTTCAAAGTTTGAATTTGATGTCAACCTACCTATTTTTTCTATGTTTTCTATGCTTTTGAATTCTATCAAAATTATCATTGCTTATATAATTGTTTTGAACCATTTCCCTGTTTCATCTTAGAAGTTTCATAATTTCTGGACATACATTTATAAATTTGGATTAATTTTACACAGGGTGAAGCAAACTAGTTATGTACCAGTCTTTGCAAATGGATATCCACCTTTATCAAAACCATTCATTCAAGAGGTTATCCTTTTCTCCAGTATATGTTTTCAGTACTGTTGTTGAGAACCAATTGGCTCCATTCATGGCTTTATTGCTAGAATCTGTAGTTTTTTTCAAGGTTCTCTATTTGTTTCATTCTCGTGCCACATTGCCTTGCTTATTATGCCCCTAAATATTTCTGTGTGCTGTAAATTCCAAGGTTTACTTTTATTATCTACGTTTATGTGTTTGGAAAAATCTTTCATTTTCTAAATTTTCTTTTTACTTTCTTTTTTTATAATTTTCATTGTACATATCTTTTATTTACATAAATTGTTGTATAGCTGTTGAGATTGGGGCTATTTTTGTGATTTCTTCTTCAGACATCTTATATGGTTTGTAAAATATTATTAATTTTACATGCTGGTTTTGTGCCCTGTAACATTAATAAATTTTTAGTTCTAATATTCTTTTTGGTTAACTAATCTTCAATTTTTAAATATATCAACAACAAATGAAACAAATTTGACTTCCTCTCTTCCTGTTTACATGATTTTATCCCTTTTTCTTACTGATAGCATAAAAATATAGTACCATAGTGAGTAAGAAAAGTGAGGGTAGAACACTTGTCTCATTTCAGGTTTTAGAATATGTGGTTTTATATTTTGCATTCAATTATGATGTTGCTTGAGGGTTTGTCTAAATAGTCTTCATTACATTGGTACAAATCCTCCATACTTATTTTGATCAAAGTATTATACTTATCAGAGGACATAGAATTTTACCAAACATCTTTTCTGCATTTATTAAGATGGCTATGGGATGTTTATCCTTAATTCTATTGATATCATATATTTTTGTAATTGATTTACATAAATAGAATCACCCTTAAGTCACTGAGATAAATGCAATTTGATAATGGTGAATGCTTTTGCTAAATGTGCTCATGAATTCAATTTTCTATTAACATCTAAGATTTTTTATATTTATGATTACTAAGGACATCTGTCTGCTACTGCCTTGTGTGTGTATGTGTGTGTATGTATGTGTGTCCGTGTGTGTGTGTGCGTGTAAACATATCTGTGTGCATGCAACATCATGCATATGGAGTTGAGAGGACAACCCCAAGTGCTGGTTGTCACTTTTCACCTTGTTGGAAGCAGAGTCTCTGTTGTTTAACTCCACAAGTTGTAGGTTCACTGTCATATCCATCTTTACCTAGGTTATGAAGAATTTAACTTACATACTCATGCTTGCTAGGAAAACAGTGAGTCACCTTTATAGCCCTGTGGTTTTCTTTTATTGTGTTCATGCCCCTAGTTGGTATCAGGGTAAGGTTGATCTTACAGCATGAAGTTGGAGTGGTTTGCTCCCATTTCATTCTTTAGAATAATATGAGAAGAGTTGGTATTAGTACTTCTTTAAACATCAGATACAACACAGTATTATTAATACTCTTTAAACTTTAGATATAATACAATATTGAAGCCATCCAATCCTGGACATTACTTTCATGAGAGAACTTTTTTTTTCTTAATTTTTATCTATTTATTTATCTGACAGAGAAAGCAACAGAGAGTGTGAGAGAATGGGTGTACCAGGGCCTCCAGCCACTGCAAACAACTCAAGACGCGTGCGTTCCCTTGTGCGTCTGGCTAACGTGGGTCCTGGGGGAATCAAACCTGAGTCCTTTGGCCTTGCAGGCAAGTGCCTTCACCACTGAGCCACCCCGCCAGCCCATGAGAGAACTTTTATTATTGATTCAACATAAAATATTATGAATGGTATTTGACTTTTAACTATTCCATGGATCAATTTCAGTAGATTATGTGTATAGAAATAGATTATTTCTTATACTTTCATTTTGTTGGCACATAGAAATAAAAATGTCCTCCATGGGCAGGAGAGATGGCTTAGGGGTAAAGGTGCTTTCCTGTGAAGAAGCATAAGGACCTATGTTGGACTCTCCAGATCCCACTTAAGTCAGACACAAAAGGTGAGGCAAGCACAAGGTCAAACATGCCCACTAGGTGGTGCAAGCATCTGTAGTTTGAGTGCAGTGGCTGAAGCCCTAGCATGCCAATTCTCTCTCTCTCTTTCCCCCCACCCTCTCTATCTCTCTCTCTGTCTTACTTTCTCTAAAATAAAAATAAATAAATAATGTTCTCCAATGGCCCTTTATCCCTTTTTATTCCTTTTTCTTATTGATTTGTCTAGCAGAAAAATCTAGTACTATAGTGAGTAAGAACAGTGAGGGTAGGACACTTTTCTAGAACACCTGATGCCTCTGGTATCATTTTTATGTCACTTTCCAATCTAATTATATGTGTTTAGTACTCCATCTTTACTTAGTCTAGCTAACTGTGATTTTCTTCAATTTATTCATCTATAAATAAACCAACTGTGTATACTGATATTTAGTAATGTTCACCTATGCATGTGTGTGAATGTGTGCATGTGAATGTGTATGTGTTTCTGATTCATTTATTTCTTCTCTGATAATTTTTTGTTTTCTTTATTACTATATAAATTTAGTTTGTGTTAAACCTCCCCCTTAATATGGCCTATCATGCTGCCTCCTAGCTTGTTAAATGTCTTCACCCTCCATCATATGTATAGCTCGCTAAGATTGTATACTATTTGTAGTCTAACTCTTTGCTCAATTAACAGTTTTCTTTGTTGTACAAAGCTTTTTAATTTCCTGATGTCCCATTTTCTCATTATTTCCTGAGTAAAAGGGTTCTTTTAGAAAGTCCTTACCAATACCAATATTGTGAAATATTTTTCATACTTTTTACTGTAGTAGTTTTGATGTTTTCAGGTCTTATATTGAGATCCTTGATGCATTTGGAGTTGATTCTGATACATAGATATAAGGATCTAGTTTCATTCTTCTATGTATAGATAAACATTTTTATGCAGTTACATTTGTTGAAGAAGCTATTGTTTCCCAGTATTTTTGTCTAAATAAAATGGCTGTAGATTATTGGGTTTATATGTAGAAGTTTTATTTGTCTTAATTGATCTATGTGTGTTTTTATGACATTACCATGATGTATTTGCTATGGCTCTGTAATACACCATGAAATTAGATATTTTTCTCTTTATGTATTTATTTTCTTTGCAAGGATAACCCTCCAGTTGCTGATATTGCTGTGCTGATGCTGCTACTATTGTGTTGGGTTTAGTCTATGACTACTCTTGTAATGTTTATTTCAGTATTCAAGCCTTGTGTATTCTTTCCAGTGATCTCACGTATGTGTTTTCTTACCTGTGGTGCTTAGTGATCACAAATTCCTTTAGCCTATTTTTATTATGCAAATGTCTTATTTTCTCTTTCAAATATGACAGATTGCTTTGCTGGGTAAAGTAGTTTGGTTTGGACATTCTTGTCTTTCAGAACTTGAAATATCTCCTGATTTTTCTGTTTCTGTTGAGAAATCTGTTGTGATTCAGATGGGCCTTCATTTATAAGTGACTTGTTGCTTTTCTCTTTCTGCTTTCAATCTATTTTCTTTGGTCTATATGTTTTGTAGTTTAATTATAATATTATGTGGGAGGTTATTTATGGTTGTTTCTAAATAAATCCTATATCTACATTGGCATATATTTCCATAGTTTGAATTTTCTGTTGTTTTTGAGCTGTACTTTTGGGGGAGATGGGTATAGTTCAGAACTAATATCCTAAGTCTAGGAGGTTAAGGTGTTTGGTGTTGCCTATATAATACTTCTATAACAGAGTATGAAAATCAGGAATGACTAAAGTTGTTAGACATGTTTGCTATGCAAATGTACCACAAGGAATTCAAACTGTGATATCAATAACTGTTGGTAGATAAAGGAGTAAATATAGTATGGAGGATGCAATCTGGTTATACGTAAGTGGGAAATAAATAGGATTCTTTAGGACAGAAACCAATGTTAACTTTGAGGAAAGTTGGAAGTGGTAAAACTATCTGAGAGAGGAATGTTGGAATACTGTTTAGACATTGTTAAAAGGTATGGAAGGTTGTAGTTATTTCTTACAAAGAGAAGGAACTGGGGATATGAAGATGGTTGAGCACTTAAAGTCACTTGCTTGCAAAGCCTATAGGCCTGGGTTAAGTTCCATATTACCCACACAAAGGCAGATGTAAATGTGTCAAGTTAATTTGCAAAATGCCCTGGCATGCCAATAATTACTCTTTTACAAAATTTAATTATTTTTTATTGAAAACTTCCATAGTTGTAGACAATAATCCATCACAATGCCCTCCCTTCTTCCACTTTCCCCGTTGAAACTTCACTTTACGTCATATCCCTTACCCCTCTCAATCAGTCTCTCTTTTATTTTGATGTCATCATCTTTTCCTCCTATTATGATGGTCTTGTGTAGGTAGTGTCAGGCACCCCAAAGTCATATATATACAGACCATTTTGTGTGTTTGGAGGAGCAATGTTGTAAGGAGTCCTACCCTTCCTTTGCCTCTTACATTCATTCCACCACCTTTTCTTCAATAGATCCTGAGCTTTAGGACATGTAATAGAGATATTTAAGTGCTGAGCACTCCTCTGTCACTTCTTCTCAGTACCACAGTGCCTTCTGAGTCATCCAAAAGTCGTTGTCATAAAAGAAGTTTCTATAACCAAAAATGTGAATAGCATTAATATATTGGTATGAACATTAAGAGAAGTACTTACTGGGAAGTTTGGTGAACATAGTATATACATTTAGCCAGAAAACAGCAGATATTATACCCCCAGTGTTCATGACTATCAGTGTTGTAGGTTTTCAGTATCAGGGATGTATTCCCTTCCACGGAGCATGCCTTTAGTCCAATTAGAGACTTGTTGGTTTCCCCCATAACAGATGAGGCACTATTGCATTCTTTGGTTCATTTGGCCTGGCTGGCCAAATTTAAGGCTTGCTGTGAACACTGTTGAGTATCTCCACTGGTGATTTCTCTTTCTCCCATCATACTGCATTCAGCATAGCTTTTTCTGGCCTTCTGTCAGCTGGACTACATGGAGGTGGTTTTCAGCTCAGCTCCAGCAGGATTTATCAGTGAACTTTAGCCAAAGTATGTGGAGTCTTCAGCAATAGGTTCTCACCATCTATTCCTGGTGGGAAACCAAGAGTCTTGTCAATGGCCTGTAATGTTTTGGGAGGTATCAGTGATCTCCCTGACCAACAACTCATTGGAAGGTATCCCATCACTGGCACTGAAAACTTTCTACTAACAATGGATTCTCAGTGTTCCATTGTCCAAAAAGGTAGGTGTCCATGTGAATTATTTATACCCTCTTAGATTTTGATCAGCCCTACCTTCACCTTTCTTTTATTCAATATTTTCCCCTGACCTCACTTAGGCATTTTCATCTGCATTAGTTCTTCTATGTATTTATATACAACATCACCCTATTAAGTCTCTCCTTTCTCACTTTCTATTCCCTTTATATATTCTTTCTAGCTTACTGGCCTCTGCTACTGAGTGAGGGAGAGGACAGGTTGTGGAATGGTGTCTGGAAGTGTTCCTGTAGAGCTCAGTGGGTCCCTGCCATCTTCAAGGCCTCTGGTTTTGCAAGGCTCCTTTAGGCAATGCATAGGAGGCAGGAAGCCCTTTGCTGCCATCCCTCTGCTTTCACTGATGCCACCATGTTGATGAAGGAGAAGTACATCCAGATGGCTGGCCCTGGCCAAGCCACATAGCTAAGTAGCAGATTCTTCCTGTTCCTTCATGGTGATCTATTTTGTCTTAATTAGTTCCTCTGTATAACGTGTCTCTTGCCAAAAAAAAAAAGCATTTGTGTATGATCTTGCTATGTTGTTTTTTCTTGAATTACTTGCTGAGATTTCTATTATACCACCTTGCCTACTATTCTCAATATCACAGTATTTTGTTTAATTTGTGTATATTATAGAATTTTTCTTTCTGTTGACTTCTTATTTTGCTATACTTTTATCAGATAAAAGAGAAGGAATATTTCAACGTCCCTATATTAGTTACTTTGTTTTCTAATATATGATCAAATTATTGACAGTTCCTTAAACTGAAAAGATTGTGTTCTGGTGTGTTTAGGCAAATTTTTCTGTAGTTGTCTAATAAGTCCAGTAAATCTTAGATGTCATTCAATTCAGATGTTTTTCTTTTTTTCTTTTTTTCTTTTTTTTTTGGCCTGGCTTTCTTATGACTTGGTGAGAGGGGTATTGATGTCAACCAGAGTTATGGCTTTGAGGCTAATCTGTAGCTTTACCTATAATACTATTTGCTTTATGAAATTGTATACACCTATACTTGGTGTGTGCATATTTAGAAATAGAATGTCCTTTGATAGACTATAGCTTTATCAGGATGTTATGATTTTCTCTATCGCTTCCAACTAGTTTTGGTTTAAAGACAATTTTGGTAGTTTTTTTTTTTTTTAAATAGTGATGCCTGATTGTATTCTAGTAACATTTGCTTGGAAGATGCCTTTCCTTTCTTTCATCCTAAAGTAGTATCTATCTTTTATAGTGAAGTGTGAGGTTGATTTTTTTGAGACAACAGCTAGTCTGTGTACTTTGAAAGGAAAAGAATGAAACTTAAAATTCAGATTAATTATTGAAAAACATGTAATATTTTCCATCATTATGTTGACTTTGTGGTATTTGGGGTTTTCCTATTCCTCAATTATTGTTCAATCAAGATATATCTTTCCTTGTGACCTCATAAATAATTTAGTCTTACTGTTAATCCAGAGAGTCCCTTTGGGTATTTTCTGTATAGGTGGTCATAAATTCACTGAGATTTAGCTCTTATTATGGTATATTTACTTTTCTTATTTCATTATGTTTGAGACCATTGATGCATATAGTAGTCTGGGTAGAAGTTGCTTTCTTTCAGAATTTCAATCACATTATTTCAAGCCTGCCTAGCTTTTAAATTATACATTGAGAAATCTTTTGTTTTTCTGATAGACCTTCCTTTATATGTGGCTTGGTACTTCTCTTTTGCTGGTTTCCATGTGCTTACTTTGTTCTCTAAACTTAGTGATTCAATTATGTAATTTTGATGGAAGTTCTTTCTAGTCTTGTCTTCTGGTTCTAAATAACTCCTATGTCTTCATTGGCATCTATTTCCCTGATTTAGGAAAATTTTTCTTACAAATTCATTGAAAATCTTTTCATATGACTTCAGAACATCTCTTCAGTTATTTAATTAGTGTTGTTCATTGAATGCCTTGAAATTCCTATACATACCATCTTATTAATTTATTATCTTTATCCACCTAAGAATGTTCCAATTCTTTCACCTTGTATTATTCACAGATAATCTGTCCTTCACTTGACTCTTTCTATTCCTGAGACTTCATATGAAGAGCTTTATTTGATTTAATATGTTTTTGAATTATCAGTATTTCATTTGGGATTTTCTTTAGTACTTCTATCGCTTTTGTGTTCATGTTTCATAGCATTTATATCCTTACTTGTTTCAAAAACCAGTTTGGGGCTGGGGAGATTGCACAGTGGTTAAGGAACTTCCCTACAAATACTTATAACACAGGTTTGATTCCCCAGTACCCATGTAATACCAAATGCACAGTGGCACACATATCTTGAGTTCATTTTCAGGACCTAGAGACCCTAGAATTCCCTTTCTTCCTTCCTTCCTTCCTTCTTTCCTTCCTTCCCTCCTTCCTTCCTTCCTTCCTTCCTTCCTTCCTTCCTTCCTTCCTTCCTTCCTTCCTTCCTTCCTTTCTCTCTCCCTCTCTCTCTCTCTGTGTCTCATCTCATCCCCATCTCTCTATCTCCTTATAAATAAATAAATGAAAATATTATTTTTAAAAATCATTTTCTATGTTGTTATTGAACATAAGGTTTATTCAGAAGGTTGTTTTAACATACTTAAAATACTCTGATATCTGTTTCTAGGATTTCTTGAACAACAGTCGAAGTAGGTACATTACTGGGGGAAAAGTTTATGGAGGTTTATGTTGTCTTTGTTGTCATGGTGCTTGTGTTCTTACATTGTGGTTTATATACCTGGAGCTGGGTTGGTCAAATTCATTTCTTTAACTTTCTTTCTTTACTCATTTTAATTCTACAAGTGTTTAGACCTTCTTATAGTCTAAGGTTAGTGTGAGCTTGATAGTGGAAAGCAGAATCATTATCTGGATATGATTCTGTCTTATTTCCCAGTTCTGGATATGGCTTCCTTTCCAATGAGTTGATTTCTTAGCCAATCCAAGACCAGTTGGTTACCTGCCTGGCCAATGTACCACTATTGCACTTATGTGAGCATCATGTCAGATTATTTGCTTCTGAGTCACTTAGACGTTGAGTTGCTTAGACAGATGTTGGCCACTTTCCCCTGGTAGCTTATGTAGCACCTTCTAGTACTAGATGGGCTCATTTTCTGGGGACTGGCTTTCCTGCAGATTCCAACCAGGTCTCTTAATGATCCATTCTGAGACCATATGATGTCTTCAACAATCAGAGCTTACTATTAAACTCTGGTGGGTAGTCAAGATCTCTGGCAGAAGTTTGTCTTGTTTGTTTTGGGAAATCTAATAGGTCTCTCTGATCACCAGCTCATTGTGGATGTAAACCACATCCTTGTACAAGGAATTATAGTCCAGTGTCAAGGGAAAAGAAAAAGCCAGAAAAGAAAGAGAAACAGGAGAAATTTTAGGTTAGGTTTCTTCTCACCCACTCCAGGGCCCATGGAATCAGATGCTTTCCCTAAAGTACTTTCTAGGGTTCCACCTTTTAGTCTGATTCTCCAGGATATAGGAATCTATGGTACCAGGTCAATTTGGATTCAGATTTGTGTTCCCTCTGTCTTTTACCTTCCCTTACGCCCTACCCTCACTCTTGTCCAAGCTTCATGATGCTATTGATGTATGTCAGCAACTTGGGATAGCCCTGGTTAGGAACTGCAGATGAGTGATAGTTGTCTTTCTATGATTGTCTGAGTTCACTTAGAATGAGTAGTTCCAACTTTGACAATTTTTCTACAAATTACATTGTGTCATATTTATTTACTGCTGAATAAAATTCCATTCATCCAATGATGAGCACTTGGACTGATTCCAGTTTTTTTTTTAAATTATTTATTTATTTATTTGAGAGCAACAGACACAGAGAGAAAGACAGATAGAGGGAGAGAGAGAGAATGGGCGCGCCAGGGCTTCCAGCCTCTGCAAACGAACTCCAGACTCGTGCGCCCCCTTGTGCATCTGGCTAACGTGGGACCTGGGGAACCGAGCCTCGAACCGGGGTCCTTAGGCTTCACAGACAAGTGCTTAACCGCTAAGCCATCTCTCCAGCCCTGATTCCAGTTTTTAGCTATTATAAATTGAGCAGCTATAAACATGGTTGAGCAAATATCTCTGGACTGAGATGTGGAGCTTTTAGGGTAAATGTCCAGTAAGAGAATAATAGGGTCTGCTGGTAACTCTATATTCACCTTTTTCAGGAGTCTCCATGTTGATTTCCATAATGGCTGTAACAGCTTACATTCCCACCAACAGTAAATGAAGGTTCATAATTCTCCAATATTTGTTTTCATTTGATTTTTTAATGCTTGCTGTCCTTACTGGGGTAAGGAGGAATCTCATAATTGTTTTACTTTGCATTTCCCTAATGGTTAGGGATGTCAAACATTTTCTTAAGTGCATGTTAGCCATTTGTAATTCTTCCTCTGAAAACTCCCTCTTTAGTTCTATGCCCCATTGAGTGGGCTGTTTGATTTTTTTATTGTTTAGTTTAGTTTTTTTTTTTTTTTTCAGTTCTTTTTGGATTTTAGATATTAGGCTTCTGTCAATGGTATAGCTGGCAAAGTTTGTTTGTTTGTTTCTTTTTTCCCAGTCAGTGGGCAGTCAATTGGCTCTGCTTATGATATGCTTGTCTGTGCAAAAATATTTTAGCTTCATGAGACCCAATTGGTTGAGCACTTATTTAATTTCCTGGGCTACTGGGTTTTTTCAGCAAGTCTTTTCCCAATCCTATACCATGGAGAGTTCCTTCTATTTTTTTTCTCCCAGTAGTTGAAATGTTCCAGGTCTTATATTGATGTCTTTATTGCCATTTGGATTTCATTTTTTTGTGTGTGGTGAAATGAGTGGGTGTGATTTCATTTTTCTGCATATTGTTATGCAATTTGTTCAACATCGTTTGTTGAAGATGCTGTCTTTTCTCCTGTCTACATTATTGGCAACTTTGTCAAAGATCAAGCAGCTCTAGTTACTTGTGCTAAGTTCTGGGTCTTCAATTCTGTTACATTGGTGTATGTTTCTGTTTTTATTCCAGTGCCAGGCTGGTTTTGTCACTGTGGCTTTGTAATATAGTTTTATATCAGGTATGCTAATACTGCCAGAGGTATTTTTTGTTTTCCTGAGGATATGTTTGGATATATGAGGACTCCTGCAATCCAATATGATTTTTGAGATCATTTTTCAATGTCTGTGAAGAATGATGCTGGTATTTTTATTGTTAAATCTGTATGTTGCTTCTGGTAGAATTGGTATATATGCAGCATTACATGTTTTCACTTGTATTTATGTCATTAAAGTTTTTAGGTCGAGCGTGAAAAGCAGCACTTGAAGGAGAGTACTTGTAACTGCAAAAAATACGAAATCTATTGAAGTATTCTAGAAATTATTTCAAATTTAAATTAATGCTTTTTGCATTTGTGACTGGCTGTTTTTCTACTTTGTAATTATGAGATAATATCCTTAGGGAGGGAAGTTTGAAATACAACTCCCTGGTCTAGAATTGGAGATTTTTGTGAATTTGTTGCATTATTACTTGCAAACAAATTATGATCCTTGACTTTGAAATCACTATTAAATTTCAATGAAATACTACAATGCAAGATATTTTACATTAAGTTCATTTGACAATTTTAAAGTAGCACTTCTTCATCTTATGCCTGTTTGAAATTATATTAATTTTTCATGTTGACAGTGAGATGTCATGTGTGTCATAAGGGTTACTGGCCATTGGTTTTCATGTGGAGAATTTTAGTACTTGCTTACCTGACAATTTTTTAAAACTTGAATATTTTCTTTTCTTTTCTTTATTTTCAATTAGGTAATCACATGCTAAATTCAGCAGTATACATCTTTTTATTAGGATTGTCAAGCAAGGGAAGAACAAGGTTGAGATTTTTAAGATGCCACTTTTGAGGGGAGTGTTCTATAAAAATGAACCAGAAAATGTTATACCTGGTGTTTTTATATTTTTATTATATTAGTCTTTCACATCATTGGTTAGTGCTAGTCCAAGGTAGTTTATTTTTTTATTGTTGTTACTACTTTGCATCTGAGTTCATTAAGGATATAGGCCTATAATTTTTTCCTTGTTGCATCTCTTTCTGGTTTTGGTATTAGGCTGATGCTAGCATCATAAATGGAATTGGGGAGGATTCCCTGGTCTCTGATTATGTAGAACAGTTTGAGAAAAATTGGTTTCAGTTCTTCAATGAAGGTTGATAGAATTCAGTTGAGAAACCATCCTGTCCTGTGTTCTGTGGGCTCCTTGTTCCTGAATGGTCCTCAATTTTGAGAGATTCAGAAATTTTTTTTCAATAATTTTGTTAAATATGTTCTCTATGCCTTTTCCTGGATTTCTTCTCCTTCTAGTGTACCCATGATCCAGACCTTTGGTCAGTTTATGGTGTCCCTCTGTTCCCTCATATACTCTTTATTTGGTTTTTTGAACTTCTCAAAGTTTTTGGCCTCCCTATCAATATCTTCTGTCTTATCTTCCAGGTCAGAGGTTCTGTCTCCACATGAGTAACTCTGTTGGTAAGGGTTTCTAGAGAGGTTTTTATAATTTTTATTTGAATTTTGTTTTCTGTTGTGTTATTTTGCATTGTGTCCTTCTCTTTCTTGAGGTACGATTCGTGTTCTGATTTTTCTGATGCTTCCTGGAGTTAATTCTTGCATTTGATCAAGTCTTAATTAAGTTTACTAAACTGGTTCTTTAGTTTTTCCACTCTTTGACTTACCTTAAATTTATTCTTATCTCTTTAGAGGGTAGTGACTTTAAACATTCTCTTTGCCATCCCTAGTTTTAGTTGTCCTTTTCTTTGCTTTCTTATGTTAAGTCCTGTGCTTGAGATTGTCTGTCGATGCTTTCCTTCTTCTGTTTGGATTGAATCAATTTACAGATAGTATCCTGTATTAGACAGATGAGGCTTTGGATCCCCAGCAATTGTGTTTAATGCAATGAATATAAGAATGAGAAAAATAAAATTAAATTAGACAGGACACATTTTGAAAAGGCTTCCTCCAATAAGGCCTGCATGTGAATACATCTCTTTCTGCTTGCAAGACATCTTGTCATATCACCAGGCTGGCTTAGACTCATGGCAGTCCTCTTGCCTCAGCCACTTGACCCCTAGAAGTAAAGACATCTACAACCACTTTTTTTTCAGTGCATACTTGTCTAAATCTCATGTTGCCATTGGTCTGATGCCACAACATTATGTTTAGTGATTTTTTCATGAAGAGCTTTTGAAAGGAAGACAAGACCTGTCTAGCTCACATGATAACATGCTTCTACATGATTAAATGTTTATGAAGAGTGCATGTGCATTTAGGACAGTTGTTTCCAGTGTGTGTTGCATGGGATAGTTGAGTACATCAATGGACCAGAAGCTCAGTTGTTTTCCAGTTGGCTGTATTTTGCAGACACTTTCTGATTACTGTTCTCACTATCTAGTTTGGTGTGGGAGGGGCACAGAATTACTGCAAAGATTGATTCAGGTAAAGGAGGGCTAAATTTGAGTAGGCATATCATACACTCCAGTAGAGGACCATATGAATTAAATAAAACAGAAGTTTGTCTGTTAAAAGTCCACTTCTCCAAATCAAAAATACAAATCCAAAATAATTATCAAATGAGTTAATCAGTGGTTTCTTTCATTTAGTTCATTGATGTAATTACTTTCATGTGGCTAAAGTGAAAAACTTTTATACCTATTATTTTTTGACAATTCAGACATAAAAATAATCAATATGTTATTTTCTTTCTACTATATTTTGTTTTAATTTCCCAAACAACCTTGGGAAAGGTGGTTCAGAACCATGAAACCTTATCTGCAGGGCAATTAATATATTCTTGCTATGCAGATTTAATTATCCCTCCATATCTGCACATGTTATATCCCCAGTCATTAAGCCATATCCTACAATATCAAATATAATCATGCACTTATAAATATTTCTCTTTTTCCTTTGTATTGTGTGAGAAAATAAACATTATATCACTTAATTTTTATCATGAACTCTGCCTGACATGACAACAGAAAATTTATACTAGGCAAGAGTTGGTGTGAGGTCTTGGAAAGTATATTGGGGAATGTGTGATCCTTAAAAAGGTACACTTTCAGATGGGCTCAGATACTTCTGTCAGTCTTGTTCTACCATTGCTTCTACTACTATCTTTTCAACATATTTGCATCAAGAAAAATTATCTTTAAAATGAAGAAATAGCACTATTGTTGGAAATTAGAGTGCACATGACCAACTGCCTTATCCTCCATCCATCCTCCATCCCCCTGCACTTCTGTGTATACTCTTACATTGCCAAGTGAGCATCACCTAGTAAGTCAACCTCTTGTTCAGTAGCTCTTACTAACACAAGTTTTGGCTAAATCCAAATGATCCAGAGCACAATTACTTTTGTCATAGCAAGAGCACCTGAAATTTGAGAAGTAAATAACCAAAAGAATATACTTTGAGATCATATACCAAGTTTCTAGTAATAATAGTAAAATTTCCTGACAAACTTACCTTCTCCTTACCTAGACAGCTAAAGCATTTTATACTTTTCCTCTCTTTATACTTTTTATGCTAGCTTATTTCACCTGTTCCCATGAAAGAGGTTCCTTGTCTTGTGTTCTCACATGCCTTGGCACAGTTTCATCCACATCACTCATTTCTTCCACTATCTTTGAGTACTTCTACTAATAGTGACATAAAATCAACAAAATAACCTTAATCCAACTCTTAAGAGTAATACTAAAATATTCTGACCCTTTATTTTTGAAAAGTGAAAATCCAAATTTTGGATCTTCCATTTTCTCTTTCATTCACTTTAATCTACTCTTATTGAAGATAACTTACCCTAACAGAACAATGTTTGTTTTCTTACCATAGTAGAACATTAGGTATATAAAGCAGGATTTAAGGGAATCTTGTTTATAACACCTTCTTTAAGTTGCAGAAGGGTGTCAAGTACCTAGCGCCTAACAATATTTGTCAATTGAATATATGAATCAATACTTACAGAAAGACTGTTTGAACTAAATATAAACAATCTATTATCCTATGACAATAATATGTGTATAATGAATAAAACATGCTTATCGAGAAAGTAAGTACTGAAAACTATGAGTAGGGTATTTTTTAAAAGCATATAAATTTTACTTCATAGAAATTGAATATTTCATAGAATATTTCAGGTTATTACTTGTGTATAGATTTATTTGTGTAAAGATTAAGTTTACATATCTTAAACCCTTGCTATTATCACTTCATGTTACATCCTAAAGTTCTTCTTCCTAGCAGTATTTAATTAATATAATAATAATGATTGCAACATAATACACTTTTATAATTATTTCATTATTATTAAACATTAAACTGTATCCATTCATATTTGTTGTGATGCATTGCATTCTGTGTGCTTTAAATATATAGCGCTGTGAATTGACCTCAGGACCTTGTGCATGATAGGCGCTCACCATACTGCTGAGCTACATCATGAGCACGGACATTCTGGTTCCCATTCACGCAGAAACCGAGGCTGGAAAATGGCTCAATGGGTACAGTGGACCTTCACAAATATTAAGCACTGAGAGCAGATCCCCCAAACCCACACAAATGCCAGGCAAGCATAAAAGACCTCCTGTAATCTTAGCACACAGGAGGTTGAGGCGCTATTCTTGGGACAAGCTATCTAGCTAGACTAGTAGGATCATATAGTTTTGAGTTCAAAATAAAAGACCCTGCCTGTTTAAGTGAGGTGAAGAGTGGTCAATGTCAACCTCTGGCCACAACTAAATGTGCACACTAACACACAAACACACGTGTGCATCACATATACATTCACATGTAAAATTGCAGCTACTAATAAGTAGAATTTGAGTCAAAAGACATGGGATTAAACATATTTTGAAACATATTAAATTGACTTTTAAGAAAATCATAATATTTTTTTATTTTCACAATATTCCCATAAATAAGTGCTATGCCCCAAACTCTAACTAGCCTCAGCTATTTTCATTTTAATAAAATCTACTTCATTGTTAAAATTCTCATCTCACAATACTTCAATTAATATTTAGCACTACTTTTCTAAAACTCTAAGAGCTTTTGCATATTCACTGGGTACTTTTCTATAAATGGCATGTTAATATCACATTTGTCTCTTTTTTCACCAACTTCTTTTTTATAACTGATTCATATCTTTAAATGTAAGGATATAAAATATACATCTATCAAAGTTTGATAATTTCATTTTAATATTATCTTGTCTGCTGTTTACATTCAGTTGCACACAGTCACATAGGAGATTTTACATTTAGTATACAAAATTTTTAGTTTGTTTTAAAATTACTTTTAAGTATTAAGCAATCCAAAAAAAAAAACTTGATGTTCATTTACATTCTAGCTTTGTAAAGTTTGGTTACTTGCTTTATAGTTAAATTTTGAGTCACCTATAGTTTCACCTGAAGCAGACATTAGAAATTTAACAAAGTCATGAAAACAAATGTGTGCAACCAAACAAATATACACTACTGGACCCTGAGATTTTAGAGTAAGATTAACAAGTGGGTTTTTTGTTGTTGTTGTTTGTTTGTTTGTTTTTTTTTTTTTAGTTTTTTGTTGCTCTAGCCCAGGCTGACCTAGAATTCACTATGTAGTCTCAGGGTAGCCTCCAACTGGCAATGATCCTCCTATTTCTGCCACCTGAGTGCTGGTATTAAAGACATGCACCACCATGCCTGGCTAGGATTAACAATTTTTTAAGTCAAATTTCCCCTGCAATGGAAGCAATGAAACCTTAAAAAAATATATAATTTTTAATGCAAGGAAATCAAGAAATAATTTCTGAAGAGAGACCAATTGTAGACTGTGTAGCACAACATAGGATACCAGGCCTATTAACATCCTGTATATTTTTCCATAATTTAGGGAATATATTTTAGCTATTTTTAATTAATTAACTTTTAAGGAAAGAGAGAAAGAGAGAGAGAGAAGCAAAGCCAGGACATCTATCCACTGAAAATATGCTCCAGATTCCTGTACCACTTTGTGCATCTGGCTTTAAATGGGTACTGGGGAATCAAACCTGGGTCATTAGGCTTTACAGGCAAGTGCCTTAACTGTGAGCCATATCACCAGCCCTTTTCTTTATTTTTGAATGTACAATTTCCCAAAGATGTGGTCTTGCATGTAAATATTTCATTTAATTTATAAGATGAGCCATGAAATCAAGGTAATATGGGGAAATTCTAGCTGTTCATGTGCTGTATACTGGTAAGTAACTACAGGGTTACAAAAACCAATTGATTAACAGCTGGTAGAATTGCCAGTACTTTCTTATTAAAAATTTTACTTATTTATTTGAAAATGAGAGAGAGAGTATGTGTATGCCCCAGCCTCCAGCCATTGCAAAGGAACTCCAGATGCATGCAACACCTTGTACACCTGGGTTATGTGGGTACTGGGGAATCAAACCTGGGTCCTTTGGTTTTGATTGGCATGCACTTTAACTGTGAAGCCATCTCTCCAGTCCCAGTAATTGATTTCTTTTTTTTTCTTAATTTTTATTAACATTTTCCATGATTATAAAATACATCCCATGGTAATTCCCTCCCTCCCCACCCCCACACTTTCCCGTTTGAAATTCCATTCTCAATCATATTACCTCCCCATTACAATCATTGTAATTACATATATACAGTATCAACCTATTAAGTATCCTCCTCCCTTCCTTTCTCCACCCTTTATGTCTCCTTTTCAACTTACTGGCCTCTGCTACTAAGTATTTTCATTCTCACACAGAAGCCCAGTCATCTGTAGCTAGGATCCCCATATGAGAGAGAACATGTGGCGCTTGGCTTTCTGGGCCTGGGTTACCTGACTTAGTATAATACTTTCCAGGTCCATCCATTTTTCTGCAAATTTCATAACTTCATTTTTTTTTACCGCTGAGTAGAACTCCATTGTATAAATGTACCACATCTTCATTATCCACTCATCTGTTGAGGGACATCTAGGCTGGTTCCATTTCCCAGCTATTATAAATTGAGCAGCAATAAACATGGTTGAGCATGTACTTCTAAGGAAATGAGATGAGTCCTTTGGATATATGCCTAGGAGTGCTATAGCTGGGTCATATGGTAGATCAATCTCTAGCTGCTTTAGGAACCTCCACACTGTTTTCCACAATGGCTGGACCAGATTGCATTCCCACCAGCAGTGCAGAAGGGTTCCTTTTTTTCCACATCCCCGCCAACATTTATGATCATTTGTTTTCATGATGGTGGCCAATCTGACAGGAGTGAGATGGAATCTCAATGTAGTTTTAATCTGCATTTCCCTGATGACTAGTGACGTAGAACATTTTTTTAGGTGCTTATATGCCATTCGTATTTCTTCCTTTGAGAACTCTCTATTTAGCTCCTTAGCCCAATTTTTGATTGGCTTGTTTGATTCCTTATTGGTTAACTTTTTGAGTTCTTTGTATATCCTAGATATTAATCCTCTATCAGATATATAGCTGGCGAAGATTTTTTCCCATTCTGTAGGTTGCCTCTTTGCTTTTTTCACTGTGTACTTTGCGGTGCAAAATCTTTGTAATTTCATTAGGTCCCAGTGGTTAATCTGTGGTTTTATTGCCTGAGCAATTGGGGTTGTATTCAGAAAGTCTTTGCCAAGACCAATATGTTGCAGGGTTTCCCCTACTTTTTCCTCTAGCAGTTTCAAAGTTTCCGGTCTGATGTTAAGGTCTTTAATCCATTTGGACTTAATTCTTGTGCATGGCGAGAGAGAAGAATCTATTTTCATCCTTCTGCAGATATTTATCCAGTTTTCAAAACACCATTTGCTGAAGAGGCTGTCTCTTCTCCAATGAGTATTTTTGGCATTTTTATGGAATATCAGGTGGCTATAGCTACTTGGGCTTACATCTGGGTCCTCTATTCTGTTCCACTGATCTACATGTCTGTTTTTGTGCCAGTACCATGCTGTTTTTGTTACTATGCTCTGTAGTATAGGGTAAAATCAGGTATGGTGATACCACCAGCCTCTTTTTTGTTGCTCAGTATTATTTTAGATATTCGAGGTTTTTTGTGATTCCAAATGAATTTTTGGATTGTTTTTTCTATTTCCATGAAGAAAGCCTTTGGAATTTTGATAGGGATTGCATTAAATGTGTAGATTGCTTTAGGTAAGATTGCCATTTTCACGATATTGATTCTTCCAAGCCAGGAACAAGGGATGTTTCTCCACTTTCTAGTGTCTTCTGCAATTTCTCGCTTGAGTGTTTTAAAGTTCTCATTGTATAGATTCTTTACTTCCTTGGTTAGGTTTATTCCAAGGTATTTTATTTTTTTTTACGCAATTGTGAATGGGAGTGATTCTCTGATTTCATCCTCTGTGTGTTTGTTGTTAGCATATATGAAGGCTACTGATTTCTGTGTATTTATTTTGTACCCTGCTACATTGCTGTAGGTTTTGATCAGCTCTAACAGCTTGCTAGTAGAGTCTTTAGGGTCCTTTATGTATAGAATCATGTCATCTGCAAGTAATGATAACTTGATTTCTTCCTTTCCAATTTGTATCCCTTTTATGTGTGTCTCTTGCCTTATTGCTATGGCTAAGACTTCCAAAACTATATTAAATAGAAGTGGAGACAGTGGACACCCTTGTCTTGTTCCTGATTTTAGTGGAAAAGCTTCCAGTTTTTCCCCATTTAGTAATATGTTGGCTGTAGGCTTGTCATAAATAGCCTTTATTATATTGAGATATGTTCCTTCTATTCCCAGTCTCTGTAGGACTTTTATCATGAAGGGATGTTGGATTTTGTCTAATGCTTTCTCTGCATCTAATGAGATGATCATTTGATTTTTGTCCTTCAACCCATTTATGTAATGTATTACATTTATAGATTTGCGTATGTTGAACCATCCCTGCATCTCTGGGATAAAGCCTACTTGGTCAGGGTGAATGATCATTTTGATATACTCTTGTATTCTGTTTGCCAATATTTTGTTGAGAATTTTTGCATCTATGTTCATGAGGGAGATTGGTGTGTAATTTTCTTTTTTTGTTCTATCTTTGCCTGGTTTTGGTATCAGGGTGATGCTGGCCTCATAGAAGGAGTTTGGTAGGATTCCTTCTTTTTCTATTTCCTGGAAAAGCTTAAGAAGCAATGGTGTTAGCTCTTCCTTAAAAGTCTGGTAAAATTCAGCAGTGAATCCATCCGGGCCTGGGCTTTTTTTAGTTGGGAGATTATTGATAACTGCTCAGATCTCCATGTTTGTTATAGGTCTATTTAAGTGATTAATCTCATTTTGATTTAATTTAGGTAGGTCATATAGATCAAGGAAATCATCCATTTCTTTCAGATTTTCATACTTTGTGGAGTATATGCTTTTATAGTATGTCCCTATAATTTTTTTGAATTTCTCTGGAATCTGTTGTGATGTTACCTTTTTCATCTCTGAGTTTATTAATTTGTGTCTCTTCTCTCTTTCTTTTGGTCAGATTTGCTAAGGGTTTATCAATCTTGTTTATCCTTTCAAAGAACCAACTCTTTGTTTCATTAATTCTTTGGATTGTTCTTTTTGTTTCTATTTCATTAATTTCTGCCCTAATCTTTATTATTTCTTCCTACTACTTTTTGGTTTGCCTTGTTCTTCTTTTTCCAAGGCTTTAAGGCGAAGCATTAGGTCGTTTACTTGCGACCTTTCTAATTTCTTAATATAGGCAGTCAAGGCTATAAATTTACCTCTTAGAACTGCCTTCATTGTGTCCCAGAGATTTTGGTATGTTGTGTTCTCATTATCATTTGACTCTATAAATTTTTTGATTTCCTTTTTGATTTCTTCATTGACCCACTCATCATTTAGTAGTGTATTGTTTAGTTTCCATGATTTTGTGTATACTCTATAGCCTTTCTTGCTACAGATTTGTAGTTTAATTCCATTGTGGTCAGATAGAATGCAAGGAATTATTTCAATTTTCCTGAATTTGTTAAGATTTGCTTTGTGTCCTAATATATGGTCTATTTTAGAGAATGTTCCATGTGCTGCTGAAAAGAATGTATATTCTGCAGCCTTTGGATGAAATGTCCTGTATATATCTGTTAGGTCCATTCCTTCTATGACCTCATTTAGTCCAGATGCCTCTCTGTTTATTCTTTCCCTGGATGACCTGTCAATTGATGAGAGTGGGGTGTTAAAGTCACCCACCACCACTGTGTTTGGTGTTATCTGTGACCTTAGTTCTAATAGTGTTTGTTTGACGAATTTGGAAGCCCCCATGTTAGGTGCATATATGTTTAGGATTGTAATGTCCTCCTGTTGGAGTGTGCCCTTAATCAATATAAAGTGACCTTCCTTATCTTTTTTGACTAACGTCGGACTAAAGTCTACCCTGTCTGATATTAGGATAGCAACCCCTGCTTGTTTTCTAGGCCCATTTGCTTGAAACACCGTCTTCCAACCTTTCACCCTAAGATAATGTCTATCCTTTGTAGAAAGGTGAGTTTCTTGGAGACAACAAATTGTAGGATTCTGCTTTTTAACCCAGTCTGCAAATCTATGTCTTTTCGTTGGGGCATTGAGACCGTTGATATTAAGAGATATTATTGAAAGGTGTGTATTTATGTTTGCCATTTGTGTGTGTGTGTGTGTGTGTGTGTGTGTGTGTGTTACTTGTTCTACCTGTGCTCTCTTCTGTTAACTGGTATTTGAGTATAGCTGGTTTTTTCTAGATTCCTTATATGTGTGCTTTTCCTTTTGTTCAGCATGGAGGATTCTATCAAGTATTTTCTGTAGAGCTGGTTTTGTCTTCAGATACTCCTTTAACCTGCTTTTGTCATGGAATGTCTTTATTTCTCCATCTATTTGGATGGATAACTTTGCAGGATAAAGTAACCTTGGTTGACAGTTGTTATCTTTCAGAACTTGGAATATATCACTCCAAGCCCTTATGGCTTTAAAAGTTTGTGTTGAATAATCTGCTGTAATCCTGATGGGCTTGCTTTTGTAGGTAACTTGATTTTTCTCTCTAACTGCTTTCAATATTTTTTCTTTGGTTTGTGTGTTTGGAAGTTTGAGTATAATGTGGCGAGGAGAGGTTCTTTCTGGGTTTTGTCTGGCTGGGGTTCTAAAGGCTTCCTGTATCTGTATTGGCACCTCTTTCCCAATTTGGGGGAAATTTTCCTCTATGATTTTGTTGAAGATGACTACTATGCCTCTGGAGTGGAGTTCTTCTCCTTCTACTAATCCCTGAATTCTTATATTGGATCTTTTCATAGTGTCCCGAATATCTTGAAATTCCCACTCATACTTTTCTATAAGTTTGTCTTTCTCTTTGTTGGACTGCATTAGGTCTGCCACCTGATCTTCTAGCTTAGATATTCTGTCCTCTCCCTCATCCATCCTACTGGTGAGATTTTCTACAGAGTTTTTTATTTCATTAACTGTGTTCTTCATTGCTAGTAATTCTGACTGGTTTTTCTTTATTATTTCTATTTCCCTATTTATGTCTTGTATTGCCTTCTTTATTTCTTTAAATTGGTGTCCTGCCTCTTCTTTGATTCCTTTGATTCCTTTGATTTCCTCTTTGATTTCCTCTTTGATTTCTTCTTTGATTGTTTTCACGTGTTCTTTGACCTGTTTGAACATTTTTATAATTATTACTTTGAACTCTTTCTCAGGCATTTCCTCTAACTCTTTCTCATTGGAGGACATTTCTGATGCATTAATACTTTTAGGTGGATTTATATCGTCTTGCTTTTTAGTGTTTCTTGTGTTATAATGTATATATTCTTGCATCTTGGATTAAGTTAATGCTTGGATTTTCTAGCTAGCTGTGTATTCTTAGCTGTATCAATTGATTTGATGTAATATATTTTCAGGGTAGGACCTTAAGGTATTAGGTGTGGCTCTTAAGACTCTCAGAGTATCTACAAAGATGTTCTTAGGGGTTGAGTTTCCCTGCTATAGGAGTATTCAAGCAGGCTGAGTGGAATAAAATACTGGTAGATTCTAAAATTTAACTAAACACTGTACACATTCAATCAAAAACAGCCCCGATATGTATGCAAGAGTAGTTATTATAATGACCAGATCCTCTATCAACAAAGAGGTTTAGATTTCTGGTCTGTTGAGGTATCCAAGTCAGCTTGTGACCAAGTGAGACCCTTCCCTGGTGCAATCCCAGTTACCTTGGGTGATTGTGGTCTCAGTCAAGTTGCTGCCTGGGTCGTCGGGCTGCTGTTCTGATTTCTGGAGCTGGGCACTTGCTTTTCCTACGGGGCAAACTGAGCCGCTGCTGCTGCCTCTGCTGCTGTTGTAGCTGCCACCCCCGGAGCCAACACCGCTGCTGAAGCTGCCACTGCCATGTCCACCGCCGCTGCTCCCCCCGAAGCCGCTGCTGCGGGATCTGCCGCCGCTGCCGCTCCTGGGTCCGCTGCTGCTGGGGCCACTGGTACCGGTGCTGGAGCCGCTGAAGTTGCTGCCGAACTCTGCTCCTGCTTGGGTCCTGCTGTCAGCCCAAGTTGGCGTGGCCGGTCCCGGGCTGCTGCTGTGTTCACTGGAGCTGGGTTCAGGTGGTGGGGGAGGGGAGGGAGCCGCGGCTGCTCTGGTTGTATCGCTGTTCCACGTGTGCTTCTACCTCGCGGTCTGCTCTTCCCTCCGTTGCTCGCTGCCGCTCTCCCCTCACGTTTCCCGAGTTGTGGAGAGCATGGTGTGAGTGGAAAATCCCGCACCTGGCTTGTCCTGTGGCTCGAGTCGAGAGTCCGGTGGCTTTCTGCCGCTCCGCGGCTGCGGCGCGTGGCCGAGCCGCCCCGAGCCGCTGTTCCCGCCTGTGCAGGCTCAAGATGCTCTGGAACTCTTCTACTTCTCCGCTGCCGCCTCAATTTCCTATACACCTCACTTTTTAGTAAAAGTGTGTATTTTGCTGAGTTTTTTTGGTCTTTTTCCCCCCTAGGCTGCTTTGGTGTGGTACCTACGCCGCCATCTTAACCGGAAGTCGTAATTGATTTCTTAAAGGCCCTTTACAGCTGTTATGTGTGTATTTGATAAGGAATACATTGCTAAGATGACATTGAAAGTAAATTTTAATTAGCACACCATGCTTGAGGATGTAAATATGCATAGTTATTGTCTAATTGCTCAAAGCTCAGTAAACAGGAGAATCAGTTTCTCTTACTGCCAGAGTCTCACCTTTTTGGTCACTGCAGAAAGTGAATTCTAGCAACACGATCTTTGTCTAAGTGGGCCAACCACCTTTGATTTTTGCCATAATCCTCACTCACCTGACTGCCATGAGATTCTGTGTATTTACATTTAACCTTAAAATTGCATGCAACATTTTATATTCAGCATAATTTAATTATACTTAGAAACAGAATAAAATTTTAATTATACATTATTTTACCTTTGACCCAATTTCCTAATAAGTTAATGGATTCTCTTGCATTTCATATTTACTGCATATTTGATATCATCCTATCTTTTCATGTAAAATGAAGGAATGTTCTTTGAAATGTGTTAATATAGTGGCAAAAATAATATAGTTATTAGACCACTACAATCATTCTTCCAGCCTCACTAGGAAGAGGGAGAATTTCTTTTGGCGTGGACACTTTCCTGCTTTATTTTCCTTCTTTTATTTTTTAATATGTTTTAAAATATTTTATTTATTTATTCATTCATTTGAGAGAGAGAAAAAGGCAGACAGAGAGAGGGGGGAGAGAGAGATGATTGGCATGCCAGTGACTCTAGTTACTACAAACTCCAAACACAGGTGCCACCTTGCACACCTGGCTCATGTGGGTACTGGGGAATAGAATCTGGGCCCTTAAGCTTCATAGGCAAGTGCCTTAACTGCTAAGCCATTTCTCCAGCCCACCTTCCTTTCTTAACTGTTGATAAAATAAAGGTCACAAATTAAGTCTGCGTTCTCAATTATTGGATACCATAGATAAGAACCTGAAACTTGAGAGCTACAAGAGTAGGAATTCTAATCCCTCATCAGTACTATACTATTTGTAATAACCCCTTTTACCTTCCATTCATTCTGAACACCTTTCCTTCATATACCTATTCTTTCCCCACCTTCACATTTTCAGAGTACTTAAAAAATTGAGACTAGCAGAAAAGCAGCATCTGAAGTTATTATAAACATATTTCTCTGACAATTAAAAGGAGAGCTATAATAAAGAAATAAAGACAATTTCTTTTTAGACATATGGATTTATTTATTTGTTATTTTTATTATCATTATTTTGGTATTTTGAGGTAGGGTCTCACTGTAGCTCAGTATGACCTGGAGTTCACTATGTAGTCTCAGGGTGGCCCCGAACTCATGGCAATCCTTGTTCCTCTGCCTACCAAGTGCTGGGATTAAAGGCATGCACCATCATGCCCAGCTAACATGTGAATTTATTACCTTCTGGTTTTTTTACCTAACATGATAGCTTATCATTTTTTACAAAGTTTTATAGCAACTATTTTCACATTTAAGGCCAATTAATTAGTAGTTTTAAGATCTTTATTACTCAAAATGCATATGCATTAATGACAACTTAATTTTTAAATTATAAGCAATTTCAACCACATAATAAAGAAAAATGAAGAATTCAAAAATTATACTGAATCTTTCTTTTGCACAGGTCAAAAAAAAAAAACACAACATTAGCACACCAGTAAAAGTATCAGGTTCAAGGTTTGTGATGGAAAACTCTGAGACAGGTAATTTCTTGTGCCCAAGGTTTTATTTAATGCCTAACTGAGCATGGTGGTGTTCAGAACAAGAGAGAGAGATGCAAGAGTGGAACAAAAAAGACAGGTAGAAGTAAGAAGGAAACTCCAAAATGTCTGAGAGGGGCTGGAGAGATGGCTTAGCGGTTAAGTGCTTGCCTGTGAAGCCTAAGGACGCTGGTTCGAGGCTCGGTTCCCCAGGACCCATGTTAGCCAGATGCACAAGGGGGCACACGTGTCTAGAGTTTGTTTGCAGTTGCTGGAGGCCGTGGCATGCCCATTCTCTCTCTCTGCCTCTTTCTCTCTGCCTGTCGCTCTCAAATAAATAAACAAAAATAAACAAAAAAAATTTAAAAAGATTGCCTGAGAAGGAGAGAGATGGTTTTAAGCCCTTTGTGGAAAGGAAGGAAAGGGGAAGACCTGTGTTGCACTGCTTGCGGTACGGGGGAGGAGTGAGTGGAGCTAGACAGGCTATCTGTACCCCTGCTTGGGAAGTGAGACTCAGTCAACAAAGTTGACGGGAAAGAAGTTGCCCTACCTCTCAGCTGAGGTGGAGAACAGCTTGGTAATTATCATAATGGTAAGGAGTTCTGAGGTGTCAGATGTAGTCTGACATTACTGGAGGAAGAAGAAGAAATCTCTTTGAAATTTAATTACCATAAAGGGAGGTACTTCCAGAGCCTCTGGTCTAGTTTAAGAATGGCCAGTTGGTACTGGGGAGAGATAGAGATGGCTAAAGACCTTTGAGACTCTTATGAAATGGCTCCATTAAAATCTATAGTACATCCTTATTTTTCATTTGATGCAAAACTAAGACACTTTAAAAAATCAGGTATATTTTCCTCTGTAATTGGAAAATATTTAAGTAGTAGCTGAGAGAGTTCATGAAGGAAAGGAGAAAATGCCCCCCCTCCCATTCTTTACTCAATGATGCTATGCTGAAGCTAGCTATCCATAACAGCCCACAATGCTCACATTGTAGTAGAAAATAACTGTATTAAAGGAAGAGTTCCCCTGGGCTTTTCCTGCCAACAGGATTGACTGACAGAGTGAAACCAGAAAACAGCCAGACATGGTGGCACTCACCTTTAATCCCAGCACTCAGGGCGTAGAGGTAGGATTCCTGTGAGTTTGAGGCCATTCTGAGACTACATAATGAATACCAGTTTAGTCTGAACTGAGAGTGAGAGAATGCCTCAAAAAACAAATGAACAACCAAACATAAGAAATCAGGAAATAGAGATGAACCTCCACCTGCCTGTGAATTACCGGTAAAATTGAGTTTAGTGGAACAAGAGTTGCAAGAAACTTATGACCCTTTATAAACTGTGTTGGAGGCCAAGTGTACATTTCTGTATTTCCTGTTTGCTTGCTTTCACTATAAATAAAGAGTATAAAGGACTGCACATGCCTAACTTCAGGGCTGGTGCCATTATGGAATGATCAGGTGTCAGCCCAGATTGTGTGAATAAATCTTCCTCTCCTCTGTTTGAATTGCTCTGAATTTCAATCTGACCCCTTGTTTGGTGCAAGAGACCACTATTCCCTGATTCTTCAGTCCATTGCAGCCCCTGGAACTTAGAAGTGTGCACCCTTGATGTGACTTGGGGGTCTCCTTCCAGGAGGCCCGAAGTAGGACTGCAGAGTCCTGAACTATAGTGCCCAAATGACAGAGTAAGATAAAGAATCTGAGTGGCCATCAGGACTGAAGTTGTTCTGGTCTCAGCAAACTAGCTAGCTCAGGATTATTAGTGGGATTAAATGGGGAAACTGTGTAAACTCTGAGTGACTGAAAGTGATGGTGAAAATGAACTTGACAGTTCTGTGGTCCATTGGCTATCTCAGAGTAATTGGACCACAACCGGCAGTTATGCCAAGGTTGTTTCACCTGAAAAGACACTCATCCTTCCATAACAGAGTATTCTGACCAAGTGTAGGGCTTATAAGCATGCCCTTAAGGAAAGACCTCTTAAGTTGTTGTGAGGCAGCTGGCCAAGGCGGGAGTCTGACTGAGGGAGAATCTCCAGACTCTCCACATCTCCCTGTGCACACACAACACACATCCTAGAAACATATAAATTAAGATGGAATTAAGACTTCTAATTGGAAGTGCCCAACAGTGCTCCAGACTATGTTATCAGATTCTAAGGTAGGGTATTCTGGAGATTATGGCATCAAATTGGAGCCATCAAAACTGAGGATCTTATGCGAAGTTGACTGACCATCTTTTGATGTGGAATGGCTGCCTGAAGGCACCCTGAATCTTGCAGCCATCTTCAGAGTGAGAGCAGCCTGAATCAGAGACCTGGCCATTTCATTCCTAGCATTCACTAGCTCTGTGACCATCAGACTGGCTCTATTTCTATGCATCAAGGAAATCAATAACCATGCTGGCCTCTTGAGAAACCAAACCCACCACCCATCAGTCACCTGTACAGAACATTGAGTATACCCCATATCTCCTGCCTGTAAACCTGCTGGCTCCTGAAGCTGATCAAAACCTGGACACATCACCACATGCCATTTATCTGTCTCTGCCACAGGATGAGAGCCAATACCCTCCACTGCCATTAGCATTGCCTCCAGCTGAGAAATGGGAAAGATGTCTGAACTTAGGCCACCTGAAAACTGTGCCCCTCTGCCTATTGTGACAAATTCCAGGCCCTTCTGTTCCCTGGACAGACAGAACGTTTTGGCAAGGCCCAATGTGGAATGAATAGCAGCCTGTTACCACTAATGACCTCTTGAACTGGTGCTACCATATTCCATCTTACTCAGAGCAACCTCAAGCCATGATAGACCTCCTGGATACCATTAAACATAGTCACCAGCCAACCTGGAATGATTACTGCCAGCTACTTTCTACCCTCTTCACCTCTGAAGAGAGGTGATACATTTACCAAGCTGCCCAAGCTTGTCTGATTACTCAGAATCCCCCAGATGCCACTAATACTAAGTAATTTGCACACATTGCTCTTCCAGATGGGCACCCAAACTGGTACCCCACACCTGATAATGGGTAGAATCCATCATCCTGATGAGAAAAGCAATCTTAGAAGGAGCCCAAATGGGTGCTTGGGGAGCCACAAATCTGATGAAAGTGAATGATGTGACACAGAAGCCAGACAAGTTGCCCAGCCAATTCTATGAGAGACTCTGTGATACATACCAATAGTACACCCTATTTGACCCTGAGGCCTGGGAGCACAAACCCATGGTGTACACTGCCTTTGTCCATCCATCAGTTTCAGATGTGCATTAGAAACTGCAAAACTTGAGGGGTTTTCTGGGATGAGAATCGAACAGCTTATTGATATTGCAGCAAAAGTGATGGCCAACTGAGAGGAAACAACACAGAGAAAAGACAAATACCTGTAAAAGAAAGCCAAAATAATTTCAATGGCCGTGGAGATAAAAGGGCCACTCAGAGACTACGGCCACCATCTGCTGGAAAGGGTGGCCATCACAACCCATGAAAAAAAGACCTTTTGCAAAGAACAAGGTCATTGGAAGAATGAGTTCCCAAAGAAAAGGGAAGATTAAAAAAAACAAGGTTGGTCGCCAGGGAGTTAGACCCAATACATTGCAGTCTCCAAGTAGGTCTGTTCATCTAAGATCAAATGCCCAGGGTTGTAGACAGAATCTGACTAAATGTGGCAAGGCTCAATTACAATTGATACCAAGAGTCTATATTCAAAATAAATGTGTGTGTGTGGCGGGGAAATCCATGGTCTTTATTTTGGATACTGTGCCACCATCTTCATGGTGACCTCTCCCACTAGCCAACCTACCAATAACTATCACTACTGCTGGAACCACAGGGGCCACCCAAAAGTACCAATATTGTGAATCAAAGGATTGCTCAGTTGGGGACCACTGGGTCTACTACCAATTCCTTTATGTGGTGAAGCTCTGGAGCCAAGACTTATTAACCAAATTAGGCACCACAATAACAATGGACTTGAGCCCCACCACCAACTCCAACACCCTACCAGTGCTGACCTTGGAAATCTGCCTGTCAAGGAGTGGTGATTGCACTCTGAGGGTCCTGTGGGAAATATTCAATTTTCATGCAAACTCAGCTGGTATATTGAACCATAGTTGTAAACCAAAGACTAGATGCCACTCCCATAAAACAGACAATACCCAATCTCCCTGAAAGCCCAGCTTGTGATATCCACCCACATCAAAAGGCTCAAAGGCAAAATTCTGTGAGAGATTCATTCTTCATGAAACACCCATTTGCTCCCAATAAAAAAGCCAATAACTAATCACTACTGGCCAGTATGGGATCTTTGCTGAGTCAATGATGTTACTGAGACCTTACAGCCTGTGGTCCCCAATCCATATTGTCCTTGATCCCCCTCACAGTGGCAGTCGTTACTTGCCAGTATCTGAAGGATGCCTCGTGCTTCTGGTGAGCAGAACTAAGCCAACTCTTGGTTGCCTTCGGGTGTGAAGATCCAGAGATGGGGACAAAATGCCAACTGACATAAACACAACTACCCCAAGGGTGCAAAAACTCTGTTGAAGCACTGGTCAAAGACCTAGAGAACTGCTGACCATCACAGTGCACTGTACTGCAATATGTAGATGATATGCTGCTGGCTGCCCCTTCCAGAGAAGCAGGTGAGAAAGGCACTGATGAACTGTTATGGTTTCTGCAGGAGACAGGATACAGGGTCTCAAAGAAGAAGACCCAGATCTGCCAGGAGGAGGTCACCTAATTGGGGTATCACTTCAGCTATGGAAAAGGGAAATTGGGAGAGAGATGAAAACAAGTGATTATCCAGTACCTTCACCCCAAGATTGAAAAGCAACTTAATATATCTGGGAGCAGCTGGGCTCAGCTGACCCTGAATCCCAAAGCTCTCCACTGTAGCTGGGCCCCTCCACCATGTCCTCTGCAGGTCTGAAAGAGACACTTTAAAATTAGAACAAGAAGAAGAGGGTGAATTTACCAACTAAAAGGAAGATTAACTGAAGCACCTGTGTTAGCACTCCCAGATGTCACCCAGCCTTTCATCCTGTATGTTTACAAAAAGAAGGGAGTTGTCCTAGGAGAGCTGACCCAATAACTAGTGTCATGGAATAGACTAGTGGCATATTTGTCCACCTGGCTAGACCCTGTCATGGCAGGGTGACCACCTGCCTCTGGGCATTGGTAGCCATGGTATTTCTGGTACTGGAAGTAGATAAGCTGACTCTCGGGCAGACCATTACAGTCAGGGTACCTCACCATGTCACCTCCTTGCTTAATGGGATACACAGACATTGGGTGACTGGAGAGTGGGTGGCCCATTATCAGACTATGTTGGGAGAAAATTCCCAGGTGCAAATGGAAGCAGTTTGAACCCTGAATCCTGCTATTTATTTACGAAGAGAGGAGAGAGAGCCCTTAATTTCTGTGAGGAAGTGATAGATGAAGTGTTCACTTCCCAGCATGACTTGAGAAATTAATTTCTCCTTAACCCAGGCTTAGAAATATCCACAGAATTTATAGCAAGGAGAGTACCACATTAGGTGTGCAATAATTATTACCAATGAGGTCTTCAAAGAAGGGAGACTTCTGAATGATTGCTCAACCCAAAAGGACAAATTTCATGTGCTCATTAGAGCCCTACTTCTTTCAGAAGGGAAGAGAGCCACAATCTAAACAAAATCCAGGAATGCCTTTGCCAACTTACATATCCATGGTGCCATCTGTAAGGAAAAAGGACTGTTAACATCACGAGAGAAAGAAGTTAAAAAAGTGACCAAATCCTTCAGCTTCTGGAAGCAATCCTCCAGAGGCCATTGTAATAGTTCACTGCCAAGCTTACACTTGAAACAAAAATAAAGTGTAATGATATTCCAAGAGAATGGAAATAAAAACAAGTGGGTGTTGCTATATTAATATAGGATAAAATATACTTCAAACCAAAAGTAATCAAAAAGGACAAAGAAGGGCACTTCTTACTCAAATAGGGAATGATCCAACATGAGCACATCACAATTATAAATATATACGCAACAAACACAGGGTCACCACATTTTATTAAACAAAGTCTACTCAAAAATAAAACATAAATAAACATAAACACCATCAGAGTTGAGACTTCAATACTCCACTCTCATCAAAAGACAGATCATCCAAACAGAAAAATCAAACGGAAATAATAGAACTCAACATCACAGATCAACTAGACCTAATGGATATTTACTTTCCAGCCCAACTCTACAGAATACACATTCTTCTCAGAAACCCATGGAACCTTCTTCAAAATAGATCACATATTAGGCCATAAAGTGTGCCTTCATAAACTCAGGAAAAGTGGAGTAACTTCCTTAACCATGTCACATCACAATGTTTTAAAGCTAGAAATTAACAAGAGACTCATCAAGAGCTCTACCAGCTACAGGAGACTAAACAACACACTTTTAAACAATGAAGGTGCCATGGAAGAAATCAAAAAAGAAATTTTAAAATTCCTAGATTTGAGTTGTAATGAAAATACATCTTACCAAAACTTATTGGACTCAATAAAGGCAGTCATAACAGGAAAATTCATAGCCTTAAATGACTTCATTACAAAGACAGAGCGAACATAAATCAATAACATGACTATCCACCTAAAGGCATTAAAAAAAAGAAGTATCAAACCCAAAAAGCTCCAGATTGGAAGAAATAATCAATATTAGAACAGAAATTAATGATTTAGAAACTAAGAAAACAATTCAAAAAACTCAAAGAAATTAAGAGCTGGTTCTTTGAAAAAATAAACAAGATTGGCAAACCCCTGGAAAAAGTGATCAAGCACAAAAAAAAGCCCAAGTCTCAAATTAACAAAATCAGATATGAAAAAGGAGAGATTATTACAGACATCAGTGAAATTGGAAAAACCATCAGGGCATACCTCCAAAACCTCTACTCCATAAAATTAAATAACCTGGAAGAAACGGATCAATTCCTAGACACATACCATCTAACAAAACTAATCTCAGATCAGATTAATCTCCTAAACAAACATATCACATCAATGGAGATTGAAAACATAATAAAAAACCTCCCCCAAAAAGAAAATCCCGGGACCAGATGGTTTCTTAGCTGAATTTTATCAAACCTTCATTGAAGAAATAAAACCGTTTTTTCTCAAACTAGTCCACATAATCAGAGACCAGGAAATCCTTCCCAATTCCTTTTATGAAGCTAGCATCACCCTCAAATCAAAAAGCAGACAGAGATGCAACAAGGAAAGAAATTTATAGGCCTATAACCCTAATGAACTTAGATGCAAAGATCCTGAACAATATCCTTGCAAACATAATTCAACAACACAACAAAAGCATTATCCACATTGATGAAGTAGGCTTCATTACAGAGATGCAGGTTTAACATATGGAAATCGGTCAACGTAATACACCACACATAAGAACAACATGAACATTTCAATTGTTACAGAGAAGGCCTTTGACAAGAACAAAACACTGGAAACAATAGGCATAGAGGGTTTATATCTCAACACAATAGCCTATATATAAAGCTACTGAAGGCCCAAATAATTCTTTTTTTTTTTTAATTTTTATTAACATTTTCCATGATTATAAAATATATCCCATGGTAATTCCCTCCCTCCCCACCCCCACACTTTCCCGTTTGAAATTCCATTCTCCATCATATTACCTCCCCATTACAATCATTGTAATTACATATATACAATATCAACCTATTAAGTAGCCTCCTCCCTTCCCTTCTCCACCCTTTATGTCTCCTTTTCAACTTACTGGCCTCTGCTACTAAGTATTTTCATTCTCAGGCAGAAGCCCAGTCATCTGTAGCTAGGATCCCCATATGAGAGAGAACATGTGGCGCTTGGCTTTCTGGGCCTGGGTTACCTGACTTAGTATAATACTTTCCAGGTCCATCCATTTTTCTGCAAATTTCATAACTTCATTTTTCTTTACCGCTGAGTAGAACTCCATTGTATAAATGTACCACATCTTCATTATCCACTCATCTGTTGAGGGACATCTAGGCTGGTTCCATTTCCCAGCTATTATAAATTGAGCAGCAATAAACATGGTTGAGCACGTACTTCTAAGGAAATGAGATGAGTCCTTTGGATATATGCCTAGGAGTGCTATAGCTGGGTCATATGGTAGATCAATCTCTAGCTGCTTTAGGAACCTCCACACTGTTTTCCACAATGGCTGGACCAGATTGCATTCCCACCAGAAGTGCAGAAGGGTTCCTTTTTTTCCACATCCCCGCCAACATTTATGATCATTTGTTTTCATGATGGTGGCCAATCTGACAGGAGTGAGATGGAATCTCAATGTAGTTTTAATCTGCATTTTCCTGATGACTAGTGACGTAGAACATTTTTTAAGATGCTTATATGCCATTTGTATTTCTTCCTTTGAGAACTCTCTATTTAGCTCCATAGCCCATTTTTTGATTGGCTTGTTTGATTCCTTATTAGTTAACTTTTTGAGTTCTTTGTATATCCTAGATATTAATCCTCTATCAGATATATAGCTGGCGAAGATTTTTTCCCATTCTGTAGGTTGCCTCTTTGCTTTTTTCACTGTGTCCTTTGCGGTGCAAAATCTTTGTAATTTCATTAGGTCCCAGTGGTTAATCTGTGGTTTTATTGCCTGAGCAATTGGGGTTGTATTCAGAAAGTCTTTGCCAAGAACAATATGTTGCAGGGTTTCCCCTACTTTTTCCTCTAGCAGTTTCAAAGTTTCCGGTCTGATGTTAAGGTCTTTAATCCATTTGGACTTAATTCTTGTGCATGGCGAGAGAGAAGAATCTATTTTCATCCTTCTGCAGATATTTATCCAGTTTTCAAAACACCATTTGCTGAAGAGGCTGTCTCTTCTCCAATGAGTATTTTTGGCATTTTTATCAAATATCAGGCAGCTATAGCTACTTGGGCTTACATCTGGGTCCTCTATTCTGTTCCACAGATCTACATGTCTGTTTTTGTGCCAGTACCATGCTGTTTTTGTTACTATGCTCTGTAGTATAGGGTAAAATCAGGTATGGTGATACCACCAGCCTCTTTTTTGTTGCTCAGTATTATTTTAGATATTCGAGGTTTTTTGTGATTCCAAATGAAGTTTTGGATTGTTTTTTCTATTTCCATGAAGAAAGCCTTTGGAATTTTGATAGGGATTGCATTAAATGTGTAGATTGCTTTAGGTAAGATTGCCATTTTCACGATATTGATTCTTCCAAGCCAGGAACAAGGGATGTTTCTCCACTTTCTAGTGTCTTCTGCAATTTCTCGCTTGAGTGTTTTAAAGTTCTCATTGTATAGATTCTTTACTTCCTTGGTTAGTTTTATTCCAAGGTACTTTATTTTTTTTGATGCAATTGTGAATGGGAGTGCTTCTCTGATTTCATCCTCTGTGTGTTTGTTGTTAGCATATATGAAGGCTACTGATTTCTGTGTATTTATTTTGTATCCTGCTACATTGCTGTAGGTTTTGATCAGCTCTAACAGCTTGCTAGTAGACTCTTTAGGGTCCTTTATGTATAGAATCATGTCATCTGCAAGTAATGATAACTTGATTTCTTCCTTTCCAATTTGTATCCCTTTTATGTGTGTCTCTTGCCTTATTGCTATGGCCAAGACTTCTAAAACTATATTAAATAGAAGTGGGGACAGTGGACACCCATGTCTTGTTCCTTATTTTAGTGGAAAAGCTTCCAGTTTTTCCCCATTTAGTAATATGTTGGCTGTAGGCTTGTTATAAATAGACTTTATTATATTGAGATATGTTCCTTCTATTCCCAGTCTCTGTAGGATTTTTATCCTGAAGGGATGTTAGATTTTGTCAAATGCTTTCTCTGCATCTAATGAGATGATCATGTGATTTTTGTCCTTCAACCCGTTTATGTAATGTATTACATTTATAGATTTGCGTATGTTGAACCATCCCTGCATCTCTGGGATAAAGCCTACTTGGTCGGGGTGAATGATCTTTTTGATATACTCTTGTATTCTGTTTGCCAATATTTTGTTGAGAATTTTTGCATCTATGTTCATGAGGGAGATTGGCCTGTAATTTTCTTTTTTTTGTTCTATCTTTGCCTGCTTTTGGTATCAGGGTGATGCTGGCCTCATAGAAGGAGTTTGGTAGGATTCCTTCTTTTTCTATTTCCTGGAAAAGCTTAAGAACCAATGTTGTTAGCTCTTCCTTAAAGGTCTGGTAAAATTCAGCAGTGAATCCATCCGGGCCTGGGCTTTTTTTAGTTGGGCGATTATTGATAACTGTTCGGATCTCCATGTTTGTTATAGGTCTATTTAAGTGATTAATCTCATTTTGATTTAATTTAGGTAGGTCATATAGATCAAGGAAATCATCCATTTCTTTCAGATTTTCATACTTTGTGGAGTATATGCTTTTGTAGTATTTCCCTATGATTTTTTGAATTTCTCTGGAATCTGTTGTGATGTTACCTTTTTCATCTCTGAGTTTATTAATTTGTGTCTCTTCTCTCTTTCTTTGGGTCAGATTTGCTAAGGGTTTATCAATCTTGTTTATCCTTTCAAAGAACCAACTCTTTGTTTCATTAATTCTATGGATTGTTCTTTTTGTTTCTATCTCAAAAATTTCTGCCCTAATCTTTATTGTTTCTTCCCGTCTACTAATTTTTTGTTTGCCTTGTTCTTCTTTTTCCAAGGCTTTAAGGCGAAGCATTAGGTCGTTTATTTGCGACCTTTCTAATTTCTTAATATAGGCACTTAAGGCTATAAATTTACCTCTTAGAACTGCCTTCATTGTGTCTCAGAGATTTTGGTATGTTGTGTTCTCATTATCATTTGACTCTATAAATTTTTTGATTTCCTTTTTGATTTCTTCATTGACCCACTCATCATTTAGTAGTGTATTGTTTAGTTTCCATGATTTTGTGTATACTCTATAGCCTTTCTTGCTACAGATTTGTAGTTTAATTCCATTGTGGTCAGATAGAATGCAAGGAATTATTTCAATTTTCCTGAATTTGTTAAGATTTGCTTTGTGTCCTAATATATGGTCTATTTTAGAGAATGTTCCATGTGCTGCTGAAAAGAATGTATATTCTGCAGCCTTTGGATGAAATGTCCTGTATATATCTGTTAGGTCCATTCCTTCTATGACCTCATTTAGTCCAGATGCCTCTCTGTTTATTCTTTCCCTGGATGACCTGTCAATTGATGAGAGTGGGTTGTTAAAGTCACCCACCACCACTGTGTTTGGTGTTATCTGTGACCTTAGTTCTAATAGTGTTTGTTTGACGAATTTGGAAGCCCCCATGTTAGGTGCATATATGTTTAGGATTGTAATGTCCTCCTGTTGGAGTGTGCCCTTAATCAATATAAAGTGACCTTCCTTATCTTTTTTTGACTAACGTCGGACTAAAGTCTACCCTGTCTGATATTAGGATAGCAACCCCTGCTTGTTTTCTAGGCCCATTTGCTTGAAACACCGTCTTCCAACCTTTCACCCTGAGATAATGTCTATCCTTTGTAGAAAGGTGAGTTTCTTGGAGACAACAAATTGTAGGATCCTGCTTTTTAACCCAGTCTGCAAATCTATGTCTTTTTGTTGGGGCATTGAGACCGTTGATATTAAGAGATATTATTGAAAGGTGTGTATTTATGTTTGCCATTTGTGTGTATGTGTGTGTGTGTGTTACTGGTTCTACCTGTGCTCTCTTCTGTTAACTGGTATTTGAGTATAGCTTTTTTTTTCTAGGTTCTTTATATGTCTGCTTTTCCTTTTGTTCAGCATGGAGGATTCTATCAAGTATTTTCTGTAGAGCTGGTTTTGTCTTCATATACTTCTTTAACCTGCTTTTGTCATGGAATGTCTTTATTTCTCCATCTATTTGGATGGATAACTTTGCAGGATAAAGTAACCTTGGTTGACAGTTGTTATCTTTCAGAACTTGGAATATATCACTCCAAGCCCTTCTGGCTTTAAAAGTTTGTGTTGAATAATCTGCTGTAATCCTGATGGGCTTGCTTTTGTAGGTAACTTGATTTTTCTCTCTAACTGCTTTCAATATTTTTTCTTTGGTTTGTGTGTTTGGAAGTTTGATTATAATATGGCGAGGAGAGGTTCTTTCTGGGTTTTGTCTGGCTGGGGTTCTAAAGGCTTCCTGTATCTGTATTGGCACCTCTTTCCCTATTTGGGGGAAATTTTCCTCTATGATTTTGTTGAAGATACCTACTATGCCTCTGGAGTGGAGTTCTTCTCCTTCTACTATCCCCTGAATTCTTATATTGGTACTTTTCATAGTGTCCCGAATATCTTTAAATTCCCACTCATACTTTTCTATAAGTTTGTCTTTCTCTTTGTTGGACTGCATTAGGTCTGCCACCTGGTCTTCTAGCTTAGATATTCTGTCCTCTCTCTCATCCATCCTACTGGTGAGATTTTCTTCAGAGTTTTTTATTTCATTAACTGTGTTCTTTATTGCTAGTAATTCTGACTGGTTTTTCTTTATGATTTCTATTTCCCTATTTATGTCTTGTATTGCCTTCTTTATTTCTTTAAATTGGTGTCCTGCCTCTTCTTTGATTCCTTTGATTTCCTCTTTGGTTTCTTTCTTTGATTGTTTTCACGTGTTCTTTGACCTCTTTGAACATATTTATAATTATTCTTTTGAACTCTTTCTCAGGCATTTCCTCTAACTCTTTCTCACTGGAGAACATTTCTGATGCATTAATACTTTTAGGTGGATTTATATCGTCTTGCTTTTTAGTGTTTCTTGTGTTATAATGTATATATTCTTGCATTTTGGATTAAGTTAATGCTTGGATTTTCTAGCTAGCTGTGTATTCTTAGCTGTATCAATTGATTTGATGTAATATATTTTCAGGGTAGGACCTTAAGGTATTAGGTGTGGCTCTTAAGACTCTCAGAGTATCTACAAAGATGTTCTTAGGGGTTGAGTTTCCCTGCTTTAAGAGTATTCAAGCAGGCTGAGTGGAATAAAATACAGGTAGATTCTAAAATTTAACTAAACACTGTACACATTCAATCAAAAACAGCCCCGAGTATGTATGCAAGAGTAGTTATTATAATGACCAGATCCTCTATCAACAAAGAGGTTTAGATTTCTGGTCTGTTGAGGGATCCAAGTCTGCTTGTGACCAAGTAAGACCCTTCCCTGGTGCAATCCCAGTTACCTTGGATGATTTTGGTCTCAGTCAAGTTGCTGCCTGGGTCGTCGGGCTGCTGTTCTGATTTCTGGAGCTGGGCACTTGCTTTTCCTACGGGGCAAACCGAGTCGCTGCTGCTGCCTCTGCTGCTGCCGTAGCTGCCACCACCGGAGCCACCACCGCTGCTGATGCTGCCGCTGCCGTGTCCACCGCCGCTGCTCCCCCCAAAGCCGCTGCTGTGGGATCTGCTGCCGCTGCCGCTCCTGGGTCCACTGCTGCTGGGGCCGCTGGTACCGGTGCTGGAGCGGCTGAAGTTGCTGCCGAACTCTGCTCCTGCTTGGGTCCCGCTGTCAGCCCAAGTTGGCGTGGCCGGGTCCCGGGCCGCTGCTGTGTTCACTGGAGCTGGGTTCAGGCATTCGGGGAGGGGAGGGAGCCGCGGCTGCTCTGGAGCTCTCACTGCTCCACATGTTCTTCTACCTCGCGGTCTTCTCCTCCACTGCTCGCTGCCGCTCTCCCCTCATGTTTCCCGAGTTGCGGAGAGCGCGGTGTGAGGGGAAATTCCTGCACCTGGCTTTTCCTGTGGCTCGAGCCTAGAGTCTGGTGGCTTTCTGCTGCGCCGCGGCTGCGGCGGTTGGCCGAGCTGCCGGAGCCGCTTTTCCGCCTGTGCAGGCTCTGGATGTTCTATAACTCTTCTACTTCTCCGCTGCCGCCTCAATTTCCTATACACCTCACTTTTTAGTAAAAGTGTGTATTTTGCTGAGTTTTTTTGGTCTTTTTCCCCCCTAGGCTGCTTTGGCGTGGTACCTACACCACCATCTTAACCGGAAATCCCAAATAATTCTTAATGGGAAAAAAACTCAAGGAGTTCCTACTGAGATTGGGAACAAGACAGGGGCACCTACTGTCACCACTGTGCTTCAACATCGTAAAAAGCAATAAGACAGGGGAAACAAATAAAAGGGATTCATATTGGAAAGGAAAAAGTCAAGTTAGCCCTATTTGCAGATGACATGGTCATCTATATAAGTGAACCAAAAGTCTCCATCCCCAAATTTCTAAAGTTGATAAATTCCTTCATAAAAATGGCTGGCTATAAAATCAATGCACAAAAATCAGTAGCTTTTCTATATGCAAAGGGCAAATGTACAGAGAAAGAAAACAGTGTGACTGTTGCATTTTAAATAGCAACAAAAAAATTAAATACCTTGGAATAACACTAACCAAAGACGAAAAAAACTACATAATAAAAACATTAAAGCATTCACAAAAGAAATAGAGGAAGACTTGAAAAGATGGAAGGACCTCCCATGTTCCTGGATAGGTAGAATTAATATTGTGAAAATGGTAATTCTACCAAAAGCAATATATAGATTTAACATAATACCAATAAAAATACCAGCACCATTCTTCACTGAGATTGAAAAAAATGATCTAAAAATTCATTTGGAATGGCAGTAGGCCAAACAGATCTAAAAGTATCCTCATGGGGCTGGAGAGATGGCTTAGTGGTTAAGCGCTTGCCTGTGAAACCTAAGGACTCCAGTTCGAGGCTCGGTTCCCCAGGTCCCACGTTAGCCAGATACACAAGGGGGCGCATGCGTCTGGAGTTCGTTTGCAATTGCTGGAAGCCCTGGCGCTCCCATTCTCTCTCTCTCCCTCTATCTGTCTTTCTGTCTGTCTGTCACTCTCAAATAAATAAATAAAAAATGAACAAAAAAATATTTAAAAGTATCCTCATCAAAAGAAACACCTCTGGTTGTATCACTATATGTGATCTAAAGCTATATTACAAAGTCATAGTGATAAAAACAGCATGGTATTGGAATAAAAATAGAATGGTACTTGAATAAAAACAGAAACATAGGGCAATGGTATAGAAATGAAGAGCCAGACTTTAGGGTAAGCAACTTCAACTGCTTGATTTTTGACGAATGTGCCTGTAATGCAGACTGGAGAAAGGCATCATCTTCACAGAATGGTGTTGGACAAATTGGATGACCATATGTAGAAAAATGAAATTTTACTAATTCATTTCACCATACACAATAATCAAGTCCAAATGGATTAAAGACCTCAATATAAGACTCAAAACTCATCCACTACTGGAAGAAAAAATAGCAAGCACTCTCCATGATATAGGGCAGGGAAAAGGCTTCCTGAAAAAAGCCCCAGTAGCTAAGGAAATTAAACAAGCACTCAACCAATTGGATCTTATTAAGCTGAAAAGCTTTTGCAAAGAGAAACATACCATCATAAGCAGAGCCAATAGATTAGCCACTGAATGGTAGAAATTTTTTGCCATCTATACCACTGACAGAAGCCTAACATCTAGTATCTACACAGAACTCAAAAAATTAAACAATAAAAAATCTAGCAACAAAAGTGGGGCAGAGAACTAAACAGGGAATTATCTGAGGAAGAATTACAAATGCCTAACACAATACAGAGTTACCAGCAGACCTTGTTTTTCCCTTACTGGACATTTACCCTAAAAGCTCCACTTCTCAGTTCAGAAATATTTGCTCAACCATGTTTATAGTAGCTGAATTCATTCAGCTAAAAGTTGCAATCAATCCAGCTGTCCACTATTGTTTGAATGGATAACCAAGATGTGGATTACCAACATGACGGAATTCAACTCAACAGTAAGATAAAATGAAGCACTGAAATTTGTAGAAAAATGGCCCAACTTGGAACAGATCATTTTAAGTGAACTCACACAATCACAGAAAGAGAAGACAACCATCACACGACCTCACTCATCTGCAGTTCCTAACCTGGATTAGGCCAAGTTGCTGACATAATTGAATAGCATCTTGAGGCTTGGACAATAGGGAGGGTAGGGCTTGGGGAAGGGAAAAGGTGGGGGGGGGGCACACAAAATCTGAACACAAATTGAACTGGTACCATAGAATCTCATATACTGGAAATAAGTCTAAAAGGTGGAACCCTCAATGGTACCCTAGAGAGAGTACCTAGATCAATGGGCCCTGGTGAGAGTGAGGCAAAACCTAACATCAAATTTCTCTTTCTTCTCTGGCTTTTTCTTTTTTCTTTTCCCTTGCGGATGGCCTGTAGTTTCCTGTAACAGGGTGTTGTCTACATCCACAATGAGCTATTGATCAGAGAGACCTACTAGATGTCCCAAAGCAAACAAAACAGACTTCTGTCAGAGCTCTTGATTACACACTAGAGGTTAATGGCAAGACCCTACTGACCAAACACTGTTAGCATGGACAGTGGAGAGACCTGGTTGGAATCCAGAGGAGAACCAGTGCTCAGATAATTAGCCCATCTAGTGCTGGAAGGCACTACATGAGGGGAAAGTGGCCAATATCTGTCCAAGTGTATTGCTGGTCTTCAATCCACACTGGAAGGTAGCCAGCAGCTCCAGCAGCCAAGTGGGAAGAAGAAGGGCTCTTTTCACCCACAGCTTCCTTATATGAAGTCTCCTTCTGAGTGGGACCACCCACTCTGGGGGAAGGGCTCACTCTGGGGAAAGGACTTCTTCCTTTAGTTGATCCTGGAAGCAACCTAGGAGACCCACCCAAAAGGGATTTCTGTGGATTACTAAACAGATCAAGTTGACAACACCTTAACTATCACAATCCCACCCCTTGTCAACTTGGCACCAAGCCATATCTCCTTACATTATACCTAATTTCAAAATAAAACAGTAACAAGCTCGTAATTCCACCTAACTTGGTATAACTATTGCATGTGCAACTAGAACCGCAAAATCTTCCCCCAACACAAAGCAATATTCTTTGAGGAATGCTTAGTCTCTAATATAATCAGTCTAATACAAATTCAGCAGTTAGCTAGTGATATCTTACTGTTGGTGTAGATAAGTACAAGCACTCTAAATCAAGATAGTACAGAAACATTGCAATTATAGTCCTTGTTTCTATAACTGGTCACATATTCTTAGGTGGCATTTGTAACTTCCTTCTTCTAGTACCCATTCTTTATTTCCTCCACCTTCAGCAAGCATCCTTAGCAGATCTTGGTTCTTTACCTGGAGGGGTGACCCATGCCTTCATTCATGAAGGATCTGGGCCATTTATCACACTACCTTCATTTGGTTGTTGCAGTTGCCCATTGACTTTGACAAGAGATGCCCTAATTGATCTCTTGCTCTCCAGACATACTCTTCCTTACCTCTATAGTGGAGGATCAGTCCAATTTCCCCCTGGTAATCTGGAACAATCATCCCTGATATCACTATAACTCAAGGACATTAGGAGCCCAAGTGACTAGGTGGAAGTCTTAGCATCCAGTTCAATGGAATGTTTTTCCTGTCTGTTTGCAAAAGCACTCCCATCCCTGGAAACAAGTCTTGTAGGCCAGCAGAGCATAAGGTTGCAGGAACAGGAAGCAAAAGTTTATCTAATAGGTCACTTGGGGTGATGGTAAGTGGGACCATTCCCATTTATACACTTTGATTCCTGGACTGTTGAATCTGGGCTATAGGAGAAACAGTACCATATATAGGATGCTGATTCAGAGCATATACAGCCTGTTGGAGGACACACCCCCAGCCCTTCAAGCTATTACCACCTAGTTGGCACTGTAGCTGTTTCTTTAATAGGCCATTCCACTGTTCTATCAAGCCAGCTGCTTCAGGGTGATGGGGCACATGGTAAGACCAGTGGATTCTATGACCATGAGCCCGCTGCCATACTTCCTTGGCAGTGAAGTGAGGTACTTGGTCAGAAACAATGCTGTGTGGAATGCCACAATGGTGGATAAGGCATTCTGTAAGCCCAGAGATGGTAGTTTTGGCAGAAGCACTATGTAAAGGAAAGGCAAATGCATACCCAGAATACATGTCTATTCCAGTAAGGACAAAATGCTGCCCTTTCCACGATTGAAGTGGTGCAATGTATTCAACCTGCCACCAAGTTGCTGGCTGGTCACCCCAAGAAATACTATCATATTGGGTGCTCAGAGTTGTTCTCTGCTTCTGGCAAATTTGGCACTCAGCAGTAGCTGTAGCCAGGTCAGCTTTAGTGGAAGTCCATGTTGTTGGGCCCATGCATAGCCTGCATCTCTGCCACCTTGGCCATGAGCCCATTGGGCAATGACAGGGGTGGCTGGGGAAAGAGGTTGACCACTCTCCACAGAACAGGTCAGCTTATCTATTTGATTATTAAAGTCCCTCTGACGAGGTCACATTCTGATAAGCATTAACATGGGACACAAATATCTTTATATCCTTTGCCTATTCAGAGAGTTTTATCCACATACACTTTCTCCAAATGTCCTTCTAACCAATTTTCCAACTGTGCTCCTTCCAAGTCCCAGGCCATCCAACCAAACTATTGGCCACAGACCATGAATCAATGTATAACCATATATCTGGCCATTTTTCTTTCCAAGCAAAATGTAAAACCATGTGCACTGCCCAAAGTTCTGCCCATTGTGAAGACTTCCCTTCACCACAGTCCTTCAGAATTATCCCAGAAAGGAGCTGTAATACTACAGCTGTCCACTTCTGGGAGGTACCGACATAATGTGCTGAACCATCTGTAAACCATTCCCTAGTCCTCTCCTCCTCAGTTGATTGATCATAAGGTACACCTAATGTCATAGGTTCATGCTTGCGAACAGAAGGCATTTTAACAGGAGTAGCAACCATGGGCATTTGGCAACTTCCTCATGTAACTGACTCATACCTTCAGGGCCTGCTCCAGCCCAGTCACGTATATACCACTTCCACTTAATGATAGACTGCTGCTGTGCATGTCCAACTTTATGGCCTGGTGGGTCAGATAACACCCAGCTCATAATGGGCAGCTCAGGTCACATAGTAACTTGATGGCCCATTGCCAAATGTTCAGTTTCCACTAAGGCCCAATAGCAGGCCAAGAGCTGTCTCTCAAATGGAGAATAATTGTCTGCAGATGATGGCAGGGCCTTGCTCCAAAATCCCAATTGCCTCCACTTTTATTGACCTATGGGGTCTCTCATAGACTCCAAAAAGCAACCCTATCTACAAATGACACCTCAAGTACTATCAGATAAGCTGGATCATAAGGCCCAATGGGCAGCACAGCCTGCACAGCAGCCTGGACCAGTTGAAGAGACTTCTCTTGTTCTGGGCTCCACTGAAAACTAGTAGCTTTCTAAGTCACTTGGTATATGAGATGGACTAAGACACCTAAGTGAGGAATGTGCTGTCTCCAAAATTCAAATAGGCCTACTAGACATTATGCTTCTTCCTTAGTGGTAGGTGGGTCCAAATGCAACAACTTATCCTTCACTTTAAAAGGAATATCTCTGCTTGCCCCACACCAATGACCTCCTTGAAATTTCATTGAGGTGGAAGTTCCTTGAATTTTGGATGGATTTATTTCCCATCCTCTGATGTGCATATTCTATACCAGCAACCCCAGGAGTGGTTCTAGAGACACAGAATTGTAAGGATGAATTTCTTGAATGGGCTTGGTGCTATCTGGGGTTGGCTTTCCAATTTCAATGCTACTAAAGGCCCTAATAGTGATAAGGAAAACACTTTTACTGGAAATAAGGCAGGCAGTAATAATCCACAACATGCACTATTTAAAGAACTCCATGAGAGCCGGGCGTGGTGGCGTGCACCTTCAATCACAGCACTCAGGAGGCAGAGGTAGGAGGATTGCCATGAGTTCGAGGCCACCGTGAGACTACACAGTTAATTCCAGGTCAGCCTGGACCAGAGTGAGACCCTACCTCAAACCCTCCACCCCACCAAAAAAAAAAAAAAAAAAAAAAAGAACTCTGTGAGATAGATGTATTTGGCGATCCTGACTCATATCTTATGAAGAGCAAGGAATTCAGTGACTCTATTTAAAATGTTTGAATATTTGTGGAAAAGTAAGACCAATGATGAGGCTGGCTGGTTGCTTTTAGCATCTCTGCACAAACTAATGAGGGAACAGCAGAAGCTCAAAGTGGAAAATTCCAAGCTTAAGACCCACATACATGATCTCAAGGTTTTTAAGTGTGTCCTGGAGGAGATTCTCCTCCCTAGCCAGAACAGGGCTCAGACTGCAGAACACCAAACCCAGCCTCACCAGCTATCACAAGTTAAAGTGAGGGCATTGACTGGAAAAGAGTGGAATCCTGTGACTTGAGATGATGATGTGTGGGAAGACCTTGAAGAACCTGGGGACATCAAAGTGTCAGATTCTGAAGAAGTTGTTTTGGATAAAGATATGAACCCCCCACCCCCTCCTTAGCAGCAGTTGTATCCCCACCTCCACAAGTATTACTCTCATCATGAAACACTTTGGGGTTTTAAGCAGGAGTCAGAAAAGTTATCACAGGGATAATTGGCTTGAGGCAGCCAGGCATTTATAGCGACACTGCTTTTTTTTTTTTTAATTTATTTAGTTATTTAATTGAGAGCGACAGACACAGAGAGAAAGACAGATAGAGGGAGAGAGAGAGAATGGGCATGCCAGGGCTTCCAGCCTCTGCAAACGAACTCCAGATGCGTGCACCCCCTTGTGCATCTGGCTAACGTGGGACCTGGGGAACCGAGCCTCGAACCGGCCACTAAGCCATCTCTCCAGCCCCCGACACTGCTTTTTGATCCTTGAATATCTGCACTTCCTATCATTGTGAACCAGGTTTGCTGGTTGCCTGCATGGAGACTATATGGGGCCATGAGGATGAACCATGGGTTGTAGTGGAGACCCAGTAGAGATACGAGATCGCTGCTAAGGAAAGCTGGGGGGTCTGATGAAGCTTTCCAGGACTGTGAGTAGCCTAGCCAGAGGGGTGGAATTGAAATGTGAGAGACTTGTTCCTGGTTAGGAATATCAGATGTGGAGATTTGTCTCTAAATAGAATTGTTGGACTTGAAGCTACAGAGTTTGATGTTTGCTCTGGCTGTTTTAAATCTTGCATTGGTCGAACATTTCTTTGCTATGCCCAATGCTATGCTTTGCAGTGTGAATGTTTATTCTGTGCCAATATGGGGTTTTTTTTGGGGGGGGGGTTGGTATTATGGCTCAGTTAAAAGTCCTTGTCTATGGGGGTATATGAACATCATTGGAACTGATAAAAACTGTGGGGACTGTTAATGTTGGACTGAATGCATTGTATTTTACATCATGTATCAATATAAGTTTATGTTGGCCAGGGGAGGAATGTGGTGGTTTGATTCAGGTGTCCCCCATAAACTTAGATGTTCTGAATGCTAGGTTCCCAGCTGATGGAGATTTGGGAATTAACACTTCCTGGAGACAGTGTATTGTTGGGGGCAGGCTTATGGATGTTATAGCCAGTTTCCCCATGCCAGTATTTGGCACAATCTCCTGTTGCTTTTGTCCACCTTATGTTGGCCAGCAGGTGATGTCCACCCTCTGCTCATGCCATTATTTTCCCCTGCCATAATAGATCTTCCCCTTTGAGCCTGTAAACCAAAATAAACCTTTTTTTTTTCCCAGAAGCTGCTCTTTGTTGGGTAATTTCTATCAACAATGTGAACCTGACTGCAACACCAAGAAACTCAAAGTCTAAGCAACTCAGAAGCAAACACCCTGACATGATGCTCACACAAGTGCAATGATGTGTAACCAACTGCTCTTGGATTGGCTAACAGATCTGCTCAGTAGAAAGGAAACTCTATATGGAACTGGGAAACAAGTCAGAATGAATGCTGTCCATTGTCAAGCTCCCAGTAACCTTAGAATGTGGATGTTTCTAAACCCTTTTAATACTCTATAAATTCATAATGTTAATTCCATTTAAATGGCACTGACTTGGCTCTCCTTTGAAGAACCTGCTTCCCTTTTTCAGATGGGAACTGGACTTGAGGTAAATGATCTAGTGCACTCCACCCTGGCCCCAGCTGAAACCACACAGGAATTGGGGAAATGAGCAAGAATCCTGCTCTCTTAGGGCTGTAGGGATGGCTTAGCAATTAAGGCATGTGCCTGCAAAGCCAGGGGACCCAAATTTGATCCTCCAGGACCCACATTAGTCAGATGTACAAGAGGCGCATCTGGAGTTCGTTTGCAATGGCTGGAGACCCTGGCATGCCCATTCTCTCTCTCTCTCTCACTCTCTTTCTCTCACTCTCTCGCTCTTTCTCTGTCAAATATATATATGAATTCTGCTGTCTTAGTTAAGCTGATACCAGCACTAGGGTGATGGGGAAAGAAACTGAGGACACTCAACACCTACCGAACCAGACAACTAGATGCTCCTACATGCCCATCACTGAAGTAGACTTAAAATGCTTCCAGCATGGCTCAGGTTATTTTGTAGAAGAGGGAGCAGAAAGATTGTCAGAGCCACAAGTTGGGACATTTTGCACAGAGGCCTTGCCACTCCACCATGACTGACTGCTGCCCCCGTAATGCATGACCCGCAATCCCCATGAGGTTGACCTACCTCCCAAATGAGGAAGTCCTCTTCAGAAAAGGGCAGAAGGGAAAGGATAGAACGAACATCTGTAATGTTTACATACAATATATGTATATATCTAATAATAAAAAGAAAGACAAAAATTACACATATAATATCATAACCAATAAAGCAAGCATTTGTTAAAAAAAAAAAAAAAAGAAAGTGGATTTTATGGTACCATTCACTTCTACTTCCTAAAAGACAGACCAAATGGCTGAACCTTCACTAGACCCTTACAGGAAACACCTGAACCACAAGACACTGGAGATGGTAGGATCAAGACTAACCTAAATCTTCTACATCTTCCCTCACTCCCTTTCCCCCTTTCCCCTCTCTCTCTCTCTCCTCTCTAACTCTTATATATTAGTTATGTATTTCCTCAATTTCTTAGTGGGCACTGACCTGTAACCCCCACTTCCAGCTTGGGGCTACCATCCATAATGAGCTTTTGTTCAGAGAAACCTACAAGGTTTCCCAAAACAATGACAGACTTCTGTCAGAGTACTTGATGACCCACCAAAGGCCAGTGGTAAGACCCTATTGCTGAAGACTCCATATGCAGATGACACGTAAAATGGAATGGCATGGCTGGAAGCCAAGAGAGAGTCAGTCCCCAGACAGTCAGCTTGTCTAGTGCCAGAAGGTGCTACATGGGCGACTCGGGGAAAGGACCAATATCTGTCCAAGCAACTCATTGTCTAACCTAATTAGCAACAATTAACCTGATGTGATGCCCACACAAGTGCAATAGTGGCACACAGCCATGGTGGGGAACCAACTGCTCTTGATTTGGTTAACTGATCCCCTCAGTGGTACAAGACCTATAGCTGGAGCTGGGAAACAAGTCAGAACCATATACAAACACAAGCCCACTCTCCAATATCAAGCTACCATCAATCATGGAGTACAAGAGGGCCTACACCTATCAAACTCTCTATCAAAAAAGTAATTGTTATCTCTATTTTCCGGGTGCTAACTTACTCTCCGTTGGAGAATCTGCTTCTGTTTTTCAGATAGATGCAGATCCTAAGGAGAGAGCTGCCCCAACATACCTCAAAAGGGGCCCGACTGAAACTAAGGAAAATTGGCGAAACAAGCAAGGGTAATGTTTTCCTGATGAACCAGATACCAGCACAAAGGGGAAGGAGACCGACACAGAGAAAAATCAACTCCTACCAAATCAGAGAGCCAGAGCCTCAGAGGCCCCCAACACCTCATCACTGAAGCAGACCAAAAATGAACCCACATGGCTCAGGGAAATTTTGCAGAAGAGGGGGCAGAAAGAATGTCAGAGTCACATGTTGGGTCATGATATGCAGAGACATTTATTGTACCAATAACTGTGGGCTAACTCCACAACGCATGGCCCATTTACATCAACAAGGAGGGTCCAATGGGAGGGGGTAGATCATGGATGAGCCTAAACAATGGTACCAAACTGCCTGTATTTGCTGGAAATAAAACTAATAAATTAAATTAAAAAAAATAGGTAAAGTGAGACAAGGAAATTGTCTGATGGACCAAACAGGCAGCCCTCTTCAAGGAAGTGAGCTAATGCCCCCCTCTCCTGAGACTCCAGAAGATATGTTGTGCCTTCATGGTCCTCCTAGGGCTCCCCAAATACCACCCTGAAAAGAAGGAAAATGTATTAAATGAAGGAGCAGTTGAAAACTCTAAGGGATTGCTGATCACCCAAGATGTCATAACAATAACCTCAGAATAGGCAGCACCTGGCCTGGTTAAGCAGACCCATAAGGTAACACACTTGGGGAAGACAGCACTGCTGGTCCTGCTACAGGGGGTGGACTGGTGGTTTCAGGGCTGGCAACCATTGCGTTTAACAATTTGAAAGAACATGTCTACAAGTGCACAGCAAAATCCCAAACAAGACCCTGAGCTCCACTGTTTCCTCAGAAGCAGGGATCCTATACATTTAAACACTTGAAATTTGCTTTCACAGACATTCAGCCCTATAAGGACTACTGATACCTGCTAGTAATCATAGTCTATACATTTACTGGTTGACTATAAACCCTTCCCACTAGCACAAAGAAGAACCAAGAGGTGTCTTGCACTCTGGCCAGAGAAATCATTCTGTGCTTTGTGGTCCTGATGAGAATTGGATTAAATAATGGGCTCACTTTTGTTAGCAAAAAATGTCAAGCAAATGTCTAAAGTGGTGGGACTAACTTTGGACCTGCACACATGGTACCACTCCCAGTCCTCAGGCAGAGTTGAAAGAACGAACAGAACACTGAAAATTGCCATGCCCAAACATTCCCAGGAGATGGGCCTTGTTTGAACTGAAATATTGCCACTTGTATTGTTCAGAGTGCACTGAACACCCTGCAAGTTCAGATTTTCTCCTTTTGAAATCTTGTTTGGATGTCCTCACCTGCTGCTCCTAGGAGAATCTGATGACCTTTGGGAGTATTGACAGACTCACCTCCATTGGTTTCTAAAGGACTTTGTTAACACTACAACACTGGTTATAGATGCTTAAATCTTTTCCCTCCCTTCCTGGCTCGGGGTCTCCTACACCCCTGATACCCAAAGGATTGGGTCTGGATGAAGGTCCCTGTGAGTGGAAGACTAAATGCAAACTGAGAAGGGATATACACTAACCATGCCTTCAGCTCTTAAAATTGCAGGTGGATACACTACACCCATACCAAGGCTGCTGCTGATCCAGATCAGGAGGGGAGAACTGAACTACACCCAGACCAGCCTTTGAGGCTGACATTGTCCAGGTGACCTAAAGAATAACCTCAAGAATCCAGTCTAGCTGAGAACAGCCCTAATGCTCCTAAACTTGCTGAAAAACCTCTGCTCAGCCCTTTTGTTGTTGCCCCAGACCCACAAGCTAGTCTGGGAGGCATCCTTGTAGCTTGGCCTGACACTGATAAATAAGACTACCTGCCCCCTCCAGGGTCCTTGTCTCATCGCTTTCAGGTGGTGTTTCTCAGGAGGATCTCACATTGTAATCCTCCCCACAACTGCCAAGAAATGTAGCAACTTGGACCCCTTCCTGAATTGCCAATATGGATATACAGGAGATGGCTCTGGCTGTGTAGCCTACAGGTGCATACAAAGATAACTGTGGGGGAACATAATGGTTATAACTCAGATATTGATCCTGCATGTACTTTGCCACACCGTGATCTTGATAAGGAACTCCTGTGAAAGGGTAAGGGTCTGAAGCTAGGAACAGGTCATGGAGTGAATTGGCAGCTGAATGTAGAGAAGCCCCAACGGTGGGTCTTGAATCTTTCAGGTGGGTTGATGTATCTAAAACCATTGGCGAGGAACTAACCTAATGACCACACTCTGGCTGATCATTGAGCCTGCCAATGTGTTGCTACCCATGAGCAGGGTCAACACATTGGAACCCTGTGCTCCCCAGCCAAACCCAAACCCAGGAACCCCTAAGTGCAATGTTAATCCTCTTTGGTCCAACCTAGTTGTTCCCAGGATGAGAATGCTTGATGGCAAACATGTCCATGAGTTACTAAGCCAAGCAGACCCTGAACTCAGGAAAGATTGCTAGATATGTTGAGAGCAAGCCAGATAACCTAGAGTAGAGCAGAATTACCAACTTTAACTGTCCAACACAGCCTGAGAAAATCAAGCTGCTGAACATGGTGCCTGTATGGCAGGGTCCTTAGTACACCCTAGTGTTCTTGACTCCTGACTTACACTCCCCAGAGATGTGGTCACCCAATACATTTTTAGACACTCCAGGTATAAATGAAGCCCAATCCTACTTCCCATCCTCCTGTGTATGGCTTTAATGGGGACAGCTGCTAATGGGCAACTTCCATAGGGCTCCAACAGAAACAGCAGTCAAATTGATCAGATTAAAGAGTATCTCAGCTTAGTCCTTCAAAACAAGGTAGACCGCTTGGCCTCAGTTGTACTACAGAACTATAGAGGATTAGACCTAATGATGGTTGAAAAATTGGGTATCTATGTTTCCTTGAAAGAGGAATGTTGTTTTATGCAAATCATTCAGGGGGAGTAAGAAAAAATGCAGACAACTTTGGAAAGTGTTAAGACATGTGAGAGGGCTTGGATATCTTACTGGTAAAATACCTAGAACTTTTTATGCCCTGGGCTGGCATCTCTAGTCAGGCCCTTGGTTATGGTCCTCTTTGTTTACTGCTTGGCCTCATTCAGATTAATATCCTGACTCGATTCATCAGGGACACAGTTGAAGCATAAGATTACAGGTCATCTTCCAGTATCAGGGAATCACATTAGAAGAGTCGTAAGGGGTTATAAAGATGAAGAGGATGAGATGTAGTAGAAAATAACTATATTAAAGGAAAAAAAAAAAAAAAAACCTCACCAGATTGTAAAAGCCCCAACAGGCAGGAATAACTCACAGAAAGAAACCAGGAAATAGAGAGTAAACCCCCAACCACCTCTGGGTTACTGACAAACTTGAGTTTACTGGAACAAGAATCACAGCAAACTTATGACCCTTTATGTAAAACTGTGCATCTGCTTGATTAATGTCACATGTATGCTTCTGTATTTTCTGCTTGCCTGTTTTAACTATAGATAAAGATTAAAAATGACTCCCCATACCTAAGCTCAGACTGGCATCATTACAGAATGATCCAGATGTCAGCCGACTAGCATGAATAAATCTTCCTCTCCTCTGCTGTAATGGCTCTGAGTCTCCATCTGTCCAGGAAATCCTACAACAGCACCACAGTCTCCATTTATCTTTAGGCTGTACATATATTGAGCATGTGGATCACTAAGCAGTAGAAGTTATGGAACTTCTTACCCCTTCTCCTCTTCCTCTTCTCCTCCTCCATCTTCATCATGTTCTCTTTCTTCTTTTCCACTGGTCTGCATTCTGTGTTGAGTGTGTTGCTTTCTAGATTTCCAGTATGCATTTATATTCATTAATAGTATAATGTCCTAAAAAAAAACCCTTCCTTCCCTACTTTTTTTCATGTATTCTTCATGCTTTTATATCGCCTAGGATTAAAATCTTCTCATTTAGACATCTGCATGCAATTTTTGTTTTAGAATGTTTTTGAGAAATACTTGCTAGCAAAACAAGGGTAAACTTACAGCACTTTTCATGGACCCCACCCCAACCCATGGTAGCAATTTTTTAACTTAAATCAAAACATTTGGTACTATGTGAAACAGAATATCAACTTGCTTCTAAAAATTCTGGATGCTGGACAGCTCAACATCAAGGATTTGACAATTCACTGTTTAATGAAGGCTGCTTTCTGCTTAATGTTGGTCTTATTTGTCTATCCTTATATGATGGAAGAACAAGTGTTAGCAACATGGACTTGACTTTGTTCATTTACAATGAACCTACTCCCACTCTAGTGACATTAATTTTACATAAGGACAGAATCCAGGTGGCTCAACCATCATCTAATACCATTTAATACCTCTTAGTATTGGTACAATTTCATTTTAACTACAAAATAAATTTTGGGGTTAACAAACTTTCAGGCCATAGCACCCCAACATAAGTTAGAAGACAATAAAATTAAGCTCTGCTCACTTCAGAAATTGGAAGGAGGTTTCCACTCAAACAAGTGTGGCTTTCTACTTTCTGAAATCTGAAGAGCTTGGAAGGTGTGAAGACAAGGCCATAAAATAACATTGCTGAATGTTCCACTCTTTGTAAGTTGCTTTTTATCAATTCTGACAATTTACCAAAGTTCCAGTAGTTTTTAAATTTTCTATTGAAGGATGGGATGGGTGCTGAGAGTCATCTGCATTTGCATTTTTACTGGCATCATGTCTCACTTCTTTATATTTCTATTCTAACACAGTTTGAGTTATCTGCTTAAAAATGTGAATGATCCTCATTGGCTGTCTTTGTTTTGATTGGATTATCAGTGCTGACTTTTGATCTTCCTGAGTTCCACATTTTCATTTGTTATGTTTTTCACTTATGTGTTAGGAGTTTATCATAGTTTGATCTTTAATCATAGGACAGAGTCCCTGAAATGGTGTCTGCCCAGAATGCTTTCTGTGGACTTTAGTGAATGCCTACCACACAGGGAGCTTCTTTTGCTCTTTTCCCTGCACTTGCTTTGGAATCTCTTCATCAATTAATCACTAGTGGGCAGGCCTGTATGATCTGGCACTCTGGGACTTGGTTTAGTCCAAAATAAGGAAGCTGTTTAAGTTAGTTCCAACAACTTCCCAAGAAGCTTCTCCCAGTCTAATGTTCATAAAAATTAAGAAAATGATCTGAATTATTTCTTACTTATGCATCCTTACAAAATTATATAGAAATGTTAAGGATCTTAAAACATCTCTATTTGTTAAAACACTATATACTTTAAATGCATAATCTTATTTCATATGTCGGAGAAAAAATTATTAAAGATACTGTAGTTTTATATAAGAACATTTTAAAATTCATATCAACACAATACCTCATTTTTAAATTTAAAATCACATGAGTCATATTTCTTTTTAAAAATATTTAATTTGGGCTGGAGAGATGGCTTAGTGGTTAAGCGCTTGCCTGTGAAGCCTAAGGACCCCGGTTCAAGGCTCGGTTCCCCAGGTCCCACGTTAGCCAGATGCACAGGGGGGCGCACGCGTCTGGAGTTCACTTGCAGTGGCTGGAAGCCCTGGCCCGCCCATTCTCTTTCTCTCCCTCTGTCTTTCTCTCTGTGTCCGTGGCTCTCAAATAAATAAATAAATAATTAAAAAATATATTTAATTTAATATATTTAATTATTTGGAGAAAGACTGAGAGAGAAGTGAGAAAGAATGGGCATACCAAGGCCTTTAGACTCTATAAATGCACTAAAGATATGTGCACCACCTTGTGCATCTAGTTTACATGGGTTCTAGGGAGTCTAACCTTGGACCATTTGCAGGCAAGCACCCTAACTGATAATCCTTCTCTCCAGTCCAAGAGTCATTGTATTTATTTGTATTTTTTTGACCATTAAATGTCTTCATAGGGCTTATAATATAAAAACAAAAATTACTTTGTGTAATGTGGAAAGTTTCTAAAGTTTATAAAATATAAAAAATCAGTGTTCATGTTTTCTGTCATTATCAGCATATTATAAAATATTTTTGCAAAATTGTGATGCAGTATGTTCTATTATCACTTGATGACATTTTTGCATATAAAAAACAACCACATGCATTTGAATCAATTTTAGAAAGCGTTTACTATAAAAAGTATTTTAAGGGAAGGAAAAGTTTGTTTCTAAATTGAATCTATATTTATCTCTGTTATATCTCATCTATCTCTATCTATCATCTGTTAATCTATCCATATCTATCTGTTGTATCCAATTGTTGGGACTGCAGCACTGAAGCATGAGTCTGGAATAAGTTAAATTGATGGTCCTCACAGACATCTTCTTACTCATAATCCTTGACTTATTTTTTAATAGCTAAAATTACTTTATACCTGCAACTCCCCACTCAGTTACTTTCTGTTCTTGTCTACCCTGGCTACAAATAAAATAATAAAAGAAATGACAATGTTTATCACTACAGAGTTTAAGGCAGATTTCAAGATGGCAATTAATCTTGATGAAAAAGACAGCTAATTGAAGTTTTCACACCTGACCCAATAATGCAAGTTTTCCTTTTACAGAAAGGATGAAGACACACCAGTGTCTTTGAGCGTCACTTATGAGGTTACAAATATTTGTGTCCCCTTTTGGACTATGATGCTGGGTAGCATTAATATTTATTGCTGATCTCATAACACAGTGATGATAGATAAATCAATGTAGGGAGCGGGTGTGGCAGCCATTCCAAGATGGCGCCCGGATGGCTGCCAAGTGTATGATGTGCACCTGACTTCCTCATACACCCCTGAATAGCCACCTCCACAGTGCGCACTGCGCAGACTCGTTGCTATGCAAGATCAGACCATCTAACTTTGTGCTGACAAGAGCCAATGAAGAGACTTAGGCGGCAGACTGTGAGTGGTGCAGGCTAGGGATTTAAGGACGGACTGGGAAGGGCTTGGGGTTCATCTTTTTCTTTCTTTGCATGCGGAAAGGTTCCTGAATAAACTGCTTTGAGAAGAACGTTGTGTGGCGTCTTTCCTTTCTGCTGGTCGGACTGAGAAGTGACAAATCAACAGAATCAGCCTCTCTCTCAAAATTTTTAATAAATGCCTTCTCCTTGGTATCATAAAGCGAGGAACCAAGAATCTAATTAGCAGAACAAACCATTGCGAGTGTTGCATTGAACAGAAAATTAGCTTGAAGGAAAGTTTATTATCCTTTTTTTTTTTGTTGTTATTGAATGCAGCAAGAACTGTGTCCATCTGTGAGTAGGAATGGATAAGCCATAATATGGCAAAGAGTACCATTTAAGTATTAAGAGAAGTAACAACATAAAAAGTAATTTTTACCATGTCTAACCTCAGGAAATTGGGGAAATTCTGTGTGTCTCTAGATGTGAACAGTTTGGGGAATGAGATTGTAATAAATTTTAAGATCAGAATAAAGAAATATAAAAATAGAAGTCCCTAAACTCCATATTGCTGGATTTCAGTTTTTTTAATAAAAATAATTAGAATGAGAATGTCTTTGAAAGAGCTATGTCTCTGTCAGTTAACGCAACAAGTTTAAGTGTGAATAGATTTTATTTTTATTTTTCTAGGTAGGCTTCACTGTAGCCCAGCTAACCTGCAACTCACTGTGGAGTTTCAAAGTGTCTTTAAACTCAAGGCGTTTCTCCTACCTCTGCCTCCTGAGTGCTGGCATTAAAGGCATGTGCCACCATACCTGGCTGAATAGAATATTACTTATTGGAATGCAGAGTGAGAGAAGAGAGAGAAAGAAAGAGAGAGGGGGCATGCTGAAGCTGCTGCAAATGAACTCCAGATGCATGTACCATTGTGCATCTGTCTTTAAGTGGGAATTGAATCCCAGTCATTATGTTTTGCAGGCAAGCACCTTAACTGGTCAGCCATCTTCTCAGCCCTGAATAGGATATTTTTATTACTTTATGTCTCATAAATGGACCTAAAACTAAGGCAGTAACTAATTCAATAAGAAAATGCTATTTCACAGCACTAAGTATAATTATATCTGTGTCTTATCCCAGCACTCGGGGGGCAGAGTTAGGAAGGTTGCCATGAGTTCTAGGCCACCCTGAGAATACATAGTTAATTCCAGGTCAGCCTGGGCTAGAATGAGACCCGGCCTTAAAAACAAAACAAAATAAAACAAAACAAAAACAAGAAAAAACAAATCATATACTAAGTAGATATGTGTTATGTTGCATAGATATTGTGTAAATGTATATATACAGACAAATACTGGAGACTTCACCTTATGGTATAACAAAGAATACTTATAAAGACAATAAAAGCCAAAATTATACAACAATTATTATAATCAGACAAAATGCAACTTTTCCTTTTAAAAAGTTTTAATCTAAATATTAAAATTACTTCTTTGTTAACTGTAAATGCATAAGGAAATGAAGAAAATTAAACTAATATTTAGTAGATTATAGTTAAAATTGAGATTTAAAAATGTAGTTATAAATTACATCTTAGATTCCGAGTAAAGTTCATCTTCTCATTATATAATTTAAGACATAGAATGAAACTCCTCTCTAGGACTTGTCAGTTTGTGACACTCTTTTCTAAGTTTGCCTTACCTCCCAATATTTTACTCTTTGCGTTTTAGTATCACAAAATATTCCCAAGAGTTTATTTTTTATTATATGATACCTTAGAGCATTTTTTTTTCTTTTTGTATTTTTGAGGTAGGCTCTCACTCTGGCCCAGGCTGACCTGGAATTAACTATGTAGTCTCAGGAAGGCCTTGAACTCTTGGCACTCCTTCTATCTCTGCCTCCTGAGTGCTAGGATTAAAGGCATATACCACCAAACCTTGCTGTTTTTCTTGTAATTACCCCTGTTTTCTGCAGTTATAAGTATGTAATTAAAAAAAAAAAAAAGTAACAGGGCTGAGGAGATGGTTCAGTGATTAAAGCTGTTCGCTTGCAAAACCTATAGGTATAAGTTCAATTCCCCAGTCTTCGTAAAGCCAGATGCACAACGTGGTGCATTCATCTGGAGATCATTTGCAGTGGTCTGAGTCCCTGGTATGTCTAATCTCTATTTTTCTCCCCGTCTTTCTCATTTTACTTCCATGCTAATAAAAAAATAAAAATATTTTTAAAATGTAACATATCAAGTAGATGGAAATATTACTTTTATATTTAAAGAATTAACAGATCTGATAAGCAATAACATGCAGATATCAGAAAAAGACTATTTATAGATTTTTTTGAATTCAAAATGATTGTAATAAAAATACATTTTGGAAAGTGCACCATATATATTTTCATAGAAATAAAATAGAATAAGATATAAAAGATACAAAATTTAGTCTATAAAATTTAAGTAAACTAAAAAGTTAAAACATTTTCCTTTTAATGAAGATCTGAGTTAGTTCTAGAGGCAAACTTGCAAATTTGTATAAAAAAATCTTGAAACCAATGTCTTAAATGATGAAAAAAATTCAACAAAAACAATTCAAATCATCTGACATCAAGATTGTAAAAGGGAGCAACAAAGACATGAGTTAAGAAAACTTTTGAAAACTAAGGAGTGTCATATATACAAGTTGAAAAAGTAACTTGCAAAAAAAAATCAACATAAGAATTAAATTCAGCAATAATTTTGAAACAAGAATATGAACATAAGTGATGAGGAAATATACATTTTACAATTAATAAAATAAAAATCTAATAATGCGGGTAAATCCGAAACAACAGCAGGTTATTTGCAGTGAAGCTAAAGCTACATGGCTTCAGGCTCCCAAGAGATACCAGAAGTCAGAAGACATGATTGGCATGTATAACCATTAAAAGGAAGGGTTATCCCACAACTCCCATGAGTTACATTCAGCTTCACATTAAATAAAAAGAAGAGCTAATATCAATTTAATGCCCTCTCTTATCCCCAGTTCCCTCTACCCAAATTTTCTTCTCCTCCCCTAATACCCTTCTTCTTACTTTGCATGTGTCTTTTTGCCCTTCCCTCCCTTCTTTAGCAGCTCATCTCTGGTTATCATTCTACCTGTATAGATTTTATTCACTTCCTCCCCATGTATGCATATACTTATAGTCATCAGAAGATAACCCTTGCATGTCCTAGGAACATGAGGCTTTGGTCTTTCTGAGTTTGAGTCACTTCACTTTACATAATTATTTCCACTACACCTTGTGCCCTCACCATCTTTGTTATGATGGACACAGGCAGATACAAATCCTACCACACTGAAGAGGAAAGGACAGTAAGGGGAGTGACAATTGAGGGGCAAAAATCATTGTATATCTATACTCTTCCTCACCATTTTATTCCCAAAATTCAACACAATTTGTTCACACTAGAGTTCTTAAATTTTTCTCAGATCTCTTTCCTGAATGTTAAATTACATTATTCAACTATTAGTCATGGTTTAATTTATAGCCTGGATTCTTCAAAGCAATCTCATATATTGTGCCCATAGCAGAATGCTCAATTTATTTTATTACTATTCTGGTTAAATCCAAAAAGAGAAATTAATTGAATTATCTTTCAACTGTTTATCAAGCCAAATTGTGGGAAAGACCTTATTTCCATCTGTTACTCAATTTCTGCACAAATCTTGACATTCTTGATTCCCAAATGCATACTAAACCTAATCCATAGACGTGGCCTGTTTCTTAGAGATTTGTTACCCTTTTGGCTTGGAAGTGAGGCATCCTTACTCTGTGCCCTTTCCTGCCTCATGCTCAGATCACTTCCTTCTGAAAAGTTTGCTGCAACTGACTTCCAAGATATTCTTCACAGCTTGAAATTCTCTATTGCATCATTCATTGTCCTTGGCTTTTAAAATTACCAATGCTCTCTGGGTTCCTTGGGGGTAATTAGTGTTTTTGAGTATTAGTTTTCAGATTTTTAGCTGAAAATCATGGATAAATGAAATGTTTATTAACCCATTCCCCATTCATGCTGATACAACCATATATTTGAGAATAGGTAATTTGTTAAGAACATTTATTTATTTTTTAATCTTAAAAAAGTTTTATTCATTTACTCATTTGAGAGAAAGAGAGGGAGAGAGAGAGAGCAAGAGCAAGAACAGGTGGCCCAAGGACTCCAGCCACTGCAAATAAACTCCAGATGCATGTACCCCCTTGTGCACTTGGCTAATGTGGGTACTGGGGAATCAAACGTGGTTCTCTAGGCTTTGCAGGCAAGCCCCTCAACCATCAAGCCATTGCTCCAGCCCCAGAAATTTATATCTTATGATTCTGGATGTTGGGATTGCCAAGATCATGATATCAATATTTGGTCCTGGAAGGGCCTTCTTGTTGCACCCCACATGATATCACATGGTATAAGGCATAAAAGCAAAAGAACTTAACGATGCATGAGCATCCTTTTAGAAGTCATTATCTCATTCATAAGGTAATATCCCTTGTGATCTAACCGTATCTCAACACCTTCCCCCCCACCAATAGCACTGCATTCACAGTGCTTGAAATATGGAAAGGGAAATTTAAATTATTGTAGTAGGCAGGTATTAGTCAGGGTTCTCTGTAGAAACAAAACTAGAATAAATGTATATATTTAACAAAAATATTAACTAAGTCAGCTTACAGCATACCAGCTGGACAGTCCAACAACAGCTATTCATAGATCAGAAAACTGAACAGTCAGGGAGCTGCTCAGTTCATAAGGCTGTATACAAGCTGAGAAGTCAATGAACCAGATAGCCCCTCAGTTCACATGGCCAGACAAATGGCAGAAGAATGCATAAGCAAGCAGCAGGGAGAGCCATGTAAAAGAAGAAAATCTCTGGCTGTCTCCTGAAGCTTCCTTATAAATAGTCTGCCAGTGGAAGGGCTGCCCAATCAGGAGGAAGCACTTCATGGCCCAGATAATCTTTTCTAGAAACCCCCTCACAGACCTGACTAAATGGTCTGTCTCTCACTCCATTTATGATCCCGTGAGGTTGACAAAACCTTAACCACCAAGTATGAGAAAAATGTGTTGAATAAATGAAATAATCCAATGGAACATGTTGTGATCTGAAAACTTTTAAAAGGCCTTTTGTATATCAATTCTGATCATCTTAAATTTCTAACATTAGAATAATATATGGCTTACATGACAATGGAAGAGAGAAAATGGACTAAGACATGCTGATTGAGGTAACATGCAGCCTTTCTGTACTGTAATATTAGAAAAGAATAATTCATAAAGCAATCTACTTTTGCTAAGACATAGTGTGTGTGAAGTTTGACAGTCCATTCTGAGATCCACAGTATGAAAAAGGTTCCTGGAAAATTTTCCAATATCTAGGACATCTTAGATAAAGCATATATACCACATAACATGGTTATCCCAAGCCATCCTGAGGTGAGAGATGATGTACTTCATAGGAGTAGGGAGAGTGAGCAAGAAGCATTTGCTCTGCCCCTTGCAAATTAATGAAGGTCTCAGATACAAGTGTCTTCGCATTTTATTGTAGAGAAAATAAAGACTCAGAGGGCTAGGAGACTTTCCTAATGTCATGCCACTAGTGATTAATGGAATGAATATTGGAACCAAGAAAAGGAACCCACACCTTGATATTATACACCACACTCTAACCTGTAGGCATGTGGCAAGCCTGGGAAGTGAGAGGTTTTGATCACTAGACTGGGCCACTTTAGCATAATACTATGCTTTATTGAGTTGAAGAGATGGCTTAGTGGTTAAGGTGCTTGCTTGCAAAGCCAAAGGTCCTAGATTTGATTTGGCAGTACCCATGTAAAGCCAGATGCACAAAATGACACATGTGTCTGGAGATCAGTTGCAGTGGCTAAAAGCCCTAGTACACACATTCTCTCTCTCTCTCTCTCTCTCTCTCTCTCTCTCTCTCTCTCTCTCTCTCTCTCTCTCTCTGTATCATCTATCTATCTATCTATCTATCTATCTATCTATCTATCTATCTATCTATCTATCTACCTATCTAATCATCTATCTACCTATCTGCCTCTTTCTCTCTCTCTAGAATAAATAAAATGCTGTGCTTATTTGGAAGATGCAATTGAATCTGATTTTTTAAAATATAGTCCATAAAATACTGATAGCAATAGACTAGAAGTAAGCTAAGCTAAACTCATAGCACTTTAATCAATCCATGCAAATACCCTCCTCTTTTTCAGGAACCCTGTGTCATGTCAGCCCAGCTGGCTCTGTGGTACTCGAGAAGTGAAACACGATTTCCTTATTACTTTATTCTGACATGGCTTCTCTTTCATTTCATTTTTTTTTTTTAAATATTGCACTTGCTGGCATTTCAGAGATCAAAGACAGCTTGCAGATTCCTTTACATTTTTAAAATTTTGGAGTCATGTGCAAGAGCTGCCATTCCCATCTATGAAAGCCTATCAGCATCAGTTGGTCAAAGATGCACTAGATTCCATTTCATTGATGGCCTATTCATTTTTTTTTTAATTTTTTTTTTGGTTTATTTTTATTTATTTATTTGAGAGTGACAGACAGAGAAAGAGGCAGAGAGAGAGAGAGAGAGCGAGAGAGAATGGGCGTGCCAGGGCTTCCAGCCACTGCAAACGAACTCCAGACGCGTGCGCCCCCTTGTGCATCTGGCTAACGTGGGTCCTGGGGAACCGAGCCTCGAACCGGGGTCCTTAGGCTTCACAGGCAAGCGCTTAACCGCTAAGCCATCTCTCCAGCCCTGATGGCCTATTCATGTAATGAGAAACAGATCAATGTGTGGCACGCTCATACGAAGTAAGTCAGCAGAACTTAGGAACACAAATCTCTGCATGGCTGTGCATATGGACTGTGAGGAGGGAGGGCAGCTAGAGGAGGAAAGCAGCTTAGTCACATGCATATTTTAAAGTCAAGAGGATGTCGTGCTTAGGTTATTTTTTTTTTTCTTTGTTGTTTTGGAGCATTGCTTCTCTAGTCCTTGCCTTTGTTACCTTTAATTTTGTTGATTAAAAGGCATTATGTGGGTGGGACAGTCAGTGCTATGGTGCTCCCAAATAGCAAAGGCAGTAGCTACAGTTCTTTTGCAGCAAGACAGTTAAAAATGTGTATGGAGTTCGTTTGCAGTGGCTGGAGGCCTTGGGCTGCCCATTCTCTGTCTTCCCATCTGTCTGCATCTCTCTGCTTGCAAATAAATAAATAAATATAATATTTTTTTCAAAAAAAATGTAATCATGTTTGAAAATGAGAGGGTAAAAAAGAAGTATTATGAATAGATGTGGTTCTAAATAACTGCATGGTTAGCAGAAAGATATTGCACATGGAATTCAAATAAATTACTTTTAAAATTTGAAGACGAATCAGATTAGAGAAGAGATAATTCTCGTGACTGATCATTGCATATAAAAGGCTTGACTTATGCTTCTTGCAATGGAATGCAAAGTAAAAGCTGAAAATATAAACCATAAAATACAATGCTGAAATTTCCATATCATAGCTGCCCAGAGTGCATAACAAGCAGAATGTTAGTAATGTCCAGATGCACATAAGTCTACAGGGATATCACTTGCCAACAGCAAAATGAAAGAAATGACAATGTCAATCACATCCAATAGACTATGTTAATGTTTTTCAAACACTTCTTTCTCACTCAAAAACACTGCTCATTAATAATAGATAGTTCTGTATGATAGAGAGAGAGTGCTTCCTATGAAGTCCATGGAATTCATTTTTCATTGCACTTCTCCTCACAACAATGAATGGCGTTTCTACCACCTGATTTTCCTTTTGTCTTTAAACTCTGCCAAAAGGTTTTCAAACATTTTAAGCAAGTTTGTCTTGCTCTTACTGAAATAATACTGCGTGTTTAGCACCAGTGTGATGTCCTGCCCATTCTCATGTCACCCTCTTCATCTCCACCTAGCCCTCTTTCAAGTATTTCCTTTTAAAACAGCATTTTTGACTAGCACTGCTGAAATGTGAAAGAAAGTTCTTAAGCTTTCATAATTGTCCTGAAATCCTGATGGAAAACTCAAAATTGCATTTTTAAAATTCTTTTTTCTCATCCTCTGCTTGGCACTTCAAGCAGCTGCCAGTAAGTCCTGTGAATTTTCTGATATATTTGGATAACTCCATATTTTAAAATTGAACACAAAATCTAAAGTCATAAAGATTTCTAATTCCATTGGGATTAATTTCCAAATATATCACTTTCTTCAGGGAAGCACCTAATTATCTCCTTTTGACTAAAAAGCCATTTGAAGTCAATTTTGTATAATGACCTCAATTTTTTACCATTTGTAAGCAAATGCTATTTGAAAAAACTCTGCACATAAGACCACCTGCGTATTATTGTATTCACAGTAAAAGCTGCCTTTCAGAGACTCATTGGAAAATATTTGTACAGAAATATGCACAAGTTATACTTGAAAGCTATAAAAATGTGTATATAGTAAACTCTGCCCTATGTTATTAATGCCTTTTATGTGTAACAGTGCAGTGCAGGAGACAATGCTGCTGACACATGGCAAAAAGAGAGTCTGTCCCTGGCCATACACCCACTTACCACTTTGACACATTCCAGATTTTCCTTGTCTATGATGTAATTACAAGAGTGGCTTTCCAATAATGGGAATTCATTTGTCTCATTACAGCTTCATCTTTAGAATTGTGTGGTTATTCCAGATCTAAAGAATCAGAGGCCACAGATGGAATAGCATGATATTGACTACTATCATCATACAAAGTTATAAAATTCTTAACAACTAGAGCCAGTGACACAATAAGCAGAGCCAATCACCACAGGACAAAGGGAAGTGAAAGGTGCAGAGGAAATTAAGGTTGTAAATTAGAAGTAGTCAAAATGCAGAGATTAGCATGTATTAATAATACAAGTCAAATGAAAAGAAGCTTTAAAAGTGGAAAAGTATAGACAATTAAAAGTCTCTATAAGACAACATGGGAATGTATTATGTGAGAGAGACTCCCCTCCCCCAGCTACTGTACGTTTGAATGAAGGAATGCATTGGTCTTTAGTTCAGGAAAGAAACTTTAAGCTTTCAAATAGAAACCCAGTACTTTGATATTTAACTGGTGAGGGCTGTGGTTACTTCCCATCTATAGAATAGCTCAATTCTAACATGTTCTGTTTGAAACAAAACAGTGAAATAAATTAATCTAGATTATGGTTGAAAGTTTCTGACCTCATTTTTCAATGAGGAGAGGAGGAAGCAGGGACTAGAATGATTATTGGTCCTCTTATGACCCACCTCAGGCTCTTGGCATCTATGAGGTATTAAAGACCAACATGAATATTCACATATGGTTATTGCAGTTTCTCATACTATTTCTTGTTCATAGCCTTAACCACACAGCCATGACTACATCTTCTGATGAGCAGCAGAGAGCAAAAGAGGAGCAGACCACAAGGTAGAAGAACACGTGGAACAGCCAGTGATCTACAGCAGCTGTGGCTCCCTCCTCTCCCCAACAGCCTGAACCCAGCTCTGGTGAACAGAGCAGTGGTCCGGAACCCGGCCATGCCAACTTGAGCCGACAGCAGGACAAAAGCAGGAACAGAGTCCGGGAGCAACATCAGTGGCTCCAGCACCAGTAACAGCAGCCTAGCAACAGCAGAACTAGGAGTGGCAGCAGCGGCAGACCCAGCAGCAGCAGACCCAGGAGCAGCAACAACAGCTGACCATGGAGCAGCAACAACAGCAAACCCAGCAGTAGCTTCAGCAACAGCACTGGCTCCAGAAGAGGCAGCTAAAGCAGCAGCAGTAGCAGAGGCAACAGCAGCAGTGGGCTCAGCAGCAGCAGCTTCAGCTGCTGACAGACCCAGCAGAGGCAGCTTCAGCAGCAGCAGTTCCAGCAGCGGGGGTGCTGATCTGCAGGGCCACAGTGGCCAGGCTTGGTTTGCCCCACAGGAAAAGCCAGTTCCCAGCTCCAGAAATCAGAACAGCAGCCCAATGACCCAGGCAGCAACTTGACTGAGACCAAAATCATCCAAGGTAACTGGGTTTGCACCAGGGAAGGGTCTCACTTGGTCACTAGCTGACTTGGATCCCTCAACAGTCTAGAAATCTTAACCTCTATGTTGATAGAGGATCTGGTTGTTATAAGAACTACACTGGCATACATACTTGGCGCTGGTTTTGACTGAATGGGTACGGTGTTTAGTTAACTTTTAGAATCTACTGGTGTTTTGTTCCACTCAGCCTACTTGAATACCCCCATAGCAGGGAAACTAAACCCCTAGAGGCACCTTTGTAGATACGCTCAGAGTCTTAAGAGCCACATCTAACATCTTAAGCTCCTACCCTGAAAATATATAACATCAAATCAACTGATACACCTAAGAATACCCAGCTAGCTAGAAAATCCAAGCATTAACTTAATCCAAGACACAAAAATATATACATTATAACACAAGAAACACTAAAAAGCAAGATGATATAAATCCACCTAAAAGTATTAATGCATCAGAAATGACCTCCAGTAAGAACGAGTTAGAGGAAATGCCTAAGAAAGATTTCAATAAAAAATTCTGAAGAAAATCTCACCAGTAGAATGGTTGAAGGAGAAGACAGAATATCTAAGCTAGAATATCAGGTGGCAGATCTAATACAGGACAACAAACAGAAAGACAAACTAATAGAAAAGTATGAGTGGGAATTTCAAGATATTCGGGACACTTTTAAAGCCAGAGGGCTAGGAGAGATATATTCCAAGTTCTGAAAGATAACAACTGTCAGCCAAGGTTACTTAATCCTGCAAAGTTATCCATTCAAATAGACAGAGAAATAAGGACATCCCATGACAAAAGTAGGTTAAAGGAGTATTTGAAGACAAAACCAGCTCTACAGAAAATACTTGATAGAATCCTCCATGCTGAGGAAAAGGAAAAGCACACTTATAAGGAACCTAGAAAAAACAAGTAATACTTAAATACTTGTTAAGAGAGCACAGGTAGAACTGGAACCACACACACACACACAAAAAAAATGGCAAATATAAATACACACCTTTCAATAATATCTCTTACTATCAGTGGCCACAATGCCCCAACGAAAAGACATAGGTTTGCAGACTGGGTTAAAAACCAGGATTCTACAATTTGTTGTCTCCAAGAAACTCACCTATCTACAAAGGATAGATATTATCTTAGGCTGAAAGGTTGGAAGATGGTGTTTCAAGCAAATGGGCCTAGAAAACAAGCAGGGGTTGCTATCCTAATATCTGACAAGGCAGACTTTAGTCCAACATTAGTCAAGAAAGATAAGGAAGGTCACTTTATATTGATTAAGGGCACACTCCAGCAGGAGGACATTACAATCCTAAACATATATGCACCTAACATGGGGGCTCTCAAATTCATCAAACAAACACTATTAGAACTAAGGTCACAGATAACACCGAACACAGTGGTAGTGGGTGATTATAACACCCCACTCTCATCAATTGACAGGTCATCCCAGGAAAAAATAAACAGAGAGGTATCTGGACTAAATGAGGTCATAGAAGGAATGGACCTAATAGATATCTACAGGACATTTCATCCAAAGGCTGCAGAATATATGTTCTTTTCAGCAGCACATGGAACATACTCTAAAACAGACCATAAATTAGGACACAAAGCAAATCTTAACAAATTCATGAAAATTGAAATAATTCCTTGCATTCTATCTGACCACAATGAAGTTAAACTACAAATCAGTAGCAAGAAAGGCTATAGAGCATACACAAAATCATGGAAACTAAACAATTCACTACTAAATGATGAATGGGTCAATGAAGAAATCAAGAAGGAAATCAAAAAATTCATAGAGTCAAACGATAATGAGAAAACAACATATCAAAATCTCTGGGACACAATGAAGGCAGTTCTAAGAGGTAAATTTATAGCCCTAAGTGCCTATATTAAGAAATTAGAAAGGTCACAAGTAAACTACATAATGCTTCACCTTAAAGCCTTGGAAAAAGAAGAACAAGGCAAACCAAAAATCAGTAGGTGGGAAGAAATAATAAAGATTAGGGCAGAAATTAATGAAATAGAAACAAACAAACAAACAAAAAACCAATCCAAAGAATTAATGAAACAAAGAGTTGGTTCTTTGAAAGGATAAACAATATTGATAAACCCTTAGCAAATCTTACCAAAAGAAAGAGAGGAGAGACACAAATTAATAAAATCAGAGATGAAAAAGGTAACATCACAACAGATTCCAGAGAAAATAAAAAAATCATAGGGACATACTATAAAAGCATATACTCCACAAAGTATAAAAATCTGAAAGAAATGGATGATTTTCTTGATTTATATGACCTACATAAATGAAATAAAAATGAGATTAATCACTTAAATAGACCTATAACAAACATGGAGATCCAAACAGTTATCAATAATCTCCCAACTAAAAAAAGCCCAGGCCCAGATGGATTCACTGCTGAATTTTACCAGACCTTTAAGGAAGAGCTAACACCATTGCTTCTTAAGCTTTTCCAGGAAATAGAAAAAGAAGGAATTCTACCAAACTCCTTCTATGAGGCCAGCATCACCCTGATACCAAAAGCAGGCAAGGATAGAACAAAAAAAGAAAATTACAGACCAATCTCCCTCAGGAACATAGATGCAAAAATTCTCAACAAAATATTGGCAAACAGAATACAAGAGTATATCAAAAAGATCATTCACCCTGACCAAGTAGGCTTTATCCCAGAGATGCAGGGATGGTTCAATATACACAAATCTATAAATGCAATACATTATATAAGTGGGTTGAAGGACAAAAATCACATGATCATCTCATTGGATGCAGAGAAAGCATTTGACAAAATCCAACATCTCTTCATGATAAAAGTCCTACAGAGACTGGGAATAGAAGGATCATATCTCCATATATTAAAGCTATTTCTGACAAGCCTACAGCCAACATATTACCAAATGGGGAAAAACTGGAAGCTTTTCCACTAAAATCAGGAACAAGACAAGGGTGTCCACTGTCCCCCATTTTATTTAACATAGTTTTAGAAGTCTTAGCCATAGCAATAAGGCAAGAGACACATATAAAAGGGATACAATTGGAAAGGAAGAGATCAAGTTATCATTATTTGCAGATGACATGATTCTATACATAGAGTACCCTAAAAACTCTACTAGCAAACTGTTAGAGCTGATCAAAACCTATAGCCATGTAGCAGGATACAAAATAAATACACAGAAATCAGTAGCCTGCATATATGCTAACAACAAACACACAGAGGATGAAATCAGAGAATCACTCCCATTCACAATTGCATCAAAAAAAATAAAGGGCTGGATAGATGGCTTAGCGGTTAAGCGCTTGCCTATGAAGCCTAAGGAGCCCGGTTCTAGGCTCGGTTCCCCAGGTCCCATGTTAGCCAGATGCACAAGGGGGCACACACATCTGTAGTTCATTGGCAGTGGCTGGAGGCCCTGGAGTGCCCATTCTCTCTCTCTCCTTCTATCTGCCTTTCTCTCTATGTCTGTCGCTCTCAAATAAAAAATGAAAAAAATTTAAAAATAAATAAATAAATAAATAAATAAAGTACCTTGGAATAAACCTAACCAAGGAAGTGAATAATCTCTACAATGAGAACTTTAAAACACTCAAGTGAGAAATTGCAGAAGACACTAGAATGTGGAGAAACATCCCCTGTTCCTGGATTGGAAGAATCAATATTGTGAAAATGGCAATCTTACCAAAAGCAATCTACACATTTAATGCAATCCCTATCAAAATTCCAAAAGCATTCTTCATGGAAATAGAAAAAACAATCCAAAAATTCATTTGGAATCACAAAAAACCTAGAAAACTAAAATAATACTGAGCAACAAAAATAAGGCTGGTGGTATCACCATACCTGATTTTAACCTATACTACAGAGCTATAGTAACAAAAACAGCATGGTACTGGCACAAAAACAGACATGTAGATCAGTGCAACAGAGTAGAGGACCTGATGTAAGCCCAAGTAGCTATAGCCACCTGATATTTGATAAAAATGCCCAAAATACTCATTAGAGAAAAGACAGCCTCTTCAGCAAATGGTGTTGGGAAAACTGCATATATATCTGTAGAAGGATGAAAATAGGTTCTTCTCCCTCTCCATGTACAAGAATTAAGTCCGAATGGATTAAGGACCTTAACATCAGACCTGAAACTCTGAAACTGCTAGAGGAAAAAGTAGGGGAAACCCTTCAATATGTTGGTCTTGGCAAAGACTTTCTGAATACAACCCCAATTGCTCAGGCAATAAAACCACAGATTAATCACTGGGACCTCATTAAATTACAACGATTTTGCTCTGCAAAGGTCACAGTGAAAAAAGCAAAGAGGCAACCTACAGAATGTGAAAAAATCTTCCCCAGCTCTATATCTGATAGAGGATTAATATCTAGGATATACAAAGAACTCAAAAAGTTAAATAATAAGGAATCAAACAAGCCAATCAAAAAATGAGCTATGGATCTAAATAGAACATTCTCAAAGGAAGAAATACAAATGGCATATAAACATCTAAAAAAATGTTCCACGTCACTAGCCATCAGGGAAATGCATATTAAAACCACATTGAGATACCATCTCACTCCTTTCAGACTGGCCACCATCATGAAAACAAATGATCATAAATATTGGCGGGGATGTCGAAAAAGAGGAACCCTTCTACACTGCTGGTGGGAATGCAATCTGGTCCATCCATTGTGGAAATCTGTGTGGAGGTTCCTAAAACAGCTAAAGATTGATCTACCATATGACCCAGCTATAGCACTCCTAGGCATATATCCAAAGGACTCATCTCATTTCCTTAGAAATACGTGCTCAACCATGTTTATTGCTGCTCAATTTATAATAGCTGGGAAATGGAATCAGCCTAAATGTCCCTCAACTGATGAGTAGATAATGAAGATGTGGCACATTTATACAATGGAGTTCTACTCAGTGGTAAAGAAAAATGAAGTTATGAAATTTGCAGAAAAATGGATGGACCTGGAAAGGATTATACTAAGTGAGGTAACCCAGGCCCAGAAAGCCAAGCGCCTCATGTTCTCTCTCATATGTGGATACTAGCTACAGATGATTGGGCTTTTGCATGAGAATGAAAATACTTAGTAGCAGAGGCCAGTAAGTTAAAAAGGAGACATAAAGGGAAGAGAAAGAAAGGGAGGAGGGTACTTAATAGGTTGATATTTTATATATGTAAGTACAATGATTGTGATTGTGATGGAGAATGGAATTTCAAAGGGGAAAGTGTGGGGGGTGGTAAGGGTGGGAATTACCATGGGGTTTTTTTTATAATCATGGAAAATGCTAATAAAAATTTTTAAAATTAAATAAAAAGCATTGAGAAGGGATAATGATCAAAATGCATTATGTAGCTGAATGCAACTTGTCAATAAAAAAGTTAAGAACCATGAAAAAAAAAAAGAATGCAAAAACGGAAGAAAATAAAAAAGAAAGAAGAGAGAAAGAAAGAATAATTTTAGTTAAAGGCTATATAAAAGGTATAGAATGTTGGGCTGGAGAGATGGCTTAGCAGTTAAGCACTTGCCTGTGAAGCCTAAGGACCCCCGTTTGAGGCTCGGTTCCCCAGGTCCCACGTTAGCCAGATGCACAAGAGGGCGCACGCGTCTGGAGTTCGTTTGCTGAGGCTGGAAGCCCTGGCGCGCCCATTCTCTCTCTCTCCCTCTATCTGTCTTTCTCTCTGTGTCTGTCGCTCTCAATTAAATAAATAAAAAATTTAAAAAAAAAAAGGTATAGAATGTTAAGTAAAATATTGTATTTTCAAGTGTAATTTCCTTATATAGAATCCCAAAAGGTGATTTAATCTAATGGGTATCTATGAAACAAAAGTAATGATGTATTCTATGGAATGTCGAAGAGCATAGCTCCAATGTAAATCTTCCTCCTTAAAGTCCACACATTAAGTTCCACAACAGAGCTGCATTTAAACCCTTAGATTTGCACTTTTCAAGCCTTAAATTTATGCCATTTTCCTTTATAATTAATATTCCTCATTTTCTGTCAGTTAACCCAGTGACTAACTAAGAGCAAGTGAAATTATCACATCTTTAGGACATCTAGTTGGTATCCAGGACCTGCAGTGTCTGTGCAGGACAAGCCACTTCCATGGGATCGTGTTCAAGTGCCTGCCTGAATCCCCTCCATCCTTTTACCATTCTTCTCATTCTTCAGAACTCTGCAGATTGATCTCTGTAATCAATGTATTTGCTTATCACTAATTACTGAAAATTTATTTGTAGACTTTATATTCTCTCCTTTAAGTGTGAAATCACCACACAGGATATACAGTGGCCTTCTGATCTCTGTCTTCCAGATGTATTACCATATAGCTGGTTTATCAATACTAAGTAAAGCTTTCCAAAACTTGTCATTAATAACTGCATTTTTGCTTGTACAAAAGTTCTTCCTTTCTTTTGTTATATGCTTGTTTTCTTTTATAAAAGAATAATCCATATTTTTTAAATTGGTCAATATCAACAGCAACCTACTTTAAATATGCTTGCATGATATGTAATAAGTCTTATAACCATTTAGCACTCTTTAGATTGTTCTAATACTTTCACAGTTGTGTTAATTTTCTTTCAACTCTTTTGTTTCTTGATTAGGCTAGAAAAGCCTAAAAAGACAGAATCAGCATTGACCTCTTGATTCATAGCAATGTAGCAAATTTCATTCAATGAAAGATTCTTAAATAGCTGAACAAGTAAGTAAAAAGTAAGCTAAGAAAGCATATGTTCCAGTATACATATGCATACTTTGAATTTGGTAAATGATTCTTTCTGTGTTGACTATATTATGATCTAGTATTTCCTTTCAGCATCCTTCTTCATTTATATTTATAGAAATTATAGATACATTATTCAGTTTTATAGGTGGGCAAATCATAGAAATTTGCTTCTGAATAAGTTACAGGATGTTTGGATATTTTCTGTTCCTGTAGAGATTGCTTAAAAAACCTTTAATATTAATTTTGAACACATAATGTAAAATATAAATAACAGAATAATCAGCAGAATCCTTGCCAGCTTTGGGCACATGAAATGCATTTGCTGAAGCATAAACCTGCCATATGCCATATGTGATATGCCACCCAACTTTGCCATCATGTCAGTGAACGCAGTGCAGCCTGCAGCCAAGCTGTATGGGCCTGGCATGCCATCCACTTCAGCACTGCTCTGAGAGCCATTCCACTGAGTTCTGTCACACAAAGTATCCATAATCTGTAAGGAGTTCTGTCCACATTGTCACATTTAACATCTGAGAGCTGTCTTGAGGGTGCCAATTTGGTTTTTCTTTAGATTTGAATCTGCTGTGAGTCATTCCAGGTGAATTTTTTAAGAATTCCCAGCAGTTGTTTTAACACACACACACACACACACACACACACACACACACACACACACACACAATTAAAGCGGTAATGGTACATCCAAGGAATCATTTGGACTATGGTCAATTGCCTGTGAGAATTTTCTTGCACACACATTTACTTATTGGCCAAATATTTACTAAGACTTCATAGTGTGCCCAGTACTGTTCTCTATACTGAGGAAGAAATACTAAAAGAGAATTAAAAATAGGGCAATAAGACAATCAAAATCAGCTTTTATTTCATTTAATTCACTTAACTTTATATTAACTTAAAATAATTTTACTACAAATTTCTGCTGCTTAAATTTTCTTCATATTATTTTGAAAGAAAAAAATAGCATTAGTAGACCTATTTGAAGTTAGAAGATCACATAGAAGCAATCAGAAGTAAAAAGGAAACTGCTCAGCAATCCCTTCAGCCCACTGTTGTGATTTTTGTTTGAGTGATTGTCTTTTTCATTTCCAGAATTCTTGCTTGGTTGTTTTTGATTGTGTTATTTTATTGCTGCATTTGTCTTATCTCTGTCAATTTTCTAATAGTATCATTCAAGTTGAATATTATATTTTCAGTCTTGAATTGATTTCCTTAGTTCATTCATCTGATTTCATGTAAATCTATGATGACCAATCACTTATAGCAGTCGATTTCTTAAATCTTTCTCTGACATTTCTCCTATATTGGTGGTTTGGTTTTCTGTTATCAGGAAAATGACAGGCTGGGAATGGGTCCTCCTCAGTTGTTCTCACATTTTTTTCATTTCTTTGTTGTGTTTTTTCCTCCTTCTGATTAGGTTTAATTTCCTCATTTTTACAGTATTTCTGGGGGTGGTTTGTTTCATGTTTTGAAGGATGTACTGTAAGCCACTTCCCTAGTGTGTATGTACCTATAGCTATTAAGAATGTGTCACTGGTGCTCCCCACTTATTTTTCAGCAAATCTAGATATACCTGATTAGAGAAGACTTTTTGCATAACAGCTACATCACAGGACCTAGGAAGGAATTTTTAGTTAATTATAATCCATAGTGAGATGTCCAGAGAATTCCACTTCAACACATGCCACTTTGACATATGCATTATTTTAAGTTATAAGTACAGAGACAAATATATAATAGGTGTAAGTAGAACACATTTCACCCTTCAAGTTGATGTTAGTTAAATTGTTTCACAGATGAGTGGAAATCTCAGTTAAGTTCCAATAAAATCAATAATGTGTTGCTGGTGTTCATTACTGCACCTAATGGGTATTTCTACTACCCTGAAGTTTACTCATCTCAGCAGATCAGAGATTCCCTGAAATGCTAATGTCCATTTTATGACTATAGTGATGGTAAGGGAGATGGGAAATGGGCAAAATTTGAGAGACTAACCAGTTTGTCTAATTTCTCATTCCTTCATATATTTCTATGAATAGCCTGATCTGTCTTATATGTGACCACAAGTCATTAAACACACATACATAATATGTTTAGTCTACTTTTTATCTGAATTTCATATCTTGATATGCCATGAACCTTGTTTTCCTCTTAGAGAGATTTGACTGATGACCATAATCCCAATCAGGTCAGAATCAACAAAGTCCTCTTTTCCTCTTTGCTTATTTGAATATTGGGAAGTCTCCCTTGTCTTTTTCTGAAGTTAAGACATAGGCTCGTGAAAGTACTTTAAGTGCAGAGCTCTTTTTTAATATTTTGTTTACATACACATATATGTATATGTCTAAAGGAGACAGAAAAATTTCTTCCAGGTAACATAGGATGGCCCATTTATCAAACTTTTCCTTCCCCAAATAAATGCACTTCTTTGACTGTAACAGTAATAGAAAAAAATAAAAAGACCATGCCAGTTCTCTCCAATGTTTTGATCATGTACTTTGTCAAAAGCCTTTTCTGCAGCAATCGAAATGACCATGTGGTTTTTGTGTTTAATGTTGTTTATGTGACAGATTTTCGTATGTTGAAACACCCCAGCATTCCTGGGATGAAGCCCACTTGATCAAGGTGGATAATGATTTTGATGTGTTGTTGGATTCAGTTTGTGAGGATTTTGTTCAGGTTCTTTGTGTCTAATTTCATCAGGGAAATAGGCCTGTAGTTTTCTTTTCTTGTGGTAACTATGCTTGGTTTTGGTATTACGGTGATACTAGCTTCATAGAGGGAGTTGGGGAGGTTTCCCTATTCTCTGATTGTGTGGCACAGTTTGAAAAAGATTTGTTTCAGTTCTTCCATGAAGGTTTGATATAATTCAGCTGAGACGCCATCTGGTCCTGGGCTCTTCTTTTTGGGAAGGTTTTTGATTACCTTTTCAGTCTCAATGGGTGTGATAGGTTCATTTAGGAGGTTAATCTACTCTGAGTTCAGCTTTGGTAGATGGTATGTGTCCAGGAATTTATCCATTTCCTCCATACTATCCAGTTTTGTGGAGTAGAGGTTTTTGAAATAAGTCCTGATGATGTTTCCAATTTCACTTGTTTCTGTTGTGATCTCTCCTTTTTCATTTCTAATTTTGTTAATTTGAAGTATCTCTCTCTCTCTTTTTTATTTCTGCTTGATCAAATTGGCCAGAGGTTTGTCAATCTTGTTTATTTTTTCAAAGAATTAGTTCTTTGTTTCATCAATTTTCTTAATTGTTTTCTTAGTTTCCAATTTATTAATTTCTGCTATGATCTTAATTATTTCTTTCTGTCTTGAGTTTTTTGGGTTGTATTCTTCTTGCTTTTCCAGTGCCTTTAGGTGGATGGTTAGGTTATTGATTTGGGATCTCTCTGTCTTTGTTATGAAGGCATTTAGTACTATGAATTTTCACTTTACCCCAGTAAGGATAACAAACATTAAAAAATCAAATGAAAATAAATGCTGGCAAGGATGTGGAGAAATAAGAACCCTCATCTACTGTAGGTGGAAATGTAAGGTGGTACAACCACTGTAGAAAGCAATATTGAGACTCCTACAAAAGTTGACTATAGAGTTACCAACAGACCCAGTTATTCCCTTACTAGGCATCTACCCTAAAAGCTCCTCGCCTCAGTTAAGAGAGATTTGCTCAACAATGTTTAAAGCTGCTCAATTTATAATAGCTAAGAGTTGGAATGAACCCAGATGTCCCTCATTAGATGAATGCATAACTATAATGTGGCATATCTACACAATGGAATTCTACACAGTAATAAGGAAAACTGACACAATGAAAATTGAAGAAATATGGTCGAACATGGAACAGATAATTTGCAGTGAACTCACCCAATCACAGAAAGATAATAACCACATAGTCTCACTCATCCACAGCTCCTAACCTGAATCTACCCAAGATGCTGACATACCTAGCAAGCATCTCAAGGACTGGACAATAGGGTGGGTGGGGAGGGAGGGGAAGGTAAGGGGGGGGGGGAAGGGGACAGAAAACTGGACCCAAATGTCAATGGAACCATAAAATTCTACATTCTAAATGACAGACCAAATGGGTCAACCTTCATCAGTCCCTTAGAGGGAACACCTGAATTACAAAGCCCTGGAGAGGGTACAATGAAGATTGACCTTAATCTCCTTCTGTTTCTGTTTCTCTCTCTCTCTCTCTCTCTCTCTCTCTCTCTCTATCTATCTGTCTGTCTCTCCCTCTTCTCTCTATCTCTTTTATATTACTTGTCGTTGTCTTCTTTCCCTCCTTGGGCACTAACCTGTAACTCCCAGTACTAGCATGTGGCTATCATGCACAGTGAGCTCTTTCTTATCAGGGAGACCTACAAGGTTTTCCAAAAGAAGATACATTTCAGAAGTCAGAGTACTTTATGACCCGCCAAAGGTTAGTGGTCAGACCCTACTGCTGAAGACACCATATGCTGTAGGCACATAACATGGAGTGACATGACTAGAAGCTGAAAGAGAGTCAGTCCCCAGACAATTAGCATGTCTAGTGCCAGAAGGTGCTACATGAGCCACTGGGAGAAAATGAAAAATATCTGTCCAGGCAACTCATGGTCTAAGCTACTCAGGAGCAAACAACCTGATGTGATGCTCAGATAGGTGCAATAGTGGTGCACAGCCCTGGTGGGATACCAAGTGCTCTTGATTTGGCTGACTGATCTGCTCAGTGGAAAGTAGCCCATAGCTAGACCTGGAAAACAAATCAGAATCATATCAAAAGATGAGCCCACTCTCCATTAAGCTGCCACCAATCATGGGCTTTAAGAGGGCCTACACATATTACATTCTCTTTCTCTGAAAAATAGGGGGGTTATCCCATGTATCTGGTGATAATGTTACTCTCTGTCAGAGAATTTGCTTCTCTTTTTTCAGATACACACAGATCCTAGGGACAGAACCACCCCATCATACCTCAAAAGGGCCCCTGCTGAAAGTAAGAATAATTGGAGAAGCAAGGAAGAATGCTGTTTAATTGGTGAACTTGGTATCAGCACAACAGTGAAGGAGATAGACAAAGAGAACGGTCAACTCCTACCAAACCAGATATCCAGAGACACAGAAGCTCCCAGTACCTTATCACTGAAGCAGACCTAAAATGAGCCCAACATAGCTCAGGGAAATTTGCGGAAAAGGAGGTAGAAAGAATGTCAGATCCACACATTGGGTCATGATACACAGCGATATTGTCTCCTACTCATAACTGATGGCTAGCCCCACAATGCATGACTCATATTCCACAACAAGGAGGGTCCCTATAGAGGGGTACTGTCAGGGAGGTGGCTAACAATGGTACCAACTTAACTGTATTCACTCACTACAAAACTAATAAAAAATAAAAATAAAAATAAATAAAATGTTGGTGTGAGCACATCGTTACCAGAAACACCCTTGCCAATCAGAAGAATTTGCATATTTCCTGAGTTCTGATATCTTTTAAGTCATAATCCAGAAATAATGTTTGTTCCTTTTCTTATTGAAGCCTAGTAAGCTTAAAGTTAATCAACCATATTAATATTTCTACACCTTCCCTTCTGCTCTGATTATTTTGCTAATAGAATCACAGAAAGTGTTTTAATCTGTGATGACAGGTCAATCCTTCTCTTACCAGAAGTAAGTTCTGAGAATTCTCTCATGGTTTTCTAATCCTTAGAGAATTTCTAACCAAACTTCATTTAATAATTTTCAAATCAACACTGATGCATTAAATGTCTTCTTAAAATATGTAATGTGTGCCAGTAAGTTATGCTCTGCACGAAAGCCATCAAAAAAAAAAAAAAAAAAAAAAAACTCTCCATTTGCCCGGTTTACAATGAAAAATGCTATATTTGTCATTTCTTTTCACCCTTTCTGTCTTGGTCTCTTTTCTCGACTTCCTCTGTATTTTTGTCTCTGTCTCCCTCTGTCAGACTACACACACACACACACACACCAAAATTACAAACTGCAGTGTTTTTATTCCTGTTTCTTAACTATGTATTTATTTGAAAAAGAGACTGAGAGTGTATGTGAGAGATAGAACATAGGTGTGTCAGGGCCTCCTTCCACTGAAGATGGACTCCAGTCATGTATGTCACTTAGTGTATTAGGCTATATATAGGCACTAGGGAATAAAACCTGGCCATCAGGTTTTTCAAGCAAGCACATTTAACAACTTATCAATTTTTCTAGATCCCAAACTAACATATTAATTGCACTCAATTTGGCTGATGAAAGAAGATCATGTGTAAAATTAACTACTAAGTGAATGGACATATCTGAGAAGTGGCTGGCTAGTCCTAAACAGGCAACCTGCTCTCCTGACATAAAACAAAGTAACAGGGCTATCCTACATAGACATTGACTTTTGCTTCATTGGCAGAAAAGACCATGGAGAGATGTTCAGTGAATAAAACAGTGAATGGAAGACTATAGATATGCATCAAAAAAATCTCTGTACATGCAATTAAGTGGTGGAAAGAGGAAATATATATACACTTCCAGAAATGAACAGTGTCTGAACTAGAAAATGAAGCATTCATAAAGCAGATATAAGTGAGAAGCTCTGTCACCATTAATAACTAGTAATCATAAATTTATTCACTGGCCATGAAAAGAGATTGCTGTTTTTAGAAAATTTTATATTGATTTGAATAAATACTAGTATCTGAAAAAGTCTGCTTTACAAAATATCTAAGCAGTACTTTATTTATATGTTCAACTCAGCAATTGCTTAATGCAAATATTGCTTGGAGTTTTTAAAATGTGTGTGCAGTGAAATTTGGTATTATTTCTACTTGTTGGGTTTTTTTCTCCTACTCAGAAAATCTTAAGTCACTGTATTACTTTTTACATGTAATAGCTGTAACTAATGCAAGAGTTTTGAAATATATTCTAATGAGAAAATATACAATACTTTAAAATAATAGATTCATATTAAATAGCACATATATGCCTTAAATCCATGTATTCTTGACGTTGAGTCTCCTTCTGTTAACTGACATTCTTTATAGGTTGAATTCAATTATTATAATATGTATTCAAAAGATATTGTTTTACCAGGAGTCATCTTTGTTTTGAGAGACCTTGTAGGTCTCTCCTATCAATAGCTCATTATGAATGTTAACTGTATCCTGCCTGGTACAGGGAATTACAGGTCAGCGCCAAGGGAAAAGAAAAAAATTTAAAGAAAACATAAAAAAGAGAAACAGGAGAAATTTAAGGTTAGGCTTCATCTCACCCTTTCCAGGGCCCTTTGATTCAGGTGCTCCCCCTAAGGTCCTGTGGAGGGTTCAACCTTTTAGTCTAACTTTCTGGATATAGGTTTCTATGGTAGTAGTTCAAGGTGGGGTTAGTTTTGTGCACCCCACCTTCCTTTTTCCCTTCCTCCAAGCCCTACCCTCCCTATTGTCTAAGCCTCTAGATGCCAGCCAGTCATGTCAGCAACTCAGGCTGATGCAGGTTAGGAACCACATATGAGTGATACCATGAGATAATTGTCTTTCTGTGATTGTGAGTTTGCTTAGTAGGTTCTATTCCAAGTTCAACCATTTTTCTACAGATTTCCTTGTGTCATTTTTTTTCTTACTGCTGAGTAGAATCCCATTGTGTAGATATATGACATTTTGGTTATTCATTCATCCAAAGATGGGCATGATCCCAGTTTTTAGCTATCATGAATTGAGCATCTATAAACATGGCTAAGCAAATATCTCTAAACTGAGGTATAGAGTTTTCAGGGTAAATGCCCAGTAAAAGAATAACAGGATCTCTATTCATCCTTTTCCAGAGTGTCCATAATGACTTCCACAGGGTCTATAGCAGCTTACACTCGCACAAACAGTGAATGAGTGTTCCTATTTTTCCATATCCTCACCAACATTTGTTATCATTTGATTGCTTTGAATATTTGCTATCCTTACTGGGGTGGGGTGGAATCTCATAGTTGTTTTAATTTACATTTCCCCAGTGGTTGGAGATGTTGAACATTTAATTAAGTGTGTGATAGCCATTTGTAATTCTTCCTCTGAGTAATCCCTATTCAGTTCTCTGCTCCTCGTTTACAGTTGGTTGTTTGATCTATTATTGTTTACTTTTTGTGTTCTTTGTATATTTTAGATATTAGGCTTCTGTCAGTGGTATAGCTGGCAAAGATTTTCTCCCATTCAGTGGGTAATCTACTGGCTCTCCTTCTGGTATTTTTGTATGTGCAAAAGCTTTTTAGCTTCATTAAATCCCATTGGTTGGGTGCTGTTTTAATTGCATTAGCTACAAGAGTTTTATTCAGGAAGTCTTTTCCCAGGCCTATATTATACAGAGTGCCTTATCTTTCTTTTTCTTCCAGTAGCTGAAGTGTTTCAAGTCTTATATTGAGGTCTTTAATCCATTTGAACTTAGTTTTGTGTATGGAGAAATGAATGGTTCTAATTTAATTTTTCTACATATGGTCATCCAATTTGTCCAGCACCATTTGATGAAGATGTTGTCTTTTCTCCAGCCTACATTATTGATACCTTTGTCAAAGATTAAGTAGCTATAGTTACTTGACCAAAGGGCTAGGTCTTCAGTTCTTTTCCATTGGCCTATGTTTCTGTTTTTATGCTAGTACCATGTTGTTTTTGTTACTATGGCTTTGTAATATAGCTTTATATTGGGTATGGTGATACCTCCAGAAGTTTCTTTTCTTTTTCTTCTTTTTTTTTTTTTTGCTGAGTATATGTTTGGATATCCAAGACCTACTGCCCTTCCACATAAATTTTGAAATCATTTTTTCAATCTCTGTGAAGATGGTGCTGGAAATTTTATTGATATTGCATTAAGTTTGTATATTACTTTTGCAAGAATTACCATTTTCACAGTATTAATTCTACCTATTCATAAGCATGGAAGGACTTTCCGTCTTCTCAATTCCTCCTCAAATTTTTTCTTGAGTATATATATATGTATATGTATGTATATATATATATATATATATATATATATATATATATATATATATATATATATATGGCTTTCACATCCTTGGTTAGTGCTATTCTAACATATTTAATTTATTTTGTTGCTATTGAAAATGGGACAGCCTCACTGATTTTGTCCTCTGTATATTTGTCATTTGGAAAAATGACATAGAAAAGCTACTGATTTTTATGCCCTGATTTTGTATCCTGCCACTTTGTTGAAGTAATTAATTATCTTTAGAAGTTTTTTTTAAATTTTTATTTATTTATTTATTTATTTGAGAGTGACAGACACAGAGAGAAAGACAGATAGAGGAAGAGAGAGAGAATGGGCGCGCCAGGGCTTCCAGCCTCTGCAAACGAACTCCAGACGTGTGCGCCCCTTTGTGCATCTGGCTAACTGGGACCTGGGGAACCGAGCCTCGAACTGGGCTCCTTAGGCTTCACAGGCAAGCGCTTAACCGCTAAGCCATCTCTCCAGCCCTATCTTTAAAAGTTTTCAGAGACTTTTGGGCCACTTATATGTACAGGATTATGTCATCTGAAAATAGGGCTTATTTGACTTCTTCCTTTCCAATATGAATCCCTTTTATTTATTTCTCCTGTCCTATTGCTTGGGGTAGTACTTCTAGTATTATGTTGAAAATTAGTGGTGAGAGTGGGCACCCCTATCTTGTTCCTGATCTCAGTGAGAACTCCATGGGTCTTTCCCCATTAAGTATTATTTGGGCTTTAGGTGGTTTATGTATAGCCTTTATTGTGTTGAGATATAAACCCTGCACCAGTGATCAGTGGTAAGATAACTGCTGAAGACACCATATGCTATCAGCATAGACCATGGAGAGACCTGGTTGGAATCCAGAGGAGAGCCAGTCCCCAGACAGTTAGGCCCTATAGTACTAGAAGACAACATATGAGCTACCAGGGGAAAGTAGCCAATATCTGATAAAGCAACTCAAAGTCTAAGCTATTCAGAAGCAAATAAACTAATGTGATGCTCGCACAAGTGCAATAGTGGAAGACAGTCATGGTGGATAACCAAGTGCTCTTGAATGGACTAACAGATCTTCTCAGTGGAAAGAAAACCATATATGGAGTGGGGAAACAAGTGAGAATCATATCCAGATAACAATTTTGCTTTCCAATGCCAGGCTCCCACTAATCTAGGACTATAAGAGGGTCTACACCCTTTAAATTATCTCCAAATTAATAGTGGTTATCTCATTTTACTGGTCCTGATTTCATTCTCCACTGTGACTCTGCTTCTCTTTTTCAGATGGGAGCTGGACCTGAGGTGATAAATGACCTAATACACTTCATTCCAGCCCCAGCTGGAACCACAGAGCAACTGGGAAAATGAGCAAGAATGCTGCTTTTAGTTAAGCTGATATCAGCATAAGGGTGAAGGAGATAGACATTGAAGACACTCAACACCTACCAAAGCAGAGATCCAGAGTCTCCTAAGGGCCCATCACTGAAGTAGACTTGGGAACTTTTGCAGAAGATAAGACAGAAAAATTGTTACAACCACAAGTTGGAACATTATACACAGAGACATTGCCTCTTCCCTATAAAAGACTGCTGCCTCCACAATGTAGGACCCACAATTGCCATGAGGTTGACCTGTATCCCCAATGAGGAGGGCTTCTTGGTTAAAGGGACAGGGAAGAGGGAAAGGATTGTACCAACATGTGATATTTACATTCTAAGTATGTCCATATCCAATAGAAATATTTTTAAAACTATATATATATGTTTATGAGTTAATTTTAAGAAAATGTTTTGTGAATTAATAAAATATTAAAAATAACACAAGCAATTATAGAGTACCAATTTTATGATAACTTTCACTTATGTATAATAGAAAAGCATGACTTTTCCTTCCAACATCCGCCAATTACACTGTCAAAACTGTATCTCCTCTCCTTGTTGCTTTTCTTATCAGATTTTTCTTCTGCTTTTAGGAATTACTATTATATATTTTAATGTGTTTTTTTTTAATTTTACAATTTCTACTTTAAAAAATTGAGTTAGCACAGAAAGTTCCCCACATTCCTCACCCACAGAGTCTTCTATTTTAGAATGTCAGCATAGTAGAATTATTATAACTAGTGAACAAATATTGATTCACTATTATTTATTTAATCAACATTTTATTCATTACCAATTTTTATGCAAATCACCCATAAAAGCCAAGGACATCTCTAAATCACAAATGGTTTCCACTCCAAACTATCAAGCAGTGTTATACAGAACCTTGCATTAAGGTGATTTGTGTAGGGGAGAAAACTGGAAATAAATCTGGGATGAATTTAAATTTGTATATTTCTTCAAATTGTTATTTTGCTTTGCAGGATATCATGATTTGGACTAGATGTCAATCCAAATGAGGAGATAAAAGCTATTGAAAATATCTGAAAATTAAGAGAAAGTTTATGATGAGTCCACATCAAAATATTTATAATTAGGAACTTAAGATATATTTTATAGCAACAGAACTATTTCTTTTTTGAAATTTTTATTAGCATTTTCCATGATTATAAAAAAAAAGTATGTTAATTCCCTCCCTCCCCTCCACTTTATCCTTTGAAATTCAATTCTCCATCATATTACCTCCCCATAACAATCATTGTACGTACATATATAACATATCAACCTATTAAGTACCCTCCCCCCTTCCTTTCACTTCCCTTTATGTCTCCTTTTTAATTTTCTGGCCTCTGCTACTAAGTATTTTCATTCTCACGCATAAGCCCAGACATCTGTAGCTAGGATCCACATATGAGAGAGAACATGTGGTGCTTGGCTTTCTGGGCCTAGGTTACCTCACTTAGTATAATCCTTTCCAGGTTCATCCATTTTTCTGCAAATTTCATAACTTCATTTTTCATTACCACTGAGTAGAACTCCATTGTATAAATGTGCCACATCTTCATTATCCACTCATCAGTTGAGGGACATTTAGGCTGGTTCCATTTCCCAGCTATTATAAATTGAGTAGCAATAAACATGCTTGAGCATGTATTTCTAAGGAAATGAGATGAGTCCTTTGGATATATGCCTAGGAGTGCTATAGCTGGGTCATATGGTAGATCAATATTTAGCTGTTTTAGGAACCTCCACACAGATTTCCACAATGGATGGATCAGATTGCATTCCCACCAGCAGTAGAAGGGTTCCTCTTTTTCCACATCCCCGCCAACATTTATGATCATTTGTTTTCATGATGGTGGCCAATCTGACAGGAGTGAGTTGGAATCTCAATGTGGTTTTAATTTGCATTTCCCTGATGACTAGTGAGGTAGAACATTTTTTTAGATGGTTATATGCCATTCGTATTTCTTCCTCTGAGGATGCTCTATTTAGCTCCATAGCCCATTTTTTGTTTGGCTTGTTTGATTCCTTATTATTTAACTTTTTGAGTTATTTATATAACCTAGATATTAATCCTCTATCAGATATATAGCTGGGGAAGATTTTTTCCCATTCTGTAGGTTGCCTCTTTGCTTTTTGCACTGTGTCCTTTGCAGTGCAAAATCATTGTAATTTCATGAGGTCCCAGTGATTAATCTGTGGTTTTATTGCCTGAGCAATTGGGGTTGTATTCAGAAAGTCTTTGCCAAGACCAATATATTGAAGGGTTTCCCCGGTTTCCCCTACTTTTTCCTCTAGCAGTTTCAGAGTTTCAGGTCTGATGTTAAGGTCCTTAATCCATTCGGACTTAATTCTTGTGCATGGAGAGAGAGAAGAATCTATTTTCATCCTTCTGCAGATATATATCCAGTTTTCCCAACACCATTTGCTGAAGAGGCTGTCTTTTCTCCAATGAGTATTTTGGACATTTTTATCGAATATCAGGTGGCTATATCTACTTGGGCTTACATCTGGGTCCTCTATTCTGTTCCACTGATCTACATGTCTGTTTTCGTGCCAGTACCATGCTGTTTTTGTTACTATGGCTCTGTAGTATAAGTTAAAATCAGGTATGGTGATACCACCAGCCTTATTTTTGTTGCTCAGTATTATTTTAGTTTTCTAGGTTTTTTGTGATTCCAAATGAATTTTTGGATTGTTTTTTCTATTTCCATGAAGAATGCTTTTGGAATTTTGATAGGGATTGCATTAAATGTGTAGATTGCTTTTGGTAAGATTGCCATTTTCACAATATTGATTCTTCCAATCCAGGAACAGGGGATGTTTCTCCACTTTCTAGTGTCTTCTGCAATTTCTCGCTTGAGTGTTTTAAAGTTCTCATTGTAGAGATTATTTACTTCCTTGGTTAGGTTTATTTCAAGGTACTTTATTTTTTTTGATGCAATTGTGAAATGGAGTGATTCTCTGATTTCATTCTCTGTGTGTTTGTTGTTAACATATATGAAGGCTACTGATTTCTGTTTATTTATTTTGTATTCTGCTACATGGCTATAGGTTTTGATCAGCTCTAACAGTTTGCTAGTAGTTTTTAGGGTCCTTTATGTATAGAATCATGTCATCTGCAAATAATGATAACTTGATTTCTTCCTTTCCAATTTGTATCCCTTTTATGTGTGTCTATTGTCTTATTGCTATGGCTAAGACTTCTACAACCATATTAAATAAAAGTGGGGACAGTGGACACCCTTGTCTTGTTCCTGATTTTAGTGGAAAAGCTTCCAGTTTTTCCCCATTTAGTAATATCTTGGCTGTAGGCTTGTCAGAAATAGCTTTTATTACATTGAGATATGTTCCTTCTATTCCCAGTCTCTGTAGGACTTTTATCATGAAGGGATGTTGTATTTTGTCAAATGCTTTCTCTGCGTCCAATGAGATGATCATGTGATTTTTGTCCTTCAACCCACTTATATAATGTATTACATTTATAGATTTGTGTATATTGAACCATCCCTGCATCTGTGGGACAAAGCCTACTTGGTCAGGGTGAATGATCTTTTAGATATACTCTTGTATTCTGTTTGCCAATACTTTGTTGAGAATTTTTGCATCTATGTTCCTGAGGGAGATTGGTCTGTAATTTTCTTTTTCTGTTTTATCTTTGCCTGTTTTTGGTATCCGGTGATGCTAGCCTCATAGAAGGAGTTTGGTAGAATTCCTTCTTTTTCTGTGTCCTGGAAAAGCTTAAGAAGCAATAAAGGTCTGATAAAATTCAGCACTGAATCCATCTGGGCCTGGGCTTTTTTTAGTTGGGAGATTATTGATAACTGTTTGGATCTCCATATTTGTTATAGGCCTATTTAAGTGATTAATCTCATTTTGATTTAATTTAGGTAGGTCATATAAATCAAGGAAATCATCCATTTCTTTCAGATTTTTATACTTAGTGGAGTATATGCATTTATAGTATGTCCCTATGATTTTTTTATTTTCTCTGGAATCTGTTGTGATGTTACCTTTTTCATCTCTGATTTTATTAATTTGTGTCTCTTCTCTCTTTCTTTTGGTAAGATTTGCTAAGGGCTTATCAATTTTGTTTATCCTTTCAATGAACCAACTCTTTGTTTTATTAATTCTTTGGATTTTTTTTTAATTCTATTTCATTAATTTCTGCCCTAATCTTTATTATTTCTTCCCACCTACTGATTTTTGGTTTGCCCTGTTCTTCTTTTTCTAAGGATTTAAGGTGAAACATTAGGTCGTTTACTTAATTTTTTAATATAGGCACTTAAGGCTATAAATTTGACTCTTAGAACTGCCTACAATGTGTCCCAGAGATTTTGATACGTTGTGTTCTCTTTATCGTTTGACTCTATAAATTTTTTGGTTTCCTTCTTGATTTCTTCATTGACCCATTCAACATTTACTAGTGTATTGTTTAGTTTCCATGATTTTGTGTATGCTCTATAGCCTTTCTTGCTATTGATTTATAGTTTAATTCCAGTGTGGTCAGATAGAATGCAAGATATTATTTGAATTTTCCTGAATTTGTTAAGATTTGCTTTGTGTCCTAATATATGGTCTATTTTAAAGAATGATCATGTGCTACTGAAAAGAACGTATATTCTGCATTCTTTGGTGAAATGTCCTGTATATATCTGTTAGGTCCATTCCTTCTATGATATCATTCAGTCCAGATGCCTCTCTGTTTATTTTTTTCTGGGATGACCTTTCAGTTGATGAGAGTGGGGTGTTAAAGTCACCCACCACCTCTGTGTTTGGTGTTATCTGTGACATTAGTTCTGATAGTGTTTGTTTGATGAATTTGGGAGCCCCCATGTTAGGTGCATATCTATGTTTAGGATTGTAATGTCCTCCTGTTGGAGTGTGCCCTTAATCAATATAAAGTGACCTTCCTTATCTTTATTGACTAACGTGGGAATAAAGTCTACCTTGTCAGATATTAGGATAGCAACCTCTGCTTGGTTTCTAGGCCCATTTGCTTGAAACACCGTCTTCCAACCTTTCACCCTAAGATAAATGTCTATCCTTTGTAGAAAGGTGTATTTCTAGGAGACAACAAATTGTAGGATCCTGGTTTTTAACCTAGTCTGCCAACCTATGTCTCTTCGTTGGGGCATTGAGGCCATTGAAATTAAGAGATATTATTGAAAGGTGTGTATTTATGTTTGCCATTTTTTTTGTGTGTGTGTGGTTCCAGTACTACCTGTACTCTCTGGTGTTAACTGGTATTTGAGTATTGCTAGTTTTTGCTAGGTTCTTTATATGTGTGCTTTTCCTTTTCGTCAGCATGGAGGATTCTATCAAGTATTTTCTGTAGAGCTGGTTTTGTCTTCAAATACTCCTTTAACCTGCTTTAGTCATGGAATGTCTTTATTTCTCCATCTATTTGAATGGATAACTTTGCTGGTTAAAGTAACCTTAGTTGACAGTTGTTATCTTTCAGAACTTGGAATATATCACTCCAAACCCTTCTGGCTTTCAAAGTTTGTGTTGAATAATCTGCTGTAATACTGATGGGCTTGCTTTTGTAGGTAACTTGATTTTTCTCTCTAACTGCTTTCAGTATTTTTTCCTTGGTTTGTGTGTTTGATAGTTTGATTATAATATGGTGAGGAGAGGTTCTTTCCAGGTTTTGTCTGGCTGGGGTTCTAAAGGCTTCCTGTATCTGCACTGGCACTTCTTTCCCAATTTGGGGGAAATTTTCTTCTGTGATTTTGTTGAAGATACCTACTATGCCTTTGGAGTGGAATTGTTCCCCTTCTACTATGCCCTGAATTCTTATATTGGATCTTTTCATAGTGTCCCGGATATCTTGAATTCCCCACTCATACTTTTGTATTAGTTTGTCTTTCTCTTTGTTGGACTGCATTAGATCTGCCACCTGTTCTTCTAGCTTAGATATTCTGTCCTCTCCTTCATCCATTCTACTGGTGACATTTTCTACAGAGTTTTTTAATTCATTAACTGTGTTCTTCATTGCTAGTAATTGTGACTGGTTTTTCTTTATTATTTCTATTTCCTTATTCATGTCTTGTATTGCCTTCTTTATTTCATGAAATTGGTGTCCTGCATCTTCTTTGATTCCTTTTATTTCCTCTTTAAGTTCTTCTTTGACTCCTTTGATTTGTTCTCTGACTTCTTTGAACATATTTACAATCATTCTTTTGAAATCTTTCTTAGGCATTTCCTCTAACTCGTTCTCACTGGAGGTCATTTCTGATGCATTAATACTTTTAGGTGGATTTATATCATCTTGCCTTAGTGTTCCTCGTGTTACAATGTATATATTTTTGTGTCTTGGATTAAGTTAATGCTTGTATTTTCTAGCTAGCTGGGTATTCTTAGCTGTATCAGTTGATTTTATGTTATATATTTTCATGGTATGAGCTTAAGTTGTTAGGTGTGGCTCTTAAGATTCTCAGAGTATCTACAAATGTGCTCCTAGGGGTTGAGTTTCCTTGCTATGGGTGTATTCATGTAGGCTGAGTGGAATAAAATACATGTAGATTCTAAAAGTTAACTAAACTCTGTACCCATTCAATCAAAAACAGCCCCAATTATGTATGCCAGAGTAGTTATTATTACAACCAGATCCTCTATCAATATAGAGGTTAAGATTTCTGGTCTGTTGAGGGATCCAAGTCAGCTTGTGACCAAGTGAGACCCTTCCCTGGTGCAATCCCCATTACCTTGGATGATTTTGGTCTCAGTCAAGGTGCTGCCTCGTCATTGGGCTGCTGTTCTGATTTCTGGAGCTGGGAACTGGCTTTTCCTGTGGGGCAAACCAAGCCTGGCTACTGTGGCCCTGCAGCACCCCTGCTGCTGGAACTGCTGCTGCTGAAGTGCCTCTGATGGGCCTGTCAGCTGCTAAAGCTGCTGCTGCTGGGCCCACCGCTGCTGCTGCCTCTGCTGCTGCTGCTGCTGTAGCTGCCACTTCTGGAGCCACTGCTGCTGCTGAAGCTGCTGCTGCTGGGTCTGCCACTGCTGCCGCTCCTGGGTCTGCTGCTGTTAGGGCCTCTGTTACTGGTTCCGGAGCTGCTGGGTCCCGCTGCTGCCCCAAGTTGGCGTGGCCAGTCTCGGGAGCTGCTCTGTTCGCTGGAGATTGGCTCAGGTGTTGGGGGAGGGGAGGGAGCCGCAGCTGCTCTGGATCTCTCGCTGCTCCATGTGTTCCTCTCCCTCATGGTCTGCTCCTCCATTGCTCACTGCCATTCTCCCTTCTCATGTCCTGAGTTGCGGAGATCACGGTGTGAGGGGAGGCTGCCGAACCTGGCTTTTCCTGTGGCTGGAGCCGAGTCTGGCGGCTTTTTGGTGTGTGTGCCGCCGCCGTTAGGGTTGCCGGAGCTGCCAGTGCCGCTTTTGCCCACCTGTGCAGGCTCTGGATGCTCTGGATCTCTTCTACTTCTCTGCTGCTGCTTCAACTTCCTATACACCTCACTTTTTAGTAAAAGTGTGCATTTTGCTGGGGTTTTTTGGTCTTTTTCCCCCCAGGCTGCTTTGGCATTGTACCTACGCTGCCATCTTAATGGGAAGTCAGCAACAGAACTTTTTAAAGAATTCCAATGCAAAATGGAAAATGTTGACAGAAACTTGGATGCAGTTTTTTAATTAATCTAATTTATTTCTGGACTAATAAGTATACCATTCAATGTATGGACTATAGCAAAAATTATTAAGAAAGATAGAAGTTTGTACAGCACAATTAGCTAACCATAGTACATAACATATTTAAACAAGTGACCCAGTTTTCTTTCAACTGCTGCTGATGAATTGATGAGAAAGGAACCATATGGACATTCACAAATAAGTGAATCTCAACAAAATCTTAGTGACTACTTATATGCATATGATATTCTCTGATCACAGTTAAGTCCAGAATGAGAAACAAAAGTTAATCTGTCTTCATTAGTTCTGGGAATTTTTCCTTAGCAACTTTAGACTATCATATTAAAAAAAAAAAAAAAAAAAAACTTCTTCCTTTCAAATTTAAATGACTTTTATTTCTTTCTCTTGTCATTACTTGAACACTTCAAATATTATATTAAATGGCAGTGATGAGTATGTGCATCCGTGTGCTTAAGGGCTTAATGAAATTGCTTTGAGTTTTTCTCCATTTATTATGATATTGTATACAGGTTTGAATATATATATATAGTGGTGGTTTGATTCAGGTGTCCCCCATAAACTTAGGTGCTCTGAATGCTAGTTTCTGAATGCTAGATGGAGATTTGGGAATTAACTCTTCCAGGAGGCAGTGTATTGTTGGGGGTGGGCTTATGGGTGTTATAGCCAGTTTCCCCATGCCACTCTCCTGTTGCTATGTTCCACCTTATGTTGGCCAGAGGGTGATGTCCACCCTCTGTTCATGCCATCATTTTCCCCTGCCATCGTGGAACTTCCCCTCAAGTCTCTAAGCCAAAATAAACCTCTTTTACCCACAAGCTGCTCTTGGTCAGGTGATTTCTACCAGCAATGCGAATCTGACTGCAATTGTAAAATGGTACCTAGGAGTGGGATTGTTGCTAGACACCTGAATGTGTGGCTTTGGCCTTTTGGAGCTGATTTTCAAGAGGAATGTGGAAGGATTTGAAACCTTGGCCTAAGAGATGTCTTGCAGTGCTGTTAGTACAGCTTTATGTACTATTGTACTCAGAGTTGAAAGACCGGAATGCAGTAAGAACTATAGACTGTATGAGGTTTGGCTTATGAGGGGGAGAAAGAGCTTTGCTTAGACTGGGCTAGCAGTTTGTATGGGAAGCTTACTGTTATGTCTGTGTCTTGAGAAGTTGTGCAGGGTTGCTTTGCATAGAAATGAACTGGTGTGAGCAGAGGGATATGGCACAGAAAAAAAAAAAAAAATCTCTGGGTAAACTGCTGCCTATTCAGCTGCAATTGAGCAATACAACCTTTGAGATTGGGCCAGCTGACCAGCACTGAGGCAACAGGAAGAATGTAGAATCTTTTGAAGTGGCCTGAGGGTTCAAGGACTGCCCTGTTCTTCAAAGTTTGCTTTATTTCCCTATGGATTAACAAATTGTAACCCTACCTGGTATTGTGAGTATAAGACATGCAAAAAACAGCTGGAGAGATGGCTTAGTGGTTAAGTGCTTGCCTGTGAAGCCTAAGGACCCCAGTTCGAGGCTCGGTTCCCCAGGTCCCACGTTAGCCAGATGCACAAGGGGGCGCACGCATCTGGAGTTCATTTACAGAGGCTGGAAGCCCTGGCGCGCCCATTCTCTCTCTCTCCCTCTATCTGTCTTTCTCTGTCTGTCGCTCAAATAAATAAATTTTTTTTTTAAAAAAAAAGATATACAGAAAAGAGAAAGTCATTGAGTTTTCAACACAGTATTGTGTTTTGGAAATGGCCATGGGCAGTGTGAAGCACATTTGCCGGATGCCTGCATGGATGGAGCTGTGAGGATGAACCGTGGATTGCAGTGGAGACCCAGCAGAGATGCCAAGACCATGAGATGGCTGCTAAGGAAAGCTGACAGCCCAGATGAAGTTTTTCAGGACTATGAGCAGCCTAGCTGGAGGGGCATAATTGGAATGCCAGAGACTTGTTGCTGGTTAGAATTATTGGACTTTGAGATTTGTCATTGACTAGAGTTGTTAGACTTAAAGCTACAGAGTTTGATGTTTGCCTGCTTGTTTTAAATCTTGAATTGATTTAACATCTCTTTGATACGCCAAGTGCCATCTTTTGCAGTGTGAATGTTTATTCTATGTCATTATGTGTTTTTGTTGTTGTTATTGTTAATATTGCTCAGTTAAAAGATCTTGGATTATGGGGATGTTTGAACATCAAATGGGATTGCTAAAAACTATGGGGACTTTTAAAGTTGGACTGAATGCATTGTATTTGACATCATGTATGGATATCAGTTTATGATGGGCAGGGGCAGAATATGGTGGTTTGATTCAGATGTTACCCATAAACTTAGATGTTCTGAATGCTAGGTTCCCAGCTGATGGAGATTTGGGAATTAACACTTCCTGGAGCTATTGTACTGTTGGTTTAGGGCTTATGGGTGTAATAGCCAGTTTCCCGACTCCAGTGTTTGGCACACTCTCCTGTGGCCATTTCCCACCTTATGTTGGCCAGGGGGTGATGTCCACCCTCTGTTCATGCCATTGTTTTCCCCTGCCATCGTGTAGCTTCACCTCAATCCTGCTAACCAAAACAAACCCTTTTTTCCCACAAGCTTCTCTTGGTCAGGTGATTTCTACCAGCAATGCAAAAGTGGCCTCAACGTGTGTGTGTGTGTGTGTGTGTGTGTGTGTGTGTGTGTAGAGAGAGAGAGAGAGAGAGAGAGAGAGAGAGAGAGAGAGACAGAGACAGAGACAGAGACAGAGAGAAAGAGACTATTATCATGTTGGTATATGTTCCCTTCCTTCCTAGCCTGTCTACCTTTTTCCCAATAAAGGAATACTGAAGTTCTTGCCAAAAGGCCTTTCCTGCATTTATTGAAATGGCCATGTGATTTATTTCCTCAAATATAATTATATGATGAATTAGATTTATCGATTTTTGTATGTTGAACCATCCACGCATCTCTGGAATAAACCTTACTTAATGGAGGTGGATCATATATCATATCATATAGCAACAGCCTTCTAATTAATAATATTAGTGTTGTAAAAATAGCCTTATACCAAAGCAATATATGTATTCAATGAAATCCCAATCAAAATTCCAGCATCACACTTCCCAGAAATAGAAAATTAATCTTGAAATTCATGTGTAAGTATCATGGTGGGAATTAGGTGTCCTCCATAAACTCATGTTCTGACTGCTTGATCACCAGCTTATGGCAACTTGGGATACAAATTGGAAAGGAAGAGATCAAGTTATCACTATTTGAAGATGACTTAATTCTATATATAAAGGACCGTAAAGACTCTACTAGCAAACTGTTAGAGCTGATAATAACCTACAGCCACGTAGCAGTATACAAAATAAATACACAGAAATAAGTAGCCTTCATATATGCTAACAACTAACACACAGAGGATGAAATCAGAGAATCACTCCCATTCACAATTGCATCAAAGAAAATAAAGTACCTTGGAATAAACCTAACCAAGGAAGTAAAGGATCTCTACAATGAACACTATAAAACACTCACACAATAAATTGCAGAAGACACTAGGAAGTAGAAAAACATCCCTTGTTCCTGGATTGGAAAAATCAATATTGTGAAAATGGCAATCTTACCAAAAGCAATCTACATATTTAATGCAATCCCCATCAAAATTCCAAAGGCATTCTTCATGAAAATAGACAAAACAATCCAAAAATTCATTTTGAATCACAAAAAAACCTTGAATATATAAAATAATACTAAGCAACAAAAATAAGTTGCGACGTATCAACATACCTGATTTTAACTTATACTACAGAGCCATAGTAACAAAAACAGCATGGTACTGGCATAAAAGCAGATATGTAGATCAATGGAATAGAATAGAGGACCCAGATATAAGTCCAGGTAGATATAGCCACCTGATATTTGATAAAAATGCCAAAAATACTCATTGGAGAAAAAAACAGCCTCTTCAGAAAATGGTGCTGGGAAAATTGGATATGTATCTGTAGAAGGATGAAAATAGATTCTTCTGTCTCGCCATGCAGAAGAAGAAAATCCAAATGGACTAAAGACCTTAACAGAAAGCTTAAAACTATGAAATTGCTAGAGGAAAAAGCAGGGGAAACCCTTCAACATATTGGTCTTGGCAAAGACTTTCTGAATGTAACCTCAATTGCTCAGGCAATAAATCCACAGATTAACCACTGGGACCTCATGAAATTACAAGATTTTGTACTGCAAAGGACACTGTGAATAAAGCAAAGAGGCAACCTACAGAATGGGAAAAAAAAATCTTTGCCAGCTAAATAACTGATAGAGGATTACTATCTAGGATATACAAAGAACTCAATAAGAAATCAAACAAGCCAATTAAAAAATGGGCTACGGAGCTAAATAGAGAGTTCTCAAAAGAAGAAATATGGATGGCATATAAGCATCTAAAAAAAAAAAGTTCAACATCCCTAGTCATCAGGGAAATGAAGATTAAAGCTACATTGAGATTCCATCTCACTCCTGTTAGATTGGCCACCATCATGAAAACAAATGATCATAAATGCTGGTGGGGATGTGGAAAAAGAAGAACCCTTCTACACTGTTGGTGGGAATGCAGTCTGGTCTAGCCATTGTGGAAATTAGAGTGGAGGTTCCTAAAACAGCTAAAAATTGATCTACCATATGACCCAGCTATAGCACTCCTAAGGACTCATCCCATTTCCTTACACATACATGGTCAACCATGTTTATTGCCACTCAACTCATAATAGCTGGGAAATGGAACCAGTGAAGATGTCCCTCAACTGATGAGTGGATAATGAACATGTGGCACATTTATACAATGGAGTTCTACTCAGCGGTAAAGAAAAATGAAATTATGAAATTTGCAGGAAAATGGATGCATCTGGAAAGGGTTATACTAAGTGAGGTAACCCAGGGCCAGAAAGCTAAGTGCTGCATGTTCTTCCTCATATGTGGATCCTAGGTACAGATGATTGGGCTTTTGCATGAGAATGAAAATACTTAGTAGCAGAGGCCAGTAAGTTAAAAAGGAGATATAAAGGGAAGAGAAAGGAAGGGAAGAGGGCACTTATTAGTTTGGTATTGTATATATGTAAGTAGAAGAATAGATTAACAGGGGTGAAAAGGCCCAAAGTGAGGTCAGGGGAAGAGATTGAGTAAAGGAAAGGTGGAGGGAGGGTTAATCAAAATCTAAAAGTATGCAAATAAATCACATGGAATCCTCTGGTTTCAGACAATGGAACACTCAGGATTCATAGATCATTGTTAGAAAATTTTCAGTGCCATGGATGGGATACCTCTAGTGAGTTTTTGGCCAGGGAGGTCTCTGATGCCCCTCAAACATTATAGGCCATTGTCAAGGCCCTTGGTTTCCCATCATGAATAAATGGTAAGACCCTATTGCTGAAGACTCCACATACTTGTGCTGCAAGGCCACTGAGAAATCCTGCTGGAACTGAGCTGATAACCTCCTCCATGTAGACCAGCTGATAGAAAGCTAGAAGAAGCCATTCTACATGTAGCTCAATGGGAGAAAGAGATACAAACCACCAGGGAATATACTCAGCAGTGGACACTGTAAGCCTTACAATTGGCCAGCCAGCCCAAATGAGCCAATGGAAGCAATAGTGGTACATCTGTCATGGTGGAAACCAACTTCCCTCCAGTTGGACTGGAGGCCCACTCCATGGGGGTAAATACATCCCTGATACTGAAAACTTAAAACAGGGGTAGTCATGATCCCTAGGAGTGTAACATCTGCTGATGTCTGGAAAAATGTATATACTATGCTTATAAAACTGCCCAGTAATCACTTCTCTTAATATTTATCCCCTTATATTAACTCTACTCTCACTTTGGGTAGAGAATCTTCTCTTTTCAGATGGCAATGACTTTGGGGTGACTCAAAAGGTATCATAGTGCTGGAAAGAAGTGACTGGAGTAATGAATAACATCTTGATCACACCTTCCAAGGCTCAGGGTCTAATGTGGAAGAGGTCCAGAAAGACTGTAAGAGCCAAAGGAAGGGTAGGACTCCTTACAACATGCTCCCTCCAGACATAAACTTTCCTGGATATCCATGACCTCATAGTGCCTGACACTACCTACACAAGACCATCATAAGAGAAGGAAAAGACCATGACATCAAAATGAAGAGAGACTGAGATGGGGAGGGGATATGATGGAGAATGGAATTTCAAAGGGGAAAGTGGGAGGGGGGAGAGAGGGTATTACCTTGGGATACTTTTTATAATCCTGGAAAATGTTTTAAAAAATTGAGGGAAATAGGCATAGTTGATATTAATTTTTAAAATAAAGAGTATGAAGTAAGAAAAATATGTCATTGCCATAATTTATAAGTAAAGCTGTTTTATATAGATATATAGATCAGAATATTAATTCTGCAAGTATGAAATAAAAAATGAAGGGTGAAAATCTGGGTTCATTGAATGTACTATGTGATAGAGAGCCTGAAGATCCAGGAGGAGGGCAAGCCAAGTGTAGGACTGTGGCTTTGACCCTCAGCTGCAGTGACATTCAAGAGAAATAAAGAGGCAGACAAAGGGTTAGGTAGATGGAAATGGATTACTTTCTCAACTGGACTAAGAAAGTTTAATTTATAATTAAAAGTAAATGTTTGATCAAAAATACAGGTCCGTGGGCTGGATAAATTGCTCAGCAGTTAAAACACTTGCCTGAAAAGCCTAAAGACCCAGGTATCCAGAATCCACATAAGCGAGATTCACTTAGGAGAAGCATAACCAGGGGAGCCCTGGGATGAGACCCTGAGAGCACATGCATGACTGCTATGTCCCCTGTGAGCCAACCTAAGTCCTGCCTAAAGACCCAGACACCACTGACACAGGAAATGAGCCAATGAAAAAGTCGCAACACAATGCCAAACAATGAAAGGACCAATGGGATATTGGGGAAGGGTTATATAGAGATGTTGTTTGCCTCAATAAAGGAGTCTACTTTCAGCTTCTCACCTGACTCCCGGAGTCTGTGCCATTGACTCTGTTGTCTTCTTATTTCCACCCCCAAGGGCTGTTCAGGGGGATCCAGCAACAGCTGGCACCCAACGTGGGACTCCTTATCCATGCAGGCACGGGTTCTGACCTCACATCTTGGGTCCTGATTTTTACTCCCTTTTGCTTGCTATACTCCACTGGCAACCTCCCGGTTGCTCTTCCTGTCTCTCAGCTTGAAGTAACAACCCCTACTTGGTGATTTTTTGATAAGCTGGCCCTTTTTGTGTTCCATGTTCTTTGCCCCTCCAAGGTGAGCAAGGCAGCCTCTATTTGCTTTTCTCTCCGTGTTTGTCCATCTGAACGTTAGGGAGGTACATTCTTCATGATCAGTTCACCCGGTGTCTCCAGAGAAGGGCTGATCCTCCAGGAGATGGAACCCCAGAGTGGTCACCCAAGTGGCCCTCCTCGATGGAAGCACTGTGTGGGCATATGGCCATGGCCTAACGAATGGAAGTCCCCCGCTAAGCACAAGACACTCGGGTCCAACACACTTCTTGTCTCTTCTGCTTTCGCTTTGCCTATGAGATGGACAACCTGTCATCATTCTGCAAGGAGCCCCAGGTCAGGGCTCTCAAATCCCTTCTTGTAACTCAGGGACTAAGGTTAAGTCTGCAGAATTGGAGGATTTTTGGAATGAGGCTGTGATACTGGCACCCTAGATCTCTCCCGAGAACATGTGGGACCCAGACTTATGGATGAGGGTTCTCTTCCTGGCCAGGAGCATGAAGTTGAAGTTGGCTGGGGGATTGCTCCCCTGCCTCTTTCGTCCCATTCTCCTTGCCATCACAGCAAGTTTGAAGTCTCCTGAAGAAGTCATAGCTGCCACAGCACCAGCACCAAGAAGTGGCAAAAAAAAAAAAAAAAGAAAGAAAGAAAGAAAGAAAGAAAGGAAAGAAAAGAAAAGAAAAAAGAAAAGGTCACATGTAGCTATGTGGTGGTGAACTAAAGTTTTACATAAACAATGCCATACTTTGTTATGTGATATCATAAATATAATTACTCAGTTTATGTTCTAGGTCAACTTCAATTTACATAGAGGATTATTGAAAACAATGGAATTCTCTCTGAAGTGATAAGTTATCAGGTGTTAAAGAAAAGATTGTAATGTTCTATTACTTAAAAGGAGGAAGCAATTGACCTTACTTGAGGGCAAGCCTGCCTTAAGATAGCAACAAAATTTGCCTTAGTTACTCCTAATAAAATAATTGCCAAGTGCTATTGGTATTAATGACATAAAATTGTCTTTAGATTGCTTGTTAGTGAGTAATAGGATTAATCAATTTGGTGTAGTTTTTCTTAATAGCCTTATAAGAAAGATGTTTAATAATGGGGTGAGATGAGTTGATTGAAGGAACTGGGAAGGAAATTTTCAATGTTGGGACATAGAATGCTCATTAAAAATGCTTTGTGAGTAGTACATAGAATGTTAAAGTATGTGTATAAAGATGTGCGTGTGTAGGAAAGAATTTTCAGGCTAAACCTAAATACCATGCCTAAAGTTAGAGATTTTTCAACTGTTTATAAAAACTTAAACAAAAAACTTACTTTATTTTTAGGCTAAAATATGTTGTGTTAGCATGCTTAAACTTATCAAATTTAAGTTATGGGTAAAACATAAAATTGTTTTATGTTAATAAATTTATATGGTACATAAAATCAATAGCTATGAAGATTAATCCAAAATCATTGGTTGTCAAATGGTGTCTTTTCTTTCAAAAAAGATTTAGCAAGGGTTATATTCAAATTTAGCTAGCTCTTTTGACTCAGAAAAGACCAGATTCTGCTCTAGTGTATGTAAAGTAACTGTCTTATTTCTGACATTTGAAGTCCAGTGCTTATAAAAAAAATTAACTCTAAACACACAATCCCTACTTTAGGGTATAGCCTCATGCTCAAACAATGGTCCTCGTGTGAGAAAAATGACATTCAGGTTCTGTGTTTCGGTTTCCAATTTTCTCTGGGTAATTGGTACCCACACAGGTATCTGAACTAATCAAAGCTATTTTCAAACACAGGTGCTAAGACTTTATACTATCTTACCTGTCCTTTTCTGACAATTTCTAGGTTAAATTAGTTTGTAAATTGTAAGGAGCCGTGCAGATGCTATTACAAGATGGCGCCGGTTTCTGGTTTCTTCTTGGTCATAGTTGAAGTAAATAAGCACAGTGCTCATGTTCACTTACACAAGCGACCTGGTGTGGGCAGATGCTAATGAGGTATCCAGGGAGTAACCAATCACTGGCGGTCACATATCCTTTGGTAACAAATCATTAGTGGACATGCAGTCAAGAACCCTATATAACCCGTGGTCTTTCCTGGTTCGAGGTCTTCGCATCTAGCAGCTTGGCAGTCCCCAATAAAGTGTGTACAGAAGAATCCTGATTATGGCGTCTTCCTTGCTGGCGAGGTGGGCACGACAAGTGGTGCCGAGACCCGGGAACAAAGACATCTTGCACCAGCGAAGTTCCCTGTTTTTAGGAGGATTCAGAACTGACACACGGGACAGACGGATCCGGACTTTTTTCTGAGAGGTATGCTGCCCTGGGGGGTTGATCCTATTGCTATGATTTTCTTCTTGCCCTGTGTGCTCATTAAAGTGAAAGAGGGCCAGAGGACTTTAGCGGAACATCAGGACAGTATGTCAGAAACAGAAACAAGGGAACAAAAAGGAAAACAGAATAAAAGGAAAGAACAAAATGTAATGAAGGTTAGTGGTAAAAAGAAAACTAAGCTTAAAGATTTAGAAGGTAATAATTTGTATCCTTTATTAAGTGAATTCAAACATTTACATGTGGCAAGCTCATCAAGTTCTGAGACTGCTTCTGTAAGATCTTTTAAATCCTCAGACAGTGAAGGGGAGTTGGACTTGTATGATGAGGCTGTGTTAGAGGAGGAAGCTGCCAAGTATCAGGCTGAGAGATATCGCCCTGACCCGTCTGTTGTGCCTTCTGCCCCACCCTAGGACTGGGTTTTTCCTAGGGGCCATTGAGGATGCTTTGCCCATACCCTGGGTGGCGGAGGCACCTGTGTGGGTACCCCAATGGCCTCTCACCTCCGAGAAATTAAGAGAAGCAAAAGAACTTGTGCAGGAACAATTAGAGCAGGAACATTTAGAATCCTCACAATCACCCTGGAATACTCCTATTTTTGTGATCAAGAAAAAGTCAGGAAAATGGAGACTTTTACATGACCTGAGAGCTATTAATACTCACATGCAAATTATGGGACCTATACAAAAAAGTCTGCCCTTATTGTCAGTTCTGCCAAAACACTGGGAACTTATTATAGTGGATATTAAAGACTGTTTATTCTCCATCCCTTTGCATCAGAGTGATAGACAAAGATTTGCCTTTACTTTACCATCTGTCAATCATGAGGAACCTGATGCCAGATATCAGTGGAAGGTCCTGCCACAAGGCATGGCCAATAGCCCAACTATGTGTCAATTGTTTGTTTCTCATGCCATTAAGCCAATAAGACAACAATTTCCAAAAATAAAAATTTACCATTACTTGGATGATATTTTATTATGTGGGTAATCTGGAGAGGACCTAAAAGTAGCTTATTCGAGATTAAATGAATCTTTAAAATTAAAAGGTTTAATAATTGCTCCTGAAAAGGTACAAGAAGGAGTAATAGGTAGTTTCTTAGGTACAAAAATATATCCTGATAAAATTACCCCTCAAAAGGTCACAATCCGTAGAGATCATTTAAGAACTTTAAATGATTTTCAAAAATTATTAGGAGACATTAATTGGCTTAGACCTTTTTTGAGGATTTCCACATCTGAGTTAAAACCTTTGTTTCAAATTTTAGAAGGAGAAGCTCACATTACTTCTCCTCGTAATCTTAACCCTGAAGCTATTAAGGTATTAGAAAAAATAGAAAAGGCTATACAAAGTTCTCAGTTAATTAGAATAACGGAAGATCAACCTTTTTCGCTGTGTATAATACAATCATCCTTGTTACCCACTGCTGTTTTGTGGCAGGATGGACCTCTGTTATGGGTCCATTCTCATTCCTCTCCAGGAAAAGTTATTGGACATTATCCTACGTTAGTTGCAGAGCTTGCTTTAAAAGGACTTCAACTAGCCATCACACATTTTGCCAAATTTCCTGAAACAATCATTGTTCCCTATACTACATTTCAAGTTCAAACTCTCTGTGCCACTATTGATATGTGGGCCATTTTAAGATGCACCTTTTCTGGAGAAATAGATAACCATTATCCTAAACATCCACTATTACAGTTTGCTCTCACTCAAGAAATAATTTTCCCTAGGATTACTAGTTCTCAACCTCTTTTAGGAGCTATAGACATTTATACTGATGGATCAAAGACAGGTCTGGGGAGCTATGTTATTGACCAAGTGCCAGTACAATTACAATTTAATTTAACTTCCCCGCAATTGGTGGAATGTGCAGTAGTTGCTTTGGTGTTGCGACAATTTTCAAGACCTATTAATATTATCTCAGACTCCCATTATGTTGTAAATGCTGTTAAACAATTAGAAGTTGCTGGACCTATTAATGCTAAAAGTAAAGTAGCACATATCTTTCATGATATTCAAAATTCTATCAGAAATAGGTGTCATCCCTTTTTTATACAACATATTCGAGCTCACACTCTGTTGCCTGGCCCTATGGCTAGAGCTAATGATTTGGCTGATGTCGCCACAAAACACCTGTTTTGGGTTGCAAACAGGTACGAAGCTGCTGTAGATTTTCATAAACTGTATCATGTTCCTGCTCAAACCTTAAGATATAAATTTCAGCTAACTAGAGCTGAAGCTAGAAATATCGTACTCCAATGTCCTAATTGTACAGAGTTCAGACATACTCCTTGTCTGGGCGTTAATCCTCGAGGCTTGAGCCCCTTACATTTGTGGCAAATGGATGTAACTCATATTCCTGCTTTTGGAAAAATGAAATATGTTCATGTCTCTGTGGATACTTACTCTGGTATTATACATGCCACGGCCCTTGCTGGGGAAAAGGTGTCCCATGTCATCACTCATTTCTTGGAGGCCTGGGCTGCTTGGGGAAAACCCTACAGTCCTAAAACAGACAATGGTCTGGCCTATACTTCAAAGACTTTTCAGCAATTTTGTCAACGCTTAGGTGTAGAACACAAGACAGGACTACCTTATAACCCACAAGCACAAGGAATTGTGGAACGTGCTCATGGTACACTCAAGACATATTTATCTAAACAAAAAGGGGGAATAGGCCCCATGACGTTGGGACCTAAAGGAACTATTTCCCTAGCTCTTTTTACACTTAATTTTTTAAATTTGGACGTGATGGGTAGGTCAGCAGCAGACAGGCACTGTCTGCTACCATCACCAGTTTCAGAAAAAATAAAATGGAAAGATGTTATATCTAATCAATGGAAGGGCCCGGATCCAGTTTTAATAAGATCCAGGGAAGCTGTTTGTGTTTTTCCACAGGATCAAGATAATCCCATTTGGGTTCCTGCCAGACTGACGCGAATGGTCAAAGAGAGTCCTGAAAAGGATGAAGATCGTGATTGCTGTGCTGATGATATTACCCCTGTTCAACCTGCTGGGGATATGGACAGAACCCCATTGGGGAATACTCTCAGTATTCCCAAAACCTCTACCTGTAATGCATGACTTCTATTAATGCACAATTAAGAGGAGGGTTAATGATTGTTAATCAAAGAATTGATTTAGTGCAAGAACAAGTTGATACTTTATGGCAATTGGCACAATTGGGATGTGAATGGAAAATGTCTGGATTGTGTATAACCTCTGTTCAATATCATGATTTCACTTATGCTGCAAATCTGTCACACCAACTATCACATTATTTGCTTACTAACTGGACTACTGAATTTGATCAATCTGTACGAGAACTTTGACTTGCTATTACCCATGTGAATTCAACAAGAGTGGACTTGTCTTTGGCTACGGGATTATAGGACTGGATACAGAAAGCTACCCTCTATTTGAAGGAATGGGCTGAAATGGGTTCCATGATGCTGTTGATGATTGCTGCTACAGTCGGATGTCTTTGGTGTTTCTGTAAGATGCAAAGTCAAAGACTCAGAGACAATGCCATGCTAGTGCAAGCATTTGCTGCACTGGAAACAGGACATTCACCTAATGCTTGGTTGATAACTCTGAAACAATAATGAGCTGAGGCCACGGATTGGTGTTTACCCTGGGCCTCTTTGGTAATTGCCTGATGTGCCTGTGCGTAATTTTACAATTGCTCCTCTGTTAAGCTGTCTTGTGGCCTTTGCACCCTGAGAGCTTGTTCTCATTGCACCACATTAGGCATAAGACTTCTAGTTTTATTTCACACTCAGCCTTTGCACATCCCTGAGGAATAACTCATTGCACGGGATAAGGTGAGTTGTGAGTTTTCCAAGGCCTTATAACCTTGCTCGCCTGTTGCCAGAAGTGGGAAAGGCTAGATCGGTGATTTGGTCTCTTGGTGTCTAGATGATAAAAAAGGGGGAGATGTAAGGAGCCATGCAGACGCCATTACAAGATGGCACCGGTTTCTGGTTTCTTCTTGGTCACAGTTGAAGTAAATAAGCACAGTGCGCATGTTCACTTACGCAAGCGACCTGGTGTGGGCAGATGCTAATGAGGTATCCAGGGAGTAACCAATCACTGGTGGTCACATATCCTTTGGTAACCAATCATTAGTGGACTTGCAGTCAAGAACCCTATATAACCCGTGGCCTTTCCTGGTTCGAGGTCTTCGCATCTAGCAGGGTGGCAGTCCCCAATAAAGTGTGTACAGAAGAATCCTGATTGTGGCATCTTCCTTGCTGGTGAGGTGGGCACGACAGTAAATCAATTAGTACTATTTTTAAGACTGATAACAGGTTCTGCCTGTATTTATAAATGTTATATATTTAAGGTGTGAGATGTGCCTACTTTCTATACCTCACATATATGGCTTATGCTGCCACAGTACAACAAAACTTTTAAAGATTGGACAAAATGATTTTAGAAGCCCTTGTGCCATTCCTTAACTAAATCAATTTCAGAAATGAAATGTTCTGTAAGAAACTATGTGACCCTTCCTGGGTTATTACATATGTTCTTATGGGTGGGGTTATTTTGTTTCTAATTGTTCTCCTTAAGTGTCTCCTACAGCATGTGTCACGCCAACCCACCACCAATAAGTCTACACTCCAGGTACTCATGGCTCTTGAACATCCTAATTGTGGTCCGCCTTGTGATGTCATTTGGGCCTGGCTCACGGAAATCCATGAAGCCTCTATGTAAATTGCCCTCCCAAACATTCTGGCATGTCTTCCAGAGTGATCATCTTTCCAAAGTTGGCAGTCCAAGACGGGTAATGTCCTCTTGGGTTGGGTCAACCTAAGAAAGGACATGAATTAAAGATTCATGTGCAATGATGGGTAAGGCTTAAACTTGAAGAGGACAACCTAAGACAGCCAGGGTCCATCATGCTGGGTGCCCTCCGAGGTGGGAGTAATAAAACCAGAGCATTGGGCTCAAGCTCCCATTGGAATGCCAAAAGAAACAAAAAAAGGGTGGATACATAGGGGAAGCATAGCCAGGGGGCCTCTGGGACTAGGCCCTGAGATTACAGTACATGCGTGACTGCTACTTCCCCTGTGAGCCAAACAAAACCTTTCCTAAACACCTGGACACCACTTACACAGGAAACAAGCCAATAAAAAAGGGACAACACAGGGCCAAACAATGAAAGAACCAATGGGAAGTGGGGAAGGGGTATATCCAGATGTTTGTTTTCCTCAATTAATGAGTTTGCTTTCAGCTTCTCACCTGACTCCTGGAGTCTGTGTTGTTGACTCTGCACCTTCTTACCCCTACCCCTAAGGGCTGTTTGGAGGGGGATCCAGCAACAGTGCACATTGCGGCACATGCATCTGGAGTTTGTTTGCAGTGACTAAAGGCCCTGGAGTGCCCTCTCCTTCTGTCTCTCTGTCTGTCTCCCTAGTAAATACAATAATACAGATTAGTGATAGTTTGTTATCTTGTGGTAGTTTTTTGAAAACATATTTTTAATTTTCTAAAATATTTTATTTATTTATTTTAGGGAGAGGGAGATAAAGAAAGAAATAATAGGCAAGCCAGGGTGTCTAGCAACTGCAGACAAATTTGAGGCATGTGCCACCTTGTGCAGTTGGCTTACTTGGGTTCTGGTTTATCAAACCTGTATCCTTTGGCTTCACAGGCAAGTGCCTTAACCACTAAGCCATCTCTCCAGCCCTTAATTTTTTTTAAGACGTTTTCCTTTGTTTTTGAAGATAAAAATCTATAGTAGGCATTGTCCAGCCATGTTTAGACCATCTATCCTAAGCCTAGCTGACTGCAAAATTTACAACTCACACAGATGCCAGAAACAGTTCTCCAAAATTGAATTCTTCTGTCAATTACTTGTGAAAACATTTCAATGGGAATCACATGAAACTGACTATACACCATCACTATATGCTTGTAAAGGTTAAATATGAAAAAAATGCATCAGTTTTGATGGAGTCTTTGCTGATACACAAGGCACTCAGGTCTCCAACAAATACCAGAAGTCCTCTCATATCACTACCCCATAGATGCTATTGATGACAAACAGTGAGATGTCATCTTTCCAGATATGATTGACATGAAAAGGCACCTGAAGATGACAGAAATGGATAATGTTATGAAGGACAGTTTAGGTGTTATAGGACCTGCTGTGTCTGGGTAGGCTCAAGGAAGAGGCTTTCTGTTTCTGGAGCAAGGCATTTATGCCATGGATAAAATTTACTTTCTGAGTTCTTAGACTTTATTTCCACATGCAGATAATGCTTCTGTTTGTGCAACCCTTGTCTCCCTATTTAAATACCTCTCCCTTCTTGTCCTTAGCCATTTATGAAAGTCTTATAATTCCAGATTTTAGATTCTGTGATCCATTTCTACATACACTATTTTTTGTTTGTTTACAACATGTGACTCTGAAACAGGAATCTTGTCAAGTTACTAGACAGCTCTCTTTCCACCTAACTACCTAACTGCTTGAGTCACACCACTAAATGCTGGCAGATCAGCCTGAACACTGACAGTGATGCTATTGCCTATTTACTATTGCCTGGAGAGTAAACAGTCCACCTGAACTACTATGGAACTCTAATGCCCATAAACAATTTTAGAAAACTGAAATTTTCCAAAATGAAAACAACTCAAGTAAAAAAGATTTTGAGCAAAAGCATATTGGAAAGAAAGCCTATTTCCTAGAAAAAGGATGTTATATTTCTCAAGCAGTGGAGCCATTTAAAGAATAGTGTGATCTGCCCAAGGGTAATGAGAGCATACACTTTTCTGTTGTTTGAATTTATGTTAGCAGAAAAATATGCCTAAATTTTTTTTCTTAAGTGTTGTTTTTTAAATTTATTTTATTAGATATGGACATTTTTGTATGTAAACAACACATGTTGGTACCATCCTTTCCTTGTCCCTTTTCTGAAGAAGCTTTGCTCATTGTGGATGCAGGCCAACTAGATGGGGAATGTGGGTCATGTATTATGGGGGCAAAAGTCAGTTATGGGGGGAGAGGCAATGTCTCTGTAAAAATATCCCAACTTCTGGCTCTGACAATGTTTCCACCTTATCTTCTGAAAAATTACCTGAGCCATGTTGGGTGCATTTCTAAGTCTAATTCAGTGATGGGCTGTTAGGAGACTCTGGATCTCTGCTTTGGTAGGTGTTGAGTGTCATCAGTATCTATCTCTTTCACCCTTCTTCCGATACCAGATTCACTAATTCGCTCATTTCCCCAGTTCATCTGTGGTTTCGGCTGTGGCTGGGGGTGGAGTGCTCTGGGTCATTTATCTCCTCATGTTACACTCCCATCTGCAAAAGAGAAGCAAATTCTCTAAAGGAGAATGAAAGCACCAGTTAAATGGAATCACTGTTATTAAGTTAGAGATAATTTAAAGGGTGTAGACCCTCCTATAGCCCAAGATTAGTGGGAGCTTGACAATGGAAAGCAGAATCTTTATCTGGATATGATTCTGACTTGTTTCCTAGTTCCAGATATGGTTTTATTTCCACTGAGCTGATCTGTTAGCCAATCCCAAAGCAGTTGATTACTCACCATGGTTGTGTGCCACTATTGCACTTGTGTAAGCATCATGTCAGGTTGTTTGCTGCTGAGTCACTTGATCTAGCTTTAAGTTATTGTGATCTGACATGTACATGGAGTTACTTCAATTTTCCTCACTTTGTGGAGGCATGTTTTATGGCCTAATGTATGGTCAATTTGGGGGACAGTTGCATTGGGCTGCTGAGGAGAATGTGTATTATGTAGAGTTGGGGTGAAAAGTTCTGTTGATATCTCTTATGTTTAGTTGATCTATAATGTTGTTGAGGTCTATTATTTCCCTGCTTATTTTCTGCTGGGATGATCTGTCTATTGATAATAGTGGAGTATTGAAGTCTTTAACTATGATGGTGTTGGTGTTTATTTCTGTTTTATTGTCAAGTAAATTTTGCTTTATAAACTGTTGTATGCTTGTGTTTGGTACATATATATATTCATGATTATGATGTACTCATGTTGGATCATTCCCTTGATAAAAACAAAGTGGCTTTATTTGTCTTTGTGTTTATGTTTGAAGTGTATTTTATTAGGTATTACTAAAGCAACACCTGTTTTTTACTTTCCATTTGCTTGAAATATCATTTTCTAATCTTTCACCCTGAGGAGTTGTCAATCTTCAGTGGTGAATTGGGTTTCTTGAAGACAGTACATATATGGGTCCAATTTTTTGATCCATCCTGATAACCTGTGTCTTTTGATGGGTGAATTAAGGTCAAAAATATATAAGGTTATTAATGTGATGTTTGAATTTATCCCTGTCATGATGAGGTGTTTTATGGAATTTAATGTTTTATTGTGTTTTATACTCTTTTGAACCTGGTCTATTTTTGTTATTGTGAGCATCTAGTTGGCTCTTGAGATTGGTTGTTTGATGCTTCTGTGTGGAGTATTCCTTCAAATATTATCTGTAGGCTTGGCTTTGTGTTCATATAATTATAGTGTTGTCTTTTATTTTATGGAAAGATTTTCTTCTACCATCTATTATAAAGGGTACTTTCTCTTGGTACACTAGCTAGGGTGGGAAGCCCTAGACATTTTTAGACTTTGAGGTGTTCCATACCAGGCTCTTCTGATTTTCAGGGTTTCCATTCAGAAATCTGACAGGATTGCCTTTGTATGATGTGAATTGTTTCTCTCTTTATGCTTTTAACATTTTATGTTTTCATTGTTGACAATTTTAACTATGTTGTGTCTTGGTGAGTTTCCTCTTTGGTCCTGTCTGTTTGGTGTTCTGTGGGCTTCTTGCATATGGATGGGCCTCTCTTTTGAGAGATTTGGAAAATTTTCTTCAATAATTTTGTTGAATATGTTCTCTATGCCTCCAGCTTGGATTTCCTCTCCTTCTGGTATACCCATGATCTGGATGTTTGGTCATTTTAGGCTGTTCCACAGTTCCCTCATACTCTGTTCACTTGACTTTTTTTTTTTTTTAAGTTAGCAAAGTTTTTGGCCTCCTGATCAATTTCTTCTGTCTTTTCTTCCAGGTCAGATGGTCTGTCTTCCACATGAGTAACTCTGTTGGTGAAGGTTTCCAGAGAGGATTTTATAATTTCTATTTGATTTTTGTTTTCTATTGTGTTATTTTGCATCATGCCCATCTGTTTTTTTTTTTAGGTATTATTTCAATTTGAATTCTGATTTTCTTGATGTTTCCTGAAATTCATTCTTGAATTTTATCAAGTCTTTATTAAGCTTAATCAACCAGTTGTTGAGATCTTCCATTTCTTGACTAACCTTCAATTTTTCCATATCTCTTTGGAGGGTTCCAACATTTGCTTCCATCAATTAAGCCTATTATCAAAAGCTGGATGCTCCAGGAGACAATTCTGTTTAATTTAATTGATAAAATTGTTGGTTCTTTGATGGTTTGCTTCCAGTTCAGTGATTGTTTAGATCATGGTCTCATTGGTTGTTGGGTTGTCATTTGAGGAATGAATTTCTATTGATTTACCTATGATTTCATTGGAGACTTCCATTGACTAGGCATCTTCAGTGGAGATCCCTCCGTTTTTTGACTTTTATTGGCTTTTTAAGCATTGTTGCCTATCCATTTTAGGGAGACTCTTTATTTTACTAAGGAGGAAGCAATTTTTTCTCCTTTGGCCCATGCACCTCTGACTCTGGTGAACAGGAATGCTGGTACCCAGTGGCCAGTCAGAATACCAGAGCAAAATTCCTCATTCCATAGCCCATGCAGGGAACAGGCCTCCCCAAGCAAGGCACAATGAGACCTTTCAGGACTGGGAGGAACTGTAGGGCCTGGGAGACTGGGATCTGGCCTACTCACTCCACAGTGCCATGCCTGTGCACACACTATTCATGCAGGGAACCCAGAGCAGGGTGCTGGGAGAAGCCAAGAAACAGAGTCTGGCCTACGCACTTCACACCCTGTGACTTCTCATCTTTTTTGCCTTATTGACAGTAATGTCACCACACATGGTCATAATTGTATACACTATTATACTTTCTGACTTCTAGAATAGCACATTTTATAAAATATTTTGCAACACACTAATTAGAATTGAGACAGGGTAGGCTTAAAGAGATAGGATCAGGAGAATGCCTACATAGCAGTAAGTAAAATGATTTGGATATAGTTTCCTTTATTAAAAAGTTATTAAATTTTTAATATTCAAATGTGCATTTTGAAACCATTCAGTATTGAATGTAGAGTAGCATGTAATTTATTCTCAAAGTGCCTTATGGAAAGTTCTTGGGTGTGTTGAAACTGGAGTTTAGTTTCCCACAGAAATGTGACTGTAAATATAAATCAAATCTGTTTAAAAGAACTTCATTAAGTACTTTATTCATATGCCTCTCAAAGACTTGTCAGTAATGTCTCTTATAAGTATTCAATTCAAATCGACCAGCTCAGAAATTCCAAATGCCAAAAGCAGAGGTTTGATTACAGATATGTGGGTTGTATCTTCCCCACAGGCTATTGGACTGTATGGTCCAGGAGTGTGAACTCTGGTGTGTGTGTGTGTGTGTGTGTGTGTGTGTGTGTACATGTGCACAAACTGATGTCATAAGTCAGAATTGTATGAATTTAGTATGTTTTTGGCAACATGCCTGGCAGTCCTGAAAGTGAGTGGCTTTCTATTATCTCTTTACAACAAATCAGATAAGGGGTAAAAAGTTACACATATTTATCATTACCTGAAGGATGTTGATTACTTGTTTTTTGCTAATAATGTGACAATAATGATATGTCATTCTTACTTTTGGGTACAGAATCATTTTAAAAACAATCCCTTTGAAGTTTATTATTAAGTGGTGAATAGTCTATCAAAATATATTTAAATTTGTTTTGTGTTAAAGTAATAAAATATGTTAATATATAAGTCTATTTTTTTAAAATTTTTTATTTATTTATTCGAAAGAGACAGACACAGAGAGAAAGACAGATAGAGGGAGAGAGACAGAATGGGCACGCCAGGGCTTCCAGCCTCTGCAAACAAACTCCAGACGCGTGCGCCCCCTTGTGCATCTGGCTAACGTGGGACCTGGGGAGCTGAGCCTCGAACCGGGATCCTTAGGCTTCACAGGCAAGCACTTAACTGCTAAGCCATCTTTCCAGCCCATAAGTCTATTTTTAAAGACAGAAAAAAGTTAGATCACATTAGGAAAACAACACAAATTCCTTTACACAAATGGAATGACACAATTTGTTTTCTGTATCATTAAAAACAAACAAACAAACATAGTAATCTAAAGGATTGTTGCTCTTCTTTCCTTAAGAAATAAAGCCATTTATCTTTTCCCCTATTTAATAATATATGATGAAACCAATGCTTCAGAGAAAGCACAATCTTTGCTATTATCTGAATTTTACCTGGCTACTGTGTTTAGATTTTCAATTTTCCTTCCCTTTCTCCTTGCCAGTTCTGAGGAGAGTGCTCATCTGCCTCACAATATGGTGAAACCATGATCATTGGCCAAGTATGGGTATCTCTGAGAGGCTAACCTCTCTAACTCAGGCTCTTTCCAGCTGGAAGTCCCTAGCTCTGAGAAGACACTGCAGGTTTCTGCTTAGTTACATTTTCACAAATACCACTCTGCCTATTCATAGTGAGAAAAGGGAAGCGTACCTGCTCTGTGAATAATTCCATCCATCTTCCTTTCTCTAGCCTGCTGTGTCTAATCTGCTTGACATTGAAAGCTTTCTCTTTTCTTTCTTTCTTTCTTTCTTTCTTTCTTTCTTTCTTTCTTTCTTTCTTTCTTTCGAACTTATAAGTCTTGGCAGATATTATTAAGGAAATAGTAATATGTTAATGTTTTTAATTCCTAGAGATATATATTTACTTCTAAAATATTTCACTTGTTAATTATTCTAATAAACCTGTTTGTAAAAATAATATTACATGGATCCATTCTTAAGATATAAACTTTTATAGACAGATTAAGTTTACATAAAACAAAACACTTTTTCTTTAGTAATATTTCATTCTTCATGTCTGAGCTCTACTTCAGACATTTCCTACTTAATTCTTGAACTCTTGTTCAAACACTGAAAACATTTCCTAGGGTTGCAAAGATGATTCAACTCAGCTAAATGAAGTTTGAATGTCTGTTTATACAGGATACTAAGTCATTTCTTAAACTTCAACATTAAAACAAATAGGATTTTAGACTGATGCAGCTGGTTAATGAGAAAATGTAGTCTTCTGGTTAAGTAGCTTGTCATATTAGAATTAGCTTGGAGGCATTATATAACTGCATGTTCTGGGTTTTGCTTGGATTGGCTTTGTTCTGAATAGTCAGTCATTTCTCTGGTGCAATTCTATCAGTGACATAGCTATAAGAACAAAGCAGTTAATATCATTATGTGATTAAATGATAACACTAGCAATATCCATTAACATTAGGATTATAATGAAATAAGTGCTGTACCTAATATATTTTATTTTAATGCATCATTCTGAATTTCAAATCCATATGATAGCTGCTATTTGTTTAATTACTTTTATTTTACCTACCATGTTTTGCCTTTGAATTTTATGGAAAAAATATTCTTGTCACTTCTTATGTTTTGTGTACTTAACTAAATGCTTTATCCTAATTAGGTTTCCTCTTTAATTAACTTAACTTTAAGAATTAGAGACCTTAAAAGGTTTTTGGTTAAGAAAAGTTCACTTTTGTAATTTGTGAGCAGCAAATTACTCTATCATTCAAGTTTACTGAAGAAAGGAGTGTTGGATACATCAGGATGACAGGAAAATAGGTTAAAAGAAATATGAAATCAAATGTCAAAAATTTAACATTTTATATATACATCTTTATCTAATATGAAAAAAGTTATTGTATCATTTTGTGTTTGTTTCTGAAGCTAGAAGAAAGTGAAAAACAGGAAACACTGCTGGGTAACCACTGCCCTTCTCTGCCCATAAATCATCCAAACCATAGTACAGAAAAAAATGATATGTGATATCTTTGATAATTCTCCAACTAAAACTTAGAAATAAATACAAAAACCTCTTGCTTAACATTCAATCCCACAGCATTTATCAAAAATCTGCTTTGAATAAAATTTTCAGGCTGAAAAAGAAAACACATAACCCATCTACACAACATTCAAGCTCCTGGAAGGAAACAGAGTAAACACAAAGCAGGGATCCTCATGTGATCAACACTGACAGATTCTCAGTTTTTTGTTTTTTTCTTTTTTCATCAAGGTTTTGGAGAGTTTATGGAAAAATAACAAGGAGTGGTGAAGCATGTATAAAATATCTCATGTATGGTTTTAGTATAAAGAGTTAAACTATCCCAGGGGCACAAGCAAACACAGGGCTGGAAACTTTGGCAAAGCAGAAGGAAAGGACTATAGGGTTCTTTGGAAGAAGGACTCCATCTGGTCATCCCACAGGTAGGCAGTGAGAGGAATTTAGACTTGAAAATACTTCAAATCTCAGGTGTTATTAATTAGCAACATATCTGCTAATATTTCCCACTGGCCAACCCAACTAGAAAGGTAGGAAATTTCATGGTTACATTTCTTAAGAATCTGCTACCTAGAGCCATGTGGACATGAAGATTGTCCAGTGCATCTAATGAGTAAAAACAAAGAGAAGTTCTTAAGGCATTTAGCCTCAGAATAAAATTGCAGTTAAACTGAATATCAGAAAATATCCTTCCAAGAATATAAGTGACTATATAATCCATTTTCACAAAGAATGCAACACAGATAATTTCTATTTCATTAAATAATCCAAAGGCCTATTTTCTCCATAAATATTGATGAAAGAATTTTAGGTTGTACAAGAGTGTTGTCAAGACATTTTGCAATAGGAAAATTTTAATAATTACCTGTTGCTGCAAGGTGCTTACAATAATATACAAGATTACCATTTTTTTGACAACCTAAAAATAGTAATCCAGTGAAAGGGTAACTGATTATCAAATAGCAGCTATATAGCTTGTGAATCTATGTGCGGAATTTGAGGTTTGCATATGCATAATAATGATCTCAAGTTGACAGAAGACAGAAATAAAGGGACTTGAAAAAACATCATGAGAAAGTCGTATTCTAATCAGTCCAAGCTCAGTCTTGATGTCAGGTAGCTCAAACTCTCTTGAAACATGCCATGGGGCTGGAGAGATCTCTTAGCCATTAAGGCACATGCCTGCGAAGCCAAAGGACCTGGTTCGATTCTCTAGGTCCCATGTTAGCCAGAAGCACAAGGGGTGCATGCGTCTGGGGTTCGTTTGCAGTAACTAGAGGCGCTGGCACACCCATTCTCTCTCTGTCTCTCTCTCTTCTCTCTCTCTCTTTCTCCTTCTATCTGTCTCAAATAAATAAGAATAAAATCGTTTTTAAAAAATGTGCTGTGATCACTACTCTGTGTCTCTCAGCAATGTTGCTATGATTTAAGTCTTTTTAGACTGTGAATCAATGTATCTTGTTTTTCTCTCTCCATGTTTTTAGGTCTGAGAAAACGTTTTTACAGTGATGCATTAAGGACACATTGAACATGAATGCCCAGAAGTAGAAGCATGCATACATGTGTGCACAGGTGCTTTGTAAAGGAAACTGCATACTGTGATGTTCACGGAATACAAATTTAGGTTCAAAGAGAATAAAGATTCAGAGTGAACAGTACAGAAAAATTATGTAGTGATTGGAACCAACATGAACAAAAATTACAGAGCAGAAAACAGATCTTCTAGCCTAGACAGGAAATACTATTATAGTTAAGAATGAAAATGAAATTAGATTTTACTCTCATGTTAAATCTGAGGAAAGAGATCCTCATTCCTCAGAGAGTAACTGACTCTCTTGGCTAGTGATTAAAATAAGCCTCCATGTGTTATCACTCACATAAATTATTAGTATGTCCCATATTTTGCCTGAGGTATTTCTATCTAGGATCTCTTAATAAGTGTTCTAAACAACAGCAACAAAAGAGAAATAGAACAACCTATTCATTCACTATAATTATACTGGTGTCAAGATTCCACTTTTATAAAATTTAATTCATGTAAAATTTCTCTAAGAGGTGGTGTGTATGTGTGTGTGTGTGTGTGTGTGTCTGTGTGTTAGGAATAAAATGGGGCATGCATTTTCCAACAGATTTAAGTATCATTTCATTTATTTTCTTATAATGTGATCCATAGATCACCATGTCCATTACAGCCTCTTTCTGTTTTCAGAGAGTCAAACAGGAAGTAGAAGAATGGGGAAGTGGCCTTTCTCCCTTGGGCCCACACACAAACTCAACCGCACAGTGTGAATATCTCTGCAAACTGATTACCAGAGCAGGAGAACAGTTTTACACCTGAAAACACACTGGGAAAGCATCACCTGTTCTCCCCAGGAAACCTGTCTAACAATGCTTCCATGTCATTTTGATAATGAATGTAGTTTGATAGTAATTTGTGCATTTATATTAATTTTTCAGGTTTAATGGAAATATGTTATAGATTCAATATAGGTTTTCTTAGTCTCTTTTTCAGTTAATATTCTAAACATGCTCTCTATTAGGGACCAAAAGGGATAAAAACCAATATTTTGTTTTAAACAACTATCAGATAATCTTGGACTTGTCTAGAAGGGCTTTTTGTGTGCCAAGGGCCACAATGAATGAAGAAACTGGGATACTTGCATTCTCATTTTTTGCCAAGGACAAAGTATAAACAAAGTCAGTATAAACACATATCAGAGCAACGTATAGCTTCTTTTGAAAATTATGTCTTCAAAACATTTTTCCTGATTATTTAGTTGTTTCATGAGAAGATCCAATTATGTCTACAATATTCATAACAAAATCATCCAAGTGGCAACAGTGACAAAAGCAGAAGTAACAAACATGCTTACCAGTATGCTGTGAGAGGAAGACAATTCTGAATATTTCAAATGTAAATACTCATTATTCATAAACCATCTTCTTTGGACAAGTTTTGTACATGCAAAAAAAATTAATTCTGTACACTGCTTTCATTCCCTAGGCAGGTAAATCAAAGTCTACTTCTACATTGCATGGGTTAAAAGACTAACACTGATCTCATTTTAAGAATGATTCACCAATAAAATAGAAAGCTAGACCTCCATTGTGGATGAGAGAAATGTATGCTAATTTTAGAAGGATTTATGCTCTTTTCCATAGAAGGCCTGCAGAGGAGACTAAATAGCTTTGCAATGAAATCTCATGGAGTTAGTATTGTAAAACTGAGGGCTAAAAGACACACTTATATAACCAGTTGTGTGTATCTGAACAATTAAAAAAATCTGCTGCTTTGTCTTAAAAATCCAAGCCATGCAGAACAGTATCTGAATCCAACCAATCATATCAGTGATTGGGTCTATGGATTTTATTACTGTAATATATGTTACGCTTTCTTATTGATTTAATCCAGGAAGTACAGAGTTACAAAATAACATTATTAATTAAGGCTTTTAAAATTGTATCAAATACAGTAATTAACAAATTTAAAAACTTAGCCCATGAACAAGAATTTGACTTTAGATATGCTTCTTCACTCCAATATTTATGATCTCAACCAAAATGCTACTGAATGTATGAATCACTTTACCAGCTAGGGACTTTGCTTATATGCTCATTTCCTTCCTAACAAAAGGCTACCTATATTTCCCTTTTCCTCGTTGTGCTACTAGCTTCCCTAGATCATCCTCCTTTTCTAAAATTTAACCAGTGAGGTATGCTAGATTTTATAACAAAGTATTTATGACATCATAGTATATACTATGATTCATAACTCATAAATCTCTTCAGAAGAAGGAGTACTTAGTTCTATATTCTTTCACCCCAAAGCAAGATACTTCAAAGTAGTTTTCCTAAACTTAGTACTTCCTATGGAGTCAGAAGGTGCTTTTGTAGAGATCAAATTGCAATCCATCATTTCCATTGGCCTATTTATTACAAAGCCATATTTTCCTTGGGTATTGATTCTGCAGGCAAGTCTACAATGTCAGGCTATTTACTAATACCACCTTTGAAAATATTGAAGTTTTTCATTATCTTTGGACAGTTAAAATATTTCATTCAATCTTGTCATTCTCAAATAGTTTAATAATTTATAATATTTTCTAGAAATCATTGGAAATAAAGTATAGCGTCCTTTGTGTAATAGAATTCAGAATATAGAAACCCAGTAAAAATGTTAATCCTAATATGTAGCATGGATCAAATGATGCATTTAAGTAAACAGATGAATACTTTATCTTAGTTTATCTTGTAACACAAAGTATTCAATATTTACATTAATTAAATCCAAACAGCTTATTTTCATTCATTCAAACTTATATTTAAGATTTAAACTCAGGGCTGCAGAGCTGGCTTAATGTTTAAAATGCTTGCCTGTGAAGCCAAACAACCCAGTCCACATAAGTTCAAGGTGGCACATGTGTCTAGAGTTCATTTGCAATGGCAAGGGGCCCTGGCTTTCCAATTATTTCTCACTCTTTTTTCTTTTGCTTTCTCACTTACCTGCCTCTTTATCTCTAAAAATAAATAAAATTAAATGTAAAAATTCTGGATTCTAGGTACAAATGCATAGATTTGTGTGTGAATTGGAACAAAAAATCAGTAGCAGAGGCCCATAAGCTAGAAAAAGACTATAAGGGAGGAGGAGAGGGAAGGTCTTAAGAAGATGGTGTTGTATGTATGTAAGTAGAAGAACTGTACAGGGAAGGGAAAGGCCTAAGGGAAGTCAAGGAAAGAGATTGTATAAAAGAAGGATGGGAGGGGGGAACAATCAAAATTCAAGACATTCTGAATAGGGTATATGAAAATCTACTTTCTTGAATAATGACACATCCAAAAGCCATGGAATGTTACTAGAAAATTTTCAGTGCCAGGGATGGGATACCTTCCCATGGGTTGCTGGCCAGGGAGGTCCCTGTTGCCTCCAAACCATTATAGGCTATTGCCAAGGCCCTTGGTTTCTCATGAGAAAGCGATGATAAGGCCCTGTTGCTGAAGACTTCACATGCCTAAGTGGCAAAGTCACTGAGAAATCAAGCTGGTGCTGAGCAGAAAACCATCTCCCTGCATCCCAGCCAACTGAAAACTGGAAAAAGCTGCACTGTATGCAGCCTTTTGTGAGACAGAAGTCATCAACAGTGAAAACAGTAGACATTGGAAGCCTCAAGCTTGGCCAGACAGGCCAAATGATTGAACAAATGAAACAGTGACATGTCTTCCCTTGCAGAAAACAAATGCTCTTTAATTGGACTGAAGGCCTGCTCTATGGTAGAGAATACATGTCTGGTACTGAAAACTTAATCAAAAGCCTATGGCAAGGGAGGCCATGAGCATTGGGGTATAAAGCCTACTCTTGTCTGGATAAATGCATATATTACATCAAATTTTCCTGAAAGCACTACACTTAATGTTCATATTCATATATTAATGCTATTCTTACCTCTGGTTAGAGAAGCTTCTCTTTTCAGATGGCAATGACCACTGGGATGACACAAAAGGCAACATAGCGCTGAGGAGAAGGGATGGAGCAATGTCCAGCAATGAAACATCTCATAGCCTCCAAGGCTCAGGCTCCATTGCAGAAGTGGTGGCAGAAAGAATATAAGAGCCAAAGGAAGGGTACCACTCCTTACATACAACTGTGCAGGCAGAAATTGGCCTTGATATCCAAGACCTTGCAGTGCCTAGCAATACATACATAAGACTTTCATAATAGGAGAAAACGATGGAAACATCAATTTAAAAGAGAGACTAAGGGAGAGAAGGTGGGGATATGGCAGAGTCAAGAGAGCAGAGTTATGGAGGGAAAATGGGGAGAGGAGGGAAATACCATGGTTTGTTTCTGTAAGTATAGAAGTTGTCATATATATAACTTGACCTCATACCTATAATTATGCTTCCTCTCTTTTCCTCTGTATGTTAGACTCAACTCTTCCCATATATTTTACTTTTGTCAAATTAATCTCACCATTCTTATGTGTTATCATATGTAGGAAATAAATTTGAAGACATCTAAATAAACTGAAATAAAGGTAGCATTAGTTTAACATATTCAAATATCTGGCTTAAACTCTCTTTAAGTATGTTTTTATTTACTTATTTGAGAGCAACAGACACAGAGAGAAAGACAGATAGAGGGAGAGAGAGAATGGGCGCACCAGGACTTCCAGCCTCTCCAAACGAACTCCAGACGCGTGCGCCCCCTTGTGCATCTGGCTAACGTGGGACCTGGGGAACCGAGCCTCGAACCGGGGTTCTTAGGCTTCACAGGCAAGCGCTTAACCGCTAAGCCATCTCTCTAGCCCCAGTAAGAATATTATTAACCAAAGGTTTGCAGATTATGCATGCTGTCGTTGAAATTTGTAATGATAAGGAAGATATTCAAAATGAGAATGAGATAGGAAATAATATTTTAATAATTTGGCATCCTGGTTATGAGTAGATATGATATTAGTTTTTCTTAGGTCTTATGAATGAACTACAATAATTCTATGCATAACTGATTTAATTGATGATCCCACATTTATCCCAAGCTGTCTTTGTTTCTCTTAATTCACAAAAAATAGAAATTAGTAGTTATTGAGTTTTATGGGACAAGTTATACATGTCTAGTATCATAATTTATTTCAAAATTATTAAATGAAATATTTTAATAATTTTACATTTGAAGCATTCAATGAACAGAGATGTGTGTTCATCTACATATAATTGAGAAGAAATGACAAGCCTTCAACTTAAAAAGGAGTCAGCATGAACTAAGTTGGACCAGTTTTAGTTATCTATCATTTAACACTAATAATTTCATGTGACAAGTCCTAGCAGAGCATGGTTAACCCTCACTAAGGCTGTATTTGATAACCTGGACCTGCATTTGCTGCCAGACAGAGGCAATAATGGCTGATACTAGCACCAGACAAGAAAAGCAATGTCTCAGACACATATCTGCAGAAGTAAGCAAGTATCCTCATACAGAAGTATCAAACACACACACACACACACACACACACACACACACTCTCTCTCTCTCTTCTGCAGAAAACATACTGCTCCACCATAGTCCAAGCAGCATGTCACTGATAATATAATTGGCTTTCCAGAAAACACCTATGAAAGCACAGGACATCCAGAAAATAAATTTCAGGCAAATAATGGGTAATATTTTAAGTAAGTTTTTATATGTCTTCTTCAGAATATCTTGAGTTTTGACTATCCCTCTCCCCCTCCCTTCTTTTACAAAATCTCTTTGCCTGGCTTTGTTTTTGCCCTACCTGTAATCTGTTCTGTACTTATATATACAATACCATCGTCTTAAGTCCTTCCCTCTCCTTCCTCACTTATAGCCTTTTTCTAGTTTACTGGGCTCTGCTACTGATATTTGGTTCCAGCTCACACACAAGTCTACACATTTGTAGCTAGGATTCACATGTGAGACAGAACATGGACATTTGGCTTTCTGGGCCTGAGTTACCTCACTTAGTATAACCCTTTTGAGATCCATCCATTTCCCTTCAAATTTCATTATTAAAAAAAAACAAAACAAACATCTTTATGGCTGAATATAACTCCATTGTATAAATATACCACATCTTTTTATCCATTCACCTGTGGAGGGACATCTAGGCCCATACACTTCCTAGTTATTATGAATAGAGCAACAACAAACATGGTTTGCAAGTATATCTGAGGTAGTAAGAAGAGTAAATAGGATATATGCCTAGGAGTGCTATAGCTGGATTATATGGTAAATCTATTTTTATCTGTCTCAAGAACCTCTACACTGACTTCCATAATGGCTGTACCAGACTAGATTCCCACCAACAGTATAGAAGGGTCCCCCTTTTCCAACACCCTTGCCAATATTTATTGTTATTTGTTTTCTTGATGGTAGCCATTCTGACAGGAGTAACATGGAATCTCAAAGTAGCTTTAATTTGCATTTCCCTGAGGGCTAAGGATGGAGAACATTGTTTTAGATGTTTATATGCTACCTGCATTTCTTCCAATGAGAACTCTCTATTTAGTTCCATACCCCCCCCCCTTTTTTTCAGTTTCATTGTTACCATTGTTAGCCTTATCCCTGTTCTGCCCCCTACACAGGGACCCTCCTCATTGGGGAACATGGGTTAGCCATAAGTTATGGGTGGGAGGTAATGTCTCTGTGTATGACCTAATGTGTGACTCTGAAATTCTTTCTGCCCCTGCTCTTCCATTTTTTTTAATTGGGTTGTTTGATTTCTTATTCTTCTGTCTTTGAGTCCTTTGCATATTCTGGATATTAATCCTCTGTCAGATGTGTATCTGGCGAAGATTTTATTCCATCCTGTAGGATGTCTCTTTACCCTATTCATAATATTCTTTGCTGTACAAAAGCTTTATAATTTAATGAGATCCTAGTGGTTTATTAATGGTTTGATTTCCTGAGAAATTGGGGTTAAGAAATTGGGGTGAGAAAGTCGTGGCCTATGACAATATGTAGAAGTGTTTTATCTACCTTTCCTCTAGCTATTTCAGAATTTCATGTCTGATATTAAGGTCCCTTGAATTTGATTCTTGTTCATGGAAAAAGACAAGAATCTATTTTCATCCCTCTACATACAGATATCCAGATTTCTCAGCACCACTTGTTGAGGAGGCAGTCTTTTGTCAAATGAATATTTTTGGCATTTTTGTCAAAAATAAGATGGCTGTAGCTGCCTGGATTAATATCTGAGTTCTCTATTCTGTTCCATTGATTGACATGGCTGTCTTGGTGCTGTTTTTGTGACAATGACTTTGTAATATAGCCTAAAATTGTGTATGGTGATACCACCAACCTTATTTTTGTTGCTCAAAATTGTTTTGGCTATTCAAGGATTTTTGTGTTTCCAAATTAATTTATTATTTTTTTCCTATTTCTGTGAAGAATGTCATTGGAATTTTAATGGGGCTTGCATTAAATGTGTAGACTGATTTTGATAACATTGACATTTTTATAATATTGATTCCTCCAATCCAAGAATATGGGATGTCTTTCCATTTCCTTGTATCTTTTGTAATTTCTCTCTTTAGTGTTTTGTTTTTTTAAAATTCTAATTGTAGAGATCCTTTACTTTCTTGGTTAAGTTTATGCTGAGGTACTTTATTTATTTAATTGAGGCAATTGTGAATGGGAGAGATTCCCTCATTTCATCCTCTGAAGGTTTGTTGTTAGTATATAGGAAAGCTACTGATTTCTGTTTATTTATTTTATATACTGCTGTGTTGCTAAAAGTGTTTATCAGCTCCAACAGTTTGCTGGTAGAGTTTTTTGGGTCCTTTACATATAGAATTGTATCATCTATAAAAATGATAATTTGATTTCTTCCTTCCCAATTTGTATCCCTTTTGTGTTCCTTGCCTTATTGCTATAGCTATGACTTGTAGTACTATAGTAAATAAAAGTGGGGACAGTGGATACCTTTGTCTTTTCCATAATTTACTAAAAAGACTTCAAGTTTTTTTTTTCTCCCATTTTGTTTCTGGTGGCTGTAGGTTTGCCATAATACCTTTTATTATGTTGAGATATGTTCCTTCTTTTCCCAGTTTCTCTAAAACCTTTACTAAGAAGGATATTGAATTTTGTCAAATTTCTTCTCTGCATTTATTGAGATGATCATGTGATTTTTGTCCTTCAGATCATTTATATATTACATTTGTCAGTTTGCATATGTTGAACCATCCTTGCATCTCTGGGATAAAGTTAATTTAGTAGGGTAATAATCTTTCTGATATATCCTTGTATTATGTTTGCCAATATTTTGTTTGGAATTTTTGCATCTATGTCCAAGAGTTATATTGGTCTGTCCTACTTTTTTAAAATTTTGTTATTGTCCTGTCTTTGTCTGGTTTAGGTATCAGGGTGCCATGACACTGGCTTTATAGAAAGAGTTCTGGCCAGGTGTGGTAGTGCACACCTTTAATTCCAGCCCTTGGGAAGCAGAGGTAGGAGGATTGCCATGAGTTTGAAGCCACCCTAAAACTACATAGGGAAGTCCAGGTCAGTCTGAGATAGAGTGAGACACTACCTCGAAAACCGAAAAAATTTACCAATGAGTCCATCTGGGTGTGGATATTTTTTAGTTGGGAAATTTTTATAACTATTGGGATCTCTGTATTTGTTACATGTCTATTTTAAATGTTTTTTCTCATCTTGACTTGATTTTGGTAGGCCATATGAATTAAGGAAATCATTCATTTCTTTCAGATTTTCAAACTTAGAGACATATATATTCTTAAAATATGTCCTTATGATTGTCTGAATTTCTTTGTTAAATTGTTGTAATTGTGCCTTTTTCATCTATAATTTTATTAATTTTTATCTTTTCTCTCTTCTAGTCAGATTTCCTAAGGGCTTATTGATCTTGTTTATCCTCTCAAAGAACCAACTCTTTGATTGATTATTGATTCTTTGGAATTTTTTGGAGGGGTTCCTATTTTATTAATTTCTGCCCTAATCTTTATTATTCTTTCATGTCTACTGATTTTTGGTTTGCCTTGTTCTTCTTTGTCCATGGTATTAAGGTGAAACGTTTAATTGTTTACTTTTAAACTAATTTCTTAATATACGCAGTTTGAGCTATAAATTTCCATCTTAGGAGTGCCTTCATTGTGTCCCAAAGGTTTTGGTATATTGTATTCTCATAATCATTTGATTAAGTGTATTTATTGATTTCCTTTTAATTTCTTTAATGACTCATTCATCATTCAATATAGTACTATGCAGCCTCCATGGATTTCTGTATGTTATGTAGTTTTTCTTATTGGTGTTTTGCAGTTTAATCCCACTGTGGTCAGATAGAGTAAAAGGGATTATTTCAATTTTCCTGTATTTATTTAGATTTGCTTTATGTCCTAATATATAGTCTATTTTAGAGAATGTTCCATGTGCTGCCAAGAAAAATGTATATTATGAAGCATTTGGAACGAATGTATAGATACCTGTTAGGTCCATTTGTTCCATGACATCATTTAATCTAGATGTCTCTCTGTTTATTTTTTTTTTTTTTGTCTGGATGACCCATCAATAGATGAGAGTGTGGTATTGATGTAACACACTACAATTGTGTTTGGTGTCACTGGTGACTTTAAATCTAATAGTGTGTTTTTGATGAAATGGGGAACCCCCATGTTAGGTGCAAATATGTTTAGTATTGTAATGTCCTCCTGTTGGACTATTCCTTTAATCGGTATAAAATGACCTTTTTTTAAATCTTTCTTCACTAATATTGGCTTGAAGTATATCCTGCTATACATTAGGATAGCACCTCCTGCTTGTTTCTTAGGCCCACTTGCTTGAAATACCTTTTTGCCATCCTTTCTCCCTAAGACTATGCCTATCTTTTATTGAGAGACGAGTTTCCTGGAGGCAACAAATGGCAGGATCCTGCCTTATAATCCAGTCTGAAAGCCTGTGTTTTCGGGTTGAGGCATTAAAGCCATTGATAATAGAAGTTATCATTGAAATGTATGCATTTATTCTCACCATTCACCTTACTTTTTTTTTTTAATTTTTTTTCATTTATTTATTTGAGAGTGACAGACAGAGAGAGAAAGACAGATAGAGGGAGAGAGAGAGAATGGGCGCGCCAGGGCTTCCAGCCTCTGCAAACGAACTCCAGATGTGTGTGCCCCCTTGTGCATCTGGCTAACGTGGGACCTGGGGAACCGAGCCTTGAACCAGGGTCCTTAGGCTTCACAGGCAAGCGCTTAACCGCTAAGCCATCTCTCCAGCCCTCACCTTAGTTTTTAATACTTCCTATTTTTCATTTACTGCTTGTGTTAACTGGTATTTGAGTATCGTATATTTTTCCTGTTTCCTCCTGTGTTTTTTTTTTTTTTTCTCTCTTCAGTATGAAAAATTCCTTCAAGCGTTTTCTGTAGAGCTGGTTTAGTTGTCATAAATTCTGTTGGCCTGTTTTTGTAGTGGAAGGTCCTTATTTCTCCATCAATTTGGGTAGATAGCTTTGCAGGATAAAATAATCTTGGTTGACAGTTTTTATTTTTCAGAACTTGGAATACATCATTCCAAGCTGTTCTGGCTTTTAAGGTTTGTGATGAGGTAGGAGGATCACCGTAAGTTTGAGGCTACCCAGAGACTGCATAGTGTATTCCAGGTCAGCCTCAGCTACATTGAAGCCTTATCTCAAAAAAACAAGAACAAAAAACAAACAAACAAACAAAAATGTTTGTGTTGAGTAATCTGCAGTTATTCTGATGGGCTTCGATAGATGCAGAGAAGGTGTTTGACAAGATACAACATCACTTCATGATCAAAACATTGGAGACAAACTGGCATGGTTCGTTCATATCTTAACATAATAAAGGCAATATACAAGCTCCTAAGGCCCAAATAATACTTAATGGAGAGAGACTAGAGGAATTCCCATTAAGATCAGAAACAAGAGAGGGTTGTCCTCTCTCACCTGTGCTTTTCAACATAGTACTGGAAGTCCTAGCTCAAGCAATAAGACAGGAGAAGGAAATAAAAGGGATAAACATGGAAAGGAAGAAGTTAAGCTAGCTCTATTCACTGATGACATGATTGTATATGTAAGACACCTGAGAGACTCCATCCCAAAACTCCTGAAGATGATTAACTCCTATAGAAAGTAGCAGGATACAAAACCAATGCACAAAAATCAGTAGCATTTCTATATGCAAATGACAAAGATACTGAGAAAGAAATAATGGACATAGTCCCATTTTCAATAGCAACAACAACAACAAAATAATACCTTGGAATAACGTTAACCAAGGAAGTGAAAGATCTATAAAACAAAAACATAAAAACATTAAAAAAAGAAATTGAAGAGGACTTGAGAAAATGGAAAGACATCCCATGCTCCTGGATAGGCAGAATTAACATTGTGAAGATGACAATCCTACCAAAGGCAATATATAGATTTAATGCAATTTCAATTAAAAACCCTACAGTGCTCCTCACAGAGATAGAAAAAATGATCTCAAATTTCATATGGAAAGGCAGAAGGCCTCGCATATCCAAACGTATTCTCAGCAAAAGAAATACCTCTGGTAGTATCACCATACCCGATCTAAAGCTATTTTACAAAGCCATAGCAATAAAAATAGCATGGCACTGGCTTAAAAACATGTGTATAAACCAATGAAATAGACTTGAGGACCCGGGCTTTGGGTCAAGCAATATAGCTACTTGATATTCAACAAAGGCCTGAACAATATAGGCTGGAAAAAAGATAACATCTTCAACAAATGTTGCAGGAAAAACTGGATAACCACATGTAGGAAACTGAAACTTGATCCACACATTTCACCATGCACTATGCTCAAATCCAAATGGATCAAAGACCTCAATATAAGACCAGAAACTCGAATACTACTGGAAGAAAATTTAGGAAGTACTTTCCATGATATCGGAATGGAAAAAGACTTCCTGAGCAAAACCCCAGAACTCACGATCTTAAACAGTCACTCAACCAATGGGAACACATGAAGTTGAAGAGTTTCTTTTGCTTCTCTGCTGTGTCTAAGAAGAACCTATACTTCACATTTCAGAAGAAGAGTGTATTTTGCTTCAATCCCTCCCTAAGCAGGCTTGGTGTGACTCCTATGCTGACACCTTATCCAGAAGTGTTTGGGTAACTTTTTTAAAATAAGCAGGTGGCCAATATAGCAAATCATTTCACTTGGGAAATCCACATAACCAACTTACCAAGGCAAAAAGCAGAGTACCAATCAATATACAGTCAATACCAGAACTAATGTATATAGCAAGTGGAAAAACTTGAATACATAGAATGAGTTCTGTGGGTGCTGGAAGGCATTCTAGAACAAAAATCACATAGTTACAGGAAGGGTATCTAGTTTGTAAGTCTAGGAAACTAAAGATAGATGCTCATTTTTTATATTTTATATTTATTTATTTATTTGACAAAGATAATATTAGTGTGCCAGGCCCTCCAGCCAATGAAAATGAACTCCAGATGCATGTGTCACCACCATGTGTATCTGGCTTATATGGATCCTAGAGAATTGAATCTGGGTCCCTTATGTTTTCGGATAAGTGCTTTAACTGCTAAGCCCTATCTCCTGCCCTGGTAGGTATTTTTAGCTTTATTTTAATTAATTGAGAACTTTACTGTATGAACTCTTTGCATATTGGTCATTTTTTCAATGGGTTATACTCTTATGTTCCCTCTCTCCTGCCTCATGCCACTGAGGGACACCTTCAGAGGGAATATTGGTATTCACAGTGAGGTAATAAATGAGAGATGAACAAAAACACCAGAGAATTTTCCTCTGCTCATCTTGGACACTAGCTCCCACCAGAGTCCACAATGGTGGAGATAGGCTGTTGTGACTATGCTGAGACTGAAACAAAGGGTGCAACTTTGGAGCTTGGACATAGAAAAACCCAGGTCACTGTGGAACCCACAGGATATATAATAACAAGTCTAAATCGAGCTTGGGAAATGGTTCTCATATTGCTGACTACCAGGCAAGACTCTCTTATTAGACAAGATGTCCACTGCTATTGGATTAATGCTACCATCAGGCCTCCTTTGCTGGTCAATTGTAGAACCAAGCCAGAATTTACCTGATATATCACTTTAAGAAATATAGTTTCCCACCATTTTTGAATAGATAAGAAGAGAGGAAATTTATTTAATTTTAATTTTAATTTAATTTAACTTAATTTAAATTTATTTTAAAAGAAAATCTTTTGGTACTAGCACAAAAACATAGATCAGCAGAAATAAGGCTAGGTAGAATTTTCAACAAATGATGGTATTAATACTAAATGTGTTAGAAGAATAAATATATCACCATGCAAAAAATTAACTGTAAATGGTTCAAGACTCAAAGTAAAAATTGAAGCCCTGGAAAGACTATAAGAAAATATACAGGTATACTTTAAGAAATATGTGTGCTGAAGAACTTTCTAGTTAGGCCCCAATAGACCGGGAAATAAGCAAACAATTGTATTATGGGACCTCGTGAAAATAAAAAGCTATTGTACAGCTAAGAAAAACTGTGAAATGTGAGCAAAGAGACAATCTTCAACCTGGGAGAAAATATTTTTCAGCTATACCTGCCAGAGGATTACTGCCCAGAAGAGAAAATTTTGCCATTATCTTCTTGTTTCTGAGACAAACACCTAACCAGAACCAGCTTATAGGAGGAAAGGGTTTATTTTAGGCTTACAAATTCCAGGAGAAGGATCAACATGGTGAAAGAGCTTGGCTCATTTTATCATACATCCACAGTAGAGAGGAAAAACCAAAAGCTTGAGCTAGATGGCTCTGAATCACACACATCTTAGAGATGGACTCAAGATCCACCCCTAGTTGCACCTTTCCAGCAGGGCTGGAATACAAGCTTATTCTTAATCAAAAATAAACAAAAACAACAACAACAACAAAAACCCTATGGCTATAGGACCACATCACCACCCAAACAACACAAAAAATTAAGAAATAAATAATCAAAAATTGGTCATGGAAATAAACATTGTTCTTAAAAGAAGAAATAAAAATGGCCAACAAATACTTTTAAAATTCTCAGCATCATTGGCCATTTAGTTTGCATTGGAAAAGTAAAATTGCAATGAAATTCTATTTTTTTAATTTTTTTAAATATTTAATTTTATTTATTTATTTATTAGAGAAAGAGAAAGGCAGAGAGAATGGGCATGCCTCTAGCCACCGCAAACAACCTCCAGATGAATGTGCCACCTTCTGCATCTGGTTTATATGGTACCTGGAGAATTGAACCTGGATCTTTAGGTTTTTTTGTTTTTTTAATTTTTGTTCATTTTTTATTTATTTATTTGAGAGCAACAGACACAGAGAAAGGAAGATAAAGAGAGAGAGAGAGAGAGAGAGAGAGAGAGAGAGAGAGAGAGAGGGAGAATGGGAGTGCCAGGACTTCCAGCCACTGCAAATGAACTCCAGATGCATGTGCCCCCTTGTGCATCTGACTAACATGGGTCCTGGGGAATCCAGCCTTGAACCAGGGTCCTTAGGCTTCACAGGCAAGCGCTTAACTGCTAAACCATCTCTCCAGCCCAGGATTTTTAGGTTTTGCAAGCAAGTGCCTTAACTACTAAGCCATCTTTCCAGCCCTGCAGTGAAATTCTATCTCACCCTGGTCAGAGTATCTATAATCAAAAACCAAACCAAACCAAACCAAAAAAAAAAAAAAAAAAAAAAAATTCAAAGGACAACAAATTCTGGCATTTTCGTGGGGAAAGAGGAACTTTAATTCACTATTTGTGGGAGTCTAAGCTGGTAGAGCCACTATGGAAATCAGTGTGGATGTGTCTCAAAGGGCTATATATATATCAACCATATGACTCACCCATGCCAGTCGTTTCTAAGGCCTTTATACTTTATTCTATATACTGCTTACTTTGCTGCTCTATTCACAATAGCAAGGAAATAGAATCAGCCTAGCTGTCCATCATGTAGCACAGATATACAATAAAAATTTATTCAGCAATAAATAAAAAATGAAATTATTAAACTCATAGGAAAATGGGTGGACTTGAGGTAATATACTGAGGTAATCCACATTGAGAAAAACAAACACCACACATCTCATATTAAGAATTTGAAATTTGTATGCAAATTGGAGTAACAGTGGGCACTAGAGGGCAGGAAGCTGGAAAGTGCGCATATGGAAGAAGTAAGCAGCAGGACTTGTGGGGAGGGTCTACAGGAGCACTCAAATCAGTAATGCAGGACTTGTCACAGGACAGATGACTTATATTATTTGAGAAAATGAATTACTGAAAGGGCTGTGGAAATTATATACATAACTCTTGGACTCTTTTAATCAATGTCCTTTTGAAGATAATACAGAGTAGAAGAAAAAGTAGCATATGTGATTCAAGACCCCCAGAACACCTGAAAAAAAGTCAAAGGAAATAAGATGACACAATATTGAAAGAGGTAATTCTACATAAGTGGCAGGGGTGATAAAAATTAAACAGTATCAGTTGAGAATATTTCAGAAATGTTAAAGCAAAAAATATTGCAAATTAAAGGCAATTTCCCAACTGTTAGCAAGTATGTGACTAGCTGGGCTTCTCATATAGAGGTAGTGGTAATTCCAAATGGTAAAATCATTTTGAAAAAGTATTGGCATTTTTGAAAATATTTGAGTAAGGAAGGTGACATTTGTACTGTGTATAATCTATTTTAAATTCAGTCATATTTTCCAAAGAAACATAGTGTAGTAATGTTGCCATTGTACTTAAGTTATATTGGATGTTGTAAATAAAATATGAAGTGAATAAATGTTCATATTTATATGCTATGACAATCCTGGTTTCTATGAAAATCTTGAGTTTTCACATATTCCAGTATTCACTGGTATTCCAGAATAGATGTCTTGCAGATGGTAAGGGATGACTTTGTGTGTGTGTGTGTGTGTGTGTGTGTGTGTGTGTGTGTGCAGTTTCACACCTAAACTCTAGAGGAACTATGATGCAAGTGGGGCATTCTACATTATTCCAGTTTATAAAGGTGTATCACGACTGTCTCTGAACTGAATTATTGGTAAAGCCAAGGAAAATAGACTACACTGATAATATTACTGCTCACAATAGTATGTTTTTGATAAATTTTGTCTTGACTATCAGGAATATATCTGAATATTTCAGTTTGTGTTACTTTATATTACTTTATTTCATTCTGAATGTGATGTCAGTTTTCATTAATGAATTTAAAAAAAAATCAGCAAGAATATGTCTTCAGGTCTTGAAGCAAATTCCCCATGAAGTCTTATAGTTAGTGCTCTTGTTTTCAATTGTGTAGCTGTGCCAGTTGTGAACGGTTTGTATTAAAAAAAGTATTAAAATTCTATAGGGCACTAATTTCCTTAAAGATTTTTTTATAACTCTAAAAGCATAAACTTTTGCTTTTTAAAAATATGTCTTAGCTGGGCATGGTGGCGCACGCCTTTAATCCCAGCACTCGGGAGGCAGAGGTAGGAAGATCGCCATGAGTTCAAGGCCACCCTGAGACTACAGAGTTAATTCCAGGTCGGCCTGGACCAGAGTGACACCCTACCTTGAAAAACCAAAAAAAAAAAAAAAAAAAAAAAAAAGTCTTAAACCAAGATGTGTGAAAGTTACATATAACACACACACACACACACACACACACACACACATACCTACATTTGTATCTACAAATGAACTTGCATCTTTTCACATACATAATTCAGAGATACACAAAATTATGAAGCAAACTTTACAAAATGTCCATGTGTTTCCAAGGTCTTATTTAAAATGTGATGCCCACTTTGCAGATTTTTGCAGAAAATATATAAGTTGATATATAGTATATTAAAATATGTAACATAATGAAAATATAATATAATATAAATGAAGGTAAGTTTGTATTCTGGAGATGCACAGTTTAATAAGGAGAAGCCTCTTGTTTGGTATGCATAACTTAGACAAGAAAATATATCTGTTTCCAATTAAATGACCTACAACTAAAATACAAAGTAAGTCCCTAATTTTTAATTCTACACAATTGAGAAAAGGCACAAAGCACCAATGGTGACATTTTCCTGCTCCTTTCATTCTTAAGAGAATTTTAGATAATTAACTTTCATTATAAATTAACTTTCCCAAGAAAGTCCTGACATCAACTTGCCATTCATTGCTTGAAAGTACTCCAGGTTCCATCAGACTTCCTTCACTTCTTCATTTTGTCAATAAAGACATATAGTTTTAAATCCCTTGTATACTATGAATCATATGGCAAAAATTCTGTTCCTTACCATTATTGCATTTCTTTTCCAAACATCAATACTCATAAAGAGAATTTTATGACTGACAAAAGCCTGTGCCTTTCTTGACATTTAATATTCTATTCTGTCAGAACAATATCCCGATCCTAGTCTTCAGGTGCTCATTTCACCACCTATACAAAAAAAAAAAAAAAAAAAAAAACTTTCTCCCATGAATAGTTACACAGAGGTCGCGTAGTGTACCTCTGAAACCAAAGGTAATGGAGGACATTTCACAAGGCCCTAGCTATACTATGAAACATTTTACTCTGAGGACAAGCTTCACTAGGAATTCTCTAGTCATGGCCATACATAATTAGAGGATGAAGACAGACCCGTTCCTATAACTACTGAAAGTCCTTTGAGATTGACTTTGGCTTGAAAGTTCCAGGTTAACTCTTTTTATTATGAATATATAATGGCCTGTATCTTTCTACACAGACATTTTCACCCAACTTTTCATTCCAGAAAAGACTTGCTTAGAAATTTCTCTTTGCCAACAAACATATATGGTCTCCTACTTGGCCAGCACATTTAGGATTATGATAGACATGCATATGGATACAAATAAATAGGTTTATGTATAAAATGATTTGTGTGCATACATGTATTTAACATTATAAAGAAACAATATCTATTTCCTTTATTGAGTTTGTTCTCTTTGTTCCATCCAGTGTGCTTGTACTTCTGCAGAACTATGGAATGACTGCCAGAAGCACACACATACCTGGCATGCATTTACCACTTAGACACACCCCAAATATATTGGTACAAGTTAAGAGTGTGTAAGTGTCTCTCTCTCTCTCTGTGTGTGTGTGTGTGTGTGTGTGTTTTCACAGAAAACAAGTGAAGAACTGAAGGTTTGGATCATATGGTACACAAATAGTCTGGAAGTAAAACACAGATCACTCACAGAACTTTCATGAGAGGGTAACATGAGCAAATTTTGTGAAGAAAAATGCTTTGCATGGTCAGTGTAATAACACAGAAATTTAAAAATATATGAAGAGAACAATACACTGGTACAGACATGGTGTTTAATGGATGCCCCACAGACAATCACTAAAGAAATGGTGGGAAGATGCTGGGGAGATTGCTTAGTGGTTAAGGCATTTTCCTGCAAAGCACAGACAATCACTAAAGAAATGGTGGGAAGATGCTGGGGAGATTGCTTAGTGGTTAAGGCATTTTCCTGCAAAGCCTAAGAACCCAGGTTCAACTCCTCAGTAGCCATGTAAATCAGCTGCAGCACATGGTGGTACATGAATCTGGAGTTCATTTGCAGTGGCTAGAGGCCCTGGAGCACCTATTCTCTCTTTCTTTCTCTCTCTCTCTCTCCTTCTTTTCTCTCAAATAAATAATTAAAGCTAAATAAAATTTAAAACAGGAACTGTGATGTGGTAACAAGCAGTAATGGCTAATATAAGAACTAGAGGATTTCAAAGTTGTTTATGAAGGGTTAATAGCCTTCCCTGAAAACTACAGGGAACTAAAGAGTTAATAATGCTCCTTAAAACTACTAGGCAATAAAGAAGTCAGAGAAACATGCAGCCTTGACAGGCTACTCCTGATTGATAAACTAGGTGTTCTATGTTTCATGTAGTCTGTCCTTATGTATGATTAAATTTATGGTTATTAATTGTTCTAATGCTTATGGTCTATTAAATATTCTTATGCTCACATATCTTAAGATGATATTAAATTATTAAAACCAGGTTTACAATATATTTAAAATAATTAACCTCTATGTTTTTGACAACTTTCTTGTTCATGCTTACTGCAATAATAGATATATTTGTATATCAAATTCTAATCTTGCTTCTACAGAAAGAGATATGATTTTGATGAAAAGACTTCAAAAGGTAAAAGATTGCTATAAAGTATATTTTAATAACTTAAAAGGATATAAAAATGACATGGAAAAGTTATGGGGACTTAAAATGAAGAAAGTTTGGGTTAACTGTGGTAAAATGAGTTAACTAAAAGTTTCCATTCTTCATATTTTTTCTCACTTTGCTGTTCATATAGTTCAGACTTTACTGTTTGCAATAAGTTGATAAATTTATTTATATTATCATGTTTCAAATCAACATTACATTGAGCTGTACCTATATTTCTTAGTGTTAAACTCACTACTGAAAAAAAACAAAGATTTATTTCTAATGAGTTTTGGTTTGTTTATTTAAACCTTATCTAAATGTGACATAAAAATTTTTAAAAAATATTAAATTAGTATAACTGACTTTCTAAATATTAAAAAATAGAGGGGAGCTTAGGGGGACTGCTGACTCAGGATAATGGGGATATAAACAATCAGAAGCCAGTCTATTTATAATTAACCATAGGGTCAAAAAAAAAAAAAGACCCAAAACCAGAAGCAAACAAACAAAAACTTAAATGTTCATTTTAAAAAATATTTTTATTCATTTTTTTATTCATTTATTTGACAGAGAAAGAGGGAGAGAGAGAGAAAATGAGGGAGAGAGAGAGGGAGAGAATTAATGGGTGTGCCAAGGCCTCCAGCCACTGCAAATGAACTCCAGACACGTGTGCCCCATTGTACAACTGGCTAACGTGGGTCCTGGGGAATTGAACCTGGGTCCTTTGGCTTTTCAGGCAAACACCTTAACTATTAAGCAATCCCTTCAGCCCTTAAATGGTCATTTTAAAAGTCTTATGGTAAGAAAGTTTTTGTTGGTAGTTATGAGATGGACTGACTATGGAAGATAAACTGGAGAGGAAACTTTAAATGTTAACAAATGTTTGATGAAAAAGATTGTTACAGAGTGGTTACATAGATTGTAAGAAAAGTATGTAGATGAAAGTATGAGTAAGCTTAAACAGAAGGTTAAAGACAAAGTTGATTAAGTCTTAAAAGTACTTGATCAGATTATAGACTCCTTGAGATATATAAGATGACTATTAACCTAGGGTCTATATCAAACTAACAAAGGATGGCCCTGGTTATGTATTCAGATTGTAACTTAAAAAAACCAAAAAACAAAAAACTTTAACTCATTGATATTAATCTCGTCATGATAATGGTTGTGAAAGACTGACTTTGAAGTTCTCAACCAAGTTGCTATGTTCTCCTATACCGGGCCTGCTGGTGGGGCCAGGTAGTGCTGAGGGAAGGACCAGTCTTGCTGGTTCCTCCATAAGGGTTGAGGGGATGATGAGCATTGGAAGATGCAGAAACCTCTCCTGGCCACCAGAGAAAAACCACAGAGTGGAGAGCCTTTTCCAATCAGGAACTCGCTTTATTGTTACAGGCGGGTGTTTATATAATGTTGAGAATGAAGGTGGAGACTTTAGGGTGGGGTGAGATGTAAGGGCCAATAGCATGCCTAGACCTCTGAGATGATTGGTTCTAAGCATGCACACAGCGGGGACTCTAACTTCCTGTGCGAAAGTGGCAGGCCAGAGGCCATTTGGCCCCCTGCTGAGTTCTAAGCGCTCATGGGCTGGAATTCTAATTTCTTGTGCAGAAGCAGCAGGCTAGAGGCCCTTTGGCCCCCTGCTGAGTCATGCCTGGGTGCAGGCAGTTTGCCAAACTTTAGCTAGGCTCAGGAAGTTCCACTGGGCCTCAGGTCCGGGCATCTCAAGGTCCAACACCCCTATTTGTCAACCTTTTACTATTTAATAAGTTTATTAAATCTTCAAAAAAACTGTAATCTTAAAAAGGTTCCTGTCTTGTACATGAGTGATTATCAGTGAGATTATTGTCAAAGTCTTATAAAAGGAGATTTAGTCATTGTAACATTGTTCTTAGGGAAACTGAGGAAACTCCTGTCCTAGGAAAGCCTGCAATATACAAACAATGTTAATATAGTTTGTCTAGGTTTCATATATTCTACCAGTCATAAATATTGCCTTATGTTAATCTTAAAATGGTTCAATGATTAAAGGTAATTGATGAAGAAATCACTTTATGTCTATCATAATATCTCTAATGTATGTTAAAATCAGACTAATTTAGCTCAAGAATTACCGGGTTTGGCTTTATTCTTAAGCTATGTATAATCAGTCTCAGTCAAGGTTTACAAGTTACTTTTTACAAGTTACTTAAGCAATTTTCTCATTTCTTATATCTTAAGTTCATTGCTTATAGCTATCTTGATACTTAAGACATGTTCTCTGTTCTAGAAAAATGATCATAAATATTGATGTTCTGCTTCCGGTTTGTGGGGTAATTGGTACCCACATAGGCATCTAAACTAATCAAATATATTACCAAACGCAAATGTCAAAATTATATGCTGTCTTACTTGACATGTTCTGCCTGTGCTTGTAACTATTAGATATTTAAAAAATAAGATGTACCTATCCTCTAAATGACTGACTCTCTATATTTCTCTTGCCTTGTTTATATAATTCAAACTTAATTATCTATAATAAGGTGATAAATTTATTTATAATATCATACCTCATATTACAATATAAGAAAAGTTAAAGACCTCTGGACCAAAGTTATATCTTGTACTGTAATAAATGTTATGCTAATTATGTCCCATACTACATAGTCTTTTGTAATTACACTAAAGTTTTTGTACTATTTCAAGGCCATACTTTGTATTACAGATTCTGGCCAGTACTAAAATTATCTCATATTTCTTCTTAACTCTGTAACACAGCTTCAGATATATCTCTACCAATTAACCACTTTTTTAGGCTTTGGAAGAGATTTCTCGTGGACTCATGTAAAAATATACTAATTCTCCACTCCATCTCTGGTGCTGGCTCTGTGGTATTAATTTACCACATCAATGTGAAGGTTAACAAGATCAATATTTTTTAACTAATTTTGTCTACTTATTTAAATTCTATCTAAATGTGGCATAAAAATCAAAATTAAGCCTTTATTTTAACTTCCCTCCAAGTCAACATCTCCTTATTCCTTACCTAACTCCTATACTATTACTATTTTCCAACCTTAAATATAATGTTCAGATCACCTGGAAATTTCATGTCACATGCAAGAAAATTCATACATGGGTAATAACCAGATCATAATGGCTAACAGATTTGACATAATCTAGGTGTTTCTTTCCTAATGGCTCTGATTACTATCATTCTCCTGAAGTACTGCCTCCTTATTTGTTCATAAGATTTATGAGAGATAATAGCCTACTGTGTACACAAACTGCAAAATCAATTTTGACAAATGAAAAACTAAAAGCTGAAGCTCCCAAAACTACACCTGTGTGACTGAGACTTCAATGATGGACTACAATGATTTTGGAGAGGTAAATATTACCAATCCAGAGCCAATAAAATTTTGGGCTGTATTAGCCTTTTAAATGGCAAATAATATTATTTCTGTACATGTGACCTGATATCTCTCTGTGACTAAGATATCTATTGGTATAAGTTAAATATCTCACAACTCACTCCCTTCAAGTTAAACCTATCCTATCTCTGACATGTACTATATTCCCCTGATTATGATAATGTTCACCCTCTCTTTTGGTACTTGCATACTCAGAAGCCTCACTGAATTCCTCCAAGACAGAATCTTCACCTTCACTTCATGACAAGTCATTCAATTCCTCATGAACACTGAATATCAGCCCCAGGGTATCCAACTGCCACAGGGCTGCATGGGACACCACAAGAGATCTACTGCCCCCCTCTGCTTGAAGTAGTTGGAGATGAGTTGTCATCCGCATTGTTCCGGCCCACACAATCTTCCCTAGATACTTCACACCTCTCCAAGTTGTAAAAAAAAAAAAAAAAAAAAAATCAGCCTTTTTTAATATTAACTCAAGCATGTATTACTTAAACTCAGGCCCAGATGGAAGAAAACATGAAATGATTTTAAGACAAGGAATATATGAGGATGTCTCTGAAGATGGTGACTTTTCAATTTCCTGTGCACTTTCCAAGCTTGTACAATTGATGTCCTTTTATAGTAACAACTAACATGTTTTCTGTACCAAAGCCATGTTCAAAGGTAACAGACCTTTAACATCCTGTCAGGTTAAAACCAAACTGATGCTCCCTGTAGAGGATTCTAGGCCTGGTTCTTAGCATAACAGGGCATTTGTTAACAACAAGCTCATTGCAAGAAGACAAAAAATTTCTCTGAGCAAGGAGTGTCCCACACACTTCTTGCTGGTCCAGCTAAGTTCTTGGTAGAATGCATGGAAGTCTGGGACACTTCCACCAAGCTTCTTTCTCTTTGTTCTCAGGATCACATACTTGACTGTTGTCTTTGAGGACTCCACAACTTCCCCAGTTGCTTGTCAGGTTCTACTATTGCTATTTGCTTAACAAAATTTTTACATATTAAAACTCTTTTTACTATTTATTTCATGTAGGACTTAGATTAATAAAAATTATAAACTATACAGTCAAATGTGATTTTGATCTTATTCATAAAAACACTTTTTATCAATGTTATAATTACTTCTTTCCAATGTTGTTAGCTTATCAGAATAAAACTTTCAGGCCTTATGTTAACTTTTAATTGAGGTTTCTGAGATTTAGAGTATAAGTAGTTTTATTGAGATCACACAATTAAGAGTTTGCTTATCAACTCAGTCCTACTGACTTTGTATTAATCATTTCGCATCATTTCAAATTTAATTTTTCAGTCATCTGTAATTCATTTTGTAGGGTACAAATATATTGTAGAGCTTTAAAAAAAAGTACTTTAAGTTCTAATAATAAAAATAAATCCTGGTAGTTTAAAGACATCAAAAAGTTTCTTAGAAACCTTTTCCTGACTCTAACTACTCCTATAATGCTCAAAGGCAGCCGCACCGCAGAAAAGCCTACCGGAGCATAGGGGATGACTCATCAGTGATGAATCACTGAAGCTACATCCCTACAGCACACTGCACATGCTGCAGGTTGCTCAGGTGGTCAGAGACTCTCTAGCACACTGCAACACTAGCACGCAGCTCAGAGAGTCTAATCCCCAAGCAACTGTTTTCCCTTTCTACAGCCTTAGGGAGAGCATGGGTCTTCCAATCCTTTCTCAGACTTGTTGACTTCCTGAATCTCCAGGAAGAAATGTTTCCATTTGTAATTATCATAACCTTGGGGGATTTGTTGTCTGGACTTTAAATTTCAGGTGTCATGGGCTTGACATCCTGAGTCAGACCCTTTTTGCTTCTTTTCAGGAGAAAATATTTCAATTCAGAAGAGTCTGATACACAACATCTAAGTCAAATAGCTGCCCCCCCAAATGCCTTACAGCTGAAACTTAATCCAGAAACCTTTACAGTGGAATCAAATTTTTATATGCAGCATGTGCAAAGATAGCAATTCTTAGGACCGTTTAGAGCATTTGATTTAGAAGCAGGTTACTGGTTAGTGACCCCTGAAAAAAAGTGTGGTTTTTTTCCCCAGAAATTATCTAACCATTGAATTAAGCTAATCAATTTGAGCAAATGATTAATGAAAGGAATTTGTGAAAACTGTGAAGCATGAAAAGAATATTTAAAGATGCCTTAGTTGTTTGTACAATATCACATGCTTATAGAGTTAGATCAGATACTGAATGACTTTTTGCTTCCAGTTGATGTGAATCCTTTCAGTCAGTGTTCCTTTACCTATGATGTGAGTGAATTTGCATGTGCTGGGGCCAAACAACAAAAGAAATCATAATTTCAGAATTCCTTACTTCACTGTCTTCTTTTCCCAAAGAAAAGTCAGGATTTTGGAGTCTTCCAAGTTTAGGACTCTGCACATGGTCTTTTATATCATTGTGCATGAAAAAACAATTTTTGATATTAATTCATAAAATGGTCATGATGACTTTCTTCTTCCTTAGGTGAACCATGAGAATTATATGATATTGCTTTGTTAACAAATAACAATAGACCTTTTCTTCCACAGAAAAGAAGGCAGTTAAGTTGTCAGTTAAAACTCAGAATACAGGGACTTCCAGGTAAGATGGCATCATGGGAGCCATGCCTAACCAGCATAGGGAGGGATTCAAGCAAAACCCCTGCAAAATACTATCTTCTCTGAAACGTAAAGGAGTCTAGGATATTCTTAGATGTAGCGGAGAAGCCAGAGAGACCAAGCTCCACCAGAAAGAAGAAAGAAGGCCAGAGTCCCAATGAGGTGCTTGCAGCTGCCTATCTGCGAGATCCATGCACCCACTCAGCACCTCCCTACCAGGCACACCAAACAGCAGCAGCAGCAAAGAAGGAAAGACAGCTGAGATCAACGAAGGATCCACTGAAAGGTATACAGATGGAACTGCATGAGCAACTCCAGAAGTCTGAACTCTCCCATCCTGCACCATCAGAACCACAAACTTCCAGCATTCAGCCCCCAGTGGCAGTGCAGCAAGTACAGCTGATTAGAACTCCAGCTCCACAGCACACAACACTGAGAGTTCACAAATAAACAATGTAATGATTCACCTTAAGGCCTTAGAAAAAGAAGAAAAATGTAACCTAAAAATCAGTAGATGAGAAGAAATAATAAAGATTAGGGCAGAAATTAATGAAATAGAAAAAAAAATCTAAAGATTCAATGAAACAAAGAGTTCATTTTTTGAAAGGATAAACTGTAGGACCCCCAAAACGGGGACCCCACGCTCTGCCCAGATATGGCGACACCCCAAATCACTCACGAGAAGCGGTCTTGATGCAAACTGCAAGAAGATTTTTATTCCAAGTGCACTGTGGCCCACAGTCGTACACCACACAGGGGTAGAGGACTGCAGAGCCCCAAATGCAGGAACGGGACAGTTTTTATAGGATTTCTAACAAAGCCTGTGCATTAGACCAATCATTCCTTAACATCAGGAGCCCGTGTGGTGCGAGCCAGTCAGTTTATGCCACTCCATAGTTTATAAGCCAATTAGTTTAAATTGCTCAAGCCCCCCATGGACCAATAAGTTTCCAGTGACCTCGGTGGTCAGCATTTGTGAGGGTCCTTGGGTGGGGGTAGCAAAGTGTGGTCTAAGGCAGGCTGCTACAGCTTATGGTGCAGGCTACTAAGGCTTACGGTGTGGGCTATTAAGGCTTAAGGTGAGGGCTATGAAGGCTTACGGTGCAGGCTATTTATAGAAACCAAATAAGCGGTTTACTCCATTACTTATTTCCCATCCTTGAAGGCTATCTCACGCCGTTTTTACCTAGTTTTATATTAGGAGCGGGCTCTGATATAATGAGAAGAGGGATTCTTTACTTACTTACAACAGAGAGTAGAGCCTGGAATTTGAGGTATGCAGGGGCCTGCTTAAGCTCCTTTTGGAGCGTGATAGTATTTCTGGGCTTCTGGATTCTTAGGCCTTTCAAAACAACATTGATAAACCCTTAGCAAGTTTGACCAGAAGAAAGAGATAAGAGACAAAAATGATAAAATTAGAGATGAAAAAGGCACCATTACAACAGATACCAAAGAAATACAGAAAATTATAAGGACATACTTTAAGAATATATATGCCTCTAAATTTGAAAATGTGAAAGAAATGGATAATTTCTTTGATTCATGTGACCTACCAAAACTAAATCAAGATGAGATAAACCATTTAAGTAGAACAAGTATGAAGATCTAAGCAGTTATATAATGTTTTCCAACCAAAAAGTCCAGGCCCAGATGGATTCACTGATGAATTTTACCAGACCTTCATGGAAGAACTAACATGAATGCTTCTCAAACTTTTCCATAAAATATAAAAGGAAGTAACTCTACTAACAAAACAAGACAAAGATAGAAAGAAAGGAAAAATACAGACCAATCCAATCTCCCTCATGGACATAGATGTGAAGATTCTGAACAAAATACTGGCAAACAGAATATAAGAATATATCAGAAAGATCATTCACCCTGACCAAGTTGGCTTTATCCAGAGATGTAGGGATGGTTCAACATACTCAAACTGATAAATGTAACATAACATATAAATGGTCTGAATGACAAAATTCACATTATCATCTTAATAGATGAAGAAAAGGCATTTTACAAAAACCAACATCCTTTCATGGTAACAATGTTACAGAAAGTGGGAATAGAAGGAACATATATCAACATAATAAAGCTATTTATGACAAACCAATAGCCAACATAATACTAAATTGAGGAAAAACTTGAAACTTTTTCACTAAATTCGGGAACAAAACAAAGGTGTGCACTGTCCCAACTTATAGTACTTTATTAAATTAAAGTCTTAGCTATAGCAATAAGGCAAGAGACATTCATAAAAGGGATACAAATTGGAAAGGAAGAGATCAAATTGTCACTATTTCAAAATGATACGATTCTATATATAGAGGACCCTAAAAACTGTACCAACAAGCTGTTAGAGCTGATAAATACTTTTACCAACATAGCAGGGTACAAAATACATATACAGAAATTAGTAGCTTTCCTATATACTAACAACAAACATGCAGAAGCTGAAATCAGTGAATTTCTCCCATTCACAATTGCCTCAAATAAATAAATAAATAAAGTTCCTCAGAATAAACTTATCCAAGGAAGTGAAGGATATCTACAATGAGAACTTTAAAATACTCAAGTGAGAAAAATGCATAAGACATAAGAAAATGAAAAGGCATTCCATATTCTTGGAAAATATCAGTTTTCAGTCTTACCAAAAGCAATCTACACATTTAATGCAATCCCCACTAAAATTACAATGGCATTCTTCACAGAAATAGGAAAAAAAATCCTAAAATTTATTTGGAAGCACAAAAATGCCTCAAATAGCCAAATGATTTTGAGGGAAAAAAAAAAAAAAAAACAAGGCTGGTGGTATCACCATACCTGATTTTAAGCTTTATTAAAAGCCATAGTAATAAATACTGCATGATACTGGCACAAAGACAGACATGTAGATCAATGGAACAGAATAATGGACACAGATGTTAATCCAGCCATCTGCTTTTTGACAAAAGTGCCAAAAATATTCATTGGCAAAAAGACAGCCTATTCAACAAGTGGTGCTGGGAAAAGTGGATATCTATATGTAGAAAGAGGAAAATAGATCCTTGTCTTTCTCCATGCACAAGAATAAAATCCAAGTGGGCCAGAGACCTTAATATCAGACACAAAACTCTGAAATTGCTAGTGAAAACATGGGGGGGTACCCTTCAACATATTGGCATAGGTAATGACTTTCTGAATATAACCCCAATTTCTCAGAAAATAAAACTACTAATCAACTACTGGATCCCATGAAATTACAAAGCTTTCAAACAAGAAAGGAAACTGAATAGAGCAAGAAGACAACCTACAGAATGGGAGAAAATCTTTGCCAGCTACACATCAACGGAGCATTAATATCCAGAATATACAAAGAACTCAAAAAACAGGACAATCAAAAAACAAACAACTCAATTAAAAAATGGGCTATGGAACTAAATAGAGAGTTCTCATTGGAAGAAATACAGATGGCATATAAATATTTAGAAAAGTGTTCTACATCCTTAGCCATCAGGGAAATACAAATTAAAATCCCATGAGATTTTATCTCTCTCCTGTCAGAATAGCTACCATCAAAAACCAAATGACTATAAATCTTGGTGAGGATGTGGTAATATGGGAACATTCTGCACCGTTGGTGTGAATTAATGTAATTTAATGTGGTACAGCCATTGTAGAAATCAGTGTGGATGTTCTTGAGACAGCTAATAATAGATTTACTATATTATCCAGCTATAGCACTTATAGGCATTTATCCTATTGACTCTTCTCACCACCTTAGAGATACATGCATATCCATGTTTATTATTGCTCTATTCACAATAGCTAGGTAATGGAACCAGCCTACATGTCCTTACACATCTGAATGGATAATAAAGATGTGGTACATTTACACAATGGAGTTCTATTCAGTGGTAAAGAAAAGGGAAATTATGAAATTCTCAGGGAAATGGATGGATCTGGAAAGAATTATACTAAGTGAGGTAACCCTGTCCCAGAAAATCAAATGTCACATGTTCTCTCTCATATGTGGATCCTAGGTACAAATGTATAGACTTGTGTGTGCTCTGGAACAAAAAATCAGTACCAGAGGCCCATTAGCTACATAGAGGCTATAAGGGAGGGAGGAAAGGGAAGTTCTTAAGGGGGTGGTATTGTATACATATAAGTATAAAAACTGATTTCAGGGAGGACCTAAGTGAGGTCAGGGGAAGAGATTGTCTAAAAGAAGAGTGAAGGGGAGGGTTAATCAAAATTCAAGATATTCTGAATAAGACATATGAAAACCTACTTTATTGAAGAATGACACATCCAGAATCCATAGTTTGTTACTAGAATATTTTCAGTGTCAGGGATGGGATACCTTTCCGTGAGTTGTTGGTCAGGGAGGTCCCTGTTGGCTCCAAAACATTATAGGCTATTGCCAAGGCCCTTGGTTTCCTATGAGGAAGAGATGGTAAGACCCTATTGTTGAAGACTTCACATAAATGAGAGGCAAGGTGACTGAGAAATCAAGCTGATGCTGAGCAGAAAACCTTCTCCCTCTAGCCCAGCCAAGTGAAAACTATAAAAAACTGCACTGTATACAGTCTTATGGAAGACAGAAGTCATCAGCAGTGAAAGCAGTGGACACTGGAAGCCTCAAGTTTGGTCAGACAGGCCAAATGACTGAATGAGTCTAATAGTGGCATGTCTGCTCTGGGGGAAATCGACTGCTCTTTAATTGGAATCAAGGCCTGCTGTATGGGAGGGAATACATGCCTGCTACTGAAAACCTAATCAAAAGCCTATGGCAGGGGAAGTCATGAGCTTTAGGGGTATAAAGCCTGCTCTTATCTGGATAAATGCATATATTACTCTCACCAAATTGCCCTGAAAGCACTAAGTTAATGTTCATATTTACATATTAATGCTATTCTCACTTCTAGTTAGAGAAGCTTCTCTTTTCAGATAGTGATGACCACTGGAATGACCCAAAAGGCAACATAGTGCTGAGAAGAAGGGACAAAGTTATGTCCAGCCCTGAAACATTTCACATTCTTCAAGGATCAGTATCAGAGGTGGCAGAAACAATGTAAGAGCCAAAGGAAGATTACCGCTCCTTACATACAACTGTTTACATAGAAATTGGCCTCAATATCCCAGACCTTGCAGTGCCTAGGAATACCTACACAAGACCCCTATAATAGGAGAAAAAGATGGTAACATCAACTTAAAAGAGACTAATGGAGAAAGGGAGGCGATATGATGGAGAGCAGAGTTGTGGGAGGGGAGGGAAATACCATGGTTTGTTGTCTTTAAGTATAGAAGTTGTTAATTAAAAAAAAAAAAATCAGAACACTATATGTAGGGAATACCTTTAAATGTTTTCCAGCTCGAATCCATATACTTTTGTGTTGGAAATAGTCAACCAATATTGCTCATTTTCTAAATCGCTGTACAAGAAGATAGGCTATAAATCACTTATGTTTGTGGTACTTTTCCAACATATATAATGGGCTAATTAAAGTTAAACAATGATACAGTGCTTGGTTTTTCACTTGTGCCATCCATAGGCAGGGGTACTTTAAGTGCTGCTGAAAATATATCTTAAGTACAAGGTTTTGTTTTCAATCCCTAGTAGATTTTGCTTAGTTTGTAATTTTTCCCTCTTTAACATGCCAGAAACTATGTTCAAGCCTTGTGAGTTTCATTTTCTACTGTCAGTGAATGTCTTAAAGTCATATACACAGATCTAATGCTCAGCCCTATAACCATTCATGGGAGTTTCCAATACTGATGACTAGAAGTAGCCCAACTCCATAGGCCTGCATTTTATATTTGCTTTCTAGAACCACTCATAGTAGCAGCATTTTTAGGTTAGATGTCCTAGAAGCAGAGCCTAAGAGTGGAGTTTAATGAGATGTTTTACCATAGTACTGCTAAGGTAATAAGATCAGTAAAAGAGAAAGAAAAATGAATTGATCAAAACCCAGCAGCAGAGAGTAAGACTATTCCTGACCTAGTCTATATGGAGAGCTCACATTGCTACCAGAGCGTCCATTGTATCCAAGCAGTCAAACTTCTGTGTTCATAGTTCCATCATTGGATCTGGAGTGGCAACTAGGAAATGATAGGGACTTGGGAAGTTTAGCTTCCTGGACAAGGGACTGACATCAATAAAAAGATGTTGTCTATAGAAATTGGGAGCTATGGAGATGTATACATGTAGGATTAAGGAAATATGATATACAAAGAACATCTTTAACCCTCAATATACAGAGAAGAAAGTAATATTTAAGTATGCTGCCCCAAATATCATTTCTTAGAGCATATATTAGAATTGCAGATTTTTTGTTGTTGCTATTTGTTTGTTTGTTTTTGCCAAAATGCATGGTCAAACCAAAACTGGTATGTCTCTTCACATACAAACATAAGAAGTCTTACTTGAGTTGAGAAGAAAAGAGTGCAACATCAAGCAGGCACCAATCCCCAAGAAACAGCATTATTAGATTGTTAAAAATGGCAATAGCCATTATTCTTGTCCTCTTTAAGTCATACCTCAAAATAAAAAGACAAAAATGTTAAAAAAAAAACAAAACAGAGGACAGTCCTAAATAGATTGATAAAAAGAAAAAAGATGAAACTAAAATAATTACAAAAGAACCATTTGAAATAAGCCTATAGAAAAAGAGATCTTGATTCTAACTCTGGAAAATTATGTCTAAAGCAGAGACTCAATGTAGCTATTTTAAAAGGGTGTAAGGAGACACATGGACTTACCAATATTGTACAAGAACATCATTTCTCTATATCAGTAGATTCTAACTACAGATTTACAAAAGACCTTTAACTCATTGAAAGCTATTTTCAGAATCAATGAGCATTTCACCTATGCTTATTTATAAACTGCTTATAACATGCCTTAATAATAGTTCAGAACTAATTTTAGCATTTGCATTTCCTTATGAAAGGTGCTGAACACATTTAGTATTAATACCTCCAAATGTAGATATTTAAAATGAAAAAAAAATTGAAACCACTGTGTTTTGTCCCCAGATACTTGGTCATGAGAACTCCTTTTAATCCTTTGCATTCTTAATCAAACTGCTGGAAGCTTAAATGATTATTGAGCAATTTATTTAGGATTACAGCTTAATTTATGATTCTATGATGAACATACTACCAACTTTTAGGAGTACAGTCACAAGTCACACCATAATCTTCCAGACCAAATAGGGCTTGAACATTTCAAATATCCAGGATTTGGAGGAATTAATAGATAAGCGGATAGTTCCATTATGTGGTCAAGAGGTCATTTCATAAAAACATATTTTAAATTAAAAAATTTAAAACTTTTGATTTTAAGACTCAGGATAAAAAAGATTGGCAAGAATTAATGAAAATGTGAGAAATATGGCAAATTACTCACCTGGCTAAAGGAGTAATTAACATTGTATTGAAGGCACTAGAATTCTTTGTCTTTGAATTTTTCTATTGAAGAAATCTTTTGTTGTTTTAAAAAAGAGTGTATGCATAGAAACTTTAACTCTGTTTCCTGCAGATATTATGTGAGATGAAACACAGGCTTAAGTCTCATTCATGTTCTTACACAATCCTTCAACAAAGCACACTACTCAAACGGTGGGGAGGTTAGGTGCCCATGGCTGGCAGCAGCACCATCCTGAGTGTGGCTTTTGCCTCTCAGGCTGCCTTATGCTGTAATATCTATGCACCAGGAGAGGTATGGCAATTCCAGAGTGAAAACAAGTCTGCTAATGAGCCTCAAATTCTCATCTATTGGGTCAGCACATTTGTTGCACAGATCACACTGAGCACAGATTCAGCTTTTGCTAAGGATCTATTCCTCCCTTCTGTGTTCAGGTTCTCTTCATAACATCCTGGTAGTCACTTTCTGTTTCTGTGACACCATCTTAAAGTAGGAAGGATTTGTTTTAACTCATGATTTCTGGGCCTTCAATTCAGTGTACTCTGGCCTCATACTTCTGGGCCCAGGACAAGGCAGAACATAATGGCAAGAAGGGAGAGCATGAGGAGGCAAAGCAGCCAACATTATGGCAGAGAGGAAGCAAAGTGAGAGAGGGAGTAAGAATGAGAACAAAGAGAGGATAGTCCAGCGACAAGCCAAATCCTTCAAATGCATACGCCCACTGAACCACTTCCTTCAATTCACCACTCCAATGCTTCATTCAACTGTCAATCGCCTTCCCTAGGGTAGGTGTTCTCTTCAGCAGAATTGCCAGGATGGATGGTCAAAACACATATTGCTGCTTCAGGAGGTCTGGAGTATATTTCTAGAGCCCTTGTCCTTAACATGTACCCAAGTGTCATTGTGTCTCTGAACAGAACATTTTCTGAATCCCTGTTAATGTTCCTCAACCTCAAATATTGAGTAAATGCACAGAAGTTGTGGACTGTGAAGCTATAGTTACATATAGCAATCACTTATTAACATGATTCAGTATTTTAAAGGTATTACATGGTGTTCTCGATGAAATTATAAAAGCTACTCATGAAAGGCAGGAAAAAGGAAATTTGGGCTAAATTAATTGACTGATTATATTGAATAAGATTTCTGTGTTAGTTGTAACCCAGTTAAGTGCATGTGAAAGTTGACAGGCATTCCATCCTACTCCATTGGGGGTCTCTAGTTGCACAGCTGTACATTCTTTTTCCAAGGAAAGTGAAAACCAGGCACACTGCTTGATGTTGTGCCCACTGGGAGAAGTTCTGAAACATTGTACTTTAAGAAGGTTGCAGGGCATGTGTGTGGTGGTGGGGGGTCAGCTATAGCATTATGAATGTACACTTTTTCATGGTACTTGCACATGTGTAAACATGTCTAAGCAGTTTTCATTTTCCTATCAATTTATCATAGAAAACAACCCATGAGGCAACCAACAAGCATTAGGAGAAAGAAAGTAGAGTGGGATTGGACATCAAGGCTACCTGGGCTGCTTTGTCTCATAACTTGTGTTCTCAGGATTTGTTTTGACTCACTCATACAAACACCTCTTCCATTTGATGATGGAGTATTCTGCATACCCAGTTTACTATCTATGGATCATTAAACTCTATGGTGTATAGTTTATGTCATATGGAGCTATATGGCCCACAAAAAAGTGCTTGGTCTTTACTAAGGGCCAGCAGCAGAGCAAGTGCTATTGTTTTTTTAAGAAGAGAGTTATCCGTAGAGGAAGGTAAGGCTTTATTCATAAGTGCTAAAGGCCTGTGATGAAATTAAAGCCTATACAGATCTTACAAAGGCTTCACATAGCACCTCTCTATGATGCATAGCACCACTGAATGTATGAAATTATATGGAAAGTGGTAGAGTGGTTCACAGAAAATGGACATTTGAAATGCCTCCTATATTGGCTCCCATTCAAAACAAGAAACTTTCCATGGCCCTTAGCAAATGGTCCTTAATACCACACTTCAGTGAGTACTGCACTGCCTCCAAAATTTGGAAATAGCATTAGGGTCCATGCCTATGTTTTAGCTGTATCTTGACAAATTAAAAACAACAAACTCCCTAGAAATTTCACTAAAGTAGAATATTGGAATTTTGTCAAATTTATCAGCCAAACATTTTCCTAACTCTGAAACATACATGTTCTGCCAATAATTCTCAGTAGGTCCCATTGGCATAATACCATCACTATAATTGACTAATGTGATATCTTGTGGATGAGAAAAGTGATTAAGACCTCTATGAAATTGGGAAGTGATATGATCAAAGTGGGATGTGGTAACCTGATAGATCATTAACAATATCACAGGTATCAGGGTATATGAAAATGGACAACTCAAAGGTTGCTGCCTCACTGAAAAGCGCACCACAATATGGAGCTCCCTGCATAACATGTATAGGAAGTTTAGGCAGTTGGAGAGTTTCTGCTTCCCAAAAATTGCTTAAGGCAGTTATAACCTTGGGAATACTGTAACTTTCAGGAGTTTCCTGGGCCTTGACTCTTTCATTTACCACTGAGTCTTATGAATCACCTTTCTCCTTCCCTCTAGGAAAGTTTCAATTTAGAAATGAACTAGCCAGGTGATAATTAATATCATTATGACTATTTTGATTGCCCCTTGCTCTGCACTTACTATTCATGACAGAAGTTACACCCACTTTACTCCTGGGATCTGAGCACACTATTTCTCTCTACCATTCAAAGTTCCAGTGACACCCATTGCATTCAGGTTTCTTAGTTTTCACTATGAACCTATATGGAATAGTGGCAAAAAAAAAAAAAAAAGAGCCTTTTCAGAATTTCTAGTTTTCCTTCACAAATCTATTTTGTACAACAATGATGAAAGGTATGCCTTATAGAACCTCCTCACTGTGAATGAGTACTTCGTTTTTTTACAATGTTAACCTTTTATATTTTATTTGTGTGTGGTGGTGGTGGTGGTGGTGGGGAAATGCCAGCGACTCATGGGGCTGTGAAGAGGCAACAGGTGTTTGCACTACTTTTTGCAACTGGCTTGCATGGGTGGCTTGGGAGCTAAACCCAGGCTGGTTGGCTTTTCCAGCAAGCACTTCAACCACTTAGCCATCTTTTCATCCCAGAGTAGTAGTTAAGTGGAAAATCCTCTCTAATATTTCATTTCTCTTGAATAGTATTCTGTATATTAATCCAAAGCAATTTAAACAATTCCAGTCATTATAGACCAGTTGTGGTTCAGGTTTTAGCTCAATATACAAATAAGCTATTGGAATTATTTTCAATAATTTCAAAAATAATTTCAAAAAAATAATTGCTTACTGAGTTCATGATGATAATTTATTTTAATTCATGTTCATGCTGCTTCTATACCACACCTTTATTTTCAATTGGCCTACATGTTTCCTAGAAAATTACTTAAGTAAAATATAGATAATGTTTCCTTTGAATACAACACAGTTCCTTATGTGTTACACTTTGAACTACAAGTTTTAAAAAGAGCATTCAGGCAACTGAGTATAGGTATAGATCTTGAAGCAATGAAAGTTGGTGAAGGTGAATCCTGATGTTGACAGGCCTCTTTCACTGGTAAGAAATTTTTCAAGGGCTGGGGAATGGCTCAATAGGTACAAAGAGTTGCTATGCAAGCCAGGGAGCCTGGGAAATACTGGTTCTAAGTTAATTTCCCACCAACTACATAAAAAGCTGTTTGTCAGGCTGGCATAATGGTTTAGTGGTTAAGGGGTTTGTCCTGGAAGCCTAAGGATCCAAGTTCAATTCCTGAGTATGCATGCAGATGCAAAAAGTGGCACATATGTCTGGAGTTCGTTTCCTGTGGCTAGAGACCCTCACATGACCGTTCTTTCTCTCTTTCTCTGTCTCCCTCTATCTCTTTTTCTCTCAAATGAATAAATTAACTAAATATGTTTTTTTTTTTCATTTACAGAAAAGCTGAAACATACTTGTAACTCCAGTCCTATGGAAAGTAGAGATAGAAGAATCACTGAGGCTTGCTAGTAAGTCAGTCTGACTGAAAAATATGAGAGTTTCAAGTTCAGTGAGAGACTCTGTCTTAAGGAATTAAGTGGAAGAGAGACAGTGGTGGAAACCTGATAAGTTCTCTTCTGGCCTCCATATACATGCACACGGCAAGCAGAGTGTACACATGCATAAAAATTATGAAGGATCACTAGTGCTCAGGTGCTCCTCTTTCATCGGTGTCTTTTTATGACTCTCTGTTTCCATTTCTCAGATCCTATTTCCCACTCAAAGCACTCACTTGCACAGCAGTTGCATAGAAATGCTAGGGGTCCCATTTGTGGTAGTCTTCTGATAAGGTCTGCTTGAAAAAGAGATTTTCTATTTTATTTTCAGCATTCTCAGTCAAGCAGGTACTACAGATAAGGATTTTCTCCAGGACATACATAGATGACTTCAGGTTATCTGTGAAGTGTTTCAGCTGGAATTAGAATCCCTGAGCTTCTCCTTTTATTTCACCATTTTGCTCAGGAATAGTGAGAGTAGCCAGAAAATCTCCCTTATTTTGGTAACTTTTCCAAAAAAGTTTGAAAGCGTTGAAAGTCACTCACCCAGCCCTTGACTACTTCTTTTTCTTTTTCTTTTCTTTTTTTTTTTTTTGTAAGATTTTTATTTATTTATTTGAGAGTGACAAAGAGAGAAAGAGGCAGATAGAGAGCAAGAGAATTGGGCCCGCCAGGGCTTCCAGCCACTGCAAACGAACTCCAGACACGTGTGCCCCCTTGTGCATCTGGCTAATGTGGGTCTTAGGGAATGGAGCCTCAAACCGAGGTCCTTAGGCTTCATAGGCAATTGCTTAACTGCTAAGCCATCTCTCCAGTCCAGCCCTTGACTTCTTGTAGGCAGTTGTTTAGAAGTAGCCAGTGGAAACATTTGGTATATATCTGTGGGAATAAGTAAACAGTCTTCTAAAACCCGTGCCTGACTCCCATACTTTTTTCTTAACTAAAGTTTTCAAGTATTATAATAAAAGTATAGTTTATCTTTCTTCATCTAGCATCATCTTGTGAATTTAGAGTAAGAGGGAGTTACTACATATGTATTTAAAAAGGTTTACAATTTTTTAAAACACATTTAGTTCACAGATCACCTTAGGAGAAAAAGTACCAAAAGATCTTGATTCTCTGTGTGTCCATTTTAGGAAAGACATATTCTCTGAGATTATAAAGGTTCTTTTGTGGTGTTTTCCTATACTTATAATTTGCATTAATGGATATTCAAGAAGACAGTTTATACAGTTCACTGATGTAAGTTATAATAAAGTATGAAGACATATGAGGACACATTTTCAGTAGGTTTTTGAAAATGTGCTGACACATTTTAGAAATGCATCTGGTTTTGCTTGCAGAAACACACATTCATGAGTGCAACATGAGAAATTGAATGCATAAACAGGTGGTTTTAAATACCCAAGCAGAATTTAAATTGAGATACTAACAACCTTATTGAAGTCTGTTGAGAATGTTCCAACTATCATGATTAAACCGGTGGCAAATGTTTTGGTACCTTTGGCATTTTGACCTTATGCTTTCATTTAAAGTGGCAATAGATATATATTTTTAAATAGCTCCACGACTTTATAAAGGATATTCTGCATGACATGAGTGAACTGTAAATAAAATTTTAGTGTCTCATCTCCTAAGTAAAATTGACATAACTGTCTCAGAGAGTAAAGATATATAATCATGCACTATTCTTCCTGCCCAAACTTTTAAGGAAAGATAAGTAAGTGCATGATGTACAATCTGTTGCTTTATAAAGTCATTGCACTTTTATTCGATTTTTATGCACACCGACATACATGTGTACATAACAAAGATTTTAAGTTCCTACCTACTTTTTTGGTAGTAATTCAAATGTCTGCTAGTGGTTCCTCCATCAGGTCATGGTCATGCTATCACACAATGCTAGATATTCAAATGTTTGTTTTTAGATTTTCAGATAAATTGATGAGTAACTCAAGCAGGAATGCTAGTTTGGGAACATAGAACCTGTTAGAACAGGCATCACTAGGAGATAGTTTGGACTGTTTTCTGAATATTGTGCATTTATAAGGGTCAAGTTTAAAGAAACAAAGATAGCAGTAGGAATAGGAGTATAATATATAATTTATAGGGCTGGAGAGATGGCTTAGCGGTTAAGCGCTTGCCTGTGAAGCTTAAGGACCCTGGTTCGAGGCTCGGTTCCCCAGGTCCCACATTAGCCAGATGCACAAGGGGGCGCACACGTCTGGAGTTCGTTTGCAGAGGCTGGAAGCCCTGGCGCGCCCATTCTCTCTCTCTCCCTCTATCTGTCTTTCTCTCTGTGTCTGTCGCTCTCAAATAAATAAATAAATAAATAAATTTAAATATATATATAATTTATAAAGGTAATATAATTCTCAAAGTTTGAGAAAAAATAGGGCAAAAATCTGTTTTATCTTATATTTCTCTCCTGAGTTTTGGTAGGAAAGACAATGTCATAGCTAAGGCATTAAGACAATTCTACTTTGTTTTGGGAGAAATATTAATTTGTACTTTATATGAGGACCAGTTTGAACTATGGGAACTTATGCCCTGTAGATAATTAAACATTTGGGGTTGAAAGACAGAGATTTAATAATATATATCTAGACTTTTCAGAGAAAATTTTACCTTGAAGCCATTATGTATCCAGTTTCAGAGTCTGTAGTTCCTCACATCTACTGCCCCAGGAGCCAAGCAAAGCCATACATATTTGGAAAAGTTCTGCTTGATTGTAATAAGTACATTTGATATAGATTTCCTGACACAGGTGGCGGTTGAAATAATTTCGACAGAGGATATTGACAAGAAGGCCAAGGGCTGTATCTGGGAGGAATCAACAAATATGATCAAATTCACAGAAGGAATGGCTAAAGGAATACTAGTGTTTTGTTAGTCACCATTGGTTTTTACTAACACTTGTTTTTTTTCCTCCAGTAGGTTAGGGTACCTCCAATTCTTTTCCATGTCAACCTGATTTCTATGAAATCACAGAGTGGAAATCTAATATTAACTTATTTTGATAAGAAAATATAATAAAAGATGCATCTGTCATGATGCCTCATTTAAATGTTCAATTTATACCTTGAGTAGATTGGAGATGTGCTTGTTAAGATCCATTCTAGGTCTCCAGAAGCAAAGACAAAATGAAGAAGCTATTACTTATAGATTGAGACCTTATTTTCATACATTTTATTTTTAAATGCTTTACAGATATAGTTCTTGAGAAAGTTCTACTTCTTGTGGCACCTGTCATTTGGTAGACTTGATTAACATAATATTGTTTGGATATATTCATATATTCATGGCACAGCAGATGGAAAGACAATGATAAAGATTTGAATTCCCTTTCATTGAAAAACCCTCATCCATGTGAATTTTGGAGTGAAGAAATTCTTATACCACATTGGCAGGTAGACCATCTAGAAGTAAAATGACTCTAGTGACCTGGGCCTTAAACATGTACAGAAGCAATGATGTTTTATTATAAGTTATATCTTCAATGCTAATAGATATTCAAAGGGGGAAGTCACAAATTCAAAGCACTACTCTCAAGATGACTTAATTGCAGAAAAATAAACACAAAAGTGTGTCTATTTTCAAAATTTGTGGCTATTTTACATTTCATGTGCATATGTCTTGCTTCCCCATCTAACTTTAATATCTGTGAGGGCAGGCAATATGTTTTTGGAAGTAGGTGTTTAAAAGCCCTTAATCATCTTGAACCAATTTACTAATTAGAACAGCTGGTGTATCAAGGCATCCTTGACTCATGGAGGGAGACAGGAACATAATTTTTGTTACTTTTAAAGCTGATATTTCTTTATTGATGCACCCTTGTATTTTCCTTTAATCTTTCAGCACAATGAAAAATCATAGCAACATGAACAATATTGTGTATTTGAAGACATAAACTCTTTATTAAGGTAAAATTATATTAGTTAAATAATAATGTGACAACATTTGGCTCTTCTAAATCTAGTAGAGTAATAACTAAGAACTATAAAGGTGGACATATTGGTAAAAATTGAAATTTTTACTTACAGATCTTGGTCTGAATCTCTGTAAAAGTTTTAGATTATACAAAAACCTGAGAATTGTCTTCTCTTTAGTAATCTGTCTGGGAAAAAAGCACAGCTGTTCATTAACATATGAATCTAGTAGAGTTTCAGAATTTCCCAATCATTGTTATTGCTGTGTGTACTCTTTGTTGTAAAGGGAAGTGAGTTGTTATTTTATTTATCTGAAGATTGTACTGTGATAAGCAGTGTCTAGAATAATCCTACAAAATGCTATGGACCACAATAGCATCCAATTATGATGCATGTTTTTCATGAAAGAGATAAGTAAAGAAGTTTGAATTTACTTCTTATCACTTGATAAGTTGAACACATTAATGAAAGAGCTTCTTAAATCCAGACTGAGTGTTAAAGATATCAGTAAGATAGACTTCAGACCTGTCAAATGTCAAAGCAAATAGATACCAAGAAATTTTCTAAAAGGTACCAAACTTTACTTGAACTCTCAAAAATTCTAGAGTTCACATTAATGTAGTGCAAATAAAAACTAGGATTCAAAAATTATAAATATGAAACAACTAATCTTTGTCTATTGGATTCTTACAACTTGGGACTCCAGTAATCTTTCTTAAATGAAACATGAACTACTCTTCAAAGAAGAATGTCTCTGCTTCCTTTTCTTTCCAACCCATAGTTGATGTTCATATTGTGTTCAGTTTTTCATTACTAGCTGTATAACAGTCAGTATAAATAGTATGATGAATATGGGGCTATATTCTGAGAAATATTAAAAAGAAAAACTAAAGCAGAACTGTTACCTAAAAATAAGTTTGTGGATAGAAAAACAGCCAAGAAGCTAATGGCATATCAGTGTAATTTCTCTTTACTTATGAGGATGCATTGTATCATGACAAGGCAAGAACAATCTCCTAGAAAAACAAATTCAACAAATATAAAAGAAAGTAAGAGAATGGAATAAAATACCTACTCTATTATGCAATTTTATTTCAAAGAAATCTCACTAAAAGAGAAAATAAAGGAATTTACTTCTCATTAAACACATCCATGTGTGTCCTTCTTCTGGCAATCTGAAATATATAGCTCTAGTTTAGCTCTGAATAATTTATTAACTTCTTCCCTGCATTATAAACCCTGTACATAGTATGGTCTAAAGACATCACATCTTCACAGTCTAGGACATGTTATTATTTCTCCAGAATAAAGACTAAATGCATTAGTCTGAACCCATTAACCTGAAGTTAAAGAGTCCCCTACTGGAATTTCTACTCAGTCCTTCATAGCAGATGTTTATTTGATCTAACTCCTCCCCACAACGGGTGAACTGTAACTGCTCAAGGCAGTTATGAAGAACCAAATAACAAATTTTCAGAAATTTTATGATGTAATATTTCAATACTTTAAACTTGACCTAGGTTGTGATGAAGTTATTTTTGTTATAGAAATCCACAAACCCTGCTCTCTTCTTTCCAAACAACCATTAGTTAAAGATTTCATAGGTTATCATACCATACCACTTTCCCCCAATGCCTGGAACTATACTGGCTCTCACCTGTTGGCATTTTCTGGTCTCTGGAAACTTCTAGTACATCTTTGGCTATTGATTCTCATCCCTACTGCATATCTTCTTGAAGATTTGGATACTTCTGGTCTCTGGCTTGTAGCTTCTTTGGATGTCATTATCCTTTTTGTGCTGATTGACATCAGTGATACTTGCAGGTTGACTTTCATGAAAGCCGCCTCTGGACTCTGACCATGACAGGCATCCAGTATTCTGTAATTAGTAATGCCCAAAAATGTTGGATAAAGCAACATGTAGAAATTCAAACCTATGACAGCAGGAGTCTTCTAATATGGAATGACTACTGTACAGTATTACGTTTATGGGGTTCAAACTGCTGGTGTGATGGAAATTTACTCTAGGAACTTAAGGAAGTCATCATGCTACCAGGAAATCTCTTCTGTCCCCTAGGCTGTTTTTTTATTCACAACCTGTTCCTGTTTAGCTTTACTGAATGTGGACTCAGAAACAGAAGGTACAGGGAGCCTGCAAGTTAGCTTTGCATGTTTTATCGTCATTTCATTTAAGCATTGCACAGGCTATATCTCCACAATCATGCAGAGTTCTTTCCTGGTGATCACAAATATAGTCTTTATTTCCATATATTTTGTTATCTAAATTAGTCAATGACTTTTCAGTGATGTTTTCACTTATTTTTTTTTCCCCTAAGACATCTGTTAAGCTCCTGGTAGCTCATAGCAGGAGCTACAGACATATTTAGGTCATACCTAAGTTCCTTGTTCATTGAGTTATAAATTTTCAAGTGAAGAAAAAGTAAACCCCACACACAGTGATAAGTTTAAAAAATAACAATAAGTAAGTAATTATTTATGACACAATTCACATTAAAAATAGTTTTCACAATAATCTATTCTAAAATATCCATGTAGCATAGTTTTCATCTGTTAACACCTCTTCTTCAAAGCCTCCTACAAGTTGCTAAGTATGCTACTCTGTCCCATATAAACAATATTGCCAAAAGAATTTATATGTATGCTAATATTATTCTTTCTCTCATTTAATATTTGAGCAGTACTACCCTTGTTTTTTCATATGCTAAAAGATATTCATTTCAGTTATCCATTCATCTAATGAGGGATATCTGGGTTGATTCCAGCCCTTAGCTATTACCTATTAAAAACTGAGCAGCTTTAAACATGGTTGAGCAAATCCTTCCGAACTGAGGCATGGAGCTTTAAGGGTACATGCCCAGTAAGGGAATAACTGGGTCTGTTGGTAACTCTATAGTCAGTGTTTTTGGATAACTAAGATGTAGTATATGTACATGATGGAATTCTACACAGCAGTAAGGAAAAATAACATAATGAAATTTGAAGAAAAATGGTCAAACCTGGAACAGATCATTCTCAGTGAACTCATCCAATCACAGAAAGATAATTGCTGCATAGTCTCACTCATATACAGCTCCTAACCTGAATCTACCCAAGAGACATACCTAGCAAGCATCTCAAGGACCAGACAAAAGTGAGGGTGGAAAAGGAGGGAAGGGTCAGGGAGAGGGTGGGGAACAGAAAACTGAACCCAAACAGCAATGATACCATAAAACTCTACATCCTAAAATACAGACCAAATGGTTGAACCTTCATCAGGCCCTTAGAGGGAGCACCTGATTCACAAGGCCTTGGAGAGGGTATGATGAAGACTGACCTTTATCTCCTCTTGTTTCTGTTTCTCTCTCTCCTTCCCTCTTCTCTCTCATCTCACTATCTATTTTATATCAGTTATCTTTTTCTTCCTTCTTCTTGGGTGCTGACCTGTAACTTCCAATACCAGCAGGTGGATATCCTCCACTATGAGCTTTTGATCAGAGAGACCTACAAGGTTCCTAAAAGAATGACAGATTTCTTTCAAGGTTCTTGATGACCCACCAAAGGTTAGTGTTAAGACCCTACTGCTGAAGACACCATATGCTGTTGGCATATAACAAGGACTGACATGGCTGGAAGCTGGAAGAAAGTCAGTTCCCTGACAGCACATCTACTAGTGGAAGGAGCTACATGATCAGCTGGGGTAAAATGACCAATATCTGTCCAAGCAACTCATGGTCTAACCTACCTAGTAGCATACAACCTGACATGATACTCACAAAAGCGCAATAGTGGCACACAGCCATGGTGGGACACCAACTGCTCTTGATTTGGTTAACTTATCTGCTCAGTGGAATAGAACCCATAGGTTGAGCTGGAAAATAAGTCCAAATCATATCCAAAAATGAGCCTGCTCTACATTAGCAAGCTCCCACCAATCATGGGCTACAAGTGGGCCTATACCTATTTAACTCTCTCTAAAAAGTAATGGTTTTCCCATTAATCTTGTGCTAACTTAACTCTCCATCATAGAATCTGTTTCTCTTTCAGATAGATGCAGATACTAAAGAAAGAACTACCCCATCATACCTCAAAAGTACGCCAGCTAAAACTAAGAATAATTGGGGAAACATGCAAGAATGCTGTTTTCTTGGCAAACTGGGAACTAGCACAATGGTGAAGAAGATAGACACAGAGAACAATCAACCCCTATCAAACCAGATATCCAGATACACAGAGACTCCCAAGATCTGAACACTGAAGCAGACCTACCATGAACCCAACATGGCTCAGGGAAACTTATGGAAGAGGGGGCGGAAAGAATGTCAGAGCCACACATTGGGTCATGATACACAGACATTTCCTCCTACCAAAACTGATGGCTAACCCCACAATCCAAGACCCATGTGCCCCCACAAAGAGGTTCCCTGTGGAGGGGGAAGGACATGGAGGGCGGCTGACAATGGTACTTAACTGTATTCACTGAGTACAAAAAAAAATGCTATTTATTTCAGGTCTTTTTTAAAAGTCTTGTTACGTGTTATCAATGATAGTATAAAACATTAAATCAACACCCCAAATTGTTTTATATTAGTTTTTATTCTTGTTATAGATCTATCCAGTGATTTTTATATAACATAAAAGTAATTTTAAAAGAAAATGTTATCAGCAAATAGAGCAAACTTAACTTCTTCCTTTCCAAATTGTACCCCTTTTATTTCCTTCTCCTGTCTTATTGCTTGAGCTAGGACTTCCTAAAAGGCAGACCAAATGGCTGAACCTTCACCAGGCCCTTACAGGAAACACCTGAAACACAAGACACTGGAGAGGGTAGGATCAAGTCTAACCTAAATCTTCTACATCTTCCCTCCTGCCTCCTTCTCCTTCTCTCTCTCATCTCTCTAACTCTTGTATATTAGTTATCATTTTTCTCATTTTCTTAGTGGGCACTGACCTGTAACTCCTAATACCAGAAGAGAGCTATCATCCACAATAAGCTTTTGATCAGAAAAACCTACAAGGTTTTCTAAAAGAATGACAGATTTCTGTCAGAGTACTTGATGACCCACCAAACGTTAGTGGTAAGACCCTATTGCTGAAGACACCATATGCAGCTGACATGTAAAATGGAACAGCATGGCTGGAAGCCAGGAGAGAGTCATTCCCCAGACAGTCAATGTGTCTAGTGCCAAAAGGTGCTACATGGGCAACTGGAGGAAATGACCAATATATGTCCAAGCAACTCATGGCCTAACCTACTTAGCAGCAAATAACCTGCTGTGATGCCCACACAAGTGCAATAGTGGCACATAGCCATGGTGGGGAACCAACTACTCTTGATTGGGCTAACTGATCCATTCAGTGGTACAAGACCCATAGCTGGAGCTGGGAAACAAGTCAGAATCATATCCAAACATAAGCCCACTCTCTATTATCAAGCTACCATCAATCATGGGCTATGGAAGGGCCTACATTTATTAAACTGTCTATTAAAAAAAAAGTAAGGGTTATCTCATTTGTCCTGGTGCTAACTTACTCTCCATTAGAGAATCTGCTTCTCTTTTTCAGATAGATGCAGATCCTAAGGAGAGAGTCACCCCATCATACCTCAAAAGGGCCCTGGCTGTAACTAAGGAAAATTGCCAAAACAAGCCAGGGTGCTGTTTTCCTGATGAACTGATACCAGCACAAGGGGAAAGGAGATCAACACAGAGAAAAAACAATGCCTATCAAATCAGAGAGCCAGAGCCTCAGAGGCCCCCAATACCTCATCACTGAATCAGACCAAAAATGAACCCAACATGGCTCAGGGAAATTTTTCAGAAGAGGGGCAGAAAGAATGTCACAGCCACATGTTGGGTCCTGATATGCAGAGACATTTATCATACCAATAACTGTGGGCTAACTCCATAATGCACGACCTATATACCTCAACAAGGAGGGGCCAGTGGGGAGGGGGTAGGACATGGATGAGCCTAATAATGGTATCAAACTGACTGTATTTGCTGAATACAAAACTAATAAAAAAGAAAAGAAAAGAAAATGTTGCAATGTGGCTGAAGTTGTACTCAATGGTAAGGGTGATTGCTAGGCAATCATAAAGCTCTAGAATACCCCAACAAGAGCTTACAAGTATGGACTTTAATATAAAAATGTGAAGTATTTGGTACCCTTCATGTTTACTGATGTCATTATTCTTCCACTCACATTTATCTTACCCTATTACATTCCATTGTCCTACTGGTAGTTCATGAGTCACCTGTCTTCTCTAAGAGTACTTACTGCTAAATGATGACCTTTGTAATTTCATCATTGTTTTGGTTTCATGACCTGAGGACTGAATGTCTTCAGGAAAGAGGTTTAAAATTCCCTTGGTCTATTACGGAGGAAGAAGGGGTCTGACACTAGCAGTAAATCTTTGTTTCTTATATTTGAGAGAAAATAGGGAGGCCAGTTATATCAAAATTCTCTCTTTGGAAGACTACTGACTAAATATTTCCAGGAAATTTTAAAGTTGTGTTTGATAGCAGAGTGTACCATACCTTTGTTTTTTTCTTTAAAACCTAAAGACATTGGTCCTGTATGTGACTCAGTGTGAATAAAACTGAGTGACTCAGAGTTTGGTCTACTCTCCTGATTCTGTAAAATGGAGCCTAATATCTCAAAAATGATATAGTTTTGGGTATCCTTACTTAGTTTTAGCTAACAACAAATATTCAAACATGGTTGAAACAATACTGAACCTGGAAAGACCTTGCATTCAGGATGAAATGAGCACCTCAACCAAGCAGAAATCTAAAAGAATGAAGCTATATAAAGGATGTTTGCATGCACGGATGAAGAGTGAGAAGGCATTCGGCTATGAGCATAGGGTGAAAGCCTATCCTATGGACATGGGACTATATAAAAGTAGATGGGTGTACATATACTGAGAATTATTACAATTTGATAAAAGTTTTCACACTACGTAATGAAGTCTTGGAATAGCACACTGAGTTAAGATTTTGAAAAGTAACATCATAATTCTTACAAATGTAATCCATCGACCATATTTGAGACAGTACATAGAGAAAATCACTTCTGAAGTAATGACTGACAGGAGCAGGGATGAGAATATTATCTGTAGCCAGCAAAGTGTCCACACATCTACATACCAAGTAATACAAAGTTTCAAGTTTGTAGATATAAATTATAGATGTGATTCAATGTTAATAGATATGACTGCCTCAGTTTGGTCCATTCTCCTGACTCTTTTAACTGGAGCATAGTGTCACAAAACAATAGAGGTTTAGGTAGCCTTACTGAGTTCTAGCTAACTACAAATGTCATTCAAACATGATTGAAGAAAGCCCATTTATGCACTTACTAGTCCCTTCAAACTTTCGGGTTTAGTATAAACTGGATCACATTTTAAGGGACAAATTGATGAAAACCTAATGGATAAGAGGTTCCAACTATTTTAATAAAATGTAGCAGCATTAATATGCTTCCTACTTTACTAATTGATATAGAATCCTCATGTTTATAATCAAAGATAAAATAATGCAATGTCATGTATTTCTTACCTGGTTTTAAGACTCTGCTTCAATGTTATTAAACAAAATTATGTCTTAGGAAGCAAAATCATATGTCATATTCATTCTTCCCTGTAGTTTAATGTTCTAGAAAACTGTTTCATATAAGCACACATTTTATAAGAATGTGTTTTTGTACTCGATTATACACCTTACCTGAAACATTCAGTGTTGTTTTGCAGTGACAACCCATGGTAGAATGTAAGTCTTAGGCGACATGGCAGAAACTATTTTTATAGAAGGAAGTATCCTTCTGTGTGATCCTGAAATGAGGAGCTATCTTCCATTTTCTAAATAGACTTTTCCCTCCTTCTATAGCTAGTTTTTGAAACTGCTGAAGACTAGAAGGAATTCTTTATAATTTCCTAAATAAAGACCTCAGTCTGTGAGCAAACAACAGTACATTTGCTGGAAGGGGCAGCTCTCTTCAAGAGGGAGTGAAGACGAGTATTTCCCAGCTTAGCTGCTGAATGTTATTACTGAGTATGTGCCAATGTGATGTGTCCTTACAATTTAAATGCTGCTTCAAGCAAAAGTATTTCATATTCTTTTTTGCTTTTCTTTTAAATTTATGCTATATTAACTTAAGTTTATAAATTCCTCTGTGCAAAAGACTCTTGCCCTGCCATGAAAGGTAATTAATGTAGGAAAAGCCACTTCAAAGCCAAAATGAGAGCTGAATCCAAAATCATCAGCTCATCTGAGGATGAAAGAAAAAGCATTATTCAAAGTGTTTTAGAGAAAAGTAAAAGAAGGCAAAAATGGTTCACAGCCTCTCAGCCATTGAATCCCACCCTCACTCAACCTAACCTTGCCTCTGCCCTTTATACCTTCTGTGATGAAGAAGGTATTACAATTAGAATTTAAAAAAAAGTATGGTATAATAAGCTAAGTAAAAACCAATAGAGACAATTTATTATTCATATACCATATTTTATCATCATAATAGATACAATTATTAATATTTTAATGTTGGCTCACAGGCAAAAGGTTTGAAGCATGAAAACATTTCATCTTCAGGTCAATCTTGTTGTATCTGTCTCACTGGACAGATAGAATCTTACTCTGCCATGGAAGTATTTTGGATCTGTTTAATTGAAAGTTTCTCTTATGTACTTATTTTCTTTATTCGTTCAGCTGGATCTTTTGAATTGATCTTCATTCTTTTTTTTGTTCCATCATGGATTAAAACATCTCTTGTAAGTGTTATAAACCTAAGACTTTCAAAAAAGTCTCTTAGGAAAGTCAAGCAAAGCAAGAAAAAGAAATTTATAAAGGTCCAGACTATTAACAAGAAGCTAAGAAATAGTAAATTTTATCTGTGAAACTACTGAAGTTTGGGACAGAGAAATGAGAGTGATACTTTGTAAGTGATCATTTTAAAGAAGAGTGATTTCAAAGATCATTTTGTAGTTATAAAAATAGAGTTTTTATATTGTGAATGTATGAGGATGAAGAAAGAAGGAACAGACACTAATGAAAAATAAAGAGGACTATAATAGAATCATTGATTCACTACTCAGTGTGAATTCAGTTGTTAGAAAATCAGTATGATTGGCTCAGACAGTAACCACGTGACAAGATTCCTATTTTTAGGACAATTTTTCCTAAAGACACTGTTAAAATTATTAATCAGGTATAAACATATCAACTGCCAAATAATCTGGTGTCAAATTTGAATTCTAACATTTTATTCCTTGGAGATTTACTTCTCATTTCTTTAAGCTTCTTATATTATCATCTAACTAAATTGAGTATACAATCCCATTCTTAAAATTATACTGAAAATATCTGGGTGTGGTGGTGCACACATTTAATCCCAGCACTTGGGATGCAGAGGTAGGAGGATCGCCATGAGTTTGAGGCCACCCTGAGACCACATAGTGAATTCCAGGTCAGCCTGAGCTACAGTGAAACCCTACCTCAGAAAAAATATTATACTGAAAATAAAATACAATAATTTTACCTATAATAGAATCCCTCACCAGTACTATAACCAGCCTCATAAACTTTGCTGTGATTGTTTTACTACAGTCATTATAAATTTATTTATTATATTATTAAAGGAGTATTTTTGTGTATTTATTATGCATATAAATGAATTACCTATTATGTTTTCATATTTATGTGTCAGTTCTTCAGTGAAGTGTATTTAATAGCCTCCATTACCCACACTTATCCCCTTACTACTCACTGATCTTATCCTACTCTAGAAGAGATCCCTTCTGCTTTCCTATCTTTTGGCATTTTCAATTTCTCCTAATTTTTGTATTTTATCTTTCACTTCATGAATAAATTGCATTAATTTATAGTTTGTTATGTAGAATTTATAATATTCTTACTTCACCAAAAATCTTACTCAAAATATAAACAACTATTAATTGTTCATTTGATAAGTATATGAAAATGGACTACCTGTATTTTGAAGGTATTCAGTTAAGTTGAAAGTTAAACTTGCAATATCCATTATATGGTAGAGTCATATATGGGAATGAGGAAATGGTTCAGAGACTATTCATGCTAGCTCACAAAGTCTTGAGGCTGGGATTCAATTCCCCAATACCGACATAAGGCCAGATGCAAAAGTGCTTGCCCTGAAGCCTAAAGACCCATGTTCAACTATTCAGATCCCACATTAGCCAGATGCACAAGGTGACATAGGCACTCAAAATCACGCATGCACTCAAGGCAGCATGTGTGTCTGGAGTTCAATTACAGTGGCTGGAGGTCTTGGTGCACCAATTCTATTCCTCCCTCTCTTTCCCTCTCTCACATTAAAAAAAAGGTGGTGCATAAATCTAGTGTTCATTAGCAGCAGCAAGAGCCTTGATGCATACACATACACACACAAACAAATATGTGCAAAAAATTCTATATTCTCTGTTGGTGCTCACATATTTTACAAATGATTTTATGCAATGAGGATGATGAGTAAACATAAAATGGGGTGATACAATAGTAAAAGGAAAGGGCCAGCTTCAGAAAGAGAGTTTAGAAGGATATCTCTCTGACTAACAGAAATTTAAGCTTAGACTTAAGGCATGAAAGAGTGAAGCAGGGCCAGAGAATTGAAAGGAGGGGGTGGGGCTCATGTGACTACAGTAGAAAGATGGGGGTGGGTAGGAGAGAGAAGCTAATGCATGTCTGCAGGTCAAACTGAGTCCGCACTGAGGAGAGATTAGATGATGGTCTGTTGAATATTTTAAAGAGAGAAGTTAACGTCAGTCTGCCTTAATCATTTGGTTTTTCTCATTGATACTAGTCTTAATAATCAAAAACAGGACACTTCACTATTCTTTCTAATATTGTTATATTGGAATATTTTTCTATTTTGGAAGATATCATAGCCAGGTGTGGTGGTGCTTGCCTTTAGTCTTGGCATGCAAAAGGCAGATGTAGGAGCTCTGTGAGTTCAAGGCCACCCTGAGACTACATAGTGAATTCCAGGTCAGCCTGGGCTATATTGGGACCATACCTTGAAAAACAAAACATGTATGTATGTATGTATATATGTATATATATATGTGTGTATATATATATATATACATATATATATATATGATGCAATTTATTTATTTGTTATACAGGGCTGGGGAGATGGCTCAGTCATTAAATGCACTTGTATGCAAAGCCTGATTGAATACTAATTGTAAGAATCATGGGGCTGAAACAGTACTCACTTGGAGCTAGCCATATGTACAAGTAGCACATGCATCTAATTTGTTTGCAATGGCAAGAGGCCCTAGTGGACTCTTTTTTCTCGGTCCCCCAAATAAGTAAATCAATATTATTTTCATAAAAAATGATTTACCTATTGCATTACTTTTACTAACCCTCTTTTTAGCCTCCATCCCCAATTCTTCTCAAAGATGTTTCTCATATTGCATGCTTGGTTCCATCATTAAATTAGATTTCTCTGACTCATTCTCAAGTAATGTATATCAGAATTTGAATGTTTTATTACAAGGTGCTGTTAAAATGCACATGGGGACTTCCAGCCAAGATGGCGACCGCCTAGCTGTGCTGCAAATCCTGGGGAAAGAAAGGCAAGACATTAAGGGTACACTGGGGCTTTTAGGGGAGAGAAATCTCCAATAGATTGTCAGTGGGAGGACACAGAGGGGCAGAAAACAGGGAATCGCAGATCCCCTCCAGGGCACGTAGCACACCCCTTCCCCCAAATAGCTGCTGCGTCTGCAGCTGCTGCTGCCCTGTGCCAATCGATCCCTGCTTACAGAAGCTTACACTGTTCTAAAAACTCGCCCATTTACTCTTCCAGCCACCGCATGTTCAGTGACTCCTGGCGATAACAGGGGATCCCTGATTCCATCAGGAGCGGGTAGCCCACCCTTCCCCATATCCACAGCGCAGCTGCGAACAGATCAATCCCTGCACGTGGAAGTTTAGACTGCTCACCAACTCACTCACTTACTGTGCATGCAGCTGCATGTGAAGTAAGCCCAGAACTGCAGCAACTGCCACACAAGATAAGACTGTGTCTCTAGCAAGCTCAGCTCAGGTGCCATCCCCTACCTGTCTGCCTTGTCAGCCATCCACCATTGTCCTGTGGCAGAGGAGTGCAGACTGCTTCCAGGTCCCAGTGTTCACAGCCAGAGTTTGGGCTGCATCAGTGCTTAGTACCTCAGTGTCCCTCCTAGTTCGAACCCAGACAGCTTTGCTGCCTTACTACTTGAGAATTCAGGCAACATTGGCTCCCCTGCCAGGAAGTAGATAGGCGGCTCTGGCAAGCGAGAGCCAAAACCCAGGCTGCTTGGGAACTGCCCCAGGCTGCCTCAGATTCTCATTGTGCTTGAGTCCAGGCTGATCCACCCACCTATGTGCCCAAACACTGTCATGGGCAGACCTCAGCACAAAAGAAATAACATGAAAAATCAAATACAAGAAAAGCCAAGTAGATCACCCAGTCCTAGAGTGAATACCTCTAACCAAAACACAGAAGATTCATTAGGATCAGAATATCAAATTGAAGCTATGAGCAATGCAACCCTGACCAACCTACTGGGAGACCTTGCAGGAAAGCAACAAAGGACCAATAATCATAAGGATGCTGCTATCACTAAACTAGAACTAATTGATAAGAAATTGGAAGGAGTTCAAAGAGAGTTAAGAGTTTGAGGGGGAGTGGAAAAAAAAGAAGACTTTAAAAATCAGCTGGCCATGCTAAATGAAGACATAAAGAAATGCAAGGGTGAATTCCAAGAATCATCAAGAAAATCAGAAAATGATGTGAAAAAGGAGCTTGACACAAGAATGAAAATTATATATATATAAGTAGTACAAAATGCAAACTTAACTGAACAAGTACAAAAATCTCTAGAAGCCCTCAAGAATAGAGTCAGTCAAGTGGAGGATAGAAACACTGATCTGGAAGACAAAAATAGAAGAAAAAGTTTGAGAGTTCAAAAATTTCAGTAAGTTCAAAAGTTCCTGTGAACAGAACATGAGGGAATTTTGGGATATACTTAAATGTCCTATTATCAGAATCACTGGAATACAAGAAGGAGAAGAAATTCAGACCAAAGGCATGGAGAACTTATTTAACAAAATAGTTGAAGAAAACTTCCCCAGTCTCTTAAAAGAAACACCCATCAAGATACAAGAAGACAACAGAACTCCAAATATACTGAACCAAAGGAGAGACTCTCCAAGACATATTGTCATTAAGACTCTAAACATTGACACCAAAGAGAAAATCCTAAAGGCAGCTAGGGAAAAACAGCATACCACTTTCAAAGGTAACACCATCAAAATTACTTCAGACTTCTCAATGGAAACCCTGAAAACTACAAGGGCCTGGAAAGAAACACTACAAAGTCTAAGAACCTATGGCTTCCAACGTAAACTACTCTACACAGCAAATGTAACCCTCTTAATAGATGGTGAAAGAAAAATTTTCCATGAAAAAACTCAGCTTTACAATTATATGAACACAAAACAAATCCTATAGATAGTATTTCAGGAAATTCTCCACAGAGAAGAAACAAATAATCAAACTCAAATGCTTACAAGAAGCAGATCATAATAACCAAACTCAGAGTAGGCACAAAAAACTTCAAAGTTCATGAAAACACTAACACACACCTACCACCACAATATGGCAGGGATCAAATCAAATCTCACATTCATTACCCTAAATATTAATGGCCTTAATTCACCCACCAAGAGACACAAGCTAATAGGATGGATCAAAAAATTAGATGCTTCAATCTGTTGCCATCAAGAAACCCACCACACCACTAAAGACAGACACCTCCTCAGGGTGAAAGGGTGGAAAACAATATTCCAAGCAAATAGGAATAATAAATAAGCAGGTGTACTATATTAATATTGGATAAAATAGATTTCAAACCAAAAATAATCAAGAAAGACAAAGAATGTCACTTCCTACTTATCAAAGGAATGAACCATCAAGAGGGTATTACAATCATAAATCTGTATGCATCAAACACAGGGACAACACAGTTAATAAAACAAAACCTACTTGACAATAAAACAGAAATAACCATCAACACCATCATAGCTCAGGACTTTAATATACCATTATCAGTAATCTGTCAATGTAATACACGATAAACAAGGTTAAACATAAAAAACACATGATCATTTCAATAGATGCAGAAAAGCCTTTGACAAGATACAACATCACTTCATGATCAAAATTTTAGAGAGAATTAGCATGGCTGGTTCATATCTTAACATAATAAAAACAATATACAAAGCTCCTAAGGCCCAAATAATACTTAATGGAGAGAGACTGGAGGAATCCTCATTAAGATCAGAAACAAGACAGGGTTGTCCTCTCTCACCTCTGTTTTTTAATATAGTACTGGAAGTCATAGCTGAAGAAATAAGACAGGAGAAGGAAATAAAAGGAATGCAATATGTAAAGGAAAAACTTAAGTTAGCCCTATTGGTTGATGACATGATTGTATATGTAAGAGACCCGAGAGACTCCATCCCAAAACTCTTGAAGGTGATTAACTCCTATAGCAAAGTAGAAGGATACAAAATCAATGCACAAAAATTTGTAGGCTTTCTATATGCAAATGACAAAGATACAGAGAAAGAAATAAGGGACATAGTGCCATATTCTATAGAAAAAACACAAACATACTAACAAAGAAAAAACCTTGGAATAACGTTAACAAGAAAGTGAAAGATCCATACAATGAAAACATAAAAACACTCAAAAAAGAAATTGAGGAGGACTTGAGAAAATGGATAGAACTCCAATGCTCCTGGATAGGCAGATTTAACAGGGTGAAGATGACAATCTTACCAAAGGCAATATACAGATATAATGCAATTCCAGTTATAACCTTACAGTGCTCTTCACAGAGGTAGAAAAAATTATCTCAAATTTCATATGGAAAGGTAGAAGGCCGTGCATATAAAAACATCCTCAGCAAAAGAAATACCTCTGGAGGCATCACCATACCTGATCTAAAGCTATTTTACAAAGCCATAGTAATAAAAACAGCATGGTACTGGCATAAAAACAGGAGGAAGAAATACAAATGGAAAACACACATTTAAGAAAGCATTCATCATCCCTAATCATCAGTGAAATGCAAATTAAAACAACTATGTGTTTCCACCTTACCTCAATAAGGATAGCAAACGTCAAAAATTCAAAAGAAAATAAATGCTTGTGAGGATGTAGAGAAATAGGAGCACTCATCCACTGTTGGTGGGAATGTAGGATGGTACAACCACTTTAGAAAGCAATATGGAGACTCCTGAAAAAGCTAAATATAGAGAAACCAACAGACCCAGTTGTTCCCTTACTGGGAATCTACCCTAAAACCTTCAAACCACAGGTCAGAGAGATTTGCTCAACCATGTTTCTAGTGGCTCAATTCATAATACCTAAGAGCTGGAATCAACCCAGATGCCCATCAGTGGAAGAATGGAAAACTAATGTGTGGTATATCTACACAATAGAATTATATACAGCAGTAAGAAAAAATGACACAATGACATTTGAGGAAAACTTCTTGAACCTGGAACAGATCATTCTCAGTGAAGTTAACCAATCAGAGAAAAAAAGGAAAATCATCACATACTCTCATTCATCTATAGCACCTAACCTGAATCTACCCAAGATACCGTACATATTGAGGAAGCATCTTGTGGACTAGCTACTAGGATGGATGTGGAGGGAGGGGAGAGCATCAAAGGGGTGGGAAACACAAATATAGACCCAAACAACAATGGTACCATAAAATTCTACTTCCTAAAATGCAGACCAAATGCCTGAACCTTCACCAGGCCCTTACAGGAAACACCTGAATCACAAGACACTGGACAGGGTAGGATCAAGGATAACCTTAATCTTTTACATCTTCCCTCCCTGCCTCTCTCCCTTCCTCCCTCTCTCTCTCTCTACCCTCTAACTCTTGCATATTAGTTATCTTTTTTCTCATTTTATTAGTGGGAACTGACCTGTAACTCCCAGTACCTGCATGGGGCTATCATCCACAATGAGATTTTCATCAGAGAAACCTACAACATTTTCTAAAAGAATGACAGATTTCTGTCAGAGTACTTGATGACCCACCAAAGGTTAGTGGTAAGACCCTATTGCTGAAGACACCATATGCAGCTGACATGGAAAATGGAAAGGCATGGATGGAAGCCAGGAGAGAGTCAGTCCCAAGACAGTCAGCGTATCTAGTGCCAGAAGGTGCTACATGGGTGACTGGGGGAAATGACCAATATCTGTCCAAGCAACTCTTGGGCAAACCTACTTAGCAGCAAATAACCTGGTGTGATGCACACACAAGTGTAATAGTGGCACACAACCATGGTGGGGAACCAGCTGTTCTTCACTCAGCTAACTGATCCGCTCAGTGGTACAAGACCCATTGCTGGAACTGGAAAACAAGTCAGAATCATATCCAAACATAAGCCCAATCTTCAATATCAAGTTACCATCAATCATGGGGTACAAGAGGACCTACACCTATTAAACACTCTATAAAAAAGTAAGGGTTATCTCATTTGACCTGGTGCTGACTTACTCTTCGTTGGAGAATGTGCTTCTCTTTTTCAGATACATGCAGATCCTAAGGAGAGAGCCACCCCATCATACCTCAAAAGGGCCCTGACTGAAACTAAGGAAAATTGGTGAAACAAGGAAGAGTGCTGTTTTCCTGATGAACCGATACCAGCACAAGGGAGAAGGAGGCCAACACAGAGAAAAAACAATGCCTATCAAATCATAGAGCCAGAGCCCCAGGGCCCCCAACACCTCATTACTGAAGCAGACCAAAAATGAACACAACATGGCTCAGGGAAATTTTACTGAGGAGGGGGCAGAAAGAATGTCAGAGCCACATGTTGGGTCATGATATACAGAGACATTTATCATACCAATAACTGTGGGCTAACCCCACAATGCACGACCCACCCATATACCTCAACAAGGAGGGGCCAATGGGGCGGGGGTAGGTCATGGATGAGCCTAATAATGGTAAAAACTGACTGTACTTACTGAAAACAAAACTGATTATTAAAATATTAACTATATATATATATATATATATATATATATATATATATATATATATATAATATTTTATTAATATATGTATGTGTTTCTATATATAATATACACATACATACATGGGCGAATAAAAAAAACTATGAAATTCAAAAAAAATTAACTTTTTAATTTCAGTGTAGTATAATTTGGTACTTCAAATTTCCTGTGTTTATCAAATAATATATACTAAGTAATTTAAATTCATTTTAAACCCTCTATTCTTGCTTCTCATATTTGAAACTAATATGAAAACTTTCTCTTAGTTTAGATCACATATTTTCCTCATTATCTTTGTTTTGCCCTTTATGTATTAAGGAACGCAAAGACATTAGCATTTGCCTATCATTGCATTTATTTTGATTAATCTTACTTTGGCTTCCACTGGAGAAGTTTATATTCAAATGTAAAACATTTAGGAACATTACAACATTAAAATATTTGGAATTTAATTTGTTATATAGTTTTATATTTTCAATTTGCATTTATAATTGTATATATTTGTATAATTTCAATATTTTCCTTTCAAGTTTTTTTGTGGACTGGAGTCAATTTTTAGGCATTTTTATATTTTTATCATGATCTAGAAGCTTTACATCTAAATTCTTGTGTGTTAGAATTTAACAAAATTTTCAAAATTAATTGAAATATCTATCCAACTATCTTTCTATATATGTATATATAATTCATATATATGTATATATATAATCTTAGTAGAAATATTACTATGTCCTACTTTAGCATGTACTTTAAAAAAGTACAATTTTTTTCCATTTTTCTTCTTTGATTTTGTTGAAGACGCCTACTATGCCTTTGGAGTGGATTTCTTCTCCTTCTACTATGCCCTGAATTCTTATATTGGATCTTTTCATAGTGTCCCATATATCTTGAAATTCCCACTCATACTTTTCTATAAGTTTGTCTTTCTCTTTGTTGGACTGTATTAGATCTGCCACCTGGTTTTCTAGCTTAGATATTCTGTCCTCTCCCTCATCCATCCTACTGGTCACATTTTCTACAGAGTTTTTTATTTCATTAACTGTGTTCTTCATTGCTAGTAATTCTGACTGATTTTTCTTTATTATTTCTATTTCCTTATTTATGTCTTGTATTGCCTTCTTTATTTCATTAAATTGATGTTCTGCGTCTTTTTTGATTCCTTTGATTTCCTCTTTGATTTCTTCTTTGTTTCTTTTGATTTGTTCTTTGACCTCTTTGAACATATTTATAATCATTCTTTTGAACTCTTTCTCAGGCATTTCCTCTAATTTGTTCTTGCTGGAGGACATTTCTGATGCATTAATACTTTTAGGTGGATTTATATCATCTTGCTTTTTAGTGTTTCTTTTGTTATAATGTATATATTTTTGCATCTTGGATTAAGTTAATGCTTGGATTTTCTAGTTAGCTGGGTATTCTTAGCTGTATCAATTGATTTGATGTAATATATTTTCAGGGTAGGAGCTTAAGGTGTTAGGTGTGGCTCTTAAGACTCTCAGAGTATCTACAAAGATGTTCTTAGGGGTTGAGTTTCCCTGCTATGGGAGTATTCAAGCAGGCCGAGTGGAATAAAATACAGGTAGATTCTAAAGTTTAACTAAGCACTGTACACATTCAATCAAAAGCAGCCCCAAGTATGTATGCAAGAGTAGTTATTGTAATGACCAGATCCTCTATCAACAAAGAGGTTATGATTTCTGGTCTGTTGAGGGATCCAAATCAGCTTGTGACCAAGTGAGACCCTTCCCTGGTGCAATCCCAGTTACCATGGATGATTTTGGTCTCAGTAAAGTTGCTGCCTGGGTCGTCAGGCTGCTGTTCTGATTTCTGGAGCTGGGCACTGGCTTTTCCTGCAGGGCAAACTGAGCCTGGCAAGTGTGGCCCTGCAGATCAGCACCCCTGGTGCTGGAACGGCTGCTCAAGCTGCCGCTGCTGGGTCTGTAGCCGCTGCTGTTTCTGGACCCACCGCTGCTGCTGCCTCTGCTGCTGCTGTAGCTGCCACTGCTGGAGTCACCACTGCTGCTGAAGCTGCTGCTGCTGTGTCCACTGCCGCTGCTCCCACAGAAGCTGCTGCTGCTGGGTCTGCCACTGCTGCTCGACTGGAGCTGCTACTGCTGGGGCCGCTGTTACCGGTGCCGGAGTCACTGACGTTGCTGCCAAACTCTGCTCCTGCTTGGGTCCTGCTGTCAGTCAGCTCAAGTTGGCACAGCTGGGCCCGTGACCACTGCTCTGTTCGCTGGAGCTGGGCTCAGGCATTGGGGGAGGGGAGGGAGCTGCAACTTCTCTGGTTTTCTCGCTGCTCCATGTGTTCTTCTACCTCGCGATCTGCTCCTCCGTTGCTCACTGCCGCTCTCCCTTCACGTTTCCTGAGTTGCGGAGAGTGCTGGTGTGAGGGGAAGCTCCCACACCTGGCTTTTCCTGTGGCTGAAGCCGAGCCTGGCAGCTTTCTGGTGCGCCGCCGCCGCCACAGTTGGCCGAGCTTACGGTGCCACTTTTGCTGGCCTGTGCGGGCTCTGGATGCTCTGGATCTCTTCTACTTCTCCACTGCCACTTCAATTTCCTATACACCTCACTTTTTAGTAAAAGTGTATATTTTCCTGAGTTTTTTTGGTCTTTTTTCCCCCCTAGGCTGCTTTGGCATGGTACCTACACCACCATATTATCCGGAAGTCTTTTTCCATTTTTTATAACCTAATTTTTGCATCAATTAATGTGACTAATAACAGAGATTTTTTTCTTCTAATATTTCATTGTCATGTATTTTTCTTATTTTACTTTTTATGCCCATTTGGGATAGTTAATAACTGTTGTCTTCTTTCTATGGACAGTTCTCACTCACCCTTGATCTTGAAATACAATCACAATGTGATTTTTATTTACATGCCATATGTCAAAAATTTAACTCTCATAAATTAGATCTCAATTGGAGGTTAGATATCCAGGAATGGGAATAGCAAATATTATTTAAGAATTTATATATAAGTAGAAGACAAGACAACTTAAAGATAAAAATTAGAAAATTTAAGTATAGATGAATACTGTTCTCAGCATAAAATCATTCAGAATTCTTAGAGTTGGATAGATGTCTCAGTGATAAAGGGTAAGCCTGCCAACCCAGGTTCAGTTCTCAGGTGACCAACATAAACAGATGCAAAAAGTGGTTCCAATGTCTGTCATTACTTTGTCATGACAAGAATTCAATAGCATACCAACACTACACACACACACACACACACACACACACACACACACATACACACACACACATAAACACAGGAAAACAAATAAATGATTAGGAAATAGAGTGCAAGAGTTTCAGCTAAGTGTGAGCAGATACACTTTGCTTACAGAATTAAACTTAAATTCCCTTGAATGCCATTGACTAATGTTGAACTAGCAGTTTTAATTTTGCCTTGCAAATTTATATTAATACCAGTGAATCCAGGCTTCCACCTGATCAGAACTAAATTGTCTCTCACCGATTCTTTTTCCTGTAATCTGAGTTGAATATTTTAATAAATCCTATTAAAGACTGCTTATTGAGAAAACCCAGCTTAAAACTGATTTTCTATTACATAGTGTGTTTTAAATGCTTAATAATGATAAAGTATACATTTCAAGAAGCTAAAACTTTTGGGAACTATGAATCAAACCTCGACCATGTTGACAGAAACCGCCATATAGCAAGTTAAGTTTCTATTTCCTCATCTAGTGATCTATTACCAGAAATGAAGGAGCCGTTATACCTGGGTGATAGTCTCTCCTGGTGCTGCTGGTAATTTATGAAGAAACAAAGAAATTGCATTTAGCCAGTAACCAACCCTGTGATCTCTGGCCTGATTATGACTCCTTCCCCCTACAACCCTATAAAAACCTATGTGTAAAAATAAACTTAGAGACCTTGACAAATACATAGCTTGGTCTCCTTCTTGTGTCTGTTTGCCTCCCCCCATTCAGGTTAACTTCTCCTCAAGTCCTTGTTCAACTCCCCACTGGCTGGGGCAAGTGGCATCCAAACATGGGGTCTGGGGTATGAAGAAAAATCCTGAACGTCACTTGAGTGTATGGCCATACCCGCCATTGGATCACCACTCCACTGGGGGGGGGGGGGGGTAGTGAAGATCCGCATAGAGGTCACTGCAGGCAGTCTGTGCCTGTAATACAGACCCGTACCGTGATCGATGCATAAAAAGCCCGCCTGTGAAACTGATCCATTTGAGGTATGCAACAAAGTTTAAGCAATTAAAGTAAAGACTATTCAGTTAAATTGCAAGACTCAAGAATTGCGGGGTTTCTTTTTCCACCTCTTTTCCTCCTTTTACTTTTGGTTGGTGCCATCGCATGTAATTGCAACATAGCGACAGGGCAACTGAAGCCTCTTGGCCAGGGCTACCCTCTGGCATTGGCTGAAGGCCCCTAGCTCCCTGTGCAAGTCCCGGCAGCCCGTTCATGAGTTGGCAAAGACCTCCTATCTAGTCTCTCATCCTATCAACAGAACTGGGTACGCAACAGCCAGTAAATGCTCTTAGAGCAGCTGCCAGCTCTTAAAATTGCAGTCAGGCTTGCGCCAAGCTCACTGGGAAATCCCCCATGCCTGTTCTCCAACTGGGAATGTTGCCCTTTGGTCTTGCCGTTTCTCCTCTTTCCTTTTCTATCAGGGGACAGACCCTAAGTAAGCAGGAACTTTTTATCCATGGACATAAAGACTCCCTCAAGACTCGTGGAGCAAAAGTTAAGAAAAAAGATCTTGTTCGTTTTTTCCTCTTTTAGAAGATTTATGCCCATGGTTTCCCCAGAAAGGTACCATTGATGAAAAAGATGGGGTAGAGTGGGAGATTGTTTAAAAGATTATTATAGGATTTTTGGCCCTGGAAAAGTCCCCGTTCAAATCTTCTCATATTGGAATTTAATAAATGATGTACTTCAAGTTCACCGGTGTCAACGGATGTTTCAAAAGTTGTTAGGGATGGAGAATTATTTCTTAAAAATAACCTTAAGCCTAGCCAAACCCCTCCCATTCATGAACTAACTTTCAGCCATCAGGATTCCCGAGCGGCTACTGCTGCTGTAGCAGTTCCCTCCCCCGAGCTGCCCTGCCCTCCAGGCAGGCACCACAGTGGTGGCTCCCAGGCAGAGGCACTAGGCAAGACAAATGATCCCCCTTCACATTGCCCCTCTGTCATTTTTCCTATGAGTGAAGATGACCCACCTGCCCTTAAATCCATTTATCTTATTCTCTCCAAATCTGCAGTTACCCCTCCCCCTAATACCCCTCTTTCCCTAGATGAGGAATCTGAGCTAGAGGGTGAGGCTGCCAGATATCACAACCCTGACTGGCCACCTCCCACAGCCCCCATAGCAGACCCTCCACCTTATCTTCACATGACTAAGTCACATCACTTCTGTGCCCCTGTAACTCTTGATTGTGATTTAGAAGCAGTCACTTGACAGGCAGCCTGCCAACTTTCCCAGGAAGCCAAATCACTAACAACTCTCCTTGCAGTTAAAAAAGAAAAAGCCACTTTACTTAACTCCATGACTTAGACCTAGAAATCCGCTCTCCCTCTCCTGCCCCTGTACAGCACATCAAAGCTAAAATCAAACAACCCGAGACTGTTATGCATTTCCAATAACACACTCCCAAGTGAAAGCATGAGCAAATTCTTTAACCCGTTCACCACCTGAGTCAAGCAGGGCAAAAACAGATTCAGGGGAGGAAGGCTCTGAAGGAGATAGGCACTCTAAACAATCCACTGATACAGATGATGATAGCGAGCCAGACAGGAACAAAAGTATTGTTATTAAGCCCCAGTGGTATCACCACTTAAAATTTAAACAGATCAAGGAATTAAAAAGTGCCATTTCCTCTTATGGACCTACTGCTCCCTTTACCATGACCCTACTAGAGGCCCTTAGTGATAATTGGCTTTCATTAAGTAATTGGAAAATGCTAACAAAGGCCGTCCTGACATGAGGTGAATTCTTCCTGTGGCAGACTGATTATACTGAGAGATGTAGGGATGCGGCATGCCACAACACATTCACTGGATCCTCTTCTAAGTCCTGGAAGCTAGATAAACTTTTGGGCAACGCTTCTTATGATACTAATCAGGACCAGGCAAAATTCTCCCCTGGGTTACTCTCAAAAATCCAACATGCTGCCCTTAAGGCTTGGCAAAATCTTCCATCTAAAGGATTGGCTGCATCTCCTCCCTTCTTTTATAGACAACATCCCTTTTATATAGGCCATATTCATGCTCACTCTGGCCTCCCTGGGCCTCTAGACACAGGCAATGCCATAACTGATGAAGCCACCCAGTTTCCTTTGCTTATTAAGCTCGATCCTGTGGCCCAGGCCAAAGCAGCTCACTGTACATCACCTTAACTCTCAAACCTTGCATCTTCTTTTTAAAATCACTAGGGAACAAGCTCGTCAGATAGTCAAACAATGCACAAACTGTGTCACCCTCCTACCCATTCCCCACTTAGGCATAAATCCTAGAGGTTTAATTCCCAATGAGATCTGGCAAATGGTAGTAACACATGTTCCCTCATTTGGTAATCTTAAGTACCTCCATGTTACGGTGGATACCTTTAGTGGATTCATTTTTGCCAGCCTCCATGCTGGAAAAGCTTCAAAAAATGTCATTGCTCAGGTACTCAATTGCCTTGGTGTTATGAGAAAGCCCCAAATTATTAAAACTGATAATGGTCCTGGATGTACTGGAAATAAATTCCAAAAGTTCTGTCATCAATTACAAATTAAACATATTACAGGCATACCATACAGTCCCCAGGGTCAAGGAATTGTTGAGGGAGCCCATCAAACTATTAAACATACCCTCCAAAAGTTAAAAATGGGGCATTTATATCCCATAAAAGGCTCCCCAAAAACATTCTTCATCATGCTTTGTTTGTCTTAAACTTTTTAACCCTTGATGCTCAAGGAAAGTCAGCTGCTGATTACTTTTAGCACACAAACACAAAAAATACCTTCACAAGGCTGGAGAGATGGCTTAGCTGTTAAGCGCTTGCCTGTGAAGCCCAAGGACCCTGGTTCAAGGCTCGATTCTCCAGGACCCACGTTAGCCAGATGCACAAGGGGGTGCACGCCTCTGGAGTTCATTTGCAGTGGCTGGAAGCCCTGGAGTGCCCATTTTCTCTCTCTCTTTCTCTCTGCCTCTTTCTCTCTCTGTCACTCTCAAATAAATAAATAAAAATTAAAAAAAATACCTTCACCAAAGCTATGTGGAAAGATCCTTTAACCTTAAAATGGAATGGCCCAGACCCAGTACTCATTTGGGGCTGAGGATCAGTATGCTTGTTTGACACCAAAGAAAATGCTGCGAGATGGCTACCAGAGAGACTTGTAAAACAGGCTGATGATCCTCAAGTGACATCTCACATATCCAGGGAAGAAACATGTCCCTGAGAAACTCTCTTTTTTTCCTAACAGGACAAAGCTGGAAGGACCTCTACTTATTTTAATTCTCCTACTCACAATCGGACCTGTTATTATAAATAAAATCATGTCTTTTATAGTCAACAGATTGATGCTATTAAGATGCAGCCTTTACAGATTCATTATCACAGACTGGAGCTGGCAGATCGAGGCATTGCCACTGAAGACCTACCACCTGGAGCTGTCACTCTCCCTTGATCTTACATTCTGTACTCAGTTACTATACTGCTGTCCTCTACACCTCTGCTACTGCTGCCGTCTACCTGTCATGGCCAAATAGCTACCCCTCCTACAGGAGCTGCATAGGATTCAGACCTGTGCATATCAGCACACAATAAAGTGAGTGTGATATGGGCACCAATGTGGTGTGAGGCAAAGCACTGCAAGGGAAGGTCCCTTTCTGACCACTTCTGAATTCCCTGAGAGAAAAACCTGACTTACATGGAGGTTGGTACCATAACTGTTATCATTAAGGCCGTGCCTCACTCTCTGGCCACATAGGCCCTGCCTCCCCTCCCCAAAATATACCAAGGGCCAAAGATTGTGGGAAAAAGACATCCCACGGGAGGAGTCCGGTCCCTACTCCCCCAGTTGGTTAACACCCACCACTGCAAAGCAGGCCTCCTCCTCTTTTTGTATAAAAGAAGGGAGGAGATGTTGGGAACTATGAACCAAAACTTGACCATGTTGACAGAAACCGCCATATAGCAAGTTAAGTTTCTATTTCCTCATCTAATGATCTATTACCAGAAATGTAGGAGCCATTACACCTGGGTGATAGCCTCTCCTGGTGCTGCTGGTAATTGATGAAGAAACAAAAAAATTGCATTTAACCAGCAACCCTGTGATCTCTGGCCTGATTATAACTCCTTCCCCCTATAACTCTGTAAAAAACTATGTGTAAAAATAAACTTTGAGACCTTGACACATACCTAGCTTGGTCTCCTTCTTGTGTCTGTTTGCCTCCCCCCATTAAGGTTAGCTTCTCCTCGAGTCCTTGTTCAACTTCCCACTGGCCGGGGCATAAAACATCTTCAAAACTTTCACCAACTTCAAAACTTTCACCATAGAGAAATGATGTTTAAGGAGATAAATCAAACCTGATTTAAATAATTGTTAAATTGTATATGTTAACTAAAAGTAACATTTGAGAATTCTAGCTAACACTTCTAGTCCTAATATATATCTTCTGATGTGGTGTGGCGATGACTTTATTTTTCTCTTAGTTTTCCTGAGCTTTGTCCACACACATAACTTAATAATTTCCCTTAATGTTCTTATGATGATAAACATATGTGAAGTATGTCAAATCATACACAGATGTAGCACTCATTGACATGGGTCCAGTTTTAATTGGTGTTCCATCTTTCTCTTCATGTAGATTACAGGAATCTGAGGTCAAGCTTGCTACTATCTCCTCTTTGAGCCTTGTTCAGTACATTCAAACCCATTACTTCAAAAGGAGTATTGAGCAAATAATGAGGTGATAATTTACTCTCATGTTTAAACATGTGAAAAGAATATGACTAATATCTGTTACTCAGTCACTGATCTTCAAGTAGAGAAGACTGATAAAAAGAACTAGATACATAATTTCCAAGTTGAATTTAAGAGGGTCATATTTTTCTTGTGGCAGGTTGATTTTGATAAAATTTTGGCCTGGCCAATATTGATGTAAGCAATCTGGTTTATACCAGACCAAAATTTCATGATATAGAAAAGAAGGAAAACCAAGTGTGGACATTTCATAGGTGTAGTAAACATAGAAATATCATAAATGATCTTAGCAACAAATGGAAGAGAAGGACTGGAAAGATGTCTCAGTGGTTACAATGCCTTACTTGAAAAGCCTGATGGCCTGAGTTTGATTACCTAGTACTCATGTAAAGTCAGATGCACAAAGTGGTGCTTGCATGTGAGTTCATTTGCAGTGACAGGAGGTCCTGATTTATTTCCCCCACACGCTCTCTTTTTATAAACAAAAAATATTTTAAAATACATAAAAAATGGAGGATTATACCAGAATTATATTTCTTTCAAAATCTTTGGCTTATCAGTACTCTAACCCTAACCCTAAAAACAGCTTTCTTGATGACCAGCCTTTAAACTTACATAGTAACTAATACATTTTGTAAAAATTACTCCATTTCATCCACTGCAGAAGTACAGGGAACATTGTTTCTACAATTAGTTACTGAAGCCTACAATTTTAGGTAGAATTTAGTAAACATATACATGAACTCCACAAAATTAAAAGTGTAATAATTATAATTAAATATTAGGAAAGTGTTTAAAACCTGAATTTTTTATAATGTAAATATATTAATTGTAAATTTGGAGGACTTTTAGATTCTATACACAGATTTTTAAAAATATTTTTATTTATTTATTTGAGACAGAGATAGGGAGAATGGCTTGCCAGGGCATCCAGCTACTGAAAACAAATGCCAGACAATTGTCCCACCTTGTGCAGCTGGCTTATTGGGTCCTGGGGAATTAAACCTGGGTCCTTTGGCTTTGTAGGCAAGTTCCTTAACCACTAAGCGTCTTTTCAGCCCTACACACAGATTTTAATATGACAGTTTATGCTCTATGAATGCGTTTCACATTAAAAATGAATTTATGATGTTAAATGTAAACTTTTTTTTTAATTAGTTTTCTACTGTGCAAGTACAAGCAGTTTGGTACCATTATTAGGCTCATCCATGACCTGCACCCTCCCCATTGGCCCCTCCTTGTTGAGGTATATGGGTGGGTCGTGCATTGTGGAGTTAGCCCACAGTTATTGGTATGATAAATGTCTCTGCATATCATGACCCAACATGTGGCTCTGACATTCTTTCTGCCCCCTCTTCCGCAAAATTTCACTGAGCCATGTTGTGTTCATTTTTGGTCTGCTTCAGTGATGAGTTGTTGGGGGCCTCTGGGGCTCTGGCTCTATGATTTGATAGGCATTGTTTTTTCTCTGTGTTGGCCTCCTTCCCTCTTGTGCTGGTATCTGGTGCATCAGGAAAACGGCACCCTTCCTTGTTTCACCAATTTTCCTTAGTTTCAGTCAGGGCCCTTTTGAGGTATGATGGGGTGGCTCTCTCCTTAGGATCTGCATGTATCTGAAAAAGAGAAGCACATTCTCCAACGAAGAGTAAGTTAGCACCAGGTCAAATGAGATAACCCTTACTTTTTTATAGAGCGTTTAATAGGTGTAGGTTCTCTTGTACCCCATGATTGATGGTAAATTGATATTGAAGAGTGGGCTTATGTTTGGATATGGTTCTGACTTGTTTCCCAGTTCCAGCAGTGGGTCTTGTACCACTGAGGGGATCAGTTAGCTGAATGAAGAATAGTTGGTTCCCCACCATGGTTGTGTGCCACTATTACACTTGTGTGTGCATCACACCAAGTTATTTGCTGCTAAGTAGGTTGGCCCAAGAGTTGCTTGGACAGATATTGGTCATTTCCCCCAGTCACCCATGTAGCACCTTCTGGCACTAGATACGCTGACTGTCTTGGGACTGACTCTCTCCTGGCTTCCAGCCATGCCTTTCCATTTTCCATGTCAGCTGCATATGGTGTCTTCAGCAATAGGGTCTTACCACTAACCTTTGGTGGGTCATCAAGTACTCTGACAGAAATCTGTCATTCTTTTAGAAAACCTTGTAGGTTTCTCTGATCAAAAGCTCATTGTTGGTGATAGCCCCATGCTGGTACTGGGAGTTACAGGTCAGTGCCCCCTAAGAAAATGAGGGTAAAATGTAACTAATATATAGGAGTTAGAGAGGCTAGAGAGAGAGGGAGAGGGAGGGAGGAAAGATGTAGAGGTTTTATGTTAGATTTGATCCTACCCTCTCCAGTGTCTTGTGGTTCAGTTGTTTCCTGTAAGGGCCTGGTGAAGGTTCAGCCATTTCGTCTGCCTTTTAGGAAGTAGAATTTTATGGTACCCTTGCCATTTGGGTCTAGATTAGTGTGTCCCACCCCTTCTATGCCCTTCCCTCCCTCCCCATCCCTCCCAGTGTCTAGTCCATGAAATGCTTGCTGGGTATGTAAGGTATCTTGGGTAAATGTAAACTTTTAAAAAAGAAAAAACATTTATTTTGAAATATATTGAGAGTATATATCATATATGAGTATGTTAATATATACAACTATATACTGTCCACATATTTTATATTTATGTAATTTATAGCTATTATTCTAATACAGACCTTAAATAAGTCATATATATTTGAATCTGGTAATTAGCATTACATGGTCTGAAAGCTGGAAAACTTTGGAATATTGACTAAAACATCTTTACGTCAGACTTGGCAGATACATAGTAAAAAGTGACAGATCTAAATAAATATTAAATGAATTATTGTCACTTAGGCCAAGATCAATATAGAAATCTATATAAATATATAAAAAAACGATTCTTGTAAGACAAATACAAATATCAGAGGAATATAAATACAAATTTTTAAAAATATTTTATTTTTCTGTTCTTTGATTAATAAATATAAATGCATTTTTGAAGTATTTTCAAAGCAGTTTCTAGGCAAGCATAATAGTTCTTGGGATGTAAAGCTATATTTTCTTTGAGTACCTTGCAGTGAGCAAAATGAAAAGGCGCATCCAGTACTAAAATATACATTTTTGAGTATGTATTATGATGTTACATGCCTAGAAAATCCAAACAAAGACATACATATTAACATGCAGCTAAAGTAAATTAATAAGCTATGAAATATAAGCATCAGTTTATTAAAAGTAATACTTCAAATGTTACAGAGATTTAAAAAATCACAGAAAAACAATTACATGATACTTCAGTTTTGTCAGAAATAGTACTAATGGAAAGCAAACCTACAGTGGTGTGCATATCTTTATTAAGAAGTACTCAGGATTATTGTAATTTGCTTTAAATATCATTACATTGTCATGAAAATGACAAAATAATATGAACCATGGAAATAGAATTTTCAATAGGCCATGACAGCTAAAGTTTACTATTGTTAGTCATCAAAACATACAAAGTTGTGAAATATTATGCTAGGCATATTAAGTTACTAAAACACTATTTAACAGAATATTCTATGTCAGCAATTATCCCATTTGATAAGCTATATTATACATTTTATTTTTTCACCATATTTTTCTTTTCTTGAAATAGTACACCTCAATTTTTCAGGAATTTCTCATTGGTATAAATATGCCATTTTCTCAACAATATTCCAGAGAAGTAAGAATTATTTTCATGAAGGGAAATGTTCTTGCAAGAATTTTCTTCATTGATACAGTGGGTTAAGTAAAACACAGATGTTATATGTTCACTAATAACAGATATTCAAAGCCTATGAGTAGCTGGCTTCTTTACTAATGTTATAGATTATTGTGTGGCTATTCAAATGAAAATAATGAAGTCTATCATAAACCATGAAAATGTAGATTTAATAATGCAAAATGAGTAGGAATTTTATATATATGTATACACACACACACACACACACACGCAAACAGGATTTTTTTTTTAACATATGTGATTGGGTATGGTGGCACATGACTTTTAATCCCAGCACTCAGGAGGCAGAGGTAGGGGGATTGCTGTGAGTTCATGGCTACCCTGAGATGACATAGTGAATTCCTGGTCAGTCTGGGCTAGAGCAGGACACGACCAAAATAAAAAAAATAAATAAAAAATAAAAAAAAAGAAAAGAAAAGAAAAAAAAAGAAGAAAGAAAAAGCTATGTAACATTTGAACAAGTTGTAGTACCACACACCTGCAATTTCCACAGTTCTGGCTGAGGCAGGAGGACCATGCACTTCAGGCCAAATTTATCTACATAGCAAAATTAAGATCAGCCTGAATTACACTGTGAACTCCAGGGCAGTCTGGGCTAAAAATGGGACTCTGCCTCAGAAATATAAATATTTAAAAGACTATGTCACATTTGTTTACTTACTTATGTAATTTCCAAGTAGCTTGTATTTATAGTTGTTAGACACATTTCTACTTGTATTTCAAAGTGTTTCTGTTGAGGAGGATGATTTTATAGTTGAAAAGGGGGAACAATAATTGTGAAGAACAAAGGAACATGAAATTTCTCGATAAAGTGATAAAGAACATATTTAAATATGCTTGGCATCATTATAATGAACATTATCTATTAAAATTGGGTCTGACTAGTTAGCTTAGTTGGTAAAAGATTCCACATAAAATTATAAACTTCTACCCTTTCCCAACACTGGACACCTGAGGTTGTCTTGTGAATTCTACCCTCACATGCATGTGCACCTCCCCCACACACAGTAAACCCACCCACTCTCAAATAAATAAATACTTGAATATCTAATTTAATAAAGTTTAAATGCAAAAATAACAGTTGTTAGCATTATATACTCATTACATTGTTTCATAACAAATGTCATAAAACATACTATGAATGAAGTGTTGCTGATTAAAAATAAAAACTGCAAAACTAAGTGAAAAAGCATCAAAAAGCACATATATACCAAAATTATATACATGTGAAATTTCTCTACACAAATTTAAGTAGCAAACACATCACTAAGGAGCAAGCATTCCTGTTCAGCGTCTCCTGCCTTGGGGAGAGTTGCAGCAAGCACCTGCTCTAACAGAAAGGCCTTTGATGTACTGCAGTCCTAGTACTTATTTGAAAAAGAAGGGAAATGCTATTTTTTTTCTTTCTTTCTTTCTTTCTTTCTTTCTTTCTTTCTTTCTTTCTTTCTTTCTTTCTTTCTTTTTTTTTTTAGTGGATATGAAGTAATAGTTCAAGGGAAAACTGTTCTATAATAGAAATATTCTATTCATAGAAACTAATTATGAAGGACTGCATTAATTTTTACAGCACCTGACCAAGGTGAAAAATTTAACAATGAATGAGACTGCCATGAGCTCATCATTTCTTATATTTGAAGGACACTCTATCTCATGAACCTGAGGTTGTGAGCTATAGAAACCTCTAGCCCATGTGTCACAGACACACCACGGTAGGACTTCTGGAAGTGTCTTTTGCACTGTAAATTGTTAAAAGATATATTTAAAAATCCTAAAATTTGAAAAATATTCATAATTTGGTATAGTGGTAAGTCATCACTTTTAAGATTTATGTATATATTTTAGTTAACCAATGATATTTTTAACATCATAGCTCAAGAAGAATGATTAGTTCACTAAAGAAATGATATTTAATCTATATGTAATATGTTTTGTTCAAATATTTTATTCAACAAAAGAAAATATAAATATCTTGGTCACATTTTACTTGCAAACTTTCATCCAAAAAATGTTATGTTAAAATCCAATAGTCATTATTTCTTGACATTTCATATGATAAATGCATGTATGCTGACTTACTAACATTTTGACAAAATATACTGACATTTTAAGTGTAGGCTAAGAATAATGAAAGGGATAATATATCAAAACCATAATTAATTTATGAATTCAGGATATTGTTTCTATATTTTTATTACCTCATATTTAATGAAGGAGATAGATTTTTTAAATGGGCTTGGAACAGACAAAATAAATTTCTTATAAAATCATAAAATGCTAAATAATGCTTTAATAATACATTAAGTAGTTAGTGTGTTATGAGTGCAAATTCTGAAGAAGTAGAGAACATACAACAAAGACAAATAACGGTGTTGTCTTCTACTGCTGTTAGAGATTGAAAATAGATCAAATGATGTTGGATAAGGAACATAAACAGATGAGTAGTTATTTTAAACTACAGCATTTTGTTTTAGATGTATTTTTAAACAGGATTTTTGGAGTGAAGAGTCCCTAAAGTTTTCTAAATCTACTTGATAATATTGACAGTTTTTTTTTTTATTATTTGTTGGGATTTTTATTGTGTATTGTGTATGTCAGTTTGTATCTTTTATAAAAAAGATAAATACTCAATTACTGTATTTGGAGGCATTTGCTATAACAAATTACTTACACACACACACACACACACACACACACACACACACGCATGCACACACATGCCAAACACACTTATATTTGTGTGTTTCCTCTCCTGCAAGATAAATTAGTACATTAGAAAATTCAATGGGGAATTTATTCAAGTCATTTGCTGCAGCAGGGTACTATAGTTTATTAACTTCATATGTATATATTATAGTCATTTAATTTCCATTTAATGGTGATTTCCAAATGAATTCTCAAGATAAAAGGTACTTCTACTGAGGTCTACACAGTTTTTGGAAGTCTCTAAAAATCACTCTATTTTCTTATATTCTGTTGGTAAGTTTATTTCTAATATATAATATACCTCAGGAAATATTCTTTTTGATACTAGCAACACTTAATGTATAGATTTAAATATATATGATTGATATTGAGAAAATGCTGCTAGTTTATAATCACTCTGAGCAGAATTATTTTGAACATGAAAGAAATCATCAACTAATAATAATCCAGTGATCAAAGATGTAAGGGTAAGAAAAAAGGGAAAGAAGCGGGCTAACAGGCAGATACCACATCCCTGTATGGGCTGAGTGGAGGGCTGTGGAAACAAAAGCTGACAAAGGACAATGAAGTGAGAAAGATGGTGCCACCAGGAAGCTGCCATAATGCTAGAAGCATGGGAGGAATGAGTCAGCCAGGAGACACAGTGAAAAGGAGCTGAATTTTTGTCTGTCTGCTTTTTTTGCCATCTACATCATGTTTACAAGAAGTTTTCTTATAACTGTGGTGACATTTTATGAAAGAAAATAAATACATGTGATTGGACATTTATTTCCATAAAATAAAATTGTTTCAAGCAAATCAATAAACAACATGCTTTTTTGCAAGTATCTCTAGTCTTGAAAATCATATATATATATTTGTTTGTCAAAACAGATTATGATGTTTAATTGTGTCCTTTTAGGCCTCACACTTAAAATCTTAAAATTATATGTCTCCTGTGGACTAATCATATATTGATAAGGAATAATAAAAAAGTAAAGAATCACCCTAGAAATTCTTATATTTAAGTAGATGAGTAGTTATTTTGAACATGAAAGAAATCATCAACTGTTAATAATTCAGGGATCAAAGACCTAAGGGGAAGAAAAGAGGAAAGAAGCAAGCTAGCAGATTGGCTAATAAAGAAGGAAAAGAAGCAGCCTAGATTGACTAATTAAGTTTCTAAAACAAACTAATTATGCATAAAAGATTATATATATATATATATATATATATATATATATATATATATAGTATGTATATATAGAGAGAGTGTTTGTATGTGTATATGTATATGACTTATTCTCATGCATGAGTGGTGTCCTGCTTCACCATGCTGGGAACATGTCTGCATAATTCTGGGCCCTCCCAATTATTTTCAGCCCTTGGATGATATCGAAATATCATTACCATTGGAAGAATAAAGAATTTCTCTTCTAGCTTCATAATTGCTGCAATGAGATACAAGCCATTTCACCTATCTGAGCATGCAACTGCTTATAATCAAAAATTGTCGTAATTCATATTGCCTGACTTTAGGGGAGTAATAAAGCATGCCATGTATGGAAATCATAGTCACTCAAATCGGATTACTTTCTTTTTATTTCCAAGACTAAGAAATTGGTTTGAGTTCCTGTCTTTATGGACAGACTGACCTCAGAGTTATTGAGTTGAAAGTAAATTGGTTTGGGTGGTTATGTTATTTTTGTTGAAAAATATCCACATTATATCAGCAATCATTGGCCTTGAACCTGAAATTTGTCTATATTCATTGGCTATAAAATGACACAAACATTGTATAATTGTATAGCATGGTATTGGTACAATTAACTATTCTCTCACTAGCTAGTTAAGATCAGCAAGTGGAACCTAATGACAAAATGGGTCTCAGCTTGGTTATGTTTCTTATTTCCTCTGTCACTTCTTGTTGTATGATATACTGTTTATGTACACTGACCAAAATCAAATATTGCAACCAGTGTGAAATCGTCAATTTTGGTGTTTTGTTATTATATTTAGTTTACTAGAATTGTCATTAAGAATGTTTCTAAACATTGAGTCTGAATAATCCAATAGAGTAGATTGTTTGCAATTTTAACCTCTTGACATGGTATTTTAAGTCCTACAGGAAAGGCATACACTCATAAAGCTCTTCCAAAGCTGCAATAAAACTTAGACTTAAAGAAATTTAAAGCTCATGAAGATAAGTATATTAAAGCCATATATCCTGTACCCCTTTCCAAAAGCCAACACCAGTGTACTATGTCAGATCTGATATAAAACTAAATTTTTATTCTAAAAGATAAGGGCTTGAGAAGGATTTTTTTCCAAGAAGAAAATTCTGTAATAAAACTACTTCACATGATAGAGAAGGGAGCTGACTTGTTTAGATTCATCATCAAACAGCTTATCCCTACTTCATAACACCAGTGTGACATGTTATTTATACAATGTACCTTGATAGAATGAATAAACCAGTAATTTATCAGTATCTTTGTGTCCATGCTATTTTACCACTTTCTCCATATTTGTTGATCTCTTACTTATTCATTGAAGACAATGCTTGATATTTTATTAAGCACGAGCTTACATTTTGAAAAGTATTTTGCTTCCTGCTGTAAATATTCTCTTCATGGACTAAGGTTGTGGGAACATTGTTGGCACATCATATTTTACATTCAGAATAAGTTTTTTATTGAATCTTCATCTACTAACATACTTCATTATACTATTATTTTCAAAAGCGTGGAAGAGATAATTATTTTGTTACTGAATTTACTATTGGAATGAAGAAAATTTCCTAATTATTCTATTATGAAATTGTACTTTTTTGTTAAATCGTGCTGTTTTGTTTAGAACAAAGGAGGGGGGCATTTTATGAAGGAATGTGGCTGGTATTCCTGTTAAGTAAGGCACTGTGTCTGGAATGATACTTCAGGGGTACTGTGCTGCTGGCCAGGTGCCCTCAGAGGACTAGCGTGATCTTCTGTTACTAGTTTTTCCTGTGCACATAAAAATCTCTCAGCAAGGTTTTCAAAGAAATCAAAAGTAGTAAAACTTCCTTACACTTGGGTTTTTGCTAGGACATTCCTGGATAAACAATTCTGAAAGTTATTGACAATAGTGTGTTACTACAACAAACGGCTGCACTTCAATAGCAATGTGAAGATGAAGGTTGACAGATCCAGGTTGCTTTGGATTAAGAAACAAACCATACTGCAAAATGTAGGTAGGGGAAAGCAGAAAATTATCCTGAAAAGGGAGAAATGAATGTGATGATGAAGTCCAAAAATAATACTAAAATGAACAAATATTTATTAGCTATCTATGTATCTATCATCAATATATCTATCATCTGTTTCTACTTATCTGTTATCTATCTATCTGTCTGTCTGTCTGTCTGTCTGTCAGCTATATATGTATCATCTGTCATCTATCTATCTAATCTGTCATCTATCTTGTCAATTGTGAGAAAAGAGCACCTAGACAGATCCCAAACTCAAGTTCAGAGTCTCTTCTTCCTATCAACTCTAGTGTGAATGAGCAGAAAAAACATGTAAAGAAAACAATGACAAAGAAACAAATTAAACTCTCCAGCACATGTACCACTGAGCATGAGGCTTAATTCTAAGACTCCCACCCACATTTTTCATCATCAGCTGCTATTGTATTACACTCTGATTCTGTCACCAAGGAGATCAAAGCAAAACTTTAAAAAAAATGCTACCTGTTAGCATAACCTCCTCCTTTTACCTTCATCTTCCAAATTGACTTCCATTAATTATTTAAGTCACCTTTGGTAGAGTAAGCTAGAGGTTTAGTTCACTTCTTAATTATACAATATTGGCCTAAATATTTATAAATATTTGGAGGTTATGAATTCAATTTGGGATCAGTGAAAATAGTTGTCCTGCTGTATTAGAAAACTATCAATAATACCTCCTCAAAAGACTTTCTTGCATATATTTGGTATTTGTTTCATTTGTCTTTATTTTCCTCTTAATGCATATTGAATAAAAAAGTTACCTAGCTACAGATGACTGGGCTTCTGCGTGAGAATGAAAATACTTAGTAGCAGAGGCCAGTAAGTTAAAATGGAGACATAAAGGGTAGAGAAAGGAAGGGAGGAGGATACTTAATAGGTTGATATTGTATATATGTAATTACAATGATTGTAATGGGTAGGTAATATGATGGAGAATGGAATTTCAAATGGGAAAGTGTGGGGGTGGGGAGGGAGGGAATTACCATGGGATATATTTTATAATCATGGAAAATGTTAATAAAAATTTAAAAAAAGTTACATAAACAGGAAAATAACAATTTTGAATAAATCAAAAAGATATAAACAGAAGCATATTAGAAAATGGAAAAATAATTTCAGAGTGTTATATTTTTAGGAAACAAATTCTCAATTTATTGCTTAAAATAGCTAAAATAGTAGGTCGAATTGATCTGTTGGTAGAAGCATAATTTGATTTTAAGTGTATTTCAATTGATGACTTTTTGTATTGAATGTAACTTTTATAATGATGAGATGATACAAAGTGTAATAAGAAAAATAATTACCATTTAAGAAACCCCTTGGTATAATTTATAATATATATAACACAATTGTAAACAAGTTAATGATTCTAGTCAGTTACTGCTTATTCACAAAGGTGCACAAATGTGTATGCATTTCTATTTTGATTAAAAGTATATTCACATGCAGTGACTCTGCACTTGTAACAATGCTTCAAATGCATTATGCTCTCCACTCACTTGTATACTAATACTTTTATTAAGAAAAATACTGTGTTAGTATTTGTGAAGATGTGAATTTAATATAAATTGTTTTTTTTTTTAATGTCAAAGGTGCTCAGTGTTTCAAAACACTTGAATTGTATTTCTGGGCATTTCAATCCTTCTGTGGTTTAAATTCATGGAGAGAATGTAAGAAGGGTAGAAAGAATATCAGATAATCCCAGATTGCATATCTTAATCAGTGTTCACTGGAAGAATTTTAAGAGATTAGCAACAAGCTAAGTGGATTTAAGACTTCCTCCTGTGAAATGTAATAATGTTCTTTATCTCTTGTTTAAGGCTTTGAAGTTCAACAAAATTTATCATGGAATTTTTAGAAATTTAATTGCTATTCCCTCAGGTAGGACATGATATAGAATTCATGGAAAATCCTTTACCACTATTTTTTTTTTTTTTGGAATTTCTCATTTAAAATAAAGTGAATAGGTCTTTATCATTTGTAGTGCTGAGTGGATTCTGTGATAGTCAAGAGGAATTGTGAATATTTGAAAACTATGGGTATATTTTTAATTATTTTACAAAATGTCTGGCATTTTTAGATGTGAACACTACCAAGCTTACAAATCAGAAAGCACATGCTTAGTCTCCTAAACAGAGTTTGATTTTATATCTTGCTTTGTGTATGAAATATTTGATTTTCAGAGATAAGATTATTAACCATTTGCTTTTATCTCATGTTAAGGTTTAAATTAAGAAATAAACACATGGGACATGTGTTCTAAAATAGTATTTATATCAGTTTATTTCTATATATTTAGATTTTCCAGATATATATCAGATGCATTTATTTAGATTCTTTAATTTTTCCAGGAGTAGATGTTCTTCTGACTTTTAATTTACATAGAGAATGGAGTTTCCAGCTATTGACAATAAATTTAGATATATTATTGTATATTTAAATGCAGAATACACTAAACAGCTCAAGTCATGTTTTTCATCCACAATATTAAAACTCAGCATTGTGTTTATGAAGACATGGGAAATGTGCAAAACTTACTTGAAGAATCTTAGGGTGGCCTCGAACTCATGGTGATCCACCTACCTCTGCTTCCCAAGTGCTGGGATTAAAGGCGTGTGCCACCACACCTAGCTAGAAGGATATTTTTATATATGGTAAAAGTCTTCTCTACTAAAAATGTTTACAAGTAGTCCTTTATGTACTAAATTTTGGAAGATTTTTTGAGAATTTTAAGTAAAAGAAATGAAAATAAGAGCTAACATCTCATCAGCATTTGAAATTTTTTTTTTCTCTCCTAATACCCACATTATGAGTCCTCACTAGTGTCAGCTGTAGTCTGGGTATTAATAGTGTGTGGTAATGCCAACAAATGGAATACTAATGATTTTCCTAGTATAACAGAGCATCAGAGCAGACTGCAGACATAGTGAGCTAAACTTAAAGTAAAATTTAAAATCAGCAACCAGAACAGACCAGGATAAAATTAAGGAAGCCAAAATTATATGGTCAGCACTTGTAATCTGTTTGCCCTTAGATCTTCTGGCTACATTTATATTCATCGCCATCATTTTGATAAATAGACTCTTTTTCTGCTTTTCTCCTTGACAATCAGAAACTCCACCTGTTGTGATAATTAAGATGTAATACACAAGTAGTAACTTCTTCTATGGTGACATTCAACAATGAACAGGATGAAGCAAATGGCATGTCGTAATTTTTGCATGGAGGCACCACAAAGCAGTGGCTGCTTAGGTTATGGCTACTTTAGACAGAGAAAGGAGGCACTTTCTCCCCTCCATGCTTGTGTGTTGCTTGGTCACCCCTAGTGTGAACATTGAGAAACTTATTTGAGTCACTTCAGCTCCATCACTGAGCTGTCACTCCATGCCATTTGTAACTTGTGCTCCCTCCTTGAAAAATTAGAATAAATCAGAAAAACTTAAAAGGAAGACAAATCTTTAAAAGTTGAGTTATTTCACATTATAAAAGAAAAACTGATTATGGGGAAAGGGAACACTTTTGAATACTCTATTTATGACCATAAAATGTATAAACAAATACATGAGGAAAATACAGGTTCTTTAAAACCCACATGTCATTTTTATTGATATCTATGGATATCCCACAATGGTATATGTGTCACTGAATGAGCTGAGTAGAATTATGACATTGTCATTATGTTGAAACAGTATAGGAAACAGTTAAATTGTTTTATTGTATTTTTGATTTTTCCCTATGTTTGAAAATGTTATTTTCAAAATATTAAAGCTTATTATTAGTGGTCCTCTTTTGTATATAAACTAGTGACTCTATATTAGGTACTGTAAATAATGTTTATAAGTAGCAGTTGCTGTATATTTCAGGCTTTACCAAATGCAGTTTCTCTGTCTTCATTAATCAATTAAGCCTTTGAGGCATGCAAAAAAAGTCCACATAAACAACATGAAAATCAATAGCAGAAGTAGCTGTTTAGATAAAACCTTACTTACAAAAACTATTTGTAAGCTGAACATGGTCCAGTGTTCTTAGTTCACTAGCTGCTAATTTCTCTTTTATTTAGAGGCAAAATAAAAAAAAAAATTATCTTGAAACTTTCATTGCCATTTTGCTAGTCAATACAAATCTAAATATGAATATATATATATACATATTCATATTATACATACATATGTGTGTGTGTGTTTGCTTTTGCTTAGCTTTTCTATCCAGTCTCCCAAAATGAGACAATTTTCTAACCCCATGTCTATAAATTCAACACCAGATTTGAGGACTCCTGGCATTAAAATATTGGGATATTTACAACTTTTCATTCCATGGGTAATTTGATTTTCTTTACCTCTCATGGAAAGGGTTTGACTTGGAGTTGGTTAAGCTCAGCATAATTTCAGTGTGAGCTAGGCCATAACTCTGCATGTAGGGAGGTATCACAAGTATCTATGGGTTAATACTTTTTTTGTGGGTTTGGTTTATCTTGATAGGTAGGGTCTTGCTCTGGCCCATGCTGACCAGGTAGTTACTATGTAATCTCAAGGTGGCCTCGAACTCACAGCAATCCTCCGACCACTGCCTCTCAAGAGCTGGAATTAAAGCTGTGTGTCACCATGCCCAGTTTTGGATTAACACTTTTAATATGGCCCTTTAAGAAGCAATTTTATAAAATATCGGCATGTTCACCTTTTCTGCTAGGGATATTGGTATATTTAACAGAGCTCATGAACATGAGAGTTGAGTTCTTATGTTCTTTGAGGTTTACCAAAAGGGTTTGAAAAATTAAACAAATCATTTATTCCATTATGATAATTAAAGTTCTCCTTTTTTGGACAAGGATTGTGTGCCAGTGTGAGTCATAATTTTTGGTGTAATAATAATAAAGTTTGTGCTATATTAGTATTTTTTAAATGAACTAAAATAAGTAGATTATTATTCATTTATTTGTTTGGTTTAAATTCTAAGTCATATTCATATTTATATGAATATGTGGCACTTTTAAGGAGACACCATTGTTGTTTTACTGATTATAACAAATTATTTTTTGTTGTGTTGTTTTTTCATGATGATTTTTGTGAATATTAATCCTGAAATTTAATAGAAATGTAAATAAACTATGTGGTAATTCCTATTAGAGTCAACACTTCATAAAGAACTTATACTTTAAATGTTAACAAACAAAAGTGTGCTGTCACCTAAGCTCCTGCAGGTACTGAAATACATGGTCAAACCCTGCTATTAAAATGCATGATACCCACTAATACAAACAGATACAAGGGAGTAAAATACTGCCAGATTTGGTGACATGGTATCATTCCAGCTCTATCTCCACCATTTCAAAAGAAATTTTATGTGTTTACAAAACCTTTAACAACATTTCTGACTTGCTTAGAGTTCCTAAAGGGCTATGTGGTAGCAATAAAAAGCTCTTTACCACAGGGATCTCTACAATTAAGAAAAGCTGAGATTGTATAACTTTGCTAGTTTTGAAATATTAGCTTGCCTCCTACTTAAATCCAAACAAAAGCACACTATGTGTCTAGGTCAACCAAATACAGAAAAGACCCAGGCTCTGATCTGCCCCATGCAAGGAACTATAATAGAGTGGAAGCAGCCACTACTGAGTATTGGAGCTAAAATTACCCGTGACTGACGTGAACACATCAATCAAAAGTTTTGGCATGTAATGAGCCAGACAGACCAGAATGGTGAGCACAGGGCAGGAAACCCTCTGTTCTGCATTCAAGTGTTCTCAAATAGCCATGACATCCCTTTGCATACACCACCGACGTCCAGCAGGTGGATTTGGGAGGCATTGTCCTCAAAATACAAAGATAGATCAACTCAGAGCACTTGAGATGGTGTGTGTGTGTGTGTGTGTGTGTGTGTGTGTTCTGAAAATAGAATTGTATGAAGCCTTCTACATTCTTAGCATTTTTCACATATTCGTCAAGGAGAAAATATAGATGAAAACAGAAAACTCAACCATTAAAGAAGGAGAATAAAGAGTTTTAGGTGTTGATTCAAGTATGTAAAAAGTACACATCCATCCTGAGACCACAGTATAAATGCACTTTTGTTAACAAAAGCAATTTTAACTTCAAAGTCCTACAATATCTGATATTCATTTTATCAATTTAAATTATCTTCCAAAATTTCAAAAATCAAGGCAGAACATGTTATAATAATGCCATGTCCAAAGAGAAATCTGATTGACACATGCCAGCAAGGAATGTGCAGTGTATGATACTGGTATTATGTGTTCCATATTTGACTCAAGTTTTTCATGTCAGAGAAAATTTTCCCTACAGGTCTGTAAGCAACACTCAAACTCATCTCTGAGGAGCAATTGGAACAAACCAACCAGAGTTTTCTTCAGTTAGAACATGAGTGTGTAGAAATATTACTCTCTATTCTATATTTGTTTTATCTAAAATCTAATAGAAGCAACTGAGGTGCTCCCCTTTCTTCATATATTGCCCTGACTATTAATATATTAGTATTAAGGACATTTAAAGATATACTATAAGTTTTGAAAATAACTTCACAGCATTAAAGATAATCATGTCTGAGTAAATACAAAGCAGCCAAATTAAGAATCACATAATCCTAAAACATGGTCTATAATGTGTTAGATTTGTGGCCAGAACAAAAGCAACTTTTCAAATTCAGTGGTGATTAAAGAGGGTAAGTCACACTATGTTAATTCTATAACCTAGCTGGCCAAATAAATTTACCTGAATAATTATATTTGGACCTTTAGTAGAAAATAAAGAAAATTATTTTTCTCAATATTTTACCCAACAATTTTTTCAGTTAAGATGATTGAAGGTATTTTCTGTTATCATTTCAGAAATATTTAAGGACTCAAATGAGAGCTTCTTCTTCAGCTTTCATATGAAAATAACTGAAAAATATGTGCTTAAAATGACACCAGGATACATGGTACATTTGTGTACAAGGCAGGAAAAGTGAACAGAAATATTGCATGTTTTTCCAAGGGATCCAAGAAATAGACTTTGGAGGTATGCCATTCATGAAGTCCTTAATAAAGTATTACAGGGACAATAAAACACTCAATTTTAATTTCTCCATGTAACATATTTAATATATAAATATTATATGAGTCTAAATGTATGTGCATATTCAGCAATCAAATATAATTATATTTATAGTAAAATATTTCATAAATTGGCAAATTCTGTATAAAATGAAAAAGTCATCCCCCTCATTTTCAAATTCCCTTGTATGTAGAAAGAATAAAAGCATGCTAATAGTAAATAATAAGCCTTTTTGGCTAAAATATATTATATTTCTAGTATCTAACAAATGTAACTTTTGCTGAGTTAACCACATTTTAATAATGTATACCCTCAAAAAGAAAAATAGCTTTTCATTAAGTAATGGAATTAGAGAGAAAATTACATTAGAGCAAAACATTATAACTATACTAAGAATCTCCCCTTGAAGTAAACTGCATAAGAAAATTACACATAGTTATATCTTGGCTTCAATGGTGAGTTGGTTGTTTTAGGCAATTAACTTGAGAGGAATGTTACAATGAAAATATAAGTCAACTTTCTTTCATTACTTCTGGACTTCAGACTTGGTATATACAGCTCATATGAAAATAGTCATTCTACAGGGTCCTTCTCTATGGCAAGCTGTAATGTTAAAATCTATTTTATATACTTATATTTATCTATTTTATAATATACAACACTCGTATTTTGGCCAAGATACATTTAATATATTGTTATATATAAGTAAGCATATTTAATGTTTTATATAGCTTCTTGATGTGCTAAAATTCTCTTCTTTATTCATTATATTTGCAAAAGTTTAATATATCATGTAGGAATATGTGATTATTCTTTATTCTGAGTCACAGTAAGACTTCACTGTATTTTGCTATGCTATGCCTTCATAATATTCCTCATGCAGTTATGGAAAGCAACAGTCATGTTTGTCCATTTGCAGAGTTATCTTCATATCCTATTCTTCTGTTTCCTTGGAACAACTGTCTCAGGGAGGTGAAGGATAGTGCTAATCACAGAAGATTTGGGTATATGCAGGAGGTGAATTCAGGGGGTGACAAGGACTGAACAGTAATCACAATGAAAACAGCCTATTAGGAGAACAATATGCTTGTTTGGTAAGACCAGCTTGAAGTGAGGCTTGAAATTGAATTAATAAAAATAATCTCATTTTATCCATCATTTCCTTCACTGAACTGTTTATATCACAGTCTTGCCATATGAGCAGGCTTGGTTGCATCTAGTCATTTCAGCACTGTAACGTCAAATCTAAGGTGTGAGATACACAACACTCAAAGTCATGGCTACACTGTGCACATTCTCCCAGGTGGAATCTGTGTGAACTTCTTCTCTACTGGCCTGTGACCCAGCCACCAGACCAGAGAATGATGACCTCTGTCAAGAGTGAACTCAACTCCCCAAAAGATGTCCAAGACCCAGGCACACCTCTACTACAGAACTGTGAAAATCAGTGAGGATGTATCAGATTCAAATTCAACTCTTTCAAGTTGGGAGGAAGATAAAGCATGTCCTTAATCCCGTCAGTTTACTTTTTTTTTTTTTTTTCTGATAATTCCTATCTCCTTGAATTTGGCATTTTCGTTTTATCTTAGAGAATTCTTGAATAATAAATGCTCTTTTATAGAGGTAATGCTAGTATGGACTTCAAAGCGAACATTATTTCAAGTAGTGAGGTAGTGAGCAGCATCCTCCCAGAAAACTCCATCCCAGTTGCCACTCAGCTCTCCAGGGATGCAGGCTTTTCCTTAAGTACAATGAGAATCCCCTATGACAAACTCCTAACAAGCCAGTGAAACTCTTCAAAACACCTGTCCTGACAGTTTGCCTTCCCACAAAGCTTGTTGTTGCATGAAACTCCAGAGTTCCCTATTTGAAAACAAATGCTGGACCTTCACTTTGCTATCTGGGCCAAGCTAGAACCTGCACATGCTGTTTGTACCTTTGCAACCTGTCATATTGAGCCAGGAGATATGGCTCTTTCTTAACTGATTCAGTGGAAATACTTATTTATTTGATGGAAATAGAGCAAAATAGAGCAAGCTTTCAAGATACTAGGAAAACACAAAGGAAATTTAGACATACTTTGCCTTTGAGTGTTTCAGATTAAGATGCCAAGCATGAGAATGATATTTAAAACTATTCATTCTTCAAGCTGGACATCACATGGGTCAGAATTCTTATAATTATTCAATCTGAAGCTATTTCAGTGAAAAAGTGGAATGATAACAATAACCTTGGAAGTAACCGCAAGAATGACTCTACTTCCTTTTCTAAATCTATTGTATACACTAATCCATATAAACTGAACAAATCCTGATGAATAAGATGTGCCAATCTCCTCTTAAAGATGAATAAACTGTGGCACTATTTCTTTTTAAATTACAAATGGAAAAAAAAGTTTTATTGAAAATTCTTCAAAATTAAAAATATGTTTAAAAATGGGTCCAACAACCTACATTATAGAAAATCAAACAAAGCAATTCACTCTTCTTCCATATTCAGTGGCTTTCATGGTACTCACCAAACTTAGTGTAAGCTGAACCAAGCTGACTTTCTTCTGGATATGATCAAACCTTTTGCAGAAATAACACAAGGGAGGGACTTATTTTGGTCTAGTTTCAGTCCACAGTTGCTTTTTCCCATTGACTGGACAGAATATTGTGGCCTGGAGCAGCTGAGGCAGAAGCAATTCTTCCTAGAGCTGGCATAGGTTAATTCCCATCATGGTTGCAATTCAAAACTTCTTTCCAAGAAAGAAGAAGTGAGAAGAATTTAAGAAGTTTTGAAAAGTATTGTACTGATTTCCATGAAGGAAGCAATTAGTAGCAATATACAGCAACAAATCAAATAACTGTCTTACTGTGATCAGAATGATGTTGCATGTTGAGCGTGTAGCATGTTAGCTTTTAAATGCGGTCTCCTCTACACAGTTTGGAATTCTAGTCATAACCAAGACAGCAAAGACAGATCTAGGTAGGCTTCTTTGTGCTTGTCCAGTCTCATCAACAAATAAGTAGATAGTAAAAGCATGAGACTAAAAGACTTTATAACCTAAAAATATTAATATTTCTGAAAAATAAAGAGAAAATTATGTTTGAATAAAAAGTATATTTTCTAAGTATTGTTTGAAATTATGAATGTTTGATATAAGCATACTATTTCCATGCATAAAATTAACAAGGAAAATATAAAATATCTCCTATATATAAATAACAATTTTAATAAACTGTGGCACATGATGTTAGACAATATAAAACTCTAATATTATCCCACAAAATTTGTTTCTGGATTTACATTCAACATGATTATACTTCAAATAATCTATTAGACTTTCAGTATATGATAGAAATAATTAGGAAAATGTATCCTATGATTTCAGGATTCACATTTTTTTCTTATTTCACATGTGCTTAGCATCATTAAACAGATTCCAGTTATTACTAATACCTAGTGGGGAGTATCACACATTGTGTTACTTCCTGGGATGATCACATCAACTTGAACCTGATTCATTCCTTTTGAAGTGAACAATCAAAGAGGTACTTGATTCACAATATATATCCAGGTAGATCAATGGATAGGTAGGTCTACAATATAGTCATAGTATATGTTTTTTAAAAAATTATACAAGTCATCTAATGAGTCTGTGATAGTAGGAAAGATAACCCAACCACAGAAATATTTTTGAAATATTCTTTTAAAAGAAAGGAAAATATTAAGTGGAGAAGTAAAGACATTGTTTTCCTAGACCTTTTCATTGGAACTTGAGAGACAAAGAGGCATAACGAGTACCAGAAGATGAAGATACTGCATCCATTGACAAGGATTTATGGAATTGGTAGAAGGAACTTGGAAAATGTTCAACATCATTACTCATGGCATTCAACCTACTGTTTTCAAATATTTGACTTTCCCTTACTATACAAAAAGAAGAGAAATCCAGTTTCCAGTCAAATGACAATGAAATGATCTTTACAAGCTGGCATATGCACTTTTATATCTGATTCCCTCTATGCATAGATTGCTAATTATTGGTGTTTTTTTAAAATATTTTTTACTGATTTTTCATGCAAATTTTATACAGGCACAAAAGTTCACTAGGGAATGAAATTGGTTAATGTATCTAAAGTCATGTTTATGTTCTGTGTTCCTCTGTCCAGGAATAATCTTTATATATACATAATTTTTACTTATTTATTTGAGAGACAAAAAGAAGGAGAGAGAGAGGATGGAGAATGGGTGCTTCACGGCTTCCAGCCACTGCAAACAAACTCCAGTCTCTTGTGTCATCTTGTGCATCTGGCTTACATGGGTTCTGGGAAATCAAACCTGAGTCCTTTGGCTTTGTAAGCAAACACTGTAACCAATAAGCCATCCCTCTAGAAGTGAGGGCTCATATTTAAATGACTTTGACCATCAGTCCTCATGTTTTCCATACTTAGTATCTTCTTATAAAGAGTATTTTTGCAAAGTCCTCTACCATTGCCTTGCTTTTCTCCCAACTCCTTGCTAACCAGCATACTAGTTTAGTGTGCTCCCAAGGACAGAAACAAGCATGGGACAGCATCTATTGTTATATCTATCATAATAATGGAACATGAACTGTATGATTTCTAGTGACAATGACCCAGGAAAAATACAACATGTATATGGAGTGATATTTTTATACATATTATGATTGCATAAACAATTCAGGAAATAAGTGAGTTTCAGTCAATATCCACTGTGGAATAATCTTTTTTTATTTGAAGCAGCATTGCATGATTTCTTGCTCAAGTGCTTGAATAAGTCCTTGAGAACATTACTGTTTTTTATGGTTCACACTTCATGGATCCAAGGCATTTTTCATTGCAGTTTTGCCTTTTGCTGATATATTCTGTAATATGTGGGAGGATAATTTCTAAACCATCCAATAATTCAAATTGAAGAATCTTTCAAAATTCACCTACTTAATTGATGGATTTCACAGAAATAGGCTAATTATCAATGAAAATCCATTTAAGGAAAGTCTTTTATTTCCCAATAAAGAAAATCATTAAAATAGAATTTCCTTCAACTGTGAATTTTTACAAAATGACATCCATATGCTCTGTTCTTAGCTTAAGATAATTAAATCAGAACTGTGATGAATCTAAACAATGGTAAATATATAAACTAAATTGCAGGAATGTTTTTCATAAGTCTCAATGTTTAAAATGCATGTTATTGGAATAAATATAACCATAGCATATTACCTTTTCACTAAGTTTGATATTTAAGGGAATATGAAATTGGTAGGAAGTTAAGTAGATTGAAAGGTACATAGACACATATACACAGACAAATAGAGATAAATGAGACAAAAACAAAGAACCTTCAGAAATGAGGACATGTTGTCACACCAATATTAAAATTTTTGGTTCAGAAGCTTTGAAAAGAGTACTGAATATGTAAGTATATATTATTTCCATCAGCCAAAGGGCAGACTTAAAACCTAAAAAAAAAAAAAAAAAAAACTAACAGTACTTATAAATCTTAAAGATCTAAGACATAAAGCCAAACATTTGAAGATTATGTAACAAATTATTAATTACACTTTGTTGGGTAGCAAAATATAAATCATTAGCTTTAGCACAGTACTTGATCTTATATTAAAAAACACCTTTGCAATAACCTATCTATTCATTGGCAACCCAAATTTAAACATATTATAGTACTTACAAAATATATATTTTGTATATTTTACGGATTTTTATATACAAATATTTCAGTTTTTTCTTTTAATTACTATAAATTTTTTCAAAAATATTCAGGAACTACATACCTTTATGATGTACTCTATAGCATGCTTCTTTTTCCAGTACTTTAACAGAATTTTGTCATAGATTCTGAAGACAATCAGATCAGTATTCTAAATAAAGATAATATTGCCACTCTATTCACTTGTTCTTCTGGTTCTCCCTCTGTGAGTCTAATTTTCACACTACAGCTTTGTTGTTTGTAGATACATAATCTTCACATAAAATTTAAAGTTGTATTTAGCAACTCTCTGGTCATAGACTTCATGAACAAAATGGTTGTTAGATTCAGATGCACTTGAGAAATAAATGAGTACTAAGACAGAAAAATTATTAGTGAATATTTCATATTTAATGAGGTGATTTGCTGCTGAACAATACATCTTTTAAAAATTATTTTATGGATTTATTTATTGGAGACAGAGAGACAGATATATAGAAAGAATAGGTGTGCCAGGGCTTTTCAGGGTACCTGGATATTTTGTCTTCTTAGGCAAGCGCCTGAATGTCTAAGCCATCTCTCCTGCCCCTACACCTTTATTTAATAAGGAAAGTGATCTTAATCATTCTTTTCTCTTTTTATGACATCTAATCTAATCTAGTAAATATTCTCACACAAAAGAGGATACTTTAAAAGAAAGATCAACACCTTTTGCTACAAAGGATGCAAAGAAATGACAAGAGAGAATTAGAAGGGAAAACAAATAACCGAAATCCACTAAAAGAAAGAAAGTTACACTGAAAACCTTGACTTCACCAAATCTGTCTATTCATAGAAGAATCAATGCAACAATCTCTTTATGTCTTTTGTAAAATGTTACCAAATAAAACAAGTATTGGTTTTTCATGGTTTACTAGGGAACTTGATTTAAAATAATCTTTGAAAGGTCATTTGTTTGTTGAAGAGTTCTTTATTATTATTAAAAGGATAAGAGCAAGAGTGGCAGCAGGGAGCCAGTTGATAAGTAGAGGTCAGATGCCTGGTTTTCAGCGGAACAAGCTCTTTGTATTTTATACACTAGTGGTCTGAAGCAGTTTCCTGTGGGGGTTCTTCAACATATTTAATACCCATTATGGTACAATGAAATATTATTGGCATACAACTAATAGAGATTTTTGTTTCTTTAATTTAAAATATTTTATTGTATAATATAAGACAATTCAGAGAACTATCAGAATTCAAATGGGAAATATTCATAAGATAGAAAATGTACTGCTTGTGTGAAGTCAGTTTTTTTTTCAAAAATTGTAAAAATATTTACATGACATTCAGGTGAGGAATGGTAAAACACATTTTAAAAATTGGTTGTTTTGATTAATATTGAAATTGTTCTGATCAGAAATATTCTGCATTATAAATAAAATCAACCTATTCATTGTCTAAGTAAGCCAAGAATAGGAAGAAATCAATGCATCTTCATTTTTCACAATTTAAAAACATTGCATAAACAAATTATATTGGCTAGGCATAAAAAAATACTCTTCAGAGAGAAAAGGAAGTGTAAGGTATAGATGCCATTCCCTGTATGAAAGTGAAAAGTGAAGAGAATCTCACATTCTGTGTTAACTTTTTTGTCATGCTCCCCATGCATGCATGCATGCACGTGCACACACACAATGCTCGCTAAATAGCAAGTAGTTGCTGTTTCTAGTTGAACTGATTAAGATATATATTTTAAAAATAGGCACTGGGCTTTTGAGATGGCCCCTGTAATACCACAGCGACATAATCCTGCACTTGTGTAATTCAGATGGGCTGCAAACGAGGCAGAGAGCCAGCCTCTGGACAATCCCCCTCCTTTTTTTGTGAGTTAAGCCCTTTAACAGTGGCGTTTCAGTGAATGATTATGACATCAAAGTGTGACAGACAGTGATTATGTACTGCAGGGAGAAAACACAGTTAAAAAGAGACAATTCTTTCCCATGGCTTAAAGGGACAATTTCCTTAGCCAAAATAAAATAAAACTCCATCATTCCAGGTTTCTTTTTGAAAGAGAGTAGAGGCTTAGTCTGCTTCATTTGATTTTTCATTTCCTTTCATATTTTAGAATCACACTGTCTTTGCACATATTCAAATACCCTTCTCATCTCCCTCACCCATCCTCCTGGATATATACTGTAGACTGTAGTGTGTGTGACCCAGATATTTGTGGGATTTGATGGCTTTAACCAGCAGACTTTTGAACACCAGACACTTTAACTGAAATTGACATGTGTTCTTAGAGGCTGATTTGGTCTTGTTTTATTTTCAATGTTGCTATTATCTTTCTCCATTTGTAGTCAGACCTTTTAGGAATGAAAGGAAGTATTCAATATATCTTTGGGAATCTATTATCCATATTAAAAATTAGTATTATTTACTTAAGTATTTATTTAATTTAAATATTTCTAAATCAGAGCCTATTAAAGTCTTTTGTTTTGAAGTATACTGATTACACAAGTTAATTATGTCACACATTAATGAATTCAACAGGACACAAAGTAAGTTGAAATTAATTTGTTGTTACCTGGTGTAATTTTGGTAAGTAGTACCACCTCGATTCTAAGACAAATATTTTGCTTTCAATATAAAACTATCATATGTCATTTAAAATTTAAAAATAAATACAATTTCTTATGAATTTTTCACTAATTCTTTATATATTCTTTTTACTAATAAATAACAACAGCTATTTATGTGTTTGGTTTTTAAATATACTGTTACAGGTCTAAAATTATAAATCTTTAAAATTGCATCACCTATATCACAATATTTCAATGGAAGAAATAAAATATGTTGTGTTTTGTTGAATATATACCCTGATGAATTTTAAAACTTTACCAAGAAACAGTTTTTTAAAGGCTTTACATTATATGTTCAAAGGGAGGTAGGTCCCATTGTCAGACTGCCCACTCTTTTCTCACACCAAAAGTGAAAGCTATTCACTAGCATCAGAAAAGCTTATCAGTGAACCAGTTTGCTCAGAGGTTTTGCAGCCATACAGGAAGAGTCCCCTATAAATCAGGCCCTCTAAGGACTTCTTCTGTTCCTCAAATTCAGCTCATTCAGAGAATTATAAGTTATGTGTTAAAAATAGCATGTACTAAATCTAAAGGCCAAAGGTGTACATAACTACATCACATATTTTAACTTTCTTCCCGACAAGACTCATGGGACAGATTGCCTATAGGGTTAGATAAAACAAAACAAAACAAAACAAACAAACAAAAACTTTGTAAGTGAAGTCAAGTTTATAAATTGGATTACCAAGAAACAAACTAATCTTTCAACAAGTTTTTGTTCATTGAATTGAATTGAAAAGATAAAATATGTTACCCATTTGACAAAAGCCTTTGAGAATAATTTTGTTTTTGCTGAATGTGTGTGTGTGTGTGTATGCTTGCATGCGTGTGTGTGTATGTGTGTGCGCGTGCGTGCGTGTGTGTGTGTGTGTGTGTGTGTGTGTGTGCGCTATAAGAACACATATGTGCCCATGCAATGCACTATTGATTACTTGTGGTGGCCAGAGCAGAACATTGAATGGTACACTCCATCACTCTTCCACACATTCTTATGTGACCTGGAGTCTCTTACTAACCCTGGATTCTTGAGTCTCTGTACCCATGGAAGACTGGGGGTTACAGATGTGTGTGGCCACTCCCATATGTTTATGTGCATTCTGGGAATTGAATTCATATAGCCTCTGACGTCTCCTTAGACCCTCATACTTGCAAAGGAAGTGTTCTTAACACTTAGCCATGTATCCTGAAGAATAAGTTAAGAATTAAAGTGGACAATCTATAAATGCATTTCCTGTCTAAACAAGAAATGCAGATGTTATCTTATACTCCCTCTGCATTGAGTTATCAATGTCTGCCTCAAAGCCATTTCTCCCTCGTCCCATTCCAAGCCCAATGCTCTCTCCAAGGTCTCTCCTCGTCACTGAAAGGTCATATGATGGTTTTATGCTCTCATTTTCAATCCGGGAGTTACACCACTCTGCTTATTAACTCAATTCAGTTCTGACTTATGTCACTATCCTTCTCTACTGTGTACCAGCAAGCTGGAGACTGAAGCACAAAACAGAGATTTTATTAAGTTTTGTATTGCTGGCAGAAAGCACCCGACCAAGAGCAGCTTATGGGAAAAAAAGGTTTATTTTGGCTTACAGCCACAAGAGGAAGCTCCAATATGATAGGGGAAAATGATGGCATCAGCAGGGGCTGGACATCACCTCTTGGCCAACATCATATGGACACATTGATAAAAGGAACAGGAGAGTGTGCCAAACACTGGCAAGAGGAAGATGGATATAACACAAGACTTCCCCCAACAATATGTTACCTCCAGAAGGATTCAATTCCTAACTTGTCATTAGCTAGGGACCTAAGCAGGAACACATAAGTTTATGAGGAACACCTGAATCAAACCACCACATTCTGCCCCTGGTCCCCATAAACTGATAACCATCCATAATATAAAATACAATGCACTCAGTCCAACTTTGAAAGTCTCTATGGGGGGCTGGAGAGATAGTTTAGTGGTTAAGGCACTTGCCTTCAAAGCCAAAGGACCCAGGTTCAACTCCCCAGGACCCATGTAAGACAGATGCACAAGGTGGTGCATGTGGCTGGAGTTTGTTTGCAGTGGCTGGAGGCCCTGATGCACTCATTCTCTTTCTCTCTCTCTCTGCCTCTTTCTGTCTCTCTCTCCCTCCCTCTCTTTCTCAAATAAATAAATAAAAATAAAAGTTTCTATCAATTTCAATAATGTTCAAACATCCCTGTACTCTGATATTTTTTCATTGAGCCATAATGCCAATAATAATAATAATAATAATAATAATAATAATAATAACACAGAATAAACATACTGCCAAACATGGCAATGAACACAGAGAAATACTCAACCATCTGAAAGTTTAAAACAACTAGGACAAACATCAAACTCTGTAATTTCAAATCTGATAACTCTAACCAGTGACAAGTCTCCAAGTATGATAATTTTAACCAGTGAAGAGTCTTTGGATTTCCAATTCTTTCCTTCTAGCTGGGCTACTCATACTCCCAGTAAACTTCATCTGGTGCTGGAAGCTGTCCTTGGCAGTCATCCTGTAGTCTTGGCATTTCCATTGGGTCTCCAAGTGCAACCCAAGGTTCACCCTCACTGTTCCATTGAGCTGCATACAGATAATTCCACAACCCTGCTTCACACTGCCCATGGATATTTCCAAAATACAAAACCATGTTGCAAATTCAATGACCCTCTGTTTCCTATATTGTTATACTCCATAATATCAGATGGCCTGTCAATTTATTAATCCAGGGGGAATAAAGAAGACTTTGAAGAACAGGACACTCCTTTAGCATTCAAGCATCTTTAGAGTTTGCATTCTTTCTGCTGTCCCAATATAGTTCAGCTGTTCCAATCACAATGGTTGTAATCTCTCAATTATAGCAGAACTTGCAAAACTTTTGGCCCAAAGTTCTACTTCTGTGCCATATCCCTCTACTTATACCAGTCCATTTCTACATTATGCAACCCTGTACAAGTTCCTAGAACACAGGCAAGCAGAATACAGCAAGCCTCTCACACAAACTGCTTCTAGCTTCAGCCCAGCCAAAGCCCTTTTTTTGCCCTCACAAGCCAAACCTCACAGTCCATAGTTCTTATTTTATTCTGGTCTTTTAACTGTGACCAGATTAGTCTATTAAGCTGCACTTACAGCATTGCAAGACATCTCTTAGGCTGAGGTTTCAAATCCTTCCACATTCCTCCTGCAAATCAGTTCCAAAAAGTCAGAAGCCACAAGTCTGGTTTCTAGCATCAATGATCCCACTTTTTGGTACCAATTTTTCTGTTGCAGTCAGATTCACATTGCTGGCAGAAAACACCCAACCAGGAGTACCTTGTGGGGAAAAAAAAGTGATTATTTTAACACGAGGGGAAGTTCCCTGTTAGTGGGGAGAAATGATGGTATGAGCAGAGGGGGGACATCACCTCGTGGCCACCATCACATGGACCATAGCAACAGGAGACTGTGCCAAACACTGGCAAGAGAAAGCTGAAGACCCATAAGCGCACCCCCAACAATACACTCCCTCTAAGAGGATTCATTTCTCAATTTGCCATCATCTGGATCCTAGGCATTAAGAAAACATAAGTTTGTAAGGGACACCTGAATCAAACCACCACAATACATGTATGTAAGATACGTGTGAATGTGTGTGTATGTGTATATGCTTGTTTACATCAAAAGTATGTGAGGCTAAGATAAGGGTGCAAATTTTTCAGATGATAATTCCTCAAACCTAATATTTGACATTACACACAGTTTTCTAGAAGTATTTTTCAGTGACCATTCATCACCATCTTGTCTTTAGCTGATGCTATCATGTCTCCTACCCTAATGCTGCTGTTATTTTTTCTTCACCACATTCAAGCGTTTATACCTAAAGTGTTCAAAGCAGTAAAATTCTAACCACTCTTTTAGCAGCCTGATTGACTATCTCTTGACTCAGATCCAGTGAGGAAGTTGTATTGTACATTGAAGTTTTTTTCCATAACTTCTACTATATAAAAATCACAAATCTTGGACTAGAAAGATGGCTTAAAGGTTAAGGCACTTGCCTTTGAAACCTTAAGACACATACATATTCGACTTTCCAGATCCCATATAAGCCAGATGCACTTAGCTGAGGTAAGCCATGGTTGTACATGGTACAATAATCTGGAGTTTGGTGGCAGTGGCTGAGGCCATGGCATGACAATTCTCTTTCTCTTTCTCTAACTCCTTCTCTCTCTCTCTCTCTCTCACACACACACACACACTGTCTTTCTCCTGTTCTCAATAAAATTAAAAAAAAATAGATCACATTTCTTTAGTAAAAGTAGATGCAAAATTAATTATTTTTTTAGAAAATTTCCTAATAAACTTTTGGGATGTGTGATAAGGTGTGGTAGTTTGAATAAATGGCCCCCAATATATTTACTGTTTAATAGTCTGCCACCTGGCTGGCAGCAGTGTCACTGGAGGATCTTAAGGTGTGGTGGTGGGTTTGAGATTTCAATATAAAGATGTACAAAGCATGCCTAGCTGGAGTTCCTGAAGTGTGCTGTGCTGTGTGGCTTTTGGCTTGTGCCTCTCTTTCTCTTCTTGGATCTGTGAAGGCAGGGCAGCTTCTTGTGCCATTAGGGAACTTCCTCTGGATATGTAATCTTCAATAAATTCCTTCCTCCATAACTGTGCCCAGTCTGGAAGTTCATCTCAGTGAACCTGAAGCTGTCTGATACAGAAGTGAATAAGAACAACAATCTTCCTATATCTTACCAAGTAAGACCTTACATTGATACGATATATATACGTATATTCCACTGTAATTTCACTCTGGCTTTATCTATAGAAGACTCAAAATACTGTTTTTATTTGTTTAATAAATCGCTGGTTATAGAAAAAAATAGTGTTTTTTATTAACTTCATATCTAATTTAGTTTATTATCTTCTGATGGTCATAGCTATACATCTACAAATATATATCATATCATATCAAATTATTCTTCTCTTATCTTCACTCTTAAAAAACTTCTAATTAAGAACCAGGAAACTGATGCCAGTTATTACTATCTGGACTTCATGACAATATGTATCTTGTCTTGTATCTGAAAGCCTGAGTTTTATTTATTTGTTTTCATGATGTTTTCCTTTTTACTTTTACAAGGAACACTTTGAGATTCAGATATTTTGATTAAAGTCTATAGCTATTATAACCCAAACTTATTTGTGAAGAAAATGTTTCATTAAGCTATATGAAAACCAGAAACTATTGCAAGTACAATTTTATTTTTTCAATCAGTGTTTTTTTTTTTTTTAGATTTTTGTCCACTTATTTGCTTATTAGAGACAGAGAAAGAGATAGAGTGAGAATGGGTGTGCCAGTGGCCTCTAGCCACTACAAACAAACTCGAAACACACGTGCCACCATGTGTATCTGACTGGTTAAGGTTTTGCAGGCATGAGCCTTAATGGCTAAGCCATCTCTCCAGGCCCAGTGTGCTTTTGTGTTTTGTTTATCTGTTTTTTTTTTTTTTTTATCATCATTAGATCTTGACATTATTTGTCCCTTAGACATGTGATTCATAGCCACACAACTTCCCTGTACTCCATGTATACCTAATCCTGTTTCTTCTTTCACATTTCTCAAATATTGTCCAGAACAAAGTCTTTTTTCTTCTTATTTTAACAACATATTTTCTCATGTCCCCAGGGACTGATTCTATATCATACATGGTGAGTCCAAAAATTTTGAGAACAGATTTTGTAATAGAAATAGTTTTTGGACACAAAGTGTGGAGGCACAGACCTTATTGGTAGAAAGCACCTCTGGGTCTGGCTTTTCTTCTCTCATCCCCCACCAGAATGACAGTCAGGCAATGCCTGTATTTAAGGAATCTTTAAAACTTTATGTCCACTATCTTGAAGCGCTCACAGTTGTGTTTATCAGTTACTAAATATTCTTCTTTTAAACAGAGAGTTGTTACTAATTAAGCACAAATCCCTAGTGTGAAAGTGGCCAGCAACACATTCATGCCCCACTTTCAAAGATGTGGAAGCTGACCATGGCTTGTATCAGTCTGAACTACTCTGAACTCTTTTTATTTTTTTAATTTATTTGACAAAGAGAGAGAAAGAAGGAGAGAGAGAGAGAGAGAGAGAGAGAGAAAGAGAGAGAGAGAGAGACAGACAGACAGACAATGGGCACACCAGGGTCTGCAGCCACTGCAAACATACTTCAGACTCGTGTGAGCCACCTTGTGCATCTGGCTAATAGCCAGTCCTGGAGAATCAAACCTGGGTCCTTTGGCTTTGCAGGCAAACACTTTAAATGCTAATCCATCCCTCCAGCCCTAGTCTGCATTCTTAAAAGTAGATTAGGTAGTTAGCACACTCTCAAACTTTCACATTTTTCAAGAGATAGGTTCTAATTGAATACCATTTGGGTGACTATATTTATAGATATTGGAGGAGCTGTTAAGAAGTAGCACTGGTGGCAAATAATGGTTAGGTAATTGTTAATTATGCTCACTAGGAATGCTGCTTCAGAACCCTTACAAGTATACCAAAAAATGATGCTGGCTTCCCTGATAGTTGCTATTGTGGCCTTTCCTTGGCCAGTGAAATTTAAGTGGATGTGAACCACCACTTTCAGATAACAACTTTCCTAGCCGTTACTCACTTTGTACTATTTGCAGCTTACTCTAGGCATTGTGATGAGGAACTTTCAGGAAGTCACTGCTCCTTCCTCCTGCAGTCCCCCAGCATAAAACCCTATTATCACAGTGTTTTAACTGCTGGGATTTGTTGATGACTGGTACTGGCACCTTACCTTAACCTAACCTATTTACACAATTTATTTCCAAAACCCTAGATACAATAGTATTCCAATCTTCACACATATTTTCAACAAAATCTTAAATGTTAGCAACAAAAACCCTCTCTTCCTTTTACTTAGATAATTTTATATGTTAAAACCCTATTTAAAAAAAAACAAAGTAGGGCTGGAGAGATGGCTTAGTGGTTAAGCGCTTGCCTGTGATGCCTAAGGACCCCAGTTCGAGGCTCGGTTCTCCAGGTCCCACATTAGCCAGATGCACAAGGGGGCGCACACGTCTGGAGTTCGTTTGCAGAGGCTGGAAGCCCTGGAGCGCCCATTCTCTCTTTCTATCTGTCTTTCTCTCTGTGTCTGTCGCTCTCAAATAAATAAATAAAAATTTAAAAAAAAAGCAAAGTATAGTGGTTCCCAACTGTAATCATAGCACGTAGGAGACTGAGGGAGTATGATCAGAGTGATGAGATCCACCTGTTGAATATAGTGAACTACAATCCAGACAAACTATTTTGTGGTACCATAAAAAAAAATTATAAAATTTAGAAATTAAATTTTCCTCTTGGAAAATTTATTATAAAATTATGCTATTCAAAAGGTTCTGTTTCTTTTGAAGACTCCTAAGTGGCTCAATAAGAACATTCAAGCATGGGCTATATATAATCAATATTCTTAATGAATGGTCCCACATGTACACATAAAAGCTGAAGAACAGATCTCAGTGCACTGAAAAATTTCACTTGAAAATACTTCATTGGTAACTACAATACACATTAATGAAGAATTCAAGCCAAAATTTTCTTTGGGAAGCCAGGCATGGTGGTGCACACCTTTAATCCCAGCACTCTGGAGGCATAGGTATGGTCTCCATGAGTTTGTGGCCACCCTGAGACTACACAGTAAATCCTAGGTCAGCAGATGGGCAAAAACCAACCTGAAAAACCCAAAAAATAAAAAATTGGGGGGGGGGACAAACATTTTAATAAAAAATATAATTTTAAAATTAAATTCGTGAAAACTATATGACATTAAAATTCAAATACTAAATTATCCCTTGAATACTAAGAAGATATTGCTATGTAAGCTTAAACTAGGTGTTGATTAACTTCAGATATGGAATTTTGTATAAAGGTAAAGAAATGTATATACAAAATGTAAGCAACCCCTTCAATAAGTTTACCATAGGAAAATATAAAAATGTCAGAGGAATACAGGTATGTGTAAATAAGATAGAAGAGTATTAATACTTGGAAAACTGAAAAGAAAAATATCATTAACACTTGAACTCTTTCTTCAAAGTGGCAAACATCTAGGACAAATATATATTCCTCTCTAAACTAGTATTAAGCTATTCTGTAGATATTTTCATGACTATTAGAATTTTAAAAAATGAAAAATAGTGTAATATTGATGAGCAGGGGAAATAATATGCAATCAATTGTCTATATTTTAATATAATTTTTAAATGCATATAATTATTACTTTTCAATAAGTATGATTTTTAAAATGGTTTTATAGGTAAGTATTATGTAATTGTTTGTTTGCTTACTTGTTATTATTGATTTCCTTGAGCACTGATTAAATTTTATGTGGTTACCTAACAAAAATATGCATACCTTGGGTTTAGTAGTTAAGGTATTTGCCTGCAAAGCCTAAATACCCAGGTTCAATTCCCCATGACCCATGTAAGCCAGCTGCACAAGGGGTCACATGTGTCTTGAATTCATTAGCAGTAGCTGCAGGCCCTGGTGTGCCCATTCTCTGTTTCTCTCTCCCTCTTCCTCTCTCTCTCAAATAAATAAATAAAATTTTTTTTAAAACAAGAAAAATGTGCATAGGTTTTTCCTTGGTGCATATGTAGAATTATACCTCATTGGTATCTTAATATTTGCAATCATGCAACAACATGCACAATTTGTAAGAAAGCTAGTTTGATATTTGAATATCAGATGGTGTCCTCATATTCTCCTGTACTTGAGTGTTGAAATCACTGTTGAATAATAATTTAAAAATAAAATAACAACACAATTATAATTTTATTATTATTCTGAAATATAGCTGTTTGTCCATTCAGAAACATTTCCCCACATGTCTAAAACTGTGCTTTTTAAACAAAGAAACCAAATCAAAAGAAAAAAAAAGTGTTATAATAAACATGCACTAAATCACAAGCTATGGAATACATTCTGATTATTTTCTCCTTTTGTTCTTATAGTTATTTTACATACTGTTTTTCATATATTAAAAATTATTAAATGCAAAAGCAGCTTTTATTTATGGATCAGTTCCTTCCATAAATATATTTAAGAGAACTGTTTTTGCTGGTTGACTACTGCTAATATTCAGAACATTTGAAAGCTGAAGAAAAATTCAGTGAAATGAAAATAAAGTGTTAATCCTCAAATAAACTCACATCACCTCAAATCGGAAGGACTCAAACATAACCTGAAAATGAGGGGAAGACTCGTTTTGTCTGCCATGTAGCCATGCTGATGCCAGCCTGATGCTTTGGAGGCACAGGGGTATTACTGGTAAATGTATTGAAACATATCTGTCAAACACCACAGAAAACTGCCACACTTTCTGAGAAGGTGAAAGAAAATCTTACTCTCATCCTGAACTTTCATTTACTGCAGTCTGGATACTATCTTAGCAAACAAAAAAACCATCATTTTCTGTCTGCAGGAGCACAGCTACAAAGAACTTTGTTTGTCTTATTTCAATAGTTTTTATTGGTAATATGACAGATGCATTAAGTTTATTTCAAAAGACTTTCCTTTCTCTGAATTACCTGTTTCACCTTGGAAAGCCACACAAAATGAACCTCTTAAGCCTTTTGAAACTGACCTTTTTTGCTCAGCAATGATTTATCTTTCCCCTGGAAAATCCGTTTTACAAAAGGGAGTATGATTAAAGGGAGCCACGCAGCGCAGACACTTGCTGAAGATCCCGCTTATCTGGAACTCACTTGACAATTGTGTTTTGGGTTGGGAATGCTGCAGGTTCAAGGGATAATTCTGCCTTTCAGGCACTTCAATTTATTTCATGCCTGAGCACTGGCATTGTAGGCAGACAAGATGAAACGCATCGTTGTGTAAAGAAATTGAAATGGAATCCTACTTGACCCAGCAGGATGAGGCATTATGTTTGACTCAGTAGTGATTCCTGGGATAATATCTAATTCCAGGAGGAAAATTTCTTGATATGGCCACCTGCTGTGTGAGGCTTTGTCCAGGGATCACAAGCTGTTCTGGGTGACTAGGCTCAGGACATGCCTGGAAGAATGCCGCCCAGCTCCTGCTGGCATTCAGACCTCTTCATTTTCTCAATGTTTTCTATTCACCAGCAAGACTGAATGGAATAGGGCTGGGAGCATCTGCAGCACTCCACACTCCAGCAGCAAGGAGTCAAGGCCTGCTTGACCCCAGTCTCTTATTATTTAATTTTTTTAAAGAGCCATCATTATTTTTTCACAGGGCATGTTTTAATTTTTACAGTTTTTGGACCAGCCCCCTTGCATGTCTTTCTCAGTTCAGTATGTGTGAAGTGTCTACTTTGAAAGGCTGCACAGCAAAAGATTAAATAAAATAGGAGCGCTCCATGTCTCACCAGAGAGAATCGTGGAGACAGCTTTATTACTTCTATCAGAGAACAAAGCTTTTTTCCCAGCATGCGGGGGATTATTAGGCCAGAAGCAAATAAACGGTATGTGCGGTGTCAAACCTTCAAAAACAATTGCGGAAAAAAAAAATCTAATTGATTTTACTGCAATTAAAGCTTTCAGAATGCAATGTCTTAGTTTTTACTTCTGAACACTTCTTGTCTTATCTTAGAAATTTAAAAGATCTGCTTGGATGATAATGTAGGCAGTAAACCATTATCCTGATATGCACTCCCTTCCAGTATGGAGAAATTAGTTGTCCTAAATTACTCTAATTCAGAAAAAAAACATTCATAGGTGCAATTGACTATACTCCCCTCACCTCTTTAACTCCTGCCCTTCATTTTATCAAAGACTATAGATACCATGGCTCACCCATTTTCCAAACTTCAACATTATTTGTCTTGTGCAGTTAAAAGGAACTTTAATAAATACAGGAAAATTTCCTCTTATCCTTTGTTAGTGAGATTCAATTGTCTGGACTTACTATTTTCTTAAGATTTTTCTGGACATGTGCTTGAAATTAGTAAGGTTTAGCTCATTATGAAAATTTATTTTCTTTTTCTCATTTTCTAGGTATTTGTCATATCAAATAAGAGAAAGATTTCAGGATTCAATTCTTAATTTAATGGAAATGAGTACTTTTAAAACTGCATGATAATGCATTAAATATATGCATCTATATATACAGGATACATACACTTACATATATTTATCAATACCTAGCTACATATGACACCTATCTATACACAATGCAAATACCATACATGTCTGTTTACATGAAATTATTTTATGGTCATATATATTTATGTTATTGAAACAATTGTTTTTCTAATAATTGATCAAATGAGAATAGCTTAGAGTGTAACAACATTTTATTTTTGAAACCACAAGAAATCCAAAGATGTTTGCTCAGTATACCAGAGATTTTTTTTTGCACAGCAAAAGTTTTAAAGCAAAAAGAATAAGTTCAGTGACTTCATATTTTCTCATTACATTTATAGATAGACCCTATGATGTGAAATGCATGTTATAAGCAATATAGTATAATTAATGTAATTTAAATTTTATAATTAAAAGCCAAAAATAATGAAAATGAACTATTTTAAAATGAAAAGAAGTAAAAGTGTATATTTTCCTTTCACTAGAAAAATAATGCCCATATAACTTTAGGATAGAATATATAAGTTGTTGAAATATGAATTAAATTTCTAAATAATTTCATTCCTTTTTCTTTTGACACTCCCTTAAAATGAACTGATTTTTCAAAAACTGTTGTACATGGCTATACTAAGAATTCTGCAGAGAGATATGTAACCATCTGGTGACCAAGTGCAAGGTCTTCCACCCATGAAAGCATAACATGCAGACATGTGTACTAAGGGCAGCTCTGCTCATACAGCTGGAGAAGGACTGATAACAGAAAGACTTGCCTTCTCAGGGGGAATCAAAGTACTATGATAGAGCCTATTTTTCTTTATTCATTAATCAGTGGAAGGAAACCAAGGCTGGTTAGAATTCAACTATTGTGAATAGTTCTAGAATAAACATGGGTGTGCAATTATTTCTGTAATGAGATTTTTTTTTTTTTTTTTTTTTTTTTTTTTTAGGTATACACTAAGAACCCTGACTGGATCACACCGGAGTTCCATTATGGAGGTATTGTATTCATTTATGTCATGGCAGGACTAATTTAATCATACTCCCTTTTGTAAAACTGATTTTCCAGGGGAAAACATAACATATGCAAAGCAAAACAAACTAATAAAATGTGTACAAAGGAATTTAATACCTTGCCAAACCTGAGCCAAGAGGTGCAGTAAAGTGAAGGAGATAACGCCTAACTTCTAGCTCCAGGAAGCACATTATCACAAATTGTAATCTCCAGGATTTTCACATAACCTAAACGTGATCAAAGCTTTACAAGATAGACAATCACTTTGTACTTTATGTATATAGGCATGTTTGTATGCATGTGGGCACATGTGTGGTGTGTGCAGGTGCGTAAGAACATGTGTATGGAGGAGACTAGAGGTTGACATCTGTGGTCTTCCTCATCAGTGTTTATGTTACTGAGACAGGGTTTCTCACTTGCACTTATATTCATTTCATCTAGCTAGCTGGACTTGCTGCAGAGTCCCCATGTCTCCACATTCTGAACGTTGGAATTTCATGTGGGCCCCAAGAAAGATATACCTTGTATGATGGGAAAATAGAATTAAAAACCACATTTCTGGCTCCCAAGAAGAGTATTTTATGTTGAAAAAAATACTCAACTCACCAGAAAAGTATAATAATTATAAATATATAATGAACATATATTTTCAAAACAATAAAACCCTCAAATACATAGGGCAAAAATGATAAGAAGAGAGGAACAGTTAATGTAAATATCATTTAGACTTTTGATAAAAGATGAATAAAAGAATAGACCAGCAGGTGTTAGATGCCAGGAGAAGCACTTTGTTTTATGTAGTAACAAAGACAGCAAACTTCTGAAATATGAAGGGGAAATTTACCTGGAAATTTCTCTAGAAGAGACCATCTGCTACACCATAAAAAAATCAATATTCTTAAGCAGATTTTCATAATACAAATGATACCTTCAGTGAAAATAAAATTAAATAACACCTAACAATAGAAGGAAATGTGGCACATTTGCAAATATGTGGCAATCAAACAATATTCTCCTGCATAATCTATGGCTCAAAAATAAATAAGTGAAAGTAGAAAATGAGTTGGAAAGAGCATTTTCTTCTAAAGCTTGTTAAGTAGTGTTTTGAGGGGAGTGCAAACATAGAAGGACTCAATTTAAAAGATCTCAAGTTACCTAATATCCCACTACAAAGCATACTGGACAAAAGAATGATAACATCCATAACCTTTAGAAGGAAGTAAATAATAAGTGCTGTGGAGATATTATGACATAAAGCATAGAAGAGAAGCAGATCAAGTCTTAATTCCATGAAAAGATAAATAAAATTTAAAAACTCTGTTGATAGGCTTAGAGAATTGCAAATGTATGTCAGAAAATAAAACTGGGAACATAATTACTAGCCCTAAAGAAATAAATGATTTGCTGGGAGTGGTGTTGCAAGCCTTTAATCCCAGCACTTGGGAGGCAGAGGGAGGAGGATTGCCTAGAGTTAGAGGCCACCCTGAGAGTACATAGTGAATTCCAGGTCAGCCTCAGCTAGAGTGAGACCCCACCTTGGAAAAAAAAAAAAAGAATGAAAGAATTTATAAACATAGTAATACTAAATGCATGCCAGTGTGTTAGATAACTAAGCAAATAGACAAACAGAAGAAAGAAAACAGCAGAAACACTGCTTAAAAATTATAAAGTCTGAATAGATCTATAAAACCAAAAGTGATTAAATTTGTGAAATCAAGACCATGAAAATACATATAAATCCTTCCAAAATTAAACACAATGGGACACCTGACCCCACTAGTTAAATATCCCAAACATGTAAGAAAAAATTCTACCATTTTATTTCCCAGGTCCTTCAAGAAAATGCATTTCACCTAATGTCTGGTCAATTCCCCAAGCATGAAAGCCAAATAAAGGCCTCACAAAAGCATAATGAAAAAATTTAAAATAACCCACTAATGTCCATAATGCAAAACAGAATGAAACATGGGAAGGGTTTTAATCTGTGAAATAGAACCAAATGATTATCAAGTATTTTACCTTATAAAGGCTGAAAAAACAGAAGTTCAATAATCCCATGCCTTATCATGTTTGGAGTCTAGATAAATGCCATATAGTCAGGTACCAACTCAAACCAAATTCATAAAAAGTCCATTCTGAAAATGAACATTCATATCCCTTTCCAATGATCATACTAGCTGTGGACAGGCTGTCTCTACTTCTAAATTCCAATTTAAGGCATACAAAGGTAACAACAAAAGAAAAACACCTATGTAGTGACAACTTGAAAAGAATTCTCTTCCTATTTTTTTTGCATACATAATTTGGACAGGTGTAATCTTGCATGTCTGTCAACTTGCATAGGAATGCTTGCTTTAGACTTGGAGCAGATTTTGTCCTTCCCTTAATTCTCAATGACTCAAATGCCAGTTACAATCTTGCTTTTGGACTTTTAGTGTTACCATAACTAATGATGGCTGCAGTGCCAAATTTTCAACTTCAATGACTTGATGTAAGCATTCAAATTCTGTAGCATATCAAATGATATTTCTTGTGACATTTGAAAGTTTAGTCATTAAACATAAAACAAATTTGTATTAATGTGTCACTTTCTACTTTAAAAGTATCAAAACTATTATCAGATTTCTCTTTTTATGTTTGTGTATGTGATATGTGCATATGTGGGTGTCAGTTCATGTATGTGAGTGCAGGTAAGTGCATGTCATGGCACAGTTGCAGATCAAAGGGCAAACTTGGGTATAAGTCTTCACCTTCCACCCTGTTGAAGTCAAGATCTCTTGTTTGCTGCTTCATACATCAAGCTAGCTGGCCAGTGGGCTGTGTGGAATTCTCCTGTCTCTACTTCCTGTTTGACACAGATGTTCCAGGGTTATTGTCATATCTGTGGATTATACTACATATGGTCATACATGGAATAGGGGGATCCAAGTACAGGTTCTCATACCTGTGCAATAAGTACTTTATTTATTCACTGAGCCATCTTCCTAGCCCATATTTTTAAATATTTTATTTATTTATTTGAGAGAGAGAGAAAGAGGGAGAAGGAAAAAGAGAGGGAGGCAGTGAGAGAGAGATAGAGATAGAGAGAGAGAATATGCATGCCCCCCCCTTGTGCATCTGGCTTATGTGGGTTCTGGAGGATCAGACCAGGATCCTTTGGCTTTTCAGGAAAATGTCTTAGATGCCAAGCCATCTCTTGAGACCCATAGCCCATATTTTTAAAATAAAAATAAGAAAAACAAATAAGTATAAGTTGATGGCAAAATAAAGTCAGCATTCCAAAAACAAATACAATTGAAACAGTTGAAAAAAGGAGAGAGTATGTATTTACAGAGGGATAAAGTGATATCCATTCTCAAAAGCAACAATATTTCCGGTTAGGCAGCTCCTTAGACTAATATATCTGAAATAAGTATTTCAAAATACTGAAGACTCTCAACACCTACCAAAGCAGACATCTAGATGCTCCTAAGTGCTCATCACTGAAGTAGACTTAAAATGCTCCCAGCATGGCTCAGGGAATTTTGCAGGAGATGGGGTGGAAGGTGTATTAGAGGCACAAGTTGGGACATTTTGCACAGAGACATTGCCTCTCCCCAGTAACTGACTGCTGCCCCCATAATGCATGACCCACAATCCCCATGGGGTGACCTGCATTCTCAATGAGGAAGGCCTCTTCATAAAAGGGCCAGGGAGGAGGGAGAGGATGGTACCAACATGTGATGTTTACACACAAAATATGTCCATATCAAATAATAAAAAAAGGGCTGGAGAGATGGCTTAGTGGTTAAGCACTTGCCTGTGAAGCCTAAGGACCCCGGTTCGAGGCTCGATTCCCCAGGACCCACGTTAGCCAGATGCACAAGGGGGCGCACGCATCTGGAAATCGTCTGCAGTAGCTGGAAGCCCTGGCGCACCCATTCTCTCTCTCTCTGTCTGCCTCTTTCTCTGTCTGTCACTCTCAAATAAATAAATAAAAATAAACCAAAAAAAATAAATAAAATGTTATTTAAAAAATAAATAAATATTTCAAACAAATATCCTGTGCCTGTAATATCAGTACCTTAACTTCTTCTCAACTATTTTTTCCCCCCCAGGGAGTATTTTAGCTCAGGATACTGTAGTGCCAGCAGAAGATATTCTCTCTCTCTCCCCCCACACCCCTCTCCCAGATGTTAAGAGAAATGAACTGAAATGAAAATGATGATCCAGGGGCTGGAGAGATGGCTTAGTGGTTAAGTGCTTGCCTGTGAAGCATGAGGACCTTGGTTTGAGGCTTGATTCCCCAGGACCCACATAAGCCAGATACGCAAGGGGGTGCATGCATCTGGAGTTCATTTTCAGTGGCTGGTGGCCCTGGAATACCTATTCTCTATCTATCTGCCTCTTTCTCTCTCTGTCTGTCACTCTCAAATAAATAAGTAAGAAAAAAAAAGTTTAAAAAATGACAATCCAACTAGGCCCTGATTAAGCAACAAGTCATCTGACCTAGTTTAACAAATCTTCTCTCCTCTGGTAGAAAAGGGACTGAAAATCAGTTGGACAATGTGTCCATGCCCCTGTGAAAATAATAGCATTATTTCTTCAATCCACTGGCAACTGCTTATCATTTAAAATTTTTGATTGGGTTTTGCATTCTACTTAAAATGAAGAAACTTATAATATCAGTTTATAAATTCATAAATTATCCAGATTATTCAAGCATATTTCACTTCTAGAGTTTGAGAAGACATCTACTTCATACATTGAATGTCTTCCATATTTTTCAAATACAAAAACACCATATTTTTCACATGTTCAGCTAGTGAAAGTTTAAAACCTATACCTAAAAGATTTCTAATACTATTGACATTACATTTTTTTTTGCACTTTACATATATAGAGTAAAAAGTATAAATATATACATATAAAAAGTAAAGCCAAAGAGAACAGAGAGGTGGAGGAGAATCTCCTCCACCATCTTGGTCATCTGAGTGCAGGAACTGGCTCATGCACACATACTTGCTGTGTCTCCTTTGGTGACACAACCCAGTATCTTCCCTTTGGAGTCTTACTGTCCATTCTAAGATTCTGGTGACTTCTGCTTTCTGACATGTCCCATTCAGCTGCACATATCCAGGCAATGATGTAGGACCCACTTTCATCTTGATCATAACATATCTGATGAAGTATGTGTGTTGGGGGGATTTGTTTGCATGCACACATAGCTCTACCAATTAATAAATTGCATAATGGTCTGTCATATCAGTTGAAATTTAACATATCTCCCAGAATTTCTATAAGAAACCAGAGCAATCACAAGTACTTGTTCCCTTACCTTCTATCAACCACACCCTGGGATTTAATTCAATTCACAACTAACTCTAGTCCTGCTTTTATATATTCCTGGAAACTCAGAGTTCAGCCTACTATTTACATTACAATCATATGAATTTAGATAGCCTTGAGCATTTTAAAGCCATTTATTCTGCTTGTTTTTTCTTTCTTTCTTCTGGCCATTGTTATAGTATGGTCATAAGAATTAAATACATGTTTTCCATGAAGTATATTATTCTCTATAATTAAAACTTGGTTATATAAGTATAGTCAGGCAAGAAGTCTGATAGGTACTCATCAATACGACATAGTTTCTAATTCATTTATTCATTACAAAGAAATATTCACTGAGGAATAGCTGCTTTTGTTAGGCATCATATTGATTAGATGTGGATGAGAAAAAGATCAATCTCTATGTTTCCTGTCAACATTAAGTGTCCACACAAGTAGGAGGAACAAAGGAATACCCCTTTATATTGAAAACAAAAATAATAATTCTTTTGAAACAGGACATTGTTCTTGCTAAGTGGAAAATAGGATCTAAAAGTAGAGAAAAGTTAAATCAAGGAAATGATGAGGCTTTGGCCTTTAAACTGATTGTGAATTGAATTTTATTGTCTTGATTGAACTTGGGTCTTTACCATGAAAAGAAACATTCATATACAGCTGCCTCTATGCACTAAAGATAACTTTAGAGATTTGAAGTTCAGGGGGAAACAATTCTTCCTTCTGAGGTCTCCATGGTGCCTCAAGAAAAATAGAGAGAAAGCCCAGACATTGATGTAACAACTTGCTGAAGTCACTCACTCTAGACTAATGACTTACTGTGATTTCACATGGCCACAGGCCTTTTTAGACACTTCTAGAAATAAGTCAAAAGAATAAAATTTGGGAGATATTCATGAATCATTAGCTAGTTTTCTATTTATTTTTCAAGTCTTTGCCTCTCTTTATTCAAAAATCCAGATCATCCCAAATCCAGTGTGGAAAGAAGCTAACCTTCCTGGCTCAGTTTCTATAAGAGTGATGTATTTAAAAGGGATGCTGTGGTTAAGACATGTTTCACAGATGCCCCAAAGTAATGTTTTGTATCTTGTACTCTGGGTCAGAAGTATCAAGGGTGCCAGAACCATTTAAAAGTAAGTCCTAACAAAATGTCCTTCAGTCATTGTGGTGCTGGCCTTGGAAGGGAATACACTGCCTCTAATGGGACCTATTAGGTTTCTCTCACTTGAGACTATCTAATGACAAGCTTTTCCACTCTCTGTCAGTTCTTTACCGTGTAGTCTGACCTCTTCCTTTGGCAAGCCCTTCTTTTATTGTGATGCTGACTCCCAGAAGGCTGGTATTGGGAGGTGAGCTTACCAGAGCCAGGCTTTTGCTGTGAACCCAGCTTCAGGTATTTTGTTATATAAGATAGACTATTTTAGAGATCTCAAATTAAACCAAATAATAGTAAGAGATGACTAATACTGTGGAGATCTGTACTGAACAGACATTGGGTTGAATCTTTACTGGAGAAGTGTTTTATTGGGTATGGTGTTTTGTGCTTAAATATTATCTTAAAATCAACATAGAAACTAGAATCCAAAATGGAAACTTTGTAATAAAGACATTTGATAGCTTCCTTGTAAGAGACAATAGATCTGACAACTAAAGCAATGTTTCATTTTGATGGCAGAAGAAATTTCTGACAGTCACCTGTTCACTTCCTCTAGGACATTCATACTTATTGGCCTGATCTTCACCCATGTCTACTGTTTCCTCGGCACTACCACACATCTCAACTATTTGCCATTGTCGACTTACATCTACTATTTTCCAAGTCCATGTTTTACTTTGATCCTAAAAGCTATCTAAAAACAAAACCAAACATAACAAAAAGCAAAAAAAACCCAAAAAACAAAAAACAAAAAAAAACTCTATTTTGCTAAATGGTAAGATTCTGTAGTAGACAGCTTCAGATTCACTGAGATGAACTTCCACACCAGGCACAGTTATGGAGGAAGGGCTATTTTTTGAAGCTTATGGATCCAGGGAAAGTTACATAATGGCAGAAGAAGCTTGCCTGCTTTCACAGGACCAAGCAGAGAGAGAAGCACAGGCCAAAAGCCAGAAGCCACACAGCACAACACACTTTGCATATCTTTAGATTGAAATCTCAAACCCACCACCACACCTTAAGATCCACCCAGTGAAACTGCCTCCAGCCAGGTGGTTGCAGATGCAAACTACAAAGTAATAGAACACTAAATATGGGGGCATCTATTCAAACTACCACATTCCACCCCTGGCCCCCAATAGATTCATAACCAGCACACATTGTAAATTGTAATCAGTTCAATTTTAAAGGTCCTCACAGTCTTCACAAATTTAAGGTAGTAAGTCCTGTAAAATCAAACAAGTTAAATACTTCCAATATATAAAGGCACAGAGCAAACATTTTCAACTTTTATAATGCATAGCAAGGAGAGACTAAAGCATTGCAAACTTAACCAACATCAAACAAACAGCAAGTTTCTATAGTTCAAGTTCAATATAACCAGAGACTGCCAGTCTCCATATTTTTCGAATTCACCCCTCCAGCTGAGCAGAGTAGCCAGGGAACACTTCCATCTTAGACCAACAGTACATTTCATGGTAGCCCTTACACATTCCTGGTATATCCAAAATATCTTCAAGTCTTCATGTAAACCATGTTCCATCTTCCAAAGGCTCTTTCAGTGTATCAGGGCATCAGACCCTGCCTCATGCCACTTCTCAGCAGTGGCTCCTGGAACCGTGTGCAATTCATGACCAATCCTCTTATTTTTCATGCTTCTCAAACCAATACCAGGTGTGCAGGACACAGCCATATTCTTAATTCAGGGACAAAATAAATCATAGCCTTGAAAAGCAGGTTCCTTCTCCAGGCAACTCTTTCCTAAAGAGTTTGCATTTCTATGATAGTCTTTCCTCAGGCCTCCTTTCCATTGTTTTAATGTAAAGGCTATCTTCTTTAAGATTGCAAATGTGTTTGACAATAGCAGGTTCAGTAACTTAAGACCAGTTTCAATGTCTTAAATCTCTCAGTCCAGTTATCTTTAGCTAAGCTTATCAGGCCACTGCAAATTTAACCTTGATTAAACTCTCTGGGCCTGGGCAGCAGAACCCAACCAGCCCTTATGCCAGTAGCGCAGTTCTACCAAAGTTCTCTGCAGTCTTTCCTTCCCCTTTGAAATTTCATAAGCCAAGCCTGGAAGTTCATTACTGTTTGCACTTAGCATTTACAAACTCTCATCAGAATAGTCCATAAAATTTAGCTTACCACTCCAGAAGGCATCTTCAGTTGCAATTACCAAGGCCATGACTATTCCTCCAAATCAAAAGTTCCAAAACAGCAACATCCACATGGTAAGATTCATCTGATCCCACTCCTGGTACCAACTTTTGTAGCAGACAGTTTCAGGTTCACTGAGATGAACTTCCATACCATGCACAGTTATGGAGGAAGGGATATTTATTGAAGCTTACAGATCCAGGACAAGGTACATAATAGCAGAAGAAGCTGCCCTGCTTTCACAGGACCAATCAGACAAATAAGCCCACCCCAAAATCCGGAAGCCACAGAACACAGAACACTTTGCATATATTTAGATTGAAATCTCAACCCTCCATCACACCTTAAGATCCATCCAGTGAAACTGCCTCCAGCCAGTTGGCTGCAGATGCAAACTAAAGTAACAAAACACTGACTATATGGTGGGGGGGCATCTATTCGAACTACCACAGATTCTATTTATAGCCAGTTGGTTTTTGCGGGGGAGGTATACATAACAAAATATGAGCACATTTGAGAAACTTTCCCAAGATATAAAGGTAAATTTCAGGTGTTGCATGAGAAGGAAATGAAGCACAGAGGAAAGTACAGTTAGTGAATCAACTGAGAGAGGAATCCCATGATTTGCTTCTCCAGGAGAAAAAAAAAGAGTCATAGTTGTCATATCTGTGTCTGAGCTCTTAGTGCATGTATGTCACAGAAAGTTGGGCACCTAAGAGTAGAAATAATTCCATAGTTGGGTATCCAGTGACATCAATAACTTCATAAATATTTCTCTGCTTGAGAAAAGCACAGAAGGGCTAAATATTTTCTCTGTTCCAAAGCATTTTATAGAATTAATTGTACATTCCACTTGAGTAATTCTATCTTACCTAAAAGAGTGAGAGAAATCTCCAAAGTTTATTGCACAGGCAGTTTTGAGAGACATCCCAGGAGATAATGGCCCAGGTACTCTAGATTCTGTCACATTCACATCCTTCCATATGACAATATGTTTGTGCTCTGAATGGAATCTTGATCACTTAACACACATGTGTTAACATGAGTGATGAAAAATAAGGTAGAGATAATGTGCATCTGGCTTTCTGATCTAAGTTAGTTTCCAAACTTTGGCAATAGAGGCTATAATTAAAAAAAATTACAACACAATTAGTTATCAACAATTTCATATTATCCAGAGGAGATATGGCATCAATAATTTGCATGATGTGGTGGGGAGATGGATTAGTGGTTAAGATGCTTGCTTGTGAAGCCTAAAGTCCTATGTTTTACTCTCCAGATCCCATTTTAGCCAGATGCACAAAGGTGAGGCAAGCATAAGGCCAACACATGGCCACTAGGTGGCACAAACATCTGGAGTTCTATTGCAATGACTGAGGCCCTGGTGCACCAATTCTCTCTCTCTCAAAATAAAATATTTTTAAAAGAATTTTTCTCAAAGAATTAGCATGGTATTTAATATGCTGAGTAGACCTGCAGAATTATAGATGATCATAGTCTCTTAGCAGAGTGATGTTGGAAACTGCACATTCTCACAAACACACACATGCACACACACACACACACACACACACACACACACACACACGTTCAACCTTTTAGAGCATGTGCTTTATTCAAAAAAGTATTTTTTTTTGTCTTGATAATATCTCTATGTAGAATTTCTAGGACTGTTAAAGGTGTCTGAAGCTTCCACTATGGTTTTCCCTTACTTTTTAACACTGATGTAGATGCTGAGTGGAAAATCCCAGAAAGCAGCCTCCTTGGACACGCTGCCTTAATGAGCTTCATCTGCTGGTTGGTGTACAGCATGACATATTCACACCTGCTGCTCTTGGTGTTTTACTTTGAGAAGATCACATTTGTTACTTGTTTCTAAGAATTCACATCAAGTGGATTCAGATATCACAAAATAGATTTTATCACAGTCTATTGCCTTTCCTGACCCTTGCCTCAGTAGTTAAGTGTACCTTTAAAAAATGAAACAGATGCTGAAACAGTGGGGATGCTGTTGAGTATGAAAGTGAACATAAAAAGCCACCATGAGCACTGTGCCATAGCTGCAGCACACTTGATGGTAGGTTCCCTGTGTGACGGGCCCATCCATGCACCTAGAGAACCACAAAGATCAGACTGCAGTATGCACAAGCACTTCTTTCTGCTTCTGTTCTCCCACATCGCTGTTTTCTATTGTTTATTAGTATTCGTTTTCCTGGGAGCTGTTTCCCTGTTCCCTGAGGAATGTTTCTGGTAGGGACCATGTTCCTGCCTCTTTCTCATTCTTTTAGTGTCACTGTGCAGTTTTTGGTGACACTGGGTGCCTTTACTATGTCTTATTTATCAACTATTTGTACACCTCCAGTGTCACTTTGATGTCCACTGAGCATCTGGCAGGAGCACAGCAAGCCTAAATCAAGACAGAACTGGCAGGACCCAGACATGTGTAGCTAATCTGGAAAAGTATCCAGTATAAAATATTTAGAAGCAATCTCATGTCAGAACCATGGCATGCATGTTTATGTGAGGCTCAGGGAAGCAGAAATATAAAGGGCATGTGCACATTCACACCCACCCTCCATATTTTGTAGTAAGTCATGGGAAGCTTGAAGGACAAATGCAGACAGTAAATGATTGAGAGCACAAAAGTTTGGCAAATGCTGATCAGTAGGATGAGATACATTTGATATGCTCCTGCTCTTCTCACCTTCAAATTTTTATTTTGTTCTAGAGAATACATGTCATTCCATTTAGTGGGTGTATATGTCACTCCACTGAGGTATAATATAATGTTATGTGGATTTGGTGCATACAGGAACCTTTTACTCTGCTGGTCAGTAACTATTATAGCCCCTATGGAAATCAGTCTTGAGGCTCCTCCTAAAATTAGATGTAGATGTGCAATCATTTGAACCACGGAATTGCTCACAATAGCCAAGAAATAGGATGAGTCTGGATGAATGGAGGAAGAAAATTATTTAACCATGAAGAAGAATCAAATTATGTCATTTACAGGAATTGGGTGAGCCTAGAAATCTTCAAATTAAGTGAAATAAGTCAGAATTTGAATGAAAAACACTGTGTGTTTTACCACATGTGGAACATGATCTGGAAGTACAAGGGGGAATATTTGAGGGGTAAGGTAAAATGTATAGTGAAACTTTCATGTTGTAACTACTTTCACACCCTTATTGTCAATTAACTGGATTTGGAAAAACTCAGCAGACATACCTGTGGCTGTGTGTGAGAGGGTGTTCCCAGAGATATTTATCTGAGAAAGTAAGACCCATCATGAACATGGGAGGGAGCATCACATGGGCTGGGATCTTGGACTGAATTAAATTGAGAAAAAAGAGGAAGTCAGCTGAGAATGTGCATACTGTTATCTCTGGTCCCCAGCGTAGGCACAAGATGACAGACGCCCCTGGCTCTGCTGCCATGCTTCCCCTGCCATGAGGAATAGAATCTCTTCAAACAGAGTTTAAGCCTTTATGTCTTCAAAATGTTTGGCCACTGCAATAATAATGACTGATACAAACCAAAAATATTTTTCATATGGCTAAACCTAAAACTGGATTTTATAAAAATTAAATTACCAATATTGATAATTAACCAGAAACTTCAGTAAATATCAACAATAAAGAATGAATTAATATTGGATCAATTTCCTTACTGTGTAAATAAACAACTTTGTTATAACTAGAATCATATTACATATTTCAACATTAATGACTTTTTTATTAGTTATATGTACAGTGTACATACAGACATGATGGTACCAGCATTAACATTCTCCCTGCTGTCCCCCTCTGTGGACTGTGGGTGTTGCATTGTGGGGGTGGCCTTCAATTATGGGGGAGAAGTAAGGTCTCTGTGCATAATGACCCAACATATGGCTCTAGCAATCTTTCTGTCCCCTCTTTGAATTTCCCTGAGCCATGTTGCATTCATATTAGGTCTATTTCAGTGATGGGAGGTCTTGGGATCCTCTGTGTCTCTGGATATCTGCCTTGGTAGAATCTGAGTGCTCTCTATGTCTGTCTCCTTCACCCTTGGTACCAGGTTCACTAAGAAAGTAGCTCTTGCTCATTATCCCACCAACTATATGGCTTCAGCTGGTACCCAGGTGGGGTGCGATAGGCTGATTCTCTCCTCTGGTTCTGTGTCCATCTGAAAAAAGAGAAGCAAATTCTCTGATGGAGAGTGAGGTCAGTGAAAGATACATGGATACCCATTCATATTTTAGAGAGAATTTAATAGGTATAGGCCATCTTGTAGCTCACTATTGGTGTGAGCTTGATATTGAATAGCAGGCTCATTTTTGGATATGTTCAGACTTATTTCCCCATTCCAGGTATAGGTTCTGTTCCACTGAGCAGATAGATGCATTAGCCAAATCAGGAGCACTTGGTAACTGTTGAGGTTTGAATAGAATAGGTGACCCCCAATATATTCAGTTGTTTGTTTGTAGTTTTCATCTGTAGCCACCTGCTGGAGGCAATGTCACTGGGTGATTGTAAGGTGTGGTGGTGGGTTTCAGATTTCAATCTAAAGATATCTTAAGACTGCCTTCATTGTTTCCCTGAGGTTTTGGTATATTGTGTTCTCTTTATCATTATTCTAGGACTTCTTTCTTTCTTTTTTCATTTCCTCATTAACCCATTCATCATTTAGTAGTGCATTGTTTAGTTTCCATGATTTTGTGTATTCTCTATAGCTTTTCTTGCTGCTTATTTGTAGTTTATTCCCATTGTGATAAGATAGAATGCAAGTAATTATTTCTATTTTCTGTATTTGTTAAGATTCCCTTTGTGTCCTAATACAAGGTCTATTTTAGAGAATGTTCTATGTGCTGCTGTAAAGAATGTGTATTCTGCAGGGCTAGAGAGATGGCTTAGCAGTTAAGTGCTTGCATGTGAAGCCCAAGGACCCAGGTTTGAGGCTCAATTCTCCAGGACACATGTTAGCCAGATGCACAAGGGGGTGCATGCATCTGGAGTTTGTTTGCAGTGGCTGGAGGCCCTAGTGAGCCCATTTTCTCTCTGTCTCTCTTCCTCCCTCCCTCCCTGTCCCTCTGCCTCCCTCTCTCTCTCTCTCTCTCTCTCCCTCTCTCTCTCTCTCTGTGTGTGTGTGTGTGTCTCTCTCTCTCTCTCTGACTCTTTCTCTATCTGTGGCTCTCAAATAAATAAATAAAAACAAGTAAAAAATTAAAAAAGAATGTGTATTCTGTACCATTTGTATGAAATGTTCTGTAGATATCTGTTAGGTACATTCCTTTTATGAACTCATTTAAACAAGATGCTTCTCTGTTCATTTTTTGCCAGGATAACCTGTCAATAGATGAGAGTGGGGTGAAGTCACCCATGACAACTGTGCTTGGTGTTATCTGTGACCTTAACTCTAATAGTGCTTGTGTGATGAAACTGTGAGCCCCTACGTTAGGTGCCTATATGTTTAGGAGTGTGATGTCCTCCTGTTGGAGTGTTTCATTAATCAATATAAAGTAACTTCCTTTATCTTTTGAAGTCTACCCTGCCAGGTATTAGGATAATGACATCTGCTTATTTTCTAGGGCCATTTGCTTCAATCAAACTGCATAGTCACAATAATATAATCAATAATGTAATCATCTCAGTATCCACTTCATGTATCTCAAATTTTCTTCTTTTTCTGTTAGGTTATATAATGATAAATTCCATAAATTATGCCACAGGTAACTCGAGAGTCATTTGTGCTAAACATAATTGAGCTTTCATAATATTTCAACTTTATGTCAACCAATAACATAACTTTAAAACATTTTTGTTGATTTGTTTTAGACATGGCCTCAGCTTAAAGACCAGGCTGGCCTGGAAATCACTAAATAGCCTAGGCTCATCTCAAATTTAAAACAATCCTCACCTCATTTTCCCAATTTGTGACTGACAGTCACAAACCATAATTCTATTCTGTTTGATAAAGTTTAATTTTGTAAAAATATTTTTTCTTTGTTTTAAGGCCATATATCTGAAGTGTGATTCTTGAATACTTGATACACAGTACTCATATTAAAATGGACAGTGTTTTGGATTGTATATAACCCCAGAACTGGGGAGTTAAAGGCAGAGGATCATCAAGGATCACCAGCCAGCCAGTCTAGCTTAATTTATGAGCTTCTGATTAAGATGACACTGTCTCAGAAGAGGTGGATGATATTCATGATGATGACACTTAGGATGTCCACTGACCTTCAAATTCATACACACCTGCAAGTGCCTCGCTCCCATACACTTAAAAAATAAAATTAAGGAAGTGGAGAGATTTCTTAGTGGTTATGACACTTGCCTCAAAGCCTTAATGGCCTGAGTTCAAGTCCCAAGTACTCATGTAATGCCAGATTCACAAAGTGGTACATGTATCTGGAGTTTATTTTCAGAAGCTGGAAGCCCTGGTATGCCCATTTTCTCTGGTTCTCTGCTCTCTATCTCTCTCTGATTGCAAATTAAATAAAATTTTGAATTAGGTGTGATGATTTATAGAGACAATTTTAGCTACCTAAGAGGCTGAGGCAGGGTAATTATGATGTTAGAAATAGCTTCACAAGATTTTGTCTCAACATAAACTAAGAAAGACCTGAAGAAGTGTTTGCCTTCAAGAAATGATACTCTGAGCTCACTCATTTCTTAGTCTACAATATAGCAAAGCCTGCATCGATAATCATTAACACAATTTTAAATATAATTAGGTGACAATATATTATTTTAATTGAAAGATTACAGCCATTTTGGAAAAGATTTGATAATTTTGAAAGACAATAGTTGCTAGGAAAATTCAAACTAAAACACATTTTAAGTTAAGTAATATATGCTTTTTAACATTTCTGTACCAGAAAGTTGTTTTCCTTTATTTGTTAAATGTTCTCATGTTGTTCATATGTAATAGAATTAATGTTCCCTCTTTTATTTTTATTTTCAAGTTTGTTGATATAGTATTATAATCAATATTCTTTAGAATTGTGCAAGATTTCAGAAAACATGTGTCTGCACATTAGCAACTATATATATATTGTGTAAGAGATTAATATGAATAATAGCAATAAAATTTAATAATTAAAATATATTACAAAAGTAAGTTTTGTAAATTCGGTTACTTTCTCTGTCTCTCCAAACTTCCTTACCTATTTCTCCTTTTCTCTTCAAGATAGCTGCAAATGTTGTGGAGTTCATTTTCCAAAGGTCACTGAGGCTGTGGAAAATTAAACTATAAAAAATGGGACTTTTGTGTATTTTCTGTTCTACTTCTATGATATATTTATACCCACTAACTTATGTTCAATAATTTGTTGCTTTTAAGAGCAAAATGTCCTTTAAATTATTAATTCATAGATATTTAATTCCATATTTATAAAATTGTTCTACAATTCCCATGTTTGTTTATTATGTCATGTGTGTAGTATTGGGAATTCAACCCTAGGTCCCATGCAAATCAGTGCATATTCTACCATTGAGCTATACAGTCAATGGTTCCCTATTTAAAGCTGTATGTACAATGGTTTTTATTTATTTATTTTTAATTTTTTTATTAGTTTTGTATTCAGCAAATACAGGCAGTTTGGTACCATTATTAGTGTCATCCGTGACCTACCACCTCCCCGTTGGCCCCTCCTTGTTGAGGAATATGGGTTGTGCATTGTGGAGTTAGCCAACAGTTATTGGTATGATAAAGGTCTCCGCATATCATGACCCAACATTTGGCTCTGACATTCTTTCTACACCCTCTTCCTCAAAATTTCACTGAACCATGTTGGCTTCATGTTTGATCTGCTTAATTGATGAGGTGTTGGGGGCCTCTGAGGCTCTGGTTCCTTGATTTGGTAGGAGTTGATTTTTCTCTGTGTTGGTCTCCTTCCCCCTTTTGCTGGTATCTGGTTTATCAGGAAAACAGCACCCTTGCTTATTTTGCTAATTATTCTTAGTTTCAGCTGGGGTCCTTTAGAGGTATGATGAGGTGGCTCTCTCCTTAGGTTCTACCTCTATCTGAAAAAGAGAAGCAGATTCCCAACGGAAAGTAAGTTAGCACCAGGACAAATGAGATAACCCTTACTTTTTTTGTAGAGAATTTAATAGATATAGGCCCACTTGTAGCCCATGATTGATGGTAGCTTGATAATGGACAGTGGTCTTATGTTTGGATTTGGTTCTGAATTGTTTCCCAGCTCCAGCTATGGGTCACCTACTACTGAGGGGATCAGTTAGCCAAATCAAGAGCAGTTGATTCCCCACCATGGGTGTGTGCCACTATTACATTTGTGTGGGCATCACAACAGGTTATTTACTGCTAAGTAGGTTGGACCATGTGTTTCTAGGACAGATATTGGTCATTTCCCCCAATCACCCATGTATTACCTTTTGGCACTAGATATGCTGACTGTCTGGGGACTGACTCTCTCTTAGCTTCCAGACATGCCATTGCATTTTATGTGTCAACAGCATATGGTGTCTTCAGCAGGAAGGTCTTACCACTAAACTTTGGTGGGTCATCAAGTACTCTGAAAAAAATCTGTCATTCTTTTAGAGAAACTTGTAGGTGTCTCTGATCAAAAGCTCATTTTGGTTGATTGCCCCATGCTGGTACTGGGAGTTACAGTTCAGTGACCACTAAGAAAATGAGGAAAAAGATAACTAATTTACAAGAGTTATAAAGAAGAGACAGAAAGGGAGAAGGAGAAGGAGAGGGAGGGAGGGAAGAAGTAGAAGATTTAGTGTAGACTTGATCCTACACTCTCCAGTGTCTTGTGGTTCAGGTGTTTCCTGTAAGGGCCTGGTGAAGGTTCATCCATTTGGTCTGCCTTTTAGGAAGTAGAATTTTATGGTACAGCTGTCGTTTGGGTCTACATTAGTGTTTCCCACCACTGCGATGCCCTCTCCTCCCTCCACATCCATCCTAGTGTCTAGTCAATGAGATGTTGCTGTATATGTAAGGTATCTTGGGTAGATCCAGGTTAGGTACTGTAGATGAGTGACACTAGGTAGTGATTTCTTTTTCTGTGATTGTGTAAGTTCACTGAGAATGATCTGTTCTAGGCTTAACCATTTTTCCTCAAATTTCATTGTGTCATTTTTTTATTACTGCTGTATAGAATTCCATTGTGTAGATATACCACATCTTACTTATCCATTCTTCTAGTGATGGACATCTGGGTTGATTCCAGCTCTTAGCTATTACGAATTGAGCCATAACAAACATGGTTAAGCAAATCTCTCTGACCTGTGGTTTGGAGGTTTTAGGGTATATGCCAAGTAACGGAATAACTATGTGTGTTGGTATCTCTATAGTTAGCTTTTTCAGGAGTCTCCATATTGCTTTCCAAAGTGGTTTTACCATCCTGCATTCCCACCAACAGACGATGAGTGTTCCTACTTCTCCACAACCTCTCCAGCATTTATTTTCATTTGACTTTTTGATGTTTGCTATCCTTATTGGGGTTAGATAGAATCTCATAGTTGTTTTAATTTGCATTTCTCTGATGATTAGGGATGATGAACATTTTCTTAAGTGTGTGTTTGCCAGTTGTATTTCTTCCTCTGTGAACTGCCTGTTCAGCTCTTTGCCCCATTTTGTGAGTGGGGTGTTTAACTTCTTACTGTTTAGATTTTTGAGTTATTTGTAGGTTCTAAAGATTAGGCCTCTATCAGTTGGATGACCCTCAAATATTTCCTCCCATTCTGCGGGTAATCTATTGGGCATTGCTTATTATATGCTTGTCTGTAAAGAACCTCTTCAGCTTCATGTGATCCCATTGGTTGAGTGACTATTTAAGATTGTGAGCTACTGGGATTTTGTTCAGGAAGTCTTTTTCCATTCCTATATCATGGAAAGTACTTCCTAAATTTTCTTCCAGTAGTATTCGAGTTTCTGGTCTTATTTTGAGGTCTTTGATCCATTTGGATTTGAGTGCAGTGCATGGTGAAATGTGTGGATCAAGTTTCAGTTTCCTGCCTGTGGTTATCTAGTTTGTCCAGCACCATTTGTTGAAGATGCTGTTTTTTTCCAGCCTACGTTGTTAGGGCCTTTCTTGAATATCAAGTAGCTATAGTTGCTTGATCCATAGTCTGGGTCCTCAAGTGTATTCCATTGGTATATACTCCTGTTTTTATGCCAGGACCATGCTGTTTTTAAAACTATGGCTTTGTAATATAGCTTTAGATCAGGTATGGTTATGCCTCCAGAGGTATTCCTTTTGCTGAGGATATATTTGGATATGCGAGGCCTTCTGCCTTCACATATGAAATTTGATATCATTTTTTCTAACTCTGTGAAGAACACTATAGGGATTTTAATTAGAATTGCATTAAATCTGTATATTGCCTTTGGTAGGATTGTCATCTTAACCCTGTTAATTCTGCCTATCCAGGAGAACGGGGGGTCTTTCCATTTTCTCAACTCCTCCTCAATTTCTTTTTTCAGTATTTTTATATTTTCATTGCATAGATCTTTCACTTCCTTGGTTAATGTTATTCCAAGGCATTTTACTTTTTTGTTGTTGTTGCTATGGAAAATGGGACTATGTCCCTTATTTCTTTCTCTGTATCTTTGTCATTTGCATATAGAAATGCTACTGATTTTTGTGCATTGATTTTGTATCCTGCTACTTTGCTAAAAGGAGTTAATCACCTTCAGGAGTTTTGAGATAGAGTCTCTCAGGTGTCTTACATATATAATCATATCATCAGTGAATAAAGCTAACTTCTTCCTTCCCAAATTGTATCCCTTTTATTTTCTTCTCCTGTCTTATTGCTTGAGCTAGGACTTCCAGTACTGTATTAGAAAGCAGAGGAGAGAGAGGACAACCATGTCTTATTCATGATCTTATTGGGAATTCCTCCAGTCTCTCTCTATTAAGTATTCTTTGGGCCTTAGGAGCTTTGTATATTGCTTTTATTATGTTAAGATATGAACCAACCATGCTAATTCTCTCCAATGTTTTGATCATGAAGTGATGTTGTATCTTGTCAAAGGCCTTTTCTGCATCTATTGAAATGATCATGTGTTTTTTATGCTTAACCTCATTTATGTGGTGTGTTACTTTGACAGATTTCCATATGTTGAACTACCCTTGTGTTCCTGAAATGAATCCCACTTGGTCAAGTTGGATAATGCTTTTGATGTCTTGTTTGATTCGTTTTGTGAGGATTTTGTTCAAGATCTTCACATCTAAGGTCATTAGGGAAATAGGCCCGTATTTTTCTTTTCTTGTGGCATCTCTGCCTGGTTTTGGAGTTAGGGTTATACTAGCTTCATAAAAGAAGTTGGGTAGCTTTCCCTGTTCTTCAATTGTGTGGCACAGTTTGAGGAAAATTGGTTTGAGTTCTTCCATGAAGGTTTGATGGAATTCAGCTGAGAAGCCCTCTGGTCCTGGACTCTTCCTTTTGGGGAGGCTTTTTATTACTTTTTCTATCTTCATGATTGTGATGGGTTCATTGAGGTAATTATTCTGCTCTGAGTTTAGCTTTGATAGATAGTATGCTTCCAGGAATTTATCCATCTCCTCCACATTATCCAGTTTTGTTGAGTAGAGCTTTTTGAAATACGCTCTGATGATTGTCCCAATTTCACTTAAGTCTGTTGTGAACTCTCCTTTTTTATTTTAAATTTTGTTAATTTGAAGCTTCTTCTTTTTTTGCTTGATCAAATTGGCCAGGGGTTTGTCAATCTTGTTTATTTTTTTCAAATAACAATCTCTTTGTTTTGTCAATTGTCTTAATCGTTTCCTTGGTTAACAATTCATTAATTTCTGCTCTGATTTTAATTATTTCTTTCCTTCTGGAGGTCTTTGGGTTGGATTTTTCTTGTTTTTGCAGTGCCTTTAGGTGGATTGTTAGGTTATTGATTTCGGACCTCTTTGTCTTTTTTATGAAGGAATTGAGTGCTTTGAATTTTCCCCTGAGGACCTCCTTCATTGTGTCCCATAAGTTTTGTCATGATGTGTTCTCATTGTCATTCAATTCCAGGAATTTTGCAATTTCATTTTTAATTTTATCCACTATCCATTTATTCTTTAAAAGTGTGCTCTTCAGTTTCCAGGTGCCATTGGGATGCTTGGTGGGTCTTTTGTTGTTGATTTCTAGCAATATAGAATTGTGGTCTGATATCATGCGGGGAATTGTGTCAATCTTCCTAAATATGTGGAGACAGTCTTTGTGACCCAGTATATGGTCTATTTTAGAGAATGTTCCATGAGCTGCTGAGAAGAATGTGTAGTCTGTGGATTTTGGATGGAAAGTTCTGTAGACGTCCATTAGTTTCTAAGTGATCTATGGTTTTGTTGGGGTGTCTTATTTCCCTGTTGAGTCTCTGTTTGGATGATCTGTCTATTATGGATAATGGTGTACTGAAGTCCCCAGCTATGAAGGTGTTGGTGGTTATTTCTGTTTTATTGTCAAGTAGGTTTTGTTTTGTGAACTGTGGTGCCTCTGGGTTTGGTGCATACAGATTTATGATTGTAATATCCTCTTGATGGATTGTTCCATTTATAAGTAGGAAGTGGCCTTCTTTTTCATTTTTGATTATTTTTGGTTTGAAGTCTATTTTATCATATATATATATATATATGTATGTGTATATATATATATATATATATATATATATATATATATATATATATATATTTCTTTTTTTTTTTTTTTTTTTTTTGAGGTAGGGTCTCACTCCAGCCCAGGCTGACCTGGAATTCACTATGGAGTCTCAGGTTGGCCAAGAACTCACGGCAATCCTCCTACCTCTGTCTCCTGAGTGCTAGGATTAAAGGCATGCCCCACCACGTCCGGCTTTTATCCAATATTAATATAGCTATACCTGCTTGTTTCTTATTCCCATTTGCTTGGAATATTGTTTTCCACCCTTTCACCCTGAGGAGGTATCTGTCTTTAGTGGTGAGGTGGGTTTTTTGAAGGCTACAGATTGTGGGGTCTAATTTTTTGATCCATTCTGTTAGCTTGTGTCTCTTGATGGGTGAATTAAGGCCTTTAATATTTAGGGTAATGACTGTGAGATTTGATTTGATCCCTGCCATATTGTGATGGTAGATGTGTGTTGGTGTTTTCATGGGCTTTGAATTATTTTGTGCCTACTCTGAATTTGGTTATTGTGATCTGCTTCTTGTAGCTTCTTGTAGGCATTTGAGGATGAATATTTGTTTCCTCTCTGTGGAGAATTTCCAGAAATACTCTTTGTAGTTTTGGTTTTGTGTTCATATAATTGCAAATCTGAGTTTTGTCATGGAAAGTTTTTCTTTCGCCATCTATTATGAGTGATGCTTTTGCTGGATAGAGTAGTTTGAGTTGGAAGCCATAGGTTCTTAGACTTTGGGATGTTTCTTTCCAGGCCCTTCTAGCTTTCAGGGTTTCCATTGAGAAGTCTGAAGTAATTCCGATGGAGTTACCTTTGAAAGTGGTGTGCTGTTTTTCCCTAGCTGCTTTTAGGATTTTCTCTTTGGTGTCAATGTTTAGAGACTTAATGACAATATGTCTTGGAGAGTTTTTCCTTTGGTCCATTCTGTTTGGAGTTCTGTTGGCTTCTTGTATCTTGATGGGTGTTTCTTTTAAGAGACTGGGGAAGTTTTCTTCAATTATTTTGTTAAATAAGTTCTCCATGCCTTGGGTCTGAAATTCTCCTTCGGGTATTCCAATGATTCTGATATTTGGACATCTAAGTGTTTCCCACAATTTCCTCATATTCTGTTCACAGGAACTTTTGAAGTTACTGCAATTTTTGAACTCTCAAACTGTTTCTTCCATTTTGTCTTCCAGATGAAATTTTCTATCCTCCACTTCACTGACTCTATTCTTGAGGGTCTAGCGAGTTTTGGACTTGTTCAATTAAGTTTGCATTTTCTACTACTTTTCTGTGCATAATTTCCATCCCTCTGTCAAGCTCCCTTTTCACACCATTTTCTGATTTTCTTGATGATTCTTGGAATTCATCCTTGTATTTCTTTGTGCCTTCATTTAGCATGGCCAGCTGATTTTTAAGGTCTTTTTTTTCCGTCTCCCTCAGATCTCTTATCTCTGTTTGAACTCCCTCAAGTTTATTATCTATTAATTCTAGTTTTCTGATGGCAGCATCCACACGATTATTGGTCCTTTGTTGCTTTCCTGCAAGTTCTACCAGTAGTTTGGTCAAGGTTGCATTGCTCAGAGCTTCAATTTGATATTCTGATCCTAAAGACTCCTCTATGTTTTGGTTAGATGTATTCATTGTAGGATTGGGTGAACTAACTGGATTTTCATTTGATTTTTTGTATTATTTCTTTTGCACTGTGGTCTGCCCATGACAGTGTATGGGCAGTAGTTGGGTGGATCTGCCTGGGCTCTAGCGCAATGGGAATCTGAGGCAGCCAAGGGCAGTTGCCAAGCAGCCTGGGCTTTGGCTCTCACTTGCCAAAGCTGCCTATATACTGCCTGGCAGGGGCCCCAAATTTTCCTGAATTCTCAAGTGGTAATGTGCCAAAGCTGCCTGCCTTCAGGCTTGGAGGGGGACTGAGGTACCAAGCACTGAAGCAGCCCAAACTCTATCTGGGAACACAGGAACCCAGAAACCATCTATGCTCCCCCACCACAAGACAATGGCAGATGGCTGTAGCAGACAGGTAGGGGATGGTACCTGAGCTGGCGCAAGTGAGAGACACAGTCCGGGCTTGTGTGGCAGTTGCTGTGGGACTGGGATCCCTGAACATGCAGTGGCTGGAGCAGTAACTGAGTGAGTGGGCAGAGCAATGTAAACTTCCACATGCAGGGATTGATCTGCATGAAGTTGCACTGTGGATACGGGGCGGGGTGGGCTGCCCACTCCTGAGGGACTCGGGGATTTCCTATTATTAGGAGTCACTGGTTGTGCAGTGGCAGGAGCAGTAATATGTGTGTGTGTGCAGAGCAGTCTAAGCTTCTGCACGCAGGGATCGATAGGCATGGGATCAGCTCGCAGTGGCAGTAGATGAGGTGGCTATTTGGTGGGAGTGGTGCGCTACCTGCTGGCTAGGGTATCCACGATTCCCTGTTTTCCCCCCTCTGTGCCCTCCCACTGACAAAAAGACCCAGTAAACCCTTAATGTCTTGCCTTTCTTTCCCTGGGATTTGCAGTGCAGCTAGGTGGTTACCATCTTGGCAGGAAGCCCCTCATTGTTTTTTAGAAGTTTAACTACTAATAAATTTGCATCTATTTCTGTTATTTGCTAATTATTTATTGTTATTATTATTATTATTATTATTTTATTTAATTTTTTTGTTTTCTGAGGTAGAGAATCTCACTCTAGCTCAGACTGACCTGGAATTCACCTTGTAGTCTCAGGGTGGCACTGAACTCATGGTGATCCTCCTATCTCTGCCTTCCAAGTACTGGGATTAAAGGTGTGCAACACTATGCCTGGCTACTTTGCTACATTTTATTGAAATACTCTTGTGTTTTTTCCCTCTGTCTCCTCATTATACTTTTTTTTTTTTTTAGTAAACAAGTGTTTACTCATGTCAAATTTTTCTTAGTTGGTTTATTATAGTTTAAGATTAAATTCCTACCATTTGAAAATCTGTTAGTAAAACTTTAATGTCATGTAGAAATTTAGCTGTTTTATTTCCTTCCACTTTGCGCTATGGATAATTTCATATAGATTATATTGCATACATATTTTAAATGAATGCTTTATTCTGGCACCATTTACATTATGAGAAAGGAAAAATAAGCTAAAATATAAACTGATCATAGTTTTGTTTTTTATTCAATGTTCTTAAATTCTTTAAGTGAATTCCAGCTTTTAACAAGTGTCCCTTGATTTCAGCCTGGACTCTTGGTAATATCCTCCAGTTTGGGGGTATGATGTGCATTCATAGTTTTGATTTCTGGGAAATTTCTTTGGTATTTTATTTTTAGACAGTTTGCTTAAACCTCACTTATTTCTTAGGTGACCTTGAGCTTTTGACCCTCCTGCCTCTACAGCTTGATGCTAGATTCACTGTTGTGTACCACCACACTTGCTTTACCTGTTATTGAGGATCAAACCCAGGCCTTTGTTTGTGCCAGGTAAACAATCTACTAACTGAGCTGCATTCCAGAACCCCAGCCTTCTCTGGCATCATTGATGATGTCGTTGGAGTTAGAACATGGCTGATGCTCTTATTCTCAGAGCTTTGAGTATGTTTCCCCTGCCTCTGGACACCATGGTTATTGATGATAAATGGGCCATTAGAAACACTGAAGACCTTGGTACAGAATGAATCATTCTTATGTTGTCTACAAGATTACCTCTGGCTTTAGCTTCTGGTCATTTCAGGTGCTAACTGATGTTGTAGACTTATCTGGTTGTAAGTTACTTTGAATTTTGAATTTTATACAACTTTGAATTAGCTAAGATCCTTGAACATATTTGGAAACTTTTCAATTGTTATACTTGAAATATGTTTTCTACTTATTCCTTTCCCCTATATCCTTTGCTAGGCACATGGCAGCTTAATGCTATCCCATAGGCACCTATGACTTTTTTTCATTTTACTTCTGTGTTTGAATTTTCTGTTCTGAAGACTGACTAATCTCCATTAAGGAATCTTCAAGTCTGAGGATTTGTTTTCTTTGCTTTTCTCTCCTTCTCTCCCAGCTCTCTCTGCCTCTCTAATCCATATTTAGTTCCATAAAGAACATATTTTCTGTCCTCACTTCTTGCTTAGCGTAAGTGTCAACTAATGTGAAGAATCATTCCTTAAATTTCTTAAACCCTTACATTTACTTTTGACATTGGGGATGGGATTTCAACACTCATGCAGACAATTCACATGTTGACTTACATTTTATTTCCTGATAACATCATTAGGCTAAGGAGAGAGCTAAGCACCTGATCCTGTGTTAAATATGCATCAGTCCTTAAGATCTCATCCAGCTCTAAACCTTTGCTTTTTGATTCCACATGTTCTTTTGAAGCTTTCAGGTTTGCTCAATGCTTTTCACATTTGTTGCCAACAGCCTCAAGCCACTAAGCTGCTAAAGAACTGCCACTGAACATAAAGGACAACTGCTCCAGAGGAGAGTCACCTTGCTTAGTGTTAAGTCCAACACAAACCTCATTGAGTGGGATTTTTTTCCAGAGAAAGCCTAGGCAAGTCAAATAAAGACTATTCCCTGTCCATAAGAGTGAATGGTCAAAAACCCCAGGCTGCTTCTGCTCACCATGATTGCAGGTGCTTGTCCTTAAGTCAGCTACAAAACCTAGAAGAGAACTATGAGCTCATAATGTCTCCTATTCAGAGAAAACTCTCTCCTTACAACAAAAACATAAGACATTTTTTCTTACCAAAGATGTAATATAAAATATTTTCTTATCATTTCATCTCCTTAAATTTAGTGTTCTCTGTAATGAAAGTTTTTGTTTAGTTTTCCTATTTTAACTGACTATACATACCCTCAGGATTTTGACTTTCAGGATTAAAAGTTATTTTTTGCTATGCTATTAACAAATCCAGGGATATAGTAATTAATTATTCTGTGAATACAAAAATAAATGCTGAACTTTCTTAGTATGCTTTCATTCACACAAAAGTATGCCAGGTCTTTTAAATCTTACACATTTCTTATTGAGTTAAACTCAGATATTTAAGGATAAAATTGGAATTTTTCCAGGATGTTCATGTTAGAGCTGAAATGAAACTATTTTAACTAACAGAATATTTCTTTACTTTCCAAAGGACATGTTTTGCCTATTTTGACTATGAGTTTTAAATTATTTTTTTAATTATTAATATGTTAATAACATATGGTTAATTTAGGAAAAATCTAGAAGATACCATAAGCAATTGTGGAAATAAGCTCTTTCTTATTTTAAAATAATTAAAATAATGGAATTTAGCCATTTTAGGAAAAAGTACTACAACAATGGCAATATATTTTATATCTTTCTTTCTTTTTTTATTAGTTGTATACATACTCATAGTATAAACAGCCATGTTGATACCATTGTTAGCCTCCTCCCTGTCCTCCCACCTCTGAAGGGATCCTCCTTGTTGGGGATTGTGGGCCATGCATTGTGGTGGTATCCATCAGTTATGGGGAACGGACAATGTCTCTGTGCATAATGTCCCAACTTGAGGCTCTAATAATCTTTCTGTCCCCTCTTCTGTGAATTTCCCTGAGCCATGTGGGGCTGTTTTATGTCTACTTCAGTGATGAGGTCTTGAGAGCCTCTGTGTCTCTTGATACCTGGTTCGGTAGTAATTGAGAGTTCTCTGTGTCTATCTACTTCATCCTTGTGCTGATACCAGATCAGATTCACCAAGAAAGCAGCACTCTTTTTTTTTTTTAATTTTTATTAACATTTTCCATGATTATAAAATATATCCCATGGTAATTCCCTCCCTCCCCACCCCCACACTTTCCCGTTTGAAATTCCATTCTCAATCATATTACCTCCCCATTACAAACATTGTATTTACATATATACAATATGTATATATGTATATATGTATACATATATACAATATCAACCTATTAAGTATCCTCCTCCCTTCCTTTCTCCACCCTTTATGTCTCCTTTACAACTTACTGGCCTCTGCTACTAAGTATTTTCATTCTCACGCAGAAGCACAGTCATCTGCAGCTAGGATCCCCATATGAGAGAGAACATGTGGCGCTTGGCTTTCTGGGCCTGGGTTACCTGACTTAGTATAATACTTTCCAGGTCCATCCATTTTTCTGCAAATTTCATAACTTCATTTTTCTTTACCGCTGAGTAGAACTCCATTGTATAAATGTACCACATCTTCATTATCCACTCATCTGTTGAGGGACATCTAGGCTGGTTCCATTTCCCAGCTATTATAAATTGAGCAGCAATAAACATGGTTGAGCATGTACTTCTAAGGAAATGAGATGAGTCCTTTGGATATATGCCTAGGAGTGCTATAGCTGGGTCATATGGTAGATCAATCTCTAGCTGCTTTAGGAACCTCCACACTGTTTTCCACAATGGCTGGACCAGATTGCATTCCCACCAGCAGTGCAGAAGGGTTCCTTTTTTTCCACATCCCCGCCAACATTTATGATCATTTGTTTTCATGATGGTGGCCAATCTGACAGGAGTGAGATGGAATCTCAATGTAGTTTTAATCTGCATTTCCCTGATGACTAGTGACGTAGAACATTTTTTTAGGTGCTTATATGCCATTCGTATTTCTTCCTTTGAGAACTCTCTATTTAGCTCCATAGCCCATTTTTTGATTGGCTTGTTTGATTCCTTATTAGTTAACTTTTTGAGTTCTTTGTATATCCTAGATATTAATCCTCTATCAGATATATAGCTGGCGAAGATTTTTTCCCATTCTGTAGGTTGCCTCTTTGCTTTTTTCACTGTGTCCTTTGCGGTGCAAAATCTTTGTAATTTCATTAGGTCCCAGTGGTTAATCTGTGGTTTTATTGCCTGAGCAATTGGGGTTGTATTCAGAAAGTCTTTGCCAAGACCAATATGTTGAAGGGTTTCCCCTACTTTTTCCTCTAGCAGTTTCAAAGTTTCCGGTCTGATGTTAAGGTCTTTAATCCATTTGGACTTAATTCTTGTGCATGGCGAGAGAGAAGAATCTATTTTCATCCTTCTGCAGATATTTATCTAGTTTTCAAAACACCATTTGCTGAAGAGGCTGTCTCTTCTCCAATGAGTATTTTTGGCATTTTTATCGAATATCAGGTGGCTATAGCTACTTGGGCTTACATCTGGGTCCTCTATTCTGTTCCACTGATCTACATGTCTGTTTTTGTGCCAGTACCATGCTGTTTTTGTTACTATGGCTCTGTAGTATAGGTTAAAATCAGGTATGGTGATACCACCAGCCTCTTTTTTGTTGCTCAGTATTATTTTAGATATTCGAGGTTTTTTGTGATTCCAAATGAATTTTTGGATTGTTTTTTCTATTTCCATGAAGAAAGCCTTTGGAATTTTGATAGGGATTGCATTAAATGTGTAGATTGCTTTTGGTAAGATTGCCATTTTCACGATATTGATTCTTCCAAGCCAGGAACAAGGGATGTTTCTCCACTTTCTAGTGTCTTCTGCAATTTCTCGCTTGAGTGTTTTAAAGTTCTCATTGTATAGATTCTTTACTTCCTTGGTTAGGTTTATTCCAAGGTATTTTATTTTTTTTGATGCAATTGTGAATGGGAGTGATTCTCTGATTTCATCCTCTGTGTGTTTGTTGTTAGCATATATGAAGGCTACTGATTTCTGTGTATTTATTTTGTATCCTGCCACATTGCTGTAGGTTTTGATCAGCTCTAACAGCTTGCTAGTAGAGTCTTTAGGGTCCTTTATGTATGGAATCATGTCATCTGCAAATAATGATAACTTGATTTCTTCCTTTCCAATTTGTATCCCTTTTATGTATGTCTCTTGCCCTATTGCTATGGCTAAGACTTCCAAAACTATATTAAATAGAAGTGGAGACAGTGGACACCCTTGTCTTGTTCCTGATTTTAGTGGAAAAGCTTCCAGTTTTTCCCCATTTAGTAATATATTGGCTGTAGGCTTGTCATAAATAGCCTTTATTATATTGAGATATGTTCCTTCTATTCCCAGTCTCTGTAGGACTTTTATCATGAAGGGATGTTGGATTTTGTCAAATGCTTTCTCTGCATCTAATGAGATGATCATGTGATTTTTGTCCTTCAACCCATTTATGTAATGTATTACATTTATAGATTTGCGTATGTTGAACCATCCCTGCATCTCTGGGATAAAGCCTACTTGGTCCGGGTGAATGATCTTTTTGATATACTCTTGTATTCTGTTTGCCAATATTTTGTTGAGAATTTTTGCATCTATGTTCATGAGGGAGATTGGTCTGTAATTTTCTTTTTTTGTTCTATCTTTGCCTGCTTTTGGTATCAGGGTGATGCTGGCCTCATAGAAGGAGTTTGGTAGAATTCCTTCTTTTTCTATTTCCTGGAAAAGCTTGAGAAGCAATGGTGTTAGCTCTTCCTTAAAAGTCTGGTAAAATTCAGCAGTGAATCCATCCGGGCCTGGGCTTTTTTTAGTTGGGAGATTATTGATAACTGCTCGGATCTCCATGTTTGTAATAGTTCTATTTAAGTGATTAATCTCATTTTGATTTAATTTAGGTAGGTCATATAGATCAAGGAAATCATCCATTTCTTTCAGATTTTCATACTTTGTGGAGTATATGCTTTTATAGTATGTCCCTATAATTTTTTGAATTTCTCTTGAATCTGTTGTGATGTTACCTTGTTCATCTCTGATTTTATTAATTTGTGTCTCTTCTCTCTTTCTTTTGGTCAGATTTGCTAAGGGTTTATCAATCTTGTTTATCCTTTCAAAGAACCAACTCTTTGTTTCATTAATTCTTTGGATTGTTCTTTTTGTTTCTATTTCATTAATTTCTGCCCTAATCTTTATTATTTCTTCCCGTCTACTACTTTTTGGTTTGCCTTGTTCTTCTTTTTCCAAGGCTTTAAGGCGAAGCATTAGGTCATTTACTTGCGACATTTCTAATTTCTTAATATAGGCACTTAAGGCTATAAATTTACCTCTTAGAACTGCCTTCATTGTGTCCCAGAGATTTTGGTATGTTGTGTTCTCATTATCATTTGACTCTATAAATTTTTTGATTTCCTTTTTGATTTCTTCATGGACCCACTCATCATTTAGTAGTGTATTGTTTAGTTTCCATGATTTTTTGTATGCTCTATAGCCTTTCTTGCTACTGATTTGTAGTTTAATTCCATTGTGGTCAGATAGAATGCAAGGAATTATTTCAATTTTCTTGAATTTGTTACGATTTGCTTTGTGTCCTAATATATGGTCTATTTTAGAGAATGTTCCATGTGATGCTGAAAAGAATGTATATTCTGCAGCCTTTGGATGAAATGTCCTGTATATATCTGTTAGGTCCATTCCTTCTATGACCTCATTTAGTCCAGATGCCTCTCTGTTTATTGTTTCCCTGGATGACCTGTCAATTGATGAGAGTGGGGTGTTAAAGTCACCCACCACCACTGTGTTTGGTGTTATCTGTGACCTTAGTTCTAATAGTGTTTTTTTGACGAATTTGGGAGCCCCCATGTTAGGTGCATGTATGTTTAGGATTGTAATGTCCTCCTGTTGGAGTGTGCCCTTAATCAATATAAAGTGACCTTCCTTATCTTTCTTGACTAACGTCGGACTAAAGTCTACCCTGTCTGATATTAGGATAGCAACCCCTGCTTGTTTTCTAGGCCCATTTGCTTGAAACACCGTCTTCCAACCTTTCACCCTAAGATAATGTCTATCCTTTGTAGAAAGGTGAGTTTCTTGGAGACAACAAATTGTAGGATCCTGCTTTTTAACCCAGTCTGCAAATCTATGTCTTTTCGTTGGGGCATTGAGACCATTGATATTAAGAGATATTATTGAAAGGTGTGTATTTATGTTTGCCATTTGTGTGTGTGTATGTGTGTGTGTTACTTGTTCTACCTGTGCTCTCTTCTGTTAACTGGTATTTGAGTATAGCTGGTTTTTTCTAGGTTCCTTATATGTGTGCTTTTCCTTTTGTTCAGCATGGAGGATTCTATCAAGTATTTTCTGTAGAGCTGGTTTTGTCTTCAAATACTCCTTTAACCTGCTTTTGTCATGGAATGTCTTTATTTCTCCATCTATTTGGATGGATAACTTTGCAGGATAAAGTAACCTTGGTTGACAGTTGTTATCTTTCAGAACTTGGAATATATCACTCCAAGCCCTTCTGGCTTTAAAAGTTTGTGTTGAATAATCTGCTGTAATCCTGATGGGCTTGCTTTTGTAGGTAACTTGATTTTTCTCTCTAACTGCTTTCAATATTTTTTCTTTGGTTTGTGTGTTTGGAAGTTTGAGTATAATGTGGCGAGGAGAGGTTCTTTCTGGGTTTTGTCTGGCTGGGGTTCTAAAGGCTTCCTGTATCTGTATTGGCACCTCTTTCCCAATTTGGGGGAAATTTTCCTCTATGATTTTGTTGAAGATGCCTACTATGCCTCTGGAGTGGAGTTCTTCTCCTTCTACTATGCCCTGAATTCTTATATTGGATCTTTTCATAGTGTCCCGAATATCTTGAAATTCCCACTCATACTTTTCTATAAGTTTGTCTTTCTCTTTGTTGCACTGCATTAGGTCTGCCACCTGATCTTCTAGCTTAGATATTCTGTCCTCTCCCTCATCCATCCTACTGGTGAGATTTTCTACAGAGTTTTTTATTTCATTAACTGTGTTCTTCATTGCTAGTAATTCTGACTGGTTTTTCTTTATTATTTCTATTTCCCTATTTATGTCTTGTATTGCCTTCTTTATTTCATTAAATTGGTGTCCTGCCTCTTCTTTGATTCCTTTGATTCCTTTGATTTCCTCTTTGATTTCCTCTTTGATTTCTTCTTTGATTGTTTTCACGTGTTCTTTGACCTCTTTGAACATTTTTATAATTATTACTTTGAACTCTTTCTCAGGCATTTCCTCTAACTCTTTCTCATTGGAGGACATTTCTGATGCATTAATACTTTTAGGTGGATTTATATCGTCTTGCTTTTTAGTGTTTCTTGTGTTATAATGTATATATTCTTGCATCTTGGATTAAGTTAATGCTTGGATTTTCTAGCTAGCTGTGTATTCTTAGCTGTATCAATTGATTTGATGTAATATATTTTCAGGGTAGGACCTTAAGGTATTAGGTGTGGCTCTTAAGACTCTCAGAGTATCTACAAAGATGTTCTTAGGGGTTGAGTTTCCCTGCTATAGGAGTATTCAAGCAGGCTGAGTGGAATAAAATACTGGTAGATTCTAAAATTTAACTAAACACTGTACACATTCAATCAAAAACAGCCCCGAGTATGTATGCAAGAGTAGTTATTATAATGACCAGATCCTCTATCAACAAAGAGGTTTAGATTTCTGGTCTGTTGAGGTATCCATGTCAGCTTGTGACCAAGTGAGTCCCTTCCCTGGTGCAATCCCAGTTACCTTGGGTGATTGTGGTCTCAGTCAAGTTGCTGCCTGGGTCATCGGGCTGCTGTTCTGATTTCTGGAGCTGGGCACTTGCTTTTCCTACGGGGCAAACTGAGCCGCTGCTGATGCCTCTGCTGCTGTTGTAGCTGCCACCCCCGGAGCCACCACCGCTGCTGAAGCTGCCGCTGCCGTGTCCACCGCCGGAAAGCAGCACTCTTGCTCACTTCCCCCATTACTGTATGGTTTCAGCCTGGGCCCTGTTTAGGTGTGATGGCTGAATCTCTCTACAGGTTCTGTGTCCATCTAAAAAAGAGAAGCAGATTCTCCAAAGGAAAGTGAAGTTAGCAGCAGATAAGTGGGATAAACATTATTATTTTAGAGAGAATTTAATAAGTGTTGGCCCTCTTGTAGCCCAAAATTGATGGGAGCTTGATATTGGAGAGAGGACTTGATTTTTGGATATGATTCTAACTTGATTCCCAGTTCCAGCTATGGGTTCCATTCCACTGCACAGATCTGTTAGCCAATTCACAAGCAGTTGGTTACCTACCATGTCTGTGCACCAGTATTGCACTTGTATGACCATCACGTCAGGTTGTTTGTTCCTGAGTAGCTTAGACCACAAGTTGCTTGGACGGATGTTAGTCATTTTTCCCCAGTTGCTGATATAGCACCATTTGGCACTAGACAAGCTAATGGTCTGGGACTGACTCTCTTCCAGATTACAGCCAGGTCTCTCCATGTTCTGTACCTACAGCATATGGCATATAAGGCAATAGGGTCTTACTAACAATAGCAACTTGAATAACCTTCCAATTTATGGATATTGTAATTTCATAAATTCATCCCGTAAGTTCTGACTAGATCTGCAATTTATAATCACCAAGAAAACAGGTGAATGATTGAGGGCTGAACAGCATTCCTTCTTTCTACCTATGTATCATGGTGATATTTCATTAACAGAAGAAAGAAAGAAAGAAAAGAAAAATTGCTGTATTTATTCCCTGGTATTGTTGGCTTTCTACCAGTTCATAATAAATATTTATTTTATTTTATATTAGTGACTTATATATAAATGATGCATATTTCATAGGGAAGTATCAAAATTGAATCTATTTGAATTTTTTTTTTGTTTTTTAAATCAAATATGGATAATTGATATTAAAAGATAGTTTAAAGTATTCTATTGGATCAGATGGCCAAGAGTCCCCAAAGAAAAAACTGAGGAAAACTGAGTAACTGCTATTTCAGAAGGTAGGTGATCTCTAGCTATTTCTAGCATAAATGACAAAGCAAAATATGCAACTTTTCAAATTAGGAGAGAAAGCTCAGAGTACACCCTGGAGTGATTGGATCTGTGCTGGAAGCTGTAATGCACCCAGTGAGAGGGTATACTGATAGCAGTGTGTTAGGCAGAAGGCCTTGGGGAGATATGCACTGATCTTTCAGTGATGTATATTTCAAAGAGGAGAAAAAGAGGGTGGATCTAATGTAAGGGAGACTGGTAGAATGAGACTGCAGGAAATCCTCTTTCTTCTGGGTATTGTGTCCTTGGAATTCAACAGTACACAAAGTAGCAATGATTCAACAATTCAAAAAAAAATCCTGTATAGGACACCTGCTAGCTTGAGATGTGAACTACACTCTCAGGAAACTCAGAGCAGGTGTCACAGCAGTGTACACCAAAACCCGTCCAACAGAACACGGCTAGAGAATGACACAGAAACCATGAAACAGAGCTGAGTATTCAACATTCCAGAAACCTGATTTGGGCCAGAATATAAAGGGGAACTTTTGCACAGGCTCAAAGCAGCACTCAGTGGAAAGGAACAGACAAGGGAGGTGCCAGCATTGCCAACCAGACTCTGGTGGGGCCTCCTAGAGAAGAGACTAGCATCTGAGTCTCCACTGTGAAGCACCTCCCACAGACCGTACCAGCAAGCTAATCTCATGAGCAAAACCAATAGGAGAGAACAGGCAAAGTACTGCAATCAGGCAACCAGTACACACACACACACACACACGCACACACACACACACACAAACACTTTCTCTGAATTTTCTTAGAGTATAGTTCACAATTCAAGCAGTCAAGCCTCCTCTGTAAGGTGTAAGGAAAGGGTTTTTTTTTTTTTTTTTTTAAGTGGAAATGGTGGGTGTGCTTTAATTTTACTTTACTTTTGGATTCTCAGAAACTTCTGGATTTCTGCTTTGGTGTATTCTGAGCATCCTTAGTGTCTGCCGGCCTCACCCTGTCCAGGTTATCAGGCTTGCAGTGGAAGTAGCACACTTGCTCATATTGCCAACTTCTGTATAGTTTCACCAGAGCACTGGCTGCTGTGTGAAGGGTGGATCATCTCCTGTCAGGCAGCAATCTATTCTTGTCTTATTGGTAGATTATGGTTGTCCTCATTTTGCATTTTCTGAAACAGAAAATCAGATTCTCCAATGGATAATGAAATATGTATAGATTAAAGGGGATAAGCCTCTTTAAGTTAGAGAGATTTTGATAAGTGTAGCCTTACTTTTGGATAAAGGCTAGTGGGAGCTTCTCATTGGAGTCCATTATCTTGGTTCTGCCTTTGTTCCTAGTTCCAATTATGGTTTCCTTTCCACTGGGTGGATCTCATAGCCAAGGAGGAAAGAGCCATTTTGTTTGCTCACCTAGGCTGTGTGCCACTATTGCACAGGTTTGTGCATCTTGTCAGGCTGGTTGTTTTTTCATAGCTGTGTCTCTTGCATGCTCATGACATTGTTGGCCATTTTCACCCATAAGCTCATGTAGCACTTTTCAGTACAGACTAACCATCTGAGAAATGGCTTCCTTTCAGATTCAGCTGGATGTCTCAATGTTCTTCACCAGCAACATGTGGTATCTTTAGCAACAGGGTCTTAACTTTTACCACAGGTGGATAAATAAGTGGTCTGACAGATGCCTGTCTTGTTTGGTGGACCATGTAGGTCTTTCTAATCATCAGCTCAAGATAGATTGTAACCAATTTCTGGTACTAGGAGTTGCAAGCTAGTGTGTTGTCCCACTACTGCTTCATAGAGTGCTGATTGCTGAGCATCAGGCTGTCATTTTCACATGCATTCCTCCTTTCTTTAATAAGCTATGCCAATTTAGTAGTCCAGCTCAGTAATGTTCTGCCTTGTTCTCTCTGTTTCTCTCTCTCCTCCCCCACCGCTCTTTGTTTTCTTCTCCTTACTCCTTTTCATCTTCCTTTCCTAAAGAACAGAGTTTGTTCTGGTTTCAGGGTCAGTGACAAACTCCCGAAGACTCACAATGAAAATGGGCCTAAGGCAGCACTTTGAGGCTATAAGTTCTGATGTTTCTAGCTGCACTGTTTATGGAAATGACAGAACTAGTTTATGTTTATGGTTTGGGGAAAAAATATTTGTATTGGGGAAAATTTTGTGGTGATTGGGAGGTATTTTCTATTTTTTTAAATGCATTTGAAACAGTGATAATAAATAAACCCCTTAAAAATTAGAAATATTGCAAGTAAATAACTTAATAAACTAAGGGTTTTGAAAAAATAAAATAAGAGCAAGCCAAACCCAAAAGCAGTAGATGGAAAGAAAAATGATTAAGACAGAAACAAATAAAATGAAAAAAAAGAATGGATACAAAAGATTCATTTTTTGAAGAGATAAACATTATTGACAACTTCTTAATCAAACTGAAGAATAGAAAAGTACCCAAATTAATAAAATTAGATTGCAAGTGGAGAGGTTAAAAAAGACACAAATGAAATTCAGAAAAGTCATTGAGCCATAGGTTCAAAATGTATTCCATTAAATTGGAAAATCTAAATTTGATGAATAAATTTTTAAGGGCATATAGTCTCACAAATTATGTCATGATAAGTTAAACAATTTAGGTAGGTCTGTGATAAACAATGAAACTGAAGTAGGTCTCCCAACTAAATACAATTCCATTTCTATTAAATTCTATTGTACTTTAGAAGCTGAACTAAGAACAATTCTTCTCACTATTTTATGAAATTAAAAAGTGAACAATACAACCCAGTCCTTTCTAGAAAGTGACAATCACTCTGATAATAAAACCAATGGAAAACAACAACAACAACAAACTAAAGGTCAGTCTATCTAATGAACATAGATACATAAAATCTGAATAATTTAGAGACCTAGTTTCCCAAAAGAAGACAGATTTATGTCAGAGCACTTGAGGACCCACCATAGGCTAGTGGTAAGACACTACTGCTGAAGGCGCCATACACTGTTAATATGTAGCATAGAGCGACATGGCTGGAAGCAGGAAGAGAGTCAGTCCCCAGACAGTTAGCATGTCTAGTTCCAGAAGGGGCTACATGAGTGAATGCAGGATAAAGACCAATAGCTGTCCAAGGAACGTAGCGTCTAACTTACTTAGCAGCAAACGACCTGGTGTGATGCCCATACAAGTGCAAAAGTGGCACATAGCCATGGTGGGAAACCAACTGTTCTCAATTTGACTAACTGGTCTGCTCAGTGGAACAGAACCCACAGCTGCAGCTGGGAAACAATTCAGAACCATATCCAAAAATGAACCCACTATTCACTAAATATCTCTAAAAAACAATGGGTAACACATATACTTGGTGCTAACTTTACTGTCCATTGGAGAATCTGCTTCTTTTTTTCAGATAGATGCAGCTCCTAAGGAAAGAACCACCCCATGATACCTCAAAAGGACCCCAGTTGAAACTAATAATAATTGTGGAAACATGCAAGAATGCTGTTTTCTTGGAGAACCAGGAACCAGCACAACAGTGAAGGAGATAGACAAAGAAAACAATCAACCCCTACCAAACAAGATATCCAGAGACACAGAGACATCCAGGATCTCAATGTGGATGTAGACCTAATATGAACCCAACATGGCTCAGGGATATTTGTGTAAAAGGGGGTAGAAAGAATTTCAGAGCCACACATTGGGTCATGACACAAAGAGACATTTCTTCCTACTAAAGGCTAACCCCACAATGCACCAAACCATGTACTCCAACAAGGAGGAGCTGGTGGAGGGGAGAGGACAGGGAGGAGGCTAACAATGGTACCAACTTAACCGTATTCACTAACTACAAAAATAAAAAAAATAAAAATAACAATTAAAAAAAATACCCCTGTGCATAGATCCAGGCCAGCAGGGTAGCATTCTCACCCCAGACTTTTCAAGCTCCATGAGCACACAAACACAGTCCCATCCCCTTCCCCACCAGCCCCATGTGGAAAAACAGGCCATCAGACAAGTGTCCCCACCATAGTTCTTCCTAGCCACTGTGATGGTCAGACCACAGTGCAAAAGGAGTAACATGAAAAATCAAATGCAAGTAAATCCCACAAGATTGCCCAGTCTTACAATGGATGTCTCTACAAAAGACATAGAAGAGACAATAGGATCAGAACCCCAAAATGAAGATATGAGCTATGCAACCCTGGCCAAGCAAATAGCAGAACTTGCAGGAACTCAACAAAGGGCTAATAATTGTATAAATGGTGTCCTCTCTAGATTAGACCCAATAGAAAAGAACCAGGAAGGGTTCCAAAGACAGTAAATGACCTGAAAGAGAGTGAAAGAAAACAGAAGACCTCAATAACCAGCTGGCTAAGCTCAATGAAATCATAAAAAGAATCTGAAAGGTCACAAGTAAACAACTTAATGCTTCACCTTAAAGCCTTGGAAAAAGAAGAACAAGACAAACTGAAAATCAGTAGATGGGAAGAAATAAAGATTAGGGCAAAAATTAATGAAATAGAAATGAAGAAAAGCAATCCAAAGAATCAATGAAACAAAGAGTTGGTTCTTTGAAAAGATAAACAAGATTGGTAAAATCTTAGCAGATCTAAAACTATTTTGTATATTTTCACTTCTCAATGACAACGTAGCTATTGTCGTTCAATCTTAAGATAATTTAAATGTGTAAATATCTCTGTTATGTTGTCAATAGGGAGAACTTAAATTTTTTAAATAAAAATTTACATTCTATCTCTGTTATAGAATCCATAGTATATTAAAACTAAAATGTATAAATTAAAAATAATATGTGTATTAAAAATAAAAAAATGAATCTGAATAACTTCTCAATTAATACACTAAAAATACAAAGTATATAGGTGAAATGTGATATGACAATTTCAAATTTACTGAGAAAAAAATAATGAGTTGTGAAAGATCACAAAACAAGGTAATAAATTCAGTCCTAGAAAGAGGCAAGTCAGGAAAAGAAACATTTAAAACTTCAACAAAAAACAAAGCATTATGCAGTGGCTGGAAGCCCTGGCGTGCCCATTCTCTCTCTCTCTCCCTCTATCTGTCTTTCTCTCTGTGTCTGTTGCTCTCAAGTAAATAAATAAATAAATAATGAACAAAAAATATTTTAAAAAAGAAAATATTAGTAATGTGGGTTAGTAACATGGAAGAAGAATTCAGCAAAGAGAATGAGAACTTGAAAAATAAAATAGTAAGCATTGATAATGGAAAACTCAGTGGATCAAATTTTGAAGAACATGTAGTGGCATTTGATCATTAAGGAGGTGATATCTTCTGCATAAGTAACACTGGGTAATGGTTAGAGTTTGTGGAGAAACTGGATTGAACTAGTATCAAGTAAATGATATGGTTGTAAATCTAAATTAGGCTACTTTTATAAGGAGCTTGAGTTTTATTCCACAAAATTGTGCAATGAGGTGGCATGTTCACTCCTGCAGCCACTCCTCTACCGATTTGTACTAGTGTTGCTAACATACATAACATGCAGTGCATAAGAGCAGAGCAGAATGGCACAGAGTGCTCACTCTACACACTTGGCTTCATTTATTAACTACAATGTCAATATAGATATAATTTTGTATTTATCTAGTCATTTTGTGGATTGTAAAATAATGTGAGATATCTCATTGTTGGACATCAGGACATTAACACAGCAGAATGAAAGTGATTTCATTTACTTATGTTCATAGAATAATGAAAATACTCAATGGTTGTGTTTAAAAACTTAAATATGCCTTTCTTTAATAAGAAATCAGCCTTCATATATATATAAAACTAATAGCTCAGGATCATGATGAATGTCTGCTTGAGAATAAGCACAAAGCCCTCAATTAGCAACAACTACCATTTATTGGTAGCTAGAACATCCTGGTAGCTTTTCTACTGCTTTTTGTAGATTAACTCTCAAACCATATAACACTTCTTTTTAATAGTTTTTCCTCATTAAAATATTTATTGTGAGAGAAAGAAGACAGAAAGAAAGAAAGAAAGAAAGAAAGAAAGAAAGAAAGAAAGAAAGAAAGAAAGAAGAAAGAAGGAAGGAGGGAGGGAGGGAGGGAAGGAAGGGAGGGAGGGAGAGAGAAGGAAAAAAAGAAAGAGAAGGCAATCAAGCAGGCAGATAGAGAGACTGGGTGAGCCAGGACCTTCACCCACTGCAAATGCACCACTTTGTGCATGTGGCTTACTTGGGTCCTGAGGAATTGAACATGGATCCTTTGGCTTTAGAAACAAGTGCCTTAACTGCTAAGCCATCTCTCTAGCCCAACCCTGTTTCATCAAAGAAAACTAAGTCAATTAAGAAAAAAATTCATTAAGTTTACATAACTTGCAAATGAGATATATGTGGTTCAAAGATACTTTAATTCTTTAATTTTATTATCCTTGTTATTTTTATTTTTAAAGTTTTTTTTCGTTTATTTTTATTTATTTAGTTATTTGAGAGCAACAGACAGAGAGAGAAAGAGGCAGATAGAGAGAGAGAGAATGGGCAACACCAGGGCCTCCAGCGACTGCAAGCAACTCCAGACGTGGGTCCTGGGGAATCCAGCCTCGAACCAGGGTCCTTAGGCTTCAAAGGCAAGCGCTTACCAGCTAAGCCATCTCTCCTGCCCTATCCTTGTTTTTAATCTGTATGTTCTAACATTTCTTATAATAGAATGAAGAATTGAACAATAGAAATCTTATAGGATACTATTCTAGATACCTCTGAAGAATCTTAAAATGTACATACATTCATGAAACCTCATCACTAAAATTCAAAAAGAATTTCTGAAAAAAAAACTTTCAAAATAACCAAGTGGTCAAATTTTGAAAGATATTTAGGACATTTTGAGTTTCTTGGAAGAGAATTCTATGGAAAATATTATAGGAATTTGACTGGTACATAAGAGACATCAAAGTCAAAATTTCTTAAGACTCCTTCCTTATTATGTGTTACTACTTACTATATTTGTACTTGGATTAAAAATACAAAATATGCTTTTATAGTCATTTAAATTGTCTTAATTTATAGAAAAAATATATTCAAATACATGTCAAATTGCATTTCATTTGGCTTTACATGTTCTGGCCTGAACTGCCTGCACAGTGTGGTCAGTCATGACTTGAAATTTCAGGAATACATTTATGTCTCTAAGAAATTCTCATTACAGGCTGTCTTTAGACACAGATTTTTGAGGATTCATTGTATGTACGAACTTTACTAGGCATATTCAACACCTTTTGAAGTCAGACAGCATTTTTCTTCCATTCTGTTCCATTGACTTTTACCAGATAGTATGTCTATTGAGAAGAGCAGTTATGTTATGTTATGTTATGTTTGCATTGCTGGCAAAAATCACCCAACCATGAGCAGCTTGTGGGTCGGGGTGGGGGGGAGGTTTATTTTGGCTGATTGACTTGAAGGGAAGCTCAGTAGTATCAGGGGAAAAGGATGGCATGAGCAGAGGATGGACATTACCTCTTGGCCAACATCAGATGGACAACAGGAACAGGAGAGTGTGTCAAACAGCGGCAAGGGGGAGCTGGCTATAACACCCATAAGCCTGACGCCAGCAATACACTGTGTCCAGGAGGCATTATTTCCCAAATTTCCATCAGCTGGGAACCTAGCATTCAGGACAACAAAGCTTATGGGGTACACTTGAATAAAACCACCACAGACATCTGTTCTTGACAAATAGAGTAAATTAACTCACATGTTTCAATCTAGGAACTGAAGTTGACACTGTCAAAGATTCGTCCCTGGAACATGTAGATTTCAGGAGAATTTTCATGGAGTGTTGTTTTCATTATTTGTCTATGGAAAGGCTAATCCACTGTGCTGCCTGGAAATACTTCATTGACTATCAAAGAAAAACAACATTACATATGGGACTTTATTAAATGTACTTACATAATATTGGCTTGGCCATCCAACAATGGCTGTCTGTACCCTGGAGAGTCTGAGAATCTGGTAGCTGCTCAGCCTACCAGGCTTGATGTTTTAGCAATCCCAGTCTGGCATTGAAGGCCTGGGGAAATCACTGGTCTTCAGTTCATGTGAAAAGGCTGAGGATACTGGATATAGATGCCAGTAAAGGACAGCAGTGACAGGGTACATGAATTCACCAGCAAGGAATAGAGACAGCCAGAGAAAATGCACTGCTTTTTCTTAGAACTTCTATATACAAATTGCTGGCAGCATGACTGCCCACTCTGAAGGTCTTTCCCCCTCATTTTAGCCTTAGTGGAAATGCCCCCACAGATCTTCCCAAAAGGCATGTTTCTTAGTTGATTCATTTTATTATTATTATTATATAGAAATTTTGTATGGGCACATCATGTGTTAGTACCATCATTCCCCTCCTCCCTACCCTCATCCAATGAGGAACCTCCTCACATTGCTGGTATTCTCCAAGGGTTTATGGGCTGTAAGTTGAGAGAGCAGCAGACAGTCATTACTCCTGGATATTTCCTTCCACTTTGTGGCTCTTGTAATCTTTCTACCCCCTCTTCCACAAAATATCCTGACCCATGATGGGTATGTGCTAAGTGTACTTTAGTGTTGAGCTCTCAAAAGCTACCGGATTTATACTTTGATATGTTTTAATTCACACTGGTGCTTATGAACTGGCTCACCATGAAAGCTTCCAATTCCACTATTGGTTTCCAATATCTCTCCAATTCCACTATTGGTTTCACCTGAGTCCTGAATTACATGTGAGGGGTGATTTATCTCCTCAGTTATCACTGCCTTCTGTAAAAGAAAAACAGATTCTCCAATGGAGATTGAGGTCACCATAGGTTAAAATGCATAAGCATTGCTAATTAAGAGAAATTTTTATGAGTGTAGACTTTCTTTTGGCCAAAGACTACTGGAAGCTTCTCTTTGGATTCCATGACCTTGGACTACATAAGATTCTGACTCACTTTCCAGTTCCAGATATGAATTTCTTCCCAATGAGTATATCTATTATCAATAACAGAGCCCATGATTGCCCACCTAGGCTGGGTGCCACCACTGCACAGGTGTGTACATCTTGTCAAGCTTGTTGCTTTCACATAGAAGTATGACCTGCTAGCATACCATTTCCATTTTTGCCAAGCAGCTCATGTAGTTCTTTTCAGTACTATATGGCAGGACATGAGGGATTTGGCTTCCTTCTAGATTACAGCCAGATCTCTCAACGTTCTGTATTGGAAGTATGTGGAATCTTCAGCAATAGGGTCTTACCTTTTACCTCAGGATGGTAATCAGGTACTTTGAAATAAGCCTATCTTGTTTTTGGAACCTCAATGGTCTCTCTGATCAAAAGCTTAATATGAGTTATAACCCATTTCTGGTACTAGAAGTTACAAGCCAAGGCCAAATATATTAGGATTAGGCTTGATACCACTCTCTCCAGGGCTTTTCTTACCAGAAAATCCCAGCATACTCATATTGAGGGTTATATATTTTATTCTTCAATCCAGGAGGAAGGTTTCTCTGGTACCAATTCCTTCTACATATAGTTTTGTGTGTATCTTCCTCATATCTTCTCATTCATCTTCCCCTAAACACTTCCATACCTATTATCTGTTCCTTGAGTTGCCTGTCAGTTACACCTGATACTCAAGATGTTTTGGGTTTGGAATCACAGATGAGGGATAGCATGCAGCATTTATCTTGCTGTGCTTGTGTGAGTTCACTTAGCATGATCTATTCTAAGTCTGACCATTTTCCTACAAATTCCATTATATCATTTTACCTTACTGCTGAGAAGAGTTTCATTGTTTATATGCATAGCATCATCATTATCCAATCATCAAATTATAGATAACTGGGTTGATTCCAGTTTTTAGCTACTGTGATTAGAGCAGCTATAATCATGGCTGAGGAAATATCTGTGCAGTAAAGAGCAGAGCCTTTAGGATGGATGCCAAATAGAGGAATGCCTAGGTTGGTAGCTCTATTTCTACCTTTTTTTAGGAGTCTACATACTTATTTCCAAAATCTTTGTACAAGTTTCCACTCCCAGCAGTGAATGAGGGTTCCTCTTTCCCTACATCCTCACCAACATTTATTGTCATCTGATATTTTAATGATTTCCTTCTTTTCTGGAGTAAGGTGCAATCTCATAGTTGTTTTAATTTGCAGTTCCCTGATGGGTAAGGATGTTGAACATTTTCTTGGGTGAGTATTAGCCATTTGTATTTCTTTCTCTGAAAATTTCTTATTCATTTCTCTACCCCATTCTGTGTGGTTTGTTTGAATTTTTATTGCTTAATTTTGGAGTTCTTTGCAGATTCTAAATATTAGGTCTCTGTTAGTGGTATAGCTGGCAAACATTTTCTCCTATCCTGAGGGTAGTCTATTGGCTTTGTTTATGGCATGTTTGTACAAAATCTTATTAGTTTCATGAGATAGATCCCACTGGTTGAGTGTTGTCTAATTATTTGCACTATTGGGGTATTCTTTAGGAAGTCTTTACCAACTTCTATAGTGTGCAGAGTTCCCCCTATTTTTCATCCAATACTTTGAAAGATTCATATCTTATATTCAGGTTTTTAATCCATTTTGAGCTGAATTTTGTGTGTCTAGTTTCATTTTTTTCTACATCTGGTTATTCAACTTATCCAGCACCATTTATTGATCTTACCTTTTCTCCAATGTACATTGTTGATTTTCTTTTCAAAGATTTACTAGCTGTTGTTTCTTGAAGTAAGGGCTGAGCCTTCATTTCTATTCCATTGGTCTATATATCTGTTTTTATGCCAGTCCCATGATGTTTTTATTACTATGGCTTGGTAGTATAGCTTTACATCAGGTATAATGATACTGCAAAAGGGTTTTTGTTTGTTTGTTTGCTTTGTTTTGTTTCTATGCTGAGAATAGTTTGTGGTTGTCTAAGGACTTCTTCCATTCCATATGAATTTTTAGATTATTTTTTTCTATCCTTGTGAAAGGTGGTACTTGGATTTTATTGGAATTGACACAAATCTGCATATTGCTTTTGATAGGATTGCCATTTTTTACAATATTAATTGTATCTACCCAGGAACATGGAAGATCTGTCTTCTCATGTCCTACTCAATTTCTCTCTTGGGTGTTTTTATATTTGCAGTATGTACATCTTTCACATACTTGGCTAGTATTATTCTAAGGTATTTGATTTTGTGTGTGTGAGGGGCTTTTAAAAATGGGACAGCCTCACTGATTTCTTTCTTTGTATATTTATCTTTTGTGTATAGGAAGGCTGCTTACTTTTGTGTGTTGATGTTTTTTTTTGTTTTGTTTTGTTTTTTAAAGCAGAAACTTACTCTAGCCCAGGCTGACCTAGAATTCACTATGTGCTCTCAGAGTGGCCTTGAACTCACAGCAATCTTCCAACCTCTGCCTCCCAAGTGCCGGCATAAAAGATGTGCATCACCATGCTCGGATTTGTGTTTTGATTTTTTTATTACTCTGCTGAAGGAATTTATCAACTTTAAAAGTTTTATGGTAGAGTCTTTAGGGTCACTCATGCATAGGATCATGTCATCTGCAAGTAGGGCTATTTTGGCTTCTTCCTTTCTGATTTGTATTGTTTGCATCTTTCTCCGGCTTTATTACTTGGGCTAGGATTTCTAGTACTATGTTGAAAAACATTGATGAGAGTGGAAATATTTATCATTCCATGTGTCTTAATGGAAACTCTATGAGTCTTTTATATAGCCTTTATTATGTTGATATATAAACCCTCCATGCCTAGTGTCAACAGCATTTTGATAATATGTTATATATGATAATGTTATATTTTGTTGTTGAAGGCCTTCTCTGCTTCTAGTGAAATGACGATGTTTTCTGTGTAGTTTATTTATGTTGTATATTAAGTTAATTAATTTCCATATAAATGTTTTTTTGAGGCAAGTCCAAGAGACTGCAATTTTTTAATGCAAAAAGGAGTGCGACAGAGAGAGAAATAACTGACACATCTGGGCCTCTAGCCACTGAAATCAAACTCGAGATGTGTGTGCCCCCTTGTGCACATGTGCAACTTTGTATGATTATGTCACTGTATGTCTCACGTGGGACCGAGAAAGTTAATAAACATGAGACCATGGGCTTCTCAGGCAAGTGCCCTAACTGCTAAGCCATCTCTCCAGCCTGATTTCCTTATTTAAAACTATTCCTGCATCCTTAGGATGTGTTGTTGAATTCAGTTTGAGAGAATTTTGTATAGAATTTTTGCAACCAAGTTCTTCAGGGAAATAGACCTATAGTTATTTTTTCTTATTTTATCTCTTTCTGGTTTTGGTATTATTTGGTATTATGATTTTAGCTTCACAGAAAGTGTTGGGGAACATTTCCTGTTGTCTGATTATATGAAATAGGTGAGAAAAAATGGTTTAAGTTCTTTGATGAAGGTTTGTAGAATTAGCCTATGAATCCATCAAGTCCTGGACTTATTCTTTTTTTTTTTTTTTTTTTTTTTGGTTTTTTGATGTAGGGTCTCACTCTGGTCCAGGCTGACCTGGAATTAACTCTGTAGTCTCAGGGTGGCCTTGAACTCATGGCGATCCTCCTACCTCTGCCTCCCGAGTGCTGGGATTAAAGGTGTGTGCCACCACGCCCGTCTCTGGACTTATTCTTTAGGGAGGTTTTTTATTACATTTTTTAAAAATCTCAGTGAATGTAATAGCTTTGTTTAGGAGATCTATATGCTCTGAATTTAGTTTTGGTAGATGGCATGTGCCTAGAAATTGGTATATTTCCTCAAAGTTATTCAGTTTTGTGCAGTAGAAGTTTTGGAAATATGTCCTGATGATTCTTCCAACTTCATTAATTTCTTTTGTGACCTCTCCCTTTCAGTTTTGATTTTGTTAATTTGAAACTTCTTTTTTTTTTCCTTTGACCAATTGCCAGAGGTTTATCAATCTTTTTTTTTTAATTTTTCAAAGAAACAGTTCTTCATTTCATCAATTTTCTTAATTGCTTTCTTAGTTTCCAATTTATTAGTCTTGTTCTGTGCTTAATTATTTCTTGCTATCTGGAAGTTTTAGGGTTGTATTATTCTCATTTTTCCAACACCCTTAGGTGAATGGTTAAGTTATGAATTTGAGATCTTTCTGGTTTTTATGAAAGCATTTAGTGCTATAAAATTTCCCCTTAGGACTGCCTTCATTTTGTCCCATAAGTTTGGTATATTGTGTTATTGTTGTAATTCAGGTCAACAAATTTTACAATTTCCTTTTTTATTTCTTCCACTACTTATTCATTGTTTAATAGCATGGCATTTGGTCTTCAGGAGCAGCTGTAATTTCTATACACTGTTTATAATCAAGGGGTTGGATAGAGTTGATGCTGGTGCAGCAGAGTGGAAACAAATGACACCTAGGCTGAGGCAGATCTGTGTTCCTTCTGGGTGCCTTCTCATCTTTTGTGAAACTGCCAAGCCTAGACAATACAGCTATGACACCAATTCAAATTTCAAGACAAGCAACTGAAAAGTGACATAGAAACATTACTTGACTCCAAAGTAAATTTTCTGACTTGACTCCAAAGTAAGTTTGAAAATTTAAGCAAACTGAATGTGTCATGTAAAACATAGATATGTGTATAGCTATCCTTTGCTAAATCTTCCAAATTTTGGTTACTTAGCATGTCTATAATAGAAGTTCATTGGCATGACATCTGCACAACCACACATGAACCACAGTAAAGTATTTGGTTTATTTATGATGAGTTAATTTTAAGATATCTATCAAAAATATATTGTGCCACAAAATGTGGACTTTCATAGAATTCACTCTCATTTCACTGAGATATAACTGGAATGCTTCATGACATAATATTAAACAGAAAAGTTGGGGTCTGGGAAGAGGGATCAATGGCCAGAGGTGCTTGCTTTCAGAGTCTGCTGGCCAGGGTACAATTCTCAAGCCACCCATATAAGCTGAACAAAAATGGTGGTGCAGGCATCTGTCATTATTTGTGACAGGGGTGGGAGGCTCTGGCACACACATACATGCATATGCACACACACATACACACATGTTCACATGAAAATAAATAAATGACACTTTTATAAGAATAATGAGTAATACAAAATATCAAGAACTAAGTGTATAAAAAGCCATGTACATACTGAAATATTTAATTGTTAAAGTGAAACAAAAACTATCCTCTTATTCTTATGTTAAAAATTGGCCCATAGTTCATTCAATTTCCTTATGCATTCTGGATGTGGCCAAATTGATTTTCCATATAAGCCTATAATATCCAGCTTGTTCAAGCTAACTACTATGTTTCTTCATTAACTTACTTTAATTCTGAAGCATTGCACGCGCGCGCGCGCGCGCACACACACACACACACACACACACTCACAGACATTATAGTTATTTTTTTCTATTGAGAATTTCAACAAATACAGTGGTTGGTGCCATTACAATTCTCTCATGCAATACAAATACTTTAAAATACAAAGATCTTCATCTTCCTTTTCACCAGTAGAGCCTGACTTAATGAAAAATCTTTTGACCACACACATTGTATCTTTGAAGTAACTGACATAAAACTTAGGCATCTGGGGTTTGAGAGATGACTTAGTGTATAAAGACACTTGCTTTAAATATCTACAAACCAGAGTTCAGCCCCTCAGAACCCACATAAGCCAGTTTTGCACATATTACATCTGTAATCTCAATGTGGCTACCACAATCGGTTGAGTTCTAAGAATCACAAGCCTTGCAAACAAGCTAGTCTAGCTTGCATTAGCAGTAGCAAAACAATGTGTTGTCCTCTTAAGTCTGCTCTTGTACTATAGCAAGTACACACACACACACACACACACACACACACAGAGAGAGAGAGAGAGAGAGAGACAGATTTATTTCTCAACCTTTTACAAAACTGGGTTTTAATTTACATACAACTCATCTCCTTCTCAATACTTATTTGTAAGAATTTTAAATTGCCTGGGATACATATATGTATATACATGCACACACACACAAACACATACACACACACACAATCACACACACACATATATATATATGTATAATATATATATATATATATATATATATATATATATATATATATATTTTTTTTTTTTTTTTCCTGTTGCTCTTGTTTTCATAGTTAAAGCTGTAACTAAGTGCCCTGGATCTTCTGATGAAGCTTGTAAAGTAGTTACTTGGTGTCTGAGTCATGGGAAAAAAATCCTTATGGGAACTTCATTATAATATTTATTTTTTATATTTATTTATTTTTTTTAATTTTTATTTATTTATTTGAGAGCGACAGACATAGAGAGAAAGACAGATAGAGGGAGAGAGAGAGAATGGGCGCGCCAGGGCTTCCAGCCACTGCAAACGAACTCCAGACGCGTGCGCCCCCTTGTGCATCTGGCTAACGTGGGACCTGGGGAACCGAGCCTCGAACTGGGGTCCTTAGGCTTCACAGGCAAGCGCTTAACCGCTAAGCCATCTCTCCAGCCCTTATATTTATTTTTATTGTTATTTATTTATTTGACAGAGAAAGAGAGAGAGATGGAGACAGAGAGAGAGAGAGAATGGGCATGCCAGGGCCTCGGGCCACTGCAAATGTATTCCAGATGCATGTGCCCCCTTGTGCATCTGACTAATGTGGTTCTTGGGGAAATAAAACTTGGGACCTTTGGCTTTAAAAGCAAGCACCTTAACTGCTGAGACATCCCTCCAGCCGATGCCATTTCTTAAACATAGCATGATTTTTACTAAGTCTGTCACCTTCTTAATGTTGATTGTCACTTTATTTTTCTTTCTCTTTGAAATCACTAGGTATCATTCAATGTGAAGTATATACCCATCTATAGTGTAGATTATGCATATTTTTATTTTAGCCCACTTGATCTCAAATCCAAGTTCTTTTTCTAAGCAGTGAAAGTTAATTTTACATTTCTGTATCTTCCCATGTGCTTTGAGCTTTGTTAGATAAAGTTTTAAAGACTGTATTCAAATTTGCACTCATCTTTTTAAAAGTTTTTGAGGCAAGCCCAACAGACTGGTCTTTTTTATGAGAGAAAGCAAGAGCATGAGTGAGAGCAAGATGGGGGTGGGGGAAGAATTGGCATGTAAGGGCCTCCAGCAACTATAATTGAACTCCAGATGTGAGCACCTTGTACATGGGTCACTTTGGTTGTCTCCTTATGTGGAATCTTGGGAGTTGAAAATGGGTCTATAGGTTCTGCAGACAAGCATCTTAACTATTAAACCATCTCTCCAGCCCTTCCCTTTTTTTTTTTTAATTGAAAAAGCTAAAATATTTTCTACATTTTTTAAAGGAATGTGGAACCTCTGTATCATGACCTTAAGCACAATGCACAAAGTATCTGCTTAATCAGCCACTATCAATGTTCCACATATTCCAAATTGGGATGATAGGTTAGTGAATTTATGGAATTTCAACTGATTCACTGAAATGATGTATCTTAAACTTGTCAGGTTTCTTTTACCTGTTTCTGTGGATTTGGGCACAAAATTATCTATCTGTCTTTTACCACTGAGAGAGAGGGGCTATGCAAGATCAGCTGACCATATTTCTAGATGAAATTTTACATTCACACAAGCAAATAGTACAAGAAATTTCAACTGAATATGTTTAAGACTATTTGAAATCTCAATCAAATTAATACTGACTACCTATGACATGATAATCTCTGAAAGAAGCTGACAACTGGCACATTTTCTTGACCATCGAATATACCACATTGAAAAATGATTACTACTAATGGCCTTATGAAATGTCCATGTGGTTTAATATACTTAAATTTTATATTATCTATGTTTAAATATATACTAATTTTGACATTTCAAACATATAGTGGCATAATATCAATAAATCTAACATTGTTAAACTAATTAAGTGTTTTAAGTTATTCTCAAGTGGTTCACTTTTTAAGGTCAGCCAATATCTCTATCTAGACTGCTCAGTAACATTCACTATAATGTACATAGGAAACACATAATGAAAAGATTTTGAGGACCTGGAATTTAGTAGTGACCTGTCTTTCATTAAATATCTGTGGTTTCTCTTTTTATTCAATTATTAACTTGTGGGGTTTTTTTTTTGTTCATTTTTTATTTATTTGAGAGCGACAGACAGAGAGAAAGACAGATAGAGGGAGAGAGAGAGAATGGGCGCGCCAGGGCTTTCAGCCACTGCAAATGAACTCCAGACGTGTGTGCCCCCTTGTGCATCTGGCTAACGTGGGACCTGGGAAACCAAGCCTGGAACCGCGGTCCTTAGGCTTCACAGGCAAGTGCTTCACTGCTAAGCCATCTCTCCAGCCCTTAACTTGTCTTTGTTGGATATATTTTTAGTAAGAAATTGTTCTTTCCATCATATAACTAAAATTAAGTCTTTTATGATGGAGAATGGAATTTCAAAGGGGAAAGTGTGAGGGTGGGAAGGGAGGGAATTACCATGGGATATTTTTTTATAATCATGGAAAATGCTAATAAAAATTAAAAAAATAGAAATAAAAAATAAAATTAAGTCTTTATTTAATAAATGTTTACTCAGATCAAACTGGGTATTTAGTGTGCTTTAGTGGTCTTGATTTATCGGTAAGGAAATCAAGGAAAAGTACTGACCAATCTAATAAACTTTCATACCAACAAGAAAGTATACAATAAGTAATAAAATGACAATTCAAATGTAAGCTAGATTATGACAAGTATTATAAAGTAAAGCACACCAGGTTAAGGAGGTGCCTGAGTATGGAATGAGGGTGATACTTAAAATGGAATGGATGCTATACACAAATGAGGGTTATCCAAAAGTGTGTAAGGTAATTAAACATGTGGAAATGGGGGAAAAAGTGTTCCAGGCATAGGGAACAAAATGCAGGATCACTGTTGTGGATGTGTATGTTGGGTATGGTCTTGTAAAACAAGAGCAATATAGTTGGAGAGATGTGAGATAGGAGAATGATGCAAGAAATAGTGGTAGATAGATGGCAAGAGGTTCAAAATTAGGCAGCTATTAGGTAATTATAAGTCTTTTTACACTTAATTTTGAATACAGATACAGTCTGATCTCTACTAAAAGAATTGTTCTACTTATGGGCTGGAGAGATGGTTTGGTGGTTTAAGCTCTTGTTTACTAAGCCAAAGCATCCAGGTTCGATTTCCTAGGACCCACTTGAATTGAATTGAATCTGGGTCTTTAGGCTTAACAAACATGTAAGCCAGATACACTAGCTGGTGCATGCATCTAAAGTTTGTTTGTGGTGGCTGAAGGCCCTGGCACACCCATTCTCTCTCCCCCCTCTCTGTTTGCAAATAAATAAATAAATAATATTTTTTAGAAAATGATTATTCTAATTGTTATGATAATACTTTGTATTGATGAATTTTGGGGGTAGGGTGATCAGTTGTGAAGTTGTAATACACTTCTGGCAAATAGTTTTGGCATGGATGACAATGGTATCAAAAGGACTCTGTTGCCAAAAATTCTTCAGATGCTTGATATTTATTTGACATAATTGAAAGGCAGGAGCAAAAAGAGAGAGAGAGGGAGAGAGAGAAAGAAAGAAAAAAGAAACAAAGAAAGAAACAAAGAAGGAAAGAAAGAGGAAGGAAGAAAGAAAGAGAAAGGATGGAGGGAGGAGAAGGAAGGGAGGGAGGAAGATGGATGACTGACCTTAGAGCATATTTAGTTATTCAATAAGCCAGTCATTAATTCTTCCAAAAATTACATTTTTTTCATGTAACATTTGGTGTTACATTTGGGTGCCTAAAACAACCATATTTTATTTACTTGCTGTTGTATTACAAAATTTTCAGAACTATGTTAATTAATTTTGAAAATAATTTCAAAATGCATATAAGTACTCTCCTACATGCAGTGATGTGGTGTTTGTTATCTGTCTCCAATAAACATATATCATCAGTGGCTCTGTCCTGCACCTATTAAAATGCTTGCTTCTGAGGAAAAAAATTAGATTTTATTAACCGCTGTATTTTCCTCCAAAATGCATGTCACATCCATCAACTCATGAATGCAGCCGGCCACCCTAGGATAGTAGGTGAATTGTCAACATGAACATACTAGAATGCATTAAAATTATCAAACACTACATCATTGCCATCTGTAAAACCTTAGGTAAAATATAATTACATGTTCACTTGCTTCTTCAGTTTTTGAATAGTGTAAAATAGAACAAATTAGACAAATCACTCAATGGCAGAAAGATTTCAATGTGATGCTAAACCATTTTCTGCTTTAATATCAAATCATTTCTCTAATAGACTATTTCCTCATGTTTATATTCCTAAAGTTATAGAAATACAATGAAGATATATTTTGTCTTTATTAAAATAGTAAATGTGGCTGAGAGATGGCTCAGTGGCTAATGTGCTTGTCTGAAAAGCCAAGTGGCCTAGGCCTAATACACCAGTACCCACCTAAAGCCAATTGGCACATGAATCTGGAGTATGTTTGTAGCAGCTTGAAGACCTGGCATACCCATTCTATCTTTCTGTGTTTCTCTGCTTACAAATAAATACATTTTATTTATTTAGTATTAGAGATGGAGAGGGAGAAAGAGAGAGAGAGAGAAAAATGGGAATGTCAGGGCCTGTAGCCACTGCAAACAAACTCCAGGCACATATATCACCATGTGCATCTGGCTTATATGAGACCTGCAGAATTGAATCTGGGTCTTTAGGCTTAACAAGCAAGCACTTTAACTGTTAAGCCAACTAGAATAGTTCTTGCACTAATATAAAAGATTAATTCATAGGTGCCATTAGAAGGCATAGTAGCAGTCCTTATTTTAACTTGGTAATGACAATATTTCATTTTTAATAGGTAGTTTGTGAGAAGGAAGGGTTGTCATGCTACTTACTAAGGGTAAAAACAATCATTTCACATCAAAGGCTAGCCAGTGAAATATTTGTAAATAAAACTTGTTTTTGTGTCCTATCAGCATTTAAATAAGAACTTATTCACTCAATATATATTTATAGATTAAGGTCCTTTTCTTACAGGTCAGCGCCCAAGAATAGAAGGAAGAAAAAAATAAGTAATATAAAAGACATAGAGAGAAAAGTGATGAAGAGAAAAGGAGAAGATTAACCATGTAACTCCCAGTACCAGCATGTGGCTAACATTTACAATGAGCTGTTGATCAGAAAGACATATGAGGTTTCCATAAAGAAGACAGATTTCTATCAGAGTACTTGATGACCCACCAAAGGTTAGTGGTAAGACCCTACTGCTGAAGACAACACATGTTGTTGATATGGAACATGGAGTGACATGGCTGGAAGAGTCGTTTGTTTAGTGCCAAAAGGTGCTACATGAGCAACGAAAATGACCAACATCTGTCCAAGCAACTCATGGACTAAGCTATTCAGCAGCAAACAACCTGACAAGATGCTCACACAAGTGTAATAGTGGCACACAGCCATGGTGGAAAGCCAGCTGCTCTTGATTTGGCTAACTGATCTGCTCAGTGGAATGGAACCCATAGCTGGAGCTGGGAATCAAGTCAGAACCATATGGTAAAATAAGCCCACTCTCCATTATCAAGTTCCCACCAATCATGGGCTACAACAGGGCCTACACCTATTAAATCCTCTCTAAAAAAAAAAAAAAAAATGTTATCCCATTTATCTGGTGCTAACTTCACTCTCCATTGGAGAATTTGTTTCTCTTTTTCATATGGACACAGATTCTAAGGAGAGTACCAGCCCATCACACCTCAAAAGAGCCCCAGCTGAAACTAAGAATAATTGGGGAAGTGAGCAAGAGTGCTACTTTCTTGGTGAACCTTGTACCAGCCCAAGGGTGAAGGATATAGACACAGAGAACACTCAATTCCTGCCAAACCAGATATCCAGAGACACAGAGGCTCCCAAGACCTCATCACTGAAGCAGACCTAAAATGAACCCAACATGGCTCAGGGAAATTTACAAAAGAGGTGGTGGAAATAATGTTAGAGCCACATGTTGGGTAATTATGCTCAGAGACATTGCCTCTTACCTATAACTGATGGCTAACCCCACAATGACAACCCATATTCCCCAAAGAGGAGGGTCCCTGTGAAGGGGTAAGGACATGGAGGAGGCTAATGATGGTACCAACATGACTGTGTACACTGTGTATATAACTAATTAAAACAATAAATTAATTAAAGGAAGAAATTCAAAAAAAAGATCGTTTTCTTTTGATTTAAGTAAAGTCACATGTGTTTTGTAGGCTTTGAGGAAATGGATCAATCATGTGCCAACCAGTTAGGGAACAGTATATCAACTTAATTAAAGTATCTTTTCTTCATAATACTGAAGATTTGAAAGCTAAGTTTACTTTGGAAATTTTACTAACATTTCAGAAGCTAACATCATATAGTCTTTTTAACTCCACTGGTTTTAAGGAACATAGCAATATTGTTTAAGGATAAAAAAATATTAAATAAAGCAAGAAGAAGAAATAATAATTGATATCACATTTAGTAAGTGTTATATGACTTCACTTTAATTATGAAAGCCCAGTGTTTTCTTTATATGTGCATCATTTCAAATGATTATTTCTAGGAATATGAGCATGTATTCACCAATTTGTTAGCTTCTAATGTTTCTTAGTGTGTCTCACATAAAGCATTTATTTTAAATTCATTATGAAAAAATTCACATCCTCAAATAAATAAATAAATAAAAATAAAATACCACAAAAAGGACAAAGGGCTGGAGGGATGGCTTAGTGGTTAAGGTGTTTGCCTGCAAAGCCAAAGGACACAGGTTTGATTCCCTTGGACCCACATTAGCCAGATGCACTAGGGGACACACTCATCTGGACTTCATTTGTAGTGGCTGGAGGTCCTGGTGCACCCATTCTCTTCCTCTCTCTCTGACTTTCTTTGTTAAATAAATAAATAAGTTAAAAAAATCACGCCATTTATAAAATAATAAATAAATTTTACATAACTCTTCAGTTCTTTTAATAGATACTGTACATTTCAAATCATGTTCACCTTCCTTGAAATCTACTATATTCTGTCATTTTCATTTATTTTCTTCCAAAGTAGTGTAGACCACTTTCATTTATTATATATATAATAAAAATTTTCTATCTATCCTATTTTTATTTTCTACCTATGCTATTTTATTGATTTTAAATGTTCTCAACACCTTTACTTGGTAATTAAATTACATGCTAGCTCAAAAAAAAGCTGACAGGTTACATTTCTGGAATATTTAAATGTATCTTATGTGATCACAGAAAATAAAGATAAGTCTTCTGCAGGCCAAGGACAGAGGGAAGGCTGCAGAATGTCAGTGCATCTCCACCTTGTCGGAGGAGTCCTTTAAGATCAAATTGACATTATGCCTTTTACAGCAGTCTTAAAGTTTGCAACAGAAGAATTTAATGTTCCTGCAGCAACAAGTGCAATTATTACCAACAATGAAATAGCAATCAATCCTGCACAGACTGCTAGAAATGTTTTTTTTCTAATGCATGGTTCAGAACTGTGAGTTACACCTAGAGATCATGGTAGAAGTCATTAATACATTACTACAGTTACCTATCAGAATAATGTTGTTATGTTTTTGTTATAACATTTAAATCAAGTACTTATGATACTATGAAACACCAATAATCAATGAAACATTGAATGGTTGCTCTTCTGTTCTTGTTGGTTCATAATTTTCATATGAAGTTGGAAGGCTTATGAGTGGAGAGTATGAACTTCACAGAACTTCATATAGTTGATGATTGGTGTCTCACAAGAATTGAGAGTTCACTTGTGACAAATGGAGTGCCCATGTTTGTCTAATAATTCTTACCAAGACCCTTTGGAAAATTAAAAATTCACTTACTCTTACGTACTTATTTTTAAGTTAAAATGTTAAAGGATCATGGATCATAAATGACAATTGACTTGATATTATCTTACTTTCAAACCTGTATTTTAACTATATAGTCTAATTAAGTTAATAGGCATTTCAGTGAAAAGCTGTGATAATTTTTTGTTTAGGGTTTTTTAAGCTTCAACTTTCAGAAGTCCAATAAATTTTAATTTAGTATCATGAAGTCAAAATTGAATTTTTAGATCTAACAATTGTATGTATAAATTAATGTCTTATAACAAATAGTTTTAACAGTGATCTTGCAAAATCCGATACTTATAATGGTGGGAAGTGGCAAGAGAGTACAGACATCCTTTGTTTAGTTATGAGTTCTTTCAGTACCAACATATATGACAGAAATCTTCAAGAAATTATTTGTTGAGAATATTTTTGTATAGTCTTCAGAAAGAATGCTGTTGCAGAGGAGATCTGAAGTATACAACACTTCTTTGAGATATTAATTGGAAGTTATGATGAGTAGCACTCCTTGGAGACCTAATCATTAATGAAGTGTTACTAGTAGTCATCTGGTGGATAAGAAGCCAGGGGAGGGAAGATGGGGAAGTCCAGACAGTAGATGGGTCAAGGAAAGCAAAAGACAGCAGTGATAAGGAACAGATCTGGCAAGTAAGTTCAGAAAACGCCAAGGGGCTGGAAAAAAAAAAAAAAACTGAAAGAGTATATTGAGAAAAATGAAAGGGAAGACAAAATGTGTGGCATAGACTTAAGTACCAAAAGGCAGCTAGAGAAGAAACTATATGACTGTGTAGCTTTCAAAATTATCCCTTGATTAAAATAAAAGACAAAAGCTTTGCCTTTAAAAAGGAAGCTCTATTCTTGGATGTCTTGGAAGATGAATTCAAGGCTCACTTACTCAAAACAAGGGCTTGAACAGCTGCATTTTCAATGGCAGACTCAGAGGTGAGTAAAATGTAAGTTGGAGCAATCTTGTTTGCACTGCTTGGACAAATCACCCAACCAAGAGCAGGAAAAAAAAAAAAAAAGGATGGGAAAAAAAAAGGTGTTTATTTTGGCTTACAGACTCAAGGAGAAGCCCCATAATTGCAGGGGAAAATGATGGCACGAGCAGAGGGTACACATCACCCCCTGAACAACATAAGGTGGACAATAGCAACAGGAGAGTATGTCAAGCACTACCAAGGGGGAACTGGCTATAACACCCATAAACCCACCCCCAACAATACACTGCCTCTTGGAGGTGATAATTCTCAAATCTCCATCAACTGGGAGCCTAGCATTCAGAACACCTACATGTATGGGGGACACCTGAATCAAAGCACCATATAGGTTTTCAATAAGTAGTAAATTTATGGCTAAAGTCTCTAGGACTGATTTCTACCTTATTGTGTTTCAGTGTCATCCCTGTTACAGGGATTATGTTCATTTATAAGAAAATGTAACAGGGTCAGCCATCTGGAAGCTACATTAGTGGTTTAAGAAATTACCTGATATCCATCACAAATTTGATAATGAAGTCCAGGATTCCACATTATCAAAGAGAGGGGGCACCTACTGATACAGAAGATTTCGTTTTAATAAAAATCTTTCAATGAGCTGGTTCTTTATAAAATTAGACCTCAGTTAAGCAGAAAAGTTTTAATACTCTCTAAGTTTGGGACTTAGTTACAATTTTTTCTTTCTACTTTTACCACATAAGTCTGTCAACTATTTGTGCAATTAATTTAAATGTCCTTTCACATAAAATAACTTACCTATTGCTTTTAATGTTATGTTTTGAAGTTAAATTGTAGTTGTAAAATAAAAGGGAAGGTTCTGTCTGCATGATAAATTCTTCTAATATGACTTGACTTCACTTCTTTGTCTTATTATTTTATTACACTTCACTCACCACAATCTTATATGTAGCCAAATTATTCTTCTCCCCACTTCTATTCACAGTTTTATTTCCTTTTATATCTTCAACCCAAGAATCATTAGACAATAGTAGTTTTTATGTAAAAAAAAGGGAGGGCACAGGTTAGTATATCTTTTCTATTTCATACAGCACTCTCAAAATTTAATGGGTGGAGAAACACATACAGTTACCTTACCAGTATATGAAAGACAAAAACAAGTAAATTCAACAATGTGTTGAGGTAATCCACCTATCATTCACACCAAATTTTATCTGAGGATTTCTCCTCCAAATATCAAGGTTCACAACAAATACTACACCTTCAGTGACATTTTCACTGTATAATTTATGAACTCACATACCAGAGGTCTCTTTCACCCAGAATTAAATAGGTGATGTACTTCACCTTTTCCTAGTCCTTATTTCGCATTTTACAGTGGATTGAATATGGAATCTGCCCTTCTTTATGGAAAAGACTTTCAGGAGAAAATCTTTCAAACTAGAATTGAAACAGCATATAGAAGCAGCTCACCACTGCTTGCAGTGGCCATTTAATAAAACATAACATGAATAGATGTAGATGTCCTTATGACAACCATTGCTTTGAATAATTAAAAATGTTAATTTTTTTTTAAAAAAACTGACAGATATATAATTATTCATGAATAAATAAGCAGATCATATAGTATATCTTTGTAATTTTCACAGAACTTAATAAGTATATGACATTTAATTAAAACACTTTTTGAAGAACTAGGAGGTAGAATGGTGTATCTTGGATAACTTTCTATCCTTTGTGTTGATATGCTCTAAATACTCAAAATTTAGACACATTGATCACTCCCAACCCAACGTCCAGGAATTTAATTCCAGCATTTGCTAATTTGTCTGATGTAAATATTTTACATCTGTAAATCTTTAAGCTAAAATTCAGTGTTATTGAGTCTAGTGATAAGAATGCCAGAACAGGTTTGAAGACCTAGGATGACACAGTCTTGCTATAACAGTGTCTAACCCACCCAATGAGGACACAGAAAGTACAAAGTTACTGAAAACTTCATACATGAGGTTGATGATGAAATAAAATACTTTACTACATAAAAATGAAGGCAATTCCAAACTTAAGGGAAAATGTCAGAGGGTTTAGGGAATATATTATACAAATTATTTAAAAATTATAAAATGAAGGTCTCACAAAAAGGCAGATTTTTGTAGAACTATACATTATAGTTAATTTGAATTTATTACAAAATAGTATTTATAAATTAATATTTGTGCTTAAAATAACTTGATTTCCCCCTGGGAAGTTATATAATTGATTCTTTTACTTTCTAAAATTTTAAATGACTCATTGCTTTATAAACAAATACCAAAAGAAGGTTTGCTAATTATCCGAGGAAAATTCTGTCTTATGATTCTAGACTTAAATAGTCTCAATGAATAGCACAGCATAATGGCTTTGACCATGACTGTCAAAACGTAGTACTTCCTGTGGGCAATAGCTGTAAGAGATTTTTATCATCCATAATAGCTACGTTTACAACTGTGCATGAACACTAAGGTAATTGTCATGTCTTATGTCTCAATTCATGGACTGGATTCCACTTGATTAAGACTGTGTTGACCTTATCTTTTCACATAACATAGAATGTCATTTAAGATTTGATGCAAAACATATGAGTGGTCTCCTTTTTATCTGGTTCCTTTAGAAGCTGCAGTACAATAGGTAGAGATCATCTAATTTGGACCAGGCAAGCTTGCAACTTCCTTAGGAGAACAGTATTACTTACATTCATGATCATTTAATTTCACATTATATCTTGTCTAGAACTTTGTCATCAGGCTATACTGTTGGGCCAAAGAAACTAAAGAATTAAAAATCTATTACTTATTTTACCAGATTAGGATTATATGAAACAGGATAAAAATCAGAAAGGATATAGTACACAAAGAAATTTCTGCACTAACTACACATATCATAACCACTGTTGTACTATGAAAAGAGAGATTAGCATCCCATTATACTAAATGTGTCTATGATAAATTAGTTTAACTGAATTCTATATCCTGTTATGTTATGTATTGAATGGGGTTTATTAACTCTCAACTATGACAACATGACATTTTACTAGCATCAATTCATGGACCAGAATACTTACTGCCAAGGAAGGAAAGAATTGTTATACTAGTCCCTGACGTAGTTTAACATTATCAAATATGAAGTATAACACCCACTTTCTTCTATAAACAGTTAAGATCAAATCATTAACTGACAAAGTCATATTCACCAAATAGTAACTGCCACCACTCTTTGTTTTACAAAATTCTTTCATTTTTTCATTGCAAAGATATAACTGAAATATCAAAATGATTTTTATAGCAAGCATTTGGAATCTCAATCTGGTAGCTCAAAACTTCTTTGAATCTGAGACAAAAGCAATCATGCATAAAAGCTGTATTGAACTCACTCATAAGCAATGGCTGAGAACAAATAGATGAAAAACTTCTATTCATCTTGTTCACATCTTTATGAAAATTTACTTGAGCCTGGCATGCAGCACATCAGTAGGACAATTGTCTAGCATGTGCATGGCCTTGAGTTCAATTCCAATGCTCCAAAAAATGTTTAATTATAGAGATACTTGACTTACATTAGTATAAATTATTTATCTGGTTTATTCTGCATGCAGGATTAAGAGAAGCAATGTCAAATGAGTTTTCCCAGGGAAACATATGTCTAGTTACATCAACTAGAGAAAGCACCAACGGATCAAACAGTGGATTCTGTCTAAATCCAGCTTGGTAGAGCAAGAAATTTATGAAGGTTACAGGCATGTGGTGATTGAACAACAGCTATAACTCTGAGCAATTCACATGCAATATAGGCCATAGAAAAAACTTCCTAAAGAGACCATGTGAGTGACAAAGAGGCAGCTACATCAACAATGAGCTCTCCTAATTTATTTTTTGTAGGATCTAGAGGGAGGAAAGGACCATTTGTTGGTCATGTAGCTTCATGACCTTCCCCTCTTTAGGACTGAATCTTTCTAGGGCAAACTTCATGAGAGTCTTGTGAGTATGAGCACAGATTTTGATTCAAGATGGTAGTGGTCATAATTATTTTTTGTCCAGAGGAATCTGCTAGCTAATAGACATCTACATATGTAAGAAAAAAATCTTTTCAGATCTTTTAAAAGGAGAAGAGTGGTGGAGAAGAGAGACTGAGCACAGGAACAGTCCTGCTAGGATAACTTCAGATTTCATCTTCATATTGTTACCTACAGGTTTTAAGCTTATAGGGAAGCTAAATTCCTTTATTACATTTACTTCTCAGAAATAGATGACAGAGAAAAACTAACTGTGTTCTGGAAGTGGTAAGAACAGGAGGTAGTAGGGAGAGGCAGGTGATAGTATCAAAATGCAATTATAAGAAAGAAATTGGGTATGGTTCTCTCTTCACAGTAGGATGAGTTAATAATAATTTACCATATTTTTCAAAATAGTTAAAAGGGTGGGTTTCAATATTCCTTATAGAAAGAAATGTTTATGATTAAAATCCTAATAATCCTAATATGGCCATTATACATCACATAGATGTATAAAATATTATGATGCACAGAATCAATATGTACATTTATAAGTCAATAATAATTTCAACAATAGCAATAAATTGTAATATTTAAGCAATATTGGAGTTATACTCCTAATATGCTTTTCAAATATGCCACAATTCGATAGCAGATCTCTCTGGACAAGACATTATCAGCTGGAAGAAGAAACACTTATTCCAATGTACAGTACACAATTACATGAAAATGTCCTTATGTAATATCATACCATGTACAATGAATAAACAATAAAATTTCATGAAGAATAAAGAAGGAGAAGAAAAAGAGGGAGGAAGAAAAAGCAAAAGGATAAACTGGGGTTCATGATGATGGGAAGTTTAAATCTGTATATTAGAAAGAAGGGTAGAAACAAAGTTGAGCCTTCATTAGATTTCACTTAAACAGAAAATAGACATAAATATTCTACACAAAGGTACTGACTTGATTTTTAACATTGTGTATTTTCCTTTAATTGAAAGTGTATTTTTTTTAGTAAACTTCAAACAAACTGGCCACTGCATTTGAAGTAAGTATTGTATGTAAAGTATTTATTATAGAAGAAGTGAATGAAAACAAATATAAATAATTTTCCTGTGAAATCTTGACTCAAACATGAACAGCTTAAAGTTTGGGAACATAAAGATTTTGCTTAATATAAATCCAGCTTATTGAGGAAAGTGAACATTTTCTGCTTTTCACATCAATGTTCATAGAAACAAGAGCATTTGAAGGAAACAAGAGTATTAGACCCTGTGTCTGGTCTTCACCCCTTTCTTTCTCATGAACTGAATGGAGAGACATTGCTTTGGGTGTGTCATAGCAGGGTCTGTCACATGGTTGTAGAATGTTGTCAGTGATAATCTTGGTTTTGGAAACCTTGACAGTTTTCAGAAGTTTTCACTGACAGGTTATCTTAGTATACCAAGCTTCAACTTGTATTTGTCTCATGTTTTTCATGTGATTAGATTGAAGGCTATGGCACATTTAAAAGGGAGACTAGATTCTTGTCACACCTGCATGATTTCAAATGGTGTCAGCCTTGACTGGTCAGCTCAAATAGCATCTGATACCAATTCCTCCTTTCATATTTTTTGAAGGCTGCTATTTATGAAAGCTATAGTGAAAAGTGATAAAGAGTCATTTGTTAAAAAAATAAAAATATAGGGCTGGAGAGATGGCTTAGCGGTTAAGCGCTTGCCTGTGAAGCTTAAGGACCCCGGTTTGAGGTTCAGTTCCCCAGGTCCCACGTTAGCCAGATGCACAAGGGGGAGCATGCATCTGGAGTTCGTTTGCAGAGGCTGGAAGCCCTGGCGCGCCCATTCTCTCTCTCTCTCTCTATCTGTCTTTCTCTCTGTGTTTGTTGCTCTCAAATAAATAAATTAAAAATCAAAAAAAATAAAAATATAAAAATATAAAGCTGGGCATGGTGGTACATGCCTTTAATCCCAGCACTTGGGAGGCAGAGGTAGAAGGATCACTGTGAGTTTGAGGCCACCTTGAGACTACACAGTGAATTTCAGATCAGTCTGAGCTAGAGTGAGACCCTAAAACACCAAAATAAATAAATAAATAAAATAAAATAAATAAAATACAATAAAAATAAATTTAATAAATAAAAATATTATTTAGAAATTTGTCAGAATTTAATATAAAATGAGGCTAAATTGATTATCATAAAAATAGAATTAAACTCACTTCATGAAAATAGATTCTTATATTTTGCAGTATTTTCAAGTTTATGGTTTTTTAGTGGGTGAATTGTTTCATTAATGTATTACAAATGTTCGAATAATGCTTACAAATTGAATATATAATAACACCTATTCTATGTAAACTTAATTACTCTGAATTTACATGCATATCTTGAAATTTTTCACAATAATTTTCTGTTATTTATGGGACAAAATCTGAAAAAAACAAGGCATTATACATCAAAATATCTTTACTAGCTAGAGAATCATATCCTTGAATTCTTTACATAAACTGACATGACTGTCCAAAGGAAACAACTGAGAAACAGATGAATTTTAGAAGTCAAAGAGAATAATGAAATACCTGAGAAGCTTCTGTAAACAAAAAGATCATCAAAATAAGATGCATGACTTCAATAGTCAGTTATATTTTCTGTCATTCTTCCACAGAAACTTAGTTACCAACATCAAGAAGTTTAGAGTAAATATTCATTTCCAGATTCTTTAGTTACTTAAGTATTTTGAATTCTCATTAGACACAGGTATGTCTGACAACCTCATCCCTCTGTTTTTGTTTAACTATGAGGTGACTGATTTTAGAGGCTCTTTCTTCTAACAACATGAACTTTGGGATTGGACATTTATCTTCATACTACCATTAACTTTTCTTTTCTTATGCTACCTCAAACCTGCCTTAGAGAATTTCTTTCAGCCTAGCCCACAAATTCATCCAATATCCTATATATTTAACTCACATATTGTTGGATAAACATCTGAATCAAGTGAGCAACTGCTATTGTTCCCAGGTAGTACAACAAATGACAGCAAAGAATAACTAACACCAGAGTGAGATATGCCACAATAAACCCATAAGGACATGAATATTGCCTTCAATCTCTGCCCACTCTTTTCCTTCTATAAGTATACAATTTGGATTAAAAAAAATAACTTACTTCAAAAATTATTCCCTGTTATTAGTGACTTTTGTGACAGTTTCTGTTTTGGAAAATAAAGTTAAGCTTATTTAGTTACCCACTAATATTTAGGGAGTCAATTCTCTATGCTATCACTTGCTCTCTGTCTTCTTTAAATACAAGATTATAGAAGTAAATATTATTTTTTTAAAAAAGTGAATATTATTAGTATATAGAAAACTTAGTTTTCTTCACCCTTTTCCCATCACTGAAATTTTATTTAGCCCTTAGGCAAATTTCCACTTTTATATAATCTAATTTAATTTCTTTACATTTTACTTGCCCTACCTGACCTGCCTTAAACAGACTTTGAATTTTATGAAGCAAAGTGAATAATGCAGTGCTCAAATGTTTTAAATAAATTAGGATAATGTTGGATTTTTACTATGCACAATTCTTTTATATTAGAGTTGATTTTTAATACTCATAACAAATATGATTGCAGCACTTGTTATAAATGCATACTATTTTGTAACTCTTTTACAATATGACTATTATAATCAATATATATTTGAATATAATGTAAATATTTTTATTCTTTCTTTTTAGTTGTGTATACAGTGCACACAGTCATGAGGGTACCAATGCTAGTCTCCTCTCTGTTCTGCCCCCTCCACAAGGACCCTCCTCATTGGAGAATATGGATCGTGCATTGTGGGGTTAGCCATCAGTTATGGGTAAGAAGCAATGTCTCTGTGCATAATGACCCAACATGTGGCTCTAACATTCTTTCCACCCCCTCTTCCGCAAATTTCTCTGAACCATGTTGGGTCCATTTTAGGTCTGCTTCAGTGATGAGGTCTTGTGATCCCCTGTGTCTCTGGATATTTGGTTTGGTAGGAATTGAGTGTTCTCTGTGCCTATCTCCTTCATCCTTGTCCTGGTACCAGGTTCACCAAGAAATCAGTACTCTTGCTCTTTTCCCCAATTATTCTTAATTTCAGCAGGGGCCCTATTGAGGTGTGATGGACTGGTTCTCACCTTAGAATCTGCATCCAACTGAAAAAGAGAAGCAAATTCTCCCACAGAGTGAAATTAGTGCCAAATAAATATTGTAACCTTTGTTTTTTGAGAGAGAATTTAATAGGTGTAGGCCTTCATGTAGCCCATGATTGGTGGGAGCTTGATAATCAAAAGTGGGCTCATTTTTGGATATGGTTCTGACTTAATTCCTAGCTCCCGCTATGGATTCTGTTCCACTGAGCAGATCAGCTAGCCAAATCAAGAGTACCTGGTGTCCTACCATGACTATGAACCATTATTGCACTATTGAGCATTATTGCATTATTGAGCATCATGTCAGGTTGTTTGCTGCTGAGTAGCTTAGATGATGAGTTGCTTGGAGAGATATTGGTCATTTTCCCCCAGTCACTCAGGTAGCACCTTCTGGCACTAGGCAAGCTGTCTAGGGAATGAGTCATCTTTAGATTCCAGCCAGGTCACTCCATGTTATGTACCAACAGCATATGATGTCTTTAGCAGTAGGGTCTTACCACTAACCTTTGGTGGGTCATCAAGTGCTCTGACAGAAATTTAAAATTTTAAAGGAGAAAATGTTTATTATTGAAAATAACATAAAATGAATCCATTGCACATTAAAATAAAAATATACAAGTAATCAAGGAGAAAAGTGAAATTCTGAAGTTTATAAACCACAAAGTGATATATAATAGTATTTTTTAAATTTATGCATCAGGGATAGAGCTTGGCAGTTACAGAACTTAGCTGTGAAGTCGAAAACCCCAGTATCACTTCCCAAATACTCACATAAGCCAGATGCACAATGTGGTGCATGTGTCTGGAGCTCATTTGTAGTGTCTGGGGGCCTTGGTGTGCCCATTCGCCCTCTCTTTCTCTCTCTAACAATAAACAAATAAATAAAATATTTAATAAATTTATTTAATCAATTCATTGTTTCAAGTTTTTTTAAACAATACTTGAAGTAGTCATTGAACTGAAATTGAGAAAAGTATTTCTATAAAAATATGTTCCGTTTAAATCTATCATTGAAATCTGCAGAAATTGCAGTTATTGATAATATAAATTTTGCATAATATCTTGCACACTGTTGAAGCTATTGAGTCAAAATGCTGTGAAGGGCTGCTCATCATCTGATATGACTTATTAAATATTATAAAAAATAATGCTAAAGGAAAATATAAAAAGGAATAGAACCTAGGTAAGTATTCTAATCACTTCATGCAACACATTACAAAAATGAAAAATGATATAGTCAATAATTTATGTGATAGATCCAGTCATAGTGGGGCAGTCCTAAGCCAATGTTTTGGAGGCAGAGACAAGAGGACTGTAACAATTTCATGGTCAGCCTGCGATCCAATCCATAAGAATCTACCTCAAAAATATAAAATAATGAGGGCTGGAGAGATGGCTTAGTGGTTAAGCACTTGCCTGTGAAGCCTAAGGACCCCGGTTCGAGGCTCGGTTCCTCAGGTCCCACATTAGCCAGATGCACAAGGGGGCGCATGTGTCTGGAGTGCCTTTGCAGAGGCTGGAAGCCCTGGCGCGCCCATTCTCTCTCTCTCTCTCCCTCTATCTGTCTTTCTCTCTGTGTCTGTCACTCTCAAATAAATAAATAAATTAATTAAAAAATATATATATAAAATAATGAGACTACAGAATGAATTCCAGATCATCATGAGCTAGAGTGAGACCATACCTTGAAAAAACAACATATATATATGTGTGTGTGTGTGTGTGTGTGTGTGTATAAAATGAAGTAGGAGGTAATTTATTAAATATGCTTTTTAAAACTCATGCAGAAATATATACTCATTATGCAAACAATACAAACATATTGATAAGCTAATTAGTAGAACTGGAGATAAATTTCTTACAGAGCAAGGAAAGAAATAGAGACAATCTGAATTATTATAACTAGATGGTTACTGAGAGCCTGTAAATAAGAACATTTGAGAGATAAGCAGGAAAATGTAGACATAAGCCCCTGGAGAGGGCTGGACAACCTATGATAGGCAAACAAAAATCCCCTGTGAAGAGCAAGCTTTGCATGGATACCTAGTATATGAATGTACACATCCAACAAAATACATTAGTCAGCAGGAGATTGATTTAAGCATGAAAAAATCAAATAATCAGAGGTTTAATGTCAAATATAATCACTGTTCATTCAAGATTGTGGTAGTGTGGGCTAGCATTCCCTTGTCTGCATATCACAATAGGGCTTCACTGAATTCCCTCGACTAGTCAAATATTATAGCTAATTCCCTGTGTCTTATGGCTCCAAATTAACCAATGGCAAACTTACATTCACTGCTAAGCCTGTAAGTGTTGCTTGTGTGTATTAACCCCATCTTTTTTATTGATTTTTTTTATTAATTAGATTTGTACTTAGTTAATACAGTCAGTTGGTACCATTGTTAGCCTTGTCCATGTCCTCCCCACCCCTGGCCCCTCCTTGTTGAGATATATGGGTCATGCAATGTGGAGTTAGTTATGGGTAGGAAGAAATGTCTCTGCATATCATTACCCAACCAGTAGCTCTGGCAATCTTTCCACCCCCTCTTCCATAAAATTTCCCTGAGCCATGTTGGGTTCATTTTAGGTCTATCTCAGTGATGAGGTCTTGGGAGCCTCTGTGTCTCTGGATATCTGATTTGGTAGGAGTTGATTTTTCTCTGTGTTGATCTCCTTCAACCTTGTGCTGGTACCAGGTTCACCAAGAAAACAACACCCTGGCTTGTTTTGCCTATTTTTCTTAGTTTCAGCTGGGGCCCTTTTGGGATATAATGGGTGGTCCCTTCCTCAGGATCTTTGTCTATCTGAAAAAGAGAAGCAGATTCTCCAACAAACAGTAAAGTAGCAGCAGATAAGTTAGATAAGTTATCCCACTGGATAACCCTTATTTTTTATAGATAATCTAATAGGTGTAGGCCCTCTTATAGCCCACGATTGGTGGTAGCTTGATAATGGAGAGCAGGCTAATTATTGGATATGGTTCTGATTTGTTTCCCAGCTCTAGCTGTGGGTTTCATTCCAATGAGCAGATCAGTTAGCCAAATCATACCAAAACATATGGGACACAATGAAGGCAGTCTTCAGAGGAAAATTCATAGTACTAAATGCCTTTATAACAAAGACAGAGAGATCCCAAATCAGTAACTTAACCATCCACCTGAAGGCAGTGGCAAAACAAGAAGTATCCAACCCAAAAAGCTCCAGATGGAAAGAAATAATTAGGATCAAAGCAGAAATTAATGAATTGGAAACTAAAAAAAAAAAAAACAAAAAAACAAAAAAACAAGAAAATTGACAAAACAAAGAGCTGGTTCTTTGGAAAAAAATAAACAAGATTGACAAACCCCTGGCCAATTTGATCAAGCAATATATATATATATATATATATATATATATATATATATATATATATATATATATATATATATACATATAGCTTCAAATTAACAAAATTAATTTGAAATGAACAAGGATAGATCACAACAGACATAAGTGAAATTGGGAGAATCATCAGGACTTATTTCAAAAACCTCTACTCCACAAAACTGGATAATATGGAGGAAATGGATAAATTCTTGGACACATACCATCTACCAAAGCTAAACTCAGAGCAGATTAATCTCCTAAACAAAACTGTCACATTCATCAAGATTAAAAAGGTAATCATGCCAGGCATGGTGGTGCACACCTTTAATCCCAGCACTCGGGAAGCAGAGTTAGGAGGAGCACCATGAGTTCGAGTCTACCCTAAGACTAAATAGAGAATTCTAGGTCAGTCTCAGCTAAAGTGAAACCCTATCTTGAAAATCCAAAAATTGGTGGGGAACCAACTGCTCTTGATTTGGCTAACTGATCCCCTCAGTGGTACAAGACCCATAGCTGGAGCTGGGAAACAAGTCAGAACCATATCCAAACATAAGCCCTCTCTCCAATATCAAGCTACCATCAATCATGGGGTACAAGAGGGCCTACACCTATTAAACTCTCTATCAAAAAAGTAAGTGTTATCTCAATTTTCTGGATGCTAACTTATTCTCTGTTGGAGAATCTGCTTCTCCTTTTTTCAGATAGATGCAGATCCTAAGGAGAGAGCTGCCCCATCATACCTCAAAAGGGGCCCGAATGAAACTAAGGACAACTGGTGAAACAAGCAAGGGTGCTGTTTTCCTGATGAACCGGATACCAGCACAAGGGGGAAGGAGACCAACACAGAGAAAAATCAACTCCTACCAAATCAGAGAGCCAGAGCCTCAGAGGCCCCCAACACCTCAGCACTGAAGCAGACCAAAAATGAACCCAACATGGCTCAGGGAAATTTTGCGGAAGAGGGGGTGGAAAGAATGTCAGAGTCACATGTTGGGTCATGATATGCAGACATATTTATCGTACCAATAACTGTGGGCTAACTCCACAATGCACGACCCATTTACATCAACAAGGAGGGGCCATTAGGAGGGGGTAGGTCATGGATGAGCCTAAACAATGGTACCAAACTGCCTGTATTTGCTGAAAATAAAACTAATAAATTTTAAAAAATGAGAAAAAAAAGTAATCAAAAACCTCCCCCAAAACAAGAGTCCAGGACCAGATAGCTTCTCAGCTGAATTCTATCAAACCTTCATGAGAGAACTCAAACCAATCTTTCTCGAAATGTGCTACACAATTGGAGAATGGGGACTGCAACCCACGTCCTTCTATGAAGCTAGTGTCACCCTAATTCCAAAACCTGGTAGAGGTGACCATCTTTTGTTTTGATGGTAAATCAATATCCATTGGCTTTAAATTCAACAGTCAGTGTAATTTATCCAAAAGAAATCTACCATCAAAGAAGCACAGACGTTGAATATTTTGACACTTAGTATTCATGCTACAAAACAGTATATATCTGACTGCTTGATAATATACTTGTGGTACAGATTAATATTAATTGACTTTTGCTAAGCAAACAGGTTTTTAAACATGAAGGACCACAAGGAAAGCTTCTGAATTACCTCATATGTTCACCCACTTGGGAGCAACTGAATTATCTATGATATCCACCCCACCACAATATTAATGGAGGATTTGTGTGTACTCTGAAATGTCTGGAATGTGCATTAACTTGAGTTATATGATAAAGCAGTACCCAGTTTCAAACTAAATTTTAAACAGTATAAACCAAATGGCATTACTATATCTAAACCAGTTTGTGATATGGGGAGACTAAATTATGTACTCTGGGTCACTGAGGATTTTCTATTAACTAACCTAATTGGTACCTGGAGTGTTACTATTCCATGTTAACTAAGGTGAACTATGAATATAATTTAGAAGCCAGAAGAAAAAAGTTTTATTGGTTTCTTCATAACAATTTTTGAGAAAATATTTTACCTTTTTCCTAAAACAAAGACTTTAGATATATTTGACAGCCAGCCTAGACTTTTCCTAAAGAAGTAATTATTTTAAAAAGTACAAATTGTCAAAAATTTTTTTCTGAAATTTTATAGAATTGGCCAGAACTGTGCTTTGCAATTGAGTCAGTTATAGTATGAGAATTTCCAAAACAAAGTAATACATTACAGGGGCAAGTATGATTGTTTAGTGGTTAAAAGTACTTACTCACAAAACCTTATGGCCTGGGTTCAATCCCCCAGTACTCACATACAGAAGCACAAAGCGATGCATGCATCATTTTGCATTGGCAAGAGGCCCTGGATCATCTGCACTTACTTTCTCTCATTTGCTCTTTCTTCTTATAACTAAAAATATTTTTTAAAAATATATATTGCAATCTTATTAGAAGGATCTGAGTTCCAAAGTAAGTCTTTTTATGAAATATGTCCTTAAGTTTCAGTGGTTGTGGCTCACTTTTACTGATTCAACAGGTAAATAATCCATCAAGAAACTGTAAGTGCTAAGAACAAACAGCACCCTATGGAAGATGATGTCTTAGTCAATCTTGGTTTTGTCAAGTATTGGCTCATGCGAAATCTTCTTACTCCCTCTAAAACAAACACACACACACACACACACACACACACACACACACACGAAAAGCTAAGTGTGTTCCTGCTTCATATGGTCAACAATCTTTAGTTGAGACAATAAAATCATTATACCATTTCTATATTATTAATACTATTTAGATTTATTAAGCCAATATAACTGCTTAACTGGTTGTTATAGATTTCATTTACAGGTAATTCATTCCAAAAATAATTAGTTCATGATTAGTTTTGAAACAAAATGCTGTTATGAGTAGAGGAGGTTAGCTGTTGAATTTCCTAGACCAAATTTTTCTAAGTGAAAAATACAGATTATGTGTTCATAGTACATCATAGTTACATTAACTAGCCACAGATCTGGTTCTCTGACTTTGAATGCAGATCTGTGCTTTTAACAAGAAAGCAATGTTTAATTTCAAGCGAACCAGGCAGAAACAATCTGCAGCACTTTCTGCTACTGCACTTAAAACTGAAGAGGAATGGGGCAACCACAGAGTAGTGAGAGAATCGTGTGTGTGTGTGTGTGTGTGTGTGTGTGTGTGTGTTTTAGAGGGAGTAAGAAGATTTCGCATGATGTTGGGCCTTGAAAGGCCTGGACACAAGGCCTAGTGGAACTTCCTGAGCCTAGCTAAAGTTTGGCCATCTGCCTCTGGCAAGCTATGACTCAGCAAGACGCTTAATGGCCTCTGGCCTGTTACTTCCACATAGGAGTTGGAATTCCTGCAAGCACACGCTTAGAACCAATCATTTCAAAAGTCACAGTATACTAATTGCCCTTACCTCTCCCCCCATCCTAGAATCCCCACCTTTGCTCTCACCACTATATAGGCAACTGCCTGTAACAATAAAGTGAGTTCCTGCTTCGACAAAACTCCTGGGTTGGTGGTGTGTTCCTGGCCATCGACACTCATCCTCCTCCTCAACCCCTTGGGAGGAACCAGCGGGCCTGGTCCTTCCTCAGCACTACTTGCTGGGGGAGCCCGGCATAACCCTTATTTAAAAAATATCTGTCTAGGTTTAATGAAATGGGTTAGCAGTCAAGGCATTTGCCTGAGAAGCCTAAGGACCCAAGTCAACTTCTCAGGACCCAGGTGAGCCAGATGCACAAAGGGGTACATTCATCTGGAGTTCATTTTCAGTGGCTAAAGATCCTGGAGTTCCTGTTCTCACTTTCTCTCTATCTCCCTCTTTCTTTCTGTCTCTCAAATAAATAAATGTTTAAAAATATTAAGAAGATTGTGAACTTGAAAAAAAAAATCTGTCTAGGGCTGCAGAGATAACTTAACATTTAATGTACTTCTCTGTAAAGCCAAAGTACCCAGGTTTGATTCTGCTGTACTCATGGAAAACTAGATGCACAAGTGGTTATATCAAAAAGAATCTCCAGCCCCCATCAATTTTAATTTTTCTCCTTTATGGTGGCCATCATACTCTGCCTTCACTTTCATTCTCTTTAATTTTAGTGACTTTCCAATAATTCTTACCCCTTTATAGTAATTAGTCATCTTATGAACAGTAAATGATGACTAACTGCAAGATCTTAATGTCTTTTATCATCTACAGATAAACTGAATATACAAAATACCATTATGGGTCGTTGCTGGCACTGTTAAAATTCCTACAACTTAAAACAAAATAAAATACTTTCCTTTAAACTTATCATTTGTTTAGATTTTATAAATAGTATCTCCTTGTTTAACTTTCTCCTCTTACTCTTCACATGAATAGTTGTGATTTCTGTTTTACTGCTTTTCATTAGATGCTGGCATTTTTACAAAATCCTGGGTGCTTGTGACTTTCTTTTAGTACATACAGTTATAGTGATCTCTATATAATTGTACACTGCACTAGTACTTGGTTACTGAAAACATTCCCCCATAACTCAGAGCAGATTCCTTGTTCAAGTGCTTCCTGAATATACCCTCTTCTAGCTCAGTATGTGAATGCACCCAGTTGGTTTGTTTTCTCTCCCTTTACATTATATAACTGGCTGGATTATACTTTCTGTTGCATACTTAGCAAACTATTTCCCTAACAGATCTGTTAAGTCCCAGTATTGTTATTGGATTCAGAACTACATAATTCCCAAAAGGGTGGTGGCTCTTGCCACTATCCTTAAGTTCTCTGTTCCATATTAATTCTGACCCCCTTTACCCTGTCTTTTAAATTTTCATACCAATGTTATTTCAAAAGTAACCCTTCTCAAAAACAAATATTGAGCTGGAGAGATGGCATAGAAGGTAAAGTCACTTGCCTACAAAACCAAACAACCAAAGTTCACTTCCCCTGTACCCATGTAAAGCCAGATACACAAAGTGACACATGCATCTGCAGTTTGTAGTGGCTAAAGGCCCTGGAATGCCCATTCTCTCTGTCTCTCTATGCTTGCAAATAAAGAAAAATATTTTAAAATAGAATTATTTTGAAACTCCTTAAATATTTTTAAATATTTTATTTATTTATTTGAGAGAGAGAGAGGCAAGTGGAGAGAGAGAATGGGCACACTAGGCCCTCTAGCCATTGCAGACAAATTCCAGATACATGTGCTAGCTTGTGCATTTGGCTTATATGGGTAAGAATCAAACCTGGATCCTTAGATTTAGCAGGCAAGCACCTTAACTGAAACCATCTTCCAGCTAAAAAGAAAATAAAATACAATTATTGTTTATGATTATAAATTATTTGTTTCTCACATAATAATCACTGGATGGATTGTCTTCCAAAATTTGGCTTCTTTCATCATCAGTGACTGAATCATAGATGTTTCAGTAACACCAGCTGACATTTGTTCTACTAACCTCCTTGTAAGCACGTAGGCATACAATATATTTCATACTTCTACTGTATCATCGAAATGTTTCTTGTCTCTTATGCCTCTTTGATATTTTTTCTAGCTGTTGTGGTGACAGTTACACATATGGTCTCCCTCACTCCACAACCTTAATTGCATCATAGCAATTATGCCCCTGGTTCTCTCGATGCCTCCAGACTTCCATTGCTTATAGAAAATTGGGTGGTTATTCACTGAACAAACATAGATAAAAGTGTTGGATTAATCTCTCACCATCTTAACTTACTATACTTATTGATGGTCAATTATTAGGGAACATACTTTTGTATCTCTGAGATATTGTGAGAAATGAATCTTTCTGTCCTACATCAGAAAACTGTGAGAAAAGCTTATAGTCATGTCACTATTTTTTTTTTTTATCACCATGGCTTCTACCTTATTCCAGTGGACTAGCTCTGTCCCACAAGGATGATATAAGCTTTCAAGACATTATCTCAGGTTTCACTTTGATTAATCCACATTAAAACTTTGTTGCATACATCAGCATTCACACATCAACATCCTTTGCAGCAGATCCTTTCTGAACACAATTCACATAAGAAGCCCCATGCCCACCCACAGTACACTCAGTGAGCCTCCCTTGACCTCTTTTACAATGGCTATTTACAAGCATTTTGAGAGTGCCCACTGGAGAGGCAGTGTACATATCCCTGGATGAGATCAGGTAAGAGCTAAGGAAGGAAGGGGCCTGAATAATAGCTGATTCTGGCTAAAGCAAGTGGGAGGAGGTGGGGTCAGGGTAGGTGAAGTCAATCAAGGACAGGTAGAGGCAGAAGACATGAGTTAATGTTATGAGTCTAATATGGTAAGCCAGCATCAGACAGGGGAGCCTATTAGTCCAAATCATTGTTTATATTGTAGTTAAATTTTTCTTACTTGGTGATGAAGAACATGTAGGCTGCCAGAATTAACTATACATTTTGGAGGTCAATAATGGTGCTGTAGGAGAAACTTTCAGGGACCTGTGAGGAGTTCTATGAGTCTCTCAGCTTTGTCATCTGCTAGGATAAGTCAAGGTGCTATTGACCAAGTGGCCCTCCCACTTTTGGGAAGCCTGTCGGACTGATTTTCCTCCAATGTGACACTCCTGTTTCAGATACACTGGCTTGGAAGTCATTTCTGTGTCTCCATATCCTTTCTGATCAAGAAGTCAGGTAACTTACCAGAGGCTGGAAGTTCAAGTGTTCCATCATCTCCTGTGGCCTTTTTTTTTTTAAAGTTATTTTATTAAATATCTTCAAGGTTTCATTATAACAAAGCTATTAAGTGTCTAACAACATTAAGAACAAACACTATTTTTTAAAAATTATTTCTATGTCATCATGCAAAAATTCTGCATCACATGCCTTCCATTTCCTGTTTAAAAGGTGATTTTTTTTTTAAATAGTCTATTGTCTATAGATGGTGACATTAGCCCCACTTCTTAGCATTTTTACTCCTGTGGCCTTTTGACCAGGGAACAGGATCTGAGATATTAGTTTGTTTTTTGTTTTTTTTTTCTAACTCCAATGTTTCCAATTGATTTTGGCTTCTACATGTGGTCACTAATCACTCAGAGAGACTACATATCTGATTAGCAAAACAGATTAGTAAAAAGGGTGTAGAACATATCTGGTTAGCAAAGCAGATCTGGTTAGAGAATAACACAATAGTTTAAAATCATTCTGATTAATATTTAAGTTTAGTTTTCAGGTGACAGTGTAAGCTCTATCTGGGACATAAACAAGTATACACATTCTATCTTTTAAGTATCTGTCAGCTATAAGTATAGGCAGGATATTTTAGTAGACTCCAAAATAATATTTTATCAATAACTTTAAGTCAATTGCTTTAATCTAGAAATTGCATACCAGGAAAAAGGCAAGGCAGAATGAAAATGTAGCATCTGTGATTGAAAAAAACTTTGGTTAATCTGTATCTCAATGCAAGTACCAATTACCCCCCAAACTGGCAGTACAATAGCAATTTAAGATTATATTTTAGGGCAGGAACATGTATTAAGTATCCATATTTCTATGAGAAATAAACTTAAGATATCAGAAATGAGGCAATTAATAAAGAAAAACTTTGACGGAGACTGATTATACATAGCTTGAGAATAAAATAAAACTTGGCCATTGTTGACTTAGCAAGCCTGATTTTAACATACATTAGAGATAATATAACAGACACAAACTAATTTCTTGTTTTTTTTTTAAATTTTTTATTTATTTATTTGAGAGCGACAGACACAGAGAGAAAGACAGATAGAGAGAGAGAGAGAATGGGCGTGTCAGGGCTTCCAGCCTCTGCAAACGAACTCCAGACGTGTGTGCCCCCTTGTGCATCTGGCTAAGGTGGGACCTGGGGAACCGAGCCTCGAACAGGGGTCCTTAGGCTTCACAGGCAAGCGCTTAACCTCTACGCCATCTCTCCAGCCCACAAACTAATTTCTTAAATAAGTACCTTCCCCATTGAACAATTTTAAGGCTTAACTAAAGAAATTTTTATTGACTGTTATATGAAGCTTAGAAAAACTATATTAACATTGTTTGTATACAGTGGATTTTTTTAAGACATGGGGAGCTTTTTTCAGTTTTTCTAAGAACAAAAATAACAGTAAGTCATTTTTTTTAATGACTTAGATTATAACCTCAGTGATAATCATCTAGCAAAATCACCATGAACAAAATAAGAACCATCTTAAAATTACAGAGTTTTTATGCTTGTTGACAACTAAACATCATGGACTTTGTATAAACCAAATTACAGTATTCTGATATCTGGAAAAGTCTGCTATTAACAAAAAAAATTGGGTTTACATATTTAAGGCACATGAGGCTACAGAGAGTAAGCTAGGAACAAAAAATATGCTGACAGAATTTAAAATAAAAAAGAAATCCATATTCTGTAGTAACATTTTTGGCTTAAATATGAAGACATGAACATATTTATGATTTTTAAGTTTATCAGAACTGGGATACATTTATATACATATATTTTTGAGAAGATATAGCATTCTAAAAAGCTAAATAAAATGTCCATCCAGTCTATAAGTCAGGTTTTGAAATTAACTTATCTATATTTAACATACCCAAAGAACAGAGGATCTGTATTAAACTGTCATGATCTAATAAAAAAAGAGACAAAAACTAATCGTAATTATCTAAAAATCCCAATATCTGCTGTAGTAGTCAGCATGATAACACTGAGTTATTTTATTGAATAAATTATATTTTTATTTTGGCATGATGTTCTAAAGAGCTAAAGCACAGTTTGGATCTATTCAAAAATTATTTGTGTTGAAATTTAGTAAATAAAATAATAATATTTGGCTAAAATACATATACTGACATTTTTGAACATGGCATGCATGATGTAAAAGAAGATCATTTATAAAGATATTCAACATCAGAAAGTAGCCATCTTCCAGCTAACTTCCAGCTACTCCCAGAAAGTAGACGAGGAATAACTCTACTCAGAAAGTAAGAAAACTGAAGCTACACGGAAACCAGAGAATGAGAAGATGGGGCTGCAACAAATTTAAAGATGAAAGGACATAGGCTATGCTGAAGTTAATGGGGTGAAAGGACAGAGGGTACACTGAAACCAGAGAGGGGAGATGACAGGGGAAAAATTGAAGCCAGAGGGGAAGAATACAGGTGATACACAGAAACCAGAGATTGGAGAGGACAGGGAGTAAGAGGACAGGGACTGCACTGAAGGCCATAAAGCTAAACCTCAACAACTCTAACTTCATTTGTAGAGATTTAGAAGTCGGTCTGGAAGCCTAGGAGTCAGAATTGCAAGCATGAATTCCAGTGTGCAATGAAAAAAACACAAATTTAAGAGGAAAAAATCATGCCCCAAATCAATTATACATTCTTAAGAACGAAGACAAAATTGATTGGGCTTATTGAACCATGGAAGAGAGCCAGTGTGCCAAGGATCAAGACACTGAGGAAGAACAAGATTAAGACAAGCCTAAGTCAAAATGAAGTTGTTTTCAAAAGATGACAGCTATCAAAGCCCCTTGGAAAAAGAAGAGATAGGAAATAGGTGTTGTTATTTCTTTAGTCGCTCAGTGTATGCTGACAAAGTTTGTTGCTCCCAATATTTGTAAGTGACTTATCTCACAGGCTCTGAGAAGAACAAATAAAGCCAGATCCTTGAAAATTAATGTTTAAAGAATAGATATTTAAGACCTTTAATTTTTTTCATGTTTGAGTGAATATGTATCATCTAATTTCCTAAAAATATACATCTTCCAAACAAATAGCAGAGACATTGCTCTGAAAGTGCAATATTTTTAAGTCTCAGATTTCTAAAATACAATATGCAAGTAAGGAATAGACAATGCAAATTAGAAAGTAAAGTCAAAGAGAAGTGTTTTAACCAAGGGACTATCATTTACCCATGAATGCCAGTATTGATGTACTGAATAGTATATTTTATACATTTTCTTGGAGCAAATTGCAATGGGACAGTATCATTTGGCTAGAACAGTCATGCATAAGATGCATGTTAATAAATATAAAAATGGAATTAGTTTTTTTTTTTCTTTAAAATTCAGTTCTGGTCTAGGGAGAGAGCTCAGTGGTTAAAGGTGCTTGCATGCAAAGCCTGTCACACAGAGTTTGATTCCATAGAACCCACATAAAGTCAAATGTACGAACTGGTGCATGTAACTGGGGTTCCCTTGACTGGCAAGAGACTATAGCATGCCCATATTCTCCATCCTCTCTATCTCCCTCCCTCCTTACAAATAAAATATTTTTAAATGTTGATCTAGATCAAGTTTGAATTATATAAAGACTGAAATTTTTGTGACTATCTAAATAAAATTTAATATAACATATGTATTAGTTTCCTACTAATATTACTAGGTAAGATTTTGATAAGGTCCATAGATGGCAATATGGACTATCTTATATCTTTGTTGGTGTTTTTTTTTTTTTCTGACATATGTATCCTTCTATTTTGTTCTGGATATCCACATACTTCTATCTCCAAGTAATGTCCCTGCCTCAGCTTTTCAATTTGGGGATGTTATTCACCACTGTGCCCACCAGAATGCTAACATACATGAGGTTTCTTTATGACCCAACAAATGTACCCTCTCTGATTTTAAAATGAACTATCCTACATGCAAAATGTATTCACCAAATTACACAAAGCCCCTTATAGCATGTACTCATACTCAGTGTCTCATCTGAAACTTAACAGCTCATAAGAACCGAACTTCATAATCTAAATCACCCAGTTATTATTGATGGATGAAGCTCTGGTATTATCTGTTTGGGGTTATAGATTTTTCAAAACTAGGACAAAAGTTGTTTCTTCTCAAGATACAGTGGTGAAAAGGCACACTAAAAACATTTACAGATACCCTACTCCCCCCCCCAAAAAAAAAAAGAAAGGAAGGAAGGAAGGAAGGAAGGAAGGAAGGAAGGAAGGAAGGAAGGAAGGAAGGAAGGAAGGAAGAAAGGACAGAGTCAACTGTCTCCAAAATAAACAAACAAACAAATAAATAAATAAATAACTCTTACCAGGGAAGCAGGAATAAATTAAAAGTCTGTAACATATCTCTACTACTTGCTATTAACAGCAAGAATAAATCAACTTGTACTATCAACACTTTACTTAGAAACCTGTAAAGTTACAACTTGACTAGTATTTCTGCTACTAGAAACAAAGGACATCATTTCATTCCATCTCAAATAACATGTTTCTCATTTCTTTTTGAGCACTTTTTTTTAAGTCACCAATAATATTCACATTTCTATCAACAGCTTATTTATAATTATATCACAATATAATTTTCTCTACTGCGTTGGAGCTAGGAGGGACACTGAGGCACCAAGCACTGAAGCAGCCCAAACTCTGGCTGGGAAAACTGGGACCCGGAAGCAGTCTGTGCTCCCCTGCCACAGGACAATGGTGGCCAGCAGGCATGGCAGACAGGTACTGCATCACTCACTTAATTCTGGATTCCTATTAATAGTACCTTTAATACCCAGTTTTTTCAAGATAACCTAGGGCTTTCTATCATGTGCATGATAATTCCTCCAGCCTCTCGATTCATTTCAATTTCAAAGTCACTTTGGCTTTTACAATATTTGGTAGAATATCACCTCATTTCATGTTAGAAAGACAGCTTTAGTTACCTTTTGCTATATAAAATAGAATGTTCCTAGTTTCCAGGGATCATAGGTTAAAATCTTCTCATGTCATGGTTTCTCCTATCATAACATGTTAATAAGGAGAAAAAATTATTATTGCAAAAAATCAAAACTATTGACAGACTGACATCTTTAGCATGATGAAATAAATATAACAACTTTGAATAAAATGGAAATGGAAATGAATGTCATCAATTAAGATGCATCTGTAAAACACACAGCTAGAAGAGAGGGAATGGTTTCTCAGGCAATGTGCATGCAGTTCAAAAGTTATAAGCTAAGTTCAGATCCCAAGCATCCACATAAAGTGCTGTTCATTACAGCATTGCCTTTAATCCCACTCCTGGAAATGTAGAGATGGAATTCTCTTCTAACCAAGCCAGTGAGCTTGATGTTCATTCAGAGATCGTGTCCCAAAGAATAAAAATGTGGACAGTAATTGAGCAAGACATCCTATATCAACCTCTTACAACTACAGACACATGCATACACATATGCATCCAGAAGCACACACACACACATATGCACAAACACCTCAAACACATATAACAAAGCCCAAGTAATAGCATATCTAAGATAAAGCTTCAGTGACTTTTCTTTAACATTGAAAAGCAGTTAAAATGTAACTGGATAGCTCATGTAGTAACAATATATCAACAAGCATTCTAAATTCAAGTTGAAATATTAGAAACATATATGAGAAATATAGCTTCCTTAGAAAATGTCAAATGTATCCTTTAAAAATGTTATATCTGGCTCTTGAGACCACTCCTCTGTAGTCACCAAAGTCATGAATTTGATGGCATACATTAATCTAAAGACCAAAGTTAGACCGCTTGACATATATACATGCCCAACCCATGTAGTGAAGAGAGATGTCCTTCAGTTGGTGATACAGTCTTTACAAACTCCTTGATAATCCCAATAGGTAACAGAGAGAGATGATAAATTGTTGCAATAATTTTCTTGACAAATAAAAATATGTATTATTAAACAATAGCTAACATCATAAAATACCATTACAATATTGTAGCTTTAAAAAGTATTTTAAATAAATAAAAACTTCAAACATTTGCATTTTCATTCATTAACTTTACAAAGAATTGGTAATAAAAGTAATACAATGATGCAGAATACTGTAATCAATTTAGCAAGTCAGTCATAATTGAGAAGTCTACATACGCTTTATTCATAAACATTACCAGTCTTTTTATTTAAAATAACTATTCTGGACCTGATCCTTACTTTTACTTTATAACATAGTTTGGGTAAATATAAAATAGCAGCCAAGTACACTTATATATATCAGACAGACCTCATAGATTTCACCATATGCACTGAGAAAGAAACAGGTTTACTAGTTTACTCTGGCAAAAAGGTTCCTGCTTGAACACTTCACAAGGAAGCAAGCAATATTAAAGGCACTGTTTGACAAGCTAGGATAATATTTAAGTCATTACCTGAGAATTTTTTCTTAAAATTCATAATTTAAGTGAGTCAGCAACCTGATTAGGTAGCATTAAAAATGAGCTTTTAGCTGCTAATAAGCTTCTCCTTGGTTACACAGCCCTTGTTTTCCTGAGGCAAGGCAAGGAGAGAGCTGCGTAAGCCACTGTTTGCAATGCATGAAGGAGCTGACAAACCGGGAGATGGCGTGGATGTAGATGAAGAATGTTTGATTAGCAATTGGCAGCATGAAAACCCCTGAATGATTTTGCAAATTTAAAGAAAGGTTACACATGCAGTTGGTGGGCAGAATTATAGATACACAAATAAAACTGTCTGAAGAAGCAGACATTTTGTTTTCCTGCATGTTGTTTGGGTATTTTTGCATCTCTTTATCTTTAATCAAGACTGGGGCTACAATCTTGATACACAGCAAATAAAATTCATATGCATAGTACTTGGCCATCAAGCAAATGTCACTAGCATTTCTCCATGCCACCATCTGGGATAACAGTGGGTGTAAATAATAAGCGCCAGGATATATATGGTAAATGCAAAGCTTCCCAGACTGTGAGGGTGCATGAGTTACATTTACATTATGTTTCCAAGAGCCTCTACATAGGAGATTCCAAGAGTTCATTCTCCACAAATTTATGTACCACCCCGAATATTAAAATCATCTTGGTATCTTACCAAAAAAAAAAAAAAGTATTTAGGGCTGGAAAGATGGCTTAGTGGTTAAGGTGTTTGCCAGCAAAGCCAAAGGATCCTGGGGTTCAATTTTCCAGGACCCCCCTAAACCAGATGCACAAGGGAGCTCACACATCTGGAGTTTGTTTGCAGTCGCTGGGGGTCCTGGCATGCCCATTCTCTCCCTCTCTTTCTCTCAAATAAATAAATAAATAAGTGTATTTAAAAATATTTAGAATTAGTAATTAAATGGCAAGGTGACAATGTCCAAAGTAAGGGAATCCAGAATAGCTTCACTCAAGGACCCAGGCTCCTTCCATATACAGCTCACTATAGGACTCTTCGCTATGTTTGCATGCATGTTCTATTCACCACGCAGAAGTAGCACAGTGTGGCCTTAATAGTATGGGAATTTATCCCACTGCTGGAAAACTTGCATTTCCAAAATTAGTGGGGTTATATTTCTTTCAGGGAAAAATCTTTCCTTTCCTTGTTCTAGCTTCTGTGTTGCTGGAAATCCTTCCTGTACCTTGGTTTGCTGTGGCTTCACTTGAGGCTGTTTTGTTACACAGTGGTCTCCCTGTACCTCTCAGTGTGCCTATGTTTTTTGTCTTCATGCGAGGTCATTTTATTATCATTTGAGGGCCCAATGTCACCCTCTATATCTGTCATTACAACTTCAAAAATAATCCTCTTGGCCAGGCGTGGTGGGGCACGCCTTTAATCCCAGCACTTGGGAGGCAGAAGTAGGAGGATCACCATGAATTCCAGGCTGCTCTGAGACTCCATAGTGAATTTCAGGTCAGCCTGGGCTACAGTGAGACCCACCCCAAAAAAACAAACAAACAAAAAGTCCTCTAAATATATATCTATATCTATCTATATCTATCTATATCTATCTATATCTATCTATCTATCTATCTATCTATCTATCTATCTATCTATCTATCTATCATCTACATATACAGTCAATAAAGTACACTTAATCTCCCACTAGCTCTCTGATATTAGCAAAGTGACTACTGCTGAAAGGCATCTTGCTCAACTATGCACAGTCACTCAAACCCAGCTTTGTCTTCTCATTTACAGAATGAACACCCATTTCTTATAAATTCCATTCATTTCTTAATGTTTCATTGGTTAAAAAAATAGCTGCTTTTGGTAAGTTTTTAATTAGCATTAAGAGAAATCCAGTTCCATGCCTTCTACACAAGAATTTTGATGGCTTTTGTTACAAAAAAGTATTAAATCAGCTGCATACTTCAGGCTCAAATAATGCTATATCTTCATTCATCCTAAGAAGTTGCCTGTTAATCTATAATCCTCACATTTGTTGGTAAAATTGTTTCAATCCATGGAACGACCAAAGTTCAGTCTAGACACCAGATCAGAGCCAGGATACTTTTTCTATTAATGTAAAATAAAGAAACTTAATAATATCAATTCCATGGTCTAAACCTTATCAGTTCTACTGAATAACTCCATAAGTCTTAGTATATTGTCCCTTACACTTATGAAATGTATAGTATTATGGATTGACCTGTGTCTCCTTTGGATTCACAAGTTGAAGTCCTATTCTCAGGTAATTCAGAGACTTCTTGGAGTTCAGATTTGTATGGAGTTCATACTGAGAGGCTTTAACCCAACATGGTTGGTATTTTCATAAGAAGAGATGAAGACACAGGTATGTGCACCACAAAAGGAACTGGTGATGACATGACAATAAGGCAGCCACTGATCTGTACCCCAGGGGGAGGGTTTTAGGGAAAATCAAATATGTTGACACCTTTAGGTTGGAATTCTAGCCTGCAGAACTTTTAAAAAGGTGATATCTGCTGTTAAAGCTAATCAGTCTGGAACATTTTGTTAAGGAAGCCCTAGCAAGCTAATACCAAGTGTATCAGTTTTTCAGAGGTTGAGGACTCATACCTCCTCATGCAGTTAAGCAATTCCTCACAGCAAGGTCAAGTAAGTCTTCAAGTACTTAGTTTTTAGCACACTTGTTCTTTTCTTATTATTATCAACAACTTCCATGTTTGTAAACAATATCCCATGGTAATGCCCTCCCTCCCCTTTGAAACTCCATTCTCCATCATATCCCTTCCCTCTCTCAATCAGTTCCTCTTTTATTTTGATGCCATCATCTTTTCCTCCTATTATGAGGGTATTGCGTAGGTAGTGTCAGGCACTGTGAGAACATGGATATCCAGGCCATTTTGTGTATGGGGGGTGCATGTTGTAAGGAGTCCTACCCTTCCTTTGGCTCTTACATTCCTTATGCTACCTCTTCCGCAATAGATCCTGAGACTTGGAATGTGTGCTGGAGATATTGCAGCGCTGAGCACTCTTGTCACTTCTTTCCAGCACCATGATGCCTTCTGAGTCATTCCAAGGTCACTGCCATCTGAAAAAAGAAGGTTTTCTACCAAAAGTAAAAGTAGCATTAATATATGGGTATGAACATTAAGAGAAGTGCTTACTGGGCAGTTTGATAAACATAGTATATACATTTAGCCAGACAGCAGCAGATGTTACAGCCCTAGGGCTCATGATTCCCCCTATTTTAAGTTTTCAGTATCAGGGATGTATTCCCTCCCATGGAGCATGCCTCCAGTCCAATTAGGGAGCAGTTAGTTTTCACCATGATGGATGTGCCACTATTGCACCCATTGGCTCATTTGGCCTGGCTGGCAAAATTTAAGACTTGCAGTGTCCACTGTTGAGTATCTTCACTGATGAGTTCTCTCTCTTAACTCTCTCTTGAACTGCATGCAGAATGGCCAGATTTTTGTCTGCTGGTCTACATGGAGGAGGTTATCAGCTCAGTTCCAGCAGGATTTTTCAGGGGCCTGCAGCCCAAGTATGTGGAGTCTTCAGCAATAGGATCTTACCATCTATTCCTGGTGGTAAACCAAGGGCCTCGATAATGGCCTATAAATGTTTTGGGGGCATCAGGGAACTTCCTGGCCAACAAATCATTGGAAGGTATCCCATTCTTGGCACTTAAAATTTTCTAGCAACAATCTTTGGCTCCTGAGTGTTCCACTGTCCAAAAAAGTAGGTTTCCATATGCTTTATATATATTCTCTTGGATTTTGATTAGCCCTTCCTCCACCTTTCCTGTACTCAATCTTTTCCCCTGATATCACTTGGGCCTTTTCACCCCCATTAATCTATTCTTCTACTTAAATATGTATAATAGTGTGGTAACCCAGGCCCAGAAAGCCAAACATCATATGTTTTCTCTCATATGTGGATCCTACCTACAGATGACTAGACTTCTGTGTGAGTAGGAATAAAACTCAGTAGCAAAGGTCAGTAAGCTGGAAAAGAGATATAAAGGGAATATAAAGGAAAGGAAGGGTACCTAATAGCACACTTGATTTTTCAACACACACTCATACTTTTCAAATGTGCCTTGAAGTAGAGTATATTCCTAACATCTGTTTTGTGTTACTGACTTAAGTCAAGGTTCACTTTTTTTTTCCTTACTTTTACTTATTTTTTTCTTTATAAATTGTCATTCTCTGCATCAATGATACCATTTTTTTCTGAAGAATACACTCACTGCCTGGCTAGTGGTCCCTAACTTATGATAAGACTCCTTGTCACAAACATACAGTTGTCAGTGCACAAATGCTTGAGTCAGAGTGTTTCAATTTTTCGGTGAACCTTGTTTATGAATCGTTAGTGTTTTATGCATTTTTGTGTAAGTCAATTAAGGAATTTTTTTCTTCATATTATCAAGCATTAAATAGGAATAATAAAAAAATCTACCTCATAAGTTAAAGCTAAATGAAGTAGTGTGTTAAAACATATATAAAGTGCTCCTAAATGAAAACTAGAAGTCATCATAATACCCTCACTGTGTTGAAGCTGCACACCAGTATAGCAGGGAGACAGTAGGTTGGAATGGGAAGAAGAACCATCACTCTGTACTTTCTCTTTTCTTCACTTTTATTCTAAAGCATCACTATTCATGCCCTGAGTTTTTGTGATGGTATCTTTCTTCTTTTTCTATATGATTCTCTTTATTCATTATGTGTCTGCTCCTTTGTTTCCCTAACTTTCCATATCCTATCACATTCTTCCTTCATCTTTCTCTCTCCTTCACTCCCTCCCTCCCTCTCTCCTTCCCCCTCTCTCTCTAGCTTACTAAAAGGAATTCTTAACAATGCTCCAATTTTTAAGCTTACAATCTCTGATCATATGGACAATTCATATTTTAAATACTGTAATAACTACAAGAAAATATGTCCTATCCTTGTCAGAAGCCTCTGTGTCTGTGTATGAGAGACTCTTGATATTGGGATTATTGAACATTCTCCATAAAAAGGGATCTCAGGTACCTTCTGCGTCAGCTTTATGCAATGGTTCATGAGATCTCATGGTCTCAGAGGGGGTAAAATATATGAAAAAAGATCAAAGGAAGGGAGCTCTATTCATGTAGCTATGGGATAGAGGTTATATCCATGCTGAGATGAAACCTTTGATGTTAGGGCTACTTTGGGGTCTCCATATTTCTGTATGTGAGCCCTCATTCATGGTCAATAAGGAACCCAACAAATTTATTGGTTCACCATGGTTAACTCTGATGGATAAGACTAATCTGTCAGGAGTGTCCTGCTTATGAGAAACAAGCACTCAAGAACTTCTTTTCATGAAAGAGTTCACATAACATCATGTTCTGATCCAGCAAGACTATATAGGCCATGCTATTTTAATTTTTACATAAAGGAAATTTAAGGTACTGTACAGTAAAGACAGTGTAAATGGGTATTTAAAAGCAATTATGATGACAGGTGACAGCTGGGGGATGAAGGACAAAGCAAGAAAATGCTTCCAGGAAGGGCAACAATGAGACTATGAGGACAGTTGAGAAGTTGGATGACTAAGAAAGTCAGAGGCCCAAAGAGATAGATTAATGTTTTCGTGTTTGCATACCTTGTGTGCTCAAGGGATTTAGCACTATTTGGACAGGAATCCTGTTTCCCAAAGTAAAGTAACTAAGGGATATTTATAATGCTGGAGAAACAGAAGAGATGAGGACTACACTTGGAACTAAAGAGTTGTTAAAGTGCTTGTCCATACAGATAAACATCATCTCATAAAAATGTTTTTTGTGAAAAGCAAAATTTCTGAAATATTTGGAATGGTAAAGATATGTACTATTTAAGGAAATATTCAAATACAGAATTCAGCAGCCTCGTGGTAAGTAGGTCAAAGCTCCTGGTTCCTTCCCCACTTCCCATTTCCCTGGTCCTGGTATCCCTGCTGTTGGCTTGAGGTGGTATAATCCCCATGTGTATGCTTCAGAGGCAGGGCATTTTCTCTGGCTTCCTGACTGTATGACCCTTGGGTCTCCAGATCCCTGTTCCCCTGAGCCTGAGTGCACAGGTCACACTGTAGGAGTTGGCCTCTTGTCCCTGGCTCTGCAGCTTCCCAGCTTCTGATTCACCAATTCCTGACTCTCTTATGGTGAAACAGCCTCTAGCCACTGCAAAGTGAGCTCCAGATGCTTGCACCACCTTGTGCATCTGGCTTATGTGGGTATTGGGAAATCAAACTTGGATCCTTAGGCTTCACAGGGAAGTGTCTTAACTTCTAAGCCATCTCTCCAGTCCCCAATGTGGTATATTTGATGGCCAAGAAAATGTTCCAGTCATCAGCTTCTTTCAGATATTGTCACATCATGGAAAATCAGTATTGATTGGATTGAGATTTCAAATATTCTTAAACACATTCAATTGAAATTTTTTGTTATATACTGTTATGAGTATAAAATTTTGTCCAGAAATATGGTAAACTTATCCTTCATAATCCCTCTCTGTCAGCATTAAAGACAGATAGATATTTTTGTGCACAAATTCATAGAAATAGTTGAAGGAAACCTGACAAGTTTAAGGTGTATCACTTCAGTGGGTCAGTTGAAATTACATAAAAGCTGTATTCTCTAAAGTATTCTTTCACTTTGGCATATAAGGAACATTAATATGGGCTGATTAAGCAGATACTTTGCACTTTGGGCCTAAGGTTATGATACAGAGGTTCCTGGTTCCTTTAAAAAATGTAGAAAATATGCAAGGATGGAATGAGTAGGCAGGATCTCCCTTTTCCACCCCCCCACACCACTTCTCCCAGTTCCCTAATCCTGGTAGGTTCCCCTGCAGCTGGAATGGGGCTGTCTGGACCCCGAGAGTTTGCTGTGGAAGCAGGCCCCATGCTCCATCTTCCTGACTGAATGGCCCATGTTTCCCCAAGTCCTTGATCTTCTGTTCCAGAGGGTGTGCACAACAAGTGAGTAGGCCAGAGCTACAGGTTGGTTCTCCACCTCTGAGTTCCCTGGTATTGGTACACCTTCTTCTGCATTGGGGATGCCTGGTATCTGTGTGTGAGTGAGAAAAGCAGGTCTTTAATGATGATTCCCTGATTGACTGCCCCTGTGTACCCAAAACCCCATTCCCCCGAGTCAGAGGATGCCCAGGCCACTGTAGGAACTGATCTCTTGACCCTGGTTCCCCAGCTTCCTGGATCCTGGTTCCCCAAACCATAACCACCAAAAACAGTCAGAAAACATGGATGCCACCAAGGAAAGAAATTGAATCCAAAAATGAAAACACAATATGATGTGACCCTGATGAAAAAACATTGCTGAAGTTGAAGAAAAGGATCAAAAACAACAAATGGGGGCTGGAGAGATTGCTTAGTGGTTAAGCACTTGCCTGTGAAGCCTAAGGATCCCAGTTCAAGGCTCTATTCCCCAGGACCCATGTTAGCCAGATGCACAAGGGGGCACATGTATCTGGAGTTCATTTGCAGTTGCAGGAGGCCCTAGCATGCCCATTCTCTCTCTCTCTCTCTCTCTCTCTGCCTCTTTCTCTCTCTGTCTGTCCCTCCCAAATAAATAAATTAAAATACCCAAATAAAAATAAAAAAACAACAAATGTGCAATTGAAATTGAGCAGAATAAATGAATAAATCTAATGACTTAACATAATTGAAGAAAACCAGAGAAGCCTCAAAAAAGATATACATGGAATTGAAGATTAGTAAACAAACAGAGGATATCAATAACTAGCTGATTAAGCTTCATGAAGATATGATCAAAAGCAAGAATAAATTCCAGGAAACATCCAGAATATCAGGCATCAAACTTAAAGTATACACCTTAACAAAGAGATAGACATGATAGAAAATAATGCAAGAGAAAACAAAAATTAAATAGCACTTTCAAAATATCCCTATAACCTCTCAGTAACAGTCACTCATGTGGAAGATAGAAATCTAAGCTGGAAGACAAGACAAAAGAAATTGATCAGGAATCCAAAAACTGTGCTCTGTTTAAAAAATCATGTGAACAGAACAGGAGGGAACTGTGTGATGCCCTAAAATGACCAAACATCCAGATCATGGGTGTAACAGAAGAGGAAGAAAGCCAGGCCACAGGCATAGAGAACATATTCAACAAAATTATTGAAGAAAAATTTCCCAACCTCAGAAAAGAGAAGCCCATCCAGATATAATAAACTTGCAGAACACAAAAAAGACAGCATCCAAGAAGAAACTTTCCAAGGCACATCATAGTTAAAATGCTTAACAATGAAAACAAGGAGAAAGAATGTTAAAAGCAGAGAAAGAAAAACAACTCAATACACACAAATCAATCCCATCAAAATTACCTCAGATTTCTCAAAGGAAACCCTGAAAGTTAGAAGGGATTGGAATGGAACAATTCAAATCTGTAAAACTATGGTTTCCAACCCATACTACTATACCCAGCAAAAGTATCTTTCATAATAGGTGGTAAAAGGACAACTTTCCATGGAAAAATTCAATTCTATGATTATATGAACACAAAGCCAAACCTACAGAGACTACTTCAGGGAATACTCCACACAGAAGAGTCAAATAACCAATATCAAGCACCTACAAGAAGAAGATTGCAATAACCAAAACTATAGGGAGTTCAAAAATTATAAAGCCCAAGAAAGCACCAAACCCCATAAAGTATTTCATCACGGAAATGATTAACTCAAAACTCACAATTATAAACTTAAATATTAACAGTCTTATCTCACCCATCAAAAGCCATAAGCTAACAGGGTAGAACATAAAATGGACCCTTCTATCTGCTATCTTTAAGAAATCCACCTCACCACTAAAGACAGACACCTCCTAAAGGTGAAAATCTGGAAAAAGATATTCCAAGCAAATGGAAATAAGAAGCAATCAGGTATTCATATATTAATATCTGATAAAATAAACTTCAAACTGAAAGTAATCAAAAGCAATAAAGAAGGACAATTTATATTCATTAAGGGAATAATCAAACATGAGGACAACACAATCACAAATCTATAGGCAACAAACACAGGTACACCAGTGTTTATAAAACAAAACCTACTTGTCAACAAATACATATAAATGCCAACACAATCATACTTGGGGGCTTTAATACTCCACTATCATTAATAGAACATCCAAGCAGCAAATCAATGGTGAAATAATAGTGCTTAACAGCCTGCTAGGTCAACTAGACCAAATGTATATCTACAGAACATTCCACCCAGTTCTACAAAATAGACATTCTTGTTAGCAGACCACAGAATATATTCTCCAAAATAGATTATACATTAGGCCATAAATCATGCCTCCACAAACTGAGGAAAATTGAAGTAACTTCCTCCATTATATAAGATCACAATGCTTTAAAGCTATAAATTAACAAAAGACACATCAGGAATTCTACCAGCAGCTGGAGACTGAAAAACACCCATACTTTTAAATAATGAAAGGGTTGGGAAATTGTAAACTTTCTAGAATTAAATGATAATGAAAACACAGCCTACCAAAATGTATGGAACTTAAAGAAGGAAATTCTAAGGGGAAAATTTGTAGAACTAAATGCCTTCATAACAAAGGCAGAGAGATCCCAAGACAATAATCTAACCATACACCTAAAGACACAGGAAAAACAAGAAAACTCCAACCTTAACATCTCCAGACAGACAGAATGAAATAGTCAAGATCAGAGCAGAAATAAATGAATTGGAGACTAAGAAAACAATTAAGAAAATCAATGAAATGAAAGCTGGTTCTTTGAAACAATAAGCAAGATTGATAAACCCTTGGCCAAGTTGATCAAATGAAAAAAAAAAAAATGGAGTCACAAGTCAACAAAATCAGAAGTAAAAAGGGAGTATTCACTTCAGAAATCAATGAAATTGAAAGAATCATCATTATTTACTTCAAAAACCTCTACTCCACAAAATTGGATAACCTGGAAGAAATGGATAAATTCCTAGACACATAATACCTACCAAAACTAAACTCAGAAGAGTTTAATCTCCTAAACAAACTTATTACAGTCATTCAGATGGAAAAGATAATCAAAAACCTTCCCCAGAATAAAAGTCCAGGAACGGATGGCTTCTCAACCAAATTCTATCAAACATTCATTGAAGAACTGACACCAATTTGTCTCAAACTGTTTCACATAATTGGAAAAGAGGAATTCCTCCCCAACTCCGTTTATGAAGGTGACATCACCCTAATATCAAGCCAGACAGAGATCCAACAGAAAACTATAGATGTATATCCCTGGTGAATTTATATGAGAAATCCTGAACAAATTCCTTGCAAACCAATTTCAACAACACATCAAAAACATTATCCACATTCATCAAGCAGGATTCAGTCCTGCTTGATGAATGTGTATAATAGAGATGCAGGGATAGCTCAGCATACAGAAATCAATCAACTAATACACCATATAAATAAACTTAATTAAAAAAAAATAAACCATGGTCATTTCCCATTGTGCTTGAGCCCAGACTGGTCCACCCACCTATGTGCCCATACACTGTGATGGGTAGACCACAGCTCAAAAGAAATAACATGAAAATCAAATGCAAGAAAACCCAGTTAGATCACCCAGTACTATAATGAACAACTCTAATCAATACATAGAAGAGTCACTGGGATCAGAACACCAAAATGAAGCTATGATCAATGCAACTGTGACCAAGCTAATGGTAGAACCTTCAGAAAAACAACAAAGGACTGATAATTGTGTGGATGCTGCCATCACTAGACTAGACCTAATAGATAAGAAAATGGAAGGAGTTCAAAGACAGTTAAGAGATATGAGGGAAAGTTAAAAAAAAAAAAAAAGAGAGAACCTCAAAAATCAGCCAGCCATACTAAATGAACACATAAAAAATGTAAGAGTGAATTCCAAGAAGCATCAAGAAAATCAGAAAATGATATGAAAAGGGAGATTAACAAAGGAGTGGAAATCATACATAGAAAAATAGTAGAAAATGCAAACCTAATTGAACAAGTCCAAAACTCTCTAGAAGCTCTCAAAAATAGTCAGCTATGTGGAGGATAGAAACTCTGATCTGGAAGACAAGATGGAAGAAACAGTTCAAGAGTTCAAAAATTTCAGTAAGTTCAAAAGTTCCTGTGAACAGAACATGAGAGAATTGTGGGATACACTTAACCATCCTAATATCAGGATAATTGGAATACAAGAAGGAGAAGAAAACTTAATAATTGAAGAAAACTTTCCCAGTCTCTTAAAAGAAAGGCCCATCCAGGTAAAAGAAGCCAATAGAACTCCAAACATACTGAACCAAAGGAGAAACTCTCCGAGATATATTGTCATTAAGACTCTAAACATTGACACCAAAGAGAAAATCCTAAAAGCAGCTTTGGAAAAATATCATAACACTTTTAAAGGTAACCCCATCAAAATAATTCCAGACTTCTCAAAGGAAAACCTGAAAGCCAGAAGGGCCTGGAATGAAATACTGCATAGTCTAAGAACCTATGGCTTCCAACCCAAACTACTCTAAGCAGCAAAAGTATCCCTCACAATAGATAGTGAAGAAAATTTTCATAACAAAACTCAGCTTTACAATTATATGAACACCAAACCAAACCTACAAAGAGCATTTCAGGAAATTCTCCACAGAGAAGAAACAAATAATCATTCTCAAATGCCTACAAGAAGCTACAAGAAGCAGATCACAATAAACAAACTCAGAGTAGGTACAAAAATTTTCAAAGTCCATGAAACCACCAACACACATATGTCATCACAATATGGCAGGGATCAAATCAAATCTCACAGTCATTACCATAAATATTAGTGGCCTTAATTCACCCACCAAGAGACACAAGCTAACAGAATGGATCAAAAAATTAGACCCCACAGTCTGTTGTCTTCAAGAAACCCACCTCACCACTAAAGTCAGACACCTCCTCAGGGTGAAAGGGTGGAAAACAGGGCTGGAGAGATGGCTTAGCCGTTAAGCGCTCGCCTGTGAAGTCTAAGGACCCCGGTTCGAGGCTCGGTTCCCCAGGTCCCACATTAGCCAGATGCACAAGGGGGTGCACGCTTCTGGAGTTCGTTTGCAGAGGCTGGAAGCCCTGGTGTGCCCATTCTCTCTCTCTCTCTCCCTCTGTCTGTCTTTCTTTCTGTCTCTGTCGCTCTCAAATAAATAAATATTAAAAAAAAATTAAAAAAAAGAAAGGTGGAAAACAATATTCCAAGCAAATGGGAATAAGAAACAAGCAGGCATAGCTATATTAATATTGGATAAAATAGACTTCAAAGCAAAAATAATCAAAGAAGACAAAGAAGGCCACTTCCTTCTAATCAAGGGAACAATCCATCAAGAGGATATTACAATCATAAATCTGTATGCACCAAACACAGGGGCATCACAGTTAATAAAACAAAACCTACTTGACAATAAAACAGAAACAAGCACCAACACCATCATAGTTGGGGACTTTAATACACCATTATCAGTAATAGACAGATCATCCAAGCAGAAACTCAACAGGGAAGTAAGAGAGCACAACAAAACCATAGAACACTTAGACCTAATGGACATCTATAGAACTTCCCATCGCAAATCCATAGACTAAACATTCTTCTCAGCAGCCCATGGAACATTCTCTAAAATAGACCATATACTGGGTCACAAGGCCTGCCTCCACATATTTAGGAAGATTGACATAATTCCTTGCATGATATCAGATCATAATGCTATATTGCTAGACATTAACAACAAAAGACCCACCAAGAATCCCCATGGCACCTGGAAACTGAAGAGCACACTTTTAAACAATAAATGGAGAATGGATGAAATAAGAAAATGAAATTGCAAAATTTCTAGTATTGAATGACAATGAGAGCACTTCCTACAAAAACTTGTTGGACACAATGAAGGAGGTCCTCAGGGGAAAATTCATAGCACTCAATGCCTTTATAGAAAAGAGAGAGATCTCAAATCAGTAACCTAACCATTCACCTAACAGCACTGGAAAAGCAAGAAAAATCCAACCCAAAGAGCTCCAAAAGGGAAGAAATAATTAAAATCAGAGCAGAAATTAATGAATTGGAAACTAAGAAGGCAATTAATGCAATTGATAAAACAAACATTTGGTTCTTTGAAAAAATAAACAAGATTGAGAAACCCCTGGCCAATTTGATCAAGCAAAAAAAGCTTCAAATTAACAAAATTCCAAATGAAAAAGGAACAATCACAAAAGACATAAATGAAATTGGGAGAATCATCAGGACTTATTTCAAAAACCTCTACTCCACAAAACTGGATAATGTGGAGGAGATGGATAAATTCCTGCATGCCTGTCATCTATCAAAGCTAAACTCAGAGGCAATTAATCTTCTCAATGAACTTATCACACTCATTGAGATTGAAAGAGTAATAAAAAAAAAAAAAAAAAAAAAAAAACTCCCCAAAAAGAAGAGTCCAGAACCAGATGGCTTCTCAGCTGAATTCTATCAAAACTTCATGGAAGAACTCAAACCAATTTTCCTCAAACTGTGCCACACAATTGGAGAACAGGGAAAACTACCCAACTCCTTTTATGAAGCTAGCATCACCCTAATTCCAAAACCAGGAAGTGATGCCACAAGAAAAGAAAACCAGCCTATTTCCCTGATGAACTTAGATGCAAAGATCCTGAACAAAATCCTCACAAACCACATCCAACAACACATGAAAAGCATTATCCACCTCAACCAAGTGGGATTCATCCCAGGAACACAGGGGTGTTTCAACATATGGAAATATGTCAATGTAAAAACCACATAAACAAGGCCAAACATAAAAACCACATGATCATTTCAATAGATACAGAAAAGGCCTTTGACAAGATACAACATCACTTCATGATCAAAACATTGGAGAGAATTGGCATGGTTGGTTCATATCTTTACATAATAAAGTCAAGGTACAAAGCTCCTAAGGCCCAAATAATACTTAATGGAGAGAGACTGGAGGAATTCCCATTAAGATCAGGAATAAGTCAGTGTTGTCTACTCTCACCTCTGCTTTTCAATATAGTACTGGAAGTCCTAGCTCAAGCAATTATACAGGAGAATGAAATTAAAGGGATACAATTTGGAAAGGAAGAAGTTAAGTTAGCTCTAATTGCTGATTACTTGATTGTATATGTAAGATACCTGAGAGACTCCATCCCAAAACTCCTGAAGGTGATTAACTCCTATAGCAAAGTAGCAGGATACAAAATCAATGCACAAAAATCAGTACCCTTTCTACATGCAAATGACAAAGATACAGAGGAAGAAATAAGGGATATGGTACCATTTCCAATAGCAACAACCACAACAACAAATATCTTGGAATAACATTAACCCAGAAAGTGAAAGATCTATACAATGAAAACATAAAGACACTCAAAAACAAAATTGAGGAGGACTTGAGAAGATGGAAGGACCTCCCATGCTCCTGGATAGGCAGAATTAACATTGTGAAGATGGCAGTCATACCAAAGGCAATATACAGATTTAATGCCATTCCAATTAAAATCCCAATGGTGTTCTTCACAGAGATAGAAAAAATGATCTCAAATTTCGTATGGAAGGGTAGAAGGCCTTGCATATCCAAACATATCCTCAGCAAAAGAAATACCTCTGGAAGCATCACCATACCTGATCTAAAGCTATATTACAAAGCCATAGTGATAAAAACAGCATGGTACTGGCATAAAAACAGGAATATAGAAAAATGGAATAGACTTGAGGACTTGGACTTTGGGTCAAGCTACTTGATATTTGACAAAGACCCAAACAATATAGGCTTGAATAAAGACAGCATCTCCAACAAATGGTGCTGAACAAACTGGATAACCATATGCAGGAAATTTAAACTTGATCCACACATATTGCCATGCACTACACTCAAGTCCAAAGGGATCAAAGAGCTCAATATAAGACCAGAAACTCGACTACTACTGGAAGAAAATATAGGAAGTACTTTCCATGATATAGGGATGGAAAAAGACTTCCTGAACAAAACCCCAGTAGCTCACGATCTTAAATAGTCACTCAACCAATGGGATCACATGAAGCTGAATTGTTTCTTTTTTTTTTTTTTAATTTTTTTAAATTTTTTTATTTGAGAGCGACGACAGACACAGAGAGAAAGACAGATAGAGGGAGAGAGAGAGAATGGGCGCGCCAGGGCTTCCAGCCTCTACAAACAAACTCCAGACGCGTGCGCCCCCTTGTGCATCTGGCTAACGTGGGACCTAGGGAACCGAGCCTCGAACCAGGGTCTTTAGGCTTCACAGGCAAGCGCTTAACTGCTAAGCCATCTCTCCAGCCCTGAATTGTTTCTTTACAGACAAGCATACAATAAGCAAAGCCAATAGATTACCCACAGAATGGGACAAAATATTTGCTGGTTATCCAACTGACAAAGGCCAGTACCAGAAATAGGCGCTACTCACATGGAGCTGTTGATCAGACCACAAAATAAGACAGGCTTCTCCCAAAGCACTTGATTACCCCCCTGAGGTAAAAGGTAAGACCATACTGTTGAAGACACCATATGCTGCCAATACAAAGCACTGAGAAACCTGACTGGAATCCAGAAAAGAGCCAGTTTCCAGACAGCTCATCTAGTGTGGGAAAGCATTACATTTTTTATTTGGGAGCAAGTGTCCAACAATGGTGTGAACAAGCAGAGATCTAAGCTACTCAGAAAGAACCAGCCTGATAATAGTACACAACAGGTTAATCGTGGCACATAGCCTTGGTGGGTAACCAATGGCTTTCTGATTGGATAAAAAAAAAAAAAAATCCACTCAGTGAAAAGGAACCCATATCTGGAACTGGGAAGCAAGTCTCAGGAAGAAGGAAACACATAGAGACAAAGATTTTGCTCTCCAGTTTCAAGATCCCACTACTCTTTGATTAAAAGAGGGGTTACATCCATCTAACTCTCCCAAAATTAATAATGCTTATCCAAGTTAACCTATACTGACTTCACTCTCCATTGGAGAATCTGTTTTTTTTTTTTTAATATTTTTGTTTATTTTTATTTATTTGAGAGTGACAGAGAGAGAAAGAGGCAGAGAGATAGAGAGACAGAATGGGCGTGCCATGGCCTCCAGCAACTGCAAACGAACTCCAGATGCATGAGCCCCCTTGTGCATCCGGCTAACGTGGGTCCTGGGGAATCGAGCCTCAAGCCAGGGTCCTTAGGCTTCATAGGCAAGCACTTAACCACTAAGCCATCTCTCCAGCCCTGTTTTTTTCTTTTTCATAAGGTAGCATGACCTGAGGGATACATCACCCCTTGCATCTCAGTCAAGGCACAGGTGAAAACACAAAGAAAGTGGGGATATGAGCAAGAGTCCTACTTTCATGTTGAGCCTGACAGTCAGAACCATGGTGAAGGAGACAGACTCTGAGGATACTCAACTTATACCAAATCAGAAATTCATAGGCTCCTAAATGCTTATCACTGAAGTATACTTAAAACACACCCACCAAAGCTCAGGAAGTTTTAAAGAAGAGGGAGCAGAAAGATTGTAGGAGTCACAGGCCCTGATGTCATATCCAGAGGCACTGCCTTTCACCAGTAACTGATTGCTGCTCCTACAATGCATAACCCACAACTCCATGGGGAATACCAGAAATACCACTGATAAAGGTCCTCTGCAGAATGAGGTGGGGGAGAGATTGTTCCAACACATGATGTATCCATACAAAATAAGTTCGTAATAAAGAAAAGATTTATCAGTCTGAAATACCTGTTGTTCTGATAGAAACAAATCATAAGGTACATTTGGCTTAATGGTTAATATATAATGACATGTGCTTGACAAATTGCTATTTATTTTTATCTGTAATCACACTAATTCACAAACCATTAGCACAGTAGATTATGAATGATAGAGAAGTTAATTTATACACTTACTTTGTATAATCACACCATTAGTAACTCACAGAGCTAGGATTTTGGCCATATACATGTCTATTTATTTTATTTATTTTTTTATTAAAATTTTATTTATTTATTTATTTGAGAGTGACAGACACAGAGAGAAAGACAGATAGAGGGAGAGAGAGAGAATGGGCGCACCAGGGCTTCCAGCCTCTGCAAACGAACTCCAGACGCGTGCGCCCCCTTGTGCATCTGGCTAACATGGGACCTGGGGAACCGAGCCTCGAACCGGGGTCCTTAGGCTTCACAGGCAAGCACTTAACCGCTAAGCCATCTCTCCAGCCCATGTCTATTTATTTTTAAGTTTATTTGTTTTTATTTATTTGAGAGAGAGACACAAAGAGAGAAAGGGAGGGCCAGGACCTCCAGCAACTGCAAACAAACTTCATACACATGCAACCCCTTGTAAATCTGGCTTACATGGGTATCAAATCTGGGTCCTTAGGCTTCATAGACAATTGCCTTAATGGCTAAGCCATGTCTCCAGTCCTACATGTCTGTTGAAAATTACAACCCACACACCAAACCCTGTTCTGTTCTTTCCTGACAACTATTTAAAATCTATTTATATTAATGCAGTATTTCTTTTAATATCACTTTTTCCTAGAATAATTCTGGCTGATATATAATGAAATTATTGAATAAAACCCTCCAAGGTGTTGTCATTAAAAAGTTATACAAAATAGACAAAGAATTCAAATGATGAGCATGAGTTTACCATTAACCAGGATACCAGTATGTCAATATCAATTTGTTTTATTAAAATACTGTTGTTTATAATTCCAAAAGTTAGTTATAATGTCAGATATTATTGTTTTACATGTATCCTTGATTTAAAAGAGAAGGATCAGTTTTGGACACAAAGCATGACTCAGACACAGCTTTATGTCTTCCCGAGGCTCATCTACAAGCTCTTGGAGGGCTCCTGAGTCTTAGGCATTTTCATTTTTTTTGAGTTGAGATCAGCCCTGCAGTGATATTTGCAAAATACTTGTTTCAGTTGTCTGATGTAGAAACACAAGAGTCAAGCCATGATGTAAGTGTCATCACTCTTTCTGTTGCTCTCCACCATCTCCCAGCCTCTCAGGGACTTTAACAGTGAGAACGAGGTGGACACAAATGACTAGATTGAGACTAGCAAGAGACCTTCCAGGAACACAAAACATTGTCTCCACATTCACTTAACTAATCATCCTAAAGGATTTATTTTGTCTTTCATAAGCACCTATTGGCTTTGATTTTCTTTCTCTAAAGATATTTATGATTCAGGTAGGGGAAGTGTTGAAGTATCAACTTCAATTTTCAGTAATATTATAACAAAATACTTTTTTTTTTCTTTTTTATGAGGGAGAGTGAAAGAGACAGAGAGAGAAAGAATGGGCCTAGCATATACATCTATAACCCAGTTCTTCAGGAGCAAATGAGAGAATTGCTGGGGCTTATGAAATTGCCAAGCTCAGGAATCAGTAATAGACTGTGTGCCAAGGAATTACCAAGATGAGCAATGGAAGTAGACACCCAACACTCTCCTCTGACGTCTGCTCCTGTACAATGCACCACATCTGCACACATACATACACACACCACATATTATATCAAACCTAATGCACACAAGAACATGTGAAAATATTAAGTAGTGGTTAAATTTCATCCCAGGGCTCTCATTGTACATTATACACTTCCATAGTTGTCAAAGAGTATCTACTTTTCCATTGCCAAGGAAATTGGATTGGTACATGCGCATTCACGTACGTCCAGGGAAGTCTGCCACACAACAGAATGCTATCTTCCAAAATTGCTGCTAGCTACATTTTCAGTTAACCACACGTGGTTACCTAGCTGAAACATGCCAGGTAGAAGCCACATACACATACCCCTGTCAGTGAGATCACATGACATAGTTTACACAATTATCAGAAAATTGTGTGTTAAAAAGTACTGGCTCTATGCTTTACCTCCCAAATACTTTCTGCCCACACTGATTTTCTTAATAAAATTATTCAAACTAAAATGACAGAATCTGTAACTTTATTTCACATGTTTCTCATACTGTTGTCACCTCAAAGTCATCAGAAATAAAATACTTCACAAATCTTCTGAAGTAAAAAAAAAAAAAAAAAAAGTAGGGATTTAGGAAGAGAAAATTTGTTTTTATTTCCACACAAGAGCACACCTGGGACACTTGACCTATAGAGACAGTGTCAAATGGACAGTGTTCACTCTTATTCCAATTGTCACACTCTAGTTAGGATGTCCCCTAATTTCCATTCTCAGTAGTATTTGATTGACAAAGAACAAGGTAACTTTAAATGCAGCTTTACATCTTTGATGAAGCCAGAACCTAGTTCAGTGTCATGGGCAATCTGTTCATTCCAAAACTGCAAGTCTAGCCACTGCTCCAAATAAAAATAGTACTGTTTTTGGCTAAAGAGGAAATGTACAGATACTGTGATTCCAACATCACAAGTTTATCCCTGAGCCCAAGATGAATTCCTACTTGAAATAGGAAAGTTGTCTTGCCCAAGTCACATTTGAGTCTTAGAATAAATTCATGTTCAGAATACTATTCAGCATCAATGACTAGGTCACAATGGCTAAGCCACTTCTGACAGTGGTAATAGTTCATCTTCTTTCTTTCAATCCCTCTCTGCCTCCCTCCTTCCTTTACAGTTTCTTAGGCATGGTGATGCAAGGCTTTATTTCCAGCACTCAGGAGGCAGAGGAAGGATGATTGCCACAAGTGTCAGGCCACCCTGAGGCTACATAGTGAATTCCAAGTCAGCCTGGACTACACCTAGACACTATCTTGAACCACCACCCCTTCCAACCTGTATAAAATGAATCTTACTAAAATAATTCAATATGCACACAAGTAATTAAGCAACAGGAAACTTTAAGAGTAAAGCAAAAGTGAAGGTATGATTGTACTGACATAGGGACCACTAGAGTGAAAAGTTCTCAAGGGCACCAGGAAGTAACTGGGGCTTCTCTTTATAGGATTTTTAGGATGATGGGTTTAGGACCATGATTTGGGTGATCATCTTGTTTGACAGGTTTGAGTTATATAATGTTTTCCCTACTGCATGTGTTTATTCCCATTATGTATCTGATTTTAATTATATGTTTACCTATGTATGTATAGGCAAAGTAAGTAGAGGTTCCTCCCTAAAAGTTTATTTAGATGATAAATTTGCCTGCTGAGTATAAACCAAAAAGCTGGATGGTCCCCTTCTGTTCAAAATCCTAATCTGTCTAAGAAAGAATTGCAATAGTTACTGATCACAACTAATGTGATGAGAAAACTCATTCATTGCTTAGAGCAGGGGCTAGGGGGTAGTACAGCTCAGTATAGGTTGGGGGTATTGTAGTTTCCTAGTAGATTTCTGGATGCATTCTGGATGAAAGTTATGTTTACTGTTTAAGCTAAGTAATGTTCCAGGTGACTAAGCTGTTCCCTGTGCTTTCCTGGCTCAAGAGTATCTCAAGGGCTGGAGAGATGGCTTAGTGGTTAAGCGCTTGCCTGTGAAGCCTAAGGACCCCGGTTTGAGGCTCGGTTCCCCAGGTCCCACGTTAGCCAGATGCACAAGGGGGCGCACGCGTCTGGAGTTCGTTTGCAGAGGCTGGAAGCCCTGGCGCGCCCATTCTCTCTCTCTCCCTCTATCTGTCTTTCTCTCTGTGTCTGTCTCTCTCAAATAAATAAATTAAAAATGAACAAAAAAAATTAAAAAAAAAAGAGTATCTCAAGGAAAAACAGGACATCATCCACTGAGACAAACAGGGCCCACTGTGGCTAAGGTGGCCACAGTAGAGTTTTTCCTTTATTTACCTATTTGTGTATAGAACAGATTTTTGTGAAACATTTTTTTTTTTACATTCTGGATTGTACTGATCCTCACATGGGTAACAGAAGAAGCCAAAAGTTTATGGCCCCACTGGGAAATTTCTATTAAAAGAAAAGAATTGAGAATAATAATTATAGGACTTCTATGATTTGGGACTTTAAACAGTAAATATTTGAGAAGTTTGTGTTATACAAACATTATGTATATGTCAATAGAGATCAAAAGAAGAATGTTTTCCTCATGAAACTAAATTGCATGTAAGAAATATATTGCTAGAGCTTGATTTCTAACTTCTTGAAGAATAAGACCATAAAGGAAGAATCAGCAGATAGCTTCTTAGTTTTAATAATGTGTTTCTTCAGTTTTTCCTTCAAGGAAATAGAATCATTTTTCAATTAGAGATCATTTAATTAGAAAATGCTTTGAAATACACTGAGTGTGTGATTATTAAATGCAGAGGATAAATAAAACTTGGCATTCAGACCAGCATATAGGAAACTTCTTTTCTGAGCATTTCTTCTAATAATACCCATTATCTACAGCATATTGGACTTGACACACATCAGCATCTTCACTTCTATAGCCCCCATTGTCAACTAAAAATCATCACTTGCCTTACAAACTTTCAACTCACACATTTATTTGTGCATCAAACACATCACAGAACAAAAGATCTGTGGGAAATTATGTACCATCTTACAGGTGCTTTTGTCAGAACAGAGCATGAAGAATTTCCTTAGGTTTTTATTTCTAGCTTTGCTCCTCAAATGAACTATATTACCCACTTCCTCATCAATCAACTTCTATGTGCTTTATATCTCTCATATGATTTTTTTAATTCTGATGACATAAATGAAAGACAAAAATAAATGTTTTTTTTAACTTTACAATAGTATCTTAATACAATATACATAGTCAATAAAATGGGAAATAATGAACATATTCAAATATTCCACTACTACTAATTTTTATAGCTTGCCTGTCAACACAAATAAAATTGCCTGAAATGTATTCAGTTTATTGAAACATGAAATAAGGACCAAAGTTCGCCAGGAAACAAAATGATATGAAAACTAGCTTAACATCATCAGAACTGGTGGAAATGGTTAATGAGAAAATTGATCTGTTTTCATGGTAGAGGAAGTAGAAATAATTTCTTTCATATTACATAAATACTTGCTCCATAATTAATGTTGACACAAATACAGGTATAATATCATTGCATGGGACATTATGTTATGCTACAAAGTAATATTAACTAAAATACAATTTCTATTAAGAAATAAATTAATCAACCTAAAAAGACCAGGAATATGTTCATGCTAAAAATGAGAAAACCAGTAACATATTTTCTTAGTTAAATATTCAATATGGCCTGCAGAAGAAAGAAAGAAAAGAATACTTATATCTTTGTGCAATCTAGCAAAATATAATGTGTAGGTTATGAAAATATAAATTAAAAATTAAGTGTTAATTTTAAAACTTTCCCCAAATTATTTAGTATACATTAGCTAAGTACTATTTCAGCTTAGACAGAAAAATAAGGAGGGTGCAGTACTTTCTGACAACCTTAGGTATTAAGTTACTTACAAGTGCATAACTTTTAAGATTTATTTGCTCTCTGGAAATGAATAATTAAAAATATTCTATTGGGGGCTGGAGAGATGGCTTAGCAGTTAAGCGCTTGCCTGTGAAGCCTAAGGACCCCGGTTCGAGGCTCGATTCCCCAGGACCTACATTAGCCAGATGCACAAGGGGGCGCACGCATCTGGAATTCGTCTGCAGTGGCTGGAAGCCCTGGCACGCCCATTCTCTCTCTACCTCTTTCTCTGTCTGTTGCTTTCAAAATAAATAAAAATAAACCAAAAAAAAATTTAAAAAAAATATTCTATTGGGGCTGGAGAGATGGCTTAGCGGTTAAGGCGTCTGCCTACAAAGCCAAAGGATCATGGTTCGAACCTTCAGGACCCATGTAAGCCAGATGCACAAAGTGGCACATGCAACTGGAGTTCGTTTGCAGTGGCTAGAGGCCCTGGCATGCCCGTTCTCTCCCTCTCTCTCTCTCTCTCTCTCTCTCTCTCTCTCTCTCCCTCTCCCTCTTCCTCTCTCTCTTTCTGTCTCTCAAATAAATAAATAAATAAAATATATTAAAAAATATTCTATTGGAAAGCAATGAGGAGTTTGGCAAGATGATCACCAAGTTCTTAAATTTGGACCTGAAAGGAAGTAACATCATTTTGTATTTACTCAAGGGTTAGGAGCATTGTGGTATGGCTTAATTTGATTTATATCATGTCAACTAAAATGGGGGAAAAAAAAAAAGAAAATTGAAATTTACCTTATTTTTTTCCCTGTATGTTCTATCTACTTACCACTCCATTGCTTTTCAAAGGGAAATTTACCTTTCAGTGTCTGATTTGAGATTATAAAGTGACTCTCCTAAGTTTGTCCTCCTTTCTAGTAAATATGATTTTGAACTTTGTCAGTAGAGGGTGCTGGAAGGGCACTGCAGAAAGAAAAGGGGTCTATTCTGAGTTCAAAGTGCTACATTACTCAATCTTCCTCTTGCTACACAGAAAACTAGCACTATATGTTGTGAGGAGATATTTTTCCAAGCCAAATCAGCCTCTAGGTAACCTTGCAGACATGATCTTGTCCAATATACCAATGTCTGTGTAGACATTGCTCAAGCCAGCTCTCCTCTGCACAGTGTGGCCACATACCAGCTGCAGCCTGGAGTGCCAGCAAGCACTGTTTGCCTCTGTGCCCTGCAATACTATCCCTGCGCCTTTTACCAGATCTAACCTGAGATGCCCAGTAGAGTTTTCTGTCACTGATGAGGCTAAATGCAGCTAAATCTTGTAGGAGGTTGAAGCTGGCCTTCATGAAACTGCTTCCTTCTGTTAGCTTTTTGTTTTGTTTTGTTTTGTTTTTCGAGGTAGGGTCTCACTCTGGCCCAGGCTGACCTGGAATTCACTATGTACTCTCTGGGTGGCCTCGAACTCATGGTGATCCTCCTACCTCTGCCTCCTAAGTGCTGGGATTAAAGGCGTGCTCGCCACGCCCGGCTCTGTTAGCTTTTTAGAATCAAAACGGAGGCTCCAAGAAGTTACTTAAGAGAAAGGAGGGAGAGATGGTTCATGCAACTGGGAACAGGAAATACAAATGCAAGGAAAGAGTGTTCTTGGAAAGAGGAGAGAAACTGACCTGCGAGGGAGGTACTGGAGTGAAGAATGGAATTGGGTATTGGCAGTCTCTCTTCTCAGCCAGAGGTTATTGGCAGTCTCTCTTCTCAGCCAGAGGTACTATCACTAGATGTGGTTCCAAAATCACAGAGCTAGTCTGAGCTTGGCCAGATGGGCAAAGGAAGAAAGTTTTGGACTCTCACACTGAGGGAGCCTTCCTTTTAAGGTGCTTTCTCTCCAGCTCAGAGTGCTTTTCAGTGTTCTCTTTTACCTTTTTCTAGTAAACTAATTTGTCAGTGCTCCACAAGCTCATTATGTCTTCATGATGCTTCAGAAAGACTCAGCACTCAGTACATAAGCATACTTAAAGCTACGAATTATCAAAGGGAAATAATACAAGCAAAAATTAGCTAAGAAAAAGCTCCATTGAACCAGGTTCAAAGTCACAAAGGAAACCCTGGAAGTTGAGCCACAGAGACTTTCTTCATTTCTCCAGGCCCACATACAAACACCACAGGAAGGGCTTACTGGTCAGGGCTTTATGTGGATAGTGTCACTTAGGCACCCTCTCCCTACAGGAGTATATATCAAAATTCTAGACTACCAGATGGAAAGTAGGTGTTCTACCCATCACAATGTTTATGTAAACAATTTAGGCACATTGAGCCATTCTTATCAAGGAAGGATGGGACCCCTTTGGAAGTGGATATTTCCAGAAACCAGCCAAGTACCTACATTGAAAGTAGCTTTTACTAAGGAAAGAAAGCTAAACCATGCTATGCTAATTCTATTCTATATATTTCACATAATTCAATAATTTTTCATATTAAATTTCCTGTGTTTAAATTATTATATGATTTTTTCAATTAGGCTTATCCAATGTGGTATATAAATTAGTTTGGGGAAAATATTAACTATAATATAAGATAACTTTTTATTTTTGAGATAAAGTTTTGCTCTATCCCAGGTTGAACTGGAATTTACTCTGTAGTGTCAAAGTGGCCTTGAATTCTTGGTTACCCTCCTACTTCTGCCTCCAGAGAATTGGAATTAAAGGCCTGTTCAACCATGCCCTGTTTAAGCTAACTTTCAATATTCTCAGAAATCGTTTGGAAAGTTACTATTGCAGAATTCTGTGTATTATCAAAAGTTAGCAATGTGACACCAAATAACAATTCAATTTAGAGAATTTAGGAAAAGAAATCTGGACAGCTGGTTGCTAGGTTTATGTCTATACCGAAAAGTCATTTTAGACTAGAGCAAGTATAAAAAGGAACAAGTGTGAAATCTGCAAAACATGTCCTTGTTTTTATGTGGGGAAAAAAATTAACTATTTTGCTGTATTTTGAATATTCAAATTATTTTAAAATATTCATTAAGGAAAAGGATTGGTTACTTTGAAATTCTATGTGCATGAAAATGAGAAATGGAAAAATGCTAAAACCATAGAAAGCAGAAATGAGGTATACTTTACACATGTTGTAAGAAGTAGGTGGCAATTAGAAGGTTAAGTGATCATTGAGGATCACTGGGCACTTATGATGCTGCAAAGCCGCCATCCAGGCTACTATGCTGGCTGCTGAGTTTATTAACGTGGCTCTAGCTAATGCTAAAAAGTAAAGTTGAGTTGAAAATGCCCATTTTTTTTTGCCTCTGAATTTCAGATTTCTCCATTCTTTTTTTTTAAATATTTTTTGTTCATTTTTATTTATTTATTTATTTGAGAGTGACAGACACAGGGAGAAAGACAGATAGAGGGAGAGAGAATGGGCGCGTCAGGGCTTCCAGCCACTGCAGACGAACTCCAAACGCATGTGCCCCCTTGTGCATCTGGCTAACGTAGGACCTGGGGAACCGAGCCTCGAACTGGGGTCCTTAGGCTTCACAGGCAAGCGCTTAACTGCTAAGCCATCTCTCCAGCCCAGATTTCTCCATTCTTGGAAAGCAAAACAAAAGAATTCCTGACTCAAGGATTTCTGGTAAGTGCCTATGAACAGTGTGATTCCTCCTAGCAGGATGAAGAGACTAGGATAAGTCTTTTGGTGTTGCAGATCAGATAAAAGACAGAGGCCATCTATCATCAAAACTCCCCTGGGAACACAGATTTTATTTGGATATTACTGGCAAAGAATCAAACAATTTCAGAGAGTAAATATACTATACTTAAAAGCAAGCCAGCCTAACCCCATAATTTTACAGAGAGGAAATTGAAGACAGGAGCCATTATTTGTCAAAGAGCACAGCTAGTTAAAGTTACCTACTGGTTTGTAGCCAGTTGACAGAAAGGGTTGGTAACTCCAGTTCACACAGGGGCACTACTATTTTCATTGATCACTGAATTACATCAAAAATAGTATGCACCAGGGCTGGAGAGATGGCTTAGTGGTTAAGCGCTTGCCTGTGAAGCCTAAGGACCCTGTTTCAAGGCTCAATTCCTCAGGACTCACGTTAGCCAGATGCACAAGGGGGCGCATGAGTCTGGAGTTAGTTTGCAGTGGCTGGAGGCCCTGGCACGCCCTTTCTCTCTCTCTCTCTCTCTCTCTCTCTCTCTGTCGCTCCCAACTAACTAAATAAAAATGAACAAAAAACATAAAAATAAAATAGTATGCACCAGACACTGTGATTCCCAGTGCAAAAATGCTGAAGAAGACTATAGTGTACTGGCATAAAACCAGATTTATATAAATTATTAAGTATCTGAAATACCAGGATGTGGCTGTATATATCAACCTGAAAATCTTTCTTTAATTGATATAAATCATATAAACATTTTAGAGGTCATTTTAATAATTACTCTTTCTAATTAATGCACTTTTCTTTTTGGAACACAGACCACATAGGTTTGCTTATTTCTCCTTGACAACTTTGATTTGTTCCATGAGGTCTATTGCATTAAATGTGGACACTGCAATATTAGACTAACATGCAACAAAAATTAATTCCCTTATATTACCTGACTACAATTCATACCTTGTACAGTCTGTGTCATCACCACTGTGTTATCTTAAAGTGGTAATTTAGTTATGGCTTAAAGCTGCTATTTGTCTACCAAATAATAGGCATAATTCACCTGTCATTGTCTAGGTGGACATATACTCTCATTTTACTATTAGTGCCATTTCATTTAGGGAAGATTATCTCCTCCAGACTCCTTGGCTACCTAGAATATAGGCATAAACATGGACAAAATTTTTATTTTTGGACATTCATTTGTGTAATCAGTATTACATATGTAATATTTTGTCTATATATACTTATATTTCTCACATTTTTAAATTAGTTTTGTACTCAGTAAATACAGTCAAGTTGGTACCATTGTTAGGCTCTTCCCTATCCTCCCTCCTCCACCTGAACCCTCCTTGTTGGAGTATATGCATTGTTCATTGTGGGGTTAACCAATAGTTATGGGTAGGAGGAAATGTCTCTGTGTATCATGACCCAATGTGTGGGTCTGACATTCTTTCCACACCCTCTTCCACAAATTTGCCTGAGCCAGGTTGGGTTCATTTTATATCTGCTTTAGTGATGAGGTCTTGTGAGCCCCTGTGGATATCTGATTTGGTAGGAGTTGATTGTTCTCTGTGTGGAACTCCTTCATCCTTGTGCTGGTACCAGATTCACCAAGAAAACAACACCCTTCCTTATTTTGCCAATTACTCTTAGTTTCAGCTGGGGACCTTTTTTTTTTTTTTTTTTTTTTTTTAATTCTTATTTATTTGAGAGCAACAGACAGAGAGAGAAACAGGCAGAGAGAAAGAGAGAATGGATGCACCAGGGCCTCCAGCCACTGCAAACGAACTCCAGATGCATGCACCCCCTTGTGCATCTGGCTAACGTGGGTCCTAGAGAATTAAGCCTCGAACCAGGGTCCTTAGGCTTCACAGGCAAGCGCTTAGCCACTAAGCCATCTCTCCAGCCCAGCTGGGGACCTTTTGAGGTATGATGGGATGGTTCTGTTCTTAGGATCTGCATCTATCTGAAAAGAGAAGCAGATTCTCTGATGGAGAGTAAACTTAGAGCCAAATAAGTGGGATAACCATTATTTCTTTAGAGAGAATTTAATAGCTGTATGCCCTCTTGTAGCACACACTTGTTGGTAGCTTTATAATGGAGAGCAAGCTCATTTCTGTATATGGTTCTGACTTGTATCCCAGTTCCAGCTATGGGTTCCTTTCCACTGAGCTGATCAGTTAGCCAAATCAAGAGCAGCTGGTTTCCCACTATGACTGTTCACCACTATTTCACTTGTGTGAGCATCATGACAGGTTATTTGTTGCTAAGTAGGTTAGGCCATGAGTTGCTTGGACAGATATTGGTCATTTACCCCAGTTGCCCATGTAGCAACTTCTGCCACAAGATGCACTGACTGTCTGGGGACTGACTCTCTTCAAGCTTCCAGCTTCCAGCCATGTCACTCCATGTTATATGTCAACAACATATGGGGTCTTCAGCAGTAGGGTCTTTCAGTAACCTTTGGTGGGTCAAGTACTCTGACAAAAATCTGTCATTCTTTTAGTAAACATTGTAGGTCCCTCTGATCAAAAGATCATTATGGATGATACCCACCTGCTGATACTGGGAGTTACAGGTCAGTTCTCATGAAGAGAAGGAAGAAAAAATATAAGTAATATAAAACAGTTAGAGAGAAGATGGAGAGAGAGAGAACCAGGGGAAGATTAAGGTCATTTTTTCATTGTACGCTCACCAATGCCTTGTGACTCCGGTGTTTCCTCTAAAGGCCTGGTGAAGGTTCACCCATGTGGTCTGTCTTTTACAATGTAGATTTCTATGGTACCATTGCCATTTGTGTCCCCCACACCCATGCTTGCACTCCCCTCCCTCCCTACCCACACTATTGTCTGGTCCTTGAGATGCTTGTTGGGTATGTCAGCATCTTGGGTAGATTCAGGTTAGGTGCTGTAGATGAGTGAGACTATGTGATGATTATTTTTCTGTGATTGGGTGGGTTCACTGAGAATGATTGGTTCCAGGTTCAAACTAACTTTTTTCTTCAAATTTCATTGTGTCAGTTTCTCTTACTGTTGTGTAGAATTCCATCATGTAGATATACCACATCTTAGTTATCCATTCTTCTAGTGATGGACATCTGGGTTGATTACAGCTCTTAGCTATTACAAATTGAGCTGCTACAAACGTGATTGAGCAAATCTCTCTGGACTGAAGCTTAATTTTAGGGTACATGGCCAGTAAGGGAATAACTGGGTTTGTTTTTAAGGAATCTTCATAGTGCTTTCAAAAGTGGTTGCACCATCTTATATTCCCACCAACAATGGATGAGGGTTCCTATTTCTCCACAACCTTGCCAGCATTTCTTTTCATTTGATTTTTTTCATTTTATTTTTTATTTGTTTTAATTTAATTTATTAGTTTTCTTTTCAGCAAATACAGGCAGTTTGGTACCATTGTTTAGGCTCGTCCATGACCTACCCCCTCCCAATGGCCCTTCTTTGTTGATGTAAATGGGTCATGTATTGTGGAGTTAGCCCACAGTTATTGGTACAATAAATGTCTCTGCATATCAGGACCCAACATGTGACTCTGACATTGTTTCCACCTCCTCTTTTGCAAAATTTCCCTGAGCCATGTTGGGTTCATTTTTGGTCTGCTTCAGTGCTGAGGTGTTGGGGGCCTCTGAGGCTCTGGCTCTCTGATTTGGTAGGAGTTGGTCTCCTTCCCCTTTGTGCTGGTATCCAGTTCATCAGGAAAACAGCACCCTTGCTTGTTTTGCCAATTTTCCTTAGTTTCATTTGAGCCCCTTTTGAGGTATGATGGGGCAGCTCTCTCCTTAGGATCTACATCTATCTGAAAAAGAGAAGCAGATTCTCCAAAGGAGAGTTAACTTAGCACCCGGAAAATTGAGATAACACTTACTTTTTTGATAGAGAGTTTAATAGATATAGGCCCTGTTGTACCCCATGATTGATGGTAGCTTGATATTGGAGAGAGGGCTTATGTTTGGATATGGTTCTGACTTGTTTTCCAGCTCCAGCTATGGGTCTCGTACCACTGAGGGGCTCAGTTAGCCAAATCAAGAGCAGTTGGTTTCCCACCATGGCTGTGTGGCACTATTGCACTTGTGTGGGCATCACACCAGGTTATTTGTTGCTAATTAGGTTAGACCATGAGTTGCTTGGACAGATATTGGATTTTTTAATGCATGCTATCTTTGTAAGGTGGAATCTCATAGATATTTTCACTTGCATTTCCCTGATGATTAGGGATGATGAATATTTTAGTAAGTGTGTGTTTGCCATTTGTATTTATTACTCTGTGAACTGCATGTCCAGTTCTTTGCACCATTTCGTGAGTAGGTTGTTTGACTTTTATTGTTTAGGTTTCTGAATTCTTTGTAGATTCTAGAGATTAGGCCTCTGCCAGTTGGATATTCAGCAAATATTTTCTCCCATTCTCTGGATAATCTATTGGCTTTGCTTACTGCAAGTTTGTCTGTGAAGAAACTTTTCAGCTTCTTGTGATCCCATTGATTGTTGCTGTGCTACTGGGGTTTTGTTCAGGAAGTCTTTTTTTTTCCATTCCTCTATCATGGAAAGTTCCTCCTATATTTTCTTCTAATATCAACTGAATTTCCAGTCTTATATTGAAGTCTTTGATCCATTTGGAGTTGAGTGTTGTGTATGACAAAATGTGTGGATTAAGTTTGAATTTCCTGCACATGGTTATCTAGTTTGTCCAGCACAATTTGTTGAAGATGCTGTCTTTTTTCAAGCCTATATTGTTAGGGCCTTTGTCAAATATCAAGTAGCTGTAGTTGCTTGACCCAAAGTCTGGGTCCTGAAGTCTATTCCATTGGTCTATACTCCTGTTTTTATGCCAGTACCATGCTGTTTTTATTACTATGGCTTTGTGCTATAGCTTTAGATCAGGTATGGTGATGAATGCAGAGGTGTTTCTTTTCCTGAGGATATGCTTGGTTATCAGAGGCCTTCTGCCTTTCCATATGAATTTTGAGATTTTTTTTCTATCTCTGTGAAGAAAAATGTTGGGATTTTAAATGGAATTGCATTAAATCTGTATATTTCCTTTGGTAGAATTACTATTTTCACACTGTTAATTCTGCCTATCCAGAAGCATAGGAGGTCTTTCCATTTTCTCAAGTCCTCCTCAATTTATTTTTTGAATGTTTTTGTGCTTTCATTATATAGATCTTTCACGTCTTTGGTTAGCGTTATGCCAAGGTACTTTTATTGTTGTTGTTGCTATTGGAAATGGCACAATGTCCCTTATTACTTTCTTTGTATCTTTTCATTTGCATATAGAAAGGCTACTGATTTTTGTGCATTGATTTTGTATCCTGATACTTTGCTAAATGAATTAATCATCTTCACAAGTTTGGGGATGGAGTCTTTCGAGTCCTTTACATATAGAATCATGTCATCTGTAAATAGAGATAACTTAATTTCCTTTCCAAATTGTATCCCTTTGATTTCTTTCTCCTGTCTTATTGCTTGAGCTAGGATTTCCAGTATCATATTGAAGAGCAGAGGTGAGAGTGGACACCCTGTCTTGTTCCTGATCTCAATGGGAATTCCTTCAGACTCTCTCCATTAAGCATTATTTGGGGTATAGGAGCTTTGTATATAGCCCTTATTATGTTAAGATGCCATGCCAATTCTCTCCAGTGGTTTTTTATGAAATGATGTTGCATTTTGTCAAAGGACTTTTCTGCATTTATTGAAATGATCACTGATTTTTGTGTTTAACCTTGTTTATATGGTGTATTATATTGGCAGATTTCCATATGTTGAACCAACCTCTGCATTCCTGGGACGAAACCCTTTTGGCCAAGGTGGAACATGCTTGTGATGTGTTTTTTAATTAGGTTTGTGAAGATTTTGTTCAGGATCAATTGTCTAAGGTCATCAGGGAAATAGGCCGGTAGTTTTCTTTTCTTGTGGCATCTCTGCCTGGTTTGGTATTAGGTTGATACTAGCTTCATAGAAGGAGGTGGGGAGCTTTCCCTATTCTCCAATTGTGTGGCACAGTTTGAGAAAGATTGGTTTGAGTTCTTGCATGTACCATTGATAGATTTCAGCTGAGTAGCCATCTGTTCCTGGACTCTTCTTTTTGGGGAGGATTTTTATTCACTTTTCAATCTGAGTGTGATAGGTTTGCTTAGATTAATCATCTCTGAATTTAGCTTTGGTAGATGGTCTGTGTCCATGAATTAATCCATTTCCTCCATATTATCCAGTTTTGTGGAGGAGAGGTTTTTGAAATAAGTCTTGATGATTCTCCCAATTTCACTTATGTTTGTTGTGATCTGTCTTTTACTCATTTATAATTTTCTTAATTTGAAGTCTCTCTTTTTTTCTCCATGATGAATTTAATCAGGTGTGTGTCAATCTTGTTTATTCTTTCAAAGAAACAGCTTTTTGTTTCATCAATTTTCTTAATTATTTTCTTAGTTTCCAATTCATTAGTTTCTGCCCTGATCTTAATTATTTCTTTCTTTTGAGCTTTTTGGATTGGATTCTTCTTGCTTTTCCACTGCCTTTAGGAGGATGCTGAAGTTACTGATTTTGGATCTCTCTGTCTTTGTTATGACATAGCATTGAGTGCTATGAATTTTCCCCTTAGGACTACCTTCATTGTGTCCCATAAGTTTTGGTATGATGTGTTCTTATTGTCATTCATTTCTAGAAATTTTGCAATTTCATTTTTTATTTCTTCCTCTAACCATTTATTGTTTAAAAGTATGTTGTTCAGTTTCCAGGAGCCAATGGAATTCTTGGTACGTCTTTTGTTGTTAATTTCTAGCATTAGAGCATTGCAATCTCATATCATGCAGGGAATTATGTCCATCTTCCTAAATATATGGAGGCAGGATTTTTGACCCAGTATATGATTTATTTTAGAAAATGTTCCATGGAGTGCTGAGAAGAATATGTAGTCTGTGGATTTGGGATGGAGTGTTCTGTAGATGTGTGTTAGGTCTAAGTGATCTATGGTTTTGGTGAGCTCTATTGCATGACTGTTGAGTTTCTATTTGGATATCTGTCTATTACTGATAATGGTGCATTGAAGTCCCCAACTATGATGGTGTTGGTGGTTCTTTCTGTCTATTCATCACATAGGTTTTGTTTATGAATTGTGGTGCACTGTGGAAGTTTGGTGCATACATATTTATGATTATCATATCCTCTTGAAGGAGGGTTCCCTTGATAAGCAGGAAGTGACCTTCTTTGTCCTTTTTGATTATTTTTTGTTCAAAGTCTATTTTATCTGATATTAGTATAGCTATGCCTGTTTGTTTCTTATTTCCATTTGCTTGGAATATTGTTTTCCACCCTTTAACCTTGAGAAGGTGTCTGTCTTTACTGGTGAGATGGGTTTCTTGATGACAATAGATTGAGGGGTCTAATTTTCTGATCCACCCTGTTAGCTTCTTTCTCTTGATGGGTGAATTAAGGCCGTTAATAATTAGGGAAATGGCCAGTTAAGATGGCGGCATAGGTACCACGCCAAAGCAGCCTGGGGGAAAAAAAAGACCAAAAAAACTTATCAAAATACACACTTTTACTAAAAAGTGAGGTGTATAGGAAATTGAAGCAGCAGCAGAGAGGTAGGAAATATCCAGAGCATCCAGAGCCAGCACAGGCCAGCAAAAGTGGCCCCGGCAGCTCTGCCAACCGCGGTGGCAGTGGGGTGCAACAAAAAGCCGCCAGGCTCAGCTCCAGCCGCAGAAAAAGGTAGGTGTGGGAGCTTCCCCTCACACCGGCGCTCTCCGCAACTCAGGAAACGTGAAGGGAGAGCGGCAGTGAGCAGCGGAGGAGCAGACCATGAGGTAGAAGAATGTGTGGAACAGCGAGAGATCCAGAGCAGCTGCGGCTCCCTCCCCTCCCCCACTGCCTAAGCCCAGCTCCAGCGAACAGAACAGCAGTCCGAGACCCAGCCATGCCAACTTGAGCCGACAGTGGGACCCAAGCAGGAGCAGAGTTCGGCAGCAACATCAGCAGATCCGGAACCGGTACCAGCAGCACCAGCAGCAGCAGAACCAGGAGCGGCAGCAGTGGCAGACCCCGCAGCAGCAGACCCAGGAGTGGCAACAACAGCAGACACAGCAGCAGCAGCTTCAGCAACAGCAGTGGCTCTAGAAGTGGCAGCTACAGCAGCAGCAGCAGCAGAGGCAACAGCAGCAGTGGGCCCAGCAGCAGCAACTTGAGCTGCTGACAGACCCAGCAGAGGCAGCTTTTGCAGCAGCAGTTCCAGCAGCAGGGGTGCTGATCTGCAGGGCCACAGTTGCCAGGCTTGGCTTGCCCCACAGGAAAAACCAGTGCCCAGCTCCAGAAATCAGAACAGCAGCCCGATGACCCAGGCAGCAACTTGACTGAGACCAAAATCATCCAAGCCTATTTGAATACTCCCATAGCGGGGAAACTCAACCCTTAGGAGCACCTTTATAGATACTCTCAGAGTCTTAAGAGCCGCATCTAACACCTTAAGCTCCTACCCTGAAAATATATAACATCAAATCAACTGACACAGCTAAGCATACCCAGCTAGATAGAAAATCCAAGCATTAACTTAATCCAAGATGCAAAAATATATACATTATAACACAAGAAACACTAAAAGGCAAGATGATATAAATCCACCTAAAAGTATTAATGCATCAGAAATGACCTCCAGTGAGAACGAGTTAGAGGAAATGCTCGAAAAAGATTTCAAAAGAATGATTGTAAATATGTTCAAAGAAGTCAGAAAACAAATCAAAGGAGTCAAAGAGGAACTTAAAGAGGAAATCAAAGGAATCAAAGAAGTTGCAGGACACCAATTTCATGAAATAAAGAAGGCAATACAAGACATAAATAAGGAAATAGAAATAATAAAGAAAAACCAGTCAGAATTACTAGCAATGAAGAACACAGTTAATGAAATAAAAAACTCTGTAGAAAATCTCACCAGTAGAATAGATGAAGGAGAGGACAGAATATCTAAGCTAGAAGACCAGGTGCCAGAACTAATACAGGCCAACAAAGAAAAAGACAAACTTATAGAAAAGTATGAGTGGGAATTTCAAGATATTCGGGACACTATGAAAAGATCAAATATTAGAAATCAGGGCATAGTAGAAGGAGAAGAATTTCACTCAAAAGGCATAGTAGGTGTCTTCAACAAAATCATAGAAGAAAATTTCCCCCAAATTGGGAAAGAGGTGCCAATAAAGATACAGGAAGCCTTTAGAACCCCAGCCAGGCAATACCTGGAAAGAACCTCTCCTCGCCATATTATAATCAAACTTCCAAACACACACACCAAAGAAAAAATATTGAAAGCAGTTACAGAGAAAAATCAAGTTACCTACAAAAGTAAGCCCATCAGGATTACAGCAGATTATTCAACACAAACTTTTAAAGCCAGAAGGGCTTGGGGTGATATATTCCAATTTCTGAAAGATAACAACTGTCAACCAAGGTTACATTATCCTGCAAAATTATCCATTCAAATATACGATGAAATAAGGACATTCCATGACAAAAGCAGGTTAAAGGAGTATTTGAAGACAAAACCAGCTCTACAGAAAATACTTGATAGAATCCTCCATGCTGAAGAAAAGGAAAAGCACACATATAAGGAATCTAGAAAAAACAAGCAATACTCAAATACTAGTTAACAGAAGAGAGCACAGGTAGAACCAGAACCACAAAAAAAAAAAAAAAAAAAAACGCAAACATAAATAACATAAATACACACCTTTCAATAACATCTCTTAAAATCAATGGCCTCAATGTCCCAATGAAAAGACATAGATTTGCAGACTGGGTTAAAAAGCAGGATCCTACAATTTGTTGTCTCCAAGAAACTCACCTTTCTACAAAGGATAGACATTATCTTAGGGTGAAAGGTTGGAAGATGGTGTTTCAAGCAAATGGGCCTAGAAAACAAGCAGGGGTTGCTATCGTAATATCGGACAGGGTAGACTTTAGTCCAACGTTAGTCAAGAAAGATAAGAAAGGTCACTTTATATTGATTAAGGGCACACTCCAACAGGAGGACATTACAATCCTAAACATATATGCACCTAACATGGGGGCTCCCAAATTCTCCAACCACCACTATTAGAACTAAGGTCACAGATAACACCAAACACAGTGGTGGTGGGTGACTTTAACAACCCACTCTCATCAATTGACAGGTCATCCTGGGAAAAAATAAACAGAGAGGCATCTGGAGGGAATGAGGTCATAGAAGGAATGGACTTAACAGATATATAGAGGACATTTCATCCAAAGGCTACAGAATATACCTTCTTTTCAGCAGTACATGGAACATTCTCTAAAATAGACCATATATTAGGACACAAAGCAAATCTTAACAAATTCAGGAAAATTGAAATAATTCCTTGCATTCTATCTGACCACAATGGAATTAAACTACAAATCAGTAGCAAGAAATGCTATAGAGCATACACAAAATCATGGAAACTAAACAATACACTACTAAACGATGAATGGATAAATGAAGAAATCAAGAAGGAAATCAAAAATTTATAGACTCAAATGATAATGAGAACACAACATACCAAAATCTCTGGGACACAATGAAGGCAGTTGTAAGAGGTAAATTTATGGCTTTAAGTGCCTTTATTAAGAAATTAGAAAGTCACAAGTAAACGACCTAATGCTTTGCCTTAAAGCCTTGGAATAAGAACAAGGCAAACCAAAAATCAGTAGATGGGAAGAAATAATAAAGATTAGTACAGAAATTAATGAAATAGAAACAAAAAGAACAATCCAAAGAATTAATGAAACAAAGAGTTGGTTCTTTGAAAGGATAAACAAGATTGACAAACCCTTAGCAAATCTGACCCAAAGAAAGAGAGAAGAAACACAAATTAATAAAATCAGAGATGAAAAAGGTAACATCACAACAGATTCCAGAGAAAATTAAAAAAAATCATAGGGACATACTATAAAAGCATATACTCCACAAAGTATGAAAATCTGAAAAAAATGGATGATTTCCTTGAGCTATATGACCTACCTAAATTAAATCAAAATGAGATTAATCACTTAAACAGACCTATAACAACATGGAGATCTGAACAGTTATCAATAATCTCCCAACTAAAAAAAGCCCAGGCCCAGATGGATTCACTGCTGAATTTTACCAGAGTTTTAAGGAAGAGCTAAAACCATTGCTTCTTAAGCTTTTCCAGGAAATAGAAAAAGAAGGAATTCTACCAAACTCCTTTTATGAGACCAGCATCACCCTGATACCAAAACCAGGCAAAGATAGAACAAAAAGGGAAAGTTACAGACCAATCTCCCTCATGAACATAGATACAAAAATTCTTAACAAAATATTGGCAAACAGAATACAAGAGGATATTAAAAAGATCATTCACCCTGACCAAGTAGGCTTTATCCCAGAGATGCAGGGATGGTTCAACATACGCAAATCTATAAATGTAATACATTACATAAACAGGTTGAAGGACAAAAATCGCATGATCATCTCATTAGATGCAGAGAAATCATTTGACAAAATCCAACATCCCTTCATGATAAAAGTCCTACAGAGACTGGGAATAGAAGGAACATATCTCAATATAATAAAGGCTAGTTATGACAAACCTACAGCCAACATATTACTAAATGGGGAAAAACTGGAAGCTTTTCCACTAAAATCAGGAACAAGACAAGGGTGTCCACTGTCCCTACTTTTATTTAATATAGTTTTGGAAGTCTTAACCATAGCAATAAGGCAAGAGACACACATAAAATGGATACAAATTGGAAAGGAAGAGATCAAGTTATCATTATTTGCAGATGACATGATTCTATACATAAAGCACCCTAAAGACTCTACTAGCAAACTGTTAGAGCTGATCAAAACCTACAGCAATGTAGCAGGATACAAAATAAATACACAGATAACAGTAGCCTTCATATATGCTAATTACAAACACACAGAGGATGAAATCAGTGAATCACTCTCATTCACAATTGCATCAAAAAATAAATAAATAAATAAAGTACCTTGGAATAAACCTAACCAAGGAAGTAAAGAATCTCTACAATGAGAACTTTAAAACACTCATGCGAGAAATTGCATAAGATACTAGAAAGTGGAGAAACATCCCTTGTTCCTGGATTGGAAGAATCAATATTGTGAAAATGGCAATCTTACCTAAAGCAATCTACACGTTTAATACAATCCCTGTCAAAATTCCAAAGGCTTTCTTCATGGAAATAGAAAGAACAATCCAAAAATTCATTTGGAATCACAAAGAACCTCAAATATCTAAAATAATACTGAGTAAGAAAAATGAGGCTGGTGGTATCACCATACCCTATTTTAACCTATACTACAGAGCCATAGTAACAAAAACAGCATGGTACTGGCACAAAAACAGACATGTAGATCAGTGGAACAGAATAGAGGTCCCAGATGTAAGCCCAAGTAGCTATAGCCACCTGATATTCGATAAAAATGCCAAAAATACTCATTGGAGAAGAGACAGCCTCTTCAGCAAATGGTGTTTTGAAAACTGGATATATATCTGCAGAAGGATGAAAATAGATTCCTCTCTCTCGCCATCCACAAAAATTAAGTCCAAATGGATTAAAGATCTTAACATCAGACCTGAAACTCTGAAACTGCTAGAGGAAAAAGTAGGGGGAACCCTTCAACATATTTGTCTTGGCAAAGACTTTCTGAATACAACCCCAATTGCTCAGGCAATAAAACCACAGATTAATCAGTGGGACCTCATGTAATTACAAAGATTTTGCACTGCAAAGGACACAGTGAAAAAGCAAAGAGGCAACCTACCGAATGGGAAAAAATCTTCGCCAGCTATATATCTTATAGAGGATTAATATTTAGGACATATAAAGAACTGAAAAAGTTAAATAATAAGGATTCAAACAAGCCAATCAAAAAATGGGCTATGGAGCTAAATAGAGAGTTCTCAAAGGAAGAAATATGAATTGCATATAAGCATCTAAAAAAATGTTCTACATCACTAGTCATCAGGGAAATGCAGATTAAAACTACATTGAGATTCCTTCTCACTCCTGTCAGATTGGCCACCATCATGAAATCAAATGATCATAAATGTTGGCGAGGATGTGGAAAAAAAGTAACCCTTCTACACTGCTGGTGGGAATGCAATCTGGTCCAGCCATTGTGGAAAACAGTGTGGAGGTTCCTAAAACAGCTAAAGATTGATCTACCATATGACCCGGATATAGCACTCCTAGGCATATATCCAAAGGACTCATCTCATTTCCTTAGAAGTATGTGCTCAACCATGTTTATTGCTGCTCAATCTATAATAGCTGGGAAATGGAACCAGCCTAGATGTCCCTCAACAGATGAGTGGATAATGAAGATGTGGCACATTTATACAATGGAGTTCTACTCAGAGGTAAAGAAAAATGAAGTTATGAAATTTGCAGAAAAATGGATGGACCTGGAAAGTATTATACTATGTGAGGTAACCCAGGCCCAGAAAGCCAAGCGCCACATGTTCTCTCTCATATGTGGATCCTAGCTACAGATGATTGGGCTTCTGGTGAGATGGAAAATACTTAGTAGTAGAGGCCAGTAAGGTAAAAAGGGGACATAAAGGATAGAGAAAGGAAGGGAAGAGGATACTTAATAGGTTGATATTGTATATATGTAATTACAATGATCGTATTGGGGAGGTAATATGATGGAGAATGGAATTTCAAATGGGAAAGTGTGGGGGTGGGGAGGGAGGGAATTACCATGGGATATATTTTATAATCATGGAAAATGTTAATAAAAATTTAACAAAAAAAAAGAAAAAATAATTAGGGAAATGACTGTGAGATTTGATTTCATCCCTGCCATATTGTGTTGGTATATGTGGTTTGGTGTTATCATGGACTTTGAAGTATTTTGTGCCTTCTCTGAGGTTGGTTATTTTGATCTGCTTCTTGCAGGCATTTGAGTTGATAATTTGATTCTTTTGTGGGTTAGAATTTTTTGAAATACTCTCAGTAGGTTTGGTTTTGTGTTCATATAATTGTTAAGCTGAGTTTTGTCATGGAAAGTTTTCTTTCACCACCTATTATGAGGGATACTTTTGCTGGGTAACGTAGTTTGGGTTGGAAGCCATAGGTTCTTAGAGATTGAAGTGTTCCATTCCAGGCCCTTATGGCTTTCAGGGTTTCCTTTGAGAAATCTGAAGTAATTCTGATGGGGTTACCTTTAAAAGTGATATGCTGTTTTTCTCTAGCTTCTTTTAGGATTTTCTCTTTGGTGCCAATGTTTAGAGCCTTAATGACAATATATCTTGGAAAATGTCTCCTTTGGTCCAACCTGTTTGGAGTTCTGTTATCTTCTTTTATCTTGATGGGACTTTCTTTTGGGACCGTGGGAAAGTTTTCTTTGATTATTTTGTTAAAAAAGTTCTCTGTGCCTTTGGTCTGAATTTCTTCCCCTTCATGTATTCCCATGATCTGGATGTTAGGACATTTAAGGATATCTCACAACTCCCTCATGTTCTGTTCACAGAACTTTTTGAACTTATTGAAACCCTTGAACTCTCAAACTGTTTCTTTTGTCTTGTCTTTCTGATCTAAGTTTCTATTGTCCACATGGCTGACTCTATTTTTGATAGCTTCTAAATTGTTTTGGGCTTGTTCAATTAGGTTTGAATTTTCTATTACTTTTCTGTTTATAGTTTCCATCCCTCTGTCAAGTTCCCTTCTTACATCATTTTCTGATTATCTTCATGTGTCTTGTAATTCATCCTTGCATTCCATTACGTCTTCATTTAGTATAGCCAGCTGATTTTTGAGGTCCTCTTTTTTTCACTCTTCTTCATATCTCTTAAATGTCTTTGAACTCCTTCCATTTTCTTATCTATTAGGTCTAGTCCAGTGATGGCAGAATCCACACCATTATTGGTCCTTTGTTGTTTTCTTGCAAGTTCTCACAGTAGCTTGATCAGAGTTGCATTGCTCATAGCTTCATTTTGGTGCTCTGATCTTAATATCTCTTCTGAGTTTTGATTAGAGACATCCATTATAGGAATGGGTGATCTTATTAGATTTATTTGCATTTGATTTTTCATGTTATTTCTTTTGCTCTATTTTCTGCCCATCACTGTATATGGCAGGGAGAGTAGGACTGAGGTCATAATGGGTGGTAGAAGTGGTGACTCTTTGGGGAAGCTGGCCTACACTGGCACGGAGGCAAGTGAATAGGCAGAGCAGTCCTGAGATCATTTGTGGGTGGGTGGATCAACCTCGACTTGTGTGTGCAGTAGGCAGATGGGGCTGGGGGATGGTGTTTCTACCTAAGCTTTCATGGGCAGAGGGGCAGAGCTGGGCTGAACTTGCGGGCAGGCAGGTGGAACAGGCCTGAGCTTGAGTGTGGGCAGGTGGCCGGAGTGGCCTGAGCTCTTGTGAGGTGGGCAGATGGGCAGCTCAGGCCCAATGTTGCACCTGGGAGGGGTAGCTGGGCTATCACCCCTGCAGTGAGGCAATTGGTACTATTCTGGCATGGTTCCCCTTTCCTCCAGTAAGTACACCAGTATCCTGAGGTTATGACTATGGCTAGGGAGGCTGCTTGAGGGGATTGGGGGACTGGTGGGCTACCCAAGAGTGAGGGAATCAGCTGATTCCCCTTTTCTGCCCCCTCTGATCTGTCACTGCCAATCTATTAAAATTTGCTCTCCCCTAAAAGACCCAGTGAACCCTTAATGCCTTTCCTTTCCTTTCTAAAGATGTGTGGTGCAGTTAGCAGACATCTTGATCAGAAGTCTCTTTCTCACCTTTAATATTGTTCTTTCCTGTGTATTAAGAACAAAAGCATGACAATCCTTCATAAATATCTTTTAAAACTACATTTACAAAAACAGGAATTGTGAGAACAGCTTGGCCTCTTCTCTTTCACTTCATTAGGTCTTCTATGGATGGCATTCTTTATACCTCTTCCTCTTGGAGAATCTCCCCCTAAAATGTTTGCATGAAATTTCAATATTTCCTCCCAAGTGAGAATTCAAAATCAGAGCATGTTGCAGCTTGCCACTGAATAATATAATAACATGGTTTTGCATTCCTAACTTTTGCTATTAATTACATGATAAGATACTATGTTATTTCAATACTAAGCTGTTTCTAATAGCTTGGGGAGCCCCTGAGTCTCCAGTTATATTTTGTATGTCCATCAACATGCCCAGAGATCCCTTTTTATATTCATATCCTTTCAACTTTTGAATTTGAATGTATATCTTTTAAAATATTTTTATTTATTTGCATGAGGGTGGCACTGTTGGGCATGCCAAGGTCTCTTGCTTCTGTAAACAAACTCCAGTTGCATGCACTACATTGTGTATCTGGCTTTACAGAGGTACTGGGGAGTCAGACTCTGGGCTGGCAGACTTTGCAAGCAAGCAACTTTATACTATCAGCCATTTCCCCAACCCATGAATTCACAGCTTACCTTTTTTTTTGTTTGTTTATTTTTATTTATTTATTTGAGAAGGACAGACAGAGAAAGAAAGAGGCACAGAGAGATAGAGAGAGAGAGAATGGGAGTGCCAGGGCCTCCAGCCACTGCAAATGAATTCCAGATGCGAGTGTCCCTTTGTGCTAATGTGGGACCTGGGTAATTGAGCCTCGAACCTGGGTCCTTAGGCTTCTCAGGCAAGCGCTTAACCGCTAAGCCATCTCTCCAGCCCCACAGCTTACCTTTTTATGCACCTTTTACATATTACATTTTTTATGCATTTTAAATCACAATTCTCATGTTTTAGCTCTTCTATTTTTTTGAAGCAAGTCTTTTTGAGTGAGAGACAGACAGAGAGAGAATTAGCGTGCTGGGCCACCAACCACTGCAATCAAACTCCAGATGCATGTGCCCCTCATGCACTCGCGTCACCTTGTGTCTCTGGGTATGTGGGACCTGGAGAGCCAAGCATAAATCCTTAGGCTTCAGAGGCAAGTGAATTAACTGCTAAGCCATCTCTCCATCCCTCTTATATTTTTATAATTGTGTATTTAATAAGAAAGCTCTTGTGTTCACTCTAAAGGACAAAATGTAGGTTAGAGACAGGCCTCTCTGTATCATAAGGAATTTCTAACTCTATGGGTGTCATATCAATTCACTACAATGAATGAAGCAACATGGAAAAGGACCTTAGCAATACATACTCCTACTGTTATATATACATAGGTATACTATAACCAAGTTTCTTAATCAATGCTCTTTTACTTTATTTATTTAAAAATCTACAAACTCTTCTGTAACTTCCACACATATTTCTCTGTGTTTTACACAAAAGTATGGAAACCTTTGAAAAGTTTACAATGAAGAAATTAAAATTCTAGATATTATGAATATACATGTTACTATATACATAATCCTAAGAAAATGAAAATAGGCATTCCTACATTGATCCTCATTACCTTTGAAAAGTATATGCCATAGAAATTCAATGACCTGAGAGTATGTTTCCTTGGATATCAACAAGAATGCATGTAGGGGATTCACAGAGTAAAGAATTGGCTTTATTTGTTCTTTACTAATGAATTCCACTACTGAAAATATAAATAATGGTTCTAAAAGATAATTTAATCAGGTTTTAAATATGAACATTATTCAAAGAACAGTGAGACCAATTATATTAATCACTTTTGTTATTACTTCAGTGACAAAATACCTTATATAATGAAGTTCAGAAAGGGAACATTCAAAAAGGGGCACAGTTTGAGGGTACAATCCAACATGGCAGGGAAGTAATGGTGGCAAGTGTGTGAGTAACCAAGTCCATGGGATGGTGTCACCGCATTCAGATTACTTCCTCTTTGCTGATTTAAACATCTATGGAAATACCCCCATAGATACACACACAGAGGTGTATATCCATGGTAACTTGGTCCTGTTGACAATGAAGATTCACCATAACACTGGAAGTTAGTTTATTTAAAATAACCTTCACAGGTACATAAAGATACCACATCTGCAATATAGAAATGCATTTTATTTTGGGTAATAATAAAACCTCAGTGGAAAATAGTCACTTACTATAAAGAGCAAAGGATCCTATCACTGAGGTAAAAAGTCTTGGTCTTAAGGGAGTCACCATTTTCATACACTGGTATCAGGATCTGAGAACCTGTGGTCCTGCACATCTCTGTGAAGCTCTCCTGAAATGACCTGCCCATGTAGAAACAGAAGATTTGGGTCCATTTGGAATAAAAGATTAAGAATAATCCATGTATTAGATATAAGGACTATATACATAATTATCTTTTTTATTAACATACACATTTATTAGCATTTAATCTTTATGAAGCAATCACTGTCAATAGTAAAACAGGCCCAGCTAGATTCAATCAACCACTTCTAAATCAAACAATAGAAGGCTGGCAAGCATTTGTTTCTGATATATAAAATATCATTTTACATATGTAAAATACATATGTAAAATATGTTTATATACCTGTCTCATGGATGTCATGAGAAGTGTGATTATTTCTGCTAAAATCTATATTCTCTGGAAGTCTGTATTCTGATTACATGATTGGGTAATTCAATAACCTTTTGTTAAGAATGAGAGGTCTTGGCCTTCTAGAGATTGAGAGAAATTTTGTACACTTTAACTCACCACCTTTTATATTTAAGTATAAGATAGGTTATATAGATTATCATCTACATTGTTGTCATAGTTGTTTTCATAGACTGCAATTATTTTGTGCTAAAGACATCATGATAATCTCTGGGAATAGTTAATTGAATAGCCATAAGGACTCGTGGAAAGAACCCAGATGTATATCAGTAACTTGGGTATATGTTACTATGATAATGATGAAAATGACTAACACAGAATAATTATTGATTGTATGTCAGACAGGAGCAGTGTGCATGTGGTTTCCTTTAATTCTTAGAACAATCACAGAATGAATGCTTTATTTCCCTTTTTTTTTTATTAAGTTTATTCTTTGTATGAACACATCCTGTGTGGTACAACCATTTTCCTTCTTCCTGCTCATAATCCACTCAGGGCCCACCTAAGTGGGTTGCTGGTATTCCCCATGGGGTTCAGAGTTATGCATTGTAAGAACAGAAGTCAATCATGGGGTGAGGAGATACGTATGTGTTTTGTCTCCTGACCTGTGGCTCTTGCAGTCTTCCTGCCACCTCTCTCTTGCAAAATTCCCTGAGCTTTGGTGGGTGTACTTTAAGTCTACTTCAGTGTTAAGTTCTCAGGAGCTTCTGGACTTTTGCTTTTGTATGTATTGAGTATCCTCAGTATTTGTCTCCATAACCCTGGTGCAGATTGTCAGGCTCCTTATGGACGCAGAACTCTTGTGCATCTTCTCTGTGGTTTCACCTAGGCCTTGGCTGAAGTGAAAAGGTATGGCTTATCCCCTCAGGTCTTGCTACCTTCGGATAAAGAAGAGATTCTCCAGTGGAGAATTAAGTCAGCATAGTTAAATGGGATAACATTGTTAATTTAGAAATGTTTGGATGTATATATCCCCTCTTTTAGCCAAAGACTAGTGAAAGCTTGTCATTGGAAACCATAATCTTGGTCTCCATGGGATTCTGACCTGGTTCACAGTTCATGTAATGGGTTCCTTTCCACTGAGCAGATCTCTTAGGCAATCAGAAAGCCACTGGTTACCCACCAAGGCTGTGTGCCACCATTGCAGAGGAGTGAAAGTTTTGTCAGGCTAGTTGCAGCATGTGGTGTCTTCATCAATACAGTTTTACCTTTTAGCTCAGGGGGGTAATCTAGTGTCTTTACAGGGATCTACCTTGTTTGTTTGTTTTTTTTTTTAACTTTACTTCACATTTATTAGATTTATGTACCATATATATATATATATATATATATATATATATATATATATATATAATTTTATTTATTTATTTTTATTAGTTTTGTACTCAGTGAATACAGTCAAGTTGGTACCATTGTTAGTCTCCTCCCTGTCCTCCTCCCTCATCAGGGACCCTCCTTGTTGGGGTATATGGGTTATTCATTGTGGGGTTAGCCAAAAGTTATGGGTAGGAGGAAATGTCTCTGTGTATCATGACCCAATGTGTGGCTCTGACATTCTTTCTGCCCCCTCTTCTTCCTACCTTGTTTTGGGTACATTGTATGTCCCTCAAAATATATTTCTAATTTTATAATAGCTAAACAACTTGATTGTAATTACATACTGCTTGAGTAACCTGAAATTTTATTCCAGGATTTTCACTTTCAAGAAGTCAGACATTTTTCTATGTATTAAAAAGAAAGATTAAACATTTGCAATTAGCAAGTTTATTAATATGAAACAAATAATGCATTGCTATTTATTTTATTTTATTTATTTATCTTTTTGTTAATTATTTTTGTACTCAGAAAATACAGTCAATTTGGTACCATTGTTAGTCTCATCCATGATCTGCCCCCTCACCCTGGCCCCTCCATGTTGAGATATATGGGTCATGCCTTCTGGAGTTAGCCCACAGTTAGGGGTAGGATAAATGTCTCTGCATATCATGATCCAGCATGTGGCTCTGACATTCTTTCTGCCCTCTCTTCCACAAAATTTCCCTGAGCCATGTTGGGTTCACTTTTGGTCTGCTTCAGTGATGAGGTGTTGGGGGCCTCTGGGTCTCTGGATCTCTGAGTTGGTAGGAGTTGACTTTTCTCTGTGTTGATCTCCTTCACCCTTGTGCTGATACCCAGTTCACCAAGAAAACAGCACCCTTGCTTGTTTTGCCAATTGTTCTTAGTTTCAGCCAGGGCCCTTTTGAGGTATGATGGGGTGGCTCTCTCCTTAGGTTCTACATCTATCTGAAAAAGAGAAGCAGATTCTCCAATGGAAAGTAAGTTAGCACCAGATCTTTATTGTAGAATGATTGACAAATAATCTATATGTGTGAGTGTTGCAGTCAGGTTTGCATTGCTGACAGAAATCACGTGATCAAGAGCAGCTTTTGGGAAAAAAAAAAGGGGGGGGTTATTTTGGCTTATAGACTTGAGGAGAAGCTCCATGATGACAGGGAAAAATGATGGTATGGACAGAGGGTGGACATCACTTCCTGGCCAATATCAGGTGGACAACAGGAACAATACAGTGTGCCAAACACTGGCAAGAGGAAACTGACTATAATACCTATAAGCCCAATCCCAGCAATATACTGCCTCAAGGACTCTTTAATTCCCAAATCTCCATCAGCTGTGAGCCTAGCATTCAGAACACCCAAATCTATGGGGACACCTGAATCAAACCACCACATTGTGAGGGTTGCACTTAATGTTTTGACATATATTTAAATAATTACCACAATCAAGCTGATTAATATATTAGTTACCTTACATAGGTCCTAACTTTGTGCATGTGATAATAACATATAAGGCTTGTTCTCATTTAATTGACAATTGGGTTTAGAGACTTTTAAGCCGACCAGCATTATCAATTATCATCAAGTATATTGGATGTGTTCATGGAATAGAAGAGGGCATTAGAATGAGGAGGGATGATAACAGAAGACATAATTATAGGGTATTTTTCTCTGTGCTGAGGCCTTGAAGCAATTAAGTAAGATTTCTTTCACTGAGCTACACTAACCCTTTCAGACTTAGTTTGGAAAGAATAGCAGGGACCAGGAAGGCAAGGGACACAGAAAGGGACCAAAAATTAAAAAAATACAATTATCTTCATAACCTAAGCATAGTTCATTTAAACAATGAATCCATTTACATTCTTCAAGAATATTTTATCTTTGTGACTTGTTAAGCTACAACTCATTATCATGACAATTTATTCCTTTTCTGATTGAACAATACTCCATACTCTGTTTGTGATCCATTCACATGCATTTCAAGCCTAAAATAGAAAACAGTTCAACATTTGGTTTTCAATAACTCTAGCTTAGTAGAAGATTGTGTTGGGTCCTGAAAGGCCCAGGCGTGAGGCCTAGTGGAACTTCCTGAGCCTACCTAAAGTTTGGCGACCTGTCTCTGGCCAGCTATGACTCAGCAAGATGCCTAATGGCTTCTTGCCTGCCACCTCCACATAGGAGTTGGAATTACCATTTCAGTAGTCACAGTTTACTATTGGCCCTTACCTCTTCCCCATCCTAAATTCCCTGCCTTCATCCCCAACATGATATAGGCAACTGTTTATAACAATAAAGCAAGTTCATGTGAGTCCCTGCTTCCACAAGACTCCCAACTCAGTGTGGTTTTTCTCTGGTGAATAGGAGAGGTTTCTGAGTTGTTCCATGCTCATCTTCTTCCTCAACCCCTTGGGAGGAAGCAGCTGGCCTGGTCCCACCTCAGCACTACCTACCCACTGGGGAGGAGCCCTGCAGAGTGAGTGGTGTTACCCTGGGAAAATCATGAAATTCTTATGTAAAGTGTTTTTGGCTTGGCTATCATAGACTTAAAATCCATAAACAGAAAGACTATTTGTGTGGAAATTTATAGTTTTTAAATGTTATATTTTTGCTTTTGAAGTATTAATTGGTAAGTAATTATTTCTGGTCAAATAATTATTTTACATATTCTAAGATAGGACAAGAAATAAAGAAAAACAAACAAATCCTGATTCTTAGAGTTTCTTGTGGCTTACAAATTTGTATTAGCAATTATCAGAAGCAGGCAATATTTAAAAAAAATTTTCATTGGTAAATTTAATACTTAAGTATACTATAAATTGGTCATATTTTATCAGATTATCTTTTTTTTTTTTTTTTCTGTACTCGTTCCCCTAGCCTCATTCCACTGAAAGAACTCCTCACTGGGAGCACTGGTAATCATTATAGGATCTTGAATGCACCAGTCAGTTTCTGTGGGGAGGGCAATGCCTCACAGTATACCTAATTACCTTATAGCTCTTACATTCTTTATGCCCTCCTTCCACAATGTTGCCTGAGCCTTGTATGGCTTTTTATAAGTCTCCTTTAGACTTGGGCTCTCAGATGCCTCTTGTTTTCTGCTCTGATGAGTTTTGAGTCTCCTCATGGTCTACCAGTATCTCCTTTGAGACGGTTTTCTGGTTTACAGTGAGAACAGCACTCATGTAATGCACCCCTACTTCTGCAATGTTTCCTGAGCCCTGAATAATTTGATAGAGATGATTTGTCTAATGTTTGGCACTTGACTTTCTCTTCTTGTCATTTTGAACATATATTATCTATTTATTTGAAGGGAGAGAGAGACTAGTCATGCAGGGCCCCCACCACAGCAAATGAACTTCATATGCATGTGTCACTTTGTGTATCTGGGTTTTTGTGGGTACTGTGGGATCTAACACAGGTAATTAGGTTTTGCAGGCAAGCACCTTAACTGCTGTGCCGTCTCATCAGCCCCATCTTCTTGTCATCTTGATTGGTCTCAGATCTACCCAGTCTTCAAGATCAACTGTGAAAATAGATTATCTAACAAAGAATGATAGTAACATTGCTCAAAAGGAATGAGCACATACTTTTAGAAGATATTTTGATATATATATAACCTCTCCATTTGGCCAAAGAACAGTGAAAAATTTCTACTAGGCCTATGATCTTAAAAACCACAGGCTTTCATCTTGGTTCTCAGCAGCAGGTATGAGTTCCCTCCCCCTGAGCAGGCCAGTTACCCCCATAATTTATGTGCCATTGTTGCACCAAAGGGTTCATATTTGAAGCAGCCAATCTTAAAAAAGGAATTAACACTGTTCTTAATAAATAGTTTTAGCAGACTAAAGCTGATTACTGAATAATTGATTTAATTCTTCAATGCTTGAAGAAAGAGTAATGAAATATAAAACATAAGTGTTAAAATAAATGTCCAATGAACAGAAACAATATATTTAAGTAATGAGAAAACCTATAAACAAATAATAGCTAACTGAAATTGTGTATAGGTTGAAATTATCACAAGTAAAGATCATTTAGCAAATGCTTGGAATTGCATTTATGAAACATTAACATGAATATCATAGAAAAAGTAACTTATACACAGAAATGAGAATGCATACACAAAGGAAAGGACTTTATGAACACTGGCAGATGTTGTATGGGAAATCAACATCTGCTTATTCTTACACAATAGCCTTAGTTATATCCTTTTCTCATATGTTTGTATTAATATTACCAATAAATTTCCCTTTAACCTGATGTAAATATATGGACTAAAGACCAGGAACTCAGAACTTGTCTTTATTTTATTTTTCTTCACTGTTGTCTAGCTGATTTATTTGGGACCTCCACTCTGTCTATAATGATGGCATGTACTATAATGATCAATGTGAATGAGATGTATTTCCTGACCAAGCCAATATAAAAAGCATGAAAGTGAAACACTGCTGAAGGGTAAAGTCATTTCAACTTCTGTCTTGGAAAAAAAAAAAAATACACTTCTGTGCCTTTGACCCTTTGCTGTTTTCTTGAGGTCAGCCATAACATTATCAAATCTGTAAAAGAAACCACATAACTTCCAGAGTAGCATAACATAAACCAAGATATCAAGAAGAGAAATAATTATTCTTTAATACCCACCATATACCAGAAAAGCAAAATTTGCAGATCTCTGACTACAATGTATTTTTGATAAACTTTTCCTTTTATCAACATTTTAAACAGATTTTTAAGTACACATTAATATTTTCTATCATAATATTTGGGGTTCTATTACTGTCAGGCATGTTTCTATACTTTCATTTAAAACCAAATATCCATATACATAGTTATTACTCATAGTAATTTAGGTGATTATGGAATTGTTGGATTTTTAAAAGGCTATGGGTAAGGGTTGAAGTAATGGTTTAGTGGTTAAGGCACTTGCCTCTGAAGCCTGATTTGACTGTTTAGCATCCATGTAAGCCAGATGCACAAAGTGGCAGATGGGTCTGGAGTTTGCAGTGGATAGTGGCCTAAGAACACAGATATTGATTGTTCAAAACTCAGTCATCTCATGTAATTGTTATAACTTTAAATGTTGAAATAGGAGACTGTGAATTTAGCTCAGTGGTAGAGTACATCTGTAATATGAACACAGATATAGGTTCAATGCCCACCACTGAAACAAATAGATAAATAAAATGTTTGTCACCCTTAGTGCTTATGACTTAGTTGAACTAACTGAAGTCCTAATATCTATATTTACATGAAGTTCTACAGAATCTACACCAAAGCAACAGAAAAAGTAACAATACTCATAGCCACCCTGTAATAATCACTTACCACAGCTTTCTAAGTACCAGGGACTGGCCAAAAGATGCACTTAATAAAATCTTCTGAAGCATCCCATCATGTAGATACTTCACTATGAAATTTTATTTTATTTATTTATGTTATTAGTTTTGTACTCAGCGAGTACAGTAAAGTTGGTACCATTGTTAACCTTCTTCCTGACCACCCTCCTCCACAAGGACCCTCCTTGCTGTGGAATATGGTTCGTGCATTGTGATGTTGGCCATCAATTATGAGTATTGAGCCACAGAAAGTTCAAGTGGCTGTCAGAGGTCACACAGCCAGAAAATTGAGAAGCTAGGGTGAAGATCTTGTCTATTAAGACATATGTATCTCTATAACAATGCATCTCTGCCCTGGGAAAGAGATAGAATTTTAGGTAGATGAAATTTTAATTTTGTGCTAATCTACATTATAGAGGGAAAAAATCATTTGTGAAGGTAAATGACTTTTCTTGTCACAAAATTAATTACTGATATATCTTACTACAAGCAGTATTTTAACTTAAGCAACATTAAGTTTCAGACATACAACTTTGGGTTTTGTCTAATCATGGTATATTGCATGTGAAGACTTATCTATTTACCCTTCCCAGTTTAAAGTGACAGAAACAAAATTCGGTTGGGTATAGGAAAATATTTGAGAATTTCACTTTGTCAGAAAGGTGGCTCCAGTCACCGGAATAGTAGGCCCAAATACATCCTAGAAAATAATGGCTAGTTGTTACAGTCAGATTCACATTGCCTGCAGAAAACATCCCACCAAGAGTAGCTTGTGGGAGGAAAGAGTATATTTTGACTTACAAATTTAAGGGGAAGCTCAATGACAGCAGAGGAAAATGATGGCACGAACAGAGAAATTGGCCATCACCTTTTGGCCAAAATCAGATGGAAAATAGCAGCAGGTGAGTGCCAAAAACTGGCAAGGGGAAGCTGGCCATAACACCTATAAGCCCACCTCTGACAATACATCATTTCAAAGAGGATCCAATTCTCAAATTGCTTCCAGCTAGGAATTTAGCAATAAGAACACAGAAATTTATGGGGTACCTGAATCAAACCACTACATTCTACCCCTGGCTCCCATAAACTAATAACCATTCATGATATAAAATGCAATGTATTTCAATCAAACTTTAAAAGTCCCCATAGTAATTATTGATCTCTATGATGTTCAAACATCCCCACAGTCCAAGAAATGAGTTGTAATACAAAAATAATAACAACAACAAAAAATAGCACAGAATAAACATTCCCACTGCAAAAGATGGCACTGGACATAGCAAAGAAATACCTTATGAACACAAGATTTAAAACAAACAGGGACAATATCAAACTCTATAGCTCCAAGTCCAACAATTCTAGCTAGTGATGAGTCTCTGGAATTCCAATTTCACATTTCCAGCTAGGCTACTCACAATCCCCAAAAATTTCATCCAGTACTTGCAGCTCTCCATGGCAACCATCTGGCAATCCTTATGTCTCCACTGCAACCAACAATTCATCCTCAAGGGTGTATTGGGTTTCCATGCAGGTATTAGAAGCCTGCACACTGCACATGGTCATTTCAAAAATACAAAACCATGTTGTAAACCCAATGACTCTATCTTTCATGCATTTGCTATACTCTGTAATATAAGGTGGGCTAAAAACTTGTTAATCCAGGGGGTAATAAATCAGACTTTTAAAAATAGGACATTCTTTCATCATTCAGGGTCCTTCCAGAGTGTCTGAATTCTTCCTGTTGTTCCAATGCATATCGGCTGGCCTACTCTCAATGGCTGTCATCTTCAAACAATTGCAGCTAAACAGGTAGCAGTTGTGGCCCACAGATTTAATTTCTTTCTGTGCCATATCCCTCTGCTCACACCAGTCCATTTCTACATAATGCAACACTGTAAAAGTTCTCAGAATAAGGACATAACAGCAAGCCTCTCACACAACCTGCTTCTAGTCCCAGTTCAGGCAAAGCTCTTTCTCAACTTCATAAGACAAACCTCACAGTCCATAGTGCTTACTGCATTCAGGTCTTTCAACTCTGACAAAAATAGTCCATCAAGCTGTACTTACAGCACTGCAAGGCCAAGATTGCAAATTCCTGGACATTTATACTGCAAAACAGTTTCAAATGCAAAGCCACAGCATTAGGTTTCTAGCAGCAATTAGATTCTACTTTTCAGTACCAAAGTTAGTGTTGCAGTCAAGTTCAGGTAGTTGGCAAAAAACACCCAAACAAGAGCAGCTTTTGGGAAGAAAGGTTTATGTTGGCTTACAGACTTGAGGAGAAGCTCCATGATGGTAGGGAAAAACAATGACATGCCACCTTCTGGCCAACAGCAGGTGGATAATAACAGCAAGAAAGTGTGCCAAACACTGGCAAGTAAAACTGCCTAACACCCATAAGCCCATCTCTACCAATATATCACCTCCAGGAGGCTCCAATTCACAAATTGTCTTCAGTTTGGGACCTAGCATTCAGAACTCACAAATTTGTGGGGGATACCTGAATCAAACCACCATACTATTAGTCAGTTCTATGACAAGAAGCAAGATGGGGGCCACTACTCCTCATGGAGGTCCAGTGACAAATCTCACTTTGTCAGTTAACTGGATCTTGGGCAGATTAAGTTTATGAAAGTTCACTGCTGCCAAAATGGGTATATCAAGGCAAGGGAAACTTGGAGCCCTGAGTCACTGGCCCTGTGCCACAGCTGCCACATAAATAGAAACTCAGTCCCTGGCTTTCACCTGGGGCTGGACACCACCCCCAGGTAGTTTCAAAACAGGCAACATTGTTCAAAAGGGACTTGGATGTCAGGAACACTTTCGGAATCAGAAAAAAATTAGGTAAGGATGGCTTCCATGTAGAGGCAACAGAAATCCAAGCTCTTCCTTTAAAAAAGAAAGTATTTTTTTTTAAATTTAATTTATTAGTTTTCTTTTCAGCAAATACAGGCAGTTTGGTACCATTGTTTAGGCTCATCTATGATCTACCCCCTCCCATTGGACCCTCCTTGTTGATGTAAATGGGTCGTGCATTGTGGAGTTAGCCCCAAGTTATTGGTCTGATAAATGTCTCTGCAAATCATGACCCAACATGTGACTCTGACATTCTTGCCGCCCCCTCTTCCGCAAAATTTCCCTGAGCCATGTTGGGTTCATTTTTGGTCTGCTTCAGTGCTGAGGTGTTGGGGGCCTCTGAGGCTCTGGCTCTCTGATTTGGTAGGAGTTGATTTTTCTCTGTGTTGGTCTCCTTCCCCTTTGTGCTGGTATCCGGTTCACAGGAAAACATCACCCTTGCTTGTTTCGCCAATTGTCCTTAGTTTCAGTTGTGTAGAAAACAGTAATCTGGACCCAAACGCCAATAGTACCATAAAATTCTACTTCCTAAACGACAGACCAAATGGCTGAACCTTCACTAGACCCTTACAGGAAACACCTGAACCACAAGACACTGGAGAGGGTAAGATCAAGACTAACCTAAAAAGAAAGTATGTATAAGCATAAGGAGACAGACACAGAGACAGACAGAAAGAGAATGGTCTCAACAGGATGTCCAGCTGTTGCAAAAGAATTCCAGATGTATGTGCCACTTTATGCATCTGGCATCATGTGTGTACTGAGAAATTGAGCCTGGGTTTAGGCTTTGCAGGCAAATACCTTAACCACAGAGCAGTCTCTCTAGCCTGAAATCCAAGGTCTTTTAATGGTAGTGGGATCGCATGTGTATCATCTGAAGTATCCTTCAAAGATGAACTCAACTATGTACTTTACTTACAAAGTAAGGAAATGGTATGATTTTATGTCTTGCATTAGACAGATGTTTAATGCTATATTGTAAAAGTAGCACAATCTCACAGAAATATTTAGATTTAAATATTTCCCCCATTCATTACTACCAAACTAATACTTGTAATAAGGTTTTTATTGTATATGATGTCTTCCCCTCTCTCTCTCTCTTTACTTCGCATTTTCTTCTCTCTTTCTCAACAGTCTGATGCTATTGTTGGTCATGACACTTGGATTTTTGAACTCTTCACAATTGTTATATTTTCATTTAAAATAACTAATTGTGAAATAAAATGTTTTATTATCAAATTATTTTCTCAATATTACATTATAACTTTTCAAATTTGTTCATATGTAAATGCATTGAAATTTATCTAAATTTCATACTATCATAAACTAATTTGAGAATATTCCATCATAATTATGAATATAAATAATAAATCCCATTTAGTACAAGCAAATGAGGTCAGAGATTATGAAAATAAACTAATAACTTACAGGCAGATAATATACCTTATCTGGGAAATATTGCAGATTAGAAGTTTTCATCACTCTGGAGGTCTGAAACAGCATTAAAATATACTTCTTGATTATAAAGTAATTACATTTTTGCAACACCATGAAAACACTTTAGTGAAAATGTAGAAATGAGAGGGAATTGAAATGCTTACTTCAAGTACCATGTACTTGTAGGCAATCACTGCTTCCAAATAATAAAGCAGAAAAGAAGCTTTATGAATAATATAATAAGTAAATATAATTATTGATATGATGGCTTTCATAAAATAACTGTAATGATATATATTTTATAATAATAATAATGTGATATATACTATACTATTTCAGAAACATACCTAGCTAATATATTGAAGATTCTCAAATGAGAACCAGGCATTCTCTTGCCCCAAAGCACTCACCAAGTTGATGTGAACCAAAGTTAAGATTCAGTGCTGTGGAGGAAGAGAATGCATGAAGCTTTGCACTTTGAGGTCATAATTTATCAACAAATCACCACTGAAAAGTTTATATCAGAAAAAAGACATTTACTTTTTTAAGTACTAATGTCTTTGTTAAGGCATACAATGATATCTGATACACTAACATATTTTACTCTGCAAGCACTTGAATTAAAACTGCATGAAGTCACTAAATAGATGATCCCATCATGAAAAATGGAGTATAGTTTCAAAGTTCATTCAGTTGTTTAGTACATTAACTAAAAGTCTTTGAAGAAATTAATAAAAAAAAATTTCCTATGCTAGCCTATCAGGCCATTTAAGCCAAATTATAATTGAATTATATAATTATAAATTTAACTTAAATTCTGGAATAGAGAATAAAAGCTAAATTTATTTATTGAAATAGCCATGGTTTACTTAAAATTAAGTATGATAAGTGATTTTTCCATTATCTTTCTTCTATTTAAAATAATCTTTTGGTTTATAGCATGAAAGCTTTGTACATGAGCACATGAGGATGGTGGATGTAGCAGTGCCAAGAGCCAGTCTGAGTATCCATTGTGTGTCATGATCGTAGTGCATAGTACTGTAGCTTATATTTAATAATTCTAAGATGTCCATAAGTGTTCTCACCATCCCAATTCTTAAAATAGTAATTATGTATAGTAATAGTTGTTTTAATGCATATTTATATGCATATATTTTGATTACAAATATGTATATATAAATTTACAACATTGTCTCTATAAGTATACAAAACCTTTCTGTTTTTGTTATACCAGAATAAAGCTGGGAAATTGCACTGCAAACTATCCCAGATAGAATAATGTCGATAATTTGTCTAAATATTATTCCTTGAAAAGTAGACCATGTAGTGAATATATAGTGAATTTTTGAATGGGGAGAGAAAGGCCAGGCTAGTTACTGAAAACCTGTGTGCTAGGTTGGAAGCTGCAACTTTCAATCCACATTCATTTACACCATGCTGTAACTTTCTCCATAAGTCTGAGTAACATGAGTAGTGAGGAACTGCTATGAATGAGCTAAGATAAAAGAAGATAGAGCAATTCTTTTGAAAGTAACTCATTATCCAGAGTTCTGGTGAGAAATGTGTACACTGATAATACAAATGTTGAAGGACGTTGAATGAATATTAAGGTGCAAAGTGAGGATATGAATAAGTTAGTGAGCAAAATATAACAATAAATTGTTAACCATGAGTTTGTCATGAGTGGATAGATTGGGAAAAGGGGACCTTATTAAGCCCTAAAACTAGTCAAAATTCCACAGAATTTGATAAAGAAGGCTTGATGGAAAAAATTTGTGTTCTAATAAGTAAGTCATTGATAATAATGGCAGCAGATTGATTATCATTCAGGTTAAAATGATTTTACTCACTGATAACCAGAATATCATCAGCCTCAGCCTCAGATTCTTCTGTATCCACCTCTAGCATCTGTGTTAAAATCCCCAATACCCTGTGGCAGGTTTCCCAGCTCCTTAAATCTGCCTGGAGGTTCAGGCTTAGTTTTTCTGGTTACAGAATGAATCTTCCTTTGAAACCCTGGTCTTTGTCAGAAATATAGAAGAGTCTCCTGGTTCATTTCTTTAACAGATTTAATGAAGTGGGAACATTCTGGTTTAGTGCAAGCATATCCATTGACAGTTGTGTATAGCTTGTTGAGCTGATTGTACAACTTACCTCATCTCTCTGTGCTGTCTTCTTCTATCCTTTGTAATGGCTGCACGGTCTCTAGTGCTTGTGTATATTGGGAGAACAAGTCTGAATGAATGGTTGTAACAGGCAGTGCTCTATTTCACTTAAGTCAATGCAGTTCTTAACATCTTCATGCTTGCTTTCATGATCAGTCATAAACTCACAGCCTTGCCTGCATATTTCAAAACCTAGAAAACTTTTAAAATATTCATCAAGATACCTAGTGAGTATCCCTGCAAATTGTTCTAAATAAATTGGAATAAGAATTATATATTTATTTATTTTTAATTTAAAGAAAGATAAGAATTTATAGCATATTGCCTGAAATGAAAGCCATGGACTTATATACTCTTTAGTAAAGAAATAGCAGGATTAACTTTGCCTTCTGGGCTCTCCTCCAATCTCCACAGTTTCTCTCCCTCTGTAGCTGTGTCAATGCAGTATCCCTGCCCTTATTAACAACAGTTCTATTTCAGCAAAATTCCTCTCCAAGACTCCAGTTTATTTCCTACTACTGCTTCTATACTCTAACACTTCTCTTTTTCTCTGAGAGCTTGTGGATTAAGTCTGGTGCCTGCTGGTTTGCATTCAGTTTCCAGAGGACCAGGACAAGGTGCTGAAGCCTAACAAGTATGTTGAATGCAAATGCATGCAAATATTTTCTAAATTCCCACTATTGTCTTGAGAATTTACATGGTAATTACTAGATGTTGATTCTTAAATTTTTTCAATAACTTAATATTCAATTATGTATAGACTTAGCTCCCCATAATAAGAATTCAAGTTAGAATGGAGCATTCCCAGGTGGTGCTGTGGTACATGCTTTGAATCCCAGCACTTCAGAGGCTGAGGTAGGAGGATTTATGAGTTCTAAACCAGTCTGAACTACTGAATGAGATGCAAAGTCAGCCTGGGATAGAGCGAAACCCTCTGTGGTAGTTTGAATGGATGGCTTCCAATATATTCATCATGTTATTAAAGTTTGTAATTTATATCTGCAGCTACCTGGTTGGAGGAAGTGTCACGGGGAAGATCCTAGGGTCCAGCCCTGATGCTTGGTGGTGAATCTGGAATTCCAGTCTAACAATATGCAAAGTGCTTGAGCTCAGAACTGGAGTTCCAAAAGTGTGCTTGCAGGTACTGGTGTTGGTGGCTTTTTCTCTCTCTACTTAGTCCTGTGAAAGCAGGCCAGCTTCTTCTGCCATTATGGAACTTCCCCTGAATCTGTAAGCTTCAATAAATATCCCTTCCTCCATAACTGTGTCTGGTTTGGAAGTTCATCCCCTTGACCTAAAGCTGACTACTAAACCTTCCCTCAACAAAAAAATGAGAAATTCCTCAGATTTTTCATTTTTTAAAATATTTTTACACACAGATCTGTGGGGGGGGGTGTTATGTGGTGTATTACTTGTGGTAATGCATATGAGGGCATAAGTGTATGTGCACATGGCATATGAGTGCAGAGGCCAGAGGAAAACAATGTGCTCATCTGTGCTCTTCCTTGTGACAGACCGGGTCTCTCCTTCAACCTGGAGGTTCCATTTCTTAATCAATAAAACCCAGAAATTCTCTGGTCTTTGACTTTTGTGGACTGGGGTTACAGGAGTGCTTGGTCATACATAGCATTTTATGTGTATTCTGAGAAGTCAGACTCTGAGGCCCTCATGCGTTATAAACAAGCAGTCTTAATCATACAGCCATCTCCCTAGCCCTAAAGACTTACTCAGTATTGGTTTCATAATTACTTGACATACATATTCTCTGATATTGAGGTTTAAAAAACTGTAAGGTCTCCTGGAAGGCCTCTCCCTAGTTGCTGGCATCATACTTTGAACAACTTGGCTATCATGCTGAGTTGTACTTCTGACTTTCCCAGACCTGGTTTAAACAAAGCAATAGCTAGATTCTTCTTCTGGAATTTGAATTTTTATTTTGTTTTGTTGTTTATTATTTATTTATTTATTTGAGAGCAACAGACAGAGAGAGAAAGAGGCAAAGAGAGAGAGAATGGGTGTGCCAGGGCCTTCAGCCACTGCAAATGGACTCCATATGTGAGCGCCCCTTGTGCATCTGGCTAATGTGGGGCTGGGGAATTGAGCCTGGAGCTGGGGTCCTTAGATTTTACAGGCAAGTGGTTAACAGCTAAGCCAAGTCTCCATACTTGGAATTTGAAATTTTTGATGACAGATATCCAAACATAATGGGAGAATTACTGTGTCCTTGGGGTCAGTTATGCTATTACCCAGTCTCTGCTTGAAAACCAGTTTCTGTCATGCTATGGGGAAGAGGTAGTACAAGTAATACTAAAAAACAAATGTGTGAAGAATAATTTGGGTCTTAGGAAACTGCAATGAAGGACCTCAAGTTAAGTGTGGTGGAAGGACATTACATGATATATCTTACAATAAAACTTCCTCTATTAAACTGTGAACTCCTGCGACATTGGTAATGCATCTCAGAATGTGTCTGTATCATAGGAAAATGCCCAGCTGAGTATAGCCAGTGCCAACTGGCTTAGAGAGGAGAGCACACAGCCATTACGTCTCTAGCCACCCTGAGTTCTTTGTAAACTGAGTTATTCACAAGCAGGGTCAAGTGAAATTATTCAGTGAGGTGCAAAAACAACACTGAGAGTTCTGTCCTCTGCATACCCAGTGATACCCAGTAGGTAGTTTCCAGTTGAACATTTTAGCTCCCTTTCTGATTCTCTGAGCTCTATCACTTATGGCAGTGATCTGTTCTAGAGGGAAATCAAAATACTTTCCCAGGAATAGATATTTCTTAAAAGAAAGAAATAAAGCACTACAAGTGCATGATATTGCCCTTGACATAATTCAACATTGTTTTCAAAAGTTCTGAGGTTTTATGACATACTGTATGATGAGCATGTTTCAAGCGGCATCTTCATAGCAAACATATATTCCATTGCTTCACTGCAAATACAGAGTAGGGAAATAGTTAGAAAACTGGAACTGTAGTTTAAGTAGAAGATTAAATGAAGTTATTAACTTGGAATTTGAGTATATCTGAAATAATCTAACTTTGGGAGACAGTTCATGTTAGCAAAAAAAAAAAATCAGTAATACAACTTATAGGTTTAAAATTATGTGTATGAGAAAGGTACTTCGAATCTGGTCTTGCTAACTGTCTCCTTGCTTATCCCACAAGGTCATCAACAGCAAAAGAAAGCCTGACATGTTTGCCTTCATTTGTGTCTTTCTGTCTCCTTTCCTTTGGTTAAAGGCACAAAGATAAGGATAAGGTATTGTCCTTACCATTTCCCGTGGAGTAATCAAGGATTCTAAAACAGTGAAACCTTGAAGGACAGAACACCTCCATTGGAGTGTAGTCATCATTAACAACAAGTTCACACCCTGGCTGGAACCGAAGTTATCAACTTCTGAAAACTCCCTTGTTCATCCAAACTGGGGATTGATTTGGCCACTATGTAGAGCCACACCTGCAACAATGATGAACCAGACCACCCCTTCAATAATAGATCTGCTTACCTCTTACACTAATTATTTCTCCATTCAAACATAAAGCTCATGTCAATATCCCAAAGATCAAGGTCATGAGGCTCCTTATCTCTTTCTCTCCCCAATATGGGCACATTGAATAACTATCCTTGCTCTGCTTTCCAGCATTACTAGTCTCTTTAATTGCCGTACTGGGATATGTTGCAGATCCTACCTTTTGGAGGCTACTGGTGCTCTAGCTTTTACTCAAAAAAATAAAAACAAAATAAGTAAACTCTAGTTACATATGCATGGAGACCAGAGACAGGAGTCAAAAGATAAATTATTTTTACAGACAGTATGAATTCTTGGTTGTAAATTGAATCATTGCAAAGTGATCCAAATAGCTTTGAGATTCATCTCAGTGGATACTCCTGCTTCTGTGACTATAACAGCAGTAAAGTCCATCTCTCCATTTAAATCTATGCTGTATTAAACTGAAGTCACAGAAACATCTAGACTTTTGGTGAAAGGTCACATCTCACAAGAGAAATTTTGTTATTGGAATTTTTCTCTTCTTAATTTTAAGCACAATTAAGAATAACTAATTTCAGTTATCTCCTCTGCACCTCCTCCCCCTTTTATCTACATCTCTTCTATAGCTCAATGATGTACTTATACCTGTGAACTAAGGTAGCAATTATAATACTGATTAAATACTTATTTTAAAACTGCCATTTCTTTGAGCACAGAAAACCTGATCTACATTCTTACAGATATTCCACTGATCTGAGTTCAAATATATGGGGCTTATGGATAGTCCTGTGCCAACAGGGAAACAAAACAAAATGAAACAAAACAAAGCAAAACAAAAACAAACAAACAAAAAAAAAAAACTGATTTCATACTCCAGGTTCCTATAGATTCACAAAAGGATGATTTGCCAAACAAGCTACTGTAAATCAGAGTAATTGCCAATGGCCAATAGTACATTTATTTCATCACCCGATTAGTTTCTGTGTCACAATGGATTCATTTTTAAAAGTGTTGTTCCATGGCTGCTGTTCTGAAGGAAATGATTATGTTTGAAAGCAGAGCTGGTCCTTATTTTGTTTTTTAAAAGCATGCAGATAGGAGAATCACGTAAATATAATACATAGATTTCCTTCTTATGAGGATTTGTTGGTCTCTTAAAAACTAAATCTCAAGGAAGAGTAGAATTTTGTATTGTTCTTCAGAATCTAATCAGATTGATGTATCAGTATAGATTTATAAGTCTCATACTAGAAAGGTATGTAGGTAATCTGTCTAATAAGATTTAAAAATGTCTATTATTTCTTTTTTCTAATACAAAATAAAATTACAATTGAAAAGAAAATGGATACTTTGCCCAAAATGTATCATTTAACTATCTGTTATAATTCAAATACTTTGATAACCCTGCCCTTCTTTCTGTTTGAAGTGTTCCTGGTGTCTCAAGAACTGATGGTACATCACCATTTTCAACCTGGTGCTAAAGCTTCTGTGAGGATTCCTGTGGGATGAAGGCAGTGAGATCACCTGTACTCATCTAAAGAAGTTATCCTCAGGTGGCAAAGTGAGACACAGCAACCCACAAAAGCTGAGAAGATCAAAAACGTGCTGGAAATCAATTTCAGTCTGTTCAGTCACAGAGCCACAATCGAGAACAAACTGCTGTTGCAATTCTCATGTGCCTACCACCTTATTATATAGACCGAGCATTCGTGTATGCATAATTAACAGAACACAATTATTCTTGATTAGCTATACTGATAACCACCTATCAGCCTCACTATATTGCTAATAAACAGACAAACCCACAGAGACACCCACACACACACACACACACACACACACACACACACACACACACACGTGAAAATGACACTGGATGAAGGGGAAAAAATGTCATAGAACACACAGAAAATGATATCTAGGAATGAGGCCAAGAGATTCAGGGGGTAACAGGCCTTAGAGGTACTAACCACAGTTTCAATCTTCTTTATAGCCATAGTCATTTGTAATTTTGATACTCATATGTGGAACATAAGAATAATAGAAACCATGTTTTGTGCTATTCAAAGAAAGCAATGAAATACACATATGTATTTTGTATTTCACAGGTAACAGGAGATAGTTTATCTGTGAAACACTGAAGAAACAAGAATAAAGTGCTTTCCCTGACATCCATGTGTTTTCACTGTAGTGGGAGAGTAAGCAAGAATTTGGAATGCAGACCTAATCCAATCTTGAATGATTAATTTATTTTCTAATGTATTTACCTATAGCCTTATACAGAATTATATTTCTATGTGCTTCCAATCATTTTTCTAAAATTTTTCATTGACAACATTTATACTTGTAGACAATAAACCATGAAAATTCCCTCCCTTCCCCAACTTCCCCCTTCACAACTCCACTCTCCATCAAATCCCCTCCCTCTCTCCATTAGTGTCTCTTTTATTTTGATGTCATTGTCTTTTCTTCCTATTATGAAGCTCTTGTGAAGGTATTTCTAGGCACTGTGAGGTCATGGATATCAATGCCAAATTCTGTCTGGTCAGTTGCATTATAAGGAGTAGTATCCTTCCTTTGGCTCTTACATTCTTTCTTCTGTAATGGAAGCTAGCCCTTGGAGGGTAGAGATGTTTCAGTGCTGGACACTCCTCTGTCACTTCTCGGCACTGTCGCCTTTTGGATCATCCTAGGGGTCACGGCCACCTGAAAAGAGAAGCTTCTCTAACCAAAAGTAAGAGTAGCATTAATATATGAATATGAACATTTAGTGCATTCTAGGAAGTTTGGTAAGAATAATATATACATTTGGCCAGACAACAATAGCCATCTTACACCTAAGGCTCAAGACCTCCTATTCCATAGGCTTTAATTAAGTTTTCATTACTAGGAATACAGCAGGCCTCCAAACCAATTAGAAAGCAACTGGTTTCCCCCAGAGCAGACATGCCAGTATTGGACCTATTTGGTCATTTGGCCTGTCTGGCCAAAATTGTGGCATCCATTGTCCACTTCTTTTAACTACTGATGATTTCTGACTCCCATAGGGCTGCATGCAGTGCAGTTTTTTCCAGCTCTCAGTCGCCTGGTCTACAGAGAGAAGGTTTTCACCTCAGTACCAGCTTGATTCCTCAGTGACCTTGCCATCCAGGCATGTGGAGTCTTCAGCAAAAGGGTCTTACCATCTGTTACTCATGGGAAACCAAGAGACTTGTCAATAGCCTGTAATGTTTTGGAGAGAATATGCTTTTCCCTGGCCAACAACTCACTGGAAGATATTCCATCTCTGGCACTGAAATTTTTCAAGTAACAATCTATGGCTTCTGGATGTGCAATTATTCAAGAAAGATTTTCCCATGTCTTATTCAAAATATCTTGAATTTTGAATGACCCTCCCCCCACCTTTCTTTTACACACTCTCTTCCCCTGACCTCACTTAGCCTCTCCCCCCTGTAATCTGTTTCTCTATTTACATATATACAATATCAACCCCGTAAGTCCTTCCCTCTCCCCCATCTCTTACACCCTTTTTCTAGTTTACTGGCCTCTGCTACTGATTTTTGGTTCCAGCTCACACACATGTCTAAACATTTGTAGCTAGAATCCACATATGATGGAGAACATGCAACATTTGGCTTTCTGGGGCTGGGTTACCTTACATAGTATAATTCTTTCCAGATCCATCCATTTCCCTGCAAATTTCACAATTTCATTTTTCTTTATTGCTGAATAGAACTCTATTGTGTAGATGTACCACATCTTTATTATCCATTCACCTGCTGAGGGACATCTAGGCTGATTTCATTTCCTAGCTATTGTGAATAGAGCAGCAATAAACATGACTGTGCAAGTATCCGTAAGGCAGTGAGAAGAGACATTAGGATATGTGCCTAGGAGTGGATCATATTGTAAATCTTTTTTTTTTTATCTGTCTCAAGAAACTCCACACTGATTTTCAGAGTGGCTGTACCACACTACATTCCCACAAACATTGTAGAAGGGTTCTTCTTTTTCCACAGCCTCACTAAAATTTATTGTCTTATTTTTTGATAGCCATTCTGACAGGAGTGAGATGGAATCTCAAAGTAGTTTTAATTTATATTTCCCTGGTTGCTAAGGATGGAGAACACTTTTTCAGATGTTTATATGCCATCTGTATTTCTGCCTTTGAGAACTCTCTGTTTAGTTTAATGACCCATTTTTTAATTGGTTTGTTTGATATCTAATTGTTTTGTTTTGGAGTTCTTTATGTATTCTGGATATTAATCCTCTATCAGATGTATAGCTGGCAAAGATTTTCTCCCATTATATAGGTTGTGTCTTAGCTCTATTTAGCACGTCCTTTCCTGTATAAAAGCTTTGTAATTTCAGGAGATTCCATTGGTTGATTAGTGGTTGTATTTCCTGAGCAACTGGGGTTATATTCAGAAAATCATTGCCTATGCCAATATGTTGAAGGATTTCCCCTACCATTTCCTCTGGCAGTTTCAGAGTTTCACACTTAATATTAAGGTCCCTAATCCATTTGAATATGATGCTTTTGCATGGAGAAAGACAAGGATATATTTTCATCTGTCTATAAATAAATATCCAATTTTCCCAGCACCACTTGTTCAAGAGGCTGTCTTTTCAATAATGAATAATTTTTGGCATTTTTTGTCAAAAAGAAGATGACTGTAGCTACCTGGATTAACATATGCATCATCTATTCCTTCTACTGACCTACATAGCTGTCTTTGTGCCAGTACTATGTTATTTTTGTTACAATAGCTTTGTAATATACCTTAAAATTGGGTATGTTGATGGCATCACCCTTACTTTTGTTGCTTAGAATTGTTTTGTCTATTTGAGGTTTTCTGTGCTTCCAAATGAATTTTAGGATTTTTTTTTTTTTTTTTTTTTTTTTTTACTATTTCTGTGAAGAATGTCATTGGATTTTTAATGGGGATTGCATTAAATGTTTAGATTGCTTATGGGATGATAAACATTTTCACAATATTCATTCTTCCAATCCCAAAACATCAGATGTCATTCCATTTCCTAGTGTCTTCTGCAATTTCTCACATGAATGTTTTAAAGTTCTCCTTATAGACACAATTCACTTCCTTGATTAGGTTTATTCAAAGGTACTTTTTTTTTTTGAGGCAATTGTGAATGAGAGAGTTTCCATGATTTCATCCTCCATATGTTTCTAATTAGTATATAGGAAAGCTACTGATGTCTGTGTGTTTATTTTGTGTCCTACTATGTTGCTAAAAGTGTTTATCATCTGTAAAAGTTTACTGGTAGATTCTTTAGGGTCTATTTGTATAGAATCATATTATCTGCAAATAATGATAATTTGATCTCCTCCTTTCCAAATTGTGTCCCTTGTATAAGTGTCTCATGCCTTATTGCTATAGCTAGGACTTCCAGTACTATATTAATAAATATAGTTATATATATTAACAAATATATATAAATAAAAGTGGGGACAGTGGACACCCTTGTTTTGTTCCTGAATTTAGTGGAAAGGCTTCAAGTTTTCCCCATTAAGTATTATGTTGACTGTAGGTTGGTCATAAATAGCTTTTATTATGTTGAGATATGTTCCTTCTATTTCCAATTTCTATAGGACATTTACCATGATTTTGGTGAATGCCTTTTCTGCATCTACTGAGATAATCATGTGATTTTTGTTTTTCATTCTATACAGTGTATTACATTTATTGATTTGCCTATGTTTTTTTTTTAATTTTATTTATTTATTTATTTGAGAGTGACAGACACAGAGAGAAAGACAGATAAGAGGGAGAGAGAGAATGGGCGCGCCAGGGCTTCCAGCCTCTGCAAACAAACTCCAGACGCGTGCGCCCCCTTGTGCATCTGGCTAACGTGGGACCTGGGGAACCGAGCCTTGAACCGGGGTCCTTAGGCTTCACAGGCAAGCGCTTAACTGCTAAGCCATCTCTCCAGCCCATGATTTGCCTATGTTGAACCATCCCTGCAACTCTGCAACCCTGATTAGTCAGGCTAAATAATCTTTCTGATATATTCTTGTATTCTCTTTTCTAATATTTTGTTGAGAATTTTTGCATCTATGTTCATGAGGGAGATTGGTCTGTAATTTTCTTTTTTTGTTCTGTCTTTGGTTTTGGTATCAGGTTGATGCTGGCTTTGTAGAAGGAGTCAGGTAGAATTCCTTCCTTTTCTACTTTATGGAAAAGTTTGAGAATCAGTGGCATTAGTTCTTCCATGAAGGCCTGATAAAATTCACTAGTGACCATCAAGGCCTGGGCTTATTTTAGTTGGGAGATTTTTATAACTGCTTGGATCTTTGTGCTTATTATAGGTCTATTTACATGGTTTATAAAATCTTGATTTAATTTTGGTATGTCATATCAAACAAGGAAATCATTTTTTCAGATTTTCAAATTTAGAGGCATATTAAAGTATGTCCTTATGATTTTCTGAATGTCTTCGGTCTCTGTTATAATGGCATCTGTTTCATCTGTATTTTATTAATTTTTGTCTCTTCTTTTTCCTTCTGGCCAGATTTGCTAAGGGTTTATCAATCTTCTTTATCATTTCAAAAAACTAACTCTTTGCTTTGTTGATTCTTTGGAGTTGTTTCTTTTTTTTTTTTTTTTTTTTTGGTTTCTAATTAATTAATTTCTGTCCTAATCTTTAGCATCTCTTTCCATCTACTGATCTTTGGTTTGCCTTGTTATTCTTTTTCCAAGGTCTTAAGATGAAGCAGTAAATTGTTCAATTGTGAAGTCTCTAATTTCTTAATATAGACACTTAAAGCTATAAATTTTCCTTTTAGGACTGCCTTCATTGTGCCCCAAAGGTTTTGGTATATTGTATTCTCATCATCATTTGATGCTATGAATTTATTCATTTCCTTTTTGATTTCTTCAATGACCCATTCATCATTCAATAGTTTACTGTTTAATCTCCATGAATTTCTGTATGTTTGGTAGTTTTTCTTGTTGCTGATTTGCAGTTTAATTCCATTGTCATCAGAGTACAAGGGATTATTTCAATTTTCCTGTATTTGTTATGATTTGCCTTGTGTCCTAATATATGGTCTATTTTGAAGAATGTTCCATGTGCTGCTGAGAAAAATGTATATTCCACAGTATTTGAATAGAATGTTCTGTAGATATCTGTCACATCCATTTGTCCCATGCCATCATGCCATATGCCATCATTTAATCCAGATCTCTCCCTCTCTTTTTTTTTTTTTTCTGGGATGACCTGTCAATTGATGAGAATGGGGTATTGAGGTCACTCACTACAACTGTATTTGGTGTTATCTTTGACCTTAAGTCAAATAGTATATGTTTGATGAAACTAGGAACCGCAATGTTGGTACATATACATTTAGGATTGTAATGTCCTCCTGTTGGAGTGTTCATTTAATCAGTATAAAGTGACCTTATTTATATTTCCTCACTAACATTGGTTTAAATTCTATCTTGTCAGATATTAGGACAGCAATCCATGCTTGTTTCCTAGGCCCATTTGCTTGAAATACCATTTTCTATGTTTTTGACTTAAGACATTTTCTATCATTTATTGGGAGATGAGTTTCTTGGAGGCACCATCAGCAGGATACTACCTTTTAATCCAGTCTGCAATCGTGTCTTCTGCTTGGAGCATCGAGGCCATTGATATTAGAGTCATTATTGAAAGGTATGTATTTATTCTCTCCATTCTTCTTGTTTGTAGCTCTTCCTGTTTCCCTTTGCTCTCTTGTTTTAACTGTTATTTGAGTATGGTTTATTGTTTCCTGTTTTCTCTTGTATGTGATTTGCTTTCTCTTCAGCATGAAGGATTCCTTCAAACATTTTATGTACAGCTGGCTTAGTCATCATAAATTCCTTCAGCCTGTTTTTGTTGTGGAATGTCCTTATTTCTCTTTCAATTTGGATAGATAGCTTTGCATGATAAAGTATTTTTGGTTGACAGTATTATCTTTCAGAACCTAGAATACATCATTCCAAGCCCTTCTTGCTTTTAAAGTTTGTTTTGAGGAATCTGCTGTGATCCTGATGGATTTGCCTTTATACATGACTTGCTTTTTCTTTCTTACTACTTTCAATATATTTTCTTTGTTTCACATGTTTAATAGTTTAATTATAACATGGCTAGGAGAGGTTCTTCCTAGGTTTTGTCTATTTGGTATTCTAAAAGTTTCTTGTATCTGCGTTGGCATTTCTTTCCAAATTTGGGGAAATTTTTCTTCTATGATTTTGTCAAAAACATTTACTAAGCCTCTGGATTGAAATTCTTCTACTTATACTCTGAATTCTTTTTTTTTTTTAATTTTTTTAAATTTATTTATTTGAGAACGACAGACACAGAGAGAAAGACAGATAGAGGGAGAGAGAGAGAATGGGCGTGCCAGGGCTTCCAGCCTCTGCAAACGAACTCCAGACGCGTGCGCCTCCTTGTGCATCTGGCTAACGTGGGACCTGGGGAACCGAGCCTCGAACCGGGGTCCTTAGGCTTCACAGGCAAGCGCTTAGCTGCTAAGCCATCTCTCCAGCCCTATACCCTGATTCTTATGCTTGATCTTTTCATAGTGTCCTGTGTATCATGTAATTTCTATGCATACGTTAGTATTATTTTGTCTTTCTCTTTGTTGGACCATATTGGATCTGCCACCTGGACTTCTAGCTTACTTTTAGCCTAGGTCTAAATCAGACTCTACTCCCAATAATGACAGAAGAAAAAGACAGATAGCCTAAAATTCTTAAAGCTTTAAAGGCAACAATAGTCAACTCCCAGACACAGCTTAGTTGAAAATTGCAAATGCAACCAAGAATATGTAACCCATAACCTGCCCTAACATGGAAAGAGAGATTAGCACTTCCATTGCAGGTCTATGTACATGCTTTTTTTTGTCAGTCAGCCTCATTACCTTTTGAGGTGGCTTCAAATATCACCAGTGCTAAGTGCCCACCTCAATCCCCCCATGTTGTGCTGTGATTCTGGTGCTATAATCAGCTGTGCTGAATGCCCTGCCTCTGGGAGCTGAATGCTTTCTCCAGAGGGTTGCAGGACTCTGTTGGGGGAGTGAAGAGTTCAGGAAGCATGGATTTGTACTGAAACTACTAACATTGTCTTGCCCATGTCTCACTGTCTCCCACTCAGATTTCTTGACTTAGTAAGGAGGCCAATGAGGTTGGAAAATCTCCTTGTTTGGTGTCTGCTCATGCCTAGAGGGTGCATGGATTTGTGCAGGTTATGCAGCTTAGGTCAGGGTCTGTGTCCACAAGCTCCATGGTAGGATTCTAGATAATTTCCTCCTTTCTTATAGAATTTAGTGTCACCTGTTTCTCCACTGGGGCAGATAAAAACCTATAGATGTTCACTTTTCAGAAGAACAGTGTATTTTGCTGAGTTTTTGCTTAAATCCCTTCCCAGGCTGAATTAGTGTGACTCCTTTGCAGCTATCTTACCCAGATGTCCTAAAATAGTTTTTTAATAGACAGAGATAGACCCAAGGAGATGCCACCTTGCCTTCCCTGGCAGGACTGGAACCCAGGTCTGACCCAGTATCAACCAAGATGGCTGCCTCTAATCACTTTTAATTGAGCATTAAGCTTTACGTTTTCAATTTAGGCGATGACTGTTACCATCATAAGACTAAGTACCAAGGTTAAAATACCATGAACATTTTTTGTATGGTTGTTATGGACATTTATGGCAACTCTGATGTTCAATGTTCCCTGATATCCCATCTGAGAATGCAATCAACTCTCAAACTTGAAAAAATTAATACAATATCTTATTCAACTGAAGAAAAAACTTTAATATTGAGGGTATTATATGCTACCCAAGATTGCAGATCTTGCCACTAGGATAGACAAAAATAGTGTTATTTTCAGACATAAGGATATACACATAAGTAGAAAGAGAAGGAAATCTTGAAAATACACATAAATAAATGGTGTTAAGCTAATGGAAAAAAATTGTTGTTCATTTATATACTCATATTTTGCTTTTATTGACTACTTAAATATCAGTTATATTCTCTTCTTGAGTTTGTAGAGTAATCTAACCAGAAAAATGTGAAGGTAAAGTATTTTCCACAGTTCTTGATTTGTTGACTTGATATTTTTCTGTTAAAATTTGCATTCCTTTTCTGATATGAGCCTCACAATGTAATAAAGATATAAAGGCCACTACTGGAAATTTAATGACCATTTGAAAATTATATAAACATTGATAGTACATTAGATGAAGAAACAAACTTGAAACCAATATGACTATTATTTTTTTGATCTATATTCAATTTTTTTAAATTTATTTGAGAGCAACAGACACAGAGAGAAAGACAGATAGAGGGAGAGAGAGAGAATGGGCGCACCAGGGCTTCCAGCCTCTGCAAACAAACTCCAGACGCGTGCGCCCCCTTGTGCATCTGGCTAACGTGGGACCTGGGGAACCGAGCCTTGAACCGGGGTCCTTAGGCTTCACAGGCAAGCGCTTAACCGCTAAGCCATCTCTCCAGCCCATGACTATTATTTTTATTTCTTCAGAATATGTGATGTTTTTAGGTGTTAGAGTCTAACAAAATTTAGAAAATATCACCAGATTAAACGTATAGCAACCTTGAATCCAAATCTAGCTCTGACAAAGTGAAGAGTATCTTCACCTATAATTGATATACATCTTTAAAAAATTTCTCTGACTAAAAATATAAATAGGAAAGAAAGGGTAGATGAAGGTAGATAAATGGATGGTTAGACAAGAATTGGTTCCTTTTTACTTACTCATAATATGTTGAGTCATAGTGAAGGCACATGCAGGAGGATTTTTTTCCATGTCGATGAGAAGACTCAACAGTGGGATGGTACATAGTAAGCATGCATACTAATATAATAAATATATTTATAAGTTCATCCTACTTGTTCCTTTAATACATTAAGATGATTAATTGCTCTATGGTCTGATTTTGTACAAGTACATCTAGCGTGAGGACTTTTCTAAAAGGTTCTCAACTAATTTTCTATAAACTTTTATTTCAAATAAGTTGTCAGTTTGTTCACTCATGCCTTCCATTGTGTTGTTCTTTGGTTTCTTTCAAAGATAAGTATGTCTGATTCTTTAGGTACTTTGGCAGATGTCAGTATCAAAAAAATAAGATTCTGTGGTTATTATAAACAAAGAAAGCTTGAGTGAAAGGACACTGTAACACACAAGTGAAATAATAACAGAAGATGTTGATTTTACACTGGAGTTATTTAAAAATAACTATTGGAGAACATAGAAAGACCTCCAAAACCAGGTGAATATTTCCTGTATAATTCATAATTGGACTTAATCTAGAAGGACTTTGTCAGAACAATTAGAAAGAAAGGATTCCAATTAAAGAAATGTTTTTGTGGAAGATGAGTGACTGAATTAGCAGAACTACAATATTTAAGTTTTCCCTGAAGATCACTTAAGATAAGCATGTTGTGTTGTAATCTGACATTTGGCTATAGTAACAAAATCCAGCTTTTGGACCTAAAGGTAATAAGTCATCCCCAAACCACTCCTGAACTATCATGGCTACCAGCAACAATCTATTGTGACAGGCTTTGGTTGCACATCAGCTAGTGCCTGTAGATAACTCAATCTTGAATTTGGCTTGCCACTGCAAATACCCACACATTTAAGTAAACCAATATTCTTCTATCAAATTCACTGTCGAAAATATATGGACTAAATCAGCCATGACTAATTTTTATTCTTCTCAGATATTTTAGGCAAGAAAGACAATAATGATTACTCACTACATATTATTTAAGCTCTCTCCCACCCATTTGTGCACACACATCTACTTATTCAGGCATATAGATAGATTATGGAGGATATCAGTGCAAATTTGTTAATTTATTGTGAAAAACATAAATTATCTGAAAGTGCTATGTGGTATGTGAAGAATAAATAGGGGCAAAGGTGCTGGTTTTAAAGTCATGGCTATAATGGATATACATGTGCACTCATTGCATAATCCAGGGAATCTCATAAAAAGCCAGGTACATACCCCATAAATTATACAGCCTGTCTCTTAACTTTTTTCCTTTTATTTTATACTTTTAAAGTATTATATTAAGAAATTTTGATATTTTTGTTGAATGATATAACCAAAACTTTATTTCATTATCACATGTTAATATAAAGAAATCCCATGGTACATGAATGTAATTCCAAAATTCAGATTGAAACAAGAAGATCACTATTTGAAGGCTACCCAGGGGTAGGTAGCTATATCATCTCTCAAAAATACATACATACATATATACATACATACATACATACATACATACATACATACATAGAATAAAATCACGACACCTTCTGGACAGGACTGTCATATTTACATGATGAGCTGTTTCTGTGTTCTTTTATTGATCCATTTCCTAAGTTTTTTTTTCCCACTGTGCCATCTATTCTCACTTTATAGAAGGTGCTAAAAATAATTCAATGAAATCTTGAAATAGAGTGAAGTACTTTGAATAAATTCCCCCCAATAAATCCAGGTGTTTATTAAAACTTCTTGGATTTCCATTTACCTGGTTGGAGGAGTTGTTGCTAGGCTATCCAGCCCTAAAATGTGGTGGTGGATTTGACATTCCAATCTAAAGATATGTACAGTATCTATAGTTTCTAAAGTGTGTTTGTTTGTGGTATGGTTTTAGGTATTTGGCTTGTGGTCTCTCTTTCTCTCTGCTTGGACCTGTGAAAATAGGGTGAGCTTCTTCTGCCATTATGGAACTGGATCTGTAAACTTCAAGAAATCCCTTTCTCCATAACTGTCTGGTCTGGAAGTTCATATCTGTGACCTGAAGCTGTCTGCTACAGAAATTGGTACCAGAATGTGGGGTGAGATGAATCTAATCATGTGGATATTTGTCTTTTGAAACTTTGGTTTTGGAGAAAAAGGCATGGAGTTGTTGCTTGCAACTAAAGATGCCTTCTGGAGTGATAAGCCAAATTTTATGTACTATATTGTGGAGGGTTTGAGAATGCTAAGTGCAGCTTATGAAGCTGTAGGCTTGGCTTATGTAAGGCTCTGTAAGGGAAAGGAAAGACTGCAGAGGACTTTGTTAGAACTGGGCTACTGGCATAAGAGCTGGCTGCATTCTATTGCCTGGGTCCAGAGAGTTTGTTCAAGGTTAAATTTGTAATGGACTGATGTGCTTGGCTAAAGATATTTGACTGAGAGATTTAAGATTTTAAGTTGGAAAACCTCAAACAAGTTAAAATTTCAGGCACTGAGACTGGTTTTAGATTACTGAAGCTGCTATTGTCAACACAATAGCAATCTTAAGGAAGATGGCCAGATGGCTTTACATCAAAATAATTGAGAGACACCTAAGGAAAGAGCATGATAGAAATGCAAACTCTTTTGGAAAGAGTTGACTGGAAAAGGAACCTGCTCTTCAAGATCATGATTTATTTTATCCCTGATTTAAGAATATGGTTGTGACCTGCAAATCTGGTATTGGTTTTGGAAGGATGAAAATGCATGGAATGGGTCAAGAAGTACACACATGGCTCCAGGAGCCACTGCTGATATGTGTTATGAGGTAGGGTATGAGGACCATGGTAGCCTAACCAAGCCATTGGAAGATGAACTGTGCTTTGTATAAAGACCCAGAGATATTTTGGATATATTAGGACTGTTCAAGGACTGCCATGGGTGCACTATTGGCCAGGTATATTGGCCTACTCTTCACAGCTGGAGGGATGGAATTGGAAAATCCAGAGACTGTCAGTCACTGGTTAGTACTTAATTTGAACTGCAGAAGTTTGTTGTTTGTTTGATGGTTGTTGAGTTTGAATTGTTCTAGTTTCTCCTTGCTATACCTTATACCAGTTGAAAATGTTTACTCTGTGCCTTTATATTTTGTAAGTGTTTAACATGTTTGGTTCTACATGACTCCCAGCTAAGAGACTATCTTAAATATCATACGATACTTTGGACTTTGAAGCTATCTTAAGTTGGTAAAAACTGTGAGGACCTTTGAAACTGGACTCAGTACAATATACAATGTGAGATGATTATGAATCTATTGGGGGCTAGGGGTGGAATGTGGTAGTTTGAATAAATACCTATCAGTAGATTTAGGAGTTTATAAAACTCCTTGGATTTCTAGCCACCTGGATGGAGGAGTTGTCACTAGGTGGTCTAGTCCTCAGGTGTGGTCGTGGATTTGATATTCCAATGTCAAAAGATCCAAGGTGCTTGGAGTTTGTGAAGTGTGCTTGTTTTGTTGTGTGTTTTCAGGAATTTATATTGTTGCCACTCTCTCTGCTTGAACCTGTGAAATCAGGGCCGCCCTTTTCTGCCATTACAGAACTTTCCCTGTATCTGTAAGCTTCAAGAAATCCCTTCCTCCATAATTGTGTTAGGTCTGGAAGTTCATCTCAGTGACCAGTAGCTGTTTGCTGCATAGAGAAAACTGCCTATTCCTTAAGAAAATAAATTTAAATGGCTCTTTTCAACTTAATTTAATTTAACTTCAAACTAGCACAACATATTGACTTAGTTTTCCAACTTCAGAACATCACTTTTTAGGATATAGACTAACATATTTTAAAATGTGTTTTCAATATTGCAATTATTGGGGCTGGGGAGACGTTTCAGTGGTTAAAGGTACTTGTTTGTAAGACCTGTGGTTCAAGTTTTATTTTCCAGTATGCTCATAAAGCCAGATGCACAAAGTGGTACATGCATCTGGAGTTTGTTTACAGTGGAAAGAGGCCTTTCTCTCTCTCTCTCCCTCTCTCTCTATCCTCACAAGTAAATACATAAAACATATAATATTGCAATTATGGCCTTTAATTATATTCTATAATTCTTGGTTTCAATTTGCTTAATCACAATTTTCTGTTTATATTTAGTGACTTCTATTTTATTGTGAAGGAGAACTTAGAAATGATGTTTATGTTACTTTGAGTATACTGAAATACAATAAGCCTTAATATGTAGCCTGGTATAATGATGCTTCTCACCTAGGATGAGCCTTTCCTAACATCATAGGGTTTTAAAGGATAGTAAGATACTGAGAATACTGGAATGGCAGTAAGCCTTATTGTACAGCATGCTAGAAGAGAACCACTTGCTTTTAAAGTTCTCTAATAGAATCATAGGGATTTAAATTATCATTTAGGTTCAATTCAAGATCACTGATTCACAAACACATGCACACACACACACACACACATACACCAACACACCTGTATTCGCAGTTATAAGGAAAATATGTGGTGGCACACAGAGACTTTTCTTGACAGCATAGTTTACTTGGTAAACTAAAAGAGGGCAAAAAGTTGGGTAATAAGCATAATGAGGCTTGTGGTATGGGGTAATTGGATGTGTGTGGGGGGTGAAGGGAGTGATGTGTCTACAATAGGGAGACATATTTGTTCCCAGTTAGAAAGTCGATCTGGACTGGTGTACAGTTCAAAGAAAGGAAGTCAGCTGGAGCCACAATGTAATGCACATCAGGGCCATTAATACCATAATTGATCAAAGCTCAATCCTGGTCAAATGCTTGGGAAGCAGCATGTTGGGGCTGCAGCCACATGGTTCCATATTGTTGCATTCCAAGGCTAGTAGATTGTGATGCCTATATAGTAAGCTTGTGAGAATTCTGTTATGAGGTCAGGCTGCACTTATAGTTCCTTAATTAATGGATTTTCCTCCACACATTATTGTAGCCCAGCACTGGGGATGCAAAAAACAGAGGATTGCTTCAAGTTGGAGGTCATCCTGGTCTATATCATAAAATGCAGACCAACTGGGAGCTGTTATCCCTGGGGATGTGGAGACAGTATGATCATAACAAATATTGGGGCAACATGATCTAGGAAATAAATTCCAGGCTAACCTGCAATGTGGTATGAAACCTTATCTAGAATTAATTTTCAGAACTGTGTCATGTTCTAAGTTTTCATTTGTAACTGTAGTATGTGCTGGTGATGATGGCTTCTGCTGCTGCTGCTGCTGCTTTTTATTATCTGGCTCATGTACTCTATTCATGAGATTTTCATATAATTCTAACAACAGCCTAAACCCAGTCCATGTTCCCTGCTATTAAGTGAACAATGCATGACTTGGTGGATTCTGTTTCACAATCATAGGAAGAGCTATCATTGAAGGTGAGTCACCATGAAAGCTCGGCTGCCATAAACCATTTATCTCAGGGGTAATTTTTCTGATATCTCCTGCACAAAAGCAAAAAGATCAGCCACATTTTCACTATCTGCATTCATAATGAAATAAATCAAGTGAGCATTTTCCCTCTTTCTCCATGAAAAGATTCTGTTCTCCCAATATTGCCAGCTGTTTCATACTCTTACTTCTCTGTCTTCTTTTTCAAAGTGGTCTATAACCTTGAACCCCAAGTGAAAGTAAACTTCCATAAATTTCTTAGATCAGCATCTTTTATCATTGCAACTAGAAAAGTAACTAAGACAAAAAATTGGTACCAGAATTTGGATAATTGATGTGATAAATATGACCATGTGATTTGTAGACCTTTTGAATTTTTTTGTGGAAGAATTTGGAACTCTGGGTAAAAAAAAAAAAAAAAAAAAAAAAACCTTAAATACCTTAAATACTATTAAGCAGAACTTAATGAGACATTCTGGTGGGAGCTTGAAAAACAAGAATGATGAGAGAAACACTGACAGTAGGGGCAAGTGACCATTGTGCTTCAGAGAGGAATAAACATTGAGAGTGGGGCCATGGTTCATAAGGTTTCAGAGAGGAATAAAGACTGTCAGGATTGGGTAACAGGAAATCATGTCATGTTCTGACAAATAATCTGGCTGTCAACTGCCTGCATCTTGAGAACTTAAGTAAAACTGAATTTAAGAGTAGTGAACTAATATAACTGACAACAGAATCTTAAAAGGTAGGATGATACCATTCCTTCTGATACTGAAGAAAGACACTTGAAGGAAGACATTTATAGGGGTTCTTCAGTTGAAAACAATTGCCTTGGGAAGTGTTTCACCAAGGTAAACCTGGAAGTCATACAGGGCTCCTGCAGCTGTAGTCCAAAGGGGCCAGGCTACATCTAAAGTTGGCAGTAGAACTTGGAAGTATCATTCATGTAGAACTGATTTTATAGGATTGAAAGACAGAACATTAAAAAAAAAAAACATGGGGCTAGACAGATGGCTTAGCAGTTAAGGTGTTTGCCTGCAAAGCCAAAGGATCCTGGTTCCATTCTTTGGGACCCCCATAAGCCAGATGCACAAGTGGAAGTATGTATCTTGAGTTTGTTTGCAGTGGCTGGAGGCCCTGGCCCACTCATTCACTCTCACTCTCTCTATATATTTCTCTGCCTCTTTCTCTCAAATAAATAATAAATATAAATATAAATGTAAATATAAATATAAATATAAATATATATATATATATATATATATATATATATATATATATATATATATATGGTTTTTTGAAGTAGGGTCTCACTCTAGCCCAGGCTGACCTGGAATTCACTATGGAGTGTCAGGGTGGCCTCAAACACATGGTGATCCTCCTACCTCTGCCTCCCGAGGGCTGGGATTAAAGGCATGTGCCATCATGCCCAGAATAAAATATAGTTTTAAGAAGTTCATGGAGTCTTTCTCTACATTTGCAGAGTCCATGAGGGCAATGGAAAGCAGGATTAGATTCTCTACAAGGCATTGCTGAGAGGCCATTGTGTGAAGTTTTCTTCATTGGTGAATTCCAAGTTGCAATAGACTCCAAGATATTGGAGCTTCCAGAGCCTTGGGATATTCTCCTAGGAAAGCTTTGGGCATGGAGTGGGGCTGTTCAAGAGAGAGGTTATGTTGCTTCAAGCAGCAGAATTGGAGGATAGGTCTATCCTAGTTTTGGGAGCCCAAGAATTAAACCAAGAGCTCCAGATGCCAAAAATTAAGCTGAAAGATTTGAAATTTACCTTGCTGTGGTTTAGTTTTGTTTTACTGTTTTTTTTTTATTTTTTTATTTCTAGGCTCTCATTCCTCCTTTTGAAAATTGGAATATTTACTCTGTGCCATTGTATTGTAAATATATTATTTATATAGATGTTGTTGTAACTCACAGGTAAGAGTTTATCTGATTCTCATAGATGACTCTGTACTTAGACATTTTAGCAGAATTGGAACTATTAAAGTCTGTGGGGCTTTTTCAACTTAGTCAAAGTGGATTTTGATGGCCATAAATCTATGGGAACAAGGGGTATATGGCTATGATTATACGTGATATATTTGGGTACTACATTGATAAGGCATGGACTTGTAATGTTTAATCTTAGTTGTCAACCTAACAGGATTTAGACTGGGCATGGATACAAATCTCTGGAAATTTCTGTATGGGACTTTTTAGCAGTGGGAAATCCCAGCAATTTTTACACATTATTACTCCACACAAAGGAGAAAATAAGCTGAGTGTCTGCATTCATTGCTTTCTACTTCTTGACAGTGGATATAATCTGACCAGTTGCTTCATACTTCTATCATGTCTTTCTATCCATGATAGATTATAATCTTGAACCATTAGATTAAATAAACCTTCCTTTTTAATAAAGATTTCGTGAAGATTTTATTTATTTAAGAGAGATAGTATGAATATACCAGGGTCTTCCACTATTGCAAACACACTCCAAACACATGTACGGTCCTGTATATCTAGCTTTACATGATTACTGAGGAATCAACCAGGATCATCAGACTTTGAAAGCAAGCATCTTAAACCCCTGAGCCATCTCCCCATCGCCCTTAGCTTTCTTTTGTCAAGTATTTACTCACAGCAGTGAGAAAGGCAGCTTATTAAGTACTGATGGATTTCAAGAAAGTAAAAGTGTGTTGAGGCACTGCAGTCAAAGTAACCATAGCAAAGTGTATTCAGTATAAACAGGACATAGAATGCATGCCTTGCTTATGTACCTTGTTTCCTTATATCTTAATTATATATTTATAGATTACATTCTGTTATCAAAATAAATTTAATGAGTACCATGTTCACTGAAGAAATAAAAGAATATGATGAAGAATGTACCTGACTAAAGGATATAAAACCAAATATGTCATCTTTTGTCATCTATGTTATTATGCCGCAATGTTGTCATTTGAATGTGAAATGTCCTCTATAGGATTCTGTGTTTGCACACTGCTGGTGGAGTGGCTGGAGGAGGTTGTGGCATCTTTAGGAGATAGAGTCTATTTGAAAGAAGTTGGTCACTGGGGCAGATCCTTTTGTGTCCATGTCTTTCCAGTCTGCTCTCTGCTTTCTCATCTCTAAGAAGTGTGCAAATCATGCCTGTGCTTCACTCCCACCATATTTTCACTGGCATAATGGAGTAAAACAATAGGCCAAACTTAACCCTTCCTCCAAAAATCACAAGTATACATAGCAAGTCTTCAATTTTAAAGTGGATTGTTGTAAAACAAAAATATGCTTGAATTAATTTACTATTTGGATTTTTCCATGCAAATTTTATTTTAAATAGGTTTTACCAATATTCACCAACAATACTAGTAAATATTTGTGTTTAAACAATGATACTAATGATATGATTGCTAGTACCATTTTTGCCATTGTGTTTAATTGTTTCTTAGTATATATTTTTATTGGCTACTTCTATACTTACAAACAACAAACCATGGTATTTACCTCCCCTCCCCTACTTTCCCCCTCAAAACTCTGCTCTCCATCATATCCCCTCCCTGTCTCCATTAGTCTCTCTTTTAAATTGATGTCATCATTATTTTCACCTATTATGAGGGTCTTGTGTAGGTATATTTAGGCATAGCGAGGTCTTGGCTATCAAAGCCAAATTCTGTCCAGACAGTTGTATGTAAGGAGTGGTACCCTCCCTTTGGATCTTAAATTTTTTCTTCCACCTCTTCTATAATGGACCCTGAGTCTTGGAGGGTGTGAGATGTTTCAGTGCTGGACACTTCTCTATCTCACCTTCTCACCACTATATTGCCTTTTGGGTAATCCCAGTGGCCATCACAATCTGAAAAGAGAAGCTTCTCTATCCAGAAGTGAGAGTACCATTAATATATGGATATGAACATTAAATGTAGTACTTTCAGGGCAACTTGGTGAGAGTAATTAATATATGCATTTATCCAGACAAGAGAAGGCTTTATACCTGTAAGGCTCATGACCTCTCCTGCCATAGGCTTTTGACTAGGTTTTCAGTGCCAGACATTTATTCCCTCCCATATAGAGGTCCTTCAGTCCAATTAGAGAGCAGGTAGTTTCCCCCAGAGCAGACATGCCACTATTTCACTTGTTCAGTCTTTTGGCTTGTCTAGCCAAACCTATGGCTTTCAGGGTCGACTGTTTTCACTGCTGATGAGTTCTGTCTCCCATAAGGCTGTATACAGTGAAGCTTTTCCCAGCTTTCAGTTGGCTGGGCTACAGGGAAAAGGTTTTCTGCTCAGCACCAGCTTCATTTCTTTTGATTCTGCCATTCAGGCATGTGAAGTCTTCAGCAATAGGGTCTTTACATCTGCTTCTCATGGGAAACCAAGGGCCTTGGCTATAGCCTATAATTATTTGGAGGCAACAGGGACCTCCCTGGTCAACAACTCACTGGTAGGTATCACATTCCCGGCACTGAAAATTTTCTAGTAACAATCTATGGATTCTGGATGTGCAATTATTCAAGAAAGTAGATTTTCATATGTCTTATTTAAAATATCTTGAACTTTTTTATTAGTTTTGTACTCAGTGAATACAATCAAGTTGGTATCATTTTTAGTTTCCTCCATGACCTACCCCCTCCCACTGGCCCCTCCTTGTTGGTTATATGGGTCATGCACTGTGGAGTTAGCCCACAGTTATGGGTAGGAGGAAATGTCTCTGCGTATCATGACCCAATGTGTGGCTCTGACATTTTTTCCAGCCCCTCTTCTGTAAATTTCCTTGAGCCATGTTGGGTTCACTTTGTGGCTACTTTATTTGATTAAACTCCCCCCACCACCTTTCTCTTATACAATCTCTTCCCCTGACCTCACTTAGGCTTTTCTCCTCCCTGTAATTTGTTCTTCTACTTACATATATACAATACCACCCTCTTAAGACCTTCCCTCTTTTCCTTCCCTTATAGCCTTTTTCCACCTTATGGGTCTTTGCTGCTGATTTTTGGTTCCAGATCATACACAAGTCTATGCATTTGTAGCTAGGATCCACATATGAGAGAGAACATATGACATTCGGCTTTCTGGGGCTGTTACCTCATTTAGTATAATCCTTTTGAGATCCATCCATTTCCCTGCAAATTTCATAATTTCAGTTTTCTTTACCACTGAATAGAACTTCATTGTGTAGATTTACCACACCTTTATTATCCATTCATCTGTTGATAGACATCTAGGATGGTTCCATTTTGTAGCTATTGTGAATAGAGCATCAATAAACATGGTTGCACAAGTATCTCCAAGGTCATTAGGATATATGCCTAGGAGTGCTATAGCTAGGTCACATGGTAAATCTATTTTTAGCTATCTCAAGAACCTCCACACTGATTTCCACATTGGGTGTACCAGATTACATTCCCACCAACAGTGTAGAAAGTCCCCCTTTTTCTGCAACCTTGACAACATTTATTGTTATTTGTTTTCTTGATGGTAGCCATTCTGATGGGATAGAAAAGAAGGTAGTTTTATTTGCATTTATTTTGCATTTCCCTGATGGATAAGGATGTAGAACACTTATTTAGATGTTTATATGCGATCTGTATTTCCTCTGATGAGAACTCTCTATTTAGTTTCATAGCCAATTTTTTGATTGGGTTGTTTGATTTCTTATTGGTTTTTTTTTTTTTTTTTTTTTTTTAGTTCTTTGTATATTTGCTTGAGTGTTTCAAAGTTCTCATTGTAGAAATCTTTCACTTCCTTGGTTAAGTTTATTCCAAGGTACTTTATTATTATTATTATTTTTGAGGCAATTGTGAATGGGAGAGATTCCCTGATTTCATCCTCCACATGTTTGTTGTTAGTAGATAGGAAAGCTACTGATTTATGTGTATTTATTTTGTATCCCGCTACATTGCTAAAAGTTTCACACAGCTCTAACAGTTTGCTGGTAGGGGTTTTAGGGCCTTTTATGTATAGAATCATATCATCTGCAAATAGTGGTGATTTGATCTCTTCAGTTCCAATTTGTATCCTTTTTATGAGTGTCTCTTTCCTTTGCTATAGCTAAGACATCCAGTACTATATTAAATAAAAGTGGGGAAAGTGGACACCCTTCTTTTGTTTCTGAGTTTAATGGAAAAGCTAAGTTTTTCTCCATTTAGTATTATGCTGGTCTAGTTGTATCATAAATAGCTTTTATTATGTTGAGATATATTCCTTTATTCCCAGTTTTTGTAATACTTTTGCCATGAAAAGATGTTGGATTTTTTGAATGACTTTTCTGCATCAATTGAGATGCTATTGAAGACATATATGATGTATTACATTTATTGATTTGCATATGTTGAACAATCCCTGCAACCCTGGGATAAAGCCAACTTGGTCAGGGTGAATAATTTTTTCGATATATTCTTTTTTTCTTTTTTTTCTGAGGTAGGGTCTCACTCTAGCTCAAGCTGACCTAGAATTCTCTATGTAGTCTCAGGGTGTCCTTGAATTCACTGTGATCCTCTTATCTCTGCTCCCAAATGCTGGGAGTAAAGGCATGTGTCACAACACCCAGCTTTAGATGTATTCTTGTATTCTGTTTGCCAATATTTTGTTCAGAATTTTTGCATCTATGTTCATACGGAGATTGGTCTGTAATTTTCTTTTTTCATTCTGTCTTTGTCTGGTTTTGGTATGAGGGTGATGCTGACATCATAGAAGGGTTTGGTAGAATTCCTTCATTTTCTATTTTGTGGAAAAATTTAATATGCAGTGGTGTTAGTTCTTCCATGAAGGTCTGGTAAAATTCACCAGCTAATCCATCTGGGCATGGCTTTTATTTTAGTTGGGAGACTTTTATAACTACTTGGATCTCTGTACTTGTTTTAGGTCTATTTAAATGGTTTATCTCATCTTGGTTCAATTTTGGTAGATCATATGAACCTCCAGCTTCTCCATTGTGTCTAAAAATAATCTATACTCCTTCACTTTTCAGAAGAGTGTATTTTGCTGTGGTTTTGCTTAAGTCCCCTTCATTTTTGTCTTACTATAATTTCAGTGTACTATGCTGTACTTTGGAAGTGTAGTATTACTATCATTCCTGTTTTGCAAATGAGGAAATTTCAGTTTGGGTCATTCAAATATATTGTGTGCCATTCAGACAGTAAGAGAATTGGGAGTTATGTCTATCACTTGACTCCAAGTTCTTGTCTTACCTATTTTATCATAATGTATGATACAACATAGTTGTGTACATGTACAAATGTAAGAGAAATGAGTTTATATTAATTTTATTTTAATAATAGGAAAGTTGGTGCTAAGGAATAGGTACACTGTGGATAAAATCTATGGCCCTAGTTTCTATTCAGTTAAGGAAGACATAGTTACCAGAAGGCTCTAAAAAGCACAAAAACCCTGTGGAATGGAAGGAATGAGATTTTATTGGTAGTCAGCAAAGGAAAAGAATAAAACACATTAAGATAGTAAAAGTGACAAGTTTCAATTGAGTAAATCATAAGTCAGAAGGAAGTCTGTTTAAGGAGGAGCATGTCCTACAAGTTGTGAGACTTGACAGGGTTTAGAAGAAAATAATGGCAAAATAAATAAATAAATAAATAGGAATAAGAATGTTAAAAAGGGGGCCATATGATAGAATTCAAGAGTTTGTAGGGATGAATGCAGATACATAAATGCAATTTATGGATATAAACTTACAGCAAAAACAAGATACAAAACAAGTGAGCAGGAAGGCCATCTTTTATTGATTAGGTATGCATTTACATCTCCAGGAACCCACAGAAGCTCTACAGAGAGTCCGGGATTAAGTGTTCTTGTTGAGCCAGTTCCCATCTTTCTAGCTTTATATTTTGTGTAAAGCATTTTGAATATTTCTATTTTCTTTAATTTTTAATTAATTAGTTTTTTACTCAGCAAATACCATTGTTAGGCTCATCCATGTCCTAACGACTCCCCTGTCCCCTCCTTGTTGAGATATATGGGTCATGCATTGTGGAGTTAGCCAACAGTTATGAGTAGGATAAATGTCTCTGCATATCATGACCCAACATGTGGCTCTGACATTCTTTCTGTCCTCTCTTCCACAAAATTTCCCTGAGCCATGTTGGATTCATTTTTGGTCTGCTTCAGTGATGATGTGTTGGGGGCCTCTGAGTCTCTGGCTCTCTGATCTGGTAGGAGTTGATTTTTCTCTGTGTTGGTCTCCTTCACCCTTGTGCTGGTACCCAGTTCACCAAGAAAACAGCACACTTTCTTGTTTTGCCAATTATTCTTTGTTTCAGCTGGGGCCTTTTTGAGGTATGATGGGGTGGCTCTCTCCTTAGGATCTGCATCTATCTGAAAAAGAGAAGCAGATTCTCCAATGGAGAGTAAGTTAGCACCAGACAAATGAGATAACCCTTACTTTTTTATAAAGAATTTAATAGGTGTAGGCCCTCTTGTAGCCCACGATTAGTGGAAGCTTGATAATGGCTTATGTTTGGATATGGTTCTGACTTGTTTCCCAGCTCCAGCTATTGGTCCTGTACCACTGAGGGGATTGGTTAGCCAAATCAAGAGTAGTTGGTTTCCCACCATGGCTGTGTGCTACTATTGCATTTGTGTGGGCATCACAACAGGTTATTTGCTGTTAAGTAGGTTGGACCATGAGTTGCTTGGACAGATAATTGGTCATTTCCCCCAGTCACCCATGTAGCACCTTCTGGCACTAGACACACTGACTGTCTGTGGACTGACTCTTCCAACTTCTAGCCCTGCCATTCCACTTTCGTGTCAACCGCATAAAGTGTCTTCAGCAGTAGGGCCTTACCACTAACCTTTGGTGGGTCATCAAGTACTCTGACAGAAATCTGTCTTTCTTTCAGGAAACCTTGTAGGTCTTTCTGATCAAAAGCTCACTGTGGATGATAGCCACATGCTGGTACTGGGAGTTACAGGTCAGTGCCCACTAAGAAAAGGAAGAAAAAGTTAACTAATATAAAAGAGTTAGAGAGAAGAGAGAGAGAGAGAGAGAGAGAGAGAGAAGCTTTAGAGGATTAAGGTCAGTCTTCATCATACCCTCTCCAGTGTCTTATGGCTCAGGTGTTCCCTCTAAGTGCCTGGTGATAGTTCAGCCATTTGATCTCTGACTTTTACGATGTAGAATTTAATGGTACCATTGCTGTTTGGGTTCAGATTTATGTTTCACACCCCCTCCATTGCCCTTCCCTCCTTCCCCACCCTTCCTATTGTGTAGTCCACTAGATGCTTGCTAGGTATGCAAGGCATCTTGGGTAGATTCAGGTTATGTGCTGTAGATGAGTGAGTATTTTGAATATTTCATAGGATGTAACTAAAGGAAATGACCTTATACTTGAAAAGACATACATGTGGTAAGCTAGACATATCAATTAAAAGTTTCACTTTAAATTTTATAATATTTTTCTTTCATTGCTCTATCTAAAGTAATTATAAATAAAAATAGTGTTGTTTTGCCTATTCCTGAGTATGGAAAGCAGGAGAGTGACTCCTATGTGATAAAAAGGGTTCTATTTGAGGTGATAAAAATGTGAAATGGTAATGATTACATAATTCAGTAGGTAGTTGAAATTATTAAGTTATAAGATTTAATTGGGCAAATTTGTGGTAACAAAATCATATTTCAATAAAAAAAGAAAAATAAGAAGGCCTAAATGTGCTAATTTAAACAGTATTGAATTGAAAAACTAAAACACTCACCTGCTGGTGAGAGAATTTGTCTTTTCAAAAACCTGCTTAAACTCATGACTCCATGGAGAACATAATTAATGTTAATGGAACCTCCTAAAAAATGCCACTGCAATTTTTCCAAAAGCTTTTCAGTACTTTTTTTTCTGCTATCAGTCTTGAAATAATTGTCTCAAAGTGCAACTGTAATCTACTTGCAAGTAATTTTCTCTTGGCATAACAGATAAATGAAAAGCAAAAGAGGCAAGGAAATTTTCCATTGTAATTATCGTTGACCTGCTCTTATGGATTTGGGTTTTTTATTGACTTTTTTTAACGGTTCCATGAAGAACTTTTATAATTTCTTTCTTTATTCAATACATAGTGTGTGTTTAAACTTGTGTAGAAAATGAGACCTATCTCATTACATCATGGAATATATAAGATAGAAAATATAAAAAGACAAATATTTAGCCAGAGGATTCAATATAGTTTTTAATAACTAATCATGATCTTTAAAAATGTTAATTTTGTTGGGCTTGGTGGTGCACTCCTTTAATCCCAACACTCAGGAGACAGAGGTAGGAAGATTGCTGTGAGTTTGAGTCCACCCTGAAACTATATGGTGAATTGCAGGTCAGCCTGAGCTAGAGTGACACCCTACCTTGAAAAATCAAAAATAAATAAATAATGTTAATTTTCCTGCTTGTTTACCTATTCCTTCTAAATTTTAATTGTCATTTGTATGTATATGTATGTGCAAATACACAAAAAGCTAGTAATATATATTTTCATTATAAACTATTTTGTAGTGTTATCTAGAGTAAAACCTGGTTGAGTAATTCATATCAGGCATGAAACCATGTTACCTAATTCTCAAAACATTTTATAATAAATAATGAATATTTTATTCTTCAGTGGCTGAGGCCCTGGCTTGGCAATTCTCTCTCTTTTTCCCTCTCTCTGTCTCTCTAAAATAAAAAAGAGAAAACATTTAATGTGAAAATTACTTTTCTGAAATGTGAAATTCGTGTGTTCTTAGGAAGGATTTTAAAGCACTCAGAATTGCAGAAAGACATTATGCTTGGAGGTAAGCTCTTCTGATTTTATTCAGTCACCTATGCTTCAGAGTCTTTGTAATATAGGGAAGTACTTCTACTAGAAAGTTTTGTTAAGATTAATGAATGAAATATTTATCATATTATGGTATATAATAAGTATGTGCTTCATGTTAGCTAGAAAATACTTACATTAGAAATATTTTGTGTGACATAGACAAAATTAACATTGATTAGTACAAACTGTTTTAGGAATCTAGAAGTAATCCTTTCTTTTAAGATATCCCATACTATATAGTATTGCCCTTTCAAAATCATAATACTGAAATGGAGTTTTACATCAGGTGTATTGGATGTCAGCCCTCCCTGACATAGTCTATTATGACTTATCTATAGACAGTGACAAGAATCTTAGATGTACACTCATATTCTTTATCTTACCAAATCTGAAACTGACCTATAACTCTGGAGACAAGATATACTGGAAATAATTTTGTGCTACTCTGGGCCCAAGACTGTCAGAAGACTGAGAACACCATGGCTTCCTTTTGGGCTGACATGCTGTTCTGTGAGGAACTAAAAAAAAAGCCACAAGAAGACAATGTGCCTGACACCGGAAATCCAAAGCCAGAGATAACGTTGCTTCACATGAAGGAACCATCTTCACACTGAGCCTTACTTCCAGTTCCAGGATTGCCTGAGGAACATGGAAAATGTGCTACTACAAAGCCTTTATATTTGACTGCAAAATCCACAATTTCATGATCTTAAAGCACTACTTTGTGGGGTAGTTTTAGTATGCAGCATAATTAAAATGTTAGTTTTAGACAACTGAAGCTTGAATTTACAAATTAATCTATGCAATCAGAAATTAAATAATGTCATGGAGAATCTTTGCTTCATACTCCATTAAGAAATTTTAAAGATGTGTATTAAAACCTTTGCAAATATTTACTGTAATTATTTACTGACAACTTTCCTTTTTTTTTGAGTTAACATGAGTCCTTTTCCATAGGTTCCGTAGCTTTTGTTGCTTCAGATCCCAAATAGACTCAGATCTCTAGTAATTATGCCAGGAATATTTCCTGGATAAATAGTTTCATAAGAATTATTGTATTTGTTATTTTAAATATTTTATTAATTGATTGGTTTGAGAGAGAAGGAAAGAGGCATGGAGAGAGAGGATGTGCATACCAGGGCCTCTAGCCACTGCAAACAAACTGCAGATGTGTGTGTGAATGAGTGGGGGTACAGTTAGGGTGATTGGACCCCTGAAGATAAAAAGGGCAGGAAAGTTTGCACTTGCTAGAAATCAATGATGATCTGATATCTTATCTCTCTTGCCTAGTTCCTTAGGACTGTTCTCTCTCCCCCAAAAAATAACCAGTACCCCTCCTGGGAGAGAGGTTTTTCATAGAAAACATTGTGATTAATCAAGTTTAGGGTCCTGAGGAATCAAATCTGGTTCCTTTGGCTTTGCAGGCAAGTGCCTTAATTGTTAAGCCATCTCTCCAGCCCTATTTGTTATTTGAAAAAAAAAAAAAAGAAGGAAAGAAAAATAACTCTATTTCTACAACTAATAAAAATAAGAAGTTTCACTTGAAATGATTCTGACCAAATTGTAGGAATAATGAATAAGGGCCTTATTATAAGTAATGAGCATCAAATCACTCAGGTTTTCCATAGCTTAAACAGCTACTAGTACCTTGTAATTCTAAGCAGAATTCTAAGCAGACCAAGAGTCTCTGCACTGAGTTATGACAAATTATAGTTAGCCATCATATTAGGTGCATTCCACCATGTGGTACTAGGTGGGAATAATTAGATACCAGATGGTAACACCAACTCTAACAGAGAATGTCCATGCATTATGCATGAGAAGTGACTTTATTATTGTGTTGTCCATTTGGTACCATTATGCCACTCTTGAACCTCAATTGATGTCTGAAAGCAAAAGAAATGTCTTTGGATCTGAGATTTGTTTTCTGTTCTGGACAGTTTGTAACATCACTGTGTCATATTCCAGGCAGGTGTCTCCCTGCTCTACTTGGCAAGTTTCTAAGATCGTACTCTTTTCTGTCAGAACCACAGAGCTGCACTTTTTCTTATCTCAAGAATCTGAGATGACTGAATATAAATATATTGTTTTGCCAGCAGCAGCAAATTTAAGTAAGACTGGTTTCTTTGAAAGTTGAATTTGATTTTCAATGATTGTAGCATCACAGTTCTGGGCTGGGGTACTTTTAAAATATTAGTGGGTATGTGATTAATCATTTTATGTCTTTTGACAACTAAAAATATATTTTATCTTTATTACAGATGCAATAAATTTGATAGTAGAAACTAGAATAATGGTTGGACAGTAGATTTCATTAATATTATTAATTCTTCCATAGAGAACTCAGCAAGATGTTTGTTTATCTTGACTTGTTTTAGAAAATAGCTGATATAACATTTCAAATGTTATATCAGAATTCAGGACATGTTACTTTGCAGCCCACAGCTTCTCACGATTGAGTTGTTACTTGTATACCATGAAAGAAGGCAACATGTGCTCAACAGTCTTTCTTTTAAACAAATGGTTCTATTTGTTTACATTGCTGTACCAGGAATGACTTTTATCCATGAGCACGATCATTAGAAGCATTTTCCTTATGCTGTTTGGAAATTAAATGGATTTCATTCCTGCATTACTTCATCCTCTGCATTAGCCATGAGCTCAGCAGGACAAGCTATGGTAGGGGGAAAAGCATGTTATCAGGGAGTATGAAAATAACCAGGTGTCCATTCACATAGGAAGCTTCAAGGATGCCAGGCGTTTGCAAAGGTGACACCTGCCCTTTTTGGTGGATCAGAGCTTACTCACATAGAGTTGAAGAGCTAAGAGTTTAGAGGAAGGGATTTGGCACAGTTTTCTGCAGCAAAGGCTTCTGCCCATGCACCTAAAGTGAGTTAGAAGATAAATAACAAAATGTCTTCTACAAGTGCCTGGTAACTTGCATCTGTTATTGTGAACTTTACAAAGAGAAAAGTCTTTTCAGTTTTACAATATGTAATTGGAAACCTCCAAATTCTGAGTTCACTGAAAATCTCCACGTCTAGTTTCTCTGGTTGTAATATGGCATTAACATGGGGCATTCTTCTCACTGAATGGAGCAACATTATTAATATATCAATTTTAATACATATTTTAGGTTTTCTTAGAGTTTTACCTAATGTTCTCTAATGTGCTAAATGTTCCCAGTATACATTCAAAAATCTGTGTCATTTGTGGTCAGTACATTTCCTTTAGATACTCATGAGCACTTTTGCAGACTTGTCATGTTTTGGTGACCTTGAGTCTATAGAGGACATTGATCAGGTAGTTTACAACTTGTCCCACAACTGACATTTTCTGATGATTTCCTTATTGCTTGACTGCAATAGGGATATGACTTAAATATCACCCCCATGGAGCTGGAGAGATGGCTTAATAGCTAAGCCATTTACCTGCAAAACCAAAGGACCCAGGTTTAAATCCCCAAGATCCATGAAGACCAGATGCACAAGGTGGCGCATGCATTTTGAGTTACTGTGTGGTAGCTAGAGGCTCTGGTTCTCCCATTCTCTCTGTCTTTCTTCTATCTCTCTCTGCTTTCCAATAAATAAATTAAAATATTATTTAAAAATCACCTCTAAACTTATAACCAATATTTTTTTGCCTGTGAACATTTTACAAATTTCCAATAATATCTATAATTTTTAATTATCATTTTTACCATCCTCTAACATGACTTTATCATTTTCTTTGAACTTAGAAGGTTTGGGTTTATGGCATATTATTCCCACATGCATGTGCCAATTATTAAAGAAATAGTTTGAGCTATCATAACAAAATAAGTGACACAGTAATTAAGATGAGCATGACCTTATTTTTCACTTGTATAAATTTTTGCAGATGACAGAGAATATTTCTGTAACAATTTTGTACTAAAACACATTTACTGTGTTCCATCTGTAATGCCTGCTTGAATTCCATGAACTTAGATGGTTGCTTCAGTACTTTCCACCACATTACATTACAGCAAAAATAAAGAGGGTTGGGCTGGAGAGATGGCTTAGCGGTTAAGCGCTTGCCTGTGAAGCCTAAGGACCCCGGTTCGAGGCTCGGTTCCCCAGGTCCCACGTTAGCCAGATGCACAAGGGGGCGCACGCGTCTGGAGTTCGTTTGCAGAGGCTGGAAGCCCTGGCGCGCCCATTCTCTCTCTCTCCCTCTATCTGTCTTTCTCTCTGTGTCTGTCGCTCTCAAATAAATAAATAAATAATTTAAAAAAAAAAAAATAAAGAGGGTGAAGAGGGCTAACTTTATTTTTAATATCATAGGCTTTGAGTATTTATTTCTGCATATATCAAATTGGCCAGACATTAATAATATAAATACACCAACTGAAAGAAAAGCTCAGAGTTACTACCATTTTTCCAGGCAATTTTCTTTTTAATATTTAATTTTTTACAAAAAAGGGACAAGTAAGAAAATACCATTAAGTAATGCCAGTAGTAGCTCTAGCCCCATTTGTACTTCTCTCTTCTACTCCTAAGGTGACATTTTTCATTTACTTCTTATCAATGTTGTCATGGTGATAATTCTTAAGAGATTCAGTCAAGTTTCAGTGTCCTAAAAAAAGTATCAAGGGAAGGAATTATGTTAGATGATTTGACAGACAATTCTAAATGCCATTTTAAGAGATGTGTGTCTCATATGACATTCCATTAGTACTTTATGAGGAAACCCACAGTATTTTCTTTTTCAAATTCTCAGGTTTGTTTTGTACTTCATTTTCTATTTCACATTTCTAATTGTTTTCAAGGATTGTGACCATTGTTCCTATAGTATTTTTATGTGATTTTGTAAATGCTCTTATGTGTATAGTTTAATGAGTATGTGAAATAATGTTTTTCCATATTGATACAACTCTTTTGAAGTCAAACTGGCAGTTTTATAAGCAATATTAGTGCCATTATACTTTTCCAAAACTAGTGATTTACTGTTTAAAATATATCAGTTGTATACATAAAACTTTGTTTATACCATTATTAAAATGAAACCCACTGGAAAACTTTATGTTAATAGTAAAGATATTTCACACAAGTACACATACCCCACATACACACCATATCACACATATGTACAGAATACACACATCTACCCACGTGAATGCACAGAAAAACATACAAAAAAGGAATATGGAATTGAATTTTTTGTGATATGACAGTTTTGATAGCACTAACATATTTGTTTGTACATTTACAATAATCCTTCTAAATTCTCATTATGTTGAGTACATAAAATAGTGACTTTTTGAGACTGTTTATCTTAGGACTTGCCTTGAAAGTGCTAAACTGAGAGGTCAGAAAAAAGTAGAAAAGTTTAATGACAATTATGCTCGATGACATAAAGAAGATATGAATTCATAGTCTGTTTCATATGACGAGAGTTACAGAGAATAGAATATTCTTTCATGACAACTAATATCTGATTCTTGATATTTATTACTTTGTGACTTTTTAATCAATCAAAGAGGTAAAACTTCTTGGAAAATGTATACACACACACACGCACAAACACACACACACACACACACACACACACACATATATATGGAAAAAATTTCCTTGGTTCTAATACTTATTTCCATTATAAACTATAAACTGCTTCTGAAAATGTATAGCTGTTAACAAATTAATGTTACATTATTAATAAATCTTAAAAGATATAAATAAACATCTTTAGAATTATATACTCATTATTATAAAGTATATTATATCTCCTTACTGAAATAATGCTAACATGAAATCAAGGTTAGTGTCAACAATCATAATTATGCAACATTTAAAAAGACAGCACTGCATTGTACACCATGATTAATTTAGATGTCAACCACAACTTATGGTGTAATTATCCTTTGTGAAAGACATAAAACTACTTTTTTGTTGACATACAATGTAGATTTTGGGTTACAGTAAATTTAATTAATAATTTTTTCCAAAATATTCCTTTTTGTCAAATTAATGAGTTATCCTAGCGGTAAGGTTCAGGGAAGGGAATATGGCCTTTAAGAATAAAGCCAGAAAGCATATCCTCAGAGGACTATTCATTGCACATTTACTTATGCACCTAGAACTTATATTTTTCATGCTGGAATATTTTTCAAATTAAGTGCTCACATAAGAAGGGGATAGAGGGTGTATAATAGTATTATCCTTAAAATACTATTAACAATATGATTTAGAATCATAAAATCCTTGATTAGTTTTTCGGAACAGCTATGTTCCTATCACTTATCCTGATGCATATTTTTTTCTGTCTAATATGTTTTACTTCAGTCATCTGTATTCTACTACTTTATTATGCATTGTTATATGCATATAATACGCACACAAACACATTTCACTTGTGTTTTTCCTATGGTACTTTGTTATTGGAAATTTTTATATAAGTAAAATAAGTTCCATCTGTACTCCATTATTAGATTATAAAATTTTTATGAAAAAATTATATAATGTAGGTGAAAGTGATCCATTGAGTTTCCTTAATTATTACTTTCATAGTTGATGAAGCATGTTACTTTGTTAGTACAGTCTGAGATGCTCACTTCTGAAATTCCTCTTAACCTGCATTACTAGTTTGTGGTGTGCTTTGACCATTTGCCTTTCTATATAAATTTTAAAAAATGGTGTTGAGAACTGACACAATTGAGAGTAGCATTAATATTTAAGTTTTTTTTTTTTTTTTTTTAATCTTAAGGGCTTTTTAGGAACCCCCTTTCTCTAAAATACATTGTTAAGCTCGAAAACCCTCCTGCTTGTAGATGTATTTTACTCTGTAGAATTAACTGCAGTGGGAGTGGTACAAAGACCTCACATTAATAATGGAAATCTCTACAATGACTCAAGGAATGTCCCTTGATATTCAGGAAAATCCAAGGAGAGTAATAAGCTAAAATTTTGAAAATGAGAGCTTTAAATACAGCAGGAAGCCATAGAAAAGAAACCATGGCTTTGCCAATTTTTAAGGATTTCTGCATAGATCTTAAATATTGAATGGATTTCTCTGAGGCATCACCGTGGCAAGGGCTAGCATTTTATGCATGAATATTTCCAAGAGATATTTACTAATCTTGATTGAGACCCATTATTCTTTAAATTCCTATGATTTAAGTTATTAAAATTTAAATGATGTGTAAATAATTGGACTGATGACCACACAAAAGCAAGGCTTGCTGAACAAACATATACACTGGATCATAGAAGTAGAGATGGACTAAAATGGAAAGAGCACATTACAAAATGGACAATATTCATCTTCTTCAGTTGATTTGAAAAGGGATTGATAGATAATGTTTTTCAACTTAAACGTGTATGAGAAAATGTCAATGGAGTCCTAAATAAGAGGGTTTGCTTTTACTAAAACACTCACTGTAACCTGTAGTCTTAAGAAGCCATGCAACTTTAGAAATTGCATTTTAAAACTGACATCCATTGCTGTTTCAGAAACCGAACAGCTGTGACTATTCATGAAACCCTCACAAGACTCCACCCACTAACATTGCCTTGCAGGTAGATTCCCTCAGGAAACTTGTAAGTTAGCTTGGACCTTATAAGGCTATTGACCAAGGATAGGAGAGAGATTAATAATTGCTGGGGAAGAAGGCTTTTCAGATGATGCTTCTGTCTATAAATTGCCCTTTTCACCCAACAATCCTTTATGTAAATCCTCATCTATGCTGCTGTATGTCACACCCCATCCTGGCTCAAGTAGGTAACCCCTTAAATAGGTACCTATATAGGTAACTATGGCAGTTTGACTGTTTAGTAAAGTGTGAATTTAGATTTCTAGCAGCCTAGCTAGAGGAGGTGTGACTATGGGTAGATCCTAGGGTCCAGCCCTAAAGGGAATTCCAATGTAAAGATATGCAAAGTTCTTGAGCTTTGACTGGAATTCCTAATGTGCTTGCTTTTGGTGGTGGTGGTGGATGCTTGCTTTTCTCTCTCCCTCTGCATGGACCTGTGAAAGTGGGCCAGCTTCTGCCATTATGAAAGTGCCCCTGGATCTGTAAGCTTCAATAAATCCCTTCCTTCATAACTATGCCTGGTTTGAAAGCTCATCCCAGCAACCGAAGCTGACTGTGACAGATTGGTACTGAGTGTGGGGTGTTGCTGAGATGAATCTGACAATGCAGTTTTTTGGTATTTTGGAACTTTTGTTCTGGAGGAACAGGCATGGACTTGGTGCTTACCTGAACATGTTTTGGATATACTATGACTGTGCAAGGTCTACCATTGAGCTCTATTGGCCTGGCATAGAAGGTTTCCCTGGCTATGCAGCCCATCTGGATGAGCAAAATTGGGAATTCCAGAGACTGCCAGTCTTGATGGTTATTTAGTTTGCATCAGCCCAGTTTCTCTGTGTTATGCCTTATAGCAGTTGGAAATCATTACTGTATAGCTTTATATGTTGAAACTATTTAAATTGTTTTAAGTTTACAAGACTCACAGCTAAAAGACTGTCTTAACACTCAGATGAGACTTGGGATTTTAGAACTATTTACGTTGATAAAGACTATGAGAACCTTTGAAATTGGGCTGAATATAATTTATAATGCGAAATGGTAATGAGTCTATTGGGGACCAAGGACATAATGTGGTATCTTGAATGGATGTCCCCCAAATACATTCAGGATGTTATTACATTTTGTAATTTAATGATAAATAAATAAATATAAAAATAAAATAATAAAAAAATGAAAAATCTTCCAGGCTGGAGGCCATGTCAATGTGGACAGATCCTAGGGTCCAGCCATAAGGTGTGTTTGGAGAATTACAGTCTAATGATATGCAAAAGGGGCTGGAGAGATGGCTTATCAGTTAAAGTGCTTGCTTGAGAAGCCTAAGAACCTATGTTGAACTTCCCAGAACGCACATAAGCCAGATGCATGTGGTGACACATGCATCTGGAGGTAGTTTGCAATGGTAGGAGATCCTGTAATTCCCATTCTCTCTCTCTCTTTCTCTCTCTCAACCTGTGAAATTGGGCCAGCTTCTTCTGCCATTATGGAACTTCCCCTGAATCTGTAACCTTCAAGAAATCCCTTCCTATGTAACTTGGTCTGGTTGGAACTTCATTTCAGCAACTGAAGCCAACAATAGCCCATCAGCTATCTTCCTATAGGAAACACTTCACTCATGCTCTTGTAGGCAACCCCTCATCATGATCCTATAAATAATTATAACTAATTAAACTCATTTCTTCTCAAAGCTATATTTGGACCGAATAATTATTTTCTCCTATCTTTGATATCCTATCTGGGGTAAATAAGCATGTGCCCATATCTCCTGAGCAAAACATCTTGCAATAGTAGCAATGACTAAGTTCATAGAAATATTTAAACATATTTTCTGATATGGGGCTTTTTTGTCCTGCAACAATTTTGTCCTTCATTTTGTTTGTTTGTGTAGTTATATTTGTTTTGTCCTTATAGTATCTTCCAAATACTAAATGCTCGTGTTCTTATCACTGCCATCCTTGCATGAAGCACCTACAAGTTGGGCAGCATGTACTGAGGCAATAATGATGGTGTGTATAATGATGCTATGTATACTTGCTTAAAATTTTCTCTTCATATTACATAATTTTCAAAGAATCTAAAGGAAATGTAGAGAATATCCTTATGAGATGCTGTCATTGTTCAAAATTTAAATGCTACACCTAATTTACTGACCATGTGTTTAATAAAAAAGAGGGGATTATACAGTCTTCAGTAGATTAACCAGTAATATAAAGGTATTCTCACTTTTGTAGTGAATCCCAAAGCATTAGACTGCTGAATTGAGAGCACTTGACATGAGCAAATATCACAATTATAACTGTATACTCTGACAACCTCAGCATATTACAATGTGCTTTGAGGAAAAGGGAAACACCTTCTAAATGATAAGAACACTGACAACTACACAGCATTTGAAGTGGGAGTATATTTTTATGATAATTATGACAATAGACCATTTTCCATTAACCCAATTCACATTATAAATACTTGCTTGCCATGAGTTGAAATGAGCCTCCTATCTAAGATTCATACAACAAATCCTTGATGGAATATTCTCTGTTTGGAAAAAGCCTTTAAATAGGGTAAAAAAAAGGATTGGTAGATTTATAAGAGGAAAAAAAGACAATTGGGGGGAGATTTTGTTTCTCTTTCTATCTCCATCCACATGAACTAAGGAAATTCCATTTGAACCCTGTGAGAGAGTTTTCACTAGGCAAAACTCATCCTGGAATGAGTTTTCAGAATTGTGGTAAATGTTTTCATATCCTTTTCTGTGTGGATAATGTGCTATGCATGTGCATGTGTGTGTTGTGTGATTATACAAGTCTATGTGTCAATTTGGCGCCTCATGCTCTCCTGAAGCAGCCAGGTGTAATCCAACTGGCCAGAGCAGAACATTAGATGTCCATTCAATCATTCTTTCACCTTTTCATATTTGAGCCAGGGTCTCTAACTGATCCTGGAGCATGCTTTATTTAATTTATTTTTTTTATTTCATGAGCACCTTTTATTTTCTTGTCTCTGCTGCTCTATGGGAGTGGGATACGTAGGGCCCTGCTAGGCTGTTCATATTGTCCTAGAGATCAAACTTGAGTGCATTTCAGGTCTCCTGGGCTTGCACAGGAAGTACTCTGAACTACTGAGCCATTTCTCCAGTCCTATTTACATATTAAATCACTAATTTGTGGTGCTTTCTTATGGTATCCCAATCTATGGCACAGGCGTAGGCAGGATACAGTAGAGAATACAGTTCAAAAACCTTCTCATGACAGGAAATGAAGTAAAAATCAAAGAAATTTATTTTTTATTTATGATTTCCAACTTATTTCTCATCAACAAATTTAATAACTAAGTGCCAAATGAAGACAAATTTTATTCTTACAACATCCTAGTAACCATTTTTTTTCAAAATTAGTTTGCCTACATTTTTTCATATCTTTTATATGGAATAGTAAGAAAATTAGCATTGCTTAGGTAGTTAAAACACACATTGAGAATTGCTTGATTAAAGGATAGGATATAGGATAAAAGTTTAGATTATTTAACATGAAACCAAAAGCTTTCCAAAGATCCTTTTGAAAATCTTCTCCAATCATATAGTGTACTGTGACAAATAAGCCTTCAATATGAAGCAAGGATGGCTGTGGTTTATCTGCAAAGAGGATAGCATCCAAGCCAGAGTGAGTTGTACAATGAAATTTTTAACTGATAAAAGAAAACAATAACTCATAACTATTCTTTTTTTCATATTATTTTATTTTTCTTTATTTTTTGTTACATAAACTTAAATACATAAAACTCACAAGTTTATAAATAAGATTTTATGAAAATTAAAAAGCACTTGTGTTCTTCATAAAATACTGCTAAAACAATGACAATCTAAGCATTAGACTAGGAAAGAAAATATGCATTTTTTTTCTTTTTAAATTTTTATTTATTTTAATTAATTTTTTTAAATTTAATTTATTAGTTTTCTTTTCAGTAAATACAGGCAGTTTGGTACCATTGTTTAGTCTCATCTGTGATCTACCCCTCCCATTTGACCCTACTTGTTGATGAAAATGGGTCATGCATTGTGGAGTTAGCCCCCAGTTATTGGTATGATAAATGTCTCTGCAAATCATGACCCAACATGTGACTCTGACATTCTTTCTGCCCCCTCTTCCGCAAAATTTCCCTGAGTCATGTTGGGTTCATTTTTGGTCTGCTTCAGTACTGAAGTGTTGGGGCCTCTGAGGCTCTGGCTCTCTGATTTGGTAGGAGTTGATTTTTCTCTGCGTTGGTCTCCTTCCCCTTTGTGCTGGTATCCGGTTCACAGGAAAACATCACCGTTGCTTGCTTTGCCAGTTGTCCTTAGTTTCAGTTGGGCCCCTTTTGAGGTATGTTGGGGCAGCTCTCTCCTTAGGATCTGAATCTATCTGGAAAACAGAAGCAGATTCTCCAATGGAGAGTAAGTTAGCACCCGGAGAATTGAGATAACACTTACTTTTTTGATAGACAGTATGATAGGTGTAGGCCCTCTTATACTCCATGATTGATGGTAGCTTGATATTGTAGAGTGGGCTTGTGTTAGGGTATGTTTCTGACTTGTTTCCCAGCTCTAGCTATGGATCTAGTACCACTGAGTGGATCAGTTAGCCAAATCAAGAGCAATTGGTTCCTCACCATGGCTGTGTACCACTATTGCACTTGTGTGGGCATCACATCAGGTTATTTGTTGCTAATTAGGTTAAACAATGCGTTGCTTGGACAGATTTTGGTCATTTCCCCCAGTCTCCTATGTAGCACCTTCTGGCACTAGACACCCTGACTGTCTGGGGACTGACTTTCTCCTGGCTTCCAGCCATGTCATTCCATTTTACGCGTCAGCTGCATATGGAGTCTTCAGCAATAGGGTCTTACCACTGGCCTTTGGTGGGTCATCAAGTTCTCTGACAGAAGTCTGTCATTGTGTTGGGAAACATTGTAGGTTTCTCTGATCAAAAGCTCATTGTGGATGGTAGGCGCAAGCTGAAAGTGGGGGTTACAGGTCAGTATCCACTAAGAAATTGAGGAAAAACATAACTAATATACAAGAGTTAGAGAGGAGAGAAATAGAGGGGAGAGGGGGAGAGGGAGGGAGGGAAGATGTAGGAGATTTAGGTCAGTCTTGATCCTACCCTCTCCAGTGTCTTGTGGTTCAGGTGTTCCCTGTAAGGGTCTAGTGAAGGTTCAGCCATTTGGTCTGTCTTTTAGGAAGTAGAATTTTATGGTACCATTGCCGTTTGGGTCTGGATTACTGTTTTCCACATTTCGATGCCCTCCTCACCCTCCGATCCATCTTACTGTCTAGTCCATGAGGTGCTTGCTGGGTATGTAAGTTATCTTGGGTAGATTCAGGTTAGGTGTTGTAGATGAGTGAGACCATGTGTCGATTTTTTTTCTGTGATTGGGTAAGTTCACTGAGAATGATCTGTTCCAGGTTCAACCATTTTTCCTCAAATTTCTTTATGTTGTTTTTTCTTACTGCTGTATAGAATTCCATTGTGTAGATATACTACATCTTTGTTATCCATTCTTCTAATGATGGACATCTGGGTTGATTCCCACTTTTAGCTAATACGAATTGAGACGCTACAAACATGGTTGAGCAAATCTCTCTGGCTTTTGGTTTGAAGGTTTTAGGGTAGATGCCCAGTAGGGGTATAACTGGGTCTGTTGGTATTTCTATAGTCAGCTTTTTCAGGGGTCTCCATATTGCTTTCCAAAGTGGTTGTACCATCCTGCATTCCCACCAACAGTGAATGAGTATCCCTGCTTCTCCACATCCTCGCCAGCATTTATTTTCATTTGGCCTTTTGATGTTGGCTATCCTTATTGGGGTAAGGTGGAATCTCATAGTTGTTTTAATTTGCATTTCTCTGATGATTAGGGATGATGAACATTTTCTTAAGTGTGTGTTTTCCATTTGTATCTCTTCCTCTGTGAATTACCTGTTTAAATCTGTGCCCTATTTTGTGAGTGGCGTATTTGTCTTCTTATTATTTAGAATTTTGAGTTCTTTGTAAATTCTAGAGATAAGGCCTCTATAAATTAAATAACCTGCAAATATTTTCTCCCATTCTGTGGGTATTCCATTGGCTTTGCTTATTATATGCGTGTCTGTAAAGAAACTCTTCAGCTTCATATGATCCCAATGGTTGAGTGACTGTTTAAGAACTTGAGCCACTGAGGTTTTGTTCAGGAAGTCTTTTTCCATTCCTATATCATGGAAAGTACTTCCTAAATTTTCTTCCAGTAGTTTTTGATTTCTGGTCTTATGTTGAGGTCTTTGATCCATTTGGATTTGAGTGTAGTGCATGGTGAAATGTGTGGATCAAGTTTTAGTTTCCTGCATGTGGTTATCCAGTTTGTCCAGCACCATTTATTGAAGATGCTATCTTTTTTCCAGTCTATATTGTTTGGGCCTTTGTCGGATATCAAGTAGCTATAGTTGCTTGACCCAAAATCTGGGGCCTCAAGTCTATTCCATTGTTCTATACTCCTGTTTTTATGCCAGTACCATGCTGTTTTTATTACTATGGCTTTGTAGTATAGCTTTAGATCAGGTATGGTGATGCCACCAGAGGTGTTTCTTTTGCTGAGGATATGTTTGGATATGTGAGGCCTTCTGCCTTTCCGTATGAAATTTGAGATCATTTTTTCTATCTCTGTGAAGAACACTGTAGGGATTTTAATTGGAATTGTGTTAAATCAATATATTGCCTTTAGTAGGATTGTCATCTTCACAATGTTAATTCTGCCTATCCAGGAGCATGGGAGGTCTTTCATCTTTTCAAGTCCTCCTCAATTTCTTTTTTGAGAGTTTTTATATTTTCATTGTATAGATCTTTTACTTCCTTGGTTAACGATATTCCAAGGTATTTTATTTTATTTTATTTTATTTTATTTTTTTGTTGCTATTGAAAATGGGACTATGTCCTTTATTTCTTTTTCTGTGTCTTTGTCATTTGCATACAGAAATGCTACTGATTTTTGTGCATTGCTTTTGTATCCTGCTACTTTGCTATAGGAGTTAATCACCTTCAGGAGTTTTGGGATGGAATCTCTCGGGTCTCTTACATATACAATCATGTCATCAGCGAATAGAGCTAACTTAACTTCTTCCTTTCCAAATTGTATCCCTTTTATTTCCTTCACCTGCCTTATTGCTTGGGATAGGACTTCCAGAACTATATGGAAAAGCAAAGGTGAGAGAGGACATCCCTGTCTTGTTACTTATCTCAATGGAAATTCCTCCAGTCTCTCTCCATTAAGTATCATTTGGGCCTTTGGAGCTTTGTATATTGCCTTTATTATGTTAAGATGTGAACCAGCGATGCCGATTCTCTCCAATGTTTTGATCATGAAGTGATGTTATATCTTGTCAAAGGCTGTTTCTGCATCTATCGATATGATCATGTGGTTTTTATGTTTAAGCTTGTTTATGTGGTGTATTATATTGACAGATTTTCATCTGTTGAACCGCCCTTGTGTTCCTGGGATAAATCCCACTTGGTCAAGGTGGATAATGCTTTTGATATGTTGTTGGATGTGGTTTGTGAGGATTTTGTTCAGGATCTTTGCATCTATATTCATTAGGGAAATAGGCAGATAGTTTTCTTTTCTTGTGGCATCTCTGCCTGGTTTTGGGATTAGGGTGATACTAGCTTCATAGAAGGAGTTAGGTAGCTTTCCCTGTTCTTCAATTGTGTGGCACAGTTTTAGGAAGATTGGTTTGAGTTCTTCCATGAAGGTTTGATAATATTCGGCTGGGAATCCATCTGGTCCTGGACTCTTCTTTTTTGGGAGGTTTCTATTACTTTTTCAATCTCCATGAGTGTTATGGGTTCCTGGAGGTGATCAATCTGCTCTGAATTTAGCTTTGGTAGATGATATGCATACAGGAAATTTTCCATATCCTCCACATTTTCCAGTTTTGTGGAGTACAGGTTTTTGAAATAAGTCCTGATGATTCTCCCAATTTCACTCATGCCTGTTGTGATCTCTCCTTTTTCATTTTGAATTTTGTTAATTTGGAGTCTCTCCTTTTTTTGCTTGATCAAATTGGACAGAGGTTTGTCAATCTTGTTTATTTTCTCAAAGAACCAGCTCTTTGTTTTGTCAATTGCCTTAATTGTTTCCTTGGTTTCCAATTCATTAATTTCTGCTCTGATTTTAATTATTTCTTTCCTTCTGGAGCTCTTTGGGTTGGATTTTTCTTGTTTTTCCAATTGCCTTTAGGTGGATGGTTAGGCTATTGATTTGGGATCTTTTTGTCTTTTTTATAAAGGCATTGAGTGCTATGAATTTTCCCCTGAGGACTGCCTTCATTGTGTCCCATAAGTTTTGGTATGATGTGTTCTCATTGTCATTCAATTCCAGGAATTTTGCAATTTCATTTTTTTATTTCATCCACTATCCATTTATTGTTTAATAGTGTGCTATTCAGTTTCCTGTTGTCGTTCGGGTTCTTGTTGGTTTTTTTGTTGTTGATTTCTAGAAATATAGCATTATGATCTGATAACATGCAGGGAATTATGTCGATTTTCCTAAATATGTGGAGGCAGTCATTGTGACCCAGTATATGGTCTATTTTAGAGAATGTTCCATGGGCTGCTGAGAAGAATGTAAAGTCTGTGGATTTGGGATGGAAAGTTCTGTAGATGTCTGTTAGGTCTAAGTGCTCTATGGTTTTGTTGAGCTCTCTTACTTCCCTGTTGAGCTTCTGTTTGGATGATCTGTCTATTACTGATAATGGTGTGTTAAAGTCCCCAGCTATGATGGTGTTGGTGGTTATTTCTGCTTTATTTTCAAGTAGGTTTTGTTTTATGAACCGTGGTGCCCCTGTGTTTGGTGCATATAGATTTATGATTGTAATATCCTCTTGATGGATTGTTCCCTTTATAAGTAGGAAGTAGCCTTCTTTGTCTTTTTTGATTGTTTTTGGTTTGAAGTCAACTTTATCTGATATTAATATAGCTACACCTGCTTGTTTCTTATTCCCATTTGCTTGGAATATTGTTTTCCACCCTTTCACCCTGAGGAGGTTTTTGTCTTTAGTGGTAAGGTAGGTTTCTTAAAGGCAACAGATTGTGGGGTCTAATTTTTTGATCCACCCTGTTAGCTTGTGTCTCTTGATGGGTGAATTAAGGCCATTAATGTTTAGGGCGATGACTGTGAGATTTGATTTGATCCCTGTCATGTTGTGGTGGTAGATGTGTGTCGGCATTTCCATGGAATTTAATTTTTTTTTTTTTTTTCTATCTACTGTGGGTTTGGTTGCTGTGATCTGCTTCTTGTAGGCATTTGTGTTTGGTTATTTGTTTCTTCTCCATGGAGAATTTCCTGGAGTACTTTCTGTAGGTTTGGTTTTGTGTTCATATAATTGTGAAGCTGAGTTTTGTCATGGAAAGTTTTCCTTTCACTATCTATTATAAGGGAGACTTTTGCCAGGTAGAGTAGTTTGGGTTGGAACCCATAGTTTCTTAGAGTTCATTCCAGGCCCTTCTAATTTCAGGGTTTCCATTGAGAAGTCTGAAGTAATTCTGATGGGGTTTCCTTTGAAAGTGGTGTGCTGCTTTTCCCTAGCTGCTTTTAGGATTTTTTCCTTGGTGTTAATGTTTATAGAGTCTTAATGATAATATGTCTTAGGGAGTTTCTTCTTTGGTCTAGTCGGTTAGGAGTTCTGTTTGCTTCTTGAATCTTGATGGGCCTTTCTTTTAAGAGACGGGGGGAGTTTTCTTCAATTGTTGTGTTAAATAAGTTCTCCATGCCTTTGGTCTGAAATTCTTCTCCTGGTAATCCAGTGATTCTGATATTAGGACGTTTAAGTGTATCCCACAATTCTCTCATGTTCTGTTCACAGGAACTTTTGAACTTACTGAAATTTTTGGACTCTCGAACTGTTTCTTCCATCCTGTCTTCCAGATCAGAATTTCTATCTTCCACTTCACTAACTCTATTCTTGAGAGCCTCTAGCGAGTTTTGGACTTGTTCAATTAAGTTTGCATTTTCTAATACTTTCCTCTGTACCACTTCCATCACTTTGTCCAGCTCCCTTTCTGTCTCATTTTCTGATTTTCTTGATGATTCTTGGAAATCATCCTTGCATTTCTTTATGTTTTCATTTAGTGTGGCCAGATGATTTTTAAGGTCCTCTTTTTTTTTCACTCTCCCTCAACTGTCTTAGCTCTCTTTGAATTCCTTCCAGTGTCTTATCATATTGCTATAGCTTAGTGATGGTAGCATCCACATGATTATCTATCCTTTGTAGCTTTCCTGCCAGTTCTAGCAGTAGGCTGGTCAGGGTTGCATTGTTCATTGCTTCCACTTGATGTTCTGATCCTAAACACTCTTCTATGTTTTGGTTAGATGTAATCCTTGTTGGACTAGGTGATCTGTCTGGATTTTCTTGCATTTTATTTTTCACGTTATTTCTTTTGCGCTGTGGTCTACCCATGCCAGTGTATGGGCAGGTAGGTGTGTGGAGCAGCCTGGGATCTAGCTTAATGAGAATCCAAGGCAGCTTAGGGCAGTTGCAAGCAGCCTGGGATTTTGCTCACTCTTGCCAAAGCCACCTATCTATAGCCTGACAGGGGTGCCAAAGTTGCCTGAATTCTCACCCAGTAATGCACCTAAGCTGCCTGCCTTCGAGCTTGAAAGGGGACTGAGGTAGCAAGCTCCGAAGATGCCCAAACTCTGGCTGGGTACACTGGGGCCTGTAAACAGTCTGTGCTCTCCCACCTCAGGGGAGTGGGGGATGGGTGGCGATGTACAGGTAGGGGATGGCACCTGTGCTGGCACTATTGACTCAGTGTGGACTTGTGTGGCTCTTGCTGTGGGACTGGGCCCACTGCACGTGCGATTGTAGTGCAGAGGCAGCGGATGTGGGTACGGGATCAGGACACAGCAGAGGCTTACCGGCGGCAAGTGATGTGAGCACAGCAGCAGGGGATCTGGCAGCCACCTATTCACAGCAGGGGTGGCCTCCAAGGGCCTGTGAACCGAGCACCACATGGCTGGTCTACTCGCAGGATCAGAGAACAAGGGCGAGGTAGGAGGTCTCAGCTTCAGTGCAGCAGGCTGGCAGGCGAGGTTGGTGGGTGCCCGATCAGAGCACAGCCTCACGGGGTGTTGGGCATGCGGAGGGTGTGTGGGCATGGGGGCCATGTGGGGGGCACGGAGTGCGATGGGGTGTATGGGGCGAGTGGGGAATGCAGGGGGTCGCAGGACCCAAGGGGTGGGGTGCGAGGGAACCCGGGACACTGGCCGCTCAGGGTGGGGCATGCAGGAGTTGGTGGGGTGCAGGGGGCGTGCGGGGGGGTCGGGGTGAGTGGGGGGCGGCAGAGCACAGGGGGCGCGTGGGGGAGGGCACCCGTTAGGCGCTCGGGTCATTGAGGGGGCGAGGGCTGCGTGGTGGGTGTGGGGGGGGCACGGGGTGCAGGGTAGGGCAGGGCTGGGGGGGGCCCGGGCCTCGCAGGTGGCATGGGTCGCCACAGGGTGCATGGGTCTTGGGGCGCACAGGATGTGCTGGGGCATGTGGGGGGCGGCGTTTGCGCGCGGGGGTCGTGGGTCACGCGGGTGGCATGGGAGAGCAAGTAGGAGGCACGAGGTGCTGTGGTACGCTCGGGGCTCGGGGCAATGTGCGTGCGGGGGGGGGGGAGCGTGGGGCGCCAAGGCACGCTGGGGTGCGGGACACTGCGAGGCACGCGGGGTGCGCAGTGTCGCGCTGGGGGCACGGGGCGCGCGGGTGGGGCACGTGCGACACTGCGGGGTGGTGCGGGGCGCACGGAGGTGGGGCATGGGACGCGGGGGTCACAGGGGTCGCATGGGTCATGGGTCGCGGGGGGTGTGTGCCTGTTTTTCCCCAATCTGTGCCCTCCCTCTTGCAAAAATTTCCTAATTGCCCTCTAATACTTGCCTTTTTTTTCCCTTGGTTTCTGGAGTGCAGCTAGTTGGTCGCCATCTTGGCCGGAAGAAAAAACCATAAGTATTCTTGATGATGGTCTAGTTCTTTATGAGCACAAATCCTGAATAATGTAAATTTAAAAAGCAAAAATACTAGGAATTGAATTCCAGATGAATGTGCCCTTTATACACATATGTGACCTTGCATGCTTATGTCACTATGAATTTGGCTTATGTAGGGCCTAGAAGTTGAACATGAGTCCTTAGGCTTTGCAGGCAAGTGCCTTAACCACTAAGCCATTTCTCCAGCCCAGGAATAGAATTCCCATCTTATCATGTCTCATCTACAACCAGTTAAAATGTCTCCTGCTTCCCACAGTCTTTGAAAATACCTAGGTGGACTACTCTGGGGTCCAGCCTCCAAACCTATAAACCAATCAAGTCTTCCCTTCATATATCTGATTCTTATTTTCTCTACTATAAAGGCTGCTGCCTACTTCCTGTTCCTCTCTCAATCCCTAACTCTATTCACTTTAGCCACAGGGAGACATGTGAATCTCCTTTTACTCCCATCCAGCTTGGTTAGGTTGAGAGGAGAGCATAATACTTTTTCTTGTTATAGGGGAACTTTTCTGCTTGCCTTTCCTTTATAGTTTGGGCTAAATTTTTATTTTAATTACATGCATGATTTTTCTCTGGTCTGTAAGCTTACTACTTGTGTATTTCCTTTACATTCCACATCTACCATGTGGATACTTTCATTAACTCCAGGTCTCTTACCTATATAACTTCTCTAAACTCTGGGTAGTCATGGATACAACTCACTTTACTAATAATTTTTCATCTCAATTTCTTGGTCTCTGATTTGATATTTTCCCTCTGCTATTCTTCCTTAATCTCCAACCATTTACCTTCATAACTTCCTTCCATAGGGGAGCACAAGGTGGATACTACATGTTTTTCTTCTGAATTTCCCTACATATACATCTAATTTCTGTCTTTCTCATACTCTAACCTTCCCATGAAATCCTCATTTTCTCTTAAATGAGCTTTATGATATACCTTCCAAATGCTTATGTCTCTATTCCTGTCATTAAAAACATGAATTTCTTTTAAATGTCCCTTATGAACTGTGCAGTCTTTTCAACCTGAGTGCATGGTTCCCACTTCCTACTTGATTATGGCTCTGCTCTAGCCTTCTTCCTAGATCATAATTTCCCTCAAACAGACCCCACAACTTGTGATTTCCCTTAAATAAAGTTAATAATCCGTAGTGAATGTAGTGAATTCCAGGTCAGCCTGAGCTAGAGCTAGATCCTACCTTGAAAAAAAAAAAAAAATGGGGCTTATAAGCTTAGCAGACTCCTGCTGAACCTAAAAATCCTTCATTGCTATGAGCCATGTTACTATACCACTTATGGATTCATTTTACTCCAATATCATCTTATATTTTCCAATTCTGGGTGGCTATTATCCTTTCCCTCTAATGTTTTCTGCTTAGTGAAAAGATCGATATACAAGGCAAGGTTGCTTAGGGTTTTATGAATATTTTATTGAGAACCTTGATAGATTTCTTTAAAAACTTATTACATTACAAATTTGTATTTTTGTGTGCACATTTTTTTTCAAATCTGAAAAGAAATATGTGAAATACAAATACAAATTTACTATGTTAGATTGAGAGGCAGACTATGGTGATTGATGTCATCTGACAGTAAATAGCACTAAGTTGAAGTATCCAGAGAGATGGATGGTGCCTCTGTTTCCTAGATGTTCTGCTCAATGATGTATGTTCAACTGTGTTTTATGGTGCCATCTGATGTGTACAAATTAATATGTCATGCTGCTAGAGATATGAAACAAGTGATAGGAAGTGAAAATTAGTTCTATTGTCCTGTTCTTTCTTGCCTGACATATCAGACTCTGGGTTACATTTATCAATAAAACACATTCCTAGGAATCTGGATCTTAGAATATCACTTGCATAAAAAAATATTTAGGGTAAGACAAATCTAAATAATTTGAAATTTTGCATGCTTAATAATTTTTGATATAATATATACTAACTATATATTATATATAATATAAATATTTTGGTTTATCCCAGAGTGTATAGACTGTACAAAGAATTAACTTATATGTTTTATTGCACTTATTGCATCCTGCAGACCTATCTCTGAATAGATCTTAGAAATATGACAGCATAGTATAAATTCCCAAACAACTTGAGAAAAAACATCTCCTGGGGGGGGATTGTATAATTATCGAGTCAATTTGTTCTGTAAAGAAGATAAAGCATTTACTGCCTTGAAAGAAACCAGTAGCACTGAGCAGTTGGAGAGCTTAAAAAATTATACAAATTCATAATAATATCTTTAGTCTTAAAGTAATTCTATCATAGAAAGGAATAGTAATGTTTCTTTATACTTTGGGCTTCTTTTAGGTATTTTGTTTGCTTTTATAAAGTGTAATTGGTTTTAAAATGACATTTATATTTCATATATAAGAATATATACATATACCTATATATGGATAATTTGACTTTTTTCTTATTTGCCCACATGGTTGTCCACTATCTCACATGTCTTCCTCTTGTCAAACCCTTTCCTCCTCACAATGACCCTTCCTCCTATTTTAACATTATATACATTCTTGTACATACACTTTTTCTACTCCCCCTCATCTTCCTAGATTTCTTCTTCCATCTTATAGTTTCTATTTATATTTCTTTCTTATTTACTTGCTTATTAACACTTCAAACAAGATCACTCACATAGGTTGGCCTCAAATTTGCTATGTGGTTGAGGATGGATTTGAACTCCTGATCCTTCTGCCTCCATCTCCCTCTATTGTGAAGATTACAGTCATACATTACCACTTCCAGTAAACCCTTTCTACTTTCATGTCCTACCTATATGTGTGCGCACGCATGGATCAATTTAGATCTGAACTATAGTCCTTACAAAATTAAATAATTTTGTTTCAGAAATTGTATAGCTTTCTAAGAACATACGAGAATTTGTGACATTTCAAAGTTCTTATTGTAAAAATGATAGCAAACATTATGGAAGGACAAAATACATATTCTCCTTTCTTCATTCTTCATCTCAACTCAATCATCATTTTCTATTTCAATAACATTTTATTGGCATATAGAATGTATTTTAACCATAGTATCTTCCTGTCACTCTCTCTTGCTCCCTCATACCCCTCCCACTGAACCCCTTCTTCCCTTCCAACAGTCTTCCTACTATTTGGATATCTGTATTTTTTTCTTTTCTTCTTTCATCATCCATGATAACATTTTTTCACTTCTAAGGGTTTTTTTGTTTGTTTGTTTGTTTAATTTTATTAAGTAGAAACTTTTTATGGACACATGATATGTTAATATCATCATTTCCATCCTCACTGCTTCCATTTAACTGAGGACCCTCCTCAGTGGGATTGTTGGTATTCTCCCTGGGGTGGTGGATTATGACATGTGAGAGCATCAGTAAGTCATTGTAAGGGGGGAAGGTGGCAGTGCCTCTGGAGATTCCCTTTGTCTTTGTGGCTCTTAGAATCTTCCACAAAATTCTCTGAGCCATGGTGATCCAAGTCTAGTCCAGTGTGGAGCTCTCAGCAGCTTCTGAATTGCTGAGCTGGTATGCTTTGAGTATTCTTAGTGTCTATCTCCATGACCCTAATGTTAGTTGACAGGCTCATCATAGAAGTGGCACTTTTGTTCATGTTACCATTACCTCTGGGTTTTCACTTGGGCCTTGACTGATGTATGAGGGGTATTTCTGCTGCTTTCTGAAAGAGAAAAACATTCTGCAAAGGATAATGAAGTCAGCATAGATTCAATGGGATAATCATTATTAAATAAGAGAGATTTTGTAGGTTGTAGCAACTCCTATGGTTAAAGATTAGTGGGAGCTTTTGTTGGAGACCATGATCTTGGTCTCCACAGGATTCTCACTGGATTCCCTGTACCAGCTAATGGTTGTTTTCCACTGAGCAGTAGCTAATCAGAAAAACTACTGGCTACTGACCTAAGCTGGGTGCCATTATTGCACAGGTACGTCCATCTTGTCAGGGCCCAAGTAAGCCAAGGAGGCCATGCATCTGGAGTTCAGGTGTAGCCGCTGAAGGCCTTGATGTACCCATTCTCTCTCTATTTTACTTTTACTGTCTACCTTAAATAAATAAAATAAATGAATATAAAATTATATTTAAAAATTAAGAACAGAATTTATGTCAAATAATAAAGAACAATATATATTTGTGAAAAAATTGCTTCAGTATTTCCCCTGTGATATTATATTAAAATATGTAAAGAAATGTGGCAGCCTCTACGTTTCTTAAATTATGAGATTTAAAAAAATTCTTGAAATTCATCATTATACTAAATACTTATGAGATATAGATTTAAATTATCTTGAAAGTCATATAGGTAGTTTTGAAACCTATAAATTTTTTTTAATTTTTTTTGTTTATTATTTATTTTTTTATTTGATAGTGACAGAGAGAGAAAGAGGCACATAGGGAGAGAAGAGAGAATGGGCGTGCCAGGGCCTCCAGCCACTGCAAACGAACTCCAGATGCATGCGCACCCTTGAGAAACCTATACAATTTTAATGAGTACTAAAACTCTTAGAAAAAAATTAATATCTCCAAATTGATTCTGGAAAAATGAACATTTCTGAACTTCCAAACATGTCCACAAATATTTATATTATCTTTTTGCTTTTAGGTATGGATAATTGAATATGCTGTTCTAAAAATGAAAGAACATTGTCAAGAACAATAAAAGAAGCATTTAATGAATGAAAATGAATGGGAAAAAGAGATTTATTTTGGTTTACAGGCTTGAGGGGAAGTTTCACAATGGCAGGGGAAATGCTGGCATGAGCAGAAGGTGGACATCACCCCCTGGCCAACATAAGATGGACCACAGCAACAGGAGGGTGTGCCAAACACTGGCATGGGGAAACTGGCTTTAAAGCCCATAAGCCCACCCCCAACAATACACTCCCTCCAGGAGGCATTAATTCCCAAATATCCATCAGCTGGGAACCTAGCATTCAGAACAACTAAGTTTATGGGGGACACCTGAATCAAACCACCACACCATGCATAGTCAGAACTGATACTTTCAAGGACATAGCCCTAATTCTAAACTTAGTCTTAGATGCTTATTCTGTTTTGTCCTGATTTTCTATCATCGAAAACACTTTTTAGAAACATATTACTTTAACCGAGTTTATCATGTTATTTCACCTTCTGTATTTCTATTACATTCTGTGAATAAGATTACAGCCCTATCAAATGGAAAACTCATTTAGATATTCTCAGATGACAGTAATATTAATGTATGTGCTAGCATCTTCTGGATGGTGATTATCATAAAATAGCCCATTTTATTTTATTTACTTATTTATTTATTTTTATTAGTTATGTACACAGTGTATACAGTCATGTTTCCTATAAAATTATGTGTTTTGAATGCTATGTCCCCAGCTGGTGGCAATTTGGGAGGTGGAGGATTTCTGGAGGTGGTGTGTCACTGGGTGTGGACCTTGAGGCTTATTAACTCTTAGCTTGCTGAACTAGTATAGCTGGCGTTTTTGCTGTTCTTTACCACCAGCTATGTGTGAAGTGATGTCCAGCCTCAGCTTTGCCATCTTTTGCCTGCCTTCATGGAGTTTTCCCTTTACACTGTATGCTAAAATAAACCCTTTCCTTCCCTCAATGGCTTTTAGTGAGTTATTTTTTCCCACCTGTTTTGAGGAGCCTTCACACTGATTTCTATGGTGGATATAGCCATTTATACTCCCAACAACAATAAATAAACTTTCCTCTTTCCTTACACCCTCACTAGCATTTGTTGTTATTTATTTCTGGATTGTGATGGGATCTCAAAATGGTCTTAATTTTGATTTCCTAGAGGGTTAAAATTGTTGAATATTTTGTTAAGTATTTTTGGCCATTTGCTTTTCTTCCGTTAGACCTCTTTGTTCAGTTTTGTAGCCCACTTTTTTGACAGGATTGTTAGGTTTTCTATTACTTAGTTTTTGGACTTCTTCATATAGCCTAGATTAAGTCTCTATCAGATATATAGCTGGAGATTTTATCTCATTCTGCAGGTTGTCTCTTGATTTAGTTGAAGGTTTTTCTGTGCAGTAGAAATGACTTTTTGTAGTTTCATAGGTCTCTTATATTAAATAGTTTTCCTTATTTCCTGGGCTACCAGGATCTTATGAAGAAATTTCTTCTTTCTGCCCATATCTTCAAGTGGTCTCCCTACTTTTTACTCTAGTCATTTTAGAGTTTCAGATCTTACTTTGAGTTTTGTTTGATCCATTTGGAACATTTTGTTCATGGTGAGTGATGAAGGTCTAGATTCATTCTTTTAAGTATATCCAACACTATTTCTTTAAAATAATGCTTTTACTCCAATGTATGTTTTTGGCCTCTGGCAGAAATAAAGTAGATGTAGTTACATGAACTTAAGTCTGGATTTTTTTTTATTGTATTCCATTGATCTACATGTTTGAATTTGTACCAATAAAATGCTTCTTTTATCACTATGGTTCTGTAGTGTGACTTGAAATAAGGTATCATGAAATCTCTCGCAGTATTTTTGTTTTTGTTTTTGGTGAGGGTAGTGCTAAAAAGCTGGATCTTTTCCATATAGCACTTAAAAATATGTTTCTTTCTATGTCTGTGAAGATTGGTATTAAAATTTTATTGGGATTGCATTTTGTCTGTATAGTGCTTTTGGTAGGGAGGTCATTTTCATGATATTAATTCTTCCAATCAATGAGCATGGGGAATCTTTACTTCTAGAGTTTTCCCCAATTTATTTCTTCAGTATGTTAATGTTTTCATTGTAAAAGTCTTTCACTGCCTTGATTATGGATATTCTGAAATATTTACTTTTGTTGCTATTGCCATTGCAACATCTTCCCTGATTTTTTTTTAGTATGTTTCTCATTGGTATATAAGAAGGCAACTGATCTCTGCTTGCTAACTTTGTAACCTTATACACTGCCAAAAATGTTGATGGTAAACTCTAGCTCTTTGTATTTTCCAGTACTCTTAAAGAATTTTGTTTTATTTTTATTCATTTATTTGAGAGTGACAAACAGAGAGAGAAAGCAGCAGAGAGAGAGAGAATAGGTACACCAGGGCTTCCAGCCACTGCAAACGAACTCCAGACACATATGCCACTTTGTGTATCTGGCTTACATGGGTCCTGGGGAATCAAGCCTCGAACTCTGGTCCTTAGGCTTCACAGGCAAGTGTTTAACTGTTAAGCCATCTCTCCAGCCCTTTTCCAGTACTCTTTAGTGTCTCTTGTATACAGTCATGACATCTGCAAATAGGATTATTTGACTTTTTATTTCCAATTAATATTGATTTAATGTCTTTCTCTTGTCATATTTCTCTGTAAGGCATCAATCACTGTCAAATAGCAAGGGACACAAAGTAGACATATCTATCTTTTTCCTTATATTTGTGGAAAATTTTTAAATTGTTCTCCATAAGTTTTTTTTATATAGCCTTTATTATCTGGAGATATATTCCCTCCATACCTGGACTCTCCAATGTTTTTATCATGAAGCAATGCTAGATTTTGTCAAAGACCCTTCTGCATCAATGTGGATGATCACTGGATCTACATTCTTAAGGTGTATTTTTATTTTAACATGAAGTATTAAGTTTATTGATTTGCATATGTTGAACAATCTCTATACCTTTGGAATAAAGCCTGCTTGATTGAGGTATATGATATGTTACATATGTATTTGAATCTGATAGAATTCTATCATGAATCCATCTGGGACTGAGACTTTGTTTATTGGAAGATTTTTAATTAGTGCCTCAATCACATTACTTATTTTAGTTTGTTGAGATTACTTATCTCAGTTTGGTTCTTTTGCTAGTCCTATCCATTGAAAATCTCAACCAATTGTTAAAGATTTTCCAACTTCATGAAAAATAGGTTTTCACCTTATATCCTTATGTTTTTCTTAATTTTACTTGTGTTTGGTGTTATGTCTCCTTTTTCTTCTCCAACCTTACTAAGTTGGGTCTTCCCCCCCCCCCCTCTCTGTTTCAGGTAGCATCTTGCTCTAGCCTAGCATTAGGTATTTTCAGGGTGGCCTTGAACTCATAATGATCCTCCTACGTCTGCCCCCCAAGTGCTGGAATGCACTATCATGCCCAGTTTCTCTCTTTCTTTTGATTAATTTTGCTAAGGATTTGTAAATCTTTTTTTTTTTTTATCAAATCTTCAGCTCATTTTTTTGGTTGTTTTATTTTATTTCTATTTCATTGATTCTGACCTAATCTTCATTATTTCTTTTGTTTTTTTTCAAGGCCTTGTGAAATTTAATTAAGTTTGAGATACTTGAGATCTTTCTGTTTTTGTTTTGAAGGCATTTAGAGCTATAATTTTCCCTCTTATCACTGCTAACATTGTGTTCCCTAGGTACTGGTATGCTGTGTTTTCATTTCTAGTCACTTCTAGGAAATTTTTATTTCTTCCTTGATTGTTTGCTGACCTACTTATTGTTTGAGAAGTGTTATGTTCAATCCCCAGAAGTTTGTGTGTTTTCTGTAGTTTGTCTTGGTTTTGATTTCTAGCTTTATTGCAGTATAATAAAATAAAATACAATTTCTTTCCATTTTCCCATTTGTTGAGAATTGTTGTATGTCCTAATATGTGGTGTATTTTAGAGGAATTTCCATAGGCTGTTACGAATGTGTATTCGATAGAGTTTATATGTAATATTCTTTAAATATCTGTTAGCTCAATAATTTTATTTAACTCCTTTTTCTCTGTTTATTTTCTTTCTTTATTTTTCAATGTATGATCTGTAATTTACTATGTAGGCTTAGGATAGCCTTGAACAACATGATGACACTCTTACCTCTGCCTCTCAAATCCTAGGATTAAATGCATGTGCCACCATGCCTGGCTCTCTACTTATTTTCTACTTAGATTACCTTCCTGTTGGTAATAGGGTTGCATAGAAATTTCCAACTGTGGTAGTTTGAATGTCCCCAGTAGATTTGTGTGTTTTATCAAAGCTTATAACTTGGGATTCCAGCCACGTGGTTGGAAGAAGAGCCACTAGGGTAGTGTGAACTCTAGTGGGGGTTCCTGCTTGCTGCCAGATTGTTTGGTTACTTATTTGTGGTGTTTCTTGGCTGGTGGTGGTTTTTTCTTCCTGCTTAGATCTATGTAAATAAGCAGTTTCTTCTGTCATTGATGGAGCATTCCTTGGATCTATAAGCTGAAATAAACTTCTTCCTCCCATAAGCTGTGCCTGGTTTTGATGTTCATCCCAACATTGTGGAATTATTTACAACACTCACAATTTATTTTGTGGGTTATTATCTGTCACTATATACCTAGTAGATTTTGTTTTATAAAATTTGGTACATGTGAATTTAGTACTTATATATTTAGAATTATAATATCCTCTTGGTGAATTATTCTCTCAATTAGTATGGAATGCCCTTCTTCATCTCTTCTGATTACTTTTGGTTTAAAGTTTACTTTGTCAAAATTAAAATAGCCACACCTATTTGTTTCCTAAATCTATTTGCTATCTCTTCACTTTCTTTTACTCAAAAGTAGTGTGTGACTTTAACAATGAGATTAGTTTCTTTAAGGCAGAAAAGAATGAATCCTGTTTTCTGATCCATTCTGTCAGTCTATATCTTTTTATTGTGAAGTTGAGAACCTTAATATTCAGAAGTATTATTGAGAAGTGTATATAAGTCCCTGACATGTTGATGATTTTGTGGAGTTTGATGTCTTCTTGACCTTCATTTTCTTAACAGTATACTTAGCTTTGGTTACTGTTTTTTCTCCTGTTAGCGTCTTCTCTGCATTGTGAGATATTTCATTGAGTATCTTCTTTACACTTGGCTTAATGCTCATCAGTTCATTGAGCCTGTTTTTATCATGAAAATTTATTCTTTCAGCAACCTACAGGATGGGAAAAATTCTTCACCAGCTATGTATATGATAGAGGATTAATATCTAGGATATACAAAGAACTCAAAAAGTTAAATAATAAGGAATCAAACAAGCCAATCAAAAAATGGACTATGGAGCTAAATAGAGCATTCTCAAAGGAAGAAATGTGAATGGCATATAAGCATCTAAAAAAAAGTTCTATGTCACTAGTCATCAGGGAAATGCAGATTAAAACTACATTGAGATTCCATCTCACACCTGTCAGATTGGCTACCATCATGAAAACAAATGATCATAAATATTGGTGGGGATGTGGCAAAAAGAGGAACCCTTCTACACTGCTGGTGGGAATGCAATCTGGTCCAGCCATTGTGGAAATCAGTGAGGAGGTTCCTAAAACAGCTAAAGATTGATCTACCATATGACCCAACTATAGCACTCCTAGGCATATATCTGAAGGAATCATCTCATTTCCTTAGAAGTACATGCTCAACCATGTTTATTGCTGCTCAATTTATAATAGCTGGGAAATGGAATCAGCCTAGATGTCCCTCAACTGATGAGTGGATAATGAAGATGTGGCACATTTATACAATGGAGTTCTACTCAGCAGTAAAGAAAAATGAAGTTATGAAATTTGCAGGAAAATGGATGGGCCTGGAAAGGATTATAGTAAGTAACATAACCCAGGCCCAGAAAGCCAAGCACCACATGTTCTCCTTCATATGTGGTCCTAGATACAGATGATTGGGCTTCTGTGTGATAAGGAAAAAACTCAGTAACAGAGACCAGTAACTTAAAAAGGAGATATAAAGGGAAGAGAAAGGAAGGGAGGAGGGTACTTAATAGGTTGGTATTGTATATATGTAAGTACAATAATTGAGATGGGGAGGTACTATGATGGAGAATGGAATTTCAAAGGGGAAAGTGTGGGGGGTGGAGGGTATTACCATGGGATGTTTTTTATAATCATGGAAAATGTTAAGAAAAATTGTGAATAGAAAAAAAGAAAATGTACTCTTTCCCTTTCTACTATGAGAGAAAATTTTGCTTCTTATAGCAGTTTAGTTGTCAGGTATGGTCTATCAATATACCATTCAAAGATCTTGTAGCTTTCAGTGTTTCCACTGAAAAATTGGCTGCAATTCCTATAGGTCAAATGCTGTATGAGGTATTTATCGCTTTCATCTTTATTTTTATTTGGTATTTTGAGTATAATATAACATGGGTAATTTCCTTTTTTGTCATCTCATTTTGGAGTTAAGAAGTATGTATCTCTAAGAAAACAAGACCTGGGAATTTTTTTATATAACTTTTATAGCAAAAATGAATTTATTTTAAATGTATTATCTAATAAATAAAATGTTATGTGTTTTCCATGTATCATCTTATATTCTCTTGCCAGTTTCACTGAGAAGTAGGCATCGTATTTTTATTTATAAAGATATAAGCACTGGGGCTTAGAAAATTTGAACTGCTCCAAGCCAATTGGCAGAAATGGTATTTGGACCCAGTATGTCTAACATCTGAGGCTCTGTCCTTTCACCATGCCATGATTTCTCATCATTAGCCCATCCACCACCAGCTGCCCCTGTACATACTTCATTATAATTATTCACTTCCTTTCTTTAAAGTTTTTTTTTTAACATTTTGATTTTTTAATTATGGTCATACTTAGTATGTAAATACCACATGTTGGTAACATCCTTTCCCTTCTCCTTGCCCATTTTCCAAACGGACCCTGCTGGTTGGGGATGCAGGTCATCTCCATGAAGACTTTGAGTCATGCATCATGGGGGAAGCCATCAGTATGGCAAAGAGGCAATGTCGCTGTGCATAATGTTCCAACTTGTGGCTCTAACAATCTTTCCACCCCCTCTTCTGCAAAATTCCCTGAGCTATGTTGGGTGCATTTTAAGTCTACTTTAGTGATGGGCTCTTAGGAGCCTCTGGATTTCTGCTTTGGTGGGTGTTGAATGTCATCAATGTGTATCTCTTTCACCCTTGTGCTGATATAAGGTCCACCAAGAAAGAAGCACTCTTACTCATTTCCCCAATTCCTCTGTGGTTTTCAGCTGGGACCATTATGGAATATGATGAGTCATTTCCTTCCTCATGTTCCACTCCCATCTGAAAAAGAGAAGCATATTATCCAATGGAAAGTGAAGTCAGCAAAGGTTAAATAGGATAACCATTACTAGTAAAGAGAGAATTTAGTTTGTGCAGACACTCTTGTAGTCCAAGGTTAGTAGTAGCTTGATATTGGACAGCAAACTCATTATTTGGACATGATTTGGACTTGTTTCCCAGTTCCAGATATGGGTTCCTTTCCACTGAGTGGATCTGTTGGCCAATCTAAGAACAGTTGGCTACCCACCCTGTCTCTGTGCCACTATTACACTTGTGTGTGCATCACACCAAGTTGTTTGCTACTGAATAGCTTAGACCTCACCTTGCTTAGGACATATGTTGGCCACTTTCTCCAGTAGCTCATGTAGCTCCTTCTAGCACTATATGGGCTGTCTGGGGACTGGCTTTCTTCCAGATTCAAGCCAGGTCTCACCATGTTCTTTACCAACAGCATATGTATCTTCAGCAGTAGGATAATACCATTAACCTCTGGTGGGTAATCAAGTGATCTGACAGAAATATGACTTGTTTTTGGAAACCTAGTCGGTCTCTCTGGTCAACAGTTCATTGTGAGTTTTAACTACATCTTGGTACTAGTTCCAATTCCTCTTTGTTGTCTACAAGTCCTAATATTTAGTCTTCCATGTGATCCATTTTATTGATGAAGCTTCCCAAGGAGATTTTTTTTGACTTGTAATTTTCATTTACAGGTTTATTTTTTAGTTTTTTCTTAAGGATTTCTTTATTCAGTTTGTGTTTAGGCTTCATCACTTAGTTTAGCTATATGTGTCTTCTTTGAATTTATTCAGGATTTTATTTACATATTTATCTTTGAGTTCTTCCTATATATTAATAAATATTCTTTTGAGACATTTGGAGATTCCTCTATGTAACACCTACAGCTGTCCTCTGCTATGGGATTGGTATTTCTTAGGGAAATGCATTGCTTTGGTTTTTCTAATACATCCAGGCTTATTCTTCTGGAGAAAGTGGGATGTTTGTGTTTTTCTACAACACCTATGTTGATTGGGTGATTGGAAGGATATTTTATATTTCTTCCCCTTCACTGTTCTTTGTTTTACCTTGTGGTACTTAGGATTCTATTTTTAAGGTATTTGGTGCTGCTTCATGGGTTGGGGTAGTTGACATGTTCTCAATTTGGTTGCTGTTGTGTTCCAACATGTACCTGGGATCTTGCCCAAATGGAAGATCATTGCATGTATGCACAGTGTGTGTGAGGTTGGGGGAGTGTTGGCTGAAGGAAATATAGATACTTAAACTCAGTTCCAGTGCTAACACCATTGGCTATTCCAGTCCATGTGGAAGAATTAAGAGAATTCCTGAGAATATTCTGTGTACTGTAATTGAATGATAGAGCCAATCTAAGTATTGTGTTATGTGTATTCTCCAGGGTAAGGGGAAGAGTATTGGTGTATATCCCAATCAGATCTGGATCCAATTATCAGATAATATAGGTATGGACCAGGTATTTATTAATGGGGAAGAATTCACACCCAACCTATGCCTGTGCTTGTTACCTTATCATAATATCAGGTTGTATAGCTGTAGGTACTACAATGTGGATGGATTAAGAGATGCAGTGAAGCAGATGTGTGCCCTTCACAAACCTGTCTGTCTCCAGGTGAAGCAATAGTGACTTGTGACACTGGGCCCTTCACAAACTATCTGTCCTTATGCTATGGCCAGTGTTGTGGTACATGGGAGCAGGAATAAGGTGAGAAGCATTTCACAGACCTCTTTTCCCTTCACAGTGACCTCTGTTAAGGGAGATAGCTTAGCAGTAAAAAGAATTTGCTTGCATTCCCTGGTGCCCAGGTAAATGCAGATGCACAAAGTAGCACATACATGTTTAGTTCATTTGCAGTGACAAGTGGCCCTGGCAAACCTACTTTGTTTTTATTGATTGATTGATTGATTGATTTAGGGTTTCACTCTAGCCCAGGCTGATCTTGAATTCACTATGTAGTCTCAGGGTGTCTTCAAACTCTCAGTGACCCTCCTGCCTCTGCCTTTCAAGTGCTGGGATTAAAAGCGTATGCCACCATATATGGCATGTTTTTAATTTTAATGAATAAATGATTCAGCTCTGATTAAATGTTATTTACATGTTTCTTTTTAAATTGCCTCTACCTGTTAAGCTTCTTTGTTTGAGTGTTAAAACATTTTCTTGTATTATTTGAAGTTTTTTGAATTTCTAATGTCATATTTTGACCATTCTCTGAGACTTTTCTCATACTAGTTTCTCAGTGGCTAGTTTCCATACCTATTTTGACTATTTGCTTGAGGGCATAGTTTTCTGAAAGTGCTTGATGCTTACTAGTTTGTGACATCATCAGTTAATTGACAGACAGCTATTTATTTCAGTCTTTGCAATCTAGCTTTGTGTTTGCCTTTCCAGAAATCTTAATAAGGTTGTTTATCTAGGCCATAGTCATTTCCACCACTTTAACATGAAGTTCTGAATTCAAATTGGTAAGGTACATTTTCCTGGTATGATCCTGTTTTATCACTAGACAGCTTTCCATGACTAGATTTGTCTAAATCTACATTTTGTTTTTAACATGAAATAGGCAAGCCTTAAAAATGGTAATTTGTTCTTAAAAGTTCCTCCCCTGTGTAAAGCCATACACAGTTGCCTCTTCTTTACTCGTCAGTGTCTCCTCAGGCATTGAGGTAATCTTATCTTTCCAGGCAGTTAAACTGTGTAGAAGAACCAACCTCAGCAGTCTGCTGGCTAACAAAGTGATGTTAAGCTTAGACACACTTTAATCTCAAAAACTGAACAACTTGTACAAACTTGGAGGTGTGGTCCATGCCACAGATGATAGCCATGCTGAGTTATCCCATCTGGTGTCTCTGCCTGATGCTGAGACAGGTGTAGAGGCTCTATCACTAAACACCATCTCATTTTGGTTGACAGAAGTACTTGCTTGGCTACTGAGGCTGTCTATAAACTGGGTTATATTGAGTCTTAAAACCATGGAAACATGCAGAGTCTTGGGATCGGGGTGACCTAAGCTCACTCTCAGGACAGCCAGGATGCAAGCTGAATTCCATCTGTCCTTCTGCTGTGGAAATTTCCATCTGTTTGTGGGTGGACTATATTTTCGAGTGCCCACTTGGGTATGAACCTCTGTTCCTGTCTGCTTCTGGGTCATCTTTGACATGGCCAGCACTGAGCTCCAGGACAACATTCTAAACACTCTTTCATGTCCTGATTCACAGCTGTGGGAGTTCTTCCTCTTTCTCTGCTACCCAAGAATGTGAAGATTCAATTATTTTTTTCTTTAGAAGATTTAATCAACTTGCATAGTCTTTCGTGTATATGTGTACTGAAACAGTTGTTATCTTTATAGGGCCACCATTTGACTCAGTCAGATTCATAGTGTTATGTATGCTTTCAGAAGTTTTTTTTTTTTTGTATTTATTAATTTACCAGACAGAAAGAGAGAGAGAGAGAATAATGCGTGCACTACCTTGTGCATCTGGCTTACATGTGAACTGTAGAATCAAACTTGGATCCTTAGGCATACAGGCAAGTGCCTTAACCAATAAGCCATCTCTCCAGCCCAGAAGTGTTACTTTCTGTTAAAACTTTTCCTTATGTTATTCAGTTTTTAACTGTAATTTTCTATGTTTTTATTTTGTATAAATGAAGCCTGTTAGCTCTATTCTGCTAAAGCTATACTATCCTAATTACAAAATAAATAGCTGGTCAACCTTTTCCATTTATCATTATTTCAAACTAATTTTGGAAATGCTTTATGTTTATGATTTATTTTCATTTCTATGTATTATGTGAATGTATTCAGAACCTGTGTTATATAGAAAGAAATGTAAGGCAATTGCAAATCTCATAAAGGATATAATTATAATTATTAATGAAATGTACTGGTGAAAGAAAAAATGTTTTAATCATATAATTTATTCTACAAGTGACACATAAATTGAAATGACAATCTAGCTACATGTTATAATCTAGTTACATGTTATGAACTACAGTTTGAGTTTATAGTTGTCTAATTGCCACAATAAGAAAAGGATATCTAATCAATAACCTAAGCCACATCTTTAAATCACATGTATTTTATAGTAGTAGGGTTTTAAACATAGCCATTTATATATATAATATATAAACCATAGGTAAAATTTTGTATATAAATGTATATATGTGTATGTATATATACATAAATATTAAATTTAGCATTAGGGCTCAAAAGAAAAAGTGTATTATATATTGCAAAGCTAGTGAAGAAGAAACTATATTTATATATTTTGTTCTCAACAGAATAAGGAATAGAAAAAGTAGAAAAAAGAGAGAAGGAAGGGAGAGAAAGGAAAGTTAGAAGTATAGGATATCACATGACAAGACTATTTGGCATATAAAAATCTTCACTAATTTTACTAGCATAGCAGTGGAATTTAAAGAATAATAAACCTTTTATAGTTATTGAGTTCTCAGTCTTTAAATTTATTTTAAGAAAAATAAAAATGCATTTTAAAATACAGTCTGCATTGAGGTGTTCTTTACTTGGGAAAATGGGAAAAACTTGGGAAAAACTAGCTAATGTTATTGTGTGTGTGTGTGTGTGTGTGTAGTTATAGTAGTCTAGCTAATGTTACAATTTTCATATAAAATGAAAAATGATAAGAAACTAAAGACCTCTTACATAGGTGATACATAGGTACACAGGATAAAATAAGATTAGTTCATTAATGGATTATTATCATTTGAAATAATATTTTCAGAAAGGTAGATGAAATCATGAAGATGATCATGATCCTGAAGAAGATACAGCAGAACAGGAATCTGGCTTCTGAAGATATAAATATAATGTAGCTTTTCTTGAGTATTCCGGGGCATAACCATGTAAACAAACCGCCATAAACATTCAGCCCTTACATGAAATACTGTAGTGTTTGTAGTTAACCTAAGCACATTTTAAATATGCTTTAAATCATTTATAAATATAGTCTAAAATGCATAATTAAATGTAAATGCTATAAAATTATGTATTATGCTATATTATTTAGGATATAATGACAAGAAAACTGCATATCTTCAGTACAGACACATTTTTTTCAAATATTTTCTATATAGCTTTTTTTTCTTAAAACTCAAGGATAAAGAGAACCAAATTTATATGAAATCAAACATATTTTTCATAAAATAAACAACATATTTCAGAAGAAATATTAGTATGAAATCATAATACTATAGGATATCTAAGTGGAAGAACACAAATGACAACAAATAATATAAAAAACTGTCTATATACCCATCAATTTCAATGAACTCAAGGAGTAAATATTTAAGAAGCTTTTAAGGAAAAAGAATAATATCAATTGGAAATTTGAAATTTCATAAAGTTTGTTCTGTAAATGAGACTAAAAGTAAGATACCACAATGTGTACATGCTAGCCAGGCCATAGACTTACCTTCATGTTTTCTAGCAAGCAGTCAGATAGTTCCCATGCCACATACGTGAATGAGTCTATAGTTTTAAGAGTCTTTGCCACTGATTTTCTTCAATCTTTTAAAATTACTGAGAGGTTAAAACAGATTAACATTAATAAAGAATAGGGTTTGTAACATAAGTGGGTCAAGCAAAATAATTTGATAAAAATAACATGAATGCCAGATGTGGGAAATATAAGACTTCAGTTGAAGGTTCTTAAAAGAAAAATTAGAAGTGTACCCCATAAATTCATGTGTTACATATGTGATCTGCATTTAATGGCACTGTTTGGGAAGTTTTTGGAGCCTTTCTGGAAGTATGATCACTGAGGGTAGCCTTGAAGTGTGATAATCCAGCCCTGCTTAGGGCTCATTGACTTTTCTACTTCTGATGATGTGAAGACGTGATGCCAACTGTCTGCTTCTGCACTGCTTTGCCTTCTAGGACATTTTTCCTCTCCCAGACTATAAGCCAAAACAAGCCCTTTTCTTCCAGTGATGCTTCTGATTTGGTGCTTTCTCAGAAAAACAAGAAATAACCAATGTACTAACATTTACAGAAGAAAAGCTCATGGTTCTTCATATAATTTATGAAGGGTTAAACATCTTTATTTTCATTTTAAATCATCACTGTAGTTGATGTTTCAATAAATATAATAAAGTAATAAAATATATAAAGGATTAGAAGTTATAAAAGAAATAAGTCTGTAAGTTGGTGATAAGCTGGTTCATGTAGAAAATTCTTAAATGATAAGCATGGTGACTTTTGACAGCAGTTGGGAGGCTGAGGTAGAAGTATTTCCATAAATTTAAGATTAGTTTAGACTGTGTAGTGAACTCTAATACAGCACTGTATCAAAAAAGCATGAAAAATTAAACTCTAAAATATAATAAAGATATAAGTTTTGACAATGAATTATAAAACCATTGTTAATAGACATTAAAGAAGATTACACCAAGAATTTCATGAATTGCAACTTTTCAGATTGCTAATGTTTGAATACTCTCAAATTAACTCTGTACAGTTCTACATAAAAACCAACATAGACTTGGCCAGTGGTAAGACCCTATTGCTGAAGACTCCATACACAGCTGACGTGTAAAATGGAATGACATGGCTGGAAGCCAGGAGAGAGTCAGTCCCCAGACAGCGTGTCTAGTGCCAGAAGGCACTACATAGGCGACTGGGGGAAATGACCAAGATCTGTCCAAGCAACACATTGTTTAACCTAATTAGCAACAAATAACCGGATGTGATGCCCACACAAATGCAATAGTGGTACACAGCCATGGTGAGGAATCAATTGCTCTTGATTTGGCTAACTGATCCACTCAGTGGTACTTATCCCATAGCTGGAGCTGGGAAACAAGTCAGAACCATACCCAAACACAAGCCCACTCTACAATATCAAGCTACCATCAATCACGGGGTATAAGAGGGCCTAAACCTATCATACTGTCTATCAAAAAAGTAAGTGTTATCTCAATTTTCCGGGTGCTAACTTACTCTCCGTTGGAGAATCTGCTTCTGTTTTCCAGATAGATGCAGATCCTAAGAAGAGAGCTGCCCCAACATACCTGAAAAGGGGCCCAACTGAAACTAAGGACAACTGGTGAAATAAGCAAGGGTGATGTTTTCCTGTGAACCGGATACCAGCACAAAGGGGAAGGAGATCAACGCAGAGAAAAATCAACTCCTACCAAATCAGAGAGCCAGAGCCTCAGAGGCCCCCAACACCTCAGCACTGAAGCAGACCAAAAATGAACCCAACATGGCTCAGGGAAATTTTGTGGAAGAGGGGGCGGAAAGAATGTCAGAGTCACATGTTGGGTCATGATTTGCAGAGACATTTATCATACCAATAACTGGGGGCTAACTCCACAATGCATGACCCATTTTCATCAACAAGGAGGGTCGAATGGGAAGGGGTAGATCACAGATGAGCCTAAATAATGGTACCAAACTGCCTGTATTTACTGAAAAGAAAACTAATAAATTAAATTAAAAAAAAAAAAAACCCAAAGTTTAGCCCCTCCCCCCCCAAAAAAGAAAGGATTCAGTGGAGGAGTCATGTGGAAGGGTAGTGGAACAGTATTGCGATCAGGATGTATTATATAAATGTATGAAGGTTGTCAATAAATTTATTTTAAAAAAGAAAACTGTAAGAAGATGACTCAGGGAACAGAAGTCTCCACTATTAGTTGGGAGAGAAATGCTGGAATGAGTTACATGTTCAAAAGCTGCTTCAGGGGCTTTATCAGGCTCATGACTTCTCGTGGGCTCGTGTACTCCTTTTTTCCTTCTCTTGCTCTAATAAAAGCTCTCTAAACCTTAAAAAAAAAAAAAAAAACCAACATAGCATCATAAATTAAAAGAAATTTGCAAGGAAATATTCAACTCATATGAAAGTACAAAGGATTTAAAGTGACAAAATATTGTTTTAAATTTTAAGAAATTTTTTGAAAAATTTATCTATCTGCTGTATTTCTTAGTCTCAATGTATAATAAGAATACATTGTTTACTTTTTAGAAAAGATGACAGTGGAGCTGGGTGTGGTGGCACTCACCTTTCATCCCAGCACTCCGGAGGCAGAAGTAGGAGGATCAGTGTGAATTCAAGGCTACCCTGAGACTACACAGTGAATTTCAGGTCAGCTTGGGCTACAGGGAGACCCTATCCCCAAAACTAAATTAATTAACTAATTACCAAAAAAGATGACAGTGCAACAGGAGAACATACATTAGTTGATCTGAAATTATGAACTGTTCAATGTCATTTAAGTTTCCCAGGCAAATTAATGGGAAAAGGGTGATTTTAAAAATATTTCTTAAGCTGGGTGTGGTGGTACATGCCTTTAATCCCAGCACTTGGGAGGCAGAGGTAGGAGGATTGCTGTGAGTTTGAGGCCACCCTAAGACTTCATAGTGAATTACAGGTCAGCCTGAGATAGAGTAAGACCCTACCTTGAAAAGCCAATAAATAAATATAAATATAAATATATATATATATATATATATATATTGTTCTTTAATAAAATTGGTCTTTTCCTTTTTGGGTGTTTTTGATGCACAATACACAGATAACCATGCATTCAAGGAGGAAAGCAAAATTCCTACAGAAGTAAATATTGCTTTCAAATTTGAGAGATGATCAAGAAGAACATGTCATGGAGTCAGATTCAATTTATTTTAAGATATTATTTGTTTATTTATTTACAAGGACAGAGAGAGAAAAAAAAGAGAATGGACACTCCACGGCCTTTTGTCACTGCTACAAATGAACTCCAGATACATCTACTACTCTGTGCATCTGGCTTTATGTGGATACTAGGGAATTGAACCAAGACCATCAGGCTTTAAAAGCAAGTGCCTTAACTTCTAAGCAATCACTCCACCCCACAATTTTTTATCAAAAAATCGTTATTTATTTATTTATGATCAGAGAAAGAGAGAAAGAGAGACAGAAAGAAAGGGGAGTATGGGCATATCAGAGCATGTTGTCAGTACAAATGAAATCCAGATACATGCAACACTTTGTGCAACTGAACAAATGTGGGTACTGGGGAAATTGAACCTGGCCAGCAAGCTTTGCAAGTAGTCACCTTTGACCACTGTGAAATCTCCCTTGCAAAATGTTCAATTTCTTAATCCATAAAATTCCTTTGTAACTCTTTTTTTTTTACTACATTATGAAATCACACTATAACATGTAATAAAAATATGTATTTTGTACTTTCAAATTTTATGGCACATGTTAAATATGTAATATTAAACTAAAATAATTTAATTATATACCCTTTCTCTTTTATTAGAAATCTACTTTTTACGTAGTGATTCATAAAATACCCATATCATATCTGCCCACACTGTTATAGGCACTGAGAGTATGATCATACATATGAAAGAAAGTTCTACCTGCACTGCATGAATTATTTGTATCTATCAAAAGAAATAGGACTTTTGCATTTTGTTTCCAGAATAATAGTTTTACTTATCTTTCTTACATGGATAAGATATTTCACATTACTATACTTTAATTTTCTCTTTAAACGAGGTAATGATGACACAAATCCTTGTGTTTCCTGTGTGTAATTTTCATACTAATGGTCGTAGAGTACTTAATATGCAGAAAATGCTAAAAACCAGGAAAATATAATCAATATTGCCTTTGTATTTATTTTTCCTCACAATGCTTGGCTTTTGTGTTGACCATGGTCACTACTTCATATTTCCCTCTCCCTGAAAGGCCAGTGTTGCAGTCAGGTTAACAATGCTGGTGGAAACCACCCAACCAAGAACAACCTGGGAGAAAAAGAGGTTTATTTTGGCTTACAGGCTTGAGAGGAAACTCCATGATGCCAGAGGAAAATAATGGCATGAGCAGAGGGTGGACATAAGGTAGACAATAGCAACAGGAGAGTGTACCAAACACTAGAAAGGGGGCAAACTATAACACCCATAAGCATGCCCCCAACAATACTCTGCCTCCAGAAGGCTTAATACCCATATCTCCATCAGCTGGGAATCTAGTATTCAGAACATCTAAGTTTATGGGAGAAACCTGAATCAAACCACCACATTCCACCCCTGGCCCCCATAAACTGGTATCTATACATGATGTAAATTACAATGCATTTAGTCCAACTTTAAAAGTCCCCATAATTTTTATTAATTCCAATGATGTTCATATATCCTCATAGTCCAAGATCTTTTAGTGTAGCCATCATACCCAAAAATAACCTCAAAAAACCCATAATGGTACAGAATAACATTCACACTGAAAAAGATGGTGATGGGCATAGCAAAGAAATATACAACCAATACAAGATTTAAAACAATCAGGGCAAACATCAAACTCTGTAGCTTCAAGTCCAACAATCTAGCCAGTGACAAATCTCCAAGTCTGATAATTTTAACCAGCAACAAGTATCTGGAGTTCCAAATCCACCCCTCCAGTTAGGTTACTCACAGTCCTAGCAAACTTCATCCTGGGCCAACAGCTCTCCTTGGCAGCTGTCTCATGGTCCTATTATCTCTACTGGGTCAACACTGTAATCCATGGTTCATTCTTATGGCCTGATGGGGTCTCCATGCAGGCAAGCAGTAAACCTGCTTCACACTGCCAAAAGCCATTTCCAAAACACAAGAATATATTCCAGACTCAAGGACTCTGTTTCCTGCATTTCTTATACTCCACAATACCAGGTAGGGTGCCAATTTGTTAATCCAGGGGGGAATAAAGTGGACTTTGAAAGAACAGGACACTCCTGGTGCACTCAGTCCCCTTCAAAAGAGTCTATATTCTTTCCTGTTGCCCTAATATAGATCAGTTGGCCCAATCTCAAAGGTGGTAACCTCTCAATTGACTCTGAACAGCCAGCAGTTCACCCAAAGATTTTTCTTTCTGTGCCATATCCCTCTGCTCACACCAGTTCATTTCTACACAAAGCAACCCTGCACAACTTCTTCAGGACCCAGGCATAACAGCAAGCTTCCCACACCAACTGCTAGCCCAGTCCAGGCAAAGCTTTTTCTCACCCTCATAAGCCAAACCTCACAGTCCATAGTTCTTACTGCATTCAGACCTTTCAACTCTGACTAGAATAGTCCATCAAACTGTACTTACAGAACTGCAAGGTGTCACTTAGAACAAGGTTTCAAATTCTTCCACATTCCTCTTGAAAATCAGCTCCAAAAAACCAAAGCCACACAGTCAGGTGTCTAGCAGCAATCACACTCCTTGGTACCTCTTTAAAATCACATTTGCATTGCTGGTAGAAATCACCTAACCAAGTGCAGCTTGTGGGAAAAATAGGTTTATTTTGGCTTACAGGCTCAAGGGGAAGCTACATGATGGCAGGGGAAAATGATGGCATGAGCAGAGGATGGACATCACCCCCTGGCCCACATAAGGTGGACAATAACAACAGGTGAATGTGCCAATCACTAGCAAGGGGGAGCTGGCTATAACACCCATAAGCCTTCCCCGAACAATACATTGCCTCCAGTAGGCATTAATTCCCAAATCTCCATTAGCTGGGAATCTAACATTCAGAACACCTAAGTTTATGGGGGACACCTGAATCAAACAACCACAGTCAGTGAGCCCATCATTATCATAATCATAACCCAGTTCTTATTGTCTTGGGGTCCCTGTGCGCTGTACTTTTTTTTTTTTTTTTTTTTTTTTTGGTAAGGGACAAGCTCTCTACATTGTTGTTGTTGTTATTATTTATTTAATTTTTTTGTCCTTTAGGGTTTTACCAAGAATCTCCCCAAACCTTTATAAATTAGGATAATGTATACCAAGACAGTTTTCTGACCCAACCTATGGTCAGAAGATAGGTGGTAGGTCTATCATCAATCCAAATTTAATTATGTTTTGATTGAAACATTGTAGAGTTGCAAACAATGAACTATATTATTTTGTCCTGTTGTGTTTCCAAACATGTTCCCTACTGGTGGCATTGTTTGGGGTGTTTAGGTGTGGCCTGGCTAAAGGAAATAGATTAGTGTTAAAAGGGATGAGCCTCTCGGGTTTGTATTTTGCTCCTGTCAACCTCTCTGCTTCCTGTTCGCTTACATATAGCAACCAATGGCCCTATGCTGCCACTGCTCAAGACACAATATCACAGTGTCCATGCCTTTCAAACCATGATGGACTGTACCATCAAATCATGAGTGCAAATAAATTCTTCTTCCCTCCTTTTTGGTCTTTTGTTACAGCACTGAGGTAAGTGGTCAATGTATTTCCATTTTCTGTTTCTATACTTACATGTTTATTTGCTCTATTTAAATAGTGTCCATGATCCATAGAAAAATATAATGATCAAATTAAGAATGTACTTGAATGTTTCTTGCTCCTTCTCTTCCTTCCCCACACTTGTGTTTCCCACACAAACATGCATGCATACATTTATCAACTTTCTCAATAATGGTATAATGATATTGCTTCTAATTGTTTATCATTATTATCTAACACTTACTTTATATTTTATTTAATAATAAATACAGGATTTAACTAATATACTCATTTGTTTAATTTACTTTAAAAGTATTTTGTTTATTTCTGGGGGGAGAGAGAGAGAGAGTGTGTGTGTGTGGGGGGGGGGGTGGGTGGGTGGGTGCAACAGGACCTCCAAACAATTTCCAGATGCCTGTACCACTTTGTGAATCTAGCTTTATATGGGTAGTGGGAATCAAGTCTGAGCCAGAAGGCTTTGCAAGCAAGCATATTTAACCATTATTTCTGAAAGGATCAAATTTGCTAAGTTTACAGTTAGGTCTAATTTTCAGTTCCTGGAGAGGCAGGCAAGATTTCCGGGAAAACTATAAACAAAAGGCTGTTAATCAACAGTGACCCTGACATGTGGCCAGGGAATATAACCACCCAGGGGCCTGAGTCAGTTCCTGCAATGCATCTGAACTATGACCAAAAAAGGACTTGCGGATATAGCCGGCTCCAGGGCTGACTCAGTTGCTGCCAAGTCTCAGAAAAATGTCTAAACATGCCTAAGGGTGGTAAAATCTGGGTCACAGCCAATCAAAGGTACATAAATGTAACTGCTGATTGCTTAGCCAATCACATTAGAAGATGACCTAACACAATTTATCTAGCTGTGCTTAAAAGGAGCCTGTGTGCCCCTCTATCAATGGTTGACCCCCACATGCTGGCTGATTCTGCAGAATAAGCACTCTTTGTTTTCACATACTATTTGAATCTGAGGTCTTTCTTCAGCAATTCACAGACCCTTACATTTGGGGCCTCATCAGGATCACTGGAGACCCCCCCCCCAGACTCAATAGTGGAGTGTTTCTAGGGTAGTGATTGGTGAGTTAGGGTGCTCCTCTGTACTGTGTGTCTTTGTTCTGCTCTGTTCCTTGTTTTTCATGTAGATCTGGTGTCTGTACACAATTTGGAGGCCTATGAAGGTCAGGGGGATGTGCCAATTATTACCTCTGGGCCAGGGATTTCTAAGGATGCTCTGGACCTCCATCTGTTGGAGCCAGAGAGCTCCAATCTGACTCTGGTTTTGATAAATACTGACAGGTCACACCCATTTGGCACAGTCCATTTATGGGATAAGGCACTGTCAGCATCAGTTTGGTTTCTTTTTCACTCCCCAGGAAGTTTGTTTCTGTGCCTGTGTGTTTGTGTCTTGTTCGACCTTTTCTACTGTCTTGTGAGATACCATGGAATAGGTAGTGAGTTCCACCCAACTGGACCTAGTCCAGTCACATTTCAAGGATTTCCAATGCCCAGTGGACAACTGGGTTTAACAGTATGGCTGGAGAAACTAACCATCTTTTGCAGGAATGAATGGCTGATTTTCAGTGTGGGATGGCCGGAGGGAGTCACCTTCCACCTTCCCACCATTTACCAAGTTAAAGGTATTGTGTATGGGAATCCTGGGCATCCTGACCAGGTCCCATGCATCACTGTTTGGCAATATCTGGTGGACACCCCCTGCTTGGCTAATATCCTTTTTGTCACTCACTCCAATGATCCTGTCAGTTAAGGAATCAGATCCACTGAAAGACTGCAAGCCAGCAGTCCTAACCCCTCCATTCCCGAGGAGGACCTCTACCCACCTACCTATGTACCTGACCCCATGCTGAAATAAATACCACAGGTGATCCCTGCCAATATGGGCCCAGGAGAAGACACAGGGAATAGGATAAGTCCCCCCCCCCCCCAATACATGGGTCTGGACCATGAGACAGGCAGACTCCAACTCAATTGTGCTTCCTTTACGAGCAACTAGCCCCCCTGATCAGGAGGGCTGACAATATATGACCCACATACCTTTTGCCACTAGTGACCTATATAACTAGAAAATACAAGATCCCAAGTTCTTATAGAAATCCTCTGCCCTGCTAGACCTATTAGACTCTGTAATGATTACCCACCAAAGCATGTAGGATGATTGCCAACAGTTTTTGCAGGTGTTCTTCATGACTGAGGAAAGAGAATAGGTGCTGGCCACAGCCCAAAAGTCAGTTCCTGGGCCAAATGGCCAGCCCGTGGCAGCCCAGTCCAAAATTGACGTGGCTTTTCCCTCGATTAGCCTGAACTGGGACCCTAATGACCCTGCAGGTAAGAAGAGGCTGAAGGTCTGCCTCCAGATTCTAATGGGTGGTCTCTGGGAGGCCACCAGAAGGCCTACAAATTTGTCTAAGGTAGTCTAAGTCATACAAGGTAAGGAGAAAAGCCCAGGTGCCTTTCTAGAGCTACTGTTGGAAGCCTACCGGACTTATACACCCCTTGACCCTGAAGTGAAGGAAACCAGTCTTCTATGAATATGGTTTTTGTCAACCAGGCAGTGCCAGACATCTGCAAAAAGCTCCAATGACTGGATGAATTCATGTGTAAGCAAATGGCAGAGCTTGTAGGCATAGCAGAACAGGTCTACAATAATAGGTATACTCCAGAAGATAGGCAAACAAAAGGACTTGCCAGAGTACTACTGGTGGCTATAAGGAGAGAAAGACCTAATTCCCAAGCATTAAGAGATATAGCCTATTGAAGGGGGAAAAACAACCAAACCCCTCAAAAAAAAGGAGGGACAACCCCATCTCCAAATAGAGCAGTGTACTTACTGCAAAGAAGTAGGACACTGGAAGAATGACTGCCCCAAAAAGCAAAGGGAGAAAGGACCAAAAGTTTTGGAGATAAAAGAAGTAAATGACTGAGGGTATCAGGGCTCATATCCCCTCCATGAGCTTTGGGTAACCCTAAAGGTGGAGGGGAAACCAGTAGAATTTCTAATCAACACAGAGGCACAACACTCCATCCTAAAACAACCTTTGGGGCTCCTGTCTAGCAAGAACAAATGGTTCCAAGGGGCCACCAGAACTAGCCAATATCCATGGACTAACTGAAGAAAGGTGGACTTTGGAATGGGATGAGTAACCCATTCATTTATGGTCATCCCCAGCTGTCCATACCCGCTCCTGGAATGAGACCTCTTGTCTAAGATGGGAACACAAATCTATTTTAGCCCCAAGGGAGTACAGGTCTTTAATGGAAATGGCCCCATACATGTTATGACTGTGTCTCTAGAAGAAAAATACAAATTCTATGCCCCACCCCCTCCAACTGCCAACAAGGAATCATACTGGGAAAAATTATGGGAGGAAATTCCAGGAGTATGGGCAGAAAGAAATCAGACAGAGCTAGCTAAACATCAGGTCCCAATTTTGGTACAACTAAAAGCTGATGCTAGTCTGGGCTGAGTCTGTCAGTTCTCCATGTCTCAGGAAGCAAAAGTGGGGATAACACCTCCATAAACTGACTCTGGGAACAAGGGATATTAGTTCCTTGCCAGTCTGCCTGGTAAGAAAACCCCACTCCAACAACTACCAACCTGTGCAAGACTTAAGCAAAGTTAATAAAAGAGTAGAAGACATTCACTTCACAGTGCCCAATACATACACCCTGCTGAGCACCTTGTCACCTGAGCATGATGCCTATACAGTGTTGGATCTTAAAGATGCATTCTTCAGCCTGCCACTGGCTCCATCTAGCCAACCCTTGTTCGCCTTTGAATGGAGCACCCTGGAGCATGGCTTCAATGGACAGCTGATCTGGACTAGGCTACCACAAGGGTTTAAAAACTTGCCCACCATCTTTTATGGGGCAATCCATGAGACCTGAGTGAGTACCTACAGGCACACCCCCAAATAACCTTCCTACAGTATATAGATGACCTCTTTATAGCTGCCCCAGAAGAAGAAACCTGTCATTTGGTGACTGGTGCCTTGCTCAGAGATTGAGACTGGATGGGATATCAAGTGACTGTGAAAAAGGTACAGCTCTGCCAAAGGGAGGTAATGTACCTAGAGTACATACTCATTGGGGGGGGGGGGGGAGAGGCAATGCCTGGTGTCTCAGGCCTGAAAAGGGAAGATCCTCATTATACCCGCTCCCAAAAATCGAAAACAAGTTTGTGAGTTCTTGGGCTCGGTGGGATTTTGCAGACTCTGGGTGTCAGGATTCACAAATTGCTAAACCTCTCCATGAGGTCACAAGAGGGCAGGAGAAGGCCTTGCACTGGACTCCAGAGATGGACAGAGCCTTCCATCTGCTCAAGGAGGCACTCCTTAAGGCCCCACCACTGGCTCTACAAGGCATCTACAAGCCTTTCCACCTCTATGTGGATAAAAACAAAGGCATAGATAAGGGGCTGCTGACTCAAACTCTAGGCCCTTGGAAAAGACCAGTAGCCTATCTGTCCAAAAAGCTGGACCCAGTAGCATAAGGATGGCCAGCCTGCCTGCATATCATAGTGGTCACCACGTTGCTGGTTAAGGATGCAGATAAGATCACTATGGGACAAGAATTGATCATAATTACTCCACATGCCATCGAAGGGATTCTCAAGAATCCCCCAGATAAATAGATCTCTAATAACTGATTGGTGCCCTACCAGTCTCTGCTTCTGAATATGCCCCACATCTGATACCACCATACCTCAGCCCTCAATCCAGCCATATTAATGCCATACCCAGACCAGGACATTACACATGACTGCTCAATAATTTTGAACTAAGTCCAAAATGTGAGGCCGGACCTGACAGACATCCCCTGACCAAATACAGAGGTGGACTACTTCACAGATGGTAGTAGTTACATGTAAAACAGAGTCAGGTATGTGGACACTGTGGTAGTGACTCTTGACTCTGTAGTATGGGCCTGTGCCCTACCATCCAGGACTTTGGCCCAGAAGGCTGAACTAATTGTGCTGACTCAGGCCCATAAAATGGCCAAAACGAAATTACAAAAATCTTCATGGACAGCCAATATGTCTTTGCTCATGTCTATGGACAAATCTATAAGGAAAAGGGGCTGCTCACAGTGGAAGGAAAGACCATAAAAAATAAAGATGAGATCCTAACCTGACTAGAGGCAATATGGCTGCCCCTCAAGATAGCCATTGTCCATTGCCTGGGACATCAAAAGGGGAAAAATAAAAGAGCAAAGGGAAACACACTGGCTGATAAGGCTGCAAAGGAGGCTGTAATAGACTCTAAAACCATGGCTTTGGTGGCTATGGTTCCACCAGAGCTCCCTCCAATCCCCCATTACAGCTCAAAAGATAAGGAGGACCAAATCAAATGCCAAGGATTCTTGAAAAGAAGGATGACTCCATATAGCTGAAGGCCGAATAATCCTCTCTTCAGAATTTGCTAAACAGCTCATTCATCAGATTGATCCAAATAGCCTTCTGGGTCTTAGAAAACTTAAGGAGCTGCTGATAAATGCTAATTACAAAACTTTTCACTTAGGGCCCTTAGAGAATGAGATCATTTCCCACTGCTCTATCTGTAAAGCAGTGAATCCCTTGACTGTAGGACAAAAGGCCTTGGGAAACAGGCTACATGGACAGAGACCAAGTGCAAACTCGGAAATAGATTACACTGAAGTCAAACCAGATTTATATGGATACAAGTATCTTTCAGTTCTTGTAGACAACTTTTCAGGCTGGGTGGAGGTATTCCCCACCAAGAAGGATACCCCCCCCCCACAGTGGCTAAGAAGCTGCTAGAAGAAATTATCCCCAGGTATTGACTGCCTTCATTGTTTGGATTTGATAATGGACCTGCCTTCATATCTCATGTAACACAGTCACTTGTTAAGGTTGTGGTGAAAACTTCGTTGTGCCTACTGTCCCCAGAGTTTAGGCCAGGTAGAGAGAATAAATCAAACCTTAAAGGTGACCTTAACTAAATTAACCCTAGGAACTGGTGGTGACTGGGTAGTCCTCCTTCCTTATGCCCTGTATAAGGCTAAAAATACCCCCTATACCCTAGGTCTAACTCCCTTTGAGATACTATATAGGATACCCCCACTCCTTCTTCCCCAAGTCAGAAGCCCCTAATCTTCAATATGAGATCTTAGCAGAATTTGGCCATCAAAAATTCCTGGAATCCCTGCAAACTTTCCATAAGGTCCAAAATCATATTTGGCCAGACATACACCAAATCTATGAGTCAGCTCCTCCTCCTAACTCCCATTGCTTTGAACCAGATGATGAAGTCTGTATTAAGAGGCACAATTCCAAGGCTCTTGAACTATGCTGGAAAGGCCTTCACATGGTAATCTTGATCATGTCCATAGCCATGAAGGTTGATGGAGTCAGAACCTGGATACATCTCTCCCACGTCAAACTGGTGAGACAAGAGACCACTCAACAGTTTCAACACCAATGGGAGAAGCCTCCTGATGACTCAACTCCAGAAGGATGGAAGATTCAGCAACACCCACTGGACCCACTAAAGCTAAGACTTTATAAATCCTGATCTTAGTCTCTGCTATAGGTCTGGCCCTTATTGGATCTAACCCTCATGAACTATATAGCCTCACATGGGTGGTTACTGACACAGTTACAGGGATAATTGTTAATTCCATGTCCCACTCAGACCATACTAGAACTTGGTTCCCTGACATAACATTTGATTTGTGCACGTTGGCTGAAGGGGATTGGCAACCTATGCTGAATTACAAAATTGTGACCAACCAGCTGGGCACAACATGGTGTGACACACCCCCTTCTATCTCTGCCCAGGAGGCAGGAGATCCAAGTCTCAGAAAACCAAATGTGGCGAGGGGTGGGGGAGAGAATTGTTCTTTTGTGCAAGCTGGGTCTGCAAGTCAACAGGAACAATCTCTTGGGATCCCCCAGTTAAGGATGACCTCATTGTGGTTAAACGGAGCACACGGTCAGACTCACCAGGGTGGGGATATGGACTGCAGCCCAAACTCTACTCAAACAGTCTCAGTGGACTGTGTACTTTTAGTACCTATAATCCAATCACTATTAAGTTTACCCCAAAAGGTAAAAAAAAAAAAAAAAAAAAAAAAAAAGCCACCAACTGGGGAGCAGGAAACACATGGGGACTATGGCTCTATAAACCAAACAATGATTTGGGGATATTATTAACTATTCAGCTCCTAAACTCAAATGATAAAATTCAGGCCTAAAGTACCACTAGACACCAATTCCATCCCGCCACCCATTAAAGTGTAACCACAGGAGCAGGAGGCCATGCCTACTGAAAGGTCCAACCTAACAAATAAGCCTAGGGTGACCTCTATCCCTTCCAGGAGTCCTGCCCCAAGTCAGAAGCCCCACCCCTAATCCAGACCTTGGGACTTATTCCAGGCCACCTATCAAGTGATAAATAACTCTAGGTGTGAACTAACTGATGACGCTGTTTCTGCTTAGATGCAAGGCCCCCCTATTCTAAAGGAATAGGAATCCTTGGGACTTACACCACCTCTGAGACTCATGGGGCCTGCCACGGGCATCACCTGGGCATTGGGAGGTTAACTTTGAAACTGGTTGAAGGGAATGGACTCTGCACTACAGTGGAACATAAACCTGTCCCTCATACTCATAGACACCTATGCCATACCACCCAGAAAGCTGCAAATCAGGAGGTGTACCTCCGGATGATGACAGATGAGCTTGCTCTACTGGGTTGATTCCTTGGGTTCATACTTTAACTCTCAACCACACTGATGGATTCTGTGTGTTAGTTTAGCTAACTCCTGAGATCCTTTATGATACAGGTGAGGACATGGAGACTCTACTCTCTCCTCTCCCAACAGAAAGATCAAAATTTGTGGCAGTTGCTGCAGTCCTAGTCCCCACCCTGCTAGGACTCAGCATTGCCAGGACCACCAGAGTGGGCAACTCGGCCCTAGTTCTCCAAGACAAAATTTATAAGGCCCTAAGCCTAGCAATAGATGTTGATCTACCCAAGCTGGGAAAGTCTGTCTCACATCTCATGACTTCCTTATCTTCACTAGCCAAAGTTACCCTTCAGAACAGGCATGGACTAGACCTCCTATTCCTCCCACAAGGTGAACTATGTGTAGCCATAGGAGAACAATGCTGTATTTATGCTAAGCATTCTGCAATCATTAGAGAATCAATGCCTCTAATATGCAAAAGATTACAAGACAGAGAAACAGAGTGGCAAAAATCTCAAAGCTGGTATGAATCCTTTTTAAATTGGTCCCCTTGGATCACTACCCTCCTTTAAGAGGTGGCAGGACCCCTGATGCTGTTGCTACTCACCCTCATCTGTGGGCCCTCTATCCTTAGCATGCTCATAAGGTTTCTAAAAAATGTGTACCTATCATTCAGCTTATGGTATTCAAGTCCCAATATCAACTGCTAGACCCCTCTCAAGGATTTCAGATGGAATCTATCTCAAGGGGGGAATGAGAGGATCAAATTTGCTCCAGTTTACAGGTAGGCTTAAGTTTCAGTGTCTTGGAGAGGCACCAAGATTTCTGGGAAAACCATGAGCAAAGGGCTGTTAATCAACAGAGACCCTGACATGTGGCTGGGGAAGATAGCTGCCCAGGGGCTTCAGTCAGCTCCTGCAATGCCTGTGAACTATGACCAAAAGAGGACTTGCCAAGGTAGTTGGCTCTAGGGCTGAGTCAGTTGCTGTCAAGTCTCTGAAACATGTCTAAACATGCCCAAGGATGGTAAAATCTGGGCCAGAGTGTACAATTGTAACTGCTGCTTGCTTAGCCAATCGCATTAGAAGATGACCTAACCCTCCTAAAATTCCCCTAACTGTGTTTAAAAGGGGGATGTGTGCCTTTCTCTGTTGGGCCCTGAAAGGCCCAGGCTTGAGGCCTAGTGGACCTTCCTGAGCCAAGCTAAAGTTTGGTGACCTGTCTCTGGCCAGCTATGACTCAGCAGGATGCCTAATGTCTTCTGGCCTGCTACTTCCTCATGGTAATTGTAATTACCATTTCAATAGTTAAAGTTTACTATTGGCCCTTACCTCTGCCCCCATCCTAAAATCCCCGCCTTCACCCCAACATGATATAGGCAACTGCTCAGAGTAATAAAGCGAGTTGTTGTTTCTGTGAGTTGTTCCTGCATGGAAAAGACTCCCAACTCAGTGTGGTTTGTCTCCGGTGGCCAGGAGAGGTTTCTGAGTCGTCCTATGCTCATCATCCCCTCAACCACTAGGGAGGAATGTTATGAGCATGTAAGGACCAGCATATGGTCCAGGGACAGTTTAGATAAATAAGTTTGTTTTTCTTTGTGTGTGAGAGTAAAATTGCAAAGTCAACCTTTGTAAGCAAAAATCTAAGAAAAAGCTGAGTACAATGACATAGTAAGAGATTACCAGAAGGTGTGTGTGCAACCCTAGATAAGTAGTGGAAAATACAAAAAACCCAGCTGCTTAGCAGCCGTTGTCCCAGTCCTCCCGACACTATGACTGACTGAACGGCTGCTCAGCGGTCCGGACTGAGACCTCCGCGAGACACATCACTGATCCGAATTCATCTGCCCGACACGCTGTCCGAACGACCGAGACGACTGAGACTCGCCTTGAAAACTGCGAACCGAGAAAAAGTCGGAGCACGGACCCCGCGTCGCCAGGTTGTGACGTCAGAAATCTCACAGACCGAGTCTCGCATTGAGACCGAGTCCCGCGATACTGCGTCCCAAGTCTCGCGATATCAGGTTGTATACATGTTAGACTCATTAGAAATATTCTTGTGTTAGTAGTGATGAATATAATTTGGATATATATTATATTAGCTATAATATTAGTTGTGATAGTTTGGACTTGCTTGTGTGTGACTTTCATCCCAGTAAACTCCTTTGCGAGTACACCAGCATCTGAGTATTATTGACCTTCGTGGGCGGAATCCTCTCAACCAATCATCTTTGAGAGTGCTCGCGACAGCGAACCAGCAGGCCTGGTCCTTCCCTCTTGTCGCGAGCACTCTCAAAGATGATTGGTTGAGAGGATTCCGCCAGCAAAGGTCAATGCTACTCAGACACTGGTATACTTGCAAAGGAGTTTACTGGGATGAAAGTCACACACAAGCAAGTCCAAACTATCACAAATAATATTATAGCTAATATAATATTCATTGCTACATTACTAACACAAGAATATTTATAATGAGTGTAACATGTATACAACCTGACAACGCAAGATTTGAGTTGCGACGTTTTACGACGTTTTACGACCTGTCCAATGCGGGGTTCGAGCTGCGACGTTCGAGCTGCGACGTTGTTTACTTTCGGTTCGCTGCGCTTCAAGCCGAGTCTTGGTCTGCTGGCGTAAGCTAGTGCTTTAGCTTACGGATGATCATTTGGACAGCGTTCGGACAGAGTGTCGGGCTGATGAATTCGGATCGGTGATGTACTCGCAGGGGTCTCAGTCAGGACTGCTGAGCAACCTTTCAGTCAGTCATAGCGTCGGGGAGACTGAGACAATGGTTGCTGAACAGCTGGGGTTTTTATACCTTCCAATGCTTATCTAATAGTTTCACACACACATCTGCTAATCTCTACTATGTCACTGCACACAGGGTTTTGCTTACAAGCTTTGACTTTGCATTTTTTACTCTCACAACAAACTTGTTTATCCTAAACTGGCCCTGGACCATGTGCTGGTCCTTACATGCTCATAACACCTCTGCACTACCTGTGCGGGAAGGAGCCCCACACTTCTCTAGGTCACCATTTTGCATGAATTAGAGGCCCCACATGCTGGCTGATTCTGCAGAATAAATGCTCTTTGTTTTTACTTACAAATTGAGTCTGGGGGTCTTTCTTCAGCAATTCTCAGACCCTTACAATCCTTCTCCTCAGCCCTTGTTTTCTTAATTTTTAACTGTGTAGCAGGATTTTAAAGGCAGTTTGATATCTATTCTGATTATAGGAATGTTCAATGACATTTTACAAATAAATGTTTTTATTTCACTGTGCTTACATTTATTATAAGCTCCTTTAAACTTTGCAAAGCTAAAGCCTTATTTATAGAGAAAAATCACTAGGTGCCATGGGCTGTTATTTGACATTGAAACAATGAGCTTTGTCCCATTCTTCTTTGACATCTCTCTCCTTTCTCTTCCTTCCCTTCTCCTTTGCTCCCATCTACTCAGTCACTCTTTCTGTTTCAGCAGATACCCAATTATGAAGGGTTTAGGTTTTCTCAGGTTTTACTTCCGCGGTCCCATCAATCACATGGGTCCTGAGAGGAGAAAGCACCATGAGTACACTAACATTTTTGAGCCCAATGCTGTGTTGTTGCTCTCTCTGGCAGTACCATCTGCTCTGAGCCAAGTTCACAGCCAAGAGACTCAAGTTAGCTCACATGCTAAAACTTCCCTCCATGCAAGGAAATCATCTTAAAGGGTCTGTGTGAAATATGAGCTATATACTTCAAAAGGAGGCAACAATGATTGGAATAACAACACTGAATTCCAGCAGAGAGCAGACTGCAGAACTCAGGAAGAGGCAGCTAGTCCAGGAGCTTGCATGCTCTAATGAAAAACAAAAAAGTTAAGGAGTTTGAGAAAAAGAAAAAGAAAGGTTAAACATATACTATCAATAATTAAATATAAGCCTCCTTCAGTGATACAGAATTGAAAAAGATTCTATGTTTTTAAGTGAAAATGGAGATAACTGCTCAATAAAGGAAAAGCAGAATCATATTTTTTTAATAATTTTTAAAAAATTATTTATTTATTTGAGAGTGACAGACAGAGAGAAAGACAGATAAAGGGAGAGAGAGAGAGAATGGGCATGCCAGGGCTTCAAGCCTCTGCAAACGAACTCCAGACATGTGCACCCCCTTGTGCATCTGGCTAACGTGGGACCTGGGGAACCAAGCCTCGAACCGGGGTCCTTAGGCTTCACAGGCAAGCGTTTAACCATCTCTCCAGCCCCAGAATCATATTTTATGTTTACAGGTCATGTCTAAAATATATTAAAAGAAAATATCTTAGTTAAAAGGAATTAAAGGAAAAGATTCAAACTTATTTATAAATGTCTTAAAATTATGAAGATAATATTAAGATCAGAGAACATTAAGTGAAATAAGTGCACACCATTTTATGTTTTTAGACATACATATGAGATGTTTTTAGTTTATTTATTTGCTGAGTATTAAGTTCATTATATTGAAGTGAGTTTTCCTATAGAAACAAAGAGAAGGGAAAAGTTAGCAATCCTCATCAGCACTTAATCCGTAGCAAAATACATAAGATAAATATGCATGTTATATCTGACTGTCATATTCTTTTCTCACTGTTGTTTAATTATTTAATTATTTAAACATGACAGCCATATGTGTATTCTTAGTGTTCTCAAGTAATTACCTAGTTTTTCCTTCACTTATAAAACTATCTTTATGTTTTCCCCTTTGGGGCAAAAAAGAAAGGAAGAGAATGCTTGATGGCAAAAGTACTTCAAGATCTTCCAAAGGATGGCAGTGTTGTGTTATCAGCTTAAACATACCACAGGGAAGGAAGAAATGAAGTACAAAAATCTTTCTCAGAGCTTTCTAACATGCAACGCATTAGACTGAGGATGTAGATTCTGTCTTATTTTGTCTTCTGCTATGAGTGTTTCAGAGACAACACAATGTTATAGGACAAATTGCTCTATGAATACAGTGACCAAAGATGACATGGCAGGATTGCCTCTTAGTGTTAACCAGGATGGAAAGGTAATTCCATGTGGAGTCTTTCATGCAGATGTCTCTCATGAGGCAGATGGTGCTGGAAACTGCTGAAGAACTGACTAGCTGGATGCTAAAAATAGCTTGCTTTCCTGTGGCTGATGGGAGATTAGCCCAGTTCTTGCCCTTGACCTCACAGAAATTGGTTAGCATGCTTCATGGCCCTTAGCTCCTGAGAGGAGGTGACCTCAAAGTAAGACCACTAGATCCATGTGGATGTTGTACAGAATTTCTATCACACTCCAATACTTAATCATGTCTTACAAGTCAGTCAAATTCAAGAGGAAGGAAGGAATATCACCCTTCAGAGTAGGGTAGGATGTGTTGATACTGACTACAATCACATACTCTCTACTTGAAATGTAGTAAAAATTAAATCTATGAAACTGTTCTGATGATATATGAAGGTTATCATTTCAACTTATATTTCTGTGAGCATTTATCATTTGCTTTACACTAGGAATTTTTACCAGTGCTTTATGAGTATTATCCTATTTAATTCCAACCTTGTAAGGTTGTTGTTTCTCCCTTTTATGGTGACAAAATAATATACATAAAAGTTGAGATATTTTTCAAGGTTATACAATTATTGGTTGAAGTTTTACCTAAAAAGCAATCATTTTATCCTTTCATTACCACTCCTGCTATAGCTCTTGCTTTATTCTAACTCTGCTATTGATTTTCTCTAGCAAAATGGGTGTGATTTAAATTTTTGAAATAGCCCAGCATGTTGTTGCATACCTTTAATCCCAACACTTGAGAGGCAGAGGTATTAGGATAGCTCTAAGTTTGAGGCCAGCTTTAGACTACATATTGAGTTCCATGTCAACTTAGGCTAGAGTGAGGCCCTACCTAAAGAACAAACAAATAAGTAAGACTAAATTTCTTCCACAAATACTTTTATTTTTGAAATGAACATTTATTGATTTGTGAGAGAGAGGAAGGAAGTATGATCATTGCAAGGCCTCTTAATGCTGTAAAAGAACTCCAGATACATGTGCCCCTTTGTACATCTGAATTTACTACCTACAGGGGACTTGTACTCTCCCTGGCTGGATTTGCAAGTAAATGCCTTAAAATGATGATCCATATCCTCATCCCTGAAGCTTACTTTTATTTTAAGATTTTAATCATATTTATTTATTTACTTATTTATTTACTTAAGAGAGAGAGAGAGAGAAAGAGGCAGATATAAAGGGAATGGGCTCAACAGGGTCTCCAGTGCTGCAAACAAGCTCCAGACACATGTGCCACCTTGTGCATCTGGCATATGTGGATGCTGAGGATTCAAACCAGGGTCTTTTGGCTTTGTAGGCAAGTGTCATGACCATTAAGCCATCTCTCCAGTCCCTGAAGGTTACTTTTTGATATTTGACAATTTTATTTATTTATATATACATATTTGATTACATGGCAAAGCGCTCACCTCCATGGATTGATCTGTGATTTTGCTGTAGAGTCAGTTCAATATCTGTGTATTACTACCTGACTGTTCTTATATGAGAAATTAAATATACCTTAACAGGGCTGGAGAGATGGCTTAGCAGTTAAGCCCTTGCCCATGAAGCCTAAGAACACCAATTTGAGGCTCTATTCCCCAGGACCCACGTTAGCCAGATGTACAAGGGGGTGCATGCGTCCAGAGTTTGTTTGCAGCAGCTAGAGGCCATGGTGCCCCCGTTCTCTCTCTCTCCCCATCTTTGTCTCTCTGTTTGCCTCTCTCAAATAAATAAACGAATAAACAAAATTAAAAAAAAATATATACCTTAACAATGTTTTAACATCTGTCTTGTGGGAACAAATCTTGCTCAAATGTTTCTTATCTTATTCACTCATATCACTCATATGCATCTCTTTCAAGAAGTCAGAGCCTTTGAAGATTCTTTTAATCCTTTACTTTGCTCTGACATTCATTCATTTTTCACAATTATCTCCAGCTCACACCATACTTCCAACTGGACCAACAGAGTTTCTCCATCACCATATATACTGTTGCCTGACTTATTTCTCCCAAATAGTCTTTAGGAATTTTGTGCCATGTTTTCTATGAAACAAAGTTTAACATTCTTTTTGGGGGGCATTTTTTTATTGACAGCTTCCATACTTACAGACAATAAACCATGATAATTCCCCCCCCTCACTTTCTCTTTCATAAATAAGTTTAACATTCTTAATAAAGCATTTTTTGTGGTGGTAGGGGGTTGGAATTTGTCTTTGTGCTTTGTTCTAAGTTGACTGCCAAAATGATCACATTGTAAACAATGTCATCAAATCTGAAGTTTGCTTTGGGAGAAGATACTTTTTATCATTGTTGACTTCCACTCATTGAAAATACTTTACATTTACTTATGCTTTACAGTTTTCTGTGTTGAGTTTTTATGCACATCAAATAAGTTCTTCAAAATTTTAGAAATTGTAATATAAATAGGTCTTGTGAAATATTTTTATATATTTTATTTGCAAGGATAGAAAGCAAATACAGGCAGGTGTGCCAGTGCCTCTAGCCACTGCAAAAGAACTCCAGACACATGTGCCACTCTGTGCAATTGGCTTTATGTGGGCAGTAGGGAATCAAACTAGGGTTGTTAATCTTTGCAGGCAAGCAGCTTAATGACAAATCCATTTCTCTAGCCTTTATTTATTTTCTTTAGATTTTAGTGTGTTCTGCTAGTAGGTAGAAATTCAGTTGGTTCTAAATGTATTTTAAACTAAAGTTGATAAAAGTTTTTAATCTTATTGTTTTAGTTTTGTAAATATTTATTAATTTCTTACAACTTATTTGCAAATAGAGAGAGAGAGAGAGAGAGAGAGAGAGAGAGACAGAGAGAGAGACAGAGAGAGAAAGGGGAGAGGGGGAGAAATGGGTATGACAGGGCCTTTTGCCACTGCAAATGAATTCCAGATATATGCATCACTTACTTTGTGCATCTCATTATATATGGATACTGGGGGATAAAATATGGGCTGCCAGACATTGCAAGCAAGTGCCTTCAACTGCTGAACCAGCTCTCCCACAGCATAATTTTTTGAAATGCCTATATTTATTTTCTATAGTGGAGAACACTTGTGATAAGCTGTTATTCCATGATGATCTAATTTAAGCTACATCTATTTTATTTATATCTATCTAATCTGTCCTTCTACACTAACATGTGGCTCCATTTCAGATCCTGGTGGAGTTCAAAACATGAATAAACAGGTGTTTCTAGATGTCTTTCTCTTTATTTTGTGACTTTCAGTTATTTTTGAATCTTTATTTTCTGGCTGGGAATTCCAGCATTCTATTGCATGGCAGCAGTCTAAGTCAACATGCTGTGTTTCTTCTGGACCCATGGAAAACTTATCCACTCGATCACCTTTAAATTTTTGTCAGTATCTTCAGATAATATTAACAGACAACTTTAATCAATCTTAGAACATTTCCATTCTACATGTTGAGAGTTTCAATTTTATTGTAACTTGTTGAAATTTGTCAGATACTTTTTGTACATTCAAAAGGCTCTAATATATATTTATATTTATATATATATTTATATATATATATACACACACACACACACATATATATATATATATTTCCTTTTTAATTCTCTTATCATAGGGAATTAATTGTTCTGGATTTTAAACAGTGAAACTACTTTGTAGTACAGGGGCAAATCATTGTGCTGATATGCTATCCTTCCCACGGGCCATTGGATTCAGTTCAGTTTCTAAGATTTCAGATTGAGGGTTTGCTTATATTTTACATTTATGAATAATATTGGACTACTACATTTTTAAATTGGTGTGGTGACTTTTGCATTGCTGAACAAACACTTAACCAGAAGCAACTTAAGTGAAGAAAGGGTTTATGCCAGATTTACAGAATCCAAGGAACCACCATCAATGGAGAAAGAAGCTGGCCCACTTCTATAGATCCAAGCAGAGAGGTACCACCAAACAGCCAGAAAGCATGAGCAGCCAGAGTTCAAACTGCTCTGAACACATATTAGGACTGAAATATAAGTTCTGCCCCAAGTGACATACCTGTGGCCCCAAGGAGCTCCATCTGCAGGAGATTCAAGTTGTAGGCTCTATTTTAATTAAAAAAATAAAATAAAAATAAAAGCGTGAGCCTATGGAGCCATACACTCATACTACCACATTCTGCCACTGGCCCCATAGACTCATGACTATCTCACAATGCAAATTGCATTCAGACCAACTTAAAGGTCCCCATAATCTTTAACAACTTTAATACTGTTCACAACTCCCAAGTTTTACCTGAAATTTAAGACTGTCTCTTAATTTTGAGTCTTATAAGATCAAAACACAAGGTATTACTTCTAACCCCTAATGGCACAGATTAAGCATTTTCATTGTAAAATGTCATAAAAAGATGAGACTTTACCACTGCAAACAATAACCATAAGGTAAACATCAATCATCTTCAGATCAAGTGTCACACCCATAACAAGTGACAAAAGCCTCTGAACTCCAGTTGTGTACCTCATCTAGGCTGACTTATCAACTCTCCACAGCAGCCATTCCACAGAGTTGGTATTTCCAAAGAATTTTCCAATCTATACTGCAAACCATCTTCATGGCTCCATACAATGGCCTTACTTGTCCTACAACACAGGGATTTCTACACAACTTTACATGTCATATCTCATCAGTGGCTTCTGGAACTGTGCTGCACATCCAATGGCCCTTTCTTTCCAGCTTTGGTCATGCTTCCAAAACCAACACCAGGTAAATTTCATAGCCAAATTTGTAAACCAAGGAGGGAAATAATTCTTTAGCTTAAAGAACAGGCTACAGTTTTGTTTTGTTTTTTTAATCGTTCCTTTAAGTCACTTCCTTGCAAAAGAATTTGTGTTCTTACTCATCTCAGTCTTTCCTAGGTGGGTTTCACCCTCAGACATATTTTTCTATTGTCCCAATACAAAGCAGTTGCTCCACCCTTAATGATGGTAATTAACTTAACAATTACAGCTTCAATAAGATAAAACCAGTCTCTGTGCCAGCAACTTTAAACTTATTTTAATTTTTGTTGTGATAAGCCATATATCTTTTATGCCTTTCTACCAAGTATACCAGTCCATTACTTTTGAATCCAACCTTGGTCAAACTGTCTTATCATGGGTGGAAGAACATAGCCAGCATTCCTTCCAGTAGTCCAGTTCCAACAAAGTTCCCTCTTTCCTCTTTAAAAGTTCATAAATCAAACCCTTCACAGTCTACATTTCTCTCTGTTTTTAGAATTTTCAAACTCCCACCAGGATAGCCCATTAAGCTCTCATTGCAGCACTGCAAGACTTCTCTAAAACAAGTACCAAATACTTCCACATTCCTCTAGACTATACATCCCAAAGGATTAAAACTGACATGATCAAATTCATTGCAACAATGGCCCCACTTCTTTCTGCCAATTCTACTATTGCCATTACATTCACATTGCTGGATAAATACCTGACCATTAAGCTTTTCAGAGAAAAGATTTTATGTCAGGCTTACAGAATTCATGGGAAACACCATGAATGGAGGAAGAATCTGGCTTACTTCAATAGATGCATAGCAGAGAGACAATATCAAACAGCCAGCAAGCATGAATAGTCAGAGCTCAAAGTGCTCTGAACATACCTTAGGGCTGGACTACAAGATCTGCCTCAAGCAACCACCTGTACACTAGCAGGGCTCTGCCTGCTTGACACTAAAGTTGTAAGTGCAATCTTAATAAAAATACCTGAGTCTATGGGGCCATTCAAAGCATCACATTAGTAATACTTTTGTCATGCTTTGTTGTTTTACTTTTTTTTTTTTTTTTGATTTGGATCTTGTTCTAGTCTACGCTGAGCTGGAATTCACTATGTAGTCTCAGGCTAACCTTGAATTCACAGTGATACTCCTACCTTTGCCTTCCAATTGCTGGGATTAAAGGCATGTGCCACCATGACTGGCTTGTTCTACTTTTCTTAGATAGTGTTTCACTACATATCCTACAATGGTCTAGAGCTGGTGACACTTTGTCTCAGCCTCCCAAGTGCTAGGTTTATTGGTGTGTGCCCTAAATGGCTATTAACTTAATTATGTGTATGTGTGTTGTCTGAACAAGTTTATGTATGTAAAGGTAGGCCTATATATGTCATAGTGCATGTGTAGAAGTCAGAGGTAAGCATCCAGAAAATACTCCTATTTCCCTCTCTGTCCACTGTAGGTGCAGTGGGATTACAGATGCCTGCATAGTGCCTAGATTTTGCATAGTGACAGAGCTCTCCTTAGTAGGATCTTTGGAGTTAGTAACAAGCCTGAGATCTATAGATTCTGCTATATGAGAACACAAACAGAAGAAGAATGTGCCAAATCTTAATGCCGCAGTTTAATTGTAATCATCTCTCAGGATTGAAGGAATATATTTCTGTTTATAAGGCACACACTATATGGCCTCACAATAAAGTCACTTGAATGTACCACAACAATAATATCCCCTTACTTTCTTTCTAATGAGCATGAGATACATCCTGATGCGCATGTGACCACCATTCCTGGTATTTTTCATTTACTTTGAAACTCTATCTTCTCTTGATTTTCTTCTCTCTCCTCTTTGTATTCCTTTCTCCAAAATAACCTCCCTTATACTTTTATGTACTTTCAGAGTATATCATTTTGTGAACTGAAGTACTTATATATGCAGATGAAGAAACATGCAGGATGAAGTACTTGTGTCTTTGAGGCTCACTTGTTTCCCTTAATGCAATTGTCTCTACTTCCATACATCCTTCTGCAAATAAACACAATTTTATTCTTTATTATGGCTACATAAAATTCTCCATTATGGGGCTTGACAGATGGGTTTGTAGGTAAGACATTTGTCTATGAAGCCTGAGGACCCAAGTCCAATTTCCCAGTACCCATGTAAGCCAGATGCATAAGGGGACACACTGCCTGGAGTTTGTTTGCATAGGCTTCAGTCACTGGTGCATGCATATTCCCTCCCCCCGCCCCCGCCTCTCTCTCTCTCAAAATAAATAAGTTACATTTTAAAAGTCTCCATTATGTTTATATGCCAGATTTTCTTTCTCTTTTACCAGTGTGTGTGTGTGTGTGTGTGTGTGTGTGTGTGTGTGTGTGTGTGCGCGTGTTTGGTGTCTGCTTTGTATTTGGTATATGCATAAGTATATACTGATATGGATGCCCCAAGAACATATACAGAGACTAGAGATACTGTCCACTTTCCACCTCCATCTTTTGCATTATTTGCTTGAGACAGGGTCTCATGTTGAACCTGAAGCTCACTATTTGTTCAAACTGGCTGATGAATGAATCCTGAAAATTTTCCTGTCCTTCTGTTTCTGCCCCTCCCTTTGCACCACTTAACAATGTTAATAAGAATTTGAGACCACATCCAGCCTTGATCATGGCGCTAAGGATCAAACTTAGGTCACCCTGATGACACAGCAAGTACTTTTTCTTGTTTCACCATCTTTCCAGACCCCCATGCTACACTTTTAAATTCATTAACCTATTAATGGGCTGATTTTATAACTTGACTATAGTAAATGCTTTGAATGCATTATTGTTACTGATCTCTAGTCATTTTACTAGTCATAAAAATGGTCTAAGCTATTTCAGGTATTTGTAAAATGTTAATTTGCTTTGAGAGCCTGCTAGATATTTCTTATTGCAAATGTCCTATGACCACTTGTAAAGAAAGCAGTCTTTGCAGTCACTCGATGAGGTTTCATGCATGGATTGAGTAGGTCACATTAACTGAGAACTTTTTCAATAATTTTATATTGAAGGTAGGGTGAATAATGTCTCCCTGATAATTTCATGCCTTAATTTGTAAATATTAGTCTATTAGTTATATACTAACTAAATAGCAAAAGTGACTTTGCAAATGCTATTACATAGATTCTCAAATAGGCATTGTTCTGGAATCTCCAGACAGGCTAAATATAACAACAAATTTTGCAAGAAGCAAATGAGAACATGATGAAAGGAAATATTCTGATGAGTGTTTAAGAACAGTTGGAGTGGTAAGTCTTAGCACCAGGAAATACTGACAGCCTCTAGAGCCAGAAATCATTGAGTGAAAGAAGGGTGGGGAGAGAATCAATCAAAATAAGATATTTTGAATAAGACATATGAAATCCTACATTGTTGGATAACAGCACATCCAGAAGCCTTAAATAGCTACTATAAACTGTTAGTGTCAGGGATGGGATACCTTCCAGTGCGTTGTTGACCAGGGAGATCCCTGTTCCTCCAAAACATTACAGGCTATTCCCAAGGCCCTTGGTTTCCCATGAGTAACAGATGATAAGACTCTATTACTGAAGACTTCACATGCTTGGGTGGCAAGGTCACTAAGAAATCAAGCTGGTGCTGAGCAGAAAACCTGCTCTCTGTAGACCAGCCAAGTGAAATCTGGAAAAAGCTACACTTCGTGTAGCCCTATGGGAGACAGACTTCATCAGTAGTGAAAACTGAAAGCCTCAAGTTTAGCCAGAGAGGCCAAATGACTGAACGTGTGCAATAGTGTTATGTCTGTTCTGGAGGAAACCAACTTCTCTCTAATTGGACTGGAGGACTGCTGTATGGGAGGGAATACATGCCTAGTACTGAAAACCTAATCAAAAGCCTATGGCAGGGGAAGTCATGCACTCTAGGTGTATAAAGGCTGCTCTTGTCTGGCTAAATGCATATATTGTTCTCACAAAACCACCCTGAAAGCACTATACTTAATGTTCATATTCATATATTAATGCTAGTCTCACTTTTTGTTAGAGAAGCTTGTCTTTTCAGATGGTGGTGACCACTGGGATGACCCAAAAGGCAACACAGTGCTGAGAAGTCACAGAGGAGTGTCCAGCAATGAAACATTTCTAACATACCCTACAAGGCTCAGGGTCCATTGTGGAAGAGGTGGAAGAAAGAATGTAAGAGTCAAAGGAAAGGTACCATTCCTTACAATGCAACTGTCCAGACGGAAATTGGCATTGATATCCAAGACCTCACAGTGCTTAGCAATACCTTCACAAGACCCTCATAATAGGAGAAAAAGACGATGACATCAAAATAAAAGAGACAGTAATGGAGATAGGGAGGGGAGGAGAGTGGAGTTGTGAAGGGGAAAATGGGAGGGGGAGGGGAATATCATGGTTTATTGTCTGTACAGTATAGAAGCTACTGATTAAAAAATTAAAAAAAAAAAAAACCTAACAAAACGGAACTCTCTTGGACACCCCAGAACTACTGTCTCTGCTGACATCGTGCTTCTAAGGTCATTTCTACTATACATTTACATAATTGAAAATAGCAATATTTGGTTGTTTTAATCTTCCAAACTTGTAGTAACCTGTTACAGAAGCAAAGAAACAAGTGCATTTCCTTATTTATCTTTTATCTACTCATTGCAATGATTTCTAAGAGAGAACTGTTAGAATCTCTAATTCTTTTGGGCATGATAGTGCACACCTTTGATCCCAGCACTAAGGAGGCTGAGGTAGACGGACCTCTGTGAGTTCTAGGCTAGCCTGGGAATACATATTGAATTTCAGGTCAGCCTGGGCTATAACAAGACACTATATTGACAAAACAAAAACAAAAATTATCTCTGATTCTGCTTACAATTTTCTAGTTTTCATTTAGTATGAAAATCACTGTTTTTACATTGTTTTATAATAATGTGGTAAAATATGTAGAAGTTAATCTTTTTTGTCATTTGAAATGACATTCTTCAACCTTCAAGTTTGATAATCTTACTTCTAAGTTAGAAGATTTTGTTAACTTTAATAATACTGTTTAAAGTTATGTAAGGAGTAAGAAACTTTTAATATTATATTCTTACTGTTTTCTTTTAACAATTAAAAATATTGTGCTTATTTATTAGACAGTAAGAGTGAGAGAGAAAGTGAGCAAACAAATGCATGCAACAGGGCCTCTTGCCACTGCAAACAAACTTCAGATGCCTGTGCCACCATTTACACCTGGCTTACATGGGGTCTGGGGATTTGAACCTGGATCCTTGGGTTTTGTAGGCAAGCATCTTACTAGCCAAACCATCTTTCCATACCAGACTGCTTTTAAAGTTTTATTGCATTAATTCTGAGACAAGGCCAACAGACTGGCCTTTTTTTTAATGCAGAAGAGAAGGGGTAGGAATTGGTATGCCAGGGCTTCCAACCATTGCAATTGAACTCCAGATTCTTGTGTCCCCTTATGTATATGTGCAATATTGTGCCCTTGCATCAGTGTGCATCTGGCTTATGTGGTACCTGGAGAGTCAAACATGAGTCCTCAGGTTTGGCAGGCAAGTATCTTAACCATTAAACCATTAATCAGTCTCTCCAGCATGTAAAGTTTTGTTTAATAACTCTAAATAATAAGAGGGCTTTTCATGACATTCATACATGTAGATCATTGTACATCAGTAATATTTTCCTTACCCAGTAATTAAGAGGAAAACAAAACTGACAATATTTATTTATTTATTTATTTACTTATTTATTTATGAGACAGTGTGAGAAAGAGGCTGGGGAGGGAGAGAGAGACAGAATGGGTTTGCCAGGGCCTCTAGCCACTGAAAATGAACTCCAGACACATATATCACAATGTGAATCTAGCTTTTTGTGAGTACTAGTGAATCAAAGGTGGGTCATTAGGCTTTGCAAGCAAATACCTTAACTGCAAAGCCATATTTCCAGCCCTAGAACTCACAATTTTTGTGTAGATCATCTGATCTTGGTAATGATTCACAATGGAGGCAAGAAAAAAAAATATCTGTCTGCCTAAGTGTTTCTTAGTGTAGCTTTAATTTTGATAAAGGGACAAGTAAACACAGAAGAAAGGCCAGGGCCATTCATGTCCAGAACACACAGCATTTGGGTTTGAACATGCATGAAGGAAGCAGCGTCTCTGTGCAGAGGTGTAGCTAAAGGGAGGTCCTGGAGAGCTGCTGAGAAAAGAGATAAAAAGAGATTTTTAGACTGAAGAGCTAAAGACAACCATTTCATCCTTCCTTTTAGATTTTTAGGAAATAGAGCAATTGTGGTCCTCCAAGGGCTATTCCTGCTAGTAGTAGACAATAGTGCCTACTGATTCCTCTTCAGCTGAAATAGCTGAGTGCAGACTCTTCCCTCTGAATTTTCTTTCACCAAAGTGCCCTCCTTCATTTAAAGTTATGGCTGTATCCTAGGGACAGCCTGCTTTGGGAGATGACTTAATGTGTGGGTAGAAATTTCAGCCCCTTTCTCTTAACTAGGGAGTCCATATTATTACTACTACTTTGGATGGATTAAGTTCCTTTCTGCAGTTAAATAGCAGTACATCTTGTTTCCCTGTCTAATACTGTATTTCACCTTTCCCGAGTTGTTCCCAAGAACACCTCCCATTAAAGGGGCTGCAACCATATAATTTTACAGCATGATTTCCAAGGACTATAAGCCAGCACATATTAAAATATGTGTTCATAGGAACAAGCTATGAATTTTTTAAAATTTGTACTGATGCTCGAATGTAGAATCTCATGGGTACTAGTAAGCACCTACCTCCAACCTATATCCCATCCTTGCTTCTCACATTTCACTTTGGACAGGGTCTCACTAAGTTTAACAAGCTGCCTCCCTAGGCCAAGCAGACATTGAACTTGTGATCCTCCAGCTGCCTCAAAAATCCTGAGTGGCTGGAATTACAAACCCAGGGATTACAGGCTGTCTGATATGTCTGAAAAATTTCATAAGAAATAAAATATTGGGCTGGGGAGATGGCTTAGCGGTTAAGCGCTTGCCTGTGAAGCCTAAGGACCCCGGTTCGAGGCTCGGTTCCCTAGGTCCCACGTTAGCCAGATGCACAAGGGGGCGCACGCATCTGGAGTTAGTTTGCAGAGGCTGGAAGCCCTGGTGCTCCCATTCTCTCTCTCTCCTTCTGTTTCTCTCTTTGTCTGTCGCTCTCAAATAAATAAATAAATAAATAATATGAATGTAGATTTATTTGTTGTTATTTTAAAAAAATATTCTTTCTAAGCTTGCATTTGTTGATGATGCTTCTTGCACTTCAAATGCTGGCATTTATTTTGGTATTCTTTCTTTCCTTTCTTTAAGTCTCATCTTTTTTTTTTTTTTTTTTTTTTTGAAACAGGCATCTCTATCACTGTTAACTCTAACTTTACTCTCTAACATTATGTTATAATGAACACCTGGCTTGTTCTCTGTGTCACATCAGAGTTGTGTATCTCGATTTCAGGCCAGCATGTGCTTTGGATTCCAGGTGTAGTTTAGATAGATGTGTAGTGAGTCAGCCACCAAAGCATTAAGCATGATGACTAGTGGCACCCTTTCTTCCCTCTTCTGATCTTACACATACTCTACTCTTCCATAATGAGAAAACATTCCTGACAGACACCTGGTATCCAGGAAATGCTCTGGTTACAAAACTGTTTGTATTGCTTTACACACATTGTGTTTTTTCCCTAGAGGAACCAAACTGCAGGACTGTATCCTCAGCCCCATTCTCTGCTTTTATTCAGGTTTTGATTGTAGGTCACAAGGATTTTCTCTGTTTTTAGTGAGGTTTATTTCTTTTTCCATTTGAAATACCATTTTCATGTGGCTGGGGAGATAGCTCAACAGATCGGGGTGCTTGCTTTCTAGGTGTGCTGGCCTGCTTGATTTCCTGGTCACCTATGTAAAGCTGAATGCAGGTGTCTGGTACTCATTTGCTGTGACAGCAAACCCTGGTGCCCCCGCCCCTCCTCTCCTCACACATACCTGCAAATGAGTGAATAAGTAAAATTTAAAAACAAAAACATGAAATAACACTGTAAAGTTAATGGGGCAGAATCCATAGCAACATGGAACGTTTTTTAGAATTATCTGACAATTCCTCATGTCATTATCAATTTCCGTGTATTGAAACTTAAGTTGTTTTACATAAATACACGTCTGCTGTCAGATTTCATGCATTTTGAACTCTTAGAATGGTCAACATCTCACAACCTCTGTAATTTCTTGTGTAGTTACTTCTGTAGAGTAGACACAATTAGCTATTTCATACTACCGGTGAAGCTAAAGCAAGTCCCACACAGAGAAGAAAAGAGCAGAATGATATGTCTTGTGGGATTGGAAAAATGGTAATTTCACCTTTAGAATCTAGTCTTTCTTAAATTTTATTTCTTAAGGTATTCAAATTCTGTATCATATCATTGTAGATATTGGTGCTAAAATACACCATCAGTAAAACATAAGTTAGATTTTCCTACATGTGACTTAATAAAGACTGTGACATGGGACAGCCGCAGCCAGTGAAGAAAATATATTAAGAACAATTTTCCATGGCATACTACTTAAAGAATTCCCAGTTGGTTCTCTAAGTAGATGGTGTGTGTTCAGCATGGAGCAAAGGTGCTCCCTTGAACATCTAGAGCTAATGGAACATGGAGCACAGTGGGAATTATTACAAACAAGGTCCATTTCCCAGATTTGTTTGGAACTACTTTGAATTGTGTCTAATATATATTGTCCTCCTTAAATATTATTACAATTACTTTTTCCTCAAGAAATTACATATCTATGATATACAAGTGCTTCCTCCACAAGTTGAGAGGGAAATTTATATTTAATCAATAGGAGAAGAATAATAGTGGAAAAAAAAAGAGAAGATAGAAGGTATTATTCAAATACTGCTCCTAATTTCAATCACACTCACTCTACTATTTATTTAATTATTAGAGACAGAGAGTTAGAGAGAGCAAATGGGCATGCCAGGACCTCCAGCCACTGAAAATGAACTCCAGATGTATGTGCCACCATGTTCATTTGGCACACATGGGACTGGAGAATGGAACCTGGGTCCTTAGGCTTCACAGGCATGTGCCTTAACCGCTAAGCCATCTCTTCAGCCCTCACTCCATTTTTTTTCTTTTTTTATATTAATTAGTTTTGTATTCAGTAAATACAGTCCATTTAGTACCATTGTTAGGCTCATCCATTTCCTACCCCCTCCTCCAGCCCCTCCTTGTTGAGGTGTATGGGTCATGCATTGTGGAGTTAGCCCACAGTTATGGATAGGATAAATGTCTCTGCATATTATGACACAACATGTGGCTCTGACATTCTTTCTACCCTCTCTTCTGCAAAATGTGGTGCACAGCCATGGTGGGAAACCAGGTGTTCTTGATTTGGCTAACTGATCCCCTCAGTGGTACGGGACCCATAGCTGGAACTGGGAAACAAGTCAGAACCATCTCCAAACATGATCCCGGTCTCCATTATCGTGCTACCACCAATCCTGGGCTGCAAGAGGGCCTACACCTATTAAATTCTCTATATATAAAAAAAAAATAAGGGTTATTCCATTTGTCTGTTGCTAACTTTACTCTCCATTGGAGAATCTGCTTCTCTTTTACAGATAGACACAAATCCTAAGGAGAGAACCACCCCATCATACCTCAAAAGGGCCCCAGCTGAAACTAAGAACAACTGGCGAGGGTGCTGTTTTCTTGGTGAACCGGATACCAGCACAAGGAGATCCTCACTCCAGTTTTGTCAGAAAACTTCAGAACATGATCCATGTCATCCATGGCTCAGGGAGATATATTTTAGAGCCTGATTGTGATCTTATTAAAGCCATAGTTCTTCAGTAGACAAATTCCTTTTCATGTTTCTTCTAAAGTGGCCTCAGTTATTTGTTAAATATTATGAGTAGCCTAAAATTGTTCATTTAAATATTACCACACATCTAAAATGAAGATTTTATTTTACTGCAATTCTATGTTCATGCTTAATGTTTTTATGGCCACTATTTTCACATGCTCATTAATCCCACTGTGGTTTTTACATTGTGATAAAAGAACTAAAATGATCAGTTTTATAAACCACTGCTTACCAGCCTAGGCTCTATCCAGCTTCATGATGAGATTCTTATACTCACAAGGCTGAAAAATTACTTTGAGCTTTAAAAAAGTTATGTCTCTGAGTTGAAAAGAGAATCAAATCAATATAAATCAATCAAATCAATATAGAATAGGATTTACAGATATAGCATTGGATTAAAAATATACATTTTTGTAAGGTTACAAATAAAATGTACTCTTTTTTATAAACCACATTTAATTTACTAAACGTTAAGTTTTGAAGAGTTACAAGATTTAACACATCAGCCACCCATCTACCTTGACATTAATACATCTGAGCTTCTTTGGTGCCACTTTACCAGGAGAGAAAATTAAAAAAATGTGCTGAAAATTTTGTTAAACACTAGCATTGGCTAATATAAATTTAGAATAACATTTGGATAGAATGTTTTCAGCAAAAGTTCACAGAATCTTATGTGTTGCATGCTGGTAAGACCTTTGGGCCGAGGAGCACACATGCTGGCTGCATTCATCAGGACAACCTGGCACCAGGATCTGTGGTCCTCTGGTGGAAAGAACCCCAGGGTGTGAGGATGGTTTATCTGAACCAGGCTATACTACTATGACATGAATCTTGGTGTTGCTACTAACTACAGGAAATTGAGAAAGCTTTGGGTCCCTCAGTGCCTCAGCTTCTCCATCTGAAAAATCAAGGTGCTGATAAAAATAACACTCATTATTCAGGACTTATAATCATTAATATTTAGTAAAATAGTAAAATTACACACACACATATGTATGTATACATATACATACATATATATATATATATATATATATATACACACACACACATATATGTATATATATATATATATATATATATATATATATATATATATATGTATATGGTAGTGTTGCCTGAAATAATTTTAGCTATTAGAATTATGTTTGGTGTGTAGTGACTGCCATTAAAACTCAAAGGGTGTCCACAGTGGCTTTGGAAGTCTTTGTACTTTTATTTTATTTTATTTATTTATTACATATAGAAGGAGTGAGAGAGAGTGAGAATGGGCACACCAGGGCCTCTAGCCACTGCAAACGAACTCCACATGCATGCGCCACCATGTGCATCTGGCTTACGTGGGACCTGGAGAATCGAACCTGGGTCTGTAGGCTTCACAGGCATATGCCTTAACCACTAAGCCATTTCTCTAGTCCTGTACTTTTATTTTTAACTGATGCTGTTGCCACTCAAAAACCTAACCTGCATTCACGACTTATGGGAGAATACTAGATGTAGACTATAAAGAAGATATTATCTTAGTATTTGGGATGAAAAATTGTCAAGACAAATTCCCAGTCTCAAAATATCTGTATTCCAGTAGAAAAGACACAATTTATAAATGTCCAAACATAATCTTCTAAGTCATTTCATATGGATTTGGTGAGATTTAGCCATAATAAGCAATTCATAACTATTTGTGATTCTCATGGGACTGACATTTATACAGAACACGGATAAGCATTGCCTTCCAGCCACCACTAGAACTAAATCCCAGTAAGTATTCAGTAGGTGACTACTTAAGGAATATAAACCATAATAAATACACATAAAAAGTAGTGACGAACCAAGTATACTGGTAACATCTGTAATCTTAACACATGGAAGATTGAAGCAGAAAGATCACTAACTCAAGGCCTGACTAGACTTCCTAGCAAGACCTTGTTTCAGGAAACAAACAAACAAACAAACAAAAACCTAAATGAAGCCATAGTAGCAAAAATGGAAATTGTTACAGTGTTATAAAAGCAAAGGACATATTGACTGGGTTTTAAGCATTACAGAAAAGATCATGAGGAAGGGGAATGTGGAATAATGTACATGTAGAGAATTATAAGCATTTTTTGTTGAAGTGGTGAAATAGCTTCTCCTTTTGTTCCTAAGCTATTACAAGATGTAGATCACTTTCTGAACGAAGGTTATTTAGGTAAGAGACCACAGCAGTTACTCAAGGAAAACTGAAACTGCTGGGCATGGTGACACACACCCTTAATCCCCACACTTGGGAGACAAAGGTAAAATGGTGGGTTCTCCAGCAGGTAAGGCTGTGGAAGAGCCAGCCTATCTGGTCTCGCCCTGGGGCTGAGCGGGATGGTGAGTGTCCATGACCCAGACCCTCTCCTAGTCACTGGAGAGAAACACACTGAGTCGGGAGACTTGTAGAAGCAAGATCTCATTTTATTGTAGCAAGCAGGCACTTATATTGCAAGATAGGGGGTGGGAGTCTTAGGACTGGGTGAGGATTAAGGGTCAATAATATTTCACCACGTTAGTAGTACCTAGGCAGAGACAGTTTTAGGGCAGACCTTGCTGAGTCACTCCTATGCAGAAGTCACAAGCCAAAGACAGGTCGCCAGACTCTAGCCAGGCTCAGGAAGCTCCACTGGGCCTTGCATCTGGGCTTCTTTAGGCCCAACAGTAAAAGAATTGCGGTCAGTTTGAGGCCAGCTTAAGAGTACATAGCGAACTCCAGGTCAGCCAGGACAGCAAGACACTATCTCAAAAAAACAAAGCAAAACAAAACAAACAAACAAAAACAGTGAAACTGGAACAAAGACTGAAATCATTGAGAAGGAAGAAGCAGATATTAATCAATGTGGACACTGGAAGTTTGGAGATGAACTGAATGTGGGTATGGAAAGTGACAATTATTAGAATCATTATTATATAAACAATGGGAATAATCAAACTTCATAAAACTTTGTTGTTTCATCAAAATGAGTCTGATCTCATCTTTGTCATATACAGACATTATGAAATCATTTTCATCATAAGAACTTAAAAATATTTTTATTAATGGAACCATAGGGAAATTATTATGCCACCCACATAGGTTGATTTGAAGAAAGACATTCGTGAATAAGTGTGCTCATATTTGTTTAACATAGCCATATAGTTACTTCCTCCTATCTTATACTCATCACTCTATGATGCTGGGTGATGGAGGAATGAGCCACACAAACTCAACCACTACCTCATGTATCTTAGTACACAACTGCAAAAATACTGGTAAGAGTTAAGGAGGGCTGGAGAGATGGCTTAGTGGTTAAACGCTTGCCTGTGAAGCCTAAGGACCCCGGTTTGAGGCATGATCCCTAGGACCCATGTTAGCCAGATGCACAAGGGGGTGCACCCGTCTGGAGTTCGTTTGCAGTGGCTGGAAGCCCTGGCGCGCCCATTCTCTCTCTCCCTCCCCCCCACCCCTGTCTTTCTCTCTCTGTCTGTCACTCTCAAATAAATAAACAACAACAAAAAAAAAATTAAAAGAGTTAAGGAAATAATTCTTACCACTTATGGCTGGATTTTTCCTTAATTATTTGAACATTGGTTTTCCCAAGGAGTGTAAGAACATTGAGGCACATGATATCTGTCTCGTCCTCATTCCCACAATCCAAATATATGTAATTTATGAAGTACATGCTTTCCTGACAAGATCAGTACAAATATTTTAAGTAGTTACACATCTCAGCTTCTTCCTTGTGAGCCTTAGCTGAAAGGAAGTAGCATTTACAAAACTTTGCTTGTGAAAGTTTACAGAAATTTTGCAACTGCAACACTGAATTTGATATGACAGATATGTTTCTAGATGTGATGGACTGATTCTAAAATTCAAAGGAATTATAATGACTTAAGTATTTAAAAATACTTAAGGTGGAAAAAGTTATATTACTGTAATCTTACTTTGGGCATAAGATAAACCTGAGATATCTTAAAATTGGGGTTAAAGAGTTGGATGATTGTTACTGTTATTCTACATTTACGTCAGCTTTCATGCAATCTTCATTAACAAAGTGTCGTTTTCATTAAAAGTATGCATTGATAAGTGAACCAGTTCCACAAATATCTATCTTAACTTCTAGTGTAGCAACTCTATCTCACCACGACCTGCCATGGCATCAATATATTCAATGCAGTTATCACAGGCTCATAGGTACCTGCAGTATGAGACAAAAATTACACAGTTTGCTCAGAAGATGCTTTTGATAATTCAAGGAAGTAGACTGATTGCTTTCAGTTACTGTTAATTCAAACCACATGGCTCATCCCAAAGTGGACTTATGAATGAATGTCTGTTCCATATCCTTCTTATTCAAATTGTGGGTGACTTTTTTAAACTATATTTTATGGAGCAGCTGCAGGGCCTGAGTTTCTTTTTGTCTCAGAAAAGATAAAGACCTCATTTAGCTCTTGGTGGAGTTATGAGCTGTGATGTATTTGTTAGTCTAATGCATCCATTCTTGCACAGCCACTAACTGCAGACAGCATTGCAGCTCCCTTCCCACTCAACTATGTGAAGAGACAGTAGGTCATTGCTGCAGTCTGCCATTCAAAAAAAAAAAAAAAAAAAGGAGAGGTGTGAAGAAAATGTTTGTGTACATTTGAGATGCTGTGACTATGGTTAAGCAATTAGCATGAGAGTGAAGCTGGCAATAGCCACAGGAAGGGTAAGAAATTTTACTGACAGCTATACTGTGATGATGTTAATCTAACAAAGATTGTATAGAAAGGATGCTGTACTTAGTTACTGGTGCCATACGAAGTACTGCATTCTTTATCATCAGGCGATATTCTAAGTTCTGTGAGAAAGCAGTCAGTGTCCTGATTTGATTTGTGTGATGTGAAACTGTGGTCAGTTGTAACCATGACTACCCTTCTGTGAAGAGGTCTGGTAGACAATGGAATCCACTAATTATAACTATAATGCTACACTGTGCCCAGTTTACCAAATTCATCCTAGGAGTACTGCATTTGATGTCTATCTTTCTGAGTGATTTGCAAAGTCTACAGCTTACACAAGCATTTCATGTTCATAAGCATAACTATGTCCACCTACAAAACTTTTAGAACTTCCTCTATTCTTTTCAAGCAGTGAAACCAGGTTTTCAATGGTGTGACTTGCTACATCTTATGTTCAAAATGACTCTGTTATGGTCAAAAACACTAAATACAAGCATAGCACATTCAGGAGACAACCCAGAGTTAGAGGTGATATTTAACTTGACAAGTTTGAGTTAAGTTCTTCCATTTTGGCATCAGAATACACAGCCGCGTATAAGACCTCATTTTAGAATCCGTGGAATGACAGGTTTGTTTTTATTAATTCCTCTACTTTTCATGTCTACATGCTTACATGTTTGTTAGTACAAGAAACCATGCTGGGATATTTAACATCCATCAACGTGAGGAAGAAAATTCAAATGGTGCTTCTATACCACAACTTTTACTTAGCTGGTAACATGAATATCTAAAATAAGACTGGTGTTATTTCTGAGTTCTTTAGTAGCCATGAAATATATATTGTCTAAAATAAAGTGTGTTCTTAAAACATTAGAAACAGAGAAGGATGTAAGTAAGGAAGGATGTAAGGAACACTGCAACTGCAGAAAGCCTGACTATGCCATTGAAATTACATCCCTGAGACACATTCAACTATAAGTTATATAAATAGATAAATATTATAAAGCAATATGTTATGGCAGAAAATTTCATGTAAATGTTATGCATTTAAGTTTACTCTGTATAGCAGTTATAAACTCACTATTTGTGGTAGTGTTGTTGTTTTGGTTTTTCAAGGTAGGGTCTCACTTTAGCCCAGGCTGACCTGGAATTCACTATGTAATCTCAGTGTGGCCTCAAACTCACAGTGATCCTCCTACCTCTGCCTTCCAAATGTTGGGATTAAAGGCGTGAGCCACCATGCCCGGCTATAAACTCATTTTTACCAACTTGATATCACATTAAAATTATGACTAATAGATTTAAAGAGATAGATTTAACTAAATTCAATCAATTTAAGCAAATGAAGTAATTTAATGTCTGATGAAAATATCCAAAGTGGGATATTTTATCATGGAAGCCTGACCCAAAATACTGAAACATAATATATATTTTCACTTATACCAAATAGATTTTATGTTATGAAAACTATAAAGCCCTGTTTCTGACCAAATAATTGTGTTCCCTAAAGTCATATATTAAAGCCCTAATACTCAATGTAACTATTTGGAAAGAGCACTTAAGGAGGTAATTAACATTACAATAACTCATATGTTTGCAATCCCATTTGACAGGAGTGTTGGCCTAATATGAAGAGAAAATCTCTTGCCTATTTTTCTCTTCCTCCCTCTGCCTCTCCTCTTTCTTTCCCTTCCTCCCTGTCTCTCATTCAATGGTACCTAGTGAGAAGACAAGTGTCTAATCCAATAGTCCTTGCCAGGATCTAAAGAATGTTGACACTGTGACCTCAGACTTTCACCTATGTTTCAATCATCTCAACACTGCTATAACAAACACCAAACAAACACAGTTTATGGGTTTATGGGAGGAATGGATTGCAAACTCGATTATAATTAAACATCTGATTCAATGGCACTATACATTTATACTAACATATTCAAGCTACCACAAGTCACTAGAATTCTGAGATAAAAGACTGTAACCTATGAATGTGTTTGTGTGTGTGTGTGCACGTGTGCATGCACGCACATGCACCATTACAGCTAGGTACTTGACCATAATAGAGTAGCATCACTAATATAAAGCATAATATATATTTCCATTTATGTCTAAGTGTTTTATGTTATAAAAACTATAAAGCCTCATTCATTCCATATTTCATTAAGAATAGTATAAATGTTCTACATGATTTACTTTATCATTCCTTAAGATATTTTTCAATATGAATTTCAACAATAGAGAATTTTAAACATGTATTTCAATACCACAGTCTTGGCATCTAAGAGGTTTTACCCACCATCTTTTCTATATTGCTCAACCTTACATTTGCATTTCTGAAAATAGACTCGGACACATGGTTTCCCTTAGTTTTCTGTTATGTGACATCTTTATTATTTTTTGTTGTTGTTATTGTTTTTTTTTGCTTTTTGAGGTAAGGTCTCACTCTAGCACAGGCTGACCTGGATTCACTCTGTAGTCTCAGGGTGGCCTCTAACTCACGGCAGTCCTCCTACCTCTGTCTCCTGGGTGCTGGGATTAAAGACGTGCACCACCATGCCCAGCTATGACTTCGTTATTGAATAGGACTTATTTTAAATATATTTTTCAAGATCACTGTCAATGATTATTTTCCTCATCCCACCTAAAACACACATAAAATCATGAAAATATAAAGAATAGTCAGTCCTTCCCCCTCCTGCATTCTCATGGACAGAAAGAAGCTCCCTATATTTTCTCCTCTTTCTTTCTTATGAATGTCTCTCTAAACTTTACCCTCTGGTAAAATCTGGGTTTCAATTCTTTGGAGTTATAAGACAAAGATCTGGGACTAACCGAGAATTATTGTCGTGCTGATATGTATTGATACATTGGCACAGGAACCCCTAATTCCTGTATCATTATTGGCGTATTGGCGTGGATGGCCAGAGGGTAAGTGTTCTCCTACTTGCAGCCTTCCTCGTGGAAGGAGTGTGATCTGTTCACTTCTCAATTCTCAATTTTATTTTATTTTCTGTGACTTTTTTCTACTTTGAAACTGTAGGAAAAAAACCCCGCAGGGGGCCCCCACGCTCTGCCCGGATAAGGCAACACCCCAAATCACTCACGAGAAGCGGTCTTGATGCAAACTGCAAGAGGATTTTATTCCAAGCGCGCTGGGGCCCACAGTCGTACACCTCACAGGGGTAGAGGACTGCAGAGCCCCAAATGCAGGAACAGGACAGTTTTTATAGGGTTTCTAACAAAGCCTGTGCATTAGACCAATCATTTTCTAATATTAGGAGCCCCGCAGGGTGTTAGCCAGTCAGTTTGTGCCACCCCATAGTTTCTAAGCCAATTAGTTTATGACCTTGGTGGTCAGCATTTGCGTAGGTCCTTAGGTGGGGGTAGCAGAGTATGGTATCAGCCTCCTGTGACCTTGGTGGTCTGAGGCAGGCTGTTACAGCTTATGGTGCGAGCTACTAAGGCTAACAGTGTGGGCTATTAAGGCTTATAGTGTAAGGCTTATAGTGCAGGCTATTTACAGAAACCAAATAAGTGGTTCACTTCATTACTCATTTCCCATCCTTGAGGGCTATCTCATGCCCTTTTACCTAGTTTTATATTAGGAGTGGGCTCTGATATAATGAGAAAAGGGATTCTTTACTTGCTTCCAACAGGGAGTAAAGCCTGGAGTTTGAGGTATGCAGGGAGCCCGCTTAAGCTCCCCTTGGAGCGTGATAGTATTTCTGAGCTTCTGAATTCTTGGGCCTTTCAAAACTAGGCACATTTGAAACTTGGTAGATTGTAGATACAGAGACATGTATTAAAACTTTCTTTTTCTTTTTCTTTTTTTTTTTTTTTTTTTCCACCTGCTTGTAAAGCCAATAGCAAATTGTAAATGCTAGGTGGAAAAAATTGACTGAGGTTTTTCAGAATATATTTTGTGTTTGTTCTGTGGAACATTGACTTGAGTCTTGAGTATTAAAATGATAATAGCCAATGCTAATATGAGTGGAATGCAGATTCCACCTAGGTTTATTGTGCTGGGCTTATCGACATTATCACCTTTGGGGACTCATCCTGGGATTTGAAACCTTAGACTCAGATGCCCCTCATGGTTAGTATAAGCCAGGCTAAACTGAGTAGGAAATGAGGAGAATGACAATTGAGAGTCTAGCATTTTTGTTGTTGTTGTTTTTGTTCTGGCTGGGGAAGAACCCTAGCCACACTTAGCAAAACTAAAGTCCCAAGCTTGCTTTCTGTCCCCCTTTTTGGTAAGGGATTTTTTCCCCTGCGTATAAGTGGTAGCACTCACTGTTCCAAGCAGAATTGATTACTTTACAAGTGCTCCACAGTTCTAAGTTAGGCAGAAGAATGAGACAGGACTCTCGCCTCAGCAGAACTGGTAACTCAGCCAGAATTCCAATATTCCTGCAGAATGAACAACTGGGGGCACATGTGGGTGATGGAAGGACTAAGCTAGCCATAGAAAACCCATTTTTTAAGCTGGCCACAGGAACTCCATTTTGTTCAACATTCTCCACATTGCTCATGTACTGTTGTTGACCTCCAGTTCCAGGAATGACTACAAGGTATTTCCTTGTTAAGTGAGCCAACCAATAAAAAGTCAGAGCCCCTCTCTGAAAACTCTATATGAATGCCAGTATCCTGGAATCAAAGCAACTAGTTCCTTTACTACAGCTACATAGTTACAATGTATTTCTGCACCCAGAACTCACCAATCCTGTTAAAGGTCACCCAACTCCTCCCCTGGCTGTACATTGTTTGCCTAGCACCTGGTTCCTGGCAATTGATTGTGTTGTTTCTTTAAAAAGCCTTGGAGCCACTCCTTCACGGTCACAGTTCTAGTTCCCAAGCCTGGCTGCATCCCTGATCCATCAGCTTTGTCTTGCCTTGGCTGTAATAAACTTTTCCATTTTTTGTTGAGCTCAAACAGCTTGTGCCTCATTATTTGTGCAACCCCTGACCTAACATTTTGGAGGTCCCACTGAGATTGTGCACCTTGAGACATGGGACTCCTTGTTTCAGGCCAGCCAGTAGGTCTATTTTGGTTTTGATTTTTCTGGTGTCTAGACAATTTGGGGCTCAAAGGAGAAAAGGTGGATGTGCCATTGGTCTCAGAGCCAGAGGGAAATGGGGGACACCTTAGCCCCTCCACTGGCCACTAGGTCACAGTGTTCTCCCTTCTATTGTGTCCGACTTGTCCTCTCATTACTTTGTTATGTCGCTGTCATATTTGTCATCATTCTTTATGTTACTGTCTCCTTCAACTTTATTTTAACAATGGGAAATTCTTCCTCTCAGCCCTCAAACCCCCTTGACCTCATTCTCTCCCACATTTAGGATTTTCAGGAAAATGCAGCAATCTCTGCAGCCAAAGTGGATCCTGGAAAACTCTGGACCTTCTGCTCCCTATAGTTGTTTTACCCCAAGTCTGGGTCCTCAAGTCTATTCCATTGGTCCATACTCCTGTTTTTATGCCAGTACCATGCTGATTTTATTACTATGGCTTTATAATATAGCTTTAGATGAGGTATGGTGATGCCACCAGAGGTATTTCTTTTGCTGAGGATATGTTTGGATATGCGAGGCCTTCTGTCTTTCCATATGAAATTTGAGATCATTTTTTTCTATGTCTGTGAAGAAAACTGAAGGGATTTTAATTGGAATTGCATTAAATCTAGATATTGCCTTTGGTAGGATAGTCATCTTCACAATGATAATTCTACCTATCTAGGACCATGGGAGGTCTTTCTATTTTCTCAAGTCCTCCTCAATTTCTTTTTGGAGTGTTTTTATGTTATTGTTGTATAGATCTTTCACTTCCTTGGTTAATGTTATTCCAAGGCATTTTATTGATTTATTTATTTATTTTGTTGGTATTGAAAATGGGACTATTTCCCTTATTTCTTTCTCTGTATCTTTGTCATTTGCATATAAAAATTCTACTGATTTTTATGCTTGATTTTGTATCCTGCTACTTTGCTATAGGAGTTTATCAGCTTCAGGAGTTTTGGGATGGAGTCTCTCGGGTCTCTTACATATACAACCATGTCATCAGTGAATACAGCTAACTTAACTTCTTCCTTTCCAAATTGTATCCCTTTTATTTCCTTCTCCTGTCATATTGCTTGAGCTAGGACTTCCAGTACTATATTGAAAAGCAGAGGTGAGAGAGGACAACCCTCTCTTGTTCCTGATCTTAATGGGAATTCCTCCAGTCTCTCTCCATTAAATATTATTTGGGCCTTAGGAGCTTTGTATATTGCCTTCATTATGTTAAGATATGTACCAACTATACAAATGCTCTCCAAAGTTTTGATCATAAAGTGATGTTGTATCTTGTCAAAGGCCTTTTCTGCATCTATTGAAATGATCATGTGGTTTTTATGTTTGGCCTTGTTTATGTGGTGTATTACATTGACAGATTTCCATATGTTGAACCACCCTTGTGTTCCTGGGATGAATCCCACTTGGTCCAGGTGGATAATGCTTTTGATGTGTTGTTGGAATGTGGTTTGTGAGGATTTTGTTCAGGATCTTTGCATCTATGTTCTCAGGGAAATAGGCCTGGAGTTTTCTTTTCTTGTGGCATCTCTGCCTGGTTTTGGAATTAGGGTGATACTAGCTTCCTAAAAGGAGTTGGGTAGCTTTTCCTGTTCTTCAATTGTGTGGCACAGTTTATGGAATATTGATTTGAGTTCTTCCATGAAGGTTTGATAGAATTCAGCTGAGAAACCATCTGGTCCTGGACAATTCTTTTTGGGGAGGTTTTTTATTACTTTTTCAATCTCCATGAGTGTGATGTGTTCATTGAGGTGATTAATCTGCTCTGAGTTTAGTTTTGATAGATTGTATGCATCCAGGAATTTATCCATCTCCTCCACATTATCCAGTTTTGTGAAGTAGAGTTTTTTTAAATAAGTCCTGATGATTCTCCCGATTTCACTTATGTCTGTTGAGATCTCTCCTTTTTCATTTTGAATTTTGTTAATTTGAAGCCTCTCCTTTTTTGCTTTATCAATTGGCCAGGGGTTTGTCAATCTTGTTTATTTTTTCAAAGAACCAGCTCTTTGTTTTGTCAATTGTCTTAATTGGTTTCTTGGTTTCCAATTCATTAATTTCTGCTCTGATTTTAATTATTTCTTTCCTTCTGGAGCTCTTTGGGTTGGATTTTTCTTGTTCTTCCAGTGCCTTTAGGTGGATGGTTAGGTTATTGACTTGGGATCTTTCTGTCTTTTTTATGAAGGCATTGAGTCCTATGAATTTTCCTGTGAGGACCACCTTCATTGTGTCCCATAAATCTTGGTATGATGTGTTCTCATTGTCATTCAATTCCAGGAATTTTCAATTTCATTTTTTTTTGCATCCACTATCCATTTATTGTTTAAGAGTGTGCTGTTCAGTTTCCAGGTGCCGTTGAGGTTTTAGCTGGGTCTTTTGTTGTTGATTTCTAGCAATATAGCATTGTGATCTGATATCATGCAGGGAATTATGTCGATTTTCCTAAATATGTGGAGGCAGTCTTTGTGACCCAGTATATGGTCTATTTTAGAGAATGTTCCTTGGGCTGCTGAGAAGAATGTATAGTCTGCAGATATGGGGTGAAAAGTTCTGTAGATGTCCATTAGGTCTAAGTGATCTATGGTTTTGTTGAGTTCTCTTACTTGCCTGTTGAGTTTCTGTTTGGATGATCTGTCTATTACTGATAATGGTGTACTGAAGTCCCCAGCTATGATGGTGTTGGTGGTTATTTCTGTTTTATTGTCAAGTAAGTTTTTTCTTTTTTTTTTTGTTTTATGAACTGTGGTGCCCCTGTGTTTTGTGAATACAGAGTTATGATTGTAATATCCTCTTGATGGATCGTTCTCTTGATAAGTAGGAAATGGCCTTCTTTGTCTTTTTTGATTATTTTTGGTTTGAAGTCTATTTTATCCAATATTAATATAGCTACATCTGCTTGTTTCTTATTCCTATTTGCTTGGAATATTGTCTTCCACCCCTTTACCCTGAGGATGTGTCTGTCTTTAGTGGTGAGGTGAGTTTCTTGAAGGCAACAGATTGAGGGGTCTAATTTTTTGACCCATCCTGTTAGCTTGTGTCTCTTTATGGGTGAATTAAGTCCTTAATATTTAGGGTAATGACTGTGAGATTTGATTTGATTCCTGCCATATTGTGGTGGTAGATTTGTGTTAGTGTTTTCATGGGCTTTGAAGTTTTTTGTGTCTACTCTGGGTTTGGTTGTTGTCATCTGCTTCTTGTAGGCATTTGAGTTTGGTTATTTGTTTCTTCTTTGTGGAGAATTTCCTGAAATACTCTCTGTAGGTTTTGTTTTGTGTTCATATAATTGTAAAGCTGATATTTGTTGTGGAAAGTTTTTCTTTCACCATTTATTATGAAGGATTATTTTGCTGGGTAGAGTAGTTTGGGTTGGAATCCATAGGATCTTAGACTTTGGAGAGTTTCACTCCATGCCCTTCAATCTTTCAGGGTTTTCATTGAGAAGTCTGAAGTAATTCTGATGGGGTTACCTTTGAAAGTGGTGTGCTGTTTTTCCCTAGCTGCTTTCAGGATTTTCTCTTTGGGGTCAATGTTTAGAGTCTTAATGATAATATGTCTTGGAGAGTTTCTCCATTGGTCCAGTCTGTCTGTAGTTCTGTTGGCTTCTTGTATCTTGATGGGTGTTTCTTTTAAGAGACTGGGGAAATTTTCTTCAATTATTTTGTTAAATAAGTTCTCCATGCCTTTGTTATGAAATTCTTCTCTTTCTGGTATTCCAGTGATTCTGATATTAGTATGTTTAAGTGTATCCCACAATTCCCTCATCCTGTTTGCAGGAACTTTTGAAGTTACTGAGGTTTTTGAACTCTTGAACTGTTTCCTCCATCTTGTCTTCCAAATCAGAGTTTCTATCCTCCACTTCGCTGACTCTATGTTTGAGAGCCTCTAGAGAGTTTTGGACTTGTTCAATTTAGTTTGAATTTTCTACTACTTTTCTATGTATCATTTCCATTGCTCTGTCAAGCTCCCTTTTCATATCATTTTCTGATTTTCTTGATGATTCTTAGAATTCATCCTTGCATTTCTTTATGTCTTCCTTTAGTATGGCCAGCTGATTTTTAAGGTCCTCTTCTTTTTTCACTCTTCTTCAATCCATTGATTCTCTTTGAACTCCTTCCAATGTCTTATCTATTTGTTCTAGCTTAGTGATGGTAGCATCCACATGATTATCGGTCCTTTGTTGCTTTCCTGCAAGTTCTATCAGTAGGTTTGTCAGGGTTGCATTCCTCATCGCTTCAGTTTGATGTTCTGATCCTGATGATTCGTCTATGCTTTGGTTAGATGTATTTTTCATTGTAGGCCTAGGTGATATAACTGGATTTTCTTGCATTTGATTTTTCATGTTATTTCTTTTGCACTGTGGTCTGTCCATGACAGTGTATTGGCACATAGGTAGGTGGATGAGCATGGGCTCTAGCACAATGGGAATCTGAGGCAGCCTGGGGCAGTTGCCAAGCAGCCTTGGCTTTGGCTCCCACTTGCCAGAGCTGCCTATCTACTGCCTGACAGGGGTGCCAAAGTTGCCTGAATTGTCAAGTGGTAATATGCCAAAACTGCCTGCATTTGAGCTGGTAGGGGGACTGAGGTTCCAAGCCCTGAAGCAGCCCAAAGTTTGGTTGGGAACACTAGGACCTGGAAACAGTCTGTGCTCCCCAGTCTCAGGAGAATGGGGGCTGGCCGGGAAGGTACCTGAACTGGGGCAGGCAAGGGTTTGTGTGGCAGTTGCTGTGGGACTGGACTCACTGAATATGCAGCAGCAGGAGCAGTAATGTGGGCAAATGTGCAGAGCAGTTTAAGCTTCTGCAGTGGTGGCAGGCCCTCGGCTGGATGCAGCAGTGGGGAGCGGCATTGGAGTGCAGGACAGGGCATGGCGGTAGTGTGACAGACTTTGGCAGGGTGTGCGAAGGGGCGCAGGACCATGCGTGAGACAGTGGCGGTGGGGTGCAGGACAGGGTGTGGGACGGCGGTGAGGTGCCGTGGGATGGGATGCAGGATGACACAGGATGGTGGGAGGGCACAACAGCTATTTGGTGAAATGGGTGGTCTACCCACCTGCGAGGGGATCCACGATTCCCTGATTACTCCCCTTCTGAGCCCCCCACTGACAAGAAGATACAGAAAACCCTTAATTTCTTGCCTTTTCTTCCCTGGGATTTGCAGGGCAGCTAGGCAGTTGCCATCTTGGCCGGAAGTCCCCAAACAGTTATTTTTAGACACCCCAGCCACCGGCTCAGTGCTACCTCCTCCTTGATCCCCCTTTCTGGTTAAAACCTCTGGTTCCTTCTAACAACAGGTCCACCATCCTCTCACTCCTACCAAAGGGGAGTGAGATAAACACTCAGCCTCCAGAAGTACTCCCTCCCTTAGACTCTCCTGAGGAATATCTCCTACCTCCTTATAATCCATGGCAAGGCCCCTTCATGGCTGAGCCAAGCACATCACCCCAGCCCTCTTCTTCCACTCCTATGCCCTGGATCCTACATGGGATCCCTCTCTCAACCCCCTCCATACCCATTCAGGAACACCAGTCCCCTTACCATGGTGGCGCTTCCTCTGCAAGCTACTGGGCCACCTGTTGATGAAGGGAGTCAGTACCTCACTTATTGTCCCTTTTCTACCAGTGACCTGTATAACTGGAAACTTCAAAATCCTTCTTTTACAGAAATATTTCAGGCTCTCATAGACTTACTTGACACTGTCCGTTTTACTCAGCAACCCACCTGGAAGGACTGCCAACAGCTCCTCCAAATTTTGTTTACCACAGAGGAAAGGGACCACATTTGGACAGAGTGCCAGAAACTGGTCCTAGGGCAGAATGGATTTCTGAACACCAATGAAACCCACATTAATGCTGCTTTCCCAAGCACTCACCTGGACCCAAGAGAATGGGACCCCAACTCACCTGAAGGTAGGAAGCAGCTAAAAGTCTACTGCCAGGTTCTAATGGGTGGTCTCCGGAATGCTTCTAAGCAGCCCACAATTTTGTCAACAGTTAGTCAGGTAATCCAGAGAAAGGATGAGTCTCCTGGCACCTTTGTAAAAAGATTATTAGAGGCTTACTGAACCCACACTGATCTGGATCCAGAGGCACCAGAAAATCATATGGCCATCAACATGGCCTTTGTTAGCCAGGCTGCCCCAGATATTAAAAGAAAACTTCAGCATCTAGATGTATTTGAAAGTAAAAACATCTCTGAATTAGTTGTAGTGGCTACTAAAAGTTACAACAACAGGGAAACCCCAGGGGAACAACAATCCAAGGGACTAACTAAAATCCCTTGCTAGCAGGTGTAGGAGATAAGAGGAGCTTCAGGAACTACAAGGGAGGCCAACCATTTTGGACCAACCACAACAATTATGGAGGTGCCACCTCTTGGCCACCCTTTAAAAAGGACCAGTGCACCTATTGCAAGTAGATAGGCCATTGTAAGGGAGAATACCCCCAAAGAAAACAAAGGCAAGTGAGTTCTGGGAACCCACTAAAGGTCCCAGAACTGGCTGGACTGGATGACAGAGGTTAATGGGGCTCGCCTCCATTCCCCGGGCCTTGGGTTACTTTGACAGTGGAACAACTGGTCAGCTTCCTAGTAGACACTGGTGCTCAGCATTCTGTTCTAAAATCATTCATGGGCCGCCTGTTGGGGAAGAAATCCTGGGTCCATGGAGCAACAGGCACCAATCTATACCCCAAGACCATCAAACACTCAGTGGATCTAGGTAGAGGTAAGGTCTCTCACTCCTTTATGGTTATCCCCAATTGTCCCTACCCACTTCTGGGAAGAGACTTATTTAACTAAATGAAAACCCAAATTCACTTCACTGGGAAGGGGGTGACAGTCTCCCCGTGGCCGCAGTACTTTGAGTTTGGATGTCTATATGGAGGAAGGGTATTGCCTCTTCTCCATCACTTTGACCGTCAGGCCCCAGGTCTTCTTGCCCAAATTACAGCAGAAAATTCTTGTAGCCTGGGCTAAATCTACACCCCCTCCCTGCCAGGTTTGGCAATTCACCAAGCACCCATGATTGTGACCCTTAAGCCTTCAGCCTCTCTTGTCCAAATTAAAAACAAAAACAAAACAAAACAAAACAAAAAACACCCAATGACCCTGGAAGCCTGCCAGGGATTCACAAACGTGGATAGAGTGAGACAACATGGTATTCTGATCCCTTGCAAGTCCTATTGGAACACACCTCTCCTCCCAGTCAGGAAACTGGGAATAATGGATTATAAGCCAGTACAAGATTTGAGAGGAATTAATAAAAGGGCTGAAGATATTCACTGTCTGGTGCCTAGCTCATATACTCTCCCAAGATCACTCCCCCCAGATTTATAGATCTACACTGTCCTGGATCTAAAAGATGCCCTTTTTAGCCTGTTTTTGGCTAAAGAGTCAACCACTCTTTACATCTGAATGGCAAGATGCTGAACAAGGTTTCAGTGGCCAATTGACTTGGACTCACCTCCCTCAAGGATTCAAAAACTCACCTACAATATTTGATGAGGCTCTACACCAGGACCTGAGTAGGTGCCTCCCACACTGAAATGAGTCTCCTCCAATACTTTGATGATCTCTTGCTGGCTGGTAAAGACCAAGAAACTTACTTTCAGCTCACTAAAGACCTACTGCAAACTTTGGCCACCTTTGGCTACAAAATGTCTGCCAAAAAGGCCCAAATTTCTGTCTCAGAGGTTACCTACCTGGGTTACATTATTAAAGGAAGGTAAAACGGTGGCTGTTCCCAGCTCACAAGCAGACTATCCTTGGGATCCTGACCCCAAGGACATGAAAGACATTATGTGAGTTTCTAGGTTCAGTCACCTTCTGTAGGCTTTGGATACCTGGGTCTTCAGAAATGACCCTACCTCTTTATGAAGCCACTAGGGGTAAGGAGAGCTCTTTTGCTTGGGATGAGGCTCAAGATCAGGCTTTCTAAGCTATTAAAAAGACTCTCTTTGAATCACCTGCCCTTGTCCTTCCAGACATCCACAGACCCTTCCAACTCTTTGTGGATAAGCTGGCAGGAGTGGCTAAAGGGGTACTGACTCAACAACTTTGCCCCTGGAAACAACCTGTGGCCTGTATGACTTAAAGACTGGACTCAGTGGCTGCTGGCTGTCCAAATTGCTTATGATCATTGCTGCTAGTGCCCTTTTGGTAAAGGATGCAGATAAACTAAGTCTGGGACAGCCATTGACCATCACCACCCCTGACTCTGTCAAAGAGGTTCTCAACCCCCACCACCCAGACAGATGGGTGACAAATGCCAGACTAACTCACTACTAAGCCTGTTACTCAATTTCCCAAGGAAAACCTTTCAGATTTTGTCTGCCCTTAACCCAGCTATTTTGCTGCCCAAGCCTGACTTGGGGAAACTGCATGATTGCATAGAAGTACTTCAACAAGTCCAGGGAACTAGACCACACCTGACAGATGTCCCTTGGAAAGACCCAGACGTAGTTTTCTTCACAGATGGAAGAAGCTTCATTGAGGATGGAACAAGGTAAGCTTGAACAGCTGTGGTGACTCTAGATGAGACTGTCTGAGCTACTGCTTTGCCCACAAGAACTTCAGCTCAAGAAGCTGAACTCATGGAACTAACAGAGGTACTCAAATTAAGTGATGGACAGGTGGTCAATATACATACCGACAACAAGCATGCCTTTGCAACGGCACGTGTTCATGGTGCCATTTACCATGAACTAGGCCTGCTCACAGCAGAAGGAAAGACTGTCAAAAATAAAAATGAAAACCTTAACTTGTTATCTGCCCTCTGGCTACCAAAGAGATTGGCTATACTTTGCTGCCCTGGCCAGCAGAAAGGAGATACTCTGAAAGCATGGGGAAATAGACTGGCTGATCAGGATGCTAAAAAAGGCAGCCATGGGAGACTCCTACCTGTTAGTCATGCTGCCAGCACTGGCCCTGCCAGATGTATCAAAGTATACAGCCCAAGATGACCAGGACTTTGATACCCTTCAACATTCCTACACCAGAAAAGGATAGAGATATTCCGAAGAGGGACATTTGGTTCTCCCTGAAGAAATAGCAAAGGACCTAATCCATCAGATCCATAAAGGCACTCATCTAAGCAGATGTAAAATTAGAGAACTCCTGGCCTCTTCTCACTTTAAAATTTTGAGGCTTAGCCAAATTACAGAAGACTGTGTCTCTAAATGTTTACCTTGCCAAGTCACAAATCCATGTACTAACAAACAGACTCCCAACAAGAGGGAAAGGGGATTGGCACCAAGGGTATACTGGGAAGTTGATTTTACAGAGGTAAAGCCAGGTGAATATGGTTATAAGTACCTTCCAGTTTTTGTAGATACTTTTTCAGGATGTTTTGAAGCTTTTTTTTACAAAGAAAGAAACAGACAATGTGGTAACTAAGAAACTTTTGGAAGAACACATCCCCAGGTATGGTCTCCGTACCACTGTAGGCTCAGACAATGGACCTGCCTTTGTCTCACAGGTAACACAAAGGCTAATAAAAATTTTGGGGACTAATTGGAAACTTCATTTTGCTTATCACCCCCAAACCTCAGGACAGGTAGGAAGTATGAATCAAATTTAAAGGAGACCCTAACTAAATTAACCCCTGAAACTGGCAAGGACTGGACATCCCTCCCACCCTTTGCCCTGTTCTGTACCTGGAATACTCCCTACACCTATGGCTTGACTCCCTATGAGATCATACTTGGGAGGCCACTTCCCCTACTTCCCAAACACCAGACAGAATTGCTAGCTGAGATATCTGAATTTAATTTTCTCAAATATATCCAGGCACCATAGACAGCCAATCCTGAGGTTGCCAAACCCCAAGGACACAAACCTGGGGACCTGGCTTGGGTCAAGGGACAACATAAAGAAAGCATTGGCCCGCCATGGAAAGGGCCACACACTCTCATCCTCACCACCCTTATAGCAGTCAAGTTAGATGGCATGTAGACTTGGATTCACCACTCCCACATCAAACCCTTGCAGGACAGAAGATAAGATGATTCTGACTCCAGATGGTGGGCTCAATGACATCCAACCAACCCTCTGCAAGTCAAGCTACTTCTTCAGCCATTGTGACTTTAATTTCTTGTCTCCTTCTAATACTTTTTCTATCTTTCAGAGTTTCCGGACTCCTAGACTCCCCATATGGGCCCCCAGTGACCGATGAGCACCACCTCGTATCTGGAGGCTAACTAATACAACAATGGGAAAAGTCTTATCTAGTTTGTGTCCCTGTGCCCTAAAATAACAACCTTAATTTCCATTAGACCTTGCAGACCTCTGGCCTTCTATTTCGGAACTACCAAGTGGCCAAACTCCCATTAGAAGCCTCAATTTACTCGCATACACTTATTATCTGTGCCCCATATATGGCCATCCCTGTACTGAGGGGACTCACTTTTGTGTAGAACGGGGATGTGAATCCCAAAAAATAGGGTTGGAAAGGTGGAAAGTCACCAATCTAGATCTCGACCACTCAGTCTACTTTTCCCACATCCAACCCTGTGAATCAAGTAGTTGGGGCTGTGCATGTCATCCCATTCACCTAATGGTAGAAAGCTGAAATACAGACCTCAAATCCTGACAGACAGGAAATACTTGGGGGCTAGGAGCTTATATTCAAGGTCCAGAACCTGGAACTTCTTTAACTATTCAGTGTGTGCTCCAGAAGGAAGGAATCTATCCTCAATCTCCCCATCAGACCCCTAGCCTTTCTACCTAGAGCTATATTGTCAAAGACCTCCAGACCAACCCCAGACCTAACCTCTCCATCTGTCACTACCATAGTGGACCTAGTTAATGCCACATACTCATTCCTAAACTCTAGTACTCCCGACACCACTAAAGATTGCTGGCTTTGTCTGGACCCTAGACACCCCCCCCATTATATGGGTATGGCCTTTCAGGACCCCCTTCCATTTTCTAAGCTCAAGACTGTTCCCTCTACCAACTCTCGTTCACGTCCTTGGTCATTCCTACATCACTGTGGATGGCATCTTGGAAAATGGCACCTGCTTTCACTCTGACTACTATCAGTTATAGGGCTCCCCCCACACATCATTATGTCATCCTTCCTTCACCCATGTTGTTTGGGTCTCCAGCTCCTGGAAAGGATTACTAGCTGCTCCCGATGAGGCATACTTTGCTTGCATTCTAGGATTGACACCTTGCCTCTCAGTGTTCTTCTTCACAAAGAAAATAGCCCTGAATTCTGTAAACTAGTAACCGTTATACACATAATATTATGGAGGAGAAACAGGCCATAAGTATCAAATGCCTTCTCTTGGCCCTTACCGTTTTCAGAGGGCCATTCCCATTTAGTCCCCGCCTTAGTGGGGATGGGGATAGCAGGGTCTACTGCCATCAGGGCCACCTCATTGGCCCTTGGACTTTCCAATAATCAACAGCAACTTAGCAAGACTTCAACAGATGATAGCCCTATTAGAAAACCAAGGTTTTCCTAAAAACAGACATAGAAAATAGAAAGACAATGAATAGTCCTGGTCTTGGTTTCACAAAATGTCCGACTGGTACCCTTGGCTAATTACCCTGCTTACTTCCCATTAGTTCTCTTACTGATAGGATTGATCACAGGACCCTGTATCCTTAATTAGTTAATCCAGTTTGTTCAGCAAAGGGTCTCATATATAAAACTTATGGTACTCAGAACCCAATATGACCCCCTGGTCACAAAATTATCTGAGGGGCATGATCTTGAATCAAAGATTTTATTCAGTCACAAGTTAAAGGGAGAGGGAATGAAAGGACCAAGCTAGCCATAGAAACTCCATTTTGTAAGCTGACTATTGGAACTCCATTTTGTTCAACATTCTCCATATTGTTCACGTACTGTTGTTGACCTCCAGTTCCAAGAATTACTACAAGGTATTTCCTTGTAACTGAGCCAACCAATAAAAAGTCAGATCCCCTCTCTGAATACGCTATGAATGCCTATATCCTGGAATCAAAGCAACTAGTTCCTTAACTACAGTTACATAGTTACAATGTATTTCTGCACCCAGAACCCACCAATCCTGTTAAAAGTCACCCAACTCCTCCTCTGGCTGTACATTGTTTGCCTAGTACCTGGTTCCTAACACTTGGTTATGATTTTTATTTAAAAAGCCTGTGATTGACTCCTTCAGGGTCACAATTCCAGCTCTCTACTCTGGCTGCATCCCTGATCCATCAGCTTTGTCTTACCTTGGCTATAATAAACTTCTCTAAGTTTTTTTGTTGAGCTCAAGCAGTCTGTGCCTCATTATTTGTGAAACCCCTGACCCAACAGGTGAAACCCTACACAGCAGGGGGAACCTCATGTGACACCCAGACCATACAAAATTGAGACCCACACTAGGTAGTCAATGGCAGCAACAGGGTGGGGACAGGGAGAGTCCATAGCCATGTCATGAAGCTGTGACTTATTTGGCAGACAGGCTCCCTCCACCCTGTCCTAAAGCCAGCCACAGAGGGGCTTAACAAATGTTACAGTGGTTAGAGGTTAGAGACACTTGCTAGTGACTATCTGACTGATATTTTTTCTTTTCTTTTTTTTGAGTTTTATAGGAAATGTGTTATTTAACAAACAGATTTCTGTATTGCATGTGGTGACAGTATGACACACACACACACACACACACACACACACACACACACACACATATATATATATATATATATATATATATATATATATATATATATGCTTAAATGAGATATCTTAGGTTGTGTTTAGGGTCCCATCAGTAAGAGTATAAATCTTTACACCTACACCATAAGGTCACACTGGTAAACCAGTCCAATCAAGACAACCTTTTAAGGTCCTATCCTCTAGCCACAGTAAAGATCATATTTAGGGACTTAAATCAATAAATCCCAGGCTTTCAAGTACAATCTTGAAAGTATCTTACATGTTGATTCTCTTTGCTGTAAAATGCTATATCAGTCTTCATCATCATGGGACTATGTATACCCTGGCTGGGACATGATCTTGAGGCCCCCAGGAACCTGCTTTTGCTACACAAGTTGAATAAGACTTTATGCCACGTGTCCTCCAGATTTTCTCTAAAGCAAAATGACCATTTGCCTCTGTGACAGGAAAAGGTGAATGATAACACCATGGAGGTTTGGTTTTCTTTTTCTGTTTTTCTGTCTTGTCTAAGGTTACTAAAGCTTTGTTAGAAAGAAGTTCTCAAACTTCGGTGAGACAAAATAAAATATACAGAATAAGTGACATCCAGATTTAATTAAAGCTTACAGTAAGCTTGAATTTTATAATTTAACAGCATATAAACATGTGAAATTAATTTATATATGGTATGTTAAATTAGTTTTGCCATTACTGGGTTTAGAATTCAGGTTTTGTAAAAGAAAGACTTACCAGCTGCTTCGAGAATCACTGGGAGTGTCATGATTCTGCCAGGTATCATGGGTTCAAACCTTTAATCCCAACACTGGACATTTCAGGAGCTTACAAAATTGACAGAAATATTCCTGGTGTGGTGGACCACACCTTTGTTCCCAACACTTGAGATGTTGAGGGAGCAGGAGCTCAGTGCCAAGCTGTCTCTCAGCAATGACAACAAATTCTTAATCCCTGGGGCTATCAAATTAACTTTGTTTTCAAACAAAGACGTTTTTAGTTTCAGTTGTTCTTTTACAAAACTTTTATTAGAACATTTATTTCTTTCCTGTTGTGTTGGGTAAGAATCCAGACCAGCAGGTCTCACTGAGAGCAGAGACACTCCCCCTCCCATCTCAGTTTTGGTGGTCCATATGGGAGAACTGATGACCTAAAGGGTTGGTTTTCCTGGGTTAAGTCATGGAATGGAGATGGGGAGTCACCGTTGAACATTTGGCAGCCCATTCCCTCTAAACAAGCAGGGGGCCCCTCCTGCCATGGCATAGCTACTGCCAAATCCCATAGCCATTCCCCGAGCCACTACCCCTTTAGTGAGGAAATCCACCCTCTCTGACTCCTCATTCTGTCCCTTCAGAGGTATAAAACAATTTGAACTTTATCTAAGAAGTAGGACCAGAATTACCATTGTTGTTTTTGTCTTGTGTACAGTTCTAACTGTGGAGGACACCTGACTTTTGCCTCACTGTCTGCTCATCCTTTCTGTCCATGCTTTATTGCTTATTTCTTTCTCTCAAACATCTAGAAAAGTAGTCTCTATCCCCAAATATTCTTTATGTGTATAGCTGTTTTTATGTCTTGGGGATCATCCTGAATAGGCAAAAGAATGTACATTAGAACCCCTCTATCTTTGTCTTACTCTGTCAAAGGAAAAGTTCATCTCCATCTCAGCAGACACCCTCTTTTTCCACACCCTATGACTTGTGGTAAAAAGAAACTCCTCATCTCCTTAGATAACCTCTATGTCTAAAGTCATGTTAGAAGGCGCCCAACCTAAATTTCTGAGTCAATGTAAGTTCATCCCAAGTTTGAGGTCAGTCTGGCATATTTGAGAGACTGAAAACCATTGAAGCCCAGCACCCTCAGTACATAATGTTGCCATATCCAATCTTTAAAACCAGGCAGGAAGATTCTGGATCTTCTGTCTGTTCTCTAACACCTCCTTTATTACAAAGCACACACATGTTACCATCTTCTTTGCTATCCTCCTGTGTCACTGAACACTGTCTCGTCTAGAATGAGCACATGCAGGCTCGAGAGATGGCTTAGCAGTTAAGGTGGTTGTCTGAAAAGCCAAAGGATCTTGGTTTGATTCCCCAGGAACCACATAAGCCAGATGCACAAGGTGATGCATACATCTGGAGTTTATTTACAGTGACTGGAAGCCCTGGAACACACATTGCCCCCACCCCTGCCTCTTTCCCTCTCTCAAATAAATAAATAAAAATAAAATACTTAGAATGAACACATGCACTGTCTAGGAGGGGCTCAGTACTTAACCTGCCAAGGCCCAGACTGGAGTCTCCGAGAAGACATGCCCATTCTCCTAGAAGGGGGACTTGCAGACTGAATGTACTCTTGGTTTCCTTTGAGATTCCAAAAGTGCAAAGGTTATATGCTATATCAGTTTTTGTCTATGCTAGAAGAAATTACAATTTATTCCATATACATAAGAAGCCAGCCTTTCTGGCTAAGGTGGTTTAAATGTAAAATGTTCCCCATATCATCCTGTTTGAAATTTGAACCTCATACCTAATCCTTGGTTGGTGGAGCCCTGGGAAGTGGAGTCTTGGATGAAGTATGTCACTGCTGATGGGCCTTTGGACATTATAGTCCAGCCTCCTTGTCAGGACCAGCCAGATCACTCTTGCTACTTCCTCTCAGATGATGTGACAAAATGTGACACTCTGCTATCTGTTTTTGACATCATTTCCCATTATGATGAAGCTTCTCAAAACTGTAAGCCATGATAAACATCCTTCCATTAAAAAAGAAATACAACAATGTATTAAATGATAAAGAAAAATAGTCATGATATATAAAGCATAAGATGTTATTATTCTTGGTGTTTATCTATATTATATTTTTGAATGACACTTCTAATCAAAGTTACTGTGGATGATACATGTTCTCATTTTTGGATAAAGGGGCACGTTCCCACAGCTGCCTGCAATGCTTACTGTTGACAGCAGACACATTGCACCTGATAAGAAATGCATTTGGAAAAATGGCACCATCTCCCCTAACTTTCCCCCGTCCCAATGAGGAGAAGTCCTTGTGAGGGGGAAGGGGCATAGATGTCCTCTTGTACTTGAATTGAGGGCATCTCTAAAGATCCATGTCAATTCCAGAGCTCCCCTATGGTAGGCTGATAATTCTGATATTCTGCATCTGTTCTGGAACATTCAATACACTTAGTTCTCTCTCCTTGATTTCCTTACATATATGGCTTCCACAAAGTACTCTCACATATCCTATGTGTATATCCTTTATGATGTGTATACATCATTAAATGCCAATTTCCCAACTTATTTTTCAAAGTAAATAATATATAGTTTATTCTGAAGTCAAGTATGGATAACCATGGGCAGTGAGTATAAAGTAAGGTTACCTCAAATTCAATTTTTTAAATATGACAACAGTTTACAATTTTAGTAACAGAGCAAAAAAAAAAAAAATCCTAAATGAAGTATGTTTTAAGTACATTGGTAAGAATATCAGAGTTACAACAAAGTGGGGAAGTCTCTGTTATGGGCTTCTTATGCTACCTGATGACATTCTTAGCCATAGCTAAGGTTTAGTGTAAGCTAAGAGGTCTACTCACAGATTCCAGCAGCTTTATGTAATAGCCACAAGCACACAGAAGTGAGCAATGAATCCAAGAGGACATGAGGGCCCATGATAACTTGCCTCTGGATGTGCAATGCTGAAACTATCCAGAATCACTAAATGTCTCGTGCATCAATCTGTCTTTATAGTGGTACAGGATTTTGGGGTCTAGGAAGGGATTAAATTCCATAAAGATTCAACAGGTCCCAGGCCTGTGGACCCCAACTTTTGGATTCTCACCTGTGTTACCAAAATCCTGAAGTACAGAGAGTCCAAGAAGGGTAAAGTATGAATTATGAGGTTTATTTTAGGGAGCATTAAGATCAAGGGGGAAGGTCAGCTGAAATACTCAACCCAAAAGGGAATTTTTCCTGAGCCTTGCTTGAAAGGGAGAGGGGAGAATGGAAAGAATATCTTTTACAGAGAAACATCCAGAAGGAAAGCCCCCAGAGAAGGTATGAGCACATGTGGAAAGCAAAACATGAGAGCTCAAGACATGTGATGCCTCGATGTTCGTATTCACAAGGTGAGAGTCAGGAAAAGACCTAGAAACCTGACAGTGAGGAACTAAGGCCTTAAAGAAAGATTTTACATGTAGTAAACCAGGAAAGTGTCCAGATAAAAATACATGCAGAAAACAAGCAGGAAAATTCCCAGGGAACTAAGATACCTCCCCTTAGTTGGGTGTGACACACCTTTAGTCCAAGCATGTGGGAGGCCAAGGTAGAAGGTTCACTGTGAATATGTGACCAGCCTGGAATTACAGAATGAATTCCAGGTTAGTCTGCCTAGAGTAAGGCCCTGTCTCTAAAAAGCAAAAAAAAAAAAAAAAAAAGAAAAGAAAGAAAGAAAGAGAAGAAACAAAGAAAGGTCCCCTCCTCCCTTCTTTCTTAGCCAAGTTGGGAACAGGGTTAGTTTACCAAAGCAAAGACCTGGAGAGTCAGACAACAGGAGAATCAAAAGGGACCAAGAGAGAGATTTGCACACATATGCCAGGCTCATTTATAGATTAAACATCTAAATAGGGTAAGCCTCATCATCAGAATCAGATTTGTAAGAAGAGACCTGATTGGTTGGTGGACTAAAGAAGCTGACACATCCAGGTGTGCCAGACCTGGAAAAACCTTGAAGAAGCAGAATAAAACACTTGACACTGGAACTGTTGCTTGCAGCCATCTTGGATAGAACTGACCAGATGTGGTTCTAGACCTCCAGGGCAGGCAAAGTAACATTTTATTTCTTGGGCTTTTGTCCTTGGCTGGCTGTCTATAAGAAAGGTATCTTTCTCCTGTTCTTCCTTCATTAGCATGTAGTTGTAACTTTCCCTGGAAAATTTAGTTTATAGAAACCAGAAGGTGGATGGAATTTCTCTGTCCTGAACTGTGCAGTGTCCTGTTGGAACTTCTCGAAACTCTGTGAAAGTTAGTGGGAGGATGGAGCAGAATTACTCTGCTAGCATTGTAATGACAAAGTTCTGAGTATTTTAGTAATAGCCTCCTACTGTCGGAGTCTGGTAGTTCAAGACATAGGTGTGAGCTTGGGTGGTTTCTGGTGAAGTCTTTCTCACTGGCTGGCAGATGGTCACCATTTCATTGTGTCCTCGTGTGATCTTTTGGTTGTGCCTATAAATTTCTCAACATTTTAGATGTGTCAGAAAGTTCTAATACAGAGGATCTGAGACCATCTTGTGGGTATAGAGAGATTATTGTTATTAGCAGCTCAGAGCAGAGTGGTTTAGGAGTTGATACAGCTCAGTAGTAGAAACAAGTGGCTGATAATGCTGTGCCAGAGCTGCAGCTGAGGCTGGTACTGATCATTGGTATGGGATGGCTCAAGCAGGGGATGGGCAAGGAGCGTGTACACACAATGACACTGTTGGGAGAGGGTAAACAGCTGGTAAAATGTGATTGTGGAGCTGAAAAGGGTGGGGAAGAGAGAGAGAGAGAGAGAACATGAGAGAGAAAGGAAAGTTGAAAGTGTAAAATGGAAAGCAGATGGGAGGTTGAGGCAGAGGCAGAAATATATTCAGGAATAGAGAACAGAGTATTCACACCTTACTTCTGGAAAGAGGACCACAAAAGGAGAGAATGGCATTTGGAGTTTTTATTCTCATGCTCTGAGGCATGACAACTTGCCCAGTGGAGGGGAGGAGCCTTGGGTGGTGGGGGTCCTTGTCATTCATGGCCAGGTAGTAGGGGAGGGGGAAGGGTAGAGATCTGAGACTGACAAAAACACATATTTTCATATTAAAATAACTTGGTGACTCACTTTGTACATGTGAAAGGACTTATTTGGAATGGTGATGTGTACTATTATTGATTTAAGGAAAATCCTTAAAACTCCTAGAGACAGTGCCCTCATTGAAATGAGCAGTCTGCTTCCTATGCTGCTGGGAGTGTTGCCAAAAGATGAGTATTAACTTTCCGTTCTCTCTGAAGATAGTCTCTAAAAAAGAAAACTGCTGCATCCAAGCCTCCTTCTGTAGGTAGCCAGCACCCAGTGACCATGGAAAAGGCTAGTCTCATATGTCAGATCAAAGAAAAGATTAGAAAAGGAGAGAATTTTAATCAATCATAAAAGGTTCAACTATGGCTGCAATTTTGAGAATGCTTTTGAGAATGATTTGGAGTTTATCTCCATGAAGTTGATGAAACCAAGACAGATGTATATTCACTTGATCTACTGTGTGTTGTTTCTTGACACAATGTCAGGAAGAAAATTCCATGAAAACAAGACTGAGGATGGCATCACCCCATTGACTTGTATGAGTGAATTCAGGTACAGTAACTATGGTAGCCAGTGGTGATATTCTCACACTGTCTTTTATTGGTACTTGGGAGGGTTGGGAGTACAAGGAATAAAATAAAAAAGGAATTAAATTAGTTGTGACCCTAGGCAGAAACTGACTCGTGGGCTTAATGCTAATATGGAACAGTCTTCCAGGATTTGTTCAGGCAAACCCTGATTATTTCACAATTCTGGACTTTTAAGTTTTCATGTTTTAAATTTTGAGTATGAATTCACAAACTGTATTGTTCGATAGATAGATATAGATGGGGGGTGTGGGTGTGGGTGTGGGTGTGGATGTGGATATAGATAGATAGAGATATAGATAGAGATAGATATAGATATAGACATAGATGTATTTGGTTTTTCAGGTAGGGCCTCACTATAACCCAGGCTGACCTGGAATTCACTATGGAGTCTCAGGGTGGCCTTGAACTCATGGTGATCCCCCTACCTCTGCCTCACAAGTGCTGAGATTAAAGGTGTGCACCACCACGCCCAGCATATATTGTTCTATCTTAATTGAAAGAAGTCATATGATAGTTTGGCATTATAAACATTTATTTATTTACTTATTTATTTTATTTTTTTAAGGTAGGGTCTTGCTCTAGCCAAAGCTGACATGGAATTCACTTTGTACTCTCAAGCTGGCCTCAAACTCACAGTGATCCACTTACCTCTGCCTCTCTAGTGCTGGGATTAAAGGTATGCATCTTCACGCCTGGCAATAAACCTGCTTAAAATGCCAACATTACTTTTCTTAGCTTGTAACATACATTGAACCATGCATTACAGTCGCTTTTCAAAAGCCTTTTTTTTTTTCTTTTTAATAATTAGAGTAAAAAATTCCTGAAGGCAAGACTTAGGATAATATAGAACACTTTAGCTTTCAAACTGCATGTATACAATAAATGGATATTCAGGAAATACATATGAAATACCAGTAAAAGGATAAAGAATAAATTTGGTTAATGTAGCCTGCAAGAAGCACTCCTTTGACTTGGACAATCTCTGACATTTATAGGCCAACTTCTGAGGGCCTTATTGGTCATAAAGTCAAGTTGAATATGCTATTAATATAATTTACTGCAAAAACCTGAAGGTGGGTTTATCATCAGTGTGAAGGGCCAATAATTCAGAAAATACAAGCAGTGTTGAATTATTAAAGAATTTCTCATAAGGATAACAAAACAAAACAAAAGCTTGATTTATGATGGGATCTATTTTGTCAGCTCTTTTGAAAATTTCAAGCATAAAATATAACATATCATAAAAGTGGAGCTATAAGACAGGGAGGAGAATGGAGGACTTAAGGAGATGGTATTATATAGATGTAAGTAGAAAAACAGATTACTCTGGGTGGAAAGGACTAAGTAAGGTCAGGGGAAGACATTGAGTAAGGGAAGAGTGAGGGGAGGGTTAATCAAAATCTAAGAGGGTATGAATAAATCATATGGAAATCGATTTTTTTGGACAATGGCACATACAGAAGCCATAGGTTGTTACTGGAAAATTTTCCATGCCAAGGATGGGATACCTTCCAGTGAGTTGTTTGCCAGGGAAGTCCTTGATGTCCCCAAAATATTACAGGCCATTGCCAATGCTCTTGATTTCCTACCAGGAATAGAAAAGACCCTACTACTGAATAATTCACATGCTTGTGCTGTCAGGTCAGTGAGAAATTTTGTTGGAACTGAGCTGAAAACCTCCTCCCTCTAGACCTTCTGACAGAAAGCTAGAAAAATGTATGTTGCAAGCAGTTCCATGAAAGGGAGAGAAATCAGTGAACATAAACAGCAGTAGACACTGAAAGCCTTAAGTCTGGTCAGTGAGTCCACATGAGCCAAACATGCAATAGCCTCATGTCTGTCATGGGGGAAACCAATTGCTCACTAATTGGACTAAAGGCCAACTCTATAGGAGGAAATACATGCACAGTATTGAATACCTAGTCAAATCCTATGATGAGGAAAGTCATGAGCCCTGGGGGGGTAACACCTTCTGGTATCTAGCAAAATGCATATATTATGCCCACCAAACTACATGGTAAGCACTTTTCTTAATGTTCATACACATATGTTAATACTACTCTCACTTTTGGTTAGAGAAGCATCTCTTTTCAGATAGCAGTGACCTCTGGCATGACTTAAAAGTCACCATAGTTCTCAGAAGAGGTGACAGAGGAATGATCAACAAATCTCTTTCACACTTTCCAAGACTCAGAGTCCACTGTGGAAGAGGTGGTGGAAAGAATGTTAGCCAATGGAAAGGTAGGACTATTTATAATACACTCTTACAAACACTAAATGACCTGGGTACTCTTGACCTCATAGTCCCTGGCACTACCTACACAAGACCTTCATAACAGGCAGAAAAGATGATGACATCAAAATAAAAGAAAGATTGATTGAGAAGGGGAGAGCATATGATTGAGAGTAAATTTGCAAAGGGGAAAGTTGGAAAGGGGTGGTCATCATTATGAATTATTGTCTATAATTATGGAAGTTGTCACTAAAAATTTTAAAAACCAGCCACTTGCTTGCAAAGATTGGCAACAGAGGTTTGATTTCCTCAGTGCCCATATAAAGCCAGATACACAAAGTGGTGCATGCATGTAGAGTTTGTTAGCAGTGGTAGGAGGCCCTAGAATGTCCATTCTCTCTTTCTCTGATCTTTAAAGCCTCCAAGTCAAACAAAGAGCCTGATGGAAAATCACATCAATAGAATGACCAAGTAGAAGGCAGAAGAGCAGATTTTACATAAGGGGAAGGAATTACATAAACTAGACAACACCAAAAAAAATTTTCAAAAAGAAACATATGAGCAGACATCAGAGATATATGGAACACCATCAATAGACCAAATTTTTGAATTATAGGCATAGAAGAGCTTCACATCAATGTCAAGATATTTTCCAAAATCTAGGGAAAAAATGAATGTAGAAGAGACATACAGAATACCAAATAGATGAGACCAGAAAAGAAATTCCCTGTGTCACATAATAGCCAAAACACTAAATATACAGTGCAATGAAAACATAATGAAAATATGTTAGAAACATTTAATTTTGCATAAAGGCAGGTCCATCAGATAAAAACTGACTTCTCAATGAAACTCCAAAAGCTAGAAGGGCTTGGACTGATAAATTACAAGTACTGAAAAGCCACAGCTATTAACCCAAACTACAGTAAAAGTATCTCTAATAATAGAAGGGAAAACTTTCCTTGATAAAAGTGGGCTAAAGGAATTTATGAACAATTAGTCAAGACTCTAAAGGGTATGAGATGAAAGGCACTGTATGAAAGAATACACATTGTAGAGTGCACAGAAGTGAAAATCAATAACCAATGTTAGGAGAGTAGTTAAAAAAAGATGGTTAAAAAAAACTAAATGACAAAAAACTAAAAATTAAAAACACATTGTAGAAAAGTCAGCATTTTTAATAAATGGTTCTGGGACAAGTCAGTAGCCACCTATATAAGAATGAATCTAGACTATTTCCTTACCCTGCACACACACACACACACACACACACACACACACACACAATCAACTCCAAATTGATCAAGAACCTCAATACAAAACTTCAATCTCTAAAATGACTAGGAGGAAAAATGGGGAGAACACTCTAAAATATAGCCATAGAGAAAGACTTTCTGACTAAGGCTCCAATAGTCTGAGGGAATAAGTAGAAGCTCAACCATTTCGATCTCTTGAAACTAAAATGCTATTGTACAGATAAGCAAACCACCAACAGAGTCAATAGACATACTACAAAGTGGAAGCAATACATCTGGCAGTTTTATTATCTAGAATTTACAAAGAGCACAAATAAAAAAAAAACTAAGCCATATAAAATGCAAGAAACCCACTTAAAAATAGAGCAGTTAACTGAACAGAGAGTTCTCAGAGGAAGAAATATAAATTGCCAATAGACATCTAAATGGAAGTTCAACAGCCTTAGCCATCAGGAAAATACAAATTAAAATAACTTTGAGATTCCACCTTACTCCAGGGAGAATGACAATCATCATAAAATTAAATGAAACAAATGCTATTGAGGATTATGCGAAGAAGGGCCCTCCTCCACTGATGGTAGGAGTGCAAACTTGTACACCCACTATGATAATCAGCATGGAGGCTCCTCAAAAATCTAAAACTAGATCTATCATTTAATCTAGTTCTACTAATCTTGTTCAATCTGATTTTACTACAGAGACACTTGCTCGACCATGATTGTTGCTGCTTTATACACAATAGGTAAGAATAGAAATCAGTCTAGATGCCCATCAACTAATGGATGGGTAATGAAGATAGGGCACTTATTCCCAATGGGCTTCTACCAAGTAGAAAAGAAAAATGAAATAATAAAAATTTTAGGAAATGAATGCACTTGAAAACAATTACTAAGTGAATGAGTTTAGAGTTTCAGAAAGACAAAATCCACACATTCTCTTTCATATGTGCTTCCTAACATGGACCAGTTTGATATGTTTATAAGTAGTATTTACAAAGAACCAAAGTGAGACTAGGAGAGAAAAGAACTAGGGAGAGATAAATGTAGGCAATATCTGACAAGAAAGTGGAGTGACACAATACAGGGAGTAGAAGAGTCTTGGTATGGATGAGCTTATGTAAATAAGGGTGGAATGAATATACAGAAAACTAATGAAGGTATAAATCAGTACCATAAAACTTTCCTCCCAGTTACCTAATTAAAATATATAACTATTAATAAGAGATGAGGCCAATAATCTTGCCAGAAGGACCCTGTTGGAGGTAGAGAAAGCTTAACCCTAATACCATAGGTTCTTGCTGGTAAACTCCAGTGCCAGAACTAGGTTACTTTCCACTGTGAGCTATTGGTCAGATAGGCTCATGAGGACCCCAAAACAATGCAGGTCATTTCTAAAACACTTGGTACTCATCAGATCTAAATGGTAATACCCTATTTCTAATATTTTACTTTATTTTAATTTTTATTTATTTGACAGAGAGAAAGAGGGAGGGAGCAAGGGAGTGAGGAAGAGGGAGAGAGAGAGAAATAGAGCAGGAAGTAATGGGAGCCAAATTAACCAAAAGAAAGTGACAAAAGACCCTAGTCAATAACAATGGAGAAGGAAAAGGCAACATTATCACAGACACCAATGGGATGGAGAAAATCATATACTTATTTCAATAGCCTGTATTTCATCAAGTTGAAAAATCTAAAAGAATGGACAAATTTCTCAATGCATATGACCTACTTAACTTAATCTGAGATGAGATAAATAAATTAAACCTATGTATAACAAATAATGATATTGAAACTGTAATTAAAAATCTTCAAATCACACAAAATAGCCAGGTGCAGTAAGGTTCATTATAGAATTCTTATAGAATTATAGAATAATTGAATCCAATGATTCACAAAGTAATCCTTAAAATAAAAAGGAAGAAATGGGTCCTAACTACTTATGCAAAGCCACCATTACATTAATAACAAAATCATATAGTGACACAACTAAAATAGAAAACTATAGAACAATATCTATGATGAGCTTAAAAATAAATATTTATTATCTAGGTAGGGATAGTGGGCAACAAATGCTTTTCCAATTTGTACCTGCTGTCCCTTGAATTATTCAGTTCTTCATTCTCTGTACCCCCTTTCCAAAGTGGGGAAACAACTCTATATAAACTCAAACTATCGAGATTTTAGCCAGCACTTCTCACCCTCTCCCTCCCATAAGAGAGCCTGGAAGCTAGGGCCCCCAATACACAGCTCTTTTCCTGCCTCAGAGTGGGTGTACATGATCTGGTCATTCACAAACCTTACATCTGGTGCCGTGACTCAGACAGGAGTCTCCTTGTTGCCTTCTTGAGTGGCTAGACCTCCTTTATACTGATCAGGCTGCCAAGCTGCCACTGACTCACTTAAGGCCTTGGACCATCTGCCTGGTGCAGGCTATCCCACCCACCATGATTCAGCTTCACTTCCTCTTCCCTTGTCCTGTCCTCCTCAGTAAGTGTGTCTCTTGGGCTGGCCTGCTGTCAGAAATACACTCCCTTACTTTCTAGTCTAACCCATATGGGTACAACAGGCCACACCCTTCTCCCATTTCTGGGCTCCCCAGGTCTCAAGAAAATTTCCCTCTCAACACGTCAGCACTCTCTCTCTCTGGCTGGCTGAGCCTTGATGCGCACCTTTTGGCTGGATTTGCTGCCTTTGAGACACATTCTTCCTTCCCCCTCCTCCTCCTTCTCCCCTCCAAACTTCCTTAGCTGCATTCACAGAGGAGCTGACACTCCCTTCCTTCCTCTTCCTCCTCCTCTCCATTGAACTTCAGCCACTTTCAGCTGCCAGGGCACAAGCATGTTGGTGCTTCACGTTGCAACCAGTCTCTGCTCTGAGTGCTCAACTGCCTTAGGCATGAGTGACACTGAGCCACTCTGATTTACCTGTTCCCAGCCAGGGACTCCCAAGCTGCTCTGACCTGCGTGCCCCCCACCACAGCCACTGAGCAGCACTGCTACCAATACAGGTGTCCAGAGATTAAAAGAAAAAAAAAATGCCACCTTCTTTCTCTCTCTGCTCCTCCTCACCGTTTAATCTTTTTATTACGCCACAGCCTGGCCTCATTATATTGGACAATGGGCCCATATGACCTAAAACCATACTTTTGATTTACAAATTATCACTGATTTAGAAACTTCTGCCACCACACTGGCAAATGGTCCAAAATTCTCACATTCAAATATTTTTTTGCTCTACATGCCTGTGGTGATTTGACTCGGGTATCCCCCATATAATTGGGTGTTCTGAATGCTAGGTTCCCAGCTGATGGAGATTTGGGAATTAATGCCTGCAAGAGGCCGTATATTGTTGGGGGCGGGCCAATGGGTGTTATAGCCAGTTTCCCCTTGCCAGTGTTTGGCATACTCTCCTGCTCCTGAGGTCCACCTTATGTGGTCCAGGGGGTGATGTCCACCCTCTTCTCATGCCATCGTTTTCTCCTGCTATCGTGGACCTTCCCCTCCAGCCTGTAAGACACAATAAACCCTTTTTCCCCACAAGCTCTCTTGGTTTGGTGATTTTACCAGCAATGCGACCCTGAGTGTGACAATGCCAGTCCTCCTCTCTGTTCTGCTTGTCCTATTCACCAGATTCTTCTACCCAAGATGAGACTGACTCCACTTAGATAAAACAAAAATTAATAAAAATAACTAGGGAACAACTGTTTTAAACTCTAAATGATTGTGCTTGAATGTGAGATTGAACATTAACCTGAATTTCAGATACTAGTGACCAATGCTAGTCTGGGAAATGCAGATTCTGGCTGCACTGGTTTGGGTCTACAGCAATGCTGTGAGACATAGATATCAAACAGCATGCACAGTCACTCTGATTAGACTCCATGCTGGACTTTGCATGTGGGGATATGCTGTGTGTGGGATGCACAAACACAAAAAGCCTGTGATCCATGCTAGTCGGTAAACAACAACAGGATGATGACAGACAGACCCCATGCGGGAGCCCACGGAGCCCACATGGCTCAAAGAGCTACTTGTATCCTCACGCATTCCAGGTAAAGGTTAACAGCCAGACACCTAGGGACTGGTAGGTTTGCTCAATATTTACAGATACTTGTCAATGATTGTTTCTACTTCACTATAACATAAATTATATTAGTTGTGATATGTTGTTTAAATTCAGGGTAAGTTGGATTATTAGAAATGGATTGCCCCCCCCCCCCACTTACTCAGACCCCAAGCAAATTTAAAACCATGTGTCATCCTCATCTAGTCCTTAGGCAAATTGGCATATTGCCTCTGGATGAGGAAAGGGAAAATGACAAGCAGCATATAATTTTGGTTTTCTCTCAATTTCTCTCAGGTCTAATATCACTAAACCTTGTTAAAATACAGTTCTCAGGGATTGAGATATATCTTAGTGGTTAAGTGCTTGGCTGTGAAGCCTAAGGACCCCAGTTCGAGGTTTGATTCCCCAGGACCCACATTAGCCAGATGCACAAAAGGGCACACATGTCTGGAGTTCGTTTGCAGTAGCTGGAGGCCCTGGTGCGCCATTCTCTCCTTCTCTCTCTCTCTCTCTCTCTGCCTTTTTCTCTGTCTGTCGCTCTCAAATAAATAAATAAAAATAAACCAAAAAAAATTATTAAAAAAATACAGTTCTCAGACTTAAAACATAACAATCAGCATCCAGATGTAAGCAGACTTTAAGTTAAGATTTTGGGCTGGAGGGATGGTATAGCGATTAAGGCGTTTGCCTGAAAAGCCAAAGGACCCAGGTTTGATTCCTCATGATCCACATTAGCCAGCTGCACAAGGGCACACATGCGTCTGGGGTTCATTTGCAGTGGCTGGAGGCCCTGGCGCACCCATTCTCTCTCTCTCTCTCTCTCTCTCTCTGTCTCTCTCTGTCTTTCTCTCTCAAATAAATAAAATAAAATATTAAAAAGGTTAAAGTTTTATGATTTAACAATATGAACAGATAATCTTTGTTTGTTATATCCTAAATATACTTTAGATTTTTAATTACTAATAAAATCATTTCAAGGTGTGTTAGATTATCTCCAGGGAACTTAAGTTTTACCTACACTTACAAATCCATGCTTTTAAAATGTGTCTCATAGGCTTATATCAAAAAGTCTCAAATCAACAGATTTAAAGTCTAAAATTTAATTCATTGATATTGTTTTGCTCATGGTGACAGTTGAAGTCAGGTTTACATAGCAGGCAGAAAACACCTGACCAAGAGCAGCTTGTGGGAAAAAGAGTTTATTCTTGCTCACAAACTTGAGGGCAAGCTCTATGATGGCAAGAGAAAATGATGCCATGAGCAGAGGGTGGACATCACCACCTGACCAACATCAGGCAGACAACATCATCAGAAGAATGTGCCAAACACTGGCAAGGGGGAACTGTCTATAATACCCATAATACCACCTCCAAAAATACACTGCCTAAAGGAGGTGTCAATTTGCAAATTGCCATCAGCTAGGGACCTAGTGGTCAGAAGACCTAAGTTTCTGGGGGACACCTGAATAAAACCACCACAGTGACATATAAAAAAAAAATGCCTTCAAATGTTTAATTATGTTGGTAATGCTCCTATGTAAAAGTTTTAACTACTAAAAATACTGAGTCTTAATAAGATTAAGATTTATTTGTTACTGATTTTTCTTTCATAAAACTAATTCTACTAAATACTCATTACATTTGTAACTTGGGTTTTATAAAATAGAAAATCTAACTTCATCCACTGTAACTTTTGTTCTTAGGGAGACAAGGAAATCTCCCTATATTCTGTATACTTTCTTCCATTCACAATTCTTGGGCCAAAATGAGTTGTCATGCTAAAATCAGTTATTTACAAGCAATGTAATTTAAACATAAACCATCATATATATGGTCAAAGATTCATTTAATAGTCATGGGTAACAAGAATAACGAGACATAAAATTGGTTTATGTTAATCAAAGTAACCCCGAACAAGGGGCATGAGGCTGATTTTAAAGATTTTTCTATCAGTTTGGGTCTAATCCAGTTTTGACAGAAAGACTAAAGCCTCCCGCTAAAATATGCACAGGTATATAGATATATTTAAAGGTGATTCTAAGTTATTAAGGACATACTTCTAGCTTTTCAACTTTAAAAACATATATGCTTGGTTATGTCTTCTACAACAGTAGCCAGAGGTTTTTAAGTATAAAAAAAAGAAAAACAAAATTCAACTTTGATTTTAGATGGCTTTACAGACTCACTTAAAAGGTCAAAATTTAGATGGGCTTAGTGCTTGTTACAATAAGTGAATTTCTGACAGATTGCTTGAGTTTGTTCATAGAGCAATATAATATGGTTATAAAAATTATGCTGATCAAAGTTTACTGTTAATGACAAAAGACATTATTTCTCTCATATTCAAGTACAGATCCTCCAGTGTAGGAATGAAACTGATAGCTCTCATCAGGACACTAAAACTAAATAAATGTCAAAATTAATATTTTTATTTTTAATAAAAATTATCTCCAGGACTGTTAACATGTTTTCTCTGTCCTTAACAAATTTTAAATAATATATATTTTTCCTGTCTTTCAGATATGGCTGACCATGTAATCAGACAACATAAGTTACATTTTACAACAAAATGTTAAGGATTTTAATATCTGTTTTTTTTAAAGGGAAAAGATACAGACATACTTTACATTCCCATTTTTCTCCTGGATGCTTACCAACCAGATGTAGCAGCCAGAACCAATGAGGACTTTGGGGTTAAAAGGGTACCCAATATTTTGGTCCTAGCCCCTCCAGTTCAAAAGGGCTCAAAAGAGGCAATGGAACACTTCTTTCTCCAGAGGAACCTAAAGTTCTTGGTAATTCACCTGTCTTCTTGATCAGAGAATACATTAGTACCCACTTCCCAAGAAAAAGGATTCTAATCAATATCCAGTTTGCAGAAGAAGTGTCAAACAGAGGGGAAAGTCCTTAATGCTTCAAGGGAAGGGAAGCCATATGTTCAGCACAGCCTGACTTATCCCTGCACATGGCACAAATGAGAGAGCCATAGAGCTCCTCCCAGTTCCCTAAAAGTCTCCCCAAAGAACCTCAACGGATTACAAAATTACAATATAAAATTTAACTTTGGCCACCTACTTGGTCTTAAACACTCAATAGAAAAAATATACAAAAAGTAATATATGTGTTAAAAAATTAATCATCACAGCCCAGGCTATAACTTTGATACATTTTGTTTATTGATTGATTTGTGTGTGTGAGAGAGATAATGGGTGCTCCAGGGCCTTTAGCAACTGCAAAGGAAGTCCAGATGCATGGGTCCCCTTGTGCATCTGGCTTTTGTGGGTCCTGGGGAATCAAACCAAGGTCCTTTGGCTTTGCAGGCACTGAGCCATCTCTCCAGCCCAACAGACTGGAACATTAGGTAGACGTGCTCATTCTGACAAAAACAGATATATACCACATCAGTTAGTAAATTTCTATATCTTCATGATGATCATGTCTGCATTTCTGGTAGTAATTCTGTTAATTTTGGGATTGTATATTTAACTACAATCTTGTATCCTCTCATCCTCACTTACTCCACACTCAGATGGTTCTGTGATAATCCAACTCTATCTACCTGGGTCCCCTGTATCACCCTCCAATGCTTATAATGGTAGTGGGAACCCCAGGTTTGAGTGGAGGCTACTTAGAAACTAACCTCATGTAGACTTCAACTTTTTCATATTACCTTTCTAGACAATACAAAATCCAAATGTTGCTTTAAATTCCTGCCCCGTGCTTAACCCACCTACATTTCTACCTCTACCTAAACAACTTACACAGTCCTGTGTAGAGACTCAGGAGAGTTTACCTACCAAACCCCAGAATATTACTGTCTCTCCTCTCTGACCCTGACCACGCACGGTTTACATAGATGAAAACATTTCTACTACTCCACAGGGGTCCTCAATAACAAAATACGCTGTTGTTTCAGATTACCAGATAAAAAAAATTCTCTCATTGACTAAGAAAAGTACATCCCAGAAGGCTGAGATTGTTGTAGTCCATTTGCCTATACTAATAAGCATATGCCTTGCTTCCTTTGTAGCAGCTACAGGGCTGGTTGCAGGAGTACTGGGCCATAGCCTAATCTCTTATCAATAGCTTTCCACAGAACTGAGCCCAGCCACTAAGGACTCTTCTAGGGCCTTTCACCTGCAGCAGCAACATTGGCAACAGTAGTCCTTCAAAACTGTGGAGCTCTTGACCTCATCGCAGCTGAGAAGAAAGGAACCTGTCTCTTTCTAAATGAGGAATATTGTTATTATATAAACCAATCAGGTAAAGTAGAATTAGATATTTAAGGCTCCAAAATCTGGCTGACAGATTCTATCCTGATGCCACATTGTATTTGAAACTATTTGGCCTTGGCTACTACAATCACTCAGGCCATTAATGTGGATATTTATTTTTATTATTGATAGCCCCCTGTTTTTGGAAATGCATCTAAAACCAGGTACATAATCTTACACATCACTCATTCAGCCAACTTCAACTAACCTATCTCTTTTCTACTCAGTGCCAACTTTTAGCCTCCTTATACTTGATTCCCTGCCACCTGCTCTGAAGGGACTTACCAGCTGCTGACACCAGCATCCACTGAAACATCTGACCATGTCCTCTCACAGCAGAAAGCAGTAATGATAAACCCCATCCGCTAACCTTAACATATGCTGGCATGTTAGGTAGAACAAGAGTCCCAAAATGGAGTCAAGATCGAGGAGCAGAATGACAGGAGCCTGATTGATGCAACTTCAGATTTTTACATTGTTTAACCCTTACTCCCCTAACCTATCAATGCCCTTGGCCATTGTTTTCCTACCAATCTTATCTCAGAGACAACCTGGATCTTCTTCTGATGGCAACTCATTCCCTGATTGCTTAGTTCCTCCAATTGGTCTCTGTCCCCCTGATTAATTAGCTTCTCCATTTTGTACCTGATCTCCCTTGAATTCTTCAGTCCTTTGTGCCCCCTCCCAAAAAGGGGGAAGACATAAAAATACAAACTACCTAACTATCTAGACTTACACTGTTTTCTCTTTCTCTCTCAATCTCTCTCTCTCTCTCTCTCTCTCTCTCTCTCTCTCTCTCTCTCTCTCTCTCTCTGTCTCTCTCCAGCAGCTCGGACCCCCATTGAACAGCTCTTTTCATCTTTTTATCTCCTTTATATCACATCCCCAGGAGTCCAAAACTATGCTGCTTAACTCAGAATTTATATATATGCTTTCTTTTTTTTATTTTAATGTCCTTATAGTCATTTTTATTTCAAAGATTTGAATTCCATGACAGTCACACTGTTTTTTTTGAAGACTGATATTATTTTACTCTTACAATCCACACATCTGGTGTTGTGCCTTACACATCTTCTTGGGATCCAACTTCCACTTCTTGCGGCTAAGTATGGTTCAGAATCTAAATGCAAACCTTCCTTTCCACACATCCAGCCTATGCACAGTGGCAGCAGCAACTTTTCCAATGAGTTGTTATCAGCATGTCTGCTGAGTTCATTGCTAATTTGCTAGATTTCACAGCCTGGATTTAGATGACTGCTTTTCAAATTAGACTTCTGATTCTCAGAACACACTTTGTAAATATGTATATTCACCTTTCCTTCTAGTTTATATCTGCCATCTTGGGATCTCAGCAAACTCTCTGCATCCTTAAGAAGTAGTCTATTTTGAGTAATTCATTATTAAGAAAACTACAACTTGAAAGTTCAGTCACATCAGCAGTTATTGTATGTAAAGATAATACTGAATGTAATCAGGGCATGGTGGGAGGCTGAGGTAGGATGCTCACTGTGAGTTTGAGGACAACCTGAGAATACAGAATGAATTGCAGGTCAGCTTGTGCTAGAGTGACACCCTACCTCAAAAACAAACAACAACAAAAAAAGATAATTTGATGTTCTCTATCTTAGTGGCTTTATAGAAAAGATCCTATTAATTGGACTGTGTCTATATTGTATCTAACTAGCTGTAGTAGACAGCTGCAGGTCACTGAGGTGAGCTTCCAAACCAGGCACAGTTAGGGAAGAAGGGATATTTATTGAAGCTAAGAATTCAGGGAAATTTCCACAATGGCAGAAGTTGACCCCTTCTTAAAGGACTAAGCAGAGAGAGAGAAGCCACAAGGCAAAAAACCTAAAAGCCACACCACAAACAAGTGCCTTTAGAAACTTCAGGTGCTTTGTATATCTTTATACTAGAATTACAAATTCACCACCATACCTTAGGGCTGCACCCTAAGATCCACCCAGTGATCCTTCCTACAGCCAGGTCACTAAAGAGCTAAAAAGCTCTAATAAACTCCTGGATTTATTGGAGGAAAGCGTATTTATTCAAACTACCACACTAGCCAATTTGTTTTCCCCAACACTTTTATTATGTCTCCTAAAGTACATCAATAAATATGAATGTTAGACAATTTATTGAAAAGAAGAGTTTTAAATTTTTTATCACACTATATTAAAGTAAGGTGAAGTTTAACTTAGCTCAGATATTTTTCTTGATCAGAATTCCCTTCACTGGGATTAATGTTTAGGGTCTTTTCGAAAATCATGAGAAGGAAAATGCTCATGACTCATAAAGAGATGCCTCTACCTCAGTTATTAAAAATCATTCTGAAAAACCTGAACTGGTGGTCCACACCTTTAATCCGAGCACTAAGGAGGCAGAGAGAGGAGGATTGCTATGAGTTGGAGGCCACCCTGAGACTACATAGTGAATTCCAGGTCAGCCTGAGCTAGACTGGCCCCTACCTCAAAAAACAAAAATACAAACAAAAATCATTCTGAAAAACCCTATGGATCAAAGCTGAGTTGCCATGAGTTTCTGATAATAGATTTAAAATAAATCAAAACTCCAAGTTCCCCCTCCCCTGAAACCAGTATATTGATTTTTCTTCCACATAATGTGATTTAGCTAAATCAAGGTGTTTATGTGGACAGTTTCATGCCTTACAATCATAAAGCAATGGCCATAGATATCCACTATCTTCACATGTATGTCACAATTGCATATGAGTATATTACAATGAAAATATACACTTATTCCTTGCATATATGGATTATACTTTATTAAATACAATCATATTATATTTGAGGCAGTCTTACTCTAACCTAAGCCTGACCAGGAACTCACTTATATTCCAGGCTAACATCAAACACATGGCAATCCTTCTACCAGATCTGCTTTGATATTGGTATTAAAGGCATGAGCTAACATGCCTAGATGTATTTATATAGAGAACACATATTTTTATATTTGGAATATACTTACACATATATAGAGAATATGTCAATGTATATAAATATATAGCGTTCTAAATATATATTTATAAATATATAGTGATCTAAATAGACACAGGTTAATTAAAGAATGAATTCATATGAAATATTTAAATAAGCTTGAATTTCTGCCTTTGGCCTCTTAGATAATTATTCACTAGTTTCCTACTTATCTGTATTCCTTAAAATGGCAAGTACATTTCTGTTGCTATGGCTTAGAACTTTGAACAGAAGACTGACAATTACATTATTCAAAGTAGATGACAGTTTGCCTTTTGGAGGTAGTATTTATAGTCTAAAATAATAATTATCTGTAAGATTTGTCAAGGGGTTACAAAGTTATTACAATTATCAAACACTTTTCTTCATCATAGCAATTTGCAGTACAGCTCCAAATGCTTAGTAGACCTTTGTAGTAGCAATTTGTACACTTTTCATAAAAGGAACAATGAGAAAATGATTGAGAAGAGACAGTGCAATCCAGGCACACACACAGGCAGTGGTCACCACTTCAAGGAGGACTTGTCCTGCTCGTAAGATCCTTTCCTTGGTTGAATTTCTTGGTAATTTTGCTCAGAAGATCCTTTGACATGACTAAGTTGAAATGGTGCTACACAGTATAACAATTCATGAGCAGAAGATAACTCTTCTCTTTAATATTTAGTGGAGTGAGTGAGTAGCTTTAAGTTTCCAAGTCAGTGTGTTAAGATTCTTGCATCTGACAGCTTTTAAATAGTATTTCTCATGATTAGAAATAAAATATTGACTAAAGCATTCTTTAATTTTTAAAACAAATTAAATGTTTACTTCATGCGTTTATACGCTTAATATAACATCTTCCATTTAAATTTCTACTACCAAAGTAAAATACATTACGATCTTGTCTAAACAAACTATATTCTACTCTCTCAATTAATTGTCTTACCTACTCACATATCTTCTCTTTTGTTTTATTTTTTCTCTCGTTTTTTTTTTAATTTTTAATTTATTTATTTGAGAGCGACAGACATAGAGAGAAAGACAGATAGAAGGAGAGAGAGAGAATGGGTGCGCCAGGTCTTCCAGCCTCTGCAAACGAGCTCCAGATGTGTGCGCCCCCTTGTGCATCTGGCTAACGTGGGACCTGGGGAACCAATCCTCGAACCGGGGTCCTTAGGTTTCACAGGCAAGCGCTTAACTGCTAAGCCATCTCTCCAGCCCTCTCTCATTTTATTAATAAATGTAATTAAGAACTATATTTAAGTAATCTTGTGTATCAGTTTATTTATGAGAAGACTCAGTAAATGTAGTTTTATTTGGAAAGATATTTGTTTGGAGAGTGATTAAGATCTTAATAAAATCCTGGTTTGCCTCAATACTATGTCTAATCTTCCACAATAATTTACCCTCTTCACCTCTCACTTTCTATACTTTTACTGAACATTTAGTATTAATATTTCTTTCTCTGTGAGTATGAGTGCACATGAGTGCAACACAGAGTAGTGTCCTGAGCTTCAGTGGGCAGCTACAGCAAGGATATCACTGCTACTAGACACATAGAACAGTGCACACCTCTCCCACCCCTGCACCTAGTGTCTTCTCATCCTCCTCTCTTCGAGGAGAAGTGCAGAAGTATGTAGGTGGAATGTCAGACTCACAATGTTAGGTGCATACTCTTTACTTCTGAAATTCCATTTCTCAAGATTGTTTCCATTGTCTCCCTTCATATGTCCCAAGTTAATTCTGAGAAGATGACTATCTCATGAAGACCTTATAGTCAATTAGTTACATGTTAGGTAAAGCTCTTGTTTTTCTGTTTTTACATATACTGAACTGTTTTTCTTTGGATTAAATTTCTCTTACTATCTAAGACTTAGAGTATGCCTGAGCTAGCAAATATATTCAGGCAGGGGGATGATTAATTATTTAAGTTTGCCTTTATCCAAGAAAAATAATTACCTCATTGACTTAGCTCAAGTAAGGATCATGCTTAGCTTTGGTGGTGAATTCTAATAGTATAAGAATGTGTAAGCTTAGTCTAGAGTTCTGCACATATATATTTATTTTGGGGACCTTATGATAACTGACAACATTACATATAATTATGTTTTTGTATAACTTATGAAAACTTATGGTCAAATCTTAATAGGGCTGGCATGAGAGCATTAAGTTTGTAATTTGTCTTGTTTTTACTCTGTGACAATAAGCTAGGCTGACAAATTCTCAAGTAGTATGACATCAATAGTACTTACAAGGTGTTATTTCTAGTACTTGCTTTTACTTTCTGATCTTTTCATCCTCAGATGCTTCAATGTTCTTAGTCTCAATGACTCAATCTGACTTCCTTTGCTTTGATCTTTGATACAGACCCCAGGGTAGAACTTTCATTTCTTCACTTATTCTTATAAACAAACAAGGCTACAACATGATTAAAACTTTGGCTTTATAGGTTCCAACCTTTTGGTAAGTGGTCCAGAAGGTCATAGGATGACCCTTCATTTTGAGTCTTCTAAATCTGATGCATGTTAGCAACCTTTCACTGTAAAAATATAAAGTATGCATAAAAATGTATATAAAATAATGATATCAAGTTAGGAATTACTGCAAAAATCAACATCTTTTTTTTTACCACAGATGAAGATTGAGATCATTATCACTGGCCTGCATGATTATTTCCTTTCTACTTAAATCAATCATTTTCTCATCCTCTCACTGTCTTTTTTTCTATGATAATTACATAGGTTTGCAGTTATAAACATTAGTGTTGACCTGGCTTTATAGCCCAGTCAGTAAAGCATTTGCTCCACCAGTGTGAGGACTTGAGTTTGGGTACCAAGAGCCCACATAAATACCTGTAATCTCAGTGATCAGAATCCGACAGATCTGGAGGTGCAGACAGGGAATCCTAGATACTCTAGTGGAATAGGTGAGCTCTGAGTTCAGTTAGAAACCCTGTCTCAATATATAAGGAGTAGTAAATGCACAGACATATGACACCAAACTTTGCATTAGTTATCATTTTTCATGCTAAGGCAAAAGACCCAATAAAAACTACTGAAGTGTTTATGTGGGCTAACAGGATAAGGTTACATTCCATCATGGAGGGGAAAGCACGCCCACAAGAGAATGAAGTAGATCATACTGTGTCCACAGTCAGGAAGTACAAAGCTATGAATGCTGATGCTCACTCAGTTCACTTCCTTCTTTTTATACAGTTTAGGACCCCAGCACATAGAACAGCTCAGCCCACCTTAGAGTGGGTCTTCCAACTTCAGTTGAGTTAATCTAAAACCTCATTCACAGACATGACCAGATTTGGTTTCCATAGTGATTCTAATTTTGTCTAGTTGACAACAAAACTTAATCATCACAATCTCTGACCAGAACACAAATGCACACATGTCTACATGCACTAGCACACATATATATGCCCACACAATATGACCATGCATATAAAATGTACCTCCAATGTATTTGAAAAGTGCCTTGTTTATGACTTTCTCATGTTCTATAACTATAAAAACCTGTTAATAAATTGGAAGATAATATTTGAAGCATCCTGAATCTGTGTTTCTGGGCCATTATCATTCATGTTTGCCTTCAGAATAAATTATCTCATATTCTCTTTGAAAAAAAAAGTACCTCCCCCCACACAATATGCAAAAGGAAGTGAGAATTGAAATTATAGTTGGAAGCTTCCTTTTACAGAATATGCACTGATGTTGACAGTTCTTGTTTTTGTTTGTTGTTGTAGATCTTGGGATCAAACCTAGGGCCTCACATATTGCTTGGCAATTGTTCTTCCACTAAATTGCTTCTGGCCTTTAATCAGCAGTATCTGAGATTTTTTTATTAATTTACATCTTTAATGTTTGGAAAAACTTACTTTTAAATTTCCTCACAGAAATCTAACACATAAAATTTGTAATGATAATTATATATTACATAAAATATTTATGTTACTTAAGCTATATGTTCTAAATATGTAATATGTACTGATATAATTATCTACCTTTACACACTCATATGTTCTTTTATTTTACTGGAAGCATTATCAATGTTTTTTTATTTAGGAGTAATTGATAGTTTTAAAATATTTATTTATTTATTTATTTATTTGAGAGAGAGAAAGAGCTAGATAGAGAGAATGGGCATGCCAGGGCTGCCACTACAAAAGAAATCCAGATACAAACACCACCTTGTGCTTCTGGCTTAGGTGAGTACTTAGCAGACTTTTAAGCCATCTCTCTAGCCCTAATTGATGGTTTTACATTAAGCTGAATTTTAAAATTTGGTTAATTACCCTGCATGAATACAAAGGTGAGTATATGCTAATATAACCAATGTAATTAAGACAACTAAGTTTCATTGGTCTTGTGTGAAATGTGTTTTCTTTAATTTTCAACTGGACAATGGTTAATTGAATATGGACATGATGTCTCTGAAATCATCTTACTTTTAATTTTTGTATTTCTCATTGTAAGTTTTAAATGCTTTTTTATGAGCTAAAGAATGAAAATAGCTATATGAAGTTTTCATAGTTTTTTTTTTTTTTTTTTGAGGTAGAGTTTCACTCTAATCCAGGCTGACATGGAATTCACTATATAGTCTCAGGGTGACCTCAAACTCATGATGATCCTTGTACCTCTGCCCCCCAAGTGCTGGGATTAAAGACATGTGCCACCATGCCTGGCTTATAGTTCACTTTTACAAATCCCATTGTGACTTATTCAATCTTTTGAATCAGTAAAATTTAATATTGATTTTCTCACATTATGTGGAAGGTGGCTTAAAACAGACAATATTTGGCTGGAGAGGTTCTCAGTGGTTAAAGGCACTTGCTTGCAAAGTCTGATGGCCCAGGTTCCAATCTCCAGCACCAACGTAAAGCCAGATGCACAAAGTACCACATGTATCTTTGGGTATATTTACAGTGGCAGGAGGCTTATTCTCTTTGCTTCTCTCTCCCTCCTTCTCTCTCATTCCCTCTCCCTCCCCCCACTCCACTTTCCAATATACAATAAATAAAATACTTTAAAAATAGACACAATGTTGGCAAATATTAATCTGTTAAAGTTAAAATTTCCTCTATATTTTTGAAAGTACAAGCTGATCAAAGACATAAAGAAACCAAATCACTAACTATAGCATATGATTGAATTATATTGTACATGGTTGTTTAAACATAAACTCTATGAAATATTGGTATCTCAAAGCACTAAGATGGAGTTTGATGCTTATCAAAAATTTTATGGATTTTAGCCAGGCATGGTGGAGCACATCTTTAATTCTAGCACTCCACTTGGGGGCAGAGGTAGGAGGATCACCACAAGTTCTAGGCCACCATGAGAATTCCAGGTCAGCCTGAGCTAGAGTGAAACCCTACCTCGAAAAACAATATATATATATATATATATATATATATATATATATATATATATATATATATATATGGAATTTTATAATAAATAAATATTTTTAAATAAACATGTCATCAAATGTTTATATTTTCTAGGAGGAATTTTCTTCGGTATAGCCACTGGAAAGTTCCAGTAAATAATATTCTACCAATGCTCATGTAAAACCCATGTTTAAAAAGACTTGATAGTTGAAGTATAACTATCATGTAACAGAAGAGGTTTATCAGAATGGGGAGGGCACATAAAGGGGTAATGAGGTAAATATAATCAAAATACATTATATGCATATGTAATTTAATATAAATAAATGCAAAATTGTTTTGTTTTGTGTATATTATTTATTTTTAATATTTATTAAGTAGTGTTATGTATGTTATATTTCACATGTTAAATGTCCCCAGTGGTCATATGAGATCTTTTTCCCCAGTTGATGATGCTGTTTTGGGACATGCTGAACAACTTTACTAGTAGGGGCCTAAATAGTGGAAGTAAGTTTCTGTTCAGGGGCATGTGGGATATCTCCCCCATACCCACTATACTTTCCTGACACTTCTTTCTGCTTCCTAAGAGAAGGGTGGCAAGCTGCTGATATCCACCCCATGTTCCCTGAGAAGATCTGTCTTACTGTGCATGGTAAGACTTGTTCCCAGGGCAACAGAGCCAAGTGATCACAGACTGAAATCTCTGAAATATCATTCCAAAATAAAACCTTTTTGTCTTAAGTGGCTTCTGTCAGTCATTTCATCACAGTGACAGAAATACTCATCAACACAATGTAGGATATAACTATAAACTGGACATGCGTTTTTGCTGCTTTTCCTACCTTGTTTCACTTCTGGACCGCAGCCTGATGGAGACATGAAAAAGGTTCCTGACTGTATTTGGATAACAGAAGAAGAGAATGATGAGCCTATTGAAGGGCCAACAGAAGATGATGAGACAATGTTGTTCTCCACTATTACTGTCCAGTTTCCAGGGGCTGTGAGGTACACTACAGGAGTCCATTGTCTCAAGTGGATTGGAGGTATATGGTTGAAAGAAGGAATTATACCTGACTCTGATAATCTGGAGAAATCTGTTATCAAGTATGAGAAATGTTATCAAGTAGTCCAAAGATGACCAAAAGAAAATGAATGAGACAGTTGCTTTTATTAGCAGTGAGAGTGAAAGGAGCAGTCCAGAAAAATCTGATATATTGGTGTTGGGTCTCTCATGAAAAAATGACTGAACTATATCTTATAGACTATTTCAGTACCTTTGGAGAAGCTCTTATGGTTCTCATCAAGAATGATATTCAGAAGGGTTTGATTTTATTAGGTTTATGGAATATGATATCCAAGTGAAGGTAAATCATAGTGACATATGAACTATGAGCAATGGTGTGACTGTAATAGAGGATTGAAATACTAAAATGTAATTGATCAATAAAGATTCTCTTAAAATGTCTTATCTCTAGACTTATTAAATTTTATTTATTGATTCTGTACTTATTAAATCTTTGCATGTTCAAAGTGGAAAGTATTGGTTAGAAGTAAATCTATATTTTTTTCTTCTTATTTTAATGTATACCAACATATAGATATTTCCCTTAAGAAAATCCCCCTTTGGAAGATCTTGATATTATAGTGTTTGTTTTGGCTTTGGTTTTTGACACTTGTGTCTCCTCATATAACAAAAGGACAATATGAAGCCTTCATTTAATCTCTGCTATTCATCTCATTTCAAATGTTTATTGAAGAAACACTTGATTAAAACAAGGGCAGTAAACATTTGGCCATAGTAATACTTCTGTAGACACACTTTTTCAAAACCAGAGAACTATTCTTCATGCTGTACAGGCTGCATCTTCGATGGTGGGTGTCCCATTTTTAATCTCTACCATTTTTTTCGTGGAGCCACATCAACACTATGAACATAAGGCTGTGATATGGAAACCAGAGACTGTCTGACATTATGAAATCTTGTGTGGGATTGATGGTTTTGCCGTGGCATGAAAGGCTAATATTAGTGGGTGAGTAAAGGACAAAGCTCATGCAGAGACTTGGCAGTGAAAAATGGATACTTCAAAAAAATATTTCATTTATTATTTATTTGAAAACAGAGAGAGAGAGAGGAAGAGTGAGAACTAGCACGCCAGGGCCTCCTGCTAACAGAACTCTAGAAACAATGCCACTTTGTGCATCTGCCTCCACATGGGTTCTGGGTGAGTGGTTGGGCTTTGTAAACAAACACTTTTAACCACTGAGCCATCTCTCCAGCCCCAAAATGGACATTTTTAACTTGGAAAGATCCTGTGGCTTTGGTGAGAGAATGTGCACAGAGCAATGACAACAAATAATTTATGAAGGGTTTTGCATTTAAAGATGTCCATATCCATTGAAAGACCAAGTTTTGCTCTTAAGATAACCCACATTACCTGAATATGTTGTGTGAAATGATACTTTTTCTTTCTGTCCCCCTCTGTCAGCTGCTGTGGATACTATATGCTATGTGTTCTCCTCTGTTAATGATCTGGAAGTGTGGGGACATGAACTGAAACTGATGGCCTGAGAATATGGAATGAATGTGTGCTATGTGCTTTACAGGAGATCTTGGAAGATGAGTTGCCCACTGAGATCAGCAGGCTCATATCTGTTAACTCCCCCTAACAATGACATTTTCTGTGGTTGTATCTTATGCCTGCATGCTTTTTTATAAGAGTTGTCAATGTTGGGAAAAAAAAGATATACAGCTAGATACCAAACTTTAAAGCTTCTTCAAGAGAAAAGGCTGACAAAGCAGTATTGATGATGGTGCACATCAAAACTGGTTCTGGATTGATGCTGCAATACCTCTCTCTAGGGAAGACATACTGGTTAAAACCTTTGGGATCAGACAATTACTGGCCTTTCCAAAAGAAATCCTTGTTATCTCTGGGATTCTTGGAATTTTCTGCAAATATTTTCTGAATATTTTGGGGGCAGGAAATCAAATCTTTTGGGGACAGGAAATCAAATCTTTATTTGCATACTTGGTAAGATTACAACACAGGATCATTCATTGCATCCTCAAGTAAAGATAACTGCAGGAGGAACTATGGCTTTGATAACTCTGCAGGTATGTGTGGAATCCAGAGAAACTTCGTGCTTGTAATGTGAATTTCAAAGCCTTTTTGGCTTTTGAGATTTTTAGAGACACTGAATGAATCCAATATTCTTTTGGATATTGTTTAAAATATTAAAGTTTTATCCTCAAGAAAATTACCATTTAAAATGTTTTACACTTCAAGAGCTATCACATATCATATTAGAATAAGTTATTTGAAATATGCTACATCATGCAAATTTATTTTTAAAGAAAAGTTTAGTGGGGGGCTGGAGAGATGGCTTAGCGGTTAAGCGCTTGCCTGTGAAGCCTAAGGACCCCGGTTTGAGGCTCAATTCCCCAGGACCCACGTTAGCCAGATGCACAATGGGGCGCAGACATCTGGAGTCCGTTTGCAGTGGCTGGAAGCCCTGGCGTGCCCGTTCTCTCTCTCTCTCTCTCACACACTCTTTATCTCTCTGTCGCTCTCAAATAAATAAACAGCAAAAAAAAGAAAAACTAAAAAAAAAAGAAAAGTTTAGAGCCTATCAGTGAATATTCATCTGGCTCAAATTTCTTAGGTTTCTAGAAGTTATTGTTACATCATCTTTGATCAGACATGAATGTTAAAAAAATATTTATCATTTATTTCTAATTACAAAGTTGGGAATGAGCATGCCAGGGCCTCATGCCACTGCAATTGAACTCCAGATGTATGCATCACCTTGTACTTCTGTCTTCTTTACGTGGCTATTGGGGAATCAAACCTAGGCCTTCATACTTTGCAAGCAAGCACCTTTAACTGTTGAGACATCACACCATCCCTGAGCCATTCATTTTAATATATTACTATTGCAGTCAGATTCGCATTGCTGACCCAAAGATTTCAATTTTTTTTCTGTACCATATCCCTCTGCTTACACCAGTTCATTTCTATGCAAAGCAACCCTGCACAACTTCTCAGGACCCACACATAACAGCAAGCTTCCCACACAAACTGCTAGCCCAGTCCAGGCAAAGCTCTTTCTCACCCTCATAAGCCAAACCTCACATTCCATAGTTCTTACTGCATTCAGGCCTTTCAACTCTGACCAGAATAGTTCATCAAGCTGTACTTACAGCACTGCAAGGCATCTCTTAGGCCAAGGTTTCAAACTCCTCTACATTCCTCTTGAAAATCAACTCCAAATGGCCAAAGCCACACAGTCAGGTGTCTAGCAGTAATCCCACTCCTAAGTACCACTTTAGGGCTGCAGTCAAGTTCACATTGCTGGTAGAAATCACCCAGCCAAGAGCATCTAGTGGGAAAAGGAGGTGTATTTTGGCTTACAGGCTCGAGGGGAAGGTCCACAATGGCAGGGGAAAATGATGGCATGAGCAGAGGGTGGACATCACCCCCTGGCCAACATCAGATAGACAATAGCAACAGGAGAGTGTGCCAAACACTGGCAAGCAGAACTGGCTATAACACCCATAAGACCGCCTACAACAATGCACTGTCTCCAGGAGGTTTTAATTTCCACTTGCCATCAGCTGGGGAACATAGCATTCAGAACATCTAAGCTTATGGGGGACACCTGAATGAAACCACCATAATTACCATTCTTCTTTTCACACTTTTATATTTTTTTTTCATTTTTTGGAAGTAGGATCTTGCTCTATCCCAGACTGATCTGAAATTCATTATGTAGTTTCAGACTAGCCTCAAACTCACAATGATCCTCCTACCTCTCTCTCCCAAGTGCTGGGATTAAAGGCATGTGCCACCATGCCTAGCCTACCATTATTCTTTTAAATCTTTACTTTAGGTTGACCATATGTGTACGTTCATTTTCCATTTTGGATAAAAGACAGAATGTGGGGCTGGACAGATGGGTTAGCAGTTAAAACACTTATCTGCAAAGCCAATGGACTCAGGTTTGACTCCCCAGGACCCAAGTAAGCCAGATGCACCAAGTGGCACATAGGTCTGCAATGGCTGGAAACTTTGGCACACCCATTCTCTTTCTCTTTCTTTTTCTTCCTCACAAATAAGTAAAAAATAAAATATTTAAAGAAGATAAAATGTGTCCTCCAAAACACAGTTTTGCCTAATTTCTTCAAAATCTCTTTGCTCAGTCTGCCTTTCTTGATAAATAGAACTCTTTTCCTCAGATGTACCATTTTTACTAAACACGTAGCTTAGTTTACATATGCCCTACAAGGTTGGAATAAATTATTTTTTAATATTTATTTATTTATTTGAGAGAGAGAGAGAAAGAGAGTGGCAGGTAGAGAGAAAGAGAGAAGGGATACACCAGGGCTTTTAGCTACACGAACACCAGACCCATGCATGCAATTGTGCTTCTAGCTTATGTGGATTCTGGGGAATCAAACTAGGGTCCTTAGGCTTTGCAGGCAAATGCCATAACTGCTAAGCCATTTCACTAGCCCAAATATTTTTTTTTCTTTTTTTTAAATCAAGTATTTATTTGTTCTTATTTTGTGTATTCTATTCCTAAGGGCACATAACAAAATACAGAAAAAAAAATGGATTTCTTTAAACATCAGAAACTTATCTTCCCCCATTCTGGACATTGAAAGTACTATCTCATGAAGCTATGGGAGAATTTTCTCTATGCCTTCTGTTAGCCTGTGGTCATGCTTGATACCTGGGATACTCTTGACTCATCAGGGCGTTAGTTTCTTTTTTTTTTTAATTTTTTTTTTAAATTTATTTATTTGAGAGCGACAGACACAGAGAGAAAGACAGATAGAGGGAGAGAGAGAGAATGGACGCGCCAGGGCTTCCAGCGTCTGCAAACGAACTCCAGACGCGTGCGCCCCCTTGTGCATCTGGCTAACGTGGGACCTGGGGAACCAAGCCTCGAACCGGAGTCCTTAGGCTTCACAGGCAAGCGCTTAACCGCTAAGCCATCTCTCCAGCCCAGGGCATTAGTTTCTTACCTTCCTCTGTGATATTCTTCTTACCTATATCTCCTGCTTCTCACAAGATCACCATCATAATCATATTGATCGTATTGTACAGGGTCCCATTCTAATGACATCATGTTTAACATATTACACTTAACTCTTTTTCCAATTTGATCACAGGATTAACAGGTCTGATAGCCCTTTAGGAGGAACACAAATCAACCTATAACACTTGAGTACAGACATTTGTAACAGAACTCAGAAAGTTGCATATCAAACAAAATTTCCCAGTGACCTCATAGATAGTAAACAAACAGTTCTTTCTTTTGCCCTCATATCTCCACTTTCTTTTTTAAAGATTTTTTAAAAAAAATTTAAAATTTATTATTATTATTATTATTATTTTACTACTTAGTTTTGTACTCAGTGAATACAGTCAAGTTGGTACCATTGCTAGGCTCATCCATGTACAACCCCCTCCCCCTGTCTCCTCCTTGTTGAGGTATATGAGTCATGCATTGTGGAGTTAGCCCACAGTTATGGGTAGGAGAAATGTCTCTGCATATCATGACCCAACATGTGGCTCTGACATTATTTCTGCCCCTCTTCCACAAAATTTCCTGAGCCATGTTGTGTTCATTTTTGGTCTGCTTCAGTGATGAGTTATTGGGGGCCTCTGGGTCTCTGAATATCTGATATGGTAGGAGTTGAATGTTCTCTGTGTGGATCTCCTTCAACCTTATGCTGGTACCCATTTCACCAAGAGAACAGCACCCTTGCTTTTTTCGCCAGTTTTTCTTAGTTTCAGCCAGGGCCCATTAAGTGTATGATGGGATGGTTCTCTCCTTAGGATCTGTGTCTATCTGAAAAAGAGAGGCAGATTCTCCAACGGAGAGTTAGCACCATAAAAATGGGATTATCCTTTTTTTTTTATAGAGAATTTAATAGGTGTAGGCCTTCTTGTAGCCCACCATTAGTGGTAGCTTGATAAAGGAGAGTGGACTCATGTTTGAATATGGTTCTGACTTGCTTCCCAGCTCCAGCTATGGGTCCCATTCCACTGAGGGGATCAGTTAGCCAAATTAAGAGCAGTTGGTTTCCCACCATGGCTGTGCACCACTATTGCACTTGTGTGACCATCACGACAGGTTATTTGCTGCTAAGTGGGTTAGACCATGAATTGCTTGGACAGATCTTGGTCATTTTCCCCCAGTCACCCATGTAGTACCTTCTGGCACTAGACACACTAACTGTCTGTGGACTGACTCTCTTCCGGCTTGCAGCCATGCCATTCCATTTTACATGTCAACCATAAATATGTCTTCAGCAGTAGAGTCTTACCAGTAATCTTTGGTGGGTCATCAAGTACTCTGACAGAAATCTGTCTTTCTTTAGGAAACCTTGTAGGTCTTTCTGATCAAAAGCTCATTATGGATGAAAGCCACATGCTGGTACTGGGAGTTACAGGTCAGTGCCCACTAAGAAGAGGAAGAAAAAGATAACTTATATAAAAGAGTTGGAGGGAAAAGAGACTGAAAGAGGGAGAAAGAGAAGCTGTAGAACTTTAAGATAATCTTCATCTTACCCTCTCCAGAGTCTGTGGCTCAGGTGTTCTCTCTACGGGCCTGGTGAAGGTTCAACCATTTGGTCTGCATTTTAGGATGTAGAATTTTATGGTACCATTGCCATTTGGGTCTAGATTTGTGTTTCCCACCCCCTACCTAGCCTTTCCCCTCCCTTCCTATCTACCCTATTGTCTATTCCTCCAGATGCTTTCTGGGTATGTCATCATCTTGGGTAGATTCAGGTTAGGTGCTGTAAATGAATGAGACCATGTGGTGATTTTTTTTCTGTGATTGGGTAAGTTCACTGAGAATGATCTGTTCCAGGTTCAACCAATTTTCCTCAAATTTCATTGTGCCATTCTTTCTTACTGATGTGTAAAATTCCATTGTGTAGATATACCACATTTTAGTTATCCATTCTTCTAGTGATGGACATCTGGGTTGATTTCAGCTCTTCACTATTATGAATTGAGCTGCTATAAACATGGTTGAGCAAATCTTTATGGACTGTGCTCTAAAAGTTTTAGGGTACATGCCCAGTAAGGGAATAACTGGGTCTGTTGGTAATTCTATACTCAGCTTTTTCAGGAGTCTCTATACTGCTTTCCAAAGTGGTTGTACCATCTTACATTCCCACCAACAGTGGATGAGGGTTCCTAATTCTCCATATGCTCTCCAGCATTTATTTTCATTTGATTTTTTGATGTTTGCTATCCTTACTGGGGTAAGGTGGAATTTCATAGTTGTTTTAATTTGCATTTCCCTGATGGTAAGGGATGATGAACATTTTCTTAAGTGTGTGTTTGCCATTTGTATTTCTTCCTCTGTAAACTCCCTATTCAGCTCATTGCCCCATTTTGTAAGTAAGTTGTTTGACTTTACATTCATTAGGTTTTTGAGTTCTTTGCATATTCTAGAGAATAAGCCTCTGTCAGCTAGATAATCAGCAAATATTTTCTACCATTCTCTGGGTAATCTATTGGCTTTGCTTATTGTGTGCTTGTCTGTAAAGAAGCTCTTCAGCTTCATGTGATCCCAATGGTTGAGTGACTATTTAAGATTGTGAGCTACTGGGGTTTTGTTCAGGAAGACTTTTTTCATTCCTATATCATGGAAAGTTCGTCCTATATTTTCTTCCATTAGTAGTGGAGTTTCTGGTCTTATATTGAGGTCCTTGATCCTTTTGGACTTGAGTGTAGTGCATGGCGAGATGTATGGATCAAGCTTCAATTTCCTGCATATGATTATCCAGTTTGTCCAGCACCTTTGTTGAAGATGCTGTCTTTTTTTCCAGCCTATATTTTTAGGGCCTTTGTCAAATATCAAGTAGCTGTAGTTACTTGACCCAACGTCCAGGTCTTCAAGTGTATTCCATTGGTCTATACTCCTGATTTTATGCCAGTACCATGCTGTTTTGTCACTAAGGCTTTGTACTATAGCTTTAGATCAGGTATGGTGGTTGTCTGATGGAAACTCTGAGCACAATGCATTGTTTTGCAGACAAGAAGTTTATTTCAGCTAATACAACTAAGGGTCTGAATTAGGAAATTTGTTCAACTCAACTCATGTAAATTTAAATAAGCAATGGATTCCACTGCACAGTGCAAGGGGACAAAGAAATTTATCTATAAACATTTCTTGTCACTATACAAAGCACAATGTCTAACTCTAATTTCCAAGTCATAGCAATTTGCACAAGTTCCAAATTCTGTTTTTTTTTTTTAATATTATGCTGCTCTTTTAAAGATATTTTGGTCATTTGATTGAGTTATACCCATAATATTGCCATACGTTATGTTAGTTATGAGAAATATAATATACTAAAATATTTTGTCATACTTATATAAGATACATTTTATCATTGCTTTCTTTTTTATGAACTTTAGTAGAATTTTCAAACATGTCAACATGTTTGAAATTAACAAATGTCTATACTTATTTTTTTTTTTTTTGGTGGCTTTTTTGTTTTGTTTTATTTTTTCCAACCAAGTACAATCTCACTCTAGCCCAGGATGACCTGGAATTCACTATGTAGTCACTATGTAGTTGGTCTTGAACTCACACTGATCCTCCTAACTCTGCCTCCTGAGTGCTGGGATTAAAGGCGTGCCCCACCACACCTGGCTATACTTAAATTTTAAAAGCCTTTTATGTGTAATTTAAATTGTAATAATAAAAAGTCATTTATTTCTTAAAGTATATTTATAGTTTTGTGCAATATCAAATTCACATTACTATCTTATTTTATTTATTCTTACAATTCCTAAAAATAAATTTTAAAATGCATAATGATAACGTATCTTACCAGTTTAGCAGTTTGTACTGTTAAGAGTGGATTCTTTGTTGTTAATTTGATATTTGTCCTTTGGAAAATAACATAAAAATTACAGTTTATTTTAAATAATCTACTAAGTTTTATTATGATAACATTTTCACTATTTTCTTATTGCTTATGTATATATCCCTGGGTTTCCCTTTTGTAAAGCTGCTAATCACATAGTTATTATTTTAAATTGCTACTCATTCAACCTAATGTTGAATGGTGCTGTGTTTCATGTATTAAACTGGCATTTTCAATACTAATTTCTGCTTCATACCCAAGAATCAATGCCACTTTCTTTGTTAAAAAAGAAAACAGTTTCTTGCTTCCTAAAAAAAAAAAAATATTTATTTATGTTTGCTACTATTTTTTGTGTATATGTGCATATGGGTACATGGTCTGTGTGTACACACATTTGTGGGAACACATTGTAGGGGTTTTTTTTTGTTTTTTTTTTTTTTAAATTAGAATGGCTGACCAGAAAAAAGTAATGATTCTCTTTTCACTGACCCCTTTGAGACTAGGGTTACAAGCATGTATTAACAGACCCAAATTTCACATGGTGCCAGGCACTGAACTCAGATCCTCATGTTTGCTTAGCCAGAATTCTTAACTACTGAACTGTTTCCTCAGTCAAGGAGCAATCTCTTAATTGTACCTTAAAACCTTATCTCCACATTTATCATGCTGAAGAATTCTGTAAATTTTTGTGTGTGCAGAAAAATAATTAACATTTTGATTAGCTTACCTATATCTTTTCAGATGCTATTGAACAACTAAGACAGATCTATTAAGCATTTCTACTGCTGTTGCTAATACTACTAAACCTATAATTGGTTAATAAGCAATTTTTGAATCTTTAAAGTATTCACTGAGGTAGTTAATCTAGTTTTTCACAAGAATAAGAAAGTGATTCTTTCTTACAAGAAAGAATTCTTTCTTAATAATAAATTAAGTTTTGAGGAAGGGCAGAGTATTTATTTAATTAGAAATAATTTCTGAAACCTAAGAAAGTGAGACTAGTAAAATAAGGTGGGGTCTGTTCACAGAGTGCCACTATATTGAAGAGAGGCAAAGAAAATAAGCTTTCATAGTAGAGGTTTGTGTTTTCCTGTGCTTTTTGCATTGCTCTTTTGTTACCACAATTTCTTTAAATTATGACCCTCATTCATAATAAGAAGGTAAGGGAGATTTTTAATTGATTAGTAATAACCATTATTTTATTATTTTAAATTATTTTGAAAAATATTCCCAATTTCAAGAAGCCTTTACCAGAGCTGTTGGGATAGTTCAGTGGTTAAAGGTGCTTGTTTGCAATGCTGCTGGCCAAGGTTCAATTCCCCAGTACCCATGTAAAACTGGATGCACATAGTGCTACATGAATCTGAAGTTAATTTACAGAGGCAAGAGGCCCTGACACTTCATTTTCTTCCCCTTTCTCTCTCTTCATAAATAAATAAATATTTTTAAAATTAAAAATATACAGAATTGAGGCCAGCCTGGCACTATACAGTGAGTTAAACTGGAAACAAAGAGATGGAAAAAAAAATGTAGCTGGGCATGGTGGTGTACACCTTTAATCCCAGCACTCACGAGGCAGAGGTAGGAGGATCACTGTGAGTTGGAGGTCACCCTGAGACTCCATAGTGAATTCCAAGTCAGCCTGGGCTAGAGTAAGACCCTACCATGGAAAAAAAAAAAAAAAAGGAGGGCCAGGCATGGTGGCACACACCTCTAATCCTGGCACTCAGGAAGCAGAGATAGGAGGATCCCTGTGAGTTTGAGGCTATCCTGAAAATATATAGTGAATTCCAGGTCAGCCTGGGCTAGAGTGAGACTCTACCTCGGAAAAAAAAAAAAAAAAAAGAAAAGAAATGTAGGGCCAAAGAGGTTAGACATGAGTCACAGGCTACTCAGAAAAAACAAGCTCAAAATCAAAATCTATGCCCTAGGACCAGAGACTTGACCTTTTGTATTGCAAAGATGCACTTGGTGGCTAGTGTAAAAGAAGAGACCATTGCTCAACACACCACCACAAAACAGCACTAGGGACAAGTCCATTCATTTCCAAAATGGAAAATGAGGTCTTGTGGAAAGGATCAATGTCTCATAGAAAAAAAAAAAAAACCAGTATCTTGCTTCCTATATAGCACCAGGACCATCAAAGAGAACAATAGAACTATCTCTAAAACTATGTAAGAAAATAAATTCCAGGGCTGGAGAGATGGCTTAGCAGTTAAGCGCTTGCCTGTGAAGCCTAAAGACCCTGGTTTGAGGCTCAATTCCCCAGGACCCATGTTAGCCAGATTCACAAGGGGGCACATGCATCTGGAGTTTGTTTGCAGTGGCTGAAGGCCCTGGCATGCCCATTCTCTTTCTCTCTGTCTCTTTCTCTTTGTCTGTTGCTCTTAAATAAATATTTTGTTAAAAAAATAAATGCCAACCCAAGTATCAATAATTTACAAGTAGAAAAAAGGAATTTTTACACTTAAAAAAAATATACAGAATTAGTTGTTCCAATGAGTGTATATATATATATATATATATATATATATATATATATTCACTCAATTAATGGAAAGATCCTGAAAAAAAACGACAGTTTGACTGCTATTCTACACAGTAGACTGTGAGAGACCTTAGAAATGAAATTTGCAAAGTCCTGTGCTGTGTTAATAAAAAGTCTCAACTTTGGTGTACATTACTTACTGAAAACAACAATGGAATGTTAAATCTATGATTGTGTTTATAGATAAATTTTAGTAAGTACTCAAACACTCTTAGCAATAGAAAAGAAAGCAACAGTTCTTTTTAGGCTTAACTCATTCTTTTCTCTTTTATTTTCTTTCTTTTTTTTTCAAGGTAGGGTCTCACTTTAGCCCAGGCTGACCTGGAATTTGCTATGTAGTCTCAGGGTAGCCTTGAATGCATGGGAATCCTCCTACCTTTGATTCCTAAGTACTGGGATTAAAGGCGTGTGCCACCATACCCTGCAAACTCTTTTAAGTTAGTTGTAGGCTCATTTGTTTCTCATGCATGCCTTTAAAAAATGCATTCTTAAGGCCTTAATAAAATTCATAATTTAGGGAGAAAATTATAGAATGTCATCATGCAAAAGAAACTTCAAACATACCACTTGCATTGATCTCATGATATATTTTAAACATATCCTCACTAAAATCACCGCTTTTCAGTCATCAGAGCATGTAATAGTTCAATTATAAACTGTATTGATTTTTTTTCCTTTTTAGTAGAGTAAAAATTTTAATAGATCTCTGAGAATTTAAGCATATACCTCCTCATAGCTTATTAGCATTATTTAGTTTTTCAAGGCCGTACTCAGTGATAATGTTGTGGCTAACGACCTAAGAGTGAATGTTTGATATTGGCCTTTGACAGCCCTTTTTGGCTCCCATTTATTACAAAAGCATCAGTTCACAGTGATTGGAAAAGACAGCCTGCTTCTCCCACTCCTACTTTGATGTATTAATGGAAAATAAAATTGATTTAAGGGGCAAATTCTCAAATATACCTGTTATTTACACATAATATTTAATGGATTCTGAATCTGTTCAGAGGAAAATACTCAGACAGTGTGTATTTCCAAAGAGCACCTTTGTCATAAAAACGTGAGTCCTCTGTCAGCAATAACACAGACAGTCTATGGCATATTTTAAAAGAATCATGCACAAAACTGCAAATATTTTATTTTAACTTCCATCCCACCCCGTGCTGGGATGTTTTCCTTTTTCCTTATGTGCAGGTCATTCTACATATTTCCCACAGAATACCCACAGAGGGCCTTTGACAGATACACAAAGTTATAAAAACATTTAGTTGAGCCAAGCCACAAAATATGGAGAAACATTTCAGAACTTTTTACTAGTTAAATCCTATGAAAATAGTTGCAAAGGGAAAGGTGGTGACTTTAGTGAAAAGTTGCCTTTATTTAATTTTATTATTATGTATTTTTAAATGCTCTTTCTACAAACAGAAACTTCAATGAGAAACTTACATTGGAGATAACATGTTTTCTTTCTCTTCTTGGTAGCCTGAAAATGGTAACATTAGAAAGATTACTCCATTTCCCCCTGCTTGGATCATATCTGTATGGAGAAGAGCACTTTATTTCATTACAAAGTCAAGATTAATCTCCTCAGAATGTGCTCTTGGATATGTAGATTATTAACTACAGAGGTCATAGTCAGTTATTAGTTGATGTTTATTACACAGCTATTTGGCATGTAATATTGAAGCTTTTTTGTTTGTTTGTTTGTTTTGTTTTTCGAGATAGGGTTTTACTCTAGTCCAGGCTGACCTGGAATTCACTATGTAATCTCAGGGTAGCCTTAAACTCACAATGATCCTCCTAACCTCTGCCTCCTGAGTACTGGGATGAAAGGCATGTGTCATCATACCTGGCTGAAACAAATATTTTTGATAATTGAAAATATTATTTACATTGTCACAATAGGCCATTATCATAACTATAATCAATGAACATATAAGTTATGCTATTATTGGGAAGAAGAGGAAAAATTGTTTATGAAGCTCATTTCCTGGACAAAAAGTAAAATATTTTGATTGAAAATTATTCTGTTAATCTTCAATTTAATCTCTTAAAGAATGCAATATCCAGGGCTGGAGAGATGGCTTAGCGGTTAAGCGCTTGCCTGTGAAGCCTAAGGACCCTGGTTCGAGGCTCAGTTCCCCAGGTCCCACGTTAGCCAGATGCACAAGGGGGCGCACGCGTCTGGAGTTCGTTTGCAGAGGCTGGAAGCCCTGGCGTGCCCATTCTCTCTCCTTCTACCTGTCTTTCTCTCTGTGTCTGTCGCTCTCAAATAAATAAATAAATAAATAAAATTTAAAAAAAAATAGTACATAGCCCTGAAAATCAGTCAAAAACTTTCTAAGCTTAATAAATTGTCTTGGCTTTGGAAGGTGTACCAGGCATGAATTAGAATTATTAAATTATCACTGCCTATCAAAATTATTTGTCCACTTTCTAGACCTTTAACATATTTTTCTTATATATGTACATATTTTAAATATATGCAATAACATACTTTAGTCAAATAAGATTTAAGAATATTAAATATAAGAAAGAACATATATTATTAAAAATTAAAATGATTGGGCTGGAGAGATGGCTTAGCAGTTAAGCGCTTGCCTGTGAAGCCTAAGGACCCCTGTTCGAGGCTCAGTTCCCCAGGTCCCACGTTAGCCAGACGCACAAGGGGGCGCACGCATCTGGAGTTCGTTTGCAGAGGCTGGAAGCCCTGGGGCGCCCATTCTCTCTCTCTCTTTCCCTGGATCTGTCTTTCTCTCTGTGTCTGTCGCTCTCAAATAAATAAATAAATAAATAAATAAATAAATAAATAAATAATTTTTAAAAAAATTAAAATGATTGTTAAGAATCAATCATTCAATATGTAAACTATATATTGTACCAGAAAATTTTAGATAAAATTGTACCTTGTTTCATGGAGCTTATAATTTCATTACAAAAATTAAAACACAAATCATTATGAAAACCATCATATAAAATTATTGTAAATGAAGTGGAAGAAAAGCTATTAGTAACAAATTGAGAGAGCTGCCTACTGACTGAGAGACACTTGGTTTAGTGAAGGAAGTAACAACCAGCTAAATATGGAAAAATGTACAGGAAGCTCACATATGGATAGTTATGGGGGGCAAGTATTCTTCACAGAAACAAAAAGGGCAAATCCTCATTCTTCCAGTTCTGTTTTAAGTATGAGGCTTAATCACAACTACCTAAGGCCATGGGGATCATTTTACATTCAAACCACCACAGGAACAAATAAAGACATTATGAAGAGCATACCTTACGCAAATGTATGTCCTAGGTAGAGTTTTCTTTTTACTCAAGTCTTGTATTTTTAATCCACCCAGAATTCAGGCATTGTAGGATGTTTCCAGGGATTCCAGATCTAAAGTGAGTGGTACAGAAAGGACCCTTTGGCGGAGTGCCTTTCTCTTTTTAAACGTGTTTATTTACTTGAGAGAGAGGAAAAAAAGTGGGGAGTGAGAGAGAGAAAGAGAGAGAGAGAGAGAGAGAGAGAGAAAGAATGGGCATACTAGGGCTTCTAGCCAATGCAAATGAACTACAGACAATGTACCACCTTGTGCATCTGGCTTGTGTGAGTTCTGGGGAATCAGACTTGGGTTGTTAGGCTTCACAAGTAAGGATTTAACCCCTAAGCCTTCTCTCCAGCTGTAGGAGGAGTAACTTTCTATGTAACATAAGCTGGTGAATTCCAGCAAAAATGTTTATTTAGTCATCAAAGGAATTTTCAAATTCACATGTCTCTAATAGACAACAGACAAGACTTAAATACTTCTGGATTTGTACTTTTGTAAACACTACATAATGACTTGTATGCTATTTTCAAGTTAGAAATACTTGACTATATATGATGGGGTTGATAAAAGTCACTCGAATTTTATTGTTCATATTAGACAATGAACAGATATTTTTTAGCAAAAAGAAACAGAATCATATTTGAACCATTGAAGTGATTACTATAAGAATAAGTCATTTCTGGGAAACTCAGAAATAAAGCATTGGATGGTAAGGTTAAGAAAGGAAACTGTGTCATCTTGTAAATTCTTATTTATAAGACTAAGTAATGGAAAATTAGAATAAGAAGTATGCATTAACAAACTTATTTTGCTCCTTATAGATGGATTCTTTACACATAGAATTCTGCTGTCTCCAATCTCATTGTTTATGTGGTAGCTAATATCATCTAGACAATGAAAGAATAGAGGGAGTCTTAAAGGCTTTTTAGTCAAAATTTTTAGTCAAAATTTGTTACTTTAAAAATGAATCATTTCATTTTTTTTTACAAATTACTCAGTGGTGCTGCAAATTTAATGCTTATTTGCTTCTTTTTTTTATTTTTGCCTTGGAACTTGGTAGTTGGCATCAATAGCTATAATACTTGTTTTATGATAGAATAAATAAAACAGAGCAGGAAGACAAATGTGGTATTTAGAACAATTGCCATGTTGTAACCTCTACTTTAGAATCACTCTGGTCACAGGCTCATTCTTTTCCCCTGAAGGAAATATCTACAGTTCTTCAGTTTTTTACACTTGGATAGGACAAAGTCCATACTGAGGACATTAGAATATTTTTTTTTTACCATAATGGAAGAATCATAATCTACTCAGATATTCCAAAACACAATAGCATGTTTGAAAACTTTATATATAGTGGTGGTTTGAATGTATAAAATGCCCATCATAGACATGTGTATTTTAATATTCAATCCCCAGTCGGTGGTGCTATTCATAAAGGTTGTAGATGCTTTAGGAAGTTAGGTCTTGTGGAAGAAGTATGCACTGGGGGGAGTGTTCCTTGAGGTTTGTAAGCCAGCCCCACATCCTAGTCTCTCTCTTTACTGCCTTTCTGATGATTTGATGACATGACACCAATTTCCTGTTTTTTCAATGCTTTCCCCACCATGGTGGAGTCCACCCCCTGGAACCGTAAACTAAAATAAACTGGCCTTCCCTAAACTGCTACTGGTCTTGTATTTTGTCACAGAAATTAAAAAGTTGTGTGTATGTGTGAGTGTGTGTGTGTGAGAGAGACAGAGAGAGAGAGAGAGAGATATTATTGCATCTGAAATTTGACAAATAATAAAATCAAAACACAGGAAAGTAGATATTATACATAATGAATGAATGAACAAAAGTAATAGCATTTTATTGCCTAGTCAAGAAAATATTGAAAATAATTCTTAGTTTCAAGAACCATTAAATTTTTATTTAGTCTTAAATCTTTGCTAGAATTAGGATTAAGTTTTCTATAACTTTCATCATTTGAAGTACTCTCACATTTACTCCTCTTTCAACTGAAGGTTATTTATTACTTTCTGTATGATCATTAAAATGAATAAAATAGATCTTGACCTTAAGAAAAGTTCTGTGTTGGAGACAGAAATATAAATAGGCAATTAAAAACTGCTATGGACATGAAAGAAATGTGAACATTTCAGGCCCTGAAGCATAGGAAAGCCACTCAGACTTAGTGGATAAAGAATAGCTCTGTGGGCAAAAGGAAAGGAATGACTCCTTCTTAAGCAAAAAGGACAACAGAAAGCCCCATGTTGCCTATCATGTAACATAGCTAGAAGAGATTCTCCAGTTGGCTCAAGTGCCTAGAAGTTGTGCAGGAAACCCTAAAGATGTACTTTACCTGCACCATTACCTATGTTGGGATGGACTTTTAGTGATGCAACTTCCTTTGGTTTACCCCGATCTTATAAGTTACCCATCACCTATATTTCTGAATGAAAATACAGTTAATTTAGTGGCTTAATTAGCTTGACTTAGGTGGAATCATTTTTGTTTTCTCTGTCAACAGTGCCCTTTCTGGAGTGAATAAACATGTCTACTTTTCCCTCAGGAAAAAAAAAATCACAGAACATTCATTCTTTGTGCTTGAACAGTGTCTAATATCATCAAAGATGAGTTGGGAAGAGGTGGTTGCATGGTTTCTTGTGGTGGTTTGAGTGTGTGGCCCATAGGGTCAGGTGGTTTTGATTAAGACTGAGCTTACAACGTGAGTATTCAGTGGGCAGGGCCCTGCTGGGGCACAGGTATATCACTGAGGGCAAATCCTATAAGCCATCCCTATTAGGTGTGTAAAGAGCCACTTTGGAGTTCTGGCTGTTTGTGTTTGCTAGCTGTTGTTATATTTCTGCTATTTATCTATGGGAATAAGCCCACTTCTTCCATGATGGAGTTTCCCCTGGATTCTGTAGTCTTAAAATAAACCCCTTTCCTCCCATAAGCTGATACTGGTTGGTTCTTTGATCCAGTATTGAAAAATAACTGCAACAATAAAATTAACACTAAGAACTGGGGCTGTTGCTGGAATGTGCCTGACCATGGGCAGGAAAAATGTAGAAGGATTTTTGTACTTTGGATTGGAGAAGCCTTGCTGTGTTGCAAACAGAGCTTTGTGGAAAATTCTGCTGATTATTGGAAAATACCAAATTCAGAGAGAATTGTGGACTGTGAAAGCTTGGCTTATGAACTTATCAAGGGGAAGAGAGAACTTTGTTAGAACTGGGATACTGGCAAATAGGCTGGCTATGTTCTTTTGCTCATGCTCAGAGAATGTGATTGAGGTTGAATTTTAAAAAAATGGAATGCAAAAGTAAAGTTGATACTGAGAAGTGGGGCTGTTGCTCCAATGAATCTGACTATGGAGAGGAGAAATGTGGAAGGATTTGGAAGGTTTTGGTGGAATATTTAGAACTGATACATATGAAAAATGTATGGTTTATCACAGGAAAAATTCAAGTAAGTATGATGTTACTGACACAGAGAATGGTTTTAGTTTACTGAAGCTGCAATTGTTGACCATAATCATCAAGGGTGAGACATCTGCCTTGCCCTCGGGCAAAGGAAAAGATTCCTGAAGGTGAGATTCTTTTGCAAAGAGGCAGCTTGCATGAAGAATTCTAAGGAAGCTCTTCAAGGTCAAGATTTATGTGCTCCTGAATTTAGTATGCCACTTTCCTAGTAATGGTTTTGAAAGCATGAAAAGTGCAGAGAAGTAGTCATCAATGGCAACACGGGTTTGTTTTTTGGAAATGGCTCTAGACAGAGTGAAACAGGGTTGAAATCTCTGTGTGGAATTGCTGAAAAGGAACATGCAAAGCAGGGTCATTAGAATCCCAGGGTGAAGGCCCAGGGACTTCAGGACTCATGTGGGGGTTTTAGTAAGTTTTGCTGAGCATCATGGCGAGTTAGCATGATTATGATGTAGGAGAGGCTGTAAGAGATTAAAATGACATGGAAAAGTTTGTAAATTGGGTTCTTGAAGTATAAAAGCAATAAAGAAAGGGTAAAGCAGACAAAAAGATCTGTCTAGTTCACTTGAATGGAAATGAGGCAAGATTTGTATTAAGCCTAAGTAAAAAAGTTATTATGAAAAGAATGCTGTGCAAATGAACTTCTGAAAATCTGTAAAACTTGAGCAACAGTTCACAGTGTATATAAATGATAGCACAGTATAAGTGAAAAAATTAAGCTTGTCTCAGGCATAAGCAGTTATCCCTGTCAAGGGTATACCATGTGCATTTCTCCCCTTCAAAAAGGAATACTGGTGGTAGAAATTCTTCACCTGGGCTGAACCTTCACAGCAGCCAGATGTGGCTGACAGACAAGTGGAGGCCTGAAGCTTACTAGATCCATGTAATAGGGCCCAGTGGCAGGCATGACAGGTTAGAATATGGCCTGACTCTTGCTTCTTCTCCATTCAGGATATGTAGCACAAGCCAGCCCCACTGAGACAATCAAGGATGGTGAGATATGCAGAGTTCCCATGGTGGCAATGGCACACAGGTTGAGTGTATCTCATGGAGAACATCTCCAGATTATACATGCCACTATACCCAACATTGCCCTTTTGGTGATATAATTGGGAAAAGTGATAATACCATACAATGCTATACTGGAACTTGCTAAAATTTCTTTTTTAGCATCCCCTTTGCTGTCTGAGATCAACTGGCACTTTCTTGGAACAGATAGTGATGAGCCTTCAGAGATCATGTCCTTCCCTTGTAAAAAGTTTTCACTATATAGTCCAGATCCTTGCTTGTCTTTTGGATTTGGAAAGGCTTTTATAAAACTGAAAGAGGCATTTATAGAGTTTAAACAAAAGTACCATATGTGGGTGGGAAAAGGAGAAAAGACACTCATAGAAATCATAGCATTGTTGGGTAACAATGTAGTACCAGAATCAGGCAGGCTCCTTGTGGTAGTTTGAATAGATGCCCCCCAATATATTCAGTGTTTCATTAGTTTGTAGTTTGCCTCTGTAGCCACCTGGCTGGAGGCAGTGTCACTGGGCAGATCTTAAGGTGTGGGTGAGTTTGAGATTTCAATCTAAAGATATGCAAAGTGTGCCTAGCTGGAGTTCCTGAAATGTGCTGTGCTGTGTGGCTTTAGGCTTTTAGGCTTGTGCTTGTGTCTCTGAGTATGGTTCTGCGAAAGTAGGCTAGCTTCTTCTACCATTATGGAACTTCCCCTGGATCTGCAATCTTCAATAAATATCCCTTCCTCCATAACTGTGCCTGGTCTGGAAGTTCATTTCAGCAAACCTAAATCTGTCTGCTACACTCCTTATAAGTTCTTGGTCAGGTATCCCCTGAAGTCCTAGGGATCATAAAGAATATTTTCACACATGTCAGTTGTATTCCAAAACTAAATGGCAAGTCCTTTTTGATGAAGATACCACATACTTTTTCTGTAGCACATGGAACAATCAGACTTGTCCTGAATTAGAAGCTTCCTCTATGTTAACTTACTCTTGTAGTATGGAAAGTTGTTATGTAGGCTGTTGGGGGGCATTGGCACTCATAGTCTTGCTCAGTCATGGAATATAGATGCTTCACTACTGTGATGGTTAAGTTTTGTTGTCAACTTGGTCTGTTTAGTAATCCACATAAATTCTTCTTGAGCAAGTCTCTGAGGTTTCCCCCTGAAAGGATTGACTGAAGTAGGAAGTCCTTATCCCAGGGTGATCCCTTCCCCAAGAGTTGGCTGCCCCTCCTGGAGATGGGGCTTTATGTAAGGAAGCTGTAGGAGAAAAGTATCTTTTCCACCTGACTTCCAGTACTGCTTTCTGTCTTCCAGTGTAGACTGAAGACCAGTGTGGACTGAAGACCAACAGCTCTCCAAGAAGCCTGCAGGCCTTAAGTACTGGATTGGGACTGCTGAAGCATCTAGCCTCATGGACTGAAGAACTACTGGCTTCCTTGACTCTCAGGTCTGCAAACTGTTATTGTTGGACTGCTGTAAGCCAATAAATTCTCTGTTAATACAATTCATTATATTGGTCCTGTTCCTCTAGAGAACACAGACTAATATATCTGCCAACATGCCTGGCAATTTATACTTACTGGTACAATACTGGTATGACTGTTATAATTGCAAGTAACTGCTTTCTGGTTAGATTTTAGACCCATTCCACAGGAGGGAACTCATGTCTGACACTATAAACTAGGACAAATATCTAACTCTGAGGAACTCATGGGGCCCAGTAGAGAAGCTATGAGAGTCTGAGAATCACTGTAGAAAGACCCTGGACTCAAATAGTATGTAAAAGCAAAGAGCATTTATTCTGCAGAAATAGCCATCATGTAGGGGTTGACCACTCATACAAAATTGCCACCCCTAGGGGAATTTTAGGAGGATTAGGTCATTTTTTAATGTGATTGACTAAGCAAGTAGCAGTTACATTTGTAAGTCTTTGATTGACTGTGGCCCAATGTGGTGGTTTGATTCAGGTGTCTCCCATAAACTTCGGTGTTCTGAATGCTAGGTACCCAGCTGATGGATATTTGGGAATTAATGCCTCCTGGAGGGAGTGTACTATTGGGGGTGGGCTTGTGGGTGTTATAGCCAGTTTCCCCTTGCCAGTGTTTGGCATACCCTCCTGTTGCTGTGGTCGACCCTCTGCTCATGCCATCATTTTTCCCTGCCATCGTGGAGCTTCCCCTCAAGCCTATAAGTCAAAATTAATTTATTTTTCCCAGAAGCTGCTCTTGGTTGGGTGATTTCTACCAGAAATGCAAACTGGACTGCAACAGTAAAGTGGTACCAGGAGTGGGGTTGCTGCTAGACAAGTGACTGTGTGGCTTTGGCCATTTAGAGCTGATTTTCAAGAAGAATGTGGGAGGATTTGAAACCTTGGCCTAAGAGATACCTTGCAGTGCTGTAAATATAGCTTGATGGACTATTCTGGTCTGAGCTGCAAGACCTGAATGCAGTAAGAACTATGAACTGTAAGGTTTGGCTTATGAGGGTGAGAAGGAGCTTTGCTTGGATTGGGCTAGCAGTTTGTGTGAGAAGCTTGCTCTTATGCCCATGTCCTGAGAAGTTGTGCAGGGTTGCTTTGTGTGAACTAGTGTTAGCACCCGGAAAATTGAGATAACACTTACTTTTTTGATAGAGAGTTTGATAGGTGTAGGCCCTCTTGTAGCCCAAGATTGATGGTAGCTTGATATTGGAGAGTGGGCTTGTGTTTGGGTATGGTTCTGACTTGTTTCCAAGTTCCAGCTATGGGTCTAGTACCACTGAGGGGATCAGTTAGCCAAATCAAGAGCAGTTGGTTCCTCACCATGGCTATGTGCCACTATTGCTCTTGTGTGGGCAGATCCTAAGGAGAGAGCTGCCCCAACATACCTCAAAAGGGGCCCAACTGAAACTAAGGACAATTGGCGAAACAAGCAAGGGTGATGTTTTCCTGTGAACCAGAGACCAGCACAAAGGGGAAGGAGACCAACACAGAGAAAAATCAACTCCTACCAAATCAGAGAGCCAGAGCCTCAGAGGCCCCCAAACACCTCAGCAGTGAAGCAGACCAAAAATGAACCCAATATGGCTCGGAAATTTTGCAGAAGAGGGGTGGAAAGAATATCAGAGTCCCATGTTGGGTCATGATTTGCAGAGACATTTATCATACCAATAACTGTGGGCTAACTCCACAATGCATGACCCATTTACATCAACAAGGAGGGTCCAATGGGAGGGGGTAGATCATAGATGAGCCTAAACAATGGTACCAAACTGCCTGTATTTACTGAAAAGAAAACTAATAAATTAAATTAAAAAAAAAAAAAAGAAATGAACTGGTGTGAGCAGAGGGATATGGCACAGATAGAAAAATCTTTGGGTGAACTGTTGCCCATTCAGCTGCAACTGAGGGATTAAAACCTTTGAGACTGGGATAGCTGACTTGCACTGCAGCAACAGGAAAAATGTCAGTTCTTTTGAAGGGGCCTGGCTGCTCAAGGAGTGTCCTGTTCTTCAAAGTCTGCTTTATTCCCTCCTGGATTAACAAATTGGCACCCTAACTGGTATTGTGGAGTATAAGAAATGCTGAAAAGAGGGTCATTGAATTTGCAACACAGTCTTGTGTTTTGAAAATGGCCATGGACAATGTGAAGCAGGTTTGCTGGTTGCCTGGATAGAGACCCCTTGGGGCCATGAGGATGAACTGTGGATTGCAGTGGAGACCCAGTGGAGATGCTGGACCATGAGATGGCTGCTGAGGAAAGCTGCCGGCCCTTGTGAAGTTTTTCAGGACTGTGAGTAGCCTAGCTGGAGAGGCAGAATTGGAATGCCAGAGACTTGTAGCTGGTTAGAATTATCGGACTTGCAGAGTTTTCACTGGCTAAAGTTGTTGGACTTGAAGCTACAGAGTTTGATGTTTGCCCTGGTTGTTTAAATCTTGTATTGGTTGAATGTTTCTTTGCTATGCCCAGTGCCATCTTTTGCATTTTGAATATTTATTCTGTGCCATTAAGGGCTTTGGGGGGTATTTTTTAGTATTAGGGCTCAGTTAAAAGATCTTGGACTGGGCTGGAGAGATGGCTTAGTGGTTGAGAGCTTGCCTGTGAAGCCTAAGGACCCCGGTTCCAGGCTCGGTTCCCCAGGTCCCATGTTAGCCAGATACACAAGGGGGCGCACGCATCTGGAGTTCGTTTGCAGAGGCTGGAAGCCCTGGCACGCCCATTCTCTCTCTTTCCCTCTATCTGTCTTTCTCTCTGTGTCTATCGCTCTCAAATAAATAAATAAAAAATTTAAAAATAAAAAAAAATAAAAATAATTAAAAAAAAAGATCTTGGACTAGCCAGGTGTGGTGGCACATGCCTTTAATCCCAGCACTCAGAAAGCAGAGGTAGGAGGATTGCCATGAGTTCAAGGCCACCCTGAGATGATAGAGTTAATTCCAGGTCAGCCTGGACCCTACCTCGAAAAACCAAAAAAAAAAAAAAAAGATCTTGGACTATGGAGATGTTTGAACATCATGAGATTGATAAAAACTATCGGGATTTTTTAAAGTCAGACTTAATACAGTGTATTTTACATCATGTATCGATATCAGTTTATGGGGGCCAGGAGCGGAATGTGGTGGTTTGATTCAGGTGTCCCCCATAAACTTAGGTGTTCTGAATGCTAGGTTTCCAGCGGATGGATATTTGGAAATTAAGCCTCCTGGAGGGAGTTTATTGTTGGGCTTATGTGTGTTATAGCCAGCTTACCCTTGCCAGTGTTTGGCACACACTCCTGTTGCTGTGGTCCACCTTATGTTGGCCAGGGGGTAATGTCCACCCTCTTCTCATGCCATTGCTTTCCCCTGCCATTGTGGAGCTTCCCCTCAAGCCGGTAAGCCAAAATAAATCTCTTTTCCCCAGAAGCTACTCTTGGTTGGGTGATTTCTACCAGCAATGCGAACCGGACTTAAACAACCAGATTTTACCATCCTTGGACATGTTTAGATATGTTTTAGAGTCTTCGCAGGAACTGACTTAGGCCTTGCACCCACTATCTGGGGCAAGTCCTTTTTTTGGTCATAGTCCAGAGGTATTGCAGGAACTGATTCAGACCCCTGGGCAACTATCTTCCCCAGCCACATGTCAGGGTTGCTGTTGATTATCAGCCCTTTGTTCATGGTTTTTCCCAGAAATCTTGCCTGTCTCTCCAGGAAACTGAAACTTAGGCCTAGCTGTAAACTGGAGCAAATTTGGTCCACCACCACCTGGTTTGCTGCCGTGATCTTGCAATAAGCTAAGCTCAGACAATGTAATTTTGTATAATTTAGTAGTATGTACTTGCATTGTTCCTTTTTTAAAGTGTGGATCTGTATTTTCTCATCTATTCTTTCTAGTTAGAACTAGCCGGAGGATTAAGAAAAAAAAAAAAAAAAAAAAAACACTATCAAAAATGTCTATTGTATGGTTTGCCTAGAAGGAGATGTTGAGGATGTTTCCAGGATACTGACGTGTGTGAGGCAGAGCACCTTCCCAGAGGAGCTAACAGAACTTTCCACTTTACCAGGAGCCTTGAGATGTTGTTAACCTCACAAAATGTGCACATCACCTCCTGCCCCCTTTTGCAAAATAAACTTTACTGTAGAAAATGCACATAGGAAAAAAGGGAAAGATGAGGTGGTTAAGCAGAATTAACAATCATTCTACTATGTTGAAATAACTGTTAATATTTTTTTTTAAAGAAATCCATCTTTTTTTTAAATTTTTTATTTATTTATTTGAGAGCGATAGACACAGAGAGAAAGACAGATAGAGGGAGAGAGAGAGAATGGGCACGCCAGGGCTTCCAGCCTCTGCAAACGAACTCCAGACGCGTGCGCCCCCTTGTGCATCTGGCTAACGTGGGACCTGGGGAACCGAGCCTCGAACCGGGGTCCTTAGGCTTCACAGGCAAGCGCTTAACGGCTAAGCCATCTCTCCAGCCCAACTGTTAATATTTTGATAACTATAATTTGTATTTTTACTTTGCTAAATATGTATATTTTTATAAAAAAATGGGCTTATACTGCGCATACTGTTTTGTAAGCTGCCTTTCACCTAACAATACATTGTGAACACCTTTCCAGGTCCAAAAGAAAAAAATGAAGATATAAAATTTCAGCAGGGATAGAATGATATTAGTCAACTTAATAGGTAGTTCTGGTGGTTTGAATGTAAAGTATAAACTCATGTGATTTGATTAAGCCTCATCGTATTTAATTTTTAGCTTGTGGAGCCTTTGAGAGTTGCAGCCTTGCTGAAGGAGGTGTGTCACTGGTGATGGGCCTTGGGATGATTTAGTTCAGCCTTGCTTGCCAGTATCAGTGCATTGTCACTACTTCATTCTTGTCTTCTGCGGTGATATGAAGTTCGCTGGTAGTCTGCTGATAAGAAGATGTGATGCCCTGAAGTATTTCCTTTCCTACATTCCCTGCCATGATGAAACTCCTCCCTGAAACTATAAACCTAAAATAAGTCCTTTTTGCTTCTGGTCAAGAGTTTTGAACCAGTAAGTAACTAGCACAATAGCTAAATACATTACACTTTTTGAATAACTCCATTCCGTGACTCACTAAAAGAACAGAATCTTCTCAGTAAGTAATTGAAGATATGTATTGTTTAAGTGGTGAGGAGTTAAAACACAAGGACAAATTAGCAGAATAATAGAACATATTTTTTTCTAATTTTCAACTCTATTGATTTTTTTTATTAAAAATGTTGCACAAATAGACCCACTCTCTCCTGCCCCAATTTTGCAGAGGGTCTTCAGTGGGCTTATTAGTACTTGTTGTGGGAACCCAGAGAACTCCATCAGTCTCTGCAAGGATGGGGGAAATATCGTGTCTCAGGCTATGAGATACATTTTTATGTTATTTAGATATATTTTATTTCAAAGGAAATTCAGGCCTTTACATGAAGTCAAATCTCGGTATAGGAATAATTATGAAAAGTATTATCAAAGTAAGACTGAAATACTTATCAAATAAAGGTGGTTACTTGCAAAGCCTGCAAGTTCAATCCTCCCTAGTATGGACTTAAATCCAGACACAAAGTGGTGCACATGTGTGTTAACCCAATACACCTATGAAAATAGGAGGCAGAGCCAGACAGCAGCCAGCTAGACTGGCATTGGTTTGCAGTGGCAAGTGGCCCTGCTTCAAAGAAGGTGGAAAAAGAGCACAGGCATTTCAAGGTTGTACTGCGACCTCGATGAGCCATGTGTACCATGTTACAGGCACACCCACACCCACACATTCACGTAAATGCATGTGCACACAAGTACATTAAAAATTAAATTGGAATATGAATTTAAACTTATCTTATATATTTTTATGAGTCCATGTTAATTTTCTAAATATACCATTTACTCAAATAAGCTACTGTGAACAATTACAATGACTTGATATCAGCAGAAAAGAAAATGGGCTTGGTAGTATTTGCTGCTCACATCTAATTTTCTATATGCCTGAGTCTACCCTTTGGCTCTCAGAAAGCAAGATGGTTAAAAAAATCATGACTATGTCATGCAGCATTTTTCCTTTTTCTGTGATTCTTTTCACTGTCACTTTATAACATTCTTGTAGAAATTCTAAGAATCCTGAGCACAATGACAGTTGGAAGCTGCTGGTTCACAGCTCATAGAATTACCTTTGTATACTTAAAAGGGGTTATTAAATCATTCTTCACAGTCTTTCTTTTAAATAAAATAATTGAAATAATTTCATTACTTTTTTGAACTTACTTAGAACTGATCATTTAATGTTCCTTCCATCTCTTGACCTTTCTGTAAATTATGTTGATTCAAGTTGTCCGAATTTTAACACACTGGTTTGGCATTAAAATGGTAAACGTGAAATGCAGTTAAGTATTCTGATATTTTAAATGAACATAACACTGAATCTTGGCTTTATTTCTGTATTATTTGTTGAAACTCTAAAATAATGCTACCCAGCAGAATTACAGTCAGTTCCCGTCCCCTGTGACCTCAGTGCCCCTTTTGCAGGAACCACACCCCAGTAGTCACCCTGTACCTTGTACATGTCATGTTCTTCCCTTGCAGTAGTTGGTGCTTTTTGCTTGGCCCCTGGATTTTTATTTTTTCTGGCAACTATTGCAACTTGTCAAGGTCAATCTAAATTATAATCTCCAGATATAAAGGGCCAACCAACCCACACATTTATTCTTCCTGGTCACTGATAAAATATGCTCAATCTAGAACCTCTGAAATTATGTTTAGTATCTCTGTACAGTAGTCATTAGCAGCACAGTGTTAGTTTGAAACATTGCTATGCGAGTAGGCAACAGATGAAGAATGCCAAGATCATAACTCTAGTCTTACATCAACCTACTGGATTTCTTACACTCCATATTCATAGGCCATACATCCAATCTTTGCTCACAAGTTCAACATTTGAAAAATATCTTGAATGTCAAGGAAAATTAGTCATCATCAAGTAGATAGTTTATTATAGGAAGTTGATACAGCCACCACTTTCATGTTACTTATGGAATATGAAGGTAAAATGACACAACTAAGGATGGTAGATCATGATGCTTATAATAACCCCAATTCAGTAAGGGAACTTAAATATAAACCCTGGGGTGAGTAGTTAAGGCAGAGGTGATGGAATAATTCTTTCATGCCTGTAAGCTTGTGAGTCTCATTATGCATAGTAACTAATCTTTAGAAATCTTCACTTTTTGTTTTGTCTTTACTTCATTAGGAAGATGGAAGAATCATCTGTTTAAGGTCATAATAATACAAAAAATACTGAAAACATTTTTAAACAGTTTATTGGTTAGTACATTCCCTGCACTATGGACAATCCTGTGATTTATGAGAGCTAAGTCTTTTGAACCTCACAAAACCTAACTAGTTTTTAATTTCTCTTGATTAGTTAGAAAAAATTGAGATACAGAGGAGTGGATAGTTAAGCAGTTATGTTAACAGTTAGGTTGAGCAAGGAGTAGAACCCAAAAGGCTGTAGCAGAGTACCATTTTTTCTTTAACATGCTACTTTACCTCTTGCTAATAGTATGCCCTTAAATTTTCTAAGTATTCCTCTGAAGACCATAGCACCTAGGTATCTTTCTCTTGTCCCCTCATTGAGCACTGGAATTCTAGCATCCTCCCGGCATGAATCAGGTATTTAAATTGTATTAGCAATTACTGGCTGTACTGTGAAGAGATGAACTTCATATTCTCCATATTTATGAATGAATACTGAATAGAAACTTGGATGCAAAAATCTCTAAATTATAATAGCTCAGATATTAAGGCAGTGCTGCATGTCTGATTATGATGTGTATATTTTACCAAATGATAAATGCTGAGAACCATTTAAAGCATGTTATAATCAATAATCCATTCCATAGCTGGAGAGAAAATATTTCTCAAATATTGATTATAAAAGATTACCATCACAAATGCAGGATTCTCATTTGGTCATATCTCTCTCCAAAAGTGCTTCATATTCCTTCAGTTTAGCATTCTTTTCCAGTAAGAGTAATTATGTCTCTAATCATGGTATTATTGCACATTTAAATTGCTCCAATATTTTTAGGTGACTTTCAAATAGAAAACTTTAGAATATGCCCTTTCTATGTCCTGTGAGCAAGAGTATTGTTCATTATACCATGCTGTACTTTCTCATGTTGTACATCTAAAAAATCAATGTATGCAAAATACTAAGATTTAAGGATGCTGCACATTCATTGAAACATTAAACTGGATACAAAGTAGAACACTGAGCCTTAAACAGTAGTTTGATTACTGACAGAAACTGTATTACAAATGATAAATATCATGTGTGTATGTATATTTAATTGAATAATATATGTTCTACATTGATATATAAACAGTCAGGAGCTGGAGATATAACTCAGCTGCATAAATGTAAGAATCTGAATTCAGTCTTCAGCATCCATGCAACAAAGTTGGACATGACCCCACATGCCTGTAACCCCACAGCAGACCCAGACCTCTGGCGTCTCCACACGTGCACATGTATCATGCACATATACACACACATGTGCATACACAATGTGAACATACACATATTACATAATTTTTTACAAACACATACCAATAATAATAAAATTTTTAAATGAGATGATTAAGCCTCATCGTATTTAATTTTTAGCTTGTGGAGCCTTTGAGAGTTGCAACCTTGCTAAAGGAGGTGCGTCACTGGGGATGGGCCTTGGGATGATTTAGTTCAGCCTTGCTTGCCAGTATCAGTGCATTGTCACTACTTCCTTCTTGTCTTCTGCAGTGATATGAAGTTCTCTGGTAGTCTGCTGATAAGAAGATGTGATGCCCTGAAGTATTTCCTTTCCTACATTCCCTGCCATGATGAAACTCCTCCCTGAAACTATAAACCTAAAATAAATCCTTTTTGCTTCTGGTCAAGAGTTTTGAACCAGTAAGTAACTTGCACAATAGCTAAATACATTATACTTTTTGAATAACTCCATTCCATGACTCACAAAAAGAACAGAGTCTTCTCAGTAAGTAATTGAAGATATGTATTGTTTAAGTGGTGAGGAGTTAAAACACAAGGACAAGTTAGCAGAATAATAGAACATGTTTTTTTTTCTATTTTTTTTAACTCTATTGATTTTTTTTTTATTAAAAATGTTGCACAATAAACCCACTCTCTCCTGCCCCAATTTTGCTGAGGGTCTTCAGTGGGTTTATTAGTACTTATTGTGGGGACCAAGAGAACTCCATCAGTCTCTGCAAGGATGGGGGAAACATGGTATCTCAGACTATGAAAAATAAACATGGTGTCTCAGGCTATGTGAAAAGTAAATTTGTCATGTTTTGGTAGGTACATGATCTAAAAGTACAGCAGACCAACTGGACAAATGAAGACCTAAATATAAATCCCTCACATATGGAACTCATGTAAGACTGTGGTGCTGAAAACAAGTGGGAAAAGGATAGAGACTTAGCTCTGCCTGTTCACTGGTATGCTCCTGTCTTAAACAAATCTCTCCAGGCTGTAGATTTTCTGTCTCTTCTGAGTTTGCTTTTCTTCCTCTGAAGTCTCACTGGAAGCTGGAAGTTGTTTGGCTATTCACAGAATCTTAGCATGTGAGCACACTATGGCTAAGTGTTTTGCTTTGATGTAGCAAGAATGGCCTTTTGTCCGTTTCCCCAGATTTTCATTTCAAGCCAAGTCATTGTAGCATGAGCCACTTTCCTATCAGTACTCTGTCTCTAGGCTATCTTCTGAGCTCTCACAGGATGGTTCATCATGCTTTTCTTCGTTTTTCTGTTTTTAGTTTCCAATTTTTATTATTGAAATAATACTAGGATATGTAGCATTATTCATATATATTTTCCCTAACCCTGGATTATGTCCCATGGCTGAATTCTCAGAATATACTATATTCATCAGATTTAGCTTTTCACAACTATTATCCAAATCAAAACAACAATTACCATGAAGGGAAGTGGTAATATTTAAAATAACATGCTACATATTCTCAAACATTCTCCAAAAGAGAAATTCAAACATGATAAAGGAAAACTATATACACCACCAATGTGATTTTTTTTTTTTTTTTTTTTTTTTTTTTTTTTTTTTTTGCAGTAGTGGGGACCAAACCCAGGGCTTTTTGCACATTGTGGGTAAGTGCTCTTCCACTAAGCCATGTCTTCAGAACACAATGAGTTTTGTTAGTGGATATAACACACTTTTGTTGTTTAAACTTTGATACATATATTGAAGACAACCTCTTGTGTGATTTTTCGCTCCCTATTTTTGTGATGTCTTCTAATATTTCTACACACAAATCAATAATTCCTACTGTATGAATCCATGCATTTTAATATGCTCCTAAAGAAGTAAGTAAAAGCTGATGTACTTGGGGCTGGAGAGATGGCTTAGCGGTTAAGCGCTTGCCTGTGAAGCCTAAGGACTCCAGTTCAAGGCTCGGTTCCCCAGGTCCCACGTTAGCCAGATGCACAAGGGGGCCCACGCATCTGGAGTTTGTTTGCAGAGGCTGGAAGCCCTGGCACGCCCATTCCTTCTCTCTCCCTCTACCTGTCTTTCTCTGTCTGTTGCTCTCAAATAAATAAAAAAATTTTTAAAAAAAGCTGATGTACAACAGGCTATTATTATCAAGTAAAGAATTACATTTTATTGTACCTCAGATATTTCTTATAGTGTTTCCAGGATGTTGATGTTTCTTTATTTTATTTTTTGATCATTTTAAACATTACTATTTCTTTCAATACAGTTGTATTATATTACACTCAGGTTATTCAATAATGTAATCATAAAATTGAAAAAAAATCAAGGGGCTGGTGAGATGGCTCGGCTATCAAGATGCTTGTCTACAAAGCCTAAGGACATAGGTTTGACTCACTGGGGCCCATGTAAAGCCAGATGCAAAAGGTGCCACATGCATCTGGAGTTCATTTGCAGTGGGCTAGAGACCCTGGTGTGCCTCTTTGCCTCTTTCTCTCAAATCAATAAGTAAAATATTTATAAAAAATAAAATGATATTCAAACAGCATTAAAAACCTACAATAAATCTAAAAATTAAAAAAATAATCTTCATCAAAAATAAACCACTATATATATTTCAAAACAAAGTTCAAGTTCATTTATTTCTAATTTTTTGTAAATTTTTGATAAATGAATTTGCTATATCAATATAATACATATTGGTCACATACCCATTAGGTTTTACTCTTTTAATTTAAATTTACTCTTATATTTTCTCTTCCCTGGCCCCATTCCACTGAAGACCCTCCTCAGTGGAGTCAATGGTATTCACTATGGGGTCCTGAAGGCCTTTATCTCTGGATAGGGCCAAGGGGATTGTGTCTGAGGCTATTTCTACCCACCCTGAAGTTCTTATAATCATTCCACTCTATTTTTTTAAATTTTATTTATTTATTTATTTAAGAAAGGAGAGAGAGAATAGTTGCACTAGGACCTCCAGCCACTAAAAACAAGCTCCAGACACATGCTCCACCTTGTGCATCTTGCTTATGTGGGTCCTAGGGAATTGAACCTCGGTCCTTTGGCTTTGCAGGCAAGTGCCTTAACTGCTAAGCCATCCCTACAGCACTTTCCACTCCTTCTGCAATGTTCCTTGGCAGGCATGTTAGAAATCTAAACAAACAGAGAGATAAAGAGAGATAGAGACACACACACAGAGATTGGGCACACCAGAGCCTCTGGTCTCTGGCCTCTGCAAAAGAACTGCAAATACATTGTCGCCTTCTGCATCTTGCTTACATGGGTTCTGGGATATCAAACATGGGTTGTTTGGTTTTGTAGGCAAGCATCTTAACTACTAAGCAATCTCTCCATCCCCATTCATGGCATTTTTATGTTTACTAAATATGCTTTCATAATTATATTTTGAATTCTTTGTCTGGAATTTCATCTAAGTAATTATCATTGGAGGCATTCACCATGGCACTAGACATACTTGATTGGGATATCTCGCTTTCATTTCTTAGGTTATTTGTTTTATCCTGGAGTCTGTCCGTCTTGTGATAAGCCCTTTGTCTTGCCAAGAATGCAGTAATATAGTTCCAATGGAGCTGGTTTTATGTGCCCTGGACTATCTTGCTCTGACTGGGGCATGGGTTGGTGGTCACTTCACTAGCTTGAGCAAGGCATAGGTGTGAGCTCATTACACACTGTTCCCAGGGGATGTGAAAGGATTGCTCAGGTCCAGAATGGCCACGAGGTGCTGGTTACAGAAGGTTGGGACTGTTCTAGTGCAGGTGAAGTACTTATTTGGATCCTGAATGACCTATTCTTCAATGCTTAGAAACAATGCATAAGGGTTATCTGCGTGAGCCTATGGTGGATTCCTCACAGGGGACCTGAGGGGTAATTTTCCTTGCTCAGTGCTTGAAGGGGCAGGCTTGTAAGTCATTTCTTATTTTGTCAAGATTACTTCCCATTTTTAAAACATTACCTAAAAACTGATTTTACCTTAAATGTTTTGATCAGATTTTGATACTACTACATTTTATTTAAATTTATTTAATCATTTCATGGTTAATAATTTTCAGACATTTCATTTTGCATTCAAGTATTTTTCCTTTAATAGTATGAACTGAGATTTTTTTAAACAGATCTATTAACATTTAAATTATCATTTTCTTTTTATTATGGTAGGTAGATTTTTCAAATGTTATTTTATCTATAAAGTACAGTGAGATATTGTAAAGAAAACAAAATGTTATATTTTTCTACATTTCTTTATACCTAACCTAGAGAAATATAGAAGCCAGGAGGCTCTGTTGATGGCAAACAAACAGGAGGCTCTGCTAATAGCAGATAAATAAGAGGCTTTGCTGGGATGAATAGCATTTCCTGGGGCCTGAATTGTTGAGCAAACCCTTTAAGATAAGTGGGATTCCCAGTCACAGGCCTACCTCACACCCCCCAGGTAGCACTTCCTGTAACTGACCAGCAGAACAGATCTGTTTGCTAGTTCCTTTTTTCTTTTTTTCCTAACATGATGTGATTATTTCTAATAAAAGCTGACACTCTGACCAGCTCAAGGATTCACTCAATATATGGAGTGAAGAACTTGTATACCACACTTTTCCTTTTCCTCTTCTTTTTTACCCAATAAAACTTTGCCTCACATTCCATGAGTCTATGGTCTTATTTGTGACACACCGGGCCCCATAAAAATATTTACTATTACTAAGCCCATTATTGTAGACCATTATAATATTTCAATTACCTTTTCACTCTTATTTTGTTAATGAAGATTTTAAATTAAATTGTAGACTATTAAGATTTCCTTGTAGATTTTCAATTATAAGAATGAATAGCTATTATGAACAATATCCAATGTCATCTATAAGCTATGGAATTATATGTTTTACATTAAATTTTTCACCCACAATATTTTATACTATGTTTCCCTATATAGAAGTGTAATTTCTTTTAAATTTTCATTCAGTTTGAATGTTTCTTTTGGTAAAACAAAAACAAAAGGGTAGATGAACTCTAAAGCACTCAGTATATAGCACTACACAAAAGCTAAACAGTATTTATGTGACCCCCAAAATAACTTTTTTTAGCTCTGTATTTCAGTTTCATATTCTGTAAAATGAAGTATTTAAGTTAAAGAACACTTCTAAATTATTCCATACATAAGTTGGCAAAATTACCAAGAAGCAATTTATGGTTAATATTTTACTTTATTTATTTTTATTTATTTGAGAGCTCCAGAGAGAGAGAGAAAGAGGCAGAGCTAGAGAGAGAATGGGCACGCCAGGGCTTCCAGCCACTGCAAACGAACTCCAGGCACGTGCTTCTCTTTGTGCATCTGGCTAATGTGGGTCCTGGGGAATCAAGCTTTGAACTGGGGTCCTTAGGCTTTACAGGCAAGCACTTACCCGCTAAGCCATATCTCCAGCCCATGATTAATAGCTTAAAATATTCTAGAAGCTTATGTCCACATTTGATCTCTTATCAAGAAAGTCAGATGCCATTTACTCTGGTTTCAGGGACCGTTTTTGACCCTGAAATTTCAAATGTTGAAGCATTAACCATCAATTAGGTAATTTTGAAAATGAGAAGTAATTAGAGTTAGAAGAGGTAATGAAGGCGAGGCTCCATCCTGACAGAATTAAAATATTTATAGGAAGAGACACTGGTGATTTGGTTCAGGTATCCTCCATAAACGTTTAAGTATTCAAAATGCAAGGTCCTCACCTTGACCTACATGGATCAAGGGTAGCAGAAGTCAGATACCCTCTCCCAGAAATTACAGGGAGTTCAACATCCCCAATTAGCACAAGATTCTCTGGTTGACAAGTCTGTCACATTCTTCCAGCCCACAAAATCTCTGCCTGGTTAGCGGCAATTCTTTCCCCTGAGGGTCCCCATTTGCATTGAGCCTAGAAGTCCAGAGAAATGACAAAAACTTCAGTACAGGAAACTCTCACCTGAACCACTCATTCACAGGCTTAATCTGGCAGAGCTATGGGATTACAAACTGTAATCTGTGAGTAGGAGGAAAGAACATTTGTCTATATATATGATCAGTGCCTCACATATGTCACATATGTAATCCATGCCTCACACATATCACTGGTTTTGATTGGTTGTTTCTTTTGTTATAATTGTTGATATACTTATTTATTCTTCCTTTTTTTTTCCTTTTTCTTCATTCTTCCTACTTTCTCGTTTCTTTTTAGGTTTTTGCTCTCGTAGTGCCTTTGTTCTTTTTCACTATGGATGATGTTTATGTTTATAGATATCTGTCACTGCTCCAGCAGTTTAGCCACTGTGATTGCCTATCTGTGTCAATACTTAACAGAATATACATTAATTGTAATCTATTGTATCTAAAACCTTTATCCCACCAAGCCAATCTTTTAAAGCTGAAAAATATGCTCTCCCAAATGCACTATACACAACAAAGAAACACAAGCAGTAGAGGACAACAGTCTACAACACATTTCCAACTCCCTACCAGGGTAGCAAAAAACAAAAACCCTGACATATCAGGGAAAGAACTTAGAGCTCTACTTCTAACAACAACCAATGACCATACAGGCATCTCAGATAGTCAGATGAGTAAGCTAATTACACACACACACACACACACATTTTTCAAGATCTTGACAAGATCATCTCCAAAGTAATGAAACATAATGAAAATTCAAGGGAAAAATCATAAGTAAGAAGGAAAAATTTAGCAAGGATATTGAAATGCTGAAAAAGAACCAAATAGAAATTATGGAAATGAAAGCAATAATCAATCAAATAAAAACCATGTCAGAATATAATGCTAACAGACATGGTCATGCAGAAGGATGAATTTCAAAGGCAAAGGACAAAGTCCAGACAATATTATGCATGAATTCATATAAAGTAAAAAGTTAAACAACATGGTCAATACTCCAGTCCTCTGTCACAAATTCAAGAGACCAAACCTCAGAATACAAGCACCAGAAGAAAGAACTGACATAAATTCAAAAGGGATTGACTGTTTAAAATTATAAGATACAATTTTGCAAATCTATATGGAGAAGTTAACATGCAAACAAAAGAGGCATATAGATCTTCAAGTAGACTTGAGAGAAGGTTTTCTGCACAACATATCAGAGTAACAATGCCAAATTTCACAGTAAAGAAACAATACTTTAAAAATGAAGGTAATAATGTAAACTTACATACAAAGGCAAGAAAATCAAAATAACCTCAGAACTTTAACCATCAATCCAACAAGTCAGAAAAGATTGGAATGACGTATTCCAAGGTCTGAAAATAAACAGTCATCAAACTTAAATGCTATATTCAGCAAACTTATGTCTTTAAATCAACAGAGAAATAGCAATATCTCAAGGTAAATACAAACTAAAGCAGTTTATGTCAATCAAACCTGATTTACAAAAAGTTCTAAAGTAAGTGCTTTAGAGAGACAACAAGAGAGTCAGTCTCATCTGTGGGGTAGCAAGAAAGGATAAACTCCATGAAAGAAATATATAAACAAATAAAAAATGCAACAAATCATCCATGCCTAACATAATGAATGAGCATGTTCCCAGTAGAAAAGGATATATCAACAATCCAGTTAATCAGAATATTACCCAACAAACATGCCTCTAACTATAATAACACAAATGTTAAATGGCCTTAACTCACCAATGAAAATATGCAGTTTAAATGACTGGATAAAAAAGAGAAAATAATAATCAACTATATCTTGCCTCCAAGAAACTTGTGCAGCCAACAATGATGTTCACAAACTGCATAAAAAATGAAAAACAAACTACCAAGCAAATGAAAGTCACAAACAAGCAAGGGTAGCTGACCTCATGTCAAAGTAAACCTCAAACCAAAACTAATTAAAAAGACAAAATAGGGCTGCAGAGATGGCTTAGCAGTTAAGCACTTGCCTATGAAGCCTAAGGACCTCGGTTCGAGGCTCAGTTCCCCAGGACCCATGCTAGCCAGATGCACAAGGGGGCACATGCATCTGGAGTTCCTTTGCAGTGCCTGGAGGCCCAGGAGTGCCCAATTACTTTCTCTTTCTCTCTCTCTCTCTCTCTCTCTCTCCTTCTCTACTGTCACTCTCAAATAAATAAATTTATAAAAAAGAAAGACAAAATAAAGATCATGATTCATCAAAGAGATATTAATTACAGTTATAAACAATTATACACCAAATATTGGGGCTCCTAACTTTATAAAACAAACACCAAAGGACATACAAGGACACAAAGATCCAGGCACAATAATAGTTGAGACTTATTACTCTACTCTCACACTTAGATATGTCAGCTAGACTAACACAAACTTTGACTGGACCTAGCAGACATGTTCAGATTATTCGCCCCCAAAATAAGAAATACAACTTCTTTTCAGCATCTTATGTCACCAGTCTCTAAACCTGATCATATAATAGGCCACAAAATAAACCTCAAGAATTAAAGAAAGAAGTGAGGTAATATATATCCTAGTAGATGCCAATGAAATAAAAGCAGAAATCAACAAAAAGAGAGCAAAAAGAAACTACAAATTCTTTGAGGCTGAATAATTCACTTTTGAAAAATGAATAAGAAATCAAGGAAGAAATTAAATATATATACATATATATATATATATATAATTAAATATATGTATTTATTTAATTAAATATATATATATATATATAAATCTATCATCTATCTATCTATCTATCTATCTATCTATCTATCTCTCTCTCTCTATATATATATATAAACCTACTAAGCTCTCTGGGATTCATCCAAGAAAACACTAATAGGAAAGTTTAGAACTATAAACACACATAAGAGGAAGCTGGAGCTGGGTGTGGTGGCACACACCTTTAATCGGCCACCCCGAGACTACACAGTGAATTCCAGGTCAGCCTGGGCTAGAGTGAGTGAGACCCTACCTCAAAAAGAAAAGAAGAAGGAGGAGAAGGAGGAGGAAGGGAAAGAGGAGGGGGAGGAGAAGAGGAAGAAGAACAGGAAGAAGAAGAGGAAGAAAAGGGAGAACTTTCAAATAAACAAGCTAATATCTAACTGAAGGCTCTAGATAAACAGCAGAGACCCAATTTCCAAACCTAGTAGATTGAAGGAAATAATAAAAACTGTGTCATTACTTAATGAAACACACTAACAAAACAATAGAATCAACTACAGAATTGGTTTTATGTAAAAAATGAATAAGATTGAGCCAGGCGTGGTGGCACACACCTTTAATCCCAGCACTCGGGAGGCAGAGGTAGGAGGATTGCCATGAGTTCAAGGTCACCCTGAGATGACAGAGTTAATTCCAGATCAGCCTGAACCACAGTGAGACCCTACCTCAAAAAAAAAAAAAAAAAAAAAAAAAAAAATAAGATTGACCAACACTTAGCCAAACTAACAAAAAGGAGGGAGGAGACCCAAATTCACAAAATTAGAGACAAAAACTTTTACAAAAGACCACAATGAAATCTAAAACATCATTAAAGAATAATTCAAAAACATAGAATCCAAAAAACCAGAAAATATAGAAAAAAATGGACAAATTTCAAAACACAAATAATCCCCAAAGTTAAAAGCAGATGACACCAAGAACATAAACAGGTCCATTTCAGGCACTAAAATTGAAACTAAAATTGAAAGTCTTCACAAAATGAAAATGTATTTTGATCTGCTTCAGTGATGAGGTGTTGGGGGCCTCTGGATATCTGATTTGGTAGGAGTTGATTGTCATCTGTGTTGATCTCCTTCATCCTTGTGCTGGTACCCGGTTCACCAAGAAAACAGCACCCTTGCTTGTTTTGCCAATTGTTCTTAGTTTCAGCTGGGGCCCTTTTGAGGTATGATGGGGTGGTTGTCTCCTTAGGATCTGCATCTATCTGAAAAAGAGAAGCAGATTTTCCAATGGAGAGTAAAGTTAACACCAGACAAATGGGATAACCCTTATTTTTTTATAGAGAATTTAATAGGTGTAGACCCTCTTGTAGCCCACCATTGTTGGTAGCTTGATAATGGAGAGGGACTCATGTTTGGATATGGTTCTGACTTGTTTCCCAGCATCAGCTATGGGTCCTGTTACACTGAGGGGATCAGTTAACCAAATCAAGAGCAGTTGGTTTCCCACCATTGCTGTGTGCCTCTATTGCCCTTATGTGAGCATCACAACAGGTTCTTTGCTGCTAAGTAGGTTACACCATGAGTTGCTTGGACAGATATTGGTCATTTTCCACCAGTTTACCATGTAGCAACTTCTGTCACTAGACACACTGACTGTCTGAGGACTGGCTCTCTTCCAGCTTCCAACCATGCCATTCTATTTTACATGTCAACCACAGAAGGTATCTTCAGCAGTAGGGTCTTACCAGTAACCTTTGTTGGGTCATCAAGTACTCTGACAGAAATTTGTCTTTCTTTTAGGAAACCTGTAGGTCTCTCTGCTCAGGGAAATTTGGTGGAACAGGGGGTGGAAAAAGTGTTGGTTGGATCACAATATGCAGAGACATTTCTCCTACCCATAACTGTGGGCTAACTCCACAATGCATGACCCATATACCTCAACAAGGAGGGAACAGGGGGAGGGGGTAGGACATGGATGAGCCTAACAATGACACCAATTTGACTGTATTCACTGGGAACAAAACTAATTGATAAAAAATAAATAAGTAAATAAATAAATGCAAAAGAAAAAAATACATGACAAGGAATGACCTCCCAACAATCTGTCAAAAGACCAACACTTTACTTCAGGGTAAGGTATGCCGAAGCTCCATTATCTTACATGGCTAATTCCTGTCCCAGATAAAATTTGTGCTACTAATAAACTAACTTTAAAACTAAAAAATAAAAACAAATGTCATGAACCAGATGGATTTGCTGTGAAATTCTATTAGTTTTTAGGGTGATATAATACCAACACTTATTGAGGTGTTCCACAATATAGAAAGAGAAGGAACACTTCCAAATTCCTTGTACAAAACTAGCATTGCCATGACATATAACTCAACAATGACACAATCAGAAGAGAAAACTACAGACCAATTTCCCTGATGAACACAGATGCAAAAACTCAACAAGTATCCTACAAACCAAATTCAAGAACTCATTACAAAGATCATGACCAAGTGGAGATTGATTCATAGATACTGGCTGGTTTAACTTGTTAATTAATTAATGTAATGTAACACTCAATAAACACAAAGATAGAAATTATCTGATTATCTCGATAGATAAAGACATTCAACAAAACTAATGTCCATTCATGATAAAAGTCCTGCAGAAAGTTGGAATAGGTGGAACATACCTTAAAATACAAAAGTCCACATATGACAAATCCATGACCAACATTGTATTAAATGGAGAAAACTGAAACCATTTTCTTTAAAAAGAGAAAAAAAGACAAGAATATCTGTTCTCACAACTTCTATTCAATATCCTGCTCAAAGTACTTGCAAGAGCATTGCGACAAGAAATATAAAAAGAATAAAGATAGAAAGGAAGGAGTCAATTATTCATATTATCACATACCATGATACTATACAAGAGATACAATAGAATATATAAATATTTACCTCCTTGAATTAACATATTTTTTCAGTAAAATTTAAGAATACAAAATTAAGAAACAAAATTCAGTAACTCTCATATTCATTAATAATGACCTTCTAGAGAAAGAAATCAAGAAAAACTTCCCATTTATAATAGCTACCAAAAATTTAAATATCAAGGAATAAACCTAATAAAAAATATAGCTTATTCAACAAATGATGCTATAAAATTGTATATCCACCTGAAGAAAAATGAAATTAGATCCGTATCTCTCTCCTTGTATGAATATTAAAGGTAGATCAGAGGTCTCCATCTTAAACCAGCAACTCAGAAAGTGCTAGTGGAAAAGATAGGCAATACTCTCCAGGTTATAGGCATAGGCAGGAACTTTCTGAACTGGACTCCAATAGCAAAAGAAATAGATCTAAATTTCAACACATGGGAATGCATGTAATTAAGAAGTTTCTGCACAACAAAATAAACCATAAACATAGTAAAAAGTCATCCTACAGAATGAGGCAAAATGCTTGTCACCTATATTCCAGATAAGGTTTATAAAGAATGACAAAAACTAAGTACCAAAAATGGGAAAAAAAAAATATTTAATGAAATGACTCAAACTCAAAGGACCAAAAACATGTTCTCTCTGATATGCATGTCTTGTGATGTAATATCTATAAATAAGTATATATAGAGATAGGGGCCAAATATGAATTAAACCTATAAATATAGAACCATAAACAAAAATGAATACAAATGGATGAGGTAAAAGAGGGAGAAGGAAGGACAAAAGATTACAAGTGATAGAGGGGGAAGGGAAACGGAGGGAAAAGGGGCATGGAGGAATAAGACATAGGGACAAGAATAAAAGAAAATTTTGTATTTGAAATTTCCAGAATGAATGATAACCAAATTTATGCCAACTAAAAATAAAATTCTAAAATCACATCTTTCATTCTCTCTTTAATACTTTACCTTTGGAAAAAATACAATTTATACAAATTGGAAATAAAAAGTGAAGACTAGATTTTGTAGCATGTCTTTTTTTTTAAGCTTTTAATGTAGTTTTGCTGATGTTCTTATTTTTATTACTTTCTTATTTTTATTACTTTCATTGTTTTTCATGTATTTCCAATGTAACTCTCATCATCTATACTATAATCTTGATTGCACTGATTTACCTTCAGATCATTAACATGTTTGCTTTGCCTCTCCCTTCTTCTACACTTTAAATCCTAGATTAATTGTGACTATTTCCTTTTAGCAAATAAACTTCATTGACCTGTTTTTATTGGTCTAACTCAAAAACTATCCCAAAACAAATGCTATTCTTTTACTTAAAAATGTCTTATATTAATTTTCATATATATATATATATATATATATAATTTTCTTGCATATATAGTGTTTTAATTTTCTGCCAATTATCCTCTCTTACTCCTTCCCCCTCCCATGATCACCCTTCTTTCCCATTAATCCCCATCTTACTTTCTTACTTTCATGCCTTTTTTTGTTGTTGTTGTTATTTGTTTTATTTTGAGGTAGGATCTCACTATAGCCCAGCCTGACCTAGATCTCACTCTGTGTAGATCCAAGCCAGCTTCAAATTCATACTGATCCTTCTGTCTCTGCCTCTGCCTCTGAGTGCTAGGATTAAAGGCCTGTACCACCATGTCCAGACTTGCTGTCTTTTTAAAATTCATTTTAATTTTTTCTTTTTCTGTTTCAGGGACAGTCAACACCACTGGAAATCGTCACAGTAAAAGAAAGAATCTTCTCAAAACCACAATGCTTCACTTATAAACTTCAGTCTCACTTCCTGCAGTTTGAAAGATCCCCTAGCTGCTATCTTTTCTCTTTACCTTTTTGAGGACCTGTCTCTGTTTCTACACTGCCTATTGTATCCCCATTTTCTGAAGTCTAATAACTCTACTCTCACCACTTATGTCTACTGCAAATCTGTGGACATGACTTATATAAGAAAATTCTTTAGGGCTGGAGAGATGGCTTAGTGGTTAAGCGCTTGCCTGTGAAGTCTAAGGACGCTGGTTTGAGGTTCAATTCCCCAGGACCCACGTTAGCCAGATGCACAAGGGGGCGCATGTCTGGAGTTCGTTTGCAGTGGCTGGAAGCCCTGGAGTGCTCATTCTCTCTCTCTCTCTCTCTCTCTCTCTCTCTCTCTCTCTCTCTCTCTCCCTCTCTCTTTCTCTCTCTCTGTCTCTCTTCCTCTTTCTCTCTGTCTGTTGCTCTCAAATAAATAAATAAAATAAACAAAAAAAAATTTTAAAAAGAAAATTCTTTATTTTCCTATCAAGCCACTTTAGCTACTTATTATAATAGCTAATATTCCTCACTTTCCACAAATAATGTTTGCTGTGTGATTTCTTTGGGTTTGATGTTGATGTGATTTGGAGTACTGGTCATGAAGAAAGGTAATGGAAACATTTATTTGCATCCATCTGCTTCTGGGGTACTATTTTGGACATATGACTATATCAGCATCCTCTGGCACAAATTACATAATCAGTAGTTAAGTAGCACTGTCTAATGTTGACAATAGGCGACTCCCATGTCAAGGATGTCCACTAGTATGTGGACATCTTCTGACACAAATGCAGCATGCATTTGTCAGTGAATTCCTTTACAAGTGACTTGATCAGTATTCTGTAATCTCTACTTATGTTCACAGCAATTGTCTTCCTTGCCTTAGCAAACTAAGGGAACTTCTCTATAATGTAGGAAACACCAGTTTGGAACCAAAAGAAGCCCAGCCTAGAGCTTAAGGCTGAAAATTAATATGGTGAAACTCAGGACATGGTAAGGAAATGGAAACAATAACCACCCTGTAATGAGAAATATTCTTAAATACTCCCTTAGACAGCTGTTTGCACACCTTCATTGCAGAGCTTGCTGCTGTCTCTCTTCCTCCTCAGTTGTAGTTTGAATAGATGCTCCCAATGTATACCGTGTTTTATTAGTTTGCAGTTTGGATCTGGCCACCTGGCTGGAGGAAGTGTTACTGGGCAGATCCTAAGGTGTGGTGGTGCCTTTGAAATTCTAATCTAAAGATATGCAAAGTGTGCCTAGCTAGAGTTCCTAAAGTGTATTGTCTGGTGTGGCTTTTGGCTTGGGGCTTATCTCTCTGTTTGGACCTGTGAAAGCAGGGCTGGCTTCTTCTGCCTGTGGATCTGTAAGCTTGAATAAACATCCCTTCCTACATCATTACTGTGCCTGGTCTGGAAGTTCATCTCAGCAAACCTGAAGCTGTCTGCTATATCCTGTTTTGGTCTCTTTTCCTCCTAGTAGCTTTCAAGATCTCCAGCTTGCCTAAACTTGAATAAATAGTCCTTGAATTCCCTTCAATGTCTGTTTTTACACCTTGTTAGACTGCTAGAATATTGTCTCATATTCCTTGTCATACATGATCATTACAAGGGCTACCACATCATATCCACCATTTATTACTCCCTGCAGAAAGTCTGATCTTACTTCTATATTATTTTTGGAAAATTATAACAAAGACTTGAAGAGTTTTGAAGATATTTTGTTTCAGAGCTTGAAGGTCCTCAATTGCATGAAAAAGATTGAATGTACAATCTCATGTCTAGATTGCTACTGAGAATGGAAGAGAGAAGAAACACAACTCTTTTGTTAAGGTGGAAAACAGACATCTGTGGTGAGAATGCACCCATTCAAGTTTGTTAGTATAATGGACACAGCAAAGTTCTAGTTCTGAAAGAAAAAAACTGAGTATAATCTTGATTTTCCAAACATCATTTTCAATTGTTCTGTTTTATAAACATATAAAATAGTAAAATGCTGCATTTTAAATAATCAAATTTAAATTTCAGGAAATAATGCAACTTAATCATATTTCTTGGGATGGACAGATTCTTCACATTGCATTGCTGTGAATGAGAATAATATTTAATTACAGAAGATAAGTGATTTAAAAAAATAGTAAAGAGTAAGTTAAATTAACTTGGTATGATTAAGAAAAGCATAGGGTTATGAACTGAGTATAAAATGTGATTTTCCTAAACATTAAATATTTATAGGTACTATTAAAGTAATATTTATTCATTAGTAGAATTGATGCAACTAACCTAAGAAAAACATGTAATTCTTTAGAAAGAGATGTTAAATGGTTATTTATAATTATAGAAAAGAATTGCTTAGTTTTCTTTTTTTTTAGTTTGTGTGTGTGGGGGGGTGTGTGTGTGTGGGTGTGTGTGCAAGAGATCAAATTCTGGACATTGTGCATGATAGGAAGGCATTCTACCACCTATCTATAACCCTAGGTTCCAGTTCATGTTTTAAATTTTTTATTTATTGTTTTATTTTTACACATGTACATATATAATGGCTTCTTCATTTCTGGTAATAGATCATTAGATGAGGAAATAGAAACTTAACTTGCTATATGGTGGTTTCTGTCAACATGGCCAAGGTTTGGTTCATAGCTCCCAACATCTCCTCCCTTCTTTTATACAAAAAGAGGGGGAGACCTGCTCTGCAGTGGTGGGCATTACCCAAGTGGGAAGTAGGGACCAGACTTCTCCCATGGGATGTCTTTTTCCCACTATCTTTCGCCCTTGGTACCTTTTGGGGAGGGGAGGCAAGGCCTATGTGGCCAGAGAGTGAGGCACCACCTTAGTGATAACAGTTATGGTACCAATTTCCATGTAAGTCAGTTTTTATTTTTCTCTCAGGTAATTCAGAAGCAGTCAGAAAGGGACCTTCCCTTGCGGTGTTTGCCTCGCACCCATGTTGGTGCCCATATTGCACCCACTTTATTGTGAGCCAATATGCATAGGTCTGAATCCTTTGCAGCCCCCCTAGGAGGGGTACTTATTTGGCCATGACAGGTAGACCGCAGCAATAGCTGAGGTGTAGAGGATAGCAGTATAGTAAATGAGTACAGAATGTAAAATCAAGGGAGAGTGACAGCTGCAGGTGGTAGATTTTCAGTGACAACGCCTCGATCTGCCAGCTCCAGTCTGTGATAATGAATCTGCAAAGGCTACATCTGAATAGCATCAGTCTGTTGACACTTAAAGACATGACTTTATTTATAATAACAGGTTCTATTGTGAGTAGGAGGATTAAAATAAGTAAAGGTCCTTCCAGCTTTGTCCTGTTAGGAAAAAAAGAGAGTTTCTCAGGGAAATGTTTCTTCCCTGGATATGTGAGACGTCATTGGAGGATCATCAGCCTGTTTTTCAAGTCTCTCTGGAAGCCATCTTGCAGCATTTTCTTTGATGTCAAACAAGCATACTGATCCTCAGCCCCAAATGAGTACTGGGTCTAGGCCATTCCATTTTAAGGTTAAAGGATCTTTCCACATAGCTTTGGTGAAGGTATTTTTTGTGTTTGTGTGCCAAAACCAATCAGCAGATAACTTTCCTTATGCATCAGGGGTTAAAAAGTTTAGGACAAACAAGGCATGATGAAGGATGTTTTTTGGGGAGCCTTTTATGGGATATAAATTCCCCATTTTTAACTTTTGGAGGGTATGTTTAATAGTTTGATGGGCTCTCTCAACAATTCCTTGACCCTTGGGATTGTTTGGTATGCCTGTAATATCTTTAATTTGTAGTTGATGTCAGAAATTTTGGAATTTTTTTCCAGTATATCCAGGGCCATTATCAGTTTTAATAATTTGGGGCTTTCCCATGACACCATGGCAATTGAGTACATGAGCAATGACATTTTTTGAAGTTTCTCCAGCATGGAGACTGGCAAAAATAAATCCATTAAAGGTATCCACAGTAACATGGAGGTACTTAAGGTTACCAAATGAGGGAATGTGTGTTACATCCATTTGCAAGACCTCATTTGGAATTATACCTTTAAGATGCACGCCTAAGTGGGGAACAGGTAGGAGGGTCACACAGTTTGTGCATTGTTTGTCTATCTGGCAAGCTTGTTCCCTAGTGATATTCAAAAGAAGATGCAAGGTTTGAGCATTAAGGTGATGTACAGAGTGAGCTGCTTTGGCCTAGGTCACAAGAGAAAGTCCTCTCATGTCAGGATGGCCTTTGTAAGCATTTTCCAATTATGTACTGAAAGCCAATTATCACTAAGGGCCTCTAGTAGGTTCATGGTAAGGGGAGCAGTAGGTCCATAAGAGGAAACAGTGAAGGGTCTGCTATGGGGGCTGTGGGAGGTGGCCAGTCAGGGTTGTGATATCTGGCAGCTTCACCCTCTAGCTCAGATTCCTCATCTAGGGAAAGAGGGGTATTAGGGGGAGGGGTAACTGCAGATTTGGAGAGAATAGGTTAAATGGATTTAAGGGCAGGTGGGTCATCCTTGCACATAAGAATAATGACAGAGGGGCACTGCAAAGGGGGACAATTTGTCTTGCCTAGCACTTTTTTTTTTTTTTTTTTTTTTGGTTTTTCGAGGTAGGGTCTCACTCTGGTCCAGGCTGACCTGGAATTAACTCTGTAGTCTCAGGGTGGCCTTGAACTCATGGCGATCCTCCTACCTCTGCCTCCCGAGTGCTGGGAATAAAGGCCTGTGCCACCACGCCCGGCTTATTGCCTAGCACCTTTGCCTGGGAGCTACCACTGTGTTGCCTGCCTGGAGAGCAGGGCAGCTCGGGGGAAGGAACTGCTACAGCAGCAGTAGCTGCTTGGGGATCCTAATGGCTGAAAGTTAGTTCATGAATGGGAAAGGTCTGACTAGGTTTAAAGGTATTTTTAAGAAATAATTCTCCATCCCTAACAACTTTTGAAACAACCAGTTGACACCGATGAACCTGAAGCACATCATTTATTAAGTTCCAATTTGAAAATATTTGAAGTAGGACCTTTTCAGGGCCAAAAGTCCTATAGTAATCTTTTAAACAATCTCCCACTCTGCCCCATCTTTTTTCATCAATGGTACCTTCCCGGGGAAACCATGGACATAAATCTTCTAAGAAGAAGAAAAAACAAACAAGATCTTTTTTCTTAACTTTTGCCCCACAAGTCTTGAGGGAGTCTTTAAGTCCTTGGATAAAAAGTCCCTGCTTACTTAGGGTCTGACCCATGCTAGAAAAGGAAAGAGGAGAAATGGCAAGACCAAAGGGCAACGTTCCTGGTTGGAGAACCAGCACAGGGGATTCCCCAGTGAGCTTGAAGTGAGCCTGACCACAATTCTAAGAACTGGCAGCTGCTCTAAGAGCATTTACTGGCTGTTGCATACCCAGTTTTGTTGATAGGAATAGAGGCTAGATAGGAGGTCTTTGCCAATTCCCAAATGGGCTGTCAGGACTCTCACAGGGAGTTAGGGGCCTTCAGCCAATGCCAGAGGGTAGCCCTGGCCAAGAGGCTTCAGTTGCCCTATTGTTATGTTGCAATTCCATGTGATGGTGCTAACCAAAAGTAAAGGGAGGAAAAGAAGGGCAAACAGAAACCCTGAAATTCTTGTGTCTTGCAAATTTGACTGACTAGTCTTTAAATAGTTTGCCTTAGAACTCTTAGCTTGTCTTACCTTAGTGGATCTGTATCACAGGCAAGCTTTCTGTGGTGATCATGGTGCAGGTCTGTATTACAGGGACAGACTGCTTGCAGTGTCCTCTATGTGGATCTTCACTCACGTTCCTGGTGGGGTGGCTATCCAATGGCAGGGACAGCCGTCCACTCAAGCGATGTTCAGGTACTTTCTTCATACTAAGGGCCCCATGTTAGGGCGCCACTTGCCCCAGCCAGCAGGAAGTCAAACAAGGACTCGAGGAGAAGCTAACCTGAATTGGGGGAGGCAGACAGACTCAAGAAGGAGACAAAACTAGGTATTTGTCAAGGTCTCGAAGTTTAATTTTACACATAGGTTTTTATAGGGTTGTAGGGGGAAGGAGTCATAATCAGGCTAGAAATCACAGGGTTACTGGCTAAATGCAATTTCTTTGTTTCTTCATCAATTACCAGCAGCACCAGGAGAGGCTATCACCCAGGAGTAACAGCTCCTTCATTTCTGGTAATAGATCATTAGATGAGGAAATAGAAACTTAACTTGCTAAATGGCAGTTACTGTCAACATGGCCGAGGTTTGGTTCATAGCTCCCAACAAATCACACAAATTAGAAGAAGTGAAATTTTGATTAAATCAAGTTTTAACTTTATAGGTGCAATTATCGTTGAACTTTTGCTGCCAGAAAAATATATCTTAATGGTATTTTACCAGAAGTGCCAACTCATTTTCCAGTGAAAGGTCAGCTTTTACTCAGAAGGGTGAAGCAAAATTATAGTAAAAAAAAGTGGGATCACAGGGTACAGTGATGTGTGTCACTATCATATGCTAGATACTATGGATTTAATGTAGAATAAAGATGTGTAAGGACCCTCTGAGTTAAAGGAAAAGTGATGGCATTTACAAGGCAAAACAGAAAGCTCTTCCCGAGCATAAAGTACTCTAGTTTTGCCAGATGTGTCAGTACTTAGGAGTGAGGCAGTACAGTCATGAACTTCAGGCCATTTTGAGTTACATAAAGTAAAGATGCTTCCTCTTTGTGAGGAACTGAGATATTTTAAATTCCTTCACACTAAGCTTATAAACTCATTAAGAACATATGAGTCAAGCACTGAGACAGAATTGCCAGTAACACAGGGTAAAGCATTGCGGAGTGAGAAGCATTGCCAAACACAGACAAGAGTGGAGCCACTGAACAGACAGTATAGGGAACCAAGCCACCTTGACCATCAAGATGTTCACTTAGATATAGCAAATCCATAGTACTTCAGCTGACTGCTGTTATAAAATGCTTCCCACCACACAGTACCGGCTATTTCCATTTTCAGAAATAATAATCTTTCCTTACACATTTCCTTTCATCTTAAGGAAAATCACCTGAAGGCCAATGGGCAAGATGGATAAAGATCCAGAAGTAAAAGTGAAATAGCCAAGTGTTCCTAGCAATGTCACTAAAATAAAGTGAAAACTCAAATTGTAAGAGATAATTTAGTACTATGTTGTATTAGTCAGGGTTCTCTAGAGGAACAGAATTACTAGAATGAATTATTTTATAAAGGGAATTTATTGGATTAGCTTACAGTAGTCCAATAGCAGTTGCAGGCCTGAGAATCACCGAACCTGGTAGCTGCTCAGTCCACGTGGCCAGATGCCTCAGCAGTCCCGACCGGCACTGCAGATGGTGCCGGAAAACCTGGAGGCCTCCTGAGGAGCCGGAAAGCCTGGAGGCTTCCTGAGGAGCCGCTGGGTTTCGATCCACGTGGGTCTTCAGTTGATGTTGGTCTTTAGTCCGCAATGGTCTTCAATCCACGCTAGAAGGTAGGGAGCAGCTCCGGCAGCCAAGTGGAAGGAAGGAAGGAAAAGGGAACTCTTCTACCCAGAGCTTCCTTATATCAAGTCCCTCTCTGAGCGGGACCGCCCACTCTGGGGGAAGGGCTCACCCTGGGAGAAAGACCTCCTCCTTTAGTTGATCCTTCCTAGAAGCAGCCTGTGGATTACTAAACAGATCAAGTTGACAACACCTTAACTATCACATATGTGAAAAGTAGTACTTTTCAGATCTTTAAAAAAAAAACTTTATAATATTTATTTTCCTTTATTTGTTTGAGAGAGAGAGGCAGATAGGCAAAGAATGGGGATGCCAGGGCCTTCAGCTGTTGCAAATGAACTCCAGATGCATGCACCACCTGTGCATCTGGCTTACATGGGTCCTGGGGCATCAAACGTGGGTCCTTTGGCTTCTCAGGCAAGCATCTTAACCACTAAGCCATCTCTCTAGCCCTCAGATATTTTTTATACCAGTTCGTCTTCTGAAATTAATCCTAAAACTACTGACTTTTCAATTAGGTAAAACTTTGTGTGGTTGGGCTGGGGAGATGTGTGGTCAGTGAAGTACTTTTCTGACAAATATGAGTTCCCGAATTCACTCCCAAGAACCCACAGAAAGAAATTTGGATGTGGTAGTGTGAGTCTGTAATACCAGCACTATGAGAGCAGATACAGGAGGATCTCTGAGTCTGCTATCCAGCTAGTCAAGTAGTCAAGTCTACTTTGTGAGCTCTAGATCAGTGAAAAGATTTTTCTTAATAAAGAAAGAGGCTTCCAGTCAAGATAGCATCTGCCTAACCATGCTGCAACTCCTGAAAAGGACAAGCAAGTCATTAACAGGTCACTGGATCTTTTAGGAGAGAGCAGTCTCTAATAGAATGCCAGTGGGAGGGTGCAGAGGGTCAAAAAGGGAATTGGCTGATTTCCACGCTGTTGGGTAACCCACTAACCCCCAACCCCAAGCAGCCTTCCTAGCCATAGCCCCAGCCTCAGGCTACTCCTGAACTAACTGCAGGCAAGGGGACCCAGGCCAGAGTAGTTCCACCTGCAATGCTGGGCACAGGTAGTCACCTGGATGCCCCACCCACCCAGACATCCACAGACCCTCTCTACCCCACTCCGCCCTTGTAACTTCAGATCCACTCTGGCCCACCCCCACAGACACTCTTCTCACTCCCCATATCCATATGACTTCAGACCCTCTCCGCTCCACCCCACCCCCCAGACTTTGGACACTTTCCACTCCACCCTGACTCCACCTGAATTCTGACTCTCTCCACTCCTCTCCACCCCCATGTGACATCAGTCCCTATCTGCACTCCACCCATGCACCCCTACAACTTCAGACACTCTGCACACCACCCTGCACCCATGTGACTTCAGACCTTGTCTGCTCCACTCCACCCCCATGTGACAAGAAGGGCCCAGAATGGAACACTGAAAACTGTAAGAATCTATGGCTTCCAACCCAAACTGTTCTACCTAGCAAAAGCATCTTTCATAATAGATGGTAAAAGAAAACTGTCCATGACAAAACTCAGCTTTACAACTATATGAACAGAAAACCAAACCTACACATAGTATTTCAGGAAATTCTCCACACAGAAAATTCAAATAATGAACATCAAGTGCCTACAAGAAGCATATCATAATAACCAAACTCACAGGAGACACACACAAAAAAATTCAAAGTCCATGAAAACACCAAACCACATAAACCAACATAATATGGCAGGGATAAAACAAACCTCATAGTCATTATCCTGAATACCAATGGCCTTAAATCAGGCATAAATAGATACAAGCTAACAAGGTAGATCAGAAAATTAGACCCCTTAATCTGTTGTCTTGAAGAAACCCACCTCACTACTAAAGACAGACACCTCCTCAGGGTGAAAGGGTGGAAAATGATAATCAAAGCAAAAGGGAATAAGAAAAATGCAGACATAGCCATAATAATATCAGACAAAATAGACTTCAAACCAAAAATAATCCAAAAAACACAAAGAAGGCCACTTCCTATTGAACAATGGAACAATACATCAAGAGGATAGCACAATCATCAATCTTTATGCACCAAACACTGGTACACCACAATTCATAAAACAAAACCTACTTGCCAATGAAATAACCACCAACACCATCATTATCAGCAATGGGTAGATCATTCAAACAGAAACTCAAAAGGGAAGTGAAAGAACTCAGCAAAACCATGACACATTTAGAAGTAATGGACATCTACAGAACATTCTACTCTAAATCCATATATTACACCTTCTTCTCAGCAGCCCATGGAAACTTTTCTAACACAGATCATATACTGTGTCCATGAGTCTGTCTCCATATACTTAGGAAGACTGACATCATTTCCTGCAGGATAACAGATCACAATACTATATTGCTAGAAATTAATAACAAAGAATCCCATTGGCTCCTGGAAACTGAACAGCACACTTTTAAACAATAAATGGGTAGTAGACAAAATAAAAAAATGAAATTGTAAAATTTCTAAAAATGTATGACAATGAGAACACAAATACCAAAATTTATGGGACACAATGAAAGTTTTCCTCAGGGGAAAATTCATAGTAATAAATGCCTTCATAACAAAGGCAGGTCCCCAATCAATAACCTAACCTTTCACCTAAAGGCACCATAAAAGCAAGAAGAATTCAATCCAAAAAGCTCCACATGGAAAGAAATAATTAAGATCAGAGAAGACACTAATGAATTGGAACCTAAGAAAACAATTAAGAAAATTGATGAAACAAAGAGCTGGTTCTATGAAAAAATAAGGAAGATTGACTAATCACTGGCCAATTTGATCAAGTAAAAAAAAAAGAGACACTTCAAATTAATAAAATTTGAAATGAAAAAGGAGAGATGACAGACATAAATGAAATTTGGAGAATCATCAGGTCTTACTTCAAAAACTTCTACCCCACAATTTGCTAATATGGAGGAAATGGATAAATTCCTAGACACATATGATCTACCAAAGCTAAACTCAGAGCAGATTTATATCATATACAAACCTATCACACCCATCGAGATTGAGGAGGCAATAAAAACCTCCCCAAAAAGAAAAGTCCAGGACAAGATGGCCCAGAATCAAACACTGAAAACTATAAGAACTATAAGAGTTTGGTTATTATGATATGCTTCTTGTAGGCACTTGATGTTCATTATTTGAATTTTCTGTGTGGAGAATTTCCTGAAATACTATGTGTAGGTTTGGTTTTCTGTTTATATAGTTGTAAAGCTGAGTTTTGTCATGGACAGTTTTCTTTTACCATCTATTAAGATGGTGAGCTGAATTCTATCAAATCTTCCTGGAAGAACTGAAACCAGTCTTTCTCAAACTATGCCACACAATTGGAGAAAAGGGAAAGCTCTCCCACTATTTCTATAAAGCTAATATAAAACTAATACTAAAACCTGGCAGAGATGTGACAAGAAACAAATACTGCAGGCCTATTTCCCTGATGAACTTAGATGCAAAGATTCTGAACAAAATCCTCACAAACAGAATCCAACAACACATCATATCCATTATCCACCTTTATCAAGAGAGCTTCATTCCAGGTACACAGGGGTGGTTCAAGATACAGAAAACTGTCAATATAATACACAACATAAATAAGCTTCAACATAAAAAAGAAACACATGGTCATTTTGATAGATGCGAAAAGGCTGTGGACAAAATATACCATCACTTCATGATCAAACATTGGAGAGAATCGGCATTGTCGGTTTATAGCTTAACACAATAAAGGCAATATACAAAGCTCCTAAAGCCCAAATAATACTTAATGGAGAGAGATGAAGGAATTCCCATTGAGATTAAGAACAAAACAAGGGTGTCCACTCTCAACTCAGCTCTTAAATATAGTACCGGAAGTCCTAGCTCAAGCAATAAGACAGGAGAAAGAAATAAAAGGAATACAATTTGGAAAGGAAGAAGGTAAGTTAGCACTATTCACAGGCAACATGATTCTATATGTAAGAGACCTGAGAGCCTCCATACCAAAAATCTTAAAGGTGATAAATTCCTTCAGCAACATAGCAGGATACAAAATCAATGCACAAAATCAGTAGCCTTTCTATATGCAAATGGAAAAGATACAGAGAAAGAAATAAGGGTCATTGTCCCATTTTCAATAGCAAAAAAATAAATAAATAAAATAAAATAAAATACCTTGGGAAAGCATTATCCAAGGAAGCAAAAGAACTATACAATGAAAACATAAAAATGTTCAAAAAAGAAATTGAGGAGGACTTGAGAAAATAGAAAAATCTCCCATGCTCCTGGATAGGCAGAATTAGCATTGTGAAAATGGCAATCCTACCAAAGGCAATATATAGATTTAATGTAATTCCAATCAAAATCCTAAAATCATTCTTCACAGAGGTAGAAAAATTATCTCAAAATTCATATGAAAAGGCAATAGGCCTTGGATATCCAAGCATATCCTCAGCAAAAGAAATACCTCTGGAGGCATCACCATCCCTGATCTAAAGCTATAGTACAAAGCCATAGTAATAAAAATAGCATGGTATTGGCATAAATACAGAAGTATAGACCAATGGAAAAGAATCAAGGACCCTGACTTTGGGTCAAGTAACTACAGCTATTTGATATTTGATAAAGGCCCTACAATATAGGCCTTGAAAAAAGACAGCACCTTCAACAAATTGTGCTGCACAAACTGGAAAACCATATGCAGGAAATTGAAACTTGCTCCACACATTTCATCTTACACCATAATCAAGAAAAAAATGGATCAAATATCTCAACATAACACTAGAAAACTGACTCCTACTGGAAGAATTTTTAGAAGAAATATTCCATGATATTGGAATGGGAAAAGACTTCCTGAACAGAATCCCAGTAGCATAGGATCTTAAACAGTCACTCAACCAATGGGTCCTCATGAAGCTGAAAAGTTTTTTCACAGACAAACTTACAATAAGCAGAGCCAATAGACTACCCACAGAATGGGAGAAAATATTTGCTGAATTTCCAACTGACAGAGACCTAACCTCTAGAATCTACAAAGAACTCAAAAGCCTAAACAATAAAGTGTCAAACAACCCACTCAAAAAATGAGGCAAAGAACTGGACAGGCAGTTCACAAAGGAAGAAATACAAATGGCAAAAACACACTTAAGAAAATGTGCATCATCCCTAATAATAGGGAAATGCAAATTAATACAACTGTGAGATTCCACCTTATCCAAGTAAGGATAGCAAACATAAATAAATAAATAAATAAATAAATAAATAAATAAATAAATAAATAAATGCTGCTGAGGTTGTGGAGAAATGGGAACCCTCACCTACTCTTGGTGGGAATGTAAGATGGTATGATGACTATGGAAAGCAATATGGACATTCCTATAACAGCTGACTACAGAGTTACCAACTGGCCCACTTATTGACTTATTGGGTGTGTATCCTAAAAGTTCCATGCCTCAGTTCAGAGAGATTTGCTCAACCATGTTTATAGCTGCTCAGTTCATAATAGTTAAGAGCTGGAATCAATCCAGATATCCATCATTAGGCGAATGGATAAGTAATATGTGATGTATCTACACTATGGAATTCTAAACAGCAGTAAGAAAAAATGACACAATGTAAATTGAAGAGAAAATGGTCAAACCTGGAACAGATCATTCTCAGTGAACTCACCCAGTCACAGAACGATAATCACTGCATAGTCTTACTCACCTATAGCTCCTAACCTGAATCTACACAATTTGCTGACATACCCAGCAAGCATCTCGAGGACCAGAAAACAGGGAGGGTGGTATGGAAAGGAGTGTAAGGGAGGAGGTAGGGGACACAAAATTGGATTCAAATGGCAATGGTACCATAAAAATCTACATCCTAAAAGACAGACCAAATGTTTGAATCTTCACCAGGCCCATAGAGGGAACACCTGCATCACTAGGCCCTGGATAGGTTATGACCAAAACTGACCTTTACCTCCTCCTGTTTCTTTTTCTCTTTCTCTCTCCCTCTTCTCTCTCATCTCTCTATCTCTTTTATCACTTATCTTTTTCTTCCTTCTCTCCTTAGTTGCTGACCTGTTACTCCCAGTACCGGCAGGTGGGTATCATCTACAAAGAGATTTTGATCAGAGAGACTTACAAGGTCTCCCAAAAGAAGACAGATTTCTGTCAGAGTACTGATGACCCACTAAAGGTTAGTCGTAAAACCCTGCTGCTGAAGGCACCATGTGCTGATGGCACTTAACATGGAGTGTCATGGCTGGAAGCAGGAAGTGATTCAGTCCCTGGATAGCACGTCTAGTGCTGGAAGGGACTACATGACTGACTGGGGGAAAATGACCAATATCTGTCCAACCAACTCATGGTCTAATCTAGTTAGCAGCAAACAACCTGACATGATGCTCACACAAGTGCAATAGTGGCTCACAGCCATGGTTGCACACCAACTGCTCTTGATTTTGCTAACTGATCTGTTCAGTGGAACAGAACCCATAGCTGGAGCTGGGAATCAAGTCAGAACCAAATCCAAAAATGATCCCACTCTCCATTAGCAAGCTCCAACCAATCATGGGCTATAAGTTGGCCTATACTCATTAAACACTCTCAAAAAAAAATAATAATGATTATCACATTTATCTGGTGGTAACTTTACTCCCCCTCAGAGAATATGTTTCTCTTTTTCAGATAAACCCATATCCTAAAGAGAGAATCACCACATCATACCTCAAAAGGCCCCAGCTGAAGCTAACAATAATTGAGAAAACATGTAAGAATGCTGTTTTCTTGGCAAACCAGGAACCAGCACAATGGTGAAGGAGATAGACACAGTGGACAATCAACCCCTACCAAACTAGATATCCAGAGACACAGAGGCTCCCAAGATCTCAAAACTGAAGCCGACCTAAAATGAACCCAATGTGGCTCAGGGAAATTTGCAGAAGAGGGGGTGGAAAGAATGTCAAAGCCACACATTGGGTCATGATACACAGAGACATTTCCTCCTACCCATAACTGATGGCTAACCCCACAATGCACACCCCATATAACCAACAAGAAGGGTCCCTGTAGAGGGCGAGAACAGGTAGGAGGCTAAAAATGGTACCTACTTGACTGTATTCACTGAGTACAAAAATTAAACAAAAGAAAGGAAATGAAAGAAGGGAAGGAACAAAGAAGGAAAGAAAATATATTAAAAATAAAGAAAAAAGGGCAGTGTTCTTAGGGAATGACACTCAAGGAAGTTCTTGATTCTTCACATACACATGCCCACATGTGTACACACCCCATCCACAAACATACATATGTAACTTAACTGTACCTTAACATGCTCAGATATTTGACTAAATACTTTTCTCAGTATATAGATGACATTTGAATAGATGAAGTTAGTAGAGCAGATTACATCCCTTAGTGTCTTTTGGGTCTGTAGCAGGTCTGAAAAGGCAAAAAGACAGAGAACAGGGGAACATATCCTCTCTCCCTGTCAGTGGGCTGATCCACTAGTCTTCTCCTGACTTTGTACTTAAAACTATGGCTATACTTAAAATCTTTCCATCCTGATGTGCAGGGCTTTAGACTTGAATGAAACTATATGTGCACTCCAGAACTTTCTGCTTGTTGACCATAGATGTTACATCTCCCATTCTCCATAATTACATGAGTTTTCTGCTGGTATTTTTGTTTATTTTAGTGCTCAAAAATCAGTGTATTTGTGTATTCCTTTTTTTTTTTTTACTGTTTCCCACCAATTTTAATCAGGGTTGCTTGTATGAGCATAGGTAGGAGGCTCTTTTCTGGAGCATGGGCATCTTATTAGTGGGTATAACACAAAATAAAGTGATTCTTTATCTCTAAGAAAGCATTAATTGCCAATAGTTTCTCACAGAGAGGTGGGCCCTCTTGTGACCCTCACCATCCATGATGAAATGTTGCTGGCCTGATCTTCTACATCTCTTGTAGAACTAACCATAGCCTTCCTGAGCTCATGATTGCAACGGTCATATTATGTGAAGAAAACACTGTATTAAGTCACATCTCCCCATCCTCCTGTTCTTACATTTTTTTTTTAACTCCGTTTCTGGGAAGTTGCCTGGAGCCTTCTAACAAGGGATTAGACAGTCTTGGGAGGGATTTGATTTGCATAAACATTCAGGAGACTCCCAGGCACATTAACTACAACTTCTAGTCCTTGTTCAAGTTATCAATGAATTGAAAAGTGTTGATACTAAGGATAAACTATGAAATTTATTAAGCACACTGTGGAAAAGTATTGCCTGGAGTTAAAAGCAAAAGACCAGCGAAATATTCCCCTCACATGGGGAATAGAAGCATCTTCAGAAAGAGAAGAAGGGAGAAAGGTAGAAAAGGATAGAAAAAGGGTAATACAAATGTTTCAAGTCTGTTTATATGAATTAGTCATGTAATTAGAATGAGCCTCATCACCAGGCTCTGGTGTGTAAAGAAGCATCTGATTGGCTGGTGGATCCAAGAGGAACATTAACTTAGTTAAGGCCCACACATGCTGGCTAGGTTCCTGAAACTAAGAAACAGGAAGCTGTTGCTATTGCTGAGGAGGGATTTGGAGGTTGTCGGTTGTAGCTACCTTTGTTAAGACCAAATCAGATACAGGTTCTAGTATGAAGAGGGAAGGCAAGTTGACTTCCACCATTACTGTGTGCCTTTTGGCATGTAGCTAACTCTCAAGGAAAAGTAACCTAGCTAGCTGCTAATCTTTTTCTGTTGAAGGGATAATATAGACATTCCATTTAGGTCTGAGCACTCAACTCTATTTATTCTCAGGACTTATGATTATAATAATTTTGAGTCTTTAGAGTAACCACCATCCACTGCAAATACAACCATCTTTGACCAAGGCAAAGAACAGTAATAATCTATGAATAAAGTTATGTACACTTTAGATGCCATTTTGATGTGTCTATTCAGCAAAACATTAGTGACAGCTTTTCCTCTGGAGCATAAGACCTCTTCAGCCATGGGCATATGACTCTGTTTATAGTACTAAGTATGAATTACCTCTGTAGACTTGGCCACAAATCCAATTAAAAAGTAGTTTTTGACCTCCATAACAATCATGCTACTATGCATCAATAAGCACAATTTGTATGGCAGATTAATACTGCATCATACAGAGTTAACAGCTAAGTAGGACCACTGATGACTTTTCTCTGCCAGCAGCTTTATTTTTATTTATTTATTTTTTATTATTTTGGTTTTTGGAGGTAGGGTCTCACTCTAGCCCAGGCTTACCTGGAATTTACTTTGTATTCTCAGGGTGGCCTCAAATTCACAGTGATCCTACTAGCTCTGCCTCCTGAGTGCTGGCATTAAAGGCATGTGCCACTGCACCTGGATAGCTTTATATTTTTAATTAGTCTATGAAGAAGACTTCCACATGGATTTTGTATATATACTTTATACTTGTAGACTCTCAACCCTCCAACCTACTCTTCTGCCCATTTCCTGATCAAACCTTGTCAGACCTAGCATTTCTCTTCTCTACTATCTAATCACATTATTCTACTGATCCTCCCTTAAATCCCCACCCCACCTGCCACAGGTTGTTTGGAACTTTTAGGAAATGATGCCTTGCTGAGGGAAGTGTGTCACTGGGGCAGACTTAGAGGTGTTACAGCCAAAGACACTAACACTCTCTACTTTCTCTCTGCTGATGTGATGCCTTTTTCCTGCTTCTGCTCTGCTTTCCCTGACATGATGAAGCTTTCTCTTAAGTTCTAAGACAAAATAAACTCTTTTGTTCTGTAGCTGCTTCTGGTCAGCTTTGTGCATATATTGTGTTTGTGTGTGTACTTGATTCTTGCATGTGTATGTGTGCATGTTCATGAATGGGAGTGGAAGTTGTATACATATCAATAGTGTATGTTGAAGGTAGAGGTTTACTTGGGTGTTGGCCCTTGCATTACAACTTGCTTGAATCAGGGTCTCTCATTGTCGTTCATCATTGCATTTTTCAGAGTAGCTGCTCCATAAATTTCCAGGAGCTTCTCCTGGCTTGACTTCCACTTGTCCCTGTAAGCATTCTGTGATCAATGATGTCTACTATGGTTCTGGAGCTATGAATGCAAGTATTAATATTTGTATGGATAGCATTTCATCTGCTCAGCCATCTCTCCAGCACTGTTATGCTACATTTTTAACAGAATAGAATGCTATGCTAAAATGTCTTTGTAACAAAGATGAGTATGGAAGTGTCCCATATGATTTCAAAGTGATGGAGTATGCAGTGCCTAATACTTCATTATTTAAGCATGAGATTAATTTTTAAACCTTGATTATTATTTTCCAAGTTACAATTCATTAGAGTATAGGTAGTACTTTTTAACTCCTAACTTTTTTGATAAAGAAAACTGATTATCTAATGACTGTTATGCAAAAACAAAACTGAAACTCTACAAAGTCCCAAAACAGAATATTTGGAAAACTGTTCCCTCAGAGAAAACCATTTGTTCTTCAAAATGAAAATGCAATTTTTTTAGGAAAATTTTTATGAAAAAATCATTTAGTTACAAATATTTCACATATTTCATGTATAACATAATACTACAATGTCTGCATTTTTATGATTCAAATATATATTTCTACTATACAACTAATTTAAAAATATAAAAATTTGAATATTAATAGTGTTCATTTTTGGTAGGTAGAATATTGAGTATCAGCAGGTGCAAGTTTTTTAAAAAAATCTATGAAACTTTGGTCTTTTACAATGTCATACCCATACATTATTATTTGATCATATACAAGTCCCCATCACCCTGTTATCCTCATCTCTCATCTACCAATGTACACACATTATATATGACAATGATTTTCCTTACCCAGAAATCATTAAGTATCAATAACTCCTCAGGGATGGGTAGGGGTCTCATAAACCCCTCCCATATCACTGATGGGATAGTGACAAGTTTAGTACTGTTCAATATTGTTCATGTTTTATAAAGCAACTTCTGGTGGTTTAAGTTCATGAGTGCAATGGCCATGTCTTTTCTAGGTGAGAAAGTGCCACAGCATTTTTTCTCATCCTGTAGTTCTTAAATTCTTTCTTCTCTTACTTTTGTGATGTTCCTTCCATAAGCCTTTGGGAAAGATGAAGTAAATGTTCCTTTTAGGATGGAGAAGCCAGCAGTCACTTACTTTTAGCACTTTGACAGTTACAAAATTTTGCATTAGCCACAGTGTACTGTAAAACAGCAAACTATTGTGTTCAAGGTTGGAGCAGCACTGATGTGTGGGTATAAACAAATATGTAGACACATGGCAGTTTAACAGAACATCTGCTTAGCAAAACAAGAGTATTAGACTTTTCTGTATGGCCTATGACCTCTTTAGCATTGTGCTGTTGATATGGTATTCAATATCAGGCATGAATTTCTCCTGTAGAAGGGTCTTAAATCAAATCAAAATGTGCTTTATGTTATTCATAACATTCATACCACTACTGCACCAAGGAGTACCTCTTGCTTGGTGGGTCATTGTTGGAGCATGCAGGGTCCACCACTGAGTGAAGCCATCCATGAGTTTTTTCTCCTCACAGAAGTCTGCCTAACTCATTCTGCACTATGATAGATAGTCAATAGAGGCGGAAACATTCAACTTAGGTCCAGGTTTATTTCTCTACATCCTCCAATCACAGTGTATGGAGTCTTTAGCAATAGGGTTTTATTGTTTAATTCTTATGGGAAACAATGAGAAACATACAGAGGTATCCCATACCTGACACTCTTACTTTCATTAAATAAATAACCCTTGGCTTCTGGAACTAGTATTATCAATAAATGAAAGCTACCTCTATTCATTCTGTTATTTTTCAATTCTATCTTAATTAGTTCATGAGGTAGTGGGTTTACATATAGCTTTTTTTAATCTCTCCTGCATTTGCCTTAATCATACCCCTATTCTTTCCTTTCACCAATTCCCTCATCTTCAACTCTGCTTAATGCAAGTAGACCTATGTTGTAGGGCTACAATAGTGTTATTCCGGAAGCACTTATCTATCTGTGCTTGTTTCTTTGAGTGTATTATTTAACTTACTACATATGCAAGTTTTAGACTCTAGTATCACACTTTCTTTTTGAATTCTATGAATTACTCTTAGTACAATTTTGGATGTGCTACTACACTGTGATTTTGCACAGATACATTGCCTTTTACCCATAAGTAATGGCTAACCCCACAATAACTGACACATATTTCTCAACAAGAAGGGTCCCTGTAGAGAAGGGAAGATGATGGAGACTAATACATAGATATGCCATATAAACTAGCTATATCACTCTTGGACATATACTCTAAAGACTTTATACCATGAATATAAACATGCTCAGCCATATTTATCATGGCTCTATTTATACTATCAAGAAATGAAATCAGCCAAGCATGGTGGTACACATGTTTTATTCCAGAACTCAGGAGGCAGATGTAGGAGGATTGCCAGGAGTTTGAGGCCACTCTGACACTACACAGTGAATTCTAGGTAAGCCTAGGCCAGAGTGAGACCCTACCTGTAAAAAAAAAAAAAAAAAAAAAAAAAAAAGGAGAAATCAACCTAAATTTAATCAACTGAGGAATGGATAATTAGGATATGTCTCATATGCATATCTCAGTTACAAAAAGACAAACACAGCATGGTCTCTATCATATGTGGATCCTAGCATTGACCGTGTAAATTTGCATGTAAAAAGTATGAAAGATGGAAGCTAGGTAAAACAGAGAGGATAGCAGATATATCAACAAAGGAAAGTTAATGTAGGGGACTATAATAAAGGATGAGGTTGGGATGGATATTTAAGCAAAACAAAGAAGATATAAATAAACCCTATGAAAACGTACTGCTCTGTTATAATTGAAAATAAAATTTAAGGCATAGGTTGTCATAGAAAAATCACAATGGTAGGCTTGGGAAACTTCCCAGGGAGTTGTAGGTTAAGACAACCCTTGAATTGTTCTCCCCTTCCCTCCCCCTCAAAAAATGCAAACTAGTAAGTTTGAGGCCACTTTAAGCCTACATAGTGAATTTCAAGTTAGCCTGGGCTAGAGTGAGACCCTACCTCAAAAAATCAAAAGCCCCTCTTCCCTCAAAATACAGGCTAATGTCAGTGCCCTTAGTTTCACCATAAATAGAATGTAAGACTGTAGTACTGAAGATACCACATGTGATGGTTACTAGACACACTGAGAAATCAACCTGGTACTGAGTTAGAAGCCTCCAACCTGCTGTCCAAATGGTTTAGTGCTGGGAAGAGCTATGCAGGATGCTGGGGTAGAAAGCTCATTAAGAGTCTTAACCAGAAGTGAACTCTGCAAACCATAGAACCCACCAGCCAGGCAAGATGAGCCTAGCAGTGAAATAATGATATTTCAGTTATGAGGGTGAACAACTGCTCTTTAATTGGACTTGTGGGCTGTTCCCTGGTATATAATTCATTCCTAATATTGAAAACCTAGTCAAAAGCCTATGGCTTGGAAGGTCACAAGTGGTATGGGGAAGCTATTATTTTTTTTCTTTGATTTTTTTTTTTTTTTTTGAGGTAGGGTCTTGTCATAGCCCAGGCTGACCTGGAAGTCAATATGGAGTCTCAGGGTGGCCTCTAACTCATGACATTCCTCCTACCACTGCCCCTAAAATTCTGGGATTAAAGGTGTGCATCACTATGCCCAACTCAGGGTAAACTATTACTATTTTTTGGCAAAATGGATATGTTGTATCCATCAAATTGTGCTCTAAGTACTCATGTTTATGCTCATGCATATGGTGCTTTTCTCATTTTTTACTATTCACAGATGGCGATGACTACTGGGAAGACTCAAACTCATCAAAGTCCTAAGAACAAGCAACAATTAAAACACTCAGCTTGAAAAGAGACATCTCTATCACACTCTTCATCTCTCAGGGAACATTATAGAAGAGGAGGCAGAAAGAATGGAAGAGCCATTGGATGAGAAGGGGTGTTTTGGAATGTTATATGCTAGACATGTGGTGGCTACTGCCCTCATGGCTTCACAATGGCTGATATTACCCACACAATATTGGGCCCATCAACATGTTTTCATAGATGATGAAGGAAGGTGAGAAATAAATAAATAAAGAAAGAAAGAAAGAAAGAAAGAAAGAAAGAGAGAGAGAGAGAGAGAGAAAGAAAGAAAGAAAGAAGAAAGAGAGAGAGAGAAAGAAGTTAAGAAAGAAAGGTGGAAGAGAGAAAGGAAAAGAAGAAAAGAAGGAAGGAGAAAAGAAAGAAAGAGAAAGAATGCATGGGGGAGTGGATATGACAGACAGTGTAGTTGTGAATGGGAAAGTGGGGGAGGGGAGGGAATTATCATGGTTCACTGTCTATAATTATGGAAGTCAAAAATAATACACAATGAAAATGCATTTTTATCTACGTAAAAGATAAAAAAAAAAATCTAGGAACAGGGCTAGAGAAGATGTCCTAGTGGTTAAGGCATTTTCCTGCAAAGACAAAGAACCCTGGTTCAATTCCCCAGAACCCACGAAATACAGACATACAAGGAGGTGCATGCATCTAGAATTTGTTTGGAGTGGCTGGAGGCCCTGGAGTACCCATTCTTTCTCTCTTTCTCTCTTTCTCAAATAAATAAATAAAAATATTTTTAAAAATCTAGGAACATATGAAAATACATATCAGGAAAAAATGAAACTACATAGAACAATCTATGGGATACAATCAAGGCAGCAATAACAGGAATGTTTCTAGCAATAAATAAATATTATTAAAAAACTATCTCAAATTTTAAAAATACATATATCATTTCATGAAGAATATCAATAAAAAATCATACCAAATTCGCTCAAAGAAATAAGTTGTAAAATTCAGAACAAGACCAAATGAAAAACCAAAAGGTCTACAAAATAAAGGACTATTTCCTTGAAAAATTCAAAATTTGATAAGCATTCAGGTAGGATAGAAGACAGAAAACCTAATATAATAAGACATGAAAAAGAAGATTGAAGAAATACAAAAGTTCAACCTGGCTTGGCTACACATGACTGTTATCACAGTGCTAAGGAGGGTGGAAAAGGAAAATAGCTGGGATTACCTGAGCAGCTAGTCTGACTGAAAAATGGCCCTGTTAGTTTCAGTGATAGTTTTTACTCAGGGAAATAAAGAATGACAGATTAAGATACCCCATATTGTCCTTTTGTTTCTGCATGCATATACAAAAAGCAGAATCATCTGCATATCCACAACACACACAGCACATACTACACACATGCACATACTGCACACACCCACAGCCCTCATAGTATGCACAAATACACCACATACTACACACATGCACACACACTTAAACACACACACCAAAAATACAAATGTTCATCAAGATTAATATGAACAACAGTATACCAGAAAGTTTGAAAATCTACCACTATACCAAAACTGAATCATAAAATCATAAACTTAACAATAATAAATAAATAAATTAGATAAATAAGAAAATGTCTGTCACCAAAGAGAAGCCTAGGATTAGCTTCATTATTTTATTTCATCAAACAACATCAATTCTTATTCAACTGTCTAAAAAAATTTGAATGTGGCCAGGCATGGTGGCACACACTTTTATTCCCAGCACTGGAGGCAGAGGTAGGAGGATTGCTGTGAGTTCGAGGCCACCTTGAGACTACATAGTGAAATCCAGGTCAGCCTGGACCAGAATGAGACCCTACCTCAAAAAACCAAAAAACAAAAACAAAACAACAGCAAAAAAGAATGTAAAGAATCCTTCCAAGTATATTTTGTATAGCTACCATAAATCCAGTACTATAATGAGAAAAGGTAACACTATCAAAGAAAATTCCTGGTCACATGCTTGATGAACACAGATGCAAAAATCCTCAACAAAATAAAAAACCTCACCTAAATCCAACAGCATATTTAAAAATGAGCATTCACTTTTTTGAGAGAGAGAGAGAGAGAGAGAGAGAGAGAAAGAGGCAGAGAGAAGAAATGGGCATGCCAGAGACTTCCACTGCTGCAAATGAACTCCAGACATGCGCATCCCCTAGTGGTCATGTGCAGCATTCATGCATTCATCACTATGCATCTAGTTTACATGGGACCTGGAGATCTGAACATGAGTTCTTAGACTTTGCAGGAAAGTGCCTTAACCGCTAAGCCATCTCTCCAGCCCAAGTATTCATTTTTCAATTACTATTTTAGTTAAGTAAGATTCATATTAGGGCTGCAAGGATGGTTTAATATCAATACACAAATATACACTTCATATATAATCAATAGAGTGAGTGATACAAACATCCTGAGATATAAAAGCAAGACTCACACTTGTAAAAAAAATAAAATAAAATAAATAATGGGGAAAAGATGATGTAAGATGGAAAATTAGAAGCCCCATCTGAATGAACAGAAGATTACAGTTATGAAAACAAAGGAACTATATTATGTGACTCAGCCAGCTGCTTATGTCTTCTTCATTACCCACTTTCTTACTGTCCTGGGAAACATCTTCCAAGATCAAATGCAGGGCCTGTTGCTAAAGCTTCTATCACCATCACAGAGGGCACCAGAAGACTAACCTTAAGAACATCTTATAAGAAATCTCTAGAAAATGAATCAAGAGGAATCATTCAAAGTGGATTCATGGTGACTACCACTACTAGACTCAGTGACCCAGCCATGAGCTGGAAGACTTTCCAAGAGTGCTTTATCCATCAAACCTCAAAAGAGATCTAGCTGCCTCAGTAAAATCATTACCAGCCCAGGCTGATTTCTAAAATACCTATTGTGGGGAAATCATCTCAGCCATCCCACGCCTGTGGGACAGAGTCAATAACATTTGCAAGTTAACTTTACAGAGGTGGGACTTTTAGAACCATCAAGGGAAGAATTTACTGGAAAAAAGCGAAATGGAGCATACTCCAGAGCACGACTTGAAGTGGAGTGGGGATGAAACAAAACAGCTCTATGCAGATAAATACACAGAAGTAAGGTAGGCTTTTAGGACCCAGGGCAGAAACATTAAGAGTCTCCAGATGAAATTCAACAATCAGGTCAGTAGGTTGTAATATCTTATATCTTATATCACTATCCCCTCTACAGCTATTCCTGATTCATGTGACAGCTAGTTCAAATTACAAAGCCAGCACTGTCTTTCACTTGCATTTTGACATTTTTTATATGTTCCCTTTAATTTTTCTTTCTTCTGAAGAAGATAGTTTTGCCTGTTTTGCACTGTTTCTAGGGCTCAATTTCTTAAGAGATCAGACAGACTGTTTAATATTATCTGATTTCATATTTTTATCCTCCTCTTTTCATTCTATATTAAAACACCGCATATGTTCTTGACATTTTAAAACTTCTTTTGCCTCTACAGTTCCCCTTCTATTTATGTTCACCTAGTCCAGTCAATTTCCAGTCAATTAGCCAAATAGTAATCACAAGTCTTATTGTGTTTCTTCTTATTTTCCTTTCCACTCATATCCATAATAACTAACATGTTAGTGCACATATTATTATACACGACTCTTTAATCCCTAAAACAACTGGTACTTTAGGTGTGATTATTTTATAGCCAGTTTCCCCTTGACAGTGTTTGGCACACTCTTCCATTCCTGTTGTACACCTTATTGTGGGCTGGAGGGTGATGTCCACCCTCTGCTCATGCCATTGTTTTCCCCTGCCATTGTGGAGCTTCCCCTAGAGCCTGTAAGCCAAAATAAATCTCTTTTTCCCACAAGCTGCTCTTGGTTGGGTGATTTCTACCAGCAATGCGAACCTGACTGCAGCAAGTGTCAAGTCAGCAATGGAAGTAACCAACCACTTTCTGATTTGAGTTGAGATCCATTACATAGGAGGGATTGTATGCCTGGTATTATAACTTGGTCAAAGTTTATGGCCTGGAAAGTCATAGGCCTTATTGGAAAATCTACTTCTATTGTTTTTTTTGGACATTCTATGTTCCTCAAATTACCTTCTAAGTAATTACATTTGTTCCCATAGATTAGTGCTGCCACTGGCTTTGTTTAGAGAAGATTCACTTTACTGAGGGAAGTGGTAAGCTGCAGAGACTCATAACTAGTAGAAGTGCTGAGAATAAGGTACAACTAAATGTTCAGCCATAGGATAACTTTATTACCTCCTCTAAGTCTCAGGAAACATTGTTGAAGAGAGGGCAGAAAGAACACAAGAGGAGGAGGAAGGAAGTAGATTGCTGTCTTTGGGGTTTGCCATCACGTTTGCACTTCTACTATCATGGTCATGGTGATTAGAAGGCCTAAGACTTGGGCAACATTGGGTCTGTCAACATCCTGTCATAGGGTGGAGAAGAATCATGACCTCACCTTGGGGCTCTTATAGGTAGATAATGATAGCTATGGAAGATATTGAGCCTTATTAGTTTCAACTCTTCTCTGAGTTGCTCTATGAAAATAATGGTCACTGGAAGAGGATGAGAGATTTTCTGCAGTGGTGTAGCCAACCTATAAAAAGCTCCTGCTTCTATAAATAACCCCTCACCTCGGATCATATATGAAAACCCTACTGAAATATAATTAGTCACCAATAAATAAAGATGAATGAATAAATAAATGAAAGTAGAAGAGGGTAATAGGAAGAGGAGCAATGTAGGGGAACAAAAGAGGGTAATGGGGGAGAATATGATAAAAGTGCAATATACATGTAAGAACATGTCATGATAATACCCATTATTATGTTTAGTTACATATATTAATAATAAAACTATTAACAAAATAATAATATAACTACAACCAATTTGAATTAAATTTATCTGAAAGTGAAAAATTTTATGATGAAAATAATAAATTATTCATGAAAAAATTAAATGCTATAAAAATAGAAAAAAATTTCCATTTTGTGCATTGGTAAAATAGTATATGTTAGCTAAAGAAGGCAACAGGGTTCCTGGAATCTCTATGAAATTCTTCACAGGAATAGGGAGAATAATCACAAATTTTCAGGGAATGACAAAAAGTTAAATAGCCAAATCTGTCATGAGCACAAATAATATAGTAAGAGTCATTACAATCCCTCAGGCAGAGGTAGGTGGAACACCATGAGTTTCAAGCCACCTTGAGACTACATAGCGAATTCCAGTTAAACCTGGGATAGAGCTAAACTCTCTCTCTCTCTCTCTTTCTCTCTCTCTCCATATATATAATAATAGCAGCATGCTATTAAAATAAAAAGAGTCATGCAGACCAATTGAGCAGAACAAACACATAAATGTAAATCCACGTGTCGTTAGCCAGTTGATTTCCATAAAGTTGCTGAAAGCTCACACTGGAGGAAATATAGTATCTTCAATAACTTTTGCTGAGAGATGATACAAGCACACGGGTATAACTAGACTGATATCTTGCTCCTTACAAAGAAGATATTTCAAAATGAATTAGACTTAAACACAGGATGTTAACCTACACCTTCTGGAAGAACACAAAGGGTAGGTTTCAGGATCCTCGAGAGAGCAGACTGTTGGCTCAGACACCAGAAGTACTGGATGTGGGCAAACATGATTACATCCCATTCAGAAAAGCTTCTTCACAGCAAAGGAAACTATCTACAAGGGGAAGAGAATTCCAGCACAGAGGGGAAAACAATTAAAAACTGCACCTCTCAAAGGCAGTTCCATCCAAAACATAAAAATCTCAAAGCCTTCAGCTACAAAAAAGCTTTAAGAAACACTTTAACAATGGTCACAAGAAGAAAAAAATGTCATGTTCTCTATCATATAGGAACCCTAACTGTTAATGTTTATAGGGGTGTATAAAAGCAATAATCAACTTAAGTAGACTTAGAGACATTTTTCAAAATAAGATTCAAATGGTCACTAGGTATCAGTATACTGTGTACCATCAATGGTTGGAGATAGGAAACAAAAATCATAATGGGAACCACCTCAACCCAGCAAAAAAATGATAAATTTCCAGAGACTAAAGGGAGATGTGGAATGGACACAGCAGGGCTTCTAGCCACTGCAAAGAGATTCATGTGCTACCTTTTCCAGCTGGCTTACGTGGGTACTAGGGAATGGAACCTGGGTCCTTAGGCTTCAAAGGCAAGTACCTTAAACACTAAGCCATCACTGCATCACCAAATACTTGTACTTTTGGTAGGAATGTAATTCATGCAGTTAAAAACTGGGTTGAGTTTTCTTAGATCTTATAAACAGAGTTCTCATATTTCTCTGAATTCCAATAATGGGCATGTATCCACAGGAACTACACTCAATAAGTATGACATATGTTCATTGCCTATATTCCTGTGTTTGTTGCACTCCCAAGTTATTAGCAATACTACTCACAATAGCCAAGAAATGAAACAATCCATATCTCCATCTGCTGGTGCTGTTCATGATTAATGAAATCTGACTCAGCCATAAAAACCAAAAGTCCATCATTTGCAAAACTGGTGAAATCTATGCTATTAACCTGAGTGAAATCAACTGGTCCAAAAGGAACAAGTACCAGCTAATCTCACTCATTTGTAGCATCTAAACATATTGATATATTAGAAGACTATAGTAGAAACTTCAGAGAATGGAGGGAGTGATATACAAGGAAAAGCAGAGAAATGTGTACTATAGTAAGATAGAAGCAAAAAAATGGTGTTCTATTGAACAGAAAAGTTACTATCAATGAAAATAACACACTAAGTGTTTCAAAGACCTATATGGATTATGTATGTTGGCACAATAGGGAAGAATACATGTGTCAGTAAACAAAGATGTTTAACCCAATTATGCCATATGTATGTATGGTATGTATGTGTATATATATGCATATATATACACATACATACATGTATATATGTATATACATATAAACATACATATATATATACACACACATATATATATGCACACATATGTATATATCTATACATATAGTGTCAAAACATTAATTTTTAATTTAAAAAATTGTGCTATTTATCCAACCACTACTCAAAACCAATGAAAATCTAAAGAATAGAAGATGTGTCTCATCCCATACAGCTATATTAACATATAGTACTTATCAGCAGAATATGGGATATTTACACCATGAAAACATTCAGGGAGACTTCTGTCTTATAATTGAAAGCTAATCTAATTTGGCATATCCTTCGAAGCCTGTGGAATATCATCAAGTCCCACAAACATATGATATTAATCCCAAAAGAGGAGGGAAGTTAAAGATGCACAAAGAACATTTGAGGAAATAGTAACTTCAAGCAAACCAAGTTTCACAAAACATATTAATTTATGTATCCAAGAATTTCAAAGAGCTCCAGATAGAATCATCTCAAAGAAATCTATATAAGATATGCCATAATCAAACTCAGGTAAATATTTTGAAGACAATATGCAAAAGCTCCCTTGAATTAGGGAAAATTTCTTCTAACTGTGATTAAATATTTTTTCTACAACTTTCTTTTAATATAATTTGACAAATTTTATATTAAAAATAAGCTATGAGCAAAACCATTGCTGTTGAAAAACTATTTTTAGGTGGCAGCTCCTGGTTCCAAAACCAATTCTAAAGAGTTCTCAGACAGAGAATTAAGGACAATAGTATAAGAACTTTATAAATAGCAAACACATGGGCAGATGTACTAGTGTTTTATGGATGGTAAGACTGGAAAGAGATGAGAACGGGTATTTAGCTGAAGGTATTTCTAAGCAAAGCATGAATGAGCTGCTTTGCTCTTCTTGATGTGAAGAAATCAATCAAAGAAGAAGTAAGAAACTAGATTTTCCTCAACCCATCCATACTGTAAAATGGACATGAAAGTATTCTGAAGAGGACAGTGAATTGGCTGAAAATCATTTAATAAGTACATGGCAGGTATGGCACATGCACTTACCCATCTGTGTTAGCAGAGGCTAGGCACAGAGAAGGTATAAAGCCAGCAGGCACTTTGCCATCTTCAGCAAATTGTAGCAGAGAGAGGGATGAAGGCTTTTAGATTTCTGTAGTTCTCCAGGAGCAGGTCATTATGCTCTTTGGTGAATAATATGTGTTTTTCTTCAAAGAATGAGAATAATACCAAAGAAGATTCTAAGATTGTCAGTTCTACTTCTCCTCCCACAGGACCAAGAAGCAAGATTATTACTGGTTCTGGATCAAAGCATGAGGCAAGTATACTGCAGACAAGCTAGCCTCTGAGAGAGCTGTGTGGCTTTCGCCATCACAATGTGGACATAATGCATGGCCTACAAGAAATGTATATTCAAAGATGGTTACTGTTAATCTCTAGGACATAGGAGAATTTGTCTTGCTTGATTCAGGACTTACTTGGCCCTGACCCCACCTAACCCCCTTCCTTCTGACTTCTTCCCTCTGGAGTGGAAATATCTATCACATGCATATTTCAACATGCATAGCTAGTCAGGGTTCACAGGTTTATAACTAGTGAAGAATTTTGAGGTTTCTGGTTAAGATGGTAGAGTAGGAAACTTGCCAAAATAGCCTGGGAACAAAATTAAGAGGCAGAATACTGCACAATGCACATTTTAACAAGCAGTGGAGGTATGTAAGGAATTACGAATGATATTAGGGAAGCTGGAGAGATGCAAATTTCTAGTAACCACACAGTGGCTCCAGCCACTGGTCCACTGGTTGAATGGGAAGAGTTACATTGCTAGTACTTCCTGAGCTGGCAAAAGCATAAGTATGGTGAAGGAAATTCTCCATTCATACAGGCATTGCAAAATCAAAAAACTTGAAGGAGAAGATAACAGGGTCCATCTGAGCACCACAGGAACAACTTTAGGCATTCCCTTCTCCCAACCACAAACACCAACAAACAATGGAGATTTGGGGATGCCAAGAAATCAGAGCCACCCCTCAGCCATGCAACATCCAGCCCAGCTGGTCAGAGAAATCTACCAAACTAAACAGCGTAGTTGAGACCACAATGCAACAAAGACATAAATAGCCTCACCCTCAACATAGATGGGACAAGAATCCACCCCAAAAGGTAAGGGGGCATTTTATAATGGGAAATGCCTACCCCAACCCAGGTATATAGATCTTCACTGGAAGTGCTAGTTGCACGTTCCATATCAGGGCAGGTTGCTAAATAAAAATCCCATGGATGGAAAGACATCAAAACCTATACTACTAAGACAAAAATATAGGTGTGCTACATGTGATTGATGTACTTTTAGTCTATTTACCATTCTTAAATAAGTTGTGCTTTGTGGTTTTTAGTATTTCTTGATCTATAGTGCTTCTTTTTGCTCTTCTGCTTTTTCTTAAATGTGTCACTCTGGCTCAGGCTGACCTGGAACACATTGCAGCCTAGGAATCTCATCCTCCCACTTGACAGGATTAAAAGTGTGAGCCAACATGCCCAGCCAGGTTAGAGCATTTGGCTTTTTGGTTTGCCTGTCTATTTTAAATTCCATTTGTGCATAAATACTCCATACTGGTTTTGTTTGTTTGTGTGTGGGGTGTGCGAGGGTGTGTATTACTCAGTTGGATTTTAGAATTATTCTATATTTTTATCCATTCAACCTATTTTTGTTATCTTTCTACAAAGTTTCCCACCCTCAACTTGTTGATTTCCTCTCACTCCAAAAAATGTTCACACCCTTTCCTCTTTTTTCTCTCCTTTTTTTTTCATAACTACAACCTTCCACAAACTCAACAGTTTCTAATATTTGTGGAAACAGATAGTATCAATCATCCCATTCCCAGATACCTGAGCCACCATCATCTTTTTCCAAAGTTAATAGTAGCCTTCACACTAACTCACCTTATTGTTCCCACTTCTAAATAACCAAAACCCTAACAATATTGCTACCAGCTTTGTTATTTTACCAGCAGCAATTATTGAAACAAAATAAACATTGCTAAGTTCTTTAAATTTTTAATTTATTTAAAAACTGTAAAGAGGCAGATAAATTGAGACAGACAGACAGAGAGATAGGAAGCGGGGAATGCCAAGGATTCTAGTACTGCAAATGAACTCAGATGCATGCACCACCAGTGCATTTGGCTTAATGTGGCTACTGGGGAATCAAACTTGGGTCCTTTGCCTTTGTAGGCAAGTGCCTTAACAACTAAGCCATCTTTACAGCTTGAAACATTGTTAGTTTGATGCTAAAATATTTGTAGAGCAGACATATCCAACAACTTAGGTTACTACTCTTGTTACTCTGGGAGTAATGCCGGTAACTAGAAAACCCAAGCATTGAAACAAGTCAAGATGCAAAAATTTTGACAGTATAATACAAAAAACATAAAAGTTAAGACAAACTAATTTCTGTAGAAATTATAAATGCAACAGAAATGTACATACATGAGATCAATTTAAATGATGTATCAGACAGAACCAAAAATAATGATTATAAGTATGTTCAAATTGAAACTTGAACCACACATCTCACCATGCACAAAACTCAAGTCCAAATGGATCAAAGACCTCAATATAAGACCACAAATTTGGCTACTACTGGAAGAAAATATAGGAAGAACTTCCCATGATATAGGAATGGAAAAAGACTTCCTGAACAAAAACCCAGCAGCTCACAATGACCTTAAACAATAAATCAACCAGTGGGATCACATGCAACTAAGGAGTTTCTTTACAGACAAGCATACAATAAGCAAAGCCAATTAATTACCCATAGAATGGGAGAAAATATTTGCTGAGTATCCAACTGACAGAGGCCTAATCTCTAGAATCTACAAAGAACTCAAAAACCTAAACAATAAAAAGTCAAACAACCCACTCACAAAATGGGACAAAGAGCTGGACAGGCAGTTCACAGAGGAAGAAATACAAATGGCAAACACACACTTAAGGAAATGTCATCATCCCTAATCATCAAGAAAATGCAAATTAAAACAACGAGGGTATTCCACTTTACCCCAGTAAGGATACCAACACCAAAAAATCAAATGAAAATAAATGCTGGTGAGGAAGTGGAGAATTAGGAACCCTCATCCACTGTTGGTGGGAATGTAAGATGGTACAATCACTTTGGAAAGCAATATGGAGACTCCTGAAAAAGCTGACTATAGAGATACCAACAAACCCAATTATTCCCTTACTGAGCATGTACCCAAACATTTAAACCTCAGTCCAGAGAGATTTAATCGACCATGTTTATAGTAGTTTAATTCATAATAGCTAAGTGCTGCAATCAACCGAGATGTCTATCACTAGAAGAATGGATAACTAAGATATGGTGTATCTACACAATGTAATTCTACATAACAGTAAGAAAAATGACACAATGGAATTTGAGGAAAAATGGTTGAACCTGGAGCAGATCATTCTCAGTGAACTTACCCAATCACAGAAAGATAATCATCACATAGTCTCACTCATCTATAGCACCTAACATGAATCTACCCAAGATGCCAACATACCCAGCAAGCATCTAGAGGAATAGACAATAGGGTGGGTGGGGATAGAGGGGAGAGCAAGGGAGGAATGGGAAACACAAATCTACACCCAAACAGCAAAGGTACCATACAATTCTACATTGTAAAAGACAGACCAAATAGTTGAAACCTCACCAGGCCCTTAGAAGGAACACCTGAGCCACAAGACACTGGAGAGGGTATGATGAAGACTGAACTTTATCTTCTACAGCTTCTCTATTTCTCTTCTCTCTAACTCCTTTATATCAGCTATCTTTTTCTTCCTTCTCTTAGAGGGCACTGACCTGTAACTCCCAGTACCAGCATGGGGCTATCATACACAATGAGCTTTTGATCAGAGAGGCCTAGAAGGTTTCCTAAAAGAAAGACAGATTTGTGTCAGAGTATTTGATGGCCCACCAAAGGTTAGTGGTAAGACCCTACTGCTGAAGATGTCATATGTGGTTGACACGTAAAATGGAATGATGTGGCCGGAAGCTGAAAGAGAGTCAGTACCTAGTACCAGAAGGTGCTACATTGGCAACTGGGGGAAAATTACCAATATCTTCCCAAGCAACTCATGGTCTAATCTACTTAGCAGCAAATAACCTGTTATGATGCTCACAGAAGTGCAATAGTGGCACACAGCCATGGTGGGAAACTAACTGCTCTTGATTTGGCTAACTGATACCCTCAGTGGAATGTGAACCATAGCTGGAGCTGAGAAACAAGTCAGAAACATATTCAAACATGAGACCACTCTCCATTATCAAGCTACCACCAATGGTGGGTTACCAGAGGGCCTACACCTTTTAAATTCTTTATATTAAAAAAAAAAAAAGGTTTATCCCATTTGTCTGGTACTAATTTTACCATTGGAGAATCTGCTTCTCTTTTTCAGATAGACACAGATCCTAAGGAGAGAACCACCCCATCATATCTCAAAAGGGCTCCAGCTGAAACTAAGAACTGGGAAAAAAGCAAGGATACTGTTGTCTTGGTGAACCAGGTACCAGAACAAGGGTGGATGAGATCAAGCAAAGAATAATTAACTCCTACCAAATCAGATATCCAGAGACACAGAGGCTCCCAACACCTCCTCACTAAAGCAGACCAAAAATGAACCCAACATGGCTCAGGGAAATTTTGTGGAAGAGGGGCAGAAATAATGTTAGATCCACACATTGCATCATGATTTGCAGAGACATTTCTCCTACCCATAATTATGGGCTAACTCCACAATGCATGACCCATATACCTCCAGGAGGCGCCATGGGGAGGGGGTTGTACATGGATGAGCCTAACAATGGTACCAACGTGACTGTACTCACTGAGTATAAAACTAATTAATACAAATATATTTTAAAAAATTAAAAGAAAATAAAATTAAAAAAAAGAAAAATGCCCATTCTAAAAATAAAATAAAAGAAAAATCAAAGGAATCAATAAATAAAAATTCTGGAAGTTAAATAACCTACATAAGGAGGCCAATAAAAGATATGAATAAGGGAATAAAAATGCTAAAAAAATGCCAATCAGAAATACTAGAAATGTAAAACACAGTAAATCAAATAAAAGCTCAGTCAAAAGTTTTACCAATAGAATGGTTTAATGACAGGACTGACTATCTGAGCCATAAAACAAGATAGCAGATCTGGAACATGCCAAAAAAGAGAAAGACAAACTAAGAAAATATGAGTGGAATTTCAAGACATTTGGGACACCATGAAGACATCACACTTAAGAATCCAGTGCATATAAAATAAAGGATAAGAGGACTAGAGAGATTGCTTAGTGGTTATTAAGGCACTTGCACTAAGGAACCAGATTCAAATCCCATGAAAGCCAGAGGCACAAGATGGACATGCATCTGGAGTTCATTTGCAGTGGCTACAGACCCTGAAGCTCCCTTTCTATCTCTATTTCAGCACCTCCCTCTCTTTCTTTCTTTCTTTCTTTCTTTCTTTCTTTCTTTCTTTCTTTCTTTCTTTCCTAAATAAATATAAATATGAATATATATATATATATATATATATATATATATAATATATATATATATATATATATATGTATGTATATATATATGGAAAAAGAGAAGAATTTCACTTTAAAGGCATAGTATTTTCAACAAAATTATAGAAAACTTCCCCAAAATAAGGGAAGAGATGCCAGTACAGACATAGGAAGCATTTAGAATACCAAAAAGAAGACCAGAAAAGAACCTTCCTTCACCAGATTGTAATTAAACTTCTAAACACACAGAACCAAAGAAAATATGTAGAAAGCAGTAAGAGAAAACCATCTAGTCACCCATAAAGGCATCTCCATAAAGATAATAGCAGATTGCTCAAAACAAACTTTAAAATCCAGAATGTCCTGGAATGATTCAGTCCATGTTCTAAAATACAATAAATACAAACCAAGATTTTTATATCCAGCAAAGGTATCCATCATAATTGAAGGAGAAACAAGAACTTCCCAAAATAAAAACAGACTGTCATAACTAGCTCCAGAGCATTGGTGACAGACACTATGCTCAATCAAAAAAACAAAAACAAAAACAAACAAACAAACAAAAAAAAAAAAACCCAGAAATCTAGGGGCTACTGAGAACTCAGCACTACATTAGACTGCAAACAGATCTTCCATTATCAAGGAACATTGTAGAAGAAGAGAAAGATTGTTAAGAGCTGCAGAGTAGATAGAAATACCCTAAGACATGGTCCCCTGCTACCCCACAGGGACTGACTGAGGCCTTCATGACCACACAGTGAATACCCCCCCCCCCAGAAAAATAGGAGCAGAGGCAAAAGGATAAAAATAGCACAACTTGTTATAATATATAAAATTAAATTAAAAAATTTATACTTGAGAAATATGTGACCTCTAGGCCACCTGTACAGAAAACACTTGAAGGGATTCTTTTTACTGAAGAGAAAGAAAAGCATATACATGAGAAAACAGGAATAAATAAACTATGTTCAAATAATAGTTAATGCAGTAGAGTAACAGAAAAACAGTAATCACTACAAAATGAAGAAGAATGGCACTGTGCAGTAATAATTATTTTCTTTTTAAGTAAATATTTTATTTATGTATTCATGAAAGAGAGAAAGAAAGGAAGGTAGAGAGAGAATGTGCAAGCCAGGGCCTCTGGCCAGTGCAAAAGAATTCCAGATGCATGCGCAACCTTGTGCATCTGGGTTACATGGGTACTGGAGAATTGAACATGCATCCTGAGGCTTTGCAGGAAAATGTATTAACTACTAAGCCATGTGTCCAGCCCTCAGTAATAATTCAGTAAAAATGGCCTCAATATCCCTACCAAAGACTTGCACACTGGATTAAAAGGCAGGATTCTTCTTGTTGTTGTCTCTAAGAAACACTCCTCTTCATAAAACACCATCAGTAACTTAGGGTGAATGGATGGAATATGGTATTTTAAACAAAAGAGTCTAGAAAACCAGCAGGTGTTATAATTCTAATACCTTAAAGGATAAACTTCAAACTGGTATTAGTTAGGAAATATAAACAAGTTCACTGATTAAGGGAATGATCCAACAAGAGAACATTACAATTCTAAATATGTACACACCAAACATGGGTATACCCAATTTCATTCATCAAACACTGTTAGACATGAGGTCAAGTAACTCCAAGCACAATTGTAGTAAGTGACTTCAATATACCACTCTCATCAATTCAAAGATCATCCCCCACCCCCAAAAATAAGCTGAGAAGCACTGTGATTAAATTACATCCTATAACAAATGGACCTAATAGGTGTCTACAGAATATTCAATCCAGATGCTGCACAATACACATCTTCTCAGCAGCAAATAAAACACTGTCTAAAATAGCCCATACTTATTGATGAATGAGGTCATTGAAGAAGTCAAAAAAAAAAATCATAGAATCAAATGATAATAAAAACACAATATGTGGGTTGGAGAGATTGTTTAGTGGTTAAGGTGCTTGTGTACAAAGCCTAATGACCAAGGTTTGATTCCAAAGTACCTATATAAAGTAGGATGCACAGTAGCACATGTATTTGGTGTTTATTTGCAGCAGCTGGAGGTCCTGGCATCCATATTCTCTCTCTCTCTCTCTCTAACTAAGAAATAAGAAATTACCCAACACAATAAAAAATGGGCTATGGAAATGAATAGGGATTTCTTAAAGGAAGCAATATAGATGCCCAATAAACATACAAAAATGTCCTAATCCCTTAGCTATCAGAGAAATGTAAATTAAAACTACTTTGAAATTCAACCTCATTTCTGTCTGAATTGCTATCATCAAAAACAAACAAACAAAACAGATAACAATAAATGCTGGTGAGGGTACAGAAAAAGAGTAACCCTTCTGCATTGTTGGTTGGAATGTAAATTGGTGTAGCCATTATTAAAATTAGTATGGAGGTCCCCAAGACAGCTAAAAATATAATTACTAGCTTTACTAATACTTTTTATGAACCTTAAGGAGTCCACTCACTACTTTAAGGATACTTGCTCATCCATGTTTATTGCTGCTCCATTCAAAATAGCTAGGAAATGGAACTAGCCTAGATGCCCTTTAACTGATGAATGAGTAATGAAGAAGAATTGAAAATGAATTACATTTATATAATGGAATTCTATTCAGCACCAAAGAAAAATGAAATTTGTAGGGAAATAGAATGATCTGGAAAGGATTATACTAAGTAAGGTAACCCAGGCATAGAAAGCCAAATGCCTCATGTTTCACTTCAAGTATGTGAGTTGGAGTAAAAGTCATTAGTAGAAGCCAGTAGGCTAGAAAGGGGATAAAAGGGAAGAAGAAGAGGGGAAGTCTAAAACACAGGGTATTTTAGATAGGTAAGTAGGTGGTTAGATTATAGGGGGTTGAATGGTCTAAAGAGGATCAGGAGGGTTTGAGTCAAGGAAGGGTGGGAGGAAGGTTAATGAAAATTTAAGATGTATGAATAAACCATATGGAAACCTACTTCCATTCTAGTCAAAACATATGTAATTTTATTTTATTTTATTTTTTTAATTAATTATTTATTTATTTATTTATTTGAGAGCGACAGACAGAGAGAAAGACAGATAGAGGGAGAGAGAGAGAATGGGCGCACCAGGGCTACCAGCTTCTGCAAAGGAACTCCAGACACGTGCGCCCCCTTGTGCATCTGGCTAACGTGGGACCTGGGGAACCGAGCCTCGAACCCAGGTCCTTAGGCTTCACAGGCAAGCGCTTAACCGCTAAGCCATCTCTCCAGCCTGTGATTTTTTTTTTAAAGAGAGAGAGAATGTGGACAGAATTATCCTTTAGATATAGGTAATGGTTTGTCTAGGAGCCATATATTGTTATTAGAAAAAAATTCAGAGCCAGTGCTGGTATAACTTCCAGTGAGTTCTTAGCCAGGGAGGATCCTGATGACCCCAAATCACTACGGACTATTGCCACAGTTCTTGGTTGCCTCATAGAACTAGATAATAAGAATCTGTTGCTGAAGACTCCACATGGGCTGCAAGGTCACTGAGAAATCAAGCTGGAGCTGAAATTGGAACCTCCTCCTTGTTCACTAGATATCAGGAGGCTGGAAAGAGCTATGCAGCCATTTGGGAGAGAGAAGTCATCATTCAGCAGTGGACCCTAAAATTTTAAGGCTAGCTAGCCGGTCAAAATGTGCCAACTGGTGTAATAGTAACATGACTGTTATTGTGGAAACCTACTGTTCTCCAATTGTACTTGAGGCTTCATCCCTAGGGGGGGAAAATATGCCTGGTACTGAAAACCTAGACAAGAGCCTATGGATGGGGATGCCATAGGGGAGTAACAACTGACGCTGTCTGGCTAAATGCATACATTATGCTCACCAGCCGTCCTTATGTTTATGCTGAGATTAAATGCATGTATCACTATGCTTAGCTCAAATAGACACTTTAAATGAGTAATTAGAGGTAATACAAGGTTATTCAAATAAGGAGTTAACAAGTAAAAGCCAATGTTTCTCCTTTCTTCTGCCCTCTTCCATCCCTTCCCCCAATTCCCACATATTTACTACTCAGATAGTCTTCTTGTTTTCAATCAAGTAAATGCGTATGTAGGTTTATATTTATACCTGTCTTTGTAAATGTGAGTTGGAAGAAAATCCTACTGGGCATGGTGGTACATGTTATTAATCCCAGCACTTGGGAGGCAAAGGTAGGAGTATCACTTTGAATTTGAGGCCACCCTGAGACTACTATATAGTGGACTCCAGGTCAGCCTGGGCTAAAGCGAAACCCTAACACAAAAAAGCAAATAAATAAATAAATAAATAAAAAGTCCTCATTTTGCCTGAACCTTCTCATTACTCGGTGTAATATTCCACTCATCCCACACATCAAAATGCCTGTAGAGTCCAGTGTAGGTTATTCTTCTATTCCAGGGGTAGTTTGGTGACTTTTATAAAATATTTTTTTCTTTATGTAATTAAGTATTATATGATTTAAACACTTTTATTCACTTGTAAGTACTATACTTTTCAGTAATGATATTAAGACCAATTTGTGTTTGCCAGCAATAGAAAGGCAGATGATAAAAAGTTAACATTGGGTTTCTGTGTCTGGGGTTTTTCATTTGTAAAGTGGGACAATGTCACATACATCTTTAATCTCACCAATATTCAAGGTTTCCATAAATCAGTGGAAAAATTTACTAATTTGAACCCATAGGTGGTTTCCCCAGTCCTTTCAAACACAAAACAAACCATTACATATACTAATGCCTTTGAAGTTGGAGTTTATATGTTCCCTTCTACAAGCCTTGTTCCATAGCTACTGAACATAGTTGCTAATTCTCAGACATATAAGATATTTTCAAGAATTGTCACCTAGTTGTTCTGCATGTAATATCTTCTCCCATCTCATACTATCAAATCTGTCTCAACTACACTTTTTCTGAAGTCCTCTTACCTTCACATTAATGCTTAAGACTTTTGTATATCCAGCTATATTCCTTCACTGTTTTTTTCTGTCTACAAGAGTGGAACATCTCTATATGTGTGTCTTCCACTTGATGAAAGGAAATGTTTTTTACGTCAGTTTTAAATATTTTATATTAATTTAATTTATTTATTTATTTATTTATTTTTAGGTAGGGACTCACTTTGGTCCAGGCTGACCTGGGATTAACTATGTAGTCTCAGGGTGGCCTTGAACTCACAGTTATCCTCCTACTTCTGCCTCCCAAATGCTGGGATTAAAGGCATGCGCCACCAGACCCAGCTTTTCAATAGAGACTATTTTTAAGTTTTTTTGTTCATTTTTATTTATTTATTTGAGAGTGACAGAGAGACAGAGAGAAAGAGGCAGATAGAGAGAATGGGTGCATCAGGGCCTCCAGCCACTGTAAATGCACTACAGACATGTGTACCCCCTTGTTCATTTGGCCAACTTGGGTCCTGGGGAATTAAGCCTTGAAACATGTTTCTTAGGCTTCAAAGGCAAGTGCTTAACTGCTAAGCCATCTCTCCAGCCCTATATTTTATATTTATTTATTTGAGAAAGAGAGAGAAATGGGAATGGAGACACACACAGAGAGAGAATGAGCATACCAGGGCTTTCGGCCACTGCAAACGATTTCTAGGCATGTGTGCCCCCTTGTGTATCTGGCTTATTTGGGTAATAGAACCTGGGTCCTTTGGCTGTGCAGGCAAGCACGTTAACCGCAAGCAATCTCTCCAGCCTCCATGTTTTTTTTATTATGTGTATTTCTACAAAAATAGACATATGCACACCATTAATGATTATTAAATAATAAGTCAAAACTGCAAAGAAGTTATTAATTAAATAAATTTCTATGCATTGAAACATATCCCTTATAATTACAAGAAGCTTTAAAAAAAGTCAAGCATAACTTTTAAGCTATAGCTTTAATCTTCAGCTAAGCATTTTCCCTAAAATTTCATGAGAAATTTTGTCTAAAATATATTTTATGGGAATTTATCAGCCCTAAACTTCTTATCATGAAGGCCATTTTTTAAAACTATCCAGCTATGGAACAGTGCTATTAAAAGAACATAGAAAATGCGTTCTAGGAAAGAAGTCTGAAGGACATTTGCTCTGAATCCCAGCAGTGTTGATTGAAGTGGGGGGTCACAAAGACTCAAGACTTTGTTGATTGGAGCAGGAGGCAGAACAGGAAGACATTGATTTTTGTCCTGGTCTGCCTATTAGCTATGGAATATGCATGGCAAGGGATGCAAGCAATTTGTTAGGTAATAACAACCCTTTGTTTTCAAGATGCATGTTAGGGATTTAGAATGAGATAATTATAAACTAGAAATATGGCTCCAAATCACCCTCCATTAAGCAGAAAAATCAGAGCACAGCTCTTAGAGTCTAATCTTGACATGGAGTATGTACAGACCCAAATCCAGAATGGCTTTCAGAGTGTAAAGATTCTGAAGTTCCAGAAAGATAAAACAAATACTGTCTAATGCTTGAGAGTTGGCTACAGATGAATTAGGCTAGAGTTAAATACTGTATAATGAAAGTGATATCCGTGTTTTATCACATTTAATTTGGAAATGCTCTCTATTATGAAACAGAAGAAACAAACAGTAAAAGAAGAAAACATATTGGTAATGACTCATAACATAATTTATCTTCTGCTTGCATTTCACTTTGGGATATAAAATTATTGTTGCAGTCCGGTTTGCATTGCTGGTAGAAATCACCCAACCAAGAGCAGCTTCTGGGAAAAAGAGGTTTATTTGGCTTACAGGCTCGAGGGGAAGCTCCACGATGGCAGGGGAAAACAATGGCATGAGCAGAGGGTGGACATCACTCCCTGGCCAACAGAAGATGGACCACAGCAACAGGAGGGTGTGCCAAACACTGGCGTGGGGAAACTGGCTATAAAGCCCATAAGCCCGCCCCCAACAACACACTCCCTGCAGGAGGCATTAATTCCCAAATATCCATCAGCTGGGAACCTAGCATTCAGAACACCTAAGTTTATGGGGGACACCTGAATCAAACCACCACATTCCTCCCCTGGCCCCCATAAACTGATATCCATACATGATGTAAAATACAATGCTTTCATCTCGTTTTAACAGTCCCCATAGTTTTTCTCAATCTCAATGATGATCATACATCCCCATAGTTCAAGATCTTTTAACTGAGCCATAATACCAAAATATAACCTCAAAAAACCCATACTGGCACAGATTAATATTCACACTGCAAAAGATGGCATTGGGCATAGCAAAGAAACATTCAACCAAAGAAGATTTAAAACAACCAAGGCAAACATCAAACTCTGTAGCTTCAAGTCCAGCAACTCAAACCAGTGACAAATCTTCAAGTCCGATAATTCTAACCAGCAACAAGTCTCTGGTGTTCCAGTTCCGCCCCTCCAGCTAGGCTACTCACAGTCCTGGGAAACTTCATCGGGGCTGGCAGCTCCTCGGCAGCCATCTCATGGTCCCGGTATTTCCGCTGGGTCTCCACTGCAAGCCACGGTTCATCCTCATGGCCCCATGGGGTCTCTATGCAGGCATCCAGCAAACCCGCTTCACACTGCCCATGGCCATTTCCAAAACACAAGACCATGTTGCAAACTCAATGACCCTCTTTTCCAGCATTTCTTATACTCCACGATACCAGGTAGGGTGCCAATTTGTTAATCCAGGGGGGAATAAAGCAGACTTTGAAGAACAGGACACTCTTTGAGCACTCAGGCCCCTTCAAAAGAGCTGACATTCTTCCTGTTGCCCCAGCGCAGGTCAGCTAGCCCAGTCTCAAAGGTTGTTATCTCTCAGTTGCAGCTGAACAGGCAGCAGTTCACCCAAAGATTTTCCTTTCTGTGCCATATCCCTCTGCACACACCAGTTCATTTCTACACTAAGCAACCCTGCACAACTTCTCAGGACATGGGCACAAGAGCAAGCTTCTCACACAAACTGCTAGCCCAGTCCAGGCACAGCTCTTTCTCACCCTCATAAGCCAAACCTCACAGTCCATAGTTGTTACTGCCTTCAGGTCTTTCAGCTCTGACCAGAATAGTCCATCAAGCTGTACTTACAGCACTGCAAAGCATCTCTTAGGCCAAGGTTTCAAATCCTCCCATATTCCTCTTAAAAATTAGCTCCAAAAGGCCGAAGCCACATAGTCAGGTGTCTAGCAGCAATCCCACTCCTCGGTACCACTTTATTTTGGCTTACAGGCTCGAGGGGAAGCTCCACGATGGCAGGGGAAAACAATGGCATGAGCAGAGGGTGGACATCACCCCCTGGCCAACAGAAGATGGACCACAGCAACAGGAGGGTGTGCCAAACACTGGCATGGGGAAACTGGCTATAAAGCCCATAAGCCCGCCCCCAACAACACACTCCCTGCAGGAGGCATTAATTCCCAAATATCCATCAGCTGGGAACCTAGCATTCAGAACACCTAAGTTTATGGGGGACACCTGAATCAAACCACCACACTTATGAACATGTATGTATTTGGGGTATTTTTCTGGCAGGGCTGTGCTTGACCTACTAGGCAAGTGCTCCATCATTTCTCAGCTGACAAAATGGTTTCTCAAATGAACAAATTGTAAATGTATATATGTTTAGATGCCTATTCCTACTAATGATTACATATTCACTCAAAACTTAGTAGACCCTAAAGTACACATATTTATCCCAAACTTGTTTATTTTTATTTCTTTTCTCATACATTGGACATTTTAGGCTCTCTTTTCTTCTTGTATCTGAGAATTTATTAATTTCTTGGTCTCTATTCTCTGCTCAGTGTATACATTTTCCTCTTTTCAATATTTAGCCATTTTAGGTCACTTGTCTGACCTCTTCTTTGCTATTTGTTACTTTAAGAAAATCTGAATGTACAAGGTTCAGTTTGGTTGGTCCTTCCAATTACCAGCATGACATTTTTATATGTTCATGTATAACTCTTAATTATCCTCACTAACTTATTTGTCTATAATAACACAACACAAAAGTTCCTTAAGGACAAGGATTATAATCCTTTCACAGTTGCATTCTTAGGACATATTTCATGTTGAACATGTGTCAATGATTATAGAAAAGTCAACCGCATTGTGGGTCATGCCTATAATTCCAATGCTTGACAGGCTGGGGCAGAAGGATCACTTTGAGTTTGAAGCCAACCTGGACTACAGTGTGAGAAAGGTACTATATGAAAACACGTAAACAAAAGCCAACAATTAGAAAAATTACCATTCCAATTTAGATATAAAGATAGAAGTGGCCTTAATTTTCTTAAATTATAAAATATAATATACAAATAAAATGTCTCAAATGATGTCCAAGATCAAGCACAATAATATGCAAAAGAGAAGTCATTTGGTAGTCAAATAAAATCTTAAACATTCTAGATTTATAGCATGTTAAATGTTCAGTTTTTTGATATTGCTTTCATGCCAGACATATGCAACGAGTTACAGTGAAGAAAGTCTTGTTGTAGCTGTTTAAGTGTGCTTCCCAACTCTGAGCTTCCCTTTCGATCTTTTGGGAAAATTATCAGTAATCGACATTGATTACATTTCTGGTTTTATAAAACAAGAAGATCTTACAGGAGATGACAAACACTGAATTTCAGAAAATTAGGAATGCAAACCCAATTCTTTCCAAGCTACATTTTTTTATAAAATGTAGGTTAACTATTTCTTCTTAATCACATGCCTAAAATAAAATTGAAATCATTATTTGATGAATGTTTTATTTTATATAAATGTTTATAATTTGTCTTGATTAGAAAGCCCATATATTAGAAATAGCACAGACAGTTAAAAATCTTTTTTTAAATTTTTATTTCAAATTTAATATAGAAACATGCAGTACTTTGATTTTGTTCCCATTCCATTATCCTTTTATGTCCCCTCTGTCGTAAGCCCCATCCCCTGAGGAAAGTTCATCTTTCAAGTTAGTCCTTCCTCTGTCTTGTTGTCTCTTTCCTTTTGTTCTCCTCCATTCTCCATGTCAAATGTTGATGGGCTCAGAAACATTTTGGAATATCAGTAACTATTGCCAAACATATCAGTTGATGAGTTGATTCATGTCTGGAAAACAGTGCTCCAAAGAACCCTGTGGCTCTTACTCTTTGTCTACTTTTCCTAATGTAGCCTGAACTATGGAGGCTACACTAGGAGTTTCCTTTAGTGATGAGCTCTCCAGTGCCCATACTTCTTATTTTGATGAGTTTTGAGTCACCTCAGTATCTACTGTCATCTCCACAGAGAAAGTTCTCTGGCTAGCATTGCAAGAGCTAAAATTCACTCCACCTCCAATTCTGCAATGTTCTCTGGCAGGTGTCATGGAGATTTTTTTTTTGTCCAGTGCTAAGCCTGGGATTTCTCTTGTCATTTCAATGAGTCTTGGGTCTCCCAAGTATTGGGCAACATCTGTAAAATGTAGGTTTTCTAATCAAGTATGAGATGACCACCAATGAATGACCATAAACACAGACAATTAGAAGGCTTTTTTTATGGGAATAACATTTCTGTTTACTCAAAAAATGGAGGAAGCTTCTCTCTGGGGTTCTTAACATTCTAAACCATAGGCTTTTGACTCACTTCTAGGTATGAATTCTCTCCCACTGGGCAGTTGATTATGCCCATTGCTTATGTGCCACTATTTCAGCCATGGGTACTTCTTATCTTGCTGGTTGATTTTACAGCTTTCAGGAAAGCACTGCTTGTTTACACTGTTGGTTACTTTTCACCTCAAGCAGATCACATACACTTGCCAGCACTATCACAGCTATCCAGCAGGAAGATGGCTTCAATCTCAGTTCCAGTGTGATTTCTCAGTGTCCTGTGATCTTAGCCTGTGGTGTTTTCCACAATAGGAGCCTACCATCTAGTTTTGGTGGGTAAGCAACCACTTCAGAAATGGCCTGCATTGTTGTGGGTGCCTCATTTGCCTCCCTGGCCACCAAATCACTGTTGGGGGAGGTGGTGACATATCTTTGGCATTGGAATTCCTGCAACAACCTATGGCTTCATAGTAAAGCTTTCACCACCCCTTCAGGCAGGGTACACACACCAAAAAAAAAATCTCTACTCTTTTTTTTTTTTTTTTTTTTTGAGGTAAGGTCTCACTCTAGCCCATACTGACCTGGAATTTACTATGTAGTTTCAGGTTGGCCTTGACTCATGACCTCTGCCTCCCAAGTGCTGGGATTAAAGGTGGGTGCCACCACACCTTTCTTCTCTTATTTTTTTAAATATTTATTTTAACTACCTAATGAAGTAGGTTTCTATGGTACTTTACCATCTTTAGGTTTGTGTCTTCTCCTTCCTTTACCTTGCTCCCCTATGGACTTTTCCACACCTGTATTTTCCTCTTCACTTGCCACTCTCCTCTCTCCTTCCACAGTTGCTCTCTGCTTCTCCTGTCTACAAGTCTCATTCTAGCTTCCTTACCAGTACTACTGTTGCTCACTACAACTTCAAACAAACCTAACTATACCAAGCAGTATCTACTGATGAGAGATCATGTGCTGCACTGACTGGGCCTCAATTACCTCATTTTTTTCACACAGATCCATACATTTTCCTGCAAATTTCATTTTTCTTAACCACTAATTAGAACTCCATTGTATATTTGTGCTACTTCTTTATTATTCATTCATTCATAAGCATTTGGGATGATTCCTAGCCATTGTGAAAAGAATAGCAACCAACTTAGTTGAGAAAGTGTGTCTATGGTAAAATGTAGAATCTTTATGGGATATGCCCAAGAATGCTATATAGCTGGATCATATGGTAAGTATATTTTTAGGTTTCTGAGGAACCTCCATACTTATTTTCATAGTGACTGCACAAATTTTCACTCACACTAGTAATGAATGAGAGTTCCTTTTTCCTTGTAACCTTGTCAGAATTTGTTGTCATTTGAATTTTTTTTTTTGATGATAATAATTCTGAGCAGAGTAGAATGGAATCTCAAACTTGTTTTAATTTGCATTTACCTGAAAGCTAAAGATTTTGAACATTTCTTTAGATGTTAATTAGTATTTAGTTCTTTAGGAATTCTCTAATCAGTTACTATCCCCATTTTTTGACTGGGTTGATTGATATTTTAATTGTTTAATTTTTTGAGATCTTTGTATGTTCTACAGATTAAAGCTGTCAGATGCATAGCTGGCAAAGATTTTCTGTCAATATTCAGGTTGTCTATTAATTTTGTTGATCATTTGCTTAGCTGTACAATAGCTTTTCAGTCTCATGAGATTCCATTGGTTGAGGATTTCTATTATTCCCTGTCCTACTGGAGTCTTATTCAGAAAGTCTTTTATATGCCTATATCTTGGAGATTTTGCCCTATTTTTTCTCTAGTCATATCAGTTTTGGGTCTAATGTGAAGGTCTTTGATAAATGTGGGGGTGATTTTTTTTTTGTGTGCAGAGTGAAAGAGAAACTTCCAGATTTACTCTTCTACATATAGTAATCTGGCTTCTACAACACATTTGTTAAAAATGCTATCTTTTCTCCAGTTTGTGGTTTTTGCCTCTTTGTAAAATCAGGTGTCTATAGTCCCTTGAACTTTTGCCTGGATCTGCTATTCCATTTAAGGATGTGTCTGTTTTTGTGACAGCACCATGCTATTTTTGTCTTTATTCCTTTGCTAGCCACTGTGTGCAAATGCAACATTGCAAGCTTATGTCACTTTGGGTCTGGCCTCATGGAACCTGGAGATTTGAACATGTGTTCTTAGGTTTCACAGGCAAGCACCTTATCCACTAAGCCATCTCTCCAGCCCACACCACAGCTTTTTGACCTTCCACTACAACTTTTATTTTTTAAAAAAGACACCAAACAAGCCAGTTTATCTCTTCACATTTAAGCTTCACAATCACCTTGAACACAAACCAAACCATCTCCAGCCTATAGAGTAACTGAACCTGTAATCACTCTCTGCTACTTTTCCAGAGCTTCTTTCCCAGAAGTTCTCCTCACCCAAAAGACAGTTTGGGAGTGGGCTGGGGAGGAATGGCACAGGGAAAGCCTGAATAGGACCAGCTCCGGGTTCTATCTTGACAATCTAGTACTCCCATACTCCATGACCACCGCAGACTAAAAACCCCAAATGGCCAGGCTCCTCTTGATTAGATGCATAGCCTGCAATAGGTGTGGCCACTGGTCTGGTGGGAGGATTGGCTGTTTCCGCCATGCAGGGAACATGGGCAGAGCTTGTGATAGGCTGGTGGAGCTGAGTCTGCAGCCTTACCAGCGCCTGGAGATACAATCATGTGGCTCGTCCCATCGCTGGCGCTGTGGTGGGTGATAGGGCACACCATGTGACAGGGCAAGTCCACTATTTCTAATACATTTGGATGTCATAAGAAACAATCTCACACAGGTAGCTGCATTTTGTAAACTCATATTGCAAACAATAAATGAAATCATAAAATTTTATTTTTAATTAAACTCAGAGAAATTGTGATAAAGTTAATATTTTAATGTCTTAAACCATTAAACTTTCAATGACTAACACCGGAAGATATTTGCAGGTGATAATAGTCTTTAAACTGTTTTAAATTTTATGTTATGCATGTGTTCTAGTTAGTTAGTTCCTTCTTTTTCTGAGAGCTTCAAGTTTATTTTATATAAAATAATAGAATTGAATGTTGTAAATTTCTAGTTTTCTAAATCCTCAGAGTTGCATCAGTAAATGGGTTAATTACTTAGAGCTGGCACCACAATACTAACCAAACCCACTATGGTAGTTTGAATGGATGTCCCCCAGTAGATTCAGTTTTATGAAAGCTTCTTGGATTTCCTGTTGCCTAGCTGGAAGTGGTGTCACTGTGGACAGATCATAGGGTCCAGCCCTAAGGAGTGTTTGGGGGTGGATCAGGAATTCCAGCCTAAGGTACTTAGAGTGTTTGAGCTTTGCCTGGGTTCCTAGAGTGTGCCTGTTTCTGGTGCTGCTGGTGGTATTTCTCTCTGTGTGGACCTGTAAAAGGGGTTCAGCTTCTTCCACCATGATGGAACTTTCCATGGATCTGTAAGCTTCAATAAATCCCTTCCTCCCATAATTTGTGCCTGCTTTGGAAGCTCATCCCAGCAATATTGAAGCTGACTATTCATGTAATTGAATGATCATTTAAGTAGTTACATCTTTATTTTATTATTTAGTATTGTAAATATCAAAATATAACAATATACCAATATATTAAGTAAAATTTAAACAAAAGATAATATTTTTAAAAGAGTAAAATAATTCAAAGAAACAATGGTACAAAATGTAATGACTTTGTGGACCAATACTAAACAAGGATGCCCAACCATATCATTTTGAAAATGCAATCACAAAATTGATGTTGGGGGATACTTAAAATTCAAATTAAATGCACAAATTATGTATAAAAATAATTAAATGATAAGATCAATCTTTAGTTTAACAAAATAGGAATAAAGAAAGCAAAATGGTTGTAGGCTAGGGAGGTGACTTTGTAAAGTGCTTGCTGCAAAAACATGAGGACCTAATTCTGATGTCCAGACACCCTAAAATGTCTGGCTCACACCTGTAATCACAGTGCTAGGGAAATGATGATAGATCCCTTGGATTTATTGGCTGGCTAGTTTAACTGAACATTTAGCTTAAGTTTCAGTGAAAGACTTCGCCTAAAGAAATAAGGTGGAGAGCACTGAAGAAAACTGAAATCAACCTCTACCTTATATGAACACACATGTGAACATGACATATGCATGCCACACACAAAAAGAAAAAAAGAAAGACAAAAGAAATGGTGACTGGTAAAAAGATTTTTATTTCACTAGTATACTGTATGCTGTATATGAAAGTTTCTCAGTACAACACCATCTGCAAAGAATAAGGAGGGAAACGACTATGGTGGCTTAAATGTGTAATGTCCCCCATAACCTCACGTTTGTCACTAAGCATCATATTCAATCCCAAGATGGTGGCAACGTGGGAGGTGGAGCCTTGCTGAAAGAGGTGTGTTTCTTGGGGTGGGCTTTGGGATGTTATAGCTCAGTATCTTTGCTGTCTTCCAAATTCTTTGACAAACTGTGATGTCCAGCTTTTGCTCTTCCATGCTTTTCCCTGCCATGATGAAGCTTCCGCTCAAAACTGCACACTGAAATAAAGCCTGTCTTCCCATCAGCTGCTTTCAGTTGGGTATTTTCCCCAGAAACAAGAAGGGAACTGCTACAGGCCTGTCTTGGAAATTGAAAGGATACCATACAATGCTTTGGATATAATCAATTCTACATATGCATTAAAGAAAAGTAACTATGCTAAGGTACTGGATAATACATCTGTCACATAGTAAGAGTATGGCACCAAATCAAGCAAATGACTGAGTATGGAAGAGATTTTGTATCTTCAGCTGTGTCATGACCCCAGTCCTGACAGTGCCTTCATCAGGCTTTCATACAACAGGGAAAGTGTCTTTAAAGGGACCAAATCTTGATACAGAATATACATTAAATCAATATTTGGAATGCAATATTTACTGTTTTTAGATATAGGAAAATATTCTGTTCATAAGACTTGCATTTTCTATGCATACACGCTAATAGTACATTTGTTTTTCTGCACTGAAAGTCCTAAAACAACCTGTTGCCCTCTCTGTCTACCCATTTCCCCTTGTTCCCCTGCATGCCACACTGTGTCTAATTCTTTAAGATATCTACCAACTATGCCTTACACTGTCTCAAGCTCTTCATCGAAGATGCATGTGGTCATTTCTCTTACTTTCCTCAATTCTGTCCCCTTCCCAGTGACCTCACCCCAATACTGCATGCAAAGTCACTGTGTTGTCCCACATTCAGAGCTCCAAGATCCTTTCTCTGCTGTACTACACTGTTTATAAATTTCTTTCCAACAAGAAAATAGCATTACTTATGCAAATTACTGAACATCTTTCTTTTTTCTCTTTTTCAGTGAATAGTAAACTCAGTGAAATAATATTCTAATTTTTCATAGTCTAGTCCAAGAAGCTCCGTCATCATGTAATTCAAGACTAACTTTAAATCCATGATTTGGTAGTGGCTGGGGATGCCTGTGAACTCAGTAGTCAGGCAGGAGCATTGTGAATTTAAGGGCTGTTTGGACTCTGTCTCAAAACAAACAAAATAACACATAAAAATCAAGGACTTGCCACTTTCTATCTGGATTTTATTAGACAGTTCCCCCAGCTGGAAAATTGAAGGGAAAAAAAACTATCTATCAGGATTATTATAAGCAATACTGAACAAATGTATCTTGTTCCACACAGCAGCCTACAGGCGCCTGCCCGTTGTAGGGCATGCATAGCAGGCCCTCTGACAGCAAAAGAAGAACATGAAGTCTCTAGGGACCCCTTCCAAATTCCTTTGGGATTCTTGTTGACATAAGTAAACAGAGGCACATAAAATGCTTTATGTAAATGTATCCATTCTCTGTCTTCAATTCTGGAACCTCGTAACACTATGAGATATGATGGTTTGTTTTGGGAAACTGGGAAAGAAAGATAGACTGAAGAATAGAGGCCTCTTTCTTTGTTTCCAAATAGAGAAGGAATAGAATGAGTATAGACAGATGTTATTGTTTTGCTGATTAAAATTGATGATAGAGCTTTATTATTTGGTTTGTAATGATATCCATAAATTCAATAATATCTAGAACCCAGCTTATTCCTGTATTCCAGGATAAACACATTCCAGAAACAAGTAATAGAAGGAAGAAAACAATAAAAATTTAATAAGCATAGGCATTTTCAACAACTTAGAAATGGTTGGAGGATATAAAATTACCAATGTTCTTTTCTAGTACATATTACAGATGAAATTCAAACCCCAATATGTGTGAGTCACAGTATATTTAGTATTCTTTAATCTACAATATTTATATCTAGAGGTGAAGGAACATCATTTTAGAATTCCAAATTTCCTGTTCTATAATATTTCCTCCTTTATTTCAACAACTTAAACTGACAAGACCAGCAATGACTAAGTTAAGGAAAGGAGAGAGAGATGGAAGCAAGAGATACATTAACTTGAAAGTAAAAGGAGGCTAGTACTGCATTTGGAAAATATTTGTAAAATTATTAATATTTGTATATAAAGAAAACAGAGAGCCAGGGTATCTGTTAATGGGAATTTTTTTTTCCCCCAAAACACATCTATTCAACTCCTTCCATGATCTAGTATAACTCTTACCTATGGGTTGTCAGTGCCTTTAGTGATATTTCTGGTTATAATTCACTTTTCCAATTTGTCATGAAACAGAAAGTATGGCAATTAAATAGAAATTGTATGTCCTTCTCCCCAGTTTAAAGAATGGTAGAAACATTGTTCTGGTACAAATAAGCACAGACGTAAATTACCGTTAGTACATACATGTCTCTAATACTAAAAGTACTATACATAAATTTAATAATAAACAAAATTCATCTAATGTCATCCATATCACATTATCATGAAGTTTGGCACCCTACCAATCCATACACAGATATGTTTTACACAGTGACTAAGCATGGGTTGAAAAAAGACCAACCGTGTTTTCAATATTAGCTTTCATGTTCAAACATGGTTTTCTATGATCCTGTGTTTCCTCACTTGCAATACAGAATTAGTTCATGTATCTGCCCTCAAAAGATATTAGTCAAATCATAGGAGATACTGCTTCAAAAGTAGTTCTTAGCCATTCTATATATTTCATTTTCACTTTTCTTCTATTGTTATTTTTAATGCCTTTTCATATGATATTTTCACTCAAAAATATCACTTAATAAGCATATACCTTTGCTGAAAACAAGTTTAACATTGTTGATGGTGCAGATCCTGTTGATTTTAGGTATTTTCCCAAAGTGGTCATAAAGTGTTTGACAAAGTTAAGGGAAGTTAAAGTAGACTTTACAAAACAGGCAGAAATATGGCCAGATATTTAAAGGGAGAAGCAGAGGTCATTTTATGACTCTTTGTAGTTCTCCAAAGTGGATTACATTCAGACCAACACTAGTTCTATGATTCCCATATTAAAAAGGGACATAAAAGCTGTAATGTTATTATTCATGTTCTCATAGATAGAACCTGATAAACACAATTTTTACTATGAGTTATTGGGATGCCTGCATGTATACAGTGTGCCTTCAGGTAAACCCATAGTATTTCTAAGTGTCTACAGTGTCGCTGAGCACTGGTTCATCATACTCATTAACATGTTTTAAAAGATAAGGCAAGTAACATGAGGTACAAAGTATCTCCAATTTAAATTTCAATAAAAGAAAACTCATTGTAAAAAGTCAGTATTTTCTTTAATTTCTTAAATTTTTATTTATTCATTTATTTTTGATAATGACAGACCCTCCAGCCACTGCAAACAAACTCCAGATAACACATGCCACCTTGTGCATCTGACTTATGTGTTAACTGGGGAATTAAGCCTTGAACCAGGCTCCTTAAGCTTCACAGGCAAGCACTTAATGGCTAATCCATCTCTCCAGCCTGAAAGTCATTAATTTCTAAGCATTTGTTCTCTGATTTTAGAGTAGTAAAAGAAGAATGATGATCAAGTTAGTACTATGTTAATCCACAAAGGATATATGGTGGTCCAAAGAGTTATAAAGGATTAGTGATTGAATGTAAGTTACAAAAGGTTTCATATGAGGAATAAGTTTTGAAAAGGTAAGGGTCAATATGACATCAGACTTATGAGCATGAAGATCTGAGTTCAGTCCTAAGAATCCAAGTATGAAAATCCAAGTGGCACACACTAGTAATGATAGTGCTGAGGAAGTTGATAAGCTTGCTGGCCAACTTGTCTAGTCTACTTGCTAAGTATCAGCCCAGTGAGAGACTCTTTCACAAAAAGTGGGCAGTGTTTCTGAGCAGTTGCACCAATGGTTGTTCTCTGTCCTTCAAAAGCATTCATAACCACTTCCACAATCACCTGTACACTTTACCCACAGAGAAATATACATGTGTGGGTACACACACACACACACACACACACACACACACACACACACACTTGCAGAAGAACAGGTAAGATTTAAGAAGATTGGGGCTGGAGAGATGGCTTAGCAGTTAAGTGCTTGCCTGTGAAGCCTAAGGACCTGGGTTTGAGGCTCAATTCTCCAGGACCCACATTAGCCAGATGCACAAGGGGCACACGTGTTTGGAGTTCATTTGCAGTGGCTGGAAGCCCTGGTGCGCCCATTCTCTACCTATCTCTCTCTATCTGCCTCTTTCTCTCTATCTCTTGCTCTCAAATAAATAAATAAAAATAAAAATAACTTTTAAAAAAAGATTTAAGAAGATTAAGTAAAGGAATGTCATTTTGTTAGGAAGAGATAATTTTTTAGTAAAAGCAATCTTGAAAAAAATTAATATATAATCAGATTATTTTTTCAAAACTTAAAATTTCGCTGCAAAGTTAGTCTATGGGAAGGTGGAATGTGGTTGTATTGTACACAAAACAATCAACAGCCTGGCATGGTAGTGCACTCCTTTAATACAAACATTCAGTAGGCAGAGGTGGGAGGTTCAGTTGCTATGAGATCAGGCCAGCCTTAAACTACATAGTGAATTCCAGGTCAGCCAGGTCTAGATCAAGAACCAACCTCAAAAAAAAAAAAAAAAAAAGAATCAACAATAGGCTAATTTTTTTAAGACATTTTTCAAATGAATTATGTAGGGAGTGTCTTGTTCTAGTTGTCAGTAATATGCCTACAACTGGAGATTTACTTCAAGTATCATATTTAAAAACAACAATAATTATAACTAGTGTTATATATATATAACTAATTATAAAAATATAAATGTATTATATATGATATGTAATGATATCACATATATTATATTTATATATGTGTAATATATATATTATATGTAACATATAATATATATATTAATCACTAATTTTTCTATCTAAAATTTTTATTAACTAGATTTTGAGGTAGATTAACAGCATAACTGTTACAATGAAGGACTAGAAATTATTAAAATTATGAATTCATATATATGTATATATACTTATTTGTTTGTTTGTTTGTTTATTTAGTTATTTATTTATTTTGGTTTTTTAAGGTTTCACTCTAGTCCATGCTGACCTGAAATTCACTCTGTATTCTCAGAGTGGCCTTGAACTCATGGTGATCCTCCTACCTCTTCCTCCTGAGTGTTGTAATTAAAGGCATGTGCCGCCACACCCAGAAAGTTAATATATATATATATATATATATATATATATATATATATATTTTTTTTTTTAAATTATTTATTTATTTGCAGCAGAGAGAGATAGAGAGAAGAAAGACAGACAGAATGTGCATGCCAGGGCTTTCAGCTACTGCAGATGAACTCCAAATGCATGTACCACCTTGTATATCTGGCTTTACTTAGGTACTGGGGAATCAAACCTGGTCCTTAGGCTTTACAGACAAGCACCTTAATTGCTAAGCCATCTCTCCTACCCTGGGTTCATATTTTTAATAAAATAAATATTGTTTTACATACTATTGACTAATATTGAATATGTATCAGAATAAAATAGTAAAATTGATAAGAAAGACATTCATCTTATTTTTCTAGAACTTGCTAACAAGTTTGTTATGAACAAATACATTTTTTAAAAAAATGAAAGTCAGGTGTGGCAGCACACACCTTTAATCCCAGCACTCAGGAGGCAGAAGTAGGAGGATCACCATGAGATAGAGGCTGCTCTGAGACTACATAGTTTATTCCAGGTCATCCTGAGCCAGAGTGAGACACTACCTCAAAAACCAAAAACAATTAAATTAATTAATTAAATTTAATTTTTTTAATGAAAAAAATGAAAGAATGGTAGTTAAGTGAATGTTGACTTCATAATAATGCAGATAACCAACATAAAAAAAAACCAATATAAACTAATTTAGAAAATGTTCATTAAGTCAAGAATACCAGTGAAATCTTTGCATGGGTAGCTCTGTAATCATATGACCAGTTCCAACATTGTACATGTTGCATGTGAATGTAATCATAAGTAAATGTAATCATATGACCCTTTCTAGAATTATACATGTTATGGCATGTGTAAATGGCAGAGACATAGAAGGGATAGGAGAGAGGGAGAGAGAGAAAAAGTCTAAAGTTTTATTTAATTTGGCTTTATACTGAATTAGCTATTTCCTCAACAATGTCATTAATCATGTCTACAAGTTTTGTCATTTTCTTGTGTTTCTTTCATGCATATTTTCTCATCAGAGTCCACGAATGGAGACAATGTGTTGTTACAAGAATTACATTAATTTTTATAGGTAAAAATAAGCAAGTATTTAGTCAAAACATTAACTGTGGTAAAAAACATAGCAAAAGAAGTCTCCTAATCACAGCTGCCTCCCAGGAGGGATTTTCAGCCAGTGAGCCCACCCACCAACATGAGTCAGTCTCATGCCACAGTTTTCTAACATTTTTTTTTTTCTATTCCAAAAGCATCGTGAAGAAACTATATTAAGAATCTGGCCTGGAAGCAGGTCTGTGGGATGGAGTGGGAGGAAGATTCACACTGTGATTACAACCCAGTCTGAGGCATAAAACCACAATGTTCCACAGAAGATGGGGAGTAGGAGAGGCAAATGGTTTCTTTCCTTTTGTACTCCATGTAACCAGAAGTGCTTGAACGTGCATAACAAATAAATGTGTTTGGGAGTGGAGTGGCATGGAACTATCCACATGAATAACAGAATGTTGGTCAGTGCCAACAGTGTTCTATGCTGCTATTTGAATAAGGCAAGAAAGCATATTTTCAGCACCTATAGGGTAATGAACATTGGGTGAGTTCTCAGCTTCAATTAAGGTCAGCTTGAAGATAGAAAAAAATCAGGGATAAGGAATTTCATATTCCAGAGATATTTGTTTTAAGTCCATATCCAAACACTAAAATATAGTCAAGATATTTCTTAAAGTTCCTAGCAGCCTTAAGTATTGATATTAGCAGTAATATTAGGGATGCATACACTCCGCTGCCTCACACACACTGCACTCTATAATTACAGCTTCTCATTATTAGAGCAATAACTCAACATCCAAATAAACAACTCAGGATTTTGACATTTGTGGAGAATGGTACTTAAAATCATTATAAGAAAATGAATATTAAATATCTATGCATGAAATATGATCAACTTAGATACCTACTGAAGAAAATGAATAATTACATTTGTAAAGGCAAATTACAAAAGGTAGAAGAAAACACCCTGGCAAGGTGAAATACAGATAAATCACTTTTTTGTCCCATTGTTTTTGGCAGATCACTTTTGGACTTCATCAGTTTTTGAGATTAGAGTCTCCTAAGAAATATTCTTTGCGAAGAGATGGTTCACATATTAAAACAGACAGTTTTTTGGATTATTGTACATGTCTTTAATATAAATAGGATACTTTAAACATGCTCTTTTGAGCGATTCAAGTGAGTAAGTGAGCCGATGTGGTATAGTCCACGATAATGATGGACTGACATGTGAACAAGGAAAGGCTTATCATTTTTGATGGATGAATTCCAATTTGTAAGCTTTAATTTAAGTTAGCCACTTAGCTGGGAAGGTAAAAATTTGTCATGCAGCTTACCCATTTATTGCTAATCACCAGATTCACACATCTGGAATCCCTAGCATTCGGAACCTGTAAGAAGATTCATACACATGTTGTGCTTTATGCTACTGATTCATAAAGCAATAAGCCTGGTAATGATGGGAAGATTCAGCTGGCTCACCTTGTGCTTCTCTGGCCACTGATTGTTATTTGTGAAGTAGAACCTTGAGAAGCCTGTGGTTCCCACAAGACACTGAGCAGCCAGGCCCAGGTTCAGGATGACATCCTGTTTTAGGGATCAGTCAGTTAATAGCTTTGCACTTAGAATTGGCTAACTTTTTTTTTTTTTTCTTACTTAAGGCTAATTTTCTAACACATAAAGTCATTTGTACATCTTTGATATATTGCAGGTTGGATGATTCTTTGAAAATAGCACCAGTTTAAGTGATTTCTTTTCAAAGCAAAATAATTGGCTAAATATTTTCTGCAGCAAATCATTTTGTAATAGATATTTTTGTAATCTAAATCCAAGAAACACAACACAATTCCTGCCCACCTTTGCATTGTGATTTAATATTTTCCATTATTTTCCAAGTGATATGCTGTAACAAGGACTTTTATTTGAAATATGGAGAAATAATCTTTTTCTTCCCTTCTTAGAAAATGTAAAATCTGTGCTATTTCCATTGTACACAAGCTATTTTCAATATTCTGAGAAAGGGGTAGGGAGAGATATTTTCATGCATTTCCTCCTCATAGGTAAAAACATATTTTTAAATCTCAATAAGAGGTAAGACGTGTTTCTACTTATTGAAAATTTTTAAAAAATCTCAGAAGTATTAAAATGAGAAAAAAAATTAGTAATTGTTACTTAATTATTCTCTTACACACATTCACAGAAACAGTTCTCTTTCTTTTGAAAAAGTATAGCTAAAAATTGTTTCAACTTAAATATTTTGTTAATGTAAGAAAGGAAGGTAAGAAGAAGAAAGGAAAGGAAGGAGGAGGGGAGGAAGAAGATGCTCAGGAAGAAAATACAAAAAAAAGATCTAGATGACAACAGTCATTTTATTCTTATATTCAAAGTATAACAGGTTTACCTAATGGAACTTTAAACATTGCCTTAATAGAGATTGCTAAAACATTTTAATGATTAGTCATTTGTCAAAATTCCAGACCCATGAGCCATAAAAAATAATAGAAAAGAAGAATTAGAATAAAAAGCACATCTGGCACTTTCTTCCTCTTTCTTCACATGGCTCCTCCTACACAGCTTCTGTCCTGGAACTCATTCTTCAGTTTTCTAATCTGTCCATTGTGAATTACAAACTTTTCTCGGCATCTTCACTACTGGGTGGATGATCTTTTGGCCTCTGTAACACTGAGTCTAAGCCTGCTCACATCCCACCCTTACTAGTGATCACCATCACTCAGAACCTGCTCACATTCCTCCCTGCTTGTGAACACCACCCCACAGCCTGTTCACATCTCACCTGCTTGTGAATACCACCACTCTCCTGATAAGCAAGATGCAGAACTGGAAACAACAGCTGTTGCTGCATCTGCAAGAAGGAAATATAGTTAAGTGTGGGTGACTCAGTGACAATTTTACTGAATTTTCTTTCCTTTTGGGGGGAGAGCATAAGATGCATAAGAAATATCTCAGCAGCCAGGGCCTCATGGCAGTGGGATTATACATTGCTGTTATTGTTAGCTTGTTGTGTGAAGTGTAATGCTACAATGACTAATAAGGTTACATTGTGCATTTATAGACCATGGTCTGGGGACCTGGTGGCTGCCACCTGATTAAATGAGGATGTCACAACTTCAAGTTATTTTTCAACTTAGGTTGTACTTAGAAGTGATTTGTGGGTGCGGCTGGGGCTTGTTTTTTTGATGTACTCCTCCTACCAAAGCTTTTCTTATTGTTTACACCTGTGACAGCCCATGTTCATCAGAGATTTTCAATATTGTTGTTTGTTTGTTTGCTTGTTTTTGCTTTTCATTTTGGGTATTATTAGGATGATTACATTATTACAGTATGCTAGTATTGATTATCAAATAAAATAAATTTACAAGGTCATAGCTGTCTGCTTGGGATGGAAATGTCCCAGGCTATTATGTAGCTAAAAGATGATTCAGTATAAAATCCCACTTTGCTCAGGGATTTGTTGTTTCAGTGTTTGACTGATTGTTAGCCTGAACTTCTAAAAACAATTCCTCATAAGAATCACCCCAACCACAACCAAACTTGCTCAAAAAGGATTTTTTTTTTTTTTGGCCAATTAGCAAAGGCAACAGACTAATTTCATCAAAAATGAAATTTCTTAAAGATGGCAACCACCTTGCTGCGCTGCAGATACTGGGGAAAGAAAGGAAAGAAATTAAGGGTTATGAGGGTCTTCTTGCCAGTGGGAGGGACAGAGAGGGGAAAAACAGGGAATCACGGATCCCCTCTCAGGTGGATAGTCTACCCCCCATACAGCCGCCATGCCAGGCATCCCAGGCGGCTGTGCTCCGATCTCGCGCCCGCCAGCCCATCGCATGACCACCAGCCCTCTGCGCTGAGGGCACCGGGACCTCCGCCATTGTGCTCTGATAGCGCGTGCTGCCCCAACATGCTGTGCTCAGTTCTCACACCCGGGGGGGGCCACCTCTGCTGTGATTAGGCAGCTGCCAGACCCCTGCTGCTGTGCTCCGATCCCTTGCCCGCAGGCCACCCTCTGCTGTGTCCCAATCCCGTGCCCGCATCAGGTGCCTCTGCAATACAATTGCACATGCAGTGGGCCCAGTGCCACAGAAAGGGCCACACAAGCCCACACTGAGTCACTAGCACCAGCTCAGGTGCCATCCCCTACCTGTCCTTTGCCACTGATCCCCCACTCCCCTGAGGCGGCAGAGCACAGACTGTTTGCAGGTCCCAGTGTTCCAGGCCAGAGTTTGGGGAGTTTCAGGGCTTGCTACCTCAGTCCCCTTTCAAGCTCGAAGGCAGGCACCTTTGGTGCATTACTGGGTGAGAATTCAGGCAACTTTGGTGCCCCTGTCAGGCAGTAGATAGGTGGCTTTGGCAAGAGAGAGCAAAAACACAGTCTGCTTTCAACTGCCCCAGGATGCCTTGGATTCTCATTGACCTAGAGACCAGGATGCTACACCAACCTACCTGCCCGTACACTGACATGGGTAGACCACAGTGCAAAAGAAATAAAATAAAAAATAAAATGCAAGAAAATCCAGACAGATCACCCAGTCCAACAAGGATTACATCTAACCAAAACATAGAAGAGTGTTTAGGATCAGAACATCAAGTGGAAGCTAGGAGCAATGCAACCCTGACCAACATACTGCTAGAACTTGCAGGAAAGCTACAAAAGACAGATAATCATGTAGATGCTACCATCACTAAGCTAGAGCAATATGATAAGACACTGGAAGGAATTCAAAGAGAGCTAAGACAGTTGAGGGAGAGTGAAAAAAAGAGGACCTTAAAAATCAGCTGGCCACACTAAATGAAAACATAAAGAAATGCAAGGATGATTTCCAAGTTTCATCAAGAAAATCAGAAAATGAGGTGAAAAGGGAGCTGGACAGAGTGATGGAAGTGATACATAGGAAAGTAGTAGAAAATGCAAACTTAATTGAACAAGTCCAACACTCGCTGGAGGCTCTCAAGAATAAGAGTCAGAGAAGTGGAGGATAGAAACTCTAATCTGGAAGACAGGATGGAAGAAATAGTTCGAGAGTCCAAAAATTTCAGTAATTTCAAAAGTTCCTGTGAACAGAGCATGAGGGAATTTTGGGATACACTTAAATGTCCTAATATTAGAATCATTGGAATACCAGAAGGAGAAGAATTTCAGAAGAAAGGAATGGAGAACTTATTTAACACAATAATTGAAGAAAACTTCCACTGTCTCTTAAAAGAAAGGCCCATCAAGATAAAAGAAGCAAACAGAACTCCTAACCAACTAGACCAAAGGAGAATCTCCCCAAAACATATTATCATTAAGACTCTAAACATTGACACCAAAGAGAAAATCCTAAAAGCAGCTAGGGAAAAACAGCACACCACATTCAAAGGAAACCCCATCAAATTATTTCAGACTTCTCAGTGGAAACCCTGAAAGCTAGAAGGGCCTTTAATGAAACTCTCCAAACTCTAAGAAACTATGGCTATCAACCCATACTACTCTACCCTGCAAAAGTCTCCCTTATAATAGATGGTGAAAGAAAAACTTTCCATGACAAAACTCAGCTTTAAATTATATGAACACAAAACCAAGTATACTGAAAGTATTCCAGGAAATTCTCCACAGAGAAGAAACAAAGAACCAAAAACAAATGCCTTCAAGAAGCAGATCACAACAACCAAACCCAGAGTAGACAGAAAAAAATTCAAATTCTATGAAAACACCAATAGACCTCTACCACCACAACATGGCAGTGATCAAATCAAATCTCACAGTCATGACCCTAAATATTAGTGACCTTAATTAACTCATCAAGAGACACAAGCTAATAGGGTAGATCAAAAAATTAGACCCCTCAATCCGCTGCCTTCAAGAAACTCAACTTACCACTAAAGACAGAAACCTCCTCAGGGTGAAGGGGTGGAAAACAATATTCCAAGCAAATGGGAATAAGAAACAAACAGGTGTAGCTATATTAATATCAGATAAAATTGACTTCAAACCAAAAACAATCAAAAAAGACAAAGAATGCTACTTACTACTTATAAAGGGAACAATCCATCAAGAGAATATTACAATCACAAACCTGCATGCACCAAACACAGGGGCACCACAGTTCATAAAGCAAAACCTACTTAACAATTAAACAGAAATAACCACCAACATCTTCAAAGCTGGGGACTTCAAAACACCATTATCAGTAATAGACAGATCATCCTAACAGATACTCAACAAGGAAGTAAGAGAGCTCAACAAAACCATAGAACACTTAGACCTAACAGACATCTACAGAACTTTCCATCCCAAATCCACAGACTACACATTCTTATCAGCAGCCCATGGAACATTCTTTAAAATAGACCATATACTGGGTCACAAAGACTGCCTCCACATATTTAGGAAAATAGACATAATTACCTGCATGATATCAGATCATAATGCTATATTCCTAGAAATCAACAACAAAAGACCCACCAAGAATCCCAATGGCAACTGGAAACTGAATAGCACACTCTTAAACAATAAATGGATATTGGATGAAATAAAAAATGAAATTGCAAAATTCCTGGAATTGAATGACAATGAGAACACATCATACCAAAACTTATGGGACACAATGAAGGCAGACCTTAGGTGAAAATTCATAGCACTCAATGCCTTCATAAAAAAGACATAAAGGCCAGGCGTGGTGGCACACGCCTTTAATCCCAGCACTCGGGAGGCAGAGGTAGGAGGATTGCCATGAGTTTGAGGCCACCCTGAAATTCCATAGTGAATTCCAGGTCAGCCTGGGCTAGAGTGAGACCCTACCTCAAAAAAAAAAAAAAAAAAAAAAAAAAAAAAGACATAAAGATCCCAAATCAATAGCCTAACCATCCACAAGAAAAATCCAACCCAAAGAGCTCCAGGAGGAAAGAAATAATTAAAATCAGAGCAGAAAATAATGAATTGGAATCCAAGGAAACAATTAAGGCAATTGACAAAACAAAGAGCTAGTTCTTTGAAAAAATAAACAAGATTGACAATCCTCTGGCCAATTTGATCATGCAAAAAAAAAGGAGAGACTCCAGATTAACAAAATTCAAAATGAAAAAGGAGAGATCACAATAGACATAAGTGAAATTGTCAGAATCATCACGACTGATTTCAAAAACCTCTACTCCACAAAACTGGAAAATGTGGAGGAGATGGATAAATTCCTGGATGCACACCATCTACCAAAGCTAAACTCAGAGCAGATTAATCACCTCAATGAACCAATCACACTCATGGAGATTGAAAAAGTAAAAAAATCCTCCCAAAAAAGAAGAGTCCAGGACCAGATGGATTCCCAGCCGAATTTTATCAAACCTTCATGGAAGAACTCAAACCAATCTTTTTAAAACTGTGCCACACCATTGAAGATTAGGGAAAGCTACCCAACTCCATCTATGAAGCTAGTATCACCCTAATCCCAAAACTAGTCGGAGATGCCACAAGTAAAGAAAACTACCGGCCTAATTTCCCTAATGAATATAGATGCAAAGATCCTGAACAAAATACATGCACACCGAATCCAAAAACACATCAAAAGCATTATCCACCTTGACAAAGTGGGTGTTATCTCAGGAACACAAGAGTGCTTCAACGTACAAAAATCTGTCAATGTAATACACCACATAAACAAGCTTAAACATAAAAACCACATGATCATTTCGATAGATGCAGAAAAGGCCTTTGACAAGATACAAAATCACTTCATGATCAAAACATTGGAGAGAATCAGCATGGCTGGTTCACATCTTAACATAATAAAGGCAATATACAAAGCTCCAAAGCCCAAATAATACTTAATGGAGAGAGATTGGAGGAATTCCCATTGAGATCAGGAACAAGACAGGGATGTCCTCTCTCACCTCTGCTTTTCAATATAGTTCTGGAAGTCCTAGCTCAAGCAATAAGACAGGAGAAGGAAATAAAAGGGATACAATTTGGAAAGGAAGAAGTTAAGTTAGCTCTATTCGCTGATGACATGATTGTATATGTAAGAGACCCAAGAGACTCCATCCCAAAACTCCTGAAGGTGATTAACTCCTATAGCAAAGTAGCAGGATTGAAAATCAATATACAAAAATTGGTAGCATTTCTGTATGCAAATGATAAAGATGCAGAAAAAGAAATAAATTACATAGTCCCATTTTCAATAGCAACAACAACAACAAAAAAATATACCTTGGAATAACATTAACCAAGGAAGTAAAAGATCTATACAATGAAAATATAAAAACTCTTAAAAAAACATTGAGGAGGACTTGAGAAGATGGAAAGACCTCCCATGCTCCTGAATAGGCAGAATTAACATTGTGAAGATGACAATTCTACCAAAGGCAATATATAGATTTAACGCAATTCCAATTAAAATCCCTACAGTGTTCTTCACAGAGATAGAAAAATGATCTCAAATTTCACATGGAAAAACAGAAGGCTTCATATATCCAAACATATCCTCAGCAAAGTAAATACCTCTGGTGGCATCACCATACCTGATCTAGAGCTATACTACTAAGCCATAGTAATAAAAACAGCATGGTACTGTCATAAAAACAGGAGTATAGACCAATGGAATAGACTTGAGGACCCAGATTTTGGGTCAAGCAACAAGAGCTACTTGATATTTGACAAAGGCCCGAACAATATAGGCTGGAAAAAAGACAGCATCTTCAACAAATGGTGCTGGACAAACTGGATAACCACATGCAGGAAACTAAAACTTGATCCACACATTTCACCAAGCACTACACTCAAATCCAAATGGATCAAAGACCTCAACATAAGAGCAGAAGCTCAAATACTACTGGAAGAAAATATAGGAAGTACTTTCCATGATATAGGAATGGAAAAAGACTTCCTGAACAAAACCCCAGTGGCTGAAGTTCTTAAACAGTCACTCAACCAATTGGATCATATGAAGCTAAAGAGTTTCTTTACAGACAAGCATATATTAAGCGAAGCCAATAGAATACCCACAGAATGGGAGAAAACATTTGGAGGTTATCCAACTGATGGAGGCCTAATCTCTAGAATCTACAAAAAACTCAAAAGTCTAAACAATTAGAGACAAATACCCCACTCACAAAATGGGGCACAGATTTGAACAGGCAGTTCACAGAGGAAGATATACAAATGGCAAACACACACTTAAGAAAATGTTCAGCATCCCTAATCATCAGAGATGTGCAAATTAAAACAACTATGAGATTCCACCTTACCCCAATAAGGATAGCCAACATCAAAAGGTCAAATGAAAATAAATGCTGGTGAGGATGTGGAGATGCAGGAACACTCATTCACTGTTGGTGGGAATGTAGGATGGTACAACCACTTTGGAAAGCAATATGGAGACTCCTGAAAAAGCTAACTATAGAAATACCAACACATCCAGTTATACCCTTACTGGGCAACTACCATAAAACCTTCAAACCACAGGCCAGAGAGATTTGCCCTACCATGTTTGTAGCGGCTCAATTCATAATAGCTAAAAGCTGGAATCAACCCAGATGTCCATCATTAGAAGAATGGATAACGAAGATGTGGTATATCTACACAATGGAATTCTATACAGCAGTAAGAAAAAAATGACACAAAGAAATTTGAGGAAAAATGGTTGAACCTGGAACAGATCATTCTCAGCGAACTTACCCAATCACAGAAAAAAAAAAAAAAAATCGACACATAGTCTCACTCATATACAACACCTAACCTGAATCTACCCAATATACCTTACATACCCAGCAAGCACCTCATGGACTAGACAATAGGATGGATGGGGAGGGCACAGAAGGCATCGTAGGGATGGGAAACACTAATCTAGACCCATACAGCAATGGCACCATAAAATGCTCCATCCTATAACACAGACCAAATGACTGAACCTTCACTAGACCCTTATAGTACTCACTTGAACAACAGGACACTGGAGAGGGTAGGATCAAGACTAACCTAAACCTTCTACATCTTCCCTCCCTCCCTCTCCCCCTCTCCCCTCTCTCTCCTCTCTAACTCTTGTATATTAGTTATGTTTTTCCTCTATTTCTTAGTGGATACTGACCTGTAACCCCCATTACCAGCTTGGGGCTACCATCCACAATGAGCTTTTGATCAGAGAAACCTACAAGGTTTCCCAAAACAATGACAGACTTCTGCCAGAGTATTTGATGACCCACCAAAGGCCAGTGGTAAGACCCTATTGCTGAAGACTCCATACGCAGCTGACACGTAAAATGGAATGACATGGCTGGAAGCCAGGAGAGAGTCAGTCCCTAGATAGTCAGTGTGTCTAGTGCCAGAAGGTGCTACATGGGCGATTGGGGGAAATGACCAATATCTGTCCAAGCAATTCATTGTCTAACCTAATTAGCAACAAATAACCTGATGTGATACCCACACAAGTGCAATAGTGGCACACAGCCATGGTGGGAACCAACTGCTCTTGATTTGGCTAACTGATCCCCTCAGTGGTTCGAGACCCATGGCTGGAGCCTGGAAACAAGTCAGAACCATACCCAAACATAAGCCCACTCTCCAATATCAAGCTACCATCAATCATGGGGTCTAACAGGGCCTACACCTATGAAACTCTATCAAAACAGCAAGTGTTATCTAAATTTTCCTGGTGCTAACTTACTCTCCATTGGAGAATATGCTTCTCTTTTTCAATTAGATGCAGATCCTAAGGAGAGAGCTTCCCCAACATACCTCAAAAGGGGCCTGACTGAAACTAAGGACAATTGGCGAAACAAGCAAGGGTGATGTTTTCCTAATGAACCAGATACCAGCACAAAGGAAAAGGAAACCAACACAGGGAAAAATCAACTCCTACCAAATCAGAGAGCCAGAACCTCAGAGGCCCCCAACACCTCATCACTGAAGCAGACCAAAAATGAACCCAACATGGCTCAGGGAAATTTTGCGGAAGAGGGGGTGGAAAGAATATCAGAGTCACATGTTGGGTCATGATATGCAGAGACATTTATCATACCAATAACTGTGGGCTAACTCCACAATGCACAACCCATTTATATCAACAAGGAGGGTCCAATGGGAGGGGCTAGATCATGGATGAGCCTAAACAATGGTACCAAACTGCCTGTATTTGCTGAAAAGAAAACTAATAAATTAAATTTTTAAAAAATGTAATTTCTTGTTAAGGAATCGCATCTTTTTAAAGTAACTCAATTGATACCCATCCTGTCTCATAACCTTATTCATCCCTCCTCTGTGATTCCCCCATGGCCTCATCAGGATACTTAGGTGTCCAGGGAAATGGCTCCTATGCATCTCCAATATCCCTGTTTGTCAGCACAAACATTTCTCTGTTAGTTTGGAGAGATGAAAACATTTGGAAATAGAAAATAGTGCATTTCTGGGAAGTATACCACTTCATTTATGCCTTCTAAGAATGTTTTAAAAAGTTCTTTCAAAATTCTATTATAATTAAATTTTTTTTTTTTTACTTATTTGCCAGCAGAGAGAGATAGAAAGTGAAAGACAGAAAGAATTGGTGTGTCTGGGCCTCTAGCCAGTCCAAAGCACTCCAGATGCATGTGCCACTTTGTGAATCTGGCTTTATGTGGTTGTTAGACTTTGCAGGCAAGGGCCCTAACCGCTGAGCTATCTCCCAATAGCCCCAATCCATTGTACTTTTAATTCTGAGTTAACAAATATTTATTGAATAGATTCTAGATAGATGGAACTTTATCACACTAAACTAAATAAAACAATTTAGAATTATTTACCATTATAAACTACTTAGTGACTTTAGGGGAAAACTATATATTTTAATGAAAATGAGCAGCTAATTCAATATAAAGACAAGGAGTCTATCTTAGGCATCTTCCCTCTCTGGAATTAGCACCTTGGGTTTTCTTCATATAGTATCTATATAGCTCTTTGAATCACTCCTAATGGCTTCCTTTAAGGTAAAGAACTTATGTTTCAGCAAATATAATCCAATTGCTAGAATGACAAACCTGATAAGGGATGCTGTATTAGTCTGGGTTCTCTACAGGAACAGAACTGCTCGAATGAATTATATTAAGAAGGGAATTTATTGGATTAATTTAAGGTAGTCCAATAGCAGTTGCAGGCCCAAGAGTCAAGGAACCAGGTAGCTGCTCAGTCCATATGGCTACATGCCTCAGTAGTCACAATCCAGCACTGAAGGCCTGTAAGCTTCCTGAGGAGCTGCTGGTTTTTAGTCCATGAGGGATTTCAGTTGACTCTGGTCTTCAATTTATGCTGGAAGGCAACAAGAATCTCTGGCAGCCAAGTGGAATGAAGGGGGATCTTTCACCCAGAGGTTTCTTATATAAAGTTCCCACCTGAGAGGTGCTGCCCACTTTGGGGGAAGGGCTTACTCTGGGGGAAGGAGTTCCTCCTTCACTTAATCCTTCCTGGAAGCAACCTCATCAGAGACCCACTAGAAAGGAATTTCTGTGGATTAATAAACAGATTAAGTTGACAACACTTTAACCATCACAGATGCTAAGACTTATACCCATGTTTTCCTGAAGCTGAACGCAGGATTCTTCTGGAGTCAAAGTGCCATGGATATTTTGAGAATACATCATGTTTAGTCTGAAAAAGCAAGGGTGGCTTGCACTGGTCTTTGACAGCTGAGTAGTCATATATGAGGCCAGTGAGTAGCAGTGCTATAATACGCCAGAGAAACTTGTCCTTTCAGAGAAATAGGTACTTCTGAACTAAAGCCAACCAACAATGATAAAAATAGATGAGTAAATAGGCAGGTACAGATGTAGGTGCATAGAAAGATAGATATGTAAATAGTTTGATGAAAGGGTTAGAAATGCAGATTCATGCCCAAAGAAATAATTAATCATAAAATGTCCTATTGCACTACTGTTCCAAAAATTATATTCAAAATAACCCTGTAATTATTATTATTATTTTTTTTTTTTGTAAATACTAGGTGTAGTTGTACACACCTATAAAGTTAGCACTCAGGAGGCTGAGGCTGAGACCAGCCTGGGATATGTAGAGAGGCTCTGTGTCAAAAACCTAAAGCACAAAAAGCCAAACATAAACAGAAAAAAGACCTTCAAAATACATAATATTTAATGAATTGCCCCATCACTTAAATTTTACACGAGTCACAATTGGGTGAGTATTTTTTTCTACACCAGTCCTGCAGCCATACATTTTATGGATGATTCACTATTTGTTTACCCTTTACTTTTTGCATCAAAATACTGAAATGAATGAATTTAATCAAATACCTATGAATCTGTCCAATTATCTTTATTAGGCAAATTTTTAAATTTGAATTGCCAGGTAAAGAGCTTTGATGTGTCCTATCAAGTTATTTGACAGAAAGTTTCTTCCATTTTATGTTATGATTTTGTTAAGGAACCATGCTAAATACTGCTTTCAGTGCATCCCTTACCTAGTGAGAGCTCTTGCTTCCTCAGCCTCAATTACTGAAAACACTCCTTCTTCTCACGTTAATTTCACATGTTGAATATGCAGAATGCACATTTCCTTTTGAATATTCATTTTAGCATTATTGCATTCAAGTCATAGATCTAAATCTTCATGAAGTTCTGCCCTCCTCAATACTTCCTCCAGTTATATATCATTTATTGCTCATCAATCTGTCACTCATGTATTCATTTACGGAACAATTCTTTAACAAAATTTGTGAGGATCTGCTGCTTGTTGTTATTTTATATAGGATGCAACAGTTAAACTATTATTTTTTTTATTTATTTGATATATATGTGTGTGTGTGTGTGTGTGTGTGTATGGAGAAAGAGAGAGAGAGAAAGAGAAGGAGAGAATGGGCACACCTGGACCTCCAGTCACTGCAAAGGAACTTCAGACACATGTGCCAATTGTGAATTTGGTTTACCTGGGTACTGGGAAATTGAACCTGGGTCCTTAGGCTTTGAAAGCAAGTGTCTGATCTCTAAGCCATCTCTTAAACCCTAAGCTATTCTTTTAATCTACGTTATTGAAATGACTATGCAATTTTTACCTAAGAAAATACTAAAGACTTTAAATTTCTCTCAATCTTGACCTGCTTCCGTTTGCATTTTCTCAGATTTTACTTGTGTGCATACCTTACAACTTTTGAATTCATGTTATAAAAAAATTTTACTTTGGGGAGTTAATTTAACATTATAATTTAACCCTTCATTTCTACTCATTGTTGCACCTTATCTTTTACTAGATGTTAAATCTTTACTTTCCAGTTTTAAACTTTTGATGCTCATAAAAGAAATAGAATGAATGAACACAGAGTAAAATGAATATAGATCTTAAAAAGTCTCTTTTTTCCCCTTTACCTTCAAAGCTCAAAAATATTCAGACATGTTGCTCAAAGTTACTCTGTAAACAACCTGGTATTTCAGGGATAGCATGAGTCAAGTTAGATAATAAAAAATTACAAATTTTTAGAAACAGAATTATCTGGGATTAAGTAAACCATAGCATGCCTAGTTTTGGGTTTGTTTGCTGTGGAAGTGAATCAGTTGTTCTATGTTTATAGAGTAAATGTTTACCTCTTAGAGAGGTGGCTCTGCTTTGCATTTCTAAGAGCCAAGTGAGCAGGTTGTGTATCAATCACCAATCCTACCTATTGTAGATCAGCAAGGAATTAAAATTTACTAGGCTAAGCCCAATTCTTAGAGATGACATTAAAGTCAGTAAGATAATAGCAATGTAGAAACATTGAGTCATTAAAATGATCCCAAAAGGTCTAGCTAAAGATTTCCTGTGACTATATACATATATTTTAGTATTATATGCAATAAGCAATAATAAAGAGGTGCTTTTATATCTTTAATGAGAGAAGCAAACCTAATTACTCTGAATTCCTGTAAAACAAATGTGTTTAGCTTGAAAGCATAGTCATTTGCTTTCTTAACTATTAGGCCTAAGTGATCTTGGGGAAGTCTTCTGTAGGTAGCAGTGCTCTGGACCTAGACTTTTGGAATGCTGCCTTCCTCCACTGGAGCTGTCCTCTTTGGTTCATTCAGTCTGGAAGAGAACTGGTCCTCACTATGGACTTAAGAAGTTTTACATGGTGGTCAAGGATACACAGGACAACCTCATAAGGACCATCGTGGATCTCTGTGAATATCTCAGGGTGGGGGCAGCAGATAATGATACAATGCTAACCCCCACTTGTGAGGATATGGATAATTCCTGACAAGTGCCCCATTTTCATCACAACAGGGCACATCTCGGACAGCACACATTCCTGTAGTAAAAGATTAATATGTATTTTTCTGGTCCTGACAGATTCCAAAAGAAGAGATTGGTAACCCTAAAGCTAAGCAGCTCCAGCATGGTATTACTGGAAGATCATGAAAGTCTTTGCAGATACTGTGTGCTTACTCCAATAGTTCTCAAAAATCAGCTATTCTAAAGAGACCAGGGTCAATATAAATGAAATAAATGGAGGCTTAGATAAAATATGTCACAAAATTTGCTGAAAGGTTATTTTAAGGTGGCCTGTTAAAAACAATAATGGACCATTAGGCTGTCTTTTTAAAGGCATTGAAGTCACAGACACAATGTATGAGTCACATGGGCAAGATTTTCTACTTTATATATAAAAACTACAGTATTGAATTTCTGGTAAAACCAGGATGTTAGTGTTTCTGCACATATTATGATAAACATTGTTCTTAAATTACAGCACACAAGTAACCAATATACTTAAGATCTGTAGAAATACAAAGAATGATGTATTTAATAATTATGAATACATTTATAATATTGATGGTTATTTTATAAACAGGCATACAAATCTTGTCAAAGCAGTAGGAATGAATTTCTTTTAGAAAAAAGTCACAAGTACTTTGAATGATTTAGAAAAAACATTATGAAATTTAGGAGTAAGAAAATCTTAAAAACTGGTGCTGGAGAGATCAACTCAGCAATTATAGATGCTTGCTTCCAAAGCCCAGTAGCCTGGGTAATTTCACAGTACCCACATATATTCAGATGTACAAAATAGTGCATGTGTCTGGAGACCCTGGCATACTCATTTTCTATCTATCTATCTATCTATCTGTCTGTCTGTCTGTCTGTCTGTCTATCTATCTATCTATCTATCTATCATCTATCTATCTATCTATCTATCTATCTATCATCTATTTATCTATGATCTATCTTCCTTCTTTCTTTCCTTCCTTCCTTTCATTGCAAACAAATAAATAAATAATATTTTTAAAAAATAAATGCTTAAAAACTGAAGTCCTCCCTAGTTAATGTTGAGTTAGAAGCAAGTGCTTGAGGTGTGATGGGTAACGCCCAGGAGCAAGACCCTCAGCTCTGTACAGTGCTGTGAGTGCCTCTAGCAGCAAAGTGAAGAATACAGAAGAGATTCAAGAATTATTTTAAAATAAGGAATTATTAGTTATTTTTTACTGTTTTGATAATTAATTGAATGATAAATCAATACAACCTTTCTAACTGGTTGTAATGACTTTGGATAATATACCTTTGTAAATCAATTAATTTAATTTTATGATATTATCATAAAATATTTATTTAATTAATTTACAATGCACCCTTTAATGAGCAACAAATCTCCTGTAAAGGACGTAGAACTCTATGGTGAGTTTTGATTAAGAATAGTTGCTTTCACTTTTTAAAATGTGTATTTATGTATTTTTCTTTTGGGTTAGTTTTGGGATATAGCATCAATGATAGTAAACAAAATGTAATGTAGCTATAGCTGCTTTTTGTTTAAGTGCACATTTCACCACCCAGGCAAAGTTACCTGCCTTATTACTGTGAAAAGTCAGCATCTCTAACTGGTTTGAAACTATTTTTATTAAATATATGGAATTTGGGGACTTGCATCACAGATATCACCTATCTGATTACTTCCTATATGTTCTCCATTGTTTTGTTTTTTCCCATTGTCATATTTTTTTTAAAGTTTATTTTTTTTAAATTTATTTATTTGAGAGCAACAGACACAGAGAGAAAGACAGATAGAGGAAGAGAGAGAGAATGGGCACGCCAGGGCTTCCAGCCTCTGCAAACAAACTCCAGACGCGTGCACCCCCTTGTGCATCTGGCTAACGTGGGACCTGGGGAACTGAGCCTTGAACCGGGGTCCTTAGGCTTCACAGGCAAGCGCTTAACCGCTAAGCCATCTCTCCAGCCCCCATTGTCATATTTTTGCAATCTTTAAAATTAACTGAAAAATCTTTGTTTTTCATCCAGCAGTACATTTAGGGGTTTAGAAGGCAGCTGACTCCTGATCTGTCTCCTGGAGCTGCAGCTTCTCAGCTGGCAATGTCTTAGGGCTCCAAAACACAAGGTTATGTCTTGAATGGGGGAAAGTGCTTGAAAAGCAAATGAAGGAAACACTATGACAGAAGCCTTCACATGCTGAATTTACAGGCACTTTGGTTACAAGAAATTCAAGGAATGATCATGGGACAAAGAACTGGATATGAAGGGGAAACACATACATGACTGAAAGACAGAAAAATCATGCAAATCAGAAAATCATGATTAGGACTGCAGCCAAGAGCTCTGGGTTGCTGAATTGGACATTTGTCATTTCTAGCTTCTGTGCTTGGAGCTGAACTAAGGTATCTCGTAGTTTTGTTTGAAGGCACAAGCTTTTAGGAAAACCAGTGTTTTCTGTGCTCTACATTACTGTCAGAGCAGCTGGAGGTGCTGCAGTGGGATTTGGTTATAGCACAGCAAGCAAATGCAGAGAAATACCATGATGTTCCATGTCTGGGACTCCCCAGATGATGCTTCTGGGGCTCAGTGCAAGAGAGACTGCCATTCTGCGTTTCACAGTGCCTAAGTCAGGCAACCCATAAACTGACAATGAAAATGGAGTGGGCAAGTGAAAAGAAAGATCTCCTTTCCTTGGGGGGTAAAAATGATCCCAAAGTCTGGGAAAACTTAGGTATGGTAATTCCCTATTTCAAACATACAAAAGTCATGGGCAAAGTTATTCTTTGGTTTCTAAACACATTTTTGAGTTTAACACAAAAGGGAAAAGAAAAGTGAGGCTCGTGAATCCAGTGGGGCGAGAGGTGAAGAGGACTAAGTTTCAGTGAAGACAACAAGCAAAGAACAAAGAATACCATTTCTCTTTCATGTGCTTTGATAGCTTTTTCTGTTTTACCCTTAATGAATACTTTCTAAAAAACTAAAAATAAAACACTGCATTCCATTAAATTGTGCTCTTCCTTCAGAGGAATTCTAAACAGGCAAGTGTGTCTTCTCATCTATAAACATGGCTATATATATTTTTTCTATATAATTCATACATATATGCATGCACATGTATATTTTTTCTTGGCTACAAGTCAGACAGTGGGCAACAGAAAGAGGGAAATTGAGTCTAACAGGCATCCTAGCTGCAAATTTGAGTTTTTCTAACTACTTTAAAAAATCTAATGACTGACACTGCCATCAAGTATATTTTGGAGTATCAAAAGTATGAGGGGATGAAACAAAAGGGTCATTTGCCCTGAGAAGGAAAGGAGGGTGATGTAGTACAACATCACCATCCCTCCTCCAGGGCACCAGGGAAAGCCTTTCCCAGCACCTAACGCAAAAGTTTCAGTGCCTGCTAGGTGGGAGATCCAGAGAGTCCCTGGCTGGGGTGAGGACAAACATTTCAGGACACCACCATATGCTCACGCTCTCAGTGAAATTGTTTTCATTCTGGATAATGCAACATCTCCTATCATTTTAACTGGGATGTATTGAAATGCCATCCCAGATGTTATGACCTTCTCAGCCTGATCAGCCTTATATAGAGGCCTCACAGGAATCATACCAGAGTGAATGAACTCACAGGACTCAAAGGTGTCTTGACATTTGGCAGGCTAGCTATTGTGTTCTTCCTCATGGATAGGACCTGTGATGTGGCCAAAAGATGCTCATGTGCATATGGCCAGTGACTGACTACACACTCCATGAGCTTTCTTCTCCTGAGTGATTTTAATAATCATGTTCATAAATATATGATTCTCGTAGGTACAAGTCACCTTTTCTCCTTCACTGATGGCTTTGATTACTTTGACAGATTAAGATCTGCTAATGATGCAAATTAGGAACAAAAAGAATTAAAAGGGTGTTTAACTTCTATGCCAGGCTGTCAATTTCCTATAGTGCTACCAACTTACAGATAAATGATAAAAATTGTTTCATTTTGGAATTTTGAATATTTTAAAAATTGAATGGCTTTCTGGAGGAGAAAAAAAGAAAGAAAAATCTGTGCTTAACTAATCAGACATCCCATTTGACTTCGCAATAGAACATGAGCATTCTTTGAATATGACCATCTTCCTGCATTATCACAAGAGCATATATCTTTTTATTAACAACTTCATTCATTATGTTTATATAAGTTCTTGTATTTATTATTATTCATATATTTTCCTTAACCATGATTTTGTAGAGAGCTAGGGCCTTTTATTACTTGATTCATTTCTAAAATACCTTTTCAAATCATGACATTGGAACAGTGGTTAAATGACTTAGAGGAAAAAATGTGAACTAAATAATAAGCTCTGATATTGAGGACTTTGTGAGGAATGAAACAGCCAATGTGCAATAACTTTTTGAATGGAAGTGTGGGGGCCAAGTCTGTTCTCATAGTTTCAACCTCTGATTTGGACACTAGGTAACTATTTTCCACCTTGAAATTTGTTTAATGCGTTTAAATGCGCATTTATAATCTTTAGCATATGGAAAATAATAATATCTATATTTCAGCTGGTTGTGCTGGTGCACACTGGTAGAATATTGCTGAAGATGCAGAGGCAGGAGGATCAGGAGTAATATCTGTATTTCAGAAGTCAGAAAATGCTAATTAAGATAAAAATATGAATTGTGGCTGGAGTATAGAAAAGCTATTAAGATATTTAGTTTGTGATTTCTATAGTTTCTTCTCTATCTCATTCTCTAATAAGAAAATGCTCAAGCTTATGTCCTATATCTGGTTCATTATCATACCTCTCCTATAGCAAAGGCTTGAAGAGAAGGTTTTAGTGCATTAATGAACAAATAAAAAGATAGATGAATATTCTATAATAAGATTATTAAACTCTAGCTGTTAAAAGATTTTAACAATATATAGCATGCTTATTTTATGAGGCTTTCACCTTGCTCCTTAAACATTATATTAGGAAGACTTCAATAATAGCATAGGACAAAGCGATCATATGAGCTGAACAGTTTGGAGAGGTAGTGGAACTAGCTACCATTCACATATGCTGGCTTAATGTAGTAAATGCTTAGGAATTGAAAACAAGGCAAAAATCTATCAGTATAAGCAATCCTTCTCCCTCCCTCCCTCCCTCCCTCCCTCCCTCCCTCCCTCCCTCCCTCCATCTATCTATCTATCTATCTATCTATCTATCTATCTATCTATCTATCTATCTATCTATCTGTCATCTATCTATCATTACCTATCTATTTCATTACCTATCTATTTATCTATCATCATCTATCTATTCCTAAATAAAAGAGTGCTCTTCAGTGGGCACAGCTCTGTCAAGTGAATGAGAATGAAATAATGAAAAGAACTCCACACAGTAGATCAGCATTTCTATAATCATTTCTTCTGTTACTTTACCTTCATAAATATAGCTTTCTTAATTTGTGGACAGGGAACTGAGAAATTGATGGCCTCTTCTTTACTCATTGTTTCATCTAGCTTTTGTATTTATTTCATTTTGGATGGCTGGTTTCTCCTGCTCCCTTACCACAGTTGATTATTAATGAAGGTGGGAAAGTCTTGAAGACAGAAGGAGCTAATGACATTTTCAGTCCAAATGACATTTGTCCTTTAAAATGATATTTTAATTCATTATAGCTCTACTAAGTTAGCAAATAAAAGTATAGATATGTTAATCCTAATAACTTCCTGGAAAAATATAATGAAATTAACTAAAGTTTCTTAATTTAGGTGAACAATAGCCATATATAATTTAATTTTATAAGAATTGGATTCTGAGTCAACAAATTAATTATATTAATCTACTAAGCTTTCAGATGGCATGTAATAACAGAAAAACACACACATATAATAAATATTATTATATCACATGAATATATATAATTTGTATCATTATACATACTATATCTATATTATATTTACACATATATATATTAATATGTGAACACAGCATATAGGAGCATCTCAAATTCTAAGGGAACATTGGTCTACTGGACAACTTTTCTGGATTTTAAAATCCAAATCCACTACTCAACTTTCTCTATGTGTCCCCACAGACTGACCTATGTGGAATATACAAACAGACCCCTCCTTCTTGGGATAGATTGTCAAAAGGAGAAAAAGAAAGAATTCAGGCATTCACCTTATTAAGGCCCTCCTTTGTGAGGGTGCCTCCAGGGGATTCTCAATCTTTTCCTTTTTTCTAGATTATCCAAGCACAGGAATAAACAGTCTCCCATGTTACTGCCCCAGTACTTGCTTTTCTCAGCACTCTACCTGCAACTTCAGTATTGTCACTGTTTTAGATAAGTTGTGACAAAGGTGTGCAAATCAAATTAGATAGTTGTTAACTAAGAAATTAAACTTCAGCCATGTCTAAAGCTCTTTCTTCAAAGCTATTTCCCTCCAAAGGAGCAGTACTGCAGATCATCACATGGACTTCTTTTCTTATTAGTTACATGTATAATACTATGTCTATTTCATTCATGTCAGTAGGCCTGTATTAGAAATGCATTGTATCCCATGAGAAATACAAATAATTCTGGGGAAAGTACCTAACTCTCACTATCTAGTTGAAGAATATACACACATATGCCAGCAACATTTGCTGGCAAATAACCTACAGCACTAGACTTGAAAAGTCATCAAAAAGTTATCTAGCATAGTATAGACCAATGGAATAGAATTGAGGACCCAGACTTTGGGTCAAGCAACTATAGCTACTTGATACTTGACAAAGGCCCTAACAATATAGGCTGGAAAAAAGACAGCATCTTCAACAAATGGTGCTGGACAAGCTGGATAACCACATGCAGGAAAATGAAACTTGATCCATACATTTGTCCATGTACTACACTAAGTCCAAATGGATCAATGACCTCAATATAAGACTAAAAACTTGACTTCTACTCAAAGAAAATATAGGATATACTTTCCATGATATAGGAATGGAAAAAGACTTCTGGAACAAAACCCCAGTAGCTCAAGAACTTAAACAGTCACCCAACCAATGGAATCATATGAAGCTGAAGAGTTTCTTTACAGACAAGCATACAATAAGCAAAGCAAATAGAGTACCCAAGGAATAGGAGAAAATATTTGCTGATTATCCAACTAACAGAGGCTTAATCTCTAGAATCTACAAAGAACTCAAAAACCTAAACACTAAAAAGTCAAACAACCAACTTACAAAATGGGGCAAAAAACTGAACAGGCAGTTCACAGAGGAAGAAATGCAAATGCCAAACACACACTTAAGAAAATGTTCATCATCAATAATTACCAGGGAAATGCAAATTAAAACAACAATGAGATTCCACCTTAACCCCAGTAAGGATAGCAAACATCAAAAAATCAAATGAAAATAAATGCTGGGGAGAATGTGGAGAATTAGGAACACTCATCCACTGTTGGTGGGAATGTAGGATGGTACAACCACTTTGGAAAGCAATATGGAGGCTCCTGAGAAAGCTGACTATAGAGATACCAACAGACCCAGTTATTTCCTTACTGGGCATCTAACCTAAAATTGTTAAACCACAGGCCAGAGAGATTTGCTCAACCATGTTTGTAGCGGCTCAATTTGTAATAGCTAAAAGCTGGAATCAACCCATCTGTCCATCACTAGGAGAATGGATAACAAAGACGTGGTATATCTACAAAATGTAATTCTATATAGCAGTAAGAAAAAATGACACAATGAAATTTAAGGAAAAATGGTTGAACCTGGAACAGATCATTCTCAATGAACTTACCCAATCACAGAAAGAAAATGGCCTCATAGTCTCACTCATCTACAACACCTAACCAAAATCTACCCAAGATGCCTTACATATCCAGAAGCAGCTAGTGGACTAGACAATAGAATGGGTGGGGAGGGAGGGGAGGGCAAGGGAGGAGATGGGAAACAGAAATGTAAATGGAAATGGCAATGGTACCATAAAATTCTACATCCTAAAAGGTAGACCAAATGGGTGAACTTTCACCAGGCCCTTAGAGGGAACACCTGAGCCACAAGACACTGGAGAGGGTATGATGAAGACTGACCTTAAGTTTCTAAAGCATCTCTCTCTCTCTCTCTCTCTCTCTCTCTCTCTCTCTCTCTCTCTCTTTCTTATCTCTCTAACATTTTTATATTGGTTATCTTTTGCTTCCTTCTCTTAGTCCTGTAACTACCAGTACCAGCATGTGGCTTTCATCCACAATGAGCTGTTGATCAGAGAGACCTACAAGATTTTCTAAAAGAAATACAGATTTCTGTCAGAGTACTTGATGACCCACCAAAGGTTAGTGGCAAGACCCTACTGCTGAAGACACCATATGTGGTTGACATGTAAAATGGAATGACATGGCTAGAAGAGAGTCAGTCCCCAGACAGTCAGCACGTCTAGTGCCAGAAGGTGCTACATGGGTGACTGGGGAAAATTACCAATATCTATCCAAGCAACTCATGGTCTAACCTACTTAGCAGCAAATAACCTGTCGTGATGCTCGCACAAGTGCAATAGTGGCACACAGCCATGGTGGGAAACCAGCTGCTCTTGATTTGGTTAACTGATCCCCTCAGTGGTATGGGACCCATAGCTGGATCTGAGAAACAAGTCAGAACCATATCCAAACATAAGCCCGCTCTCCATTATCAAGCTACCACCAATTGTAGGCTACAAGTGGGCCTACACCTATTAGCTTCTCTATAAAAATGTAAGGGTTTTCTCATTTGTCTGGTGCTAACTTACCCTCCATTGGAGAATCTGCTTCTTATTTTCAGATAGACATAGATCCTAAGTAGAGAGCCACCCCATCATACCTCAAAATGACCCCAGCTGAAACTAAGAACAACTGGCAAAACAAGCAAGGGTGCTGTTTTCTTAGTGCACTGGGTACCAGCACAAGGATGAAGGAGATCAACACAGAAAAATCAACTCCTACCAAATCAGATATCCAGAGACCCAGAGGCCACCAACACCTCATCACTGAAGCTTACCAAAAATGAACCCAACATGGCTCAGAGAAATTTTGCTGAAGAAGGGATGGAAAGATTGGTGGGTCACGATATGCAGAGACATTTATCCTACCCATAACTGTGTGCTAATTCTAGAATGCATGGCCCATATACCTCAACAATGGGGGCCAGGTGGATGGAGTAGGACATGGATGAGCTTAACAACGGTACCAAATTGACTGTATTCACTGAGTACAAAACTAATTAATAAAAATAAATTAAATTAAAAAAATGAAAAGCCCTGTTGCTTTTGCTTCTCAAAAAAAAAAAATGTTATCTGTAGTTTGGCACTTCCTTCGTAGTGACTTTCAATAAATGACTTCATAGTCTGAAGTGTAAACTTTAAAGTTATTTGCCCTATATCATGTAAAGCATATTTACAAATCATTATTTATAATCTGTATATAAGCTCATTTGATGTAGGTAATTTTGTGTTGCTGAGACAAAACATTATACCAAAAGCAGCTGATGAGAAGAACAGTTTTATTTTGGCTTACAGGTTCAAGGGAAACCACATGGTGTCAGGAAATGCATGGTACAGCAGAAGCTAGACATCATCTCTGCCAGAGCAGGTGGAAGATAGCAGTAAGAGAGTAAGCTAAACTCTGGTAAGGGGAAAGCTGGGCTATAAAACCCCAAAGTCTACCTTAGAACCTACTCCATCAAGGCTTCACCCCCCACCCATAATTAGTACCAGCTGGGGCCAAGCAATCAAAATACATGAGTTTAGGGGTATATTTGATTGAAACCACCATATAATTGTTTTTATTTTGGTGTCCGGGGAGTGAAAATATGTTTCACATTGAAAATATTTAACAATCAAAAACATTTAGAAGGCTGGAGAGATGGCTTAGTGGATAAGTCATTTTCCTGCAAAGCCAAAGGATCCCAGTTTGATTTTTCCAGGGCCCATGTAAGCCAGATGCACAAGGGAGCACATGCATCTGGAGTACATTTTCAGTGGCAAGAGGCTCTATTGTACCCATTCTCTCTCTCTCTCTTTCTTCCTCTTTCACTCAAATAAATAAATAAAATATATAAAAAACATTTAGAGAAGCTACCTAGGCTATATTAACAATAAATATTGTCTAATTTTGTGTCAAGTAGTCTCAGTGTAATAGTACTAACATTTCATGGGATGATGAGTGATTAAAAACATGTTACTGAAATAGAGCTTGATTTTAAACAGAGAATAAAGTTTTACTAAATCTTCAGGATTGAAATCATACCTTTCCAGAAATTGAAAATTTACGGAAATTGTTTCAGCTACCTGATTCTATTAAATCAAATGATTCTATTAAATCAAAACAAATCAAATTGTGTTTAAATACTAAAGACATTCTTTAATGCCTTCCTGTCACTACTGACAGGAACTCTCCCTATACAAAAACTGAAATAACATCTGATGAGGACAGGCCCTAGGAAATAAATGATTTAACAAACAGGGTAAAGCATAACAACTCACAATCACAATTATCCAATTGATGTGGAGTATGCATGCAATTGAGGACCACATTTCACTTAAAATAGCAGGTAAAACAGTATGCTTAGTAAATATATAATTATATATACATACATCAAATTGGCATAACTATCATATATATGTGTTTCTGCAAATTTGAGATAGTATTGATGAGTCCAATATGGATCATGAGGCACTGAGAAAAGGACATTAGCATCAATATAGGCATATTTTATATTCAGTGAGTATATCACTAAAAATGTAACTGGCTGTTATATGGTTACTTCATCTAATCATCAGAGAAACCCAAATAAGACAAGCTAAGCAGATACAAAGAAAATTATATATAAGTTATACAGCTAATAAAAGGTGGATTTAGAATCAAAACACTGTACTATACATTGTAGTTATTTTATTATTCCCTTGGCAAATTCTACTATATGACTCCAAATTTCAGGGTTTATCTGCACCAAGAAATAATGTCATTTTCTAAACAAAAGGAATGTAATTCTTTATTAAACAATATCTAAATGTTAGATAAGCTTTTAATATAATAAAAGCTGTCATTTAGATGCTTGAGTATAATTTTCTGCAAGTTCTACCAGTAGCTTGGTCAAGGTTGCATTGCTCATAGCTTCATTTTCGTGTTCTGATCCTAATGTCTCTTCTATGTTTTGATTAGAGATGTTCAGTGTAGTACTGGGTGATCTAACTGGGTTTTCTTGCATTTGATTTTTCATGTTATTTCTTTTGTGCTGTGGTCTGCCCATTGCAGTGTATGGGCACCTAGGTGAGTGGATCAGCCTGGGCTCAAGCATAGTGGGAAGCTGAAGCAGCCTGAGGCAGTTGCCAAGCAGCCTGGGCTTTGGCTCTCAATTGCCAAAGCTGCTTGAACTGCTGCCTGGCAGGGGCGCCAAAGTTGCCTGAGCTCATCCTAGGAGGGACACTGAGGCACCAAGCACTGAAGCAGCCCAAATTCGGGAGTGAGGGAACATTGGGACTCCAAAGCAGTCTGTGCTGCCCCACAAAAGGACAATGATAGTCAGCTGTCTTGGCAGACAGGGAGGGGCTGGCACCTGAGCTGGCGCAAGGGACAGACAGAGATGGCCTGAGCTAGCGTGGGCAGTTGCAATGGGCCTGAGCTTGCGCATGAATGTGTGCCAGCCGGAGCAGTAAATGAGCAAATGGGCTGAGCATGCTAAGCTTGCACAAGCAAGGATCAACTTGGCAGCACAGATTTGATCAAAGGAGTCTGAGCTCCAATGGGCCAGCAGGCATAGCCTGCAGGGGTGGCAGGGAGATCACCCCTGTGCAGTAAGGCAAGTGGAACTATGTTGGCCTGGGACACTTTTCCTACAGTAAGTGCAGGAGTTTCCTGAAGCTGGGACTGTGGGTTGGCGGCTGCTTGTGGGGAGGGGTGGACTACCCCCACGTGAAGGAATCAGCGATTCCCTGTTTACTCCCCTCTGAGCCCTCCCACTGGCAATCTATTGGAGATTGCTCTCCCCTAAAAGACCCAGTGAACACTTAATGTCTTGCCTTTCTTTCCTGGGGATGTGCGGTGCAGATAGGCAGTTGCCATGTTGGCCGAAGTCCGGAAACTGAAAACTGTTCATTTTCTGTCCTCTGTGTAATCAAGGTAAAATTTTATTGCCAAAACATATTTGCACAATGATGAAATTGTTATGACCATAATTTTGAAATTAAAACTTCAGAAATTTGGAAAAATGGCTCATTGGTTAAAGGTGGTTGCTTCCAAAGCCTGACAGCCCAGGTTTTATTCCCTAATACACATTTAAATCCAGAGTCACAGAGTGGGGCAGACTCTTGAGTTCTTTTGCAGGAACAATAGGCCCTGGCATGTTCCCTCTTTCTCCTCTCTCCCTTCCTTTCTTTCTCGCCTCCTACTCCCTCTCCCTTCTTCCTACTCTCCCTGCTTACAAATACCTACATAAATTTTATAATGAAGATAAAAATTTTAATCACTTCTTATCAACAGTGTTAGAAAAATTAAACTCTTATAAATCCAGTATTTATGTGCTATATAAGGATTGCAATATGGAATCTAAGCATCATTGTTGGATTATATGAAAAAATATTTAAAGAATTCAGCACAGACTTTGAGTATGTCCTTAGTACATATTTTTTTAAATTAAGTAGAAACTGGTACAGATACATCATACATTAGTACCCTCATTTCTGTCCTCCCTGGCCCCATTTGGCTGAGGGCCCTCCTCATTGGAATTGCTGGCATTCTTCCTGGTGTTGCAGGTTATGAGATGTGTGAGCATCAGTCATTATAAGGTGGGGGGGGTGGCGAGGGGCAAAGCCTCTAGACATTCCCTTCCACCTTGTGGCTATTAAAATCTTTTTGCTGCCTCATTCACAAAATTCCCTGAGCCATGATGGGTGTGTTTTAAATCTACTTTAGTATTGGGCTCTCATAAGCTGGATTTCTTCTGTGGTGAATTTTGAATATTTTCAGTTTCTGTCTCCATGACCCTAGCACTGCTTGTCAGACTCGCCATGGAAGCATCCCTCTTGCTTAAATGGCAACTTCCTCTGTGGTTTTACATGGGTCCTGATGTGCTAGTGGTAGCTTATCTTTTCATTCTAGCTGTCTTCTGAAAAAGAAAAACAGATTCTCCAAAGGAGAATGACTTCAGCATAGGTTCAATGCGATAATCGTTATTAATTAAGAGAGATTTTAGTGGGTGTAGTCTCTTTTGTCTGAATACTACTGGGAGCTTCTTGTTAGAGTCCATGCTCTTGGTCTTTGTAGAATTCTGACTTGGTTCCCAGTTCCATATCTGGGTTCCTTTCCACTGAGTGGGTCTCTTAGCCAATCAGAGAGCCATTGGTTACTCACCTAAAGTGGGTGTCACTATTGCAAAAGTGTGTACATCTTGTCAGGCTGGTTGCATTCCTATAGCAGTGTCCTCTGTTTGCTCAGGATGTTTTTGGCCATCCCCCCCTCCCCCACCCCCAGCAGCTCATGTAGCACTATAGGGTCAGACCATCTGGGAACTGGCTTCCTTCCAGATTCAACTGGATCTCTAGATGTTCTGAGATGGCAGTATGTGTTGTCCTCAGCAACAGGGTCTTACCTTTCACCACAGGCAAGTAATAAAGTACTTTGACAGAAACCTGTCCTACTTTGAGGACCTTGCAGGTCTCTAATCAACAACTCAATGTGGATTGTAACCAATTTCTGGTTAGAGGAGTTACAAGCCAGAGGCAAATGTTTAAGGATTAAGTAGGGCATCACAGATCTGTACATAGCAAATTATTAAAATTAGGTATGATTTCATATGCACAAGGTTCAATATTCCACACCATTTAATTACTTCTTTTTGTTTCAAATATCTGTTCAAAATATAGTTTGTTCCCAGGAGCACTTTTAACACTAACCAATTCAACTAACACAATAATCATTCAGCAAACTAATTGATATAATACTAATAATCAATATGTGGACTGCTAATTTACTCAATATAACATGTTTTATACTCTATATTTTGGATTTCTCAGCTACTACCTTTTGCCCAGTGATAGGCATCAGTCTAATGTCAGTAATAATAAGTAAGGCAAGCTGAATGATGGTAGCATGAATATTTTAAGGAAGTTATTCCTGACTTCCAACCTACCCCTGGATTTTCTAGCTCTAGAAGATGAAAACAAATCCCTACCTTATTATTGTCTATCAAGCCAGTTCTGAATTTCCTTTCTTAAAACTGGCTGTACTATCATAGAATAGAGAAAGCAACAAATTAGTATAATTTTTACTCATTTTTCCCACAGACAAACACAAACTTGAAGACCCATGCTGAACTCAGTGTCTGTGCTGTGACCTATCTCAAGAGTTAGCCACAGGCTTAGGACAGTTACTGCTCAAACCTGTAATAGCTCATAAAGAGAGCACTGCACATTCTTGAAGCCACTGGAATCTCTGAACAATGCTCACTGATGCTTAAAAATCCAACCCTGTAATGCCTAAATGTTGAGGTCTTTTGCCCTCACATTAAATGGAGAAATACTAAGAGGAACTGCTGCCAAAGAAACTTGTTTGATGCTGTCCATGTTTTCCAAAAGATCTTAGTTATCCTGGGCTTAATAACTTTTCTTTTTGTATGCTTGGCATTTCAGTCTTTGCAGATCCTTTTTTCATTGAATACACTAATTTTTTGGAATTGACTTGGTCTCCCTCATCTCCAAGGAATCTCGCATGTCTGAATTTTCATTGTGGCACTCCAAATATGCTGCAATGAAATAGGTGCTAGTTGACATATACTTGTGAAATTCCTTTACAGAATTACTCAGTTAAGCCTATCAGAGAAGTATACAAAAACTATAAATAAGGCATACACTCATCAATCAGTACCTGGCACTTCTGTCCTTCCAGGAAGGTTCTCAGAGGGTAGCACAATTATAAGATGGCAGGCTAATCAAACCCTTAAAATAAAACACTATGTTTCATTCTGGCCCCTCAACTCAGTAAAAATATTGTAATACTGTTCCAATTTCATTTTCCATAATGATTTTTAATTTCTTTATTAAATCATTTTCATTCTTACCCTTTGGCTACTACAGACATGTCAATACTGTTGTTGGCCAATTAAAAAGTATAGAATTTTTGGAGAATGGTGTTCTTTACACATCTCATGACTAATTTTAAAGCTCAATGATAATATTCACAATTTTTATTCTCTCTCACTGTGAGTTATGCAATTGCAAGGCAAAATGTACTTCACAATCCAGGAAAGAGACAAAAGAAAGCAATTGCTTTTTTCATTTGTCACTGCTATGATGACTATATGCTGTAATACTTTTTCAAAGTTATAAAAGAGACATAACTCAACAGAAATGCTAAGATTAAAAACCTCATTGTCCTTGATTTGCTTGAATTTGAGAAGCCCATAGGCTTCTGCTCAATTTGTTTACAATGGAACATTTTCCTTTATGACTTAAGCCTTTGATTTTGATCTTAATACATAAACCTCAGTATTACGTGTGAAGTTTTAATCAGCTGCCAGTCTAATTGGGGAAATGTGAAGTATGACAGTAAAAGGAAGGGTTTTTGTTAGTGAATCACAGGAATAGAAATCTTCAAGTTTTGTTTCCAGCTAGGAAAGAGAATGTAGTCTGAGACAGCTCACTCAACTAAATTTTTTGCACCCAGCATTTCTCTTAGGGGCAAATATATATATTTCTTTTTTCCTAAATACTTCACAAATTGATTCTGCATAGAGGCCAAAAAGGCATAGAACAAATTTCCCTTGTCTCCTGTCATTATAATTTTCTCTTCAAGGAAGTACTGAGGGTATAAGGTTTGCTTTGTTCATCATGTGAGGGTTAAGTGCAGAATAGTTGATAAAGGATTTGAGTGTCAGAAGAATACATTCTTACCTTTTGTTTATCACAAAAATATTGCATTAACTCCTTCTCAAAATGGCCTATTCTAGAGTTTCCCTATCAAGGCCTATACAGAGATCACAAGCAGTGACATATGTCTCCATGAGTCTTATCAGTATGTCACATTGTGTTGTACCACTCTATAAAGCACAGTATGACAGATGACACTTTAGGTCAAAGCATTACCTTATCTCTTGGCATATGAACTATGAAGAATTATTTTCCCATCTGATTTTCCTACTTATACTTACATATACCAAATAGATTTTCCCATAAGATTTTCAAAACTCATTGGAATTAAATAATTTTCATATAGACTCATCAAAACATTTACTTTTTTTTTCTTTTTTCTCAACCAAGAATAATAATAAGGATTTATTCTGTCTGTTGAAAAAAAAAGACAAATGCTAAATTTTGGAAATATGATATTTTCTACTAATTTTGTAATGATCATATCAGTTCAGTATGTTAGGTATGGTAACATTATTAATCTTGTTTTAAGGTAAAAATGCAGAGACATGGAGGGATTAAAGAATGAATCTCAGATCATACACTGTTCAAGTAAGGACTAAGAGACGCTTAGCTACTTCTCTAATTGACTAGATATGTGTCTTCAGAGCAATCTCAGAAGTATTAATGTAAAAATATTTATAGTTTCACTATACTGCTTGTAAACCTGTGCTGTTATTATTTTTTCATAAATATAGATAGAATTGTGGTTTCCATGGCTTCTGTTCCATTTTCCAGGTATGAACTTTGCAGATGGCACTAAGGTGATTCATCTATTGTAATAAGGTTGTTTTGGTGATTCAGTGGTTCCAGTGTAAGGTATGAGTGCGTAAGCTGAAGCTCAGTGCACTGAAGAACTCCTCATATGTCAATAAACAAAGACAAATGATCACACTAAAGGATCAAAGTCAACTTGAAAAATTCTGTAGGCTTAGATTAGAGTAGGTGTTAATAAAATCTCACACTGAAGATTCATTCCCACCTTACATCCTACAGCCTGTGCCCTACTTTGTTTGGGGGAATGATACAGTATTTATTTATGTAGCAAATAGTAGGAGTGTTAGAGAACAAATAACCAATACTGTAGTCCATGAACCTTAGAAATACAAGTTTAAGGAACAAATGTCTCTGAGAACAAGCAAAACTGGGAGTTCTGGTCAAAAAAAAAAAAAAAAAAAGTAAGAGCCACTCCTATCCCCATAATTACAGCAGAAAGCACAATTCCTAATAAGGACAACCTTCAAAGAGGACTCACATAAAATAAACCAGAGCAACCAACAGGGTAGGGGAAAATGGAATACTAAAACTTGGGGAAACATCAATCCCAACAAATGCTTACAATACAACAAAACAATACCAGGAATGAGACAATGACCCACCACATCATATCCCAGCCACTCAACTTCGTGTTCAAGGAAATCAAGATCATTGAGAAAACTGAAAGTTAAGAGAAAACACTTAGAATCCTCCTTTTAAAAGAGATCAATGAAAGTACAGCAGATTCAAATAAGCAGATGATCACAGTAAAGAAATCAGTTCAAGAACTGGACCAGACAATTTCCAAAATGAATAAAACAGTTAAAGTTGGAGGAGAAAATGAAATATATTGTCAAACCCATACAATAGCTTGCTATTGCTCACTTATCGTATTTCTCCTTACAAATAAATAAAAGCATTAATTAAAAAGGACATATAATAATATGTTGTTTTTATAAGATGTACTTAGCTAGGAACTATACTCAAAAACTAAGTGCCAAAGGATGGAAATCATCCTACCAAACAAATGTAAGCCATAAATAAGTAGGCATAGCACTTCTTATGTCTGATAAAGTAGGCTTCAAAGCAAAATTCATTACAAGAGATAAAGAAGGCTACTATATATTAATAAATGAAACAATTCATCATGAATACATAATAGGAGATGATACACTGGATAAATTGCTTGCTATACAAGCATGGAGATCTGAGTGTGAATACCTATAATCCATGTTGAATATCAGCCATTACATGCCTATAATCCCAGTGGTGGAGAGTTGGGTACAAGGAATCCCTTAAGGATCACTGGATAGCTAGGCCAACTAAATTACCTAACTGCATTGAGTGAAAGACCTTTTCTCAAGGAATAAAGTTGGAAAATAATTGAAGACAATGCTCATCATTGACTGCTGACTGTTACATGCATGTACATATAAGGTTGCATGCACACATGTAAACACAACACACATGCACATACAAAGAGAATATATAACAAGTAAAATATTTATGAACTTAATACAGGGACTCCTAATTTTATAAAACAACAACAAAAAAAAAGGCATCAAGGGTTACTTTGGTCCTGGCACAATAATGATGGGAGATTATAATACTTCTTTCACATATTTAGATAGTTCTTCCAAAAAAAAAAAAAATTGTAAAGAATGCTTAGAGCTAAATCCAGGTAGAAAGTAGAGGAAGAATGGAGCTAAACAACAGCATAGATCAAATGGATTTAACAAACATCTATAGAACATTCCACCCTAATTCTACTGAATCCAATACACATTATTTTTAGCAGCTCATGGAACTTTCTCCAAAACAGACAATATACTATGACATAAAGCATATCTCCACAATTTTTGAAAAACTGGCATAATTCCATGCATTATATCTGACAAAAATACTTTGAAACCAGAATGCAACCCCAATGAGGAAGTTCCCCAGCAGAATGGGGGCAGGGATGAGGGAAAAAAAGGTACCAGGGCATGATGTATCCATATAAAATATGTTGATAATAATAATAATAATAATAATAATAATAATAATAATAATAGAAGATAATACCAACAAAAAAAACATTAACAACAGGAAACACACTAACTCCTGCAGACTGAACAACTCACTATTAAACAATGAATGGGTTTTGAAGAATCAGAGAAAACTCATAAATTTATTGAATTGAATGACAATAAAAACACAACATATCAAAACTTATGGGACACAATGAAGGCAGTTCTAAGAGGGAAGTTTATAGCACTAAATACTTATATTACAAAAGCAGATATATCTCAAATAAATAACTTAAATATCCATTTAAAGATGTTGAAAAGACAAGAAGAGTCTAAGCCCAAGTACCAATTGGAAATAAATTATAAAGATCAAATCAATGACCTAGGTTCAATTCCCCAGGACTCACCTAAGGCAGATGCAGAAGGTGGCACATGTATCTGGAGTTTGTTTGCAGTGGCTGGAGTCTCCTGTCATGCTTATTCTCTCTCTAACTGCCTCTGTCACTGCTTCCTTCTCTTTCAAATAAATAAAAATAAAATATTAAAAAAGAAAGACAGGAAGAAGGAAAGAAAGAAAATCAGATAAGCCAAGGATTCACCTGAACATCTAGGCAAAACAAAAGACAAAATCTAGTAGATGGAAAAAATAATCATAGAAGTTAAGGCAGAAATTAATAATTAATTTCTAAAGACAAAAAAGAATGATGCATAAAAGCAATTAAAGAGTTAATTTTTGAAAAGATTAATAAGATTGCCAAGCCCTTAGCAAAAATGCAAAAATACAGAGATAATACAAATTAATAAAATTGGAGATAAAAAGGCAGTTGTTATAACAATATTGTATGAAATCCAGAAGATTATAAAGTCTCTGAAAATTTATATTGCAGAAAATGATAAAACATAAAAGATACTGATTGATTTCTGAAATAAGTTAAAAGTAGAAGATACAAACAGACCCATAATACGCAATAAGGCTGAAAATCTCTAAATAAAGAAAAGCTCAGGTTTTGACTTTTACCAAAAGTTTTAGAAATTCCTAAAACAAATGTGTCTGAGGTTGGTTTACAAAACCAACAGGGAAGGAGCACTACTAAACTCAGTCTATGAATGCAGTATTACCCTGATATGAAAAATGGATACAGACAGAACAAAAAAATTGCATAACAACCTGATGACTATAGATGTAAAACTCTCAACAAGATCCTCGCAAACCAAGTGCAATAACTCATGAAGAATGACATACACCATTACCAAGTAAGTTTAATCCCATGAATACAATTTAAACACATGCGATCAATAAATGTAATACATCATAAATATAAACTTCAAAACAGAAATCATATGCTCATTTTGACACATGAAGAAAAAGCCTGTGATAAAGAATGAGATGCCTTTGAGATAAAATGTCCTAAGGATATTAGGAATACGTAGAACAAACCTCAAAATAATAAAGGCTACATGTAGGGCTGGAGAGATGGCTTAGTGGTTAAGCGCTTGCCTGTGAAGCCTAAGGACCCCAGTTCAAGGATCAATTTCCCAGGACCCACATTAGCCAGATGCACAAGGGGGCGCACGTGTCTGGAGTTCATTTGTGGTGGCTGGAAGCCCTGGCGTGCCCATTCTCTATCTGTCTCTATCTGCCTCTTTCTCTCTCTTTCATTCTTAAATAAATAAATAAACAAAAAAGTCTTTAAAAAAAACAATAAATAAAGTCTAAATGTGACAAACCAATAACTGATGGTACATAAGTTGAGAGAGTTCTCTCCGAAGTCGGGAATGAGATAAGGGCCCCCACTCTCTATACTCCTATTTAATATAGTGTTCAAAGTTTTAACTGAAGATACATTTTCTACAAAAAATTATTTATTTACTTGCAAGGAATGGGAGATATGAGAGAATGAATGAGAGAGAATAGATGCAACCAGGCCTCTAGGCACTGCAAACAAACTCCAGATACATGTGCCACTTTGTGCATCCAGCTTTATGTGGGTACTCAGGAACTCCATCCATGTCGCTGGGCTTTAAAGTAAGGTGCCTTACCTACTGAGCACTCTCTCCAGCCCACAAAATGGATTTAAACAGTGAACTTACCCAATCACAGGAAGAAAATCGCCACATAGTCTCACTCATCTATACCACCTAAAACTGAATCTACCCAAGTTGTTAACATACCCAGCAAGCATCTCGAGGACTAGAAAATAGGGTCAGTAGAGAGGGAGGTGAGGGGAAAGGGAGGGGGTGGGAGACATAAATCTAGACCCAAACAGCAATGGTACCATAAAACTCTACATCCTAAAAGGCAGACCAAATGGTTGAACTTTCACCAGGCCCTTAGAGGGAACGTCAGAGCCACAAGACACTGGATAGGGTATGATGAAGACTGACCTTAATCTTCTACAGCTCCTCTCTCTCTCTTTCTTTCTCCATTCTCTCTAACTCTTTTATATCAGTTATCTTTTTCTTCTTTTTCTTAGGGGGCACTGACCTGTAACTCCCAGTACCAGCATGTGGCTTGCAACCACAATGAGCTTTTGATTAGAGAGACCTACAAGGTTTCCTAAAAGAAAGACAGATTTCTGTCAGAATACTTGATGACCCACCAAAGGTTAGTGGTAAGGCCTTACTGCTGAAGACACCATATGTGGTTGACACGTAAAATGGAATGACATGGCTGGAAGAGAGTCAGTCCCCAGACAGTCAGTGCATCTAGTGCAAGAAGGTGCTACATGGGTGACTGGGGGAAAATTACCAATATCTATCCAAACAACTCATGGTCTAACCTACTTAGCAGCAAATAACCTGTCGTGATGCTTGCACAAGTGCAATAGTGGCACACAGCCATGGTGGGAAACCAGCTGCTCTTGAATCAGCTAACTGCTCCCCTCAGTGGTACGGGACCCATAGCTGGAGCTGGAAAACAAGTCAGAACCATATCCAAACATGAGCCCACTCTCCATTATCAAGCTACCACCAATTGTGGGCTACAAAAAGGCTTATACCTATTAAATTCTCTATTAAAAAAAAAAAGAAAGAAAACAAAGGTTATCCCATTTGTTGGAGCTAACTTTACTCTCCATTGGAGAATCTGCTTCTCTTTTTCAGATAGATGCAGATCCTAAGGAGATAGCCACCCCATCATACCTCAAAAGGGTCCCAGCTGAATCTAAGAACAATTGGCGAAACAAGCAAGGGTGCTGTTTTCTTTGTGAACCAGGTACCAGCACAAGGGTAAAGGAGATCGACACAGAGAATGATCAACTCCTACCAGATTAGATATCCAAAAACCCAGAGGCCCCCAACACTTCATCACTGAAGCAGACCAAAAATGAACCCAACATGGTTCAGGGAAATTTTGCAGAAAAGGGGGTAAAAAGAATGTCAGAGCCACACGTTGGATCATGATATGCAGAGACATTTCTCCCACATATAACTGTGGGCTAACTCCACAATGCATGACCCATATAGCTCAGCAAGGAGGGGCCAACAGGAGCGGGTAGGACAGGGATGAGCCTAACAATGGTACCAACTTGACTGTCTTCACTGAGTACAAAATTGATTAATAAGAAATTATTTAAAAATAATAAAATGTAAAGAAGTCAAAATACCTTCATTTGCAGACCTTTAAGATCACATGATTTTATAATTAAAATAACATTTAGACTTTACCAGAAAATTTTAGATCTAATTAGTAATCTGAGTTAATTTGAAAACTACAAAATCTGCATACAAAAATTAGTAGATTTTACAGAATTTATGTCCATCAGTAATAAGTCAATGTAAGATACCAAATATACAAAATTACAAATATCCCAATTAAAAAGGGCTATGAAACCAGAGAGCTCTCAAAAGAAGAAATTCAAATGACTAGTAAATGTTTTAAAAAGTGTTCAATATAGTTAATCATTAGGGAAATGCAAATTAAAATACAATAAGATGGCATCTTATTCTGGTCAGATAAATGAGCATCCGAAATGCAAATGACAACAGATGTTGGCGAGTGTTTGGGGAAAGAGAAAGCCTAGTTCTCTATCAGTATTGGTGAAACTGGTGAAGACGTTATTGAAATCAACATAAAGCCTCTCATCACACCAAAAATAGAACTAATTATGACCCAGATAGGCAACATCTGGACATATATATCTGCTAGAGATAATGTCAGCCATGTTTATTGCTGCTCTTGAAAGGCCCAAGAATTCAGAAGCCCAGAAATACTATCATGCTCCAAAGGGAGCTTAAGCGGGCCCCTGCATACCTCAAACTCCAGGCTTTACTCTCTGTTGAAAGCAAGTAAAGAATCCCTTTTCTCATTATATCAGAGCCCGCTCCTAATATAAAACTAGGTAAAAAGGGCATGAGATAGCCCTCAAGGATGGGAAATGAGTAATGAAATAAACCACTTATTTGGTTTCTGTAAATAGCCTACACCATAAGCCTTAATAGCCCACACTGTAAGCCTTAATAGCTCGCACCATAAGCTGTAGCAGCCTGCCTCAGACCACCAAGGTCATAGGAGGCTGATACCACATTCTGCTACCTCCACCTAAGGACCTGAGCAAATGCTGACCTCCAAGGTCATAGGAGACTGATACCACACTCTGCTACTCCCACCCAAGGACCTGTGCAAATGCTGACCACCAAGGTCATAAGAGACTGATTGGTCCACGAGGGGCTTGAACAAATTAAACTAATTGGCTTAGAAACTATGGGGTGGCACAAACTGACTGGCTCGCACCCTGCGGGCTCCTGATATTAAAAAAAATGATTGGTCTAATGCACAGGCTTTGTTAGAAACCCTATAAAAACTGTCCCATTCCTGCATTCGGGGCTCTGCAGTCCTCTACCCCTGTGCGGTGTACGACTGTGGGCCCCAGCGCACTTGGAATAAAATCCTCTTGCAGTTTGCATCAAGACCACTTCTCGTGAGTGATTTGGGGTGTTGCCATATCCGGGCAGAGCGTGGGGTCCCCCTCGTGGGGTTCCTTCACTCTATTCCTATTAGCTAGGAAATGGAGTCAGCATAGATGCCTATCAGCTGATGCATGGATTATGAAGATATGATGCATGTACACAATGGAGCTTTATTTAACTGCAAACAACACTGAAATTATAAAATTTACTGGAAAATAGAATTGCAGAAGATGCTACTGAGTGAGGAAACCTCTGCTAAAAAGCAAAAAAAAAAAAAAAAAGTTACTACATGTTCTCTTTCATATGCAAATCCTACTCTTAAAGTTCTAGCTTAGTATGTAACAGTCAGGATAAATATCTGTAGAGGGCTTGAAGCTCAAAAGTAGTTTGTGGAAGGATAGTAGAAAACATGAGACATGAAAATAGAAGGAAGTAATAGTGAGAGGGAAATATTAAGCTGGGACAGCCGTGGTATAATGAGGGTAGTATTTCATCCCTTGAACTGAATTTACAATGAATAACTATGACTTTTGGGACCAGCTTTATGTATACAGATATTTTAAAATAATATTTTGAATTGTCTTATCTAGTACTAGGTTGTGATATGGCTTATTCATAAGCCCTTAGTTAGGTTCATCTTACCCACACTCCCTTCTCTCCTCCATTATACCATTGGGCCCTGTTCCTTTCCCTTCATGCACACAGAATTTTTTAATAATATTTTGTTTTTATTTTTATTTATTTATTTGACAGCAACAGACAGAAATAGAAGCAGATAGAAATAGAGAGAATGTGCACGCCAGGGCCTCCAGCCACTGCAAATGAACTCCAGACACTTGTGCCCCCTTGTGCATCTGGCTAACATGGGTCCTGGAGAAATGAGCCTCAAGCCAAGGTCCTTAGGCTTCACAGGCAAGCACTTAACTGCTAAGCCATCCCTCCAGCCCTGCACATATAATGTTGACATTTACAAAAGCAAGGCTGTGACTGTGAGGTGGGTTAAATTAAAAAAGCATCATGTGGGTGGCTATGGAGTAAGATAAATGGGAGGGCTAGGCTCTGCCAGCAAAGTCCCGCTGACATCTACCACCGCTTCGGGAACCAGCTGTGAGTGAATTTCATTAACTTACTGGTTATCAGTTAGTTACTATCTCTTCTGCAGCAAACTGATAGATAAAGCCATATAAAATTATGTACATTAACTATATTTTAATCTAGGATGGTACTGCCCCTTAAATTTCAATGGTTTAAGAAAGGGGTGAACTAGTAGGACTTTTACCTGGTAACTTGCAAACTTTACAAGTGTTTCTTCCACCACATAACCTCAAAGAAATACAGCTTTCAATAAATAGTAAATATTTCTTATCACCTCATGTTGAAGTCATGTCCATCTTTATTGATTTTTAATTTGCGAAATGATAATATAATTTGGGCAAAAGTTCTCCTAAATGATGGAAAGGGTAGGGGAGAATACCAACATGTTTAAAGAAAAGCTTAATGTAATGCCCAAGGCTAAGATACAAACAACATTTACTGAACCTTCTTTATGTATTTCCTACTGAGTTAATTTTGAAAATAAATTCAAAGAAAATTGTACAAAATGGAGGAAAATACCATGAAAAATACATTTATGGCAGCATAATTTTAATGTTAGAATTTCTAGCAATATAATGTCTGGAAACAAGAAAACAGGTAACCCATATTAGTGTTGTAGTGCATCTACAACCATGTGAATTATGTCACCATTAAGGAATGTACTGATAAAATGCTTAAATAGCCAATTAAAGTTCTTTATACTGCATAATACATATATTGTTATGTCTTTTCAGACATGTCCTTTCTTCTAGGAAGAGTGCTTTTCCATGTCTAGGAGACAGATCAATCCTAATTCCTATGGGTGTTTATATTTAAAATGTGAGGCCAAGGAGATGATGACTAGTATTTTATTCTGATGGAAGTTACATGAGGGATTTGGAGTATTTGGTGTCTGTGTTTCTCACCTTCTCAGGGAATGTCTTGGGCAGAATGAGATATTCCCAGGATGACATGCGTGCTTCATAGCTCTTGAGTGTAAGTAATAGCACTTTTCTTTCAGAAATGGAAAGTTAAAACCCTCCAATTGTTTGAGATAAGCTTTTATTTTTCAAAGAATTGATTCTGTTCCCCTGAGCCAGTTTTCTGTGCTCATCTGTCACTTTTACACAAATATACCTAACCACCTTAGACTATTAGCTTAAAAAGAAAGGCTAGGCAGAAAACTATATTTACAAATATACAGCTAGCAGCTGTATGATATACACAAGAAAATATGTTTAAATTATACAGAAATTCATGACTTACACACTTATATAATGGGGGTATATTTTCTACTAGACATATATCTTGAGACCAAGAATTCACTATTGTACAAAAATACTAAGCAATGTAGGCCGGGAGATGGCTCAGTGAATTAAGTGCTTGTTATATAATCATAATTACTTGTATGCAGAACCCCAGCACTTCTGTACAATAAAGCCAGACACTGGTAGGCATCTGTAATCACAGTCTTCTCTATAAGTGAGAAGGAAGTTGTGGGCAAGAGAATCCACTTATACACAAATATACATACACACATCCACAACACACAAGCCAAAAAGGGTGATATAATGAATACATTTTAAATTATTAGTAAGATTTTAAAAATAATATCTCTATAAGGATGAGATAATCACAACATTCAAAGCCAAATCCACATATTTTCATATGGAAAATTGTAATAAAACTTGAAAACAAATCACATGTATAAAACTCTATTCAATAGTTAAGATATCATTGAATCTGAAACCAGTGAATCTAACATAATCTATATATTTCAAAAGGTGAAGGATGGAATAAGAAAGACAGGAAATAGACCAGAGAGGCTAATATACTATGAACAATGAAGAACAGGTAAAAATTGGAATTAAGTCCCAACACTATTTACATCAATATCCTTTCCACCAACAAAATAGTATTGTATCAATGTGACAAAATATTTCCAAGATTTACATAAGACCAATGACAAAGTTAATGAAATATATCAAAGAACATCTACATATATGGAGAGACAGTCTGTATGAACTCACAGGAAAACATATCATCACTAACTTGTTAGTTCTTACCAAACTAAACCATAGAGTCAATGCAATGCTCATGAAAATCCCTGGAAATTATTTTGTGGACAAACTGATTATGAAGTTCATATGGAAAAACAGAAGACTCAAAAGTCAAATTAATATTGTAAAAGAATAATGAGGAAGAACTATTAGTAACCACTGAAAAGATCTGTAAAGTGATAGTAGTCAAGGTAATGTGCTGGTGGAGAATGAAGGGAAATTAGAAGAGTTGAAGTAAGAATGGAGAGCTCAGATTTTCATTGCATCACCTTTGACGCTGAACCAAGGACAAGAACATGAAGAAAATGTAGCTCAAATGAGTGGCACTGGAACAATTGAGCATTCACATGCAAAAATATGAATTAGGTGATGAAATTACATCCCACATAAATAATCATAGCATAAATGCAACCACAAAGCTACAGAACTGTAAGGAGATGATGTAGAAGAAAATACAAATGAATTATACTAGGTTTGTCCATGACTTTTTATATACAACACCAAGAACATCATCTCTGAATAAGAGCATTGGTAAATTGGACTATGTTGAAATTAAAAATATATGTCTCCCAAAAGAAATGGGGAGAGTGAAGAAATACCCTACAAAGTAAAATGTTTGTAAATGATATATCTAATAATGGATTGCTACCCAAACTAGTCAAAGAACACTTAAAACTCTACTGTAAAAAAAAAGCAACAACCCAATAAAGATGAGAGAAAGAAAACTGAGAATTGTGTACACAATCATCTTTGTTTAAGTTTGCCAAGTCTTGAAATAACAAAGGACTGCTCCAATAGGTGAAGAGATAACTAAACGTGGGACAAGAAAACTAAATACTATCCAGTGAGGAGAAGAAATTACTTATAAAGCCCTGAAAAAAATAAAGGAAAATAAATTTCGCATTTATAGGTGAAACATGAAAATATGGCATGCTATGCAAGCCTTCACAGTAAGATGGGGGGTCTAGAGCTCAGTTTAATAAATGGGTCAAAGGATTTAGTGCTTTATTCCTGAGAGACATATTCCATGGTACAGTCTTTCAATCCCATAAAACAGAGAGCACAAATACTGAACCTAATTCAAGCCAGGAAATTTGTGGGAAGGTGCAGGTTGTGTGATGGTGCAGGTTTATACAAGTTTTATACAAGTTCTCTGCTTGTGGGGGAGTACCACGACAGCAGTAGGTGCTGAAGATTTGGGCAGATTGTGTATGGAAAAATATGTAATTTGATAATTTTCTTTCAATATTAAATGTTACTAACCTTTGAAAAGTATGAGAAATGTAAACAAAAACAGAGCAAATGCAAATTCAAGAACACAAATAAATCTAACAACATTAGGTTTCACAATAAATAGAAGCAATTCAATCTCATTAGCAGACAGAAACTCACAATTTTGTATGAAATGATGTAAAGTTAAGAAAGAAAAGTTGATATAATAATCAGACCATTTTAGATGTAAGACAGAACAATTACTGCAAAATCACTATGGTATTCAGTGGTGAATGGGACAACTTGACAACATACTCTTATTAGAAAAGATACATGCTTAATACAAACCACTCAAAATTTGCCTATATTAAGAGGCCAACTAGACATATCTTAAATTAGTTTGGTGATTATAATAATTCTTGTTCAGATGCTAACATATCAAGTAGGACAAATATAAATATATAAATGGCATAAATAAAGTGAATAAAGAGCTGAATGTCCACAATGAGCATGCATGTAGAACTGTCTATCCTTGCAAACAATGAATACATATGAAATGATGAGAAACTGTTAAACAACAATATGGAAATGCCAAAGATCCTATGTGGACTGTATTTATCACAACCAATATTTTAGAGAGTAAGATGACGATATAGTCCAACTAGATAATAATAATCATAACAGTAATAAGATAGTATATAAAATGATACATATAACTTTAATAGAAAATATTAAAATTTTATAAACATTTTCTGTTTAAGAAATTTATTACTTTTACTCTTCATTGATGGTTATATGTTGTAGAATATACTATTCCTTTGTCATATGTAAATATAAGATATTTTAAAAGAAAAGCATAATGTAGTAGAAATGAGCACATATTACCGTAGTTAATAAGATACACAATGGTTTATTTCTTTTTATTCTGTGATGATGTGGGATGTCTTTAACCTGTTTCCTTTTCCCTGAACTACCATCATCCTTTATATAGCAGATCAACCTTTCAGATTATTTAGAGCTAAAATCAAATACAACCAGCCTTTAGATTCAGTTTGATTTCTTGCTTTGCTTGTATCAGGTTCCCTAGGTACTGATGCCTGATTCTGGTCCAATTGATAACATCAAGTAAATAGCCTCTCAGCAAAAGCAATTGAGTATGGAATACTTAACCTTTTTCCTTACCTGGAACTGCCACAATTGCTTTCTGACTTTCAATATTGTTCAGATCCTTTGTATATATTAGCTTGTTTGGAAAACTAGCCATTGAAAAGGAATAAGTTTATCATTGAAGATATCCATCTTTAAAAGGCCCATACTTTTAAACTTACACATTAAACATCAGAATTTAGGGCTGCTGAGATAGCTTAGCAGTAAAGGCATTTGCCTGCAAAGCCAAAGGATACTGCTTCAATTCCCCAGGACCCATGTAAGCCAGATGTACAAGGGGTGCATGCATTTCTAGTTTGTTTGCAGTGGCTGGAGGCCCTGGCATGCCCATTCTCTCTCTTTATTTCTCTTTCTAATTCTTTTTCTCTCTCTCTCCTGCCTCTTTTTCTCTCTCAAATAAATAAATAAAACCATATATATATACATCAGAATTTAAACTTCTTTTACAGGTGAAACATTATGTATAGTGGTAATTGAAGTTGATATTAGACTACAAATAAGTAGCAGTTTTAGTTTGGATATTGAGAAAGTCTTGCTTACCTTCTCAGTGCATTTTTAATTTTGTCTGTTTCTGTCCCTAGCATTGTATTTATGTATTTTTAATCCCTTTATCACTATGAAACCTTATCATCTTGCATGAGATCACAGCAAACACTTAGGTGCAGTGATTTCATCCTTGTCTACATTCATTATGGCTTCTCTAGAGGATCATAGATGAGTTTGTAAATACAGCAAATAAACTTCAGTATTTCCATTCTTTTAAAATATTTTATTTGTATTTATTTAAGAGAAAGAGTGAGGCAAATGGGCACATCAAGGCCTCCAGCCACTCCAGATGTATGCACCACCATGTGTGTGTGGTTTACATAGGTTCTGGTCCTGAACCCGGGTCCTGAAGCTTCATAGCACTTTAACTGCTAAGCCATCTCTTCAGCCTTCCCTCCTTTTTTTCTTTAAACAAAAATTTTATTTATGTGTTTGAAAGCAGAGAAAGATAGAAGAAAGTCAGTCAGAGAGAGTGGGCATGGCAGGTACTCCAGCTACTGCAAACTAATTGCAGATACATGTGCCTTCTTGTGTATCTGACTTTATGAGGGTACTGGGAAATCAAACCTGGGTTGCTATGCTTTGCAGGCAAGTGCCTTAACCAATGAGCCATCCTTCCAATACCCATTTTTCCATTCTTATCATCAATATATTTCCAGATTATTGGATATGTTTTGCTTCCCAGTTTGAAGATATGCTTTCACTATATGTTTTAACATATTTTCTATCATAGGAAACAATGATGTACTTTTGGAAGGCAGTGTCTAAGTGCCCACTCATTTTTCTAAATCAATGATTTTCTGTGTGTATTTCTGTGCACTTGAAAGAATTGATAACAACAAAATGGTTCATTTTGAAACCCTCAATATCACAGTCCAATCTCTCCTTAACAGTGTTGTTTAGGAAGTATCTTAGACATTTGGCAAGTATTCATTATCTTTGGTTAGAAATTTTTAAAAGAATGGCATTTCCAAAACTTATTTTTTACTTTCTGAAAAATATACAGAGGCATGAATATGAATTAGTTTGTATTCACATAAGATCTTTTATATATTTTCTTATTGTTTCTGTGGAAATAACTATGAGAATGAAGAGACAGGGAGAAAGATCTGTCCAACTTATTTATCCATTAAGGAATTAATAGCCAGCAAATATGAAAATTCAAATCAAGGGCTAAAGACATGGCTCACCTATTAAGGTGCTTGCCTGTGAAACTTAAGAACCCAGGTTCAACTCCCCAGAACCCACGTAAGCCAATGCACAAGGAGATACATATGCACAAGGTCACACATGAGCACAATGTGGCACAAACTTCTGGAGTTCAATTGCAGTGGCTAGAGGCCTTGGCACGCCAATTCTCTCTCTCTCTCTCCCTCTCTCTCTCTCTCTCTCTCTCTATCTCTCTCTCTCTCTTGTTCTGTATCTCACTTATAAAAGTATTTTAAAAAATCAAACTTTCAGTAAAGTATTAATTAATCTGAAGTTTAAACTTAACATCTTTAGCTAAGGAAATTGTGAATTAAAACCATATTGAGATTTATCTCATCCCAATAAGAATAACTATCATCAAAATAATAATAATGAAAAATAACAAAAATTAGCAAGGATAATGGGGGAAATGAGCCTTAAAAAAACTATTAATTCTAATGTCACTTAATACAGATATCATGAAAACTGATAACGGGGGGGTTTAAAAACCCAGGATATAACTTCAATGTGATCCATCCATCACACCATCCTTATTATTGCATTATTACTCACAGTATCCACATCGCAGAATTAACTTAAGGGGCCATCAGGAGATGAATGAAGACTATGACATATATTTACAGTAGAGTACTAATCATTTATTAAAAATAATGAAGTCATTATTTCCAGGTAACTTGATCATGTGACAATTATTTTTACCTAATAAACCAAATTCTGAAAAACAAGTGTCACAAAATTTTCTGGCATATTAAAATCTGAAAGTAAAAAGGGCACAAAAGTACAAAGAATACAAGTGCTAAGGTGAAGGAAGGATAGGTGTAATGGGAGGGGTAAATATGATCAAAGTATGAAAATATTGTATTGAGCCCCATTTTGATTAATTTACATACATGAATAATACTAATAAAAATTAAAATATTATATACCAATATATTTTTCATACAAAACTACTTGATTTTATAAGATAGAATACCCAAAGAACTCAGAGAAATATTTGTGGTTGGGTTTTGTTTCTGTGATCTGACATATTATTATTATTATTATTATTATTTTATTTATTTATTTGAGAGCAACAGACACAGAGAGAAAGACAGATAGAAGGAGAGAGAGAGAACGGGCACGCCATGGCTTCCAGCCTCTGCAAACGAACTCCAGACGCATGCGCCCCCTTGTGCACCTGGCTAACGTGGGACCTGGGGAATCGAGCCTCAAACCAGGGTCCTTAGGCTTCACAGGCAAGCGCTTAACCGCTAAGCCATCTCTCCAGCCCTGATCTGACACATTATTGATATGCAGTGAAAGGGTATGATTAGTTGCATTTGACAAAATCCCCTTTGTGCAAAAAGTAACTCAGCCCAGACATTTCCGGTGAAACATTTAAATATCAAGCCATGGAATATTACTAATTTTCTTAGAGCAGCAAGAGATATGCATAAAAATGTATGTTTCCTCATTATATACTCCAGATTTTTAATATTTATTAAATTCATTTCAATGTTGGTATCTTTTGTAAGGTGAAAAATATTTCAATTGATTTCTGAACGCATTTTGATTCTGACACATGGGTTCCAGTCTTCATAGAAGCTTTTGCTACGTATCCGGCTTTGTTATTTTGTTGTTGCTTTTTGGGGGGCTGTGGTTGAGAAAGATTCTCCCACTAGCCCAGGCTGACCTGGAATTCACTATGTAGCCTCAGGTTGGCCTGAAACTCCTGAGTGCTGGCATGAAAGATCTGCATCATCATGCCCGGGCAGCCCTGTTATGTTATATATATTTTTTTAATTATTTATTTATTTATTTATTTGAGAGCGACAGACACAGAGAGAAAGACAGATAGAGGGAGAGAGAGAGAATGGGCGCGCCAGGGCTTCCAGCCTCTGCAAACGAACTCCAGACGTGTGTGCCCCCTTGTGCATCTGGCTAACGTGCGACCTGGGGAACCGAGCCTCGAACCGGGGTCCTTAGGCTTCACAGGCAAGCACTTAACCGCTAAGCCATCTCTCCAGCCCATGTTATATATTTTTACAGTTCACTCTGTATTGTTTATTTAGCACCTGAGTCTACTTTTATGTGTATTTCCACCTGGAATTGAACTATACAGAGTTTCAGCCTTCCTTCCCAGTGATTGTTAGCCCATGATGATGTTGGTATTAATTAAACTTCTTACTGCTTCAACATTTTAAATCTTTAAAAAGCTGATAACAATCTTAAAAACTAAGTTAGTAAAATAATGCAGGCATATCAAATCATGCTTGCATTATTATCACCAAAATCAATGAAAAACTTCTATTTCTCACAAAAACAACATATTCACTATACACAATTCTATCACTTAATTTCTCAATGATGGAACAAAACACCTGACCAGAAACACCTCAAGGAAAACAGTTTATTTCCATCTTATAATTTTCCAGGGGAAGTCCATCAGAGTAAGGGAAAGCATGCAGCTGGTTCAAATTCTCACATCATACAGGTAGAAGTGAGAAGAAATGAATGCTAAATGCTCAGCTAGCTTTCTACTTTCTATATAAATCAAGAATCCAAGCCATGGGATGGTGCTGTCCTCACTTAGGTGAGTCCTCCAACCTCAACTGTCTAATTTAAAAAAAAAAATCCTTCATAGACATGACCAGAGATTTGTTTCTGCGATGATTGTAAATCCTATTAAATTAGCAATCTGACATAACCATCACAACAATTAACCAATATCAAATTCCACATTGTATTATTCTTTAATATTTTCAAATCAGGACTAGCAACGTCAGAGATAAGAGGAAAAAACAGCAACAGGGATTTGGGAAAGCAGAATGCTCATGGTATATCCACTCAATGTAGGAAAGGAGGCAGAGGAGGCAGGATAAGAGGAGAAGGAAAGAGAGAAAAAAGAAGGAAGGAAGGAAAGAATAATGTAAAAAAGGAAGTAAGGATTGAAGAAAGAAAGGAATAAAGAAAGAAAGGAGGAAGGAAGGAAGATAGTTACTGGTCTATTTCCTGCACACCTCCCTTCTTTTTTTTTTAAATGATCTCTCTGTTTAATGCACTTTCCATAACTCATTATCATTTCTTTTTCTTTGGGGGCTACCAAATTCTTTCTTTCCTCCCTCCCTTTCTTTCTTCATTATTAACAACATATTTTATATGGATACATAATGTTTGGGTATCTTCTTTTCCCACAGCCCTGCCCTCTTTTGCCTGGGAATCCTCCTTACTGGGGTTTGAGGTATTCCCCATGGGATTGTGGGTTATGTGTGATGGGAACAACAGTCAGTCTTAGGGAAAAGTCAATGCTTCTGTCATGGTGTCTCAACTTGTGGTTCTTAAAATCTTTCTGCCCCCACTTCCTCAATATTCCCTAGGTTCACAATAGAAGCAGCACACTTGTTCATCTCTCCAATTCCTCTGTGGTTTCAGTTGTAGCTTTGCTGAAGTGGGAAGGGTAGTTTATCTCCTCCAGTCTCGCTAGCTTCTGAAAAAGAAAAACAGATTCTCCAACAGACAGTGAAATCAGCACCGTTTAAGTGGGATAAGCATTATTAATTTAGGGAGAATTGATGTATGTAGCCCCTCTTTTAGCCAAAGATTAGTGAGAGATTGACAGTGAAGAGCATAATCTTTGGTTCCACAGGATTCTGATCTGGTTCCCAATTCCAGATATGGGTTCCTTTCTAGCAAATCAGAAAGATGTTGGTTACCCACCAAGGCTGTGTGCCACTATTGCACTGGCCTGTGTATCCTGACTGGGTGTTCAATTCTGTGTGGCCCTGTTTTGAGCAGCAATTTAAAGTAGAGTAAATTGCTCAAACTTCCACAACTATCATTGAAAAATAGGAATTTTTGAGCTATACACACAAGTTTCTCTAGATGTAATGTTTTCATAATAAAATCAAGAAGAAGGCAAGAAAACTTAGCCAGATAGGCATGTGAATTCATGGTGCATTGATATACAAAGTTATTACAAAAAGAAAAGACCATATCCTGAAGAGCCTAACAATTTACAGAGTGAAACATACACACTTCTATTCCTGGATTTATCTCAGGAATTTGGGGACTGAATGGAAGATCATCTATGAAAGCTACATACATAGGTAGTAGATTAAAGGAGAAAAACCTTAGGGAAATGTAATTGGGAGAGACAAAATTAACAAAACACAATATATATTTTTGATTAAAACTCATAGATTGCTCTATAAAGATGGCTTAGCAGTTAAGGCACTTGCCCATAAAGCCAAAGGACCTTGGTTTGATTCCCCAGGACCCACATAAGGCAGATGCACAAGGTGGCATATGCATCTGTAGTTTGTTTGCAGTGGCTGGAGGCCCTGTTGTGCCCATTCTCTCTCCCTCTCTCCCTATTTCTTCCTCTTGCTCTCAAATAAATAAGAAATACATAAAACTAAGCATTTAAAAGCACTCAGAATTTACCATAATAAAAGTTCTTACACTTGATAATGTTTAACCATGTGGAGTTAAATGATGTTTAATTATATGGAGTAAAAATATATGGAAATGTGCAAAATAAAAATTAGATCTTAACAACATATTAGATTCCAAATTGATTAAAATATAAATATTATAGTTTTAAAATACAGAAAATATTTTTGTCATTATTTAAATTCAATAGCATTTTATTTAAATTTTATGTTAATAAAAACAACTATCAATGGAATTAAAACTAAAGTTAAACCTAGAAGAAAAATTTGTAACACATACAACAAACAGAGGCCCAAAGTTTATAATTTATAAAAATCCTATAAATTTATCCCCTTCCCTGTCACAGAAAATAAAATAAATGAGTGTGGTGGCTTGATTCAGGTGTCTCCTATAAGCTTAGGTGTTCTGAATGCTAAGTCTATAGCTGATGGAAATGTGGGAATTAAAGCCTCCTGGAGGCAGAGTATTGTTGGGCACAGGCTTATGGGTGTTATAGCCAGCTTCCTCTTGCCAGTGTTTGGCACACTCTTCTGTTATTGTTGCCCATCTGATGTTGGCCAAGAAGTGCTGCACACCTCTGCTCATTCCATTGTTTCCCTCTGGAATCACAGAGCTTCCCCTTGAGTATGTAAGCCAAAATAAACCCTTGCATTTGATAATCTGCTCTTGGTTGGGTGTTTCCTGTCAGCAACGAGAACCTGTCTACAACAGTAAAGTTGGTTCTAAGAAGTGGGATTATTGCTCCTAGAAACAAGATTGTGTAGCTTTTGACATTTTGTAGGTGGTTTTAAAGTAGAATGTGGAAGGATTTGAAATCTTGGCTTAAGAGACACTTTGCTATGCTATAAGTACAGGTTGATCATCCATTCTGGTCAGAGTTGTAAGACCTGAATGGACTGCGAGGTTTGGCTAATGATGCTTACAGAGCTTTGACTGGGCTAGAAGCAGTCTGTGTGAGAGGCTGTCTGTTATGCCTATGTCCTGAGAACTTGTACAGTTGTGCATTGCATAGAAACAGACTGGGTGTCCAGAGAGATATGGAATAGAAATGAAATCTTTGGGTCGAAACTTCTGTAAATTGAGCTAGAATTGTTTGAGAGACAAAGCCATTGAAATTGGGCCAGCTTTCCTGCATTGTGACGACAGAAAGAATGCAGACTCCTTGGAAGGGGCCTGAATGCTGAAAGGGTGTCCTCTTCTTTAAAATCGCTTTTATTTCCCCTGGATTAACAAATTGGCACCTCACCTGGTATTATAGATTATAAAAAAATTCAGGAAAAAGAGGATCATTGAATTTGCAACACGGTTTTATATTTTGGAAGTGCTTATGAGCACTGTAAAGCAGGCTTGTTAGATTACTTGTGTGGAGACCCGATAGATCCATGTAGATGAACTGTAGGTTGAAGTGGAGATACCAGGACCATGGGATGGCTGCCAAGAAGAGATGCTGGCACCAGGTGAAGTTTTCCAGGACTGTGAGTAGCCTAGCTGGAGGGGTGGAATTGGAAATCCAGAGACATGCCACTGGTTAGAGTTGTTGGACTTGGAGCTACAGAGTATATGTTTGCCCTGTTTAAATCTTGTATTGGTTGAATGTTCCTTTGTTATTCCCAATGCTATCTTTTGCAGTGTGAATGTTTATTCTGTGCCATTATCAGCTTTTGATTTTTGTTTGTTTTTATTGTGGACTATGGAGATGTGTGAACATCATTGGGATTGATAAAAACTATGGGGAATTTTGAAGTTGGATGAGTGTATTGCATTTCTACATCATGTATGGTTATCAGTTTATGTGAGTCAGGGGTGGAATGTGGTGGTTTGATTCAGTTGTCCCCCATAAACTTAGGAGTTCTGAATGCTATGTCTGTAGCTGATGACAATTTGGAAATTAAAACCTCTTGGAAGAGAATATTGTTGGGGTGGCCTTGTGAATATTATAGCCAGTTTTCCCTTGCTAGTGTTGGGCACACTCTCCTAGTGCTATTGTCCACCCTCTGCTCATGCCATCATTTTCCCCTTCCATCCTGGAGCTTCCCCTCAAGTTTTTAAATCAAAATAAGTCCCTTTTTTTCTACTATAAACAGTTTTAGGTTGGGTGTTTCCTGCCAGCAATATGAACCTGACTGCAACAATCAGCAAAATTTAAAAAGATAATTCATGGAAAAGAAAATTAGCAATATATTTGACTTCACTAATCCACAAATGCAAATTAATATTTCAAGCACTAAAAAACACAAAAGAAGCCAGGCATGGAGATGCACAGCTTTAATACCAGCACTTTCAAGGCTGAGGTAACAGGATCACCATGACTTGAAGGTCACCCTGAGACTATATAATGAATTCGAATTACAGGTCAGCCTGGACTAGAGTGAGACTCTACCTCTCAAAAAAACAGCAGAAACAACAACAAAAAAAATACAAGTGACTAGAGACAATGAATGTTTGAATTAGTGTTGTTACTTTAGGGAATAAGATCTTTTATACTTTATTCACAGGAAGAAAGGAGAAATCATAATTTAGGATATAACCAGACAAAGTGGTATGAAGTTATGAATTTGTATATACCATAGTATTAATTTCCATATTATTTATTCATATATTCAATTATGTCCATGAATTCACAAGGGAGCATTGAAAAATAAGCATTTAAATGTGATAATTACACCTTTGATAGAAAAATGTGGGAGAAATGTAATTTCTCCTCTATAGGGGAATTAATAAACTAAATTGTTTAAACTATGCTTTCCACAGGCAATTGGATTATAAAGAATAATTAAAATGAATGAACTAATTTTACTTTGTGCAGCACAGAAAAATCTTAAAAACATTTTGAGATATAAAAGAAGCAATTACAAAACAATAACATATGTTGACTATTTTATATTTTTAACTCATAGATAACAGCACAAAGTTTACTGAAATCTATCTACCAAGTGAACAATATGCATGCTAAATTAAAATCCTCCAACTTGAGGTATTTCTCCATGGGGTTAATGACCTTGTTAGCAACAGTGAAGATGAGCTTTAATATGCTTGCCACAACTTATGTCTCTGCAGAACATGTAAATAACAGAAGTTAAGAACTATTTGTTTTGGAGTATATTGGCATATACTTCATTGTTTTAGGATCATTTGAAAAAAAAATTGCGCACATGTACATTCTTAATAAAGGCAAGTATGAAATACAGTGAGTCATATAGTAATATAGCTTCATGTGAAAAGGGAACTGGACAGAGGGATGGAAACTATACATAGAAGAGTAGTCGAAAATGGAAACCTAACTGAACAAGGCAAAAATTTGTTAGAAGCTCTCAAGAATAGAGTCAGCCATGTGAAGGACAGAAACTCAGATCTGGAAGACAAGACAATAAAAAACAGTTCACGAGTGCAAAAGTTTCAATTAGTTCAAAATTTTTCTGTGAATGAAACACAAGGGAAATGTGCGATACCCATAAATATCCTAACATTCAGATCATGGGAATACCAGAAGAGGAAAAAATTCAGATAAAAGGCATAGAAAACTTGTTTAACAAAATAACCAAAGTAAACTTCCCCACTCTGTCAAAAGAAAGGCCTGTCATGATACACGAAGCTAACAGTACTCCAAACTGATTGGGCCAAAGGAGAAACTCTCAAAGACATATTGTCATTAACACTCTAAACATTGACACCAAAGAGAAAATCCTAAAAGCAGCTAAGAAAAAAAAAAAAAATAGCACATCATTTGTAAAGGTAACCCTATCAGATTTACTTCAGATGTCTCAACAGAAACCCTGAAATCAAGAAGGGCCTGGAATGGAACACTGCAAACTCTAAGAACCTATGGCTTCTAACCCAAATTACTTTGCCCAGCAAAAGCATCCCTCATAATTGATAGTGAAAGAAAAACTTTCCATAACCAAACACAGCTTTACAATTATATGAACACAAAACCAAACCTACAGAGTATTTTGGGAGATTTTGCACACAGAAGAATCAAATAATCAATCTCAAATGCCTACAAGAAACTACAAGAAGCAGATCACAATAAGCAAATTCAGAGAAGGCACAAAAAAATTCAAAGTCTATGAAAACACCAAACCACACATACCAACACAATATGCCAGGGATCAAATCAAACCTCTCAGTCATTACTCTAAATACTAATGGCCTTAAATCACCCATGAAGAGAATTAACAGGGTGAAACAGAAAATTAGGCAACTCACTCTGTTGTCCTCAAGAAACCCACTTCACCACTAATAACAGGTACCTCCTCAGGGTGAAAGAGTGGAAAACGATATTCCAAGCAAATGGGAATAAGAAACAAGCAGGAATAACTATAATAATATCAGATGAAAATAGACTTCAAATCAAAAGTAATCAAAAAGACAAAGAAGGCCACTACCTACTTATCAAGGGAACACTCCATCAAGAGGATATCACAATCATCAATATTATGCACCAAATGCAGGGGCACCACAGTTCATACAACAAAACCTACTTGACAATAAAACAGAAATAACCACCAACACTATCATAGTTAGGGACTTCAATACACCATTATCAGTAATAGATCATCCAAACAGAAGCACAACAGGGAAGTAAGAGAGCTTAAAAAACCATACATAACCTAGACCTAAAGGACATCTACAGAACATTCCATTTCAAATTCACAGAGCACACATTCTTCTCAGCATCCCATGGAACATTCTCTAACAAAGATTATATACTGGGTCACATCGCCTGCCTCCACATATTCAGAAAGAGTGCCATAATTCCTTGCATGATATCAGATCACAATGATATATTGCTAGAAATTAACAACAAAAGACCCATCAAGAATCCCATTGAATCCTGGAAATTGAACACCATACTTTTAAAGAATAAATGGGTAGTGGACAAAATAAAAAATGAAATTTCAAAATTTCTAGAAATGAATGACAATGAGAACACATCATACCAAAACTAATGGGACACAATAAAAGTGGTCCTCGGGGGAAAACTCATAGCACTAAAGCTTTCATAACAAATACAGAGAGATACCAAATCAATAACCTAAATATCCACTTCAAGGCACTGGGAAAGCATGAAGAATCCAAACATAAAGCTCCAGAAGGAAAGAAATAACTAAGATCTGAGCAGAAATAAATGAATTGGAAACTAAGAGAACAATTAAGAAAATTGATGAAACAAAGAGCTGGTTCTTTGAAAAAAAAAAAAAAGTCAAGATTAACAAACCCCTGGCCAATTTTATCAAGTGGAAAAAAAAAGAGATCCTTCAAATTAACAAAATTAGGAATAAAAAAGGAGAGATCACAAAAGACATAAGTGAAATTTGGAGAATCATCAGGACTTATTTCAAATACTTCTACTCTGGAAACTGGAAAATATGGAGGAAATGGATAAATTCCTGGACACATACCATCAACCAAAGCTAAACTCAAAGCAGATTAAACTCCTAAACAAACCTATCAACTTCATCAAGATTGAAAAATGTAATAAAAACCTACCCTAAAAGAATAGTCTAGGACCAGATGGCTTCCCAACTGAAATCTATCAAACCTTCATGGAAGAACCTAAACCAATCTTTCTCAAATTGTGCTACACAATTGGAGAACAGGAAAAGCAACCCAACAATTTCTATGAAGCTAGCATCACCCTAATCCCAAAACCAGGCTGAGTTGACACAAGAAAAGAAAACACTGGCTTATTTCCCTGATGAACTTAGATGCAAAGATCCTGAACAAAATCCTCGCAAACAAAATCCAACAACACATCAAAAGCATTGTCCACATTGATCAAGTGGGATTCATCCCAGGAATGCAGAAGTGGTTCAACATATGGAAATCTCTCAATGTAATATTCCATATAAACAAGGTTAAACACAAAAAACACATGCAAATTTTGATAGATACAGAAAATGCCTTTGACAAAATACAAGATCACTTCATGATCAAAAGATTGGAGAGAATTGGCATGGTCAGTTCATACCCTAACATAATAAAGCCTATACACAAAGCATCAAAAAGCCAAATAATACTTAATGGAGAGAGACTGTAGGAATTCCCATTGAGATCAGAAACAAGACAGGGCTGTCCACTTTCATCTCTACTCTTCAATATAGTACTGGAGGTCCTAGCTCAAACAATAAGACAGGAGAAATAAATAAAAGGGATACAATTTGGAAAGGAAAAAGTTAAGGTAGCTGCATTTGCAGACAACATGGTTTTATACGTAAGTGACCCAAGAGACTCCATCCAAAAAAAACTTGAAGGTGATTAACTCCTTTAGCAAAGTAGCAGGATATAAAATCAATGCACAAAAATCAGTAGCCTTTCTATATGCAAATGAAAAGATACAGGGAAAGAAAGGGACATTGTCCCATTTTCAATAGCAATAAAAAGTACATAAATAATATACCTTGGAATAATGTTACACAAGGCAATTAAATATCTATACAATGAAAACATAAAAACACTCAAAAAAGAAATTGTGAGGGACTTGAGAAAATGGAAAGATCTCCCATGCTCCTGAAAAGGCAGAATTAATATTTGGAAAATGACAATGCTACCAAAGGCAATATACAGATTTAATGAAATTCCCCATCAAAATCCCAACATTGTTCTTCACAGAGATAGAAAGAATGATCTCAAAATTGATATGAAAATACAGAAGTCCTCAGATATCCAAGCATATCCTCAGCAAAAGAAATACCTCTGGAGGGACTGGGGAGATGGATTAGCAGGTAAAGCATTTGCCTGCAAAGCCAAAAGACCCAAGTTTGATTTCCCAGGACCCATGTAAGCCAGATGCATAAGGGGGCACATTCATCTGGAGTTTGTTTGCAGTAGCTGGAGGCCCTAGTACATACATTCTCTCTCTCCCTTCTCTGCTTTTTCCTCTCTCTTACTCAAATAAATAAATAATTAAAGTGTTTTTTGTTTTTGTTTTTGTTTTTGTTTTTTTTTTTTAAAGAAAGAAATACCTCTGAAGGCATTAGCAGGCCTGATTTATAGCTGTATTACAAAGCCATAGTAATAAAAACAGTATGGTACTGGCATAGAAACAGGACTATGGCCCAACAGAATACAATCGAGGACCCATATTTGAGTCAAGCAACTACAGCTACTTGATATTTGACAAAGGCCCTAATAATATAGGCTGGAAAAAAGAAAGCATCTTCAACAAATAGTGATGGAAAAACTGAATAATCATATGCAGGAAATTGAAATTTGATCCAGACATCTCACCATGCACAACACTCAAGTCCAAATGGATCAATGACATCAATATAAGACCAAAAACTCAGCTACTACTGGAAGAAAATACAGGAGGAACTTTCCATGATATAGGAATGGAAAAACACTTCCTGAACAAAACCCAGTAGCACAGGATCTTAAATAATCACTCAACCAATGGGATCACATGAAGCTGAAGAGTTTCTTCACAGACAAACATACACTAAGCAAAGCCAATAGATTACTCACAGAATGGGAGAAAGTATTTGCTGAATATCCAACTGACAGAGGCCTAATCTCTAGAATCCACAAAGAACTCAAAAGCCTAAACAATAAAAAGCCAAACAACCCACTCAAAAAATGGGGCAAAGAGCTGGACAGGCAGTTCACAGAGGAAGAAATACAAATGGCAAATACACACTTAAGAAAATGTCCATCAACCATAATAATCAGGGAAATGCAAATGAAAACAACTATGAGATTCCACCTTACTTCAGTAAAGATAGAAAACATCAAAAATCCAAATGAAAACAAATGCTGGTGAGGATGTGGAGAAATAGTATACCTCATCCACTGTTGGTGGGAATGTAATATGGAACCACCATGATGGAATGCAATATGGAGACTGCTAGAAAAAGGCTGACTATAAAGTTAACAACAGACCCAGTTATTACCTTATTGGGCATGTACCCTAAAACCTCCAAGCCTCAGTCCTGAGAGATTTGCTCAACCATGTTTATAGTGGCTAAATTCTTAATAGCAAATGCCTGGAATCAACCTAGATGTCCATCAATAGATGAATGCATAACTAAGATGTGATATATCTACATGAAAGAATTCTACCCAGAGGTTAGACAAAGTGACACAATGAAATTTAATGAAAAATGGTCAAGCCTTGAACTTACCCAATCACAAAAAGATAATAGCCACATAGTATCACTCATCTATAGCACCTAACCTGAATCTACCCAAAATACTGACATACCCAGCAAGCATATCGAGGGCCAAACAATAGGGTGGGTGGGATAGGAAGGGAGGGTAAGGTCAGGTGTTCAGGACACAAATATGGACCCAAATTACAACAGTACCATGAAATTCTACATCCTCAATGACAGACCAAATGGTGATTTGGGCAAGATGGTGACCACCTAGCTGACTGCAAATACCGGGAAAAGAAAGGCAGGAAATTAAGGGTTGTCAGGGGAAAGGCCAGTGGGAGGGCACAGAGTGAGGAAAAACAGGGAATTGCGGATCCCTTCTTGGGTGGGTAGTCTACCCCCCCACACAGCCTCCGTGGCTGTGTTCCGATCATGTGCCTGCTGGCCCATCGCAAGCCCGACAGGCTGCTGTGCTGAACATGCAGGGACGACTGCCATTGTGCTATGATCAAGTGTGCCGGCCCGCCACACTGTACTCAGTACGCACACCCCCGGGAACCACCTCTACTGTGATTAGGTGGCTGTCAGACCCCCTGCTGCTGTGCTCCCATCGCGAGCCAGCCAGCCACCCTCTGCTGTGTCCCGATCCTGTGCCCACATCAGGTGCCTTTGCACTACAATTGCACGTGCAGCAGGCCCAGCCCCACAGCAAGGGCCATACAAGCCCACACTGAGTCACTAGCACCAGCTCAGATGCCATCCCATACCTGTCCTTTTCCACTGATCCCCCACTCCCCTGAGCCAGGAAAGCACAGACTGTTTGTGGGTCCCAGTGTTCCAGGCCAGAGTTTGGGCAGTTTCAGGGCTTGCTACCTCAGTCCCCTTTCAAGCTCGAAGGCAGGCACCTTTGGTGCATTACTGGGTGAGAATTCAGGCAACTTTGGTGCCCCTGTCAGGCAGTAGATAGGCGGCTTTGGCAAGAGAGAGCAAAAACACAGTCTGCTTTCAACTGCCCCAGGATGCCTTGGATTCTCATTGACCTAGAGACCAGGATGCTACACCAACCTACCTGCCCGTACACTGACATGGGTAGACCACAGTGCAAAAGAAATAAAATAAAAAGTAAAATGCAAGAAAATCCAGACAGATCACCCAGTCCAACAAGGATTACATCTAACCAAAACATAGAAGAGTGTTTAGGATCAGAACATCAAGTGGAAGCTAGGAGCAATGCAACCCTGACCAACATACTGCTAGAACTTGCAGGAAAGCTACAAAAGACAGATAATCATGTAGATGCTACCATCACTAAGCTAGAGCAATATGATAAGACACTGGAAGGAATTCAAAGAGAGCTAAGACAGTTGAGGGAGAGTGAAAAAAAGAGGACCTTAAAAATCAGCTGGCCACACTAAATGAAAGCATAAAGAAATGCAAGGATGATTTCCAAGAATCATCAAGAAAATCAGAAAATGAGGTAAAAAGGGAGCTGGACAGAGTGATGGAAGTGATACATAGGAAAGTAGAAGAAAATGCAAACTTAATTGAACAAGTCAAAAACTCGCTGGAGGCTCTCAAGAATAGAGTCAGTGAAGTGGAAGATAGAAACTCTGATCTGAAAGACAGGATGGAAGAAACAGATTGAGACTTCAAACATTTCAGTAACTTCAAAAGTTCCTGTGAACACAACATGAGAGAATTGTGGGATACACTTAAATGTCCTAATATCAGAATCATTGGAATACCAGAAGGAGAAGAATTTCAGACCAAAGGCATGGAGAACTTATTTAACAAAATAATTGAAGAAAACGTCCCCCATCTCTTAAAAGAAAGGCCAGTCAAGATACAAGAAGCCAACATAATGCCTAACCAACTAGACCAAAGGAAAAACTCCCCAAAACATATTATCATTAAGACTCTAAACATTGACACCAAAGAGAAAATCCTAAAAGCAGCTAGGGAAAAACATAACATCACTTTCAAAGGAAACCCCATCAGAATTACTTCAGACTTCTCAATGGAAACTCTGAAATCTAGAAGAGCCTGGAATGAAACTCTCCAAACTCTAAGAAACTCTGGCTTCCAACCCAAACTACTCTACCTGGCAAAAGTCTCCCTTATAATAGATGGTGAAAGAAAAACTTTCCATGACAAAACTCAGCTTTACAATTATATGAACACAAAACTAAATCTACAGAAAGTATTCCAGGAAATTTTCCAGAGAGAAGAAAGAAATAACCAAACACAAATGCCTACAAGAAGCAGATCACAACAAATAAACCCAGAGAAGACACAAAAAATTTCAAATTCTATGAAAACACCAACACACCTCTACCAGCACAACATGGCAGTGATCATATCAAAACTCACAGTCATCACCCTAAATATTAATGGCCTTAATTAACCCATCAAGAGACACAAGCTAAAAGGGTGGATCAAAAAATTAGACCCCTCAATCTGCTGCCTTCAAGAAACCCACCTTACCACTAAAGACAGAAACCTACTCAGGGTGAAAGGGTGGAAAACAATATTCCAAGCAAATGAAAATAAACAAGCAGATGTAGCTATATTAATATTGGATAAAATTGACTTCAAACCAAAAATAATCAAAAAAGACAAAGAAGGCTTCTTCCTACTTATAAAGGGAACAATCCTTCAAGAGGATATTACAATCACAAACCTGTATGCACCAAACACAGGGGCACCACAGTTCATAAAACAAAAGCTACTTGACAATAAAACAGAAATAACCACCAACACCTTCATAGCTAGGGACTTCAACACACCATTATCAGTAATAGACAGATCATCCAAACAGAAACTCAACAGGGAAGTAAGAGAGCTCAACAAAACCATAGAACATTTAGACCTAATGGACATCTACAGAACTTTCCATCCCAAATCCACAGACTACACATTCTTCTCAGCAACCCATGGAACATTCTCTAAAATAGACCATATACTGGGTCACAAAGACTGCCTCCACATATTTAGGAAAATAGACATAATTCCCTCCATGATATCAGATCATAATGCTATATTCCTAGAAATCAACAACAAAAACCCCACCAAGAATCCCAATGGCAACTGGAAGCTGAATAGCACACTCTTAAACAATAAATGGATAGTGGATGAAATAAAAAATGAAATTGCAAAATTCCTGGAATTGAATGACAATGAGAACACATCATACCTAAACTTATGGGACACACTGAAGGCAGTCCTCAGGTGAAAATTCATAGCACTCAATGCCTTCATAAAAAAGACAGAAAGATCCCACATCAACCTAAGCATCCACCTAAAGGAACTGGAAAAACAAGAAAAATCCTACCCAAAGAGCTCCAGAAGGAAAGAAATAATTAAAATCAGAGCAGAAATTAATGAATTGAAAACCAAGGAAACAAGGCAATTGACAAAAACAAAGAGCTAGTTCTTTGAAAAAAATAAACAAGAATGACAAACCTCTGGCAAATTTGATCAAGAAAAAAAAAAAAAAGGAGAAACTCCAAATTAACAAAATTAAAAATGAAAAAGGAGAGATCACAACACACATAAGTGAAATTGGCAGAATCATCAGGACTTATTTCAAAGACCTCTACTCCACAAAACTGGAAAATGTGGAGGAGATGGATAATTACTGGACGCAAAAAATCTACCAAAGCTAAACTCAGAGCAGATTAATCACCTCAATGAACCTATCACACGCATGGAGATTGAAAAAGTAATAAAATCCTCCCAAAAAAGAAGAGTCCAGGACCAGATGGATTCCCAGCCGAATTTTATCAAACCTTCATGGAAGAACTCAAACCAATCTTTTTAAAACTATGCCACACAGTTGAAGAACAGGGAAAGCTACCCAAGTCCTTCTATGAAGCTAGTATCACCATAATCCTAAAACCAGGCAGAGATGCCACAAGAAAGGAAAACTCCAGGCCTCTGTCCCTGAGAACATAGATGCAAAGATCCTGAACAAAATACTTGCAAAACAAATCCAACAACACTTCAAAAGCATTGTCCACTTTGACCAAGTGGGATTTATCCCATGAACACAAGGGTGGTTCAACATATGAAAATCTGTCAATGTAATACACCACATAAACAAGCTTAAACATAAAAACCACATGAACATTTCGGTAGATGCAGAAAAGACCTTTGACAAGATACAACATCACTTCATGATCAAAACATTGGAGAGAAACGGCATGGTCGGTTCACATCTTAACATAATAAAGGCATTATACAAAGCTCCAAAGGCCCAAATAATACTTAATGGAGAGAGACTGGAGGAATTCCCATTGAGATCAGGAACAAGACAGGCATGTCCTCTCACACCTCTGCTTTTCAATATAGTTCTGGAAGTCCTAGCTCAAGCAATAAGACAGGAGAAGGAAATACAAGGGTTACAATTTGGAAAGAAAGAAGTTAAGTTAGCTCTAATTGCTGATTACATGATTGTATACGTAAGAGACCTGAGAGACTCCATCACAAAACACCTAAATGTGATTAACTCCTATAGCAAAGTAGCAGGATACAAAATCAATGTACAAAAATCAGTAGCATTTCTGTATGCAAATGACAAAGATACAGAAAAAGAAATAAGGGACATAGTCCCATTATCAATAGCAACAAAAAAATAAAATACCTTGGAATAACGTTAACCAAGGAAGTAAAAGATCTATACAATGAAAATATAAAAACTCTCAAAAAAGAAATTGAGGAAGACTTGAGAAGATGGAAAGACCTCCCATGCTCCTGGATAGGCAAAATTAACATTGTGAAGATGACAATCCTACCAACAGCAATATATAGATTTAATTCAATTCCAATTAAAATCCCTACAGTGTTCTTCACAGAGATAGAAAAAAATGATCTCTAATTTCATATGGATAAACAGAAGGCCTCGTATATCCAAACATATCCTCAGCAAAAGAAATACCTGTGGTGTCATCACCATACCTTATCTAAAGCTATATACAAAGCCATAGTAATAAAAACAGCATGATACTGGCATAAAAACAGGACTATAGACCAGTGGAATAGACTTGAGGTCCCGGATTTTGTGTCAAGCAACTATAGCTACTTGATATTCGACAAAGGCCTGAACAATATAGGCTGGATAAAAGATAGCATCTTCAACAAATGGTGCTGGACAAACTGGATAACCACATGCAGGAAACTAAAACTTGATCCACACATTTCACCATGCACTACATTCAAATCCAAATGGATTAAAGACCTCAACATAAGACCAGAAACTCAAATACTATGGGAAGAAAATTTAAGCAGTACTTTCCATGATATAGGAATGGAAAAAGACTTCCTGAACAAAACCCAGTGGCTCAAGTTCTTAAACAGTCACTCAACAAATGGGATCATATGAAGCTGTAGAGTTTCTTTACAGACAAGCATATAATAAGCAAAGCCAATAGAATACCCACAGAATGGGAGAAAATATTTGCAGGTTATCCAACAGACAGAGGCCTAATCTCTAGAATCTACAAAGAACTCAAAAGTCTAAACAATAAGAAGACAAATACCCCACTCACAAAATGGGGCACAGAGTTGAACAGGCAGTTCACAGAGGATGATATACAAATGGCAAACACACACTTAAGAAAATGTTCAGCATACCTAATCATCAGAGAAATGCAAATTAAAACAACTATGAGATTCCACCTTACCTCAATAAGGATAGCCAACATCATAAAATCAAATGAAAATAAATGCTGGCAAGGATGTGGAGAAGCAGGAACCCTCATTCACTGGTGGTGGGAATGGAAGATGGTACAACCACTTTGGATAACAATATGGAGACTCCTGAAAACCTGACTATAGAAATACCAACAGACCCAGTTATACCCTTACTGGGCATATACCCTGAAACCTTCAAACCACAGGCAGGAGAGATTTGCTCAAACATGTTTGTAGTGGCTCCATTCATTGTAGCTAAAAGCTGGAATCAACCCAGATGTCCACCATTGCAAGAATGGATAATGAAGATGTGGTATATCTACACAATGGAATTCTATACAGCAGTAAGAAAAAACAACACAAAGAAATTTGAGGAAAAATGGTTGAACCTGGAACAGATCATTCTCAGTGAACTTACCCAGTCACAGAAAAAAAATCGACACATAGTCTCACTCATCTACAACACCTAACCTGAATCTACCCAAGATACCTTACATACCCAGCAAGCACCTCATGGACTAGACAATAGGATGGATGGGGAGGGAAGGGAGGGCATTGAAGGGGTGGAAGACAGTAATCCGGACCCAAACAGCAATGGTAACATAAAATTCTACTTCCTAAAAGGCAGACCAAATGGCTGAACCTTCACTAGACCCTTACAGGAAACACCTGAACCACAAGACAGTGGGAAGGGTAGGATCAAGACTAACCTAAATCTTCTACATCTTCCCTCCCTCCCTCTCCCCCTATCACCCCTCTCTCTCTCCTCTCTAACTCTTGTATATTAGTTATGTTTTTCCTCAATTTCTTAGTGGGAACTCACCTGTAACCCCCACTACCAGCTTGGGGCTACTATCCACAATGAGGTTTTGATCAGAGAAACCTACAAGGTTTCCCAAAACAATGACAGACTTCTGTCAGAGTACTTGATGACCCACCAAAAGGAAGTGGTAAGTCCCTATTGCTGAAGACTCCATATGCAGCTGACACATAAAATGGAATGGCATGGCTGGAAGCCAGGAGAGAGTCAGTCCCCAGATAGTCAGCGTGTCTAGTGCCAGAAGGTGCTACATGGGCGACTGGGGGAAATGACCAATATCTGTCCAAGCAACTCATGGACTAACCTAATTAGCATCAAATAACCTGATGTGATGCCCACACAAGTGCAATAGTGGCACACAGCCATGGTGGGGAACCAACTGCTCTTGATTTGGCTAACTGATCCCTTCAGTGGTACAAGACCCATAGCTGGAGCTGGGAAACAAGTCAGAACCATACCCAAACATAAGCCCACTCTCCAATATCAAGCTACCATCAATCATGGGGTACAAGAAGGCCTACACCTATGAAACTCTCTATCAAAAAAGTAATTGTTATCTCAGTTTTCCAGGTGCTAACTTACTCTCCATTAGAGAATCTGCTTCTCTTTTTCAGATAGTTGCAGATCCTAAGGAGAAAGCTGCCCCAACGTACCTCAAAAGGGGCCCGACTGAAACTAAGGATAATTGGCAAAATAAGCAAGGGTGATGTTTTCTTGATGAACCAGATACCAGCACAAAGGGGAAGGAGACCAACACAGAGAAATATCAACTCCTATCAAATCAGAGAGCCAGAGCCTCAGAGGCCCCCAACACCTCAGCACTGAAGCAGACCAAAAATGAACCCAACATGGCTCAGGGAAATTTTGCGGAAGAGGGGGTGGAAAGAATGTCAGAGTCACATGTTGGGTCATGATATGCAGACACATTTATTTTACCAATAACTGTGGGCTAACTCCACAATGCACAACCCGTTTACATCAACAAGGAGGGTCCATTGGGAGGGGGTAGATCATGGATGAGCCTAAACAATGGTACCAAACTGCCTGTATTTGCTGAAAAGAAAACTAATAAATTAAATTAAAAAAAAATTTTAAAAATCTCTTGTGGATGTAAGCACTGAAAATTGACTTCTTTTTTAAAAAAATTGTTTATTTATTCATTTTTGACAGACAGAGGGAGAAAGAGGCACAGAGAGAGAGAGACAATGGGCACGCCAGTGTCTCCAGCCTCTACAAATGAATTCCAGACATGTGCACCCCTTTGGGCATGTGGCTAATGTGGGTCCTGGGGAATTGAGCCTGGAACTGGGGTCCTTAGGCTTCACAGGCAAGTGCTTAACTGCTAAGCCTTCTCTTCAGCCTTAAAATCAGCTTCTTAATAAAAAGTAAACAACTGGAGAAACAAGTATTTAAATGAAGCCTAACAGCCTGTCCTAGAATCCATAAAGGTACTTTGCTTTCCTATAAAATTTGCTTCAAAAGAGCCATTTGAACTTTATATTCCCATTTAGTGTTTCATTTATATCTCTAATTTCTTAAAAAAGAAAAAAAGAACCTATGCCAGAATTCATAAAGTTTTATGTCCTTCAATAATATCTTGTGCAAGTCAATAAACAGACTAAAACATCATTCTAGTTTTCTTGCAAATAAGTTTTATATGATTTAAGAATTGATAAACTACTTTACATGTTGCCATTTCTAAAACAAAACAAACAATAAATGCATTAGACTCTTGGTCCTGAGCACAATTTCCTGTTATAATTTGTTTCTACAAGAATGTAAGTTCTGATATCCATCATTTCAACCTATTCTGCCTTTTCCAGGAATAGGAACATTGGAATAAAAAGTGGTTATTAAACATTAGCTTTAAAATACAGTGTAAACAAATTAAATATAGAACATTCAGATTTAAATTGTTAGTAATATCACTATTGAGGATAAATTTGATAAATGATCAATCAACCTGTGTGAAATGTTATGTTTATCAAATAGATCACCATTGGGTTAATTAGTACAAGAGTTTAAGTGGAAACATGTTTAATTAAATATGTATTTATCAAATTTATAAAGACAATAAAAATCTTACATTAATGCCTACAGCTCTGTCTCTTGCATAATTTGAATAAAATTGTGTTTGGGAGGAAGAGGTAGGAAGATCACCTAGAGTTCGAGGCCACCCTGAGGATTCATGATGAATTACAAGTCAGTGTGAAACTCTACCTCAAAAAAAAGGGGGGCTCGAGAGATGGCTTAGTTGTTAAACACTTGCCTGTGAAGCCTAAGTATGCTGGTTTGAGGCTCAGTTCCCCAAGACACATGCAAGCTAGATGCACAAGGGAATGTATGCCTCTGGAGTTCGTGTACAGTGGCTGGAGGCCCTGGCGTGCCCATTTTCTCTCTCTCTCTCTCTCTCTCTCTCTCTCTCTCTCTCTCTCTCTCTCTCTCTGCCTCATTCTCTGTATGTCGCTCTCAAATAAGTAAATAAATAAATAAATAAATAAAATTGTGTTTGGAAATGAAGATGAGACACTGGACAAAGACTATTGTTTACCAGTTTTGAGAACAAGGAACATTTATGTGCTCTGGATGGCCTTAGAGTGCTGGAAGCTCAATGTTAAAAAATGTCCAAGCCAGTGGCTCTTGAAGTCAAGTTCTTTTCTCCTGGCAATGTAGCTTATCACCAGGCCAGGCCTGCAACATATGCAAGCGAGATGTATTGGGAGGAAATAGAACAGCGCTCCATAGGGGTAGGGCAGGCAGGTGAAAGAGTTACTGATTGTCACTTGGGATTGCCCAGCTTTTACAGGTTCAGATCAGGTCCAAGCGATGAGTGATATGGAAATTAGTCCTCCAGGCAGTAGAGATCATCATTGTCTACATGAACACCTCTCTGGGGCTCTCATTAGTGAAGATATAAGGTTAGGTTGTGCAGACTCAAGGGGAGCCCAACAAAATTCTAATGCGGTCAGGAAGTGGCAGTCAGCAGAAATTCTATGGAAGTTGTAGGTCCAGAAATGTGAGAACAATGGGCAAAGGCAGTTGGTGGGTGGCATCCTGATGAGTCTGCAGCCTGCACCATGATGAGTTAGAGTTCTTTTAAATTTCAACCCCAGGACTGGAACTGCCTTATTATCAGACTCAAGGCCAACCAATGCTTCTCTCTCTTTGGGGCCCTGTGATCCTGACTAAGCTGACTGACTTCCATTTTCTTTTAATTTTTATTTTTTTCTTTGCCTTTTTTTTATGAGACAGAGAATGAGAATTGGAAAGCCAGTGCATACAGCAAAAGGTACCCACCATCATAGTGAGAAGGGAATGTGGGGGTTTCTTGAAAATGTACCAGTATGATATACCAGCACACTGATGATTTAGTTTTTGTCGGGATTCTCACCATGTGGATGAATGACAACCTCAGACCACATGAAAAAATTCAAAAGCAATTTATTAGATTATAGATGGAAAAGAAAGAAGGAAGTCAGAGCTCTTGCCCAGGAAGACAAAAGGGGGTTTGAGGAGTCTTAAGCTTCAAGGGGGAAGGGGAATGTAGAGTTTTTGCCAGAGAATGGCAAGAAATGTGGTTGAGAAGACCACTTCGAGACACAGGTTGGGGTATTTTATGTGAGCCTTGTGGATTGGAATCTGGTGGGGTGTCAGGGGTCAAGATTTAGGGAAAGCTGCAATCTGATTTCCCTAGGGCCTTCTCAGAAGGAAGTGGTACGACTCCAGAAGGGAACAGAGATAAGAAAGGCCAGACTTTCTGACTTTACCTACAGTAAAGTAAAATTACCTATAATTTCCCATACAGACCCAAGGACAACTCCTACATTTAGCCAAGATAGGATCTATTCACTCTGGAGCCCTGCCACCAGTACACTGCCTCACTGTCAGTACAGAGGATAAGGCAGAATGATTGCAAGTTCAAGGGCACTCTGGGATGCACAGTAACTTCTAGGCTGGCATAAGCTACATAGCAAGATTCTCTCTCAAAAATATAAACAAAATAAATAAATCTCCCTTTTCATAAAAAAAAGAAAAACACTTAACACGTCTTCACATAGTTAAGCCTTACTGGTAACTGAGTATGGCTGCAGAACCTAAGTCAGTGTGCAGCTTCCTCAGCATCTTCCTTTGTCAGCATAGTGTCACAGGGGAGGCTTAATGGAAGTGCTCTAACCAGTGAACCTTAAACTTTCCAATCATAGCGAATCTTGGAGTCTGGGGTAGGGGAGTCAGGAAATTTTCAAAGAAAGCATTCCCTCTCTTCAAGTCATTTCAAATGTGAATATCAGGCCACCTTGAGGAAGGAAGGTTACCATCACTTTACTCCAATACACAGTTAATATATAACAGACAAAATAAGAAATGAAGTCACAATACTGAAGTAAATGTTTGTTAGAATGGGAATCTGGGGTGTCTTTGAGAGCAATGAAGGTTTTCTCAGCTCTTGGTTGGGCTGTAATTCAGGAGGTAAGAGTGCACAAAGCTTCTACTGTTTCAGTGGTTTCTGGGATCATGTTTTACTGATTCCACAAGTGAAAAAACACAAATTATAGAAGGTAACACTTGAATTTTTTTATTATAGAGTTTAAGAAAAGAAAACAACTCCAGTAGAACAGGAGAGAAGGTCTCAAGAAATTGGAAGAAAATTCCACCTGGGGACTAGGACTGGGGCTTTTATGGGAAGGGGATTCCTTTAGGGAAGGAAAATCGAGGTTTAGCAGGTTTCTAGTTAAGGGATTAGGTTTATGGGAAAGGCAGCACTCTTTCCAGCAAGCTTCTTGGAAGGGATAATTTCCCAGCAAGGAAAGACAAAAGGGTGTAAAGCAGATTCCATTTATAGGATCCCTTGACAATTTCAGCATTTAGCCACGGAAAAATAGCTGTTTACTTTGGGGGTCCTGTTACTGTAACCTGCCTGTTCTTCAGAGTGTACTCTATTTGGATTCCATTCACTAGCCAACACTTTTTGTTGCTGGAGCCAGGTCAGTCAGATATTCATGACATGCATTTTGTGTAGCTATTCCCTCTAACTTGAAGAGTTTTCTCCTAAAGAAAGGCTCATTAACTCTCAAGAAACAAGCACAACTTACAAGGTTCAAAATCCAAACAAAATTTGCCAATGAGGAAAGTCCTAAAATTTAGAAGAACAGCAAGTCTTCTTCCAAGGCAATGAAAGCACTAATAGTTACCAGGAAGCAGAGACTGACTGCTGTACCTGATCTAGAGGAAATAGGTATCTGTTTCCATCTCTCTAGAAAGTAACACAGCATAATTGGGATCTGAACGGGGACCAGTAGAAGGAAATATGAGTTGGGAAAGTGTGGTTGCATGGCTCTTATGATGGGTGCTGAGACATACACCAGGTGAAATGTGAGTATCCACAGCAATAATGATACAGTTGTTTTGTCCCATGTTTTATGGGATGGCGTACCTCCTGGATTTTAGTGGTGCATGCACCATTTGATAAGTGATAGGACACACCCATCTGAGGGCACAGTAAGGAGAATCCCAGGGTATTTATCTTCCTCGATTTGATGTGGGGTGGCATGTCTCCTTGATGAATGGAGTCCACCACACAAACAAGATGATGTCCCCCAAAGTACTAATGTCTAGAAAACATATGACAAGCCTTAAAACTAAGATATATAAGGCAGAATTTAAAGCAGGCTGTAGCAGCTTCTATGTGGTTTTTGCTCTGAGGAATAAAATATGCAACTGAAGCTCAGCTGTCTTTCCAGAAAGAACACAAAGGAGGAATTACAATAAGGAAAGACATTTAGATATTGCCCTTTGTAATAGCCTGTGATTTAAAAGGAAAAGTAGCAAAAAGGACAATATTGATTAAAAGGCAATAAAAAGGGCAATAAAGATTGAGGTGTGGACCTGCCATATTTTGTGGTTGGTAGAACACAAGAGGAGGAGAGAATAAGTTAGATCTATGTTAAACAGACTTTCCTGGGATCCAAGCACTAAGAGCCCATGGGAAGAAACAAATAATGAATAAGATGAAAACCTAGTAGTAGTGATGGAAGATGCCCCTTAGGTTGAACTTGAATAGAGGAAGGAAGAAAATCCAAGATTCAACAAGCAGATGGGGGACTTAATAACTTTCCAGTACAAGAAGCAATATTAATCAAGGAATACTCAGTACTTGAAAAACTTTAATTGTGAAATATTTTTAAATAAGCCTGGCTTGTGTGGCTATGGGACATGGAAATAGTAGAATTAGTCTACATATTATGGAAGTAAAGAAACCAAGTAATAGAACTACTCATACCTCCTTGAGACCTCACACACTGTAAAGGCACTGCTGGTGATCACTTGCTGCACCTAGATAGTCCCTACTGCTAAAGAGACTTAATGCTTTGGCTAAAGAACATAGAGAAATCAAGTTGGGGCTTAATTGAATCTGTCTTCCTATTGGCTGGATTTCATATTTTGGAAGTCACCATACAGCCAGCTGGGGAAGATTGTCACCAACAATCCTGCTCAGCTACACCCCTTGAATACTATATAGTACCAACATGCCAGATCCAATGTGACTTCTGGTTCAGCAGTGACATAACTTTCAACCAACTGTTTTCCAATTGGATGTAAAGCCCACTGCATGGGAGGAACTCACATCTGAGACTGCAATTCAAGGCAAATGACCATGGCTGGTAAGGTCATGTGCCCCATCATGGAAGAAACTGATACTGTCCTGTTAAATGGATGTGATATGGTGGTCAAATTGCCTTACAAGTATTTACTCATATTGATTATCACTATGCCAGCCTCAATTTGGTCATGAAGCAAAACTTCATTTTTGCAAGTGGAGGTTTTGAAGCAACTCAGAACCAGCTAAGTTCTTGAAACTTAGTGTTGTATGGTATAGTGGACCAGAAACCAGCCAAAGATGGAAGAAAAGAATCAAATGTGTTTATTACCCTCCCTGAGGCTCAAGGAACATCATGGAAGAGAGGGAAGAAAGAATATGATCAAAGAATGGCATATTATATATCCCTGTTCTTCAAATACATGCATTTTTCCCTGAACGGAGGCTGATTAAGATTTAGGAAATCAGCACAACTTAACATGCTCCAGAAAATGAGACTCACAAGTCTCAGGAAGTTCCTGATGTTTATAAGATTCATAAACCCCATGCAGAGGTTATAAAAGCAGTGATAACTGCTGGGAAGAAGAGATTCTGTGACCATCAGGGTGGCCTGAACATTGTGCCATTAGCTCTAGGGATGCAGCTTTTACTAGTCACCAACCCTGCTGGATTAGGATTTTTGGTGGTTCAACTGCCTTTGTGTCATTCATTCTTATGTCAGTAACTGTTCCTACAATGAATGAATTAGGGTCTCATGCATAAGCAACGATGGAATCTGGACTACTTCCTGATTGGAGATGTAGAGTGACTAATTGTCTCATATTCTTGCTGACATAACTTTCCTGTAATAATGGATATACACTTAAAACTGTGAGGCAACCCTTTCCTTAAGTGTATTTTGTCTGATAGTTTGCCTCAGCAATGAGACAAGTAGCAAATATAGAAAATTTATACCAGGGAAGTGAGGTCATGGCTGACCACATTGCTTATAGGCCTTTGGAACTGTTTTGTGGAAGGAATGTGAAAGATCTTGGATCTTTAGGGTAGAAAAACCATGACAGTGCTCTAAGCATGGATTGATGGACCATCCCGGTGGGGGGGTTAAAATGAAAATGCTGAGAGAAATGCAGACAATATAATTCTGGTTCATGACATTTATGAAATGAATACACTTTAATGGGAACTGGCCTAGAGGCAATTCATGTTAAATTTTGGCAAAAAAAAAACAACAACAACAAAAAAAAATCTGGCTTCATACTTCCTATGTCATGCAAACTAGAGTGAGGCTGAATTCAAAAGTTATGGCCTAAGTTGTTTGCAGAATAATTATCAGGATAGGATAGCATTTAGGCTGTGTTGTGATTGCTGCTTACCAGACATATTAAGGTTTATAGTGAGAAAGAGAGAAAGCAACAAGCAGAGCCAAAAGATATGAAATAATGTGTTGGCAGGTAAAGAAATAAGACAGTTGAAAGACAAAGAAAGTTAAAGCAGAAGTCAACTGTAAGCATTAGGGAGATGAGCCCCAGTAAAGAAGCATGTTGTATGTTGAACAACAGGAAAAGCACAAAGAGAACAAACCCACTCACCCGAGGCTTCATCTTGGGAAAGTCCAGATTCATGTGCAGGAGAGAGACCAAACTGAGATGCCTCTAATGGAAATTTCTTCCTCAAATCAATCACCTCCAGAATATTCCCCCTGAGGATAATCCATGGCCCAAGGGGGCAGAATATATATTGAGCTGGCAGCAGAATGTGGCAATGTTTTCCACATGATACTGACCTTACATTGAGGAGGAATGCAAGAGTTTCAGGTCATGGAGGCTTGTGTTAATGTTCCAAAAGACTACTGAGGCTAAGAAGTATGTGGCAGGATCCTAGTCCCTTAAAGGAGATACTGAGAAGCCTTTGCATGAAGCTGGAAAGGTGAAGACAAAGTTGCAATGATGATCTCAGGATTTTAGAAAGGCCAGGACCATGAGACGTCAGCCAAGGAAAGGTGCATGTCCTAGTGATACTACCCCACAGAGACACTATGTGTGCTGCAGACAAAAGAGCTATACAGGTAGGAGCTACCCATGCCATTTGAGCCAAGATGACTCTGGAGTCCTGGGTGCCAGGCATAGCACTGTAGGATTTGGTTATTACCCAGCTTGGTTTTGGTCTTGCTTTGGTCCATTCTTTTCTTGTTCTGGTACCATTGTAATCTTTTGGAATGATAATGTTTCATCTGTGCCATTGTATATTGTAATTATGAAACTTGTTTTTTTTTTTAACAGTTTTGGGACTGCTAAAGACTACAGTGGCTTTTGAAGTTAGAAAAGTTAGACTGAATAGATTTGGCATCATGAATTGGTCATGAGTCTGTGGGGGTAGAAAGTTATGGCTTGCCGGGCATGGTGGTACACGCCTTTAATCCAAGCACTCGGGAGGCAGAGGTAGGAGGATCGCCGTGAGCTCAAGGCCACCCTGAGACTACAGAGTTAATTCCAGGTCAGCCTGGACCAGAGTGAGACTCTACCTCGATAAACCAAAAAAAAAAAAAAAAAAAAAGAAAGAAAGTTATGGCTTAAAAGTAATATGTCTGGAGGTCAAATTGACAAGGGTGGACTTGGAATGGGTAATATTGATGTTTAACTGGAAACACCTAGGGACAAATCTCTGGACATGTATTTTCTAGATTACTGTAATTGAAATGGAAGACTCACTCACCATACATGTAGGTGGTGCCGTTCTATGATGGCCTTTGGTCCCAGACTGAATAAAAATAAATAAAATAAAATAATAAAAATAAAAAATAAAAAATAAATAAAATAAAATAATAAAAATAAAAAACAAAATAATAAAAAAATAAAATAAAAATAAGAAAATGAGGCAAGTCTCAGTATCTATCTCTCTCTGCTTGCTGACTCTGCACATGATATACGTATCTATCTCTCTCTGCTTGCTGACTCTGCACATGATATACATGATATATCTTCTACTGCCATGACTTTTTCACCAGGATGGATTATAGTTTTAAATTATAAGCCCAAATAAACCCACCCTTCCATAAGGGGTTTTGTCAGGTACTTTGTCACAACAATGAGGAGAGTAACTAACACATATGCTTTAACCATAAATGATACATTCTTTTACATCATACTATCATTTCACTCACTTAAAATGATATTTTCAGGGTTTACTTTCTTAGGAAAATTAGTCAAAAGTACTTTTACTGCTGTAAGTAAAAATGCCCTTATAAAGTGTGATATACTGTGAACATATTACTTAGTAGGGTTCTATCAGACTTTCTAGTACTTGAAAAATAATGATCATATAAAAAGTATTATTAATGGGCTAGAGAAATAGCTCAGCAGTTAAGGTACTTGCCTGAAAAGTATAAAGACCCAGGTTTGATTTCTCAGTACCCACGTAAAGCCAGATAAACAATGCACAAAGTGAGTGGCACATGCATCTGGAGATTGTTTGCAGTGGCTGGAGGCTCTGGTACACTTATTCATTCCCTCTCTCTTATTCTCTCCTTACAAATAAATACATAATTTTTAAATTTTTTTAAAAGTACTAATGTCACTGGTCAGGGAATAAAAGCCATGTATTATCTCTGCTCTTGTTTCAGTGTTTGGCTAATACTTGACAATACTGAGTAACAAAAGTAATACATATGTCTTATCTTAATAATTCAATATTCAGTTAGCTTAGCAAAAACATGAAGAACATAGAATTGCATCATATGGGACAGCAATTTATATTTCTTGTCACTGGACAATCTATGTACACCAAGAATGGGACATTTACAGAACAAAATACTTTCCTTTTTGCCATAGCTTAGTCCAGATAGAGTGGCAGATACACATGGCTTAGATTATTACTGCTGAACATTTGACATAATTTTGACCAAAAGATCAAATATGGAAGTAAAGAGGCACATGATAATTAGCTAATGTGCTAAGATATCACATCAGATAGCCACAAATCATAATGCATACATTAGAAAATACAATGCATTGAAGATTAAGTTATTATTAAGAATTTCTATAAAATCAAAATAAGCTAGTTAAAATCATCAATTTTTGAATAAGAATCAAACACAAACATAGAAAAAGTAGAAAAGTTAAATTAATTTTTTAAAAAAATAAAGATTTCTGGGCATGGTGGTGCACACCTTTAATCCCAGCACTCGGGAGGCAGAGGTAGGAGGATTGCCATGAGTTCAAGGCCACCCTGATACTCCATAGTGAATTCTAGGTCAGCCTGGTCTAGAGTGAGACCCTACCTCAACTCCCCCCCCCAACAAAAAAGGATTAATAACATCTAAAATTATTTAACATTTAAGGAGTCAAAATCAAAATTATAAGAGGAGTTGTAAATACCACTTAATAAATTCAATGAAAATAAAATAAACATAGATTGTTGACAAAGTAACTCATTACAAATACACTTTTTTCCCTCATTTTCCTTTCTTTCTACAGTAAGATTTGGCCATGCCTCCTATTTAAAATGAAACAAAAGTGGTTAGAGCAATGGAATAATAGGCAATGTTGTTTCCTGCACAAGCATGAAGGCCTGAGCAGGACTAAGACGACCTATGTTCAAGTCTCCAGTATCAACACAAACAAGTGGGCACATCTATTCTCAGTCCTGTGGGAAACAGAGACAACAATCTTCAAGGTTTGCAAAAATGTTGAGCTTTAAAATCATAGAGATAGCCTAAAGGAAATGCCCAAGTGATTGATAGAAAGCAACACCTAATGTTCTCTGCTGGCCCCTATGCAAGTGCATCTGAGCATGTGAGAACACACACACACACACACACACATGCACATACACCACACATGAACTACATCATCTGTATCACACACCACATGCATGCATGCAGGCATGCACACACACACACACACACACACACACACACACTCATACACAACACATAAACTATTCCACCTATGCTACTGTCAGGTTCACATTGCTGGTAGAAATCACTCAAACAAGAGCAGCTTGTGGAAACAAAAAAAAAAAAAAAACAAACCAGATTTATTTTGGCTTACAGGCTAGAGGGGGAAGCTCCATGATGGCAGGGAAAATGATGGCATGAGCAGATGGTGGATATCACCCCCTGACCAACCTAAGGTGGACAACAGGAACAGGAGAGTGTGCCAAACACTAGCAAGGGGAAACTGACTATAACACCCATAAGCCCACCCCAAAAAATACACTGCATCCGGGAGGCATTAATTCCCAAAGCTCCACCAGCTGGGAACCTAGCATTCAGAGCACCTAAGTACATGGGGGACACTTGAAACAAACCGCCACAGCTATACACACACAAACACACAAACAAAAAGTTTTTGGCTTTTCTTGAAGTGGTTCTTGTAATTTTCTTGGCAGGTAAAGCGATGCTGCATGAGTTGTAATTCTATGTTTCAAAAAGCCATGTTCTTCCTCCCATATCAATAAGCCCAAGTTAATGCTAAAGGAAATAAGCCATATAAAAGAAAGCTGAATGAGCCCTCTAGATAGAGCTGAGGTCCTAGATATGTAACACCAAGGAAATTATAAATGTAAATACAGGATAAATAAGTTAACAGGTGTGTGATATTGAAGATACAAAATCAAAATATATTTTGTAAAAAAATGGCCACTAGAAATGCTGACATACCTAATAAGCATCTCAAGAATAGGACAATAGAGAGGGTGGGCAGGAGGGGAGAGTAAGGGTGAGGGGGACACAAAACTGGACCCAAATGGAAATGGTAGCATAAAATTCTATATCCTAAAAGACAGAGTAAATGGTTGAACCTTCATCAGGTCCTTAGAGGGAACAACTGAAGCAAAGGGCCTTGCAGAGTATATGAGGAAGACTAACCTTAATCTTTTCCTGTTTCTCTCCCACCCTCTCTCTCCCTCCCTCCCTTTTCTCTCTTTTACATTGCCTATTTTTTCTTCCTTCCTTTCCTTCCTGCTGGCCTGTAACTCCCTGTACCAACATGTGGTTAACATCTACAATGAGTTGTTGATCAGAGAGATCTACAAGGTTTCCAAAAGAAGACAGATTTCTGTCAGAGTACTTGAACCCACTGAAGGTTAGTGGTAAGACCCTACTGCCAAAGACACCATAGCTGTTGGTATGGAATATGGAGTGAACTGGCTGCAATGTGGAAGAGAGTCAGTCCCCAGACACTTAGTTTGTCTACTGCCATAAGGTGCTACATGAGTAACTGAGGGAAAATGACCAACATCTGTCCAGCAACTTGTGGTCTAAGCTACTCAGCAACAAACAACCTACCATGAAGCAATAGTGGCACACCACCATGGTGGGGAACCAACTGTTCATGATTTCGCTAACAGATCTGATCAGTGGTATGAAATCAGTAGTCAGAACCATATCCAGAAAAACAAGCCCACATTATATTATCAAGCTCCCACCAATCGTGTGCTACAAGAGGGCCTACACCTAATAAATTCTCCATAAAATAATAATGGTCATCCCATTTATCTGGTGCTGACTTCACTCTCTATTAGAGATTTTGCTTCTCTTTCTCAGATGGATGCAGATCCTGAGGAGAGAATCAGCCCATCACACTTCACCAGTGTCTGAGCTGAAATGATAGAGTAATTGGGGAAATGAGCAAGAGTGCTGCTTCCTTGGAGAACCTGGTATCAACCCAAGGGTGAAGGAGATAGATAAAGAGAACATTCAACTCCTACCAAACAAGATTTCTAGTGACACAGAGGCTCCGAAGACCTCATGCCTTAAGTAGACCTAAAATGAACCCAACATGGTTCAGGGAAATTCATGGAAGAGGAGGCAGAAAGAATGTTAGAGCCTTATGTTGGGGCATTATGCACATTGTCTCTTACCTATAACTGATGGCTAACCCCATAATGCATCATCCATATTCCCCAATAAGGAGGGTCCCTGCAGAGGTTGAGTACAAGGAGGAAGCTAATGATGATACCAACATAGCTGTATACATACTATACATACTGTATATATAACTAATAAACATTTAAAAAATTTGAAAGAAAAAAACTGACTACTAGCATTATATTTTACACATAAAATCCATACTCAGTGTTTCATATACATATAGTGCATAAAAAAGCAATATGCACATTATTTTAAACCAGTAAGTCTTAAATTATTTTATTTCACAGGATTGTGAGCCTACGTTACTAAATTATGGGGTTTAAAATATTTATGTAGACTTCCGGTTAAGATGGCGGCATAGGTACCACGCCAAAGCAGCCTAGGGGGGAAAAAAGACCAAAAAAACTCAGCAAAATACACACTTTTATTAAAAAGTGAGGTGTATAGAAAATTGAAGCGGCAGCAGAGAAGTAGAAGAGTTCCAGAGCATCCAGAGCCTGCACAGGCGGGAAAAGCAGCTCCAGCAGCTCAGCCAACCGCTGCAACCCCGAAGCACCAGAAAGACGCCAGACTCAGCTCAAGCAGCAGGAAAAGCCAGGTGCTGGAGCTTTCCCTCACACCGGCGCTCTCCGCAACTCGGGAAACGTGAGGGGAGAGCGGCAGCAAGCAACGGAGGAGCAGACCGTGAAGTAGAAGAACACTTGGAGCAATGAGAGAAACAGAGCAGCTGCGGCTCCCTTCCCTCCCCCACCGCCTGAGCCCAGCTCCAGCAAACACAACAGCAGCCCGGGACCTGGCCACGCCAACAGCGGGACCCAAGCAGGAGCAGAGTTCGGCAGCAACATCAGCGGCTCCAGCACTGGTAACAGTGGCCCCAGCAGCAGCAGACCCAGGAGTGGCAGCAGCAGACTCGGCAGCAACAGCTTCAGGGGGAGCAGTGGCAGTGGACACAGCAGCAGCAGCTTCAGCAGCAGTGGTGGCTCCAGCAGTGGCAGCTACAGCAGCAGCAGAGGCAGCAGCAGCGGTGGGTCCAGCAGCAACACCTTCAGCATCAGTGGCTACAGTCCCAGCAGGGGCAGCTTGAGCAGCAACAGTTCCAGCAGCAGGGGTGCTGATCTGCAGGGCCACACTCGCCAGGCTCGGTTTGCCCCGTAGGAAAAGCAAGTGCCCAGCTCCAGAAATCAGAACAGCAGCCCGAAAGCCCAGGCAGCAACTTGACTGAGACCAAAATAATACAAGGTAACTGGGATTGCTCCAGGGAAGGGTCTCACTTGGTCGCAAGCTGACTTGGATCATTCAACACACCAGAAATCTTAACCTCTTCGTTGATAGAGGATCTGGTCGTTATAATAACTACTCTTGCATACATACTTGGGGCTGTTTTTGATTGAATGTGTACAGTGTTTAGTTAAATTTTAGAATCTACCTGTATTTTATTCCAATCAGCCTGCTTGAATACTCCTATAGCAGGGAAACCCAACCCCTAAGAACATCTTCGTAGAAACTCTGAGAGTCTTAAAGAGCCACATCTAACACCTTAAGGTCCTATCCTGAAAATATATTACATCAAATCAATTGATACAGCTGAGAATACACAGCAAGCTAGAAAATACAAGCATTAACTTAATCCAAGATGCAAAAATATATACATTATAACACAAGAAACACTAAAAAGCAACACGATATAAACCCACCTAAAAGTATTAATGCATCAGAAATGTCCTCCAGTGAGAGAGAGTTAGAGGAAATGCCTGAGAAAGAGTTCAAAAGAATGATTGTAAATATGTTCAAAGAAGTCAGAGAACAAATCAAAGGAGTCAAAGAGGAACTTAAAGAGGAAATCAAAGGAATCAAAGAAGATGCAGGACACAAATTTCATGAAATAAAGAAGGCAATACAAGACATAAATAAGGAAATAGAAATAATAAAGAAAAACCAGTCAGAATTACTAGCAATGAAGAACACAGTTAATGAAGTAAAAAAATTCTGTAGAAAATCTCACCAGTAGGATGGATGAGGGAGAGGACAGAATATCTAAGCTAGAAGACCAGGTGGCAGACCTAATGCAGTCCAACAAAGGGAAAGACAAACTTATAGAAAAGTATGAGTGGGAATTTCAAGATATTCGGGACACTATGAAAAGATCCAATATAAGAATTCAGGGCATAGTAGAAGGAGAAGAACTCCACTCCAGAGGCATAGTAGGCATCTTCAACAAAATCATAGAAGAAAATTTCCCCCAAATTGGGAAAGAGGTGCCAATACAGATACATGAAGCCTTTAGAACCCCAGCCAGACAAAACCCAGAAAGAACCTCTCCTTGCCATATTAAAATCAAACTTCCAAACACACACACCAAAGAAAACATATTGAAAGCAGTTAGAGAGAAAAATCAAGTTACCTAAAAAAGCAAGCCCATCAGGATTACAGCAGATTATTCAACACAAACTATTAAAGCCAGAAGGGCTTGGAGTGATATATTCTAAGTTATGAAAGATAACTGTCAACCAAGGTTACTTTATCCTGCAAAGTTATCCATTCAAATAGATGGAGAACTAAAGACATTCCATGACAAAAGCAGGTTAAAGGAGTATTTGAAGACAAAACCAGCTCTACAGAAAATACTTGATAGAATCCTCCATGCTGAAGAAAAGGAAAAGCACACATATAAGGAACCTAGAGAAAACAAGCAATATTCAAATACTAGTTAACAGAAGAGAGCGCAGGTAGAACCAGAAACACACACACACACACAAAAATGGCAAACAAAAATACACACCTTTCAATAATATCTCTTAATATCAACAGCCTCAATGCCCCAATGAAAAGACATAGATTTGCAGACTGGGTTAAAAAGCAGGATCCTACAATTTGTTGTCTCCAAGAAACTCACCTTTCTACAAAGGATAAACATTATCTTAGGGTGAAAGGTTGGAAGATGGTGTTTCAAGCAAATGGGCCTAGAAAACAAGCAGGGGTTGCTATTCTAATATCAGACAGGGTAGACTTTAGTCCGACGTTAGTCAAGAAAGATAAGGAAGGTAACTTTATATTGATTAAGGGCACACTCCAACAGGAGGACATTACAATCCTAAACATATATGCACCTAACATGGGGGCTCCCAAATTCGTCAAACAAACACTATTAGAACTAAGGTCACAGATAACACCAAACACAGTGGTGGTGGGTGACTTTAACACCCCACTCTCATCAATTGACAGGTCATCCCGGGAAAGAATAAACAGAGAGACATCTGGACTAAATGAGGTCATAGAAGGAATGGACTTAACAGATATATACAGGACTTTTCATCCAAAGGCTGCAGAATATACATTCTTTTCAGCAGCACATGGAACATTCTCTAAAATAGACCATATATTAGAACACAAAGCAAATCTTAACAAATTCAGGAAAATTGAAATAATTCCTTGCATTCTATCTGACCCCAATGGAATTAAACTACAAATCAGTAGCAAGAAAGGCTATAGAGCATACACAACATCATGGAAACTAAACAATACACAACTAAATGATGAATGGGTCAATGAAGAAATCAAAAAGGAAATCAAAAAATTTATAGAGTAGAATAATAATGAGAACACAACACACCAAAATCTCTGGGACACAATGAAGGCAGTTCTAAGAGGTAAATTTATAGCCTTGAGTGCCTATATTAAGAAATTAGAAAGGTCACAAGTAAACGACCTAATGCTTCGCCTTAAAGCCTTGGAAAAAGAAGAACAAGGCAAACCAAAAATCAGTAGACGGGAAGAAATAATAAAGATTAGGGCAGAACTTAATGAAATAGAAACAAAAAGAACAATCCAAAGAATTAATGAAACAAAGAGTTGTTTCTTTGAAATGATAAACAAGATTGATAAACCCTTAGCAAATCTGACCCAAAGAAAGAGAGAAGAGACACAAATTAATAAAATCAGAGATGAACAAGGTAACATCACAACAGATTCCAGAGAAATTCAAAAAATCATAGGGACATATTATAAAAGCACATACTCCACAAAGTATGAAAATCTGAAAGAAATGGATGATTTCCTTGATCTATATGACCTACCTAAATTAAATCAAAATGAGATTAATCACTTAAATAGACCTATAACAGTCATGGAGATCCAAACTGTTACCAATAATCTCCCAACTAAAAAAAGCCCAGGCCTGGACGGATTCACTGCTGAATTTTACCAGACTTTTAAGGAAGAGCTAACACCATTGCTTCTTAAGCTATTCCAGGAAATAGAAAAAGAAGGAATTCTACCAAACTCCTTCTATGAGACAAGCATCACCCTGATACCAAAACCAGGCAAAGATAGAACAAAAAAAGAAAATTACAGACCAATCTCCCTCATGAACATAGATGCAAAAATCCTCAACAAAATATTGGCAAACAGAATACAAGAATATATCAAAAAGTTCATTCACCCTGACCAAGTAGGCTTTACCCCAGAGATGCAGGGATGGTTCAACATACGCAAATCTATAAATGTAATACATTACATAAACCAGTTGAAGGACAAAAATCACATGATCATCTCATTAGACGCAGAGAAAGCATTTGAAAAATCCAACATCCCTTCATGATAAAAGTCCTACAGAGACTGGGAATAGAAGGAACATATCTCAATATAATAAAGGCTATTTATGATAAGCCTACAGCCAACATATTACTAAATGGGGAAAAACTGGAAGCTTTTCGACTAAAATCTGGAACAAGACAAGGGTGTCCCCTGTCCCCACTTTTATTTAATATAGTTTTGGAAGTTTTAGCCATAGCAATAAGGCAAGAGACACACATAAAAGGGATACAAATTGGAAAGGAAGACCTCAAGTTATCATTATTTGCAGATGACATGATTCTATACATAAAGGACCCTAAAGACTACTAGCAAGCTGTCAGAGCTGATCAAAACCTACAGCAATGTAGCAGGATACAAAATAAATACACAGAAATCAGTAGCCTTCATATATGCTAACAACAAACACACAGAGGATGAAATCGGAGAATCACTCCCATTCACAATTGCATCAAAAAAAAAAAAATAAAGTACCTTGGAATAAACCTAACCAAGGAAGTAAAGAATCTCTACAATGAGAACTTTAAAACACTCATGCAAGAAATTGCAGAAGACACTAGAAAGTGGAGAAACATCCCTTGTTCCTGGATTGGAAGAATCAATATTGTGAAAATGGCAATCTTACCTAAAGCAATCTACACATTTAATGCAATCCCTATCAAAATTCCAAAGGATTTCTTCATGGAAATAGAAAAAACAATCCAAAAATTCATTTGGAATCACAAAAACCTCGAATATCTAAAATAATACTGAGCAACAAAAAAGAGGCTGGTGGTATCACCATACCTGATTTAACCTATACTACAGAGCCATAGTAACAAAAACAGCATGGTACTGGCACAAAAACAGACATGTAGATCAGTGGAACAGAATAGAGGAGCGAGATGTAAGCCCAAGTAGCTATAGCCACCTGATATTTGATAAAAATGCCAAAAATACTAGTTGGAGAAGAGACAGCCTCTTCAGCAAATGGTGTTTTGAAAACTGGATATATATCTGCAGAAAGATGAAAATAGATTCTTCTTTCTTGCCATGCACAAGAATTAAGTCCAAATGGATTAAAGACCTTAACATCAGACCGGAAACTCTGAAACTGCTTGAGGAAAAAGTAGGGGAAACCCTTCAACATATTGTTCTTGGCAAAGACTTTCTGAATACAACCCCAATTGCTCAGGCAATAAAACCACAGATTAACCACTGGGACCTAATGAAATTACAAAGATTTTGCACTGCAAAGGACACAGTGAAAAAAGCAAAGAGCCAACCTACAGAATGGGAAAAAATCTTCGCCAGCTATACATCTGATAAAGGGTTAATATCTAGGGTATACAAAGAACTCAAAAAGTTAAATAATAAGGAATCAAACAAGCCAATCAAAAAAATGGGCTATGGAGCTAAATAGAGCGTTCTCAAAGGAAGAAATATGAATGGCATATAAGTATCTAAAAAAATGTTCTACGTCACTAGTCATCAGGGAAATGCAGATTAAAACTACATTGAGATTCCATCTCACTCTTGTCAGATTGGCCACCATCATGAAAACAAATGATCATAAATGTTGGCGGGGATGTGGAAAAAAAGGAACCCTTCTGCACTGCTGGTGGGAATGCAATCTGGTCCAGCCATTGTGGAAAACAGTGTGGAGGTTCCTAAAACAGCTAGAGATTGATCTACCATATGACCCAGCTATAGCACTGCTAGGCATATATCCAAAAGACTCATCACATTTCCTTAGAAGTACGTGCTCAACCATGTTTATTGCTGCTCAATTTATAATAGCTGGGAAATGGAACCAGCCTAGATGTCTATCAACAGATGAGTGGATAATGAAGATGTGGCACATTTATACAATGGAGTTCTACTCAGCTGTAATGAAAAATGAAGTTATGAAATTTGCAGAAAAATGGATGGACCTGGAAAGCATTATACTAAGTGAGGTAACCCAGACCCAGATAGCCAAGCGCCACATGTTCTCTCTCATATGTGGATCCTAGCTACAGATGACTGGGCTTCTGCGTGAGAATGAAAATAATTAGTAGCAGAGGTCAGTAAGTTAAAAAGGAGACATAAAGCGTAGAGAAAGGAAGAGAGGAGGATACTTAATAGGTTGATATTGTATATATGTAATTACAATGATTGTAATGGGAAGGCAATATGATGGAGAATGGAATTTCAAATGGGAAAGTGTGGGGGTGGGGAGGGAGGGAATTACCATGGGATATATTTTATAATCATGGAAAATGTTAATAAAAATTAAGAAAAAGTTAAAAAATAAATAAATAAAAAATATATTTATGTAAATTTTATGAAAAATCAAATGAAATTCTCAGAGAACATATAGTTCTTCAAAAATAATAAAAGTAATTATAGAAACATAATTAGTTGCCCTTTTCAAGTTGAACCTGATCAAACTTATTTTCAGATAAAACTCTATGTTCAGAAAATTTCTAGATGCAAACATTTAAAAAAATAAAACATACAATCTTAAATTCCCTCATGAATTCAAAAGTAGAAATATTTCAAATTTCTTATGCGTCTTGCATAATTTGAAGTTAAAGCTAAAATATCTTGTAGTTTGCTTAAATAGATAAAGATCCTAAAACAAAATTTATTGAAAGTAGAGATCAATTAATGTAAAAATAAAGTATATAGGTAAGAAAAGAAAATTTATTCTATGACTTCAGAGGTGAATTAAAATATTTTAATTAATAAATAAATTTTTGTAAGCAAAACAACAATCAGTTATTATCTCAAAGGACTTCATAATCTTAATAACAAAATTAGAAAATAAAACAAATCTGTCTGAAACAAAGCATCTATTTGAATTTTTGTAATAAACATCAGATTTCATGATGAAAGATGAGTTCATGAGTTCTTCAGTGAGATAAGGATACCTCTTATAATCCATTTCTACAATATTTTCTTTAAAATCCTATCCATCATGATAAACACAATAATTAACAAAAAATAAAAATGGTAAAATATCTTGCTGTGAAGACAACATGATTTTCCAACAGGCAATGGAAAATAATCTGTACTCATGTTATTAGTCTTCTACATGATAACACTTTTTCACCTTTTCCACAATACCTGTCTTCTGCACATTATGCTTTTCTCTCCCATGATTTCATAGTATTCACTCTTCATACTCTGTATCCTTGTGGGCATGGTAATAATATTGATGAACCAGCGTATATCCTATACCATATTGCCATAATTTTACAGGTTGCCAATCAATTAACATTACTTTGCCTTAGAAAGATGAATAGTGCAACCACACAGAATATATTTTATTAAAAAAGTGTTTGCTACATTATTCAGACTGTAGACAAGTTGCTATACTATAGTGATGATAAATTTGATCAGTTATTTAATGTTAATAAATAAGATGGTTATTACCAAAATCATCTTCATTAAGATGATGATCACCAAATGGCTTCAAAATTTCTTATTTGCAATTAACTTGTGTTAATTAATTGTTAATTAAATTTTAATTGTTAATTAAAAAGCCTACAAATCTTCAAAAAATTTAAAATACTGTTAACTTTTATTGAAGTCAATTATGTTAAATTTGTAATAATTATAAATTGAAATTATGAATTAAAATATAACATCTTCAACTGGGTATAATGGTGCATGCCTCTAGCCCCATCACTTAGGTGGTTGAGGCAGGAGGATTGCCACAACTTTGAGGCCAGCCTGAAGACATATGAGAAGGTCTTAAAAAAAAAAAAAAGAAGAAGAACCACCAGGTCTGGGCAGTCCCATCTCCCCACCCCACCACCAGCCAATTGGTCCACATCACCAGGTCATCACCACCTAGTCTGTGCCACCAAGTCTACACCATCCCATTCCCAAGCCCTGCCACATGACAATAAATAGGTCCACTGCCATCACATATCCCCTCACCCTACCACCTGCCAATGGGTCAAAACCTCCCAACCCTCCACCCACGCTCCCACTTGCCTTCATACACCTTCATAACAAAGACAAAGAGAACCTAACAATTCATATAAAGGCCTTGCAAAAACTAGAAGAATCCAACCTAAAAAGCTCCAGATGGAAAGAAATAATGAAAATTAGAGCATAAATTGATGAATTGGAAATGAAAATGATTAAGAAAATTGTTGAAACAAAGAGTGTTTCTTTGAAAAAATAAACAAGATTGATAAGCCCCTGGCCAATTTGATCAAGTAAAAAACAGAGTTGCTTCAAATTAACAAAATGAGAAATGAAAAAAAGAAAAGGAGCAACCACAATAGACGTACGTAAAATTTGAAAAATCATCAGGACTTGTTTCCAAAACCTCTACACCACAACTGGATAATATGGGAGAAATGGATAAATTCCTGGATACATACCACTAACAAAAACTAAACTTGGAGCAGATTAATCTTCTAAACAAAACTATCATACCCACCAAGATTGAAAAGTTTAGCAAAACCTCCCCCAAGAGAGTCGAAGACCAGATGGCTTTTCAGCTGAATTTTATCAAACCTTCATTGAAGAAGTGAAACCAATTTTTCTCAAACTATTCCACATAAACAAAGAACAGGGAAAGCTCCCCAATTCATTTTATTAAGATAGTATCACCCTAATACCAAAACCAGACAGAGATGAAAGAAAAGAAAACTATAGGCCTATATCCCTGATGAAATTATAAGTAAAGATACTGAACAAAATACTTGCAAACCAAGTTCAACAACACACCAAACGCATTATCTACCTTGATCAAGCAGGTGTTATCCCAGAAATGCAGGGTTGATTCAACATACGGAAATCTGTCAAGGTAATACACCACATAAAGAAGATGAATCACAAACACCGCATGATCATTTCAATAGATGCAGAAAAGGCCGTAGACAAAATACATCATCACTTCATGATCAAAATGTTGGAGAGAATAGACATGGATGGTTTATATCTCAACATAATAAGAGCTATATATAAAATACCTATTGCCAAAATAATAATTAATATTCAAGGAATTCCTACTGATATCAGGAATAAAACAAGGGTACCCCATTCACCTCTGCTCTTCAACTTAGTACTAGAAGTCCTAGACCAAGCAATAAGAGACCCAAGGTTATTTTGGATATAACAGGACTGTGCAAGGGCTACCATGGAGGCTGTTGGCTAAGGATGGCAGTTTTTCCTGGAAGTCACTGGACATGAACTGCCGAAGTTTGATGTTTGCTTGATGGTTATTGAGTTTGCATTACTCTAGTCTCTCCTTGCTATGCCTTATAACAGTTGAAAACATTTACTCTGTGCCCTTATATGTTGAAAATACATAACTTGTTTGATTGTGCAGGACTCACAGATAAGAGAAAAATCTTAAATCTCAGAGGAGACATAGGACTTTGGAACTATCTTAAGTTGATCAAGACTGTGGGAACCTTTGAAACTGGACTAAATACAATTTACAATGTGTAATGGTTTTGAATCTATTGGGGGCCAGGGGCACAATGCATTAGTTTGAGTAGATGCCCACCCAATATATTCAGTGCTTTATTAGTTTGTAGATTAGATATGTAGCCACATGGCTGGACTGGGCAGAACTTAAGGTGTGGTGTTGGGTTTGAAATTCTAATTTAAAGTTATGCAAAGTATGCCTAGTTCCACCTGGAGTTCCTGAAGTGTGCTGTATGGTGTGGTTTTGTGCTTGTGGCTTCTCTCTCTCACTCTGTTCAGGCATGTGAAAGCAGAGCAGCTTCTTCAGCCATTATGGAACTTCTCATGGATCTGTAAGCTTCAATAAATATCCCTTCCTCCATAACTGTGCCTGGTCTTGAAAATGATCTCAGTGAACCTGAAGCCATCTACTACACTTTCCAATTTATATCCCTTTTATTTTTTTCTCCTCTCTTATTGCTTGGTCTAGGACTTAGTGCAATACCAATCAAAATCCCAGACATTATTCTTTACAGAGAGAAAAAATGATCTCAAAATTCATATGAAACGATGGTAGGCCTCAGATATCCAAGAATCTACCCAGAAAAAGAACCACCTATGGAAGCATCACTATACCTGATTTAAAGCTATCATACCAAGCCACCATAACAAAAACAACATAGTACTGGCATAAAAACAGAATTGTTGACCAATGGAGCAGAACTGAGCATCTGGACTTCAGCTCAAGTAACAACAGCTACTTGATCTTCAGCAAAAGACCTAATTATGTAGACTGGAGAAAAGACAGCTTCCTCAACAAATGCTGGTGGACAAACTAGATAACCACATGCAGAATAATGAAACTAGACCCATGCATCTCACTACCCACAAAAATCAAACCCAAATAGATCAAAGACCCCAATATAAGACCTGAAACTCTTCTCCTAATGGAAGAAAAAAAATAATAAAAGGAATAAGATATATATAGTCAATATAGGAGTGGAGAAAGACTTCGTGAATAAAACCCCAGTAGCCCAGGAACTTAAACAATCACCCAATCATTGGGATCTCATGATACTGAAGTTTGGTTTTTTTTTTCACAGATAAACATACCATAAGCAAAGCCCATAGACTACCTATGGATTGTGAGGACAATTTTTCAAACTATACAACTGACAGAGGCCTAATTTATAGAATCTACAAAGAACTCAAAAACCTAAACAATGAAAAAAAAATCAAAGAACCCCTCACAATGTGGGACAGAGAACTGAATAGTGAGTTCTCAGAGGAAGATATACAAATGGCAAACAGACACTTAAGAAAATGTTCAACATCCCTAATGATCAAGGTAATGTAATTCAAGTAAACATTAAAAAATAAAATGAAAACAAATGTTAGTGAGGATGTGGAGAAACAGGAACCCTCATTCACTGTTGGTGGCATTGTAATCTGGTACAGCCACTATGGAAAGCAATTATGGAGACTCCTAAAAAGGTTGACTATAGAGTTACCCACAGACCCAGTTACTCCCTTAATGGTCATTTAGCCTAAAAGTTCCATACCTCAGTTCAGATCTATTTGCTCAACCATGTTTATAGCTACCCAATTCATAATAGGTAAGAACTGGAACCAACTCAGGTGCCCATCATGGGATGAATGGATAACCAAAATATGGTCTGTCCACATGATTGAATTATACTCAGCAGTTAGAAAAAAATTACACAATAAATTTGCACAAAAATGGTTGAATTTGGAACAGACCATATTCAGCAACCTCACACAATCAAATAAAGATAATTGTTGCATGGTCTCACTCATTTGCACCTCCTAACCTGGATCAGCCCAAGATGTTGTCATACCTAATCAGCTTCTCAAGGCCTGGGCAATAAGGAAGGGAGGGCTTGATGGGAGGGTAAGAGTGGGGAGGAACACAAAACTGAAACCAAATGAAACTGGTACCATAGAATACTATACACTGGAAGACAGACTAAAAGGTAGAACCCTCAACAGAACGTTAGGGGGAGCACCTGAATCTAAGGGCTCTGGAGAGGATGAGATGAAGACTAACCTTAAGTTTCTCCATTTCTTTTTTGTTCCTTCATTTTCCTTTCTTTTTTCTTTCTGCTGCTTTTTTTCCCCTGGGAATTAGACCTGGAACGCCCAGACTGGGATGTGGTATGCCCACAATGAGGTGTTGATCAGAGAGATTTACAAGGTTTCCCAAAACAAGACAGACTTCTGTCAGAGCACTTGATTACTCATCAGAGGTTAATGGTAAGACCCTACTGCTGAACACACCATATGCTGTTGCTACAGAACATGGAGAGACCTGGCTGGAATCTGGAAGAGAACCAATCCCCAGACAGTTAGCCTGTCTAGTGCTAGAAGGTACAACATGACCTACTGGTGGAAAGTGGCCAACATGTCAGAGCAACTTGAGCTCTAAGCTACTCAGAAGCAAATCGGATGTGATGCTCACACAAGTGCAATAGTGGCACACAGCCATCCTGTGTAACCAATTGCTCTTTGATTGGCTAACATCCACTCAGTGGAAAGGAACCCGTTTATATGGAATTGGGAAGACATTCAGAATAATATCCAGATAATGAGTTTTCTTTCCAATATCGTGGGATATAAGAGGGTCTCTACCATTTAAATTCTCTCTAAACTGACCGCTTAACCTGTGCTGACTTCACTATCTATTGGAAAATCTGCTTCTAAGTTTCAGATGGAAGTGGGACATGAGAAGAGCAATGACCCATCACACTTCACCAGGGCCACAGCTGAAACCATAGAGGAGCTGGGGAAATTAACAAGAGTGATGTTTTCTTGGTGAACCTAATATTAGCACAAGGGTGAAGGAGATAGACACTGAGGAAACTCAACACCTTCCAAAGCAGAGATCCAGAGGCTACTAAGAGCCCATAACTGAAGTAGATTTAAAAAACACCCCAAATGGACTTCTGGTTAAGATGGCGGCATAGGTACCACACCAAAGCAGCTGGGAGGGGGGAGACCAAAAAAACTCAGCAAAATACACACTTTTACTACAAAGTGAGGCGTATAGGAAATTGAAGCAGCAGCAGAGAAGGAGGAGAGATCCAGAGCATCCAGAGCCCGCACAGGCCATGAAAGTGGCCAGGGGCGGCAGTGGCGCACCAGAAAGTGGCCAGACTCGGCTCCAGCCACAGGAAAAGCCAGGTGTGGGAGCTTCCCCTCACACTGGCACCCTCCGCAAGTCAGGAACCATGAAGGGAGAGCGGCAGTGAGCAACAGGGGAGCAGACCATGAGGTAGAAGAACACGTGGAACAGCAAGAGATCTAGAGCAGCTGCGGCTCCCTCCCCTCCCCCACTGTCTGAACCCAGCTCCAGCAAACACAGCAGCAGTCCAGGACCTGGCCACACCAACTTGAGCCGACAGTGGGACACAGGAGGAACAGAGTTCGGGAGCAACGTCAGAGGCTCCGGCACCGGTAACAGTGGCCCCAGCAGCAGCAGACCCAGGAGTGGCAGACACAGGAGCAGCAACAACAGCCGACCCAGCAGCAGCAGCTTCAGCAGCAGCAGTGGTTCCAGAAGTGGCAGCTCCAGCAGCAGCAGCAGCAGAGGCAAAAGCAGCAGTGGGCCCAGCAGCAGCAGCTTCAGCTGCTGACAGTCCCAGCAGAGGCAGCTTTCGCAGCAGCAGTTCCAGCAGCAGGGGTGCTGATCTGCAGTGCCACAGTTGCCAGGCTTGGTTTGCCCTGCAGGAAAAGACAGTGCCCAGCTCCAGAAATCAGAACAGCAGCCCAACGACCCAGGCAGCAACTTGACTGAGACCAAACTCATCCAAGGTAACTGCATTGGCATCAGGGAAGGGTATCACTTGGTCACAAGCTGATTTAGATCCCTCAACAGACCAGAAATATTAACCTCTATGTTGCTAGAAGATTTGGTTGTTATAATAACTACACTGGCATACATACTTGGGGCTGTATTTGACTGAAGGGGTACAGTGTTTAGTTAATTTTAGAATCTACCTGTATTATATTATACTCAGCCTACTTGAATACCCCCATAGCAGGGAAACTCAACCCCTAGGAGCACCTTTGTAGATACTCTCAGAATATTAAGAGCCACATGTAACACCATAAGATCCTACCCAAAAATATATAACATCAAATCAACCAATACAGCTAAGAATACCCAGCTAGCTAGAAAATCCAAGCATTAACTTAATACAAGATGCAAAAATATATACATTATAACACAAGAAAGACTAAAAAGCAAGATGATATAAATCCACCTAAAAGTATTAATGCATCAGAAAACACCTCCAGTGAGAACAAGTTAGAGGAAATGCCTGAGAAAGATTTCAAAAGAATGATTGTAAATATGTTCAAAGAAGACAGAGAACAAATCAAAGGAGTCAAAGAGGAATGTAAAGAGGAAATCCAAGTAATCAAAGAAGATGCAGGACACCAATTTCATGAAATAAAGAAGGCAATACAAGACATAAATAAGGAAATAGAAATAATAAAGAAAAACCAGTCAGAATTACTAGCAATGAAGAACACAGTTAATGAAATAAAAACTCTGTAGAAAATCTCACCAGTAGATGGATGAAGGAGAGGACAGAATATCTAAGCTAGAAGACCAGGTGGCAGATCTAATACAGGCCAACAAAGAGAAAGACAAACTTATAGAAAAGTATGAGTGGGAATTTCAAGATGTTCAGGACACTATGAAAAGATCAACTATTAGAATTCAGGCCATAGTAGAAGGAGAAGAATTCCAATCCAAAGGCATAGTAGGTGTCTTCAACAAAATCATAGAAGAAAATTTCCCCCAAATTGGGAAAGAAGTGCCAATACAGATACAGGAAGCCTTTAGAACCCCAGCCAGACAATACCTGGAAAGAACCTCTCCTCGCCATATTATAATCAAACTCCCAAACACACACACCAAAGAAAAAATATTGAAAGCAGTTAGAGAGAAAAATCAAGTTACCTACAAAAGTAAGCCCATCAGGATTACAGCAGATTAGTCAACACAAACTTTTAAAGCCAGAAGGGCTTGAAGTGATATAGTCCAAGTTCTGAAAGATAACAACTGTCAGCCAATGTTACGTTATCCTGCAAAGTTATCTATTCAAATAGACGGAGAAATAAGAACATTCCATGACAAAAGCAGGTTAAAGGAGTATTTGAAGACAAAACCAGCTCTACAGAAAATACTTGATAGAATCCTCCATGCTGAAGAAAAGGAAAAGCACACATATAAGGAACCTAGAAAAAAACAAGAAAAACTCAAATACTAGTTAAGAGAGCACAGGTAGAACCAGAACTACAAAAAAAAAAAAAAAAAAAAAGGCAAACATAAATACACACCTTTCAATAATATCTCTCAAAATCAACGGCCTCAATGCCCCAACAAAAAGACATAGATTTGCAGACTGGGTTAAAAAGCAGGATCCTACAATTTTTTGTCTCCAAGAAACTCATCTTTCTACAAAGGATAGACATTATCTTAGGGTGAAAGGTTGGAAGATGGTGTTTCAAGCAAATGGGCCTAGAAAACAAGCAGGGGTTGCTATCCTAATATCTGACAAGGTAGACTTTAATCCAACGTTAGTCACGAAAATTAAGGAAGGTCACTTTATATTGATTAAGGGCACACTCCAACAGGAGGACATTACAATCCTAAACATATATGCACCTAACATGGGGGCTCCCAAATTCATCAAACAAACACTATTAGAACTAAGGTCACAGATAACACCATACACAGTGGTAGTGGGTGACGTTAACACCCCACTCTCATCAACTGACAGGTCATCCTGGGAAAAAATAAACAGAGAGGCATTTGGACTAAATGAGGTCATAGAAGGAATGTACCTAACAGATGTATACAGGACATTTCATCCAAAGGCTGCAGAATATATATTCTTTTCAGGAGCACATGGAACATTCTCTAAAATAGACCATATATTAGGATACAATGCAAATCTTCACAAATTCAGGAAAATTGAAATAATTCCTTGCATTCTATCTGACCCAGTGGGATCAAACTACAAATCAGTAGCAAGAAAGGCTATAGAGCATACACAAAATCATGGAAACTAAACAATACACTACTAAATGATGAATAAGTCAATGAAGAAATCAAGAAGGAAATCAAAAAATTCATAGAGTCAAATGATAATGAGAACAGAACATATCCAAATCTCTGGGACACAATGAAGGCAGTTCTAAGAGGGAAATTTATAGCCTTAAGTGCCTATATTAAGAAATTAGAAAGGTCACAAGTAAACGACCTAATGCTTCATCTTAAAGCCTTGGAAAAAGAAGAACAAGGCAAACCAAAAATTAGTAGATGGGAAGAAATAATTAAGATTAGGGCAGAAATTAATGAAATAGAAACAAACAAAAAAAAAACAATCCAAAGAATTAATGAAACAAAGAGTTGGTTCTTTGAAATGATAAACAAGATTGATAAACCCTTAGCAAATCTGACCAAAAGAAAGAGAGAAGAGACACAAATTAATAAAATCAGAGACGAACAAGGTAACATCACAACAGATTCCAGAGAAATTCAAAAAATCATAGGGACATACTATAAAAGCATATACTCCACAAAGTATGAAAATCTGAAAGAAATGGATGATTTCCTTGATCTATATGACCTACCTAAATTAAATCAAAATGAGATTAATCACTTAAATAGACCTATAACAATCACGGAGATCCAAACTGTTATCAATAATCTCCCAACTAAAAAAAGCCCAGGCCCAGATGGATTCACTGCTGAATTTTACCAAACCTTTAAGGAAGAGCTAACACCATTGCTTCTTAAGCTTTTCCAGGAAATAGAAAAAGAAGGAATTCTACCAAACCCCTTCTATGAGGCCAGCATCACCCTGATACCAAAACCAGGAAAAGATAGAGCAAAGAAAGAAAATTACAGACCAATCTCCCTCATGAACATAGATGCAAAAATCCTCAACAAAATATTGGCAAACAGAATACAAGAATATATCAAAAAGATCATTCACCCTGACCAAGTAGGCTTTATCCCAGAGATGCAGGGATGGTTCAACATACGCAAATCTATAAATGTAATACATTATATATAAATGGGTTAATGGACAAAAATCACCTGATCATCTCATTGGATGCAGAGAAAGCATTCGACAAAATCCAACATCCCTTCATGATAAAAGTCCCACAGAGACTGGGAATAGAAGAAACATATCTCAATATACTAAAAGCTGTTTATGACAAGCCTACAGCCAACATATTACTAAATGGGGAAAAACTGGAAGCTTTTCCACTAAAATCAGGAACAAGACAAGGGTGCCCACAGTCCCCACTTTTATTTAATATAATTCTGGAAGTCTTAGCCATAGCAATAAGGCAAGAGACACACATAAAAGGGATACAAATTGGATAGGAAGAGATCAAGTTATCATTATTTGCAGATAACATGATTCTATACATAAAGGACCCTAAAAACTCTACTAGCAAACTGTTAGAGCTGATCATAACCTACAGCCACGTAGCAGGATACAAAATAAATACACAGAAATCAGTAGCGTTCATATATGCTAACAACAAACACACAGAGGATGAAATCAAAGAATCAATCCCATTCACAATTGCATCAAAAAAAAAAAAAAAATGAAGTACCTTGGAATAAACCTAACCAAGGAAGTAAAGAATCTCTACAATGAGAACTTTAAAACACCAAGAAATTGCAGAAGACACTAGAAAGTGGAAAAACATCCCCTGTTCCTGGATTGGAAGAGTCAATATTGTTAAAATGGCAATCTTACCAAAAGCAATCTACACATTTAATTCAATCCCTATCAAAATTCCAAAGGCATTCTTCATGGAAATAGAAAAAACAATCCAAAAATTCATTTGGAATCTCAAAAAACCTCGAATATCTAAAATAATACTGATCAACAATAATAATGCTGGTAGTATCACCATACCTGATTTTAACCTATACTACAGAGCCATAGTAACAAAAACAGCATGGTACTGACACAAAAACAAACGTGTAGATCAGTGGAACAGAATAGAGGAGCCAGATGTAAGCCCATGCAGCTATAGCCACCTGACATTTGATAAAAAATGCCAAAAATACTCATTGGAGATAAGACAGCCTCTTCAGCAAATGGTGTTGGGAAAACTGGATATATATCTGTAGAAGGATGAAAATAGATTCTTCTCTCTCTCCATGCACAAGAATTAAGTCCAAATGGAGTAAAGACCTGAACATCAGACCTGAAACTCTGAAACTGCTAGAGGAAAAAGTAGGGAAAACCCTTCAACATATTGGTCTTGGCAAAGACTATCTGAATACAACCCCAATTGCTCAGGCAATAAAACCACAGATTAATCACTGGGACCTCATGAAATTACAAAGATTTTGCACTGCAAAGGACAGAGTGAATAAAGCAAAGAGGCAACCTACAGAATGGAAAAAAGTCTTCACCAGCTATATATCTGATAGAGGATTAATATCTAGGATATACAAAGAACTCAAAAAGTTAAATAATAAGGAATCAAACAAGCCAACCAAAAAATGGGCTATGGAGCTAAATAGAGCATTCTCAAAGGAAGAAATACAAATTGCATATAAGCATCTAAAAAATGTTATACGACACTAGCCATCAGGGAAATACAGATTAAAACTACATTGAGATACCATCTCACTCCTGTCAGATTGGCCACCATCATGAAAACAAATGATCATAAATGTTGGCAGGGATTTGGAAAAAGAGGAACCCTTCTACACTGCTGCTGGGAATGCAATCTGGTCCATCCATTGTGGAAATCAGTGTGGAGGTTCCTAAAACAGCTAAAGATTGATCTACCATATGAACCAGCTATAGCACTTCTTGACATATATCCAAAGGAGTCATCTCATTTCCTTAGAAGTACGTGGTCAACCATGTTTATTACTGCTCAATTTATAATAGCTGGGAAATGGAACCAGCCTAGATGTCCCTCAACAGATGAGTGGATAATGAAGATGTGGCACATTTATACAATGGAGTTCTACTCAGAGGTAAAGAAAAATGAAGTTATGAAATTTGCAGAAAAATGGATGGACCTGGAAAGGATTATACTAAGTGAGGTAACCCAGGCCCAGAAAGCCAAGCGCCACATGTTCTCTCTCATATGTGGATCCTAGCTACAGATGACTGGGCTTTTGAGTGAGAATGAAAATATTTAGTAGCAGACGCCAGTAATTTAAAAAGGAGACATAAAGGGAAGAGAAAGTAATGGAGAAGGGTACTTAATAGGTTGATATTGTATATATGTAAGTACAATGATTGTGATAGGGAGGTAATATGGTAAAGAATGGAATTTCAAAGGGGAAAGTGTGGGGGGTGGGGAAGGAGGGAATTACCATGTGATTTTTTTATTTTATAATCATGGAAAATGCAAATAAAAATTTTAAAATTAAAAAAACTTAAAATAAAATAGTTTTAAATAAAAAAAAAAACACCCAAAATGGCTACGGGAATTTCATGGAAGAGGGAGCAAAAAGATTGTTAGAGACACAACTTGGGACATTGCCTGTTCCCCATAACTGATTGCTGTCCCCACAACGCATGACCCACAATCCCCCTGGGGATGACCTGCATCCCCAACAAGGAGGGTCCCTTTGAAAAAGGGGCAGCAATGTGGGAAAATATGTTTTCACCTTGTGCTGTTTACATACTGACTATGTCCATAATTAATAAAGAAAAAGAAAATAATAAAAGCAGGGTGTGGTGGTCCATCCCTTTAATCCCAGCACTAGTTTGACTGAGGTAAGAAGATCACCATAAGTTTGAGACCAGCATGGAGCTAATGAGTGAGACCCTGCCTCAAATATATATATTTGAGATATTTGTATGTTAGATATTCTTATGTTATATGTTGTGATTTGAGATATATTCTGATGTTATTCTAAAACTAGTTACGTTTTCTTCATGATTTAAGAGATAATATTAAGTTTTTACAATTCGTTCTTATTTCCTCCATGATTATTTCTTCCTTTTGTAAAAATATCTTAGATTTCCCCATTGTCAATTTTTGGCTAAGAAATTGACTTTGCAATTCATTCCAGTGAAATAGAAATGATACTAGTTAGTTCTATTTACCTGTTCTTTATTTTTGACTCTGGAAAACCAGGATTATTTCTTTGTTTTTTTTCTTTCCTCCTTTACTCCATTGCTTTGTTTCCTTCTTTTGTTTTGTATTTTACTCAATGTAGTGTGTGTGTGTGTGTGTGTGTGTGTGTGTGTGTAAATGTATGCATATAAAAAAGAGAGAGTTCAGCCTTGGATGTCATTCCTAAGAGTAGCAGACAGCTTCAGGTTTATTAAGATGAGCTTCCAAACCAGGCACAGTTATGTAGGAAGGGATTTATTGAAGCATAAAGATCCAGGGAAAGCTCCATAATGGCCGAAGAAGCTGGCCTGCTTTCACATGTCCAGATAGAGAGAGAGAAGCTGCAAACCCAAAGTCACACTGCATAGCACACTTCAAGAACTCCAGGCAGAACTAGGCACTTTGCATATTTTTAGATTGGATTGTCAAATTCACCACCACACTTCAGGGTAGTACCACAGAGTGACACTTTCTCCACTCTGATAGCTGCAGGTCTAAATTAGAAACTGTAATAAAACACTGAATATATTGGGGGCCATCTATTCAAACTAACATATTCCACTCTGAGTGCTCAATAAATACACAACTTGTTAATTGTATTCAGTCCAATTTTAAAGGTCCCCACAGTCTTGACCAAATTAAGATAGTTCCAAAGTCCCAAGGGTCCTCAGAGATTTAAAATTGTCTTATAGCTACCTGTAAAATCAAACAAGTTATATACTTTCAACATATAAAGGCACAGAGTAAACATTTTCAACTGGTATATGGCATATCAAGGGGGCTGGAGAGATGGCTTAGCAGTTAAGCGCTTGCCTGTGAAGCCTAAGGACCCTGGTTCAGGGCTCGGTTCCCCAGGTCCCACGTTAGCCAGATGCACAAGGGGGCACACGCGTCTGGAGTTCATTTGCAGAGGCTGGAAACCCTGGTGTGCCTATTCTCTCTCTCCCTCTATCTGTCTTTCTCTCTGTGTCTGTTGCTCTCAAATAAATAAATTTAAAAAAAAAATAAGGCATATCAAGGAGAAACTAAGAACAACACAAACTCAACCGCCATCTAACAAACATCAAACTTCTGCAGTTCAAGACCAGTGATGGGCAGTCTCTGGATTTTCCTATTCTTCCCCTCCAGTCAGTCTGAGTATCTAAGGAAAACTTCCAACCCTAACCAACAGCCTCAATGGTAGCCCTTGCACAGTTCTAGTATATCCAAAACATCTTTGGGTATCCATGCCAATCACAGTCCATCTTCCAAAGGGTTTGCTAGCCTATCAGGGCATCTTGCCCTATCTCATACTACATCTCAGCCATGGCTTCTGGAACCATATGCATTTCATGACAACTCCATACCATGCAATTCTCATGTTTCTGAAACCAATACCAGGTGTGCAGGACACAGCCATATTATTAATTCGGGGATGAAATAAATCATGAACTTGAAGAGCAGGTTATTTCTCCAGTCAACTCTTTCCAAAAGAGTTTTCATTTCTATCATAGTCTTTCCTAAGACATCCTCCACATTGTTTTAAGGTAAAGCAGTTGGGCCATCTTCCTTAAGATTGCTAATGTGTTTTACAATAGCTGCTTCAGTAACCTAAAACCATTCTCAGTGCCTGCATTTTAACTTGCTTCAGGTTTTACAACTTAAAATCTTAAGACTGTCAGTCCAACATTGTTAGACAAGCACATCAGTCCATTAAAAATTTAAACTTGATCAAAATATCTGGGCCTGGGCAGCAGAACACAGCCAGTCCACATGCCAGTAAACCAGTTCCAAAAAAGTATTCTGCAGTCTTTCCTCCCCCTTAGAAAACTCATAAGCCAAGTTTCCAAATAACATTCTCCTTGCACTTAACATTCTCACACTCTTCAGACTCGTCCATAACACCTGGCTTACCATTCCAGAAGGCATCTTTAGTTGCTAGCACCAAGTCTGTGCACATTCCTCCAAAACAAAAATTTCCAAAAGACCAAAATATATATGATCAGATTCATCTCACCCCACATTCCGGTACTAATTCTGTAACAGACAGCTTCAAGTTCACTGAGATGAACTTCCAAACGAAGCACCGTTATGCAGGAAGGGATTTATTGAAGCTTACAGATCGAGGAGAAGTTCCATAATGGCAGAAGCAGCTGGCCTGCTTTCATAGGTGGAGAGAGAGAGAAAGAGGCCACAAGCCAAAAGCCACACTGCACAGCTCACTTCAGGAACTCCAGGCAGAACTAGGCACTTTGCATATTTTTAGATTGGATTGTCAAATCCACCACCACACCTTAGGCCTGGAACACCCATTGACATTTCTGTTACCCAGGTGGCAACAGATCTAAATTAGAAACTGAAATAAAACACTGAATATATTGTGGGTCATCTATTCAAACTACCACAACAAGGAATCCCCCTCACCTTTTCTTTGAGACATGGTCTCTCACTGGCCAGAAACTCATGAAGTAGGCATGACTGGGTGACCATCAAGCCCGAGATATCTTCCTGCCTTTGCTTTCCCAGCACTGGGATTATAAGTGTGTGCCACTATATCCAGCTTTTATCTTATATCAGTTCTGTTATCCAACTCAGATCTTCATGCTTACAAGCAAGCACTTTACTGCCTGAGTTAGCACTCCATCCCCTATTCAGCCTATTCTTGAACTATCAAATTTTTGACCATGGGAAGCTCTTGGTACAAGTGGGTGCATTTGAAATGAATACATTTATCTGATATTTGTGGACATTACAAAGAATATACTAAGCTTATTGTGTACTTTTTTGTTCCAACCAAGAAACAGACACTTTGGCAAGGAAGTTAATTCTGTGTCATTAAAATGGTATTTGCAAAGATTAGAGAAATAGTTGTGGTTATTGTGTTGAAATTTTCAGCCTATTTATAGCAGTCAGAATAGTTTTCTACAGTCTTGTTATTTATTTGCAGCAATAACACTTAATACTAAGCACCTTAGTGATCTTAGAGTTCACAACACATTATTAGCTATCATCTTCACTTCACCTGGTTTGTCTCTTGAACTTACTTCTCTGTGTGATGGTGAAACTTGATTGTCAACTTGACATGGTAACAAAGCTATAGATATGTCTGTCAGAAATTTTCTCAGTTAGGTTAATTGAATTCGGAAGATCTACCTTAATTATGAGCAGCCCTTTCCATGTACTGTGTTCTTGAAGGCCATTAAAAGGAGAGAGATGGCTGAGCAATAGTGTTCATCTATCTGATTCCTGATTACAGATGCAATGTGACCAACTACTTCATGAACTTGCCACCATGTTTTTCCACCATGATGGATTGTACTCTCAAGCTGCAAGCTAATATTCCTTACTTCCTTAAGTAGTTTTTGTCAGGAATGTCCAAGCAACAAAAGTAGTTAACACATTCTTAGCTAAAATGTGTCTCTTGTCCAACATCTCCCAAAGACCACAATGTGTGTCAACCTTGATTCCATTCTTCTTCTGCTCATCTGGATTTTACATAACACATACACATGTGATCATCAGTATTTGTTCACTTTATATCATTTAATAGCCTTGAGGCTTATCTGTACTGCATCAATTAACAGGATTTCCTATTTATTAAGTCTAAATGAAATTTATCTTTAAAATAACTAATAAAAATAGTAAAAGGTATACTCATTTAATGTGGTAACATGGTGTTTTGATATATGTACACTGGGTGTGATGTTTTAATCAAGTTATATTTACCTACTGACTTTAATTACATCATTTTTCAACTATGGAAACATTCAAGTTCTTTCCACATTTTGAGAGTATAGCACCTTATCATTAAATGTCTATGCTGCTCTCAGGGAGTGTACCAGAATTTCTTTCTCCATAAAAAAGCCACTTGGGCTGGATAGATGGCTTAGCAGTTAAAGTATTTGCCTGTGAAGCCTAAAGGACCAAAGTTCAATTCCCCAGTACCCATGTAAGCCACATGCACAAGCTGGCACATGCATCTGGAATTCATTTTCAGTGGCTGGAGGCCCCAGAGCACCCATTTTCTCTATCTGACTCTTTCTCTATATCCCTCTCTCTCTTTCAAATACATAAATTTAAAAAAATTAATATCACTTAACACCCACTGCTGTGCTTCTTGCCATTCTACCCCCAACACACACACATGATCCCCAGCCTCTGGTAACCACCATTCTACTTCCATGTTCTATATGACCAACATTTGAGGCTTCACATAGACTTTAGGTCATACAGTACTTTCCAGTCTGTGGAGTATTCCACTTACCATTGTAATGTCCACTAAAATATGTTGTTGAATATGATGAGATTCCATGCTATTTATTCTGAATTGTATTCAATTTTGTATATACACCACATTCACTATCTATTCATTAACACAATATGATTCTGTTTCTTGGGTTTTTGTCAATAGTACCTATACAAAGATAGGAAAGCAGGCATCTCTGAAACCATATTTTGCAATTATCATTTTATATATTATATTATGTTATATTATATTATATTAATTATATGTTTACATCAAGTTTGCTTTTACAGGTTATGACCAAATATCTTTTAACTTATATTTTTATCTCTCTTCAATTGTATTTTGACATTAGTTCCTAATAACATTTTTGTTAGTTTTGTGTGTGTATGTGTGTGTGTGTGTGTGTGTGGAGGCTATAATTAAAACGCTGGTGTAATTCTTCAGAACATCTTTCACCTTTTTTGAGGCAGGGTCTATAGTTAGCATGGAATTTACCAATTAAATCAGACTGGTGGACAGTGAACTCCTGGGATCCCATATCTGTCTCCCCAGTGCTAGGATTATAGGCAGCCACCATGCCTGTCATTTTTAATGGGTACCAAGGATCCAAACTCACATACCCATGCTCGTATAGAAAGCACTTTACCCACTGATCCATCTCTCTAGAACCCTAATTAATTTTTTATTAGTTATGTACACAGTGTGTACACAGCCATGTTGGTACCATTGTTAGCCTCCTTTCTGTCCTCCCCCCTCCACAGGGACCCTCATCATTGGGGAATGTGTATAGTACATTGTGGGGCTAGCCATAATTTATGGGGAAGAGGCAATGTCTTTATGCATAATGTCCCAACATGTGGCTCTAACAATCTTTCTGTCCCCCTCCTCTTAAATTTCCCTGGGCCATGATGGGTTGGTTTTAGGTCTACTTCAAACTGAAACCCTAATTAATTTTACTAACCTTTACTTTGTAATATTTAATAATTACTTCAAATTGTATCATCTGTATCACTAAAAATTAAGTAAAATACAAAATAATTTTACATATTTTAAAGGTTATTAATACTAAATTTAGATAGTTATATATATTTAGGTTATACTTATCGGTCAGAGTAAAACCACCTTCACAGAGGACAGGAAATTAGATTTAATAGAAGTGAATATAAGATCATGTAGCCAAGGCTTCTCCTTGATTGCTGTCATCATAAGTACTTTTCTCTATATACTCTAATACCTGAGTACTCTGAAATATGCTGTCTGATATACTGTCACAACATTTCTTTAAGTTTCTCTTATTACATGTTGTTTTGCTTGTTTCTTGAAGTTAACTACTATTTAGTTGCTGAATGGGAAAAAATTTGAGAAATTTAAGAACATGCCAATTATAAAACTTTACTCCCCTCACAACCATTACAGCAGAAAACTGTAAGTTTTGTTTTAACATCACAATGCATGACCCTTCAAAAAGTATGGCATTTCCTGTTTGACAACATGATCTTTAGACCTCAGTTCTAAGGTTTATCTTTAGTCTTTGATTTTGAACTAAGATCAATACCAGAATTTCTCTTCTGGAAGTCTTTTGAACAGCTGAGAGTATGTCTCATGAGCAGAGGTAAATGCAGAAAACTGGAAACTGTGAGAGATCAGAACTCAAATTCATTTGTCTTGTATAGCTTTGTATATGAACAAAAGTAAAAAAAAAAATAGGTATTTTTCTTGTATTTTTTATGTAATGACAGCAGTAAGGTTTGGGGACTTTTTCTTAAGTAAACTTATTTTTTCTTCCTTTTTATAGTTTGGACATGTTAGAGAAAATGTGAATCCTGTCTTACTGTGTTTGGGTTATTTCATTTAACTTAATACCATGACCCAACCATTCACTGTTTGGATGCTTTGTTATTTTGTTGATAACTCACTTGAATTTTTTACAGGTTTTGAATAGTAGTTTTCTGTCAGATAGAAAGCTGGCAATGATTTTTCTAACTCAGGACTGTTCATTCTCTTTTGCTGATGTTGTTTCTTTGATTTTTCTTGAGTAAATGTGTATATGCAAAGTAGAATGTGCTGTGTGTGAGAGTGTGTGTATGAGTGTATGTGGGGGATGTATGTGCCTTCATGGCACCCCATGTGGTCTCATGAGATGGGTGGTGCTCACTCACAGTGGCCTGAGCAGAATGACAGATGTCTTGTTCCATTATTCTTCTGTTCCTGTTTGAGTCTCTTACTGACACTAGAGATTGCTGCTTTTTGCAAATATGGATGACTCCCTGCTACTTCCTCTTTGCAGGACTGGGTTAGAGATGCATCTGGCCATGACCAACTGTTCATATGAGTTCTGGGGATTGAAAATTAGAGATTTAATTTCAATACCCCTAAACATTTATGTTTGTACCAGAAGTACATTTAATCACTAAGCCATATCTCTAGGCCTTGTTTTGTTTTTGCTAGGAAGAATCTTGTTTAATTTCATGTCATCCTATGTGTTTTGCTCATTTTTTTCTTGAGTTTCTGAAGTTTCATTAAAAGATAATAAACCCTTCTACTGATATTTTTAAACTTTTTATTAACAACTTCCATAAGTATTAACAATAAACCAGGTCAATCCCCCCCATTTTACCCCTCTCAAATATGTCCTCCATTGAATCCTTTCTTTAAAATTAGTATCTCTTGTATTTTGATATCATCATTTTTTCATTGATACATTTTGAATTCATTTTTTTAAATACAGGATAAGAGGTTTGGACCAAGTGCTTTTAATTTACCATTTTAAGCAACATTTTTTATTAGTTATGGACATATTTTTATGTAAACAACACATTTTGATACCATCCCTTTCCTCCTCCCTGTCCATTTTCTGAAGAGGCCTTCCTCATTGGGGAAGCAGGTCAACCACATGAGGATTGGGGGTCATGCCTTATTGTGGGGATGAAATGAAAGGCAATGTCTCTGTGAAAAATGTCCCAACTTGTGGCTCTAACACTCTTTCCACCCTATCTTCTGCAAAATTCCCTGAGCCATGCTGGGAGCATTTTAAGTCTACTTCAGTGATGGGCGCTTAGGAGCCTCTGGATCTCTGGTTTGGTAGGTGTTGATTGTCCTGCAGTATCTATCTCCATTATGGCTACCAGACACCTAAGAAAATGTTCAACATCCCTAACCATTAGGGAAATGCAAATGAAAACAGCTATGAGATTCTACCTTATCCCAGTAAGGATGGCAAACACTAAAAAATAAAATGAAAACAAATGTTGCCAAGGCTATGGAGAAATAAGAACACTTATTCACTTTTGGTGGGAATGTAAGCTGGTACAACCATGGTGGAAATCAATATGGAGACTACTAAAAAGGATGAATATAGAGTTACCAACAGACCTTGTTATTCCCTTACTGGGCATTTACTCACAAAAGTTCCACATTGCAGTTCAGAGGTATTTGCTCAACCATGTTTATAACTACTCAATTCATAATAGCTAAAAACTGGAATCAACCCATGTGCCCATCATTGGATGAATGGATAACCAAGATATGGTATTTCTACATGATGGAATTCTACTCAGCAATAATAAAAAATGACACATTGAAATTTGTAGAAAAATGTTCAAATTTGAAGCAGATCATTCTAAGTGACCTCACACAATCACAGAAAGTCAATCATTGAATGGTCTCACTCATCTGTACTTCCTAACATGGATCAGCCCAAGTTTATGACATAATTGAGTAGCACCTCCAGGATTGGACAATAGGGAGGGCAGGGTGTGGGAGAAGGGAAAGTGTGGGGAGACATGTAACTGAACCCAAATCATACTGGTACCATAGAATCCTATATCCTGGAAGTCAGACTAAAAGGTGGAACTCTCAAGAGGACTTAGAGGTACCACCTGAATCAAAGGGCCCTAGAGAGTACCCATGTAGCCTAACTTAAAATTTCTCTTTCTTCTATTTTTCTTTTTCTTTTTTTTTTTTCTTTTCTTTTCCTTTGGCACTGGCCTGTAACTCCCTGTACCAGGTTGTGGTCTATATTTAGAAGCATTCTTTCCCATTCTGTTTTATAAAATATTTTGTGTGTCTAAAAATTTGTCCAATTCCTTTAGATATTTTTCAATTTATTGGAATAGAAGTTTAAAAATATGTCCTAATGTTCCTTCAATTTTACTGGCAGGAGTTGTAATATCCCCATTTCTAACTTTAATTTAATTAATTTCAATATCTTTCATCTGTCATCTATCTGTCTATCTATCTATCATCTATCTATGCTACTTTGGCTTAGGCTTTGTCAATCACAAAACTTCTTAAAAGCTGTCATAGTTGACAAAAACATATTCTTTCCTGATCATAAACTTGAGATTTAAGTGTTTTCTGTATATGGTCCCTCGTATCTCTTCCAAGAATTGGGGCATTTTCTGTTACTACTTCACTGACTAGGTTTTCTGGGTTTTTCATATATACCTCTATTACTTCATCCACACTGAAAACTGGTAAGTTTGTACTTTCAATTGTTGTGGTGATTTACTATAAAATGTCCTCCATCGATTCATGTGTCTGAATACTTAATACCAAAATGCCTGTGCTGTTCAGGAAAATGTTTAGGAGGTGGACACTTGCTTGAGGAAGTATATCACGGGGGTAGGCCTCAAGGTGAAGTAGTCCAGCTCTGAGTGAGCCCAGTTTACTCATCTCTCTCTCTCTTTCTCTCTCATCTAATCTATTATCTATCTATCTATCTATCTATCTATCTATCTATCTATCTATCTATCTATCTATTTACCTATCATCTATCTATCTATCTATCTATCTATCTATCTATCTATCTATGTTCTATATAATCTATCTATCTCTACTTTCTCCTTTCTGATATGATGGTATGATGCCTGATTCCTGCTCCTGTTATAATATCCCCGCAATGTTGAAACTGTCCCTTAACATGTAAGCTGAAAATAACCTTTTACTTCTTTAAGTTGTTTCTGTTTGGGTGTTTTGTCCCAGGATCTAGAAATTATCTGATAAAACAATCTTCCACAATTTTGCCTGCTTTGTTAACTTTTCTGATTTTTATTATAGTCCGAATGTGTTATTTTATTAATCCTTTTTTGAACTCTTTACACTCTGTCTTTCACTTCATGTTGTCAATTAATGTGACTTTCCATTGAGTCTCTTCATTTATTTGTTTTATTGAGGTTCTGGTTCCCAAGATTTTTCTTATTATTTCACAAAATTCTCACCTCTTTATTGACTTTAACATTCATATTCTGAATTGTCTTATTTTATTCATTCAATCCTTTTGCTGTGTATTTTGCAATCCATTTTTTATACTTTTATTTACTTGCAAGCAGAAAGAGATAGAAAAAGAAAGAAAGAACGCGTACACGCACACACAAACACAGGGAGAGAGAGAATCAGAATGGGCATTCCAGGGACTTTTAGCATTGCAAACAAGCTCCAGGTGTATGTGTCACTTTGTGCATCAAGTTTTATGTGAGTACTGTGTTGAATTCCAGAGTTCAGGCTTTGTAAACAAATGCCTCTAGCTGCTAAGCCATCTCCCCAGCCCTAAAAATATTTTTTAAATTTATTTGAGAGAGATAGAGAAAAAGCAGATATATAGAGAGAATGGGCATACCAGGGCCTCTAGCCACTGCAAACAAATTCCAGATACATATGTCAGCTTGTATATTTGGCTTCTGTGTGTACTGGGGAATCAAACCTGTGTCCTTGGCTTCACAGAGAAGTACCTTAACCATTAAGTCATCTGTCTAGCCGTCCATTGATTTTTAAAGTAAATATGACTCAATATTGTTGGTTTACTTTACAAAAGCAGCTGCAATTTCTGATCAACAGCAACTACAAACAAAAGATTGAGGAGGCAGCTTATACAATAGGCAAACATTTTTGTAAGCTATTCATTTCACAATATGTTCATATCCAGGATATAAGAACTCAAAAACTTAAATTCTGAAAAAGCAATCCAATCAAGAAATTGGCAAATGAACTAAACATATAATTTTCAAATGAATAAATGCAAACAAATAATATCTATATGAAAATATTTAACACCTTTAGAGAACAGGAAAAATGCCACATAAATCTACATTTTAAGTCCATCTCACCAACATCAGAATGACTATCATCAGCAAATCAATAACAACAGTGACCAACATGGCCACAGACATTTGGAAAATTGAGCCCCTACATAAGATCCCTGAGAATGTAAATATAGCCTGTAAGGAAACCAGTCTGGAAGTTCCAAGTAAAATTAAATGTAGAATTACCACATGATCCAGGCATACTATTTCTGAGAGTTTAACCCATGAAATCAAAGGCAGGGGAATAATAGAGATGTTTGTTCTATTCTCACTGGCCATGTTATAGAATCAGCTAGGTATCCATAAAGAAATTAATGGATTAAGAAGATGGTGTTTTTGTATGAGAAAACATTATTTAGTCATTCATCTGTTGAAAATCATTCTCTTGAATGGTTTGTCACTCCATGTTTGGTTCAATAACTTGAATCAGTTACTAAAGAGTTGGAGGTATCATGTTGTCTTGCTATTTTATCTTCCTTCCATCTCTATATTCATATTTCCAGATCTACTGGATGGATATATCTTGTAAATTGAGGGCCCTCTTACAGAATAGTATTCTCATGTCTATGCTTCCTGGACTGTTGGTTTTATACTATCCACTTCACTTCCAAACGGGTTAATAGTATTTCCTTGTAAGTTCTCTGGCTTTGGTTGGTGGGTGTTGATGTAGTACATACAATGCCACAGCCTGAGGGATCTATTCCTGCAAGATTAAGGTTCTTCTCATAATTGCAGAAGGTCTGTTAAAGGCAGCAGTGTAGACTTAATGTATGCTCTGTTGTTATTCCCTCAGGCTTTCCAGCACTCAAGAGGATGTGAGATTGATTCATTTGAGGATGATTGCATGTGGGGAGTTCACAAAAGTATGATTTCTTGAAACTAAAATGTTAAAAAGGTAGCCAGGCATGATGGCACATGCCTTTAATCTCAGTAATTGAGAGGCAGAGGTAGGAAGATCACCGTAAGTTAGAGACCACCCTAAGACTACATAGTGTACTACAGGTCAGCCTGGGCTAGAATGAGACCCTACCTCAAAAACAAAAATTAAATAAATAAAATAAAAGTTAAATAGTAATAAAAATAAGATGATTAGCTTAAAGGAGAAAAATGAGAACCACAGGGGTATGTATATATATATTTTTTTTTAGTGTTGGAGCACTTTCCTAGCATGCATAGGACTCTGAATTCAAAGCAATCCTTAGTACCACACACAAAAAGCAAAAGCATGGAATAGTAGAAGAGAAAGATGAAAAGCTATATTAAGTACAATTAAAATTAGGATATGAAATAAAAATATAATGAAACTAAAATGATATAATTGGTAGAGAAATAATCTAATAAAAGTACCTTTCCCCTAATTGAGTAAATGCACCCACTAATATCAGGAGCTCAAAGTCTGTACAGCTAGTAGCAAGGTCCGTGTTTGTGGCATAGTAAGCCTTTCTCACGGATAAAACTTCACATTTATGAGTGACATTATATCAACCCTGATGACAATAGTCTGCATATACAAAGACATGAAAAATATCCAAGCAGTGGACATTTCTAGGACACTTCAGAGTGTATAGGGGTAGTAGTCACTCCCTGGAAGTCTGTGCTGTAGGTATGCATGGGAAAGCAAAACAAAACATATTGTCCATCTAAGACTCAGTGCTGTCAGATATGGCTTTCTGAAGAGTACTTATGCAACATAGCTCAGACAACAGGACTGTTACCTGCTTACACCTCACAGCTGGCAATAATCAGTCACTCCAGGGCAGCTATCACCCACCCAGTCAATGAAGGGATTAGGTTGGAAAAAGAAAGTCTTACAATGTGTGACTTTTCCACCACTTTGCAATGTAGTTCACTCAGTCCCTAACAGCAAAATTTCACTTAACTGGCTGCAGCACTGGCAGTTTGCTATATGATATTCTGAAACACTTTTTCTGAGGTATCTTACTGTGAAACAAAGTGCTGTCCAACCAAGTACCAGAACTGCATCAGGTTTGCACAAACCAGGGATTTTACCTTTGCCAGGAGATCAGTTATCACTGGGTTGACTGCACCATAAGGCACCTTTACCCACTGAGGGTTAATTCGTTTCTCTGATTTACACTGATGTTGTTTATGATGATGTTTATGTCTCATAACTCCTTTAGTTCTCAAGATTTTCCTCACTTTCTCCCCATGAGATGAAATCTCTCCATTGTTGTCCAGAATCATCTCACTCAAAGTCATGCAAGACTGTTTCTTTTCATCCATCTTTGCCTGGTTGCTCTTCAGCTCAGGAGTTCAAGGTCAGCCTGGGAAATCTGGAAAGCATTGTTCCTGGCTTCTTAGTTGTCCCATGTCTTCCCCAGAAATCTTCTGATATCAATAGGTCACAAGGTGCAGATATTGTGATAGAATCCTCAATTGATCCAAATACTCATTTTACCTCAGTACACTACTAAGTTATTCTCTCATTTTATACAGTTTCAGGAATATTTCAGAACAGTATTTTAGATACATTTTCTACTATTTTAAAATATGAACTTGTTGAAATGTAATTTAAAAGTACATGATAAATTGGATCTTGAAAAAAAATCATTTAAAAATTTTTTTCTTTATTTATTTGAGAGAGAAAAAATAGTCAGGGAGAGAAATAGAAAGAATGGGTGTGCCAGGACAGCCAGCTGCTACAAACAAACTCCAGACACATGCATTACCTGGGTCCATGGGAATTGAACCTGGATCCTTTGGCTTTGCAGGCAAGTACCTTGACCACTAAGATATTTCTCCAGCCCCAAGTTTGAAATTTTGATATAGTAAGTAGTTTCTAGCAAAAAAAGAAAAACAGTTCTTTTTCCCAAGATAAATCAAAAAATGGCTGCAATGCCATAGTAAAATGGGGTAGCTGCTGCATGCACAAAGTGTGTTTCATTTCCCAGCTTCATCATTCATCTTGTATGAGTCAATCTCTAACTCCAGTCAATATATTTTTTCCTTAATTTCCTATATCCTATCCTTCTTCATCCTCCAGCAAATTGTGATAGTATTGTCAATACCAAGGCAGGCAGAGGTAGATTTAGAAGATTCTCATGCTAGAATGTGTTACTATTAAAATAATAGCAACAAACACAAAAGGTTGACATTTTAAATAATTAGAAATGTAAATGTTTTAATGTAACAATGAAGAGTGTACAAGATCCAATCTTATAATTGATATGAGATTAGTTTTGAAAGGAAATGATATTGATCATAAGGACCAAATTTTGTGGTCCTTTTAGTATCAAACACCTGCAAGATATGCTGATATATAAGTACAGAACTAGGCTGAAGCTAAAATGGAGCTTTATGTGCTCATTTTCAGCATTATAATTTCCTGTAAAATTTGAGTGATTTGCAAGACTATGATAGATTTCCCTGAATAGGATGATGGCAAGGCCTTTGTGGATTCAAAAATAGTTTTGCTGAGGCAATGAGAAGTACTTACTATCTGACTAGGGGCTGCTCATATTTTACTAAGCCAAAGTAAGCTGAAAGAGAACTCACATTTAACCATGTGAGGTTCCTGATGCTCATTTTATTTACATGATTTTAAATTTTAATTGCATCATCTAATCTCTCTCTCTCTGTCTTACACACATACACACTCCAATACATATGTGCACATCCAAACACTCTCTCTGCTATATATTGAACTATTGAAATTGGGTCTTTTTTCCTGGTAGATAAGCATCACACCACTGAACTTTCAGTTCTATCTCTAAATTCTCTTAATAGCTCCCTTCAGACAGAAGAACAAAGATAGTCTGATTTATAGTTTAAATATTGTAAGTGAATAAATGTAATTTTATAAATATAAATGATTTAGAAAGATATAAAAGAATGGAAGGAAATGTTAAGAGTTCTACAGTGGTGAGGAGCCGGAGCAGATTGAGCACTGTAGGGGCTGGGCAATGAAAATCATTTACTTTGGGACTGGGAGAGTTTTCTAGAATGTCACATAAATTTATTCTACTATGGTTATGACTACATGACCAAATTCCACACTGACTTTGTGTTGTCAATGGTCACAGATCCTTATTTATATCTGTATCATATTAAAATGCCATTTTCCTGGGATTCCACATTCAAAGTGGTTTAGGTCACCTAAGCCATAACACTATGGTGGCATATTGCTTCATGATTTATTGCTAAATTATTGAAACATGATCAAAATGCTAAAAAAAATTCAAAAAATGAAGAATGTTTTTGGTATAGTGATACATTTTTATAGATTTGTCCATTATGAGTAATCATATTCCCCATGAGATTAGCTACATTTGCTATCCAGCCATTATTAATAACATATAATGCTTAAACAATACAGTAAACATAGCAAATTCCCTTAATATGTTTCTTTGGGTTTTAAATGTGTAGCAAGACTCAAAAATTTGACCCATGATTTTTAACATGTCTTGTAACTTCTCCCAAAAATTGTATCCAGTTTCTGTTTGTTGGTGCCTAAATGCTTGTTTTTGGTATAGTCCCAGTTGTTTATGGCATGCTAATAAGGTTCCTATTGTAACTTTGAAACAGGCTACTTCATCATGAGTAGGACCAGAAGTCCCAATATTATTTTTAAACACATAAATCATAACTTTCTTTAAAACTTCCTTGCTAAAAAAACTTCTGGCTTTGTAATAATTGTACTGTATAACTGGGAATTTTTATGATATAATATTTTGTTTCTCCCTATCATTCTTAGAAAACACAGAAGAAAGCCCAGCTTGCTAATTAAAGAAAACTTATTCCTTGACTCATTTAATTGTAGACCCAGTTGGGACTTTCAACTAATCATCGATTTTCTTTGTAAAAACATGCATTGGAAATTAACTTGAATAAACTATTTTATTGAAATTCTAGGTAAGCTGTGAGATGCATTAGTACATGGTCACTACAATGGACTCCACATTTCAATTTGAAACTTTGTGACATAAGGCTTTTCATCCTGTTCTATCTTCTCAGCCACAAAATGAGACTTTCTAGGGACTGAAGGTAGTGATGTAAAACCTATACAGAAAGGCCAAGTGTAACAGCTCAATAAAATGTGGCCAATTTAAAGACAAAAGTTACACTTCACCAATGATGTAGAGTTTAATAAATTTCATAAAATTTCTAATAAATGGAATATTCGTGAGGATCCCACAAGACACATTCAGGAGGTAAAATCCCTGCTTTGGGCTGAGTACCAGGGAAATCAATTCTGTCAGGCCAGAGAAGGTAGTCTGTTGCTAGACAGAGGACAGGTCACAACTCTTTTGTTACTTCTCAGTTTGTAAGGTGTGCTTCTGCTGCATAAACAATTAAAGGATTCAATAATAGGATTCAATAATTTGGATGTAGTTGTGATTATTAATTTGCTGCCAAGTTTCCTGTTGTTCAAAACAGGCAAGAATACATCTATTTTGATGGCAAATGTGTCAAGAATGTTTCAACATACATACCTAAATATGTTGCCTACATACAAGACATACAGAAATTTGACAGGGAAATTCTTGCTTCATTCACATGAAGGGTTAATTAGGAGCTCATTCTATCAGACATTTAATATTGCCTTATATCCCATCTTTCTTTTTCTAATAAAAAATAATGGTGCGGTAATTGTATATGATTACAGATTGCTATTTATGGAATGAGGTCTTTTCTATACACTTAATTATATTTTGGGAAGGTTAATATTACATTATAATTATAGCTTTTATTTGAACTTATTCATACAGTTTTCCTTTCTCAATTTGGCTTAATTTTTGTGGATTATCATTTGTGATTTTTTTCTCTCTTTCTTAGACTATTCACTAAAATAGCATTAGTTTGAAAGCTTTAAAAGGAAAGAGAAAGGAAAGAAAAAAATTATTGCCCTATGCTGAAGCTTTGATAAACAGTTTTATGTTTGAAATAAAAGCATGCCACATAGTTTTGGATCCTAATGAATACTTTTTTTTTATTTTTTAGATTACTGCTTCCTTTACTGTACATTTCATACAATGAGAAATTTCAGGATGAAGATATGAGCAGATTTACTGTGTGGTAATGACTATTTTCAAGTTCATAGGTGATTTACAATCTTATCAACATATTCTAAATTTGGAAATAATAAAGAACCCCTTTAGACAGCTTTACAACAACATGAATACATTTATGAATATAAATATAAAATTTTAAAAATACTAAGTTCATCATTATGTCATGCAATTTCATATCTGCACATTTAGGTGAAGGGTTACATGAGAATTTCAGGAGAAAGAATCATTTATCACATCTTTGCATTGTAATTTGAAAATATGTATTGTGATACTTCCAGCATTAATTTTATGGAATAGAACTGTTTTGAAAATTTTATTAGGACTATTTCATCTATTGATATATTTTCTGCAGACCCAGACTTCAAGGAAATAATTTCTCATTCAGTGAAAAATATCTTTTGAAATTTGATAGGAATATTTAGGAAGCTTTGGGTAGTGATTTATCTAAAATATTTGTTTACTGTAATTAAAAGGTGATTAATTCAATAATTAATATTTACACCCTCTGTGAGTTACCTCCATTCAAACTTTCTACTGTATCTACACACACCCACAGGGAGTTTGTGTAAGAAACATATGAGTCAACAATGCAAGGCAGATGTCCTTAGAGAAACTGACTGATAATCATATCCTGGAATTCACTACGTAGTCTCAGGCAGGCCTTGAACTCAAAGCATTTCTCATACCTATGCCTCCAGAGTACTGGGATTAAAGGCATGTGCCAGGACACTGTGCTCCAATGCAATTTTAAGTACATATTAGAAAATACATATAGTTACCTCTTTGACCTTGTCACACATTTTGTGTTCTCAGTATATCTCTAAGATTTATGTAATATTCTATGACATTCTCAATCCTATATCTTTTGTGCTTGAAAAACCAGTTCCATACAGATGGTGCTTTCAAATTCTACTGGTAGCTTAAAATGAAGCTTGGCTGTCTTAGGTCAAAGTGCCTTCACCAAAATGTGCCCCCAAGGAAGATCCTGGGGTAACATCCATAGGTAGTTCCTTTCAATCAAGTGACACCTTTAGTATCATTCTCAGTTTAGTCTACCTCCATGAAAATGAACTTGTATTTTCCATACTTGGAGACTGATTTGTGAGGTCTTCCCTTCAAGGCACTTTTTCTTTTGTTCTAGGCAAAAGCAGAGCATTACTCTTTAATAATGTAAATATTTAATAATTACAGCTCTTTTAACAAAAGATGCTTTGTCTGCAACATTTGACTCATTTCTTTCCTCACCCAAAGCCAAATCTTTTAGATCATTTTTGGCTATGTTTTTGATTTTTTTAACTGTAGATATGGATAAAAGCAGTGAATATGAGACATGACAGCCACAGTGCTATTCTGTCTTGGCATTTCCTCCAACAAACAAATTCATCCATTGTTTTATATTCAGCCTCACTCAAGTTCTCAGAACAAAGCCATATTTCTTTTTCTTTTTTTTTTTGTGTGGAATGTTCTTTTTTTTTTTTTAAATTAACATTTTCCACGATTATAAAATATATCCCATGGTAATTCCCTCCCTCCCCAACCCCACACTTTCCCGTTTGAAATTCCGTTCTCCATCATATTACCTCCCCATTACAATCATTGTAATTACATATATACAATATCAACCTATTAAGTATCCTCCTCCCTTCCTTTCTCCACCCTTTATGTCTCCTTTTCAACTTACTGGCCTCTGCTACTAAGTATTTTCATTCTCACGCAAAAGCCCAGTCATCTGTAACTAGGATCCACATATGAGAGAGAACGTGTGGTGCTTGGCTTTCTGGGCTTGGGTTACCTGACTTAGTATAATACTTTCCAGGTCCATCCATTTTACTGCAAATTTCATAACTTCATTTTTCTTTACCGCTGAGTAGAACTCCATTGTATAAATGTACCACATCTTCATTATCCACTCATCTGTTGAGGGACATCTAGGCTGGTTCCATTTCCCAGCTATTATGAATTGAGCAGCAATAAACATGGTTGAGCATGTACTTCTAAGGAAATGAGATGAGTCCTTTGGATATATGCCTAGGAGCGCTATACCTGGGTCATATGGTAGATCAATCTCTAGCTGCTTTAGGAACCTCCACACTGTTTTCCACAATGGCTGGACCAGATTGCATTCCCACCAGCAGTGAAGAAGGGTTCCTTTTTTTCCACATCCCCGCCAACATTTATAATCATTTATTTTCATGATGGTGGCCAATCTGACAGGAGTGAGATGGAAGATCAATGTAGTTTTAATCTGCATTTCCCTGATGACTAGTGACGTAGAACATTTTTTTAGATGCTTATATGCCATTCGTATTTCTTCCTTTGAGAACTCTCTATTTAGCTCCTTAGCCCATTTTTTGATTGGCTTGTTTGATTCCTTATTATTTAACTTTTTGAGTTCTTTGTACATCCTAGATATTAATCCTCTATCAGATATAGAGCTGGCGAAGATTTTTTCCCATTCTGTAGGTTGCCTCTTTGCTTTTTTCACTGTGTCCTTTGCGGTGCAAAATCTTTGTAATTTCATTAGGTCCCAGTGGTTAATCTGTGGTTTTATTGCGTGAGCAGTTGGGGTTGTATTCAGAAAGTCTTTGCCAAGACCAATATGTTGAAGGGTTTCCCCTACTTTTTCCTCTAGCAGTTTCAAAGTTTCCGGTCTGATGTTAAGGTCTTTCATCCATTTGGACTTAATTCTTGTGCATGGCGAGAGAGAAGAATCTCTTTTCATCCTTCTGCAGATATTTATCCAGTTTTCAAAACACCATTTGCTGAAGAGGCTGTCTCTTCTCCAACTAGTATTTTTGGCATTTTTATCGAATATCAGGTGGCTATAGCTACTTGGGCTTATATCTGGGTCCTCTATTCTGTTCCACTGATCTACATGTCTGTTTTTGTGCCAGTACCATGCTGTTTTTGTTACTATGGCTCTGTAGTATAGGGTAAAATCAGGTATGGTGATACCACCAGCCTCTTTTTTGTTGCTCAGTATTATTTTAGATATTCGAGGTTTTTTGTGATTCCAAATGAATTTTTGGATTGTTTTTTCTATTTCCATGAAGAAAGCCTTTGGAATTTTGATAGGGATTGCATTAAATGTGTAGATTGCTTTAGGTAAGATTGCCATTTTCACGATATTGATTCTTCCAATCCAGGAACAAGGGATGTTTCTCCACTTTCTATTGTCTTCTGCAATTTCTCGCTTGAGTGTTTTAAAGTTCTCATTGTATAAGTTCTTTACTTCCTTGGTTAGGTTTTTCCAAGGTATTTTATTTTTTTTGATGCAATTGTGAATGGGAGTGATTCTCTGATTTCATCCTCTGTGTGTTTGTTGTTAGCATATATGAAGGCTACTGATTTCTGTGTATTTATTTTGTATCCTGCTACATGGCTGTAGGTTTTGATCAGCTCTAACAGCTTGCTAGTAGAGTCTTTAGGGTCCTTTATGTATAGAATCATGTCATCTGCAAATAATGATAACTTGATTTCTTCCTTTCCAATTTGTATCACTTTTATGTGTGTCTCTTGCATTATTGCTATGGCTAAGACTTCCAAAACTATATTAAATACTAGGGGGGACAGTGGACACCCTTGTCTTGTTCCTGATTTTAGTGGAAAAGCTTCCAGTTTTTCCCCATTTAGTAATATGTTGGCTGTAGGATGTCATAAATAGCCTTTATTATATTGAGATATGTTCCTTCTATTCCCAGTCTCTGTAGGACTTTTATCATGAAGGGATGTTGGATTTTGTCAAATGCTTTCTCTGCATCTAATGAGATGATCATGTGATTTTTGTCCTTCAACTGTTTATGTAATGTATTACATTTATAGATTTGCGTATGTTGAACCATCCCTGCATCTCTGGGATAAAGCCTACTTGGTCAGGGTGAATGATCTTTTTGATATACTCTTGTATTCTGTTTGCCAATATTTTGTTGAGAATTTTTGCATCTATGTTCATGAGGGAGATTGGTCTGTAATTTTCTTTTTTTGTTCTCTCTTTGCCTGGTTTTGGTATCAGGGTGATGCTGGCCTCATAGAAAGAGTTTGGTAGAATTCCTTCTTTTTCTATTTCCTGGAAAAGCTTAAGAAGCAATGGTGTTAGCTCTTCCTTAAAAGTCTGGTAAAATTCAGCAGTGAATCCATCCGGGCCTGGGCTTTTTTTAGTTGGGAGATTATTGATAACTGTTCGGATCTCCATGTTTGTTATAGGTCTATTTAAGTGATTAATCTCATTTTGATTTAATTTAGGTAGGTCATATAGATCAAGGAAATCATCCATTTCTTTCAGATTTTCATACTTTGTGGAGTATGTGCTTTTATAGTATGTCCCTATGATTTTTTGAATTTCTCTGGAATCTGTTGTGATGTTACCTTGTTCATCTCTGATTTTATTAATTTGTGTCTCTTCTCTCTTTCTTTGGGTCAGATTTGCTAAGGGTTTATCAATCTTGTTTATCCTTTCAAAGAATCAACTCTTTGTTTCATTAATTCTTTGGATTGTTCTTTTTGTTTCTATTTCATTAATTTCTGCCCTAATCTTTATTATTTCTTCCCATCTACTAATTTTTGGTTTGCCTTGTTCTTCTTTTTCCAAGGCTTTAAGGTGAAGCATTTGGTCGTTTACTTGCGACCTTTCTAATTTCTTAATATAGGCACTTAAGGCTATAAATTTCCCTCTTAGAACTGCCTTCATTGTGTCCCAGAGATTTTGGTATGTTGTGTTCTCATTATCATTTGACTCTATAAATTTTTTGATTTTCTTTTTGATTTCTTCATTGACCCACTCATCATTTAGTAGTGTATTGTTTAGTGTCCATGATTTTGTGTATGCTCCATAGCCTTTCTTGCTACTGATTTGTAGTTTTATTCCATTGTGGTCAGATAGAATGCAAGGAATTATTTCAATTTTCCTGAATTTGTTAAGATTTGCTTTGTGTCCTAATATATGGTCTATTTTAGAGAATGTTCCATGTGCTGCTGAAAAGAATGTATATTCTGCAGCCTTTGGATGAAATGTCCTGTATATATCTGTTAGGTCCATTCCTTCTATGACCTCATTTAGTCCAGATGTCTCTCTGTTTATTCTTTCCCGGGATGACCTGTCAATTGATGAGAGTGGGGTGTTAAAGTCACCCACCACCACTGTGTTTGGTGTTATCTGTGACCTTAGTTCTAATAGTGTTTGTTTGACGAATTTGGGAGCCACCATGTTAGGTGCATATATGTTTAGGATTGTAATGTCCTCCTGTTGGAGTGTGCCCTTAATCAATATAAAGTGACCTTCCTTATTTTCTTGACTAACGTCGGACTAAAGTCTATCCTGTCTGATATTAGGATAGCAACCCCTGCTTGTTTTCTAGGCCCATTTGCTTGAAACGCTGTCTTCCAACCTTTCACCCTAAGATAATGTCTATCCTTTGTAGAAAGGTGAGTTTCTTGGAGACAACAAATTGTAGGATCCTGCTTTTTAACCCAGTCTGCAAATCTATGTCTTTTCGTTGGGGCATTGAGACCGTTGATATTAAGAGATATTATTGAAAGGTGTGTATTTATGTTTGCCATTTGTGTGTGTGTGTGTGTGTGTGTTACTGGTTCTACCTGTGCTCTCTTCTGTTAACTGGTATTTGAGTATAGCTTGTTTTTTCTAGGTTCCTTATATTTGTGCTTTTCCTTCTGTTCACCATGGAGGATTCTATCAAGTATTTTCTGTAGAGCTGGTTTTGTCTTCAAATACTCCTTTAACCTGCTTTTGTCATGGAATGTCTTTAGTTCTCCATCTATTTGAATGGATAACTTTGCAGGATAAAGTAAACTTGGTTGACAGTTGTTATCTTTCAGAACTTGGAATATATCACTCCAAGCCCTTCTGGCTTTAAAAGTTTGTGTTGAATAATCTGCTGTAATCCTGATGGGCTTGCTTTTGTAGGTAACTTGATTATTCTCTCTAACTGCTTTCAATATATTTTCTTTGGTTTGTGTGTTTGGAAGTTTAATTATAATGTGGCGAGGAGAGGTTCTTTCTGGGTTTTGTCTGGCTGGGGTTCTAAAGGCTTCCTGTATCTGTATTGGCACCTCTTTCCTAATTTGGGGGAAATTTTCCTCTATGATTTTGTTGAAGATGCCTACTATGCCTCTGGAGTGGATTTCTTCTCCTTCTACTATGCCCTGAATTCTTATATTGTATCTTTTCATAGTGTCCCGAATATCTTGAAATTCCCACTCATACTTTTCTATAAGTTTGTCTTTCTCTTTGTTGGACTGCATTAGGTCTGCCACCTGGTCTTCTAGCTTAGATATTCTGTCCTCTCCCTCATCCATCCTACTGGTGAGATTTTCTACAGAGTTTTTTATTTCATTAACTGTGTTCTTCATTGCTAGTAATTCTGACTGGTTTTTCTTTATTATTTCTATTTCCCTATTTATGTCTTGTATTGCCTTCTTTATTTCATTAAATTGGTGTCCTGCCTCTACTTTGATTCCTTTGATTTCCTCTTTGATTTCTTCTTTGATTATTTTCATGTGTTCTTTGACCTCTTTGAACATATTTATAATTATTCTTTTGAACTCTTTCTCAGGTATTTCTTCTAACTCTTTCTCACTGGAGGACATTTCTGATGCATTAATACTTTTAGTTGGATTTATATCGTCTTGCTTTTTAGTGTTTCTTGTGTTATAATGTATATATTTTTGCATCTTGAATTAAGTTAATGCTTGGATTTTCTAGCTAGCTGTGTATTCTTAGCTGTATCAATTGATTTGATGTAATATATTTTCAGGGTAGGACCTTAAGGTATTAGGTGTGGCTCTTAAGACTCTCAGAGTATCTACAAAGATGTTCTTAGGGGTTGAGTTTCCCTGCTATAGGAGTATTCAAGCAGGCTGAGTGGAATAAAATACAGGTAGATTCTAAAATTTAACTAAACACTGTACACATTCAATCAAAAACAGCCCCGAGTATGTATGCATGAGTAGTTATTATAATGGCCAGATCCTGTATCAACAAAGAGGTTTAGATTTCTGGTCTGTTGAGGGATCCAAGTCAGCTTGTGACCAAGTGAGACCCTTCCCTGGTGCAATCCCATTTACCTTGGGTGATTTTGGTCTCAGTCAAGTTGCTGCCTGGGTCGTCGGGCTGCTGTTCTGATTTCTGGAGCTGGGCACTTGCTTTTCCTACGGGGCAAACCGAGCCGCTGCTGCTGCCTCTGCTGATGTCGTAGCTGCCACCACCGGAGCCACCACCACTGCTGAAGCTGCTGCTCCCCCCGAAACCGCTGCTGTGGGATCTTCCGCCGCTGCTGCTCCTGGGTCCGCTGCTGCTGGGGCCGCTGGTACCGGTTCTGAAGTTGCTGCCGAACTCTGCTCCTGCTTGGGTCCCACCGTCAGTCCAAGTTGGCATGGCCGGTCCCGGGCCGCTGCTGTGTTCGCTGGAGCTGCGTTCAGGCATTGGGGTAGGGGAGGGGAGGGAGCCGCAGCTGCTCTGGTTGTCTCGCTGCTCCACGTGTGCTTCTACCTCACGGTCTTCTACTCCGCTGCTTGCTACCGCTCTCCCCTCACGTTTCCCAAGTTGCGGAGAGCGCGGTGCAAGGGGGAAATCCCGCACCTGGCTTCTCCTGCGGCTCGAGCCGAGAGTCTGGCGGTTTTCTTCTGCACCGTGGTTGCGGCGATTGGCCGAGCTGCCGGAGCCGCCCTTCCCACCTGTGCAGGCTCTGGATGCTCTATAACTCTCCTTCAGTGATGAGGTGTTGGGAGCCTCTGTGTCTCTAAATATCTGATTTGGCAGGAGATGATTGTTCTCTGTGTCGATGTCCTTCACCCTGGTGCTGGTACCAAGTTCACCAAGAAAACAGCACCCTTGCTTGTTTCGCCAATTATTCTTCAATTTAGCCAGAGCATTTTTCATGTATAATGGGGTGGTTCTCTCCTTAGAACATGTGTCTTTCTGAAAAAGAGAAGGAGATTCTGCAACTGAGAGTCAAATTAGAACCAGGTAAATGGGATAATTCATTAATTCTTTTTTTAGAGAGAATTTAATAAGTGTAGGCCATCTTCTAGCCCATGATTGGTGGTAGCTTGATAATGGAGAGCAGATACACTTATGGATATGGTTCTTACTTGTTTCTCAGTTCCAGCTATGGGTTATGCTCCACTGAGTGGATCAGTTAGCCAAATCAAGAACACTTGGTTTCCCAACATGGCTGTGTGCCACTGTTGCACTTGTGTGAGCATCACAATAGGTTATTTGTTGTTAAGTATGCTGGTCCATTACTTGCTTTGACAGGTATTGGTCATTTTCCCCCAGTCTCCCATGTAGCACCTTCTGGCAACAGTTGTGATGACTGTCTGGGGACTAACTCTTTCAGTTTCCAGCCATTTCACTCCTTGTTACATATCAGCCACATATGGTGTCTTCAGCAATGGGTCTTACCACTAACCTTTGGTGGGTCATCAAGTACTCTGACAGAAATCTGTCATTCTTTTATGAAACCTAGTAGTTGTCTGATCAAAAGCTCATCATGCATGATAGCCACCTGCTGTTACTAGGAACTAAAGGTCAGTGTCCATGACAAGAAGGAAGAAAATCATAAGTAATATAAAAGAGTTAGAGAGGAGAGAGAGAGAGAGAGAGAGAGAGAGAGAGAAGTGGTAGAAGATTAAGGTCTGTCTTCATCATACCATCTCCAGTGCCTTGTGACTTAGGTGTTCCCTCTAATGGCCTGGTGAAGATTCAACCATTTGGTCTGCCTTTTAGGATATAGAATTTTATGGTACCATTGCCTTTTGGGTCTAGATTAGTTTCTCCCACCCCTCTTTCACCCTCCCCTCCCTCCCCACCCACCCGATTGTCTGGTCCTCGAGATACTTGCAGGATGTTTTGACATCTTCGGTAAATTCAAGTTAGATGCTATGTATGATTGAGACAATGTGGCAATTATCTTTCTGTGATTGGGTAAGTTCACTGAGAATGATCTGTTGCAGGTTAAACCATTTTTCTTCAAATTTCATTGTCATTTTTTCTTCCTGATGTGTGGAATTCCATTGTATAGATAAACCACATTTTAGTTATCCATTTGTCTAGTGATGGATATCTGGGTTGATTCCAGCTCTTAGCTGCTATGAATTGAGCCACTATAAACATGGTTGAGCAAATCTCTCTGGGCTGAGGCTTGAAAGTTTTAGGGTTCATGCCCAATAAGGGAATAACTGGGTCTGTTGGTAACTCTATAGTTAACTTTTTTAGGAGTCTCCATATTGCTTTCCAAAGTGGTTGTACCATATTCCATTCCCACAAAAAGTGGAAGAGGCTTCCTATTTCTATACATCCTCACCAGCATTTATTTTCATTTGAAATGTTTGATATCCTTACTGGGATAAGGTGGATTTTCATAGTTGTTTTAATTGACATTTCCTTGATGATTAGAAATGATGAACATTTTCTTAAATGTGTGTTTGCCATTTGTATATCTTCATCTGTTAACTGCCTGCCCATCTCTTTGCCCCATTTTGTGAGTGGGTTGTTTGACTTTTTATTGTTTAGGATTTTGAGTTCTTTGTAGATTCTAGAGATTAGGCCACAGTCAATTGGATATTCAGCATATATTTTCTTCCATTCTGTGGGTTATCTATTGGAATTGCTTATTTTATATTTGTCTGTGAAGACACTCTTCAGCTTCATGTGATAACCATTGGTTGAGTGATTTTATAAGATCTTTTGCTACTGGGGTTTTGTTCAGGAAGTCTTTTTCCATTCCTATATTATGGAAAGTTCCTCCTATATTTTTTTCCAGTAGTAGCCAAGCTTCTGGTTTTATATTGAGGTCTTTGTTCTGTTTTGACAGGAGTGTTGGGCATGGCAAGATGTGTGCATCAAGTTTCAATTTCCTGCATATGGTTATCCAGTTAGTCCAGCACCATTTATTGAAGATGCTATCTTTTTTCCAGCCTATATTGGTAGGGCCTTTGCCAAATATCAAGTAGGTTTAGTTGCTTGACCCAAATATGGGTCCTCAATTGTATTCTGTTGGGCCATACTCCTGTTTTTATGCCAGTACCATGCTGTTTTTATTACTAGGGCTTTGTACTATAGCTCTAGATCAGATATGGTAATGCCTCCAGAGGCATTTCTTTTGCTGAGGATATGCTTGGGTACCCTAGGTCTTCTGCCTTTCCATATGAATTTTGAGATTTTTTTTTCTATATTTGTGAAGAACAATGTTGGGATATTAATTGTAATTGCATTAATTCTGTATATTGCCTTTGGTAGGATTTCCATCTTCACAATGTTAATTCTGCCTACCCAGGAGCATGGAATGTTCTTCCATTTTCTCTGCTCCTCCTCAATTTCTTGTTTGAGTGTTTTTATTTATTCATTGCATATATCTTTCACTTTCTTGGTTGATGTTATTCCAAGGTATTTTATTATTTTTGTTGCTATTGAAAATGGGACCATGTCCCTTGTTTCTTTTTCTGTATCTTTGTCACTTGCATGTAGAGAGGCTACTGAACTCTGTGCATTGACTTTGTATCCTGCTACTTTACTAAAGCAATTAATCACCTTCAAGGGTTTTAGGATGAAGTCTCTTGGGTCACTTACATATAGAATCATGTTTTCAGTGAGTAGAGCTAACTTAACTTCTTCCTTTCCAAATTGTATCCATTTTGTTTCTTTCTACTGTCTTATTGCTTGAGCTAGGACTTCCAATACTATATTGAAGAACAGAGGTAAGGGTGGACACTAGGATGTGTGGGGAGGGAGAGGAGGGCATCGAATGAGTGGGAAACACTAATGTAGACCCAAGCATCAATTGTACCTTAAAATCCTACTTCCTAAAAGGCAGACCAACTGACTGAAGCTTCACCAGGCCCTTACCAGAAACACCTGAACCACAGGACAAGAGAGAGGGTAGGATCGATCAAGTCTAACTTAAATCTTCTACATCTTCCCACCCTCCCTCTTCCTCTCTCTCTCTCCTCTCTAACTCTTGTGTATTAGTTATCATTTTCCTCATTTTCTTAGTGGGCACTTACCTGTAACTCTCAGTATCAGCATGGGGCTACCACCCACAATGAGCTTTTGATCAGAGAAACCTACAAGGTTTCCTAAAAGAATGACAGATTTCTGTCAGAGTACTTGATGACCCACCAAAGGTTAGTGGTAAGACCCTATTGCTGAAGACACCATATTCAGCTGACACATAAAATGTAATGGCATGGCTGGAAGCCAGGAGAGAGTTAGTCCCCAGACAGTCAGTGTGTCTAGTGCCTGAAGGTGCTACATGGGCAACTGGGGGAAATGACTAATATGTGTCCAAGCAACTCATGTTCTAACCTTCTTAGCAGCAAATAACCTGTTGTGATGCCCACACAAGTTGCAATAGTTGCACACAGCCATGGTGGGGAACCAACTGCTCTTGATTTAGCTAACTAATCCCCTCAGTGGAATGGGACCCATAGCTGGAGCTGGGAAACAAGTCAGAACCATATCCAAACATAAGCTCACTCTCCAATATCAAGCTACCATCAATCATGGGCTATAGGAGGGCCTATACCTATTAAACCCTTTTAAAAAAAAAAGTAAGGGTTATCTCATTTGTCCTGGTTTATAGCCTTTATTATGTGAATATATGAACCGACGATGCCAAATCTCTCCAATGTTTTTATCATGAAGTGATATATTTTGTCAAAGGCCTTTTCTGCATCTATCGAAATGATCATGTGGTTTTTGTGTTTAATCTTATTTATATGGTGTATTACATTGACAGATTTTCATATGTTGAACCACCCCTGTGTTCCTGGGATGAATCCCACTTGATCAATGTGGATAATGCTTTTGATGTGTTGTTGGATTTTGTTTTGGATGATTTTGTTCAAGATCTTTGCTTCTCGGTTTATAAGGGAAATAGGCAAGTAGTGTTCTTTTCTTGTGGCACCTCTGCCTGGTTTTGGAATTAGAGTGATACTAGCTTCATAGAAAGAGTTGGGTAGCTTTCCCTGTTCTCCAGTTGTGTGGCACAGCTTGAGAATGATTGTTTTGAGTTCTTCCATGAAAGTTTGATAGAATTCAGCTGAGAAACAATCTGGTCCTGTGTTGGGTCTTGAGAGGCCTGGGTGTGAGGTCTAGTGGAACTTCCTGAGCCTAGCAGAAGTTTGAAGACCTGTCTCTGGCCAACTGTGATTTCAAGATGCCTAATGGCTTCTGGCCTGCTACTTCTGTGTAGGAGTTGGAATTCCCTCTCACACACACTTCGGACCAATCATCTCAAAGGTCGCAGTTTACTATTGACCCTTACCTCTCCCCCATCCTAGAATCCCAACCTTCATTCTCAACATTATATAGGCAACTTCTTATAACAATAAAGTGAGTTCCTGCTTCGATCTGACTCCCAACTCAGTGTGGTTTTTCTCCGGTGACTAGGAGAGGTTCTGAGTTGTCCAACATTCACCCTTCTTCCTCAACCCCTTGGGAGGAACCAGCAGGCCTGGTCCCTCCTCAGCACTACCTAGCTGCCAGGGAGGAGCCTAGCATCTGGCGCCTAATGTGGGGCTCTGGGAACCCGGCAGACTAGTGCCCTGTGTGAGGCATTCTTGTTGAGGAGGTCAATTGGTGCACATGTGCAGGTGAGCATACCCTCATAAGTTATGAGGCAGTCTTTATATTTAATGCACTAAACTTTGCTTCTATAACCTCTACTTGCTTGTCAACATCTCTTCATTTTCTTTCTCTTTCCTTTCACTTTTGGTTCCCCGGCAAGCTGCACCTATGGCTTTTGTATTTCTGAACTGGTCATATGCCCCAGTGGACATACTGTGTGGCTTTTAACCTTTAGGCTTGTGCTTCTCTCCCCTGCCCCCCCCCTCTCTCTATCTATCTATCTCTCTCTACTCAACACTCCCCGCCTTCTGGAATGGTTTATGTTTGTGGAGGCGGGATGGCCTATAACTTTCTGCCCACCAATTGGATGGGCCTTTATGCCCCAGCCACCTTAATCCCAGATGTAGATATCATTCCTGGAAATGAAGCCCTCCCTATGCCCTCTTTTGATTATATCAGAGAGGGAGACCTATCTCCAACAACAGATTTCCTGGCTGAGGTAGTCCTACAAAACAGGAGGGGACTAGACCTACTAATGGCTGAAAAGGGAGGCATATGCTTTTTTTTTTACAGGAAAAATGCTGCTTTTATGCCAGTAAATTGGGAATTGTCCAGTACAAGATTAAGAGGCTCCAGGAAGACTTGGAGAGGAGGCAATGGGACCTCCAGGACAGCCCACTGTGGACAGGCTTACATGTCTTCTCATCCTACCTTCTCCCTCTACTTAGGTTCCTCCTTCCCCTCCTCCTTATCCTCATTGTTGGGCCTTGTGTAATTAACAAAATTACACAATTCATTCACCAGTGGTTAGAGGCAATAAAAATCTATCAGGTTAAGATACATTATCACAGGCTGGCAACTCAGGAATTAAGTTCCTCAATGATCCACTGCCACTTCCTCTGCCCTCTATGTGACCAATGATGGGTAAGATCTCAGACTGACTGAGAAAACCTAAGACAGGCCATGGAGTGGATTCTCAGCGAGCTAAACACCTGGTACTCAGTGAGGGATAAGATCCTGAGAGGGGGACAACCTAAGACAGGGGCCATGGTGCCTAATGCTCTTACAAAAACAAAAGGGGGAGATGTTGGGCCTTGAGAGGCCTGGGCGTGAGACCTAGTGGAACTTCCTGAGAATAGTTAAAGTTTGGCGATCTGTCTCTGGCCAGCAATTACTCAGCAAGACAGCTAATGGCTTCTGGCTTGCTACTTCTGCGTAGGAGTTGGAATTCCCACATGCATGCACTTGGGACTAATCATCTCAAAGGTCGTGGATTACTATTGGCCCTTACCTCTCCCCCATCCCAGAATCCCCACCTTCGTTCTCAACATTATATAGGCAACTGCTTGTAACAACAAAGTGAGTTCCTGCTTCGACAAGACTCCCTACTCAGTGTGGTTTTTCTCCAGTGACTAGGAGAGGTTCTGAGTCATCCGATGTTTCACCTTCTTCCTCAACCCCTTGGGAGGAACCAGCGGGCCTGGTCCCTTCTCAGCACTACCTACCCACCGGGGAGGAGCCCAGCAGACCTGAACTCTTTTGGGGGAGGTATTTCATTACTTTATCAAACCGATGAGTGTGATAGGTTTGTTTAGGAGATTACTCTGCTCTGAGTTTAGCTTTGGTAGATGGTGAGTGTCCAGGAATTTATCCATTTCCTCTGTATTATCCAGTTTTGTGGAGTAATGGTTTTTGAATAAGTCCTAATGATTCTTCCAATTCACTTATGTGTGTTGTGATCTCTCCTTTTTCATTTCAAATTTTGTTAATTTCCAGCATCTCTCTTTTCTGTTTATTTGTTCTTTTGCTTGATCATATTGGCTAGGGGATTGTCATTTTTGTTTATTTATTCAAAGAACCAGCATTTTGTTTCCTCAATTTTCTTAATTGTTTTCTTAGTTTCTAATTCATTTGTTTCTGCTCAGATCTTAATTTTTTTCTTTCTGTCTGGGGATTTTTATGTTGGATTCTTCTTGTTTTTCCAGTGCCTTTAGGTGGTTGGTTAGCTTATTTATTTGGGATCTCTCTGTATTTGTTATGAAGGCATTTAGTACTATGAATTTGTTCCTGAGGACCAGCTTCATTTTGTCCCACAAGTATTGATATGATGTGTTCTCATTATCATATACTTCTAGAAATTTTGCAATTTCATTTTTTATTTTGTCCATTACCTATTTATTGTTTCAAAGTGCACTGTTCATGGATGTGAGGGCCATCTGGCTGCTACATCTGTCACCCCATTGATCGCCAGTGTTGATTCGGCTGATCTGGCTGGCTAGGCAGGTGTTCCCTTCCTCCCTCACCACTCCACGTGCATCCCTTCCGAAATTGCACGTTCGGTCGAAGAGGACGACCATCCCCGAATAGAGGAGGACCAGTCTTCGGTCAAGGGTATTCAAGTAGCTGTGCTCCCCTGCTAGAACCTCCAAACAAGCTCTCAAAGTGCATTGTTCAGTTTCCAGGAGCTGATGGAATTCTTGGTGTGTCTTTTGTTTTTAATTTCTAGCAACTCAGCATTGTGATCTGATTTCATGCAGTGAATTATGGAAATCTTCCTAAATATATGGAGGCAGGCTTTGTGACCCAGTATATGATCTATTTTAGAGAATTTTCCATGGGCTGCTGAGAAGAATGTCAGTGGATTTGGGATGGAATGTTTTGTAGATATCCATCAGGTCTAAATGTTCTATGGATTTTTGAGCTCTCTTACTTCCCTGATGAGTTTCTTTTTGGATGATCTGTCTATGACTGATAATGGGGTATTGAAGTCCCCAGCTATGATGGTGTTGGTGGTTATTTCTGTTTTATTGTCAAGCAGGTTTTGCTTTATGAGCAGTGGTTCCCCTCTGTTTGGTGCATAAAGATTTATGATTGTAATATCCTCTTGATGGATCATTTCCTTGATAAGTAGGCAGTGGCTTTGTTTGTCTTTTTTGATTATTTTTGGTTTTAAGTCTATTTTATCTAATATGAATATGTCTATGCCTGCTTATTTCTTATTCCTATTTGCTTGGAATATTGTTTTCCACCCTTTCACCCTGAGGAGGTATCTTTCCTTAGTGGTGGGTTGGGTTCTTGAAGACAACAGATGGAGGGGTCTAATTTTCTGATCCATTCTATTAGCTTGTGTCTGTTGATGGGTGAATTAAGGCCTTTAATATTTAGGGTAATGACTGTGAGGTTTGATTTGATCCCTGATATATTGTGTTGGTATATGTGGTTTGGAGTTTTTCATGGACTTTGAAGTTTTTTGTGCCTTTTCTGAGGTTGGTTATTGTGATCTCCTTCTTGTATTTGATTCTTCTGTGTGGAGAATATCCTGAAATACTCTCTGTAGGTTTGGTTTTGTGTTCATATAATTGTAAAGCTGAGTTTTGTCATGGAAAGTTTTTCTTTCACCATCAATTATGAGGGATGCTTTTTCTGGGTAGCATAGTTTGGGTTGGACACCATAAGGTCTTAGAGTTTGCAGTATTCCATTGCAGGCCCTTCTGGTTTTCAGGGTTTCCATTGAGAAATCTGAAGTAATTCTGATGGGGTTACCTTTAAAATTGATATGCTGTTGTTTTCCTATCTGCTTTTAGGATTTTCTCTTTGGTGTCAATGTTTAGAGTGTTAATGACAAAATGTCTTTTATAGTTTCTCCTTTGGTCAATCTGTTTGGAGTTCTGTTAGCTTCTTGTATCTTGATGGGCCTTTCTTTTAAGAGACTGGGAAAGTTCTCTTCAATTATTTTCTTAAATAAGTTCTCCATGCCTTTGGTCTGAATTGCTGCCCCTTCTGGTATTCCTACAATCTGGATGTTAGGATGTTTAAGGGTATTCCCACAATTCCCTCATGTTCTGTTCACAGAAATTTTTAACTTATTGAAACTCTTGAACTCTCAAACTGTTTCTTTTGTCTTGTCTTTCAGATCAGAGTTTCTATCCTCCCCATATATGACTCTGTTCTTGAGAGAGCTTATAAAGAGTTTTGGGCTTGTTCAATTAGGTTTGCATTTTCTACTACTTTTGTATGTACAGTTTTCATGCCTCTGTCAAGCTTCCTTTTCACATAATTTTCTGATTTTCTTGTTGCTTTTTAGAATTTATCCTTGAATTTCTTTATGTCTTCATTTAGCATGTCCAGCTGATTTTTGAGTTCCTCTTTATGTTTCACTCTCCTTCATATCTCTTAACTGTGTTTGAACTCCTTCCATTTTCTTATCTATTAGGTCTACTCTAGTGATGGCAGAATACACATGATTATCAGTCCTTTGTTGCTTTTCTGCAAGTTCTGCCAGTAGCTTGTTCAGGGTTGTATTACTCATAGCTTTCTTTTGGTATTGTGATCCTAATGTCTCTTCTATGTTTTGATTAGAGACGTTCATTGTAGGACAGGGTGATCTTACTGGATTTACTTGCATTTGAATTATCACGTTATTTCTTTTGTGCTCTGGTCTGCCCAGTGCATTGGCAGGGAGAATAGGACTGTGGTCTTGATAGGCCCGGAAAGTGGTGCCTCTTAGAGGAGCTGGCCTGAGCTAGCTGGCAGGCAATCATATGAGCAGACTGGTCCTGAGCTAACATGTGGCTAGAGGATCAGCCTGAGCTGGCATGCAGCAGGAAGAGGAAGCAGGATGCAGAGGCAGCCTGAGCCCGCTCACATTGGGCACACCAAAGCAGCCTGAACTCTTCTGTGGTAGGATGCCTAAGCAGTCAGAGCTCCCACACACTGGGATACTGGTGGGGGGAAGATGGGCAGGTAGCTGGTGCAGCAGACCTGGGATTGGGCCTGAGCTGGTGCAGGCCAACAGGAAGAGTGAGGCTGAGCTTGCATGGGAGGTGTAATGGGCCTGATCAATAAGAGGCCAAACAGACAGAGCAGACTAAGGTTACCTAGGTGGGTGAGCAGCACTGGTGGCAGGCAGATGGATGGATAGAGTCTCAGTTTGAGTGGGCCAACCGGCAGATCCTGCCGGAGGTCACATGTCAGCGGGGGTAGCAGGGCCATCACCTCAGGGTCAGGATGAGCTGGAGCAGAGTTAATGACACAAACTCTGGGAGTCAGGCAAAGTGGCAAAAGCAGACTCATTTATTGCAGTAAGTAGGCTCCTTAATTTACCCCCTGCCCAGCCTCTCATTGGTTCCTTATGCATCTGGTGTCCTGTTGTCTCTTCCTCTATGGCTCGGTTCAGTTGGTGGTCTTAACGTCATCTGTTTCCAGGTGCTCAGGCTGATTCTAGGTTGACTCAAGGTGGAACTGCTTATTGCTCATGAGCCTATTGCATCAGGCACTTGGGGTATTACATCAGTTGCCTGGATCACATTAGGATGTTCCTGCTACAAAGTGGAACTACGCTGGCCTGTGTTCCCTTTCCTACGGTAAGTGCGGAGTATCCTGAGGCTAGGACTATGGCTACAGCAGCTCCTTGTTGTGTGTGTGTGGGGGGGGGGGGGGAATTGGGGGACTGGTGGGCTACCTGTGAGCAAGGGAATCTGCAGTTCCCTTTTATTTCCCCTCTATGCCCTCCCGCCGGTGATCTATTACAGATTGCTCTTCCCTAAAAGATGCTGTGAATGCTTAATGCCTTGCCTTTCTTTCACCAGGAGGTGCGACACAGTTAGGCAGTTGCCATCTCGACTGGAAATCCTAACTAGTGATGGCAGAATCCACATGATTAACTCACCTTTTTAAAAAAAAAAAAAAAAAAAAAAAAAAAAAAAAAAAAAACAATGTGTCTCTCTGTCTTTTATACTGTAGCCTATCTCCCCTGCTATAGGATGGGCAGGTTTGTTAATGCTGGATATTTCAAGTGATCCAAGTACACCCTGAACATAACCATGGAGATGCTACATGGGCACCACATTTTTACAGGCTAAATCATCTCACGTTTCTTCCTACTATGAAAAACAATTTAGTATCATCCCTTTATTTACAAATGTTAGAGAACTAACATACTTTATGTAATCAATAATAAGGCTCAAGAAAGTAACACTAGATTCATGCTACCATTAAAGCCTTTCTCTAAGAAGAGGATGGTTTCTGTAAGTAAAACCCTGTCTTTGATATGATTGCTTTCATTATAAATTGCTTGCTAAGCACTTTGCAGAGTTACCTCAAATTAATGGGATAAGTTTATCCTAAATTTTTTAATTCCACACTTTAGTAATATTCTTATCTCATATTGCTACAGAATGAAGTCAACATGGCAGTTTACAAATTGAAACCATGCCTTGCTAACATGTCCTGATATGCCAACCAACAAATAGATTCTTATTTTTATTCATAGGATTCTGAGGCCAATAACTGGATGGTAAAGAATGTGTCAAAATCAATCAAGTAGTAGATACATGCTCAATGGGTGGAGAGAGAAAGTCAGTAGGTCTGATCACAAAATTGCACTTTCCATGTAACAATAGAAACTACTTTTTCATTAGAGTTCCGAATATCTCAGATTTGGGGAAGTCTCCAGGTAATATATGCAGTGAAGAACATTACTAAGCACTGGGAAACAATAGGCTTCTATCAATCAACATATATTTGAATATGAATAGCTTTTAGGATAGCTTGGGATATTCTTTTTCTTTCCCTGACATTGATGTTAATTAAGTATCATAATTTAATGAACCCTCCAAAAAGACTGACATTTATACAATTAGTCTTTGGCATACAAATTCAATCCTCTGACTCTGAATTTCAGGCAATCCCACTACCTGCTGCACACAGAACACTGACAGCAGTTTGGCTTTCAGCTTTCTCATTATATTCCTAAGCAAAGTACCAAAAACACATGACATGAGACCATCTTACTTCACTCAGCTGAGGAGAGAATCAAGAATAATGGGTGTATCATGAATTCAAGCATAAGGTCCAGGAAAGGGTTTAGTGGGATAAGGAAATAATACTTTCTTTTTTTTAATATTTTTTGTTCATTTTTAAAATTTATTTATTTGAGAGTGACAGACACAGAGAGAAAGACAGATAGAGGGAGAAAGAGAATGGGCGCGCCAGGGCTTCTAGCCTCTGCAAACGAACTCCAGACGTGTGTGCCCCCTTGTGCATCTGGCTAACGTGGGACCTGGGGAACCGAGCCTCGAACTGGGGTCCTTAGGCTTCACAGGCAAGCGCTTAACCGCTAAGCCATCTCTCCAGCCCAGAAAATAATACTTTCTATTGCTTCTTTCTTGCACTTGCAAATGTTTTTACATTACATTACATTCATTCTACATCTGTGCCATTTCTTGTTCTTAATCTGCTCTAGTTTACTCACTAATTATCATACTGTAAAACCATTCCCCCTGAAGTATTAATTTGGGGGTAAAATGTTCAGTCATAGAATACAATCACAAGGACTTGGTAAGTCCAATTAGCAAGTGTGTAATACCAACCTGTTGATGTATAACTAACTTTTGTCTAATTGTAAGAAGAAATTCAGTGGACAAGATGAAAATGGAATAAAAACAGTGAACAACACATTGGGGTATGATAGCTTTCCCCTATAGTTGTGTGTGTATGCATCATGGTGTTATGACTTTCCCTCTCTGTGTGTGCATGTACACATGTGTGTGTTTCCGTCCCACTGCCATGCCTCTTATATTTCAACTGATCATGGTGGTGTGAAGTAAAAATATATTTGAAAGGCACCTGCTTCTTCTGATCATGATTCCCTCCCAGGTACAAGTTATTACCCTCAAACTGTAGGACCGCTGCACAAAGGAATTAAGTTAATTTTGTCAATAAGAAGATGCACATAATGCTGACTCTGATGAGATGGTAACCTGACCTCAATTTATAATCTTTACTCTTAAGATGTGAGTGAAGCCTATGAAAATGATGAAATCACTCATGCAATTAGGTAACTTTTTGCTAGCAATATTAAAATGATTTTGGAGACCTAAGTATTAATCAGAAAGTTTCTTAGATGGGACTGACCTAATGAGGTGTTCCTTTTAAAAGAGTTTTTTTGGGCTAAAGATAACAAGCAGGAGTATGCTTCCTCCTAATAGGCTTGAAAAACAATCAAAGTACTGCATTAGGCAGAGCTGCCTGTGGAAAGGAACAGTGAGTGACCTTTAGGGGGGTTACAGGCATTGGCTTTTCCTCTACAAAAGATCTCAAGTTTCAGACAAGATTGCAGGCCCACAAACACCTTGATTTTAGCATTGTGAGACTCAGAATTGTTGATAAAACTAAATTATGAACAAATTATTGCCTAGAAAAACTATAAGATAATATATGGGTGATGATTTAAGTAAAAAATATAAACAATTTTATTACATGGTAATAGGAAACTAATATAGCATTACTTCTATATTCCAGGTTCAGGGTACCCTTTGATTTTTCATGAGTCCACAATAATTACTGTGGAACAGATGACTGCTTGCACTATCCAGCTAAGTTCCTGCAGCCCAAACCCATTATTAGCACCATTTTCTTCACACCTGCAGTACATTTCATATGGGTCTCTTTTCCCATCTGTCTTCTTGTTATTAAATTCAGCCTTTTCAGGAAGCATACGATAAAACACCCTAGGTTAAAAAAAGAATAAGGCTTATCTAGGGTATTTTATCTTGTGGGATATAATCTTCGGTGTTATATCCCCAAGATAAAATGGAATATAGTCTTCCTAAATAGATAATATTAACTTGCTTTTCAGCAGGGAGAGCTAGTTTAAATGAGTCCTGATACTTCTTTTATTTTCCTTGCACTTCTTTTCTCCCTCCCTCCCACCTTTCTTTCCTTCCTTCCTTCTCTCCTTCCTTCCTTCCATCCTTCTATCCTCCCTGTCTTTCTTTTAAATTGTGCACACTTCCTTGAGTTAAATCATCTACCTCATAGTACAGAAGTTTCTATTTATCTATTAAAATTCTAAGAGCAGAAAGAAATTAAATTTATTTCCCTATGAAGCAGTTTAAAGTGAGATATGCTCTGAGTTTCAACAGTTACTTAACCTTGATGAGCCATTATCTCCAAGGTTCCTCATTTGGGTGGGGGATATGTGTGTGTGTGTGTAAAAGAGGCAGAAGCATATTGTCCCTGTACTTGAGAGTGAGAATTCTGGGAATTAATATTACCAATGCAGGATTTACAGGATAATACGGGTGGTTCCCCCAGAATTTATGAACCACTTTTTAGGTTCTGCCCTACCTTTAATAACCAATTAATAGGACTTCCAGATAAGATGGTGGCGTAGTAGCCATGACAAAGCAGCCTGGGGTGTGTGTTTGTGGGGGCTGTAAACAGAAAAACAGCAAAATACACTCTTCTTCTGAAAACTGAAGGTGTGTAAGAAATTAAAAGTCTCAGCACAGAATCAGAGAGACCCAGAGCTTCTAGAAACCAGGCAAGCAGCCAAAGTCAGCTCCTGCTGAGGTGCCAATCTGTGAGGCCACTGGCTTTGCCTTATCCACAGGAGCAGAAACCAGGTGAAGGGATTTTCTATTCATACCAGCCTCCCCACAAATTCAAGAAACCTGAAGGAGAAGACAGCAGGGACCAGCTGAGTAACTCTTTTTTTTTTTTTTTTTTGTTTTGTTTTCCTAAGCTGAGTAACTCTTGAGGGGGAGAATTGATGCAAACCAGATCTGCAGCTCCAGTACAACTTGAGGTAGCTTCCACAGCCTTCCCTCCCATGAACACCCCTGGCTACAACCATTGGAATCTCTGAGGAAGGGAATTGAGCTACACAGCACCCAACATAGGTTAACAGAGCAGCAGACCCACTGACCCAGCCAGCCTATCTGGGCCCACGATGCAGTAAAGAGGGACCTAAGTGGGCACACAGCATAGATGAGACCTAAGACATCTCCAAAGGTACTAGGGCCTACTTATACCAGGTCAGTACTTGCCCCACACCTTGGTATACAGGCCTGCTTTGGAAGTGCTAATCATACCTTCCTTGTCAATGCAGGTTATGTGTTAGATTTGATGGATGGTTGGCTTTGCCATTCATAAATAAGCTGAATTTTTGGGTTGCTTTCTGATTAAAGTGCTCTGGTCTTTTTTTTTTTTTTTTTTTTTGTCATTCTTGTGGGTAGGTCTCAGCCTCCTAGTTGACAGGATTAAGGGTGTGGAGCAATACACACCCTAAAGGATTTTGACTCTGTTAGATTGTCTGTTTAATATACTCTCTTACATAAAAACTCAATCTGGTTTTGATTGAATACATTGTATATAACTCTAAGTCAAATTTTAGAATTTGCCTGTATTTTGCTCCACCCAGGCTACTAGAATACTTGGATAGCAGGCAAACCTAACACCTAAGGTTCTGTTTGCTTTTATGGAAGTAATATAAAGAGACACACTTGGCACCTTAAGGTCCTACCCTGAAGATATTTACATGTCTAAGCATAGTACAGATAATTATAAAATCAAAGCATCAAATTAACCCAAGAGGCAAAATCTTTACATTATGCTACAAGAAACACAAAAAAATAAAGACAACATAATTCCACCAAAAATTGTAAATCCATCAAAATTGACCTCTAGTGAGACTGATTGAAATGAAATGCCTGATAAATATGTCAGAAGAATGATAATAAGTATGTTGAAAGAAATCAAAAAAGAAAACAAACTCCTGAAGGCGAACATAGGAAACAGATATAATTAAGGAGGTCAATACAAGACATGGGTAATTAAATATAAATACTAAAGAAAAAAACAATCAAAAATACTAGAAATGAAACACACAATAAGTCAAATAAAACACTGTAGAAAGTCTTACCAATAGAATGGATGAAGGAGAGAAAAGGATATCTAAAGTAGAAAACATGGTAGCAGATCTAATAACAGCCAAACAAAGAGAAACACAAACTAATAGGGAAGTATAAATGGGAATTTCAATACATTCAGGACACTATGAAGAGATCAAACATGAGTATTCAGGTATAGTTGAAGGAGAAGGATTTCACTCCAAAGGCATAGTAGAGGTTTTCAGCAAAATCATAGAAGAAAAATTCCTCCAAATAGGGAAAGAGATGCCAATACAGATACAGGAAGCCTTTAGAACACCAAACAGACAAAACCAGGAAATAACCTCTCCTTGCCAAATTATAATTAAACTACTAAACACACAAGCCAAAGGAAATATATTGAAAGCAGCTACAGAGAAACATCATCATTTATAAAGGCAAGCCCAACAGGATAACAGTAGATTGCTCAGCACAAACTGTAAAGGCCAGAAGAGTTTGGAATAATGTATTCCAAGTTCTGAAAGATAACAATTGTCAACTAAGATTACTTTATTCAGCAAAGCTGTCCATCCAAATTGATGGGGAATAGGATATTCCACAACAAAAACAGGCTAAAGGAATAATTTACCACTAAGCCAGCTCTAGAGACAATGTTTGAATTGGTCCTTCATGCTGAAGTGAAAGGAAAGCACACATGAAGAATCAGGAAAAAATAAACCATAGTCAAATAATAGTTAATACAAGAAAGTAAAGGAAAAACTGGAAGCACTACAAAACAGGAAGAATAACAAGAATCAATACATACCTTTCAGTAATAACTCTTAGCATCAATGGTTTCAATGCCCCAACCAAAACAAACAGGCATACAGACTGGAATAGCAGACAGGATCCTTCTGTTTGTTGCCTCCAAGAAACTCGCCACTCCATAGAAGACAGACACTATGTTAGGGTGAAAGGATAGAGATGGTATTTCAAAAATATGAGCCAAGAAAAGAAGTAGGTGTTTCTATCCTAATATCTTACAGGATATACTTAAAACCAACATTAGTATGGAAAGATAAAGAAGGCCACTTTATATTGATTAAAGGAATAATTCAATTGGAGGACATTGCAACTCTAAATATATATGCACCTAACATGCATACTCCCAATTTCATCATACACTATTAGACATAAGACCATAGATAATACCAACAAAACTTGTAAGTTATGACTTCAGTACCCTACTGTCATCAGTTGACAGGTCATCCTGGCAAAAATAAATTTAGAGACATCTGGATTAAATGATTTCATAGAAAAAAATGTGCCTAAGAGATATCTATAGGACATTCCATCCAAAGGCCACATATTATACATTCTTTTCAGCAGCACATAGAAAATTCTCAGAAATATACCATATATTAGTACACAAAGCAAATCTTAACAAATGCAGGAAAATTGAAATAATTGCTTATATTCTATGTGACCACAATAAGAATAAACTAAATAATCAACAGCAAGAAAAACTACAGAGCATACACAAAATCATGGAAACTAAATAGTACACTACTAAATGATTAATGGGTCATTGTAGAAATCAAAAAAAATCAATATCAAATCATAGAATCAAATGATAATGATAATACAACATACAAAAATATTTAGCACATAATGAAGGCAGTCCTAAGAGGAAAAAATATAGATTTAAGTGTCTATATTTAGAAATGAGAAAGGACACAAATAAACAACTTAATGCCTCATTTTAAGACCTAGGTAAAAGAAGAACAAGGCAAACCAAAAGTAAGTAAAAAGGAAGAAATAATTAAGATTAGGACTGAAATTAATGAAATAGACACCCATGAAAATAATACAATGAATCAATGCAATAAAAGGGCTGGTTCATTGAAAAGATAAACACAAGATTGATAAACCCTTAGCAAATCTGACCATAATAAAGAGAGAAGAGACACAAATTAATAAAATTAGAGATGAAAAAGGCATCAGTTTAACAGATACCAAAGAAGTGCAGAAAGTCATAAGAACATACTTTAAGAGCATATACTCCACTAAATTTGAAAAATCTTAAAGAAATGGTTGATTTCCTAGATATGACCTACTAAAATTAAATCAAATGAGATAAACCATTTAAATAGACCTGTTACAAGTATGGAGATCAAAGCAGTTAAAAAAAAAAAAATTCTCCGAGGTTAAAAAAAAAATGTCCAGAGCCCAGCATGGTGGCACACACCTTTAATCCCAGCACTTGGGAGGCAAAGGTGGGAGGATCATCATGAGTTCAAGGCTACCCTGAGACTACATAGTGAATTCCAGATCAGCCTGAGCTAGAGTGAGACCAAACCTCTAAAAACTGAAGAAAAAAAAAATCAAGGTCCAGACGGATTTACTGCTGAATTTTACCAGAAAAATGTTTCTTAAACTTTTTTATAAAATAGAAAATGAAGGAATATTGCCAAACTCTTTATAAGAAGCCACCCTTACTCTGATACAAAAACCAGACAAAGATAGAACAAAAAAGAAATTCACAAACCAATCTGTCACATGAATATATATGCAAAAATTCTCCACAAAGTAATGACAAACAGATTACAATAATATATCAAAAGGAACATTCACCCCTACCAAATAGGCTTTATCCCAGAGTTGCAGGAATGGTTCAACATGTGCAATTCAATAAACATAAAACACTATGTAAATGCCCTAAAGGATGAAAATCACACGACCATCTCAATACATGCAGAAAACGAATTTGACAAATACCTTCATGGTAAAAACCCTGAAGAAAATTGAAATTGAAGGATCATGTCTCAAGATAATGAAGGCTGTTCATGACAAACCTACTTCCAACATAATTCCAAATGAGGAAAAAGCTACAAGCTTTTCCACTAAAATCAGGAACAAGGCAAGGGGGCCCACTGTCCCTGCTTTTATCCAATATAGTACTGGAAGACTTAACTATAGCTAAAAGGTAAAAGATACTCATAAAAGGGATACAAATTGGAAAAGAAGAGATAAAATTATCATTATTTGCAGATGATATGATTCTATACATAAAGGACCATAAAGATTCTACCAGTAAACTGTTAGAGCTGAAAAACACTTTTAGCAATACAGCAGGATAGAAAATAAACACATGGAAATCAGTTGCCTTCCTCTATACTAATAATAAACGTGTGGAGGATGAAATAAGGGAATCACTCCCATTCACAATTGCCTCAAAAATAACTCAAGTAAAATACCTTCAATAAATCCAACCAAGGATGAGAAGGATATCTACAATGACAATTTTAAGACACTGAAGAGAGAAATTGCAGGAGACACAAGGAAATGGAAAGGTGCCCTGTGTTCTTAGATTGGAAGAACTAATATTGTGAAAATTTCAGTCTTACTAACAGCAATTTACACATTTCATGAAATCTCCATCAAAATTCCAATGGAACTTTTCACAGAAATAGAAAAAAAAAAAAAAAAACAAAACCCTAAATTCATTTGAAAGCACAAAATCTTTGAATAGCCAAAACAACTTTGAAGAACAAAAATGATGCTGACAGAATCATCATACCTGATTTTAAGCTACATTACAGTGCCATAGTGACAAAAACAGCATGATACCGGCACAGAGAAAAACAGGTAAATCAATGGAACACAATAAAGGACCCAGATCTAAATCCAGGCAGTTATACCCATCTGATTTTTAACAAAAGTGCCAAAAAATTTCCACTGGAAAAAAAGACAGCCTCTTTAACAAATGGTGCTGTGAAAACTGGATATCAATATGTAGAAGGATAAAAATAAACCTTCATATACAAGAATAAAGTCAAAATTCTGAAACTACTAGAGAAAAAAGTAGGGGAACCCTTCAACATATTGGCATAGGAAACAACTTTCTGAGTATAACCTCAGTTGTTCAGGAAATGAAACCACCAATCAACCACTGGGACCTCATGAAACTAAAAACCTTTTGTTCAGCAAGGGACACTGTAAATAGAGCAAAGAGGCTATCTACAGAATGGGAGAAAATCTCTGCCAATTATACATCTGACAGAAGAGTAATATCCATGATATACAAAGAACTCAATTAAATAATAAGGAATACAACAACTAAATATAAAAAAAAATGGGCTATGGAACTAATACAGTTCTCAAAAGAAGAAATACAGATGGCTTACAAACAAACAAACAAAAAAAGTGGTCTACATCCTTAGCCGTCAGGGAAATGTATATCAAAACTATGTTGAGATTCCTACTTACTCCTCTCAGAATGGCTATCATCAAGAAAACAAATGAGGGCTGAAGAGATGGCTTAGCAGTTAAGTGCTTGCCTTGAAGCCTAAGAACCCCCATTTAAGGCTGGATTCCCCAGGACCCAGTTAGCCAGATGCACAAGAAGGCGCACACATCTGGAGTTTGTTTGCAGTGGCTGGAAGCCCTGGTACACGCATTCTCTCTCTTTCCCTGCCTCTTTCTCTCTCTCTCTGTCACTCTCAAATAAATAAATAAAAATGAACAAAAAAATTTTAAAAAAATAAAACAAATGACAATTAATGCTGGCAGGGATGTGGAAAAAGTGGAACACTTCTACATTGTTAATGGGAATGTAATATGGTGCAGCTCTTATGGTCATTAGTGTGGAGGTTCCTGAGACAGCTAAATATAAAAATACCATATGACCCAGATATATCACTTCTAGATATATATTCTAAGAACTCTTCTCAACCATGTTTATTGATACTCTATACACAATGGTAGGAAATGCAACTATCCTAGATATCCCTCAGCTGATGAATGGGTAATGAAGATGTGGTACACTTATATAATGAAGTTCTATTCAGTGGTAAAGAAGGGTGAAATTATGAAATTTTCAGGAAAATGGATGGATCAGGAAAAATATTATACTAAGTGAGGTTACCAGGCCTGGAAACATATACACCACGTGTTCTATCTCGTATGTTATCCTAGTTACAAATGTTTGGACTTATACCTGAGTTGGAATAAAAATTGGTAACAGAGGCCACTAAGTTAGAAAGGAGCTGTAAGCGATGGAGAAGATGGGAGGCCTTAATGAGATGAATAGATTACTGAGTGTAATGGCTTAAATGAGGTCACAGGTAGCAATTGAGTAAAAGAAGAGTGGGAGGAGGATTAATCAAAATTTAAGGTGTTATGAATTAGCCATATGGAAACCTACCTTATTGGAAAATGGTGTACCCAGAATCCATAAACTGTTACTAGAAAATTTTCAGTGACAGGGATTGGATACCTTTAGAGTTATTTGCTAGGGAGTTAATTGGAACCCCCCCAGATTAGCAGGCCATTGCCAAAGATTTTGGCTTCCCACCAGAAATAGGTGGTAAGACCCTATTGTTGAAGACTCCACATGCTTTAGTTGCAAGATCACTGAGAATTCAAGCTGGAGTTGAGGTTAAAACTTCCTCTCTAGAGGCCTCCTTTCCCTTACCTTGTCTCCATAATTTCTGTGTCTTTCTAATCTGCGTAAAACAAAACAAAACAAAACAAAACAAAACAAAACAAAAAAACAGTAGTTTATTTGAGTAAACCAAAAGTTATTTATTTATTTTTGTTGGTTTTTAATTTTTTTTAATTTATTTACTTGAGAGAAAGGAAGATAGGAAGATAGAGGGAGACTATGACTGTGCATGCCAGGGACTCTAGCCATTGCAAATGAAATCCAGATGCATGTGATACATTTTGCATCTGGCTTGCATGTGTTCTGGGAAGTTAAACCTGAGCCCTTGGGCTTCACAGACCAGTGCCTTAACCACTAAGCCATTTCTCTAGTCCATTGTTTTTATCATCATCATTATTATTATTATTAGTGTACAAAGTGTGTATGCAACCAAGTTGGTACCATCATTATCCTTCATCCTGTCCTCTCCTTCCACAATGAACCTCCTCGTTGGGGAATGTGGGTCAAGCATTATGGGGTTAGCCATAATTTAAGATTAAGAGGCAATATCTCTTTGCATAATGTCCCAACATGTGGCTCTAACAATCTTTCTTCCCCCTCTTCCACGAATTTTCCTGAGCCATGTTGGGTTAGAGTTAGGTCTACTTCAGTGATGAGGTCTTTGGACCATCAGTGTCTCTGGATATCTGGTTTGGTAGGAGTTCTCTGTGTCCATCTCCTTTACCCTTCTTTGGTATCAGGTTCACCAAGAAAGCAGCACTCTTGCTCACTTTTGCAATTACCATTGGTTTCACCTGGGGCCCTGTTAAGGTGTGATGAACTGAAACTCTCCTCAGAATATGAATCCATCTGCAAAAGAGAAACAGGTTCTTCAACAGAGGGTGAAGTCAGAACCAGATAGATGAGATAACCATTCTTATTTTAGGGAGAATTTAATAGGTGAAGCCCTCTTGTAGCTCACAGGTGGTGAGAGCTTGATAGTGGGGAGTGGGCTTGCCTTTTGGATAGGTTTCTGACTGGTTTCACAGAACCAGCTATGGGTTCTATTCCTCTGAGCAGTTCAGTTAGCCCAATCAACAGGAGTTTATTAACCACCATGGCTGCATGCCACTATTGCACTTGTGGGGAGCATCACGTCTGGTTGCTTGCTACTGCGTATAGCTTAGACTATGAATTTCTTGGACAAATGTTGGTCATTTTCCCCCAGTTGCTCATGTAGCACCTTCTGGTACTAGACAAGTTAACTTTCTGGGGACTGACTCTCTTCCAGATTCCAACCAGGTCATTCAATTTTACGTGTCAACTGAGTATGGTGTCTTCGGCAGTAGGGTCTTACCATTAACCTTTGGTGGGTCATCAAGTACTCTGACAGAAATCTGTCTTCTTTTGGAAAACCTTGATCAACAGCTCACTGTGGATGCTAGCCTCATGCTGGTACTTGGAATTACAGGCCAGTGTCAGGGAAAAGCCAGAAGATAATGATAGACAGTATACAAGCAAAAGAGAGAAACAGGAGATGATTAAGGTCAGTCTTCATCATAGCTTCTCTAGGGCCTTGTGGTTCAGGTGTTCTCTCTATGGATCTGATGGAGATTCAACCATTTATTCTGTCTTTTAGGGTATAGAATTTTATTGTACCTTTGCCATTTGGGCCAAATTTTGTACCCCCCCCCCCGCCCTTACACTGCCCTCCTCTCCTCCTTCCCCACCCTCCCTAATGAACTTGGATGCCAAGATCCTGAACAAAATCCTTGCACACTGAATTCCACAACACATTAAAAGCATTATCCACCTTGATCAAGTAAGCTTCATCCCAGGAATGCAGGATTGGTTCAATATATGGAAATCTGTCAATGTAATATACCACATAAATAAGCTTAAGCACAAAAAGCACATGATCATTTTGATAGATGCAGAAAAAGCCTTTGATAAAATATAACTTCACTCATGATCAAAACATTGGAGAGAATAAGCATGGATTGTTTATATCTCACCATTGTTTGTTCTTTAAATAACTGTTTGTATTTAGTGTGGGGGAGTGCATGCATGGTAAGCAAAAGTATGTGCCTGCACACTAACACACCAAGCCAGACCACAATATTGGTTGTGCCTGCAATCTCACCTGCTTTTTTCCTTGAGGTAGAGTCTCTCACTTATTATAGAGCTTTGGTACTTTCATGACCACCAACAATTCTTTGATCTCTTCTCTCAGTAAGACTAGGTAGTTGGCATGAGTTATAGAATTCTCATGGTGTCTGAGGCCCTGATGTTTACATCAGAACTGCTCTTTAGTGCTGAGCTACCTCTCCAGCACTCAAACCAAAACTTTACAGGTTTTTGTTATAAAGAAATATTAGGACAAAAGAAGAATCCTGTTTAGCACACAAGATGAAAAGGTCAGTGGCTTATATTATTTACTGTGCTTTGTTATATTCATATGGACATACTTCATAAGAATTTTGATAATCTTGAAGCCAAAGCAGAGATTTTCTCTTTCTAATTTCTCTTTATCTTTTATTTATATATGCAAAGTAATTTTATCTCATTGTTTTGACACAGATCTAGATTTTGTCTTGCCTGTTTTATTATAGCTACAGGGCATTCCTGAGAAAGAGCCTCAGAGTCCTAGCTTTCATCTTTGGAAATTGAAATAGCAAGTAACTGCATGAAAAACAAATGAGTGAATAAACAACAAATGTCTCTTATTGTGCATAAAGGCCAGATTTTTGGATGCTACAGGGAAGGAGGCTGGTGCTTGCCCTTAGGTCAAGGGCAGCAGCATGCCAAAAGCCAGCCTTGGAGGAGCAGGAAACAATTCATGCTCTCCTTAGGCAACTTCGTTAAAGGAGGGAAAAGGATAGAGTGGAATCATGTATACTTATTAATTTCCTTTCAAATTAATAACTGCCTTAAATCTCTCCACCTCCACAGTTATACAGGTTGATCTCATTTCAAATGAGAATCAGTGATAAAAAATATTGGTCTCTTCAAAGAAAAGAGACAAACTATAGTTTTTATTTCTCAATGTCTTTATTATGTTAAATGATTCATTGAATTGAATACAGTATATCTGGCATATTATTAAATTCATGAATGCTGCTTTCAAATGAGGAGATGCACACCTGGGTACCGAGAAGGCTCCCTATGCTCTTTCACATCCACTGGGGCAGGCTAGGTAAAGGCAGTCACAGAACCAGTTCTGTGGCCAGAGGTTTAAGCTGATGGTCTTCCATAGCAGGAATCCATTTCTCTTCTCCAAGGGTAGCCACATGCTGATCTTCAAAGGCTGGGTGGCTGTATAAAAGACATACAAAAGTAACCAGCATTGTCCCCATAATAGCAGTGGGTTCAGTGCATCATTTTCAGGATACTGTGACATACAGTATCATTTAGGATGTTGAGTGTAATTGTCATAATAGCAAATGCCTAGGTATTGTTTAAAATATATATCCTACTAACCTGATGCTTATCAGTGATGAGGAAAGCACCCTGCTAACTCTCTGAGAAGTTCACTCTTATAGTTTGTTTCTCTGTCTCAGAGAACTGCCTGCCCTTCCCAGAGCAGCTATCATCCTGTGGCTGTGTGAGGTGAGAAAAAAAAACACTTGGCATAGGGCCAAGCAACTCATATGAGCAGCACTAGACCAGACATTGTCTTCTCGGTGGGAAAAACTGGTTTGTCCCTTCTCCTAGTGCTGTTTTTATGCCCTTCATGTCAGAGATGTATATCCCATTTTGAATCCTCAATCCACTTCACTTCTCTTGATAACTAAATGAATATGAGCATGATCTCATAATGAGACAGGAATTCAGTTTGATTTTAAATCATTGGTACACAATGATGGAAAGGACACATAATATAAGATAACATTTTGTTTTTATTTAGGACTTAGACAAAATGAACAACTTTTTAACTGAAGACCCTCTGACTTTCTGCAAAGGCTAATGAATTATACAGAGAGTAACTTCTGAATTTTCTGGAATTAGAATATCATTTATAAAAAAAGTTAGCAAATAAACTAAGCTTATTTTTATGTTTATTCTGAACTTGCACATTTAATCTAAACTGTTGGTTTAATGATATTTACTTGCTGCTATAAAAATTTAAAGCTAAATCAATCATTAAAAAGCCTTCCTAAGAAGTCATCAGAAAGTAAGTATTCCATCTTTTAATGGAGCAAATTAAACAAAATTCAATATGTTAACCTAATTCTCATAATTTAGTCTAATTCAATTGTTTTGTAATTTAAGAATAAAGAAAACTTTAGTAAATGATTTATATTTCTATGAATTTATGAAGATGAGCTTTACATAACCATTTATATCAATCAGCTTAGGCTATGATGATGAAATACAATAAGCTATGAACACTAATTTATCATAGTTCTGGAGATTGGGAATAGTCACTCTTAAGTAAGATATTCTAAAAAGAGGTGTGTGCTCTTAAGTCCTTTGGCTATTGGACTATTGAAGCATTAAGACTCTCAAAATTGAAGTTCCCCTGAAATTTTTATGCTGGAAAAAAATGGGTGAAACCCTGGATCTAGTCAGAAGAAGATTTTGCCTCCAGAAAAGATTTATAGTTTGACAAATAGCCTTAAAGGATAGACTGCAGTTAAGACAAGACCAAATCTTGACTTTTTAGCTGTATATACCTCTGGGGCTCTGTATGTGAACAAAAACCTTATGCCAGTTATAGGAATTAGTAAAAAGGCAGCCCACATTCACAAGCAGGGATGTAAAACAGCAACTTGCCCTGGCAATAAGAAGGCAACTCAGTTCTAGGAACTGAAATCTACAAAGACTTGACTCACGATCTCAGCTGGACACCAGCCTTTTTTTTTTTTTTTTGGCTTTTTACTTCCTATTTCTTTCTCCACCTAGAAACTTGCATCCCCTCTCCCTATGCCAAAGTTTTTTTTTTTTTTTTTTTTTTTTTTTTTTTTTTTTTCTGAGCCTATGGTTCTTCATCTAACCCATTTACCAACCAGAGTCCTTGTCACATTTATCCCAACTAAATGCCTAAGCTCCATAACAGGCCATGTCAACTGGACTCATTTCCTGACATAGAAGTCCAAATCCAGAGTACGTTGGTGACCCCTTTGAAGGAGATTTTCACTCTTAATTCTCAATAAAACCTTGCTTGCTTGTTCTTCTTTTGCCCACATTTGTCATTCATCATGTTCTTGAGACAATGAAAATCCAAAACATTAAGACCCAGAAATTTCACTATGGAGTTTCTGGACTCTTATTTGCAATGTGGCTATATTGAATAAATCACCTTTTCTTGTTTTTCATAATCATTTGTTTGTTTAATTGGCTTATTAAGGATGATTGGCCAAAACCTTATTTGTTGGGGAATGTTAAGGCTCATATTCTGACTCTAATACTTCTGGTAATAGGAAATCACATATTTAGGTGCCATCTGTCTTAAAAAAAAATAGGTATCTTGTTCCTGAATCCCCACATTGTAGAAAGAGAAATGTGTCTTTCTTTCTTTCCTATAAAGCTACCAGTCTTTATCCTGAGGCCTCTAACCTCATGAATTCATCCATCTCTAATTCTCTCATAAAGGCCTGGTTTTCAGATGTCAGTATCTTATGGGCTAGGGCTTTATGATTGTGATTCTCTGGTTGTCAATAGGATCTCTGAGGATGTCGGTGAGAGATTTTCTGTTTGATTAACTGAGATGGGTGGACTCACCGCTGTGGCTTGTACCATTCACTGTAAGACTGAATATAAACATCATGCATTGTCCTCTGCTCCCTTACTATGGACTGAATGTAACCAAGTACCTCAAGTTCATCCTGCCATGGCTTCCCTACCAGATGGACTGTAAACTGGAATTGTAAGCTGAAAGTAACCCTTTCAAGCTGAAAGCTGCTTCTTGTCAACTATTTGGTCACAACAATGCAGTAACTAATAAAGACTTGAGCATCCAAATTTTGGGAGACACAATTTAGTCCTAAGCTCTCTTCCTATTCACATTTTATGATGAGCAGAAGCACAAGGTTGCAATTCTGGAGAAAAAAAAATGCATTGCAACAGGTATAGTTAGGAAAACACTGAATAGAAGGAAAAGAGTTCTAATTGCAAGATAATGAGGGACTATGGGGTTAGGTTAGGTCAAGTCTACAGCTTTACTCTCCTTACAACCAAAATGGGGTTATCCAGAGATCTTCCCTGGGAAGGTGTGAGAGTTATTATGCCATGTTAAAGCAATAATAGAAAATACATGTGCTGTGCCCTTGAAATAATTTGTTCATTTTAAAGATTGATATGAAAATACATTTTTTATTAATTACTTTTGTACTCAGCTAAGTACAGTCAATTTTGTACCATTGTTAGGCTCATCCATGTCCTACCCCCTCCCCTTGGCCCCTCCTTGTTGAGGTATATGGGTCATGCATTCTGGAAATAGCCCACAGTTATGGGTAGGATAAAAGTATCTGCATATCATGACCTAACATGTGGCTCTAACATTCTTTCCACCCCTCTTCAGCAAAATTTCCCTGAGCCATGTTGGGTTCATTTTTGGTCTGATGCAGTGATGAGGTATTGGGAGCCTCTGGGTCTCTGGATATCTGATTTAGTAGGAGTTGATTTTTCTCTGGGTTGATATCCTTCACCCTTGTGCTTGTACCTGGTTCACCAAGAACACAGCACCCTTGCTTGTTTCACCAATTGTTCTTAGTTTCAGACAGGGCCATTTTTAGGTATGATGGTGTGGTTCTCTCCTGAGGATCTACATCTATCTGAAAAAGAGAAGCAGATTCTCCAATAGAGGGCAAGTTAGCACCAGACAAATGAGATAATCCTTACATTTTTATAGAGAATTTAATAGGTGTAGGCCCTCTTGTAGCCCATGATTGGTGGTAGCTTGTTAATGTGAGCAGGCTTATGTTTGGATATGTTTCTGACTTGTTTCCCAAATCCAGCTATGGCTACCATACCACTAAGGTGATCAGTTAGCTGAATCAAGAGTAGATGGTTTCCCACCATGGCTGTGCACCACTACTGCACTTGTGTGAGCATCACAACAGGTTATTTGCTGCTAAGTAGGTGAGACTATGAGTTGCTTGGACAGATATTGACCATTCTCCCCCAGTTGCCCATGTAGCATCTTCTGGCACTAGACATGCTGACTGTCTGGGGACTGACTCTCTTCCAGCTTCTAGCCATGCAATTCCATTTTACGCATCAACCACATGAGGTGTCTTTAGCAGTAGGGTCTTACCACTAACCTTTGGTAGGTCATCAAGTCCTCTGACAGAAATCTATGTTTCCTTTAGGAAACCTTGTAGGTCTCTCTAATGAAAAGCTCATTGTTGATGATCACCACATGCTGGTACTGGGAGTAACAGGTCAGTGCCCACTAAGAAAAAGGAAGAAAAACATAACCAATATAAAAGAGAGAGGAGAGAGAAAGAGAGAGAGAGAGAGAGAGAGAGAGAGAGAGAGAGAGAGAGACTGTAGAAGCTTAAGGTCAGTCTTCATCATACCCTCTCTAATGTCTTGTGGCTCAGGTGATCCCTCTAAGGGCCTGGTGAAGGTTCAGCCATTTGATCTGCCCTATAAGATATAGAATTTTATGGTACCATTGCCATTTGGGTCTACATTTGTGTTTCCCACCCCTGCATTGCCCTCCCCCTGCCAACCACCCTGTTGTCTGGTCCTTGAGATGCTTGCTGGGTATGTTATCATCTTGGGTAGATTCAGGTTAGGTGCTATAGATGAGTGAAACTATGCAGTGATTATCTTTCTGTGATTAGATAAATTCACTGAGAATGTTCTGTTCCAGGTTCAACCATTTTATTTTCAGATTTTATTGTGTCATTTTTTTCTTACTGCTGAGTAGAATTCCATTGTGTAGATATACCGCATCTTAGTTATCCATTCTTCTAGTGATGGACATCTGGGTTGATTCCAGCTCTTAGCTATTACGAATTGAACCACTACAAACATGGTTGAGCAAATCTCTCTGGCCTGTGGTTTGAAGGCTTTAGGGTTGATGCCTGGTAAGGGAATAGCTGGGTCTGTTGGCATCTCTATAGTCAGCTTTTCAGGAGTCTCCTTATTGCTTTCCAAAGTGGTTGTACCATTTTACATTCCCACCAACAGTGTATGAGTGTTCCTTCTTCTCCACATCCTCACCACCATTTATTTTCATTAGGTTTTTTGATGTTTGCTATCCTTACTGGGGTAAGGTAGAATCCCATAGAGCTGAACAGGCAGTTCACAGAGTTAGAAATACAAATGGAAAACACACACTTAAGAAACTGCTCATCATCCCTAATCATCAGGGAAATGCAAATAAAAATACATTTTAAAACAATTAGAAGAATGGCAAACTGTTTCAAGAAATAATTTCAGGGAAGTATTTGAAAACTGTTTATGAAGCCTCCACTACTGGTTGTCTCATTCTACCCTGCTTGTTCTTTCAGTAAGTAAGATTTCCACTTTTAGAAATAAAATCTATGATTTCCTCCTGGATCTCAGTTCCTTGTGTGGTCAGTACATGGGCTGGTGTATCAGTCTAGAGTTAGTATGCCAGACCCATTTCTGGTCCCCTCCCACTGCCTGGGTCTGAGTCCCTTGCACATGAGTATGTGAGTGTCCAAGACCGTCTGGAGTGAGTATACCAGCCCACTGTATCTAGGCTCATCCCACCTCCCCAGTCTAGGTTGCCTGCACTGGTCTATGTCCTGGAGGGCTCACCATGAAGTAGGCCAGATTCAAGTTCCCTTACTCCTCCTAGTGCCCTGGTCATGGTAGGTCCCATGTGCCTTGCTTGGGGAGGCCTGCCCTTGTGTGAGCTGGGGAATAAGGCTTTTTGCTCTGGTATATTGACTGGACACTAAGTACCAATATCCTTATTCACCTGAGTCAGAGGGTGAATGAGCCAAAGGACATAAACCTGATTCCTCCTCAATAAAATAGTCTTCTTAAAATGGGTAGACAACAACACAAAAAAGCCAAAGAAAGTTAGCAAAATGAAAGATCTCCCCCAGAGATGCCTAGTCCTACTACAGAAGCCTCCAATGAAATCATGGAAAAAAACAAAAGATATTCATTCCCAAAATGAAAATACAACAACCAATGAGACCCTGATTTTTTTTTTTAATTTATTTATTTGAAAGTGACAGACACAGAGAGAAAGACAGATAGAGGGAGAGAGAGAGAATGGGCGCGCCAGGGCTTCCAGCCTCTGCAAACGAACTCCAGACGCGTGCACCCCCTTGTGCATCTGGCTAACGTGGGTCCTGGGGAACCGAGCCTCAAACCGGGGTCCTTAGGCTTCACAGGCAAGCACTTAACCGCTAAGCCATCTCTCCAGCCCAAGACCCTGATTTAAAAAAAAAAAAGTCACTAACCTTGAAACAAACTATCAAAGAACTAACAATAGTATCAGTGAAATTGAACAGAATCATCTCGTGCAGCATTCAGTTTTGAGCAGTAGGATAACTTGATAGAAGAAAATACTAGAACCCTCCAAAGAGATAAGTCAAGAAATGGAAGACCACTGCAACAGGTTGATTAAGCTTAATGAAGTTTTGTTCAAATGCAAGAATGAACTACAAGAAGCATCAAGAAAATCAGAGTTCGAATTGAAATCATTCCTCAAGAAAGAGATGGACATTATACAAAACAACACAACAGAAAACAACAATCACTCACCAAGAGAGGTACTCATGTGGAAGACAGAACCTTTGACCTGAAGATAAGATGAAAGAAATAGACCAGGAGGCCAAGAACTTTGCAACTCAGCAGATTGTGAGTGCTGTGTTGTGGGAGTGGCCTTCAGTTATCGAGGAAAGGCAATGTCTCTGTGCATGATGACCCAATTTATGGCTTTAACAATCTTTCTGTCCCCTCATCCATGAATTTCTCTGAGCCATGTTGGGTTCATTTTAGGTCTATTTCAGTGATGGTAGGTCGTCTTTTCTGTGTCTGTCTCATTGACCCTTGTGCTGGTTCCAGGTTTACTGAGAAAGCATCTCTTGCTCATTACCCCACTAACTCTATGGCTTCAGCTGGTGCCCAGGTGGGGTGTGATGCACTGATGCCTTCCTCAGGTGCTGTGTCCATCTGAAAAAGAGAAGCAAATTCTCTGACAGAGACTGAGGTCAGTGCAAGATACATGGATACCCATTCTTATTTTAGAGAGAATTTAATAGGTGAAGGCCCTCTTGTAGCCCATGATTAGTGGGAGCCTGCTTTGGAGAGCAGGTTTGATTTTGGATATTGTTATGACTTGTTTTCCCATTCTAGGTATGGGTTCCATTCCACTGAGAGGATCCATTAGCCAAATCAAGAGCCATCATAGCTGTGTGTCACTATTGCACTTGTTGGAGCATCAAGTCAGGTTGATTGCTATTGAGTAGCTTAGAACTCGAGTTGCTTAGACAAATGTTGGTCATTTTTCCTCAGTGGCTCATGTAGCACCTTCTGTCACTAGACAAGCTAACTGTTTGGGGTTTGACTCTCTTCCAGTTTCCACTCCATGTTCTGTCCCAACAGAATTTGAGAGTTACAGGTCAGTGCCCAGGGAGAAGAAGGAAGAAAAATATAGGTAATATAAAAGAGAAAGAGAGAGAAGATAGAAACAGAGAAACAGGAGATGATTGAGGATATTCTTTATCATACCCTCTCCAGGCCCCTGTAAATCAGGTATTCTCTCTTAGAATGTGACAAAGGTTTGACTGTTCAGTGTGTCTTCCAGGATGCAGGATATTATGGTACCATTTCCATTTGGGTAAGGTTTTTTGTCCTCCTCCCCCCTAACCCTCCCCTCCTATCCCATCGTTCCTATTGTCCAGTCCTCTAGATGTGTTTTGGTATGTGAGCATCATGGGAAGATTTGGTTTAGGAGCCATAGGTGAGTGAGACCATGTAATGATTGTCTTTCTGTGATTGGGTGAGTTAGCTGAGAATGATCTGTTCCAAGTTTGAACAATTTTCTTCAAATTTCATTGTGCAATTTTCCCTTACTGCTGCATAGAATTCCATCATGAAGATATACCATATCTTAGTTATCCATTCGTCTAATGATGGACATTTGGCTTGATTCCAACTCTTAGCTATTATGAATTGAGGTTGAGTAAATATCTAAATATAAATATGGTTGAGTAAATATCTCTGAGCTGAGGTTTGAAGCTTTTAGGATAAATGCCCAGTAAGGGAATAACTGGGTCTGTTGGTACCTATATAGTCGTCCTTTTCAGGAGTCTCCATATTTCTTTCCATGGCAGTTGTACTAGCTTTCTTTCCCACCAACAATGAATGAGGGTTCCTATTTTTCCAAAACATTACCAGAATTTGTTGTCATTAGATTTTTTTAATGTTACTATCCTTACTGGGGTAAGGTGGAATCTCATAGTTGTTTTAATTTGCATTTCCCTGATGATTAGAGATGTTGAATATTTTCTTAAGTGTGTGTATGCCTTTTGTATATCTTCCTCTGAGAACTCTTTGTGTGGTCTGTGCCCCGTTTAGTGAGTGGGTTGTTAGACTTTTTATTGCTTAGGTTTTTGAGTTCTTGTAGATTCCAAAATTACCCAAGCTTAGTGATGCATTGCCAAAGCAGTACCAGTACAATGTATATGGTGAATTGCATATGAAGTTAAAAGGACTTTCTGAATAGACTTTGGGACTATAACACAGCATTATTGTTCTTGCCTAGCATGTGGGAGGTCCTGGGTTTATTTGCCAGCAATGGGTAAAAATAGAAGAACTAGATTTCTGGCAAAAGTAATGCATATCAATTCTCTTAATATTTGTCACTCATGAGACTACATTAACTTCAAGAGGAAGAAGAAAGACAGAAAGAAGGGTTAAGTTTTTTGATCCATCATGATAACCTATGTCTTTTGATGGGTGAGTTAAGACCATTAATATTTAAGGTTATTACTGTGAGGCTTGCATAATGAGGTGTATTATTGGGTTTGGTGCTTTATTGCCATATGTACTGTTCTGAGCCTGGTCTGTTTTGGTTATTGTGGATCTTCTTGTTGGCTCTTCAGATTGGTTGTTTGACTATTCGGTGTGGAGTATTCCCTCAAGTATTCTCTGTAGGTTTGACTTTGTAGTCATATAATCATATAGTTGACTTTTTCCGGGAAAATTTTCTTTCACTATCTATTATGAGGGATACTTTTGCTGAGTAATGTAGCTTGGGTTGGAAGCCATAGATTTTTTTGAAGTAACTTCTTGTATCATGTCAGATCATAATACTTTAAAGTTATAAATTAACAACAAGAGACACATCAGGAACTACACCAGCTCATGGAGACTAAACAACACACTTTTAAAATTTTTTGTTCATTTTTATTTATTTATTTTTGAGAGTGACAGCAAAAGAAGCAGATAGGGAGCGAGAGAGAATGGGCGTGCCAGGGCTTCCAGCCACTGAAAATGAACTCCAGATGTGTGTGCCCCCTTGTGCATCTGGCTAACGTGAGTCCTGGGGAATCAAGCCTTGAACTAGGGTCCTTAGGCTTCACAGGCAAGCGCTTAACCACTAAGGAATCTCTCCAGCCCTAAACAACACACTTTTAAACCATGAATGGGTCATGGGAGAAGTCAAAAAAGAAACTGAAAAATTCCCAGAATTGAATGATAATGAAATCAGAACCTACCAAAACTTATGGGACACAATGAAGGAGAAAACCCATAGCCCTAAATGCCTTTATTACAAAGACAGAGAGGTCCCAAACCAATAATGTCACTCACCCCACAAAGGTACTGGAAAAACAAGAAGTATCCAACCCAAAAAGCTCCAGATGGAGAGAAATAATCAAGATTGGAGCAGAAGTTAATGAATTGGAAACTAAGAAAGGAATTTTTTTTTTTTAATTGATGAAACAAAGAGCTGGTTCTTCTAGAAAATAAACAAGATTGGCAAACCCCTGGCCAAAGTAATCAAGCACAAAAAAGAGAAGTTTCAAATTAACAAAATCAGAAATAAGGACAGATCACAATATACGTCAGTGAAATTGGAAGAGTCATCCGGGCATACTTCCAAAACCTCTACTACACAAAATTAAATAATCTGAAAAAAATGGATGAATTCCTAGACATATACCACCTATTGAAACTAAACTCAGAGCAGATTAATTCCTTAAACAAACCTATCACATCCATGGAGGTTGAAAAGGTAATAAAAAAACCTCCCCCAAAAGAAAAGTACAGGACTGGATGGTTTATTAGCTGGATTCTATCAAATCTTTATCGGAGAACTGAAACTAATTTTTGTCAAACTATTCCACATAATTGGAGACCAGGGAATCCTCCCTGAGTTTTTTTAATGAAGCTAGCTTCACCCTAATACCAAAACCAGACAGAGATGCAAGAAGGAAAGAAAATTATAGGCCTATATTCTTAATGAACTTGGATGCAAAGATCCTGAACAAAATCCTTACAAACCAAATTCAGCAACACATCTAAAGCATTATCCATCTTGATCAATTAGGCTTCATCCCAGGGTTGGCTTAACATATGGAAATCACTCAACATAAACACCACATCAATAAACTGAACCATAAGAACCACATGATCATCTCAACTGAAGCAGGGAAGGCCTTTGAAAAATACCACACCAATTCATGATCAAAACACTGGAAATAAGAGGCATGGAGGGTTTATATCTCAACACAATAAAGACTATATATGGCGCTACTAAAGCACCAAATAGTTCTTAATGGGGGAAAAACTTAAGGAGTTCCCACTGAGATTGGGAAAAAGACAGCTGTGCCCACTCTCATCACTGCTCTTCAACATAGTACTGGAAATACTAGCCCTTGCAATAATACAGGAGAAAGAAATAAATGGGATTCAAACTGGAAAGGAATAAGTCAAGTTAGCCCTATTAGCAGATGACATAATCCTATATATAAGTGACCTAATAGTCTCCATCCCAAAACTCCTAAAGGTGATAAATTCCTTCAGTAAAGTGGCAGGATACAAAATTAATGCAAAAAATCATTAGTTTTTCTATATGCAAGGGACAAATATACAGAGAAAGAAATCAGTGAGACTGCCCCATTTTCAATAGCAACAAAAAAAATGAAATACCTTGGAATAACAATAAAAAATGATGTGAAGGAGCTATATAATTAAAACATAAAAACACTCAAGAAAGAAATAGAGGAGAACTTAAGAAGATGGAAGGACCTCCCATGTTCCTGGATATGTTGAATTATTATTATGAAAATGGCAATTCTACCAAAGCAATATACAGATTTAATGAAATACCAATAAAAGTACCAGCATCATTATTCACTGAGACTGAAGAAAATGATCTCAAAATTCATATGGAATGGCAGAAAGCATCGGCTATCCAAACATATCTTCAGCAAAAGAAACACCTCTGGTGGTATCACCATATCTGATCTAAATGTATATTACAAAGCCATAGTGACAAAAACAACATGGTACTGGAATAAAAACAGAAACATATACCAATGGAACCAAATTGAAGACCCAGACAAGCATGCAACTACAGCTTCTTGATCATTGACAAAGATGCCTGTTGGGCCCTGAAAGGCCCAGGCGTGTGGCCTAGTGGAACTTCCTGAGCCTAGCTAAAGTTTGGCGACCTGTCTCTGGCCAGCTATGACTCAGCAGGATGCCTAAGGGCTTCTGGCCTGCTACTTCCTCGTGGTAATTGTAATTATCATTTCAATAGTTAAAGTTTACTATTGGCCCTTACCTCTTCTCCCACCCTAAAATCCCCGCCTTTGTCCCCAACATGATATAAGCAACTGCTCAGAGTAATAAAGCGAGTTGTTCCTGCATTGCAAAGACTCCGACTCAGTGCGGTTTTTCTCCGGTGGCCAGGAGAGGTTTCTGAGTCGTCTGACGCTCATCATCCCCTCAACCCCTAGGGAGGAACCAGCAGGCTTGGTCCTTCCCTCGGCACTACCTGTGCGGGAAGGAGCCCCGCAGATGCCAATTACGTAGACTGGAGAAAAGCCAGCAATGTCAATAAATGGTGCTGGACATATTGGATGACCATATGTAGAAAAATGGAATGAGACTCACTCATTTCACCATATACAAAAATCCAGTCCAAATGGATTAAAGAAGTCAATATAAGACTTGAAATACTTCAACAACTGGAAGAAAAAATAGGAAGCACTCTCCATGATATAGGACTAGGAAAAGATTTCCTTAACAAAACCCCGGTAGCCAAGGAAATTGAACAAGCACTCAACCAATGGGATATCATAACACGGAAAAGCTTGTGTACAGACAAACATACCATAGGCAGAGCCAATAGACTACCCACTGAATGGGAAAAAAAAAAAATCTTTTCCAGCTATAGCACTGATAGAAGTTGAATATCTAGAACCTGCAAAGAACTCAAAAAACTAAATAATAATAATAAAAAAAATCAAACAACCCACTCCAAAAGTGGGGCAATGGACTAAATAGGGAGTTCTCAGAGGAAGAATTACAAATGGCTCATACATGCTTATGAAAATGTTCAAGATCTCTACCCATTAAGGAAAGGCAAATTAAAACAACTATGAGATTCTACCTTACCCCTGTAAGGAGAGCAAACTTAAAAAAAATCAAATGAAAACAAATGTTGGTGAGGATGTGGTGAAATAGGAACACTTATTCACTATTGGTGGGAATGTAAACTGGTTCAACCACTGTGGAAATCAATTTGGAGACTCCTGAAAAGGATGAATATAGAGTTACCAACAGACCCTGTTATTCCCTTACTGTGCATTTACCATAAAAGTTCCACATCTCAGTTCAGAAATATTTGCTGAACCATGTTTATATCTGCTCATTTCATCATAGCTAAAAACTGGAATCAACCCAGGTGCCCATCATTGGATGAATGGATAACCAAGATGTGGATCTGCTCAGCACTAAGAAAAAAATGACACATTTAAATTTGTAGAAAAATGGTTGAATTTGGAACAAATCATTTTGTTAACTCACTCAAACACAGAAAGGCAATTGTCACATGACCTCACTCATCTGCAATTCCTAACCTGGATCAGCCTAAGTTGCTGATATAACTGAATAGCATCTTGAGGCTCGGACAATAAAGAGGGTAGAGCTTGAGGGAAGGGAAAGGGTGTGGGGGGGAGACAAAATCTAAACCCAAATTAAACTGGTAACATAAAATCCTATATCCTTGAAATCAGACTAAAATATGAACATTCAAGTGAACCTTAGAGGGACCTCCTGAATGGAAGGGCCTTGGAGAGAGAGATGAAACCTAACCTCAAAATTTCTTCTGTTTATCTTTCTTCTCTGGCTTTTCTGTTTTCTTTTCCCTTGGCACTGGCCTGTAATTCCCTATACCAGGATGTGGTCTACATCTACAATGAGCTGTTGATCAGAGACTCCTCTAGATCACCCAAAACAAAGAAGACTGACTTATGTCAGAGCGCTTGATTACCCACCAGAGGTTAATGGTAAGATCCTACTGCTGAAGACACAAAACACTGTCAGCACAGACCATAGAGAGACCTGGTTGGAATCCAGAGGAGAGCCAGTCCTCAGATAATTAGCCCATGTAGTGCAGGAGGGCTTTACATGAGCTACCAGGGGAAAGTGGCCAACATCTGTCCGAGTAACTCAAAGTCTAAGCAACTCAGTAGAAAACAACCTGATGTGATACTCACACATGTACAATAATGACATATAGCCATGGTGGATAACCAACTGCTCTTGGATTGGCTAACGAATCTGCTCAGTGGAAAGGAAACCATATCTGGAAGTGGAAAACAAGTCAAAATTATATCCAGAGAATGATGCTGCTTTCCATTGTCAAGCTCCCACTAACCTTAGACTATAAAAGTTTCTAAATCCTTTTAATTCTCTCTAAATTAATAATGGTTATCCCATTTAACCCATGCTGACCTGACTCTCTATTGGAGAATCTGCTTCTCTTTTTTAGATGGGAATGAGACTTGGAGAGATAAACAACCTAGCATACTCCTCCCCAGACCCAGCTGAATCCACAGAGGAATTGGGGAAATGAGGAAGAATAATGCTCTCTTTGTTAAGCTGATATTAGCATAAGGGTGATGGAGAAATATACTGGGGAATACTCAACATCTACCAAACCAAGCATCTAGATGCTCCTAACTGCCCATCACTGAAGTAGGCTTAAAAGGTTCCCAGCATGGCTCAGGGAATCTTGCAGAAGAGGGCGTAAAAAGATTGTGAGAGCCACAAGTTGGGACATTTTGTACAGAGGCATTGCCTCTCCCCCATAATTGACTGCTGCCCCCATAAGGCATGAACCACAGTCCCCATGGGTTTGACCTGCATCCCAATGAGGAAGGCCTCTTTAGTAAAGGGGCAGGGAGGAGGGAAATGGTGGTACCAACATGTGATGTTTACACATAAAATATGTTCATATCTAACAATGAAATTTAAAAAAATGAATAAAAACTCTCTGTAGCCTAGGGTAACCTGAAACTCACTCTGTAGTTCAAGGCTGTTCTGAAACTCATACAGATCTTCCTACCTCTGTTTCCCAAGTGCTGGGATTAAAACCACGTACCGTCATGCCTGACTAAATAAAAATATTTTAAGAATTAAAAAAACAATAAAAAAGAAAGAAAATTTATGAAATTCTAAAGTGTACATTTGCAGTCAATTAGTTGCAGTAGAAAAAAAGTCAACTGGTTCCCAAAGCAATGCTGTTAGATCTGATGGAAAATTTGCTAAATAAACAGTTAGGAGAAGAGGCATTTCATATAAAACTCCTGCTGTGGTGTTAGTGGACTGGGTTACTTATTACTCCACAAAGTTAATGATGACCAGACCAATATTAGGATAAACTTGTGAGTGAACAAGGAAAATAAACACAAATAAAACCAATGCATTCTAGATTGGCACCATGAATTAGCAGGTGCTTTTAAACCCTTCATTTCAAATTTATGCATGCATTTTTCCTTTCTCCTATTGTTCTTTATTATTTGCTTACCATCAAGTCAATCTTTAAATTATGCAAAGGAGACACAGGTCTTTAATAGCTTAAAGTGTGCCAAAGAAAGAGGCAAGTTTTCTCACAGAGGAGCAGAAAGATCTGCTGAGCTGTATACTTGTTTGCTTATCCCTACTGCAGAAGCAGGATGCATCCCAACAGTGTAATGAGTAATGATGGAGGATGAAAACCTTATTGTGACTAATCATGTTTGCCCTGTTTGGTTAAAGTAATTGAAAATCAAGATGGAATCTCCCTCCTGGTGAATTTGATATTTTATTACATTCATAAGATCATAAAATAGTTATGTCATCTTCAATTCTGAAAAATAATTACATTGCGTTGGAAGCTGCCAGGATGTATTTTGTGACAGTATGTTGCAGCAGTCTGGTGTGGCTATCTAATGTTTCCTGCTTGATCATGATAGTGACCGGAGGTCTGCGGGTCTCTAACATACTTATCTATGACAAGCAGTCTGGGAGTAAAACAGCCAAATTTAGACATTTGCATACTTTGTAAGTTCACAGGAACTTAACTTCACCACTCTACTAGAATTACCTTTATATCAACTTTGATGACAATATTTTTTTTTCTGAACAAAAGGAGACGAATAATTTGAATACATTTTGAGTGTTGTAAGTTTTGGTCATCAGGCTTCTCTTTTGTCCTCCAAGGGGTCAGAGAATGGGGTTTATTTACACAAAGATTCCTTTTAGTAGATGAGTAGCTTTAGGCTTTTGACTTAATTGATTGGTGCATTTTAAAATCAATTAATAATTGCTTTTACATCTACACCCTTCACTTGGATTTTGGCTGTTGGCTCATCTGAATCACATGTGAGCCTGGCGTTATGTGCTGAAGAATATATTCTCATACATGCACATTAAAAAGCATGAATTTGGGCTGGAGAGATGGTTTAGTGGTTAAGCAGTTAAGCACTTGCCTGTGAAGCCTAAGGACTCTGGTTGGAGGCTCGATTCCCCAGGATCCACGTTAGCCAGATGCATAAAGGGGCACATGCATCTGGAGTTCATTTGCAGTGGCTGGAGGCTCTGGTATGCCCATTCTGTCTCTCTTTCTCAATCTCTCTCTCTCTCTGACGCTCTCAAATAAATAATTAAAAATTAAAAAAAAATGAAGCATGAATTCAGTAGAAGGAACCACACAATATTTATCCTATGTTAGGTGAGTATTCTTCAGAAAAAGGCAAAGTGCAGACATTTTTCTGTTGGCGGGAAAGATGTTTTCAAATGGAGCACTCGCTGAGTTTAATGATGTGAGGACACAGGCAGCATGGTGGGACATCCTCTGGGTGCAGCACTCAGTGTGAGGACTAAGGAACACAGGCAGCTGGGTAGAGTCTTGAATTACATCTCACAGCTTAGGCTTTACTTTCTATCAGAGAAGGGTGGTGACGATTAAGCCTGGAGTATTTGGTTTTTTTCTTTCCTTTTTTTCTTTTGTAGCTATCGGTAAGTTGTGGAACAAAAGTGAATGACTCCTTTTTAGCACCTCCAAATCTATAAACCAATCAGGTCTTCCCTGGCATACCTGAATCTGATGCTATAAAGGCTGGAACATTCTGGCCCCTTCCCCTCTCTCTCTCTTGGCATGCCCCTTGCTGTGTGTATGTGGGGGAGGTCTCCCTGGATTCTTTCTTATCTCTGCTTGGACACACATGAGTCTAGCCTCCAAACTAGACTAGGTGGAGGTGGGAGAGCAAAGCATTGTTTTTGATCTGATTTTTTCTGTTTACCTCTGTATTATAGTTTGGAATAACATCTCACTTTGAATATATGCATGGATTTCTTCTGTATCTAGCATGTGTGTACACTCTAGAGTATGTGGGTACTCTCACTGAAGGATGATAAGAGAAAGCTAACCTTGGCAGCTTAAGTTGGGATTGAGAACCAAGGAGACCCATGAGGTGCCACCATGCCCTGACACATGAAGGAAATTCTTGGCAGAAATGAAACTTGTGTATAATTGATATCAGTCTATAGCACCCCTTGCTGCTCACCATTTAATATGCTATTTAAATAAAATAGTTCAGGAGCAAGCTCTGAAATCCACCTACCAACTTTATTAGCCAATCAGGTCTTCCAGCCCCTCCCTGTCTCTGGACAGGACCCTTAGTGTGTGTTCTCTCCAGGTCTTATCCTGTGTTGCTGAACACACATGAGTGTGGCCTCTACTCCCACCCACCCTGGCTGGGTGGGGATGAGAAAGCATTGCATTGTTTCTTGATCTAAACTTTTCTGCTTTCAAGTTTGAGTAACTACTCTCTTTGATGACCTGCATGACTTCCCTCTGATTTCTAAATCTACCATGTGCATACTTTTCTTACACTGGACAATATGGGTGTTCTTGCCAACTGTAGGCTTGCTAACTGTATAATTTATATAAACTCAGTGCAACTATCAATGCAACTCTCATTGTTATTCATTTCCTCTCTGAATGTTTTGGTCTCTGTTTTGATACCTGCCCTATCAATATTTTTTCCTGAACCTCACCATTTGGCCTCTTAATTGCCATGTTGGTTCCTTCCAGGTTTTTCTATACACGCTCCTAAAATCTGCTTTACATGTGCCAGCTGCTTTACTCTAATTTCTCTTTGAAAGCCTCAGTTTCTTTCAAGTCTACATGTTTGTAGCTCAACTTCACTTTTTCCCTAGAGACCCTCAATTTCTCTTCTGCTTTGATACTTTCTCTCTTCAGGAATGCACAGGGTGGATGACATGTGTCTTTTCTGAGTGTCTCTGCATACCCACTTAAGTTCTACTTTCTATGTATTTACAACTCTGTTCCAGTCCTTTTCTAAAGACATCAATTTCTCCTAACTGAACCTTATGCACTATACAAAATTACCACATGACAGCCTGCTTCTTTCTTTCCACACATTTAGCCTCCCTTACTAACCCCCAATTTTCCTTAAATAAACACCACAATTTGTGATTTTCCTCTAAATAAACTTGATAATTCATAATTTATTATACTCGAGTCCATCTTCATTAATTCTTCATTAAAGGTAGGATGGAACCCAAATGTGTGGTTCATAAATTCTGGGAGACCTTTCTTGAACCTCAAAATCCTGCATCATCACTACCTTGAGGCCTACTACCTATGTAATTTCATTAAACTGAGGGTAACCATGAGTGTAACTCTCTTCATTACTCATTTCTTCTCTGCATCTCCTCAATTCTATTTTGATATTCTTCTCATTTTTCTTTGAGCCTTACCATTTGCTGTCTTAACATCCCTACAAGGAAAAACATATGGCAGATGCCATGTGTGTTCCTTATAAATATCCTTACAGAAACTCCTAAATGCTATTCTCATGTACTTCCACCTTTACTCTAGTCTCTATTTAGAAGCCTCAGTTTCTCTTAAGTGAGATTTTTATGTTCTTGCAGCTTTACTTTAGTCTCTCTTCAAAGGCCTCAGTTTATCTTACTTCCCATGCATTCCAGTTCCTCCTTGAGGACCTCAGATTATATTATGATCCATGTGTTTGCAACTTTAATCTCTCTTCAAAGCCTAAGTTTCTCTTAATTCCCAATTTTCCTTAAATAAACCCCACAATTTGTGACTTCCCCCTAAATAATCTCAATAAATTATAATCTATCATTCTTAAATTTGTGTTAATTCTTTTTAAAACTTTTTTATTGAAAACTTCCATAATTATAGATAATAAACCATAATTCCCTCAATTCCCCCACATTCCCTTTTACAAATCCACTCTCCATCATATCCCCTCTGTCTCTCAATTAGACTTTTTATTTTGATGTCATCATCTTTTCCTCCAATTATGACAGATATGTGAAAGCAGTACTAGGAACTATGATGTCATGGAATATTTTGTGCCTGAACAGTTACGTTGTAAACAGTTTTTCACTTCCTTGAGCTCTTACATTCTTTCTGCCACCTCTTCTGCAATGAACCAGGAGGCTTGGAAGATATGATAGAGATGTTTCAGTGCTGAACACTCTTCTTTATTTCTTCTCTGCTCTATGGAGCCCTTTAAGTCATCCAAGACATCAGAAAAGAGAAGCTTCTCTAACCAAAAGTGAGAGTAGCATTAATATATGGGTATGATTTGTGTTATCCTGATGATTACGGATGATGAACATTTTCTTGAGTGTGGATTTGCCACTTTTATCTTTTCCTCGGTGAACTGCCTGTCTAGCTCTTTGCTCCATTTTGGACTTTTTATTGTTTAGGTTTTTGACTTCTTTGTAGATTCTAGAGATTAGGCCTTTGTCATTTGGATATTCAGCAAATATTTTCTCCCATTCTGAGGGTAATCCATTGGCTTTGCTTATTGTATGCAAATGTATGTATGTACCCCAGTAAGGGTAGCAGACATAAAAAATTCAAATGAAAATAAATTCTGACGAGGATATGGAGAAATGGGAACCCTCATCCACTTTTTGTGGGAATGGAATATGGTACAACCACTTTGGAAAGCAATACGGAGACTCCTAAAAAAGCTGACTATAGTTACCAACAGACCCAGTTGTTCCCTTAATGGGCATGTAGTCTAAAACCTTCAAGCCTCAGTCCAGAGAGATTTGCTCAACCATGGTTATAGCAGCTCAATTAGTGATAGCTAAGAGCTGGAATCAAACCAGATGTCCATCACTAGAAGAACGGATGACTAAGATGTGGTATATATACACAATGGAATTCTACACAGCCGTAAGAAAAAAAAATAACACAATGAAATTTAAATAAAAATGATTGAACCTGGAACAGATCATTCTCAGTGAATTTACCCAATCACAGAAAGTTATTTGCCACATAGTCTCACTCATCTATATCACATAACCTGAATCTACACAATATGCCAACATACCTAGCAAGTATATCAAGGACTAGACAATAGGGTGGGTAGGGAAGGAAGGGAGGGCAAGAGAGGGGTGGGGGAAACAAATCTAGACCCAAATGGCAGTGGTAGTGGTACCACAAAATTCTACATCCTAAAAGGCAGACCAAAGGTTGAATCTTCACCAGGCCCATAGAGGGAACACCTGAGTCACAAGGCACTGGAGAGGGTATGATGAAGACTGATCTTAATCTTCTACTGCCTCTCCCTGTCTCCCTTCTCTCTAACTCTTTTATATTAGTTATCTTTTCCTTCCTTCTCTTAGTGGACAATGACCTATAACTCCCAGTGCCAGCAGGTTGCTATCATCCACATTGAGCTTTTGATTAGAAAGACCTACTAGGTTTCCTAAAAGAAAGACAGATTCCTGTCAGAGAACTTGGTGACCCACCAAAGGTTAGTGGTAAGACCCTACTGCTGAAGACACCATATGCAGTTGATATGTAACATGGAATAACAATGCTGGAAGCTGGAAGAGAATCAGTCCCCAGACAGTCAGAGTGTCTAGTGTAAGAAATGTCTAGTGCATGGGCGACTGGGGTAAAATGACCAATATTTATCCAAGCAACTCATGCTCCAACCTACGTAGCAGCAAATAACATGTCATGATGCACACACAAGTGCAACAGTGGCACATAACCATGGTGGGAAACCAAGTGATCTGGATTTGGTTAACTGATCCCTTCAGTGGAACAGAACTCATAGCTGGAGCTGGGAAACAAGTCAGAACCATACCCAAACATGGGTCCACTCTCCATTATCAAGCTACCACCAATCATGAGCTACAGGAAGGCCCTTTTAAATTCTTTATAAAAAAAAAAATTAGGTTATCCCATTTGGAGCTAACTTTACTCTCTGTTGGAGAATCTGCTTCCTTTTTCAGATAGATGCAGATCCTAAATAAGAGCCACCCCATCATACCTCAAAAGGGCCCCAGCTGAAACAAAGAATAATTGGCAAAACAAGAAATGGTGCTGTTTTCTTGGTGAACTGGGTACCAGCACAAGGGTGAAGGACGTTGACACAGAGAACAATCAACTCTTACCAAATCAGATATCCAGAGACATAGAGGCTCCCAACACCTCATCACTGAAGTAGACCCAAAATGAACCCATCATGGCTCAGGAAATTTTGCAGAAGAGGGGCAGAAAGAATGTCAGAGCCACACGTTGTGTCATGATACACAGAGACATTTCCTCCTATTCATAACTATGGCCTAACTCCACAATGTATGGCCCATATACCTGAACAAGGAGAGGTCAGGGGGAGGGAGTAGAACATGGATGAGGCTAACAGTGATACCAACTTGAGTATAAAACTAATGTGTATGTATGTATATATATATATATATATATATATATATATATATATATATATATATATATATACACACACACACACACAGACACATACACAGACACACACACAATAAGCAGAGACAATAGATTCTCCACAGAATGGGAGAAAATATTTAAATATTTGTGGATTATCCAACTGACAGAGGCCTAATCTCTAGAATCTACAAAGAACTCAAAAATCTAAACAGCAAAAAGTCAAATACTCCACTCACAAAATGGGGCAAGGAGCTGAACAGTCAGTTTACAGAGGAAGAAATACAAATGGTAAACACACACTTAAGAAAATGTTCATCATCCCTAATCATCAGGGAAATGCAAATTAAAATAACTATGAGATTCCACCTTACCCAAATAAGGATAGAAAACATCAAAAAATCAAATGAAAATAAATGCTGGCCAGGATATGGAGAAGTAGGAACACTCATCCACTGTTGGTGGGAAAGTAAGATGGTACAACCACTTTGTAAAGCAATATGGGGACTCCTTAAAAAGCTGACTATAGAGATACCAACAGACCAAGTTTTTCCCTTACTGGGCATCTATCATAAAACCTTCAAACCACAGGCCAGAGAGATTTGCTCAACCATGCTTGTAGTGGCTCAATTCGTAATATCTAAGAGCTGGAAACAATCCAGATGTCCATCACTAGAAGAATGGATAACTAAGATGTGGTATATCTACACAATGGAATTCTATACAGCAGTAAGAAAAAAAATGACACAATGAAATTTGAGGAAAAATGGTTGAACCTGGAACAGATCATTCTCAGTTAACTTACCCAATCATACACACACACACAAAAGAAAATCACCGCATAGTCTCACATATCTACAGCACCTAACTTGAATCTACCCAAAATGCTGACATACTCAGCAAGCATCTCGTGGACTAGACAATAGGATGGGTGGGAGGTGAGTGTGAGAAACACAAATCTAGACCCAAACATCAATGGTACCATAAAATTCTACTTCCTAATAGGCAGACCAAATGGCTGAACCCTCACCAGGCCCTTAGAGGGAACACCTGAGCCAAAAGACAGTGGAGAGGGTATGTTGAAGACCAACCTTAATCTTCTACAGCTTCCTTCCCTCCTCCCCCCCTCCTCTAATTCTTGGTTTTTTTTTTTTGTTTTTTGTTTTGTTTTTTTTTTAATCTTTTTCTTCCTTTTATTTTTGGGCACTGACCTGTAAGTCCCAGTACCAGAATGTGGCTATCATCCGCAATGAGCTTTTGATCAGAGAGACCTAGAAGGTTTCCTAAAAGACAGACAGATTTCTGTCCAAACGTTAGTGGTAGGACCCTACTGCTGAAGACACTGTATGTGGTTGACAGGTAAAATGGAAAGGCATGGCTGGAATCTGGAGGAGAGTCAGTCCCCAGACAGTCAGCACATCTAGTGCCAGAAGGTGCTACATGGGCGATTGGGGGAAAATGACCAATATCTTTTCAAGCAACTCATGGTCTAACCTACTTAGCAGCAAATAACCTGTTTTGATGCACACACAAGTGCAATGGTGGCACACAGCCATGATGGGAAACCAACTGCTCTTGATTTGGCTAACTGATCCCCTCAGTGGTATGAGTCCCATAGATAGAGCTGGAAAACAAGCCAGAACCATATCCAAACATAAGCCCTCTCTCCACTATTAAGCTACCTTCAATCGTGGGCTACAAGAGGGCCTACACCTATTAAATTCTCTATAAAAAAAAAAAGTAAGGGTTATCTCATTTGTCATGGTGCTAACTTACTCTCCGTTGGAGAATCTGCTTTTCTTTTTCAGATATGTGTAGATCCTAAGGAGAGAGCCATGCCATCATACCTCTTAAGGTCACTGGCTGAAACTAAGACAAATGGGCAAAACAAGCAAGGGTACTCTTTTCCTAGTGAACCAGATACCAGCACAAGGGTGAAGGAGATCAACCCAGAGAAAAAATGAACTCCTACCAAATCAGAGAGCCAGAGACCCAGAGGCCCCCAACACCTCATCACTGAAGCAAAGCAAAAATGAACCCAACATGACTCAGGGAAATTTTGCCAAAGAAGGGGTGAAAAGTATGTCAGAGCCACATGTTAGGTCATGGTATGCAGAGACATTTATCCTACCCATAACTGAGGGCTAACTCCACAATGCAATACCCATATACAACAACAAGAAGGAGAGGGGGTAAGTCACAGATGAGCCTAATAATGGTAACAAACTGACTGTATTTGTTGAATACCAAACTAATTAATAATAAAATTTTAAAAAAAAGAAAAGAAACTAAAATGGCAGCAGAGAAGTAGGAGAGATCCGGAGCATCCTGAGCCCACACTGGCAGCCCAAAGCAACTCCAGCAGCAGCTGCTCTGGCTGTAGCAGCAGTGGCTCTGACAGTGGCAACAGCAGCAGCACCATCAGCAGTGGATCCAGCAGGGGCAGCTTCAGCAGCAGAAGTGGCAGTGGCGGATCCAGTAGTGGTGGCTCCAGCGGCACTGGTGCTAGGTCTGTGGGGCCACAGCTGCCAGGCTTGGCTTGCCCCACCGGAAAACCCAATGCCCAGCTCCAGAATACAGAACAGCAGTCTAGAGACCCAGCCAGCCTACTTGAACCCACTGGGCAGCAAAGAGGGTGCAAACAGAATGCAGCATAACTGAAGAGACCAAAATCATCCAAAACGGTAACTGGAATTGCAAGAGGGAAGGCTCACACTTGGTCACAAGCTGACTTAGAACCCTCAAGAGACCAGAAATCTTAACCTCTTTGTTGTGTTTCGTTAAATTTTAGAAACTATCTGTATTTGGTTGCACTCAGCTTACTTGAATACTACCATAGCAGGCAAACCCAACACCTAGGGTCACTTTTATAGATACTCTGAGAGTCTTGTGAGCCACACCTAGTACCTTAAGCTGCTACCCTGAAAACATATAACATCAGATTGATTGATACATCTCATAATACCCAGCTAGCTAGAAAATCCAAGCATTAAATAATCCAGAATGCAAAAATATATACATTATAACACAAGCAAAACCAAAAATCAAGACAATATCAATCCACCAAAAAGTATTAATGTATCAGAAATGACCTCCAGTGATTACAAGTTAGAGGAAATGCTTGAAAAAGATTTCAAAAGAATGTAAATGTGTTCAAATAAGTGAAAGAAGAAATCAAAGGAATAAAAGAGGAAATCAAAGAAAACACAGGACACCAATTTAATGAAATAAAGAAGACAATACAAGACATAAATAAGGAAATAGAAATAATAAAGAAAAACACTCAGATTTACTAGAAATGAAGAACACAGTTAATGAAATAAAAAACTAGAAAATCTCACCAGTAGAATGGATGAAGGAGAGGACAGAATATGTAAGCTAGAAGACCAGGTGACATGTCTAATATAGTCCAATAAAGAGAAAGATGGACCAATGGAAAAGTACAAATGGGAATTTCAAGATATCTGGGACACTATGAAAAGATTAATCATAAGAACTCAGGGCATAGTAGAAGAAGAATTTCACTCCAAAGGCATAGTAGGTGACTTCAACAAAATCATAGAAGAAAACTTTCCACAAATTGGGAAAGAGTTGCCGATGCAGGTACTGGAAGCCTTTCAAACACCAGCCAGACAAAACGTGTAAAGAACCTCTCCTTGCCATATTATAATCAAACAACCAAACACACAATCCAAAGAAAAAAATATTGAAATCAGTTAGAAAAATCAAGTTACCTACAAAGGCAAGCCCATCACAATTACAGCAGAAGACTCAACACAAATTTTAAAAGCCAGAAGGAGTTGGAGTGATGTATTCCAAATTCTGGAAGATAACAACTGTCAACCAAGATTACTTTATCCTGCAAAGCTATTCATTCAAATAGATGGGGAAATAAGGACATTCCATGACAAAAGCAGGCTAAAGGAATATTTGAAGACACAATCAGTTCTACAGAAAACTTGAAAGAATCCTCCATGCCGAAGAGAAGGAAAAGCACATAAGGAACCTGGAAAAAAGAAACAACGCTCAAATACTAGTTAACACAAGAGAGCAAAGGTAGAACCAGAACTACAAAAAATATATATATAATAAATAATAATAATAATAATAATAGCCAACATAAATACATACCTTTCAATAATATCTCTTAACATCAGCGGCCTCAGTGGCCCAACCAAAAGACAGGTTTGCAGACTGGGTTAAAAATCAGGATCCTACAGTTAGTTGTCTCCAAGAGACTCACCTTTCTACAAAGGATAGACATTATCTTAGGGTGAAAGGTTGGAAAATGGTGTTTTAAGTAAATGGGCCTAGAAAACAAGCAGGGGTTCCTATCCTAATATCTGACAAGGTAGACTTCAGTCCAATGTTAGTCAAGAAAGATAAGGAAGGTTACTTTATATTGATTAAGGGCACACTCAGCAGGAGGATATTATAATCCTAAACATATATGCACCTAACATGGGGCCTCCCAAATTCATCAAACAAACGCTATTAGAACTAAGGTCACAGATAACACCAAACATAGTGGTAGTGGGTGACTTCAACACCTGACTCTCATCAATTGACAGGTCATTCCATGAAAAATAAACAGAGAGGTCTAAACAAAACCAAAAAAAATTTCCAGGCCTAGATGGATTTGCTGCTGAATTTGACCAGACCTTCATGGAAGATCTAACACCATTGCTTCTTAAGCTTTTCCATAAAATAGAAAAAGAAGGAATCCTACCAAACTCCTTCTATGAAGCCAGCATCATCCTGATACCAAAACCAGGCAAAGACAGAACTAAAAAAGAAAATTACAGACTAATTTCCCTCATGAAAATAGATGTAAAAATTCTCAACAAAATATTGACAAACAGAATACAAGAATTATCAGAAAGATCATTCACCTAGACAAAGTATGCTTTATCCCAGAGATGCAGAGATGGTTCAACAAATGCAAATCAATAAATGTAATACATTATATAAATGGACTGAAGGACAAAAACCATATGATCATCTCATTAGATGCAGAAAAAGCATTTGACAAAGTCCAACATCCCTTCATGATAAAAGTCCTACAGAGACTAGGAATAGAAGGATCATTTCTCAATATAATAAAGGCTATTTATGACAAGCCTACAGCCAACATATTGCTAAACGGGAAAAAACTGTAAGCTTTTCCACTAAAATAAGGAACAAGACAAGGGTGTCTACTGTCCCCACTTTTATTTAATAAGGTACTGGAAGTCTTAGCCATAGCAATAAGACAAGAGATGCACATAAAAGGGATACAAACTGGAAAGGAAGAGATCAAGTTATCATTATTTGCAGATGACATGATTCTATACATAAAGGACCCTAAAGACTCTACCAGCAAACTGTTAGAGCTGATGAATACCTACAGCCCTGTAGCAGGATACAAAATAAATACACAGAAATCAGTAGCCTTCATATATGCTAACAACAATCACACAGAGAATGAAATCACAGGATCATTCCCATTCACAATTGCATCAAAGAAGAAAAGGACCTTGGAATAAACCTAACCAAGGAAGTAAAGGATACCTACAGTGAGAATTTTAAAACACTCAAGTGAGAAATTGTACTAGGAAATGGAAAATCATCCCTCGTTCCTGGATTGGAAGAATCAATATTGTGAACATGGCAATCTTACCAAAAGCAATCTACACATTTAATGGAATCTCCATCAAAATACCAATGGCATTCTTCACAGAAATAGAAAAAAACAATCCAAACATTCATTTGGAATCACAAAACCCCTCGATTATCTAAAATAATACTGAGCAACAAAAATAAGGCTGGTGGTATCACCATACCTGATTTTAACCTATAACTACTAGCCCTAGTAACAAAAACAGCATGGTACTGGCACAAAAGCAGACATGTAGATCAATGGAACAGAATAGAGGACCCAGATGCAAGTCCAGATAGCTATAGACACCTTATATTCGATAAAAATGTCAAAAACACTCGTTGGAGAAAAGATAGCCTCTTCAGCAAATGGTACTGGAAAAACTGTATATGTATCTGGAGAAGGGTGAAAATAGATTCTTCTCTCTCTCCATGACCTTAACATCAGATCTAAAACTGCTAGAGGAAAAATAGGGGAAACCCTTCAAGATATTGGTCAAAGACTTTCTGAATATAACCCCAATTGCTCAGGCAATAAAAGCACAGATTAACCACTGGGGCCTCATGAAATTACAAAGAATTTGCAGTGCAAATGACACTGTGAATAAAGCGCAGAGGCAACCTACAGAATGGGAAAAAATCTTTGCCAGCTATATATCTGATAGATAATTAATATCTAGGATATACAAAGAACTCAAAAAGTTAAATTATAAGAAATAAAACAAGCCAATTAAATAATGGGCTATGAAGCTAAATAGAGAGTTCTCAAAAAAAGAAATTCAGATGGTGTATAAGCATCTAAAAAATGTTCTACTTCTCTAGTCATCAGATAAATGCAGATTAAAACTACATTGAGATTTCCTCTCACTCCTGTCAGATTGGCTACCATCATGAAAACAAATGATCATAAATGCTGATGGGGATGTGGAAAAAGCGGAAGCTTTCTACACTGGTGGTGGAAATTCAATCTGGTCCAGCCATTGCGGAATCAGTGTAGAGGTTCCCAAGACAGCTAAAAATTGATCTACCATATGAACCAGCTATAGCACTAGTAGGCATATATTCTAAGGACTCATCCCGTTTCCTTAGAAGTACATGCTCAACCATGTTTATTGCCACCTAATTCATAATAGCTGGGAAATGTAACCAGCCTAGATGTCTCCCAACTTATGAGTGGATAATGAAGATATGGCACATTTATACAATGGAGTTCTACTCAGCGGTAAAGAAAAATGAAGTTATGAAATTTGCAGAAAAATGGATGGATCTGGAAAAGATTATACTAAGTGAGGTAACCCAGGCCCAGAAAGCCAAGTGCCACATGTTCTCTCTCATATGTGGATCCTAGCTACAGATGACTGGGCTCCTGTGTGAGAATGAAAAAACTCAGTAGTGGAGACCAGCATGTTAAAAAGGAGATATAAAGGGAAGGGAGGAGGGTATTTAATAGGTTGGTATTGTTTATATGTAAATAGATGAATAGATTAACGGGGGTGAAAAAGGCCCAAAGTGAGGTCAGGGGAAGAGATTGAGTAAAGGAAAGGTGGAGGGAGGGCTAATCAAAATCTAAGAGGATGCAAATAAATCATATGGAATCCTCAAGTTTCAGACAATGGAACACTCAGGAGCCATAGATAGTTGTTAGAAAATTTTCAGTGCCAGGGATGGGATACCTCCAATGAGTTATTGGCCAGGGAGGTCCCTGATACCCCCAAAACATTATAGGCCATTGCTGAGGCCCTTGGTTTCCCACCAGGGATCGATGGTAAGACCCTATTGTTGAAGACTCCACATACTTGGGCTCCAAGGCCACTGAAAAATCCTACTGGAACTGAGATGGTAACCTAAGCACCTCCCTTAATATTTATACCATTATATTAATGCTACTCTCACTTTGGGTAGAGAATCTTCTCTTTTCAGATGTCAGTGGCCTTGGGATGACTCAGAAGGTATCATAGTGCTGGAGAGAAGTGACTGGAGTACTGAGTAACATCTCGACCACAACTTCCAAGGCTCATGGTCTAATGCGGAAGTGGTGGTGGAAAGAATATAAGAGCCAAAGAAAAGGTAGGACTCCTTACAACATGTTCCTCCAGACACAAAATGGCCTGCATATCCATGACCTCACCGTGCCTGACACTACCTACAGAAGACCATCATAAGTGGAGGAAAGAATCATGACATCAAAATAAAAGAGAGCCTGATTTAGATGGGGAGGAGATATGATGGAGAATGGAATTTCAAAGGGGAAAGTGGGGGGGGATGGAGGGTATTACCATGGGATAGTTTTTATAATCATGGAAAATGTTAAAAATTTGATTAAAAAAAAGAAAAGAGGAAAGGACAGAATCCACATTAAAAAAAAATATATTGCCAACTTCTATACTTACAGACAATAAACAATATTTCCCTCGCCTTCCACACTTTCCCCTTCACAACTCCACTTTCCTTCATATTCCCTCCCTCTCTCCATTAGTTTCTCTTTTATTTTGATGAATGTATTGCTAGACAGTATGAGGTCATGGATATCAAGGCCAATTTCTATCTGGACAGTTGCATTGTAAGGAGTGGTTCCCTTCCTTTGGCTCTTACATTCTTTCCATCACAATGGACTCTGAGCCTTGAAGGGTGTGATAGAGATGTTTCAGGGCTGGACACTCTGTACCTTCTTCTCAGCACTACATTGCCTTTTGGGTCATTCCAGTGATAATCACTATCTGAGAAGAGAAGCTTCTCTAACCAGAAGTGAGAGTAGCATTAATATATGGATATGGTCATTAGGTGTAGTGCTTTCAGGGCACTTTACAGGGTAAGAATAACTTATACATTTAGCCAGACAAGAGCAGGCTTTATACCCCTGAGGCATTGGAACAATAGGAAGAATGATGACTCTTAAAACTAGGGGGCAGAAGGTAGTTTCTTGTTCTTTAAATTGGCTTTATTCCCCCATGGATTAACAATTTAGAAGTGAAGCCCACCTTGTATTGGCTTTAGAAGTAAAAAAAATATGAGGGAAAAGAGGGTCATTTTCATTTGGCACATAATTCTTTTGGAGATGGCTTCACACCACTGGGCAATGTCAGTCAGGGTTATTGCATCCATTTATGAGGTCCAGTGGCAGAATGTGGTAGTTTGAATCATAAGTCCCCCCATAAACTCATGTGCTCTGAATGCTTGGTCCCCAACTGGTAGCAATTTGGGAGATGAAGCCTTGCTGAAGTAGGTATGTTGCTGGAGATGGCTTTGGGGGTGCTATAGCCAGGTCCTTCTTGCCAGAGATTAGCTCACTCTTTTGATGCTGTTTTTCACCTGCGGTGGCAGAGATGATGTCTAGCAGTTCTTGTGTAGTTAGCAACAGCCACTGTGAGGTCATGAATGCAATGGCCACTTATGTCTGGAAGATAAGATTCTAAAGCACTCTCAGATCTGTTGACTCTTACATTCTTTTTGCCACCTCTTTTGCAGTGGTTTCTGAGTCTTGGAGGATGTGATATAGACCAGATATGTCTCTCTTAGTGCCAAACATTCCACTGTCACTTCTTCTCAGCACTTTGATGAGTTTGAGTTTCCCCAGTAGTCACCACCATCTGAAAAGAAGCTTCTCTAAACAAAAGTGAGAGCAGCATTATTATATAAGTATAAACATAAATATTTAGAAAGCTATTTGGAAGATTCATATATATATACATTGCCAGACAATAGTAGTAATTCTTCCCCTTTGCTTAGACTCTCCCCAACTATAGGATTTTGCCTAGGCTTTCAGTACCAAGGATGACTTCCCTCTGGTGGAGTAGGACTCAAGTCTCAAGTCCAATGAGAGCAGTTAGTTTCCTCCAGAATAGACATGGACGGCTGCAACAACTGACTTGTTTTTTTGTTGTTGTTGTTTGTTTTTGATTTTTTTGTTGTTGTTGTTGTTTTCTGTCTTGCCAGCTGTGTAGCTTACAGGGTCCACTGCTGGTTAAGATCATTGATGACTTTTCTCCCCCAGATGACTACACAGCACTTTCCAGCACTATAACAGGTAGAAAACAGGGAGGAAGCTTCTGGCTCATTTCCAGCTTGATTTCTCAGTGTCCTGAAACCAATGATGCTTTTCTTTGTTCATGTTACCAGGGGAACAGGAGGTGTATGTGTTTTGGGGGCAGGAGCATTTCTATTATCTCCAAGCCTGCTGATTCCTGTCTAGATATTTACCATGACACTTTCTGGGAATTTCAAATAAGACTGTTAACTTTGCTTATGGTAAAGATACCCTACCTGGCTGCATCCCAGTGGGTTTTATCAATTGCAATACAGTCAAATGTCCTTGAGGAACCATGCTGTGATCTCATTTAGTTTTTTATTTTCTTTTAAATATTTATTTCACTTATTTGAGAGCAACAGACAAAGAGGAAGGGAGAGAGAGGGGGATGGGGAGAATGGGCGTACCAGAGCGTCTAGCCATTGCAAATGAACTCCACATACATGCACCACCTTGTGCATCTGGCTTATGTAGATACTGGGAAATTGAGCCATGAACTGGAGTCCTTAGGTTTCACAGGCAAGTGCTTAATAGGTAAGCCATCTCTCTAGTTCTGGTTTTTTTTTTTTAACCAGCCCTCTGAACATAGTAATCCAGTAAAGACAATAAATTGGGACTCAGTTCAGTTCAGTGCTTTGTTTATGTCTTTCTTTCTGAGAATCCCTTGTTCCCTCTTCACCCTAAAGATTATGCCTATATTTGAATAAAACCCAGAGTCTGCTTCATCCTGCTAGCCCTGAAATTATTTTTCTGTGGAAGCCAAAAATATTTGTGTGAAGTAAGCACCTAGAAAGAAACTGCACTTTGTTAAGCATTAAAGGATGATTAGAAATTTAGTGACTCTGAGGTACTGGAGTGTTTTTGGCCCAAACATACTTTATCTTGTGCTATATTAGCCTGTGAAGTGGCCATTTATTGCTCATCACCATGCATGACCTAACATCCTGTGACTATCTGGTTTATCCTTTGGTATGTACAAACAGACCCCAAGTTTCTTTCACCCCAAGGATCTGAGGCCTATAGCCAAAACTTCTCTGCTTGCTAAATTTCCACATACCTGATGTTTTCACCAATGAATTTGAGTAGTATATTGATTTATGATTTTGTTCTTTTAGTATACAAACATGATAAGTGCTGCAGAGATGGCTTAGCAGTAACGTGGGCTTCCAGTGCAAGCATGAGGGCTGAGAGAGATTTAGACTACCTGAGCTCAATCTCAAATAGCCATGTAAACAACTGGGCATGGCAATGAATACCTACGAACCCATTTCCATAGGGAAGCAGAGACCCAGGGATCAGGAAGAGGCTCCTGATCAACAACAAGAACAGGCTAAGTGTGGTTACATCTTCAGTAACCACAGGCAAGCACAACACACAACCTACTGCAGGGTAGTGCATGAGGTATCACAAGGGCACATATGTGCATGCACCACACACACACACCAACAAAAAATTACTTCATAAAACTGTTAACATGGTGAAACATACTATTTAGAGCAACTGAATCTGCATTCCTGGAACATGGTCACTTTTATTGGCTCCAAAATAAAATATCTCTTATTCCCTTTGAGGTGACAGCTATGCTTTTTGCTGGGTATGATATGGGAATTTGTAGTGATTTTGACAGTGATAGAACTTTTCTTAGCTCTTGGGTTAGCAGTAACTCAGGAGCTAAAAGGCTGGACACTCACTGTCACTCCAGGTTTTCAGAGTCAGTTCTTGCTTAAGAACTCATTGAGTGATACAGATCTTAGAGGGTCTATCTAATAGATTTTATATCTATAGATTTTATATCTATAGATTTTATATCTATAGATTTTATAGAGATTATAGATCTTAAAGTAAGGAAAATATACAGATCTATTATCCAATTTAATGATAGATCCGAGTTCCATGAAATGTGAAAACCCACTAAGACCCATATTGAGGTCTTTTATGAGAAGGAGACTGAATTGGTTAGTCCAGGGTCAGGTTTTCTGGGAAAAGAGACAATCTTCCCAGGAATCTTCACAGTGAAGAAAAAGGAGTTGTTCTTATTATCTCTGCTAGGAAAGGAAGCCTCCTTTAGGGAGGAACTCAGGTTAAAGGAAACAGAGTTTAAGGGAAGGAACTCTTTTAGGAAAAAGTGATAAGGAAAGCCAGATTCCCCCTTATGGATTCAAGGACTTTTCTCACTTTACTTTCAGGGGCCCAATTATTCTTGAGGTGCCTCAGATTTACCTGAGTTGAAGTTCCTAAAATGTTAACGGAACCTCTCATGCTGGTGAGAATGATAGTGGAGAACCATGTCTCTGCCGGTCTACCTCACTTCTGACTTTTGTCACTGTATAATCATATCTCAAAATGTTGGCTAAACCAGTATCATAGAACTGTATGCCAAATACACTGAGCAGGGTTTATGTTAAATATTTGCTCCTACAGCCTGGTTTCCTTTGAACCACCATGTGAATGACTCATGATTGGGTCCCAAAGCACAAATATGCCAATTCATTATGATGATTAGCTATGTCTTCATTAGTGGTCTATAAATAAAACAGGCAAAGCATTATGCAGTCAGTCTTCCTGAAAAATTATTCTTGTAGAAGGCTGTGAAACCACTTAATTATAAATGCTTTGCAACTTATCACATGTTATATTTTGAAATGTTAAAGCATACATATGTACACATGTTATACATGTACATTTTTCAAACTGTTGCAGTGTTTCTTCATGCTACTGAAAATGCTTTCCAGAATCAAGATGAAGGTTTGTTAAGAATGTGTATTTGGGCTGGAGAGATGGCTTAGCAGTTAAGCGCTTGCCTGTGAAGCCTAAGGACCCTGGTTCGAGGCTCGGTTTCCCAGGTCCCACGTTAGCCAGATGCACAAGGGGGCGCACGCGTCTGGAGTTCGTTTGCAGAGGCTGGAGGCCCTGGTGCGCCCATTCTCTCTCTCTCCCTCTATCTGTCTTTCTCTCTGTGCCTGTCGCTCTCAAATAAATAAATAAATAAATAAATAAATAAATAAAATTTAAGAAAAAAAGAATGTGTATTTATTGTTAAAAGTAAAAATGCTACTTAAACACTTGCATTTCAATTCATCTCATGTTTTCAGATGACAGCATGTTTTTCTTTGATTTTAACTTCTTTGCTACTAGAAATGCTTTGTGCATGCATTCTCTTCCTACATCCCAGCCTTCAGTGCATTTTGCTCATTTATTCAAAAATTTCTTGTGAAAATGTTGCAACTACCAAGCACATTTGAGCTGTGCTATAATTAACCCTTATGTGCCAGTGTTCATCCACCCAGCCCTCCAGATCCTGCCTCTCCCCTTCCCATGCACCACTCCACGTACTCAGGAAACTCACTTGTGTGAAAAGCATCAAGCCTTCCCCCTTCAGTTTCCAGTTGGTCATAGCTAGTGGGGAGCCCTGGCAGAAGAGCAGAGAGGCCTGTGGGGAATCTGTTTTCCTAGCTCCTTTCTGTAGGTGCTTTTGCCAAAGGTCACACTCCTGACAGCTGACTCTTATTACATATATATCTTAATAGGTTTAATCCTCTCAGATCTAAGGGATATGCTGTGATTCTGTTACTTCATGACCTCTTCTGATTTATCTATATCCCACTCTAGCCTTTATAGAAAAGTTTTATTAATATCAAATTGCCCAACCTGTTTCATATAGACCCTAATCTATATGTTAGTCTTCTTGTAAACTATTCAAACAATACAAAGACAGAATGAAACTGGAATACTGACAAATCTTTATATTGTAAAAACTGAAAATACAATTGAAATTGGCTTAAGCATTTGGAATTTGTTTTTAAAAATATATTTTTATTTGTTTGCAAGAGATAGTGGGGAGAGAGAGAGAGAGAGAGAGAGAAAATGGGTGTGTCAGGACCAAGACCACTGCAAACCAGCTACATATGCATGATGTGTATGTCTGGTTTACATGGGTACTGGCGAATGAAACCCAGGCAGACAGGCTTTGCAAGCCAGGTCCTTTAACCACTGAGCCACCTCCCCAACACTTTGTTGCTTCTTGAGTCAAAAATGCATACAAAAGCATAGAGGACATGCTTTCCACAACTAGTTTTTATGTATTGGCCACAGGTCCAAGAAATCCTCAAGCATGAGTCAAAACCAGTTAAGTTATTTTAAAGAAATGATTTTACAAAAATGACTATTAATTAGGTATTGAAGAATTAAAATGTCAGAAAGGAACAGTTTTCAATATAGAAGGACTGCCAACAGATTCCAGCTACCCTACTAGGGCTGGTAACACACAGTTAAGAGAGAGAGAGAGAGAGAGAGAGAGAGAGAGAGAGAGAGAGAATGGGCTTCATGCAGGCCGCTGCCCCTTTACTTCACAAGACTAAAATTCAGCCTCAGAAGAGCCATGTGGATCCTCAGACCTAGTGCTAGTTCTGCAAATACTGAAGAACTATGAACTTGCTCTGCTGAAGCCCTCTGAGACAATGAGGTGCTAACAATAGCCTAAGGTGATGCTAAGTGACAGGAAGTCAACAGGAAACCAGCACCATCAAACAAGATGAAGTAAATGTCCTCTTCACCCATCATCCTTCCATTGTCCTCTAGTCCAAAGGGAACAAGAAGACCCTTGGCAAAAGCAGACTTATATTTTGCAAATCGTCTGCTAATGCAACAGAAGACAATCCAAAAGAAAGACTTGTCACTGAGGAGCAAAAATTTAATGATTGACATAAAGTAATGACTGATAGTTCAACTACAATCCCTGATTAGAAACAATTACCTTGTTTGTATTTTCCATCAAACTCTGCCTTAACTTCAGGAGATGTTAGTCCTGTTTCTGTTAATAAAGTAATATGAGGGGCTGGAGAGATGGCTTAGCAGTTAAGCGCTTGCCTGTGAAGCCTAAGGACCCCGGTTCGAGGTTCAATTCCCCAGGACCCACGTTAGCCAGATGCACAAGGGGGCGCACACGTCTAGAGTTCGTTTGCAGTGGCTGGAGGCCCTGGCGTGCCCATTCTCTCTCTCTGCCTCTTTCCCTCTCTCTGTCTGTTACTCTCAAATAAATAAATAAGATAAACAAACAAAAAAAAAAAAAAAAGAAATGGTGGCAGGCCTGGTGGTGCATACCTTTAAAAAGAAAGTAATATGTGAAAGGAGACAATTATAAGTGAACAATAAATAACACAAGTGACAATACAAAACTTTAAGCATAGCATTTACATTAACAGTGTAGGGTCATGTAGATCTTGTATTTGATGATGATGTGGAGAACAGTTAAGATCAGAAATGATCAATAAGCAGACAGTAAACAGAGCAGTTTCTCTGTAGATACTAGAATTAACTCAAGAGCTTGAGAACAAGGTTTGGAAAACTGGAAAGTGTACCATCATTAACTGGAGAAAAGCCCAGACATAGCAAGACCACCATTATAAGCCTGTAGCTGACCCTGATGCCCCTGAATACCTCTGCACTGGACTCACTAAGTATAGCAACAGTAAACAAATTGAGGAGCAATCAATTTTTACCAGTCCCTTTATATTTGAATCACTTCCTCAAATCAGCTTCTTACTCTATGAGATAGATAACAGAAGAAAGAGCATGGTTTTGTCCTGACCTAGAGCCCTGGATCCTGCCAAGGTCCACATAAGAAAGAATTTAATCTCAACTAAGGCAAGTTTTTGTATGATGGAGGCCAAATTAAACCCACTGTAAATTGTTCCACTGACAACCCAAAAGTCATATGAAGTATCTTTCTTTTCTTGGAGCAGGAAAGATGGCTTGGCAGTTAAAGGTCGTGTTTGCAAAGCCTGAAGGCCCAGATCTGATTCCCCAGGACTCACATAAAGCCAGATGCACAAAGTGGCAAATGTGTCTGAAGTTTATTTGCCGTGCCAGGAGGTCCTGGTATGCCCATTCTCTCTCTCTCTCATTCTCACTCTTTGTCTCTCTGCTTGGAAATAAACAAATTAATTAAAAATTATTTATTCAAGCTAAATAAATGGATCAGCAATTCATAAGCCAAATGCACAAAGTGGCATATGACTGTGGAGTTTATTTGTAGTGGCCAGATGTCTGGGCATGCCCATACTCTCTTTCTCTGCATCTCTCTGCTTGCAAATAAATAAAATAATTAAATATTTTATATATATATATATATATATTCTTCATCTTTCTGATCAAAAACCCTTTCCCCTCTAATGTTGTGACTTCCTCTTCTAACCAGTGTTTCAAAGAGTTTTAAGCTTTTTCAGTCACTGTGTAGCTGAGACCAAAATCCTTGTATAATCTGCACATTGACCCTAATTCTTTTTGATACAACACTGATAATCCAAATACATCTTAACGTCTTAAGTATATCTGAAATGGTCCTTTTATATTTCTCTGTTTATTCCACATTCCTTTCCCATAAACTAGTATAGAGTTCTTTACCACTATCAAGGCAACTGTCACTTCAAAGTGGTCTAAATTCATGATCAGTCTTTTACAATTAAACATGATCATGTGAAAATTATTAGCAAGAACAACTGAACACTTAACTCTGTGCTACATTCTGCAATACCAATCTTCTTTTCTTTTGACATTTAGGATCCACTATCCAAATAAATACAGATATGACCCTTGTTGGCATACTGACCAGGTCATGAGACTGACTTGGCCACATTATCTATTCCACACAACAGACTACTGAGTCCCTGAGTGTAACATTCTCCATCCGAAATCAGCTGTTCCTATGTTTGCAGAGGGAGAATAAAATTAATTATGATTGATTTGTTAGGCTTAATTGGAAGAAGTAACAATTAAACTTCTGTTCTTTAGTTTTTTAGGTGCAGATAGACTATGAAAGAAATAGAACCATGTTTGATTTGGTGCCTTAATGTACTTTTCACTAATATATACTAAGCTAAAGTAACCAAAAATCACATTATTATATTGTTTCTCTCATGAATAATTGAGTTTCTGGTTGTGTTGTTGTATTACTGCTAGTGTGTCTGCATGTATGTGTGTGTAAATTATGAGTACGTGTGTGTATGTTTATATGTGTGGGTGCATCTGTGTAAGACATCATCCTATTCTTGTCACTCTCTTGAAAGTTAATTTCAAGGCAAAGTCTCTCATTTGAAGTAGAACTTGTCTATTTGTCTAGACTAGCTAGCCAGAGACTCCTAGAGATCTGTCTATCTATTTCCCAGGCACCACCATGCTTTGTAGTTTACATGGGAACTGGGATTTTGTCCTCAGGTCATTGTGAATGTGCAGCAAGTATCTTACACTGAGTCAGATTTCTAGTCCTGGAAACTAAGTTTCTTTGCAGGGGGGGGGGGAGAGGGGGGCAGGAACATGAGAAATAGCATGATGCTGAATAAAGCATTCAGTGTATATGACATTCACAACAATGTGGATTTGAGGCTGTCCACATTCCAGAAGTTATCTATTACAAAAGTAGTACAAAATGTCATCAACTAACAAGAAATGAAAATGCATGACATAATACCAGATTTACTACTTTTTAAAGATTCTGTTGGTTCACTGGTAAAAGGATCTCATGAGGCTGCACTGATATAAAGTGGATGATCTGTATCTTCATGATGGGCACACAATTCTCATGAAGTATATATGAAGGTTGCTATAGAAGACATATAACTGAGTTCAGGTTTTTGTGAAGTGTCTAATATGCAGCATGGATATTGCATATGTTCTGAGAAAATTTCTTCTATGTTTCTCCACTCCCAACACACACACACCTACACATTCTTTGACATTAATTTCTCAGTTCAGCTCCATTGAAATTCCTAAGCATATCTCCAGGTAATAAATATATGTTTTGGCTGTTATTCAAGGCAACTTAAATTATGAAGTTGTACCATGAAATACCATGAAATATTAGCACAAGAGAAAACTAAACCAGGTTTTTGGTGATTCTTAGAGGACTACTCCAGTGAGGAAAGTGCTTCAATGTGTATTTAGTGCATGCATAGTATAATGACTTGGTTATCAATTTGACAATTTCCTATGAGGAATTATGTAGATTAGATTAGCCTCTGGGCATACTTGTGAGGGATTATTTTAAGTAAGTTAATTAAGGTGGGAAGATTCACCTTAGCTGTAGGCAGTACTATTCCATGGGCTGAGGACCTGGACTGCATCAAAAGGAAAAAGCTGGCTGATTTCTGACATTCATCATTCCCCACTTCCTCAGTGTGGGCTGGATGTGGTCTTAAACTTAAACTTCTTTCTCCACACCTTCCCTGTTATGATGGACTGTAATCTAGAACTGTAGCTTAAACAAACCCTTCTCCCTTTAAACTGATTTTTGTTAAATACTTTGTCCCGGAAGCATGAATGCAACTAAGAAACCCAGTTCTAAAAACCTTCAAAACCTTATGTGATTTCATTTCCACAGGAAATCCTTACCTTATCAGTGACTACAGGTGGCTTTCAGATGAGGTTTAAGGAAGCTCTATTATGTCTCCAGTGCCAATGAACTACCAGTGGGAATTAGTGTTTAGCATGTCCATAAATTTTTATCAACTAATTCTCTAATTTTTAAAAGACAAGGAAAAATAATGAATTTAACTGATGTTCTAATTTTCTGTCTTTAATACTGCATTTTGATTCTTGCCAGCTCAGTCCCTGAAGCATCTAAAGAAAGGAGACTCTTTGATTTTGATCCTGAAAACACCCTAGATTTCAGTTAGTACTATGAGCCTAGAGTTCAAGGATTTCAAAATGTTACTCTCCTTAAGCTCACCATGGATGTTCAGAACAGTTTCCCTTCCTAAATTTATAAATTCTTTATGCACATTCTAATGTTCTCTAATAGGACCAATTCAATTCCCAAAAGTCATCCCTATATTTGCATACTTGGTGCCAAGGTGACTGCAGAAAATTATGTGATTAACATTTGTACTGCTGTACAATTCTCATGTTGGTATTTAAACAAGATTTTAACTAGTTTCTACCCACTCTGTCAAATAAACCAATGGCATTCCTTATATATCCTTACATGATACACACCATTCCCCGGTAACAATTTCCCTCCTAGTTAAGGAACTTGGATATGAACAGCAAAAGCAGACCTAGCTCATACAAGGAAATGCTTTTAGTACCTCTGAGAATCAGCTAGCTAGATAGTGTACCTAGTAGAAAAATGGGCAGAAATACAAGAGAAGCATCAGAGAAGGAATCATAGCCAGGATCAGGTTGACACAACGCTTCCCTGGGGTGACTAGGAACCCTAGACACTACCATTGCTATCTATACACAGCAGAAAATGATAAATGGTGCATCCAAATGGCATGCTTTGAAATGCCTTTCACAGATAAGCATGAGACAAAATGTAACTCAAACATGAGTAAAACCAGTTCATCTGCATTTAGTCAGGAATGAGGTGAGGTGGGTTTCAAGAAATGTGATTATGGTGGAAACTAGTGTTTTCCAATATAGAGAATAAGTTGTATAGCTTCAGAATGTTCCATATTTTGTCTTGTATATTGACTCCGCAATGAAAATCATAATAAAATTTGCTCCATAGAGATGTTGTAGTATTAGAATAAGCTACTACACACAAAACACGTGGAGGAATGTCCAGGTACCATGTACACTTTATAGATGTTAGTTAACTTATACTAGTAGTTTTGAACTAATGATAATTTGAAAGCCACTTGACCTTCCAAGAAAACAAATGCAAATAAAAACTTACCAAAAAATGCTATGCCTGGCTTCACGGCAGGTACTTGCAATCCATGCACTTAGGAAGCTAAGGAAGATGATGGTCAGATAGAGGTCAACCTGACCTAAATAGTAAGAACATATCTCAAAAGAATTTTTAATTTTAAATGAAGAGAAGAAATGGGGAAGAAGAATAGAGAGACAGAAAAAGGAGGGAGGAAGGGAAAGAGAAATGAGGAAAGTAAGAAGAAAGCAAGCATATGTGCCATTGTAATCAGTTTCAGTTAGTTTTCTCCCACTTGTAATCTTACACTAAAATGTTAAGACATAAAACTTGAGAGATAGGAAAGCATAGGAAATAGCTTAGCAGCCGCTTGGCATGGGCAGCAAACATCCCTTTCCAAACAGTGCAGGCCTTGACTAATTTCTGGTATATATGCAGTAAGACAGTATGCACTCTGAGTGAACTTTTCGGAAGAATCCCCTATTTACTGCCATATGTTGAGGTGTAATTGGGCACATATATGTTTAAAATCAGATGCATCATGGGAAGGGACATGTGCAAGGCAGACAAGCTTATTATCCTTTTATAATGAATGCCTCCTTCTCATGGAATTCTTGAAAAGCAGCCCTGGGCAACCCTGGCACCCTTTCAAGTAGAATTATTGACATTCAGTTGAAGACAGTTGTTCTTTTTTCCTTTTCTTTTTTGGTGTTGTTGTTGTTTTCATTTTTGTTTTTGTTGGACAGGACTCAGCCACTTTTGGATTGTGTTGACATCTCTAGCCTTCACTTTTTAAGCCATTGCAGTGACTGAGGAAGCCACTTCAGTCATTAAACATCCTAAAATACCCCATAACACCAAAATATTCACTAGTAACATACAGCAACACAAATTGAGAATTAATCATCTGGAAAGTGCATACCCTAAATGATAAAAATATGCTAGACACATGTAGTAAAAATTAGGGGGAAAGAAGGACTGGAAAAATGGCTCAGTGGTTAAAAGCACTTATTTGCAAAGCCTGGTGGGCTTGAATCCAATTCCTCAAGCCCACCTAAAGCTAGATGCACAAGTAGTGCGTGCATACAGAGTGGCAGGAGCCCCTGGTGCACCCATACTCCCTCTCTTCCTATTTACCTCTCTTCATCTCAAATAAATTAACAAAATATCTTAAAAATAAATGGTCAGTTCTCAAAGAAGCATGAAATGGAGCTAGGTGTACACATTTCACTAGCACTATGGTTTAACACACACTATACAAGCTTTTCACACTTGTCTGTGCACATACAAAATGTTTCTTGGATCAAAATATAAAAAAACAAAAAGTAAATTACCTCCTGGAAGAGAATTTAAAAAGTGTCTATCAAGATTGCCAGAGCCAATAATTTTCTGAGGAAGGAAAACAGTAGAAAATATTGAAACTTGTTTACAAATACTTAGAACTGTATCATGGTACATAACTTAAAATATTAAAAGTAGATTAATTGTGATGGCTAAGTGGATAAAGTGCTATATAAGTACAATAACTAGAATTCAAATCCCCAACATTCAGATAAAGGCTGGTTATTACAATACTATAATCTTAGTGCTGTGGACTGAGAAATAAATGGATTCCCTGGGTCTCACTGGTGGCTACTTGAACCAAATAAGTGAGCTCTGAGTATAGAGATACCCTGTGTAGCACACAATTTCATATTACTGGAGTGAGAATCCAACCAAACACAGTTTTATGGTAGGAAAGAATTCAAAGTCTCAGGTTCGAGATTGGGAGATGTGGAAAATTTGTGAACAGAAATTAAGTATCATCATAAAGAATAAAGATTATAAAGAATAAAAATTATTTATCCTCTAGAACATAAGATTTTAGAATAACAAAAATACATCTAAACTTTAGTATAAGATCTTTGAATTAAAAATTCAATAGCCACTTGTTTGTGCTATGGGAGGAAAGGAGGAAACTACATTCAGAGATGCAGATCTCTGACTGTGCAGTTGTCAATGCCCTTTCTTCCCTTTTCATTCAAAGCATTCAAAGAAGTATCTTAGTTAGCCAGTGGAAAAAGTAAAAATAACTTTATTAAGTTTCCTTGTATTGTCTGGGCATTAAAGTGGATGCTGATCAGATAACTCAATCTAAATGATTGCAAACCTATGAACATTGTATATTATGTAGTATATATATAAAGCAGCCTTGGGAATGTATTTGTTTCCCAAATGCTTCTGAAAGAAAGGAATGGAATAAAGTGTACAAAGATACAACAATGGTACTAAATACATAATACGCATCATGTTACCGAACTGCCCTTGGCCTTGATAAGAATTCAAAATGGAACAATGAAAATCACACCTTTGTGACAATAACCGTGCAAGAGACTGAACTAGTGTGCTTTGTTAGATTTGTTATTATTTCTATGCTCACTTTGATATAAAACCAAAGTGTTCCATTTTTTTCTATGATCTAGGTCATGTTAAATCACATTAGAAGATTTACTAAGGTTTAGTGGACTCTTTCCACAGAATCAGTTGAGCCTAGTACTATTTTAGAAGGTAGCATTTCATAAGGCAGTAAATTTATTTTATTTCCAATAGTCAGTATAATTTTTATATACTCTGAACTCAGATACACTAAGTTATATTTTCAAAAATGGCAGAAAGAATGTAAGAGCCAAAGGAAAGACAGGACTCCATACAACATGCTCCCTCCAGACACAAAATGGCCTGGATATCCATGGCCTCACAGTGCCTGATACTACCCACATAAGTAAGAGGAGGAAAAGATCAAGACATCAAAAGTAAAAGAGAGACTGATTGAGATGGGGAGGGGCTATGATGGAGAGTAGAGTTTCAAAGGGGTAAGTGAGGGGAGGGAGGGTATCACCATGGGGTATTTTTTATAATCATGGAAGTTGTTAATAAAAAAATTAAAAAATTGAAAAAAAAGTAATGCAGTACCTGAGCTGAAAAATTGAAATATATGGTAAATGTTAAACACTCATATATCTTAAAGCCTGCTGGACAAACACAATAAATATATCATTAATATTTGTGTCAAAAAAACAAAAAAATAAATTTTATATAGGGTTTGGAATGTATTATATTAGAGTTAAATGGGTATATTATTTCCTCACATGCAATTTGTCCATTTTATGTTTCATTTTGCACAGTAATCACATTTATTTTATTCTCAGGTCCTACAATATTTGTTTTGCTTTTAAATGAGATTTTTGTTAATCAACTCTCTTTTAGAATATATGTAGGTTTTTCCTCATATTTTCTTTAAAAAAAAATTTATTTATTTATTTGAGAGAATGAGAGGCAGACAGACACAGAGAGACAGAGAGACTGAAAGAGAGAGAAGAGAAAGAATGAGTGCTCCAGGGCCTCTAGCCACTGTAAACAAACTCAAGATGCATGCATGCACTTGTACATCTGGCTTATGTGGGTCCTGGGGAATCATACCAAAGTGCTTTGGCTTTGCTGGCAAATGCCTTAACAACTGAGCCTTCTTTCCAGCCCCTTCCTTGTCTTTTTTATAATGGAAATTAAACCTAGCAGAAAGTATTAACAAATATTTGCCTTTTACTTCTCCAAGATGATTTTTTTCTGAGATAAGATAGAATTCTATATAATAACAAGTTATTTTTCTTATAGGAAGTTTACTCATAATAATCCACCTTAGAGCTCATTTGAGCTATCTAGATGAGTATATGCAACACCCTAGTCAACATCCAAAAGGAAATGTGTTAAAGGCTGCTACCATATTCAGCTGCAACATCACAGTGTTCAACACAAGCCAAATGCAACTCTGGCCACTGAATTTATAGTTCCTCCACCTTAATGCAACCTGTCTTATGCCAGCAAACAGCACCACCATACCTCCAGCTACTCCATCTAGGAACTCAAACATCCTTAGTAATTCTTTCTTGTCGTATTACCGATTTCTGTGTTGGTATAACTTTCTCTCATAACTTACCTCAATATATAGATTATTAAACCTTGTTTGTTTTGCTATTTTCATTTGTGCTAAAAAACAACTGATTTAGACAGCAATTATTTTCTCACACTCCCTCTCTCCATTTTGATTCTACAATGACCTCAGGCTTACCTATCTCTACTCACATGGGATGGAGGGAAACAAAACTTAACTTTAATTATCTCACTGTTAATTTCACATACTAACTTTCTATTGCTCTCAAGTTAATGAATCAAGTCTTACTTCCCTTGAATAAACACATATGAAATCACAATCATCAACTTCTCTGGCTACCTTTTACCCCACTTGTCCTCTGTGTGAAATCAGCTTTCAAACTATCCTAACATAATGTAGAGACCTCCTTAAGTGTTATCACATGATTTTTCTAATATCTACTCCTTCTAGACTACAAAGTTCAAAGTATATCACTGCTTACTGTCATGTCTCTAGCACCCAACAAAAGACCTGGATGCAGTGTATAGACAACATTTGTTTAATAATTCATGAATTAGAACATCGTTATAGCCAATATAGTAGTAAGTAATTTGTTCTGTCAAAATTTTAATTTTCATAGTAAATGAATTGGGACATTTGAATAACATTAAATAATATTATTTTCAGCAGCTACCAATATTTATCATAAATATTCTTTAAACTTTTTATTGATTGAGCTTTGTACATAACAAATCTCTCACTTCTGATGAACCTACACTGATTCCTAAGTGATGTCACATTAGGACACATTCCTACATTTGGACTGTATTTAACAGGGAAATTTTCTAAATATCTCTTTAACTTTCAATCTTACTTTTTTAAAATAAACTGGTTGACTACAAAGCCACATTTTTTAGAGATAGTGGTGTCACCAGTAGGAGTATAATGGGATGTGTGTAAGGGTCTGAGAGAGTGGGGTTTCATTCACACAGTAGTCTTAGAGGACATGAGCATGTACCAGCTTGAGTTCTCTGAGTAGGTTCCTATGTTGGTAACAAATTTTGAGACTCAGATTTTTGTTTCAGGTAAAAATGGCTTTTAAACATGGGAAAGGATCAGCAGATTTTTTTTTAAATTGTGAATAAGTTTTACCAAATTGTATTAACTAAATTGTATTCCTTATTTTCTTTTATAATAAATTTTAGAATTATTTCTGTGAGTATCCTAGAATTGGTTAAGGCATTTCTCAGGGTTGTGCATGTATCTTGCTGAAGAACTTGCACTCTAGGGTCAGAAGGAATTTGGCCAAAATCTTGATAATACATTCTAATGGGTTTATGAGTTCAGGAAGGTTATGCAACCTTCTCAACCTGCAGTTTCTTATCTATGTAATGGAGAAGATGAGTAATATTACCTGCCTTATAGGACTGTAGTAGGATTTGTATAGGAAGTTGTACATAAATGTTCAGTTCTTATGTGCTATGTAAAAAGTGTTAGTGATTCCATTACTATTTGACAATGTGAGGTCTGCTAACAATTTTCAGAGAGATATTGCCAATAAAATCAAATTAAACCCACCAGAATCTTAGCATTCAAAGTCAATTCCACCATATGCTTATGTTTACATGAGCTATAGAGAGGGTAGAACACAAAATAGATTTGCTTTGTTATGTATTCTACAAGGGAAATGTACATCTTAGAGTGCTTTTCTACCAGAGAGCTTAACTTCTACAATCCAGGTTCAAAGTGGCTGCGGCTGTGTTTACAGGGGGACTGCACTAGAAGCACTACATGAGGCAAGTGTAGTGGGTGATTTTTGAGAAACTGAGGCCTAAATGAAAAGTATTTCGCTATGACATGCTTGTGGTGTGAAATTCATTGTGGGGTGGAACAAGCCATCGAACATTGTCTCTGTGTGACTCCTTTGTTCTGAGTCTCAATGCATCAAAAAGAAAGTGGTCTTTTCATGCGTGCACCATCTGTTCAAGCATACAAAATATTTATTTTTGAGAAAAGAATCAAACCTGCCTAAATCAATGTCTCTAAAAATTAAGTGAATTCATTTTTTAAGTGAAAATTTTTGATTGTAAAGCATAATTGCATGCATTAATACTTATATTATCATCACATTCAGGCAATAAAAAGTCTGTTATAAATATAGCTTGGAAATGTTTGTGCACTTAATTTCTATATGGGTATAATTTATTTTTCTCATCTGTTAGTGGGATTGTCTTTAGATAGCCATGATGGTTAGTTATAAATAAAAATTAAAAGTTGGTATATTACATTTCTCCTTCTGTTCTATCTGCATATTACATTTAGATAAGTGGTACTTGAATTCTATCTCTATTTTGGCACCATTTTTCTCTGTGGCATGATGCTATGAATATTTATGGCACAATAAAAATAATATAATAATAAGCATTTCCTAGGCTGGGAAGGCTGAATTGGTTACTTCCCACTAGAGCAAATCTTTATGACCTGTGACATAGCTGGCTATTCCAGAAACCTTCAATTCCACATGAATTAAATGGCTCCTGTACCGAATTCTGTGAAGAAATCTTTCTTGTTCTGTATAGTTTTGAAGAATATCATCTCTGAAACATTGCCAGCTTTTCTTGCATTGAGTAGACTTCAATTGATATCCTTATTCATCCTTCCTATGTCAACTACCACAATTTACCCCTTTACAGCCCCTTAAATCTTTAGTCTCTAAAGTTCCCAGGTCCACAGCACTCGAAGCAGACTATTTTCTTGCTCAGTGAAACGGGACTACTTTCCCTCACTCCTCCTCCATCATCTTAACAGACTGAATTTCTTTTCATTTATAAATTTGAGTCATATTGTTTTCTTTTTTCAAATATTGTCTGAAAGTTTTCATTCTAGTTTCTTTGCTCAACCTGATATATATTTACCTAATCATAATGTTTCTACTTCTGTGACTTTCTATATGGCCATACATGAGTCCTCACCCTCTTATCTCTATGGCTGTTGTTCTTACTATTTTATTAGTATGGTTGGAATCAACTACCCATGATTATAGGAAAAGTAGAGACTTTTTTTTATCAACTACTAAGGAAACTGTTCTAAAATTGCTAAGAACTTGCTTTAAAGCTGTTATATAACTTAAAATAACTTCCACACTGCCTCTGTGTGCCTATGTGTGAGAGACATGGAGACAGCCACAGACAGAGATAAGTAATGTGCTATAATGTATGTTTACAGGACAGTGTGGCTGAGAGGCAGCTCTCCAAGTTATCACACTGTTCTTGACAGGTATGAGCAGCAGCTAACTGCTCCAGCCCTGGAGCATTAGGATGCTAGTATAGAAAACATTTTAGAGGATAGAGACAGTAATTTTATCTAGCGGCAACAGGCAGGTTTTGTTGCTGTTGTTTTGATTTTGAGGGGAGTTAGTTTTGCTCTGTTTTGATTTGTGTTTACTATTCAGTATAGCATAAGGCATTTCCCTCTGTATCAATATTAGCTGTGATATCTCCCCAGCAAAACAAAGAGATAGACCTTGTCTCAAAAGAAGGTGGAAGGGGAGAAGAAATATCCCAAGTATTTTTCTGACCACCACATGCACACAGTGACATGTGTGTGCCCATACACATACATCATACACATACACTGCATACACAAATATACTTTCAAAGGGTACTCTGATTACTATTGCTGTAGAGTCCGTTATTTCCTATCCAAGGATCTCCTTATTTATTTGTCTTCTCTAAATGTCTCTAGAAAAGAAGAGGCAGAATTACTTAATAGTGGGGCATAATTCAAACCTTTTAGTTTTGTTTTGAACAGAATACAAATGCTTTAGTGGTCACAGGTTATCTTGAGGGTCAAGTAGCAGAGGAAGGACATAACAACAAATTAAAAGCAATCTCTGAGCCTCTATCTCTGACTCCAAAAGGGCTAGCATGTCCCTTTCATGCACAAGCACTTTCTCATTGCTGTTGATGGATCTGCATGTTTCAAACATAGAATATCGCATGCACCAATGTGCACTGTTGGTGTGAGCCAGGCCTGCTCAGTACTTTGGTCATCCTGGCGAGCCTGATGGGCTACACTGGCCTTGTGTTCATGATGGTGGTGCTGCAGGCAGTGGCCTTTCTGAAAGAACCTTTTAGTTTTCCTGGGAGTTTTGGTATTGATAGAACTTCTCAGTTTTTCTCATGCAACATATCACTATGTTTACTGAGCAGCAGGAGAATTCAATCTGTAATAGTAGCATTCATTATACTTCCCAGGGTCTATTCTAGACCCTCAGAAGTGCCTAAAAGTTTGTTCTTCCTCCCCCAAGTCTCAAATAAGTGAACCTAGAACTAACTCACCTCAAATCATAATAAGAAATTAATAATTTATTATTATGCAAGGGCTTAGAGGAATAAGAGGGTAAAACACATTCATTTTTGAGCAAAATAAGATATCTAAGAAGTTCAACTAACCAAATCTCCCATATTTTCAGTCCACAGAAAGCCCTATGTTATTGGCTGTCATCTGAAAAAAAAATGTGATGCTGATGGGTTTCTACAAGAGGAAGGGTTAGGAAGTATTAAGGTTTCAGCAAAAGTAACAGAGACAAAGCAAATTTCTTCATGATCATCTGGTAATAAAACGTACTTTATCTTACTGGCTGAGAATTAAGTGAAAACAGTAAGCTAATTCTTTAATGAATTCTTCCAGGACTGTTGCTCCAAATGACTACTGAAAGATTTGTCCTATAACTTAGTGACAAGAAGCTCTTCCACATTTGGTCACCAGAGCTTCACTGTGGACAAACAAATAGAAAATCATAAATACTGTGGCAGAGATTAAGTGACCCTTTACAGTATGGAGAAAGAGGTAGAAAGGAGTGCAGTGCTTGCCAAGGAGAAGTAACAATGATGATGTCTCTCCTTGGTCAAATTGCCAGCCATAAGCCCTTCCAGGGTCCTTCAGGGTTCCTTGGTGACAGTAAGAGATCCTTGACACTCTCAAGAAAGATCTATACAGATAAAGTCTTAAAGAACCATGAAGAAGACAGACTAATGCAGAAAACAGCCTAAGAAACTGAAATAAAGTCTGAAAGTAAGACATAGTGTCTAGAAAACTCTCAGAAGGCCTTCTGCTGACACTGGCTATGAAATTAAAAAATGTTACTTTACTAATGGGACTAGCATACATTAAGGTAAACACTTGAATTACATACAATGACCGTCAAGCTTCCCAAGACTGATAAATCCCACAGTACCGACCAGAAAACTATTAGGCTATGGTTACTTAGCCAATTGATCCCCATGACTAGAGATGAGTGAGTGGAAATGATCTTGCCAATAACATAGGGCTTTATGTGGACTGAAAATATGGGAGATTTGGTTGGTTGAACTGCTTACATATCCTACTTTGCTGAAAAATGAATGTGTTCTACCCTCTTATTCCTCTTTGTTCTCCACTAAAGAAACCTCAGTAATTTATTAAGAAAGATGATTTGAGATGAGTTCTAGTTCTATTTGTTTGAGTACTTGGGGGACTTGGGGAAGGAAGAACATAAATTTTCAGTCACTTCTAAGGGTCTAAACTAGTTAATTGGATCTTACACCCTGAGAAGCATAGTGAATGCTACTATTACAGATAATTTTCCTGCTGCTCAGTAAATATAGTGATGTATTTCATGAAAAAAAACTGAACAGATTTAGTTCCAACTTGTATCATATTAATCAGTGTCTTTGATTGACTGATGAGTTACTTTATGAAATTCAGTAGAGATGAGTCAAAGAACTGATATTTCCATAAGAGATTCTCCACAGGCCTTATATGTCCCTGTGTACCTTGAGAGGAGAAGAATTGCAACATTGTTCTAGACTTCCCATTATAGTGTGTTTGTGTAGAAACAGATGTGGAATATAACTATATTGTCTCTTTACAGAGTAAAATATATAGTTATTCATTAATATGATAAGATGTTTTCTTTGGATGCCAAGGTTCACTGTCATTATAGGAAGTTCAGTTTTTCAAGTCTATAAATCTCCAGGACAAAGCATGGAACTGTACACTTGGCTGACTTCATGTTTCCTATAGAGTACCTGAACAAATGCTGATAATCTGACCTCCTTGTGACTTATAGAGTCCTTTTCTTATGGCCATCTGTGAGCATGCAAGAAACTGGAATGGTGATATCATGCAGGTAGGTCAAATCTCATTCTAAATTCTTGATAGATATAATACTCTTGAGTTATATTAACTAAGATATCAGGAATATTACAGAGAATGGAGGGGAAAGTTTGGTTTATAGATCTGTTAGCTATTATTTCCTAGTTATACTATACTAAAAACAATTAGGTGAATAAATGTAATTATACAGAAAATAATTTAATGATGTCTCGAAGAAAAATTCTGGTTTCCACTAAGGAAAATAATCTAAATATTTGGGAGAAAGTAATAAACAGAATTAGAAGTGTCTAGTGCAAAACTTCATCTTGAGCTGAGCATGGTGGTGCATGCCTTTAATCGCAGCACTCAGGAGGTAGTGGTAGGAGGATCACAGTGAGTTCAAGGCCACCCAGCGATTACCTAATGAATTCCAGGTCAGCCTGGGCTGGAGAGAGAACCTACCTCTAAAAAAAAAAAAAAAAAGCAAACAAACAACAACAAAAAAAACCTTGTTCTTGGACATATGTAGAAGATTGAAACTTGCTCTGAGAGACCTTTCTCCCTTAAAGACATTTGGTGCAGACAGTGGTGCCACTTCTCACAAGCTCCTGGCACCTCCCAGAAAAGCTCCATCAATATCCCCTCAGTGAATTTTAAAAAATAATAATGTTGATGATAACCCTAGAATGACGTCAGTTGATATGTGAATGGTTATTAATATATTATAGATGTTCAGTCACATGTGTCAATGAAGGTGTAATGAATTTTGATTTTATGGATCTGAAACTAAAAACAATAAAAGTTTATTTTGAACTTTAAAACTAAATGTAAAGCTTGGCTAAGAGATTTGCAAACATTTCTCTGTCTATGCACAGTAATACAGCACTTTATATGCCATTTCATATGATGTTCTAACTGTGAGGTGACAAAAAATAAAAAAAAAAGATGCCTGTGAAAATATTTATACAACTTTATCACAAAGAATGTTTGGCAAAAACTTAATGAAAGATATTTTCTAAAAATTACTTATTGCAATCAAATGCATTTATACTTTTAATTCTAAAATTTTGCCTAGGATTGAACCATGGGAGTAGCTCAGTGGTAAATTGCTTGCATAGCAAGCACAATGTGTTGGAGTCTATATCCAAGAGTGAAAAAAATTTAAAAACAGAAAAGAGTACTCTACTAAATAAAATGTTATTGGAGAAATAAGCATACACATACCTTAAAGCAAAATTAAATAAAATTAGGTCCTTATTTTGCATCATACACAGAAGCCAACTCAGAGTTCATTAAATAATGTAAAAGAGTAAATAATATAACACAGGGAATGTGAGAGTATGAGAATAAAAGAAAATCTAGGATAAAAGATTCATGATATCACTGGTCTTAGTTATAACTTTTAGCTATCAACCCTGAAGCATAGGTAACAAATATAATGTTTCTGAAACAAAATGAACAATCAATAAAATTAATGAAATAAATAATTATAATTTAATATTCTAATAAAAATTAATATGAATATTACTTACTCAATAGAGTGCAATATAAAATATGTTAAGAGCTCATACAACCTGATAGCAAAGATCAAATATAAGTCAATTAGAAGTGACCAAAAAAAATCTAACATTTTCACAAGGAAGTTATGCAAATGGCTAACAGATATATGAACAAGTGCTCAAAAATGTGAAAAGTAATTTAGTTAGTAAAAATATTCAGGATTGGAGAGATGGCTTAGTGGTTAAGATGTTTGCCTGCAAAGCCTAAGGTCCCATGTTCAACACTCCAGATCCCACCTTAGCCAGCCACACAAAGGTGAGGCAAGTTCAAGGTCACACATGCCTGCTAGGTGGTGCAGGTGTCTGGAGTTCTGTTGCAATGGCTGAGGCCCTAACATGTCAACTCTCTCCCTCTTTTACTCTCTCTAAAATTAAAAAAAATTAAAAGTATATTCATACATTTCTTTTTTTCTAGAGGGTGGCCAACATGACAAGAACATTTCTTAATTCCTGCTAAGCACAGTAGAACATGAAATAGGAATAGAGAAGCTTAGTCAGCTGTAGGCCAATGAAACAGTCAATAATTAATAGTTGCTACCAATGATTGATATAATCATAGTTCACAGTTAATGAGAAAAAATATTTGGTTTCAAAACCTAGTTGCTTAATGCTATAATTGCTGCATATTTATTAGAATTTTTAAAGGAAGGTATAAATATCTTAATGTGAATATAAAAAGGATGTTATTAATAATATCAACCTAACATCTAGTAGTAGGTCTTGAACACTCTTCTCTCATGATGAAAATCAGCTGTCATTTATACCTCTTATTTTATGTTATTCTAAAGTTTTATTAAATGCAGTTTGCCTTGTCAGGAACATAGAATGATGTAGACTGCAAAACAATAATTATTTTATATCCATAGCCTCATTTCTAGTATACTAATGAGTTCAAATTTACTCAATATAAAATGGTACTTATATATTTGAATTCATGCCGGTGTAAGTCAGATAGACTTCCTATTTTTAACTTAACGTTTATTATTAATTACAGACAAACTTAGTATTGTTGGTACCATCAATTCTTTCGTCCCTGCCCCCATTCTGCTGGGAGACTTCCTCAGCGGGGTTGTAAGTTTTCCCCATGGGGTTGTGGGTTAAGGATTGTGGGAGCAGCAGTCAGTTATTGGAGAGAAACAGTGCCTCTGGGCATGATGTACAAACTTGTGGTTCTGACAATTTTTTGGTACCCTCTTCTGCAAAATTCCCTGAGCCATGTTGGGGGTACTTTAAGTCTACCTCAATGATGAGCTTTTAGGAGCCATTCGATCTCTGCTTCGGTAGTTATTGAGTGTCTTCAGTGTGTGTCTTTTTCACCCTGGTGCTGATTGTCAGGATCACAATGGATGCTGCATTCTTGCTTATGTCCCCAATTCCTCTGTGGTTTCATCTGGGGCTTGGCTGAAGTGCAAGGGGTACTTTATCTCCACTGGTCCCACTACCATCTGAAAAAGAAAAGCAGTTTCTCCAACAGAGAGTGAATTCAGCACAGGTTAAACGGGATGTGCATTATTAATTTAGGGATAAATTGATGGATGTAGTCCCTTTCTTAGCCCAAGATTAGTGGGAGATTGGCAATGGAGAGCATAATCTTTGTCTCCATAGGATTTAGACCTGTTTCTCAGTTCCAGATATGGGTCCCTTTCCACTTACTGGATTTCTTAGCCAATAAGAAAGCTATTGGAAAGCTAGGCATGGTGGCACATGCCTTTAATCCCAGCATTCAGGATGCAGAGGTAGGAGGATCGCAAATAGTTCAAGGCCACCTTGAGACTACATAGTGAATTCCAGGTCAGCCTGAGCTAGACTGAAACCTTATGTTGAAAAACAAAGCAAAACAAACAAACAACAAAAAAAAGAATGCTATTGGTTACCCACCAAGGCTGTGTGCCACTATTGCATGTGTGTACATCTTGTCAGATTGTTGTTTGCTTCTGAGTAGCTTAGAGCCCTGGTTGCTCAGACATTGGTTGGCCCACTTTCCCCAAACAGCGCATGTAGCATTTTCCAGCATTAGATGGGCTAACTGTTTGGGTTCTGGCTGTCTTCTGGACTCCATCCAGGTTTCTTCATGTTCCATGCCAGCATCATATTGTGTATTCAGCAGTAGGGTCTTATCTTTTTACCTCAGGTGCATAGTCAAGTACTTTTACAGAAGCCTATCTCCTTTTGGGAACCTTGTAGTTCTCTCTGATCAACAGTACATTGTAAGTGTTAACCACATTCTGATAATGGGAGTTACAGGCCAGAGCCAAAACAAAAAGGAAAAAAAAAAAAAAAAAGGTTAGGCTTCATCCCCCCCTTTCCAGGGCCCTACTTTTCAAATCTCTCTCATTCTTCTGTTGAGGGTTCAACTTTTTAGTGTACCTTCAAGGATAAAAGTTTCTATGGTACCATTTCATTTAAGTTCAGTTTTGTGCCCTCCCCATCCTTCTCTACCCCCATGCCTTTCCATCCCAATTGTTTGGTTCTTGAGTTGATATCAGGTCTGTCAACAACTCACACTGATCCAGGTTGGAGCCATAGATGAGTGAGATCATGCAGGGTGTTCTCTGAGTATGAGCTGTTCCAAGACCATTCATTTCTCTACAAATTTCATTGCGTCATTTTTTTTTCTTACTCCTAAGAAGAATTCCATCATGTAAATGTACCACAACTTTGTTATACATTCATCCAGTGATGGACACCTGGGTTGATTCCAGTTCTTAGCTACTATGAATTGAGAAGCTATAAACATGGTTGAGCAAATATCTCTGTATTGAAGAGTGGGGCATTTAGGGTAAATGCCCAGTACAGGAATACCTGAATCTGTTGGCAGCTCAATATTCATCCTTTTCAGGAATTTCCATATTGATTTTCAGAGCAATTGAACAAACTTACAATCCCACCAATAGTGAATGAGGTTTACTATTTCTATATATTTGTTGGCATTTGATTTTTTTAATGATTGCCATCCTTACTGGTGAAAGGTGGGATCTCATTGTTGTTTTAATTTGCATTTCCATGATGCCTAGGGATACTAAACCTTTTCTTAAGCATGTGTTGGCCATGTGTATTTCTTCCTCTGAGAACACACTATTTAGTTCTCTTCCCCATTTTTGGAGTGGGTTGTTGAATTTTTCATTGTTTAGTTGTTTTTTTTTCTTTCTTTCTTTATTATTATTATTATCATTATTATTATTATTATTATTTTAGTTATTTGTAGATTCTATATATTAGGCCTCTGTCAGTGGTACAGCAAGCAAAAATTTTCTCTCATCCTCTGGTCTATTGGCTCTGATTATGGTATGTTTGTCTGTGCAAACACTTTTTAGCTTCATGGATCTCATTGGTTGAGTGCATGAATCTGGAGTTCATTTGCAGGAGCAGGTGGCCCTGGTGTGCCCATTCTCTTTGTCACTCTTCTCTTCATCTTCCTATGCTTACAAATAAATAACTTTTTTAAAGATGGCTATAAATAATCACCTCTTCACTTTATGTGCATGGCACTGCTTGTGGTAAGGAATGGACTCTTGTTCTTTTTCTATTTAATCTCAGTTGGCTTTGGGTTTGATCTGACCAGTAGAGCATAATGAGAACGACAGCATGAGGTCAGGGCTATGGCTTTAGGAGACAGCAGGAACGGCTTTAATTCTTCTACTTTCCTGAAGCTCTTGACAAAGAAATAGAAGTTGTCCATATGAAGAGCAAAGAGTACCACAATCAGCTGCCTATACTGTGTTCCCTGACATGTGAATAATGCCGTTTAAGCCACTCTCCCAGTTACAACTTTAAATGAGTTAGCATTGCTAATACTGCACAGGACAGAGCTCAGCTATCCCTGAGGACAGAGCTCTAATTCCTGAATCACCCAATCATGATAAATGAACCACTAACTGCAAAAAACCATGTGTCACAGTGTACAAAGAAAATAAGGGAACCAACAATAATTAATTGCAAAAAAATTTGTTATAATATAATAATGCAACATTGTACAAAGAAATTAAAGATGGAGAGCTATCAAAGATATAGCACAGAAATATTTACTTTGAGTGGTCAGAGGCATCCAAAGGAGAAAAATATATGCAAAAAAGGAAGCTAGAGATCTAAATAGTTAACTATGGAGACATAAATATAATAAAATTATTTACATTAAAATATCTTCATGATATGGCATAAGCCATATGCCCCAAAACAAATTCACCATCTACTCTAAATTGGTGTCAATATATAAGATTCTAGGAATCATTTCTTTCATTGCTCATGTTATTCTTTTCTTTTAACACTCATTTAGATATCATTCACTCAAGAGCCATCATCTACACATCCCTCCAGGCAGGCACAGACCATGCTGCCCAGCCTGCTTTCACCCCAGTCCTCAAGCATTAAATTTAGTGTTGTTTATTGCCTCTGCCAAGTGTGTGAATAGATGTCAGGGCTCAAGACCTCGACTTATAGCATCAATTGTCTTGGTCCATTTCACCTACCATTGCATCCTTAAAATTTAAAATTAACCCAAAAATGATTATATGTGTGCATGTGTGTATAATTGCTATTAGCTGTGTAATGTTATCTGCCACCAAAAAATAAAAGCAGGGAAACAAAACTTTTATCAAGCTGAAAATGTACTGGGCTTCCTTTAGGAAGCATAAGCAGGCAGCAGATATACAAAGGAGGGAAAATGAACTGCTGGATTTTCACAGAAACCACCGTCTGTCAAATGGAGGTGCAGTGTGTAGTGTTTGGCTAAATAAACTGGGGATTGTCAAAATGAACAACAAATATCCCAGCTCTGTCTAATAACTTATTTGCATAGGAACACTGCAGGGAAGGATTCACAAAGTGCAAAATTACAAGAAAACTGGAAAAGTGGGTACAACCTCCTAGCATTTCAACTTTACATAATTCTAGAAAAACTCAAACCATTCACCAGTTTCCTAGGCAGAGAGAAAATTTCCCCAGTCTCTTCTGATTAAAAATTCTGTTTCAGTTGGGAAATCACATGTCTTCTGGTAGAGTACTGGGAAGTCGTTTTCTCCTTTATCAGCACAAAGGCGAGAGCTGCCATGCTTGTTACTCTGTACAGAGGGTTAGCTGACTGCCAACAACACTTTCAGGGAGGAGCAGCCAGAACTGGACCCCTTTGTATGTGGGGAGGATCAAGGTGAAGAATGTACTAATCCAGGGACAGTCTGCTAATAATATATTCCTATTTTCAATTTCTTCCTAAGTAAGGCTCATAATTTTTCTTTTCCCATAGCATCTTCAAAGAATGTCTTGTTTTTCCTTAACACCAAACATAGTTTTCCAACCATATTGTGAAGAAAACTGTTCATGTTTCTTCTGATACTGTTTTGACCTTTTCTCAAGCTTTGATAAGCTCATGATCTAAAATTCAATAATATAACACAAGTGGAAGAACGTATCATTAGTAGAACAATTTTAAGCATCTCAGGGAAAAATAATAGTTCTGTAAAATTCGTCTTGCCTCAGAAACTACTCTTGTCTGTCCTTCAAGTGCTGGCCTGGCTCTGCCTGGTTCCTTGAATTATGCCTTTGTTTCCAAGCTAAGATGCTTTCTGGATACCACAAGATACAGTAAAAGAGAAATATAAACAAAATATATTTTTCTAAGGGAAAGCCCTTTCTACATATTACTTAGCCTACAGTAATTTGGCTTGCTTTACTATTAAATTTTATTCATTTATGTTCTTCCATTATTTATTACTTCTTCATTTTCTTGATGTATTATGTCATACTGACTTAAACCTCAAACATGTTTTTCATAACAATTTGATTACTGTTACAAGTATACAATTTTGATGAATTAAAGAAAATAACAAATGTGAAAATATGTACTTAGCTTTTTATTTCTTTCTAACAAAAACATTTGCTAATATCTGTGATTTAAAAACTAAATCATATATCTCTATCTATCTATGTATCTATCTATCTATCTATCTATCTATCTATCTATCTATCTATCTATCTGTGTGTGTGTGTGTGTGTGTGTGTGTGTGTGTGTGTGTGTGTGTGTTTGTCAGTGTGTATGTGTATATGTGTGTGTGATGAGTAATATTGGTTGTCAATGGACAAGATTTAGAATCACCATGAAAAGAAATCTCTGGGCATTTCTATGACGGGAGTTTTCTCGATTACTTTAATTAAGGTGGGAAAACCCACCCTAAATGTATACAGCACCATTATATGGACTGGAGTCCTGGACTACATAAAAAAAGATAAAGCTACCTGAGCACAAAAATTTATCACTTTGTGTTTCTTCATTGAAAAGTGAATGTGACCAGCTGCTTCATGTCCCTACCTCTTTGTTTTCCCCACAGTGGTGGACTCTATCCCCTGAACTGTGAGCTGAAAGAAATCCTTCTTTCTCACATTGTTTCTTGTGTAGTACTTGATCATAGCAATGAGCAAGTAATAAAAACAGAAAACTGGTACTGAGATGTGACTATTGTTGTGATAAACCTGATCATCAGGTTCATAGACCTTTGGAACTAGTTTTATAAAGAAACGTGGAAGAGTTTGGAACTTGGGCTAGAAAAGACCTTGAATACTGTAAGAATAGCTCACTTTGTTATTCTAATAGAAGGGTGTATAGAGAAATGTGGACAGTGGAGGCTTGGATCTTGAGGTTTCAAAAGGGAAAAGAGATTAAATTAAAAACTTCACTAAGATCCATTTGTGTGAAATTCTAGCAAAGAAACTACCTATGTCCTAAGAACTCATGTGAAGTTGAATTCAAAGGAAGAGGACTAAATTGTTTGCAGGGGAAATTTGAGGAAAGGATTGCATTCAGGCTGTGTTGTGGCTATTATTGACCACATTTCATATCTGCAGGGAAAAAGGGTAGCAAGTGTAGCAAAGAAGTGTGAAAAATGTGAAGTATTGAAAGGAAAGTAATATGTCAAGTTTAAAATTTTCCATAAGGACCACACTGAGAAAGTATCTGTAATTATTGAGGAGAAACCTCGAGATGGGTACTGTGACAACAGAACAAAAGTATGCAAAAGGCAAGATTCCACCCACTGAAGACTGTAACTATTAAAAATGGAACATATCTGAAAAGACATTGCCTGAGTGGAGATTGCTACTGGCTTTCCTACCTGACACACTGGTTTATCTTTATAAAAAGTATGTGTGGATATGTATGATGGGCTTGTGTATGGGGGTGCACATGGCACAGTATATGTGTAGAGGACAATATTGGGGTGTTTGTCTTCTCCTTCCACTTTGCTTGAGATAGGGTCTCCCATGTTGTTTTTGTTACTACATGTGTGCCTATCTAGCTCACCCTTGAGCTTCTGGTATCTACTGGCTCTACCTCCTATTGCCATAGGTAAGCTGGTATTACAGACTCATGAAGCACTTTCAATCTAGTTTGATGTGGATGCTAGGGAATCAAGCTTTGTCAAGCAGACCTGCAAGCTGGCACCTTAAAGTGCTCAGCCATCTCCTCAGCCCTTAAATTCTTGAAAAATGGTAAAAAAAAAAAAAATGTTCTCACCATACAGATGATAACTAAACAAATCACCCCATCAGTAAATTGGTAAGTGAATTGAACAGTTCTTAACAAAACCACAAATGGCTAATAAATAATGAAAAAGTTGTTCAACATCCTTAGCCATCTGTGATGGTTTTGTTCTGTCAGACCAGGAATCAAGTAAAGGAGTCAGTGAGGGTGTGCCTAGGAAGGATGAGGTGAGAAAGGAAGATATTCCTCTAGAGTGGGGAGCATAGACTATGTGTATAGAAGCTCTTTGAGAGCACAGGGCCTTTTGCCTGGCTACCCTTGTTATTTGTTCATGCTTGCATCTACCTCATTGCCACCATCCTTTGCAGACATTGGAATCCAACTTGAACAACCTTCAAGAATGGAAGACCAGCAGCTCTCCTGGAATCCTGAAAACCTTCAGTGCAATGTTTGGGACTACTGAGGCATCCAGCCTCATGGAATGAGCAGCTACTGGATTCTTCAATTCTGTAGCCTGAAGACAGCCATTGTTTGAAAGCCCATCTCATATCCTGTAAGATAATGCAATATATCTACTTTATAATACATATTCTGTCAGTTCTGTTCCTCTAGAAAACCCTAATGCATGACCATAGAAATGTAAATCAAAATGGTATTCAGGGGGCTGGAGAGATGGCTTAGCGGTTAAGCGCTTGCCTGTGAAGCCTAAGGACCCCGGTTCAAGGCTCGGTTCCCCAGGTCCCACGTTAGCCAGATGCACAAGGGGAGGGGGCGCACGCGTCTGGAGTTCGTTTGCAGAGGCTGGAAGCCCTGGCGCACCCATTCTCTCTCTCTCCCTCTATCTGTCTTTCTCTCTGTGTCTGTTGCTCTCAAATAAATAAATTTTAAAAAATTGGTATTCAGGGCCCATTGACTCCAATCACAATAGCTATCATCAAGAAAACAACAACAAATACTGGAAAGATTCAGAAGAAAAACACACACGAATATACTTCTGGAAAGAGAATATAAATTAGTACATCCAAAATCATTGTGCTCTTTCCTCTAGCTAAACTAAAAATTTAACTGCTGTATGATCTACTTATTCCACTCCTAGGTATGTTCAAAATGAATCCAAGTCAGTCTAATACAGAATCCATATATAACCATGCTCACTGAGGCACTACTCATAGAAGCCAAGGTATGGAATCAACCTATATGCTTATGAACAGATGGATGGAAAGTATGATAGAAATACACACACACACACACACACACACACACACACACACACACACACACAATACATATGACCATGACAAAAGGGAGAAGAAACAGAACCAATGAGTAGAAGGAGGAGGAAATAATATGTATAGGTAAAGTTGTCATAATAAATTTCATTATTTTATATGCTAGAAAAACATTTAATAATGTAAAAATATAATCATGTCAGCTAATTAACTAGACTTAAACATCCTATAAAGTATGTATAAAAATATGTGCAAAAATATTTACAATTTTATGTGCATTTTTTATTATTTTTATTTATTTATTTGACAAAAGAGAGAGAGAGAATAGGCACACCAAGGCCTCCAACCACTGCAAACGAACTCCACACACTTGCTCCCCCTTGTGCATCTGGCTAACATGGGTCCTGGGGAATTCAACCTGAGTCCTTTGGCTTTTCAGACAAACGCCTTAACCACTAACCCATCTCTCCAGCCCTTTATGTGCATTTTTAATATTTTTGTTTATTTACTTGCATGCTGAGAAAGACAGAGAGAGAGTACATGGGCATACCAGGGCATCAGGCCACTGCAAACAAACTCTAGATGTATGTGCTAATTTGTGTATCTGGCATTACATTTGTACTAGGAATCAAACCAAGGTTGTTAGGCTTTGTAGGTACTGCTTGAACCACTGATCTATCTCTCCAGCCCTTATGTGCAAATGTTTTAATAAATATGGAAGGTCTAGAGAAATGGCTCAGTGATCAAAGCACTTGTTTACAAAGTTGGCTGGTCTGGCTTCAGTTTCCAACATCTACATAAAGCCAGACACACAAAGTGACATATGCATCTGGAGTTAGTTTTTAGTGGCAGCAGGCTCTGGCATGACCATATAACCATATACTTCTCTCTCTGAGGTGCTCTCCCAAATAAATACAAACATTTTTAAAAAGAAATTTGAAAAATATTTAGCCATTTTTATTTTAGACACCATCTTGGAGACTGTACTGGTCTAGAAAGTTATATATATATATATATATATATATATATATATATATATATATATATATATATATGTGTGTGTGTGTGTGTGTGTGTGTGTGTGTGTGTGTGTGTATATTTATACATACACATATATACATATATATATGTATGTTTATGTATATATGTAAAGTTTTATATATATATGTAAAGTTATATATATATGTAAAGTTTTTTTTATATATGTAAAGTTTTATATATATATACATGCATAACTTTACATATATAAAAACTTCATATATATATATATATATGCATATAAAATCAGGACATATACTAATTGCAAATAAATATCTGAACCAAGATCATCCTAGATGTCTAGGTATCATGTAACAGGCTATGTGTCTTAAAGAAAGTGATCTTTCTGCACTTGTATATTCATAATTCATAAGTGGGCATGAATCAAGCTGCCTTTTCTTTTCATCCATTAATTTCATTCTTCTAGAATGAATTGACTGAGCTCCAATCCAAACAAGCCACCATCATGTTCAAGGAATCTCTCACTTCTTACAGCAGCATTCACTTGGCAAGATTCTCTGAAGTTCCCTTGCTCATTATTCTTGTTGCCTTTGCAAGCAGGTTCAGCAAACATGTTTGCCAGTAAAATGTTGTCACCTTCTACTTCCTCTTCCCATAACCACAAGGAGTTGAAACAATTCTCTGGTTGAAGAAAAAGCACTTGGTCATTAATAACCACCTAGTATATAAGCCAAGTCCCTTGCTACTTTTCTGGTCATTTATAACTTGGACTACTATAACAGTGATCTCTGCTGTCCCCATGAATGTGTGCTTCATTCACTCAGCAGATAGGCCCACAGGAAGGAAGGATGGACTTGGTATAACAGTATTTATGGAGTGTGATATAGTGCTCAGAGTCTATCTGAGAAAGCTCTTAAATATGATGACCAGCACCCAGGTTTGCACTTCAGGAGCAAAGAAATCACAAGAAGTTATGATTATAATTTTCACTTCTGATAAATAAATTCTTCCTGTAACCCACTTTGTGGCAAAGTATTTTGTTTAATTTTTCAAACTGAAGAGGCACCAGAGTGTTCCTACACTGTCATTGACTAACTTCTATGTTAAGGCTGTCAAATCAGCAAAGAAGATTTTTAAGAAAGTCCTTAAGAAATAAGAACATTGTCAACCCAACCCAAGGATAAGCAGAAAGGAGTTAACATAAGAGTAATGTGAGATAATAATAGAAAAATATCAATTGTTTGCTACCCTGAAAATTTTCTAATAACCTGCCAAGACATTTCTGTGACTTATATTTTGGGATTGCTAGATTTCTATATGAAAGAATTAATTCATTACCCAAAGGTGAGTTATTTCCTGTCTAATAAGTTTCAGAATGAGACTAAGTACTATTTTATCAAAGGAACATTGGCTATCATCCAGTATTAATCATTTTCAGAACAATTATGATTTACCTCACACAGAGGGCTTATGGATCTTTATTACCAGATCCCATTTTGACAACATTGAACCTTACCTCATATGTAAGATTATTACTGAAAACATTGCTTTCCTGAACTGTCTCTTTCATTTATTTTTTAAAAAAACATAATTAATTATATTCAAGTCAATAAGCCTATGTGACTGCCAGTGCTAGCTCAAATACTGCTCACATATAATCATACCCAGCTGTGGAGCCAATAGGAATCAGAATGATGTGCTTTACGCATTTTTTAGATAAATTAAAAATTCAAAAGGTAAATCTTGGGTTCTGGCACAGCATATGAATTTGACAGTAGCTGGTGGCTATTAGATCCATAAACCAATGAAAAGATTATATTTACTCATTTAAGTGACTTGCAACTGTTAAAGACTAAATATTTAATATCTTTTATCCTTGAGTCCAATATAGTTATTTCATCATTGTAATAACCTTATATTCAACTGTGTGGTTGCATCCTCATTTGATTATAGAGGCATGCATTTTAAACAGTCTTTATCCTTTTCAAAAACTCCCAGAATGAAAGAAAACATAATAAGAGTTCAAGTCACTGAAATCATGGCTTTAGTATTTATGTCTTTTCCTATGAATCTTGCACTGTTTATCAAATTTGCTTTAAAGGTTCAATTACAAAGAGATATTTGTACACACTGAGTTATCCTAGGGGAGGTCAACAACTGATGCCAAGTATATAACGGCAAGAGCATGCATACAAATATGGATTAATCTACAGAATGATTGAGCCAAAACAAACCCAGAAATGCTACTAGAGAAGCAACTGAAGCAAGATGCCCCTCTGAAGCTACTGGAATACCAGTGTTGCATGTATAAGCATGTAGAAATGTGCCATTAATGTGATTATCTAATCATTATTTCTCTTTTGAGAGTCCTGCAAATACATAAATTTTATTTGCCTCATTCTGAAATGAAAAAATGAGCTCTATGTTTGGCTAATGCTATTCTCTACCTCCCCCAGTACAGATAAAATCTATATAGCTTATTTTAACAGACATGTATGGATAAAATTAGCTAGTTAATTTTGCATCTTGTTTTAATAATCACAAATTTCCACCTATATTAATGCTTTTTTGGGGGGGGGGTGTTGGAGATAGGAGCTCACTCTAGTTCAGGATGACCTGGAATTCACTATGTAGTCTCTGAGTGGCCTGAAACTCAGGACAGTCCTCCTATTTCTGCCTTCTGAGAGCTGGGATTAAAGGCATGTACTACCACGTCTGGCTCTCTATCTTTTATATAAGCAATAATCCAAGAAATAGACATCCCCCAAAATAAATGTCTTTTCCCTTATGTGATACAGACTGGGGATTTGATTTATTTGGACTTTTAAACTAGTACTTTCAGGATCCTTAATTTTTATTCACTAACCATGTAAAGTATCCATAAATCATTATCTTGAACTATCATCTGTCAAACCATTGTTTAGATGCAAAATGAGAGAAATGAAAGTGAAGGTTTGTTTGGTTTGTTATATACTAACCTAGAGTGAAAACATAAAGAAAGTCACTAAGGGGTGGCATTTCTCTGTGCTTCACAAGGAGAAAACATCATGCAGAACATACTCAGAAAATATGGTGTTGTAGTCAGATTCACACTACTGAAAGGAACATCCAACCAGACACAGTTTATGGGAGCAAGGGATTTACTTCAACTTACAAAGTCCATGCAAACTCAATTTTAATAACATGCATAGTTTATGGTACCATTTATTTCAACGCATCACGACTACTACATGTAGTATATGGTCACCATGTCAGTGGTAAAGCAAGGACTCTTAGGTAGAAAAGAAAGACATTTTCAGAGCAGAGGAGTAATAAAACATACTATTAATTACAAAACATTATAATAAATTCATGAAACCTGGAGCTGAGATGGGTGAAGGGGAGGTGTGCAAAGAGAAGAACTGCAGATGGGAGTCATCCATGAGCTTATGTGAGGAATCAGAATTCTGTTGCTTTGTGGGTGAAAACTTTGTAACTATTTAAAAATAAAACTATTAAATATGCTGTACATTTTTTAAAAAACTAATGACACATCATAGTGTGGATTTATTGTGCAAAATATTGGTAAAGAGAGACAAAAGAAATCATGGAAAAATACCTTAGAAGATTATTAGAAATAAAAAGATAAAAAACAATCTATGTTGGAATGGAGAGATAGCTTAGCAGTTACGGTGCTTGCCAGCAAAGCCTAAAGACTTAGGTTCAATTCTTCAGTGCCCAAGTAAGCCAGTTGTACCAGGTAGCACATGTGTCTGGAGTTCTATTCAGCGGCTGGAGGTTGTGGCATGCCCATTCTCTATATCTACCTCTCTTTCTCCCTTTCTCTCAAACAAATAAAATGTATGTCAAATTGGTTGTACTGAAAAAGGTAAAGTAGGTATGAATTTGATAGGATAGACATGTGGTAAAATTAATATCTGGTAACAATGTAGAGGTGGAGAAGGCATTATTTACACATATTTTAATGTGTTATTTATTATTACATATATTGTTTACACATATACATACATATGTGTATGTATGTATGGAGATATATATATGTGTGTGTGTGTGTGTGTGTGTGTGTGTGTGTGTATGTACTATAGGGCGCAGAATTTATATAAATTTTATTATGGATATTGGATCCTATGATTACAGAATCTAGGAACTCCCACAATGTACCCATTGGAAGGTAGCTGCTCAGGAATGCCAGTAGTGTGACTCATTTGAGTCTAAATGGCTCATCCATAAAAATAATCATTGTAGGGCTGAGAGATGGCTTAGCGGTTAAGCGCTTGCCTATGAAGCCTAAGGACCCCGTTTCGAGGCTCGGTTCCCCAGGTCCCACGTTAGCCAGATGCACAAGGGGGCGCATGCGTCTGGAGTTCGTTTGCAGAGGCTGGAAGCCCTGGCGCGCCCATTAAAAAAATAAAAATAAAAAAAAATAATCATTGTATTCTAGGTCTCATGTCAAAGAGAACTGAATGAAGAATAGAAGCAATGTTATATAAGTCTTCAATACCCAAAATGTGAGTATCTGTGGCTCCAATGTCCAGGTACTAGGAAAGGTTTACAATCAAGCATATTAGAAGAAAATTTGTCTTTGTCAATAGGAAACTCACTTATATCTCCTTAAACTACACCTAACGTCCAAATAAAGACAAAACCAAGGTTATAATACCACTTACCATAATGCAACTGTTTTTTTTTTTTTTTTTAACCACTGAAAATACACTATTTCTTTCCTTAGGAGAATAAAGTCTTCAAGGGATGTTTACATTTCTCCTGACATTCTATAGCTTAAATACAGTGATGTAATATTAATACTACTTAAATATTAATATAAATTCAATGCATGTAGTTATATGACAAGAGAATGAGAGTCAAGAAAACAATGTTTGGTTACTACCTGTATATATCCATACAAATTCTTTTCATAACAAAATAAAGAGAATATATTTGAGAGAATTATAGCCCCTTTTTGCTATCACCACTACCATCTACTGCCCATTTTGTCATCCCACTGCTTTCTGCTGGTCATGGTTTTAACTGATGAAGTAAACAAAATCTTCATTCCTAGAGGGACTGGGTTGCTCAAATCCTGGACTGCATTGTAGTAGTTGACCATCACCTTTCATCACAGGACACAGTAATCCTTAAAAAAAAAATTTCTTTAAGGGAAATTATGTGTCCAGACACACTCTTCCTTACACTGTGGAGTAGCAATAGACTTTGCTCCTTAGTACAGATCAATCTTACTAGCCCAAACCATGTGTCTTTTCATGGCAAGTTGATTCAGAAGTATGGGAACTCCTAAAAGTGGTTTTTAATTTCCAGTTACATAGCATCTTTTTTTTCATAGAGACAACACTACCTCTGACCACAGTGATTCATTTGTCATGTTGTTTCCTGTACACACAAATCCCAGCTAGCAGAGAAATTGTTTTTAATATTTGATGGTGATTCCGAGTAGAGGTACCCTTCTGGAGAACCTTATCTAGCTCTGTAAGACAAAGTAACCTAGTACTGCTGTAACTGAGTTTTCAAAATGACATTCTATAACTCTATACAACAAGTTTCTACAGAATGACAAGTAACATTTCAAGACTAATGAATTCTGTGAACATGGGTACATTACTGCATTTCTTTGATTTTGAAGTGTGTTCTTGTTTAGAAGCTATGTGGTAGGGGCTGGAGAGATTGCTTAGTGGTTAAGGCTCTTGCTGGCAAATCCACTGGACCCAGGTGGTTCCCTAGTACCCACAAAAAAACAGATGCACAAGGTGGCACAAGCATATGAAGTTCATTTGCAGTATTCTAGAAGTCCTATTGTGCCCATTGTCTCTCTACATGCACCCCTCTCAAATAAGTAAATAAATAAATAAAAACATTAAAAAAAACTATGTTCTGTTAAATATAATAATGTGTGATCAAGAGGCTTCCGGTCAAGATGGCGACCGCCTAGCTGCACTACAAACAACGAGGGAAAAAAAGGCAAGTATTCAAGGGAAATTAGGAACTTTCTGAAGAGGGAGGGCACAGATTGGGATAAAAGAGGGAAGCACACACCCCCGCGACCCACGCCCCTCCACCCCGCCCGCCGCGAATAACTGCATCGGGCGCGCCCTGCACCCAGCGGCCCAGCGCCCCGTGCACACCAAGCCCCACGCACCCCGGCGGCCCAGCGCACCCCACAACCCCCGTGCCCCACACCCGCCGCACCCCCCGCACCCCCCCCAACACGCCCCTCCCCCCCAGCGCGCCCCACGCTCCCTATCCACACACAGCAGACGCGGCCCAAGTGAACCAAGGCTTCCCGCGCCCCGGGCACCCAGGCCTGCCCCGCGCCCCCGCGCGCCCAAGACCCCTGCGCCCCACCCCCGCGTGCCTCGAGACCACCCCACGCCCACCCCACCCTCCCGCGCGCCCCACCCCCCGCGCGTTCCATGCTCTCTATCCACACACAGCAGGCACGCCCCAAGCGCCTTGCGCCCCCCGCGTGCCCTGAGACCCCCACGCCCCACCCCCACGCGCCTCGAGCCCCCCCCCCGCGCGCCCCGCCCCCGCCTCCCCCCCCAGCGCGCCCAACGCTCCCTACCCACACGCGACAGGGGCGCTCAAAGCACCCCGCAGCGTCCAGTGCCCGGGCGCCCGGGTGTGCCCCGATCCCCCTACGTGCCCCGAGACTCCCCGTGCCCCACCCCCGCGCTCCTCGAGCCCCCCCCCCCGTGCACCCCACCCCCGCCACGCGTCCAGACTGCCCCGCAGCATACCACAGCATCCAGCACTCCATCTTACCTCAGCGTGCTCCACGCCCCCTGCGCTACCCGCGACCCCCTGGAACCCCTCAGCCCCCTCCCCCGCGCGATACGCCCCCTCCCCCCCTGCGAGTCCAGAGCACCACACGGTATCCCACAGCGCCCCAAGCTCCTAGCTGCCCCCCCTCCCCTCACGCCCTGCTGTTCTCACATCACTTGCCCCCGGTCAGTTTCTGCTGTGTCCTGATTCCGTACCCACATCATCTGCCTCTGCACTACAATTGCACGTGCAGTGGGCCCAGTCCCACAGCAAGAGCCACATAAGTCCACACTGAGTCACTAGCGCCAGCGCAGGTGCCATCCCCTACCTGTACATCGCCACCCATCCCCCACTCCCCTGAGGCGGAAGAGCACAGACTGTTTACAGACCCCAGTGTACCCAGCCAGAATCTAGGCACCTTCAGGGCTTGCTACCTCAGTCCCTTTTCAAGCTCAAAGGCAGGCAGCTTAGGTGCATTACTGGGTGAGAATTCAGGCAACTTTGGTGCCCCTGTCAGGCTATAGGTAGGCGGCTTTGGCAAGAGTGAGCAAAAACCCAGGCTGCTTACAACTGCCCCAGGCTGCCTTGGATATGCATTAAGCTAGATCCCAGGCTGCTCCACCCACCTACCTGCCCATACACTGACATGGGTAGACCACAGCGCAAAAGAAATAACATGAAAAATAAAATGGAAGAAAATCCAGACAGATCACCCAGTCCAACAAGGATCACAACAAACCAAAACATAGAAGAGTGTTTAGGATCAGAACATCAAGTGGAAGCAATGAACAATGCAACCCTGACCAAACTACTGCTAGATCTGACAGGAAAGCTACAAAGGATAGATAATCGTATGGATGCTACCATCACTAAGCTAGAGCAATATGATAAGACACTGGAAGGAATTCAAAGAGAGCTAAGAGAGTTGAGGGAGAATGAAAAAAAAGAGGACCTTAAAAATCAGCTGGCCACACTAAATGAAAACATAAAGAAATGCAAGGATGATTTCCAGGATCAGCAAGAAAATCAGAAAATGAGACAAAAAGGGAGCTGGACAAAGCGATGGAAGTGATACATAGGAAAGTAGTAGAAAATGCAAACTTAATTGAACAAGTCCAAAACTCACTAGAGGCTCTCAAGAATAGAGTCAGTGAAGTGGAAGATAGAAATTCTGATCTGGAAGACAGGATGGAAGAAACAGTTCGAGAGTCCAAAAATTCCAGTAAGTTCAAAAGTTCCTGTGAACAGAACATGAGAGAATTGTGGGATACACTTACATGTCCTAATATCAGAATCATTGGAATACCAGAAGGAGAAGAATTTCAGACCAAAGGAATGGAGAACTTATTTAACACAATAATTGAAGAAAACTTCCCCCGTCTCTTAAAAGAAAGGCCCATCAAGACTCAAGAAGCAAACAGAACTCCTAACCGACTAGACCAAAGGAGAAACTCCCCAAGGCATATTATCATTAAGACTCTAAACATTGACACCAAAGAAAAAATCCTAAAAGCAGCTAGGGAAAAACAGCACACCACTTTCAAAGGAAACCCCATCAGAATTACTTCAGACTTCTCAATGGAAACCCTGAAAGCTAGAAGGGCCTGGAATGATACTCTCCAAACGCTAAGAAACTATGGCTTTCAACCTAAACTACTCTACCCAGCAAAAGTCTCCCTTATAATAGATGGTGAAAGGAAAACTTTCCATGATAAAACTCAGCTTTACAATTATATGAACACAAAACCAAACCTACAGAAAGTACTCCAGGAAATTCTCCACAGAGAGGAAACAAATAACCAAACACAAATGCCTATAAGAAGAAGATCACAGCAATCAAACCCAGAGTAGATACAAAAAAAAAAAAAAAAATTCCATGGAAATGCCAACACACCTCTACCACTACAAAATGACAGGGATCAAATCAAATCTCACAGTCATCACCCTAAACATTAATGGCCTTAATTCACCCATCAAGAGACACAGGCTAACAGGGTGGATCAAAAAATTAGACCCCTCAATCTGCTGCCTTCAAGAAACCCACCTTACCACTAAAGACAGAAACCTCCTCAGGGTGAAAGGGTGGGAAACAATATTCCAAGCAAATGGGAATAAGAAACAAGCAGGTGTAGCTATATTAATATCAGATAAAGTTGACTTCAAACCAAAAACAATCAAAAAAGACAAAGAAGGCTACTTCCTACTTGTAAAGGGAACAATCCATCAAGAGGATATTACAATCATAAATCTGTATGCACCAAACACAGGGGCACCGTAGTTCATAAAACAAAACCTACTTGACAATAAAACAGAAATAACCACCAACACCATCATAGCTGGGGACTTTAACACACCATTATCAGTAATAGACAGATCATCCAAACAGAAGCTCAACAGGGAAGTAAGAGAGCTCAACAAAACCATAGAGCACTTAGACCTAACAGACATCTATAGAACTTTCCACCCCAAATCCACAGACTACACATTCTTCTCAGCAGCCCATGGAACATTCTCTAAAATAGACCATATACTGGGTCACAAAGATAGCCTCCACATATTTAGGAAAATCGACATAATTCCCTGCATGATATCAGATCATAATGCTATATTCCTAGAAATCAACAACAAAAAAACCAACAAGAGCCCCAACGGCAACTGGAAACTGAATAACACGCTCTTAAACAATAAATGGATAGTGGATGAAATAAAAAATGAAATTGCAAAATTCCTGGAATTGAATGACAATGAGAACACATCATACCAAAACTTGTGGGACACAATGAAGGCAGTCCTCAGGGGAAAATTATAGCACTCAATGCCTTCATAAAAAAGACAGAAAAATCCCAAATCAATAGCTTAACCATCCACCTAAAGGCATTGGAAAAACAAGAAAAATCCAACCCAAAGAGCTCCAGAAGGAAGGAAATAATTAAAATCAGAGCAGAAATTAATGAATTGGAAACCAAGGAAACAATTAAGGCAATTGACAAAACAAAGAGCTGGTTCTTTGAAAAAATAAACAAGATTGACAAACCTCTGGCCAATTTGATCAAGCAAAAAAAGGAGAGACTCCAAATTAACAAAAGTCAAAATGAAAAAGGAGAGATTACAACAGACATCAGTGAAATCGGCAGAATCATCAGGACTTATTTCAAAAACCTCTACTCCACAAAACTGGAAAATGTGGAGGAGATGGATAAATTCCTGGATGCATATCATCTACCAAAGCTAAACTCAGAGCAGATCAACCACCTCAATGAACCCATCACGCTCATGGAGATTGAAAAAGTAATAAAAAACCTCCCAAAAAAGAAGAGTCCAGGACCAGATGGATTCCCAGCCGAATTTTATCAAACCTTCATGGAAGAACTCAAACCAATCTTCCTAAAACTGTGCCACACAATTGAAGAACAGGGAAAACTACCCAACTCCTTCTATGAAGCTAGTATCACCCTAATCCCAAAACCAGGCAGAGACGCCACAAGAAAAGAAAACTATCGGCCTATTTCCCTAATGAACATAGACACAAAGATCCTCAACAAAATTCTCGCAAACCGAATCCAACAACACATCAAAAGCATTATCCACCTTGACCAAGTGGGATTTATCCCAGGAACACAAGGGTGGTTCAACATACGAAAATCTGTCAATGTAATACACCACATAAACAAGCTTAAACATAAAAATCACATGATCATTTCGATAGATGCAGAGAAGGCCTTTGACAAGATACAACATCACTTCATGATCAAAACATTGGAGAGAATTGGCATGGCCGGTTCACATCTTAATATAATAAAGGCAATATACAAAGCTCCAAAGGCCCAAATAATTCTTAATGGAGAGAGACTGGAGGAATTCCCATTGAGATCAGGAACAAGACAGGGATGTCCTCTCTCACCTCGGCTTTTCAATATAGTTCTGGAAGTCCTAGCCCAAGCAATAAGGCAGAAGAAGGAAATAAAAGGGATACAATTTGGAAAGGAAGAAGTTAAGTTAGCTCTATTTGCTGATGACATGATTGTATATGTAAGAGACCCGAGAGACTCCATCCCAAAACTCCTGAAGGTGATTAACTCCTATAGCAAAGTACCAGGATACAAAATCAACGCACAAAAATCAGAAGCATTTCTGTATGCAAATGACAAAGACACAGAAAAAGAAATAAAGGACATAGTCCCATTTTCAATAGCAAAAAATAAAATAAAATACCTTGGAATAACGTTAACCAAGGAAGTAAAAGATCTATACAACGAAAATATAAAAACTCTCAAAAAAGAAATTGAGGAGGACTTGAAACGATGGAAAGACCTGCCATGCTCCTGGATAGGCAGAATTAACATTGTGAAAATGACAATCCTACCAAAGGCAATATATAGATTTAATGCAATTCCAATTAAAATCCCTACAATGTTCTTCACAGACATAGAAAAAATGATCTCAAATTTCATATGGAAAGGCAGAAGGCCTCGCATATCCAAACATATCCTCAGCAAAAGAAATACCTCTGGTGGCATCACCATACCCGATATAAAGTTATACTACAAAGCCATAGTAATAAAAACAGCATGGTACTGGCATAAAAACAGGAGTATAGACCAATGGAATAGACTTGAGGACCTGGATTTTGGGCCAAGCAACTATAGCTACTTGATATTCGACAAAGGCCCAAACAATATAGACTGGAAAAAAGATAGCATCTTCAACAAATGGTGCTGGACAAACTGGATAACCACATGCAGGAAACTAAAACTTGATCCACACATTTCACCATGCACAACACTCAAATCCAAATGGATCAAAGACCTCAACATAAGACCAGAAACTCGAAAACTACTGGAAGAAAATTTAGGAAGTACTTTCCATGATATAGGAATGGAAAAAGACTTCCTGAATAAAACCCCAGTGGCTCAAATTCTTAAACAGTCACTCAACCATTGGGATCATATGAAGCTGAAGAGTTTCTTTACAGATAAGCATATAATAAACAAAGCCAATAGAATACCCACAGAGTGGGAGAACATATTTGCAGGTTATCCAACTGATAGAGGCCTTATCTCTAGAATTTACAAAGAACTCAAAAGTCTAAACAATAAGAAGACAAATACCCCACTCACAAAATGGGGCACAGATTAAACAGGCAATTCACAGAGGAAGAGATACAAATGGCAAACACACACCTAAGAAAATGTTCATCATCCCTAATCATCAGAGAAATGCAAATTAAAACAACTATGAGATTCCACCTTACCCCAATAAGGATAGCCAACATCAAAAGGTCAAATGAAAATAAATGCTGGCGAGGATGTGGAGAAGCAGGGACACTCATTCACTGTTGGTGGGAATGCAGGATGGTACAACCACTTTGGAAAGCAATATGGAGACTCCTGAAAAAGCTGACTATAGAAATACCAACAGACCCAGTTATACCATTACTGGGCATGTACCCTAAAACCTTCAAACCAAAAGCCAGAGAGATTTGCTCAACCATGTTTGTAGCAGCTCAATTCGTAATAGCTAAAAGCTGGAATCAACCCAGATGTCCATCATTAGAAGAATGGATAACAAAGATGTCGTATATCTACACAATGGAATTCTATACAGCAGTAAGAAAAAACGACATAAAGAAATTTGAGGAAAAATGGTTGAACCTGGAACAGATCATTCTCAGCGAACTTACCCAATCACAGAAAAAAATCGACACATAGTCTCACTCATCTGCAACACCTAACCTGAATTTGCCCAAGATGCCTTACATACCCAGCAAGTACCTCATGGACTAGACAATAAGATGGATGGGAGGGCGGGGAGGGAATCAAAGGGTGGAAAACAGTAATCCCTCCCTCTCCCCCTCTCCCCTCTATCTCTCTCCTCTCTAACTCTTGTATATTAGTTATCTTTTTCCTCAATTTCTTAGTGGACACTGACCTGTAACCCCCACTTCCAGCTTGGGCCTACAATCCACAATGAGCTTTTGATCAGAGAAACCTACAAGGTTTCCCAAAACAATGACAGACTTCTGTCAGAGTAATTGATGACCCACCAAAGGCCAGTGGTAAGACCCTATTGCTGAAGACTCCATACGCAGCTGACACGTAAAATGGAATGACATGGCTGGAAGCCAGGAGAGAGTCAGTCCCCAGACAGTCAGCGTGTCTAGTGCCAGAAGGCGCTACATAGGCGACTGGGGGAAGTGACCAAGATCTGTCCAAGCAACACATTGTTTAACCTAATTAGCAACAAATAACCGGATGTGATACCCACACAAGTGCAATAGTGGTACACAGCCATGGTGAGGAATCAATTGCTCTTGATTTGGCTAACTGATCCACTCAGTGGTACTAGACCCTTAGCTGGAGCTGGGAAACAAGTCAGAACCATACCCAAACACAAGCCCACTCTACAATATCAAGCTACCATCAATCACGGGGTATAAGAGGGCCTATACCTATCAAACTGTCTATCAAAAAAGTAAGTGTTATCTCAATTTTCTGGGTGCTAACTTACTCTCCGTTGGAGAATCTGCTTCTCTTTTCCAGATAGATGCAGATCCTAAGAAGAGAGCTGCCCCAACATACCTCAGAAGGGGCCCAACTGAAACTAAGGACAACTGGCGAAATAAGCAAGGGTGATGTTTTCCTGTGAACTGGATACCAGCACAAAGGGGAAGGAGATCAATGCAGAGAAAAATCAACTCCTACCAAATCAGAGAGCCAGAGCCTCAGAGGCCCCCAACACCTCAGCACTGAAGCAGACCAAAAATGAACCCAACATGGCTCAGGGAAATCTTGCAGAAGAGGGGGCGGAAAGAATGTCAGAGTTACATGTTGGGTCATGATTTTCAGAGACATTTATCATACTAATAACTGGGGGCTAACTCCACAATGCACGACCCATTTTCAATAATAAGGAGGGTCTAATGGGAGGGGGTAGATCACAGATGAGCCTAAATAATGGTACCAAACTGCCTGTATTTACTGAAAAGAAAACTAATAAATTAAATTAAAAAAAATAATAATGTGTGATCAAAATATGACCATAAGCTTATTAAAATAATATGGAATGGCCAGCACTCAGGAGGCAGAGATAGGAGGCTCGCTGTGAGTTTGAGGTCATCCTGAGACTACATAGTGAATTCCAGGTCAGCCTGAGCTAGAGTAAGACCCTACCTTGAAAATAATAATAATAATATGGAATTAATTGTCAACTATGCTAATTTGTCCTCAAAATGGTGAGGAAGTGATGAGATTAAGAGAAAGAGAAAAGTAATATTTTTTTAAAATACTAATAACCATTTAGAGATGAATATATTAGAAGAGCTAATGGCATGATAGTATTTTAGGGAGATATAGTATACAAACGAAGCATGCATTTAAATACCAGTATGAGAGTATACTGTGCTGTAGCATAACAGTTGTTAATTACTGTCATATGGTTTCCTTTCTTGCCCAGTCCAAAAGGCACTTTTTAAAATATTTTATGATTTATTTTTCATTAATTAGTGTTGTACCCAGTGAATACAATCAAGTTGGTACCATTGTTAGCCTCATTCATGTCCTACCCTCTCCCCTTGGCCCCTCCTTGTTGAGGTATATGGGCTATCCATTGTGGGTTAGCCCTCAGTTATGGGTAGGAGGAAATGTCTCTATGTATCATGACCCAACATGTGGCTCTGACATTCTTTTTGCCCCCTCTTCTACAAAATTTCCCTGAGCCATGTTGGGTTCATTTTTGGTCTGCTTCAGTGATGAGGTATTGGGGACCTCTGGGTCTCTGGTTATCTAATTTGGTAGGAGTTGATTTTTCTCTGTGTCAATCTCCTTCAACCTTGTGCTGATACCAGGTTCACCAAGAAAACACACCCTTGCTTGTTTCACCAATTATTCTTAGTTTCAGCTGGGGCCCTTTTGTGGTATGATGGGGTGGTTCTCTACTTAGGATCTGCATCTATCTGAAAAAGAGAAGCAGATTCTCCAATGAAGAGTAAAATTAGCACCAGATAAATGGGATAACCCTTATTTTTTAGAGAGAATTTAATAGGTGTAGGCCTTCCTGTAGCCCATGATTGGTAGTAGCTTAATAATGGAGAGTGGGCTTATGTTTGGAAATGGTTCTGACTTGTTTCCCAGCTCCAGCTATGGGTTCCATTCCACTCAGTGGATCAGTTAGCCAAATCAAGAGCAGATGGTTTCCCAAAATGGCTGTGTACCACTATTGCACTTGTGTGAGCATCACAAAAATTTATTTGCTACTAAGTAGGTTAGACCATGAGTTGCTTGGACAGATATTGCTCATTTTCCCCCAGTTGCCCATGTAGCACCTTCTGGCACAAGACATGCTGACTGTCTGGGGACTGACTCTCTTCCAGCTTGCAGCCATGCCATTCCATGTTGCATGTCAACTGCATATGGTGTCTTCAGCAGTAGGGTCTAACCAATAACCTTTGGTGGGTCATCAAGTACACTGACAGAAATTTGTCATTCCTTTAGGAAACCTTATAGGTCTCTCTGATCAAAAGCTCATTGTGAATAAAAAAAAAAAAAAAGAAAGAAAAAAAGAAAAAAAAAAAAGCTCATTGTGGATGATAGCCACCAGCTAGTACTTGGAGTTATATGTCAATGCCCACAAATAGAAGGAAGAAAAACATAAGTAATATAAAAGAGAGAAGCTGTAGAAGATTAAGATCAGTCTTCATCATACCCTCTCAAGTGCCTTGTGACTCAGGTCTTCTCTCTAAGGGCCTGGTGAAGGTTCAAGCTTTGGTCTGCCTTTTAGGATGTAGAATTTTATGGTACCATTGCCTTCGGGGTCTACATTTGCGTATCCACCCCCTCTTTTGCCCTTCCCCCAACCCACCCACCCTATTGTCCGGTCCTCGAGATGTTTGCTGGGTATATTGGCATCTTGGGTAGATTCAGGTTAGGTGCTGTAGATGAGTGCGACTATGTGGTGATTATCTTTCTGTGATTGGGTAAATTCACTTAAAATGATCTTTTCCAGGTTCAACTATTTTATTTTCAAATTTTATTGTGTCATTTTTTCTTACTGCTGGGTAGAATTCCATTGTGCAGATATACCACATCTTAGTTATCTATTCTTCTAGTGATGGACATCTGGGTTGATTCCAGCTCGTAGCTATTATGAATTAAGCTGCTATAAACATGGCTGAGCAAATCTCTCTGGACTGAGGCTCAAAGGTTTTAGGGTATATGCCCAGTAAGGGAGTAACTGGGTTTGTTAGTAACTCTATAGTTAGCTTTTTAAGGAGTCTTCATATTGCTTTCCAAAGTGGTTGTACCACCTTACATTCCCTCCAACAGTAGATGAGGTTTCTTATTTGTTCACATCCTCACCAGCATTTATTTTCATTTGATTTTTTTTTTTTTTATTTTTGCTATCTTTACTGGGGCAAGGTGGAATCTCATAGTTGTTTTCATTTGCATTTACCTGATGATTCAGGATGATGAACAATTTCTTAAGTATGTGTTTGTCATTTGTATTTCTTCCTCTGTTAACTTCCTGTCCAGCTCTTTGCCCCATTTTATGAGTGGGTTGTTTGACTTTTTATTGTTTAGGTCTTTGAGTTCTTTGTAGTGTAGAGTCTAGAGAATAGGCCTCTGTCAGTTGGATACTCAGCAAATATTTTCTCCCATTCTTTGGGTAATCTATTGGCTTTGCTTACATTACATTTGTCTGTGAAGAAACTCTTCAGCCTTATGTGATCCCATCAGTTGAGTGATTGTATAAGATGCTTTGCTACTGGGGTTTTATTCAGGTAGTCTTTTTCCATTCATATACTATGGAAAGTTCCTCCTATATTTTCTTCCAGTAGTAGCTGAGTTTCTAGTCTTATGTTGATCCATTTTGATTTGAGTGCTGTGCATGGCGAGATGTAGGGATCAACTTTCAATTTCCTGCATATGGTTATCTGGTTTGTCCAGCACCATTTGTTGAAGATGCTGTCCTTTATCCAGCCGATATTGTTTGGGCCTTTGTCAAATATCAAGTAGCTATAGTTGCTTGACACAAATTTGAGGTCCTTGATTGTATACCTTTGGTCTATACCCTGTTTTATGCCAGTACAATTTTATTATTATTATTATTATTATTATTACTATGGCTTTGTAATATAGCTTTATGGTGATGCCTCCAGAAGTATTTCTTTTGCTCTGGATATGCTTGGATATCCGAGGCCTTCTGCCTTTCCATATGAACTTTGAGGTCATTTTTTCTCTCTCTGTGAAGAACAATGTTGGGATTTTAATTGGCATTGCATTAAATCTGTATATTGCCTTTGGTAGGATTGCCATTTTCACAATGCTAATTCTGCCTATCCAGGAGCATGGGAGGTCTTTCCATTTTTTCAAGTCCTCCTCAATTTCTTTTTTGAGTGTTTTTATGTTTTCATTGTATAGATCTTTCACTTTCTTGGTTGAAGTTATTCCAAGGTATTTTATTATTATTTGTTGCTATTGAAAATGTGACCATTTCCCCTATTTCTTTCTCTGTAACTTTGTCATTTGCATGTGGAAAGGCTACTGATTTTTGTGCATTGATTTTATATTCTGGTACTTTGCTATAGGATTTAATCACCTTCAAGTGTTTTGGGATGGAGTCTCTCAGGTCTCTTATATGTAGAATCTTGTTGGCAGTGAATAGAGCTGATTTATTTCTTCCTTTATAAATTGTATCATCCATTTTATTTCTTTCTCCTGTCTTATTGTTTGATCTATTACATCCAGTACTATATTGAAGAGCAGAGGTGTGAATGGGCAGCCCTGTCTTGTTCCTGATCTCAATGGGGATTCCTCCAGTCTCTCTCCATTAAGTATTATTTGGGCTTTAGGAGCTTTGTATGTAACCTTTATTATGTTAATATATGAACTGACCATGCCAATTCTCTCCAATGTTTTGATCATGAAAAGATCTTGTATTTTGTCAAAGGCCTTTTCTGCATCTATCAAAATGATCATGTACTTTTTGTGTTTAACCTTGTTTATAAGGTGCATTACATTGACAGATTTCCATATGTTGAACCACCCCTGCATTCCTGGGATGAGTCCCACTTGATCAAGGTGGATAATACTTTTGAAATTTTGTTGGATTTGATTTGTGAGGATTTTGTTCAGGATCTTAGCATCTAAGTTCCTCAGATGAACTTAGAATCAATTGTGTGTGTGTGTGTGTGTGTGTGTGTGTGTGTGTGTGTGTGTTTGTGTATGGAGGAGGTGGGGGGCAGTTAACAAATCCTTCCTTTGAGTAATTTCTGAGAAGTGATATCCAGTAGTAGGTGGCAAATTCCAATGTACCCATGTCTTTTTGTCATGCTCTAATTTGGACATCCCTCAGTCAAATCATGGAAACCTGGCAAGATCTTTCTTATGTGACTGGGGGAGTGGACATGTACCATCAAGTCATGCTTCTTCTACCTGTCTCCTTCATCCAGTCACTGACTTCTTCCATCATGGGTACAAATGTTTATGACCATAACATACTTTGCTTATGGCTCTGTACCTGTTGGTGAAAATATTCTTGTACTAACTGCTTAACCTTAAAATTGCCACATCATTACTTTCTGAATATCTGTAGTTTCCAAAGGAAGGAATTGAGCCTAATTAATTTCCATTTATAACACTCAGTTATATCTCCAGAAAATGTGAACTTTTAATGAATGCTTTGGTAATAATGGAATAATTTATCTTTCTTAGGGTGCCTCACTTTTAACTGAACCAAGAAAGCATACATTGTGCTGGATTACGGTAGAAAAATGTAACCTCATGACAATTAAAAATGGTAACAGGAGTAAAATCCCATCCATCTCCTAATGACCAAACTTCAGCAGTGAAGGTCTGATAACTCTAGTGGAGTTTGTTAATGGAAGAACCTTTTAGTTTAATCCATTTTAAAAATTCAAGTAAGTCTCACTACCTTGTTAACTCAGTAGTGCAAGCCATTTGAGACAAAATCAGTAGATATAAGAAATGCTATTTTTATGATATAACAAATGAAAAAAATTTTTTTTTCTATTTAATAAGTCTAAGTTGGATGTGATGGTACATGTCTCTAGACCCAGCTCCCTGGTATCTGTGAGACTGAGGCAAAATTATTGTAAATCTGAAGCCTGCCTGGCCTACGTAGAAAGCTTAAGGCCAGATTGGGCAAATTAGTGAAATCCTGTCTCAAAATAAAACTTGTAAAATGGTATAGAAATATACCTCAGTGATAAAGTGATTGCTTAACATAAATAAATCACTGTACCCCACAAAATAAGACAGGTCAAGCTTTTACTTGTCAATTCTAATATAATGTAAAAATCATAAAATATAAGTTATATATGCCCACACATAATTATGTATTAGTTAATATCAGTATATTAAGCATGCATACTTTCTTTTATATATATATATTTACTCATTAAAAAATAATCATTATTCCTTATGGTATATTACTTGAGAATGCTACTATTTAACCATTTAACTCTAAAAGCTGCTTAACAAGTGGAGTACTGTTGATACTGTTGATTATTCATTTCATTTGCATTATAAGCACTTTGTAATGTGAACTTGTTGCAGTTAGCTTCACGCTTCTGGAAAAAATTAACCTGGCCAAGCAGCTGAAGTGAGGAAAGAATTTAGTTTGGTTAACAGACTCAAGAGAATGCTCCATGCTGGCAGAGGAAAATGGGGCATGAGAGGAGGCTGGATATCACCTTCTGGTCAAATTAGATAGAAAACAGTAGCAGAAGGGTGTGTCAACCATTGGCAAGGGAAAGCTAGCTATAATACCTATAATCCTACTGCCCCAAATTACACCATTTTCAGAAGTCTCCAATTCCTAAATTGCCACCAGCTGAGGAACTAAGAGTCTTAACACATGAGTTTATGGGGGACACCTAATTCAAACCACTACAGAACCCCAAAATTTGTGTATATTCAATGAGTTTGAAATGCAAATCCATCTGTAAAATCACCTAAACAATCTATACCATAAAAATATCACTCAACAAAAGTTTTCTCCTCCCTTTATATTTGTTATTACTATATTGTGATAAGAACACATGAGATCAGTGTTCTTAGAAAAAAAGTTCAATTTTGTAGTAATGAACTATTAACTATGAGCCTTCTGTTATGTGGTACATCACTAAGAATTTTAGAGAATGGAAATGTCATTGGTGCAGCCACTATGGAAAACTATGGAAAGTTTTAAAGAATAAAGACCTAAAAATTAAACTACCACACAATCCAGAAACCATATAACTGGGTATATGGCCAAAATAATTTAAATTATGACACTGAAAAATTAATTGTAGCAGTTTTACTTCTGATGCCAAGACAGTGAGCAACTTTGGAGTCCACCATGAAATAAATGAATACAGAAATTTGACAAACATATGGGGTGGCGTAAAATCCAGCCATAACAACAACAACAAAATCCTCACATCTGCAACAACATAGAAGAAACTGGGTGATATTCTGCTAAGTGAAATGTTCCACACATACAAGTACAGACACTGCAAGTATGTGTTTTAACATTGATTCACACTGAAATGCCTTGTGCACAGAAATAGCTCCCTGGGAACATGGTTGCTAGGCTAAAACTTCTTGTATTCACATAATCATTATTATCTGCTTTGCGTTAAAAAGGGAAAATAAACAAGAAGGAATGTCTCCTGTTATATTACACAAATTTGTTTTATTTAATACAAAACTTTAAGAGTACATTGTAATTCATATAATTACTTTTGTGTTGCTGGGAAAAAACACCTAACCCAAGGCAGTTGGTGGGAGGAAAAGATTTACTTTCATATACTGTCTTAAGGAAAACTTCATCAGGGAAGGGAACAGATGTTAGAGCATAGGATGAGCACCCTACCTTGCCACAGTGGCTAGCAGGAAGCAGTAACAAAGTGAGCTGAGCTTCCACTGGTAAGGAGAACTAGGTTTAATTCCTCTAAACCCACCGTCAGCAATACACCCCCTACAGCAAGGCTCCACCTCCCACACTGCCACCTGTGGGGGCCCAAGTATTCAAAACACAAAAGGCTATGGTGAGACCTTTCACATTCAAACTACCATACTGTACATACTGATATAATGAGTAATTTCATCTTTACTTTCCTTAGTAGAGTAAATGATGTTGGTTGTTGTAATGACAGAGAAGCTATTATCTGTATATTCTCCAGTCACTTCCACTAAAGCACATGACTTTAAGCCAAGCCTACTAAGGCCATAGCTGTGACTGAGCTCATCTTGTTAGCAGTTAGTTCTCATTCAACAGCATTATTTATCTATGACTATTGTGATAGGCACTGAGCCCCCCCCCAAAAAAAACCCAATATATTTAACGTATTACTTCTTAGTACATAACTTAGTATTTCATTTGTAGAGTTTTATGTCAAGGAATTGGTTTTGTAGATCCTATTGAAACAGATAATGAAAGGGTACTTATTTCAGAAATTTAGTTTTCATTTGATCATTTATAGTTATGTTCTAGTAAATTCACTTTCTATTTTATCCATTGAAAAAAATTATCTTTGATGTGTAGATAGAGATTCACTTTCCTGCATATGGTTATACAGTTTGTCCAGCACCATTTGTTGAAGATACTGTCTTTTTTCCAGTCTACAATGTTAGGGCCTTTGCCAAATATCAAGTAGCTATAGTTACTTTACCCAGAGTTCAAGTCCTAGATATCGTTCCATTTGTCTATAATCCTGTTTTTATTCCAGTACCATGTTTTGTTTTGTTTTTTATTACTATGGCTTTATATTATAGTTTTAGATCAGGTATGGTGATGCCTTCAAAGGTTTTATTCCAGATGTTATTCCAAGGTATTTTGAATTCAAAACCCTAACCAATAAAAAGTTAAAAACCCACTCACAAAATGCAGCACAGAACTGGCTAGGGAGTTCTCAGAAGAAGAAGTACAAATGGCAAACACTTACTTAAGAAAATGTTCATCAACCCTAATAATCAGGGAAATGCAAATTAAAATAACTATGAGAATCTACCTTATCCCAGCAAGGATAGCAAACATTAAAAATCAAATGAAAACAAATGCTGGTGAGATGTGGAGAAATAGGAACCCTCATTCACTGCTGGTGGGAATGTAAGATGGTACAACTACTATAGAAAGCAATATGCAGATTCCAGTAAAGGTTGACTATAGAGTTCCTAACAGACTCAGTTATTCCAGGCCTCAATTCAAAGAGATTTACTCAACCATGTTTAATGCTGCTCAGTTCATAATAGCTAAGAGCTGGAATCAACCCAGATGTCCCTTGGATAACCAAGATGTGGTATATCTACATGATGGATTTCTATACAAGAGTAAGGAAAAATGACACAATGAAATTTGAATAAAAATGGTCAAACCTGGAACAGATCATCCTCAGTGAACTCAGTCAATCTCAGAAAGATAATTGTCACATGGTCTCACTCATCTGTGGCTCCTAACCTGAATCTGCCCAAGATGTTGACATACATAATAAGAATCTCGAGCACCAGACAATAAGAAAGGGTGGGGCAAGAGGGGAGGCCTAGGATGGGGGGTGGGGACACAAAACTGGACCCAAACGGCAATGGCACCATAAAATTCTACATCCTAAAGATAGACTAAATGGTTGAAGCTTCATCCAGTCCTTAGAGGAAACACCTGAATCACAGGGACTTTGAGAGGGTATGATGACGTCTAACTTTAATCTTCTCCTGTTTTGTTATTTTTCTCTCTCTCTCTCTCCCCCCTTCTTCTCTCTCTTATCTCTACATTTTTTTATATTACCTAACTTTTTCTTCTTTCTTTTCTTTGAAGCTGGCCTATATCTCCCAGTACCAGTATATGGTTAACATCCACAATGAGCCGTTGATCAGAGAGACCTACAAGGCTTCCCAAAAGAAGACAGATTTTTGTCAGAGTATTTGATAATCCACCAAAGGTTAGTGGCAAGATCCTACTGCCAAACTCACCATATGCTCTTGGTATGGAACATGGAGTAACCTGGCTGGAATCTGGAAGAGTCAGCCCCAGATAGCTTGTTTAGTGCCAGTAGATGCTACCTGAGTGACTGGGGGAAAATGACCAATATCTGTCCAAGCAACTCATGGCCTAAGCTACTTAGCAGCAAACAACCTGACATGATGCTCACACAAGTGCAATAGTGGCACACAGCCACGGTGGGTAATAAACTGCTGTTGATTTGGCTAGCTGATCCTCTCAGTGGAACAGAACCCATAGCTGGAGCTGGGAAACAAGTCAGAACCATATCCAAACAAATGAACCTGCTCTCCATTATCAAGGTTCCACCAATCATGGGCTATAAAAGAGCCTACTCCTACTAAATTCTCTCTAAAATAATAATGGTTATCCTATTTATCTGGTGCTGTCTTCACTCTCAGTTGGAGAATTTGTTTCACTTTTTCAGATGGATGCAGATCCTGGGAAGAGAATCAGCCCATTTCACCTCAACAGGGCCCCAGCTGAAACCAAGAGCAATTGGGGAAATGAGCAAGTGTGCTGATTTCTTGGTGAACCTGGTACCAGCACAAGGGTGAAGAGGATGACACAGAGACCATGTAACTCCTACCAAACCAGTTTATCCAGAGACACAGAGGTTCCCAAGAGATAATGCCACTTAACCATAACTGATGGCTAACCCCAAAATGCATGACCCCCCCCTTCCCAAATGAGGAGGGTCCCTGTGGAGGGGGGAAAGGAAGTAGGCTAATGATGTTACCAACATGGTTGTATGCACACTATGCACACAACTAATAAAAAAAGAATCTGGTATTGGAAATATACTTCCAAGTGGACTATTTGCCTTTGGTCTTTACCACTGAAAATGATAGCAAGCCTTTTATTACTCAGTTACATCTTCATTCAAAATGATGGCCATTCATTCATGCATTTATTTAGTTGTTAAACATACATACATATACATACATACATATATATATATGGCTACATGTTTCCAGCCCTGCAATATGAACATTTCAATCTCTCATAGTCTGCTGCTGTCCTGAAAGACTTCAGAGTACCCATCCCTTTCTCCCTATTGCCTTCTTCAGCATTAGTAGTTGTTTTATAAACACTGGCCTTTTCTTTCTTTTTTAAATTTTCTGTTTATTTTTATTTATTCATTTCAGAGTGACAGAGAAAGAGAGAGAGAAAGAATGGGTGCACCAGGGCCTCCAGCCACTACAAACGAACTCCATATGCGTGCGCCCCCTTCTGCATCTGGCTTACATGGGTCCTGGGGAATCCAGCCTCAAACTGGGGTCCTTAGGCTTCACAGGCAAGAGCTTAACTGCTAAGCCATCTCTCTAGCCCTACACTGGCCTTTTCTTAAAACCACAGACTCCGGCAAGTAAATCCCAGGCCCAGAATTGGGTTGTCCCCCATAGTGAGCTCTTGCCAGAGGAGACACATGAGGTCACTAAAACAATGTAGGTCATCGCCAAAATCCTTGCTTATCTGCCAGAGCTAAACGGTAAGAGCCTATTGCTGAAGACACCACAGACTATGGTTGCAGAACATCAGAATGCTGTGCTAGAATGAAAAGGGAAACTAGCTCCCTTCTGTCTAGCCCTCATAGTGCTGGAGAGCCCTATGGGAGCCACTGGAGGAGAATGGTTATTGATAGCATGAATACACAGGGAACCCTGAAGACTAGAAAATCTACTAGCTAGACAATAAACATCGTTGTGCAATAGTGGCATGCAGCCTCTGTGGGTAACCGACTGTTCTCTGATTGAACATTAGGTTCACTCAGTGGGAAAAGACTCCTATCTTCTACTGAAAACCAAGTCAGAATCCAATGGTCAGAAAACATGCTTAAAGGAGAAGCTCACACTGCTCTCTGGAGAGGAATTTTGGGCTTACAGATGAAAAATTTCTCAAATGACTTTGAACACCCCCTTTGCCCAAAGCTGCTCTCAGTCTTGGATGGAGATTCTATTTTATTTTACAGATGGCAGAGAAAATGGAGGAAAAACAAGATCCATTGATAAGAAAAGTAGACAGCCAAGTGTACACCATGAGACTTGCCACCTTTATCCCATCTGCCAGGGCCCAGGAGAAATTGAAGAGAAACTATACATGAATACTGTTCTTATGGCTACCTTGAAAACCAGCTCCAGGTTAATGATGACAGACATGTTGATTAATCAAAGCCTATCAAAGCAGAAATCCAGATGCTACAGAGAAATCAACACTAAAATCAGACTTCCAACAGGCCTGTCATGGTTCAAGGAACATTGTGGAACAGGAGCTGGAAATATTGTATGAGCCACAGAGTAGGTAGAAATACCCTGAGTCATGGCACTCCTTCCAACACTGATAGAACCCTTCATGACTTGACAATGAATTCCATAACCCCACTGAATAGGACCTCCAGGGTAATGGGAGCTGGGACAAGAGGATATGAGTATATTATGTTATAATATATGTAAAATATTTTTAAAAACCTGAGGGGCTGCAGAGATGGCTCAGAAGTTGAGGCATTTGCCTTTCAAAGCCTAATGTCCTGGGTTTCACTCCTCCTCCAGATAAAGCCAGATGCAAAAACTGATACATACATCAGGAGTTTTTTCATTTGCAACAGCTGCAGGCCCATTCATTCTCTCTCTCTCTCCAAATAATTAAATAAATTAAGAAAACTCAGCAGCAGAGGCCAGTAAGCCAGAAAGGAGCTATAAAAGGAATAGAAAGGGAGGGAGGGGGTCTTAATAGGATGGCATTGTATATATTACGTAGAAGAACAGATTAATGGCAATAAAGAGGCCTAAGTGAGGTCAGGGGAAGAGACTGAATAAGTGAAAGGTGGAGGGAGGGCTAATCAAAATCTAAGTTGATATAAATAAGTCATATGGAAACCTACATTTTTAGACAATGGAATACACAGGAGCCATAGACTGTTGCTAGAAAATTTTTCAGGGCCAGGAATGGGATAACTTCCAGTGAGTTGTTGGCCAGGGAGGTTCCTGATGCCCCCAAAACATTACAGGCCATTGCCAAGGACCTTGGTTTCCCACCAGGAATAGATGGTAAGAACCTATTGCTGAAGACTCCACATTCTTGGGCCCCAAGGTCACTGAGAAATCCTGCTGGAACTGAGCTGAAAACCTCCTCCATGTATACCAGCTGACTGAAAGCTGGAAGAAGCCATTCTGCATTTAGTTCAATGAGAGAGAGAGAAATCACCAGGAAAGATACTCAACAGTGGACACTGAAAGTCTTAACTTTTTCCAGCCAGGCCAGATGAGCCAACGGGTACAATAGTGGAATGCCTGTTATGGGGGAAACCAATCACCTCCTACTTTGACTGGAGGTCTGCTCCATGGGAGGGAATACATTCCTGATACTGCAAACCTACAACAGGGGTAGTCATGAGCCATAGAGCTGTGACATCTGCTGCTGTCTGTCTAAATGTATATACTATGCTCACCAAAATGCCAAGTAAACACATCTATTAATGTTTATAACCATATATTAATGTTACTCTCACATTTTGTTAGAGAACCTTCTCTTTTCAGATGGCAGTGACCTTGGGATGTCTCATAAGGCACCATGGTGCTGAGAAGTGACAGAGGAGTGCTCAGCACTGAAATATCTCTATCACACCTTCCATGGCTCAGAGTCCATTCTGGAGGAGGTGGCAGAAAGAATGTAAAAGCCAAAAGAAAGGTAGGACTCCTTATAATGTGCTCCTCCAAACACAAAATGATCTGGACATCCATGACTTCACAGTTCCTGACATTACATATACAAGACCATCATAATAGGAAAAAAAGATCTTGACATCAAACTAAAAGGGAAACTGATTGAAAAGGGGAGAGGATATCATGGAGAGTGGACAAGAGGGAAGTGGGGGAAGGAAGAGAATTATCATGGGATTTGTTAAAAATTATAGAAGTTGTCAACAAAAAATGAAAATAGAAAAGAATGTGAACTGGTTCTTAAAGCTTCTAGGTGCATTGTCCCTTTATCCAAACTTTATGGGCTGAAATAAATCGCAAGGTCTTGCCTATGACAAGTTTGGTAGAAATTCAATACAATACTGCATCAAAAAGAAAATAGTATAGCTCTAATAATATTAAGGACTTCTTCAATACTCAGATCAGGTTTTCTAATTAAAACCAAAACTTTCTGCCATTTCTTTTAAGTTCTAAGCTCTTGAAATTCTTGAGAGTACTGATATAAAATTATTCTTATTTGTTAGAAATATACATATAGAAAAACATTGGCACATGCTTATTTAGCATGTTTGTTTTGTGAAGTAATAGATTTGGTTCTTCCCTTCCTTTTTCTTCCCATCCCTTTATTTGTCTTGACTTCCCTCCACTCAATTTCCCTTCCTTTCTTTCTTCCCGCCCTTTCATACCTGTTCCCTACACTCTTAGATTTATGGTCAATATTTACATTTTTGCCTTGCCAATATTGGCCACTGTGGTGGTTTGGATCAGATGTCTCCCATAAACCTATGTATTCTGAATATTTTGTCCCCAGCTGGTGGAAGTTTGAGAGGTGCAACCTTGTTAGAAGGGGTGTATTGTGGTCAGCCTTAGGCATGTTATAGCCTAGCTTCCCCTTGCTAGAGTTCAGCTCACTTTTATGCTACTATTCTCCACCTAATGTGGCAGAAGTGATGTCCAGCTTCTGCCATGCCATGAATTTCCCCTTGAAACTATAAGTTAAACAAGCCATTTTCTCCCATCAGCTTATTTTCTTTAGTATTTTTGTTGAGTTTTGTTTTCAAGGTAGGGTTTCACTCTAGCACAGGCTGACCTGGAACTCACTCTGTAGTCCTAGGCTGGCCTTGAACTCTCACCAATCCTCAGACCTCTGCTACCACTGTTACCATGCTAAATCAATGTGTTGCCAAACTACCCTCTAAACATTTGGGTCTATACCCATGAAAGCCTGTTGCTTTCCCTACTGGACAGAGAAGTTTCTTTTTGCAATGTGAAGAAGTTAATGCAAAGATGCATATTTGGGCAAAGTGCTGAGAAGAGTGACTATTGTGTTATCAGCTCTAAATAGGATATTTCTACAACCTCCTGAAGGACTAGGGAACATCGTAGGAAGAGTAGAAGTAGGTAGAAAGAATGTAAGAGCCAAAAAAATGGAGAGGAGTGGTGTGGAAGGCTGTTTTCTAGGCAGGGCATGCCCACTAACTCATAAACTCAGCAGCTGCACAAGATTGAGCATTATGAAGACTGACATTTATGGGAATATTTATTGTAAATGGGAGATGGGTAGTTAGCAGTTACTGAAGGGGCATGAGTCATGTTCTTCAGTGATTTACCAAGTGTTATGTTGTCCATAAATAACCAATTACAAACACTCAATGAAACAATCCTTATTAAACTCAGTGGAACACACAAAATAAAGAAATTTGGAAGAGGACTAGCTTTGAAGAATAGTGGGATGGGGAAAAGAGAGGTGAATGTATGGATATAATTAAAATATATTGTATATATTTATGAAATTATCAGAAAGAAAATAAAAATTAAAAATCATACTATCAGTGCTTAAAAGTGCTATGTGAGATGCTGAAGGATAATGGTCATGAACAGTGTCAAAAAGCGAGGGATCCTGCAAGCTATAAAATCAACCACTCAGGCAAGAAGTACACACACCTGTGCAATAGTGGCAAACTATCTATGGGGCTAATCATCTGTTTTCTAATTGGAAATGATGCCTGCTCAGTGGGAGGAAATTCATACCCGGTACTGACAAGCAAGTCATAAGTCAAATGTCTTCTAAGTATATATCCTTATTCTATTTCATACATCCTGTTCTCACATTTTATTTAGAGAATCTGCTTTTTTTGTTTTTTGTTTGTTTGTTTGTTTGTTTGTTTTGTTTTGTTTTTGTTTTTCAAGGTAGGGTCTCACTCTAGTCTCACTCTAGCTCAGGCTGACCAGGAGTTCATTATGTAGTCTCAGGGTGGCCTTAGATTCTCCGTCATCCTCCTACTAGAGAGAAGGCTTAGTGGTTAAGGTACTTGCCTGTGAAGCCTAAGGACCCAGGTTCAATTCCCCAGAACCCACATATGACAGATGCACAAGGTGACACATGCATCCGGAGTTCCTTTGCAGAGGCAAGAGGACCTGTGTGCCCATATTCTCTCTAATTTTTTAAATTATTTGGGTTTTTTTAAAAATTTTATTTGGTTTTTTGAGGTAGGGACTTGCTCTAGCCCAGACTGACCTGGAATTCACTATGTAGTCTCAGGGTGGCCTTAGAGCTCATAGAAATCCTCCTACCTCTGCCATCCAAGTGCTGGGATTAAAGGTGTGCACCACAATGTGTGGTCCTATCCCTCTCTCTCACTAATAAATAAATAAAATATTAATATATATATATATATACTATGAAAGAAAGAGGCTTTATATCTTTTAAAACAGTCATAACTATTCACTGTAATATGATCTGAAATATTCCTAGTTTTTTTTTTTCTACATCTGCTATTTATTTTTGTGGGAAGTAAGGTTGGTAGTTAAATATAATAAATATTTGTAGGGACTGGAGAGATGGTTCAACACCCAAAGCACTTTCCTGCAAAGCCTAAGGACCAGAGTTCAATTCTTAGAATCCACATAAAGTCATATGCACCACGTGGCACATGCATCTGAAGTTTGCCCTGGTGTGCCCATTTCCCTCCACCCCATCTCTGACTCCTTCTGTCTCACACTAATTAAATAAATAAATGGGGCTGGAGAGATGGCTTAGCGGTTAAGCACTTCCCTGTGAAGCCTAAGGACCCCGGTTCGAGGCTCGGTTCCCCAGGTCCCAGATGCACAAGGGGGCGCACGCGTCTGGAGTTCGTTTGCAGAGGCTGGAAGCCCTGGCGCGCCCATTCTCTTTCTCTCCCTCTATCTGTCTTTCTCTCTGTGTCTGTCGCTCTCAAATACATAAAAAATAAATAAATAAATAAATAAATAAATAAATGAATAAATAAATAAAATATTTAAAAAACAATTATTTTTAGATTTGGTAAAGGTTAAGAGCAGTAACATAAGATGGAGAAGATTCCAAGGATGGGGGGCATTAGCCCCAGAGGCGCAGGAGTGAGAGACTGCTATGGGAGCTGAGTGTTGTACCCAAGTCAAAGGAGTGGTGACTTGAGAGAGATTAATGCCTCCAGATCTTAAGGTCAGGTCAGGAGAAATGAAGGGCATGGAATGAATACTTATGAATCTGCTGCCATTTCATAGTGCCATTGACATTACTGGCCAATGTGACTGGAAGCTCAGGTCATGGGCTCCCAGTGGAATTTCCAGCCCTCAGAGCACAGAGCCAGATGGACCAGAGTAAGAATTCTCACCTTCAGGAAGAAGCAGAGCAGTCATCTCACTCATTCACTGTCAATCTTATATTGTTACTGTTCTTGTCAGCTTGAGTCACAAAATCACTGGAAGTACATGTTCCAGCCTTCAGAATTTACCAGCCTTTGGTCATATGCCAGGTTAGGCTTAGGAGTGAAACAATATATATATATAATATATTATATTATAATATTATATATATATATATATATATATATATATATATATAATATAATATAATGTGTTTTCCATTTTAAGAAACTCTACCCATACAAGACCCACCTGTGGGAATCTCTGTAAACATCATGGGTTTTGTAGAACATTGTACATCTGACTAAAGCAACTATGATGTTAGTGCTCACCTCCACTTGCTTCAGCTTGTATAATGTAATGTAGTATCACATGGTCCATGGAATTTCAAAATAAGCAGTCTCCCTCATACTCTTATATTAGTACAGAAAACAAAATCTTGGCATAGACCAGAAGTAAGATTTAAGCTGTTATCCCTGAAAATAGTCAGCTTGCTTCTGGTTATGCCTGTGGGTAGACATGATTTTCCCAGAATTTGAGGGACCAAAGCATGAGGTTGTTTGTTTTGGTAAAGATGCCATGTCCAGAAGAGTATATGAAAGTGCAGCATTGTGCTAACTGATGCCACCTTCACCATAGTCATCCTACAAAATTCCTTTTAATTATTTTTCCCCCCTATTAATGCTTATGTAGCCAAAGTGAAAATTTTAGTGGAAAGAGATAAATCAGTTATGAAACTTGATAAGGTTCCCACTGTATTATCTCTTATGGCAGAACTAACCTCTGCAATAACCATACACATGTGGTATGGCTTTTAATTTAGTATTTTTTACTCTAATATACTGGGACAGGACTCTGAGAGAAAATGATATGGGACAAGTTTACAACAATAACTCACATTTCCTAGGGAAGAATACCTATGAGAAAATCTGTTCTTTATTAAAAATGAATTTTATTCCAAAGATTTTTAAGACTAGATAAAAATGAGGAAAAACACCACAGTGGAATTAGTGTAAGTAACTTTACCATGACTTCATCTCTTTCCCAGTCTTCATTTATATTGTTTATTAGTTATGTACATGGTGTATATACAGCCATGTGGGTACCATTGTTAGCCTCCTCCTTGTCCTCCCCCCTCCAAAGGGACCCTCATCACTGGGAATGTGGGTCATGCATTGTGGGGTTAGCCACCAGTTATAGGTAAAAGGCAATGTCTCTGTGCATAATGTCCAAACATGTGGCTCTAACAATCTTTCTCCTCCCTCTTCTGCAATTTTTTCTGAGCCATGTTGGGTTTGTTTTAGGTCTACTTCAGTGATGAGGTCTTGGGAGCCTCTATTTCTGAATATCTGGTTCAGAGGCATTAGGGTTAGGTCATTTATTTTTAATTGGACTACATGTTTCACCTGGTTCACTCATAGCCAGTATATAAGCATCACTTAAAATTTGGGGATTTTCTTGTGCTCAATTACATAATTAAGGTATTTGAGCCTCTGGAGAGAATGTGGAGAAAGACAAAGAACTCAAGTCCTGTTTTGAGGGTCTCTCCACCCAAGGGAATTGTCCTTACAGCCAAACATGTTTGTTTGGGTCTGTAAGATGACTTAAAGTTTTAAAATTGAATAAAAGTCCAAGAAAGATAATAGTACTTCAAATATCTTTTTGTTTTCTCTCTCTCTCTCATAGAAAATCTGGAATTTTTATATTTATGTAAGTTAAAACAACATATTAACAGGCAGCTTGGCTAGTTCATTCTCAGAGGCCTAATTAGTAATTAACCATTGTGATAGACCTCTGAGGCTAATTATGGTAATTGTGCCTAGTGTATCTCTAAAGGTTACATTTCATCATGTGTGACTTATGCCATTCTGGGTTCACATCAAGTCTACTAGGAAACTTAAATCCACATGGATTACATAGCACATTTCATTGTCATTTCTTGCTTACAAAGAACAATGACTTTAGTTCTTTAGATCAGTTCTGGTGGTTGCCTCAATGATTCATTTCACAATGCTTTGGTAAAACCTGTTTTCATATAAGCTGACAATTTTCTTGGGGTAGAAGCTGTCAACTCCTGGAGAACCCGTGATTTATCTGTCTGGGCTATGCTTGGATATAACTTTCATTTGGTGGCATGAAATAAATAAAGGTTGTTAAAAGTGTATATTAAAGAAAACCCAAGCCTTCTAATGGAGTATCAGCATTAAGCAACACAATTTTAAGTTGTTTTGCTAGTTCATAATGGGAGAAGAATGATTCTCTTGGGCAAAAGTGGGGAGGTAGGGTAGTATTGAGAATGCTTCAAAAAAATATGTTGAAGAAGATTTGAAGGTTCAATTTTCAGCCTCATCTCTGTCTCCTGGATTGAAATAGCCATATACCAAGGTCCTAATTCTTCCGAGTCACTCTTTCCTTAGGAGATAAAACTGCATTTCAGTTCTGCAAATCTTCAGCTTTCAAAATCAGGCAATAACCTGTTAACTGTGGCTACATAACATATGAGCCTTTTTACATTTTAAGATGAGAATAGAACAACCCCATTTTAGCATCATTTAGAAAATCTATTTCTGATCCATTTTTATATCCATTACTGTATTTTGATACCTTGGACTTTGAAAAGAGCAAGGAGCAGGTATAAATCAGTTCCTGATAAATGACTAGCAGCTGTGTGCACTGGCTGGGCAGGCTCACTGCACTTCCTCCTAGTTATCAGGAGGCCAAAAGCTTTGCTAAGTTCAAAAAATCAAATGAACAGAATATGCGGGAACTGTGGGATATTCTAAAATGACCAAACATCAGGATCATGAATGTACCAGAAGGAGAGGAAATCCAGGCCAGAGGCATGAATAGAGAACATACTCAACAAAATAATTGAAGAAAAATTTCCAAATCTCTCAAAAGAGAAGTCCATTCAAATATAAGAAGCGCAGAGAACACCAAACAGACAGAACTAAAGAAGAAAAGTTTCCGAGATATATCATAGTTAAAACTTTTAACAATAGGGCTGGAGAGATGGCTTAGTGGTTAAGCGCTTGCCTGTGAAGCCTAAGGACCCCAGTTCGAGGCTCAGTTCCCCAGGTCCCACGTTAGCCAGATACACAAGGGGGCGCACGCGTCTGGAGTTCGTTTGCAGAGGCTGGAAGCCCTGGCGCGCCCATTCTCTCTCTCTCCCTCTGTCTGTCTTTCTCTCTGTGTCTGTCGCTCTCAAATAAATAAATAAAAAAAATTAAAATAAAAACTTTTAACAATGAAAACAAAGAGAGTTTTAAAAGCAGCAAGAGAGAAACAACTCACAACATACAAAGGCAATCCCATCAGAATTATGTCAGGTTTCTCAGTGGATACACTGAAAACCAGAAGGACCTGGAATGGAATACATCTAAGTCTAAAACACTTTGTCTTCCAACACAGGCTACTCTACCAAGAAAAAGTATCCCTCATATTAGATGATAAAAGAAAAACTTTCCATGAAGAAGGTCAACTCTATGATTATATGAACTTAAAGCCAAACCTACAGAGAATACTCCACACAGAGAATTCAAACAACCAACCTCAATATCCAACAAGAAGGTCACAACAACCAAAATAGACCAGGCTCAAAATAGTACAAAACACAAGACAATACTAAAACCATTAAAATAACTCATCATGGCAGGGATTATTTAAGACCTCACAGTAATAACCTTAAATACTAATGGTCTTAACTCACACATCAAAACACACAGGTTATCTGAATGATCAAAAAAGCTGGACCCTCATATCAGTTGTCTTCAAGAAACCCACCTCATCACTAAAGATAGACACCTCCTCAGGGTGAAAGGTTGAAAAACAGTATTCCAAGCAAATGGGATTAAAATATAAGCAGGTGTTGGTATCTTAATATCTCATAAAATAGACTTCAAATCAAAAGTAATCAAAATGACAAAGAAGGCTACTTCTTACTCATCAAGGGAATGATCCAACATTAGCACATCACAATCATAAATATGTGTGTGCCAAATACAGATGCACCACACTTTGTAAAATGAAATCTACTCGAAAATAAAACAGAAATAAACACCAACACCATCCTAGTCACAGATTTCAATACTCCACTATCATCAATAGATAGATCATCCAAAAAGAAAATCAACAGGGAAATATTACAGCTCAACAGCATCATAGATCAATTTGATCTAATGGGTATCTACAGAACTTTCCACTGCAACTCAACAGAATACAGGCCCTTCTCAGCAGCCCATGAAACCTTCTCCAAAGTTGACCATCTATTAGGACATAAAGAATGCCTCCATAAAAGCAGTAAAATTGAAGTAACTCCCTTCATCATGTCATATCACAATGCTTTAAAGCTGTAAATTAACAAAAAGAGACACATCAAGAAATCCACCAACTATTGGAGACTAAACAACACACTTTAAAACAATGAATGGGTCATGGAAGCAAATTTAAAAAATTGTAAAATTCCTAGAACTGAATGGTAATGAAAACACAACCTACCAAAACTTATGGGGCACAATGAAAGCATTCCTAAGGGGAAAATTCATACTCTTAAATGCCTTTATTATGAAGACAGAGAGATCCCAAATAATTAATCTGACTGTCCACCTAAAGTCACTGGAAAAATAAGAATAAACCAACCTAAAGAGCTCCAGACAGAAAGAAATAATCAAGATTACAGGAGAAATTAAATAATTGGAAACTAAGAAAACAATTTTTAAAATCCATGAAACAAAGAGCTGGTTCTTTGAAAAAATAAACAAGACTGACAAACACTTGGTCAATTTGATTAAGAAAAAAAAATTTAAAAAGAGAGAGAGAAGTCTTAACAAGATCAGAATGGAAAAAGAAGACATAACAACAGACATGAATGAAATTGGAAGCATCATCAGGGCATACTTCTAAAACCTCTACACCACAAAACTGAATAATCTGGGAAAAAAATGGATAAATTCCTACACACATACCACCTACCAAAACTAAACAGAGCAGATTAATCTAAACAAACCTATTACAACCATGGAAATTGAAAAGGTAATAAAAATACCTCCCCAAACAGAAAAGTCCAAGACAATCATCACATGGTCTCATTCATCTGTGGTTCCTAACCTGGATCAGCCTGAGTTGATCACATACCTGAATGCCATCTTGAGGTTTAGACAATAGGGAGAGTAGGGCTTGGGGGAAGGGGAAGAGTGGGAGGCACAAAACTGAATCCAAATTTAATTGGTACCATAGAATCCTATATCCTGGAAGTTAGACTAAGAAGGGGAAATGTGGAACCCTCAAGAAGACCCTAGGTGGAGCACCTGAATCAAAGAGCCCTGGAGAGGGTGAGATGAAACTCAACCTTAAATTTGTCCTGTTTAATCTTTTTTCTTTGTCTGTTTCTTTCTTTTTTTTTTTTTTTTCTTCTTTCCCTTGGTGCTGGCCTATAAATCCTTGCATCAGGATGTGGTTTATATCTACAATGAGCTGTTGATCAAAGAGACCTACTAGATCTCTAAAAACAAATAAGACAGACTTTCTGCACTTGATTACCCACCAGAAGTTAATGGTAAGACTCTACTGATGAAGACACCAGAAGCTGTGGGCATGGACCATGAAGAGACCTGACTGGAATCCAGAAGAGAGCCAGTCCCCAGATAATTAGCCCATCTAGTTTCTGGAAGGCACTACATGAGCTACCAGGGGAAAGTGACCAATATCTGTCTGAGCAACTCAAAGTCTCAGTGACTCAGAAGCAAACAACCTGATGTGATGCTCACACAAATGCCATAGTGGCATGCAGCCATGGTGGGTAACCAACTGCTCTTGGATTGGCTAACAGATCTGCCCAGTGGAAAGGTAACAGTATCTGGAACTTGGAAACAAGTCAGAATCATATCCAGATAATTATTCTGCTTTCCATTGTCAAGCTCTACTAATCTTGGGCTCTAAGAGGATCGACACCCTTTAAATTCTCTCAAAATGAATAACGGTTATACCATTACTCATTTTGCTATTTTAACTCCCCGTTGGAGAATCTGCTTCTCTTTTTTAGATGGGAGTGGGACCTAAGGAGATAAATGACTGAGAACACTCTGCCCCAGCCCCAGCTGAAACCAGAGAGGAGTTGGATAAATGAGAAAGAGTGCTGCTTTCTTAGTGAATAGTATATCAGCAAAAGGGTGACATTGAGAACACTCAACACCTACCAAACCAGAGGTCCAGAGGATCCTAAGTGCCCACTGAAGTGGACTTAGAATGCACCCAACATGGCTCAGGGAATTTTGTGGAAGAGGAGTCAAAATATTAGAGCCACAAGTTAGGACATTTTGCACAGAGACATTGTCTTTCCCTCATAAGTGACTGCTGTCCCCATAATGCATGATCCACAGTTTCCATGGTGTTGACCTGCATCCCCAAGAGAAAGGCATCTTCTGAAAATGGGTAGGGAGGAAGGCAAGAATGATACCAACATGTTTTGTTTACATACTAAATATGTCCATATTTAATAAAAATAAATTTTAAAAATCAACCCCTTCTTTTGGATCTTCCAATCTATGAATCGTAGCAGTATCTTCTAAGTCTTGTGCATGGTTTAGATTCCTTGTAACTACTCAAATGTGCAATCTTTTTATTCCTGTGATCTACATTGAAATAGTACAGTAAGACTTGATGAGGCAGTCATTACCACTCTTGGATATTGTGGCAAAATTCAGCAAAGACTATGGCAGGGTTGAGGGACTTCCCTTCTCTCTTGGAAGAAGTGAATGTTTTGTGAGCAACATTGCCTCATTTTACCTATGACCTGGCAGTCACAAAGGAGGAATGGATACTGCTCACTTTCTTTCCTTTTACCCTATACTGTTCTTCTGGAAACTTTCACTGGTCATGTTCAAGTAGTCCTTAGAGGAAAAGTGAGCCTACATGAGCCTCATATAGCAGAGAATAGGATTGTAAAAGAATGTGTATATACATTTGCTTCTCTACTGAAGCACATAGAAAACCAACTGTATATAATTCCAACATCAGCTTTCATTCTTAAGGATACCTTTTAGTTTAAGAAGTCTGCATGGTGATATGTATATTTTTCACACATTAGGTATGTCAGCAAATGTTGCATGGCAATATGTTATCTACATATTAGGCTGCATGCCATATATTTGGTATCCATGCATTAGGTTGCATATGATATATATATATATATATATATATATATATATATATATATATATATATATATATATGTATGTATTCATTCCAAGTATTCAGCTCCATGGTAGCAAAATGGGAAGAAAAGGGGACCATCCCCTCTTTAGAAGCATTTCAAAAAAAATCACAGATTAATAGACATGATCAAATCAGTACAAAAGAAGCTAAAAGGGTGGGTTTGGAGAGATATCTAAGTTGGCAAAGTGTTTGCCTTATAATTATGAGAACCTGAGTTCAATCCCTAGTGTCAAGTGTGTTAGCACTGTCTTTACTCCCAGCACTGAGGAGATGAAAACAGAAGAATCTTTGGGCTTGCTGGCCAATCAGTCTTGCCTAATTGGTGAGTTCCATACCAAGAAGAGACCCTGTTTCAAAATAAGTAAAAGTGAATAGATTGACACTTGAGCCTGTCTTTGGTCCTTTGTACCCACATCATAACCACAGGAGCAAACATAAACACATAAACACACACACACACACACACACACACACACACACACACATACACACACACACTATATGAATTGAAAAATGTGAATAAAATAAGCTAAAAACATGGCCTTTCTGCTGAATGTATAGCCATTCTAAATAAAATCAAGCATAGAAATCTATTATTTTGTCTATGGAATTTAAATTATGAGGAGAAATGTTGGAGCTCCCCTAGTGATACACACAGCATATCAGATAAATGAAAGATAAATACAAACTTTTTCATAGGTTTAGGTAAGACGAGGAAACTGTGTAATGACCATTGTTCTGCCATCTGTCTTCTATGCCTCCTATGGTATCTCTAAGTAGGAAACTCAGATGGACAGAAACTAGTTTCACCTGTATTGTAAAATGTTCAAAACCTTGTATGAGGACTGCTTTGAGATTCCTACCATAGGGTTAAAAACATACCCTGCCTCTCTACATTGTGTCATATATAACACGTGCCACCAAAAGTCCCAATACTCTACCATTCAACCTAGTTTGATGCCAAATAACTGCTAGACCGTTACTAGGATTTAAAAATACATTTGACATTCAGAATTCCATGAAAAGTTCCCAGTGCTCAAATCCTTCTGATGTTGAAAATAAGGAATCTTCTCAGTAGTTACTTCAGGCATGTGTGCCTCAGTTGTTTTATTCTGAAAATGAGAGCATTGTTTTATCACTGGCATGTGCAAGCAAGTGAGAACACATGTCATAGTGAACAGAACTCTGCCAATTATTTTCTGACATCTATTTTTTCAATTTTTTCTCATTTTCTTTTCTTTTTCCTTTATCTGTCCTAACATAATTTCACAAAATACTAATGCTATAGTCCCACACTTTATCTCATGGATTCAAAACCAACTAAATTCTTTGAGTTGTAGGATATGTAAAAAATTGGAGACACTATTGTCTGCTTTTGTGGCATATCCAATTAGCAAAACATTAGGAAAGGTATTAATAAAGGATATTTGAACATAATATGAAAACAGTCCTCAAAAATTTATGCTGCATATGATAACATTAACTGTTAAAACAAATTGAAAATTACTTTAATTAAAGATCTGAAATATTGAATGTTTTAATGGTTTCTTTTAAGAAGCACTGTTTGCAAATAATATGTAGGAATTGAAAGGGTCCAAGCAGTCCAGAAATTAAGTGAGTGCTCTACCTCCTTTAGGCTAATGCTATGTCTAATAAATGAGTAATGTTTTGACTTCTTACTACTATTTTCTCATTAAGCATTTGAAGTGAATTATCAATACCACAGGAGAGAAAAAAAAAAAAAGATCTTCTTTTCTCCTTATTTGCTAGTCAAACAACTGGGTGTTTGATTTCAGTTTTATTCAGTGATTCTAAATTGGTCAATAAAATGCTAATGATTACCAACATACTATATTTCTCACTTGGAGATCATCATTAAATTCTAACAAATGCCAGTTGGATGCTTGTTAAAACAGCAGGAACTAATTCATATATCCAAGCTAAATAAATTGCGTATCTGTTCCACTCAGCCTTGATAAGTGGTAGTGTTGGAGAAAGGTGGCTCTCACAAATGGTCATAACAGTGCCTGATAACCATGTTTCATGATGAAGTTCATGTGTTAAAATGTGCCTATGTAAGTAAGCTTGTGTCCACTGTTAATAGACCACAGACCTGAAAAGTCACTCTGAAAAATGATGCAGCCCTACCAGCCACTGCAAAACTCCATACCATCTTACCATCTTTCCCAAGTGGGGCATCTGTATGAAAAGCCAGGAACCCACTTCAAACTCAAAAATCCTCCTAAAATTAAAGGAATCTTAGGCCTTTACAAGATCACTTCAACTGCCTGAACATAAAGGGAAATTGAAGGAACACCAGTTTGGTTTCAGGGAGATGTTTAATTTATTTTTTAAATTTATTTGTTTTTATTATTGAAAACTTCCATAATTGTAGACCCATGGTAATTCCTCCCTCCCCCAATCTTCCCCTTTGAAACTCCCCTCTCAACCATACCCCTTCCCCCTCCCAGTCTCTCTTTTGTTTTGATATTATTTTTAAAAATATTTTATTTCTTTATCTTTTTTAGAGAGACATAGAGAAAGAGACAGATAGAAAGAGAGACAATATATGTACCAGGCCCTCAAAACCCTGCAAGTGGACTCCAGATGCATGTGTCACCTTGTATACCTGATTTTACATGAGTACAGGAAATCAGGCTCTCAGGTCCTTAGGCTTTGCAGGGAAGCACTTTAACCACTGAGCATCTCTCCAGCCCTCGGGTAGATTTTGATAGTGTCTCCAGTTTGAAGTTTGTTTGAGATCTTGGGGAAATCCAATGTTTCAGAAATTTCATCTCAAGTTAATTCCTAGTAAAAGTCTTCAGAGTTGATTTTTGTTAATATGAATACTAGCTTGTGATTAAATCATGTGACTATTTCTCTAACATAAGTTTACAGTTCTCTATTTACATAATATCAGTTCAATGTCTCCTTCCCCTAATGTAGCCTTGTTGCATAGTTTCATTTTACAATATTCAAGAATGTATATAAAACCAACAAATGAGTTGCTTGTCTTGGTGTTTCACCAAATAATTATATAAGTAACAATGACATGAAAAGTATTTTTTCTTTGCAAACTATAGTGCAATTTCATTAAAGCATTCAACATTGATGCAAATGGGTAACAAGTAAATCTAAAAATGATGTCATGGTTACCTCAGTTAATTGTGAAGGACATCCAAGATAAAGACAAGTTTTCCTAGAATTAATTTTAGTGGATACAACAAGGGCATAGGTGAATAATCTTTTTTTATATCTGCTTACTACATAATTCTCTTTGTCTAACCCCTATTCTTTGGTATCATTACTATTCAGATAGACATTTTTAAAGTAAATTCTTCCATATAGATTCACATTTAATAATTTGTTTGCCTGAAGACTTTATATGTTCGTATGAGATAAATTTCTAGTGTCAGAATGAGTCAAGATTAAAAAGATAATGTAAATATACAGAAAGGTTCATAGCTCTTTAAACCCTAATCTACTAATATACAAAAGTTTCTGTATTACAAATATTAAATTTTATTATTGCCACTAGTAGTTGATTACAAATTGACTCTTTAAATTCCTGAACACAAGTGCTTATACATTTTTCACATTTTTATATCCAAAAAATGGTTATTCTCAGCTGGTAAGCAATAAATATTCAGTTGCTAATTAGCCAAAATATGTTTGGTTCCTCAAATATAAAATGATATGCTTAACATGTATTCATGTAAATAGTCATTATGATATTTTCCTTTGGTACAATTTGGGAGTATATTTAGTTAGATTTACCATCTACCTTAAGAACGTGGTTTATTCTGAGTTAAATCATCAACCATCAAAAATTTAATGTTAAAATTTTTAAACATAAGCAATATTAAGTCATACTAGAGGCATAATAAGCTCCAAGTGGTACAGGATTTTAAGATTCAGAGGGCATGCAGGGCTGTAAAGTCCAACTTTTAGGTTCATATGCAGTATATGAAACAATTGATATAACAGAATCTAAAAAGGGTTAATAATGAATTATGAGGTTTATTTTAGGGAGAATTAGTATCCTGAGGAAGTCTAGAAAGACTCAAGCCAGAAAGCAATTACCATCCTTGCCTGGTTGGAAAGCAAGGAGGAGAGAAGGAGAAAATCTCCTTTACAGAGAAATCTCCTGGGAAAAGGCCTCTGGTACATATACCCACACTTGTGGAAAGAGAAAATCATGAGAGCCAAAGTCAAAAGATTCAGGAGAGGCAGACACACACACACACACACACACACACACACACACACACGGATGACACGAAACATGAAAACACAAGTCCTTTACCTTAACTTATAGAAGAACTCTAAGGGATTGGATAGTAAATGGTTCAGAGCTTAGAGACAAATCATGCATGTAACAAAGTGAGAAAAAATCTGGAAATAAGCCGGGCGTCGTGGCGCACTCCTTTAATCCCAGCACTTGGGAGGCAGAGGTAGGAGGATTGCCATGAGTTCAAGGCCATCCTGAGATGACAGAGTTAATTCCAGGTCAGCCTGGAACAGAGTGAGACCCTACCCAGAAAAAAAAAAAAATGTATGTAGGAAACAAGCAGGAAAATATCCAGGCAAATAAAAAGCACCTCCTTCCTTTCCTAGCTAGGCTGGAAGGGGGAGAGAGACTTACCAAGAGGGAGAGGACTCATACACATGTGGTAGGCCCCTTTATATAGATCTGACAACCAATTAGGATGAACCTTGACATGAGACTCAGGTGTGTAAAGGAGAGACCTGATTGGTTCATTGGCTGGAGGAGCTGACACAGGAGGGGCTGGGGCACACAGGGGTGCTGAGCTGGGGAGAAGCAGGGATTTGCTGATGGGTAGTGCTGCTTGCAGCCATCTGGAATGAGATTGTTTCTAGTCCTGTCACAGGCAAGCAAGGTGCTTGTTCTCTTTTGTTATTATCCTTGGCTGACTCCATAAAAAATCATTTTCTACTCTTTGTCCTTTACAAGTATTCATTTGAAAGGCTAAAATGAAAGTTTAAGGATTCTAGTAGTGAAAATTCACTCTGCAAAAAATATTTAGGCAGTATATACTAAATTTCATGCATGACTCCAGTTCGATTATCAATGTTTTATTACCTTGGATAGCATGCCCAAATGATAGCCATTTAACTTCAAAATTTAGGGGCTGGAGAGATGGCTTAACATTTAAGGTGCTTGCCTGTGAAGCCTAAGGATTCAGGTTCAATTCCTCAGTATCCACATAAACCATAAACAAAGTGGCACATGCATGTGGAGTTCATTTGCCATGGGTGGAGGCCCTGGTGAACCAATTCTCTCTCTCTAGCTCCCTTTTCTCTCTCTATGATAAATAAATAAATAAAATAGTATTTAAAAAAATAGTTGCTATTATGTGGAGCTCAGAAAACGTGAATATAAAATCACTTTTCACTAGACATATAATTAAAGTTAATATTTATATACTAATCAATAATTTTAAAAAAACTTATACTTAAAAGAGTTAAAACAAAATGATCTCATACTGTTTCATATTCATTCCCCTACATGAAGATTCAGAAACTGTACTCTCCATCCTACAGTGTTCATTTGTACTCTGTATGCTGAGCTCTGTGCTTTAAAGTATCTACCATTCATTGTATATTGTATGAAGACTCAGAGCTTAGCATACTACAAATATTAGCAACTCTAGAAGCTAGTTCTAGAAATCTGTACATTATAACCAATGACTCTTAGATTTAGAGCATTAGGTAATTTCTTGAGCTCACTGTGCTGTTGGATGGATAACAAATGAGCAATCTTTCTCATAACACAAGTGATGCTTCTGCTAAATTTCAGAGCTATTTTCAAAGACATTTTCGTGTTAATAATGAAAACTCACCATTACTTTATTGAATCTACTTTGGTGAATCTGTAATTGTAACCTGAATGAAAAAACTCAGTAAAACCATTCAAACTTTGAGGGGCAATTACTCCAAAGCATTATAATTAAGTCTGTCTTCCTTTCTCCAGTATATATTCCTGATATATACCAGGAAAACAATTACACTCTTTAAAAAAAAAAACAACATTACACCTGTATCCCTGGAATAAGCAGCATAACCACAAGTGTAGCTCCTCAGTTTTTAAAATATCAGTGATGCAGTATGTCAGTAAAAGAACAGAAATAACTCCAATTCCACTGTAGTTTATAACTTCTTATCTTTTCTAGTTAAACTCTAAAGAAAGTTTTGTGAAAATTTAAAAATCCTGTCTATTCACAACTCCATTATAGAGGTTAAAGTTCTTTGGACTAAAAGCAAGACCAGAGAATACCAAAAAATGGGAAAAAGAATAAGTTAAAAAAATGTTGACATAGTAATTACATGGTAACAAAAAAACAAGAATCAAGTATACTTTCAAAAATAACTTATTCCTAGCATAGCATTTAAAAAAGTAAGTACTTTCAGGGTCTAAAAATATGAAAAGCCTGCTATGTGCTAGCCAAAGACCAACCCTGAGCAGTTAGTCCAGAGGCAAAATGATCACAGTCCCCAAACACATAAAACTTATAGACTTGAAATGTATGCATGTGCATGAATGAGTACACAGTAACACAACATTATATGAAATGAAGATAGGAGGAAAGTGTCAGAATAATAATCCTGAGGAATGAGCCACTATAGAAATCAGAGAAAATCTATCTCATAGAGCAAATTATCAGCAGAACAGTGGAGATAAGCTGGAATAGGCAAGTAGAAAAGTAAGCAAGGGCCTGAGGTTGGAAATAAAGGATTTCAGTATGGTATTTCCATATATATACATCATTGTACTCACATATCCTCATTGCCCTCTCATGTTCCAATTTCTTTCTCCCACTTCTTCCTCATCCCAAGTAGTCCCCTTTCTGCTTTCATGCCATATTAATATCTTTAAATTTAGATACTTCATATGAAAAGACATGAGTTATTTTTCTATCTCCTCACCATAAACCATTTTTGTCCTCCACCTTTCTCCTTCGAATAACACCTCTTCTATGTTCCTCTCTCTCTCTCTCTCTCTCTCTCTCTCTCTCTCACACACACACACACACACACACACACACACACACACACACACACACATATTAATCTGCATTTCGCATAAAAGAAAAGATGTGATATTTGTTTTTCTGAGTCTACCTTAGTTCATTTAACATGATGATACCATTCATTTCCTACAAATGACATTTTGTTTATTGTTGCTGAATAATACTCCATGGTGTATTATACATTCTCTTTATCGCATCATCTATTGATGGGCATCTATGTTGGTTATGTATCTTTGCCAATATAGTATTAAAAACAAAGAAGTGCAAGTAGCTCTTCCAAGTATATACCCAGAAGTGTTATAGCTGAATAATATGGACATTTTATTTTTACTTTATGAAGGACATACTGTATTGACTTCCATAATGGTTGTACTAGTTCATATGCCCATCAGCAGTGTATAAAGGTTCTTTTTACCCAGCATTCTTTTCAGCCATCAGTGTTCATTTTCTTGATGATAACTATTCTGACCAATGAGGTGAACCCTCAATGTAGTTTTAATTTTCATTAAATTTAATTAAATAGTTTTAATTAATGTATGTTTGTGTGATGCTAAGGGTGAGGAACATTTTTTTTTCATATCCTTCTTTTCCATTGATTTTCTTTTATGAAAACTATTTGTTCAATTAAATAACTTGTCATTTATTGATTAGTTGGGTTTGTGTTTAATATTTTAAGTTGTTTATATATTCTCAATATTAATTCCATGTCAAATGCATACTTGTCAAAATTTTTTTCCTATACTGCAGTCTGTCATTTCCCTCTGCCTATTCCTGTGTAGGAGCTTTTTAATTTCACTCAGTTCCATTTGTCGTATTGTGCTGTTATTTCCTGAGCTATTAGAGTCCTTTTCAGAAAGTCCTTCCTCATGCCTAGACCTTTAAGTGCTTTACTAACATTTCCACTAGCAGTTTTATCAAGGTATTTGATTTCACTTTGTAAAGATTTGAAATGACTAAAGTCTTGGTATTTATGAAAGGCAATCAGGACTAATATGTCTTTCTGTTATTGAATCACTGTTGGATTAAAAAAAATGTAATCTTTTTCTTCAAGCTTCTCACCTAGCCCTGATTCTCTCTCTAAGGTATCATGGGATTGGGGCAAAAGAGAAGTGTTCTGGGCTCAAGATTCCTTTTTTCTGCCCCATTTCCTTTTTCCCTCTTGCCATGTTTTATTCTCTGTAGTGCCTACAAAGTGGCTGTTGGTCACCCTGAGCAAGGGGTTGGTGTTATGAGGAAGGGCCACTGAAACAAAGAGTTAGGAAGTAAACCCATGAGAATCTAAAGGAAGAAAATTCCACATAACCAGTGTCCTGGCTGCAAAGGCCTGAGGAAAAGTATACGTGCATGAAGAATTGAGGCACTTCAACTGGGTCAGAGAAAGGGTTAGGAAATGAAGCCAGAACAGGTAGAGCCATATGTATTGGCACAGGGAGCCTCACTGGAAAGTCCATCTGCTCTGACACCTTGCCTCACAGACATATCAAAAGCAGAGACTGAAAACCAGTTGCATGAGTTTGTTGAATTTACTATAATAAAATTATTTTCTTCCAGAAATGAGAAATGTTTTAAACTGTCTTACCTATCCTTTAATGTAGATAATTGCTGAGTATTATCTATTCACCAGGATGATAGCACTTTTTATTTTAAATGATGAGAAACACCTAGAGAGTTAGCTCAGAATGAGTATTGCTATGACCATCCTGAACACCAATGCATAGATTCTAGAGTGGGAGCAGCTGTATTCATTGTAATAGGCACTTATATACATTTGATGAAGGGTACAATCATGTCGAGTCTACAATTTATATATTCCTTTATCTGGGTGGTTGGACCTGGAAAATAATAACAGCTTACACATCTTCAGAATTTCACATGCTTCTCCTTTGAATACACAATTATACATAATGAAACATTGGCATCTTAATGAGCTTAATACCAGTTTTTCTAACTGGAGAAAGTTAACATAATAAAGTTTTCAATTGTTATTTAATTGTTCTGTGATGTTCAAGGTGATATATTTTCTGGAATTAAAAATGAAGGGTGTAGGGGCTGGAGAGATGGATTAGTTGTTAGGCGCTTGCCTGTGAAGCCTAAGGACCCCAGTTCAAGGCTTGATTCCCTAGGACCCACACTGGCCAGACACACAAGAGGGCACATGTGTCTGGATTTTGTTTGCAGTGGCTGGAGGCCCTGGCATGCCCATTCTCTCTCTTTCTCTCTCTCTTTTCCTGTTCTTCCTATTTCTCTCTGTCTGTCACTCTCAAATAAATAAATAAAAATGAACAAAAAATTTTTATAAAATGAAAGGTGTAGAGGCCCAGGAAATTACATTTTAGGTGAAGGATATGGAATAGAAGTCAATAATGCAAGAGGAAAACTAGCAAGGTAAATTTCTAAATAAGCCATCTATGTGGTAGTCTTCTTTCCTTAGAATCCTTATAAAGTCTTTCACATCTCACAAAGAAGCATTACTAGCCCATTAGTGAGTAACCAGAGTGCCAGGCAAGGAAATAACTTGAATCTATTTAGACAAGTAGAAAGCAACCAATTATAAAGATAGGCTTCAGACAAATAACTTACTTCCACAGCCATGCCTATCACAGTGCACTGCTGTCTGCCTCAGCAACAAGACAGTAAGCTGAAAACATGGGTGGCCCTAGAGATAGAGAAAGATGATCTTATTACATTGAATATGAAATATTTTCCTTGTCTTCCACATTTCTGTCTTTGCTCTACTATTTTATAATGCTATTTTCAGGATAGCAGAGCATCAATTCTTTTTCAATGACACCAGTATGTCATGTTTACTTATTGACAATAATAGTGAGATTACATCTGAAGTAAGTTGAACTACTCATATAAACATCTAGATATTTAACATTGTCACTACTCATTAGTGGCAGGATCAGGAAAAGTTCTAAACTAATATTTGTCTTGGTTACTAGGTGGTTAAAATAAGGATAAAAATGCTAACAAGATGGTTCAATCAAAGATGCCATGGAAGCAAGAAGGTCTAAGTTCAGATCCTCAAAATATATACATAAAAATTTGTAGACTTTGTGGAGCAACCTGCAATCCCTGTACTGAGGAGGAAGAGACAGGAGGATCTCAGGGGCTTGCCCACTACCTTGTCTAGCCTAATTGGTTGACTCCAGGTTGAGTGTGTGACCATGTCTTAAAAATTAATGTTTGGGAGTGACTAATACTGTTCCTGATACCTACCTCTAGCCTCCACATGCATATGCTATCTCCACACATGCACCTGTATGCACATGTGGACATATGAACCCACATATGAACATGCTTACACACATTGCAGACTGCCCACATACACATGTAAAAAAATTAATGGTGGGCTGGAGATATGGCTTAGTGGTTAAGCTCTTGCCTGTGAAGCCTAAGGACCCCGTGTTCAATGCTGGATTCCCCAGGACCCACGTTAGCCAGATGCACAAGGGGGCGCATGTGTCTGGAGTTCATTGGCAGTGGCTAGAAGTCCTGGCGCGCCCACTCTCCTCTCTCTCTCTCTCTCTGCCTCTTTCTCTCTCTTCCTGTCTCTCTAAAATAAATAAATAAAATAAACAAAAAAATTAAAAATAAATGGTATTAAATTGAGAGAAGTTCCATATACTACCACAGCACAATTAGCATACATAAGAGGTTAAAGCAGTGCTGGTACATGCAATGTATTATGTAAAGTGCAAATTTTCTGACACCTCTCTTATCCTCTATGGTTTATAACCAAAACTGATTAACTTTCATGTCATTCTTTTATATTTCAAATTATATTGTCTTAAGTAAGAATGCGCCTTCTCCTAGTTGAAAAAAAAGCTATTTACACAACACTCAACAATATCAAAATGAAATGAGATGTTTCTGGGTATAATTAGATACATAAAAGTATTTTCAGGAACTGGGGGAATGCTCAGTGGTTAAAGGCACTTGTTTACAAAGCCTGCCAGCTGAGAATCAACTCCCTAGTACCTACATTCAGCCAGATGTAGAATGTGTGGTGTGGTGCATATGTCTGCAGTTTGCAGCAGCACGAGTCCCTCGTGTGCCTGTACATCCTCTCTCCCTTTTCCCCCCTCCCTCTCTCACTTACTGTTGCTTTTACTCTGAATGCATAAAAATATTTTACAGGTGTTTCCTTGTTTTAATGTTGAAGATCAAACTGAAGGCATTGAACATAACTAGGCAAACATTCTACCTCCAAACTATATCCCATGTTATAAAAATGTAATAAAGTACAAACTCAATAAGTTGAATGATTTGAGGTTTTATGCACTTTCTGGGGAGTGAATCTGGGAGAGCCCTCTGCACATTAGGCAAATACTATGGCACTACATCCCCAGCCCTCTCTTTTTACTTTTGTTTTATATTGATATATGATTTCATTAATTTTCCCACATTGGCTTTGAACTCACTCTGTAGCCCATACAGGACTTGAACTTATGATTCTCCTGTCTCGCAGCCTTCAGAGTAACTTGGCTTACAGGTCTGAGACACTAGGCAAGGCTTAATTAGAGTTCCCACCTCATTTTAACCAAACAGGGTCATGAGGACTTTTTTTCCAAAAAGAATAGAGGAACTCTTTTGTTGGTTGTGGGAACCTCCTAAAGTGAGGCCCTCAGCCATGAGGCCAAGCAATCCTTAGGATGTTTCTGGGTGCACATTGACTTGTCTCCCGGCCAGATGATTAGTAGGATAACCTATGGCATGAATACTTTTGAGTTATTCCTTGTGAGAGAGTATTTTAAGAGGCCGCTCTTGCAAGAGCCTGGTGGATACATAGCTGTTCTACGTCAAGAGGCATTGTGACTAATATCCAAAGCACAAGTGAAAGAAACCTTAATAATTCAATGAAGGAAAAATACATTTGAATTTAATCTAATTGCTATTTTTAGATAGGCATTGGTGCTAAGCTTTAGAATCCCATTATAACATTGCACGATTTTTGAGTCTTGTCTAATACTTTCTAATAACAATGAATATGTTTGATCCTCTCTAAAGTGATGATTCTTCCTATGTTGAGAGGTGACAATAATGACAGTGAAAAAAGAAAACCATAATTTATTCTTTGAGTTATTGATATTAAATGATTATGAGATCAAAACTTTCCTCAAAAAGAAACATAATTATTGATTTTCACATTTTTGTTATTATATTATATAAAAGTATAATAGATTCAATTGGACATACCATTTTTAAACACTTCCTGACAAGATACCAGATGATAGCTTTATAAAAGTTATTTTTCTTCTCTGAACTCCAAATTCTATATCTATAATGTAAGGTTAAACAATAATTGCTTAGACTTAATGTATGTGACATATCTACTATATCATTCAATGTATATATATGGTATTACTTTTGTGTGAAGAGAGATATTAAAACCATGAAATTATTTAATTTTTAATGATTATGGAATTAAAATAGAGAAATTATTTTAAATGTAACATCTTTCCATTTTTACTGTTATTTTCTTTCATACCATGAATGAAGATTTTGGGTAACAGAATTTATTCTCATACTTGGTCTGCTTTTTTTGTCTGAATTTTTCTAAAATCTTATGAGAGTGTAGAAGAATATTTATCTTACTTTCACATAGAAAGTGTCACTTAAAACCTAAATATAAAATGACAAACTGTAATCAAGTGTAGAAGCTGGCATAGAAATTAACCTTTGCTTTTTCTCTGTGACAATATGCCTGAATAGAAAGAACAAGCATGAAATAAGCCAACTATGTTTGCCCCAGAGAAACCGTTCAAAAGGCAATGATCCTTATATTTTCTTCCAGCATAGATGAAAATTTCTCTAACAGTGTTCTCTAATCACTGAAGACCCTTGTTCAATATATCTGAATAGCAGAAGTAAAGGAAAATGCATATGCTGGCTACCTTCCCAATTATGTATGAGTTGTTTCTAGGCCTTACATTCAAACACTATATTCTAATTGCACTGGTTCTCTCCAAATTATGTATCCATGTTTATTATTATGAAAGAGTAAACACAGATATGGTTAGATAAAAGTAGTGGAACACTCCCACAGGCAGAATTAAAGTTATAAGTATCAGCTCTGGGTGTTGAAAAGTGCATAAGCAAAGACACCCACAGCAATGATTCCACATACATACAGATTTGCTTTGAATGTACCCACAGAAGACAGTAAAGGAAGCATGAAGAAATCACCAATGGGAGGCTAGCAAGAATGAATACAACTTAATACATGCTATTTGAGGATGCCAAAAAGTTAAAAGGTAATAAAGAAATGACCCAGACTTCTGATAAGATGGTGGCAGAGCAGCTATGCCAAAGCAGCTGGGGGAGGGAGAGAGGGACATAAGCAGAAAACCAACAAAGTACACCCTTCTTCCAAAAGTTAAGGTATATAAGGAATTATTAACCACAGCAGAGAATCAGGAGAAATGCAGAGCTTCTAGCAAGCAGGAAACCAACCAGAATTGGTTCCCACCACAATGCTCTCATCTGCACTCCTGCCCAACATAGGAGCAGAAGTCATGTGAAGGGATATACCACTCACATCAGACTTGTCACAAGGTGAAGAAACCCAAAGTTGAAAACATCAGAGATCAGCTGAGCAGCTGATGAAGGAGCACACAAGCAGGACCAGTTTAGTAGCTCTGGTACAAGTCCAGTCACCCTTTACAGCCTCCCTTCCCCCCCCCCCACAGCCAGTGCCCCAAACCACCAGAGAACTTATCCACCCCCCACCATCCATAAAGCATCCAGCACAGGCAATCAAAACACAAGATCTTGTTATCCAAAAAGCCAAACCAAATCCACAGTGAAAATCCAAGATGGGCACTCAACATAAGTGAGGTTGGAAGCCATTCCAACAGGTAACAGGAACTACTTACAAAAATATATAGGCCTGTGCTGAAAGTGCTAATCACACCTTCCATGTCAAGGCAGATTATGTGTTAGATTTGATTGATGTATTCTTGGTTGGCTTTACCGTTCTCAAATAAGCTGGTTTTTTGTTTTTGTTTTTGTTTTTTTTGTTTTTTTTTTTGAGTCGACAATTGTTGCCTTTGATGTTTCCTGATTTATAGGTTTTTGGCTTTTTCTTCTGTCATTATTGGGGCAGGGTTTCACTTGGCCCAAGGCTGACCCAAAACCCATTTCAAACCAGAAATCTCAGCCTCCCAGTGGACAGGATTAAGAGTATGAGGCAACACACACATTTTTGAATGTTGAATTTATTATATTATCTGTTTGTATTAATCCCCACTCTTGCATAAATATTCTTTGCTGGTTTTGAGTGTATGTGTATATTGCTTAGTTGAATTTTAGAATTTGTCAGTAATTTGCTACACATACCCTACAAGATAGACTACTAGTCAAACTCAACATCTAGGGTAACTTCTGCTGTTACTCTGAGAGTAACATAAGTGTCACACTTGGCACCTTAAACTCCTACCCTGAAGATATATATAGTTGGATTTACATATCTAAGAATCCTGCAGATAATTTTAAAATGCAACCATCACATTAACACAAGATGCAAAAATCTCTACATTATAATAAAAATAGAGACCATACAATTCCACCAAAAATTATAATTCCATCAGAAATGTCCTCCAGTGAGAATGATTTACATGAAATGTCTTACAAAGATTTCAGAAACAAAAAGATTATATCCATATTCAAAGAAATCAAAGAAGAAAACAAACTCCTGAAGGAATCCACCCCCAAAAAACACACACAAAAAATCAACTTAATGAAATAAGGAGGTCAACACAAGACATGACTAAGAAAATGGAAATAATGGAAAAAAAATCAGAAATAGTAGAAATGCAAAACAGAGTAAGTGATGCAGAACACATATTCCTTTCAGCAGCCCATAGACCACTCTCTAAAATAGAATCTCTATGATATAGACTATCCATAATAAGTCACAAAGCAAATATTACTAAGTACAGAAAAATCTAAATAATTTCTTGCATTCTATCTGATCACAATGGGATTAAACTATGAATAACCAGCAAGAAACACTATAGAGAATATGCAAAATTATGTCAACTAAGCAGTACACTATTGAATTATGAAGCAAGAAGGAAATCTAAAAAAAAAAAAATTACAAAATCATACGATAATGAGAACACAAGCATACCAAAACCTTTGGGACACAATGAAAGCAGTCCTAAAAGTGAAATTTATAGCTTTAAGAGCCTACAATCCCAGCACTTGGGAGGCAGAAGTATGAGGATCACTGTGAGTTTGAGGCCACCCTGAGACTCCATAGTGAATTCCAGGTCAGCCGGGGCTAGAGTGAGACCCTACCTCAAAAAAAAAAAAAAAAAAATTAAAAAGTCACATGTATATAATTTAATGCTTCACCTTAAGGCCTTGTAAAAAGAAGAAAAAGGCAAACTTAAAATCAGTAGATGGGTAAAAATAATAAAGATTATGATAGACATTAATGAAAAAGAAACAAAACATGCACTACCATGAATCAATGAAATAAAGAGTTTGTTTGTTGAGAGGATACACAAAATTGATGAACCCTTAAGAAACCATAACAAAAGAAAGAGAGAAGAGACAAAAATTGGTAAAATTAAAGATAAAAGAGGCACTAACACAATAGATAACAATAAAATTCAGAAAACTATAAGGACTTACTTTAAGATCAAATACTCCACTATGTTTGAAAATCTAAAAGAAATGGATGATTTCTTTGATTTATATGACCTACCAAAATTAAATCAAGATGAGATAAGCCATTTAAATAGGTCTATACTAAGCACAGAGGTGAATAGTTATGAAAAATCTCCCAAATAAACATAGTGTAGGCCCCATGGATTCACAGGTGAATTTTACCAGACCTTTAGGGAAGATATAACACCAATGCTTCTCAAAATTTTTCACAAAATAGAAAATGAAGGAATACTATTAAAGTCCTTCTACAAAGCAAGAATTACCCTGAAACAAAAGCAAGTCAAAGACAAAAAATACAGAAGCATGTGGTGCATACTTTTAATCCAAGCACTGGGGAGGCAGAGGTAGGAGGACTGCCATGAGTTTGAGACCACCCTGAGACTACATATGAATTCCAGTCAGAGTGGGCTAAAGAAGAAAAAAGAAAGAAAATTACAGACCAATATCCCTTATGAACATAGATGCACAAATTTCATCAAGATATTATCAAATAGAATAAAAGAATATAGCAAAAAGCTCATTTTCCCTGACCAAGTAGGCTTTATCCCAGAGATGCAGGAATGGTTCAACATATGCAATTTGGTAAATGTAATACACCATATGAATGGACTGAAAGGAAAAATCACATGATCACCTTACTAAATGTAAGAAAAAAAGCATTTGAGAAAATCTACCTTACCATCCTTGTAAAAGTTGTAAAGAAACTGGGAATAGAAGGAACATATCTCAACATAATAAAGGCTATTTATAACAAACCTACTGCCAACATAATACTAAATGAGGAAAACCTTGAAGTTTTCCACTAAAATCAGAAGGAAAACAATGGTGTCCACTGTCCACACTTTTATTTAATATAGTAATGGAATTATTAGCTAAAGCAATAAGACAAGAGTCACAAATAAAATGGATAAAAATTGGAAAGGAAGATATTGAATTATCATTATTTGCAGATGGTATGATTCTATATGTAAAGGACCCTAAAGACTACCAGTAAACTGTTAGAGCTGATGGCACTTTTAACAATGTAGCAGAATACACAATAAACACACAAAAATCAGTAGCATTTCTATGTACTAACAAGAAACATGTGGAGGATGAAATCAGGGAATCACTCCCATTCACAATTGCCTAAAAATATGGAAATAAAATAAAATACCTTGGAATAAAACTATGCAAGGAAGTGAAGGATCTCTACAATGCAAACTTTAAAACACTTGAGAGAGAAATTGCAGAAGAAGGTAGAAAATAGAAACACATATCATGGCCCTGGATTGGAAGAATCAATATTGTGAATAATGTCAATCTTCACAAAAGCAATGTACACATTTAATGTAATCCTCATGAAAATTCCAATTGCATTCTTCATGGAAATAGAAAAAAAAATTGTAAAATTAATTTGGAAGCACAGAAAATCATAAATAGGGAAAACAATTTTAAACAACAAAAATAAGGCTGGTGGTATCACCATAAGCTATATTATAGATTTTAAGTTATATTATAGAACCATACTAACAATAACAGCATAATACTGGCACAAGAGCAGGCACATCAATCAAGGGAAGAGAATAGTGGTCCCAGATGTAAGTCCAGAAAGCTACCACCATCAATTTTCAACAAAAATGCCAAATATTTTCTTTTCAATGTTTTATTTTTTATTTGAGAGAGAGAAAGACACAGGGAGAGAGACAGGGGAAGAGAGAGAGAGAGAGAGAGAGAGGGCGCTTTCCACCACTGAAAACGAACTCCAGATGCATGTGCTGCATTATGCATCTGGCTTATGTGGGTCATGGGGAATCAAACTGGGATCCTTTGTCTTGTAGGCAAGTGCCTTATCTGCTAAGCCATCTCTCCAGCCCCCAAATATTTTCATTAGAGAAAAGGCAGCCTCCTTCACACATGATGATGGAAAAAAGTAGATATTTATATGCAGAAGGATGAAAATAGAACCTTATCTCTCTCCATGAAAAAGAATAAATTCCAAATGGATCAAAGACATTAATATCAGACCTGAAACACTGAAACTACTAGAGGAAAAACTATTGATAACATTTTAACATATTGGCATAGGCATTGACTTTCTGAATATAATCCCTACTGCTCCGGAAATAAAACCACTAATCAACTACTTGGACCTCATGAAATTAAAAAAGCTTTTGTATAGTGAAGGACACTGTGAGTAGGGCAGAGGCAACTTAGAGAATGGGAGACAATTATTTCCAGCTGTACATCTGACAAAGGATTAATATACAGGATGTACAAAGAACTCAAAAAATACCCTAAAAATATATTGAATCAATCAACCCAATTAAAAATGTTCTTTGTAACTAGACAGTTCTCAAAAGAAGAAATACAGATGGCTTATAAACATCTAAAAGAAATGTTCTTCATCCTTAGCCATCAGGGAAATGGAAATTAAAACTACTCTGAGATCGCATCTTACTCCTTTCAGAATAGCTATCATCAAGAAAGCCAATGACAACAAATGCTCTCAGGGATCTGGAAAATGAGGGACATTATACACTGTTGATGGGGATATAAACTTGTAAAGCCATTGTGGAATTCAATGTGAAGATTCCTGGGAAAACTAAAAGTAGATTTACCACATGATCCAGTTATACCACTCCTAGGCATATGTCCTTAAGGATGCATATCACTACCTTAGAGGTAATTGCACATCCATGTTTATTGCCACTCTATTCACAATAGGTAGGAAATAGAACCAGTCTAAATATCTCTCAACTGAGGAATTAATAATGAGATGTTGTGCATTTATACGATGGCATTCTAATCAGCAGTAGATAAAAATGAAATTAGGAAATTTGCAGGGTAATAGATGGACATGTGAGGTATTATACTAAGTGAGGTAACTCTTGCCCAGAAAGCCAAATGCCACATGTTCTCTCATATATTTATCCTAGCTACAAATGTTTAGACTTGAATGTCAGTTAAAATAAAAATCAGTACCAGAGGACACTAAGATAAAAAAGGCTATAAAGTAGGGAGAGAGAAGGTTAAATGTGATATATATGTACGTAAATGAACAGATTAATGGGGTTGGAATGACCTAAGAGATATCGGGGAAAGTGATTGTGTAGAGGAAAGCTGGAGGCTTAACCAAAGTTTAGGAGGGTATGAATAAGCCCTATGGAAACTTACTTTTTTGGACAATGGCACACCTAGAAGACATAGACTGTTACTAGAAAAATTTCGGTGTCAGGGATGACATATCTTCCAGGGAGTTGTTGGCCAGGAAGGTCCCTGATGTCCCCAAAACATTATTGTCAAGGCTCTTCATTTCCCAGCAAGAACAGATGGTAAGACCCTATTGCTAAAGACTGCAAGGTCACAGAGAAATCAAGCTAGATCTGAGCTTAAAAATTCCTCCTTGTACAGTAGCTAACAGAAAACTGCATAAAGCAACACTGCATTCAGCCCTATGGGAGAAAGAAGTCATCAGTGGAGATAAACAACAGTGGACACTGCAAGCCTTAAGTTTGGCCATCCTGGTCAAATGAGCCAATGGGTACAATAGTGACATGTCTGTTATAGGGGAAGCAACACCTCTCCAATTGGACTGGAGGCCCACTCAATGGGAAGGAATATATCCCTGATACTGAAAACCTACAACAGGGATAGTGATGAGCCCTAGGGTGTAACATCTGCTGGTATCAGACTAAATGTACATATTATGCTTATTAAACTGCCCATAAATACTTCTATTAACATTCATACCTATATATTAATGCTACAGTCACTTTGGGTTAGAGAACCTTCTCGTTTCAGATGGCAGTTACCTCTGGAATGACTCAAAAGGCACCAAAGTGCTTGTGAGTTGTTCAGCACTGAAACATCTCTATTATATCCAGAAAGGCTCTGGGTTCATTGTGAAAGAGGTGGCAGAAAGAATGTAAGAGCCAAAGGAAAGGTAGGACTGCTTAAAATGCAATTTTCCAGACACAAAATGGCCTGTATATCCATGACCTCACAATGCCTGACACTACCTACACAAGACCATCAAAAAAGATGATGAGGGCTGGAGAGATGGCTTAGCGGTTAAGTGCTTGCCTGGGAAGCCTAAGGACCCCGGTTCGAGGCTCGGTTCCCCAGGTCCCACGTTAGCCAGATGCACAAGGGGGCGCACGCGTCTGGAGTTCATTTGCAGTGGCTGGAAACCCTGGCACGCCCATTCTATCTCTCTCCCTCTATCTGTCTTTCTCCCTGTGTCTGTCGCTCTCAAATAAATAAATAAAAAATGAACAAAAAAAAAATTTAAAAAAAAGATGATGACAACAAAATAAAAGACAGACTTGGGCTGGAGAGATGGCTTAGCGGTTAAGCGCTTGCCTGTGAAGCCTAAGGACCCCGGTTCAAGGCTCGGTTCTCCAGGTCCCACGTTAGCCAGATGCACAAGAGGGCACACGCGTCTGGAGTTCGTTTGCAGAGGCTGGAAGCCCTGGCGCGCCCATTCTCTTTCTCTCCCTCTATCTGTCTTTCTCTCTGTGTCTGTCACTCTCAAATAAATAAATAAATAAAATTAAAAAAAAAAAAGACAGACTAATTGACAGGGGGAAAAGGATTATGGAGAGTGGAGTTTCAAAGGGGAAAGTAGGTGGAGGGAGGGAAATACCATGGGTTATTGTCTACAGTTATGTAAGTTGTCAATAAAAAAAGAAATGACTATGCGAGCCCTTCTACCTTTCCATATGAAATTTTAGGTCATTTTTTTCTATCACTGTGAAGAACACTGTAGGGATTTTAATTGGAATTGCATTAAATCTGTATATTGCCTTTGGTAGGATTGTCATCTTCACAATGTTAATTCTGCCTATCCAGGAGCATGGGAGGTCTTTCCATTTTCTCAAGTCCTCCTCAATTTCTTTTTTGAGTGTTTTTATGTTTTCGTTGTATAGATCTATCACTTCCTTGGTTAACGTTATTCCAAGGTATTTTATTTTTTTGTTGTTGCTTTTGAAAATGGGACTATGTCCCTTATTTCTTTCTCTGTATTTTTGTCATTTGTATATAGAAATGCTACTGATTTTTGTGCAGTGATTTTGCATCCTGCTACTTTGCTATAGGAGTTAGTCACCTTCAGGAGTTTGGGGATGGAGTCTCTCGGGTCTCTTACATATACAATCACATCATCAGTGAATAGAGCTAACTTAACTTCTTCCTTTCCAAATTGTATCCCTTTTATTTCCTTCTCCTGTTTTATTTCTTATTTATTTATTTATTTATTTATTTGAGAGCGACAGACACAGAGAGAAAGACAGATAGAGGGAGAGAGAGAATGGGCGCGCCAGGGCTTCCAGCCTCTGCAAACAAACTCCAGATGCGTGCGCCCCCTTGTGCATCTGGCTAACGTGGGACCTGGGGAACTGAGCCTCGAACCGGGGTCCTTAGGCTTCACAGGCAAGTGCTTAACCGCTAAGCCATCTCTCCAGCCCCTCCTGTCTTATTTCTTAAGCAAGGACTTCCAGTACTACATTAAAAAGCAGAGGTGAGAGAGGACAACCCTGTCTTGTTCCTGATATTAATGGTAATTCCTCCAGTCTCTCTCCATTAAGTATTATTTGGGCCTTTGGAACTTTGTATATTGCCTTTATTGTGTTAAGATATGTACCAACTATGCCAATTCTCTCCAATGTTTTGATCATGAAGTGATGTTGTATCTTGTCAAAGGCCTTTTCTGCATCTATTGAAATGATCATGTGGTTTTTATGTTTAACCTTGTTTATGTGGTGTATTACATTGACAGATTTCTGTATGTTGAACCAACCTTGTGTTCCTGGGATGAATCCCACTTGGCCAAGGTGGATGATGCTTTTGACGTGTTGTTGGATTCGGTTTTCAAGGACTTTGTTCAGGATCGTTGCATCTAAGTTCATTAGGGAAATAGGCCAGTAGTTTTCTTTTTTTGTGGCATTTCTGCCTGGTTTTGGAATTAGGGTGATAGCAGCTTCATAAAAGGCGTTGGGTAGCTTTCTCTGTTCTTCAATTGTGTGGCGCAGTTTAAGGACGATTGGTTTGAGTTCTTCCATGAAGGTTTGAGAGAATTCAGCTGAGAAGCCATCTGGTCCTGGACTCTTCTTTTTGGGGAAGCTTTTTTTTATTACTTTTTCAATCTCCATGAGTGTGATGGGTTCATTGAGGTGATTAATCTGCTCTGAGTTTAGCTTTGATAGATGGTATGTGTCCACAAATTTATCTATCTCCTCCACATTATCCAGTTTTGTGGAGCAGAGGTTTTTCAAATAAGTTCTGATTATTCTCCCGATTTCACTTATGTCTGTTGTGATCTCTCCTTTTTCATTTTGAATTTTGTTAATTTGAAGCCTCTCCTTTTTTTTTGCTTGATCAAATTGGCCAGGGGTTTTTCAATCTTGCTTATTTTTTCAAAGAACCAGCTTTTTGTTTTGCCAATTGTCTTAATTGTTTCCTTGGTTTCCAATTCATTAATTTCTGCTCTGATTTAATTATTTCCTTCCTTCTGGAGCACTTTGGGTTGGATTTTTCTGTTTTACCAGTGCCTTTGGGTGGATGGTTAGGTTATTGATTTGGGATCTTTCTGTATTTTTTTATGAAGGCATTGAGTGCTATGAATTTTCCCCTGAGGACTGCCTTCATTATGTCCATAAGTTTTGGTACGATGTGTTCTCATTGTCATTCAATTCCAGGAATTTTGCAATTTCCTTTTTTATTTCATCCACTATCCATTTATTGTTTAAAAGTGTGCTGTTCAGTTTCTACATGCCGTTGGGATTCTTGGTGGGTCTTTTATTGTTGATTTCTAGCAATATCGCATTGTGATCTGATATCATGCAGGGAATTATGTCAATTTTCCTAAATGTGTGGAGGCCATCTTTGTGACCCAGAATATGGTCTATTTTAGAAAATGTTCCATGGGCTGCTGAGAATAATGTGTAGTCTGTGGATTTGGGATGGAAAGTTCTGTAGATGTCCATTAGGTCTAAGTGCTCTATGGTTTTGTTGAGCTCTCTTACTCCCCTGTTGAGTTTCTGTTTGGATGATCTATCTATTATTGATAATGGTGTATTGAAGTCCCCAGCTATAATGGTGTTGGTGGTTATTTCTGTTTTATTTTGAAGTAGGTTTTGTTTTATGAACTGTGGTGGCACTGTGTTTGCTGCATACAAATTTATGATTGTAATAACCTCTTGATGGATAATTCCCTTGATGAGTAGGATATAGCCTTCTTTGTCTTTTTTGATTATATTTGGTTTGAAGTCTATTTTATATGATATTAATATAGCTACACCTGCTTGTTTCTTATTCACATTTGCTTGGAATATTGTCTTCCACCCCTTAACTGTGAGGAGGTGACTGTCTTTAGTGGTGAGGTAGGTATCTTGAAGGCAACATATTGAGGGGTCTAATTTTTTGATCCATCCTGTTAGCTTGTGTCTTTATGGGTGAATTAAGGCCATTAACATTTAGGGAAATGACTGTGAGATTTGATTTCATCCCTGCCATATTGTGGTGGTAGATGTGTGTTGGTGTTTTCATGGGCTTTGACGTTTTTTGTGCCTACTCTGGATTGGTTGTTGTGATCTGCTTATACCACTGGTGGCATCACCATACCTATTCTAAAGCTATTTTACAAAGCCATAGTAATAAAAACAGCATGGTTCTGGAATAAAAACAGGAGTATACACCAATGAAATAGTCTTGAGGACCCGGAATTTGGGTCAAGCAACTATAGCTACCTGATATGTGACAAAGACCTGAACAATATAGGCTCGAAAAAAGAGAGAATCTTCAACAAATGGTGCTGGACAAACTGGATAACCACATGCAGGAACCTGAAACTTTATCCACACATTTCACCATGCACTACACTCAAATCCAAATGGATCAAAGACCTCAATATAAGACCAGAAACTCAAATACTACTGGAAGACAATTTAGGAAGTACTTTCCATGATATAAGAATGTAAAAAGACTTCCTTAACAAAACCCCAGTAGCTCACGAACTTAAACAGTCACTCAACCAATGGGATCATATGAAGCTGAAGAGTTTCTTTACAGACAAGCTTACAATAAGCAAAGCCAATAGATTACCCACAGAATGGGAGAAAATATTTGAGGGTCATCCAAATGATAGAGGCCTAATCTCTAGAATCTACAAAGAACTCAAAAATCTAAACATTAAGAAGTCAAGCACCCCACTCAGAAAATGGGGAAAAGAGCTGGACAGGCAGTTCACAGAAGAAGAAATACAAATGACAAACACACACTTAAGAAAATGTTCATCATCCCTAGTCATTAGAGAAATGCAAATTAAAACAACTATGAGGTTCCACCTTACCCCAATAAGGATAGCAAACATCAAAAAATCAAGCGAAAATAAATGCTGGTGAGGATGTGGAGAAGTAGGAACACTCATCCACTGTTCGTAGAAATGTACGATGGTACAACCACTTTGGAAAACAATATGGAGACTCCCAAAAAAGCTGACTATAGAGATACCAACAGATCCAGTTATTCCCTTACTGGGCATCTACCCTAAAACCTTAAAACCACAGGCCAGAGAGATTTGCTCAACCATGTTTGTAGTGGCTCAAATTGTAATAGCTAAGGGCTGAAATCAACCCATATGTCCATCACTAGAAGAATGGATAACTAAGATGTGGTATATCTACACAATATAATTCTATACATCAGTAAGAAAAAATGACACAAAGAAATTTGAGGAAAAATGGGTGAACCTGGAACAGATCATTCTCAGTGAACTTACCCAATCACAGAAAAAAAATCGCCACATAGTCTCACTCATCTGCAGCCCCTAACCTGAATCTGCCCAAGATACCTTACCCCTCAAGCATGTCATGGACTAGACACTAGGAGAGATGGGATGGAGAGGGAGGGGAAGACTTTGAAGGGGTAGGAAACACTAATCTGGACCCAAACGGCAATGGTACCATAAAATTCTACTTCCTAAAAGGCAGACCAAATGGCTGAACCTTCACCAGGCCCTTACAGGAAACATCTGAATGACAAGACACTGGAGAGGTTAGTATCAAGTCTAACCTAAAGCCTCTACATCTTCCCTCCCTCCCTCCCTCACCCTCTCGCTCACTGTCTCTGTCTCTCTCTCCCCTCTAACTCCTATATATTAGTTACCTTTTTTCCTCATTTTCTTAGGGGACACTGACCTGTAACTCCCAGTATCAGCATGGGGCTATCACCCACAATGAGCTTTTGAACATTCTAAAAGAATGACAGATTTCTGTCAGAGTACTTGATGACCCATCAAAGGTTAGTGGTAAGAACCTATTGCTGAAGACACCATATGCAGCTGACACGTAAAATGGAACGGCATGGCTGGAAGACAGGAGACGTCAGTCCCCAGACAGTCAGTGTGTCTAGTGCCAGAAGGTGCTACATGGGCAACTGGGGGGAACAACCAATATCTGTCCAATAAACTCATGGTCCAACCTACTTAGCAGCAAATAACCTGGTGTGATGCCCACACAAGTGCAATAGTGGCACACAGCCATGGTGGGGAACCAACTGCTCTTGATTCAGCTAACTGATCCCCTCAGTGGTATGAGACCCATAGCTGGAGCTGGGAAACAAGTCAGAACCATATCCAAATATAACACCACTCTCCAATATCAAGCTACCATCATGGGGTACAAGAGGGCCTATACCTATTAAACTCTCTATAAAAAGTAAGGGCTATCTCACTTGTCCTGGTTCTAACTTACTCTCCGTTGGAGAATCTGCTTCTCTTTTTCAGATAGATGCAGATCCTATAGAGAGAGCCACCCCATCATACCTCAAAAGGGCCCTGAATGAAACTAAGGAAAATTGGTGAATCAAGCAAGGGTGCTGTTTTCCTGATGAACCGGATACCAGCACAAGGGGGAAGGAGACCAACACAGAGAAAAAGCAACGCCTACCAAATCAGAGAGCCAGAGCCCCAGAGGCCCCCAACACCTCATCACTGAAGCAGACCAAAAATGACCCTGACATGGCTCAGGGAAATTTTGCGGAAGAGGGGGCAGAAAGAATGTCAGAGCCACATGTTGGGTCACGATATACAGATACATTTATCATATCAATAACTGTGGGCTAACTCCACAATGCATGACTCATATACCTCAACAAGGAGAGGCCAATGGGGAGGAGGTAGGTCATGGATGAGCCTAATAATGGTACCAAACTGTCTGTACTTGCACAATAGAAAACTAATTAAAAAAAAAAAGAAATGACATAAAGAGATTTTCCAAAGCTAAATCTTAAAATCTAATCATCAGAATTAATCCTGATCATAAGCCATTGAGTAATCAATATCCTACTATCAATTTTACTGCTATATAAGAATGTTGTTCTTTGCAATAAAATCGAGGAAAAACTGATGGTACAAAATCCTTTTCATAATTAAAGGAACAGCATATTCTAGAAACTCAGTAGATTCTAAATCTAAGAGATTTAGGTGGAGTAGAATATTTAGAGTCTCTGTGTCTATAGGAACTTTTTTTACTTATTAGTTACAAAATAATTGTAATTGCTCAGTGAACAAATCTAACAACCAACATTACCAAGAGTTACCATGGTTACCATTTCTAATGGTGGAATAAACTAGTAGTATTATGTTTCTTCTTTCATGACATGCTAAAAACAGTAAACCAGTTGCACAAGACTCCTGGCAAGAATTGCTGACCTGTATCTACTCAGAAGTCTGCATTAAAAAGGCAAAATTAAAGACTACCCAATAATATCAACATAAGAAAATAAAAACAATATGAATGAAAAATATGGGGTATGATTTCAGAGTAAAACACACTAAAAGAGTATGATTACTATATTAAAAGAGTCTGTTACTGACAGGATTTGAATAAGCAATGCAATAGCAGTTTAATACTATGGTATTTCCTGTACTTAGATATTTTACACATGATAATGTATTTAGAAAGTGCACACAATGAAATTACTTAGTACTAAAGATTCATGATATTTTATATTAACTCTCAAATAATTTAGCAAAATGCGTGTATACATAAGAACACACAAATCTCCCACTCGGTATATAAAAGAAGGGTGGGGGGAAGGTCAATCAAAATGCAAGATATTCTGAATAAGGCAATGAAAATCTTTCTTGAATAATGGCACATCCAGAAGCCATAGATTGTTACTAGAAAATGTTCAGTGCCAGGGATGGAATACCTTCCAGGGAGTTGTTGTCCAGGGAGGCCCTGTTGCCTCCAACACATTATAGACTATTGCCAAGACCATTGTTTATCCATGAGAAAGAGATGGTAAGACCCTGTTGCTAAAAACTTCACATGCCTGAGCAGCAAAGTCACTAAGAATACAGTCTGGTGCTGAAAAGAAAACCTTCTCCCTGCAGCCCAGCCAACAGAAAGCTGGAAAAAAACTGCATTGTATGGGAGACAGAAGTCATCAGTGGTGAAACCAGTGGACCATGGAAACCTCAAGTTTGGCCAGACAGGCTAAATGACTGAACAAGTACAATACTGGCATGTTTGCTCCGGGGGAAACTAACTGCTCTCTAATTGGACTGAAGGCCCATTCTATGGGAGGGAATGCATGCTTTATACTGAAAACCTAATCAAAAGCCTATGGCAGAGGAGATCATGAGTCTTAGGGGTATAAATCCTGCTCTTGTCAGGTAAATGCATATATTATTCTCACCAAATTGTCCTGAAAGTACTACACTTAATGTTCATATCCATATATTAGTGCTACTCTCAATTCTGGTTAGAGAAGCTTCTCTTTTCAGATGGCAATGACCACTGGGATAACCCAAAAGGCAACATAGTGCTGAGAAGAAGAGATGGAGGAGTGTCCAGCATTGAAGCATCTCACACCCTCCAACGCTCAGGGTCCATTGTGGAAGAGGTGGCAGAAAGAATCTAAGAGTCAAAGGAAGAGAACCACTCCTTACATACAAGTGTCCTGGTGGAAATTGGCCTAAATATTCAAGACCGTACAGTGCCTAACAATACCTACAAAAGACTCTAATAATAGAAGATGATGACATCAAATTAAAAGACAGAATAATAAAGAGAAGAAGGGTATATGACAGAGAGTAGATTTCTGAAGAGGAAAGCAAGGGAGGGGAGGGAAATATCATGGTTTGTTGTCTGTAAGTACTCTCTCTCTGTCTCTCTCTCTGTGTGTCTCTCTCTCTCTCTCTCTCTCTCTCTCTCTCTCTCTCTGTCTCTCTCTCATACACACATACATATGTGTGTATGTGTGTGTGTGTGTGTTTGCGTGTGTATTAAAAAAAGAAGTTCATTCAACTTGCAAAGCCTAATTCATTTTTAATATTTAAAAGTTAAAAATTCAAAGCAGGAATGGGAGAGAAGAAAGTGTGTAACTTTGATTCATCCACACCCTACATTGTCCAGGGATATGAAAGAGGCTATCAAACAAAAAAAAAAAAAAACATTTCTAACCAAGGAACCAAAATTCCATATTTCCATCTCTCAGAAAGATATATTGCACAAACAAAAGTCACTCATCTATATGTACAATTATTTATTAAAAATTGCAAATATTTTAGCATTTGAACAAACCTTTATTGTTAAAATAATAAAATTTAAAATTGAATAGTGTGAACACAATAAAATTTCTCAGCAAATTTGTAAAGAAAATGCCTGCTGTACTCACTGAAATTCTGACTCATGAAATGTGCTGTTGAATTAAGTCCAAGTCAAGGAAATTCACTGGGCAGGTTTGGAAATGCCACTTGGAAAGGCACAACAGAGTGATGGTTGTCCTCCCCTGGGAAACAGTCCAGGCTAACTTTTGCTGAAAATAAGGGCAAGGATCTAGGGGAATATTTTTCCCAACACTAAGAGAGAAACCCTTCTGGACAAAAGGAGAAAAGTTATTCAATTTTGGTTTTGTTCTCTAGAATTGTTATTCATTTCTCCTAGCATGAATGAAACAATATCATTACCTTCTCAGCTGCATAAAAATTGGGGTTTATGTTTCAGTTAGATATTAGAACTTATAGCTATCTCCTTTTAGAAATGAGAAGTCTAGAAAATTAAGAACAATAATCACCTTTGAAACTAAAATTTGGAATAAACAATTACTGACATTTTATGATTTTAGTTTTTAGAAAAATAATTTTTCTGGTTACAAAGTTGAAAACAGTATTGTTTGACACAAGTCCTATTAGCACAATCCATTCCCATACTGAACAGAAAACCACAATTTGTAGATATATTGCGTTCCCTTCTATTTCACTGCTATTTATCTGTATTTATATGCTCATAGACAATGAATACATATTTGTATAAAAGTTATTGAATTATGGGTTTTGTTTGAATATTTGATTTTGGCCAGCAACATATCTTTGTTCACAGCTGTAAAGATCTGGTTCAATGAATCCATATTTAAGGTAAATCCATTTTTTAAATTTTTATTTATTTGTTTATTTATTTATTTTTATTATTATTAGTTTTCTGTTCAGCAAATACAGGTAGTTTGGTACAATTATTAGGCTCATCCATGACCTACTCCCTCCCTATTGGCCCCTCCTTGTTGAAGTATATGGGTTGTGCATTGTGGAGTTAGCCCACAGTAATTGGTAAGCTAAATGCCTCTGCATATCATGACCCAACATGTGGCTCTGACATTCTTTCTGCCCCCTCTTCTGCAAAATTTCCCTGAGCAATGTTGGGTTCATTTTTGGTCTTCTTCAGTGATAGAGTGTTGGGGGCCTCTGAGGCTCTGGCTCTCTGATTTGGTAGGCGTTGCTTTTTCTCTGTGTTGGTCTCCTTCCCCCTTGTGCTGGTATCCGGTTCATCAGGAAAACAGCACCCTTGCTTATTTCGCAAATTTTCCTTAGTTTCAGCCAGGGCCCTTTTGAGGTATGATGGGGTGGCTCTCTCCTTAGGATCTGCATCTATCTGAAAAAGAGAAGCAGGTTATCCAACAGAGAATAAGTTAGCACCAGGACAAATGAGATAACCCTTACTTTTTATACAGAGTTTAATAGGTGTAGGCCCTCTTGTAGCCCATGATTAATGGTATGTTGATATTGGAGAGTGGTGTTATGTTTGGATATGGTTCTGACTTGTTTCCCAGCTCCAGCTATGGGTCTCATACCACTGAGGGGATCAGTTAGCTGAATCAAGAGCAGTTGGTTTCCCACCATGGCTGTGTGCAACTATTTCACTTGTGTGGGCATCACACCAGGTTATTTGCTGCTAAGTAGGTTAGAACATGAGTTGCTTGGATAGATATTGGTCATTTCTCCCAGTCATCCATGTAGCACCTTCTGGCACTAGACACGCTGACTGTCTGGGGACTGACTCTCTCCTGGCTTCCAGCCATGCCATTCCATTTTAAGTGTTAGCTGCGTATGGTGTCTTGAGCAGTAGAGTCTTACCACTAACCTTTGGTGGGTCATCAAGTAGTCTGACAGAAATTTGTCATTCTTTTAGGAAAACTTGTAGATTTCACTGATCAAAAGCTCATTGTGAATGGTAGCCCCATGCTGGTACTGGGAGTTACAGGTCAGTGCCCACTATGAAAATGAGGGAAAAGATAGCTAATATACAAGTTAGAGAGGAGAGAGAGGGAGGGAGAGAGAGAGAGAGAGAGAGAGAGAGAGAGAGAGAGAGAGAGAGAGAGAGGGAGAAGATGTAGAAGATTTAGGTTAGACTTGATTCTACCCTCTCCAGTGTCTTGTATTTTTTTGTTTTCAAGCAGAGAGAAAGAGAGAGAGATAGAAGGATGAAAGAGCAAGAGAGAGAAAGAGAGAGAGAGAGAGAGGGAAATGGGTACCCCAGGACCTCCAGCCATTGGAAACGATCTCCAGATGCGTGTGCCCCTTGTGCATAGGGCTTAAGTGGCTCCTGGGGAATCAAGCTTGAGTCCTTTGGCTTTTCAGGTAAACACCTTAACTGCTAACCCACTTCTCCAGCCCAGGAAAATCCATTTTTATAAAATAAGCCAAGACAAATCTAGGTTAAAATAATACACATACATTTCCTAAGCATTTCTCTAGGTATTCAGGCATGGCTTAAATGTCTAGACTAGAGTCAAAGTTTTGGTTAGGTCTGTGGGCTCATTTCAATTTTAGGTTCTTTTCAATGCTGACCTAGTTACTTGCATACTTGAGCTCCTGGATGTTGTAGGATTCAGTTCTCTTCTATGTGGCACTCTCCATCAATAGTCTACAATATGTCAACTTAATGCCTCAAAGCCACCATGAAAATATTTAGGTGTCTGTGACAATTGGATGAGATAACAGATGTTCATCCATGTAGTCCCTGCTTTGCAGTGTTGCAGAACTATAAAATCAAATGGTACACATTGAATGCATACACAGCAGTCTTAACATTTGGTGTAAAACAATAATTCTCATTTTCTTTCTTTTATGATGCTTAAAAGTATTCTCAAAATACTAAGTACTCTCTTACTGTGCATTTATAGTATGCAAAAAAATAAAATATAATAAAGCTAAAATATATATAACACTTTAATTTGAATAAATAAATACATTTAGAATTAAAATTTTACTTGCATTTATTTATTGTGATGGCTAGTATTGATTGTCAAATTGACAGAATGAAATTCTGTGCATGTCTTTTAGGGATTTTCCAGACTGGGTTAATGAAAGTGGGGAGACTCTCCCTACATGTGGGCAGCAGTATCCATAGGATTCCAAGACTGAATATAGAGGAGAAAGTAGCAAGCTGAGCACTAGTCACTGGAAACAACAAATACAACTTGACCAGCCATTTTATACTCCTGTTACAGAGTCTTCCTTACATGGTAGGCTGTGCTCTTAAACTGTGAGCCAAAATAATCATTTACTTCCTTAATTTGCCTTTGTCAGGTATATTGTGACAGCAGTGAGAAAAGTAATATAAGAAATTGATACTGAGATGTGAGGTTATTGCTATAGTTAACCTGATCATATTGTTCATGGATACCTGGAACTAGCTGGAAGAAGGAATGTGGAAGAGTTTGGTACTTTGGTCAAGAAAACCCCTGGAATAATGTAAGCAGAACTTAATGTAATATCATGGAGAGAATTTAGAAGACCAGAATGAAGGGAAAAAAAAAAATGGAAAGGTGAACCCTTGCTCAGGAGTCTCATGTGGGATAAAAGGACTGAATCCAACTTATGAAAATCCAAATTTATTTGAAATTAGAAAGCCTAAACTGAGATAGCCACTGAAGATGTTCTTAACACAAAAACAACTGCCTAGGGAATTGTTGACTCAAGGGCCACTTAGAAGGCACCCAGATGTCCTAGAAATCGTTGCCTAAGGGTGTCAGACTATATCTCTAGCTGGCAATAGAATATGGCAGATTGTCCATCTGTCACTCATTTTACAGACATGAAAGAAGCAAGAGTGTGGCAGTCATGGAGGCTTTTAACAAGGTTCCAACATGCTGTTGAGGCCTTTGCTATTATTGAAGAATCAATATTTTGAAAATAAACCTTTTACCAAAAGAAGTCTATGGATTTGATGGATTCCCCATCAAAATTACAACAGTATTCTCCCTGAAATATAGAAAAATTTCTAAAATTTTTTTAGAATCACAAAAATTCTCATGTAGCCAAAGCAATACAGAGCAACAAAAATAGGGCTGCAGGTATCACCATACCTTATTTTAAGATACATTATAGAACAATAGTAGCAAAAACAATAACAGACACATAACTCAAAGAAACAGAATAGAGCATGCAGATACAAATCCAGACAGCTACCTCCATCAATTTTTTCACAAAAACCTTTAGACAAGACAGCTTCTTTCTCAAATGGTGCTTGGAAAACCAATATCTGTAAGTAAGAATGAAACTATATCTTTGTCTCTCTACAGGTATAAGAATCAACTCCAAGTAGATCAAAGACCTTGACATCAGATCAGAAATGATGAAACAACTAGAGAAAATTGTAGTGGAAATAAACATATAGGCTAAGGCAAGGGCTATCTAAGGAGAACTGTACACACTTGTGAATATAGACAACCTATTAACCTTTGAAGGCTCATGAAATTAAAAGCTTTGGTACAGCAAAGGGCACTGTGAATAGAGCAAAGAGACAACCCAAAGAATGGAAGAAAAATCTTTGCCAGCTATACATTGGAAAGAAGATTAATATCTATGATATAAAAAGAAATCTTAAAACAAAATAAAAAGAAATACAACCCATTATTGAAAAAAAGGAACCTAGAACAGATCATTCTCAGTGAACTTACCCAATAGCAGAAAGAAAATCACTGCATTGTCTCATTTAACTACAGCAACTAACCTGAATCTACACAAGATGCCTTACACACCCAGCAAGCATCTTGTGGACTAGACAACAGGTTGGGTGGGGAGGGAGGGGAGGGCAATGAAGGGGGTGGGAAACACAAATCTAGACCCAAACGGCAATGGTATCATAAAATTCTACATCCTAAAAGGCAGACCAAATGGCTGAACCTTCACCAGGCCCTTAGAGGGAACACCTGAGCCATAAGACACCAGAAAGGGTATGATGAAGACTGACCTTAATCTTCTACAGCTTCTCTCTTTCTTTCTCTCTCTTCTCTCTAACTCTTTTATATTAGTTATATTTTTCTTCCTTCTCTTAGTGGGAACTGACCTCTAACTCCCAGGACCAGCATGTGGCTATCATCCTCAATGAGCTTTTGATCAGAGAGACCTACAAGGTTTCCTAAAAGAAAGACAGATTTCTGTCAGAGTACTTGATGACCCACCAAGCTTAGTGATAAGACCCTACTCCTGAAGACACCTTATGTGGTTGACACTTAAAATGGAATGGTATGGCTGGAAGATGGAAGAGAGTCAGTTCCCAGACAGTCAGCATGTCTAGTGTCAGAAGGTGCTACATGGGTGACAGGATGAAAATGACCAATATCTGTCTAAACAACTCATGGTCTAACCTACTTAGCAGCAAATAACTTTTCGTGATGCACGCACAAGTGCAATAGTGGCACACAGCCATAGTGGGAAGCCAACTATTCTTGATTTGGGTAACTGATCCCCTCAGTGGTACAGGACCCATAGCTTGATCTTGGAAACAAGTAAGAAACATATCCAAACATAAGCCTACTTTCCATTATCAAGCTACCACCAATCATGGGCTACAAGAGGGCCTACACCTATTAAATTCTCTATAAAAAAGTAAGGGTTATCTCATTTGCCTGGTGCTAACTTACTCTCCATTGGAGAATCTGCTTCTCTTTTTCAGATAGGTGCAGATCCTAAGGGGAGAGCCACCCCATCATACCTCAAAAAGGCCCTGCTGAAACTAAGGAAAATTGACGAAATAAGCAAGGGTGCTGTTTTCTTGGTGAACTGGGTACCAGCACAAGGGTGAAGGAGATCAACACAGAGAAAAATCAACTCCTACCAAATCAGATATCCAGAGACCCAGAGGCCCCCAACACCTCATCACTGAAGCAGTCCAAAAAGGAACCCAACATGACTCAGGGAAATTTTGCTGAAGAGGGTACAGAAAGAATGTCAGAACCACATGTTGGGTTGTGATATGCAAAGACATTTATCCTACCCATAACTGTGGGCCAACTCCACAATGCATGACCCATATACCTCAACAAGGAGGGGCCAGGGGGAGAGGGTAGGACATGGATGAGCCTAACAATGGTACCCAATTGACTGTATTTGCTGAGTACAAAACTAATTAATAACAAAAAATAATAATAGTAAAACAAAAAAATAGGACAGAGAATTGAAAAGAGAGCTGTCAAAAGAAAAAAAATACAAGTAGTCAATGAATATGTAAATTGTTAAAGAATAAAGTCTTCAGGGAAATGCAAATTAAACTACTTTAAGTTTCTATGTCATTCCAGTAAGAATAACTATCATCAAGAAAGCAAATGACAATTAATACTAGTGAGAGTGTGGGGAAAGAGGAACCCTATTGTTCCTAATGTTGGTAGGAATGTAAACTGGTATAATTTACATTGTGGAAATTATTGTGGAGTTTCTGGAGACAGCTAAAAATAGAATTACCACATGACTCAGCTATACCACTTCTTGGCATATACCCTAAGGACTATAGTCATTATTATAGAGATATATGTTCAGCCATGTTTATTTTTGCTGTATTCAGAATAGCTAGGAAATGGAACCAGCCTAGATCTCCTTTAACTGATGCATGCATAATGAAGATGTGGTTCATATACACAAAGGAGTTTTATTCAATTATTAAAATTGAAATTATGAAATTTACCAAAAATGTATTGACTGTGAAAATAATATTTAATTACATTAAGTGAGATTACATTAAGGCTCAGAAAGTCAAATGTTGCATGTTTTGTCTCATATATGGATTCTAGCTTCAAATATAGATTTGAATGTGAGATGGAATGAAAATCAGTGGTTAAGGCCAGTAAGCTAGAAAGGAGTTAAGAGATAGATAGGAAAGGGGAGATAGTAAGTGTACAGGATAGTAGGTAAATAAGTAGAGAGGGAAAATACAGGGGGTGGAATGGTCTAAGTGGTATTAGAGGGGATGATAGAAAGGAAAGAGTGGCAGGAAGTTTAGTCAAAATTAAAGTTGTTAAGCCTGTGGAAACATTTATTTACACAAACACGTGCATAGTCACACACTCCTCACTACTGAATGTCAGGATCTAGAAAGATCTATGCAGCCTCCTGAGAGAGAAAAGTCTTAAACAGTCATAACCAGCGGTGGATCCTGCAAATTTCATGGCTGGCCAGCCAGGAAAAATATTCCAAATAGTTCAATGTCTTTTATGAGGGAAGCCAGCTGCTCTATGAATGGATCTGAGGTCCACTCCACAGGAGAGAATGTATGTTTGGTACTGAAAACTTAATCAAAAGCTGGGAAGGTCATAAACCCTAAGGGCAAACTACCACTGGTATTTTGTTAAATGAATATATATATTTTTTTTTTGCCCAACAAATTGCCTGCTAAGTATGTATATTTAGACCTATATATTAATAATGTTATTTTCACTTTTGGGTAGGGAAGCTTCTCTTTTCAAATGTTGATGACTGCTGAAGAGACTCAAAATACTTCAAAGTGCTGAGAAGGAATAACTGGAGTGTTCAGCATTAAGTGAGACACCGATTTCACCCCAGTGTTACAGTTGCTGGCATAAAGCTGCGGACCAAAAATAACAGATGAGAAGAAAGTTGTTTATTTTGGCTTCCAATCTCAAGTGGAAGCTCCATGGTAGCATGGAAATACAGGAGATCAGAGGATGGACATCACTTCCTTGCTGTCATCAGGTGGACAATGACAGGAGAAAAGTGAGCCAAGCACTGACAAACTGAAGTCTAATAAACCTCAAGGTCCACTCCCAGCAACACATCTTTGCCATTAAGTTTCCAGCTCTCAAATTGTCACTAGCTGAGAAACCAAATGTTCAGAACACATGAGTTTGAAGGGAATACTTAACGGAAATGAGCACACCCTCCAGGCTCAGGGACCATTGTGGAAGAGGTAGGAGAAAGAATGTAAGATCCAAAGGAAGCAGGAAAAATGCTTTGGAATACTTTCTTCCAAACACAAAGTGGCTGTTACATTCATGACCTGATAGTAGCTGAAGCTAACTACACAAAAGCTGAATTATAGGAGGGCAAAATAACCTAATGACATTAAAATAGAAGAGGGACTAGTTGGAAAGATGGTGTTCATTAGAGGGAGTATAGGGAGAGGGGACAAAGGATAGTTGTTTGGGGGGGATTATGACATGGCATATTTGGCATATGTATGGAGGTTATCAATAAAAAAGTTAAAAACAAATATGTTTGTATTCCTTGTTTATACCTGTATGGTTTTCAAAAATAGAGTCATCCCAGCTTCTGCAGGAATTAAAATCCCTCATCCTGTGTATTTGCAACTTTATTTGTTGCTGTAACATACCTCAACAGAAGGAATATAAGGATGGTATGGTTTATTCCACCTCGTAGTTAGAGGCAAGATAGCATGCCATCTGGAGAAGGAGCCTGCTGGTCATATCACAGCCAGAGAGAGGAAGGAAAGGACAAAAACAGAATGGACCCAGACCACAAAATCCCAAGTCTCATCCTCAGTAACCCACTTCACTTCCTCTAGAAAGACTCTGTGTACTAAAGAGTTTACCACCTTCCCACAGAGCTCCAACACCAGAGACCCCACTTCTGAGACTCAGGGCATACTCTTAACTGTGACCCTTTGTAAAATCTAAAAGTAAGTTATATACTTTCAATACATAATATCCTGGAGTAAGCATCCCCATTCTAAAAGGGTCATAGCAAGGAAATGAGACTGAAAACCAACAAGCACCAAATCCTTTAGCTCATGGGACTCATGATAAAATCACCAAGGTTCCAAAAATATCAGATAGCCCTGCCTCTCCAGCTCTGCTGCTTGTATTGACACATAGCCTTGGACTTGGGCAGGCACCAATTCTCATCCTATACCTTGATTCTGCTGCAATGTCCTATGGTCCCGGCATGTCCATCATCCTTTGGTTTCCATTATGCTTACAAGTTATCAGCACTGCTTCATGCATTGGTTTGTCAAGGCTTCCTTGCAGGGTTTCTGCCTCACATCTTACATCCTCTGGGGCTTTCTGAAACCATAGAGCATGATGTCATGTTTTTGAGCATGCCTGTCTTTTGTGACAAGGCAAAGATGGTGGTAGCTTAGTTTCTATCCCTGGGTTAATATAGAAGCAAAACAGACAAGCCTTTAGGACTTTCACATTGTAGACTATAAAGTCCTTTTTTCCCAAAAGACAATAATGACTGGGATAGACAATATCAGCCTTTCCAAGTAACATGAGTCATTCAGTCCCTTAGTAATTTATTATTGGTCTGTTTTGGACATAAAAAATGTTATTGAATCTATTATTTGTGACTCCTGTTTGTTTCCTTTTGTGGAAAAATGGAGTTATGTTTATTTTGGACATAGATATTATAGTCTTGTATGTAGACTATAAGTATTATTTAAGCTATAATGGTGTTCAGGCATTTTGACTGTTTTAGCTGCATAGTCTGTTTGAGGCACTAAGGGGAAGACTACAAGCTCTTGTTTTGCATATAGAGAACTAGACTGTTTTTGGAAGAGGTGTTTCCAAGGCTGGGACTGACAGTAATAACTTCTTTCACTTTGGATTTTGGAATTTCTCATCAACATTGCTTACTACACAATTTTATTTTATGCTGCTTTTTAGAGAGAGATGTAGGTTATCAATTAAGGCATAGCATAGAGCCTTCATATTGAAAAGAAACACAATCTTTACACTTGCCATGTAAAGAAGTTACCTGTGGCACTTTAGTGGATATTTGCAGACATTTGCCAGCATGAGTCCTTAAGAGGAATTATCATTGTGACCAGAGACCATCTTCCCTTTTGAGGGTAGGACTTCCTTGTTTGTAGTGAATGCTCTCTTGTAGAGAGGACAAAGCCCTGGTCTCTTAGGACTCTATTACAGAAAGTATTTCCTCCAACATTCTGGCTTTCCAGAATGGTGACAGGCATTGGTCCTTGCATAACCACTTTTCTGCCTGGAGTCTCTTTGAGGTAGCAGGAGTTTACTTCCTCAGGAGAATATATTGCTCTCCAGGGCCCATGCTCTCAACTGTTATTGCTCTCTTGCCTACAAATTTTTCCCTTGGGTCTTCTGGACTATCTTTACTTTAATTCAGTTTCTGAGAACACCAAATCCAAATTTACAAAATAACCTGGAATGTCTTGGGTCTCACTGCCTAATTTTGCAGTATATCCCTTATGTCTGGAGCAGATTGATTAAATAAATATTTATAAATAATCTGACCTGAAAAAACATTACTTTAAATTATGGTAAAATTGAATCATACACATACCGTACTATTTAACATTTTATTTTTTTATAAATAACTTTGTGATTTACTCAGACATTTTGTTATATGATTAAACTTTTGGTATTTGTCCTCACTTCATTTTACTTTCTCTTTGGAACACTATTTTAGGAAAAACTACCATATAAAAAGCAGTTCTTCATCTAAGCCTTTCTTTTTCTCTTTAACCTTCTGTGTTACGTTATTCATTGCTATGACCAAGAACGTCACAGGGCACAGTATAAGGAAGAAAGGGCTTATTTTGGTTTATGGTTGGGCGTACAGTACAACATGGTGGGGATGGAATATCAATATTAGCAGGACGCCAGCTGGTCACATGTGGAGAGAATGGGGCCAGGCCATAAAACCTGAATATCTACCCTGAGTTCTCCACTTTCTCCAGCAAGGTTCCATCTCCTAACGTTTTAATAACCTACCCAAACAGTGTCACCAGCTATGAACCAACTATTCAAACACATTAGCTAGTGGAAAACATTTAACATTCAAACCACAACATTCTGCTCATGGCCATCTCATCATAAAATGCATTCATTCCATTTCCAAAGTCCCCAGTCTTTAACACTTCCAATACTATACAAATAAATCCAAAGTTTCCATGGTGACTCAAAGCAATCTTGTAACCATGGTATTAATTTCTTTAGTTGTTTCATGCTACACACTTCCATCATATAATGGTGCTGAGTACCTATTGCCATTCCTAAAGAGAAGAATGAGGCATATTAAAGAAAGACTGGACTAGATCAAAATCCAGAAGGATAAATACCAAATCTTGCTGCTTCCTGTAAAGGCATAGCCTCTGACTTATGTTGGCCAATTCCATGCATACAACTTTCTTTGGTGAGCATTCCATGATCTTGGATTCTCACCCACCCTGGAGTCTCCACTTCAATTGTTTCATAAAAGGGTATCTTCAGGCTTCCTTTCAGGGACTCTGACTCTGTGAGAGGCAGTGCTCAGCTTCAGCTATTAACTGAGGCCATGGAGAAAGACTCATTGACCCCTTTGACCTTTCATACCTACAAAAATAGTGCTATGTAGATGATGTAGCAAATTTCTGCTTCCAGTTTAGGATAAAAATTTTACCAGTTAGATGAAGGCTGTAATGACATCTGTGTGTCTTGGTTGCTGAATCTATGAAAGCATTTGGCAGTTGTTTTTTGAACAGGGAACCCTTTCTGTGGCATTCTACCTTTGGGTCTTCTCCTTGCAGAAGGATATACATTGTTATAAGTTAGAATTTGCAATGGGTGAGGTCTTACCCTCAGAGTATCTTTTTGATCCCAGTAGAGAAAGTGAGGTTTCTCTTTACTTGTTTGACAATGTACCTTTCTTGGCAAAATCTTTGTCTATTTGAGCTCTTTGCATTGTATATTTTATTTATTTATTTATTTATTGCTCTTTTTCTGCTGTAGACCTGAAGAAGGGTAGTGAATAATAACTATTCAGCAGACTGGATGCTATCCTGCCTTGAACTTTCTTCTACCAAACATTTAAATTCAGCCTTACTCAAGTTCTCAAGACATGGCAAGAACATAAACAGATTCTTTGTCAGAATCCAATCTAACTAGCTTCAAATACAAAAAGCTCATGACCTTGGAAAGCAATATTGGCATTTCTCTCAGATTTCTTCCAAGTTCCTATCAAATGGCTACTTAAGATGATTTTAGCATTTTAGGGATTCTCTTTGTCCACAGTTCCAAATTTTTCTATATTTCTTCCAAAAATCAGTTCTGGACATTCATAAGCCACATGGTCAGTTTTATCACAGCAACAATCCCACTTCTATGTACAAAATATCTATACCAGTTACTTAATTTGTTTCTATGACCAAATACTTGACAAGAATCAGTTTACAGAAGGAAAAGTTTATTTAAATTACATTTCCCAGGGTTATAGCCCATAATACTGGGGAAAGCATGCCATTCAGATATGAGGGGCTCATTGGCCATATTGGGTTCAGTCATAAAGCAAAGGCAAAGTAGAAGTGCAGCAAAGCTATCAAATCCCAAATCCCTCCCACAGTGACCCTCTTTCTCCAGGAAAGCTCCACATAAAGGTTCTTCAACTTTCCCACACAGTGACCAGCTGTGGACCAATTATTCAAATATATGTGCTTATAGGGGACATTTCACAATTGAAACATATCTTCTTTTTATTATTTTCTTCTCCCCCTTCCCTCTTCCTCCTCCTACCCCTTACTTTTATTTTTATTCTTCTCCTCTTTCTTTTCTTTTATTTATTTATTTATTTATTTATTTATTTATTTATTTATTTATTTTTGACATAGGATCTCACTCTAGCTCAGGCTGATCCTGGAATTCACTGCATAGACTTGGGATCACCTTGAACTCAAGGTGGCCCTCCTTCCTCTTCTTCCTGAGTGCTGGGATTAAAGCTGTACACCACCATACTTCGCTAAACCATACCTTGTTTACTTACCTTTTTTATATCTCTTTCTTATTTGATAGCTACTTTCTGCTTTCTTAAATTTTATAAAACAGTTTTTCTTACATATATATACATATAAACACATATATGGTTATTTTATTAAGAAAAACAATTAAATAAGTAATAAAATAAATAAATAAAATAATTATATATATATATATATATATATATATATATATATATATATACACACACACACACACATACACACATAGGTTTTTCAAGGTAGGGTCTTGCTCTAGCCCAGGCTATCCTGGAATTTACTATGAAGTCTCAGGGTGGCCTTGAACTCATGGCAATCCTCCTACCCCTGCCTCCCAAGTGCTGGGAATAAAGGCATGCACCACCATGCCAGGCTAACCTTATATTTTCATGAAAATACAGAAAGTTGTATTTGAAATATTGCCTTTTTTTTTTTTTTTTACTACTACTAGAGCCACTTGCTTATCTCTGTGCTCTCAACTTTCCCTAAGTAATTAATATGCTTACTTATAGAGGTTAGCAGGTAACAAAAGAGAGAGACAGGGAGGGAGGGAGAGAACAGACATGAAATGGAAGCAGAAATGCCAGAACATTATCCTGCTCCTGTTGTTTTAGAAGCCTAAATGAGGAGTGAATGCTTCTTAACAAATTTAAATGTGCAGGAAAATCTCTAGATGGGGCAATTATCATGAGGAAAAAGATGTTCCTGGGGAAACAAATATTTTCCTGAGACCATCCCATCCCTGAGGAATCTGTGGCTTCCAGATAACACCCTGACCAACACTGACCAGCTGTATATAACTTTTGCCCTTTTTAAAAAGATCATTTTTTTAAATTAGAGGTTATATTAACATCCCACACATGAATCTAGGAGCTAATAGACTCCACTATTTGTTTTGCCAATATAGTCACATTGATTAAAAGTTTTCTCTTTAACCCCATTTTTTCAGTTGGCATATCTGGCTGGAAGCAAAGTTTAGGGATGGTGGAGGTGGGGATTTTTTTCACTTCAAGCTCTAGTTACACTATAAGCTAGAAAGAATTTTGGCTTGCTTAACTATTTTAACTTATATAAACACTCACAAGCCAATTTAGTACCATTAGAACATTATTTTTAAAATCACATGCAGAAAATACATACATACCCAAGGTCATATATAAAGACAGAGTATTATTTATTTATTTATTGTTGTATTATTTATTTATATATTTATATATATATTTATTTATATATTTATTTAATTTTTATTTGATGAAAAAAGAGAGAGAGAGAGAAAGGCAAATGGAAAGAAAGAGAATGGTTGTTCCATGGACTTCAGCCACTGTAAACAAACTCCAGACACATGCACTACCTTGTACATCTAGTATTACGTGAGTACTAGGGAATTAAACTTGGGTTTACAGGCAAGCACCTTAAAGTGCTGAGCCATCTCTCCAGCTCAAGACAGAATTGTTTTAAACAAAAGATTTTGGCTATGGAGATGGCTCAGTTGATAAAGCATTTGCCATGTGAAATTTGAAGATCCAAGTTTGGATGTGGAGAACCCATATAAATATCAGGCATGGTATATGTGCCTTTAATCCTAATGGTTGGGAGATAGGAACAGGGAGTCCCTAGGGACACCGTACTATCTAGATTTGCTGAATTGGAGAGCTCTGGGTTCTGTGAGAGACTGTGTCTCAGTAAACAAAAACAGCCATGGTAAGAGACACCAAACATTAACTTCTGGCATCCATACAGATGAACCCACATGTACATGCACCTGCACACACATATATGCCCACACACACACATATGAACAAACACACACACACACACATACACACACCTCTAAAGATTTACTGACAATGTAGCTCAGTTAGTGGAGGGCTGCCAGGAAGCATGAAGTTCTAGATTTGATGCCCAGCACCCCATAAACCAGGCCTGGTAGTAATTACATGGCTGCAATTTCAGGTGGGAGCAGGAAGTTCAGGAACTTAAGGTTATCTTTGGATACCTAGAGAACTTGTTGGTCGCATTTGGCTAGAGATTCTGGGTCTTTTTTTTTTTTTCTTTTTGTATTGTTTGTCAATTTTAAGTTAAACCGTTGATCTGAGTATTTTCATTATAATACTAAGTAATCCTTAATCCTAAATCTGTGCTTCCAATAATATGATTTTTCTTGAAATGGGATAAAAACTTACATTTAAAAACCACAGAGAGTGACCTAATTGTTGATAAAGCCCAAGCAAAAAAGAAAAAAAAAAAAATAACAGTAAAAGCAGAAAGGTCAAAATGTGAAGCACGTGATGTAGACTTAATGTAATATACATATATATTTTCCATTCTAAGAGTTAAACAGAAGAGAGGGAAATGTCCTTGGAGATAGTTTTTCCGTTTTTTTCCTTCAATGTTACTTTTGGCTAAAGATTTTTTTTTTCTAATTTATAATGAAGCTAGATTATGCTTACTTGTGTGTCTACAAAAATTTAAGAAAAGAAGTGAGAAAGTGATTTTAAAAGCCTTCCTAGATCAGACACCATTGGTCTATCCAATGCCAACTTGAGATAATTACACTGAGTTCCCATCCTGGATTAGACACCATTATCCTGGGCCTGGGATAGCCCTACAGTTTCAGTGGCATTTTACCTTCTAGACTTCCATTGAGGCCTATTCTTTACAGCATTTTAAAGACGCATGGTGCCTGGGTTACAACTTCTCATGAAATGAGATTGAGTGAGATCTAACTTATTAACTTTGTCCTTAAAGTTTTCAAGCTCTTTTCTCAAAACATCATCTTGTATAGGAAAAGGTAGGAAATTAGATTCTACAGGGAGAAAAGCTTGGGGCTGTAGTATACCAGCGAGGAGGGTGAATAGAAAGGCAGAATTCTCTTTGCCTAAAGCTAATAGGTTCATAGCAAATGAGAGTATCAGAGCAGCAGAAAGCACCTTTAGGAAGCAGGTAGTACCTGCTAGGATCAAGACTAAACTGAATATTATTAATTTAATTTGTATCCAAATGTGAGATTTATTTCTCTAGGTGTCATGCCAGAGTTGGTTCAACTCAAAAGTGTCTTAGGGTGGCATCTTTAAGAAAAGAGTGCAGTTTGAGCAATCAGTGGATTAGTCTTATTATGATATTCTCCTGACAACTAATGTCTATTCCATGCCAGGAACAGGATATGAATGGACAGCTAATGAGGACTGATCTGTCCCATACTAGTGGCAATTTTTAAACATATTGTGAAATTCCCATCAGAAAAGTGAAACGAAGAAACCAAGCAAACATGCAAGCCATTAGTAGACCAACTCAGGGAAGTTACACTCAGGGAAACTCGTCAGCAGTACTTCAGATGTGGCTCTGGTTATGCCCAAATGAAGGAGTCAGTGGTGGCATGGATGAGACCAGGCTGTATGGTTCACTGCAGCAGTATGAGAGGTTCTCTTACTCTGAGACACCTGTTTTCACTCAGATAAAGCCAGATCCATTGGTTTTGACACAAAACAAATTTCAAGATGAGTCAATATGCAGCAAAGTTCAGATTTATTAAATAGATTTTAAGCATTAAAAAGGACTCTGAAATAAAGCAAGATGTACCCAAGTGGGACAAACGGCTTCTCAAGATAGTGCCAAGCTTCAGTGTCTTAGCAATAGCAACACATACCATTTTTAAAAAATATTTTATTTTTGGGCTGGAGAGATGGCTTAGCGGTTAAGTGCTTACCTGTAAAGCCTAAGGACCTCGGTTCGAGGCTCGGTTCCCCAGGTCCCACGTTAGCCAGATGCACAAGGGGGCGCACGCGACTGGAGTTCGTTTGCAGAAGCTGGAAGCCCTGGCGCGCCCATTATCTCTCTCTCCCTCTATCTGTCTTTCTCTCTGTGTCTGATGCTCTCAAATAAATAAATTAATTAATTAATCAATTAAAATATTTTATTTTTATTTATTTACTTGTGAGGGGGTTGTGAGAGAGAATGGGAATGTCAGGGCCTCTAGCCACTGCAAATAACTTCAAATGTGTGCCCTCCTTGTACATCTGGCATTATGTGGGTATTGGGGAACCGAACCTAGGACCTTAGGCTTTGAAGGCAAGCACCTTAAACACTAAGCCATCTCTGCAGCCCCATACATTATTTTCATGGCTCTTAAGTTATACCTCAAAGGGTTTATTTTCTTGTTCTGATAAATGAGATTATGAGGTACCTACAGGAATGACTTGGATGTGCTTGCAATATGATCAAATTGATTCAGGTGTACCCAATAAACTTAGGTGTACTGAAAGCCAGGTTTCGAGCTGATGGAGATTTGGGAATTAACATCTCCTGGAGGAAGTGTATTATTGGGGGTGGGGTTATGGGTGTTACAACAAGTTTCCACTTGCCAGTGTTTGGCATACTCTCCTGTTCCTGTCATCTACCTGATGTTGGTCATGGGGTGATGTCCACCCTCTGCTCATGTCATCTTTTTCCCCCTGACATCACGGAGCTTCCCCGTCAAGCCTATAAGGCAAATTAACCTCTTTTTCCACAATAGTAATGTTGGTATCAAGAGGAGCATTGCTGCCAGACACCTGACTATGTGGCTTTGGCCTTTTGGAGCTGATTTTCAAGAGGAATGTGGAAGGATTTGAAACCTTGGCCTAAGAGACAACTTGCAGTGCTGTAAGTACAGCATGATGGATTCTTTTGGTCAGAGTTGCAAGACCTGAATTCAGTAAGAACTATGTACTATGAAGTTTGGTTTATAAGGGTGAAAAGGAGCTTTGTCTGTACTCGGTTAGAAGAAGTTTGTATGAGACACTTGCTGTTATAGCCCTGTCCTGAGAAGTTGTGCAGGGTTGCATTGTGTAGAAACAGACTGGTGTAGGCAGAGGGATATGGCACAGGAATAAAATATTTGGGCTGAAACTTCGGCCCCTTCAGCTGCAATTATATGAGAGATTACAACCTTTGAAATTGAGTCAGCAGACCTGCACTGGGGCAACAGGAAGAATGAGTGCTCATGGAATGTCATGTTCTTCAATGTCTGCTTTATTCCCACTAGATTAACAAATTGGCATCCCATTTGGCATTATGGAGTATAAGAAATGCAGGAAATAGAGGGTCATTGAGTTTGCAACATGGTATAGTGTTCTGGAAATGGTCCTGGGCAGTGTGAAGCAGGTTTGCTGGATGCCTGCATGAAGACTTGATGAAGCTGTGAGAATGAACTGTGGCTTGCAGTAGAGACCCAGTGGAGATGCAGGGACCATGATATGGCAGCCAAGGAGAGCTGCTGGCCCCAGGTGAAGTTTTCCAGGACTGTGAGTAGGCTAGCTGGAGGGGTAGAATTAGAATACCAGAGATTTGTTGCTGGTTAGAATTATCACACTTGGAGACTTGTCACTTGCTAGAATTTGATGTTTGCCCTGTTTAAATCTTGTATTGGTTGAATATTTCTTTGCTATACCTAGTGCCATCATGGGTTTGGGGGGGGGATTTCTTTTTTTTTTTTTTGGTATTATGGCTTACTTAAAAGATCTTGGATTATGGGGATATTTGAACATCAGTAGGATTGATTAAAAAGATGTGAGGACCTTGAAAGTTAGTTTAAATATGTTGCATTTTACATCATGGATGGTTAATAGTTTATGGGGATCAGGGGCAGAATGTGGTGGTTTGATTCAGGTGTCCCCCATTAACTTTGGTGTTCTGAAGCCAGGTTCCCAGCTGATGGGAACACCTTCTGGAGGCAATGTACTGTTGGGGCTGGCTTATGGGTGTTATAGCCAGTCTCTCCTTGACAGTGTTTGGCACACTCTCCTGTTCCTGTTGTTCACCTGATGTTGGCCTCTACACATGCCATTGTTTTTCCCAGCCATCATGAAGCTTTCCCCTTGAGCCTGTAAGCCAAAATAAACCTCTTTTCCCACAAGCTTCTCTTGTTTGGGTGATTTCTACCATCAATGTGAACCAGACTGCAACACACCTCAAAGGCTTTTTTTCTGATAAATGAGATTATTAGGTGGCTGCAGCAATGTCTTTTATGTGCTTGCAATCTGATTAAATAAAACCAGGAGCCATTAAGCTTACACAAAGTGTTGAGGATATATTTTTGACTCCAAAAGGTTTACAGTGGGGAAAGGAGAAAGGTCTCAAACAAATGTTGCTTGTTGTGTGTGAATATTGGATTTTCACCTGTCAAGAGGCTCGTTTTTTCCCATGTCCCCATAATGTTCCCTGTCTTTTGATCCTTTGCGCAGGTTCTGAGCAATGCTGGAGAAACACTTTTCTCCAGGATACAAAAATCTATCAACAAAATGTTTTGGGTTGATTTTTAAGGCATTGATTGGCCCACTCAACCTTGCCAAGGACTGAGGTTACCATGAGTAGTGTAAATTTTGAGAAATGAAATTCCAAGATTTTTTATACATCTCATGTCATATCAGAAATGAAGGAGGGGCCAAGAATAGTTGTGCACACATTTAATCCTAGCACTTGGAAGGCAGAGGGAGGAGGATCACTGTGGATTTGAGCCCAACCTAAGAAGACTACATAGTGAATTCAAGATCACACTGGGTTAAAGCAAGACAAAAACAAAAAAGGAAGAAAGGAAGGGAGGGAGGGAGGAATGGAAAAAGGAAGGAAGGAGGAGTTTTTTGTTGCTCTGTATTGTTCCATGGCAGCCAAATGATGTATAATTTTTTTTGTAAATAAGAAGTTTTAGAATTTCTAAAGCCTTCTGGTGGAAAATGCTTTGATCCTTCCCCAAAAGGAATCAACCATCAATAATGAGTATTTTAATCTTTCTCCAGAGTGAGAGAGATTAAACCAAATGACAATGGCCCTCCTCTCTCTGGTGTTTAGGCTTATGAAACATGATCTGTTGGTTCTCTTTCTTCTGTTTACTTCTGAGTTTGTCTGGGTGTTCTCTTTATTTCAAAGGTCAGAGATACTCTCAGAAGCTATCCTTAGTCCCAGTTAAGTTTGTTACAATTAGTTGCAAGTCTATGTATGAAAGTGCAACTACCCATAACACTGAAGAGTTCAGGAGGGGAAAGAGCAGTGTTACTTTCCATGTGCTCCTCAGGGAGGGCTCTGGGGAGCAATCTGGAGCCTGATGAAACTGGATTTATTGTTTTCCCCAGAGCCCTGCCTTTTTTCTTAGCTGGTTAGCTTGATTATCTTATGTCCTAGCTCCAAACCTGCCCCCCACCCCAGTCAGTGTTGCCAACTCAACTTCACTATTTTAACCCCAGTATCTGCACTTAACACTTAGAAAAGTTGGGGCTATTAATGAATATGGGGACTTCAAAGTTGGATTGAATGGCTTTGGCTATATGAGATGACCATGGGTCTATGGGAACATGAGGTAGAAGGCTATGATATAAAAATGTTATGCTGGTGTACCAATTCAACACTGGGTAGATTTATGATGGTTAATAGTGATTGTGAAATTGACAAGTTCTAGAACCATATGGGGAACTAACTTTTGGACTTGATGGTGAGAGAGACTCCAGATTGGAATAACTGAGATGGCAAGACCCATCCAAAATTTTGAGGGCACCATTTCATGGACTGGGGTTCCAGTCTGAATAAAAAAGACAAATGGGTGGGCGAGATGGCTCAGAGGTTAGATAGTTGCCTTCATAGTCTTCACAGTCTAACAACCCAGGTTTGATTCCGCAGTAACCACATACCCACACAGAGCCAGACACACAAAGAGGCACATGCATCTGTGGTTTGTTTGCAGTGGCTAGAAGCCTTGGTGCACCCATATCCCCCCCCCCTCTGTTTAAACAAATAAATAAAATGTTTAAAACAGAGAAACTGAGAAATCTGAACATTTATCACTATGATTCCTGACTGTGGATGCAGAGGCAAGATGACCAAGTGCCTCAACCTTCTGCTGTTATGTTATACTTTTTGATAATTATTCATTATGAAAGGACAGAGTCAGAAGATACCAAAGGAAATTTCAGAGTTGGCATAGAAAGAACATGACAAAGGTTTTCTCATTTTCACAATACCTTGGCAAATTTCTACCCAAAAGTAAATGAAAAGTGCTACTATTCTTTTTTCTTAAGTCTCCAGTGCATTATAATACTGTGATGGTTCGTAATGACAGCCTACTCTTTAAGACCTAGAATTTCCTATGAGGGAATATCTTCAGTCTTCCTCAAGCATGCCTGTGATTAGGTTAATTGAGGTGAGAAGACCCACCCTAAATATGGATGGGATGTTAGACTACGTACAAAGGAGAGCACTGAATGAATATTCATTTATCACTCACTGATTCTTCACTGGAAACTGAATGTATCCACCCAACTGTTGCTATGTCTTTCATGCCACAATGAACTGTGATGTAGAATTTTAACATAAAATAATCCCTACTTTCCTTAAACCAATGTTGTCAGGTATGTTGTCCCAGCTATGAGAAATTAACTAACATAAATAGTAATATTATTTTAAAAATTATCTACCCTCTAATCTGAAAGTGTCACCATGAGGTTTTTCACAAACCATTTCTTTCCTAGAATTTGAGTCCTTTCTTTTCTTCTTCCCAAGTATGTCAACAAAGGCAGTTGATTGGGAAAGAAAAAAAAAATGAATTTTTTTAATTAAACTATGAAATATAAGTACACAAAATGAAAGACTGAAATCTGTTTATTTGTGCAGAAACAAACTAAAAATGCATCTGCAAGACAAACAACTTAGCTTTTTATAATCAGCTTTCTCTGTCTCAATTTCTCTTGTATCTCTCCATTACATACACACAAACTCAAGCACACAGAATTTTTGACAATACCTGATTTGTCTCAACTTTTGGTTAAAACTGTCATCATACAAAAGAAGTTGAGATTTTTTTCTCAAAAATGGCTCTAGAAATATATATTTTCTGGACTTTAAAGGTTTACATATATGCATTGTTTTATATATAAATATGCAAATTCAAAATATATTTCTAAAGCCAGGCATGGTGACACATGCCTCTTATCCCAGCATTTGGGAGTCCAAGGTAGGAGGATCACCATGAGTTCAAGGCTATTCTGAGACTAAAGAGTAAATTTCAGGTCAGCTCGTAACTCTCTCTCTCTCTCTCTCTCTCCATATATATATATATATATGCACACATACATATGAATACAGTCAATAGCTAGGAGGATCTCAGGTCAGATCCAGCTTGATTTCTCAGTGTGTTGCATCTAAGCATAGTGCCTCATAGGGTCTCACAGTATAGTTCCTAGGGACAACCAAGAACTTTGACAATATCCTATAGTGTTTTCTGAGCATCAGGGCTCCTTCTCTGGACAGTATTCTACCTCTGGCACTGAAATTCTCTTGAAACAATCTATGGCTTCTGGGCATAGCATCATCTGCCCCCACAGGGTACATTTGCCCAAACTCTCTTTTTAATATATATATTTAGTTAGCAAAGAAGTAGGTTTCTATATGACTTATTGCTAACATCTTTAATTTTGTCTAACCCTTTTTCTGCCTATTGCTGTTCTCCATCCTTTCCCCAACCTCATTTCTTAGCTATTGTGAATAGAGCAGTAATTAACAGGGATGAGCAAGGGTCTCTATAGTAATGTGTACAGGCCTTAGGGTATATGCCCAGGAATGGTCTCATCATCTAGTTCTTTGCACAACCAAGAACATTGGCAATAGCTTGTAGTATTTTGGGAGCATCAGGAGTCTTTTTGACTACAATTCCAGGGACAGTATCTTACCTCTGGCATTGAAATTTAGCTAGATTATAGTAAATATGTTATTAGCTGTTACAGGAACCTCCACACTGATTTCTTTAGTGGCTGTATTAATTTTCATTCCCACCAACAATGGAGAAGGGTTCCTCTTTCACCACCTTCAATAGTATTTATTTTCATTTGATTCTTCATGATAACCATTTCAACAGGAGTGAGATGGAATCTGAAAGTAGTTTTGGTTTGCATTTCTCTGATATTTGAGGATGTAGAACATTAAAAATATTGTTTATTTGTATTTATTTTGTTGAAAACTCCCTATTTTGTTCTGTACCACATTTTATGATTGGGTTATTTGTTTTCTTATTATTTATATTTTTTAAATTTCTTTGTATATTGTATACAGTAATCCTTTGTCAGGTATACAGCTGGCAAAGATTTCCTCCCATTGTGTAGGCTGTCTCTTTGCTATATTCACAGTGCCTTTTTCTTTTTTCTTTTTTTCCTGAGGTAGGGTTTCACTCTAGCCCAGGGTGACCTGGAATTCAATATGTAGTCTCAGGGTGGCCTTGAACCCACAGCTATCCTCCTACCTCTGCATCCCAAGTTCTGGGATTAAAGGCGTGTGCCACCACACTTGGCTTCACAGTGACTTTTGCTGTACAAATGTGTTTTAATTTTATGAGGCCCCACTGTCTGATTCGTGGTCTTCCTTTGTGAGCAACGATAGTTCTATTGATAAATACTCACAAGGATCTTCTTGACCAATCAAAAATAGATAGAAGGCAGTATAACCAGAAGCTTTAGAGAAATGAAGTCTAGCCTCCTGTCTTGTGGACCATAATTAATTCCTTTTAATTTTAGTAATATCTAAAAAAGAAAATAAGAATGAGGGCTGAGCAATGGTTCCCCACTTAAGGTGTGTGCCTGCAAATCCTAACAACCCTTGTTCACTTCCCCAGTACCTACATAATGCCAGATGCACAAAGTGGCACATGCGTCTAGGGTTTGATTGCAGCAGCTAGAAGCCCTGGCACCCCAATTTTCCCTGTATGTGCTTGTAAATAAATAAATAAATATTTTAAAAATTACCAAAGGTAGTAGAACCAGATGACCAGATAAAATCATTAAAAGTATAGCTAGAGAAGTGGAAGTGAGGAATGAAATAAAAGGGACAGAACTAGAGAAGGAAAGAAAAAAATGTGAATGAAATTGAAATAACCCATGACTATACAAGTCACCTTAATTTAACTTAATGGGGAAAAAATAGCTGAAAGTAAGATAAGGATTTATGGGGAAGAAGTCTGCTAATGAATTGAAGACAGATTATATACATGTAAATGTTTCTAAACTGAAAAATTAATAAGTTTTCATTATTTAGCATAAAACTGCACATATAGACTTTTAAATCAATTTCTTTTTAAAATTTCAGACTTAGAAGTCTCTGTGAGATTTTTCTGGATTTTTAAAATTTTATTTATTAGAGACAGGCAGAGGGAGAGAGAGAGGGAGAGAGAGAATGGGTGCACCAGGCCCTCTAGCCACTGCAAATGAACTCCAGACACATACGCCACCATGTGCATCTGGCTTACATGAGACCAGGAGAATCAAACCTGGGTTCTTAGGCTTCACAGGCAAATGCCTTAACCACTAAGCCATCTCTCCAGCCCTTTTCCTGGATTTTTAAAATTCTATCTAAAAATATAGAGTAGACTGTTTTCTATTTACTTTGTGAATTTCTATTATAACTTACTAACTATACATTCAGAATCATTTTAACAATATGTGCATGTGGCACACAGACAGATATCTATCTCTCTTCTATAGTGTGGTCTTTCTGTGTCTACACAGCAGATGTCTCTGAGGAATGAAGAATTGCCTTGGGAATATGCACAGCAGTAATGAGTTTACCACTCAAAATTCAACCTCACTTTTCTCTTCCCTGTCTCCCTAGGAGACACCCAGATTTCCAGTTTGGGCAGTTTAGCAGAAACCCCAGCAGGAGGTCTCAGAGAAGGAGAACAGTACTTAGAATATGTCTTCTCTTAGATCCATGTAGCACCTCACCTGAAATTGCTGTACCACAAGACAGTATTTTTCCTTGTAGCTCATTTGCATTATCTCTTTTGAATTAATGGAATTTTGTCATCATGCTTGTGTATAGTATGCTTTTATTGGGACTCTGATACACTTCACACAAATTATATTAATAATTCTGTAGACTGAAAATAAACATTTCATATAAATCCAAAATTCTTTTTGGGAGCTAGTAGTAGTACTAGGTGTTCAACCTGGAGCCTTAGGCAAGTGCTTTGCTTTACCATTCAGCTCTGTCCTTAGCCTTTCATGCATGTTTTTCTAATTCAAAGGATGACACTATAACATGACTGTTTAGAGGCATTATTTGCACTGTTTTATTGTCTAAAAGGGCCCAAATGGATTTAGATGGTGTACGCCTGGCTATGTGTATATTTGCTGCAAGACTTGCAGGTGGTCCTATGCTGCTGTGAAAACTGTACAGTTTGGAAAGATGGAAAAACATGTTGGTATTGAAGAAACAGAAATCAGAAGAAATATTTTAGGAGACACAGGGATGGTCAATTCTATAGAACAATAGAAATTACATGAGCAGAACCACAAGGGAGACAGCAGAATAGGTCAGAAAACAAGAGGTACAGATCTCAGGACATGTGGCCCACAGTGAGGAGTTTGACCTTGATATGGACTGAGATAGAACCAATAGATGCTGATGACAGAAATGACATCACCTGTTAGCCTGACCACCATGCAGAGAGAAAGAGAGAGAACACATTCTTACATTCAAAGACACTAAAATGTAGAATGTACTATTTCTAGGTTATTACTTTATTTATTTATTTATTTATTTATTGCTCCTAGCATTCTCTGGTAATAGAGGGCTCTATTGATGAGATTATCCAGGGGACATTTTCCCCAACCAGCACTTAAAGACATAATGCCAACAATTTGCAAATCTATAGGCCCCTGGAAATATTTCAGGCTTGAGAAGATGTTCACTCCAAAACACAAAAAGAAAACTGCACAGTGAAAATTAATAAATATTTAATTAAATTTTAATTAAATGTCTACAGATGAATAACCTTATGTCAACTTCATTAATTGTTAAAATTTGAATTCATAAGAATTCACAATATATGAGAGCAATTTTAGATTATATATTAATACAGTACATTCTAAACATAATTTTATTATAAGTAATTTCAAGCTAAATAACTTGGAAAATAATAAAATCCTTTTTAAAACTGGCTACTTTAGAAAGTCAATTAGTATGTTATTTGGGTTTTACACCTGAGAAAGGAGAGGTTAAGTGCCTGATGAAAATCACAGGAAGTCTTTGGGGAAAGGCAGACATTGATCCAGGAATTTTGATCTGATGTCTTCAACCCTATCAAGATTTCACTGAGAAACTATTAACCTGTGGGTTTGGGATGCAACAAAATGGTGACCATGCTTTGAGACAAGAGTGAAGCAGCACTTGCAGATGCCTGAAAAAGAAAGAGCAAGTATGAATAGCTATAAATGTTGCAAATGTTGAATCTGACCTTGTTTTACATTAAACAAGCTAAAATGGGAAACAGGGAGATCACTGTTTTGGAATTTTTAATAAACTTAAATTTTGATTTAATTTGTAAAAGGTATAGATTTTATGTGTAATAATTTCAGTCATTAATAAACATAGTAATTTAAGTAATAAATTATTATTATAAATAATAAATTGTATATAAATAGAACAAATGATAAATAATAAAATAATGATAAAACAAAATAATAACTTTTTAATTTTATTTGTTATAGACATATCTAGTATGTAAACAACACATGTTGGTGCCATTCTTTTCCTTCTCTCTGCCCCTTTGCTGAAGAGGCCTTCCTGGTTGGGGATGTAGGTCAACCCCATGGGAATTGTGGGTCATGCATTATGGGGGGCAGGTAATGTATCTATGCAAAATGTCCCAACTTATGGCTCTAACAATCTTTTCATTCCCTTTTCCACAAAAATTCCATGAGCCATGGTGGGAATACCAGTAGCACTTAGGAAAACAATAAAACTTAATTATTTAAGAAGACTTTCTGTTAAACAGGAAAAGTTAAATATCTTTATAGGAAAAGAATATTCTATATTGATAATTGTCATTTATGTTTGCAGATGTTTATTTAAATTGGGCAATAAGATTCAGATTAAAACATATTCAAAGTTTCTCTTTAAGTTATTCTCAAAAGTTACTAGATAAATAAATATAATAAAAATATTTGCAAGAACTATGCATGTATAACTATGGTTGGTATGAAATAACTGTTTAAAGACAGTCACAGTTGCTTTTGTTATCCACACCATTGCTGTCATCCAAGTTAAGGTAGTTGTAAAAAAGTAACACAGACTAGGTGTGCTAAGCTGCAGCAGTTTATTGTCTCATGGTTTGAAAAAATAGAAGAGCAGTAGAGATAGAGCTGGTATGTTTTGAAGTCTGAGCAAGACTTGTCTCTACTTGCTGGGGGATCTCTGCCAATCTTTAACATTCTCTGATATGTACATGCATCATCCTAATCTCTGAGCGATCTTCCTCTCGTGTTTTCCCCATGTGAAAATAAGTTTCTTTCTCAAATTTCTCCTTTGTACAAAGGACTCCAGCACAGGTCACAGTGCTATAGACCCACCTAATGACCTCATTTTACCTTATTTCCTCTATAAAGACCTACTTTACAAAATGCTTTCATTGATAAAGTAGTTCTTAGGGTTCCAATAAAATTTTGAGAGACAAAATTAACTCAAATCACTACTTGTCATAAGTTGTAATATTTCATACAGATATGGTTAAATTATTATTTATTTGATGTATTTTTATATAATGCTCCAGTTTTTAAAGTGATATAATGTCGACTCATGTTCAAATCCTGTCTTAGTATTTTTTGCTTCTGGAAACCTTGTGGTCACATCCCTCCAGCTGAAGTTTTCTTCATCATCATATCAGTTTCTTTATAATTATAAGAACTCTTGGGGTTTTAAGCTAATAGAAAAAATCAGGACAATCTTACTCATAACTGAGAAGTATGCCAGGCAGGAAATGATCACAAGTTCTAGAGATCAGGACATACACATCTTTTGGGATCATTATTCAGCTGAATACAATGTTGGTTTTGTTGAATACCATTATTGCTATAAAGTTACAGCAAATCCCAACAAATGGGAATAAGTGTATTGTGTTTGTGTATCTGTGGTGGTTTGATTCAGGTGTCCCCCATAAACTTAGGTGTTCTGAATGCTAGGTTTCCAGCTGATGGATATTTGGGAATTAATGCCTCCTGGAGGGAGTGTATTGTTGGGGGCGGGCTTATGGGCTTTATAGCCAGTTTCCCCATGCCAGTGTTTGGCACACCCTCCTGTTTCTGTGGTCCACCTTATGTTGGCCAGGGGGTGATGTCCACCCTCTACTCATGCCATCGTTTTCCCCTGCTATCGTGCAGCTTCCCCTCGAGCCTGTAAGCCAAAAAAAATCTCTTTTTCCCAGAAGCTGCTCTTGACTGGGTGATTTCTAACAGCAATGCGAACCGGACTGCAACAGTATCCAAAAGATGACTGTGTGTGTGTGGGGGGGGGTAGCTAATAATTAATTTATTATGGTTCAAATAGATAACTTACAACAATAAGTTTCAGCATTAATATTTTCATCTTTAACAAAAGCAATACAGGGCTGATGGCATTTTCTAGAAAACCTGAGTATTGTGTCAGTAAACACACATGGGTTATGACTGTGGTGTTTATTTTTTCAAATTCACTGTTACTTAGTATCAGAGAAAGGAGTGCTGAATTAATGAAGAAATTAGAGCAGAAAGAGGACATAAAATAAAGGCATTAATGGTATTAACCAATGTTATGATACTTTTCAAAGGAAAAACTGAGTTTCTATTCTAACTCCATGAATTAAACATACTTTCCTAGGAGAAAGATTGAACCTACCTATTCTGTCTCCACCAACTGGGCACTTCTACTGGGAACCTGGGGGATTGCTTTGACTCTACTTTGAGAGCAGAAACAGCACAGGACACCAGAACTCCAAGTATGCAAATGGAAACACACCTGTTTATTTCCAGAGTGCCTCACAGAATGGCATAGCACAGAATAGGAAAACAGACCCCATAGATAGCAGCTAATAGATGCAGATAGAGAATTTCGACTGGGTTGTTCAGCTAGTGGGATATACCCACACTCCCCTGTGAAAATTTTGAATTAGTTTTAACTTTGATTGGGATTTCTACATCTTAAAATTAAAATTGAAGCACAGAATTGGAATTTATAGACCACAAATAAAGAGCATACTGCTAGAATTGAAGTTAGACCAAAAGCTTTCATTTCAATGATATGGAATTTATTGATGTTTTCTAGTATCAAATCATCAAAATATTCTAGATAATATATACAAACACTATTTTAAATGTATACCTTAGCTCTTGAGAAAGCAAGGACTCTCCAGGAGCTAACAAGAAATAGAAATCTGAAAGCCAAGAGGTAGGCTGATAATTTCACTATCATGGAGATAATCAGTTTTAATGTTTTTCTTTAACTGTGAACTTGGCAGTTCCCTTATGCCTGTAAATCTTTTGAGAATGAAATCATGACCAAATATTTAAATATCTCAACCAAAAATATATAACACAAACATACACCATGGATCATTTGAGAGTAACAGCTGAAATACACTGTAGTTTGGATAGAGAGTATCTTTGAGCAGTTGACAAGAATTCTCACATTATCTCATAAAATATAATTTTCCAATGGAATTGCAACTGTGAATGTTAATCTTAGCTATCTTCTTTATAGCCTGGAATATTAACCTCTATGTTTTCATTGTAATTACTGCCTCCTCCATCTCAAAATTTTTGGTTCTTTAATTTCAGTAGTACCAATGATATGAACATTCTTGCAATCTGACTATCCTAAAACTGCCACAGAGTAGCCACAATGAAAGATGTACAATACATAATGCTCTATAAAAAACAAACAAAATAGTGAAATGACATGGGAGAGTTCATAGAGAAAGGAATGACTCAATTATCTGAATGCTTGAGTCCAAATCTTGGAATTACTATGTCTGGTTTATAGAACACAAGGCTGAGATAGTCAGTATAAGTACTAGTCCAGAAATATTAAATTATGAAGATTATATCATTTCTTGATAATTTTTCACATGAATACTGCCCTGCAATGATGGACTTAGCATTAATGGGGAACAGAAAAACTATCCATGACAACTAATCACAAAAGACTAGTTGTTTAAATCTGAAGAAGTAATAAGCATGAATGTCTGACTACCAGAAAAAATACGAATGAAATAAGTGTCATGAAAGTACTCTAAAAAGAAAGATGGAGCAAATACTTTCAACACTTTCTGAGTGAACAAACGTTAGTATAAATAACAGTGCAGGATTTCCAGAGAAGTGAATCCCATTAGCAAAGGCCAAAAATCATATAGGAGCATCTGCAATGCAGAGATCATCAGGAGCATCTGTACTACAGAGAACAGCACACTGGGTGCATGTACTTGGTCATGATAAACATAGAAAGGGACATGCCACAGTTAGGACAATGTATTCCAAAGTAAGTACAGCTATATACTTTGGACAATTATGAGTTATGATTATTTTTAGGATAAAACCAACATTGACTAACCAACTTTACATGTGAAGAAAAAATATAGTCTATTTATTTATTTATTTTAATTTTGCAAGGTAGGGTCTCCCTGTAGCCCAGGCTGACCTGGAATTCACTATGTAGTCTCAGGATGGCTTCAAACTCACAGTGATCTTCCTACCTCTGCCTCCCAAGTACAGAGATTAAAGGCCTGTGCCACCATGCTTAACCAAAAAGCAGTTTTTTTTTTTTAATTAGATATGACTTAAATTTCCTTGTCTTACAGTTTAATCAACACTTTGAAGTATTAAGAGAAGAACATCTAACCTCCTTGTTTAGATGTTGGAATTTTGGAAAATGATAAGAAATAGATAATATCAGGGCTGGAGAGGTGACTTAGCAATTAAGGTCTGCAAAGCCAAAGGACAAGGTTTGATTCCTCAGGACCCATTTAGGCCATATGGGCAAGGTGGAACATGCATGCAGAGTTCATTTTCCATGGCTAGATGCCCTGACATGCCCATTCTCTCTCTCTTTCTCTCTTTCTCTCTCCCTGTCATTCCCTCCCTCTCTATCAAATGAATAAATAAAAATAAAATATTTGAAAGAAAGAATTAGATAAGGTTCTTAGGATGAGCCTTATGAAAAGATGTGGTTGATTCAGTAAAGGTAGAGCAATGGATAGACATGGAAACACATATCTCACACACACACACACACACTTTGTCTCTTTTCCTGTGATGCTCTGTGCCACCTTGAGACTCTGCTTGTTAAAGCGCCATAACCAAATGAGATCTGTTAAACTGTCACTCTCAGAACCATAATCCAAAATATATCTTTTGTTCCATATAAGTATCCTGCCTCAAATATTTAATTATAGCAAGGAAAAAAAAGTCTGATACAAATATAAAAATCACACAGGACATGCTTATTAACATTCACCAAACGCATTGTACATGAGAAGGTAGGAAAGTACAGAAGATATCCTGAAAACCCCAAAACAATTTGGTCTAGTGCTAATGTAAAAGCTAGGTGGTATGAGGTAAGCCATGCTAGCCAATGCAAACCCTGTTAATATGTAACATCTATCTGGAGAACTTCTTAGTTAGTAAAGGCATCAGGTCATTATGGGAAGTATAGTATAAAATATTATCTATAAGAAACTCTTATCCTAAACAAAAGCTTTCAATTACTCAGCAATCATGGATAAAACTACAAAATACAATTCTAAATGGTTTAATTTTTTTAAATCTGGTTTTCATATCTTTACAATCTAGTAAAGCAAAATAGGGTATACAAGTCAGAAATGATGTGCACTTCTCTAATCACAGGACTTGGGAAGTCGGGCTATCAGGAACATAGTTATAAGACCAGCCTATATTATACAGCAAGACCAAATTTTCAAACAACAATGAAAATAAAACAAAACAAAAACTCAATAATTGAAAAAAGACAGAAGTCATTTATGGAACACTATCAAGTTAAGAAAATAGCTGTTTTTGTATGCTACATTGTCCATGAGTGTCGTAGATATTCAGTGGGACAGCAGCTGGGAAGAAGTGTAGTTGGATGCTTGAGAGAAGTCATGGCAGTTTAAATCATGAAAGAAGAGCAAGATGATGATCAAGGTAGACAGGCAAGAAAGACCATGTCAGATTTTCAAATAAGATTTAAAAAAATGTATAGCTAGAAATGTGATTCTACTGAAATGGAAGAAAATGTGTAATAGGAATGCATTTAGAGACAACAGAGTTACCAAAGTAAGTAAGTTACTAAATAATAGGCTATAAAATGGGACATTTCATTGCTCATTTTATTTTTATATACTTAAGGAAGCATGAAGTAGTTTGTTTTTATATCAAGATGTGTTAGTCTCTGCTACAGAGGCAAGAACTAGACTGAAGTGTATCAAGTAGGAGAAGAAAAGGATGATATAAAAGTAAGTAGGAAACTAGCAGGATGATTTAAAATTCATAGAAGTTCATAGAATTATAGAGAAAATTAGATCTATAGGGGCAGACATTAGGTTGATGAGGAAAAATTTAGGCATAGCTCCAACTTTTCCAGCTAGGAGCATGGGAGTTGAATTATGTTGACAAAAGAAGTAAAATGGCCTGAGATGTAAAGTATATTCAAGAAAAAAAAAGTGAATTTGGGTTTAGATGACAGAAAAAATGATGACTGGAGCTGCTTGGAGTAGTGGCATCATTTCTAGGGAACTCAGGATGGTGTCCAGGAACCATATTTGCAGTAAGTGACCCAGCACAGTTGCCCAGGGACTGACATGGCTACAAATGTATGTTATCAATGTGTAAAATGTACAACAAAATTCCAAGTAATATGATTACTAATGCTTAAAATTTTGAAATAGTTTAGATACAGGGCAGTCAAGAATAGTAAAAATCCTTCCCACCAGTCCTGTCATGCCATGCTGCTCTGGGTATGTACACTACTACAGATGAGTCTACCACCTCCTCTAACCTTCCCCAGTGTCCGCGCCCACAAGTCTTTCCCACTGGCCTAGTGGAACCATTCAGCTGTGAGTGAACCTGCTAAACCATGGCACGCATTCCAGTTGTTTCCACAGGTGTGGATGTTTCCCTGCTTGGTATAATCAAGCAGATGCCTGAATGAACTCCAACAGGACAAAAACCAATAGCTAAATGAAATGGAATCAAATCATGATATGAAAATGGAATTTAATAATGCACTAGAAATGTTGAAGAAACACCATGCTGAACTGAAATGCAAAATGAAGTCAGTTATATAAGAAGGTCCCCAGAAATCCTTACCAACAGGAAAAAAACATGTAGATGACAAAACACTGAGACTCAAGGACTGCACAGAGGAAATAGATCAGGTCACTAAAATAAATGATAAGTTCAAAAACAGTAAGAACATGAGAGATATTTATGACACCATATAAATATGTAATCTATGAATATTAGACACAGAAGAGCTTTAGACCAAAGGAATAGTGAATATAGTTAACAAAACTACAAAGGAAATCTTCCTAAGCCTAGGAAAGCCTATCTTGTCCATCAAAATAGACAAGGAATGAAAATAGGACCAGAAAACAAACTTCTCATGTCATATCATAGCTAAAACACTGAATACAAAGAACAAAGGCTGCAAAAAAGCCACAAGAGAGAAACAAGACACTTACAAAGGGCAGCCAATCAGATTAATGTCCAATTTTAATGGAAACTATAAATGCTACAAAAGTGTGAAAAAATGTATTACAAATATTAAAAACCAAAGTGGCCAATGTAATATAAAACTAATATATCAGCAAAATTATTTCTCATAATAGATGAAGTAAGAAAAAACCATTTATAACAAAACAGACTAAAGGATATGTGGTAGTTTGAATTTGTGCTCTCCAGTAGACTTAAATGTTTTATCAAAGCTGCAACTTGGATTTCCAGTGGCCTGGCTGAAAGAAACAGGTGTTTCTCTGGGCAGATCCTGGGATCCAGCCCTAAGGTGTTACTTGGGACAGATCTGTATCAAGCCTAAGGTATAGAGAGTGCTTGAGTTCGGCCTGGGTTTTGCAGAGTGTGCTTGCTTGTGTGTGGTGCTAGGTGGTGGTGTGTGGATCTTTGAAAAGGGGTCAACTTCTTCTGCCATTATGAAACTTTCCCTGGATCTATAAGGTTGAAATAAATCCCATTCCTCCCATATAATGTCTCTGGTTGGAGGTTTATTCCAGCAGCACAGCCTGACAAAGAGGCCAAAAATACTTATGGGGAAAAGAAAACAATATCTTTATCAAATGGTACAAGGAAAATTGGGTATCCACACATAGAAGAATTAAGCTAGACTCTTACCTCTTACCCTGGATATTAACTTTGATCCAAATGGATCAAAATGTGAGGCCTAAAACTATGTAATGGCTGAAGAAAACTAAGGAGTACATTGTAAATTATAGTCATAAGTACTGATTTTCTGATTAGGACTCTAGTCACTCAGGAAATAAGGTCAACAATTGGTAAATGGGACAATGTGAAACTAAAACTTTTTGTACAGCACGGGATATGCTGAGTAAAGAAGCAGTGTACAGAATGGGAGGTAGGACTTCCAGTTAAGATGGCAGCGTAGGTACAATGCCAAAGCAGCCTAGGGAGGAAAAAAACAAACAAACATAAAACAGCAAAATACACACTTTTACTAAAAGGTGAGGTGTATAGGAAATTGACACAGCAGCAGAGAAGTAGGAGAGATCCAGAGCATCCATAGCCTGCATGGGCACAGTGGTGGTGCTTGGCTTGAGCCAGGAAAAGCCAGACAAGGGGATTTTCCACTCACACTGGAGGTCTCTGCAAACTCAAGAAACATGAAAGGAGAATGGCAGTGAACAATTGAGGAGCAGATCACAAGGTAGAAGAATGCATGGACAGCGAGCAAACTGAGCAGCATTGGCTCCCTCCCCTTCCCCACCTCCAGTGCCCAGCCCTTGGGAACAGAGCAGTGGTCCAGGGACCCAGCCACGCCTACTTGAACTGACAGTGCACCAAAGAGGGACCCAATCAAGAGCATAGCTGAGACCAAAATCATCCCAAAATGTAACTGGGATTACACCAGGTCAGTACCTGCCTAATAAACCTGGTATATAGGCCTGAACCAGAAGTGCTACTTGCACCTTCCATATCAGGATAAATTATATGTTAAATCAGATGGACAGTCAAATTTGCCATTCTTAAATAAGCTGTATTTTGGGATTGTTATTTGTTGCTTCTTGAATTATAGTGGCTTTGTTTACACTTCTGTTATACATTAGGGAAGGGTCTCACCTGGTCACAAGCTGACTAGGAACCCTCTACAGACCAGAAATCTTTTTTTTTTTAATATTTTTTAAATTTTATTTATTTGAGAGCGACAGACACAGAGAGAAAGACAGAGGAAGAGAGAGAGAGTATGGGCGCGCCAGGGCTTCCAGCCTCTACAAACGAACTCCAGACACGTGTGCCCCCTTGTGCATCTGGCTAATGTGGGACCTGGGGTACCAAGCCTCAAACCGGGGTCCTTAGGCTTCACAGGCAAGCACTTAACCACTAAGCCATCTCTCCAGCCCCAGACCAGAAATCTTAACCACCTTGTTGTCAGGATTAAGGGAGTGGGTGAGGTACCACACAGCCTAAGGGACAGACAGAGGACCTGGGTGTCATAATACCTACTCTTGGATAAATACAATGTGCTGTTGTGCACTGATGTGTACATTGTATAGTTAAATTTTAGAATCTGCCTGTATTTTCTTCCACTTGGTCTACTTCAATACTCTCATAGGAGGCACACCCAACACCTAGAGTCACTTTTGTAGATACTCTGAGAGTCTTCAGAGCCTACCCTAAAGATATATAATATCAGATTGATTGATACATCTCATAATACCCAGCAAACTGGAAAATCCAAGCATTAAATTAATCCAAGATGCAAAAAATATATACATTATAACACAAGAAACACCAAAATTCAAGACAATATAAATCCAACAAAAAATATTTATGCATCAGAAATTACTTCCAGTGAGAATGAGTTAGAGGAAATGCCTGAGAAAGATTTCAAAAGACTTATTATAAATATATTCAAAGAACTCAAAGAAGAAATCAAAGGGAGCAAAGAAGACACAGGATGCCAATTTGATGAAATAAAGAGGTCAAGACTAGATGTTAATAAGGAAATAGAGGGCTGGAGAGATGGCTTAGAGGTTAACTGCTTGCCTGTGAGGCCTAAGGACCCTGATTTGAGGCTCAATTCCCCAGGACTCACATTAGCCAGATGCACAAGGGGGCACATGCATCTGGATTTTGTTTGCAGTGGCATGAGGCCCTGGAGCACCCATTCTCTTACTCCTTCTCTCTCTCTCTATCTCTCCCTCTTTCTCTGTTGCTCTTAAATAAATTAAAAAAAAAAACAAGGAAATAGAAATAATAAAGAAAAACCAATTAGAACTACTAGCAATAAAGAACACAGTTAATGAAATAAAAACTGTAGAAAATCTCACCAGTAGAATGGATGAAGGAGAGGACAGAATATCTAAGCTGGAAAACCAGGTGGCAGATCTAATACAGTCCAACAAAGAGAAGGACAAACTTATAGAAAAGTATGAGTGGGAATTTCAAGATATTCGGCACACCATGTAAAAATCAAATATAAGAATTCAGGGCATAGTAGAAGGAGAATAATTTCACTGCAAAAGCATAGTTGGCATCGTCAACAAAATCATAAAAGAAAATTTCCCCCAAATTGTGAAAGAGGTGCCAATGCAGATACAGGAATCCTTTAGGACACCAGCCAGACAAAACCTGGAAGGAACCTCTCCTTGCCATATTATAATCAAACTACCAAACATACAAACAAAAGAAAAAATATTGAATGCAGTCAGAGAGAAAAATCAAGTTACCTACAAAGGCAAGCCCATCAGGATTACAGCAGATTACTCAACACAAACTTTAAAAGTCAGAAGAGCTTGGAGTGATATATTACAAATTCTGAAAGATAACAACTGCCAACCAAGGTTACTTTGTCCTGCAAAGCTATCCATTCAAATAGACGGAGAAATAAGGTCATTCCATGACAAAAGCAGGCTAAAGGACTATTTGAAGACAAAACCAGCTCTACAGAAAATACTTCATAGAATTCTCCATGCTGAAGAAAAGGAAAAGCACACATATAAGGAACCTAGAAAAAACAAGCAATACTCAAATACTAGTTAACACAAGAAAACACAGGTAGAACCAGAATGATACACACACAAAAAATGGCAAACATAAATACACACCTTTCAATAATATCTCTTAATATCAATGACCTCAATGCCCCAACTAAAAGACATAGATTTGCAGACTGGGTTAAAAACCAGGATCCTTCATTTTGTTACCTCCAAGAAACCCACCTGTCTACAAAGGATGGACACTATCTTAGGGTGAAAGGTTGGAAAACAGTGTTTCAAGCAAATGGACCTAGGAAAAAAAAAAAAAAAAACAGGGGTTGCTATCCTAATATCTGATAGTGTAGACTTCAGTCCAACATTAGTTAATAAAGATAAGGAAGGCCACTTTATATTGATTAAAGGCACCCTCCAACAGAAGGACATTACAATCCTAAACATATATGCACCTAACATAAGCGCCCCCAAATACATCAAACAAATGCTATTAGAACTAAGGCCACAGATAACACCAAACACAGTGGTAGTGGGTGACTTCAACACCCCACTCTTATCAATTGACAGGTCATCCCAGGAAAAAATAAAGAGAGAGGCATCTGGACTAAATGAGGTAGTAGAAGGAATGGATCTAACAGATATATGCAGGGAATTTCATCCAAATGCTGCAGAATGTACATTCTTTTCAGCAGCACATGGAATATTCCCTAAAATAGACCATATATTAGGACACAAAGCAAATCTTAACAAATATAGGAAAATTGAAATAATTCTTTGCATTCTATCTGACCACAATGGAATCAATCTACAAATCAATAGCAAGAAAGGCTATAGAGCATACACAAAATCATGGAAATTAAACAACACACTGCTAAATGACGAATGGGTCAATGAAGAAATCAAGAGGGAATCAAAAAAATTATAGTCAAACGATAATTTGAACACAACATACCAAAATCTCTGGGACACAATGAAGGCAGTCCTAAGAGGTAAATTTATAGGTTTAAGTGTCTAGATTAAGGAATTAGAAAGGTTGCAAGTAAATGACCTAATGTTCACCTTAAAGCGTTGGAAAAAGAAGAACAAGGCAAACCCAAAATCAGCAGATCGGAATAAATAATAAAGATTAGGGCAAAAATTAATGAAATAGGAACAAAGAAAACAATCCAAAGTATCAATGAAACAAAGAGTTGGTTCTTTGAAAGGATAAACAAGATTGATAAACCCTTAGCAAATCTGACCAAAAGAAAGAGAGAAGAGACACAAATTAATAAAATTAGAGATGAAAAATGTAACATCACAACAGATGCCAGAGAAATTAAAAAATCATAGGGACATACAGAATGGGAGGTAATCTTGGCAAGCTATGCAATTGACAGAGAATTAATATCTAAACCACACAAAAAACTCAAAAAATTAAACACCAACAAAATGAATAACCCATTAGAGCTGGCATCAAAAGAAATGCAAATGGCTAACAAATGACTTAAAATTATTCAACAATTATTTAGCCATCAGGAAATGTAAAGTTAAGGTGCCCTGAGATTACATCTCACTCAGGAAAGAATGCCTAGCATCAAACAGACATACACACACACACACACACACACACACACACACACACACACACACATGCTGGGCAATTATTGACAATGAGGGACCACCCTTATTCACTGCTGGTAGGATTACAAACTGATATAGCTATTGTGGAAATTGGTGCAGTTTTCTTCAAAAGCTAAAAGTTCTATATGAACCAATCAAGCTCACCACTTCTTGAAACATTCCCTAAGGAATTAACATTCTACTTCAAAGATATTTACTCAGCCATGTTTAATTCAATTCTTTTTTTTTTTTTTTTTTTTTTTTTTTTACTAGTTTTGTATTCAGCAAATACAGGCAGTTTGGTACCATTATTAGGCTCATCCATGACCTACCCCATCCCCATCGGCCCCTCCTTGTTCAGGTATATGGGTCGTGCATTGTGGAGTTAGCCCACAGTTACTGGTAAGATAAATGTCTCTGCATATCATGACCCATCATGCAGCTCTGACATTCTTTCTGCCCCCTCTTCTGCAAAATTTCCCTGATCCATGTTGGGTTCATTTTTGGTCTGCTTTAGTGATGGAGTGTTGGGGGCCTCTGAGGCTCTGGCTCTCTGATTTGGTAGGCGTTGCTTTTTCTCTGTGTTGTTCTCCTTCCCCCTTGTGCTGGTATCCCATTCATCAGGAAAACAGCACCCTTGTTTGTTTCGCCAATTTTTCTTAGTTTCAGCCGGGGCCCTTTTGAGGTATCATGAGGTGGCTCTCTCCCTAGGATCTACATCTATCTGAAAAAGAGAAGCAGATTCTCCAACGGAGAGTAAGTTAGCTCCAGGACAAATGAGATAACCCTTACTTTTTTATTGAGAGTTTAATAGGTATAGGCCCTCTTGTAACCCATGATTGATGGTAGCTTGATATTGGAGAGTGGGCTTATGTTTGGATATGGTTCTGAATTGTTTCCCAGCTCCAGCTATGGGTACTGCACCACTAAGGGGATCAGTTAGCCAAATCCGAGCAGTTAGTTCCCCACCTTGGCTGTGTGCCACTATTGCACTTGTGTGAGCATCACAACAGGTTATTTGTTGCTAAGTAGGTTAGACAATTAGTTGCTTGGACAGATATTAGTCATTTCCCCCAGTCACCCATGTAGCACTTTCTGGCACTAGACACACTGACTATCTAGGGACTGACTCTCTCCTGGCTTCCAACCATGCCATTCCATTTTACGTGTCAGCTGCATATGGTGTCTTCAGCAATAGGGTCTTACCACTAACCTTTGGTGGGTCATCAAGTACTCTGACAGAATCTGTCATTCTCTTAGGAAACCTTGTAGGTTTCTCTGATCAAAAGCTCATTGTGGATGATACCCCCATGCCGGTACTGAGAATTACAGGTCAGTGCCCACTAAGAAAATGAGGAAAGAGATAACTAATATACAAGAGTTAAAGAGACAAGAGAGAGAGGAAGAGGGAGAGAGAGAGGGGGAGGGAGGGAAGATGTAGAAGATTTAGATTAGACTTGATGCTACCCTCTCCAGTGTCTTGTGGTTCAGGTGTTTCCTGTAAGGGCCTGGTGAAGGTTCAGCCATTTGGTCTGCCTTTTAGGAAGTAGAATTTTATGGTGTCATTGCTGTTTGGGTCTAGATTAGTGTTTCCCACCCCTTCGATGCCCTCACCTTTCTCCCCATCCATCCTAGTGCCTAGTCCATGAGATGCTTGCTGGGTATGTAAGGTATCTTGGGTAGATTCAGGTTAGGTGCTGTAGATGAGTGAGACTATGTGGTGATTATTTTTTCCTGTGATTGGGTAAATTCACTGAGAATGATCTGTTCACAATAACTAAGAAATGGAATCAGCCAAGATGTTAATAAACTGATGAATGGATTATGGAGATGGGGTAGGTATACAGAATGGGGTTTTATTCAGGTGTAAAGAAAAATGAAATTTTCACATAAATAGATGGAACTGGAAGATTATATTTAGTGAAGTAGCTCAGACTCAGAAACACAAACACCACATGCTTTCTCACATATGTTAATATTAGCTTCAAATTTCTAGATTAGTGGGCATATAGCATTAAAAATGTATCTGTGGGTGTCAGTAAGCTAGAAAAGGGCTGGAGTGGTAGAAAAAGGTACACAGGAGAATAGCAGAATACATGGGATACATAAGTGGGGTAATAATATTGGGAGAGAATAGTTTACACAGAGATAGTTACAGGGGGGTGAGGAACAGATCAGGGTAATTGGAAGATGAACAAAACTAAGGGCATGTGAATAAACCATATGAAAAGTTATTATTTTGTATGGCAACTTAAAATATAAATTGTTAAAGCATTTAAATGATGATCCCTTACATGGTGGATAAAGTTGTTCCTAGAAGCCATAGGAAATTGATAAAGAAAAAAACACATTACCAAAAATTAGATATTGAGTTATTGCTTTGGGCGGATACAGTCTCCCAAAACAATATTGGCTATTGCCATTGCTCATGGTTGCCCACCAAAACTAAATGGTAAGTCCCTATTCTTGAAGATACCACACATTAACACATTTTTTGTTGCTGGATAGAAAGAAACCAAGCTGTAACTGAGCTGAAAACTTCTTTCCTGCTGGCTAGACTTCTTTATTCTATTTTACTTTTTTTTTTTTTTTAATTATTACAGAAAGAGAAAGGAGAGCAAGAGAGCGAGAGAGAGAGAGAGAGAGAATGGGTGCACCAGGTTCTCTAGCCACTGCAAACGACCTCCAGATTCTAAAAGTTACCACATAAACTGCAGGGGGAGAAAAGTCATCAACAATCTTACCTACTTGTGGATCCTATGTACATCACAATGGGTCCAATAGTGACAGAAGAGTTATGGGAGTAACCAAATGCTCTCTGATTGGATTTAAGGCTGACCCCACAGAAGGTAAATCATGTGTGGTACTGCTAATCTGGTAAGAGGTATGTGGCTAGTGATTTAGGCTATAGTGTGGAACCCAATACTATGGTTATGTTAATTGTACAGCAGGTCAAACTGCCCTCTCAATGTTTGTTCCCATAGATTGATACTGCTTACAGCCTTGAACAGAAAAGTTTCTTTATGCAAAGAGCAGTGGTTAGCATAGAGATGCACAGCTGGTAAGTTCACCAAGAATAAGTGTCTAGTGTGTGCTCCACTGTATGCATTTCATTGAAACCACTCCCTCCCAAGATGCTGGGAACTTAGTGAAGGGGTGCAAAAAGAGTACAAGAACAAGAGGTTGGGAAGTGGGGCTTTGAATGCTGTCTTTTGGCTCTTGCAAATCTGATGCACCCATGAACTCAAAGTCGAAATGGTTTAGTGCATAAGATTTGAGCTTGACAATATTTCATCATAGATGAGGAAAGGGTCCATGATAATCCCCAACTCCCCAGAATCAGTAGTGACAACTGATGATGGCAGGGTAGGGGAGAGTCAAGTCCTTCAATGGTATAGCTATTTGTAGGTTTCGCATTCTACAGTAAATAACTTCCTATCCATGAGGATACAAGCAACTTTAATTTAACTCAGAGGGACAACAAACAAGCATGCATAAAAGTAGGAGGGGATCTAATAGGAAGAAGAGTTTTAGTAGGAAAGGAAGAAGGGAAGAGAGTTAGTAACTAGGGAGAATGGGATCAAAATGTTTTGTAGATATGTATGAAAGTGACAAAAATTTTTAAATGTGAATTTATTATAAAGAATTATTTAAGTGTTTATGCTATTAACTGATTTCATATAATAATTTAAGGAAATGAGACTTTTCCAATGTGAAAATTTTCTGAAAAATATCTTCTGAGAAAATGGCCAATAAAGTGCCTAATAATGGCTGGTATAGTGGCACACACCTTTAATCCCAGCACTGAGGCTGAGGTAGGAGAATTGCTGTGAGTTTGAGGCCAGCCAGAGACTATATAGTGAATAACAGGTCAACCTTGGATAGAGTGAGACCCTACCTCAAAAAAATGCATAATATGGGGCTGGAGAGGTGGCTTAGTGGTAAAGCACTTGCCTGAGAAGTCTAAGGACCCAGGTTGGAGGCTCAGTTCCCTAGGACCCAGAAGCACAAGAGGGTGCACACATCTGGTGTTCTTCCAGAGTGGCTGGAGGCCCTGGCATGCTCATTCTCTCTTTCTCTATCTGCCTTTCTCTCTGTGTCTGTCACTCTCAAATAAATAAAAAAATAAATTTTTAAATGCATAATAGGGCTGGAGAGATGGCTTAGGAGTTAAGCGTTTGCCTGTGAAGCCTAAGGCCTTGGTTCGAGGCTCAATTCCACAGGACCCACATAAGCCAGAAGCACAAGGGGGCACACACATCCTGTAGTTTGTTTGCAGTGTCTGGAGACCCTAGAGTGCCCATTCTCTCTCTCTCTCTCTCTGTATCTCTTTTTCTCTCTCCCTCTTTCTCTCAAATAAATAAATAAAATATAGGAAACAATTTTTTTTTAAATGCATAATAACAACTTTTTAGTGTCTTATAGAGGAATTAGTACTGGGAGAGCCCAGTTTGGTGATCATAGAGAAAAGAGTACTGGGAAAGCCCAGGTAGATGATTCTTATAGAGAAAGAGTTACTTGGGAGAGCCCATGCTCAGGCTAATGGCTTTCATATGTAAAGAGGTACTGGGAGAACCCAAGTAAATAAGTCTTATAGAGAAAAGAGTAATGGGAGAGTCCAGCTAGACGACTCTACCTCATTGCAAACAGCAACATGCCCCTGAGTCTTTGCTGTCATTTAAAAGTAGCCTTTCTTTAGGTATAGAATTACATTTATTTAGTTGATGTCTTTCTGGAGCTTTTAGTGTGACAATTTTCTGTTTATCACAAAAGGGTTCCATCATTTAGTGTATTTGGGATGGTAGGCAAGATTAATATTTTATAGAACTAAAATTCAAAAGTCAAAGAACATGCAAACTGGAAAATAATTATAACACTAGCCATTTTCATTAAGAGATTCAATTCCTTTTCTTATTTCTAAAATGCATATTTAAGCTTTGGGTGGTTATTATTATGAGGTAGAAACTTTGGACACATTATGTATTAGTACCATCATTTTGCTTCTCCCTGCCCCCACTCCACCTAGTTCCCTCCTGAGTTGAATTGCTGCTATTCACCATGGACTTCTGGGTTATGAATATAAGAGCCACAATGTGGGAGGGAGTATCCAGAAGCATTGGCCCCCACCCCCCCAACAATGACTGCTGCTCTTACAACTCAATTTCTTTCTTTTTTTAAATAAACTAGTTTAACTTTATAATTCTTTATTTCTTTATTTGAGAGAGAGAGGAAAAGGGGGAGATTGAGAAAGACAGAGGGAGATTGAGAAAGACAGAATGGGTGTGCTAGGGCCTCTGCAAATTAACTCCAGACACATGTGCCACCCTATGCATCTGACTTACTTGTGTCCTTGAGAGTCAAACCTATGTCCTTTGACTTTGCAGGAAAGCACTTAACTGCTAAGCCATCTCTTTAACCAATAACTCAAGCTCTTAAAATACCTAAAATTAAGCTTAAGTTGCTCAGCAAATACATATATCTGATAAAAGAACAATGTAGTATTCCAATTATTTTTTTTTAATTTTTAATTTTTTATTTGTCTTGCTTTTTTTTTCTTTTCACAGTTTTAATTAACATTTACCATGATTATAAAAAACATCCCAAACGGTAATACACTCCCTCCGTCTCAGTACTTTCCCCTTTGAAATTACATTCTCCATCATATTACCTCCCCATCTCAATCACTGTACTTACATATATACAATACCAACCTACTAAGTATGATCATTTGTTTTCATGATGGTTGCCAATCTGACAGGAGTGAGATGGAATCTCAATGTAGTTTTAATCTGCATTTCCATGATGACTAGTGACATAGAACACCTTTTTAGATACTTATATGCCATTCATATTTCTTCCTTTGAGAATGCTCTGTTTAGCTCCATAGCCCATTTTTAAATTGGCTTGTTTGATTTCTTATTATTTAACTTTTTGAGTTCTTTGTATATCCTAAATATTAATCCTCTATCAGATATATAGCTGGCGAAGATTTTTTCCCATTCTATAGGTTGCCTGTTTGCTTTTTTCACTGTGTCCTTTGCAGTGCAAAATCTTTGTAATTTCATGAAGTCCCAGTGATTGATCTGTGGTTTTATTCCCTGAGCAATTGGGGTTGTATTCAGAAAGACTTTGCTAAGACCAATGTGTTGAAGGGTTTCCCCTTCTTTTTCCGCTAGCAGTTTCAGAGTTTCAGGTCTGATGTTAAGGTCATTAATCCATTTGGAGTTAATTCTTGTGCATGGACAGAGAGAAGAATCTATTTTCATCCTTCTGCAGATATATAGCCAGTTTTCCCAACACCATTTGCTGAAGAGGCTGTCTTTTCTCCAATGAGTATTTTTGGCACTTTTATCGAATATCAGGTGGCTATACATACTTGGACTTACATCTGTGTCCTCTATTCTGTTCCACTGATCTACATGTCTGTTTTTATGCCAGTATCATGCTGGTTTTGTTACTATGGCTCTGTAGTATAGGTTAAAATCAGGTATGGTGATACCACCAGCCTTATTTTTGTTGCTCAGTATTATTTTAGATAGTCGAGTTTTTTTGTGATTCCAAATGAATTTTGGGATTGTATTTTTCTATTTCCATGAAGAATGGCTGTAGAATTTTGATATGGATTGCATTAAATGTGTAGATTGCTTTTGGTAAGATTGCCACTTTCACAATATTGATTCTTCCCATCCAGGAACAAGGGATGTTTCTCCACTTTCTAGTGTCTTCTGCAATTTCTCACTTGAGTGTTTTAAAGTTCTCATTGTAGAGACCTTTACTTCCTTCGTTAGGTTTATTCCAAGGTACTTTATGGTTTTGGATGCAATTGTGAATGGGAGTGATTCTCTGATTTCATCCTCTATGTGTTTGTTGTTAGCATATATGAAGGCTACTGATTTCTGTGTATTTATTTTGTATCCTGCTACATGGCTATAGGTTTTGATCAGCTCTAACAGTTTGCTAGTAGAGTTTTTAGGGTCCTTTATGTATAGAATCATGTCATCTGCAAATAATGATAACTTGATTTCTTCCTTTCTAATTTGTATCCCTTTTATGTGTGTCTCTTGCCTTATTGCTATGGCTAAGACTTCTAAAAATATATTAAATAAAAGTGGGGACAGTGGACACCCTTGTCTTGTTCCTGATGTTAGTGGGAAACCTCCCAGTTTTTCCCCATTTAGTAATATGTAGGCTGTAGGCTTGTCATAAATTGCTTTTATTATATTGTGATATGTTCCCTTTATTCCCAGTCTCTGTAAGACTTTTATCATAAAGGGATGTTGGATTTTGTCATATGCTTTCTCTGTGTCTAATGAGATTATCGTGTGATTTTTGTCCTTCAACCCATTTATATAATGTATTACACTTAGAGATTTGCATATATTGAACCATCCCTGCATCTCTGGGATAAAGCCTATTTGGTCAGGGTGAATGATCTTTTTGATATATTCTTGTATTCTGTTTGCCAATATTTTGCTGAGAATTTTTGCATCTATGTTCATGAGGGAGATTGCTCTGTAATTTTCCTTGTTTGTTCTGTCTTTGCCTGGTTTTGGTTTCAGTGTGATGCTGGCTTTGCAGAAGGAGTTTGGTAGAATTCCTTCTTTTTCTATTTCCTGGAAAAGCTTAAGAAACAATGGTGTTAGCTCTTCTTTGAAGGTCTGGTAAAATTCAACAGTGAATCCATCTGGGCCTGGGCTTTTTTTTAGTTGGGAGATTATTGATAACTGTTCGGATCTCCGTGCTTGTTATAGGTCTATTTAAGTGACTAATCTCATCTTGATTTAATTTAGGTAGGTCATATAAATCCAGGAAATCATACATTTCTTTCAGATTTGCATATACTTTGTGGAGTATATGCTTTCATACTGTGTCCCTATGATTTTTTGAATTTCTCTGGAATCTGTTGTGATGTTACCTTTTTCATCTCTGTTTTTATTAATTTGTGTCTCTTCTCTCTTTCTTTTGGTCAGATTTGCGAAGGATTTATCAATCTTGTTTATCCTTTCAAAGAACCAACTCTTTGTTTCATTAATTCTTTGGATTGTTTGCTTTGTTTCTAGTTCATTAATTTCTGCCCTAATCTTTATTATTTCTTCCCATCTACTGATTTTTGGTTTGCCATGTACTTCTTTTTCAAGGCTTTAAGGTGAAGCATTAGGTCATTTACTTGCAACCTTTCTAATTTCTTAATATAGCCACTTAAGGCTATAAATTTACCTCTTAGAACTGCCTTCATTGTGTCCCAGAGATTTTGTTATGTTGTGTTCTCATTATCGTTTGACTCTATAATTTTTTTTGATTTCCTTCGTGATTTCTTCATTGACCCATTTATCATTTAGTAGTTTAATGTTTAGTTTCCATGATTTTGTGTATACTATATAGCCTTTCTTGCTACTGATTTGTAGTTTAATTCCATTGTGTTCAGATAGAATGCAGGGAATTATTTCAATTTTCCTGAATTTTTTCAGATTTGCTTTGTGTCCTAATATATGGTCTATTTTAGAGAATGTTCCATGTGCTGCTGAAAGGAATGTAGATTCTGCAGCCTTTGGATGAAATGTCCTGTGTATATCTGTTAAGTCCATTCCTTCTATGACCTCATTTAGTCCAGATGCCTCTCTGTTTATTTTTTCCAGGGATGAGCTGTCAATATATGAGAGTGGGGTGTTAAAGTCACCCACCACCACTGTGTTTGGTGTTATCTGTGACCTTAGTTCTAATTGTGTTTGTTTGATGAATTTGGGAGCCCCCATGTTAGGGGCATATATGTTTAGGATTGTAATGTCCTCCTATTGGAGTGTGCCCTTTATAAAGTGATCTTCCTTATCTCTCTTTATTGACGTTGGACTGAAGTCTACCTTGTCAGATATTAAGATAGCAACCCCTGCTTGTTTTCTAGGCCCATTTGCTTGAAACACCATTTTCCAACCTCTCACCCTAATATAATGTCTATCCTTTGTAGAAAGGTGAGTTTCTTGGAGACAACAAATTGTAGGATCCTGATTTTTATCCCAGTCTGCAAACCTATGTGTTTTGGTTGAGGCATTTAGGCCATTGATATTAATAGATATTATTGAAAGGTGTGTATTTATGTTTGCCTTTTTTTTTTTTTTTTGTGGTTCTGGTTCTACCTGTGCTCTGTTTTGTTATCTAGTATTTGAGTATTGCTTGTTTTTTCTAGGTTCCTTATATGTGTGCTTTTCCTTTTCTTCAGCATGGAGGATTCTATGAAGTATTTTCTGTAGAGCTGGTTTTGTCTTTAAATACTCCTTTAGCCTGCTTTTGTCATGAAATGTCCTTATTTCTCCATCTATTTGAATGGAAAGCGTTGCTGGATAAAGTAACCTTGGTTGACAGTTTTTATCTTTCAGAACTTGGAATATATCACTCCAAATCCTTCTGGGTTTTAAAGTTTCTGTTGAATAATCTGCTATAATCCTGATGTGCTTGCCTTTGTAGGTAACTTACTTTTCCTCTTTAACTCTTTCAATATTTTTGCTTTGGTTTTGTTTGTGTTTGGAAGTTTGATTAAAATATGGTGAGGATAGATTTTTTCCAGGTTTTGTCTAGCTGGGGTTCTAAAGGCTTCCTGTATCTGCATTGGCACCTCTTTCACAGTTTGGAGGAAATTTTCTTCTATGATTTTGTTGAAGATTCCTACTATGCCTTAGGAGTGGAATTTGTCTCCTTCTACTATGCCCTGAATTCTTATATTTGATCTTTTCATAGTGTCCCGAATATCTTGAAATTCCCACTCATACTTTTCTATAAGTTTGTCTTTCTCTTTGTTGGACTGTATTAGATCTGCCACCTGGTCTTCTAGTTTAGATATTCTGTCCTCTCCTTCATCCATTCCAGTGGTGAGATTTTCTACAGAGTTTATTTCATTAACTGTGTTCTTCATTGCTTGTAATTTTGCCTGGTTTTTCTTTATTATTTCTATTTCCTTATTTATGTCCTGAATTGCTTTCTTTATTTCATTAAATTGGTGTCCTGCGTCTTCTTTGATTTCCTTTTTGATTCCTTTGATTTCCTCTTTAAGTTCCTCTTTGACTCCTTTGATTTGTTCTCTGACTTCTTTGAACATATTTACAATCATTCTTTTGAAATCTTTCTCAGGCATTTCCTCTAACTCGTTCTCACTGGAGGACATTTCTGATGCATTAATACTTTTAGGTGGATTTATATTGTCTTGCTTTTTAGAGTTTCTTGTGTTATAATGTATATATTTTTGCATCTTGGAATAAGTTAATGTTTGCATTTTCTAGCTAGCTGGGTATTCTTAGCTGTATCAATTGATTTGATGTTATATATTTTCAGGGTAGGAGCTTAAGGTGTTAGTTGTGGCTCTTAAGACACTCAGAGTATCTACAAAGGTGTTCCTAGGGGTTGAATTTCCCTGCTATGGTAGTATTCAATTAGGCTGAGTGGAATAAAATACAGGTAGATTCTAAAATTTAGCTAAACACTGTACACATTCAATCAAAAACAGCCCTGAGTATGTATGCAAGAGTAGTTATTATAACAACCAGATCCTCTATCAACAATGAGGTTAAGATTTCTGGTCTGTTGAGTGATTCAAGTCAGCTTGTAACCAAGTGAGACCCTTCCCTGGTGCCACCCCAGTTATCTTGGATGATTTTGGTCTCAGTCAAGTTGCTGCCTGGGTCATCAGGCTGCTGTTCTGATTTCTGGAGCTGGGCACTGGCTTTTCCTATGGGGTAAACCAAGTCTGGCAACTGTGTTCCTGCAGATCAACACCCCAGCTGCTAGAACTGCTGCTGCTAAATCTGGGTCTGTCGCCGCTGCTGTAAAGCTGCTGCTGCTGGTTCTACCACTGCTACCTCTGAAGCTGCTGCTGCTGGATCTGCTACTGCTGCTGCTTCTGTAGCAGCCACTGCTGCTGCTGAAGCTGCTGCTGCTGGGTCCACAGCTGCTGCTGCCACTGAAGCTGCTGCTACTAGATCTGCCGCTGCTGCCTCTGAAGCTGCTGCTGCTGGGTCTCCCGCTGCTGCCACTACTGGATCTGCTGCTGCTGGGGCTGCTGTTACCGGTGCTGGAGCCGCTGATATTGCTGCCGGACTCTGCTCCTGCTTGGGTCCAGCTGTTGGCTCAAGTTGGCGTGGCCAGGTCCCAGGACTTCTGCTCTGTTGGCTGGAGCTGGGCACAGGCAGTGGGGGAGGGGAGGAAGCCACAGCTGCTCTAGTTCTCTCTCTGTTTCACGTGTTCCTCTACCACGTTCCTTGAGTTGCGGAGAGCTCCAGTGTGAGTGGAAGCTCCCCTCACCTGGCTTTTCCTGCATCTCGAGCTGAGCCTGCCAGCTTTGTGGTGCGCTGCTGCCGCTGCTGCCGCTGCTGCGGTCAGCGGACCTGCCGGGGCTGCTTTTGCCGGCCTGTGTGGCTCTGGATGCTCTGGCTGTCTTCTACTTCTCTGGTGCTGCTTCAATTTCCTATACACCTCACTTTTTAGTAAAAGTGTGTATTTTGCTGAGTTTTTTTAGTCTTTTCCCCCCCTTGGCTGCTTTGGCATGGTACCTACACCACCATCTTAACTGGAAGTCCTCTCCACTTCTTTTACAAAAAATATTGCTTATATTATAAATTGATTGTTTCCTAAAATGAAGTTTTTTTCTGGAATTAATCATGGAAAAATGGCTAGCAACAAAAGGAAATGTTCATTTGTGTTGCGTTCACTGATGGCTTTATATATCATATTTCATTAGTTATTGTGTAGTATTGGGATTTTTTAATTCCCAAATGAAATTAAAATCATTGATATATTTTCCCCTAATGGTACAATAGTGTGAAATGTCACAGGTTCTAAAACCCCTGTCTCTATTTTATTTATCATTTACAACTTTAGCCTATTATTAAAATATTATGTATATTCTGATCATTTCCTGCTTGTTGAGTTATATTGAACTATACGGTTTTATGTGTGTAGAAAATTAAATCTATGAACAATAATCTTTTGTAAAAGCACCCCACATGTTAACATAAGTGAGAGTAATAAAACATAAGCAATGGGAACATCTATGCAGGCTTTCGATGGGTGCTCTTTTCATGGAAGAACTGCTCTGTTGTGGATTGTATTGCGCAGACAAAAACATGATATAACCAAAATATTTTTTCTGGTAACTTTTAAGAAGATGAATCTACACTAATCTCTAGTTGAACTTTTCTCATCAATCTCTTTCAGGGTTAGAGGCTAGCTGGTGTAGCATTCTGACACCCTGACAATAAAGAACTCACAGCTATCCTCAGGGTATTTTTGTAAAGCATTTCCCTTCACTTCAGCTGTGAATCAGTGATTCCTAGCCAACCACACTTTATGAGGGTTCATTAAATCTATCCTACAATTAGAAAGTGATTTTCCCCATCAGAGGATGTGGTCTGGCTGAATGAATGTTGTTCCTATTCATGTTTTTCTTTCTTTTTTCATGTACACATGACACATCTAAGAGAACACACCAAGAATTTCCAAACTGCTCCTAAAGGGCCTGGAGGTGTTATTCCCACAAAGAAAGCTGATATTTTTTCTCTTCTTTAATTGTTCTGGCTGTTCTTTAACTCAGATATTTTGGCAAAGAATAAATGTAACAAATGAACTGGAGACAATGAAATCAATTAGTAATCATGGACAGAAATATAATATGCTTTAAAACATCTGCTAAACTTCGACATGTGTATTATACAAAAATTCAATAAAAAGTGTGAAAGAATGTAGAAGACCTTACTTACCACATCCAAAACAACCTAACTGATTTATCTGTGTATTCACTACAACTCATCTATTCACCTGAATTTCTTATAGAAAAAATTGTGACCAATTTCAAAGGAAACTGAATTATGCTTAATATTTGGAAATGTCATTCATATAATAGCAACACTAAGTAGGCTTTCCTGCAAAGTTTTACTCATAAAAGAGTCACAGAATTAGCTTTAAAAAGATTAAAAGGACAAGGAAAGCCAAGCAAGCATGTACAATAACCTCATTCACCAGGAACTATTACAGAGAGACAGGAAAATGTAGATAGTCCCATAATACTATATTGCACAATGCCAAACTATGCCCATGATTTTTGAGTCAATCTTTGAAATCATGGCTTATAGGTCTTTGTCTTCATTGTTTCACTATAATTTGTTTCCAGAGTGGCTATGGACATAATGTTTTCACATAATTTTTTAAACAGGTTACATGCTCTAATTCACCATCAGTGCAAAATAAATATAATTGGAATATATCCACTTGTGAAATAAAGTTTATAAATCTGGACTAAGATTTTGAACATACTAAGCAGTAATGAAACATGATGTCATTCTTTTGGTGGATATTTTAGGAGAAGCCATCATTAGTTGGTATCTTTGGATCTTTTTTTTTTTTTAATTTTTATTTATTTATTTGAGAGTGACAGACACAGAGAGAAAGACAGATAGAGGGAGAGAGAGAGAATGGGCGCGCCAGGGCTTCCAGCCTCTGCAAACGAACTCCAGATGCATGCACCCCCTTGTGCATCTGGCTAACGTGGGACCTGGGGAACCGAGCCTCGAACCGGGGTCCTTAGGCTTCACAGGCAAGCGCTTAGCCACTAAGCCATCTCTCCAGCCCACTTTGGATCTTTTTAATTCCAGAATTTAAATAAAAATCCCTCCAGAACAAAGCCTACAAATCTTAAGGAATAGGTCTGCTATGCATCTGTGTTGCAAAAGAGAAAATCTTTTTTTTCATTTTTTTCATTTTTAAATTCTCATTGCTTCTGAAATCAGAATGGAGTTGTTACCTAAGGGTCGATTACCATGCAAGTGAAGGAAGGTTCCTTGTGAAGCAGCGGAGGAACTGCAGCCTGTGAGTGGCTGCCAGCAGCTTAGCCCTCTTCTGCCAGCTCCTGTGACAAGTAACATTAAGCCATCAAAAACATGGCTGTTCATTTTAATTTTCAAAACATTTTATTTATTTTCCGAGTCAGTTATATAAAAGAACTATTAATAACTGCACCTAACTCATCTGGTCCATCTTTGCAAAATGAATAACAAATTGGTGTTTAGGGGATGATGTAACATGCAAAATGCTAATGAGATTCCAAATGGAAGACATCCAGCATGGATCAAGACTTTGCCCATATGTAGAGTTTTTGTCTAAGCCATCTTTGTATAAGCTTTTTATTACTTGAACAGCTACTGAAGCAAACAGAGACATATTATTTATTAATTGTGCTCCATTATAGTGAGGTCTCACCAACTGCTAATCCATATGGATGTAAAGCCCACAGTCCTAAATCTGCTCAGATTAATTTCTTTCAATGTCATCCAACAGCGTGAGGGAGAAGGGAGGAGCCCGGCTGTGCTCTTGCCTTTCTATGTCCTGCTTGGGAGATTAGTTCACTAGGATTCTTTACAAGCACGAATTGCCTCCACAGCACTCTAGGTCGTGTCCAAGTCAGAGATTTGCTGAATGGAGATGAAAGAAAGTTAGATCTGTTGTGTTTTCCCCAGATCTTCTGCAAAGCTTGCATAATCCTCTTGCCTCTCCCACCAAAGGGATGGGAAAGATAAGAAAGACTGCAACAAGCCCAAACAGCTACATTATCTCATTACATGGAGGTGAGCTCTTCCTTGCAAAAGTTCAAACATAAGAATAATAATAATAATAATTAGACCTAGATGCAACTTCAAGATGTTAGTATTTGTGATTATTGGATCCTTTTAGTAATCCTATTCTTCATTTGAAATGAGAGCCCTGCGTAATATAATCATAAACACAATAGAACATATTGCTTGTCAAATTTCATTATGTTAGCTAAAAATTTCCTGCAACATGTTCTAGTCTTTCCAAAATTTTGCAATATAGCTTAATTTTACTGAATGAATATCACTTCAGAGAAAGAATCCAAACTTAGTTACAGAACTCTTCTCTGCTGTATGGCCACTCCTATTATTAAAAAGCACTATACTCAGAAGGAGCTGGGGATCTACTGCCATTCTTTTCTGTGCTGACCAAAAGACTTGAGTTGTCTGAGTGTGCTTTCTCATGGATTCAACTGCTCCCCACAAGCACTTTCATCTTCTTTAAGAGCAGCAGCTTTTCTACCTAGGTCAATTGCTTAGTAAACTTTTAGGAATAAAAATCTATTTATAGTTTAGACTCAAGCCCTTGTTAATAAGCTATTAGAAATTGTTAATAACTTGTTGGTGATTAGAAAAGCTGAATTACTGAACTTGTGGACTTACACTGTTCAAAGAAAAGTTTTGACTTGGGATTTCCATTACTTGTGCCCAGGAAAATCCTAGCTCAATTAATTAATTAATAGTGTATGTGGTGTGTGCATGCCTTTTTGCATGAATATGGGTGTTAATGTGTCATGGAATATGTTGCAGATGACAATTTTTAGGCCCATTCTTTTCTGTTGTGGTGCAGAGCTCACTACCCAATATTTAATAAAGAACATAATCTATGAAGTGTATGTACAGGAAGCCTAGTCTGCATAAGTAAGAAAGAAGCCATAGTGATTGCCTTAGCTTCATGTAGCAAGAAGTCAGGCAGGGGACACACACACACACACACACACACAAAGAAATCGGGAAAGGGCATTTTCCTTAAGAAACGGCCAGGTAATACCTTAAAGACTAGTTTCAATACCTCATTACCAGTAGAAATCAATGGTTTTTTGCCAAAACAGGTGTTGGGGAGGGGGCTTGTTACCTTTGGTCAACTGCTTTATATTGCTTTTCCTTTGGAATGAGTCAATGAGGTTAGTCACCATTTACTATAAATATAAAACAATGAAAATATTTTATATTTATAAAAGCACAATGTCTTTATATTTATAGTCATTTCACTTTTTTAGTGTTTATGTGTTTATATTCAGCTCACTATTTTCTGTGATGTTTTAAGTATTGTATGCTACACTTCAGAGCAATGTTTAATCACCTCAGTGAGCTCATCACAGAAAAACCTTACTGTGAATAGAATTTTTTCCTTTTGTTTTCTTTCCTCTTTTTTCTCTAATTTTTTAATCTAGAGGTTCAACTACCATTTCTTAACTTTGAAGATTCCTTCAAAGAATTGAGAAAGATCTCTTTGACTGCCTCAAGCATCTCAGGCAGCATCCCACCTAGATGTAATGGAAATCTATCTGTGCACATGCACATATTGGCTAGCATACATCAAATGTTAATTCATAGATGCTGAAGCAATATGAAAATGCATTTCTAAACTTAATGTGCTATCACCATTAATGAAATAAGTTATTCAGCCTTTACATTTGGAAAAATCATTAAAAGAATGTTTTGGCTCAGTGTACTGGAGTATAGAGTTACTTCTTTTTAATTCACTGATTGCCAGTTCACTCTTTGCCACCAGTAAGACTTGAATATATGAAGCTGAAGATGTAAAGTAAACCTTAGTTAAGGTAAGCTTGAGGGTAAGGATCACTAGTTAAGTACAAGTTATGTCAGTATATTTTACCACCCCCCCAAAAATGTACACAAATTTATGTGGCACACTACTAATTTGATTCAATATTGATAACATTTCATAAATGAATTCTTACTTCTCAATGATGATATGTATGTCTATGTATGTGTGTCTAAGTGCAAGTCTACATGTGTAAATGAGGGTGTGCATGTGCCATGGAGCCTGTTAGAGGTCAAAGGACAACTTACCCATATCCATGAACTTATAGTAAACACAAACTGTACTTTGGATTGAATATTAACTGGATAAACATTTATCATAATTTCATTATTATTTTTTAGCTAAATTTTCTCACAACAGAATTAGTTACATATTACATTATTATTTCATAACTGGAACTACTTTTACAATTGATGAAACTATCAGAAAAGATGAAAATCAAAGGGATTTTCCAGTGGATATTCCTGAATAATTCTACCAGAATTCTAATAAAGTCCCTAATTTTTAAAGAGGCTTATGTGCCTCAAGAAATAAAGTGTACTAATGTGAGCAGAAAAACCGAAGAATAATTATGAGGTGAGCTAATATAGGTGTTTACTCAACTTGCCAGATTCTGTTCATCTTGTCTGTCCTCTTGAACACATTCATTTGCATGGATTTACATTGGTATATTCAAACTTACCATCATAGTGAAAAAAGAGAACAGGTGAGTTTTCAATAGAAAGATGATATTTAGTATATAAAGAAAGACATGCTGTAAATTTAAGACCTTCTAGCACAGTCTCAATGGGAGCAGATGAAAGTAAGAAGGCATGAATCCCTTCCAACTTCCTTATACAATATTAATCAAGATGCCCTGGGAATGAGGGGACAGATTACCTGATCCATTTAGTTTATTTATTATGGGATAAACATCTACTGCACCTATTTTGGTTACAGCATGTGGCATTGAATAAATACAGTCACTTAAGTTGTTTATTCATCCTTCCCTCAGCTCTAAATCATTGCAGGTCATTTATGATGGCCTTACTTAACAGACAATGATCTAGGTACAGATTCTATTTGATGAAAACATATATCTTAATTATTAAATATACAGGAAAATATCATTGTTAAGAAATGCATGCAATATGCAACCTGTTGGGGGAGAAAAATCATCATTAGGCTTAATTAGCAGTGGATGCTACAAGCTACATACCTGACTAACCAAGCCAATTATGCCAACTGGTATAATGTTTTCATGTATGTTATGGAGGAAACCAAATGTCCCTTGATGAAATTTGAAGCCAATTCATCCCTGGTAATAAAATCCTTGTCATACCTATGGCTGGGAAGGTCATTAAGCCTTGGGAAAGCTACTATGGCTGTTTGGATAAATGTATATACATTATGCCTATCAATTGCCTTCTAAGTATTTATGATTAGGCCCATATAATTAGTTTCACTTTTCAGATGGTATGACTATTGGGAAGACTCAAAATTCATCAAAGTGCTGAGAAGAAATGACATTGAAATGTTCAGCACTGACAGGCATCTCTATCACACCCTCCAAGGATCAGTGACCCCTGTAGAATATGTGGCAGAAAAGATATGAAGGCCAGGGCTGGAGAGATGGCTTAGTGGTTAAGCGCTTGCCTGTGAAGCCTAAGGACCCCGGTTCGAGGCTCGGTTCCCCAGGTCCCACGTTAGTCAGATGCACAAGGGGGCGCACACGTCTGGAGTTCGTTTGCAGAGGCTGGAAGCCCTGGCGCGCCCATTCTCTCTCTCCCTCTATCTGTCTTTCTCTCTGTGTCTGTCGCTCTCAAATAAATAAATAAATAAATTTAAAAATAAAAAAAAATTTAAAAAAAGATATGAAGGCCAAAGGATGGCAAGGAGTGTCTTCAAATGCTGTCTTCCAGACACAAAGTGGTCATTGCAGTCATGAACTCACAGTGACAGATGCTACCAAGACCCGTATAATACAGTGGCAGCAAAAAAAAGAAAGACTAAGTGAAAAGCAGAAGGCATTAGTGGAGAAAAATTATAGGAGGGATGATGAAAGAGAGTAGTGCTATGAGATTATGTTCAGTGTACATTGTGTATCTGTATCTGTACACAATTGATAGGTTTTCAACAAAATGTTCTATTTTTTAAAAGTGTTTAATAAAAATAAGCCTATATTATATGTAATATAATGATTCAGATATAATGTGCTGATTCTGAGGTCATAAGCATAAATTGCCTTAAGAGCATTTTATAATTCAGCCATAATTACAGAGGTTTGGGCAACTCACGTAAAATACATAGAAATGGCATGAGCAAATATTCAAAGTTTACAGACATAAAATAGAAAGAAAAGCCTGGAATGGCAGTGCATGCCTTTAATCCCAGCACTTGGGAAGCAGACGTAGGAGGATCAATATGAGTTTGAGGCCATCTTGAGACTGTATAGTGAGTTCCAGGTTGGTCCAGCCCACCCTAAAGTGAGACTTCAGAAAAAAAAAAAAAAAAAAAAAAAAAAAAAAAAGGAGTGTTGGAAAGAGATGGATTAATGGTTAAGGCACTTGCCTGCAAAGCCAAAGGACCCAAGTTCAAGTCCCCAGGACCCACATAAGCCAGATTCACAAGGTGCACATGCATCTGGATTTTCTTTGCAGTGGCTGGCTACCTTGCAGTGCCCTTTTTTTCTTTCTTCTTTTCTATCTTTCTTTCTTTCTTTCTTTTTTCTTTCTTTCTTTCTTTCCTTCTCTCTCTCTCTACTGAAGCAAGGAAGCTATATGAACAATGCCTAGAGATGTAATGAAAAGTCCAAGTGAGAAATTTGATCAACAAAAGAAAAAAAAAAAATCTGTCTTGGCAAAAGAAAACACGGGCCATAGGTAACTGATAGAACACTTGAGGGCCTCGGCAGGGCCAAACTCCACAGAGGTGGTCTGCCCAAGGTGGGACATGCAGCACAGACTGGTGGAAAGAATGTGTATCTGGTCAATGTTATATGTAAAGGTATGACAAGTTTTCATAATGTTATGCAGTAATTTCCACTTAGACCAAGTATGTATCAGAAGCTGGTACAGATTCTATAAACCTGTGCATGAAAGTGCCATCTGAAGTCTCTACTTCTAACCTTAGGTTTGTATCATGAGAATATAGCTCATAAATCTCTTTCAACCAATAGAAAATGCTAGCTGGATGATGGTAGAGTAGAAACCTTATTAAAACTTACCTTGAGCCGGGCGTGGTGGCGCACGCCTTTAATCCCAGCACTCGGGAAGCAGAGGTAGGAAGATCACTGAGGGTTCAAGGCCACCCTGAGAATACACAGTGAATTCCAGGTCAGCCTGAGCTAGAGTGAGACCCTACCTTAGAAAACCAAAAATAAAAAATAAAAAATAAAAATAAAAATAAATAAAACTTACCTTGGTCTGAAGAGATGGCTCAGCAGTTAAGGCATTTACATGCCAAGGCAAAGAACCAAGGTTCTATTCCCCAGTATCCATGGAGGCCAAATGTACAAGATGGCACATACAGTGGAGTTTGTTTGCAGTGCCTGGAGGTCCTGGCATGTCCATTTTCTCACTCTTTCTCCTTCTCAAATAAATAAATAAACTAAATATTTTTTTTAATTTTAATCCTTTTTTCTTAATTGATAGCTTGTTCAAAAACTAAAAGCAACACCATACCATTATACATGTTTATGCATGCTTAACAAAGTGAATAACTGCAATAGAACATGGGCTAGATGAAGTAGTTACTACGAATGCTTGGTACAAGGTACTTGAAAACTACCTATGAACAAAATATTTTTTAACAACTTACCTCCTTGTAGCATCATATGCTAGTTTGGTGTAGCTCAACAAACCAATTCTACAGCTGCTCAGAGTCTACTTTAAGCTCCACAGAAAGCAAAGGTGATAAAAATAATGCACAACTCCTTGAAAAAGTACAATTTCAGTCAGCATTCATGAGCAAAGGCAGAAGGAGGCGAACTAAACGCCTTATCCATTGGAATCCCACAAGACTGATTGCTTTGCTTGAAGATACTCTCAGAATAAAAGACCATTTGGGACAGCTTCTGAATTGACTGTTGTCTTATACCATCAAGGAGAAAATAAGAAAATTTCAACTAAGGACTCCCCCACCTTTGTGGAATGTGATTGAAAAGAAGAGAAGCAATGACAGGATCAGGAGTGGAAGAAACCCACTCATAATAGTACTTGGGATTTCATTTTGGCATCAAAAATCCTTTGTTTTCAATTGCTTGTCATTCTTTGTTTTTAATTGTGTGCCATTCTGGGGGCCAACTGAACTTATGTGCCAGGCAAGTGCTGTCAGTGAGCTCTCTCCTCAACTCTATACCCTGTGGTTTTACTTTACCTCTGGTTCTTCTTTTTATTGCATCGATGTATCTTTTATAATGTGATATTCTTCCTGTGTAAAGAAAATTACATGTGGCACAGGTCTGCTTGAAATAAAGTCTTAAATTTATGTCTAAAAAAAATCCTTAAAAGATATTTTATTGAATATGATTAATTATTTTACTGAATAAAATTAAAATTTTAAATTATCGGGCTGGAGAGATGGCTTAGCGGTTACGCGCTTGCCTGTGAAGCCTAAGGACCCCGGTTCGAGGCTCGGTTCTCCAGGTCCCACGTTAGCCAGATGCACAAGGGGGTGCACGCGTCTGGAGTTCGTTTGCAGTGGCTGGAAGCCCTGGCTCGCCCATTCTCTCTCTCTCCCTCTATATGTCTTTCTCTCTGTCTGTCACTCTCAAATAAATAAAAAATGAACAAAAAATATTTAAAAAAAAAATTTTTTTAATTACCAATTTATTTCTTACACTGCAAATATCCAGTGTCACCTATGATTTTTCTTTCCATGGTGTTAGTTGTCTTTGGCCAAGTGCATTGCAAATTATTAAATGGAAAATTCCAGACTGTAATTATGTTCTGTTATAACTAGCATGATGAAATATTGAACCATACCATTATCTCCTACCCCTTTGTCTAACATATATATGTTGTATATACTGCCTGCCATTAAGTCACATAGCCATATTACTCAGTGAAAAAATTACAGCACTAGAGCAGTGCTTTTGGTGATGTTACCTTGATTTTGCTTAATAGAGGCTCCTATGTGAAAGAGTAGTGATGCTGGTAACTATTTTACTGTACGTTTTTAAGTTGTGGTATTAGCTATCATCATTAGACTTTTTTATACTTAAATTTTAAAATAAATTTATACATTAAATTAAAATATGCATGTATGGGAAAAACTTAAAATAGTAAGAGTTAACTAGTCTCCATGGTTTCATGCTCCCATTAGGGGTCTTGGTAAGTAATGCCAACAGATAAGGTGAAGCTACTGTGCTCAGAAATTCTTACACCTCTGTTTTCTAGATTGAAGATTTTCTGATGGGAAGATAACTATGATTGGTGAAATTTTCTCCTTCTGTATTATGTTCTTCTGAATATTTCAAAATTTTACTTTTATTTTTAATTTTAAGTACTTAGAGTCCAGTGGATCACAATATATAATTTTGTTGTGGGGCTGAGAGATATTGTAGTTCTATTTACCACACATAAGTTTTCTGAGCTCTTTGAATCCATGAAATGATGTCTTTACAAAACCAAATTACTGTTTCACATATATTATTGACCTTGTTCTCTGCAGTATCAAACCACGCATGAATTAGTTTATTTAGAAGTATTCCTTAAGGTTTTGAATATTGTCTTGTTTCTTGTGCTCTTTATTTTTCTCTTGGAACTTAAGTTTTAGGGATTTATGTTAAATATCCACATATTCATTGACTTCTAAACTATGTCAAATCTATGTTACTATGATAAGTACATTAAAGAATTGTATGTTTCTGAAGTACTGTATTGTAGTCAGCTCCATGTTGCTAGGATGAAATCCAAATCAGGCACAGTTTATAGGAGGAAGGGTTAATTCAGCATACAGGTCCATGGGAAATTACGGAATAGAGGAAGAGGCTGGCCCCCTTACACAGATCCCTGCATAGAGAAAACCCACCACCAGCCAGCACCAAAAGTAAGCATACATGGGCTGCTAATAGGCAGGAACCCATCCGGAGTACAGATTTCTCTGTATACCTTTGACCTGGAACTAATCAAACTAATCAAAGTCATAATAGGAGAAATTTAATATGAGGGATATATAAATTCTCTTCTCTCTTTGAATTTTCAAGTAAAACTAAAATTACTTTACAACCTTAATTTATTTTTAAAATCTAAAGCATTTATTTGTTGACTTCTACCTGGATTTTTCTAGATCTAATATCTCTCTGACTCTGCTGTGCTTTCTCCTCTAAGCCATCAAAAACATACTTTATAAAAAAATAAAAACATACTTTATAGGCTGGAGAGATGGCTTAGCAGTTAAGGTGTTTGCCGTTGAAAAAACAGAACCCAGGTTTGATTCCCTACAACCCACATAAGCCAGATGCAAAAGGTGGTGCATGCCTCTGGAGTTTGTTTGCATTGGCTGGAGGCCCTGCCACACCCATTTGCTCTCTCTATCTATATCTGCCTATTGTTCTCTCTCTCTTTCTCCTTCTCTTTCCCATAAATAAATAAATATATAACTTTACTCCATTAGGTTAACATGTCTAGTGTGTGGTGATTATCAGTGACAACTTCATGAGTGAACAGATTATGGGTATATAGGCATGATGAAGAACACCTCATCTTCTCTCCTTTTAGAGAAAGCAGTCAGGTAAAACGATTGTTCAGTAAGGACAGGTGTATTTGTTATTTTGGAAAACTATGTTCCATTTTTTTTAAATTATTTATTTATTTATTAGAGAGCCACAGACACAGAGAGAAAGACAGATAGAGGTAGAGAGAGAGAATGGGCGCGCCAGGGCTTCCAGCCTCTGCAAACGAACTCCAGATGTGTGCGCCCACTTGTGCATCTGGCTAACGTGGGACCTGGGGAACAGAGCCTTGAACCAGGGTCCTTAGGCTTCACAAGCAAGCGCTTAACCTCTAAGCCATCTCTCCAGCCCCTATGTTCCATTTTTAATTCTGATAGAAACACCATTTAACAGATAACAAAATGAAGGTGTAAGACTATACACAAGGAAGAACAAATTCAGTATACATATCTTCCTTCATGAAAGACAGGGAACATTTAAGGCAAAATGAAGATATAAGATTGTGCACAAGGAAGAATATAGTCACTGTTTACATCTTCCTTCATGAAAGACAAGAGGACTTTTTGGTAGCCAGTTACTTAACATGAATCACATGGGCTTGTTGGCTGTGGAACACAAAATAGGAGAGTTCATGTTGGCCTTTCCAGTGTGCTTTTCAGGCATCTAATTAGGTTAAATAGAAAGCTATCAAAAATCTTTACAATTACAAAATCATTACATAATTTTGAAGAGTATTGTATAAAATATTCTAACATTGCAGACATACTAGAGGAATATACATGAACATGATAGGAAAATAAGAATTGTAGTTAAAATAAGGACTTACACACAAACATTAAATATTTCTTTTTTTTTAAATTTAATTGATTAGTTTTCTTTTCAGTAAATACAGGCAGTTTGGTACCAATATTTAGGCTCATCTGTGATCTACTCCCTCCCATTGGAACCTCCTTGTTAATGAAAATGGGTCGTGCTTTGTGGAGTTAGCCCCCAGTTATTGGTATGATAAATGTCTCTGCAAATCATGACCCAACATGTGACTCTGACATTCTTTCCACCCTCTCTTCCACAAGATTTCCCTGAGCCATGTTGGGTTAATTTTTGGTGTGCTTCAGTATGAGGTGTTGGGGGCCTCTGAGGCTCTGGCTCTCTGATTTGGTAGGAGTTGATTTTTCTCTGCGTTGATTTCCTTCTCCTTTGTGCTGGTATCCGGTTCATAGGAAAACATCACCCTTGCTTATTTCGCCAGTTGTCCTTAGTTTCAGTTGGGCCCCTTTTGAGGTATGTTGGGGCAGCTCTCTTCTGAGGATCTGCATCTATCTGGAAAACAGAAGCAGATTCTCCAAAGGAGAGTAAGTTAGCACCCGGAAAATTGAGATAACACTTACTTTTTTGATAGACAGTATGGTAGGTTTAGGCCCTCTTATACCCCGTGATTGATGGTAGCTTGATATTGTAGAGTGGGCTTGTGTTTGGGTATGGTTCTGACTTGTTTCCCACCTCCAGCTATGGGTCTAGTACCACTGATTGGATCAGTTAGCCAAATCAAGAGCAATTGATTCCTCACCATGGCTGTGTATCACTATTGCACTTGCAGGGGCATCACATCCGGATTTTTGTTGCTAATTAGGTTAAACAATGTGTTTCTTGGACAGATCTTGGTCATTTCCCCCAGTCGCCTATGTAGCGCCTTCTGGCACTAGACACGCTGACTGTCTGGGGACTGACTCTCACCTGGCTTCCAGCCATGTCATTCCATTTTACACGTCAGCTGCATATGGAGTTTTCAGCAATAGGGTCTTACCACTGGCCTTTGGTGGGTCATCAAGTACTCTGACAGAAGTCTCTCATTGTTTTGGGAAATCTTATAGGTTTCTGTGATCAAAAGCTCATTGTGGATGGTAGGCCCAAGCTGGAAGTGGGGGTTACAGGTCAGTGTCCACTAAGAAATTGAGGAAAAAGATAACTAATATACAAGAGTTAGAGAGGAGAGAGATAGAGGGGAGAGGGGGAGAGGGAGGGAGGGAGGGAAGATGTAGGAGATTTAGGTCAGTCTTGATCCTACCCTCTCCAGTGTCTTGTGGTTCAGGTGTTTCCTGTAAGGGTCTAGTGAAGGTTCAGCCATTTGGTCTGTCTTTTAGGAAGTAGAATTTTATGGTACCATTGCCGTTTGGGTCCGGATTACTGTTTTCCACCCTTTGATTCCCTCCCCGCCCTCCCATCCATCTTATTATCTAGTCCATGAGATGCTTGCTGGGTATGTAAGGCATCTTGGGAAGATTCAGGTTAAGTGTTGCAGATGAGTGAGACTATGTGTCGATTTTTTTTCTGTGATTGGGTAAGTTCGCTCACATTGATCTGTTCCAGGTTCAACCATTTTTCCTAAAATTTCTTTAAGTCATTTTTTCTTACTGCTGTATAGAATTCCATTGTGTAGATATACCACATCTTTGTTATCCATTCTTCTAATGATGGACATCTGGGTTGATTCCAGCTTTTAGCTATTATGAATTGAGCCGCTACAAACATGGTTGAGCAAATCTCTCTGGCCTTTGGTTTGAAGGTTTTAGGGTAGATGCCCAGTAAGGGAATATCTGGGTCTGTTGGTATTTCTATAGCCAGCTTTTTCAGGGGTCTCCATATTGCTTTCCAAAGTGGTTGTACCATCCTGCATTCCCACCAACAGTGAATGAGTGTCCCTGCTTCTCCACATCCTCACCAGCATTTATTTTCATTTGACCTTTTGATGTTGGCTATCCTTATTGGGGTAAGGTGGAATCTCATAGTTGTTTTAATTTGCATTTCTCTGTTGATTAGGGATGATGAACATTTTCTTAGGTGTGTGTTTGCCATTTGTATCTCTTCCTCTGTGAATTGCCTGTTTAACTCTGTGCCCCATTTTGTGAGCGGGGTATTTGTCTTCTTATTGTTTAGACTTTTGAGTTCTTTGTAAATTCTAGAGATAAGGCCTCTATCAGTTGGATAACCTGCAAATATTTTCTCCCATTCTGTGGGTATTCTATTGGCTTTGCTTATTATATGCTTGTCTGTAAAGAAACTCTTCAGCTTCATATGATCCCAATGGTTGAGTGACTGTTTAAGAACTTGAGCCACTGGGGTTTTGTTCAGGAAGTCTTTTTCCATTCCTATATCATGGAAAGTACTTCCTAAATTTTCTTCCAGTAGTTTTCGAGTTTCTGGTCTTATGTTGAGGTCTTTGATCCATTTGGATTTGAGTGTTGTGCATGGTGAAATGTGTGGATCAAGTTTTAGTTTCCTGCATGTGGTTATACAGTTTGTCCAGCATCATTTGTTGAAGATGCTATCGTTTTTCCAGTCTATATTGTTTGGGCCTTTGTCGAATATCAAGTATCTATAGTTGCTTGGCCCAAAATCCGGGTCCTCAAGTCTATTCCATTGGTCTATACTCCTGCTTTTATGCCAGTACCATGCTGTTTTTATTACTATGGCTTTGTAATATAGCTTTATATCGGGTATGGTGATTCCACCAGAGGTATTTCTTTTTCTGAGGATATGTTTGCATATGCGAGGCCTTCTGCCTTTCTGTATGAAATTTGAGATCATTTTTTCTATCTCTGTGAAGAACACTGTAGGGATTTTAATTGGAATTGCGTTAAATCTATATATTGCCTTTGGTAGGATTGTCATCTTCACAATGTTAATTTTGCCTATCCAGGAGCACGGGAGGTCTTTCCATCTTTTCAAGTCCTCCTTAATTTCTTTTTTGAGAGTTTTTATATTTTCGTTGTATAGATCTTTTACTTCCTTGGTTAACGTTATTCCAAGGTATTTTATTTTTTTCATTGCTATTGAAAATGGGACTATGTCCTTCATTTCTTTTTCTGTGTCTTTGTCATTTGCATACAGAAATGCTACCAATTTTTGTGCATTGATTTTGTATCCTGCTACTTTGCTATAGGAGTTAATCACCTTCAGGAGTTTGGGGATGGAGTCTCTCGGCTCTCTTACATATACAATCATGTCATCAGCGAATAGAGCTAACTTAACTTCTTCCTTTCCAAATTGTAATCCCTTTTATTTCCTTCTCCTGCCTTATTGCTTGGGCTAGGACTTCCAGAACTATATTGAAAAGCCGAGGTGAGAGAGGACATCCCTGTCTTGTTCCTGATCTCAATGGGAATTCCTCCAGTCTCTCTCCATTAAGTATTATTTGGGCCTTTGGAGCTTTGTATATTGCCTTTATTATGGTAAGATGTGAACCAGTCATGCCGATTCTCTCCAATGTTTTGATCATGAAGTGATGTTGTATCTTGTCAAAGGCCTTTTCTGTATCTATCGAAATGATCATGTGGTTTTTATGTTTAAGCTTGTTTATATGGTGTATTACATTGACTGATTTTCGTATGTTGAACCACCCTTGTGTTCCTGGGATAAATCCCACTTGGTCAAGTTGGATAATGCTTTTGATGTGTTGTTGGATTCGGTTTGCGAGTATTTTGTTGAGGATCTTTGCATCTATGTTCATTAGGGAAATAGGCCGATAGTTTTCTTTTCTTGTGGCATCTCTGCCTGGTTTTGGGATTAGGTTGATACTAACTTCATAGAAGGAGTTGGGTAGCTTTCCCTGTTCTTCAATTGTGTGGCACAGTTTTAGGAAGATTGGTTTGAGTTCTTCCATGAAGGTTTGATAAAATTCAGCTGGGAATCCATCTGGTCCTGGACTCTTCTTTTTTGGGAGGTTTTTTATTACTTTTTCAATCTCCATGGGTGTGATGGGTTCATTGAGGTGATTGATCTGCTCTGAGTTTAGCTTTGGTAGATGATATGCATCCAGGAATTTATCCATCTCCTCCATTTTTTCCAGTTTTGTGGAGTAGAGGTTTTTGAAGTAAGTCCTGATGATTCTGCCAATTTCACTGATGTCTGTTGTGATCTCTCCTTTTTCATTTTGAATTTTGTTAATTTGGAGTCTCTCCTTTTTTTGCTTGATCAAATTGGCCAGAGGTTTGTCAATCTTGTTTATTTTTTCAAAGCACCAGCTCTTTGTTTTGTCAATTGCCTTAATTGTTTCCTTGGTTTCCAATTCATTAATTTCTGCTCTGATTTTAATTATTTCTTTCCTTCTGGAGCTCTTTGGGTTGGATTTTTCTTGTTTTTCCAATGCCTTTAGGTGGATGGTTAGGCTATTGATTTGGGATCTTTCTGTCTTTTTTATGAAGGCATTGAGTGCTATGAATTTTCCCCTGAGGACTGCCTTCATTGTGTGCCATAAGTTTTTGTATGATGTGTTCTCATTGTCATTCAATTCCAGGAATTTTGCAATTTCATTTTTTATTTCATCCACTATCCATTTATTATTAAAAGAGTGTGCTATTCAGTTTCCAGTTGCCGTTGGGGTTCTTGTTGGTTTTTTTGTTGGTGATTTCTAGGAATATAGCATTATGATCTGATATCATGCAAGGAATTATGTCGATTTTCCTAAATATGTGGAGGCTACCTTTGTGACCCAGGATATGGTCTATTTTAGAGAATGTTCCATGGGCTGCTGAGAATAATGTGTAGTCTGTGGATTTGGGATGGAAAGTTCTGTAGATGTCTGTTAGGTCTAAGTGCTCTATGGTTTTGTTGAGCTCTCTTACTTCCCTGTTGAGCTTCTGTTTGGATGATCTGTCTATTACTGATAATGGTGTGTTGAAGTCCCCAGCTATGATGGTGTTGGTGGTTATTTCTGTTTTATTGTCAAGTAGGTTTTGTTTTATGAACTGTGGTGCCCCTGTGTTTGGTGCATACAGATTTATGATTGTAATATCCTCTTGATGGATTGTTCCCTTTATAAGTAGGAAGTAGCCTTCTTTGTCTTTTTTGATTGTTTTTGGTTTGAAGTCAACTTTATCTGATATTAATATAGCTACAACTGCTTGTTTCTTATTCCCATTTGCTTGGAATATTGTTTTCCACCCTTTCACCCTGAGGAGGTTTCTGTCTTTAGTAATAAGGTGGGTTTCTTGAAGGCAACAGATTGAGGGGTCTAATTTTTTGATCCACCCTGTTAGCCTGTGTCTCTTGATGGGTGAATTAAGGCCATTAATGTTTAGGTTGATGACTGTGAGATTTGATTTGATCCCTGTCATGTTGTGGTGGTAGAGGTGTGTTAGCATTTCCATGGAATTTAATTTTTTTTTTTTTTCTATCTACTCTGGGTTTGGTTGCTGTGATCTCCTTCTTATAGGCATTTGTGTTTGGTTATTTGTTTCTTCTCTGTGGAGAATTTCCTAGAGTACTTTCTGTAGGTTTGATTTTGTGTTCATATAATTGTAAAGCTGAGTTTTGTCATGGAAAGTTTTCCTTTCACCATCTATTATAAGGGAGACTTTTGCCGGGTAGAGTAGTTTGAGTTGGAAGTCATAGTTTTTTAGATTTGTAGAGTTTTGTTCCAGGCCCTTCTAGCTTTCAGGGTTTCCATTGAGAAGTCTGAAGTAATTCTGATGGGGTTTCCTTTGAAAGTGGTGTGCTGTTTTTCCCTAGCTGCTTTTAAGATTTTTTCCTTGGTGTCAATGTTTAGAGTCTTAATGATAATATGTCTTGGGGAGTGTCTCCTTTGTTCTAGTCGGTTAGGAGTTCTGTTTGCTTCTTGAATCTTGATGGGCCTTTGTTTTAAGAGACAGGGGAAGTTTTCTTCAATTATTGTGTTAAATAGGTTCTCCATGCCTTTGGTCTGAAATTCTTCTCCTTCTGGTATTCCAATGATTCTGATATTAGGACGTTTAAGTGTATCCCACAATTCTCTCATGTTCTGTTCACAGGAACTTTTGAACTTACTGAAATTTTTGGACTCTCGAACTGTTACTTCCATCCTGTCTTCCAGATCAGAATTTCTATCTTCCACTTCGCTGACTCTATTCTTGAGAGCCTCTAGTGAGTTTTGGACTTGTTCAATTAAGTTTGTATTTTTTACTACTTTCCTATGTATCACTTCCATCGCTTTGTCCAGCTCCCTTTTTGTCTCATTTTCTGATTTTCTTGATGATTCTTGGAAATCATCCTTGCATTTCTTTATATTTTCATTTAGTGTGGCCAGCTGATTTTTAAGGTCCTCTTTTGTTTCACTCTCCCTCAACTCTCTTAGCTCTCTTTGAATTCCTTCCAGTGTCTTATCATATTGCTCTAGCTTAGTGATGGTAGCATCCATACAATTATCTATCCTTTGTAGCTTTCCTGTGAGTTCTAGCAGTAGTTTGGTCAGGGTTGCATTGTTCATTGCTTCCACTTGATGTTCTGATCCTAAATACTCTTCTATGTTTTGGTTAGTTGTGATCCTTGTTGGACTGGGTGATCTGTCTGGATTTTCTTCCATTTTATTTTTCATGTTATTTCTTTTGCACTGTGGTCTACCCATGTCAGTGTATGGGCAGGTAGGTGGGTGGAGCAGCCTGGGATCTAGCTTAATGCGAATCCAAGGCAGCCTGGGGCAGTTGCAAGCAGCCTTGGTTTTTGCTCACTCTTGCCAAAGCCGCCTATCTATAGCCTTACAGGGGCACCAAAGTTGCCTAAATTCTCACCCAGTAATGCACCTTAGCTGCCTGCCTTTGAGCTTGAAAGGGGACCTAGGTAGCAAGCCCTGAAGGTGCCCAGACTCTGGTTGGGTACACTGGAGTCTCTAAACATTCTGTGCTCTCCTGCCTCAGGGGAGTGGGGGATGGGTGGCGATGTACAGGTAGGGGATGGCACCTGCGCTGGCACTAGTGACTCAGTGTGGACTTGTGTGGCTCTTGCTGTGGGAGTGGGCCCGCTGCACGTGCAATTGTAGTGCAGAAGCAGATGATGTGGGTATAGAATCAGGACACAGCAGAAGCTGACCAGCGGCAAGTGATGTGAGCACAGCAGCAGGGGATCTGGCAGCCACCTATTCATGGCAGGGGTGGCCCCCTCAGGCCTGTGAACCGAGCACCACGTGGCTGGTCTACTCACAGATCAGAGAACAAGGGCGAGGTAGGAGGTCTCAGCTTCAGTGCAGCAGGCTGGCAGGCATGACTGGTGGGTGCCCGATCAGAGCACAGCCACGCAGGACGTGTGGAGGGTGTGTGGGTGGGTGGGCAGACGGGGGGGGGAGTGGGGTGTGAACGGGTGTATGGAGCGAGTGGGGTACGTGGCGGTGGGGAGCGGGGCGCACCGGGGCACCGGGCAATCAGGGTGGGGCGTGCGGAGGTGGCAGGGCTCAGGGGGCGCGGGGTGGGGTGCCCTGGAGGATCGCGGGGCATGGGGCGCTCTGGTCGGTCTGGGGGGGCGAGGGGCGTGCTGTGGTCATGGGGGCCGCACATGCAGGGGGTGTGTGCGGGGTGCGGGGGGGCGCGGGACACCTGGGGGGCGCAGGTGGGGTGTGGGGCATGCAGGGGGGCACGGGGGAGCGTGCGGGAGGTGCGGGATGTGTGGGATGCTGCGGTGCGTGGGGGTCTAGGGGTGCGGGGTGCGTGGGGGGGGCACAGGGGGCACGGGGGCATGGGGGTCCCAAGGGGGTGGGGGTGCAGGGCACTCCGGGGTGCAGGAGGCCACGGGCTGCCACGGGGTGCTCTGGAAGTGCGGGGGTGCGGGGGGGGGGCTCGAGGAGCACGGGGGTGGGGCGCGCGGGGGGCGTGGAGGCGCGGGGCACGCCTGGGCACCTGGGGCACGGGGCGCTTGGGGCGTGCCTGCCCTGCGTGGATTGGGAGGGTGAGGCACGCGGGTGGGCGCAGGGGTCTCGGGGCACGTGGGGGGCGCGGGGGCGTGGGGCACGGCTGGGCACCTGGGGCACGGGACGCCATGGGGCGCTCGGGGCGCGCCTGCCGTGTGTGGACAGGGAGTGTGGGGCATGGGGGTGGGGTGTGGGGTCGCGGGGGTGGGGGGCGCGGGCATGTGGGGCACGGCGCGCGGTGTGGGGCTCGAGGCGTGCGGGGGTGGGGGGGGTGCCGGGCAAGCCTGGGCGCCTGGGGTGCTGGACTCTGTGGGGCACGCCTGCTTCGTGTGGATAGGGAGCATGGGGCGCGGGGGGGGGGGGGGTAGGGGCGTGCGGGGCGTGATGGGCAGGGGGGTGCGCAGGCATGGGGCACAGGGGTTGTGGGGCGCGAAGGGCCGCCGGGGCGGGTGGGGCTTGGTGCACGCCGCGGGCGGGAGGGGTGGTGGGGTGTGGGTCGCGGGGATGTGTGCTTCCCTCTTTTACCCCAATCTGTGCCCTCCCTCTTGCAAAAAGTTTCTAATTTCCCTTGAATACTTGCCGTTTTTTTTCCTTGTTGTCTGTAGTGCAGCTAGGCGGTTGCCATCTTGACCGGAAGCATATTTAATATTTCTAAATGCCAATGTACTTTTGAAACACTTGCTAAGTGACTTATAATGGTAAACATGATATTTATATAAACTTAATATATTTGGTAATTAATAATAATTTTTTCAGTATCTTTAAGTAATACTAATGGCTTTGAAAAAATAAAATGAAGATGAGTAAAGTTAATAAAATTTTACATATAGCCTTAAGACTGTGAATTTCAAAAATCATGTTGATATTCTTTAAAAATATGATAATATGAAATACTAAATTGTTCATAACAGTTATGTAATTTGATTAATGCTTCATGAATCATGCCATACATGATGGCTTACAATAAGATTTTACGTCACTGTAATATCTGCAACTGCCAGTTTACTCTTTCTGTTTGCTAGCTTAAAAGCATTCAACTTCACAGCGTGCTTTATACAAGTTTATGTTTTAGTTTTTACAAATACATAGTGAAAATTAGATACCTAAAAATACCTTTTCTAGAGCCAGGCGTAGTGGCACATGCCTTTCATCCCAGCACTTGAGAGGCAGAGGTAGGAGGATCACCGTGAGTTCAAGGCCACCCTGAGAATCCATAGTGAATTCCAGGTCAGCCTGGGCTAGAGTGAGACCCTACCTCGAAAAACCAAAAAATAAAAATAAAATATATCTTTTCTAAATAAACACATCATCAGTCCTCGTCCTCTGCTCCCTGCTTTTCTCACAGGGCTGTGCTTTCATGTGGCCTCTTGTAAACAAAGATAGCTTGTTCAGGGATGGGATTGGAGCTGTGACCACAGGTGGAAGAAAAGTTAATTATTCTGTAGCAGTATCAAACCCAAGACTTTGACCTCAAGAATGTCATGCTTGAAGCAACTGGACTAATTTAGCTATGGAGAAATTAAACACTTTTGTTTAAAACAACATGAGTTGTAGACTGGCTGGTGTTTAACCCACTGGCAGAAGAGTGGGGGTGGAAACTCATTTCTGTCATACTTAAGATTTTATGCTTGACTAATTGATTCCATTTCAGACAGCTTGGTGTACTTTCAACCTATTCTCCTCTCATTGTTTGCTTTAATTCTTCCCTTCCAAAAGCCAATAAGTTCCCACAGTATCCCAGGAGTTAAGAGACAGGGCAGAACAACCATCTTTTGTCTTCCTTTAATTCCCAACCACTGATTGCTTCAACTAGTCATGAACCAATGCACTTTTCTAGAAATCAACTTTTGTAGTTTACAAAATTTTTACATTAAAAACAGGAACCCGGGCTGGAGAGATGGCTTAGCGGTTAAGCGCTTGCCTATGAAGCCTAAGGACCCCGGTTCGAGGCTCGGCTCCCCAGGCCCCACGTTAGCCAGATGCATAAGGGGGCGCATGCATCTGGAGTTCGTTTGCAGAGGCTGGAAGCCCTGGAGTGCCCATTCTCTCTCTCTCCCTCTATCTGTCTTTCTCTCTGTGTCTGTCACTCTCAAATAAAAATTAAAAAAAAAACAAAAAACAGGAACCCTATTTGAAAGGAGGATCATTATCGTCTTCCCTATAATTAATTACCTTCTGGTTGTAACCCCCTCTGCAGCATCTACAACAGTGCATGCTGTCCATGGATGGCTAGATACCTAACCTAATGAGCATTGTCAATGGCTGACTTCCCTGACATAATTCTATAGCTTGTACAATATATTCCACTCATAATCATAATAATATTCTCCCTCAGATCTTTCTATAATTACATCATCAAACATATCCCAGTCAGACTTGCTTTACTCACCTCAAGGGCTCATGCCTATGTTCTTAGCACTACCTAAATTGATATCTTATTACCATTCCATGTGCCTCCATTTTCACCACAGGCTTAAAATTAACCTTCACTTCTCTGTTTCCAAGTCAATGATATGCCAATACCCTTATCCTCCTGTTCTTCTCATGCTTTATGGAAATGACTCCTTGGTTTGCCAATGAGGCTCACACACATAATACCAGCTCCAAACACCCAAGAAACCTCAACATCTCATCATATATTCATTTACCTTCTGCTATGTTCTCAAGTATTTTATTAATCGTTTCATTTAGACCTCATGAATTATAGCTATACACAGAGTACTGTCTGATGAGTTTCAGAAAATGTTAGTTTATAAAAAGTGGAAGGAGATATCATTTGACATAATTTTTCTTGAAATGCTTTATATAAATTAATATTTCACATTTTTCAAGTATATATTAAGGTGTGTTAAAATACAAGAATATGCGTAGAGGTGGTTTATCTGCAATTCAGAGATAACTAATAGTTTTTCACCGAAAGAAGAGGGGTTTGATCATCTTGTAAAGCTATATTTCTCAGTCATTATGTAGTAAATACCTTTGTATGGGATCCATTAGTTTTCTATATTTTATATTTCATAGTAGATTCAAAGAATTATATCCTTCATATTAACCCCTCATCAAACGTACACATTTCCATGTATGGACTCTTCTTTCAACGGACCTATAATATTACACCAGGATTGCAGAGGAAATTTGCTGTATATTCAAAATTTTATCAGTTGAAAGTTAGTATGGGGCTGGAGAAATGGGTTAGCCTATGAAGCCTATGGACCCAGGTTTAATTCCCCAGTAGCCACATAAGCCAGATGTACAAGGTGGTGCTTGTGTCTGGAGTTCGTTTTCAGTGCTGGAGGCCCTGACATGCCCATCTCTCTCTCAAATAAATAAATAAAATAAATCTATCAAAGCATCAATTATATGATCTCAACAATTCATTTATTCTCTTAATTATTAAAATTTTATCAATGAAATGAATTACCTGTTTTTACATCTATTTTTTAAGAGAAGAAACACAAGGCTATAAAGTATTGTGTTCTCTGCTATGAGAATCTGAATTGGGTATGGATATCGACAGTTGTAAAGAATACCTATAACAGTATTTTGTCTATGCCAATATAAAAAAAGCTTAGTCATACAGCAAAGCTTGAATATGTGAAATCAATGACAAAACATTGTCTCACTTTGTTTTGTACTGTTTTAATGGAATAACAGAAATTTACTTCTCACAAATGTGAAGGCTGAAAAATTCATTATCAAAGCACCAGTCAGTCTGATGTCTGCTAAGGCCATTGTTTCTGCTTCTAGGAGAGCACCAAGCATCTTGCATCCTTTAAAGAAGTAGGGTGACATTCCTGTCATGGCAGAAGAGCAGTGGCCTGTGAACCCCCCATGTGTTCTGCTATATCAACATTATTCCCTCATGAGAGCAGAGTTCTAATAACCAAAGATTTCTGACTATGTCCTACTTTCCTGCATAGTTGCCTTGAGTTTTCACATGAGTTGTGAAGGAGATAAAAACAAACTAGGATCCAAGAGCATCTCAGAAAATCTCAAGAAAGCCTCCTACAATTAGGAATTAGTTGTTTACCCTCTATCCCCTCATCCTACAATCCTATTCTCTTCATATCAGAAATTCATAATGAATTTCATAAATATCTCTCAAAAGTTTTAGTGGATAGCACCTTACAGTATATTAACCTGTATGGCCTGCATCTATGACAGTCCAGTTAAATGAAATAAAGAAAATATCCCTCAAGAAAATTTATCATAGGGGAAGCAGTGACACGAATACTGCTCTCCAGCTTGCCTGAAAACCAGCTCCAAGGAAATGGTGACAGATGATAGACACTGTGGTCACTCAAACCTCATAAAAACAGAACCAGTGTCTACAGAGAAAGCAACACTAACTCAGATCTCTATTTTGCCCACCAAGTCTCAAGGAGCACCAGGAAAGGGGGGTCAGAGAGATTGGAAGAGCCTCAGTGTTAGGTGGGAATAGCCTGAGACAGCATGTTTTGCCCATCCCTGCAGAGACAGTGAGGCTTTTTGGTTCTCACAATGAATATTAATAATCCCACCAAACACACTCAGCAGAACTGGGGTTGGGAAGAGGGAGATCTATGTGTGCAAACTTTTTATGAAATATAAATAAATTTTAAAAAGAAGAAAAGGAAAAATTACAAGTAAAGTTGATGTTTTAATTTCATGGGAAATGTAAAAGTGTTGTTTTTGCTTTTTCATAGTATTTTCCAGCTTTATTTCACATATTATTTCATTCATAGAATGATTATTTTCATTTTATATGAAGCCATGATTACAAGTTTATATAGCATCAAAAGAACTTTATGCCTCAGTCTCCTAAGTAACTGGGACAATGGACTTTTAACTCCAAGTGTTAGGCTTATCTGTGCCAGAAAATAAGAATAATTCATATTTAAAATATTTCTGTTATAGTATTTTTTAAATTATTTTAATTTTTAGGACTGTGTGTGTGGGGGGGGATTCATCAGGGCCTCTTGCTGTGGCAAACACCCACCTGGCTTTACATGACTGCTGGGCAATTGAACCCAGGCCAGCAGGCTTTACAAACAAATGCCACCAAGTCACATCTCCAATCCCATTTAAATTATTTTATGTTCTTTATTTTGTAATTAGTTATTAGAAACTTGAAAATATTACCTGTCAATACTATTCCATAGGAAGGTTTTTGGATTGCAAGAGAACATTAATAAATCATTATTCACAAATAATCTTCTTTCTTCATATCTCCTGCTTCAAAATACATGTGCACATTTTTTATTTCTCCCTACAAACTCTGCAAAAAAAAAAAAAAAACAAACAGCTATTCCAGGGAAAGAAATCCAAAGCATTTTCATAATTTTTAAAATCTAATATCTGCAGCTTTAAATTCCTATAGTTTTCAGGAATAAAAGTGAGTGGAAGGACAAACTGAGGATTTTACATGTCTGATTACACACCTGATACATTTATAGAGGGATATTTCACCATGTGTTTTATTTTACAGCAATGTTTTAATATTTAGAAATATATTAACATAAAAATGTAAAGAAGACTCATTTTCTCTCAAAAGTGTTTTATACATTTTAAACTAATGAAGACCACTTTCCTATGCTCACACATTTTAAGTGTTTTATAAATACATCAAAATTTCTGTAAACAATTCTTAAATTTTTGGAAAGTTTTGAAATTATAAAATGAAGGAGCTATAAAACAGTTGCCCATTTGAATGATTTTTTTTCTTATAAGTAATCAATATCTTTTAGCATTCTGTGACAGTGAAAACTGGTGAAATCTAGTACTTTAAAAGCGGCACTCTGTAAATATTGTTGAGAGAGTGTGTGGTGAAGAGCACAACATTCATTTTCATTTGTTCCATTTCTTCCTGGCTAAAACCTCTTAGCTTTTAGCCACTTAGGCCTCCTCTTTCCATTGATAAGTGAGCCTTTTTGATTTTTAAGATAACATGACTAATACTGCTTTTAAAATGCTCCTAAGAGGAAATCATATCAAGTATATGAAAAATGCCTGGAAAGTTTAGTAGTCTATTAGTAGTCCTTGTGCTGGATAGATTATTGAACACAAAATATTGTACTCATCTGTGCCTGACAGCTTCCAGGAAGCAGGGATCTTTTTCCGTCACTGAGTCCAACACTTGACCAGTGTGGTTGGACACAGTACAGTGATCACAGCCTTGGATGCCATCAGAATGTAATACCCTGGCAGAAACAATAAGATGATACACCTCACTTTTAGTGGGATTGAGTAACATTCACAGCCTTTACTGAGGGTTCAGAAAAGCACAACAATGCCTGCACCCTAGAGCTTCTTATAATTCTCTAGAAGTTGGATTTTTTCTGTTTGTTTCAGAAAGGACAAGAGCTCAAGGTCATCTCTCCTGACTGATGTTTCAGTGATTTATTTCATTTTCCTTGTCCAAGTAGTCTATGTATACATTATACAATTGCATCAAAAAATTGGGTTAGTAGCCTATCAGGCTAAGAAAAATGAAATTAGTGCTTCTTTGTGTCTACTGTGCTCTTGTACAAATGTGTCATCCAAGGTCCATGATATAGTTAAGTTATAAGATGCACTTTAATAGTAAATTAATGATTATGCAGAAAAGCACTGATAATACAATTTTACCAGAGAGTCTGAAACAGTTGGATATCAGGGAAATTGCAAAATACCATTTCTGGATTCATGATTCATTTAGAAATCCAGCAATATCTTTGGTATCACTTTGGCAACTCTTCGGACATATGTATGCCCTTTGTTCCAAATGAACACAACTGCTTGCCATTATGACATTTCTATGTTTTCTATTACTTATTCATAAATATTTTCATCAATAGTAATAAACACCATTATGCTATTCAGAAATCTGAAAATGTAAAATTAGACATGGAAAGCTCTCCTTTCTAAAGAAAATTTAGGAAGTACTTTCCATGATATAGGAATGGAAAAAGACTTCCTGAACAAAACCCCAGTGGCTCAAGTTCTTAAACAGTCACTCAACCATTGGGATCATATGAAGCTGGAGTGTTTCTTTACAGACAAGCATATAATAAGCAAAGCCAATAGAATACCCACAGAATGGGAGAAAATATTTGCAGGTTATCCAACTGATAGAGGCCTTATCTCTAGAATTTACAAAGAACTCAAAAATCTAAACAATAAGAAGACAAATACCCCACTCACAAAATGGGGCACAGAGTTGAACAGGCAATTCACAGAGGAAGAGATACAAATAGCAGACACACACTTAAGAAAATGTTCATCATCCCTAATCATCAGAGAAATGCAAATTAAAACAAATATGAGATTCCACCATACCCCAATAAGGATAGCCAACATCAAAAAGTCAAATGAAAATAAATGCTGGCGAGGATGTGGAGAAACAGGGACACTCATTCACTGCGGGTGGGAATGCAGGATGGTACAACCACTTTGGAAACCAATATGGAGACTCCTGAAAAAAGCTGACTATAGAACTACCAACAGACCCAGTTATTCCCTTACTGGGCATCTACCCTAAAACCTTCAAACCAAAGGCCAGAGAGATTTGCTCAACCATGTTTGTAGCGGCTCAATTCGTAATAGCTAAAAGCTGGAATCAACCCAGATGTCCATCATTAGAAGAATGGATAACAAAGATGTGGTATATCTACACAATGGAATTCTATATGGCAGTAAAAAAAAAAAATAAAAAAATAAAAAAAAATAATAAAAAAAAAATAAAGAAATTTGAGGAAAAATGGTTGAACCTGGAAGAGATCATTCTTAGCGAACTTACCCAATCACAGAAAAAGATCGACACATAGTCTCACTCATCTACAACACCTAACCTGAATCTACCCAAGATACCTTACATACCCAGCAAGCACCTCATGGACTAGACAATAGGATGGATGGGAGGGCGGAGAGGGCATCAAAGGGTGGAAAACAGTAATCCGGACCCAAACGGCAATGGTACCATAAAATTCTACTTCCTAAAAGACAGACCAAATGGCTGAACCTTCACTAGACCCTTACAGGAAACACCTGAACCACAAGACACTGGAGAGGGTAGGATCAAGACTAACCTAAATCTCCTACATCTTCCCTCCCTCCCTCTCCTCCTCTCCCCTCTATCTCTCTCCTCTCTAACTCTTGTATATTAGTTATGTTCTTCCTCAATTTCTTAGTGGACACTGACCTGTAACCCCCACTTCCAGCTTGGGCCTACCATCCACAATGAGCTTTTGATAAGAGAAACCTACAAGGTTTCCCAAAACAATGACAGACTTCTGTCAGAGTACTTGATGACCCACCAAAGGCCAGTGGTAAGACCCTATTGCTGAAGACTCCATATGCAGCTGACACGTAAAATGGAATGACATGGCTGGAAGCCAGGAGAGAGTCAGTCCCCAGACATTCAGCATGTCTAGTGCCAGAAGGTGCTAAATAGGTGACTGGGGGAAATGACCAAGATCTGTCCAAGCAACTCGTTGTTTAACCTAATTAGTAACAAAAAACTGAGGTGATGCCCACACAAGTGCAATAGTGGTACACAGCCATGGTGAGGAATCAATTGCTCTTGATTTGGCTAACTGATCCACTCAGTGGTACTAGATCCATAGCTGGAGCTGGGAAACAAGTCAGAACCATACCCAAACACAAGCCCACTCTACAATAGCAAGCTACCATCAATCATGGGATATAAGAGGGCCTACACCTATCAAACTATCAAAAAAGTGAGTGTTATCTCAATTTTCCGGGTGCTAACTTACTCTCCATTGGAGAGTCTGCTTCTCTTTTTCAGATAGATGCAGATCCTAAGGAGAGAGCTGCTCCAACTTACCTCAAAAGGGGCCCAACTGAAACTAAGGACAATTGGCGAAACAAGCAAGGGTGATGTTTTCCTGTGAACCGATACCAGCACAAAGGGGAAGGAGACCAACGTAGAGAAAAATCAACTCCTACCAAATCAGAGAGCCAGAGCCTCAGAGGCCCCCAACACCTCATACTGAAGCAGACCAAAAATGAACCCAATATGGCTCAGGGAAATTTTGCAGAAGAGGGGGCGGAAAGAATGTCAGAGTCACATGTTGGGTCATGATTTGCAGAGACATTTATCATACCAATAACTGGGGGCTAACTCCACAATGCACGACCCATTTACATCAACAAAGAGGGTCCAATGGGAGGGGGTATATCCCAGATGAGCCTAAACAATGGTACCAAACTGCCTGTATTTACTGAAAGGAAAACTAATAAATTAAATTAAAAAAAAAAGAATAGAAAAGAAAAAAGAAAAAAGTCACCACAGTAGGAAAGAAAACAAAAAAATAAATATTTTCAATCAGAAGTAAGGTAAATAGAAAATGACACCAGCAGGTGTGTGTGTGTGTGTGTGTGTGTGTGTGTGTGTGTACTTGTACATGTTTATTTTATTTCTGTTACTAATACCACCGCCCTACCCTTTCCACAAAAGGGAGGAAACAAAGCTAGAAACAAACCATGGTAAGGGATTTTTCTGAGGAGTGTATTAAGAACAGTTCTGTAAAAGTTGGTAGGGAACTAATAAAATAAAAACAAACAGATTTAACAAAATAAACCCTCCATTTTTAAAGTTTGTCTGCTGTTAGTAATAATAGCCGTTGACTTTTGTTCAAATTTTCAAAACACATTAAAATTGCCATGTTGATTTAAAACAATGTTAAAAATGTTTTTAAAAATGTTTATGCTAGCTGTCCCAAAAGTTTGTACTGATTCTTTGGTTAGTAATGAATCAGACCTGTGTTTCAAGAGCACAGAGTTATACATAAGTTATACATAAGGCTGTCTCATGGACACTGTGATTAAGTGGAGAGGTCACTGTTTGTCCCAAATTGAGATGGCTTGTGGAACTGCTCTGGAAATTTTTTGGCCTTCTGAGGAATGGCAATCAGGGCTCTTCAGGACTACTTTTGAAACAATAAAGATATTTTAGTCAAATGCAATTTTATAGATTCCTCTAGTCATACAAATTGATGTCAAAGGGGAGGAGTTTCTTTGGCGTATTTGCTTGGGGTTGTTGTTTGAGGTTATATTGAGGTGCCTGTTCTCTGACTAACCACCATTGTCAGATAGAGATTATCTTTATGTACCCCTATAATTCTCTGATTCTCCTTTAACCCTTCTCCCTTTCTCTCTTTATTTCCTGCTTTTTCCTCTTCCTGTGCTGGCTCTCCTCTCCCTCTTCATCCCCCTTCTCCTCCTTGCTCTACTTCTATTATAACTATTGTGTAAAAATATCAGTCACCCTTAGGTAGGTTCTGTGCATATAACAGCAGGCCATGAACCACATTTGGATCATAGTGAGGCTGGTAAGCATAGGGACAGCCCAGTGATCTAAGGCAAGGGCACCTCCACTTTACCACCAATATGGTGCTGGGTGTTTCCCAATATGCCCAACACCACCCACCCTGTGGGTTATTTGTGTACTTGCACATCCTGGTAGCAGACCTACACAAAGACATCCTAGACCACTGGTGGGTCTAGTGAAGGTCAGTTTGTCCTTGAAGTGACCAGAGAGGACAAACCTCTACTTGTCATTTCATATGTAGGCATGATAGGATGTTCACATACTTAAATTATGCAATATATGGTCTCCACTCATACCCAAATCACTAAAAGTTTTATGATAACCCATCTGTCAATTTTTCCTCCTGAGGATCAGCTCTGTCCTCCTATTCAACTCATAAAAGGAACCCCAGCAATGAACTCGGGAATCCTATGCTGGTGCCTGCTTCAGCTCTGTGGAGTGTATTATATATGTCTACACTCACTTTTACTAAAGTCATATTTTATAACTCATTGTTTGAGACACAAAGAATCTGGACTTTGAACAGGTAAAACTTACACCTCAACCAGTTATAGAAGATAAGAGTTCTTGTGGTCATAGGAATTGTCTTCTTGGCCAATCATGAGTATTTTACATAGGGTGCTATAGAAGCTTTGTGTTTTAATTATAGTAAATCATCATATCTAATATGCCCAAATTATTCTTCCTATACAATAAAATGATGATGCCCTGAGAAGTGACTTAAGAACATTAAGACAACACTAATCACAGGGCCAGGACCATTAGGACTGGAACTAACCTCAAAGATCAGTCCATTTAAAACTGACTTGTTTTAGAAAATTACTTTTCTGGGCTGGAGAGATGGCTTAGCAGTTAAGCGCTTGCCTGTGAAGCCTAAGGACCCCGTTTTGAGGCTCAGTTCCCCAGGTCCCACATTAACCAGATGCACAAGGGGGTGCACGCGTCTGGAGTTCATTTGCAGAGGCTGGAAATGCTGGCATGCCCATTCTCTCTCTCTCCCTCTATCTGTCTTTCTCTCTGTGTCTGTCACTCTCAAATAAATAAATAAATAAATAAATATATATATAAAAATATTTAGAATACTCATAATCCTATCACCTAAAGGTAATAAATGGAGATGAAATTTTATTAAAAAAATAAAAATAAAAAAAAGAAAATTACTTTTCAGATGAGGAAACATAGTCTGAGAAGCAAAACGAAGGTAACATTGTTTATCCCTGTGCAATTCTCACCTAAAATATCATAGTTTTAGAGCATCAACTTTAAGGCAATGGAAAGTGTCCTTTCTTTGTGGTCTCTGAAGTATGTCTATCCCACTAAGATGAGATTTGAAAGATAGTCTATCAGTATCATTGGTTTGTATACGTAGTCTCTACATTTTCAATTCGAGCCTGGTTTTCTTTCTTTATGCATGTATCTTACATGTGCCATGGATGGTACATGCTCAAAATATAACATTTCATTTTTACCACATATCCATTGTCATCAAAATCACAGCAATAACTCCATCCACTTTTCCGACTATAGATTCTAGATATCCTGCTTTTCTCCTCCAACTTTCTTCTTCCTGTTCCAAAACAATTTTGTTGATTCTATTACTTTTATATCTTTTCTATCCATCTCATGTTAATTTCTACACTACTGACCTCAAACTCTGCATGACCTCATTATCCTGGTATATACTGGTTCAATAATCTCCCGGTGAGCAGTCTTGCCCCTCTCTAATCCATATCTGACTGCAGCTTTAGCAATCTTTTAGAATGCAAATTTAATCATCTTATTTCCTTGTTTAAACTTTCCAAATGGATCCTCATTTCCCATGGGTTAAGGTCCACAAGCTTCTGTGTGGTATACACATACTTCTGTGATCTCCCATCCAGACTCCTTCCTTACCTCTGCTCTCCACAAGAATGCTCAGTTTGCCATCACACACCCAGTCAAATCAAATTCCTTCCATTTGGCATATTCTCCTTATGAGGCACTTTACTTCTGCATCCACATCTCAAATTCATCACTTACCTTTAATGTTCTGCACAAGTGGGAATCTCTCATACTCTCTAGATAAACAGTACTAATAAGATATACCACAAAGATTTTAAGAATTGCATAATGCAGTCTTCTTTCTTTCTAGATTATATATGTTATTCTATTAAGACAAGTTTTGTTTATTTTTATGACTAGTAATCTAGAAAATATTCTCTTCAGCATGCATTATTAGTGTAAACGCTTTCTGAAGGAAGAAAGAAAGGTAAGAGAGAGAAAGGAAGATGTATGTATTTAGTTTAGAAAATTGGTCCATGTAATTATGTGGGCCACAAGTCAAAACTGCTGAGGCAATGTTACCATTGAAAGGCCATCAAGTAGGAACAGTCAGTTTTACTGATGGTTGATACAAGGTAATCAGCTAGAGAATTCTCTCAGTGAAGGTCAGCCATTCTGATGCATTGAAACCTTCAAATGACTCAATTAGGCCCACTGAGATTATGAATGACAATCTCACAGAAATACTCAAGAAAAATGCTTGACCAACTCTAAGAGCCTTCAGACAAAGTAAATCAACACTTAGAATTAGCAATCGTGTCCTCTTTAGAGTAACTCAACTCCTTCAGAAAGAGTTATTTGAATATTCTACCACTGTGCCACAATGTTATCTACTGTATACCTCTAGTGTTATTTACAACTTTTTGTCTTATATATGTTAACTTCTGCCATATGAGATCAATAATTTGAGAAGAAACGGTTGATATATAAATGACAGATTTAGTGTTAGATAAAAAAATGAATGGTGAGTGAACAAAGGATTTTGAAGAATGTAAAATATATTTTTTAAATAAATATATATTAAAAATATATAAATGCTTATTTTGGTCAGGCTAATTACACCAAAAAATATTATTACAAGGAAAATTTTAAAAATGTAGCTCTCTACCATTTTTTTTAAAATCTTTTTTAAACTTATTTTTTATTTGAGAGCGACAGACACAGAGAGAAAGACAGAGGGAGAGAGAGAGAATGGGCGCGCCAGGACTTCCAGCCTCTGCAAACGAACTCCAGACGCGTGCGCCCCCTTGTGCATCTGGCTAACATGGGACCTGGGGAACCAAGCCTCGAACCGGAGTCCTTAGGCTTCACAGCCAAGCGCTTAACCGCTAAGCCATCTCTCCAGCCCTCTCTACCATTTTCAAAGTCTGCTGTCTCATTTCATTTTAATATTAGTCATACATATACAAGATTGGTATTTTTCCCATCTAGTAAATGTGACAACTGAGGTGGAAAGAAGATATGGGTTTGACTAACAGTTCAGTTTAGTAGCTGATTACCAAACCTCTGAAAAGGTAAAAGACCTCTGGACTCATTATTTTACACTTCCCCCACAGCAGCCAGTTTTAATAAAAGCTTGTTCTGGTCTCTTATTTGGTGATTTTTTTAAAGCTTAATGTCCCTTACTTAGTTATTGATTTCCAAACTCTCACTGTACCAGGATGCTGTTATTTGTAGCTGTATGTTGGAACATGCTACTGCTTGACTCATTTTCAATTTTCAATATCTGTAAAAAAAAAAAAAAAAAAAGGAAAAAAATTAAGGCACAGTTTAAACTACTGCATCATATCAAATCTCTCTGTGCTCTGGTTTCTAAGTGAACATTGCCCATGTATAGATAATCCTTGCAGTTTAAAATTAGAAAAAGACAGCATGTCACTGATTTTTCTGACAATATGACCTCCTAAACATTTCCTAAACTAAATATATGTAGTTTCCTTAGAATAGTTTCAAATCAAGATATTTTCAGTGGATGCTCAGTTTGTGCTCTGGGAAGATTATCTGATCCATGATTTAATTAAACTGGCATTTGCACTTACAAACAGAAACATCCAAGGGCAAGGACATCTACCCATATGCATGCCCTAGTTCCATGATGGAGATATGCACATCTGTCAAGGTTGTTGAGACTGAAACCATGTGTCCTCTACTACTGGATGACATTCTGGACACCCTGCTTTAGCCTCTACAGAACAGTGTAAAATTTCCAATATCCTCAAGAGATCCTCAAGGGATAAAAATAATCCATGATGAGATATGCCAGTATTGAATATGGTAATGTTTTATCTTTATTAAAGATCTATCTTACTATATTTTTAGTAAACACTATCAAATATACAACTAATGTATCACATACCTCACCATTTAGAAACATGTTAATGACTGCCTCCAGTTCTGCTCTTCTCAAAGATATTTAAAATTGAGGAAATATCTTCCAAAGGCTCAATATTATTCTATGAAGCCATTTTTATTTATCTCTCTGACTAGTATTCTATAAGAATTCTTCTTAATATGTGTTACTTTATCCAACTGCTATCATGAATTTGTGTACCCTGGTCCCCAGTATTCATAACACCTATAAGTTTTAAAGACCTAGTAAGTGGCATCTTTAGAAGGCTTCTTATGTTGTTTGTTTTAGCCAGAATCACCACACTGTCAACTATAAGTGGCAGAATGGAAGAGTGTTTCTTTAGAGTAATAAGATAAGGAGGAAATGAATTAAAATTGCATGGCCAAAGGAAGGCATCTATAGGATTAATTATTATTGGCAATTATTTCAGGAAATTGTGTTCAGTTGTGATGGGCAGGATATCTTAGTGGGCTTCTCCATATAGGGTGAGAGATTAAAGGTGAGACACTGAACAAATGGAATGTGGTTGAGGAACCTACACAGACACGTGAATTTAAGATGACTTTTTGTCTGATGAGGGACCTAGTAGAAGAATCAGTCAGCAGAAAGGCTCTGGATTTTAGTATAGACACAGCATAGGTAAGAATAGAAGTTAAAGATGATGATAGACAGACCACATGCAATTTAGGAAAGCCTATGAGACAATATTTGTTGAAACTGTAGCTTGAAATACATCTAGAATTTATAATTATTTATAAAGAAGAAAATATATTCAGGTAATGAAATGATAGCTAGATACAACCTGTCAGGGAAATTCTTGGCAGACTCAAAGTTTCCCATTCAGTGTCTTAGGGGTATTATATTATCATGATTTCCCCTGACAATAGGGGGAAATTATGAGGACTGAATATTGTTCCATGAATGACCTGCTTGAAAAGGCAATATATGCCCATGTAAATCCTACAACATGATCTAAGGAGCTAACATATATATACACTGGAGTCCAGAAAATCATAGGAGTGACATTGGTCTTCATCTCCTTCATCTTTGGGATTTAGCAATCATGCATCTAGTACAAAATGTCAAAGTCTATCTTAAGTACAAGACTTCTGTTAACTATCTTGCCAGAAAGAGTAAGATCTAGTTAACAGCAACTGGAAACTGCTACTTCCTTAGCATAAAAAAAAAGAAAGAAAGAAAAGAATGGGCTGAAGAGATACCTTGGCAGTTAAGTGTGCTTGCTTGACTGACTCTGTTCAATTCCCCCGTACCCATGTAGACCGAGACACACAAGGTGGCACATGTGTCTGAAGTATGTTTGCAGTGGCAGGAGGCCCTGGCATGTCCATATTTTCCCCACCTCTCTCAAGCAAAAACTTAAAATATTTTTAAAAATAAAATATTAAATATAGCTAATGTAAAAGTAAGAATCAAAAATATAATTTTATATAAAATGAAATAAAAATTAATCATATAGGTCTGGAGAGATGGCTTAGCGGTTAAGCGCTTGCCTGTGAAGCCTAAGAACCCTGGTTCGAGGCTCGATTCCCCAGGACCCACGTTAGCCAGATGCACAGGGGGCGCACGCATCTGGAGTTTGTTTGGAGTGGCTGGAGGCCCTGGCACGCCCTCTCTCTTTCTCTCTCTCTCTGCCTCTTTCTCTCTCTGTCTGTCTATCTCAAATAAATAAATAAGCATAAACAAAATTTTTAAAAAAATTAATCATATAATTAGATAATTAGCTGTATTTTTAAGCTATTGTTGACATTATTACACTGTACTCAATGCTTAAACTATCTTCCAATTAATAAAGTAAAAGAAGCAAGAGCTTAATCCATGTACATAGGAATTATATATTTTAGGTTTTGAAACAGAAACAGTAATTTGATTTACAAAGGTAAATGTTACTTTAAATTGTTGTATATACTCTTCTTATAAAAACTAATGAGATGACGTAAGTTTGATGAGATAGTTCTATAGCTTTTCCAGGTACAGAAAAGAAAGTAGGGTAAAATTGGTACATCTCAGTTTCTAAATACTCTCATGTTTAAAAGTGTTTATAAAATCATTTCTCTTACAAAAATAAATGTTCCATTTAATTAAAAGCAGTGTTCACCTGTGCACAATTGTGATACTAGTCTGATTACTAGTAAGAATACTTCATATAAATACATGGTAAATAATATAAATAATAGATAAGAGAAAGAAAGAGAGTGGAAGTCCAACTTCCTATCAGCCTTAAAAAATGAAAAGAAGCAGAAGTTATCAAGCTACATGGAACATGTTACAAAAGCAGAATAAGGCTTTATCTCTAATTTACAGGAAGCTGTCATGGATGAGACTTGCACTCAAGCAAAAGAGCAGAGCGATTGATGGATATTAGCCTAATGCCCCAGAGCTGTGTGTGCACTTTGAAAACATTTTAACTCTATTTAAAATATTCAAGATGGTTGAAAGAACAATCTACTCTAAATATAGTGTAGACTTCTAGAAGAATTAGCCATTAATAACAACAAAAGATCAGAGACCAAATTTAATGAAATGTATTTGGCATATAAAAAGATAAATAGTGGGCTGGAGAGATGGCTTAGTGGTTAAGTGTTTGCCTGTGAGGCCTAAGGACCCAGATTCAAGGCTCGATTCCCCAGGACCCACGTTAGCCAGATGCACAAGAGGGCACACACATCTGGAGTTCGTTAGCAGTGGCTGGAAGCCCTGGAGTGCCCATTCTCTCTGTCTCTCTCTCTCTCTCTCTCTCTGTGTGTGTGTGTGTGTGTGTGTGTGTGTGTCTTTCTGTCTCTGTCACACTCAAATAAATAAATAAAAATGAACAAAAATTTTTTTAAAAAGATAAATATTTTCCAAAATCAAGAAATACATTTTCAGAGGTATGTTTACATTTTAAAGGTATATACTACCTCCCATACCCTTAATAAAGATGTTTTGTCTACTATATGTCTGAGGAACATTTGGTGTCTTGGCCTTTTAGGTATGTTCCATGAACTGCTGCTCTCTATATGCCCAAATTTAGTACTTCTAGTACTGAACTTAACATGTTCAACCTACAGGGAGAATAAACATGATATAGGAACTTGGAATGTCTTTGATAGCAATGAAAATTTTCTCCACTTTTGATTAAGTAACAGACATTCACATCCATATGAAAGTACCACTAAGTCAATAGTATGCACTTCTCATCTTATGAATTCAATGAATGAGAACCACAGACCATAGAGGGTAAAGTTAAGAAAGATTTTTATTAACACCGCATAAGAGAAGGAAAAGAAGACAGAGCTCTTGCTGTAAGGCAGGATAGGGACTTCAGAAATGGAAATGCTCACCTGCTCTCCGGATGGGAATTTACTGGCTGAGAGCTGAGCCAGTCAGTCTACCCTTTGTGTCAGGTGTCCAGGCTCTGCCAGGTTTCCACAAAAGCGAGTAATCCCATTTACATTCATAGGGAATAGTCCTTCTTCAAGGAGGCAATGTTCTTTTCTAGGAAAAAGAGGTTGAGAGAGACAGAGGGAAAGAGAGAGAGGGTGCTAGGGAAGAATTAGATTCTTCTTTATAGGCTCATAGGGGAGCTTTTACTTTCAGGATTCTTACATTCCACAAACTCTCTCAAATGGAACCTTCCTAGAAAAATCTGTTTACTTTTAACCAATATAGGGCAATTTTGTCTTAAAAAATAGGATAATTTACCTAAAAATACTATATATTCCTTTATCCTTTAAATATTCCTTTTATATATTATTTTTTATTTCTATATTTTAACATTTCTTTAACACTGCTATTTGTCAGTCACTTAAGCCCCATTGTTTTATTGTTTTTATTTCTGGATGGTGCTAAGTAGACTAAGAAGATTGGCTTTAATCTTTTTGATGGCCTGAGCTGAACCCTGAATTCATGCCAAGTTTCCCACTCACCAGATTGTGCATCTACCTATTTTCTCTCATCCAACCCTTGTGGCTTCAGCTTTCCAGGAAATAGCACCAAGCCATGTCTTTTCCCAGTGATCACAAAGACACAGCACTATGTTCTTTTCCTTCATTTTTGGTTTACAATATCCTTCATAGTCACATTGGAATTCAAGGATGTGAGAGTTGAGGAGGAGGTCCTTCTTACAGAAGGACATAATGCTGTCTTCCTGTGGTTATTTTGCCTTTGGTTATGACTTCTCTGGAGGAAGCACACAGGCTGAATTCAATTCCCCAATACCCATTTAAAGCCAGATTCATAAAGGGGCACATGCTTTACAGTGACAAAAGGCCATGGCACACCCATTCCCTCTCCCTTTCTCATTCTTTCTCTCTCTCTCTCTCTCTCCTCTGTGATTGCAAATAAGTAAATGACTAATTTTATTCTGTTTCAGTTACCTTCTCTTTTTTTAATTTTTATTAGTTTTGTACTCAGCAAATACAGGCAGTTTGGTGCCATTATTAAGCTCATCCATGGTCTCCCCCTCCTCATTGGCCCCTCCTTCTTGAGTTATATGGGTCCTGCATTATGGGGTTAGCCCACAGTCATTGGTAGATAAATGTCTCTGCATATCATGACTCAACATATGGCTCTGACATTCTTTCTGCCCTCTCTTCTGCAAAATTTCCCTGAGCGATGTTGGGTTCATTTTTGGTCTGCTTCAGTGATGGGGTGTTGGGGGCCTCTGAGGCTCTGGCTCTCTGATTTGGTAGGAGTTGCTTTTTCTCTGTGTTGGTCTCCTTCCCCCTTGTGCTGGTATCCGGTTCATCAGGAAAACAGAACCCTTGCTTGTTTTGCCCATTTTCCTTAGTTTCAGCCGGGCCCTTTTGAGGTATGATGGGGTGGCTCTCTCCTTAGGATCTGCATCTATCTGAAAAAGAGAAGCAGATTCTCCAATAGAGAATAAGTTACTACCAGGACAAATGAGATAACCTTTAGGATTTTTATAGAGAGTTTAATAGGTGTAGCCCATGATTGATGGTAGCTTGATATTGGAGAGTGGGCTTATGTTTGGATATGTTTATGACTTGTAATGACAAAGATACAGAGAAAGAAATAAGGGACATAGTCCCATTTTCAATAGCAATAAAAAAAATAATAAAATACCTTGGAATAACATTAACCAAGGAAGTGAAAGATCTATACAATGAAAATATAAAAACACTCAAAAAAAGAAATTGAGGAGGACTTGAGAAGATGGAAAGGCCTCCCCTGCTGCTGGATAAGCAGAATTAACATTGTGAAGATGACAATCCTACCAAAGGCAATATACAGATTTAATGCAATTCCAATTAAAATCCCTACAGTGTTCTTCACAGAGATAGAAAAAGTTATCTCAAATTTCATATGGAAAGGCAGAAGGCCTCGCATATGCAAACACTCTCAGCAGAAGAAATGCCTCTGGTGGCATCACCATACCTGATCTAAAGCTATATTACAAAGCCATAGGAATAAAAACAGCATGGAAAAAAAAAAAAAAAACAGCATGGTACTGGCATAAAAACAGGAGTATAGACCAATGGAATAGAATTGAGGACCCGGACTTTGGGTCAAGCAACTATAGCTACTTGATATACAACAAAGAAATGAAAAATATAGGCTGGAAAAAAGACAGCATCTTCAACAAATGATGCTGGACAAACTGGATTACCACATGAAGGAAACTGAAACTTCATCCACACATTTCACCATGAACTACACTCAAATCCAAATGGATTAAAGACCTCAATATAAGACCAGAAACTCAAATACTACTGGAAGAAAAGTTAGGAAGTACTTTCCATGATATAGGAATGGAAAAAGACTTCCTGAACAAAACCCCAGTAGCTCACGATCTTAAACAGTCACTCAACCAATGGGATCACATGAACCTGAAGAGTTTCTTTACTGACAAGCATACAATAAGCAAAGCCAATAGATTACCCACAGAATGGGAGAAAATATTTGCAGGTTATCCAACTGATAGAGGACTAATCTCTAGAATCTACAAAGAACTCAAAAATCTAAACAGTAAGAAGTAAAACAACCCACTCACAAAATGAGGCAAAAAGCTGAACAGGGAGTTCACAGAGGAAGAAATACAAATGGCAAAACACACTTAATAAAATGCGCACCCTCCCTAATCATTAGAGAAATGCAAATTAAACAACTATGAGATTGCACCTTACCCCAGTAGGATAGCAAACATCAAAAAATCAAATGATAGACAGTTTGATAGGTGTAAGCCCTCTTATAAGTGTTATCTCAATTTTCCGGGTGCTAACTTACTCTCCGTTGGAGAATCTGCTTCTCTTTTCCAGATAGATGCAGATCCTAAGAAGAGAGCTGCTCCAACATACCTCAAAAGGGGCCCAACTGAAACCAAGGACAACTGGCGAAACAAGCAAGGGTGATGTTTTCCTGTGAACCGATACCAGCACAAAGGGGAAGGAGACCAATGCAGAGCAAAATCAACTCCTACAAAATCAGAGAGCCAGAGCCTCAGAGGCCCCCACCACCTCATCACTGAAGCAGAACAAAAATGAACCCAATATGGCTCAGGGAAATTTTGCGGAAGAGGGGGCGGAAAGAATGTCAGAGTCACATGTTGGGTCATGATTTGCAGAGACATTTATCATACCAATAACTGGGGGCTAACTCCACAATGCATGACCCATTTACATCAACAAGGAGGGTCCAATGGGAGGGGGTAGATCACAGATGAGCCTAAACAATGGTACCAAACTGCCTGTATTTACTGAAAAGAAAACTAATAAATTAAATTTTAAAAAAATCAAATGAAAATAAATGCTGGCAAGGATGTGGAGAAGTAGGAACACTCATCCACTGTTGGTGGAAATGTAGGATGGTACAACCACTTTGGAAAGCAATATAGAGACTGGAAAAGGCTGACTATAGAGATACCAACAAACCCAGTTATTCCCTTACTGGGCATCTACCCTAAAACCTTCAAACCACAAGCCAGAGAGACTTGCTCAACCATGTTTGTAACAGCTCAATTCGTAATAGCTAAGAGCTGGAATCAATCCTCATGTCCATCACTAGAAGAATGGATAACTAAGATGTGGTATATCTACACAATGGAACTCTATACATCAGTAAGAAAAAATGACAGAAAGAAATTTGAGGAAAAGTGGTTGAATCTGGAACTGATCATTCTCAGTGAACTTACCCAATCACAAAAAAAAAAAAAAAAAAAAAAATCACCACATAGTCTCACTCATCTATAGCACCTAACCTGAATCTACCCAAGATACCTTACATACCCAGCAAGCATCTCATGGACTAGCCACTAGGATGGATGGGGAGGGAGGGGAGGGCATCGAAGGGGTGGGAAACACAAATATAGACCCAAATGGCAATGGTAACACAAAATTCTACTTCCTAAAAGGCAGACCAAATGGCTGAACCTTCACCAGGCCCTTACAGGAAACACCTGAACCACAAGACACTGGAGGAGGTGGAAGCAAGTCTAATCTAAATCTTCTAAATGACTAATTTTAAAAAATAACACTGTTAAGTAAATACTGGCATATTATCAATGAGATAGTAACTGGAAAATTAAAAAATCTAGAAAAAAATATTATTTTCTAAGACTCTGTGAATTATGTAGCATAATTGACATTTTAATTGCTTTAGGGGACAAAATATAATGTTATGATAAAATGATTATATCGTCTCTCAAAATCTATAGAAGGTTGATTCTAACCCATTTTCCTCATATGAAAATCTACAACTGCTCAGGCCATTTGTTGAAAATGGCAGAATATTTTCGTATAATATATGTTTACAGTACCACATAGTTAAATTGGTACAATGTAGCTAGTATGAGTGTGTGGTGATTTGCTTGTTGTATATTAGTTAGAATTATTGTTTGTTTGTTTGTTTTAATTTGATGCAGGGTCTCATTCTCATCCAGGGTGACCTAGAGCTCTGTAATCCAGGCTGGTTTGAACTCAGGACCATCTCCTACCCCAGTATAACAAATTCTGGGATTAAAGGCATGTGTCTTCATGCCTAGTGCCTTTTTGTATCACAGAAGAAGGTATGAAAAGAAAAAATAATTCTGTGCGCACTCAGATATTATATTTTTTGAACTGCAGTTATGGGATCCAGATATATACATGGATGACTACATATTTAATTTTTCTCACATTGAAGTTTTAAGTATAGTCAAGTTTATGCTACAACTTTATTCTTTAACAGACCTGTACATTGATTATCAATATAATATGATTATTTTCTATTTATACACGTATTTTAATCACAGTTGTTAGCAACTTTGACCATGTTCTTCACAATTGCCACAATGTCAAGTTATTGGACAATACATTCATTATAAGGTAAATTCAGTGAGAATAAGAACAAATTAGCTTGGATTATGAAAGACTTATTGATTCTTCCAATAAATCAATGAATAAATAGTGATATCTACTACATACTCAATGTATGATATGCAACATGTAAGAAACTCAAACAAAAATAAGAAGTGCCTAAACTTAAGTCTAACCAGGTATTGTGTCTATTATATTGAAAAAGTGAGACAGTGTCCACAGGCTGATAAAGGTCCTGCTCAGGCACTGGTGTCCCTCTTTCCTCTTTCCTCTCAATTTCACCTGTATTTTCTCCAGTGTTAGAAATTGAGCCCAGGGCTTTGTGAGTGCTGGGCTAGCTTTCTACCACTGAGCTGCATACATAGCCATCCCCCTATATCCTTTAGATTTATACAGCCCTGTCCCAACTTCTTGCTTTTGGTTTGCCTTTATCTTTTGGTGCACAACAGTGAAGGTCTTGTCCTTCTAATTTTTACTTTAGCAGTTTCAATAAACATTGGTCAAGGGTGCTGGATGTTATAGAGGACAAAGAGAGAATCTTTAGGACTTCTAACAAGTGATCTGTCCCCTTCCAGGCTTCTGGAAAGAAGTGAAAGATGAACAATGACTTGGGATCAAATAGTATTCCTTCCTTGATAATTGGAACCTATTTTTATGAGCCTTTCTATATAATTCACTGAAAAGGAAAGAACCAAGGTGACCCACATTCCAATTTGCTTTTAAGACATGAGACCATATTATTGAGAAGTGGATATATGTATGTATGTATAGGTATATGTATGCATGTATGTATATATATACATATATATACATGTATATATATACATGCATACATACATACATATATGTAATAACAATCTTCTGTTGAGTATCTTCAACTAAGTACTTGTGGCAGCAAAATATATATGAAACAAGAAGTTAATGGGCTTGAGTAAATTCAGCTCTTACCATTATACATTCACCACAACACTGAAGTGGTAAATAATTTGATGTCTTACCACAAGAAATCCACAAATATTTCTCTGTATAATTTCGATACACTTGATAATAAGTGAGTGCACTACTTTACTTGTGTTCCTAAAGATGATATGAGATTTAATGTGTTTTTGCCGAAAAGTATAGAACTGATAAAATCCTACTTTTCTTATTCAGCCAGAACACTCTAGAAATGTGAATAATCCATGTTCTATTTTTCAACCATTTATTGCTTCATCAGTTTTCTTATTGGCATAGAATATCCTACCTACATTAGGAGGTATCCTGCTTACTGAGTGGTTATTGCATCCTTTGAATTTTCCACTGCACCCTATCATAGGGCCTGTTTTTTAACAGCATTATATGTATTGTTGGTGGGTTAAATGGGATGCATTAGATTCAAGTATATAGAAAGTCATTCATATTAACAGTCCTGGGTAAACTTGCCAGAATATAGAACAGAAAGTCCACAGTTACATAAGCATAACAGTGATTATAATTCATTTCACAAATATAGAGCAAAGAAAAACAAAAATCTCTAAATTATTTATTTCTATACCTTTTTTCTAACTAATCTCTAAGAAGTGACTATCAGTTGTGAACCTATGATTTTAAAAACATTTCCTCCAACTAATCTATATATATAAAGACCAACTTCATGAAATGATTGAATGTAAAGGAAACAAAAAACCTAGCCAGCCCTCAGACACCATGCTCTGCATTTCAAGGCTTGCTACTTGCAGTCCAAATAGAACAACAGGGAGTAGCTCCATCAGGAAGGGGGCAGACAAAGATCTCACAGCTAGGCACAGCTAGGCACAGCTAGCACATACTTGCCAATGAAGAGCATACAAATGCAGGCTTTTCTGAGTGGAAAACATTTTGTCTATATAAATGTTTGAACAAACATCAGAGCCCTATGGAGAAAAAGCCACTCCCATTCATGTCACCTACTTTTATCAGTCCAGACTAGCAGCTGAAAACTGGTTACGACACCTAAGCATCTCGTCTACTTAAACATTAAAATTCCAAGAACTTTCTGTTTATTTATTTTTGTTCAAGCAGGGAGAGAGAGAAAGAGAGAAAGAGAATGGGTGGACCGTGGCCTGTAGCTTCTGCAAACAAACCACAGGTACATGAGCCACTTTGTTCATCTGCTTTTAAGTGAATCCTGAGGAATCTAATCCTGGTCATTAGGTTTTACATGCAAGAAACTTATCCAATGAGCAGTCTCTCCAGCCCTAGAGCATTCTTAATTTAGAGAAGGGAAATGTATAGTGAATAATTATACAGAAGTTATATATATGTATATGTATGTATATATGTATGTGTATATATATATGACAAAGAGTTTTATTGAGAAATAATTCATGTACCATGAAATTCACCATTTATCACAATGCAGTGATTTTTAGTGTATGTTCAGATATGTGGAGACATCAATGGAGCTTAAAAACAATTTCAGGGCCTAAGATAGAGATCCTATACCATTTGTCTACTGTCTTCACCCAGCATGAAGCAGTCTTCGTCCTATTTCTGTCTGTATAGATTTGTATCTTCTGGACATTCCACATAAGAGACTGCCTTTTAAACATAAGACTAAGATTTACCTAAGATAAATGTTTAGTTTCCCTCTGCTAGTATGTTTCATGTAAAACCTCAGGCTTTCAGTTGATGAAATGTGTGTTTCTTTCAAGCTTCATGTATAATATTCTACTAGCATAAAAATGGTCTAAGTTGGGCTTAGTGGTTAAGCACTTGCCTATGAAGCCTAAGTACCCCTGTTCAAGGCTTGCCTCCCCAGATCCCACGTAAGCCAGACACACAAGGGGCCACATACATCTGGAGTTTGTTTGCAGTGGCTGGAGGTCCTGGCCTGCCCATTATCTGTCTGACTCTTTCTCTGTCTGTCACTCTCAAATAAATAAATAAAAATAAACAAAAAACTTAAAAATTATCTAAGTGTTCTATGTACTGTGAGGTTACTATTAAAATAAATTAAATATATTAGACACCGCCAAAATTATATATTATGATGTCAAGCTGTCTTGCTATTTTTTTTAAAAAAATTTAATCCAGCAATTGTTTGATTTAGACATATTCTTTCACTTTTGGTTTCTGCAAAATAAAATAGTTAATTGTGTGCAGGAAAAGTGCCTACTTGTGTTCAGGGATTTCAGGACAAGTTAAAATCTTTTGTCCTCATACATAAAATGAAAGTGTACATTCCTTAACTCTTTCGCTATGGCAACACTTCAGGATGATTAACCGAGGCAAAAAGAACTCAAAGCTCATACCCACCAATACAATTTCATCATCAAAAAACTAAATTGGGGGCTAGAGGGATTGCTTATCTTAGTGGTTAACACATTTGCCTGCAAAGCCAAAGGACCCAGGTTCAATTCCCTGGGACCCAAGTTAGTCAGATGCACAAGGAGGTGCATGTGTCTGGAGTTCGTTGTCAGGGGCTGGAGGCCCTCTCATGGCCATTCTCTCTCTCTCTCTCTCTTTCTCTGTCTCTCCCTCCCTCCCTCTTTCTCTGCCAAATAAATAAATAAAAGTAAAATATTTTTTAAAAAATTAAATTGGAAGTAATTGTTCAATAACTCAGTTGAGACACCTCTATCCCATAATTCCTCTAGCCACTAGGCTATTAGGCTTTTCTATGAAACATCCCAACTAATTATTGCACCTCACACTACATTGTGATTATGGATACTGGCCAACTTCACATTAGCCTGTGCTCTGTGCAAGTGGGTGTCTCCATAGCAAGGCTTATGTTTTCTGAAGAATGACAGCTCCAGGTACCTCAGAAAATATGAGACAGTCTTAATCAACAGCACTGCAAAGTGGGTCTGTTTTGCTTCTTCTCCAAAGCTAAAAATAGAACCAAAAGCTAACCTGTTTCCTCAGCTGGGAAATTTCACTTATTTCTAGCTTGGAATGCTATTTAGAAATTAACTAGTTAGGAAGAAAAATATAGACCTTCAATGTTGAACATAAAGGCAAAAGCATACCCATGTTACCAACTACAATTTATTCAGAAAATCACTCTGTTTCTACACTGTATTAGGACAGGCTGATGATAGGAGAGAAAATACACTAAGCAACAGATAAGACAAAAACAATATTTACTGTTTTATTGAGTACTCTGACAACGAAGAAATAGACATTTTAAGTAGGATGTTATCAATTCATTGCAATCCAATAGTTTATCTTATAACTTGTGAATTATAAGTAGCTATTATATCACATGTACTTTTAAAAAAGACATTTGGTTTTGGAATGAAAACAAATAGAGTCTGCCACACTGCAGCTAGGATTTTTTTTTTTTCATGCAAGAGGCTAGAAAGCTAAATTCTTTGAGTTTCTATAAGCTTTGGATTCTTTAGGGATATAAAATACATACAATTATGTCACTTATGAATGAAAAGGAAAAGATTCTGGGCTAATAAATCATATACAGAGCATCATGCCTAGCTTATATATGAATTTTACAAAGCATGCTTGCAATACTGGTCACCTTGTTTAAAAGAACCAATAGGGTAGCCACCAGGAGGGATTTATAGACCAGGAGCATAAGTCATGCCCTAATTTCCCACCAGAATGCCTAGATTTTTCTCTTGGTTTGAGGGAAGTGTCCACCCTAGAGACGGTATTATGCTGGCAGAAGAAAATTAATATTCTGGCTGTGAGCTCTATGCCTCAAGTGGAAACTAACTGAGTGACTATGTCTGTGGCAGTCTCATGCTCTGTCCACTTATTCTGGGCTAGCAGAGGTTAATGACAAAGATCCTGGGGATTAGCACCCACGAAAAGTTCAGAGAGGCTTAAAGGACAGAGGCTCAGCATCACTTTAGTCAAGGATGGGAACTTCCTCAGCTATCAGTCTGGACATCAAACACTAATTTTCAAGCAGACATACAAGCCTTAGTGAGTTCTCTGCCTTTCCCTGAGAGAGTTTAGTCTAAAGTTCTAGCCTAATTCAAAACCTGACAGACAGGATTCCATGTTGACAATGCACATCTAATAAGGACAAAAATTACAAAAAAAAAAAAATGTATGTACTAGTCTTCCATGGCTATGCTGCTTTTCAATCTCCACAGTTATTGAGTTTCTCTATATGTGAGCTGAATAGACTCCTCTGTTGATTGTGGGTCATGAATGGGGTGGGGAGGGTGGAAGAAGAAATATCTCTGTGCAAAATGTCCCAGCTTCTGGCTCTAACAATCTACCTGACCCCTCTTCTGAAAAATTCCTTGAACATGCTGGAACATTTTAAGTCTACTTCACTGCTGGGCATTTTGGAGCATCTGGATCTGGTTGGTAGGTATTGAGTATCCTCAGTATCTCTCGCAGTCACCCTTGTGCTGATGTCAGCTTAAATAAGAAAGCAGCACTCTTGCTCATTTCCCCAATTCCTCTGTGGTTTCAGCTGAGGTCGGGGTGGAGTGAGCTGGGTTGTTTTTCTCCTCAGATCCAGCTCCTGTCTGAAAAAGAGAATCAGACTCTCCAACAGCATCGAAGGGATGGGAAACACTAATCTATACCCAAACGGCAATGGTACCATGTAATTCTACTTCCTAAAATGCAGACCAAATGGCTGAAACTTCACCAGGCCCTTACAAGAAACACCTAAACCGCAAAACACTGGAGAGGGTAGGATCGAGTATAACCTAACTCTTCTACATCTTCTCTCCCTCTCTCTCTTGTCCCTCTAACTCTTATATATTAGTTATCTTTTTCCTCATTTTCTTACTGGGCACTGACCTGTAACTCCCAGTACCAGCATGGGGCTATCATCCACAATGAGCTTTTGATCAGAGAAACCTACAGGTTTCCTAAAAGAATGACAGATTTCTGTCAGAGTATTTGATGACCCACCAAAGGTTAGTGGTAAGACCCTATTGCTGAAGACACCATATGCAGCTGACAGGTAAAATGGAATGGCATGCCTGGAAGCCAAGAGAGAGTCAGTCCCCAGACAGTCAGTGTGTCTAGTGCCTGAAGGTGCTACATAGGCAGCTGGGGAAAATGACCACTATCTGTCCAAGCATGTCATGGTCAAACCTACTTAGCAGCAAATAACCTGTTGTGATGCCCACACAAGTGCAATAGTGGCACACAGCCATGGGGAGGAACCAACTGCTCTTTATTTGGCTAACTGATCCCCTCAGTGGTATGGGACCCATAGATGGAGCTGGGAAAAAAGTCAGAACCATATCCAAACATAAGACCACTCTCCAATATGGAGCTACCATCAAATCATGGCCTATACCTATTAAACTCTCTATAAAAAAATGTAAGGGTTATCTCATTTGTCCTGGTGCTAACTTACTTTCTGTTGGAGAATCTGCTTCTCTTCTGTTGGAGAATCTGCTTCTCTTTTTCAGATAGATGCAGATCATAAGGAGAGAGCCACCCCATCATACCTCAAAAGGGCCCTGGCTGAAACTAAGGAAAATTGGTGAATCAAGCAAGGGTGCTGTTTTCCTGATGAACCAGATACCAGCACAAGGGGGAAGGAGACCAACACAGAGAAAAAGGAACTCCTACCAAATCAGAGAGCCAGAGCCTCAGAGGCCCCCAACACCCCATCACTTCAGCAAACCAAAAATGAACCCAACATGGCTCAGGGAAATTTTGTGGAAGAGGGGGTGGAAAGAATGTCAGAGCCACATGTTGGGTCATGATATGCAGAGACATTTATCATACCAATAACTGTGGGCTAATTCCACAATGCATGACCCATATACCTCAAGAAGGAGGGGCCAATGGGGAGGGGGAGGCCATGGATGAGCCTAATAATGGTAACAAACTGCCTGTATTTGCTGAATACAAAACTAATATATATATTGAAAAAAACCTGAGAAAAAGAGAGAGTAAAGTTAGCTCCAGTTAAATGGGAAAACCATTATTAATTTAGAGAGAATTTAAAAGGGTTTAGACATTCTTATAGTCTAAGGTTAGTGGGAGCTTGACAATGGAAAGCAGAATCATTATCTGTATATGGTTCTAACATTTTTTTTCTAGTTCTAGATATGGTTTTCTTTCTACTGAGTGGATGTGTTAGCCAATCCAAGAGCAGGTGGTTACACATCATGGCTGTGTGCTACTACTGCAGTTTTGTGAGCATCATGTCAAGTTGAGTCACTTAAAATTTGAGTTGCTTGGACAGATGTTCACCACTTTCCCTCGGTAGCTCAAGTAGTGCCTTCCAAAACTAGATGGGATAATTGTCTGGGGACTGGCTTTCTTCTGGATTCCAACCAGGTCTCTCCATGGTCCATTACAACATTGTTTGGTGTCTTCAGCAGTAGGGTCTTACCATTAACCTCTGGTGGTTAATCAAGTCTCCTGAAGTCTGTCTTGTTTGTTTTTGAGATTTAGTAGGTTTCTCTGATCAACACCTCATTGTAGATGTAGACCACAATGTGCTACAGAGAATTATAGGCCAGTGCCAAGAGAAAAGAAAAAAAGAAAATGCCAGAGAAGAAAGAGAAACAGGAGAAATTTGAGGTTAGATTTTGTCTCAATCTCCCCAGGTTCCCTCAATTCATGTGCACCCTCTAAGGGTCCTCTAGAGGGTTCCACCTTACAGTTTAACTTTCAGGATATGGAGTTCTATGGTATCAGTTCAATTTGGGGTCAGTTTTGTGTCCTGCCCCTCCCCCAAGCCCTATCCTCCCTATTTTCCTATTTTCCAAGCCTCAAGATGCTATTCAGTTATGTCAGCAACGTGGGCTGATCCAGGTTAGGAACTGCAGATGAGTGAAATCATGTGGCTGTTGTCCTTCTGTGATTGTGTGAGTTCATTTATAATGATCTGTTCCAAGTTCTAGAATTTTTCTTCAAATTTCAATGTGTCATTTTTTTCTTACTGCTGAGTAGAATTCCGTCATGTAGCCATACCAAGTCTTGCTTATCCATTTATCCAATGATGGCCACTTGGGTTGCTTCCACGTTTTAGCTATTATGAATTTAGAAGCTATAAACATGGTTGAGTTAATATTTCTAAACTGATATGTGGAGCTTTTAGGGTACATGCTCAGTAAGGGAATAACAGGGTCTACTGGTAACTCTATATTCATCCTTTTCAGGAGTCTCCAATTGATTTCCACAGTGGTTGTACCAGCTTATATTCCCATCAATTGTGCATGAATGTTCCTATTTCTCCATAGCCTCACTGACTTTTTTTTTTTTTATTGCTTGCTATTCTTACTGGGGTAAGGTGTAATCTCATAGTTGTTTTAATTTGTATTTACTTAATGGTTAAGGATGCTGAATATTATCTTAAGTGTGTTAGCCATTTCTGATTCTTCCTCTGAGGACTTCCTATTGAGTTCTCTGCCTCATTTTTGGAGTGGGTTCTTTGATTTTTTAATGTTTAGCTGGTTTTTTTTTTTTTGAGTTATTTGTAAATTATATATATTAGGCTTCTATCAGTGGTATAGCTGGCAAAGATAGTCTCCCATTCACTGGGTAATAAAATGGCTCTACTTATAGTATGTTTGTCTATAAAAAAGCTTTTTAGGTTCATGAAATCCCTTTAGTTTAGTGCTTGTTTAATTTCCTTGGCTAGTAGGGTTTTTTTCAGGAAGTTTTCTCCCAGTTCTATATCATCGGTTGCTTTCAGGAGTTAATGAGTTTCAGGTCTTGCACTATGGTCTTTAATCCATTTGTACTTGATTCTTGTTTATGGCAAAATGAGTGCATCTAATTTCATTTTTCTACTTATGGACATCCAATTTGTCCAACACCATTTGTTGAAGATGTTGTATTTTCTCCAATCTACATTATTGGAAACTTCTTCAAAGATCAAGCAGCTGAATTGCTTGCCCCAAGGTCTGGGTCTTTAATTCTGTTCTATTGGTCTGTTTCTTTTTATATTCCAGTACCATGCTGTTTTTGTCACTATGACTTTGTAATATGGCTTTAGATTAGGTATGAAGATACAGCCAGAGGATGTGTTTGGATATCTGAGGCCTTCTGCCATTCCATGTGAATTTTGAAATACTTTTTTTCAATTTCTATGAAGAATGATGCTGGTATTTTATTGGTATCACATTAAATCTATATATTGCTTTTGGTAGAATTTCCATTTTCACAATTTTAGTTCTATTTGTCCAGGATCATGGGAGGTCTTTCCATTTTCTCAAGTTCTCCTTAATTTCTTTCTTGGGTGTTTTTATGTGTTCATTATATAGGGGTTTTTTTTTAATCCTTTGTTAGGGTTATTACAGGTATTATTTTTTTGTTGCTATTGAAAGTCAGACAACCTCACTAATTCCTTTCTCTGAATATTTGTCCTTTGCATATAGAAAAGCTAGTGATTTTTGTGCATTGATTTTGTATCCTACCACTTTCTGAAGGAATTTATCACCTGTAGAACTTTGGAGATAGAGACTTTTTGATCACTTATATATAGGATCGTGTCATCTGCAAATAGGACTAACATGACTTCTTCTTTTCCAGTTTGAATCTCTTTTATTTCTTTCTCCTGTTTTATTGCTTGAATTAGTACTTCCAATATTATGTAGAGGAGCAGTGGTGAGAGTGGCCACTCTACCTTGTTCCTGATCTCAGTGAGAACTCCTTGAGTTTTTCTCCTTTAAGTATTATCTGGGCTTTAGGAGCTTTATATATAGCAGTTATTGTATTGAGATATAAATCCTCCATGCCTATTATTTCCAGTGTTTTGATCATGATGTGGTGTTCTATTTTGTCAAAGGCCTTTTCTGCATCAATTCAGATGATAATGTGGTTCTTATGGTTTAGTTTATTAATGTGGTGTATTAAGTTGTCCAATTTCCATATGCTAAACAACCCCATGCATCCCTGGGATGAAGCCCACTTGACCAAGATGGATAATGCTTTTGATGTGTTGTTGAATTATGTTTGCAAGGATATTGACCAGCATCTTTGCATCTAAGTTCATTAGGGACATAGGCCTGTAATTTTATTTCCTTGTTGCATCTCTTTCTGGTTTTGCTATTAGGATGATGCTAGCTTCATAAAAGGAGTTGGGGAGGATTCTCTGGTCTCTGATTATGTGGAATAGATTGAGAAAAATTGGTTTCAGTTATTTTGTGAAGGTTGGATAAAATTCAGCTGAGAAGCCATCTGGTTCTGGACTTTTATTTGGGGGAAGGTTTTTGAATACCTTTTCAATCCCAATGGATATGATAGCTTCATTTAAGAGATTAATCTACTCTGAGTTTAGTTCTAGTAGGTGGTATGTATCTAGGAATTCATCCATTTCTTCCAAGTTTTTAAATTTTGTGCAGTAGAGGTGTGTCATACATAGGGAGGGCCCTGGGTTAAAGCAAACCTAAGTGTCTGACATGAAGGCCCCAGGCTATGGAAAGGTCACAGCAGCCTGAACTCCGAGTCATATCTCAGCGACATGACTGGCAGGGGAGCTCCTCCCCCCATTCTCGGTGGTTGCAGTGAGCCAAGATCCTTACCCCATTCTTGGAGGTCACAGTGAGCCTGACCCCTGGACAAAATCTTGGACCACAAGATCAGCAGGAAGTAAGGATACCTGGACATTCTGATAAGAATTAGGCTTTGCCCATAACCCTGTGCCCTTTGACCAGTTGCCTAGGAAACTCCTTATATGGTATCAGACAGCACCTTTGGAAAGAAAATTCCCCTGTACCATTGCATACATGCTGGAATGAATCTCCCCATATGTTAATTAGGCATCAGCAAGCAACCTTGTACATCCAATCTCCTTAGGACCCTCAACTGCTTATAAACCCATTTCCCTGACAATAAACTGAGACCTGTCCACTAACACTGTCTCCTAAGAGTGATTCTCACATGCCCCCCACTACTGTTGCCTGGTTGCCTTCAGGGGGACTTTAGCCAGCCCTGGAGGGAGGACCTGGGAACTCGCAGCTGAGTTCTGAACAGGGACCCTATGAGATGGGACAGGATAGATGAGTGCTCTCCCAGAGGGACTGGGAGATGTGGCCTTGCCTCCTCCATGTTTTTGAGGGCTAGCAGGTTTGTATTTTTCTCCTTTATTTTTGGTTAGCACCATTGCAAGGGACTAGACACGACAAACTGGAAACTGACATCTCTTAGCCAAGGCCACTCTTTGGTATTTACTGAAGACCAGTAGTCCTCTGCCTGGACCCCAACAACCCATTGGGCTTTGGCAAAAACCTTCTATCTATTTCTATTTCCTCCATCACAAGGAAGGTATTTGTCTCTTCTTCCTCCTTTACTTTAATATTCTCTCCCACCAAAAGGAATCACAGATTTGTAGATAATGAACTCTCCTGAAAGTTAAGGGAATTAAGCTCTCCCAGAGGGTCACCAGATTCTTTTTCTGAAAGAAGTCCTGCAAGTTGCCCCCTGAATGATATCTGGGGATCCATGTGACCCAGACAAATGGACCTGCATACCTTATCTGGCTAGGAAATGAAAAGCTCAGAAAGGAAATTCCCCTCCCCCATTTTATCTCCTTCCAAGTTTCTCCAGTAGGGAAGCAGCAAAACTGCAAGCTAGCTTCGCAAGCCCTCCAAAGTGACTTGGGTCCAGAGATGGCCTCATGCATGCCCAGACAATGGTGTATGCAAGCCCTGCCCAGCCACCTCAGCATGAAGAAGCAAAAAAAGGGCTGGGGGGCACATTTAACTAATGCCTATGGTGAACTGAAGTTTTACATAAACAATGTTACATTTTGTTACATGATATCATAAATATAATTACTGAGTTTATGTTCTAGATCAACTTCAAGTTACATAGAGGATCACTGAAATCAACAGAATTCTCTCTGGGGTGGTGTCTTATAATTTGTCAGGTATTTGAAAATAAAAAAGATTGTAATGTCCTGTTACTCTAAAGGAGGCAACTGACCCGACTTCTAGGCCAGCCTGCCTCAAGCAAGAAAAATAATTTGCCTTAGTTACTCCAATAAAATCATTTCCAAGTGTGTTAGAGGTACTGACATAAAATTGCCTTTAATCTAGACTACTTGCTTGTTAGTGAGTAATAGGATTAATAAATCTGGTGTAGTTTCTCTCTTAATAGTCTTATAAAAAAAGATAATTAATTATAGGATAAGATGAGTGGATTTAAGGAACTGGGAAGGAAGTTTTTAATGTTGGGCATAAAATGCTCATTAAAAATGCTTTTTGAGTGGTACTTAGATCAAAATGTTAAAGTATGTGGATAAAGATGTGCCTAAAGTTAGAGATTTTTCAACTGTTTACAAACTCTTAAGGAATAAAAAACTAATTTTCAGGCTAAAATATGTTGGAATAGCTTGCTTAATCTTTATCAAATTTAAGTCATGGGTAAAACACAAAATTGTTTTATGTTAATAAAATTTCTATGGTACATAAAAACAATGGTTATCAAGATTAAGCTAAAATTATTGGTTGTCAAGTGGTGTCTTTTCTTTCAAGAAAGATTTATCAAGGGTTATATTGGAATTCAGCTAGCTGTTTTGGCTCAACGAAGGACCAGATTCTTCTCTATTGTTTGTAAGGCAACTGTCTCATTTTTGGTCCAGTGCTTATAACAAAATCAACTCTTAAGACATATTCCCTGCCTTAGGGTACAGTCTCATGCTCAAGCAATGCTCCTCAGCTGAGAAAAATAATTTCAAGTTCTGTGGTTCTGTTTCCAATGTTCTTTGGGTAATTGGTGCCCACACAGATATGTAAACTAATCAAAGATGTTTACAAACACAAATGCTAAGACTTTATACTATCTTGTCCCTTCTGAAAATTTCTAGGTTAAATTAATTAGTTTGTTTATAAGTTAATTGGTATTGTTTTTAAGATGGGTAGCAGGTTCTGCCTGTCTTTATATCTATTAGATAGTTAAAGTGTAAGATGTGCCTACTTTCTATGCCTCAAATATGGCTTATGCTGCCACAGTACAACAAAATTTTAAAAGGCACAACAAAATGAATTTAGGAGCTATTGTGCCATGCTTTAACTAAGTCTACTTCAGTAATCAAATGTGATCTGTATGCACATACATCCAGGCTGGTGTATCTTCCTTTCTAAGTGTGTTAATCACCTATGTAGAAGCCAAAGCCAACTGGAATCATCAGAGCAAGAAGGGCCAATAGTTTGGGCTGTGCTCCCAGGTCATGTGGCTACTGGAGATGATGGGTCCCATCTACACTGGTCTTCTGGTAAGTCACCTGTCTTCCTGAACAGGGAAAATACAGAGACCCAAACAAAACTGGTGTACAGTCTGAAACAAGACAGTCACAATTGAGGAGAAATCACTTCTCCTGACTTCCCCAAGAAGGGAAAACTACTTGGCCAGCATGGCTCTGACTCATTCTAACAGACAGAAAACACCAGTAAGTGATAGGGCTACTCCTGGGTCTCTTTGTAGAGCCATTAGTGACCTCCAAAATTAAACTTTAATTAAATTTTGGCTATCTGCATGGTCTTAAACACTCAGAGAGAAATGTATAACCAAAGACTTAAAATAACTTAAATATATAAATGGCCTATTAAATAATACAACAAGAGCTTTCTGAGAGGGGAAACAAACAAAACCTTAAGACATTTTCCCTGTCTCTAGAATAATAATAATTTTAAAATATCTATAAATGTCAAAGGGTTGTTTTCAAACCTAAGAATATATGAGTAAATTCTGAGACCAAAATATATATATTTCCATAACCAGGACCACTTGTATCAAGACATCTGCTCCACTATGATGTGAAAGGCTAACCACCCCAAGCATAAATATTCCCTCTCCCACTTATTGTTCCCCAGTCTTTATTGTTCCACAGGTTTATCTCTAGGAGGAAGAAGTCTCCTATTAGCTGCTTCTGCACCAACCAAGAGAGATTTTCATCCCTTTGCTGGTGGGCCTCAGCATGATGTTATCTCTGGATGCAGCCAATGACCAACAGCCTTGAAACTGTCCAGAGCCAACTGAACTCTCTCATGGGTGTGGTACTTCAAAGCTGCCTAGCCTTAGAACCCATTACTGCTGAACTTGGGGGAATATATATGGTCTTGGGACAAGAATGTTGTTTTTGTTGTTAATGACTCAAATATTGTTGAACAAGATGTTAAAATTCTCAAAAAACTCCACAAGGATCTGCTCAACTGCTACAAGCCTGAGGACCCTATCACCTGGTTTTCTAACCCTTTAGTCACTTGGCTTCGCCCCCTCCTTGCTATAGGAACCGTATTACTTGTAGAACCCTGCCTTATCAAATTTCTCAGACAATAAGTAAGTAATATTGCTAAGGTTGCTACTAATCAGGTTCTCATGCACCATCCAGCCCTATCTGAGCCTATGATAGACTATAAGGAGTTCACTCAATATGATGACACCTCTCTATTATAAAAACAAAGGAGGAACTGTCAGACATAGGCAGGGCCCTGGGTTAAAGCAAACCTAGGCTGTCTGACATGAAGGCCCCAGGCTATGGAGAGGTTGCAGCAGCTTAAACTGCCAGTCATATCTTGGGGAATCAACCTACAGGGGAGCTCCTCCCCCCATCCTCAAGGGTTGCAGTGAGCCAGGATCCTCCCCCTGACTCTTAGTGGTCACAGTGAGCCTGGATCTCAGGGGAACAAAAAAATCTCAGATCCTGGGCTGGAGAGATGGCTTAGCGGTTAAGCGATTGCCTGTGAAGCCGAAGGATCCCGGTTCGAGGCTCAATTCTCCAGGACCCACGTTAGCCAGATGCACAAGGGGGCGCACACGTCTGGAGTTCGTTTGCAGTGGCTGGAGGGCGCACCCATTCTCTCTCTCTCTCTTTACCTATCTGCCTCTTTCTCTCTGTGTCACTCTCAAATAAATAAAAATAAACAAAAAAAATTAAAAAAAAAAAATCTCAGATCCTGAGATCAGCACGAAGTAAGGCCACTCCATCTTCAAGCACAGGATACCTGGACATTCTGATAAGACTTAGGCTTTGCCATAACCCTGTGCCCTTTGGCCAGTTGCCTAGGAAACTGCTTATATGGTAAATCAGACAGCACCTTTGAAAAGCCAATCTCCCTGTACCATTGCATACATACATGTCCCCATATGCTAATTAGGCATCAGCAAGCAACTTTGTACATCCAATCCCCTTAGGACCCTCAACTGCTTATAAGCCCATTTTCCAGACAGTCAACTGAGAACTGCTCACTTTTTCTTGAGAGTAAGTCTTATGAACTCACCACCACGATTGTCTGGGTGCTTTTGGGGGGGGACAATGGCTGAAGCGAGGACCTAGGAACCCAGAGAGGTGTTGCAGTCAAGTTCACATTGCTGGTAGAAATCACCCAGCTAAAAGCAGCATGTGGTAAAAAGAGGTTTATTTTGGCTTACAGGCTTGAGGGGAAGATCCACAATGGCAGGGCAAAATGATGGCATGAGCACAGGGTGGATATCACCCCCTGGCCCACATAAGGTAGACAATAGCAACAGAAGAGTGTGCCAAACACTGGCAAGGGGAAACTGGCTATAATACCCATAACCCTGCCCCAACAATACACTACCTCAGAAGCCATTAAATTCCAAATCTCTATCAGCTGGGGGCCTAACATTCAGAACACCTAAATTTATGGGGGACATGTGAATCAAGCCACCACATTCTGCTCCTGGCCCCCATAAACTGATAACTATATATGATGTAAAATGCAATGCATTCATCCAATTTTAAAAGTCCCCATAGTTTTTATAAACCCCAATGATGTTCAACCATCTCTGTAGTCCAAGATCTTGTAACTGAGCCATAATACTAAAAAATCCCCCAATGGCATAGAATAATGTCACAGAATAAACATTCCCACTGTAAAAGATAGCATTGAACATAGCAAAGAAATATTCAGCCAATACAAGATTTAAAACAACCAGAGCAACCATCAAACTCTGCAGCTTCAAATCCAACTACTCTAGTCAGTGACAAATCTCCAGGTCCTATAATTCTAACCAACAACACACCTCTGGTATTCAAGTTCCACCGCTCCAGCTAGGCTTCTCACAGTCATGGAAAACTTCATCAAGGATGGTAGCTCTCCTTAGCAGCCATCTTGTGGTCACCATATCTCTATTGGGTCTCCACTACAATCCACAGTTCATCCTCACAGCTCCATCTGGTCTCCATGCAGGCATCCAGCAAACCTGTTTCACACAGCCCATGACCAATTTCAAAATGTAAGACCATGTTGCAAACCCAATGACCCTCTCTTTCTTGCATTTATTATTCTCTATAATACCAGATAGAGTGTGAATTTGTTAATCCAGGGGGTGGGGGGGATCAAGTAGACTTTGAAGAACAGGATACTCCTTGAGCACTCAGAGCCCTTCAGGAGAGTGTACATTCTTCCTGTTGCCTCAATGCTGGCCAGCTGGCCCAATCTCAAAGGTTGTAATCTTTCAATTACAGCTGAATGGGCTGCAGTTCACCCAAAGATTTTTTTTCTCCTGTGCCATATTCCTCTGCTCACACCAGTTCATTTCTACACAAAGCAACCCTGAACAACTTCTCAGGACGTGGGAATAACAGCAAGCTTCCCACACAAACTTCTTTCCCAGTCCAGGCAAAGCTCTTTCTCACCCTCACAAGCCTAACCTCACAGTCCATAGTTCTTACTGCATTCAGGCCTTTCAACACTGACTAGAATAGTCCATCAAGCTGTACATACAGCACTGCAAGGCGTCTCTTAGGCCAAGATTTCAAACCCTTCTAAATCTTCTTGAAAATCAGCTCCAAAAGGCCAAAGTCACACAGTCAAGTGCCTAGCAGCAATCCTACTTCTTAGTACCACTTTTCTGTTACAGTCAGGTTCACAATGCTGGTAGAAATAATTAAACTAAGAGCAGCTTATAGTAAAAAGAAGTTTATTGTGGCCTACATGCTTGAGGGGAAACTCCATGATGGCAGGGGGAAATGATGGCATAAGCACAGGGTGGACATCACTTCCTGGCCAACATAAGGAAGACAATAGCAACAGAAGAATGTGCCCAACACTGGCGAGGTGAAACTGGATATAATATCCATAAACCCACCCCCAAGAATACACTGCCTCAGAAGGCATTAAATCCCAAATCTCCATCAGCTGGGAACCTAGAATTCAGAGCACCTAAATTTATGGAGGGCACCTAAATCAAACCATCACAAGAGGTTTTGGAAGTATGCCCTGATGATTCTTCCAATTTCATTGGTGTCTATACTGACCTCTCCTTTTTCATTTCTGATTTTGTTAATTTGAGACTTCTTTTTTTTTTCTTGATCAGATTGGCCAAGGGTTTGTTAATCTTGTTTATTTTTTTCAAACAACTAGCTCTTCATTTCATCGATTTTTAAAATTGTTTTCTTAGTTTTGAATTCATTCATTTCTGCTCTATTCTTGATTATTTCTTGCCATCTGGAGCTCTTTGGGTTGGATTCTTCTTCTTTTTCCAGTGCCTTAAGGTAGACAGTCAGGTTATTGCCTTATGATCTCTCTACCTTTGTAATAAAGGCATTTAGGGGTATGGATTTTCCCCTTATGACCATCTTCATTGAGTCACATAAGTTTTGGTAGGTCCTGCTTTCATTATCATTCAATTTTAGGATTTTTAAGATTTCTTTCTTCATTTATTCCACATACCATTCATTCTTTAGAAGTGTGTTATTTAGTCTTCAGGACTTGGTGGAGTTCATAATGTGTCTCTTGTTAATTTCTAGCTTTAAAGCACTGTGATCTGACATGAAGCAGGAAGTTATTTGAATTTTCCTGACTTTATGAAGGCATGCTTTATCACCTAAAATATGGTCAATTTTGGAAAAGGTTCCACGGACTGCTAAGAAGAATGTGTATTCTGTAGTGTTGAGGTGGAAATTTCTGTAGATATCCATTAGGTCTAGTTGATCTATGACTGTTGGGCTCTGAAAGGCCCAGGCATGAGGCCTAGTGGAACATCCTGAGTCTAGCTAAAATTTGGCGACTTGTCTCTGGCCAGCCAGGACTCAGCAAGATGCCTAATGGCTTCTGGCCTGCTACCTCTGCATGGCAATTGAAATTACCATTTCAATAGTTAGTTTACTATTGCCCCTTACCTCTTCCCCATCCAAAAATCCCCGCCTTCGTCCCCAACATGATATAGGCAACTGCTCAGAGTAATAAAGTGAGTTGTTTCTGCGAGTTCCCACGTCAAAAAGACTCCCGACTCAGTGTGGTTTTTCTCCGGTGGCCAGGAGAGGTTTCTGAATCATTCAACACTCATCATCCTCCTCAACCCCTAGGGAGGAACCAGCAGGCCTGGTTCTTCCCTCGGCACTACCTGTCTGCCCACGGAGCCCAGCAACTGGTGCTCAATGTGGAGCTCTGGGACCCTGGCAGACTAGTGCCTCCCCCCCCCCCCCGTGAGAGGCAGTCATTGAGGAGGTAATCTGTGTGTGTGGGTGAGTGTACCCTCATGAGTTATGAGGCAGTCTTCATATTTAGTGCACTAAACTTTCCTTCTATAACATGTAGTTACATGTCGACATCTCTTCGTTCCCTTTCTCTTCCCCTTCACCTTCAGTTTGCCAGCAGCTTTTATATTTCTGACGGCTTGTGCCTCTCTCTCTCTCTCTCTTTTTCTCTCTTTCTCTTTCTCTCTCTCTCAGTCTCTGCTTGGGCCTGTGAAGGCAGGCCAGCTTTTTCTGCCATTATGGAACTTCCCCTGGATCTGTAAGCTTCAATAAATATTCCTTCCTCCATAACTGTACCTGGTCTGGAAGTTTATTTATCTCAGCAAACCTAAAGCTCTCTGATGAGCTTCCATGAACCTGACCATGTGGATGTTAATCTTTTGGAACCTTTATTTTAAAGAAATAGGCATAAACTTGATGCTTGCAACTAAAGGTGTCTTCTGAAGTGGTAAGCCAAATTTTATGGACTATTCAGATTAAAGTTTAAAAATACTAAGTACAGACAGCATTAAACTTCAAGGCTTGGCTTATAAGCTTTCTAAGAGGAAAGACTTCAGGGGACTTCATGACAACTGGGCTACTGGCATAAGGGCTGGCTACATCCTGCTGCCCAGGCCCAGAGCGTTTAGTCAAGATTAAATTTGTAATAGACTGATATGCTTAGCTAGAGATATTGGATTAAGAGATTTAAGATTTTTTTGTTTTTTTTGTTTGGTTTTGTTTTGGTTTCTCAAGGTAGGGTTTCACTCTAGCCCAGGCTGACCTGGAATTCCCTGTGGAGCCTCAGGGTGGCCTAAAACTCATGGTAATCCTCCTACCTCTGCCTCCAGAGTACTGGGATTAAAGGCATACACCACCACGCCTGACTGACACTTAAAATTTTAAGCTAAAAACACCTCAAAGAAGTTAAAATTACAGACACAGAAATTGAAGTGTTTAACTTATTTAATTTTATAAATCTTAATATCTTAAATTGGTCAAAACTGTGGGGACCTTTAAAATTAAACTAAGTACAATTTACAATATATAATGGTTATAAACCTATTGGGAGCCAGGGGAGGAATTTGGTAATTTAAATAGATGGCCCCCCTCCCGGCAATTTATGCCCAACCTTCCCCTTCTGGGGAATGGCAGGCAATCCACCTCCTGGGAGACTGCCACGTGCTCTCCTTAGACTGACCCAGGTGGGGACTGGAGAAATCGACCCTCTCATGGTGACTGGGCTCACTGACCTTTTCCTGTGCCTACTGGGCATCGGCACATGCCGGAAAAAATTTAAACCTGCCATTAGTCATATGCTTCAATGTTTTGCCACTCTTGGGGTGCCTGATCAAATTAAAATAGATAATGGCCCCTACTTCTTAAGCAAGGCCTTTATAGATTTTCTCCAGACCTGGAAAATCTCACATTCCACAGGCATTCCATACAACCCCTGGGGCCAGGCTATCATAAAAGATTTAATCAAACTCTCAATTCTCAATTACAAAAACAAAAGGGGGAATCCTTACCCCCACACAACCAACTAAAAAAGGCCTTATTTACCCTAAATATTTTAATTTTTTCTAACAACTTATAATATGTGTTGGTTATAGATCTATTTGGCTCCAGGGGCAGAATGTGATAATTTAAATAAATGGCCCCCAATATATTCAATTGTTTATCTTAAGCATGATGGTGGGTTTCAGATTTCAATTTAAAGATATACAAAGTGTGCCTAACAGGAGTTCCTAAAGTGTGCTATGGCTTTAGGCTTTAGGCTTATACTTTTAAAGTCTAACTACCCTTAATACTCACAGCTTTAAAGTAGTTCCTGAGAAAGTTCAAACTGTGCCTTCTTTTAAGATCTTGGGCCTGATCCTTACCATAGATACAGTTTCACCTGTTAGATGCTCTATATACTAGAATTAAAAGTTAAAACTCATTTGGAGTGTCATGTAGATTTTGAGTGGATTTGTGTTACTTCTAAAAAATATAATAACACCTAACAGCATTGGGAAAATACATTTAAGAGATATTTGGCACAACGATAATATTTCCTTAGATCTGATTCAGTTACATTCAGAGATTTTGTCTTTACAAAATAATCAGCTTATTTTTGATACAGTTAAAGCTGCTGATGACTTAATATCTACTTTTAAGTCTGCCTTGCCTGGATGGAATTCTCTCACTTCTTGGATAGGAAGCTTTGCTGCTACAGGTGTTTGTCTTTTGCTCATTCTGTGTCTGCTGCCCATACTCATTAAATGCCTTTTAAGATCCTTTATGGATATCTGTACAGAAATACGTGGGATACAGCTATAGACCTGACCCCAGCTTCCTGAGACATTATCTTAAAGACCCTGCAGAGGCTGGTAGTCAAAGACAGGTAAGATTCTCTCGAGTTAGGTCAACCTAAGACAGGGCATGAATGGTAGAATTCAGGTACCGATGACAGGTAAGGCCTAAATATCTTAGAGAACAACTTAAGATAGGCGCAGTCTTTCTGCACCAAGGCCCGAGGGGGGGCAGGGATCAGTTCATAAAAAATAATAAGAAAGGGGAAATTGCTGGGAGCCATTTGGCTGGACTTGTATCTATAGCTCTGGCCATTTGACAACAAGAATTTAGCACCTACATGTAAACAAGATTATACACATTCAGTGTTACTGATAAGAGCTGGCCATTCCTTAATATTTATGTTTATATTATTAAGATCAAAGGGTTTGTTTGCTTCCCAACCTTTGTACTGAGAAGTGATTAAAGTATAAAAACTCTGTAACAGAAAGGAGTTTTTTGATAGAAACTTGTATAAAACTCATGGAAATTTGTCCATTGGAAAACTTTATAAAAAGTAAGAGACCCATTTGGGTACCAGCAAGAGACCTAAAATATTTGTCCCAATAAGGGGACACTGATAATCACTTCTCTAGGGAGTGTCCCACCCCCTGAGGACTGTTCCTAAAATGGTACTTCACCCTGCTAAACTAAATAATTCCCTCCCTTGTGGACAATTGCTGGCTTTGCCTCTGATCTGGGCCTCTCTGGCTGCTTGCAGTAAAGTTGCCCATACGACCTTAAAAAACTGCTTAGCCACCTTCCCCATCCCCACCCATCCAGCTTTTCCCAATGTCTCCTCTGGGCATTTGGGCCCTGCCTTCCCCTAATAATTCCAATATAGATGTGGGATACATTCATTCTTCCATCTGTACTTTTAACACAACTGAGCCCAGTGCTCAATCCTGCCCTCCTTCTGGAATGATTTATGTTTGTGGAGGTGGGATGGCCTATAACTTTCTGCCCACCAATTGGACGGGCCTTTGTGACCCAGCTACCTTAGTCCCAGATGTACATATCATTCCTGGAAGCTAGATTCCCTGGCTGAGGTCGTCCTTCAAAACAGGAGAGGACTAGACCAACTAACAGCCAAAAAGGGAGGTGTATGTTTGGTTTTATAGGAAAAATGCCACTTTTATGCCAATAAATCAGGAATCATCCAGGACAAGATAAAGGGGCTCCAGGAAAACTTGGAGAGGAGACAACGGGACCTCCAGGACAACCCACTGCAGACAGGCTTACATGGCTTCTTACCCTACCTTCTCTCTCTACATGGACCCTCCCCCTCCTTCTCTTTCTCCTTCTCCTCACTGTCGGGCCTTGTGTAATTAACAAAATTACACAATTCATTCACCAGCAGCTAGAGGCAATAAAACTTCATCAGGTCGAAATACATTACCACAGGCTGGCAACTCAGGAATTAAGCTCCTCAGATGACCCACTGCCACCTCCCCTGCCCTCCATGTGACCAATGACAGGTAAGATCCCCAGAGGGGGACAATCTAAGACAAGCCATGGAGTGGATTCTCAGTGAGCTAAACACCTGGCATCCAATGATGGGTAAGATCCCCAGAGGGGGACAACCTAAGACAGGGGCTACAGTGACTAATGCTCTTACAAAAACAAAAGGGGGAGATGTTGGGCTCTGAAAGGCGCAGGTGTGAGGCCTAGTGGAACTTCCTGAGCCTAGCTAAAGTTTGGCGACCTGTCTCTGGCCAGCTAGGACTCAGCAAGATGCCTAATGGCTTCTGGCCTGCCACCTCTGTGCGGCAATTATAATTACCATTTCAATAGTTAAAGTTTACTATTCGCCCTTAACTCTTCCCCCATCCTAAAATACCCTCCTTTGTCCCCAACATGATATAGGCAACTGCTCGGAGTAATAAAGTGAGTTGTTTCTGTGAGTTCCTGCATCGAAAAGACTCCCGACTCAGTGTGGTTTTTCTCTGGAGGCCAGGAGAGGTTTCTGAGTCATCCAACGCTCATCATCCTTCTCAACCCCTAGGGAGGAACCAGCAGGCCTGGTTCTTCCCTCGGCACTACCTTTCTGCCCATGAAGCCCGGCATATGACATTGAGCTCTACTTTTTCCCTATTTATTTTCTGCTTGAATGATCTATTGATAATAGTGCAGTATGGAAGTTTCTGAGTATGATGGTGTTAGTGTTTGCTTCTTTTTTATTGTTGAGTAGATTTTGTTTTATAAAGTGTGGTAACCCTATGTTTGGAACATGTATATTTATGATTATGATGTGCTCATGTTGGATCATTACCTTGATATGTAAGAAGTGGCCTTCTTTGTCCTTTTTGATAACTTTTGGTTTGAAGTCTATTTTATCAGACATTAATATAGCAACACCAGCTTGTTTTTTATTTCCATTTGCTTGGATATCATTTTCCAATCTTTCACCCTGAGAAGTGTCTATCTTTAGTGGTGACATGTTTTTCTTGAAGACAGCACATAAACGGGTCTAGTTTTTTGATCCTTCCTGATAGCCTGTGTCTCTTGATTGGTGAGTTAAGACCATTAATAATTAATAATTAAGATTATTACTGTGAGGTTTGAATTAATCTCTACCATGATGAAGTGTTTTATAGGGTTGGGTGCTTTCTTGTGTTATGTACTGATTTGAGCCTGGTTTATTTTCTTCTTATTGGCTCTTGATATTAGTTGTTTGACCATTGTGTGTGGATTATTCTCTCAAGTATTCTCTGTAGGTTTGGTTTTGTGTTCATTTAATCATAGACTTGACTTTTTTCATGGAAAGTTTTTCTTTTATCATATATTATGAAAGATACTTTTGTTGGGTAAAGTAGCTTGGGTTGGAAGCCATAGTTTTTTCAAACTTTGAAATGTCCATTCCAGGGCTTTCTGGCTTTCATGGTTTCCAATGACAAATCTGATGTTATTCTAACGGGATTGCCTTCATATGTTGTGAATTGCTTCTCTCCTGCTGCTTTTAACATTCTGTCTTTGTTTCATTGTTAAGGGTTTTAACTATGATGTGTCTTAGAGAATTTCTTCTTTGGTTCTGCCTGTTTGGTGTTCTATAGGATTCTTCTATCTACATGTGCTTCTCTTCTGCAAGACTCTGGAAAATTTTCCTCAATAATTTGTTGAGTATGTTTTCTATGCCTCTCTTCTGGATTTCTTCTCCTGGTATGACAGATGTTTGGTCATTTTAGGGTGTCCCACAGTTCCTTTGTATTCTGTTCACTTGATTTTTTGAACTTAGCCAAGTTTTTGGCTTCCCAATCAATTGCTTCTGTCTTATCTTCCAGGACAGAGATTCTGTCTTCCACATGAGTAACTCTGTTGTTAAGTGGCTCTAGAAAGGTTTTTTATAATTTCTATTTGATTTTTGCTTTCTATCATTATTTTGTATTGTGTCCATCTCTTTTTTGAGTTATGATTTCAAGTTCTGATTTTCTTGATACTTGCTATAGATTATTCTTGCATTTGGTCAAGTCTTCACTAAGCTTAATCAACCAGTTGTTGAGGTCTTTAATTTCTTGAATTACCTTCAATTTATTCATAGCTCTTTGTAAGGACTTAACGTTTTCTTCAATCAAGTTAAGCCTACTGTCAAAGGCTAAATGCTGTAAGAGACAATCCTGTTCAATTTCATTGATACAATTGTTGGTTCTTTGATAGATTGCTTCATGTTCAGTAATTTCTTTTTAAAATCAGAATCCCATTGGTTATTGTGTTTTCATTTTGGGAATGAATTTCTGTTTATTTCTCCCATGATTTCATTGAAGTCTTCCTTAGTAAGATTAGGCATCCTTAGTGGAAATCTCTCAGTTTTCTGACTTTCTCTTGCTTTTCTTTGTGTGTTGCTTTCTATTCATTTTAGGAAGACTATTTTATTGAGGAGGAAGCAAGTTTGGGTCCTTTGCCCATTCAACCTCTGACTCAAGTGAACAGGGATGTTGGTATTTAGTAGACAATCAGGATCCCTGAGCAAAAGTCCTGATTCCATAGCTCACACAGGGGCCAGGCCTCCCTGAGCAAGGCACAATGGGTCCTACCAGGACCAGGGAACTAGGAGGAGCAAGGGAATAGGGATCTAGCCTACTTATGCTGTGCCCTCCAGGGCACTGACCAGTGCAGGCAACCCAGACTGAGGAGATGGGAGGAGCCCAGATATAGGGGTCTGTCCTAATCACTCACTCCAGACCTCCAAGCCTGCCCACACACTGGCTGTACAAGGAAATAAGACCCTGGAGGTGAGATGATCCCAGAAATGGGTCTGGCTTACAAATTCCAAACCACCACATTTGCCCACACACTGACTTAATTCCTCTTTTTTCTTTTTTAATCTTTGAGGTAGAGTCTCAGGCTAGATCCAGCTTACCTGGAGCTCAATCTGTAGCTCCAGGCTGGTGTCAAACTCACAATTATCTTCCTACTTCAGCCTCTTGAAGTGCTGTGATTAAAGGTGTGCACCACCTGCTTTATAAGAATTTAAACTAAACAAAGTTATACCAAGTGTGAGCCCTTCCAGAATCAGAGCTCTCTGAGATCACATAGAACACTTGCCCAAAAAGCAAATCTGTCTGTATCTCCTCAATATATTGTTATTAATTTAATTAATTCATGATCGGTTTTGTACTCCTACTGACTTTTCTTTTTAAATATGGCATATGCTTCTCAAGAACAATCTCTGCATGTATCACATAATGTCTCAAAGAGTCTTACAAAGTGTTAGGTATTCCAAATTTTTGATGTGAACACATGGATTGACTTCACCAGAATGTCAAAAGACAGAATCTCAGGCTCCACTGAATCAAGTTCACATCTGTTCATGTAATCACTATGGACATTCAAACCTTAGAGGCTGCATTGAATAGGTAAGTGGATAGAGCACAATGAGCTGTGACATCATTTGTTAAGTGTATTACTTATTCCATCACTGTCTGAGGGAAAAGATATCTTTGGATTCTCATAATAAATATTGAGTTAACTTTTCTCTCCTTTCTCTCCCCCTCCTCTTTTTCCTCTTCTTGCTCTCATACTTTGAGTCACATTTTGTTAGTGTTTTTTCACTCTATCCCAGAAGTTTATCTCAACAAAATTCATTCTTAGGTTTCTAAATTCTCAGATATATCATGAAATTTGAGTATAGATGGGCCATAATGAAATCTAGAAAAGTTTTATAATGTTTTACTATAAAAGTGAACATAAGTAAGTAATCAAAGTTATGTTCAATAGTCCTTGATGGAAAATGTCAGCTTCTTTCTGCCTAAATATTCTCTGCACTTCTCAAGCTTCATTTTATTTATTCTTGTTTTAAAATATTTTTGTTGTTCTCTATTTATTTACTTAGTTTAGAGTGAAAGAGAGAGAAAAAGGGGGAGAGAGTGAGCGAAAGAGAATGGGCACGCCAGGGCCTCCAGCCAATGCAAATGAACTCCAGATGCTTGTGCTCCCTTGTGCATCTGGCTAATGTGGGTCCTGAGGAATTGAGCCTTGAAGCAGGGTCCTTAGACTTCACAGGCAAGCACTTAACCACTAAGCCATCTCTCCAGCCCCATTTCATTTATTCTTGTCAATAGAAGTGAAGTTTCTTTGCAGTTACTTTCCAGTACCCAGTTTATGTTACAGGTAACAGGTAGGGACAGTTGTGAATCCTGCTGGTTGTGCCCCAGAATTCTATATAGAGTGGAATCATTACAATCCACAATAAAATGGAAAAGGTAAGTATGTTGAATTTTCAAGAAGATAAAAATCATTCAAATCTTGTATGGTGATAAGAGCCACAGATAAAAGCAAATAAAAGTCAAACAAGCCAATTTTTTTCTTTTCCAATTGCTTTTACCTAACTGACAACAATGTAATATAATTAAAACCTCTGATTATATTTTCCTAAGACTGATTCTCATTTTGTCCTTATGCAATAGTTATATATTTCTATTCTAAAACTAAGCAGTTAAATGGCATGCTGGTCTGGAGTACAACTCAGAGTAAAGCCCATGATTATCATAAATGGGTCCTAAGTTCAAGACTTCATACTTCCTAATAGCATGCGTTTTTATCTTCTATGGCTCAGGGGCATGGATTTAGCTTATTTTAGCATCATGTCTCAAACTCTTTTGAGTCTTTTGAGTCTACCTTGCCAGATATTAGGATAGCAACCCCTGCTTGTTTTCTAGGCCCATTTGCTTGAAACACCCTTTTCCAACCTTTCACCCCAAGATAATTTCCATCCTTTGTATAAAGGTGGGTTTTTTGGAGACAACAAACTGTAGGATCCTGCTTTTTAACCCAGTCTGCAAACCTATGTCTGTTTGTTGGGGCATTGAGGCCATTGATATTAAGAGTTGTTATTGAAAGGTGTGTATTTATGTTTGCCATTTGTTGTTGTTGTTGTTTTGGTTCTGGTTCTACCTTTGCTCTCTTGTGTTAACTAGTATTTGAGTATTTGTTTTTTCTAGGTTCCTTATATGTGTGCTTTCCCTTTTCTTCAGCATGGAGGATTCTATCAAGTATTTTCTGTAGAGCTGGTTTTGTCTTCAAATATTTCTTTAACCTGCTTTTGTCATGGAATGTCCTTATTTCTCCATTTATTTGAATGGTCAGCAGACTTGCTGGGGCCACTTTTGCTGGCCTGTGTGGGCTCTGGATGCTCTGGATCTCTTCTACTTCTCCCCTGCCATTGCAATTTCCTATACACCTCACTTTTTAGTAAAAGTTTGTATTTTGCTGAGTTTTTTTTGTTTTGTTTTTGTTTTTTTTTGTTTTTTTTTTTTTTTTTTTTTGGTCTTTATCTCCCCTAGGCTGCTTTGGTGTGGTACCTATGCCGACATGTTAACTGGAAATCAAGTGTATATGCATTTTAATCAGTCTGAAAACAAATTCTATCTACAAACACACATGCTGAAGTACAGCAGATTCATGAGTAGATCAAACTTTTCATTCTGGAGAAGATATGTAATGAAAAGACATGTTTTTCAGACTCCTTTTCAAGAAACTATAACCTTATTTTTAGTAATTGTGATAGTTAAGGTGTTCTCAACTTGATCTGTTTAGTAATCCACAGGCTGCTTCTAGGAAGGATCAACTAAAGGAGGAGGTCTTTCTCCCAGGGTGAGCCCTTCCCCCAGAGTGGCCGGCCCCGCTCAGAGAGGGACTTGATATAAGGAAGCTCTGGGTAGAAGAGTTCCCTTTTTTCCTTCCTTCCTTCCACTCGGCTGCCGGAGCTGCTCCCTACCTTCTAGCGTGGATTGAAGACCAATACGGACTAAAGACCAACTTCAACTGAAGACACACGTGGATTGAAACCCAGTGGCTCCTCAGGAAGCCTCCAGGCTTTCCAGCGCCATCTGCAGTGCCGGGTCGGGACTGCTGAGGCATCCAGCCACGTGAACTGAGCAGCTACCAGGTTCAGTGATTCTCGGGCCTGCAACTGCTATTGGACTACTGTAAGCTAATCCAATAAATCCTCTTTTTAAAATAATTCATTCTAGTAATTCTGTTCCTCTAGAGAACCCTGACTAATACAGATTTTGGTACCAGAAGTGGTTCTAGAGAAATAGAATTGTAAGGATGGATTTCTCTAGTGGGCTTAGTGCTATCTGGGGTTGGCTCTCCAATTTCAGTGCTACTAAAGGCCCTACTGGTGATAAGGAGAGCACTAATAATCCATGGTGTGAACTATTTAAAGAACTCCATGAGATAGATGTGTTTGCTGACCCTGACTCATGTCTTGTGAAGAGCAAGGAATTTAGTGACTCTGTATTTAAAACATTTGAATATTTGTGGAAAAGTAAGACCAATGATGAGGCTGGTTGGTTGCTTTTAGCATCTCTGGACAAACTACTGAGGGAACAGCACAAGCTCAAAAAGGAAAATTCCAAGCTTAAGACCCGCATACATGATCTGAAGTTTTCTAAGGGAGCCCTGGAGGAGAGTCTCCTCTCTAGCCAGAACAGGGCTCAAATTGCAGAAAACCAAACGCAAGCTCTCATTGTGAGATTACCTAACTTGAAACGTAAGCTTAAATCCCAGCCTCACCAACTATCAGAAGTTAAAGTGAGGGCACTGATTGGAAAAGAGTGGGATCCTGTGACTTGGGATGGTGATGTGTGGGAAGACCCTGAAGAACCTGGGGACATTGAAGTGTTAGATTCTGAAGAAGGTGTTTTGGATGAAAATATGACCTGCCCTCCCTTAGAAGCAGTTGTATCCCCACCCCCACACCCTGAAGTATTATCCTCCCCACCCTTGCCTGAGGGAATTTATCCTGCTTTGTCTGAGGAATCAGCAGAAAATGCTGATGATTCTCAGTTCCTAGCCATCTTTGCTTCTAGGCCTATAACCAGACGAAAGGCTAGGCAGGCTCCTAAAGGTGAGATAGAAAGTGTGACACAGGAGGAGGTGAGGTACACTCCTAAAGAACTTCAGGAGTTTTCTAACTTGTACAGGCAGAAGCATGGGGAATATGTGTGGGAATGGATTTTAAGGGTATGGGATGATGGAGGAAGGAACATAAGATTAGATGAGGCTGAATTTACTAAAATGGGCCCATTGAGCAGAGATTTTAGATTTAACAATGCAGCTCGTGCAATTGGAAGGGGTGCCAAGAGTTTATTTGATTGGTTGACTGAAGTATGGCTCCATAGATGGCCTACTGTGAATGAGCTTGAGCTGCCTGATATCCCTTGGCTTAATGTCAATGAAGGGATTAAAAAGCTCAGAGAACTTGGAATGCTGGAGTGGATTTGCCATGTAAACTCATCTTTGCCCCCACAATGGGGGCGACCAGAAGATGTGCCCTTCACTAGGACCATAAGAAACAGATTTGTGAGGGGAGCGCCAGCATACTTAAAGTCCTCTATCATTGCTGTTTTATGTAAAGAAGACCTCACAGTGGGAGCTACGGTTGCTGCATTAGGTGATTTACATGCAATGGGCATAACTGGATCTCAGGGTAACAAGGGCCAAGTGGCAGCGCTGAATCGCCAAAGGTGGGGTGAACGTGTTTTTCATAATAGACAGCGTAGGCAAAATTATGCACATAAAGGTATGACCTTTGGCGTTGGCTGATTAATCATGGTGTTCCCAAAAGTCAAATAGATAAGAAGCCTACTGAGTTTCTTCTTGATCTGTATAAGCAGAAAAGTTCCACAGCAAGGGGACATAAAGCCACTTTGAATTATAGCAACAGAGAATCAAGGCCTCTTAATCAGTTTCCAGACTTGAGCCAGTTTACAGATCCTGAGCCCCTTGATTGAAGGGTTGGCCGGGTTCCCTCGGGGAAGGACCCCCCTACAAGTGCCAAAAGTTTCAATATTAAACTTTCACCTATCCTTCCTCAGAGGGACCTGTGGCCTTTTGCTAGGGTAACTGTACACTGGGGGAAAGGAAATAATCAGACCTTTCGGGGCCTACTGGACACTGGCTCTGAATTGACATTGATTCCAGGAGACCCCAAAAAGCACCATGGCCCTTCAGTTAAAGTAGGTGCTTACGGAGGTCAGATGATCAATGGAGTTTTGGCAAATGTTAGACTGACAGTGGGTCCACTGGGTCCCCGAACGCATCCTGTGGTTATTTCCCCAGTCCCAGAATGCATAATTGGGATAGATATACTTAGCAGTTGGCAGAACCCCCACATTGGTTCCCTGACTTGTGGAGTAAGGGCTATTATGGTTGGAAAGGCCAAATGGAAGCCATTGAGGCTCCCACCACCAGGGAAAATAGTGAATCAAAAACAATATCGCATCCCTGGAGGGATTTCAGAAATTAATGCCACTATAAAGGACTTGAAGGATGCAGGGGTGGTGGTTCCCACCACATCTCCCTTTAATTCTCCTATTTGGCCTGTTCAGAAGACAGATGGATCCTGGAGAATGACAGTGGATTATCGGAAACTTAATCAGGTGGTGACTCCAATTGCAGCTGCTGTACCAGATGTGGTTTCTTTACTTGAACAGATTAACACGTCTCCTGGTACCTGGTATGCAGCTATTGATCTTTCAAATGCTTTCTTCTCCATACCTGTCCATAGGGACCACCAGAAGCAATTTCCCTTCAGCTGGCAAGGTCAGCAGTAAACATTTACTGTTTTACCTCAAGGTTATATTAACTCTCCAGCCCTGTGTCATAGCTTAGTTCGCAGGGACCTTGATCGCCTGTCCCTTCCACAGGGTGTCACGTTGGTCCATTATATTGATGACATAATGCTAATTGGATCAAATGAGCAAGAGGTGGCAACCAATCTGGAGTTGCTGGTACAGCATATGCGCATCAGGGGATGGGAAATAAATCCATCCAAAATTCAAGGACCTTCCACCTCAGTGAAATTTCTAGGAGTTCAGTGGTGTGGGGCATGCAGGGATATTCCTTCTAAGGTGAAGAACAAGTTGTTGCATTTGGCCCCTCCTACCATTAAGAAAGAAGCACAACGTCTAGTGGGCCTATTTGGATTTTGGAGACAGCACATTCCTCACTTGGGTGTCTTACTCCGTCCCATATACCAAGTGACTCAGAAAGCTGCTAGTTTTCATTGGGGCCCAGAACAAGAGAAGGCTCTTCAACAGGTGCAGGCTGCTGTGCAGGCTGCTCTACCCCTTGGGCAATATGATCCAGCAGATCCAATAGTACTTGAGGTTTCAGTGGCAGACAGGGACGCTGTTTGGAGCCTTTGGCAGTCCCCCATAGGTGAATCACAGCGGAGGCCCTTGGGATTTTGGAGCAAGGCCCTGCCATCATCTGCAGACAATTATTCTCTCTTTGAGAGACAGCTCTTGGCCTGCTACTGGGCCTTAGTGGAAACTGAATATTTGACAATGGGCCATCAATGTGACCTGAGCTGCCCATTATGAGCTGGGTGTTGTCTGACTCACCAGGCCATAAAGTTGGACGTGCACAGCAGCAGTCCATCATCAAGTGGAAGTGGTATATATGTGATCGGGCTCGAGCAGGCCCTGAAGGTACGAGTAAGTTACATGAGGAAGTTGCCCAAATGCCTATGGTTGCTACTCTTGTTGCAATGCCTTCTGTCCCCAAGCATGCACCTATGGCATCAGGGGGTGTGCCCTATGATCAACTGACTGAGGAGGAGAGATCTAGGACATGGTTTACAGATGGTTCAGCACATTATGCCAGCACTGCCCAGAAGTGGACAGCTGCAGCATTACAGCCCCTTTCTGGGACAACTCTGAAGGACTGTGGTGAAGGGAAGTCTTCACAATGGGCAGAACTTCGGGCAGTGCATATGGTTGTGCATTTTGCTTGGAAGAAAAAATGGCCAGATGTGCGGTTATACACTGACTCATGGGCTGTGGCCAATGGTTTGGTTGGATGGTCTGGGACTTGGAAGAAGCACAATTGGAAAATTGGTGAAAAGGACATTTGGGGAAGGTGTATGTGGATAGACCTCTCTGAATGGGCAAAGGATATAAGGATACTTGTGTCCCATGTCAGTGCTCATCAGAAGGTGACCTCACTGGAGGAGGAGTTCAATAATCAAGTGGATAAGATGACCCGTTCTGTGGACAATCAGCCTCTCTCCCCAGCCATCCCTGTCATTGCTCAATGGGCACATGAACAAAGTGGCCATGGTGGTCGAGATGCAGGCTATGCATGGGCCCAACAACACGGGCTTCCACTAACTAAGACTGACCTGGCTAAGGCTACTGCTGAGTGCCAAATTTGCCAACAGCAGAGGCCAACTCTGAGCTCCCGATATGGTAGTATTCCTCGGGATGACGAGCCAGCAACCTGGTGGCAGGTTGACTACATTGGACCTCTTCCATCATGGAAAGGGCAGTGTTTTGTCCTTACTGGAATAGACACTTATTCTGGGTATGCATTTGCCTTTCCTGCACATAGCGCTTCTGCCAAAACTACCATCCGTGGGCTTACAGAATGCCTTATCCACCGTCATGGCATTCCACACAGCATTGCTTCTGACCAAGGAACTCATTTCACCACCAAGGAAGTACTGCAATGGGCTCATGATCATGGAATTCACTGGTCTTACCATGTGCCCCACCATCCTGAAGCAGCTGGCTTGATAGAACGGTGGAATGGCCTTTTGAAGAAACAGCTACAGTGCCAAGTAGGTTGCAACAGCTTGGAGGGCTGGGGAGTGTCCTCCAGCAGGCTGTATATGCTCTGAATCAGCGTCCTATATATGGTACTGTTTCTCCTATAGCCCGGATTCACGGGTCCAGGAATCAAGGGGTGGAAATGGGAATGGTCCCACTTGCCATCACCCCAAGTGACCCGTTAGCTAGAATTTTGCTTCCTGTTCCCGCAACCTTATGCTCTGCTGGACTACAAGTCTTGGTCCCAGAGGGGGGAGTGCTTTTGCCAGGAGACACAAAGAACATTCTATTGAACTAGAAGCTAAGACTTCCCCCTGGTCACTTTGGGCTCCTAATGCCCTTGAGTGAACAGGCTGAGAAAGGAGTTACAGTGATTGCAGGGGTGATTGATCCAGATTACCAGGGGGAAATTGGGCTGCTCCTCCACAATGGCAGTAAGGAAGAGTATGCCTGGAGTGCAGGAGATCCTTTAGGGCATCTGTTAGTGTTACCATGTCCTGTTGTCAAAGTCAATGGACGACTGCAACAACCCAATAGAAGTAGTGTGATAAATGGCCCAGATCCTTCAGGAATGAAGGTATGGGTTACCCCTCCAGGTAAAGAACCAAGACCTGCCGAGGTGCTTGCTGAAGGTGGAGGGAATACAGAATGGGTAGTAGAAGAAGACAGTTACAAATATCAGCTAAGGCCATGTGATCAGTTACAGAAACGAGGACTGTGATTGCAATGTTTCTGTCCTGCCTTGATAACAGAGTGTTTGTATCTACACCAATATTAAGATTGTATCATTAGCTAAACTGTTGAATTTATATTAGACCCATTGTATTAGAGACTAAGCTTGTGTTGGGGGGAAGATTTTGCGGTTCCGGTTGTACGTGGGATAGTTATGCGATGTTAGGTGGAATTATGAGCTTGTTACTGTTTTCATTTGGAAATTAAGTATGATGTAAGAAGACATGATTTGATGCCAAGTTGACAAGGGGTGGACTTGTGATAGTTAAGGTGTTGTCAACTTGATCTGTTTAGTAATCCACAGGCTGCTTCTAGGAAGGATCAACTAAAGGAGGAGGTCTTTCTCCCAGGGTGAGCCCTTCCCCCAGAGTGGGCGGCCCTGCTCAGAGAGGGACTTGATATAAGGAAGCTCTGGGTAGAAGAGTTCCCTTTTTTCCTTCCTTCCTTCCACTCGGCTGCCGGAGCTGCTCCCTACCTTCTAGCGTGGATTGAAGACCAATACGGACTAAAGACCAACTTCAACTGAAGACGCACGTGGATTGAAACCCAGTGGCTCCTCAGGAAGCCTCCAGGCTTTCCAGCGCCATCTGCAGTGCCAGGTCAGGACTGCTGAGGCATCCAGCCACGTGAACTGAGCAGCTACCAGGTTCAGTGATTCTCGGGCCTGCAACTGCTATTGGACTACTGTAAGCTAATCCAATAAATCCCTTTTTTAAAATAATTCATTCTAGTAATTCTGTTCCTCTAGAGAACCCTGACTAATACAGTAATAAAAACAAAGTGATTTATAAACATAAAGATGGATGTTTTGTTATGGATAACATTTTTAAATAAAATTCAAAAATTGTATCCAATCAATCTGTCTCTCTTCTCAAATTTTCATTTTAGATACTCTGTAGCAGACATTGCAGATGGAGAGAACCCTGACACTTATAGGGTTATCTCACAGTGTTAATAGAAATTACAATGCAGTTATTTGATTTCTAATATTCTATTACACATTCTAGTCAAAATGCACACACATTTTGGCTAAGGAAAGCCATATGAAGAATGTTCAAAAAGCCAGGTGTGGAAATGTCTTATTGTATCATTGGGGGGTCATTCTCACTCAAAAAGCATGCACCAAGTGTGAAGGTGCAGTAAATCTCTACCCAAAAACTAGGTGCAAAAATTGGCAAAGATGACCATCAGACTGCATGTAAAGTGTCCACTACAAATATTCATCCAATGACCATAATGTATCAGGTCAAAGTTATTAGTCATAACTCTCTTCCAACTTTTATACCTTCATTTATCCCATGGAAAAGAGGTGCAAGAGGGCTATTTATTATAACAGGACATGCCACATCTCTTTAATCAATTTAAAATGAGAAGAAAAAAAAACAGTCCTACTGAATATTTTCCATCATAGATATTTTTATTACTTCGTATAATTTTAAATATCCAGTTACATTGTCATAATTATATAATTATGTGGCACTGGTGGCTTGTAATTTAGAGAAATTATTCTGAGTAAATAAAGTAAAAATTTGGCCAGGTGTGGTGGCACAAACCTTTAATCCCTGCACTCAAGAGGTAGAAGTAGGAGGATCGCTGTGAGTTCAAGGCCAGCTTCACACTCTAGAGTGAATTCCAGGTCAGCCTAGCCTAGAATGAGACCCTTCCTCAAAAAAAAAAAAAAAAGTAGTCTACACGATTGGTATCATGAATTTGTACATTTTCTTAACATGTCTGCCTTCTTGGCGATATAATCCTTTAATGACGGAAGTCACTCTTTCAGGATTTTGATTTGTCTTTCTCCTAGAAATCTTACTGAGGCCAGGTTGAGATTAAAATACTTAAAGTGTTCAGACATTATTGTCATTGATTTTCTCAAAAACACTGTTCTAGGTAAATTTTCAACATGTCTGAATCATTTATGGCAAGAATGAGGGCTGGAGAGATGGCTTAGCGGTTAAGCGCTTGCCTGTGAAGCCTAAGGACCCCGGTTTGAGGCTTGGTTCCCCAGGTCCCACGTTAGCCAGATGCACGAGGGGGCACACGCATCTGGAGTTCGTTTGCAGAGGCTGGAAGCCCTGGCCCGCCCATTCTCTCTCTCCCTCTATCTGTCTTTCTCTCTGTGTCTGTCACTCTCAAATAAATAAATAAAAATTAAAAAAAAAAAGAATGAAACATTAATACATGCAATGGGGAAAAAAGATCACTCTTTTATATAACATGCTTCAGGGCAGTCACATGTCCGTATCTTGAGTTCTGTAGCACTGTGTTAAAGAGATAAAGATCTTAAAGAATACTACATAAACATTCAACTTAGCCAAGATCAACTTTAATTTTCCTGGTTTTCGCAGAAAACATGATGTTGAAGAACAGTAGGTGTTCAGTATGTGCATGCAGCTGTCTGGGAAACAGACAGAAGCAGACAATGATTATGAAGTGTTGGATCCCTGTGACAGTGGTAAATGGGTTATGAATGAGACACATTCTTTCTTAGCTCACAAAGTCAATCAACAGTGGTGGCAGTTACACAGGGTGCTATTTTTAGTGGTGTATTTACACAGAAGTGACATTATTATTATATGAAATATCATGAAATATAAACTAAGTTTCTCTTACAAAGAGTAAAGCTATGCTTAGTAGGAAAACAGTAAAAGAATCATTATATTTCTTTTGAGCCTGTGCTGTGTCTATGCTTGTAAAATGAAGAGGGTTAACTGGCATGTTACTTTTAGTAGTTGGGTCTATGGGGTATTTAATGGCTTCTAAGGACGTAACTCAATGTAGTTCAGCCACCTCATGTCCATGATCCCTTTCTACTAATGCTAACAAACTTGAGTGAAATGGATATGAATATATCTCATTTCCATTTTCATCCAAGAGCTTCCAGCTAATTCTCTATCTATACCCCTCTCTTGGATGCAGTGTTGATTTCCTGCAGAACTTGCAATTTCAGGAACCACCCTAATCATTTCATCCTACAAAGCTTTTTAAGCCATGAGCATATGTGACAAACACTATGTGTGAACTTTGACAGTGTAGTTTAATTTTAGATCATAACATACCAGGGAACATTTTAATTATAAGGGACTATTTTGTTCTTAAATATTCTTCAGCATTTCCCCCATCCCATCTGTCTTTTCCACTTAAGAGTTAGTTTCACTCTCCGACTACCTTTTGTTGTTGCCTTGATTTCTCCTTTTCTCTTGCAGTCTTCCATCTATTCTAAAGGAATCTTCTTCCCAAATCTTAGACATTTGTTACTATATGTGTCTTGTAGATGAATTTATTTTGTCCAATATTAATCTATGGCATAACAGACCCACAAAAGTTAATTCCATAAAGCCTGATTGGTTGTTCACATCCACAAAACTCTAATATGCAAGGAAAGCAAGCTAGATTAAATCCACTCAAATGCACATAGACAACAGAAATATACAAATATACACATGACATATATGCATATTTACAAGTTTATACTCAGCATAACAATAAGTACATCTGGAAAGCACCACTCATTTTCTGTAAATCAGCCTATTGTAGGTATTATTTATAACAATTTTCCTTTAGAGATTTTTTAAAGACTGAATATTTTAGACATGAAATGGAATGGTACTATGGTTTTTAGCTATAAAGGGTTTGAAATACATATTAATTGAAACCGGATTCCAGCACAAAGGGGAAGGAGACCAATAAAGAGAAAAATCAACTCCTACCAAATCAGAGAGCCAGAGCCTCAGAGGCCCCCAACACCTCAGCACTGAAGCAGACCAAACATGAACCCAACATGGCTCAGGGAAATTTTGCAGAAGAGGGGGTGGAAAGAATATCAGAGTCACATGTTGGGTCATGATATGCAGAGACTTTTATCATACCAATAACTGTGGGCTAACTCCACAATGCACGACCCATTGACATCAACAAGGAGGGGCCATTGGGAGGGGGTAGGTCATGGATGAGCCTAAACAATGGTACCAAACTGCCTGTATTTGCTGAAAAGAAAACTAATAAATTAAATTTAACAAAAAGATCATATGGAGAACATTAAAAGTCCTCCCTCAGAGAGCTCAATTGTAAGCTTCAAAACAAAAAAATTAAAACAATGGAGAGAGAGAAAGATGGGGAATATGAATGACAGGGTAACAATCTTCGCAACTTTGAAGAAAACTGAAAGTGCCTGTGTTCAGTTCAGTGATAACATGGTAGAGTTTCTGTAACTGAGGTGGCCATTGTCTTACACAGTAGGAGTCCTGTGGAAGACTTTGTATTGTCATTGCGACCAACCTTCTGCCAACCATTACCCTCTGTGACTAGAGAAAGCACCTCATGAGCATCAGGTGTTTGGTAGACATGCAGGAATCAGAACACACATGCGTGGGGTCTCTTCATTGTAGGACCTTAGAAAATCCAATTAATATCTGTGTTCATACACTTTCCTAGACCATAAAGTAAAGCCATTACCTATTTGTAGTGGGATTTCTCTTGGCTAAAAAAAATCTTTATTATTCTACAAAACTTATAAATAATGATATTTTAAGAGAATGGCAGGTTGATCATAATGTTGAAATTGTCACTTACCATAAGCAGTCAATGTGGAAATCTTTCCTTGGCAAATGGTAAGTCCATCTAACAAGGAGATGATTTCATCACCAGTACTGTTGAGGTATTTTAGGGTGCTTATTAACATCTGAGTAGAGAGAGACCTGTACAAAGTAGATCTTTTATCCCAGAAGTTATTTCCCTGTGTCAAATGGGACAAATTTGCTAGACTCAAGTATTTTCTATGAAATCTTTTTACTTAGAATTTTAAGTTTGAAACTGTGTGGGAAAAAAAGCAAAACAAAACAAAACTGAAACTGTTAATTGAGCACATATAGCCAAAACTACAGAAGCCAATGTCCTAAACCATCTTGTAACAATGTCAATGAATATCTTTACATTAAATATATAAACTAAGTTGACTCTGTGTGACTTCTGGGTAAAAAAACTAGATGAAAAGAGTCAGCTCTTGACTTGAGCGCTCTTGAACAAATTTTATACCTGTCACACTTCTCGAGAATCTCCTTGTTCACCTAGCAGTTATGTTGTTTCATTTCTTTTCAAGACCCTGCAGTGAGTTTACTTAGACAAGTAGTTAACATCTCCTACTAGTTTTATTAAATATTATCAGCTTTTATGTGTTGAGGGCTCACATGTACTTAAGAGACTTCAGTGTGCTTTATACAGATTGATTTATTTGATTTTGGGGGTTTGGTTTGGTTTTTGATGTCTAAAGAGAGAGTAATACCACTTATATTTACTGTTTAGTCAGAAAATTGAGGCACAGAATAGTTAAGTCACTTAACCAAGTTGATACAACTGCTCCTGGTAAAAGTAGAATCTGAGCCTATATGGGTTGGTTTTGTAGTGTATACTCCTTATCCATTATCCTATCATTATCCTATATAATCTCCTGATTGTTTGCTTCCACACACATCAGTTCAGTTATTACTCACATTCTGGTGTTTTCTACTCTGCTGTGTGTGTGTGTGTGTGTGTGTGTGTGTGTGTGTGTGTGTGTACGTACGTACTTCTCTTTTCTTCCTTTTCCTTTTGATGCTTTGCTTTTTGCTGTGGGACTCTATCGGTGATCCACTCTGGCTAGATCTGGTCCTTCTCCTTCTTACTGTGCTCTGTGCTGTTTCTTCATTCACTCTGCCTATACCACTTATCCAGCTTTAATATAAAATGACTACTCCACTCACTCTGTTAACATTTCCCTTCACCCTACTCTCAAATCTAGTGGATCAAGGATTAGCCTTCATGCAAAATATGGTTCATTTTCAATTTATTTTCTTGTTGTTTGAGTAAGTGGCTTTGTTTCTGAAAAAAAAAGTCCATGATGCTTTGAATTAAAAAAAATGCCCTTTGAAACTATTGTTTATGTTATTTTATTTTACATTTCATCCATGATTCATCCAAGTTAATACTCTGAACTATCCATTTATTTGAAAGAGCCCTCCTTACCTAAAAACTATCTATATGCCACAGTTTGTCAGCTTTTCATGAATAGTCCATTCCTGCAAGGCCAAGCCATTAATGGTCTGACTGTTCCGTTTATGTCTGAATGTCTTAAGGTTGTGAAGAAACTGACATTTATGTAAATTTGCTGTGGTTATCCAGCATAACCAGCTGGAGAGAGTTGGCTTTTGTTTACCAACAAGCATGTTTCAAAGTGTGTGTGGCTTGCTTAATTCTGATAGCAGGTAAGATTTCTTCCAGATTGTGATAGTGAATCTTGACTGTCAGCTTTGAGGGACTGAGAACAGCCTGGGAAATTAGGATAGCACACCTCTGTGTTTGCTGTCAGGAACTTTCAAGATCAGATGACACTTGAAGTCTGTGGCCCAATCAATGGTTTAATCCACTGATGGATCCTCAATTTGAATAGACTATTTGGAGGTGGTACAGCTCCAGAAAGTGGAGCCTAGTTAGAGGAAATAGATCCCTGGAGATGGCTGTGAAGGGTAAGACTTGTCAGAGCCCTTTTCTGTTGCTCCTCTTTTTTTCCTCTTTCCTTCTTTACTTCCATTTTCTCCTTGCTTTCCTTTCTTAATCCTTTCCTTCTGAGATGGTTAAATTCTAGTTTAATTTCACCAGATTATGAATCCACAGACATTCCCTCTTGGGCAGGCCTCTGAGATTGCTTCCAGGAAGAACTGACTGAAGGAGGAGGTCCTTTCTCAAGAGTAAGCCCTTCCCCCACAATGAGGTCGCTTTAGGTGGTGGGTTTTATGTAAGGAAGCTCTGGAAGAAATTTAGCCCTTTCCCTGGGCCTAGCTGCTTGTGCTACTTGCTGGTGAGTGCACTTACTTGTACACACAACTATCCTGTTCAACTATCCTTCATAGTACATTGGAATCAAGCTTACAGAACACACTAGAAGCATGGTGACACCCAACTCCCGCATTGGAAATGGACATTTCCGGAAAGCCTCACACCACTTACTTGGTTCACATTTTATGCTGCAGGCTGCCCAGGAATCTCCTTGTATCCTTTCTTTGTTCTCTCACATCCCCCTAGCATCTGTCCAAGTACAAGGTGATATTAAATTACCTTCCCCAGCAAAACTGCAGAACTGTGCTTTCTTTTTCCATCTCCAAGAGGCTTATAAAAATGTTTTCCCAGACAAATACTGTTCTTTTCCTTAAGCTAGAATTTTGGAAACAGCTTTGAGATAATTATGCTTGGAAATCACAGTCCAGACAAACTTAGAGCAAGACTCTGGTTGCTTGAAAAAAGCCCTATATTCTTATGGTGTTTTGAATATTTTAATGCTTGATATACTCATGTTAATTATATTATAGAGCTACTTCTCATAATTGTGAGAAAAAAATTTCCTAGGCCCTTCTTTTCTTCCTTGACTATTAAAAATAGGTGAATTGTTTGAGATCCTAAAACATTTAAAACAAGTTACTCTTTGAGCTTGTCCCTGTTACTGTCGGTCAAGTGTTTCTGATTCTGAGGATGATGATAGCTTTGAATCCTCTTATTCCTATTCAGTGTTCATCTAGGCACTCTTGAGTCCAGAATTCCTAAAGTCCACTTTGTATTCAGTACAAGTGTTAAATTGACAGAGTAATGCCATTGTTTAAATTCCCAAACCCTCCTCTGTCTCTTCATGTGGTTGATGATGACTTTTGTTCCAAAGTGATCTAAACATTGAGTACCTTAGCTTTAATATTGATCCTCTGCTTTTTGACACCTATTTTCTACTTAATGAAGACTTAGGTAATCTTCAAAGTGTAAGAAAATTGATTCTCTGTTGAATGGGTCCATGCAATGCCATCATACTTGTATATTCTATTTACTCTCCATAGTTTCATTTCATTGTAGTACAAAGGGATGTGGTGATCATGAATTTACAACTAGCATACTAAGATTACTGTTACTATATAGAACTTTCATAAATGCTTTCTCAATTATGCATCTGCTTAAACTTGGGAGAAAATAGATTAGGTAATACAATTATTTCATGTTATCATAAATTTGGATAAAAATAAAGGTGTTAAACACAGGAAAGTGTTCTTCTCAAGAAAAAAATTATCAAAGTTTAATAATCCTCTACTACAAAAAAAACCCTATAAGATCATTCATTTTTAATGTTCTTCCAATTCCAAATTCAAATAATTGAATTAAATATTATTTATGATTTATATTTACCATGGCATTTGATATTCCCTATGTTGTATACATATTTGTAAATTTGTAAATAAAAATATTTGTCATTCAAATATAAAAATAAATATAAAAAATGCAATATGCATGGCTCTTAATTAAACTGGACAGGAGGCAGTAGTGATACCGTTATTATAATTGAGCTCATGCATACAGGAAGTTAAAAATATTATGAGAAATCTTTTTTATATCTTATATACTGCTGCATGCCAACCCACTTTAACATGTAGTAGATTCAAGTCCCTTAATATCCTTCGCTATTTCTCTGATTATTCTTTTATTTTGTATGTCTTTGTATATGTATGTGGATGATATTAGTGTATGTGAGTGTGAGTGTGTATTTATCCAAATAGCCATCTCTCAAATACCCCATCACTGTTTCTTATGTATCTACAACTTCATCAGGATTCTTGAGGAAACTTCTCTGTGCTCTACATGAAGATCTAGATAACTCTAGTCACATGTCTGGAGCCGCTTCTAGGCAATTATTATAGGACCTTCAGAAATGGCTGAGACTGCCTCCATGCATGTTGTTTTATTCAATTCCCAAGTGTAACCAAACCCTGTAGAGAAATTGATTGCTAAAAGAATAATAATTTATATAACCAATTTTCTTATGACCTAGACATAGAATCAATACAGTGTCATTTTCACTCATTCCGATGGTCATCACATATCACAGGGTCAAATACAATTGAGTAAAGAAGCAGTGGAATCAGAAACATTATGGATAGCAAGCAAAACACTTATGTGAGGAATGTGATCATTTCCTGTCAACCATCTTGACCCAGTCCCACAGTCCCTGTAAATTCTGTCTACCAAAGCGTGCTTCTAAGGAAGGAGAAAAAGCAATAACAAATTTTTCAACATGAGAAACTTCAAAAAGGGAAACCTCATATTATTTAAATAAGCCTTCACTTATTATTATTATTTATTATGTACATAGTGTATATACAGCCATGTTGGTGCCATTAGCCTCCTCCCTTTCCTCACCCCTCTACAGGGACCCTCCTCAATGGGGATTGTGGGTCATGCATTGTGGGGTTAGTCATCAGTTATGGGTAAGAGGCAATGTCTCTGAGCATAATATCCCAACTTGTGTGTATAAGAGTCTTTCTGCCCCCTCTTCCACAATTTTCCCTGAGCCATGTTGGGTCTACTTCAGTGATGAGGTCTTGGGAGCCTCTGTGACTCTGGATATCTGGTTTGGTAGGAGTTGAGTGTTCTTTGTGTCTATCTCCTTCACCCTTGTGCTGGTACCAGGTTCACAAAGAAAGCAGAACTGTTGCTCATTTCCCCAATTACTCTGTGGTTTCAGCTGGGCCCTTGGTGAAGTACATGGGCTGATTCTCTCCTCAGGATCTGCATCCATCTGAAAAAGAGAAGCAAATCCACAAATGGAGAGTGAAATCAGCACCAGATAAATGGGATAATCATTATTATTTTATAGAGAATTTAATAGGAGTGGGCCCTCTTTTAGCCCACAATTGGTGGTACGTTGATAATGGAGAGTGAGCTTGTTTTTGGATATGGTTCTGACTTGTTTCTCAGAACCAGTGATGGGTTCCATTCCACTGAGCAGTTCTGTTAGTCAAATCAAGGGCAGTTTGTTACCCACCATGGCTGTGTGCCACTATTGCACTTGTGTGAGCATCACATCAGGTTGATTGCTGTTGAGTAGCTTAGACCAAGAGTTGCTTGACAAATGCTGGTCATTTTCCCCTAGTTGCTCATGTAGCACTTTCTGACACTAGAAAAGCTAACTGTCTGGGGACTGAATTTCTTCCAGATTCCAGCAAGGTCACTGCATATTCCATACCAACAGCACATGGTGTCTGCAGCAGTAACCTTCAGTAGGTTATCAAACACTCTCATAAATCTGTCTTCTTTGGGTAATTGTGGATGTTAACCACATGATGGTACTGGGAATTACATGCCAACACCAAAGAAAAGAAGGAAAAAAAAGATAGGTAATATAAAAGAACAAGAGAGAAGAGGGAGAAGAAGGAGAGAGAAAAACGGGAGAAAATTAAGGTTCATCTTCATCTCTCCTGGGCCCTGTGATTTAGGTAGTCCCTCTAAGGACTTGATGAAGGTTCAACAATTTAGTATGCCTTTTAGGATGTAGAATTTTATGATACCATTTATATTTGGGTCCATTTTAGTGTCCAACACCACCCCTACCTTCCCCTCCCCCCACCCTCCCTATTGTCCAGTCCTCAACATGTTTATGAGGTATGTCATAATTTTGGGCAGATTCAGGTTAGGAGCCACAGATGAGTGACACCATGTGACACTTATCTTTCTGTGATTGGGTGAATTCACTTGGAAGGATTTGTTCAAAGTTCAACCATTGTTCTTTAAATTTCATTGTGTCATTTTTTCCTTACTGCTGTGTATAATTCCATCTTGGTTATTCATTCATCTAATTGTGGGCATCTGGGTTAAGTACAACTCTTAGCTATTATGAATTGAGGAGCTATAAACATGTTGAACAAATCTCTCTGAACTGAGGCATGGAGCTTTTAGGGTAAATGCTCACTAAGGGAATAACTGTGTCTGTTGGTAATGCTATAGTCAACCTTTATAGGAGTCTCTATATTGCCAACAGTGGATGAAGATTCCTATTTCTCCACATCCTCACCAGCATTTGTTTTCATTTGATTTTTAATGTTTGTTATCCTTACTGGGGTAAGGTGTAATCTCATAGTTGTTTTAATTTGCATTTCCCTGATGATTAGGGATGATGAACATTTTCTTAAGTGTGTGTTTGCCTTTTGTATTTCTTCTCTGATTACTCCTGTTTGGTTCTCTACCCCAGTTTTTGATTGGGTTTTTTTTTTTTTATTGTTTAGGTATTTGAGTTCTTTGTAGCTTCTAGATATTAGGCCTCTGTCAATTGTACAGCTGGCAAAATTTTTCTCCCATTCTGTGGGTAATCTATTGGCTGTGCTTATTGCATGTTTGTCTGTGAAGAAACTTTTCAGCATCATGACATCTGGGTGGTTGAGTGATTCTGAGCTACTGGAGTTTTGTTCAGGAAGTCTTTTCCCATTCCTATATCATGGAAATTTCCTCTGACTTCTTCTTCCAGTAGTGGCAGAGTTTCTGGTCTTATATTGAGGTCTGTGATCCATTTGTATTTGATTTTTATGCATGGCAAGATGTGTGGATTGAGTTTCATTTTTCTTCATATTGTTATCCAGCACCATTTGTTGAAGATGCTGTCTTTTTTTCCAGCCTACAATGTTAGGGCCTTTGTCAAATATCAAGCAGCTGACCCTAAGTCTGGATCCTTGATTCTGTTACATTGGTCTATAATCCTGTTTTTTTTTTTTATGCAAGTACCATGTTGCTTTTATTACTATGGCTTTGTAATATAGTTTTAGATCAGGTATGGTGATGTCTCCAGAGGTGTTTCTTTTGCTGAGGATATGTTTGGGCATCTGAGGCCTTCTGCCATTCCATATGAATTTTAAGATCATTGTTTTCAATCTCTGTGAAGAAAAATGTTGGGATTTTTATTGGTATTACGTTAACTCTGTATATTGTCTTTCATAAGGTTGCCATTTTCACAATGTTAATTCTGCCTATCCAGGAGCTTAGGTGGTCTTTCCATTTCCTCAAGTCCTCCTCAATTTCTTTCTTGAGTGTTTTTATGTTTTGATTGCGTATGTCTTTCACATCTTTGGTTAATATTATTCTAGGTATTTTAAATTTTTTGTTGTTCCTATTGAAAATGGGACACTATCACTAATTTTTTTCTCTGTATCTTTGTCTTTTGCGTATAGAAAATGCTGCTCATTTTTGTGTATTGGTTATGTATCCTGCTACTTTGCTGAAGGAATTAGTCACCTTTCAGAATTTTGAAATGGATGTTTTTGGATCACTTATGTACAGATCATGTCGTCTGCAAATTGGGCTAACTTAACTTTTTCCTTTCCAATTTGTAACCCTTTTATTTCTTTCTCCTGCCTTATTGCTTGAGCTTGGACTTCTAGTACTATGTTGAAGAGCAGAAGAGAGAATGGATACCCCTGTCTTATTCCTGATCTCAGTGGGAATTCCTCAGTCTCTCCCCATTAGGTATTATTTGGGCTCTAGGAACTTTATATATAACCTTTTGTATGTTGACATATAAACCATCCATGCCATTTCTCTCCCATGTTTTGATCGTGAGGTATAGTCGTATTTTGTCAAAGGCCTTTTCTGCATCTATCAAAATGATCGTGTGGTTCTTGTGTTTAAGCTTATTTATGTGGTCTATTACATTGATGGATTTCTGTATGTTGAAATACCACTGTGTTCCTGGGTGAAGCCTACTTGATCAAGATAGATAATGCTTTTGATGTGTTAAATTCAATTATGCAAAGATTTTGTTCAGGATCTTTGCATCTAAGTTTATCAGGGAAATAGGCCTGAGATTTCTTTTCTTGTGGCATCTCTTCCTGGTTTGGGTATTAGGGTGATACTAACTTCATAGAAGAAGATGGGGAGCTTTCCCTGTTCTCTGATTATGTGGCACAGTTTGAGAAAAATTGATTTCAGTTCTTTCATGAAGGTTTGATAGAATTCAGCTGATTAGCCATCTGGTCCTGGAATCTTGTTTGGGGGAGGTTTTTGAGTACCTTTTCAATCTCAGTAGGTGTGATAGATTTATTTAGGAGATTAATCTGCTCTGAGTTTAGCTTTGGTATGGTATGTGTCCAGGAATTCATCCATTTCCTTCAGTTTTATGGAGTAGAGGTTTTTTAAATAAGTCCTGATGATTCTCCTAATTTCACTTATGTCTGTTGTGATCACTCCGTTTTCATTTCTAATTTTGTTAATTAGAAGTGTCTCTCTTTTTTTTTTTTTTACTTATCAAACTGGCTAAGGATTTATCAATCCTGTTTATTATTTCAAAGATCCCTCAATTCCCTTAATTGTTTTCTTATTTGATAATTTATTAATATCTGCTCTGATCTTAGTTATTATTATTATTAATATAGAGCTTTTTGGTTCAGATGGTTAGATTACTGATTTGGAATCTCTCTGTCTTTGTTATGAAGGCATTTAGTGCTATGAATTTTCCCCTAAGGACTGCCTTCATTATTACCCCATAAGTTTTGGTATGTTGTGTTTTCATTGTCATCCATTTCTAGAAATTTTGCATATTTATTTTTTTATTTTGTTCACTATCGATTTATTGTTTAAAAGTGTGTTGTTTAGTTTTCAGGAGCTGATGGGTTTCATGACACATCTTTTTTTAAATTTTATTTATTTATTTATTTATTTATTTGAGAGCAACAGACACAGAGAGAAAGACAGATAGAGGGAGAGAGAGAGAATGGGCACGCCAGGGCTTCCAGCCTCTGCAAACGAACTCCAGACATCTGGCTAATGTGGGACCTGGGGAACCGAGCCTCGAACCAGGGTCCTTAGGCTTCATAGGCAAGTGCTTAACTGCTAAGCCATCTCTTCAGCCCTCATGACACATCTTTTGCTGTTGATTTTCAGCAATACAATATTGTGATCTGATAACATGCAGGAAATTATGTCGATCTTCCTAAATATATAGAGGCAGGCCTTATTGCCCAGTATATGTTCTATTTTAGAGAAGGTTCTATGGGCTGCTGAGAAGAATGTATAGTCTGTGGATTTGGAGTAGAATGTTTCGTAGATGTTCATTAGGTCAGCAGATTCCCTACTTTGCTCGTCCATGTCCTCCTTCTGGAGGTCAACTAGAATCTGCAAGCCCCTATACAACCCAATGAACCCTAAAGTTGTGGTTAGGCGGATGCCATCTTGATCCCAAATACTATGATTTGAGATAGTGAGATAATAATATAAATTTTTCAGATGGCAATGAACAGGGGCTTGAAAGATGTCAATGTGAATTCTGTGTAAGCAGAGGGATCTGAGTTCAGATCCCCAAAGCCACATGAAACCTTGGAAAGTTAGCATGTGACTGTAATTTCAGCAATGTGGAAGGAGAAACAAGGGGGATTAAAAAGACTTTCAGGTCAGCTATTCTAGCCTAACTGGGGAGCTCCATGTTCAGTGAGATACTGTCTAAAAGAATATGGAGCATTTGAGGAAGACACCCAACATTGACTTCTGGCATTTATAAGCATTAGCATACATGTACACATGTACCTGTACACATCTGTTCCCCCACAAGTGCATATGCATGCACACATGTACACCATACATATGTATAAATGAATCATAAGTAAGTGATCACCAGCATGCTGAGATGAACTTCAGATGCTTATGCCATCTTGCACAGCTGGTTTTATGTGGGTACTGGTGATCAAGCCTGGGTTCTTTGCCTTTACCAGCAAGAGCCTTAGCCACTAAGCCCTCTCTCCAGCCCAGTACTCAGTATTTTCATAAGGAGGTCATACAAAATATTAGAAGCAGTGAGTGATATGATAATAACCAAAATTATATGTCAATTATCACATTTTCACTTACCTACCACATTTGGCAATTAACATTTTTTTAATTATCCACTCACTGATTTGATATGGCTTTCTAAAGTAAGTAGCACATACTCACCCTGTGAAAACTTCTGTTTACTACTGTGAGTATATAATCAATTCCTCAAGTTTATATTTGATTTAGAACTGTCTTTAATAATAAATTCACACTAAGTGGGATTGGTTTAGAGCAGGATACATATGTGAGAGCAGCCATTACAAGTTAGTTTGGATGTCCTGTGTATACAAGTGGGAAGTTTAGGGATTTGCAGACATGAATACTTATGAGGTCCATTTTATCAATCAGTGTTTTCAGGAAACATCTTTTCCTATTTTCTAGCAATGTAAGGAACACAGAATTCTATTTTGGTCAATATGAAATCTTGTGAGCTGTGGTTTTTTAAATAACTGTTGACATTTAATTCTTCTATATATGTTTTAACAAATAAAATGAAGTGTGTTATAATAGGAAGTAGTAGACATTTACTGATTTAATACCAAATCCCACCTCTTATAATAGTAGATTATTCACAATTGCCATCCCAATGTTTCCTAATAACCCACACTCAGTCTCAATACCAAAAAATATTTACTTTGGTTCAGTTAATTCCTTGGCTTTTTAGGTAATGCTTGGCTGACCAGCTCTACATCAAGCTCTGGTTAGGTTGGCTTGTCTCCATGTAGCCAGGATTAGTCCCATCCTTCATGGTGAGTGGCCACCAAGGGTATTTTCTAATCATGATAAATAGTAGAAATAAAAAGACAAGCTAAACTAGCATAGCTAAATACTCTGTTTACATCATTTGCCATTTTGCAATGCCAAAGCCATATGAACAAACTGATTGAGTCATCAATTGCACAACATCCCAAGAAGAGGATAGAGGGGTAACTGAAGATTTGGTATGCAGTATTCCTCTCTTCACAGGAGCTTTCCATATATTTATGTACTTCCCATGTTGCTTTTGAGTTTTCTTATCATCTGCAAAATGAGAATGATAATATTATGTATTCTGATCTATGTAAGAATTGGCATGTGGCTGACATAAAATTGGGCAGATAAAAATAATCTGTTGTTATCAGTCGATTCCACTTGAATCTGAATGTTACAAGAGATTAACTAGGACTGACGTCTTAGCTATTTTGAAACTATTTTTCTCTAATTAGTTTTTTATTTTCCTCTGTTGAAATTTAAACTAGCCTCTATTTATTAATGAAAGCTTATATTACAAAAGCTTACAAAATCCTCAGGTCCAATGAACATAGTAACAAATCTGTAGTCTAAAGAGGTAGAGTATTGACTTAGAAATCTATTAATATATAAATTTGCTCCATGAAATTATTCAATTTCCCATCACAGAAAGAAACTGACAAGAAATATGAAGGAATTCCCTTCTGATAAGTCATACAAAAGAAGAGAGCTGAAAACACAGAATAATAAACACAAAAAACTGTGTTGCCAAACTAGGAGACAACACAGTAGTAAGAAGCAATGCTAATTGCTAATTGAATTGAAGAACTAGACAAGTTTTACAAAATGGCTCAAAAGAAAAAGCTAGGACTCTTTCCTATACTTATTAGAATTGAGGCCAGTTTCAATTGTTGTGTTTGCCTTTTTTTCTCATGATTGATTCATAAAAGAAATTTATTTCCACTGACTCATTCTCTAGCAACATTCATGATTGTTGCCAAATTAAAAGATCAAAATTTAATAATTTCTCATAAAGAATAAGGTTTTGGTAGCTGTGTTTTATGGGTCCTTTATCCTAGTCTTTTGTTCCATTTGTCTGGTTTCATGCAGTATCATGCTGTTTTTGTCATGATGGCTCTGTAGTATAATTTGAAATCAGGTCCTCTTATGCCTGTAGCGTGGCTCTTTTTGCTCAGTATTGTTACAGCTATTTCAACAATTTTATGCTTCCACATGAATCTCAGAGTATTTTTTTCCCATTTCTTTGAAGAATTTCACTGGAAATTTGATAGGAATTGTATAAAATCTGTAGATTGCTTCAGTATGATGGTCAACTTTCACAATGAATTGTTTCAAACCATGAACATGAGAGGTCTTTCCATATTATCATGTTATCTTCAATTTGCTTTTTCAGTGTTTTTAAGCTTTTGTTGTGGGGAGGTCTTTTACCTTCTTTAATATTTATTTAAGATTATTCTTTAAAGAGACATTGTAAGATTTAAAATTAGTATTAAAATTATAGATCAGTTAACATCCGTACCACAAATATTGAGTATATAATGATTCCTCACAGTATGAGTCCCTTGAATAAAGAAGACAGAGAAGACAGTGTATAATCCACAATGACAAATTATAACTGAAGGCCAGTGGTTGGCTGTCTTTATAAAGAACTTTGTCAGACTGAAGAATATATGTGTAGACCAGTTTATTGATGGAGTTTGACAAGAAGGTAAATGGAAACAAAAAGTGTTTATTAGAGATCTATATAACACAGATTCATAGACCTCATTATAGATATGGAGATAATATATGCAATGGCCCAGGACTATGAAGCATATGTAATAGGATTTGGGAAAAATAAAAAAGGATAATGAAGCCAGAGCTTCAGAGGCTCAAGAGAATGAATTCTATTGTTTGTAATTTCTAATTCAGGAAAACTTTAACATATCATACAAAGGAAACAACTTTCTTATGAATATATGTATATGTGGATATATATGTGTACATATACATATATATATTTGTAGAGTAGACTGATGATTTGTTACCTTTCCCATTAAGACATTCCATTTGCTCCCATACATTATTGTGGAAAGACAGAAGCAGATGTTAATAGAAGTGATGTTTAATGATCTGTGACCCTACATACAAAGAACACAGCCATCATAGTCATCTGCTAACTACATCCACCCAAGTGTGCCTATGCACTGGAATTCATGACCTTCAGATCTCAGGAAAACATCAGCTCCTTCCCAGTGAGTTGAAAGGGTTTAGCTGGAAGAATAAAAAAAGACTAAACATTTGAACAAGTGTGACTTCCCTGGTTTAGGGTACAAGTGATCTATGGTCAGCCTTCTCTTTACCTCCTATTTCCCTGTAATTAGAGTTCTCAAGGTCCAGAGCAGCTGTGGATACAGAAGGCCATTGCCACAGTTGGGTGCCAGTCTTTAATGGTGCAATGTACCTATGTACACAAACATCAAGGCCATCAAAATATATGTGAAAAGTACCACAACAAGGCTCTATGAAAAGCATCAGTAATGATCCAGTGACCACAGAAAGACATCTACTTTTTCATCAGAACCTAACAGCTAAGAACATATGATATTATGTTTAAGCCAGCTGAGTTCACAGAAGGTCAATGCATACACCAGTTGTAGTAGTAAATCCCTTAAGTAAACTCAGCTAATTATTATTACTAAAATGAAAGTTTTACTTTGAGCATCACCTAGAGGAAGCAGTTCCATATTCTTAGGCATCCTGCCATGTTATGATTAATTTAATGGTCCATGCATGGATGTTTAGTTAGAGAACTGTAGCTATCATGTACAATCCATCAAAATAGCAAAAATAAACTGTCAGTCCAACCTGAGCTGCATACATGTTTATTTATGAGCAACTCTTCTAAAATTGAAAAGAAGAAAATCAAGACAGCAATGCATAAAGATGCATCTGGTATTTTCTCTGTTAAGCAAGCTCTAATAAAAAGCATGTACAAAGAAAGCCTGAGTCCTTCCCAGAGAGAAACTGCTGAGGGAATCTGATAGGTTTCTTATTTGACCCACTTTGAAACTCAGGAAAGGCAATGTGGTTGTAGTCAGAGTCTGGTTAGCCAGTTTTGTGGATAAGCTTGTATCTTTCTAGTTGCAGTGTCCTACTTGTTCCATGTCATAGTTATATTGCTACCTAAAGCCGAGGCCTCAGCTCATTTCCACTTGGACATTTATTCCTATTTCTGAGTATAAGAACTAGTGACAGATGGGGCTCAAAAAATTTCCTTTGAAACCCAATAAACGTAAAGATCATAGAGAAAAAGCAACTCCTACCAAATCAGAGAGCCTGAGCCTCAGAGGCCACCAACACCTCATCACTGAAGCAGACCAAAAATGAACCCAACATGTCTCAGGGAAATTTTGTGGAAGGGGGTGGGGGGAGAATGTCAGAGCCACATGCTGGGTCATGATATGCAGAGACATTTATCGTACCAATAACTGTGGGATAACCCCACAATGCACGACCCATATACCTCAACAAGGAGGGGCTAAGGGGGAGGGGGTAGGCCACAGATGAGTCTAATAATGGTGCCAAACTGCCTGTATTTGCAGATACAAAACTAATAAAAAAGAAATTGTTAATAAATACCTATTAATATAATTGTAGACATAAATAAAATTAAATAAACTTGCACAAACTGAAAACTTATCTTAAAATTAACTTAACAGAACCAGGAGAAATTTTATAAACTATAAGGTGAATATACCTTAAATGAAATTTAAAATTAAGTAGTTAAATTGTGACTCATGTGTGTTATGTTAAGAAAAGAATGATGTGATCTATAAAATATTTGATCAGTTTACTGAATAGTATTGAGTGAAAGGTGGGTAAAATTTCTGATTATACTTTATTTTAGATATTAAAAGCTATAGTATGCTACCAAAAGCACATGGATAGGGAAGGCTACTTAACATGTTAAAAATAAAACAGAAGATAATTCTTAAATAAGAGAGTCGTGGGATAGCTCAATTACACCACTAATGCCTAGCATCCCTGAGAAAAAAGGAAACAAAATACAAACACTGATTATTCATGATGTAACTCTGTAAAAAGACACTGTGCTAACATTCTGTTGTCAGCTTGATCAGATTAATGATCAAGAGACATGCCTTTTGGAAGGGTTTGTGAGGGTGTTTCCAGGAAGGATTAACTGAGGGAGGAAGTCCTTCCTCCCGAGTGGATGGTCCTTCAGGTGGCAAATAATATATAAAGAAGCTTCAAGAGAACAGCTTGGCTGCCTTCACAATTCTCTCATAGGTGCATCTACCATGTTTCAAGTACCCTTTGTGGACATTGGAACCCAGGTTCATCATAGAGTGAAGACCAGCAGTTCTCCAGGAATCATTCTGGCCCTCAGTGCCAGATTGGGACCTCTGAGGCATTCAGCCTTGAGGATGAGAAGCTACTGGGTTCCTCAACACACAAGTCTTCAGACAGCTATTGTTGGACTATGCAGCTTGAATCCTGCAAGCTAATCTACTAAATCCCCTTTATAATACAAGTTCATTCTATAGATTCAGTTTCTGTAGAAAACTCTGAATAATAAAGTGGTAACTCAAAAAATGACAACGAAAATAATCAACTTTATAAGCATTTTCAGAAAATAGAACAAATGTTATGCAATCAAAGTAATTACAAAAAACACAAAAATGAGTACACTAAAAATCATGAAAATATTGCTTACATGATGGAAATAATTTGAAAATCTGAGTAAAAACATTGGAAGCTTATATTTGTTTTAAATAAGTAAACAGTTTGGCAAAGGGGATAAAAACCTAGACGCTAGCCAAAAATTATGCTAGATAAACTATCAAAGAGACAACAGAGCAAAATGTCCAGGTCCTTTATGATTTTAGGCACAGGGAAGAGCAGAAGTGGCCATAGATGAGCAGAAAAGGGAGATGTTACCATACTTTGAGCAGGTTAAAAAACAATTATTCCGCAAAAGTGTAACTCAGAGAAGATAAAGTCGTAAAATTTCCTGTAACAGTGCTAGGATTTAAGTCCTAAAATGTTCCACAAGAAAGTATGAACCACTTCCTCAGGACTTCTGTGAGTGCCCTCTTCTTGAAATGTTATTCTTTGAAATGTTAAGTTCTAATTGTTCAAGTTTCACCTCCAATGGCAAATCCTTGGGTTCCTTCTCTCACCTCACTGAGTTGGTGCTGCTTCAGATACCTTGTAACTAAATCAACTAATCCATTGTAAATGTCTACTCACAATATGAGTTTTTATGTAGATGTTTTGTGCATCTCTGGTGACTTCTACAGGAATGGATGAAGCCTCGGTGCTTTGATCATTGCTCAACACATAGATGACCCTCAAGAATACCTGACAATATTACACTTCACATATGAAAAGACATGTAAGTAAGCATCATGAATAGATGTTAGATATTAAAAAGTGGCTGCAAGTGTAACAATTACATGTACCACAGTTTTATATATCCAAACAATAGAGAGAATTTGGATCACACATTAATTACAACTCATTCTTCAATGTAGAAGTAGCTGGGCCAACATATAAAGTCAGTGAATGTATCTGTGGAACAACCATCTTCAACAGAAAGAAGTGATTATTGGGGTGGACATTTAAAAAGCATTTGTTAAATGAAGCAAATATTCCTACTTGAAACATTTTTAAAAATGGAAGATTAACTATGTAAGTGAAATGTGGTTTTATACAGAATTTTGTTACAGTTCTATGGAATATGTCAATAGATAGTGGGTATTGATATTGCCAAACAAACTACTAATACTGACAAGAAAACCAGCAAGATAGTTTAATTTATAGCTCATCTCAATTATCACTTGCTTCTGAGGTTTTAATAATAGCCATGTGTTTTGAAAATATAAGCAAATGATTAAATTTTCAGTACTGGGCATGGATTCCCTCCTGTATAGTAGGCTTCAAATCCAGCCATCAGAGAACAGTTTATTACTTCATAATAATCATGCAACTATTGTACTGGTAAGCTCATCTTGAATCACTAGCCAATTATATAGTTCCCAGGGTTCAGTGCTGCTTATGAAAGTTGCAGGTTTCTCCATAGCAGGCTGCATAGCACTTCCCAGCATTATGGCAGATAGCAACAAAGAGGAGCCTTCCAGCTCAGTGACAGCTTGACTTCTCAGTATCTAGTAACTGATGCATGTGCTGTGTTCAGCAATATGTCTTACATTCTAGATCTGATGGGGAACCAAGAGCATTAACAATACCCTGTATTATATTGGTGTCCTCATGGATCTCCCTGACCAACTACCCACTGTGATGTTTCCACCCGGGCACTGGAATTTTCCTGTATAAAACTTAAGGCTTTAATTTAATTTTAATTACCTAACTAAGAAGTAGATTTCCATATTATTTATTCATATTATCTTTAGTTTTGGTTAAACCTTTCCCTACAATCCTCTTTCTTCCTTCCCCCTCCTCTGATCCCCCTTAGTTCAACACCCAGTATTCTACTTATTTACTTATGTATCTGCTATACCCTACTCGTAAACCATTCCCCATCCTCTCTCCTTATGATCCTTTTTTAGCTTCTTGCTCTATAGTACTGAGTCTTACATTCAAATCTAAACATTCATAGCTAAGATACATATATGAAAGAGAGACAGAGAGAGAGAGAACTGGGCATTTGTCTTTTTGTGTCTATATTACCCTACTTAGTGCAATACTTTCTATGTCGACCCATTGTTCTGCAAATTTTATAATTTTATCTTTCTTTATAGCTGAACAAAGTCCCATTGTTTATGTGCACCACATCTTAATTATCCATTCATCAGTTGATGCACATCTAGATTGATTCCATTTCCTAGCATTGTGAATGAAGCTGAAATAATCAAAAGCCTATGCCTAGGAAGACCATTCATTCTAGGGAGGAAGCTACTACAGTTGTTTGACAAAAAGGATATGTTATGCCCATCAAAATGCCCTCTAAAGACTCATGCATATGCTCACATAGTAGTACTGCTCTCACCTTTGATCAGAGAAACTTCTTTTTGCAGATGGCAGTGACTACTGAGAAGACTCATTCATCAAAGTGCTGAGAGGAATCACTCAGCATTAAGCGAGACATATAAGTCTCACCTGCTGTGCTAGTTTAAATGTATGCCCCCCATAGGTTCAGGTGTTTTATTAAAGCTTGTCTCCAGACACCTGGCTGGTGGAAATATCACTAAGGGTGGATCCACATGTCCAGTCCTAAGGTGTGTTTGATGGCAGATCTGATTTCCAGGCCAAAGGTATGCAGCACAGTCTAGTCTCTGCTAGGATCCCTGGTGTTTGCTGCCTGTTTTGCTCATGCTGCTTTTGGTGGTTGTTGGCTGGTGATAGTTTCTCTTGGTTTGAATATTTGGCAGTAGCTTCTTCTACCATTGATGGAACTTTCCCCTAAATCTGTAACCTTGAAATAACGCTTCCTCTGATAAACTTTGCCTGGTTTGGGTATTCTTTCTAGCATCATGGAACTTTCTGCAACAGAAATTTGATATGAGAGAGTTGGAATTGCTGCATGGTGAAACTGACTATGTGGATTTGGGAGTTTTGGAACTTGTGTGCTGGATGAATATGCATGGACTTGGAACTTGCAACTGCAGAAGCCTCACAGTGTGGCAAGCCAAGTCTTATGGGCTATTCTGGTGAAAATTTGAAAATGTTAAGTGAGTAGAGAAGTGTACTTAGAGGTTTTACTTATGAACTATCAAAGGGGAAGGAAAGACCACAGATAACTTTGTTGGAATTAGGCTACTGGCATAATGGCTGGCTGCATTATTCTTCACAAGGCCTAAGAATTTGATCAAGGTTGAATTTGAAAGTAATTTGATTTGCTTAGCAGAAGATATGGAACAGAGTTATGAGATTTAAAATGGAAAAATGCAAATAAGTTTAAGGTTACTGGCACAGAGACTAGTTACTAAAGCTGCAATTGTTAAAGATTATCACCATTAAGGATGCCTCAACTACTTTACATTACAACAATAGAAAGGATGTCTGAGATGATTCCTCCCAGGAAGACTGAATGGCAGAAATGCAAACTCTTTTGAAAGGAGGAGACTTGAAAGGAAGGAATCTGCTCTTTAAAGTCACAGTTTATTTTTTCCATAGATTAAGAAAATGGCTATATACTATACAACTGCTATTGGTTTTGGATATATAAAAATACATAAAAGTGAGTCATAAAGTGCACATGACTCCAAGAGCCATTGATGAGATGTGGCAAATGAAACAGGGTGATTTTCCTATGTGGCCAGTGAGACCATTGTCTGAATTTAAATAGGAACCTCTGCTTATATGAGGCATGGGAAATAGGATAATCCTGTTTTAAAGGCTGGAAATTCCAGTGGATGGAGTTGAAGATTGTAGTTTGCAATGGAGACTTGAAGACGCCTTAGATATACCAAGGTTGTATAGCAGCTACCTTGGTGTGCTGTTGACTTGGGATGGAAGTTTTCACTGGTTAATCAGCCCAGCTAGAGGGGTAGGATTGGGAAAACCAGAGACTGTGGTCACTGGCTATGAATGTCTATCTTGAACTACAAATGTTTGATGTTTATTTGATGATTATTGACTTTTCATTGGTCTAATCTCTCCTTGTTATGCTTTATTGAAATGGAAATATTTGCCTTGTACCATTATGTGTTGGAAGTATGTACATTGTTTTGAATTTATAGGACATATGTAAGAGACAGTCTTGAAGTTGTTAAAGACTGAGTTGTTAAAGACAGTTTGCAATTTGAGATGGTCATGAGTCTGTTCATGGCCAGGGAGGAATGGGGTAGTTTGAATGCATGTCCCCATATACTCAGGTGTTCATTAGAGCTTGCCTCTAGCTACCTGGCTGGAGGAGGTGTGATTGGAGATAGATCCTAGAGTCTGACACTATGGAGTGTTTGGGGGTAGATATGATTTTCAGGTCAAAGGAAAAATACAGAGCAATCTGGTCTCTGACAGGGTCCTTGCTGTTTGCTTCCAGTTGTGTGTTTGTTGCTTTTGCTATTTGCTGGCTGGTGATGGCTTCTTGCATGTATGGAAGTAGCTTCTTCCACCACTGATAGAATCCCCTCCCCCTCCGGATCTGTGAGTTTGAAATAAACCCTTCCTTCCATAATCTGTGTCTGGTTTAGACATTCATCCCAGTAATATGGACTGTCTACAACTGCCAAAGCTCAGGGAACATCACAGAAGAAGTGGCAAGAAGAATGTAAGGGTCAGATGACAGAGAGAAATACTTTGAAACATTGTATTCCAGGCATGTGGTAGTAGTTGTTTTCATGACTACACAGTGGCTGTCATTACCAGCAAAATGTTGGGCCAATTGTCATGTTGTCATGGATAATAAAAAAAGCCTAAATTAAAATGAAGAGATCAAAATAGTAAAAGGACTGGTTAGAGAGAAGTAAGGAATTAGTGGAAGGGCTATTGAGGTTTAGGGGCAAGAGAGAGAGAGAGAGAGAGAGAGAGAGAGAGAAAGAGGAGGGAACCATAATTAAAATATATTATATACATATTTAAAAATTATCAGAACTTATTCTTTTAATATTTGAAAGTAGATTCCATTACTAGTAGTTGGATTAATATTCTCATTACCTGAGCACAAGCCTAATGGGAGGTACACTAGAATTTATGCCTTAAAGGAAAATGAGGGCCCTGGACTTTGTAAGGAATAATGTCTCTAAGCATCAAGAGGCCAATGATTTCTATGAAAATCTAAGAAAAATAAAAATAAAGAACCTCATAAGGTATACTGATACAAAGAACATGAACTCTAAATGTCTAGCTATTTATTACTAGAGATATAACAAGCCAATTGTTAATAATGTAATATTTTAAGAATTTAATGTATTTTTTAAAAGTTCAAGCTAGAGAAAAATGTGGATTGTTGGGAAAGAATTGCACCTAGATACAGAAACATATTAAAAAAATATAAGTGTAATTCAGTTCAGTATGGAAAATAAGTTATTAGGACATTTGTAAAAATAGTTAAATAACTATTTCTGAATTACTGAATAAATTCCATTTCATTGCTAAATGAATCACGAAAATAGAATCACTAAAATTAATACAAGCAAATGAAAATAGAAATAAAACAAGACATGTAAAATCTCAAAATTCAAGGTAATTCTAATGTAGAGCAAGAAAGAAATAACAGACAATAATGATTATAAAAAATAAACTATACTTGTGTTAAAATCATTCACAGATAAATGATAACAATACAGTTAACAATAAACTGATTCCACAATCATTGAGAAAAAGATTACTCTATAGAAAATATATAAATAATATGAACAGTTATTTTAAAAATGAATATGTATGACAAAAATTATTTATTTTTATAAATATATAATTATCTATTATGTTAATAATTAGGTCATAGCAAATTGTAAAGAAAATAACATTAGTGTCTATCAAAAGGAAGCTTTTGTCTGTTCTTTAATAATTGTAGATATATAATGATAATGATAATAATGGAGAATATTGGGCTTTAAATAAATTATTAAGTGTTCTGACATAAGAGTCACAGGCATTCAAAAACACATTTGAATTATGAAAGAAGTATATGTTAAACTTTTACTTACTGAATTTGCAACAGTTAAATGATCTGACAAGTGTCACACAGTGACTCACGTAGTGTTGTTTCAATAGATAAAATGAACATAATAATTGACATGTTCATCAATATCGGCCACTTTTATGAAACTGGCATGTGTTCACAGGAAGTCCTAATGCACATGGAGCAGTATGAGCAAAGTTCTTATGACTCTATTCAAAACAATGAAAACGGTATTCAAAATTCTAACATTTTCTGCTCACTTTGATCCACATTTCAGTTTTAGATAGATAAAATTAAGCAAATGAATAAGTATGTCAGTAAAACCAAGCCTTGTACAGACTAAGGAAATGTTCTCCTTTTGCAGCTACACCATTGCTCTTTGAATTTTTGATACATATTGTAATTGTATCCTCCTGCTGACCTCCAACTTGCAATCCTCCTACATCTTTCACATGAGGCTAGGATTATAGATGTGCACTGCCACACCTGACTAGTGACAACTGTATTAAAATATGTGATAGCCTTTGCCTTTAAGAAATTAAGTCAGCTGGGCATGGTGATACACGACTTTAATCCCAGCATTTGTGAGGCAGACGTAGAAGGATTACTGAGTTCAAGGCCACTCTGAGACTACATAATGAATTCCAGGTCAGCCTTGGCTAGAGTGAGACCCTACCTTCAAAAAAAAAAAAAAAAAAAAAGGAAATGATTATAGTATAACACATTACTCATTTATAAGATGTTGTTCTATTGTAATAAAAATACACTGGTCAAAATTAATATTCTTGATATCTATATGTAGATTGGTCTTTGAAAATATGAAGGGGGAAGCATCATATATAAATTGAGGGATAGGAAGGCTTATTCACCAAGTAGTATAATGGAAAATTTCTAGAGACAAAATCAACTTTGACCTTAATTTTGCAGTACACACCACATTACAGAATAATAAATTTGAAATGAAATAGGAAATGGAGGTGACTTTTATTGTTTGAGGAATAAAGAAGTATTTACTAAATGTAAACACATAGGAAGAAAGAAAGCCAAATAATAGTTTATCTAAGTACATCAACATTTATTCATTGTGTGCTGAGAAAACACAGTTCTAGAAATAGAATCTTTGTTCAAACACTAGAATGAGCAAACCTTAGATAAGGGAGCACAACAGCATCTTACTCATGAGAAGGTATTTAATTCCTAGGTGTCTTTTGTAAAGAGCTACAGAAGATGAACCCTTAAAAGACAATGGATATAAAACAAAATCAATCAAATACTGGCATAGGCCAAAAGGAAGGTGACCCAGTTGAAGGTTAAAGGATAGAGATATTTCAGGAAAACAAGGTATGAAAATGGCCACACAGTCTAAGATGAACCAGAAAGCATTGAAGATCCAAGAACTAAAAAAAAAGAATGGAAAAAGGAATAGTAAATAAAAACATATAATGTTTCGATTGAAGATATGAATACTTTCACAGTTATAGGAAAATCAGGCAAGTGTTAATATTTTTCCTCAGCAAAAGAAGAGAAAGGTAACCAAAAAGTTCAAGGAGAAACCAAGTCAAGAAATTCCAGGTAGATATATGAAAGAAAGTAGAAGGATACAATTTTCAAGAATGACTAAACTGAAAACAAGGCTCCTTTGAGTGACAAAATGTACAAAGAAGGAAATATATTTGTAAAAACTGTAGCACTCTGTAATCAGCACATAATCACACGAATGATGTTACTTTACAGTTTAAAGCCAATTGCTAATAAAAAAATAAAGGAGTATTTAGATATAGAAAGGCAGAGAGAAAGGAGAAGGCAGTCCCTTAGAAGTTGACTTGCAATTATTAGAGAATACAGAAGGATTCATTATCCATAAGGTTAAGATGTGAATGAATGTCCAGTTGATGAGCCTAGGACAGACAGTAAGGTGTTCAGAAGTAATGGGGCCTAGAATGGACATGAACGAGGATGCAAATATCTAGCTCTTACTTTATTCAGTACTGCAGGGGCTATATTTACTGCCTACAAAAATGTAAGGCATTACAGATCAACAGCTAAAGAAATAAAAAAATAGTAATAGTAAAATAACTGGGAGCAATCCTGAAGTTGGGGAGTCAAGGGTGTGGAGAAAGTTTAGCCAGACTGAAAGATAGGATCCATATTATAATATACCATAAATGAACCATGGTGCAGAAGACAGACTCACAAAGTCCTTATAACACAACACAACATAACAATATCTTTCAGGGTTAAAAAATTAATGTCCTTACTACATAAGAGCAATGTGGATACATACACTTTCTAAAATAAAATTAATCTAAATGGTGACCCATAAAATAAGAAATATACTGTTTAATATAATCAGATAATATGTATACAATTTATAATACATAAACTAAAATTACCCAAGTAAAATGTTTTAGAAGATCTTTGTGTTTCACAGAGTCAAATATAAATTTTATAATTACTTTTTATTTATCTGAATTTATATAATTTGAAATCAGACCCAAAGTGTATTTAGGACTATAAGAAACTAATAGCTGAAGTATTAAGCTATAACTAAATTCACCATTTAAGTACCAAACCCCACATAGAAATAGAATATTCAGAAGAAGATTTCTGAACTCAAAACCACAAATTAGTAAAGGCCAAATAAATAAGTTGCACAGAAAGTTACTTATATATTTATTGAAACAGAATTCAGAATTCTTCTAATGTATGTTATATATAGGTTAGATTTATGTTATTATTCTGAAGGCATGCATTATATACATATGTAAATGAATATATGATACATATGTATAAACATATATTACATGTTTTAAATTTATTTTATTCTCATGAAAAAATTGGCATTATAATCATAATCCTTATTCTGGTGCCTATTCTTAGGAATTCATAAAGCAAAGCAAAAATAATAGTTTTAAAATTCAATTTCACCATATCTAACTAAATAAATTTAATATAACAGTCATACAAATAAGATCTAGAATTTTGTTCTAGTGTCAGTGTTTTTTTTTAATAGTCTTATTTATTTATTTATTTATTTGACAGAGAAAGAGGGAGGGGAAGAGAGAGAGAGAAAATGAGCGTGCCAGGGCTTCCAGTCAGTGCAAACAAACTCCAGACACATGAGCCCCCTTGTGCATCTAGCTAATTTGGGTCCTAGGGAATCAAACTTGGGTCCTTTGACTTTGTAGGCAAACACCTTAACTACTAGGCAATTCCTCCATCCCTGTGTCATATTTTTTTATCATATTTTTAAATGTTTTATTGACAATTTCTATACTTACAGACAATAAATCATGATAATTTCCTCCCCTACCTCACTTTCCCCTTCACAACTCTGCTCACCATCATATCCCCTCCCTCTCTCTGTTTGTCTGTCTTTTATTTTGATGCCATCATCTTTTTTGCTATTATGAGGGTTTTGTTAAGGCATTGATAGGCAATGCAAGGTCATGGATATCAAGGCCAACTGTCGAGACAGAAATTGGCCTTGATATCCTTTGGCTCTTACTTTCTCTCCACCTCCTCACCACCTCTTCTGCAATGGACCCTGAGCCTTGGAGGATGTGATAGAGATGTTTCAATACCGGACACTCCTCTGTCATTTCTTTTCAGCACTCTTGCTTTTTGGGTCATCCCAGTGGTCACTGCCATCTGAAAAGAGATGTTTCTCTAACCAAATTGAGATTAGCATTAATGTATGAATATGAACATTAAGAGTAATACTTTCAGGGCAGTTGAGTTAGAATAATATATGCATTCAGGCAGACAAGAGCAGGCTTTATACCTCTAAGGCTCATGACCCTTATTCAGGCTTTTGATTAGGTTTTCAGTACCAGGCATGTATTCCCTCCCATAGACCAGGCCTCCAGTCCAATTAGAGAGCAATTGATTTCCCCTGGAGAGAATAGATGTACCACTATTGCACATGTTCAGTCATTTTGCCTCTCTGGCAAAACTGGAAGTTTCCAGGGTCCACTGTTTTCACAGCTGATGACTTCTGTCTCCCACAGGGCTGCATACATTGCAGCTTTTTCCAGCTTTCAGTCAGCTTGTCTACAGTGAGTAGATTTTCAGCTCAGCCTCAGCTTGATACCTCAATGAACTTGCCACCCAGGCATGTGAAGTCTTCAGCAATAGGGTCATAACATCTCTTCTTGGAGAGAAACCAAGGGCCTTGGCAATAGCCTATAATGCTTTGGAGGCAACAGGGACCTCCTAGGCCAACAACTCATTGGAAGGTATTTAATCCTTGACACTGAAAATGTTCTAGTAAAAATCTATGGCTTCTGGATATGCCATTATCCTAAAAAGTAGGCTTCCATGTCTTATTCAGAATATCTTGAATTTTGATTGACCTGCCCTCCACTCTCCTCTTACTCCATCTCTTTCCCTAGACTCACTTAGCCCATTCTACTCCCTGTAATCTATTCTACTTACATATATACAAAACCAGCCCATAAATTCCTTCCCTCTCCTCCCTCCTATATAGCCTTTTACTAGCTAACTGACCTCTGCTACTGATTTTTGGTTCAAGCTCACACACGTCTACACATATGTTACTAGGATCCACATTTGAGAGAACATGCAACATTTGGCTTTCTGGGCCTGGGTTACATCATTTAATATAATTCTTTCCAGATCCATCTATTTCCCTGCAAATTTCATAATTTTATTTTTCTTTACTGCTGAATACAACTCCATTGTGTAAATGTACCATATATATTTTTAAAATTTTTAATTTATTTATTTGAGAGCAACAGACACAGAGAGAAAGACAGATAGAGGGAGAGAGAGAGAATGGGTGCGCCAGGGCTTCCAGCCTCTGCAAACAAACTCCAGACATGTGCGCCCCCTTGTGCATCTGGCTAACATGGGACCTGGGGAACTGAGCCTCAAACCGGGGTCCTTAGGCTTCACAGGCAAGCGCTTAACCACTAAGCCATCTCTCCAGCCCATATTTTTATTATTGATTCATCTATTGAGGGTCATAGACAGGTTCCATTTCCTAGCTATTGTGAATACAGCAGCAATAAATATGGTTGTGCAAGTATCTCTAAGGTAGTGAGGAAAGGTGTTAGGATATATGCCTAGGAGTGCTACATAGCTGGATCATATGTTAAATTTATTTTGAGCTGTCTCAGGAACCTCCGCACTTGTTGTTCCTAGGTTCTTGCTCCAGGGCCGGCCGCAGTCCCCACAAAGGCACCCAGGCAACAGGGGTGGGTGACTGCACAAGGAAAGACTTTCGGGAGATAGTTACTTCAGTGAAAGCTCTCTCAGTTTATTGTCAAGGAAATGGGTTTATAAGCATCCGAGTGCGGGGGGAAGGTCCTGAGGGGATTCAGTGCACAAGGTTCATTGCTGATGCCTAATTAGCATTTGGGGACATTCATTCCAACATGTAGGCAATGGCAGGGGAGGGGTCAAGTGATTTAGGGTCGCAGGAGGATGGGCTCTGAAGGTGCTGGCTGATAAGGAGTTTCCTAGACAACTAGCCAAAGGTCACAGGGCTAGGGGCAAAGCCTAATTTCAGGTGTGCCTAGCTTGGAAAGGGAGTGACCTCCTATAGTCTGGGGGTCCTTAGCCATGCCTGGCAGCTGAGGCCCCTCTCCTGAAGGCTCCAGCCTGTGCCTGGTGGTGCCTGACACACACTGATTTCCACAATGGCTATACCAAACTACATTCCCACCAACAGTGTAGAAGGGTTCCCAACATTTATTTTTTTTTTTTGTTTATTTCATTTTATTTATTTTTATTGACAACTTCCATCATTGTAGAAAATATCCCATGGTAATTTCTTCCCTCACCCCAGTTTCCTTTGAAACTCCATTCTACATCATACATTTTCCCCCTGTCAGTCTCTTTGTTGTTTTGATGTCATAATCTTTTCCTCCTATTACAATGGTGTTGTCTAGGTAATGTCAGGTACTGTGAGGTCATGGATATCCAGACCATTTTGTGTCTGGAGGAGCAAGTTGTAAGGAGACCTACCCTTCCTGTGGCTCTTACATTTTTTTCTGCCACCTCCTCCACAATGGATCCAGAATCTTGGAAGCTGTGATACAGATATTTCAATCCTGAGCACTCCTCTGCCACCAGTTTGGTGAGCATAGTATATACATTTAGCCAGACACCAACAGATGTTACACCCTTAGGGCTCATGTCTACCTCGGTTGTAGATTTCCAGTATCAGGGATATATTTCCTCCAATGGAGCAGGCCTCCAGTCCAATTAGAGAGTGGTTGGTTTCCCCAGTAACAGACATACCACATACCCATTGGCTCATTTGACCTGCCTGGCCAAATTTAAGGCTTGCAGTGTCCACTGTTGAGTATCTTCACTAGCTTTCTCTCCCTTTGAATTGCATGCAGCATAGCTTTTTCCAGCATTCTGTCAGCTGGTCTACATGGAAATGGTTTTCAGCTCAACTCCAGCAGGATTTCTCAGTGACCTTGAAGCCCAAGTATGTAGAGTAATCAGCAATAGGGTCTTAGCATCTATTCCTGGAGGGAAACCAAGAGCCTTGACAATGGCCTGTAATGTTTTGGGGGTGTCATGGATCTCCCTGGCCAACAACTCACTGGAAGGTATCCCATCCCTGGAACTGAAAACTTTCTAGTAACAATCTCTAGCTTCTAGGTGTTCAAAAAGTAAGTTTCCATATGAGTTATTTAAATCATTTTAGATTATAATTAGCCCTCCCTCTAGCTTTCATTTACTCAGTCTCTTCCCCTGACCTCACTTTTCACCCCCATTAATCTATTCTTCTACTTACATATATACAATACCGTCTTATTCTTGCCAACCTTTATTGTCATTTGTTTTCTTGATTATAGCCATTCTGACAGGAATGAGATGGAATCTGAAAGTAGTTTTAATTTGCATTTCCCAAATGGCTAAGGATGTAGAACACTTTTTCAGATGTTTATATTCCTTCTGTATTTCTTCCTTTGAGAAAAAATATCATAGCCCATTTTTTAAATTGGGTTCTTTGATTTCTTCTTGTATAGTTTTTTGAGCTCTTTCTATATTCTGGAAATAAATCCTCAGATGTATAGATTGCAAATATTTTCTCCCATTCTGTAAGTATTCTCTCTGCTCTATTCAGTGTCTTTTGCTAATTGATTAGTGGTATTATTTTTCTAAGCAACTGGGGTTACATTCAGAGAGTCTTTGTCTTTGCCAATATATTGAAGGGTTTCCCCTCCCTTTTCCTCTAGCAGCTTCTGAGTTTCAGTTCTAATATTAAAGTCCCTGATACTTTTGGACTTGATTCTTGTGAATCAGATATACAATTATACCAGGACCACTTGTTGAAGAGGCTGTCTTTTCTCCAATGAATATTTTTATCAAAAATCAGATAGCTGTAGCTGCCTGGATTAACATCTGGGTCCTCTATCCCATTCCATTGATCAACATGTCTGTCTTTGTGATAGTACCATGCTGTTTTTGTTACTATGGCTTTGTTAATATAGCTTAAAATCAGGTATGGTGATACCACCAGCCTTATTTCTGTTGCTCAAAATGGCTTTGGCTATTCAAGTTTGTGGTGCTTCCAAATGAATTTTAGGATTTTTTTTTCTATTTATTTGAAGAGTGCCATTGGAATTTTAATGGAGATTGCATTAAATATGTAGATTGCTTTGGGTAAGATTGATATTTTCACAGTATTGACTCTTCCAATCCAAGAATATGGAATGTCTTTCCATTTCCTAGAGTCTTCTAAAATTTCTAGCTTGAGTGTTTTAAAGTACTCATTGTAGAGAGCCTTCACATCCTTGGTAAGGTTTATTCCAAGGTACTTTATTTTGAGGTAATTCTGAATGGGAGACATTCCCTGATTTCATCGTCTGTATGTTTGTTGTTAAGTTTGATTTTGGTGTTTTTATTTTGTATCCTTCTACATTGATAAAGGTGTTTATCAGCTCTAACAGTTTGCTGGTAGAGTCTAGAGGGTTCCATTATTTATAGAATTATATCATCTGGAAACAATGATAATTTGATCTTTTCCTTTCCAATTTTTATCACTTTTATGAGTGTCTCTTGCTCATTGCTATAGATAGAACTTCCAGTACTATATTAAATGAAAGTGGGGACAGTAAACACCCTTGTTATGTTCCTGAATTTAGTGTTTTACCCCATTTAGTATTATGTTGGCTTTTATGTTAAGATATGTTCCTTCCTTCTATTCCCAATTTCTACAGGACTTGCACCATGAATGGATGTGGAATTTTTCAAATGTCTTTTTTGCATCTGTTGAGATGATCATGAGAATTTTGTCCTTTATTCCATTTATATAGTGTATTACATTTATTTATTTGTGTATGTGATTTGTGTATTTGGTTTCTTGTTGCTGATTTGTAATTTAATCACATTCTGGTCAGAAAGAGTACAAGGGATTATTTCATTTTTTCTGTATTTGTTAAGATTTGCTTTGTATCCTAATATATTGTGTATTTTGGAGAATGTTCCATATGCTGTGAGGAAAATGTATGTTCTGCAGCATTTGGATGGAATGTTCTGTAGATATCTGTTAGATCCATTTGTTCCATGACATCATTTAATCCAAGTATATCTCTGTTTATTTTTTTCCAGGATGACCTGTCAATTGATGAGAGTGGGGTATTGAAGTAACCTAGTCCAACTGTGTTTGGTGTTATCTGTGATCTTAAGTGTAATATTATTTATTTGATGAAATTGTGAGCCCCCATGTTAGGTGCATATACATTTAGGATTGTAATATCTTCTTTTTGGAGTGTTCCTTTAATTAATATAAAGTGACCTTCTTTATCTTTCCTCACTAGTATTGGTTTGAAGTATATCCTGACAGATACTAGGATGGAAACCCCCTGCTTGCTTCCTATGCCTGTTTGCTTAAATACCATTATCCATCCTTTTATCCTAAGACAATGTATATCTTTTTTTAACAGATGAGTTTCCTGGAGGCAACAAATAGCAGAATCCTGCCTTTTAATCCATTTGGCAAGCCTGTGTCTTTTGGTTGGGGCATTGAGGCCATTGATATTAAGTTATTATTAAAAGTTATGTGTTTATTCTTATCATTCTTTTTCTTTTGTAGTTTCCCTTTACTCTCATTTCAATTGTTATTTGAGTATGATTTTTTTTCCTGATTTCTCATGCATGTGCTTTGCTTTCTCTTCAACATGAAGGAATCCTTCAAATATTTCCAGTATAGATGGCTTAGTTGTCATAAATTCCTTTACCCTGTTTTTGTTGTGGAATATCCTTATTTCTCCTTCTATTTGGATAGATAAATTTGCAGAATAAAGTATTCTTGCTTGACAGTTATTATCTTTCAGAACTTAGAATACATCATTCCAAGTCCTTCTGGCTTTTAATATTTGTGTTTAGTAATCTGCTATGATCCTGATGGGCTTGACTTTATAAGTGATTTCCTTTTTTATTTCTAACTGCTTTCAATATATTTAGTAGTTTAACTATAATATTGCAAGGAGAGGTTCTTTCCAGGTTTTGTTTGTTTGGTGTTCTAAAAGCTTCCTGTATCTGCATTGGCATTTCTTTCCCAATTTGAGGAAAATTCCTCTTCTATGATTTTGTTAAAAGTGCCTTATTATTATGACTCTGGATTGAAATTCTTTTCTTACTGTTCCCTGAATTCTTATGTTTGATTATTTCATAGAGGCCCAGATATCCTGAAATTTCCATTCATACCTTTCTATTAGCTTGTTTTTCTCTTTGTTGGACTGAATTAGATCTGCCACCTGCTCTTCTTGTTTAGATATTCTATTCTCTTCTTCATCCCTTCTACTGATGAGACTTTCCACAAAGTTTTTATTTGACTGACTTTGTTTTTCAGGGCTAGTATTTCTGCCTCTTTTGGTTAATATTTCTATTTCCTTTCTCATGTCTTGAAATGACCTCCTTATTTCATTAAGCTGGTTTCCTATTTTCTCTTGGAATTTCTTCAGGAGTTTGTTTTCCTCTTTATTTAAAGCATCAAAGGCAACAATAGTCAACCCCCAAATATAGATTAATTGAGAATGGTAAAGCTAACCAATATGCAACCCATTACATACTCAACAAAATTATTGAAGAAAAATTTTTGAACCTTGCACAAAGAAAGGCTCATCTAGATACAGGAAGCCCACAGAATACCAAATAGACAGGACCAAGGAAGAAACTCTCACACATCATACTTAAAACTCTTAACAATAAAAACAAAGAAAGAGTGTTAAAAGCAGCAAGAGAGAAGCAATTCATAATATATACAAAGGCAATCATATTAGAATTACATCAGATTTCTTCATGGCAACCCTGGAAGCCAGAAGGGCCTGGAATGGAACATTTCAAAGTCTGAAAAACTATGGCTCACCAGCTCCTGGAGACTAAACAACATGCTTTTAAATAATGAATGAGTCATAGAAGAAATCAAAAAAGAAATTGTAAAATTCCTAGAATTGAATGATAATGATAACACAACCCACCAAAACTTATGGAACTCAATGAAGGCAGTCATAAGGGGAAAATTCATTACCCTGAATGCCTTCATTACAAAGACAAAGAGACCACTTATCAATAACCTGAACCACAGACTCCTATGTTGAGTATGTTCTCTATGCCTCTGATCTGGATTTCTTCTCCTTGTGTAACTATGATCTGGATGTTTAGTCATTTTAGGATGTCCCTCAGTTCCCTATTATTATATAACCCATAACCTGCCCTGACATGGAAAGAGAGATTAACACTTCTAGTACAGGCCTATGTACCTACTTTTCTGTCAGTCGGCCTCATTACTTTTGGTGGTGGCTTCCAATCTCAATAATGCTGAGTGCCCACCTCCATTCCTCCATGCTGTGCTGTGAATTTGGTGTTCTGATCAGCTGTGCTGGATACCCTGCCTCTGTGGGATGAATGTGTTCTCCAGAGGGTCATGGTGCTGTTGGTTGAGGGATGGGAATTGTACTGCATTTGTACTGGAACTGCTCAACTGTTCCCACTTGTTTTTCCTTCAGCAGCTCCTTAGCTAATCTTTGCTGTCTCCTAAGGTTTCTTGACTTTGCAAGGAGGCTGATGAAGTTTGAAAATCCCCTTGTTTGGTCTATTCTCCTGCATCTGGGCTCTGGATGGGCATGCAAACCCATGTAGATTGTGTCCAGGTCCGCAAACTCCTAGGCAGGATTCTGGCTGTTTTCCTTGTTTATGATAGATCTTAGTCTCTCCTTCTCTGCTGTGGCCAATAAAAACTTATACACCTTCACTTTTTGGACACAAGTGTATTTTTCTGTGTTTTTGCTTAAATCCCTCCCTAAGCTTGATTGGCATGAATCCTATGCAGCCATCTTACTAGGAAATCCTTGAAATTATTTTTATATGAGCAAAGCTTAAAAGCCTCTATGAATAAGTGTTTTATAACCACTTATATCATCCTGGATAATTTTCCCTGAGTAAAATGCTGTATTTCTCCCATGTATAGCATTTTTTCTTCTTCACTAAAATTAGTTTTGTATTTAGCAAATATAGTCAGTTTGGTACCATTATTAGGCTCATCTGTGACCTACCCCCTCCCATTGGCCCTTCCTTGTTGAGGCATGTGGGTCATGCCTTGTGGAGTTAGCCCACAGTTATGGGTAGGATAAATGTCTCTGTATTTCATGACCCAACATGTGGCTCTGACATTCTTTCCGCCCCCTCTTTGGCAAAATTTCCCTGAGAAAGTAATAGTTAATTTAGGTCTAGGTTTCAAACAAAATACTCAAAGAGACAATGAATGAACTTTATGACTTAAATAACTTGGAAATATGTTCTAAGCTTTGGAACTTTTTTTTAAACAAACACAGTGATTTTTATCATAAAAAGGCTCTGGGAAGTTCTGCAGTAAAGTATAAAACCTGCTTCACTCTGCTTAACTGAGTTGTTGCCAAATACCCTTGATAACAATTTGGTTTGGGTTCAGGAAGGTCCTTTTTACTCCAAGTTTTGGGTCCTTATCCAAAGGGTGAATTATAAATTATGACATTTAATGTAGGGCAAATTAAGGTCTAGGGAGGAGGCTGAGAGACCCAAGGAAAAACAGAATTCTTCTCCTTGCCCAGCTAGAACAGGAGAGGGGAGACAACAGGAATATCCATTACAGAGAAATCTCTAGGAGTAGAAATCATCTGGTGCAGGTACATACACCCACATGTGGAAGCAAAGCTTGAGAACCAAATGATACCTTCACATAAAAGAACAGAGAGGGGCTGGAGAGGTAGCTTTATGGTTAAGGTGCATGCCTGTGAAGCCTAAGAACCCATGTTTGATTTGTTAGTTCCCACATAAGCCAGATATACATAGTGACACATGCATTTGGAGTTTGTTTGCAGTGACTAGAAGCCCTGGCATGCCCATTTTCTCCCTCTCTTTCTCTCTCTGTCTCTCTCTCTCTCTCTCACACTCTGTCTGCCTGCCTATCTCTCACTCTCTCCTTCAGTAGCATTTAACCTTCTAAGTCAATTTTGTAAGTAGCAATTTTATATTGGCATTACTGTGTTCTATTGTGTGTAGTTCAATGTAAACAGTAGCATGTATTTACATTCAGCATGTATCTAACATTCCTGTACTATGTGGAAATATTTACTTTCAGAAAGTTACTACATTTGGTCTTACTTCTTGAGTCTATGATTGTTTTTGAATGAAGAATGTTAGTAGGCCTGGTTACTAAGGCATTACTAGCTTGAATTAAACCACTAAAGAAAAAATATTTCAAATATTTGTAATGCTTTTAGATATATCTTAACTTATCAAAACTTACTTTTTAGGTACTCAATATAAACTTAATAACTGATGTAAAATTAAAACTGAAAGAGTGAGCTGGAGAAATGGCTTAGCAGTTAAGGTGCTTGCCTGCAAAGCCATAGGACCCAGGTTTGACTTCCCAGGACCCACTTAAGTCAGATGCACAAGGGGTGCAGGCATCTGGAGTTCATCTGCAGTAGATGGAGGTCCTGGGGTGCCTATTCTCTCTGTCTACCTGCCCATTTCTGTATCTCTCTCTCTCTTTCTCTCTCTCTCTCTCTCTCAAATAAATAAAAAAATAAAATACTGAAAAAAATTAAAATAGGACTGGAGAGATAGCTTAGCTGTTAAGGCACTAGCCTGCAAAGCCTAAGAATCCATCTTGGACTCTCCAGATCCCATATAAGCCAGAGCATATGGTGGGTGACACAAGCAGGTGAGTTGCACATGCCCACACGATGGCACATATCTGGAGTTTGATGACAGTGGCTGGGGGCCTTTGCATACCAGTTCTCCTTTCTCTCTCTCTCTCTCTCTTTCTCCCTCTGTGTCGTGTGTATGCTCTAGCTCTCACATAAAAAAAAAAAAGGCCAGTCTGTTGGGCTTACCTCAAAAAAAGTAAAAAATTAAAATATAACTTATTTTTTGTGTCACTGTGCATGTAAATTCATAGGAATTATCATGAAGTTTTCAGTTAAACATTATAAGCACTAACTCTCTTCCCCAAGCCCCCATGCCAAAAGAAGAAGAAAAAAAAAGGCAGCAAGAAGAGATATTCACAATGGCTTAAAAAACAAATCCCTTCTGAGCTAAAATAATTTAGGGTATCTATGCAATATAATATGTGCTATTTACAGAGAATTGATTTTATAAGAGTAAAAAGGTTATTTTACTAAAATCACCTGCTCAGAGTAAAGTACCATTCATACAAGCAGAATCAGAAAAGAGAGAGATGAATGTCATTGATGCTAGTGTATAAAATATATCATAGGTACTTACAGTTCTAACAAATTTTTTGACCAACTAATGAACTAATAGATGAACATGGCCTTTGAAATTTAGAAGCTCTCTTCACGTGGAAAAGTTACATAAACAGCAGTCTGTTACCCCATCCTGAAAGTCCCTCTTCCTGATTATCCCCTTGGATCTTTATTTTCAGTATTAGAAAAGACTCATTATGTTACTTGACACCTTGAACTTGACAGTGACTTGGCAGAGAAGAGTATTTACTGTTATATCTATATCTGTTAAACTATCCAAGGTGTGATTTTATTAGGCAAAATGCTTATAGTTGGCTCAGAGCCATTTGCTATAAAGATTTTCTGGTCAATACAATGGATGTAGAACATCTTGAATGAAGCTAAGGGAGACATAAAGAAGGTCTAGGTGCCAAATGACATAAGAGATGACATAAATGTTTGAATTCAAATTTAATTATTTCTAGATCATGCCTTGCATATGACCTGGAGACTGTTACAGTAAGATACAGAAATTTTAGTGTTAGATACATAGAGAAGCTTGGGTTTGTGTGATATATAGGACATTAAAAGTCTCTCATTTCTAGTGCATTCAAAGTAGGACCCATGAAAAGCAAGTCAATTTTTGGTTCAAGAGGCCATGTGTCTTTCTCCTCAAATTTGGGAACATTAAGCAGTCAATGTAATCTTCGATGTCCTTTTGTCTTCATTACTATGTCCTGCAACTTAAGAATAGTTAAAGAGAAAACTTGAACATATGATAGTGAATTTTTACTATTTACCTATTTCAGTGGCTACTAAATGGTCACCACCATTATTGGGAAGGTACTGGATATTTTTGTTTGTTTGTTTCAAGGGATAAAATGTAGCAATAGATCTTCCTGAGACTGTGACAAAAGAAGTAGCTGCTACAGAATGAGCAAAGTCGTGTAAAAGCAAATGTCTTGCGTAGCCAAGCCAGAGCTTTGACAAATACCTTCCTGTGCTAGTGTGTTTGTTTTCTCCAGTTGGACATGACCCAGTGGTCATCTGAAATCAGAGCAGTTGTGATTGCAAGCTTGAGACCCTCATGACTTTAGATCCATGAATATCCTCATGAGATTCCTCCCCTCTCTGAGGATATATGGGAGGTAAACATTGGATGGAGGAACCCAGTGTCATAGCTCACCCATGCTTCTGTAAGTAACCTTTAAATTGATTGTCTTACCAGGCTATACATGGATGTATTTCTTTCTTTGATTTTTGGTGTATGCTCTTCTCTGGAGTGAATAGATACTTCTCTGTGTCAGGCCAGATACCACCTCTTCTTTGCCAATTACAGTTCTAACACTGGTGGATGCCAAAATGGGAAAAGTATAGATTGGAATCATGTAACATGTTCTATGATAAATTATTAAGTTTATTATTAAGATTAAGATTAATTATTATGCTAAATAATTAAGAAATTATTTTAATTAAAACTATTTCTCAATGTAATAGAATTAAATTAACAGATATTGGCTTCTTTCCCCTTAACATGGCTCAAATAATTGATTAATGATTTTTTTCAAAAAGATAAAATAATATTGTCATTGGATGTATTCAAGACCAACTACCTATTCCACCAGATACATTCGTATACATGAGTTATAAATTCCTAAATAGAATACTAGTTTCAAAGAAGGTTGTGATCTTATTTTTACTTACTAATTGACTTTTGATAGAAACCAGCAAATTGTAAGTGCTTAATATCTACTAACTAAATTAACAGCTAAACAAACTAGAGTAATGACTAATAACATATAGACCACACCATCCATCAGTTCTAACTGGATAAACACAACAACACAGAACAGAGAAGATGAAAGCCAGAGGATGAGTCTCCACTTTGTACTAATAGAAGTCTACTGTGAAATCTCAAGAAATTCTAACCTCTGTTCAACTCACTTGTTCTTTTATGCAGTTGGTTTTATAGCAGAATTATGCCAATGTTAGAGCACTTGTGAGATGATAACCAGACATAGGTGAAATCTCTCTTTGAGCAGAAAATACTGTCTATATATTGCTTATGCAAAATATATAGGTGACTGGAGAGATGGCTCAGTAGATAAAGCACTTGCTACACAAGCAAAAATACGCAAGTTCAGAACTCTAAAACCCATATATAAAGCTAGACATTGTGGTAGGCATTTGTAATCCCAGCCATGCCTACAGTTAAGAAGAGAAGGCAAGGAAAAGGCAGAGACAGAAGAATCTGTCAGCTTGACCTCTTAACAAAGTAGAAGGTGAGGACTGATAATCCAAAAACTGTCTTGTGAGGAGCATGCTCCCCACATCATGATCCACACACCATTTCTATTCCTATAACCTCCACACTACATTTTAGAGTTAGTAATGAGGACTGTTGTGTTTTCAAAGACAAGGACATGTGATACTGAGAAACTTCATCAATACAGTGCCTGATTAGAAACCTGGAATTAGAGATATATGCTTATGTCATATATTCCTGAGAAAATTCTGAAGGAGATTACATATACAACCTAATTTGAAGGGGCCAATTAAAAATAAATATGGGAAAAATTGCTCCCAACAAGGGTATAGGCATATTTTCAGAAACTGCTGTGATATATTTATTGTGGTTCGAATTCAAACTCCATCTGAGTTGCAGCAAAATTGTTGACATGGACAGATTGAATGAAACCAATTTCCCACAGCTGATATCAACCTCAAGAAATGCATGCAGCTGTAAGCTCTGTGCATGACACCACAGGCTCTTGCACTCTCCCCCATCTTCTCAAATCTACCTGTTCCTTCTCTTTGTACCAACAAGTGTAGTTCTCTGCACTTTATTCTGATCTGGGTGCTTAGTTGCATCCTTCTACTTTAGTCTATAGTCTATCTACTTCTTCCTCTACTGACTTTACAAAAGCTTCTGTTTTCCAGGCTTGTCTGTGTAATCTAGCATGTATTCTCATCTCCTTTTGCTGCCCAACTCCCCCTTTGTTTATTTGAAGCCTTCTCTCTCTGCTGCTCCATCATTCTATTAAGTAAAATATTGAGCTTTGTTCACTGAAAATTTCACTAAAATTTGTGCTTTAACCATCCTTGATATATATATTTTACATTATTACAATAGTACTTACAGTAATTCCCATGTCTCAAATTATTTTATTGCTAAAATCTCATTTCCATGGTCAGAAAAATTGTTTCCTAACTAAGACATTTGAAGAATTATACAGCTTACAACAAATCAACTTCCCACATCTCTCTCCATAACTGAGACTCACATATACTCATTGACAATCTTCTGCCATCGAGCAAGACTCCTGTTTCTTCCTGCTCCTGTGTCCAGAGTAACTTTCATTTTCTCAGACTGATCACAAGTGTTCTAGCTGGAGTACAAGTTTCTAGACTGTTTTCAAACATTTCTTTTTCTACTAAGCCTTCAAATTCCTAAGCCATATCTTTACCCCACCCTTTCATTTTTCAGATATTTTTCATTTTTCTTTTGATATTTGCTTTCTTACCTTACACATTAGAATGTGTTCTATCCACACAACTTTCTTTTACTGGTAGACATCAATTTTTTTTGTTTGTTTGTTTTAGTTAAAATGCTCAGTGTTTTTTTTTTAATTTAATTTATTAGTTTTCTTTTCAGTAAATACAGGCAGTTTGGTACCATTGTTTAGGCTCATCTGTGATCTACCCCCTCCCATTGGACCCTCCTTGTTGATGAAAATGGGTCGTGCATTGTGGAGTTAGCCCCCAGTTATTGGTATGATAAATGTCTCTGCAAATCATGACCCAACATGCGACTCTGACATTCTTTCCGCCCCCTCTTCCGCAAAATTTCCATGAGCCATGTTGGGCTCATTTTTGGTCTGCTTCAGTGCTGAGGTGTTGGGGGCCTCTGAGGCTCTGGCTCTCTGATTTGGTAGGAGTTGATTTTTCTCTGTGTTGGTCTCCTTCCCCTTTGTGCTGGTATCCGGTTCACAGGACAACATCACCCTTGCTTATTTTGCCAGTTGTCCTTAGTTTCAGTTGGGCCCCTTTTGAGGTATGTTGGGGCAGCTCTCTTCTTAGGATCTGCATCTATCTGGAAAAGAGAAGCAGATTCTTCAACGGAGAGTAAGTTAGCACCCGGAAAATTGAGATAACACTTTTTTGATAGACAGTATGATAGGTATAGGCCCTCTTATACCCTGTGATTGATGGTAGCTTGATATTGTAGAGTGGGCTTGTGTTTGGGTATGGTTCTGACTTGTTTCCCAGCTCCAGCTATGGGTCTAGTATCACTGTGTGGATCAGTTAGCCAAATCAAGAGCAATTGGTTCCTCACCATGGCTGTGTACCACTATTGCACTTGTGTGGTCATCACATCAGGTTATTTGTTGCTAATTAGGTTAAACAATGTGTTGCTTGGACAGATCTTGGTCATTTCCCTCAGTCGCCTATGTAGCACCTTCTAGCACTAGACACACTGACTGTCTGGGGACTGACTCTCTCCTGGCTTCCAGCCATGTCATTCCATTTTACGCGTCAGCTGCATATGGAGTCTTCAGCAATAGGGTCTTACCATTGGCCTTTGGTGGGTCATCAAGTACTCTGACAGAAGTCTGTCATTGTTTTGGGAAACCTTGTAGGTTTCTCTGATCAAGAGCTCATTGTGTATGGTAGGCCCAAGCTGGAAGTGGGGGTTACAGGTCAGTGTCCACTAAGAAATTGAGGAGAAACATAACTACTACACAAGAGTTAGAGAGGAGAGAGATAGTGGGGAGAGGGGGAGAGGGAGGGAAGGAAGATGTAGGAGATTTAGGTCAGTCTTGATCCTACCTTCTCCAGTGTCTTGTGGTTCAGGTGTTTCCTATAAGGGTCTAGTGAAGGTTCAGCCATTTGGTCTGTCTTTTAGGAAGTAGAATTTTATGGTACCATTGCCGTTTGGGTCCGGATTACTGTTTTCCATCCTTCGATGCTCTCCCCGCCCTCCCATCCATCTTATTGTCTAGTCCATGAGGTGCTTGCTGGGTATGTAAGGTATCTTGGGTAGATTCAGGTTAGGTGTTGCAGATGAGTGAGACTATGTGTCGATTTTTTTTCTGTGATTGGGTAAGTTCGCTGAGAATGATCTGTTCCAGGTTCTACCATTTTCCTCAAATTTCTTTAAGGGTAGACATTAATTTTATCTCTACCAAAGTCCTCCGAATATACTCTTGGCTCAGTTAAAAGTAAATGAATGATGGCTAGAAAGTTATTTTAAAAATTAAGAATAAGAAATTAATTTTTCTTTCCTCACATGTTAATAGCCCACATTGTGCATCATGTTCATGGACACCTCCACACACAAAAGCCTATGAGGACTCATCAGCTAAAGAAGTGAAACTAGGGCTGGAGAGATGGCTTAGCGGTTAAGCACTTGCCTGTGAAGCCTAAGGACCCTGGTTCAAAGCTCCAGGCTCCATTCCCCAGGACCCATGTAAACCAGATGCATAGGGGATGCATGCATCTGGAGTTTGTTTGCAGTGGCTGGAGGCCCTGGCATGCCCATTCTCTCTCTCTGTCTGCATCTTTCTCTCTCTGTCTGTCACTCTCAAATACATAAATAAAAGTAAACAATTAAAAAAAAAAAAGAAGTGAAACTATGCTACAGCAGCATCTAGACAGAAGAGAGATGAGAGACTGGAAGGCAGTGAGAATAATGAGTCAAGTGAACCAGATATGAAGTGGTGCTCTTACAACCTGGATAATCTGCTCTGCATATATTTTCTGAAAATCCTAGGGAAGGCACTATAGCTATAATTTTTGTGTTAGAGAGGAGTGCATAAAAAAAAATCACCTCTTAGCAGTAATACATTGAGACTCAGATAAACAAGAAGAAAGTCTTTTGGCAGACTGCTGAAAATATGTGCAAATTGGAAAAGCCAACTTGAAAGAGATGTTGTTTAATCTGTATCACACTCCATGTGCAAAGCACACATATATCATAATGCTTTCATGCCATATGTCCACTCCACATTCTTGGGCACAGCATCATGAAGCTAAGTCACCAGCAGCTGGAGAAATTACAAGGCAGCAATGGTCTATACATTGTATTTAGCAACTCCTTTTAAAGTTGACTTTAATAAGTTGAGGCAAATGCAAACTGTTATATACTGAATCCAGACTATAAGAAATTAATTTTATTGCATAATTTTTACTGTTTCAATTATTTTAACCCTCATGAACTCTATATACTCTAAATTGAGGAAATATAGAGGGGTAAATGTAAGCTGACATGTGACTTTTGTCTTCCACCTTTGCACTGTTTTTCTCTCCTTGGTTTTCATTGTCCCTCATTTGTTCATCATTTCCCAGGGAGGAGTCTAGTTGATACAGATCAGGGATCTGAAGTACCATTTGCAGAAGAGATACTTCAAGTGATTTGTTCACCTCAAGGGTGATTTCATTGTACCATTACCTTCATATATTACTTTTGGTAATTTTCTATAGACCGTTAATTAGAAGACATAAATTTCTTTGTAGAATCGCATGCTATTCTAGTTATTTGTTTCCATAAAATGTCATGAAAACAGCACACTATGATGTACATATTTTGACCTTAGTAACAACCTGCCCTCCATGGTTCTTAGCCTCTTATTTGGCTTGTTGGCTAGCCTAAAAAGAGATTTGATTTTATTGGAGAGAGAGAGAGTGAGAGCGAGAGCAAGAGAGAGAGAGAGAGAGAGAGAGAGAGAGAGAGAGAGAATGGATGCACTAGGGCTTTCAGCTGCTGCAAACAAACTCCAGACACATGAACTACCTTGTACATCTGGCTTACATAGGTCCTAAGGAATCAAACCTGGGTCCTTTGGCTTTGTAGGCAAGCACTTTAACTGCTAAGCAAACCCTTAAGCACCAAAAAAGATCTTTTGTTATTTTTTAAGCTGGCATTATATGCCTACATTGCCTTCTCTAGTTATGTTGGAAGGACAAGATGAAAGAACATACTTTTGGCATGAAGGTCTAGGTTTGATTCCCGGCTTCTCTTCGGAAGTTGCTATGTAATATTGAAAAAGTTGTTTAGAAAATTTAATTTTCATATATTTTCTCATCTTGGAAATGGAGGTAACAAAAATAGAAAAACTAGAGTAAAATGCCTAATTTATCCATTAAATATTAATTGTAATATATTCCTTTTCCTTCTTCAATGTTTTTCTACCCTGCTATGAAATTCTTTTAGACAGATTACATATGAGAATTCAATTTAAAAAAATTTCCTTTTACATTCATTCCTTTAAATCCTGTCTATACTATGTCCTTATGAAGCAACCAGTTGTATTTTTCCATTTAGAAAGAAATGGTATAGTTGGATTTTTTTTTCAGATTTGCTTGTGTGTGTTTAATATATAGTTCTTCCAGTAGCCAACCCATTTACATTGACAATGCCCTAGTAAATTCTCATAACAATTATTCAAAACAGATATTACTTATCTTTAATCTATAAGAAAGGAAACTAAGGTTAAAAAGGTTAAGTGACTTTTGGAATACCACAAAGGTTATAAAAGGTTAAGTGGCTTCTGTAAATAGCATAGCAAGAGTAAACAGCAGTTCTGGGAATTGAACCTAGGGTTTCCAATTTTAAGATGTGTGACCTTCATACTCTTCCATCCTTGAAGAAATTAGTTAACACAGATTTTTCCCTTGCTCTCTTTAATATACTTCTGTTATTTCCATGTTAAACCAAGTGTTCTGGACTAGTTGATATCCGAGGATTTTTTTTTTTTTTTTGGTTATTGTTGTTTCTTTTTGTTTGCTTTCCTCCAGAAATCTAGAGAGTTTTCTTATTTCTATTAATAAAAATCTTTAACCATAGCTATACAGAAGTATAAAACAGATTTTTGTGTAGTGCCAAAGTATTATATTTTTATAACACCAGTTCAAAATATGGTACAATGTTCTCATTAACTACAGAAATATATGAAAATCAATTGTGGAAAGGACATGCAATTATTTGCACAACGAACCTTTAGCAGTGGTAATCCCATGTACTTGGAAATAGACTGTGATAAGCATCCTTTAGATAAGTATCCAAGTGTAATCCTGTGGAAACTAAATGGCTATACAATGTTTAGATCTTCCAGCTAGGGCTTCTGGCTAGCATTTCAATAAAACTAAGAGCCTACTCCGATGGTTATGGACACATAAATGTGAAAGAAAGAAAACAAACAAGGGGCCTGGAGAGATGACTTAGCCTTTAAGGCACTTGCCTGCAGAGCCCAAGGACCAGGTTCAATTCTCCAGTACCCCGTAAGCCAGATGCACTTGATGGCACTTGCATGTTGCATGCATTTGCAGTGGCTGGAGGCTGGAGATCTTATTCTTGATTGGCTGTTACATATTAGCATTCTTTGCAAGCAAGCAGAGCTGTTAAACTAATGTGCCTACAGATGGTTGGTTTAATTCATTGGCTCTCATTGAAATTGTGATGCTTATATACTGTCATGTTTATCATTAGTATCACTATCTGAAGGAAATAGGGATGATCTGAGTCTTAGCTAAATAGCTATGGGTGTCTGTCTTTACCTTTTATCTAATGGTGATTTCCATTTTAATGATTTAATAATATTCCCCTTAGACAAACATAAATATACAAATAATTGTACAACTAAAGTCCCTAAAAAGCTTGTAAAGTAGGCTTGTCACACTTATAAAAATCTATAAAATCAGCTTTATTAGCTTAGATAATATTTAGATGAAGTTTACATAATTTCATTATAGGTAATTTGTCATATACATAGAGAGAAATATTTGAAGCTTACTTTATGAAAACTGAAATGAATATTTCTTCAGAACACCAGCCAAATTTGCCACAAAACTGTTACCTTAATAAATAAGAGAACTAAGAACTTTCCTTAAGCAACCATATATACTTTAATATTAAAGCTTCTTACTTCTGAATATCTGTCTGTATTATTATAAAATATTTTCTTTTAAAAAATAATGTATTAAGGGGCTTGAGAGATGACTTAGTGGTTATGACACTTGTTTGTGAAGCCTAAATACCCAGGATTGATTCCCCAGTACTCATGGAAGCCAGATGCAAAAGATGGTACATGCATCTGGAGTTCGTTTGAAGTGGCTAGAGGCCCTGGCATGCTCATTTTCTCAGTCTATTTGCCTGTTTCTCTCTTTTCTCTCTCTCTCTCTCTCTCACACAAATAAGTAAGAAATTTAAATTAAATAATGTAAAATATGTTTATTGACAAACTAGACTAGTGTTATTACTGCTTCTTGGTGGTAAATTTAGTTGTATGAGTGATAAACAGGTGACTGTTTAGAAAGATACAAATAAGATATTAACAAATGTTATCTGTATATAATGTGGCCATGTAAATTTAAAAATTTAGTTTTGTGCTAGTTAGGATTTTTCTAAAATAGATCATATTAATTTTGGGGAGCCAAACCAAGAAATCTTACATCTAAACTCAGTTTACATTGTTCTATTGTGGATGTTCATCATCCAGATACCCTGAGTATTTTTTTTCTGCAGTTTGGGAAATGCCAAGGACTAGCAAAGAAAAATAAAAAGAAATTCTTTCAATGTGAAAAAAAAAAAAAATAAGGCAGCCCCTTGGTTTTCAGCATGATCCTGTCAGCCTCCCAGGCTCTCAGAGAGGCGCTGCATTAACCTGCACATAGCTGCTGGTGCTCTGTGCAGTTGTGGTCACTGACAGTCGCTCAAGCTCCTTCCTCTCCTGTGCCCACTGCTGCCCCAGGGCCTCCTCGGCTGCATGTAGAGGTTTTCAGTTGTCAGTCATAGTTATGTGATATTCCTGAAAATGATAAACATTCAAAATATGAAAAGATACTTAGTAGGACAAAGTTGTTTCTGAACAATTGCATTTGTTTCCCATATGACCTTCTCTGCAAAAGTCCAACACAATAAATATTCCATAATCTGATCAAAACAAGTTTCCTTATCTTAATTTCCATGTAATTCAAAAGAGTTGCTCACTAAAACAAACAAAAAAAAATTTCAACTCTTGTTTTCAAAACTTCCTGATACAATCTGAGCTTAAGCAGGAAGAACAATACAAGAAAAACACAATCTACTCTCTTGCCCTTGCTCATCAGATGAATACAATCCACTCTCTTGCCCTTCCCCATCAGAAAAACACAGTCCACTCTCTGTTTCCATGAGTAAAACTGTTATCACACTGAAATATACACACTGCCACAGAACCAAGAAATTCTCTCTCATTGGACATTCTATTTTAGACTGAATGATGAATTTTACATCCCACTTTTCCATAGAAAGGGGGTTTTCTTGGGCTGGAGAGATAGCTTAGTTGTTAAGGTGTTTGCCTGCAAAGCCAAAGTACCTTGATTTGGTTTCCAAGGACCCATGTAAGCCAGGTGCACAATGTGGCACATGTGTCTGGAGTTCGTTTGCAGTGGCTAAAGGCCCTAGCATGCCCATTCTCTCTCTCTCTCTTTCTCTCTCTCTTCTCTCTTGCTCTCAAATAAATAAATAAATAAAATTAATTAAAAAAAGAAATGGATTTTCTTGTTTTTGTTGTTGTTTAGCATTTAAAAAGAATTTTCAAAGAAACTAAAAGCTTAAGAAAAGATAAACAAAAGTAAAAAAGAATAGATCAGGGGCTGGAGAGATGGCTTAGAGGTTAAGGCATTTGCCTGTGAAGGTTAAGGACCCAGAATGGATTCCCCAGGACCCACGTAAGCCAGATGCACAAAGGGGTGCATGTGTCTGGAGCTCGTTTGCAGTGGCTGGAGCACTGGCACACCCATTCTCTCTGTCTCTCTATCTCTGTTTCTGTTTCTCTCTCTTTTCAATGAATAAATAACACATGTTTTTGGTTTGTTTGTTTTGTTCTTTCAAGGTAGGGTCTCATTCTAGTCCAGGCTGACCTGGAATTCACTATGTAGCCTCAGAGTGGCCTCGAACTCATGGTGATCCTCCTACCTCTGCCTCCCAAGTGCTGAGATTAAAGGTGTGCACCACCAAGCCCAGCCTAATAATAAAATAAAATAGATAAAATTTAAAAAGTAGTAGATTAGCAACATAATAATGAGGCTTTTATTGAATTTAAAACTCAATTCTAAGTAGTATGTGTTTCTGTTTGTGAACAATATAGACCAAATGACCTAGAGAGAGTGTACTTCCCAAAAATTCACTTGTGTGAGTCCTAGAAGCCAACGGTACATATACATGAAGGTATTTGTTTTAGTTTTGTGGGTGCTACCACTTCAGATATAAACAACAAATCAGTACATGGTATTACCATCCCACTTGCATAGTCCAATTGGCCAGACACATAGCATGGCCATGCTAAACTATAAGGTTCTGGGCCAGACTGTCCCCTTGAAGACTTCAGTCCTCACTTTCCTTACTACAATTGTTCAAGTTCATACTTCTGAGAAAGCTAGAATGATTTGCTATAGCTAAAAGTTGGAGAAACCTGTTTGACCATGAATATATTTGATAGTTTTCTCTTCCTCCCTCCTGTCCTTGCTTTCCTCATCTTTTCTTTCCCTTTTTCCTTCCCTTCTTCCTTTCTTTTCTTTCTTTCCTTCATCCTAATTTCTCCCTTATTTTCTTGCTTTCTTGATAACTTCCTTTAAGAAGGATATCTCTGTCTCTCTATCTATGAAGCTAACTAAAACTTCCTGTGAATTATGCTTGCATTATCTGAGCCTGTTTTGGAACTGAGTAATTTATTATAGATGCAAATGTTTTCTTTTACTAGAAATAGCTACTGAAAAATAAGTTAAATATTCATAATAATATGCATTTGATGCTCAAAATAAATGTTTCAAAGTTCCAATGCTTGTAAGTGCACAGACAATAGAATACAATGCACTTCAATAAGTGCTGTGAACAGAAATAGTTTGAACTTTGATTATGTTTCTCATCTCAGAAAATTACCTTTAGAAACCTAGAGTGCCCTAACTTGAGAATAGGCCACTACTGAGATTACATTAAAAATTCAGGAAAAATGTTGTTACAAGGTAAAAATATAAGAGTAGTAATTGCTTGGTCTGTGTTAGGGCAAAGTCATGAGACAGAGTCACTGAATAAAACCCAATTAGCTGAGGTTAGAGAAAGAAATGATGAAACACTTACTGTAAGTGCCTGAAAATCAAAAGAATGTCACTAAAGAGATTCAGTCCACTACTTAATAAGAAAGGGGAAAATTATAGACTATAAGAAGGCCAACACATTTAATTGCTCCTTGGGTTATTCTTTGGTAAATACTAATAATTTTAAAAGGTTGCTTAATGTGATAATAGTAACCAAGGTTGAGAAGATCAAAAGGAAGTGTCAGAAAGTAATAGATTGAGGTGAGGAAACATCATTGTGAATATATTCTGAGAAAGACCAAACATAGATACTACTGGTGCTGAATGATGGCAATGAGAGGGGGTGATGACAAAGGAAAGGGAAAGCACACATTTCTATTTGAACTGCCAAATGGAAAATGTATTCAAGTACAGCATTAAAATATTTACAATCATGAAATCAATCAATTAGCAAGTACTTGTTAAAGGTCTATCATATCCCTAGCTAGATAAGACAAGGACTCCAATATGATCCATAGGAATGGATATGATCATTGGAAAACTTTACTCCAGTTTTGGTAAACGTGGGGTATGAGTTGTGTTTAAAGAAAAGTTAGGGCTGGAGAGACAGCTTAGCAGTTAAACGCTTGCCTGTGAAGCTTAAAGACCCCGGTTCGAGGCTCAATTCCCCAGGACCCATGTTAGCCAGATGCACAAGGGGGCACACGCGTGTGGAGTTTGTTTGCAGTGGCTGGAGGCCCTGGCACACCCATTCTCTCTCTTTCTCCATCTGCCTCTTTCTCTCTCTGTCTGTTGCTCTTGCTCTCAAAAATAAGTAAATTAAAAAATTTTTTTTTAAAAAAAGTTACTTTGTATATGGAAAAAGTAATAATGATTTTTTTCTGGTTGTGTTGTATGTGTGTATGTAGATACATGTGCCCATGTTGCCTATGATCCAAGAAGAGTATGATCAAATCAGGAATTCCTGCCTATATTTCTTTTAAAAAATGTATTTTGGCTCCAAGAAGTCTGACAAAGGATCCTGGAGTAGTCAGTTTCACTTTGCTGTGATGAACATCTAAGCCAGACACATAGGAGGAAAGGATTTATTTCAAGTTTACAAATCCAATGGAAGTTCCATCAATGGCAGAAGCTGGCTCATGTTCATAAGTCCAAGAAGACAGAGAGAGGAAGAGAGAGAGAGAGACCACCAAACACCCAGCAGAAACCAAAAAGCAGCAAGCACAAATTGACAGCAAGAAAAGACCCTCCAAAATTCAAAACCCGTCTGCATACCATTAAGTAGCCTCCATGCTGAAGGGCAAAGGTGAAAGGATAACTGTGAGTTTGAGCCCTAATGCTACATAGTGATTTCTAGGTCAGCCTGTGCTAGAGTGAGTCCATACCTTGAAAAATAAAAAAAAAAGAAAAGAAAAGAAAGAAAGAAAAAAAGAAAGAAAGAAAAAGAAAATTGGTTGGATATCAATAATTTCATATGGCTCGCCATAAATAGCAATTCATAAAACATATAAAATCATTAGTAATCAGAAAAATAAAAGTTAACACTGTAGTAGGAATAAATTATGTGTTTTGAGACTAAGTTCTTATAGTTCTGGCTTATGTTTTCTTCTTTGTAGTATGTTAAACTTTGCTTTCATGCTTTATAAATCATAGGTTTTTCACTAAAAGTTTCTTCTATATCTTAATGCATTAACATATTTTTATAGATTTTATTATTATTATTATTATTATTATTATATTTTTGTTTATTTACTTGAGAGCGACAGACAGAGATAGAGAGAGATTGGGCATGCCAGAGCCTTCCGCCACTGTAAACAAACTCCAGATGTGTGCGCCCCCTTGTGCATCTGGCTAACGTGGGGCCTGGGGAATTGAGCCTTGAACCAGGGTTCTTAGGTGTCACAGGCAAGTGCTTAACCATTAAGCCTTCTCTCCAGCCCCTATTATTATTTTTTATTTATTAGTTTTGTACTCAGTGAATACAGTCAAGTTGGTACCATTGTTAGCCTCCTTCCTGTCCTCTCCCTCCCCCTGAACCCTCCTTGTTGAGGTACATGGGTCATGTATTGTGGAGTTAGCCCTCAGTTATGGGTAGGAGGTAATGTCTCTGCATATCATGACCCAATGTGTGGCTCTGACATTCTTTCTGCCCCCTCGTTTGCAAAATTTCCCTGAGCCCAGTTGGGTTCATTTTGGGTCTGCTTCAGTGATGAGGTCTTGGGAGCCTCTGTGTCTCTGAATATCTCATTTGGTAGGAGTTAATTGTTCTCTGTGTCCATCTCCTTTGCCCTTATGCTGGTACTAGGTTCACTAAGAAAACAGCATCCTTGCTTGTTTCACCAATTATTCTTAGTTTCAGCTGAGGCCTTTTTGAGGTATGATGGGGTGGTACTCTCCTTAGGATCTGCATCTATTTTTAAAAAAAGTTCCCTTTCTATTGTTTTGGGATTGTTATTTGTTTTGAGACAAGGTCTTCCTATAGAGCTCAGGCTGGTTTTGAACTTATGATCCTAGTGTCTCATCCTCCTAAGTGCTTAGATTACAATTGTGTATCATCTCACCCTCTTCCAAATGTTTTAAACAATTTGTCCTTGTTGGATAACTCTTTTTTCTGCTTCCAATTTACAGGGACATTTGTTGTATACCAAATTTCAATACATTTGTGGGTTTGTGGCTGGACTTTGTTTTCTCTTCCAGTGATTATTTTCTCTGATAATAATAGCCAAGACTAGACTATTTAAGTAGTGTCACTGCAGCTTATTATAGGGTATATTTCTTCTTATTATTTTCTTAAAAAAATGTTGTAGTAATCTAGTTGACAATGGCATAGCTTATTATATGGCATACTCTAAAGTCACAAAACTACATCCTATGAGTGTATTGTACATGCACTTGGATTTTAGGTTTGGTCTTTAATTTTTCTCCACTCATCTATTATTGGTATCTCTCTACTACTCTTTCCACATACAACTCATATACATTTTCACTTTTTCAAATATATTTTCCACATTCTATCTTCCTTATCTCCTCCTCTTTATTTGTTTCAAATCTAAGACCTCTTATAGCCTCAACAACCTCTAAAAGTTGTGGAACTAAACATTATCCCAACTTCCCTCACCCACAGACTTTTCCCCCTCTATCTTTGCCAAAGTTAATAGTTGCCTTCCTTCTAACCCACCTTAAATCCCTACTGCTACTATGTAACCAAAACCCTAGCATGCTGTACACCAGCCTTGCTCCATTATGCACCAGCCATTATTGAAGTTGAAAAACCATAGACGTTAATTTTCCACTAGGACATCCATCGCAGTCATGTCTAGATTGGGTCTCTCCTGCAGTTAGTTATATAGAGGCCACATTTGGCACCTTGAGCTCCTACTCTGACCTGAAGACATAACCTATGACCTACACAACTAAAGCTATAGCTAATATAGAAAACAAAATCAATAAAATATCCCTAAATGCAAAAGTCCCAACATGGTAGTATAAAAAACACAAAAGCATATAACTCCTCCAAAATTCATAAATCCCACAGTAATGAAATCCAGTGAGACTGAATTACATGGAAATTTCTAAATCAAAGGAATCTCATGCAGGCAACAGAGGAAATTGACTTAACCAAAGCAAGTTGAGCAAGTAAGTAGAAATATTAATGAAACTCAATTTGAAAAACAGTAAATAAAATACAAAATAACAACAGCAGCAACAACACCAAAAACTCTGACTTGGTACCAGGCATGGGGACTCACACCTTTAATCCAAGAACTTGGGAGGCAGAGGTAGGAGGACTGCTGTGAATTAGAGGCCACCCCAAGACTACATAGTAAATTCCAGGTCAGGCTAGCTAGAGTGATACCCTACCTCAAAACAAAACAAAACGCACACACACACACAACAAAACAAAATGAAACAAAACAAAACAAAAAACAAACAACAACAACAACAAAAACCTGACTTGGGCTGGGAAAATGGCTTAGCTTAGCAGTTAAGTCATTTGCTTGTGAAGCTTAAGGACCCTGGTTTGATACACTAGGACACACATTACTGAGATGTACAAGGGAGCACATGTGTCTGGAGTTTATTTGCAGTGGCTAGAGGCCCTGGTGTACCCATTTCTCTTTCTCTTTATCTGCTTCCCACCCCTCTCCCTCCCTCTCCGTCTCTCTCAGATAAATAAATAAATAAATAAATAAATAAATAATTTAGAAAGGGAACTACAACTTCCTGGTAGGATGGTTGTGTAGTAGCCACACCAAAGCAGCCTAGGGAGGAAAATAAGCAGAAACATAGCAATATATAGTCTTTTACCAAAAAGTGAAGGTATATGGAAGCAAGAGAGACTTAGAGCTTCTACCAAGCAGGAACACAGCTAGAATCCTGTCAAGACACCAGTGGCCCCTGTCTATATTCCTGTACTTCTGGCCTGGCACATAGCTGTAGGAGCAGAAGCCAGGTAAAGGGATTTTCCACTCAAACAGTTCTCCTCACAAAGTCAAGAAACCTGAAGGTGAAGACATCAGGGACAAGCTGAGTACTGCAGGAAGGAGAACACAAATGGGACCAGCTGAGCAGCTCCAGCACAACTATAGACATGCTTCACAATCTCCTTTCTCCCATCCTCCAATGCCATAAACCACCAGAGTACTCATCCAACCCCCACCCCCTCCCCAGCCACACAGCATACAGCACAGCTGATAAGAACACCAGATCCTGGCTGGACAGATAGCTTAACAGTTACAGCACTTGCCTGTAAAGCCAAAGGACCCAGGTTTGATTCCCTAGGAGCCACATAAGCCATATGCACACAGGAACACATGCATCTGGAGTTTGTTTGCAAGTGGCTAGAGGCTCTGGCATGCCCATTCTCTCACTGTCTGTGTTCTCTTTAGCACTCTTTCTCACTTGCTCTCTCCATCTCCTCCCCCCCCTTTCCTTACAAATAAATAAAATAAAATAAATATTTTAAAATTTTTAAAGCACCAGATCCAGTAACCCAAGCAGTATGATGGACTCCACAGTGCAACAGAGAAAGATGGAGATAATCACTCACCATAGATGAGAAACAATACATGAGAATGGAAGCCATCCCAAAAGGTAACAGAATCTACTTACACAAAGCCAGGTACATAGACCTGCACTAGAAGTGCTAATCTCACCTTACATGTCAGGACACGTTATGTCATAAATATTCTGTGCTGGGGCTGGAGAAATGGCTTAGTGGTTAAGTGCTCACCTGTGAAGCCTAAGGACCCCAGTTCGAGGCTTGAGCCAAATGCACAAGGGGGCACATGCATCTAGAGTTTGGAGTTCGTTTGCAGTGGCTGGAAGCCCTGGCGGGCCCATTCATTCTCTATTTCTCTCTCTCTCTCTCTCCCTCTTTATTTTATTTTATTTATTTATTTGAGAGCTACAGACAGAGAGAGAAAAATTCTGTGCTGGTTGTGATTTAATGTGTGTATTGCTTAGCTGAATTTTAGAATTTGCCAGTAATTTGCTCTGCCCAGCTTAATAGAATACTTGCGTAGCAGGCAAACACAATACCTAGAGTCACTACTGCTATTTCTCAGGGAGTAATGTAAGAGCCACACATGGCACCTTAAGTCCCTACCTTGAAGATAAATAAAGTTTCATATACATGTCTAGGAATACTTAAGATAATAGAAAACCCAAGTGTAAAAATTAACTCAAAATGCAAAAATCTTTACATTATAATATAAGAAACACAAAAAATCAAATCAAGAAAATAAAATTCTATCAAAATTATAAATCCATAAGAAATGACCTCCAGTGAGACCAACTTAGATGAAATACGTGACAAAGATTTCAAAATAATAATTATATCTCTGCTCAAAGAAATAAAAGAAATCAAAGGAATCAAAGAAGAAAACAAACTCCTGAAAGAATCCCAAGAGAAAACAGGAAACCAACTTAATGAAATAAGGAGGTCAATACAAGACATGAAAAAAGAAATGAAAATAATGAAAAAATACCAATCAGAAATACTGTAAATGAAAAACAGAGTAAGTGAAATAGAAAAATCTATAGAAAATCTAACCAGAAGAATGGATCAAAGAGAAAACATAAATCTAAATTAGAAGAACAGGTGGCAAATCTAATATAGTACAACAAAGAGAGAGACAAACTAATAGGAAGGCATGAATGGGAATTTTAAGACATTCTGAAGATATTAACCATAAGAATTTAGGGTATAGTAGAAGAAGAATTTCACTCCAAAGGCATAGTACTTATTTTCAACAAATTCATAGAAGAAGATTTTCCTCAGATAGAGAAAGTGATAACAATACAGATACAATAAGCCTTTAGAATGCCAAGCAGGCAAATCAGGAAAGCATCTCTCAACATCATATTATAATTAAACTACAAAACACACAAACAAAAAATACATGTTGAAAGCAGTTAGAGGGAAAAAATCAAGTTACATATAAAAGCAAGCAGACCAGGATAACAGATTACTTGACGCAGTCTTTAAAAATAAGAAGAGCTTAGAAGGTTGTATTCCAAGTTCTGAAAGATAACAACTGTCAATAATGATTACTTTATCCAGCAAAGCTATCCATCCAAATTTATGGAGAAATAAGGACATTCCACAACAAATACAGGTTAAAGGAATACATGACCACTAATCCAGCTTTACAGAAAATACTTGAAAGGATCCTTCATGCTGAAGAGAAAGAAAAACACACACATAAGGAAACAAGAAAAAGTAACCCATACTCAAATAATAGTTAATACAAGGGAGAAAAGGAATAACTATAAAACAAGAATAATGGCCAGGATAAATCTGTACTTTTCAATAATAACACTTAATATCAATAGCTTCAAATGCCCTACTCAAAGGGCACATGTTTGTAGACTGGGTTAAAAAACAAGATCTTTCTATTTGTTGCTCCAAGAAACTCACCTCTCCATATACTATCTTAGTGTATATACTATAGTATATTCTATATACTATCTTAGGGTCAAAGGATGGGAAACAGCATTTCAAGAAAATGGGCCTAGAAAACAAGCTGGTGTTGCTATCCTAGTATCTGACAAGATAGACTTCAAACCAACATTAGTTAGGAAACACCAAAAAAAGGTCACTTTATGTTAATTAAATGAACACTCCAACAGGAAAACATTACAATTCTAATTATATGTGCACCTAATATTGTAGCTAATAATTTCATAAAAGAAACACTCCTAGACCTAAGGTAAGAAATAACACTCAATTGTAGTGGGTGACTTCAATACCCACTCTCATCAATTGACAGGTCATCCTAGCAAAAAAAAATGAACACAGAAACATCTGGATTAAATGAGCTCATAGAACAAATGTACCAAACACATATCTACAGAACATTCCATCCAAATGCGGCTGAATATGCATTCTTTCCAGCAGCACACAGAACAGTCTTTAAAATAGACTATATATTAGGACATAAAGCAAATCTTAACAAATAGAGGAAAATTGAATTCATTGTTTGCCTGTATCCAATAACAATGGGATTAAGCTACAAATCAACATCAAGAAAAGCTACACAGGGCTGGAGAGATGGCTTAGCGGTTAAGCGCTTGCCTGTGAAGCCTAAGGACCCTGGTTCGAGGCTCAGTTCCCCAGGTCCCACATTAGCCAGATGCACAAGGGGGCGCACGTGTCTGGAGTTCGTTTGCAGAGGCTGGAAGCCCTGACGCGCCCATTCTCTCTCCCTCTATCCTGTCTGTCTTTCTCTCTCTGTCTGTCGCTCTCAAATAAATAAATAAAATTTTTTTTAAAAAAAGAAAAGCTATACAAAATACAAAAGATTCATGGATACTAAACAGTACAGTACTAAATGATGAATGGATCAATGAAGAAATCAAGAAAGAAATAAAAAATCATAGAATCAAATGATAATGAGAACACAACACACCAAAACCTCTAGGACACAATGCAGGCAGTCCTAAGAGGGAAATTTATAGCTGTAAGTTCCCATGTTGATAAATCAGTAAGGTCACAAATAAAGAACTTAATGGCCCACCTTAAGGCCATGGAATAAGAAGAATAAGGCAAGCCAAAAATCAGTAGATGGGAAGAAATAATAAAGATAAGTGCAGAAATTAATGAAATAGAACCCCCCAAAATACAAAGAAGCAATGAAAGAGTTAGTTCTTTAAAAGGATAAACAATATTGATAAATTTTTAGTAAATATGACCCCAAAAAAAGAGAGAGGACACACAAATCAATAAATTAGAGATGAAAAAGTTAAAATTACAACAGATAATAATGAAATTCAGAAAATCCTAATGAAATACTTTAAGAACATATACTCCACTAAGTTTGAATATCTGAAATAATTGGATGATGTCCTTCATTTATCTGACCTACCAAAGTTAAATCAAGATGAGATCAACAATGTAAACAGACCTATTACAAACATGGCGATCTAAACAGTGATTTTAAAAAATCTCTGAACTTAAAAAAGGCCACCCCCAGATGGATGAATTTTACCAGACCTTCACAGAAGAACTAACACCAATGCTTCTCAAACTTTTCTCTGAAACAGAAAAGGAAGACTACCAAACTCCTTCTATAAAGCCAGCATTACCCTGATACCAAAAGCAGACAAAGACAGAACAAACAAACAGACAAATATACCTTATGAACATAGATGAAAAAATTCTCAACAAAATACTGTCAAACAGAATATGAAAAATGTATCAAAAAGACCACTCATCCTGACTAAATGGGTTTCATTCTAAAGATGCAGGAATATTTCAATATTTATAATCAATAAATGTAATATGCCATATAAATGGAATGAAAGACTAAAATCACATGATCATCTCAATAGATGCAGAAAAGATATTCAACAAAATGCAACATCCCTTCATGGCAAAAGTACTAAAGAAATTGGGAATAGAAGGAAGATATCTCAATGTAATGAAAGCTATTTAAGACAAACCTACAGCCAATATAATACTAAAAGGAGAAAAACTTGAAGCTTTTCCACTATCAGGAGCAAGACAAGAGTGTCCACTATCCCCAATTTTATTTAATATAGTCCTGGAAGTCTTAACTATATCAATAAGGAAAGAGACAAACATAAAAATGTTAAAAATTGGAAAGAAATAGATCAAATTATCATTATTTGCAGATGGTATGATTCTATACATAAATGACCCTATCTGCAAACTGTTCAAACTTATAAATACTTAACAACATAGTAGGATACAAAGTTAACAAACAAAAATGAGTAGTCTTCCTATATATTAACAACATGCTGGGGATGAAATCAGGGAGACACTTCCATTAACAAATGCCTCAAAAACAAAATAAACTCCCTTAGAATAAACCTAACCAAGAAGGTGAAGTATCTATACAATAAAAACTGTAAGACATTCAAGAAACAAAATACAGAAGACACTAAGAAATGGAAAGACATCCCATGTTCTTGGATTGGAAGAATCAATGTTGTGAAAATGTCGATCATACCAAAAGCAATCTACACATTTTATGCAATCCCCATCAAACTTGCAATTCTTAATAGAAATAGAAAAAAAAATAAACAGTAGAATAACAGATTTCTCAACACAAACGTTAAAATCCAGAAGACGTTGGAATGATGTATCCCATGTTGTAAAAGACAGCAACTGCCAAACTAGACAACTATATCCAGGAAATCTAAAAATCATAATTGAAGGAGAAATAAAAATTCTCCAAATAAAAATATTTGACCACTAAGCCAACTCTACAGAAAATTCTTGAAGGGGTCTGTTGCAGTCAAGTTTGCATTGCTGGCAGAAATCACCCAACCAAGAGCAACTTGTGGGATAAAAAGATTATTTTGGCTCTAGGCTCTAAGGGATGGCAGGGTAAGATGGTGGCATGAGCAGAGAGTGGACATTAAGGTGGAAAATAGCAACAGGAGAGTGTGCCAAACATTGGCAAGGGAACACTGGCTAACACCCATAAGCCCACCCCAAACAATACATTGCATTCAGAAGGAATTAATTCTCAAATCTCCATCAGCTAGGAACCTAGCATTCAGAACACCTAAGCTTATGGGGGACTCCTGAATCAAACAACCACAGGGTCCTTCTGAATGAAGAGACAAAGAAGCACACACATGAGGCCACATGAAAGGATAAATTTGCTTGAACAACAATCCATGCAAGAGCTGAGTAAAATAAACAGAAAGCACTACAAAATCAAGAATGATAGAAATTAACACATACCTACCAATACCTTTCCATCAACGTGTACCTTCCAGTTTCAATAAGAACCCTGACTATCAATGATGTAATACCTTACACAAAAGACACAGGTTAGCATACTTGATTAAAAGGCAGGACTGTTCTATATTTTTTGCCTCCAAGAAACTCAACTCTATAAAAGAGAAACAGTTCCTTATGTTAAAAAGATGGAACATACTTTTTCAAGCAAATAGGCCTTGAAAACAAGAGAGTATTGCTGTTTTAATATTTGATATAATAGGTTTCAAACCAACATTAGTTAGAAGAGATAATGTTACCTTATCCTGATTAAGGGAACAATCCAACAAGAGGACATTACAATTCTAAACACCTATACAACAAACATGGGTGCCCCCAATTTTATTAAATAAATACTACATCAAATAAAATTACAGATTAACCAAAGTGCAATAGTAGTACACCACTGTCATCAATTGACAGGGTATCTCAGCAAAAAATAAGCACAAAAGAATTTGGATTAAATGACATTATAGAATAAATGAAACTTACAGACAAGTACAAAAGATTCCATCCAAATGATGCAAAATACTCATTCTTTTCAGCAACACAAAGAACTGTCTGTAAAATACATCATATATTAGGACACAAAGAAATCTTAAAAAATAAAGGAGAATTAAAATAATTCCTTGAATGGGGCTGGAGAGATTTCTCAGTGGTTAAGGTGCTTGACTGTAAAGCCTAATAGCCTGAGTTTGATTTCCCAGTACTTACACAAAGCCAGATGCACAGTGATGCATGGTTCTGGAGTTCATATGCAGTGGCTGGAGTCCCTGGTGTGTCCATTTTCTTATTTTCTTCCTCTCTCTCTCTCTCTCACACTCTCTCTTTCTCTCTCTCTCTTTCTCGCCCTCTCTCTCTCTCCCCCTGCAAATCAATAAATATTTTTTAAAGTATAATTTCTTGTACTCTGATCACATAAGGATAAAAATACAAATCAACATCACAAAAGACTATAGAACATATACAAACACATGGAAATTAAACAATACACTACTGAATCATAAATGGTCATTGAAGAAATCATGAAAAAAATCAAGAATGTCTAAAATCAAATGATAATGAAAACACAACATGCTGTAACCTATAGAACACAATGAAAGAAGTCTTAAAAGGGAAGCTTATAGCTTTCAGTGCCAATATTGAGAAGTCACACATAAGCAACCTAATGCTATACCTCAAAACCTTGGAAAAGGAACAGGCCAAACCAAAATCAATAGATGGAAATTATGAAGATCATGGTAGAATTTAATGAAATTGAACCCAAAAAAGAAAATAAGACAAAGCATCAGTAAAACAAATATTTGGTTCTTTGAAAAGATAAACATGATAGATAAACCCATAGTGAAACTAAGAAAAAGTAAAGAAGGCCTACATTAGTACAGTTACAGATGAAAACAATCATTATGATAGATACCTATGAAATTTAGAAAATCATGAGGATGTACCTTAAAAACCTATACTTCATTAAATTGGAAAATCTAAAAGGAATGGATAAATTTTGAGATAAATATGACTTATGGAAATCAAACCAGAGTGAGATAAGCAATGTAAACTGACCTATGAAACCAAATATATCAATGAAATTAAATTAATTATTTTAAAAATCCCAACTAAGAGAAGTACAGGCCCAGATAGATTCACTGATAAATTTTACCAGCACTTTACATACTAGGGGCAATGCTTCTCAAAATATTTCACAAAATAGAAAACACCAAACTCTTTTCAAGAGAGCAATATTTCTCAGATTCAACAACCAGATAAAGACCCAATGACAACACCAACATTCAAGTGAAGGCATGGGATTTAGTGTTGAACATCTTATATTCATGGTATCCTCTCTTTCTAACTATGCTGTCTCAATTTTGACAAATAATAAAGCTTTTCAATTATGTTCTGTGTCATTTCAACTTGGTCATATTAGTGTTTATTTTGTTTTTTATTGTTTGCATCTCAAGGGACAAAGTCAAGAATCAAAGAAGATACAAGGCAATGGAAAGACATACCATGGTCAAGGATTGGAAGAAGAAATGTACAGATTTTTTCAGTACCCATCAAAATACTAACAGTATTCCTTACTGAAATAGATAAAATAATCCAAAACTTTATTTTGTGCCACATAAAACCTGAGATAATCAAAGCAATCCTGATGAACAAAAATGAATATGGACTAATTAGACAATTTAAGTTAAAATCTTTTTCTTTTCAATAAATGAGAATAAACACTACCCATCAGATGGTCTCCTGGGTGGTTCAGTGCCCCTCACACTGACCCTGCTCCCCCCAACTACTCCTGTGCCTGGGACGTCAGTGGCCAAAGACACTCGGGGATGGTGAGGACCTTCACTGAGCCACCTCATCCCACAGCCAGAGGCCACAAATAAAATAAAAATCAGAATTTCATGAGGATATAAATAGGAAAGTGCTTTTGGATTTATTATGTATTACTAACATCAAAGATATATGGGTGTTTGTACAGAAATACCTCTAAATGCTTAGGCTAACTTGAAATACAAATACCAAAGAGGCAAGAGAAACTGTAAAAGTTTTACAGCCTAGAAGAGCACCTAACTAAAACTACATAGTAATGAAAATGAATGTATGAGTACAAGGTAGTGAAAGGAAGACAGACACAAGAAAATGCAAGCTGTACTGTTGGGTTCATACAGTGGTCAAATACAAAACTAAAAACAAAAACTTTTGTCTTTGAATAGGAATAGCAATTATCTTTGGGGAAGAGTGAAAAGAAAATAGTAATATTTGAATTAGGACTTTGATCTAGGATATTCCACCACCTGCCTCCTCCAGCCCTCCCCCTCACCCAAAACCCTAACCCTAAGCCCTTAAAAAGGCCACTGTGGCTCAATAAAATTGGACTCTTGACAAGTGTACATTTGCTTGAGTCTCTTCCTCTCTCTCGCCCATCTTATTTCAGGTTAGGGTCCTCCTCGCCCCCATGAATAACTAGGTTCCGTGGGACGGGACACGTGGCGCCCAACGTGGGGCTCGAGGCATGGACCTCACCAGACGGAGACCCCTAATTCAGCGACCTCCAGAGGATTTGTTAAGTGGTCACTGCTTCTCCACCCAAGAAGACAGCAAGACCTGGTAAGTTTTCCCTCTTCATTCCGTCCCATCGAGGTGGGCCATTCATTGTCTAATGAGGCTTCTTTCATAAAGGATTTAAAAGCCTCTCTCAGAGAGTGAGGAGTACAGGTAAAGAAAAAGGATCTTATACAGTTTTTTTTTATTTTTGTTGATAAGACATGTCCATGGTTGATGATTGATGGACCTAATATTCATCCCAAAAAGTGACAAAGAATAGGTAGAGAATTAAATCAGAAGCTCACTGAGAAAGGCAATGACGCACTATCCCCAACTATTTTCTCTTTCTGGGGCTTAATTCGAGACATTGTCGAGGAAGCAAATAATGACTCTGGTAAACGCCACCTTCTCTCTGTGGCTGAATATTGTCTCTCGTCTTCACAGCCTGGCTCCCGCTGCCTTTCGTGTCCCCCCCTCAAGCTTCAGACTCCTTTTCTCTCGTTGATGTTTCTGACTCTCATACTTCTGACCCTTTGAATCTTCCCCAACTTTACCCTCCACTACCCCCAATTGACATTTCTAACCCCCCCCCCATAACCAATCGCCTCATCTAATCAATCCTGTTCTAAAGAAGCAGCCTACCACTAAACCTCAGCCTCCTCCTGCTGGTCCCTCATCCTCTTCCTCCCCTCCAGATGACCCTCTCGATCCTGGTGATGCAACCACCTTAGAAGGTGAGGCCACCCATTGTCACAATCCTGATTGGCCACCCCTCACCCCCGCTGCCCCAACTCTTTCCCCCCAAACTCTCCCCTCTGCTCCTCTTTTGACCTTGCCCTCTTTTCCAATTGTTCCGCCTAATTCCCTTTCTGAGACCAAGCTTCGCCTCTCCTCTCAAGTTCGAGATCTCACTGAAATTCTCCAACTTCAAAAACAACTTTCTCGTCTCTCTGCTCACTGTTCTGCCGAACGCCCCCCTCCCCTACCCCAGCCCCTTCACCACTCGTCTTCTCCTTGTTTGGCTTTTCCTGTTATCCACTCACAAACTAGACACGCTCCCGATTGGAGATCTGGGTCTGACTCCCTCGGGCCTTCCTCCTCTGTCCTTAATCGCGATGCCCCATCCTCTTCACACCATCTCCCCGCAGTCTCTGTTCCCTTGCCTTCCTCTGATGAGGATGATTCTCAAACTGAAAATGAAAATGAGGAGGAAGAAAGTCAGAGTATACCATGCCACAATATGCCCACCACAGGCCAATATAGTCAAGGTGAGGAGACTGTTTATCGCCGACTCCACTTTAAAAACCTAGAAAAACTTAACTCAGCAGTCAAGGACTATGGACCTAATGCCCCTTTTACCCTTTCCTTATTGGAAAGCCTTGGTGGGGGAGGTTATCTGACTCCTAATGAGTGGCTCACCGTTGTACAGTCAGTCTTAACTAGAGGACAATTCCTTTCATGGCAGGCTGATTGGGTCGACCACTGTAGGACTCTGGCTAACAATAACGCTAAAAAACCTAGAGTTTCCTCTGCTGGCTGGACACTTGAAAAACTTACAGGACAAGGAAAATATTCCTCTGACCAATGACAAGAAAACTTTCCTCTAGGCCTGTTGGTGCAGACTGCTAATGCCACTATGGCAGCTTGGCGTGCAATTCCCTCTAAGGGATCTCTTCTCTTGCCCTTGACAAAAATCATCCAGGGCAATCATGAAGAATATAGTGACTTTGTCAGTTGTCCCTTAGAGGCTGCCGAAAGGTCTCTGGGACCTGGTCAAAACAAAAATAAACTTCTTAAACAACTTGCCTATGAAAACACCAATTTGGCCTGCAGAGCCGCCCTACGCAGCAAATATAGAGACAAGGATCTTCATGACATGATCCGCATATGCCAAGACGTAGATCTATTTACCCATAAGGTTTCTCAGGCAATCAATCTGGCCATTGGAGTGGTTGTTCAACCCAACGGTTCTAAACATACTTGCTTCAAATGCGGACAAACAGGCCATTTTGTACGGCAATGCCCCCAAGGAACTGTGGGACAGTCCATTGGCCAGCCACAGCTTCCTGGTCAGTTTGGAGGGGCTCGCCCCCCACCTACCACAGTCTGCCCTCACTGCCATCGTGGTAAACATTGGGCTAATTCTTGCTGGTCTAAAACAGACATCTCTGGCAATCCTCTCCCTCCCCTACCGGGAAACAGAATGAGGGGCCATCCCCGGGCCCCTCAACCGATAGCCTTCCTGCCGGCCTCAGGGAACAGCCAGACAAACAACAGCCAGACCCCCAGTCAACTGCCTGCCTCCACAGGGCCACTCCCGGAAGTGCAGGGGTGGACCTGTGTGCCTCCACCGACTCAATACTAAAACCTGAAGAGGGATTCCAAATAATTCCTACAGGAGTTTTTGGCCCACCCCCGCCACAAACCTATTATCTAATTCTGGGAAGGGCATCTAGTACTTTAAAGGGCATCACCATTTTTCCATCAATAGTTGATAATGACTATACAGGAGAAATAAAAATTTTGGCCACCAGTACACGAGGGCCTCTTCCTATCATACACAGACAATGTTTAGCACAGGCCCTCGCCCTGCCCTTGGATTCAATGGCTCCTTTGATAGGTCCCCATAGAGGAGCCTCCAGGCCTGGGTCTTCAGACATTTATTGGATTCAAAAAATGACCCAAGAACTTAAAACTTAAAATCAATGGTAAAATTTTTGAGGGCATCTTAGACTCAGGGGCGGATTCCACCGTAATTTCACAAAATGTTTGGCCCCCCTCCTGGGCCCTCCAGCCCTCATTGACTCATCTTCAAGGTATTGGCCAATCTACTAACAGCCTTCAGTGCTCCCAGCTCCTGACTTGGGAGGACCCTGAGGGAAATACTGGACATGTTTGGCCATTCGTAGTCCCTGGCCTTCCGGTCAACCTCTGGGGAAGAGACATCTTATCCCAGGTGGGAGTCCTCATGTTCAGCCCTTCTGAGGCAGTTACTCAACAAATGCTTAACCAGGGTTTTATCCCAGGCAGAGGCCTTGGAAAAAACAACCAAGGAATACCAGACCCTGTCTTGGTTACTCCAAAAACAACACGGACAGGTCTTGGCTATGACTCACATTTTTCCTAAGGGCCATTGCTCCTCCTGCACACCAGGCAGATAAAATAACCTGGAAAAATGACTCCCCTGTCTGGGTAGATCAATGGCCCCTTCCTCAACATAAGTTAACAGCAGCCATACAGTTGGTGCAGGAACAATTAGTGGCTGGTCATATTGAACCCTCCACCTCCCCATGGAATACACCCATCTTTGTTATACAAAAAAAGGGGGGGGGGGAATGGAGATTACTCCAAGATCTAAGAGAAATTAACAAGACCATGGTTCCGATGGGGGCCCTTCAGCCTGGTCTCCTATCACCAGTAGCCATTCCTAAGGGCTATACTAAATTAGTCATAGATCTTAAAGATTGCTTCTTTTACATTCCCCTCCACACAGAGGACAAACGTTTTGCCTTCAGCCTCCCTATTGTTAATTGTATCGGTCCATTCCCCCCCCCGCACCCCCCCCCCGCTACCAATGGAAAGTTTTGCCACAGGGGATGGCCAATAGCCCTACCCTCTGTCAAAAATTTGTTGCCCAAGCAGTAGTTCCCTTTTGGCTTAAATATCCTAATTTATATATCATTCATTACATGAATGATATTTTATTAGCAGACCCAGAGACAACAAAATTATATGAGGTGGGACAAGAATTAATCCTTATACACCAAAAATTCGGACTACAAATAGCCCCAGAGAAGGTTCAGGTCCATCCTCCCCACCTTTTCCTTGGATTTGAATTACACTCCAATAAAATCCTATCTCAAAAAATCCAGTTAAGAAAAGATTCTTTAAAAACACTTAACGATTTCCAATGGCTCTTGGGGGACATTAATTGGTTACGACCTTACTTAAAATTAACTACTGGAGAACTTAAACCCTTGTTTGATATTTTGTGAGGGGATTCTGACCCCTCCTCTGCTCGAGAGCTTACTACAGAGGCTAAAAATTCCTTACAAATTGTTGAAAAGGCCATTCAGGCACAAAAGATTGGATACTTCTCTCCCACCTCCCCGTTATGGTTACTTATTCTCCCTACAACTTTTACACCCACCGGTCTTTTATGGAAAACTAAGCCTTTATATTGGATCCACTTACCTGCTACACCCCCCAAAATTCTGCCTACCTACCCCTCCCTGGTTGCCCAGATTTTAAAACTTGGGAGAGAAAGTTCTCTTAAACTTTTTGGAAAAGACCCAGACACCATTAGTGTGCCTTATAGCACCTCCCAGGTTCAATGGCTAGTACAGTATTTTGATGAATGGGCTGTTGATTATACAATATATAATCATAAAAATAGAAATTAAAAAAAAATAGATAATCATTATCCTTCAGACAGACTAATTCAATTCCTTTATAGACAGTCCATTGTTTTCCCAAAACAGACTAAAACCTCTCCCATTCCTGGAGCCATGTTAGTTTTTACTGATGGTTCTTCATCTGGAATTGCAGCCTTTAACATCAGTGGAAAAATCTCCAAGGTCCAAACTAAACTTTCTTCGGCACAGCTTGTGGAATTGGTTGCTGTTATACAGGTGTTTGAGACTCTCTCCAATCACCCATTTAACCTTTATACTGACAGTGCCTATGTAGCCAGCTCAGTCCCTTTGCTTGAGACGGTCCCTTACATCCGTCCCTCTACCAATGCTTCCCCTCTTTTTGCTAAACTTCAACAACTAATCCTGGCCAGAACTCACTCTTTCTTTGTAGGACATCTTTGAGCACATTCTGGTCTTCCTGGACCCTTAAGTAAGGGAAATAACCTTGTAGATCAGGCAACTCAAAATAGTTCTGTTGTCCTAACGGGAATGGTCGCCCCACCTGACCCCATATCTCAGGCACAAGAGACACATCGGTTACACCATCTTAATGCCCAAACTCTCCGACAGATGTTTTCTATCACCCGAGAACAGGCCCGACAGATAGTCCGCCAGTGCCAGGGCTGCATAAAATTTTTGCCTGAGCCACACTTGGGAGTTAATCCTCGTGGTCTTACACCAGGGGAATTATGGCAAATGGATGTCACCCATCATTCTCCCTTTGGCAAATTAAAATATATCCATGTGTCTATAGATACCTTTAGTGGATTTATTTGTGCTTCCCTTCAGACGGGAGAAGCTACTAAAAATGTTATTAATCATATATTTACTTGCTCTGCCTTTATGCCATTGCCAAAAGTCATCAAAACAGACAATGGCCCTGGGTATACCAGCACTATCTTTAAACAATTCTGTGCTCAAATAAAAATAAAACATCTTACTGGTATTCCCTATAATCCACAGGGACAAGGTATAGTAGAAAGAGCACATCAAACCCTTAAAAATATGCTCTCCAAGCTACAACACTCAGGAGGAATATTATACCCCCAGGCAGCAAATCCCAAAACATTATTAAACCATGCTTTGTTTGTTTTAAATTTCCTGACCCTTGATAAGGATGGTAAATCCACAGCTGATAGATTTTGGCACCCTTCTACATCAAAAAATTATGCTCAAGCATTATGGAAGGATCCATTAACTCATAAGTGGTCCGGCCCAGATCCTGTGTTAATCTGGGGGAAAGGACATGCTTGCATATATGACTCTAAAGAACAAAATGCTAGATGGCTCCCAGAGAGGCTAATAAAATTGATTAATTCTCCCAGGGAAACCCCTGAGAAAGATTTTAATTGTGCTTAATTACAGAAAGATGCTCGGCCTTGCCATTCTCTCATTTCTACTTGTAACCTGGCTGGTGGTAAGTGCCCCCTCCCCTTATCAAATTTATAACTACACTTGGATCATTGAAAACCAGGCTGGAAATATTGTTAACTCTAGCTCTTTGGTAGGATCCCAGCCCCAATGGCTGGATCTAGAAGTGGATCTCTGTGCCCTTGCCCTTGGAGCACACCCTGATTGGGGCACAGCAGAGGAACTATGGCCTCAGCCCAACAACAAGGCACCTGAATTGGCCAGACACAGCCTTGATTCCCCCGGCTGTAGGAACACTGGCAAAAGAAGCCACCTTCATGGTGCAGCGGAAGGTGTTTATGTCTGCCCAGGAGCCCACCGAGATAAGTCCCTTAATTACAAGTGTGGATGGGCTGGTGATGATTTTTGTGCCTCCTGGGGTTGCGAAACTACTGGGGACACCTATTGGAAGCCCTCCTCCTCCTGGGATTATATCTCGGTAAAAAGAAAATGGGTACACCCTAAAGCAACACCCAACCACTCCCCTCGGGACTTAGTAAGACTCTGTGATCCCAACCAGTCCCCTACAGGTGGCTGGTGTAGTCCCTTATTAATCCAATTCAATTCCCGAGCCAGACAACACGACTGGACCGGCCAAGGATTTGAATGGGGACTCAGAATCTATAGAGAAAGAAAAGACTTTGGGCTCACTTTTAAAATCAAATTACTCAAAGCTATTCCCAATAAAAATTCTGCAGCCATGGGACCAAACCCTGTCTTACTCAAACCAGCCAGACCCAAATTAACTGTTATCTCAAGGTCTACCACACCTCCTATTGTTACTCAGTTATCTCAAAAATATACCTTGTTCCAACCCACCATCCCTGAGGGACCTCCAAGCTCAGCTGATCTCATTGTTTCTTTAGTAAACGCCTCCCTAGAAGCTATTCATAATACTAGCAATCCCGATTATCAAGAATGTTGGATCTGCTTCTCTCCTACACCTCCCTTTTATGAGGGTGTTGTGATGCTTATGGCCCCTATATTCACCAATGATACAGATGGCCTATCCTGGCATGCTGCCCCAGATGGAGGCCTTACTCTTAGTTCCATTTCAGGTATTGGACTCTGTCTTGTTGGCCCTAAAATGTTGTCCCCCATTCACTCATATCAGTCTGTAATCAGACTGCTATTGTCAATGAAACTTCCCCCTATACTAAAGCCCCTAATAACACCTACTTTGCTTGCTCCTCGGGTCTGACTCCTTTTATAGTCAATAAGGATTTTATTAATAATAAAGATTACTGCATTGTAGTTATTGTGCTACCGTGATTCCTTGTCCATAATCCAGAAGAATTTTTATCCACTCTGGATCAGGGTATCTCCATCAGACAAAAAAGAGAGCCTTTAACTGCTATTACCCTGACTGTGCTCCTGGGGCTTAGTGCTGCAGGGGCCGGGACAGGTATTGCCTCAATGGTTACCTCCCAACAACATTTTTCACATCTCAGTGCCTTAGTGGATAGAGATCTCAGCCTCATACAGGAGGGAATACAAGATCTTAAGGATTCATTAGCTTCCCTTTCTGAGGTAGTTCTTCAAAATCGGAGAGGATTAGATTTAGTCTTCCTTAAAGAAGGGGGACTCTGTGTAGCCCTCAAAGAAGAATGCTGTTTCTACTCAGATAAGACTGGGCTAGTACAAAATAGCCTTGATAAAGTTAAAAGAAATCTAGAGGATAGAAAAAGGACTCGAGAACAACAAGAATCTTGGTATAAAAATTGGTTTTCCACATCTCCATGGCTAACCACTCTGCTTCCCAGTCTGCTAGGACCTTTTGTAGGTATCCTTTTACTTCTCTCTTTTGGCCCCTGGGCCTTTAAATGATTAACAAGTTTTGTTAAGAGTCAGGTAGATTCTGCAATCATGCTGGTGGAAGTCCACTACCATCACCTCGCCACAGAAGAAACATCTGCCGCTGAGCCAGCAAAAGAACAAGACAACCACCCATCTTGACCCTTAGACTTTACCTCCCTGCAAAGATCCACCCTGGGGTGGAAATTTTGGTCCCACCCCTCCGAATAATAACTCAGGTCTCCGTGACCCCTCATACTAATTGGCTACCAAACATATTTCCTCCAGGATCCTTATGGGGTTTTGACGGTCTTGTTGAGAGCAAAATGCGTTACATCTCCACAAAGTGAGTGGTCTGGTAAGTCAGCGACAGAACGGGTGGCTAAGTCTCGACCCGCCTAAGACAGGACGACCTCGCTGAGAGGAGGCTGATCCAATGACGGGTAAGGGTCCAGCACTGCCCTTCTAACAGGCTCAGACCCCGTTTGTGCCCCTTGTTCTAAGGTCAATCCAAATGACTTTATCAAAATCAATGACCTATGAGTAACAGCACTCAAGCTACTCTGGGGAATGCTCGCTCGCCTCTCTGATGTCAGGTTGCTGTCAGATTGCTCCTCTGGATCTATTTTTACTCTTAAACAAAAATAATCAGCCACCAAAACAAGCCCTTCTTTGGGACATCATCAGGGGGTCGCGGTAACCTCCCTATCCTAGTCCTTGTATACAGAAGAGGGGGAGATTTTAGAGACAAGCCCTGAGCAACTTCTGCCCTGAGCAACTTCTGACCTTTCCTCATCCCCCCACCCCACCACACCTAACTGATTCTATCCCCCCACCCCGCCACACCTAACTAATTAACACCCTGCCTGGCAACTGCAGAGATGTGAGAACTGTACCGTGAATTCTCGGAATAACCGCAAACTGTCCTAGGCCAAAGGCCAAGAAGATTCTGTAACTTTCCACCACCTGCCTCCTCCAGCCCCCCTTCACCCAAAACCCTAACCCTAAGCCCTTAAAAAGGCCACTGTGGCTCAATAAAATTGGACTCTTGACAAGTGTACATTTGCTTGAGTCTCTTCCTCTCTCTCGCCCATCTTATTTCAGGTTAGGGTCCTCCTCGCCCCCATGAATAACTAGGTCCCGTGGGACGGGACACCATTCCACTGAGGGCTCTCCTCAGTGGAATTACTGGTGTTCACTGAGGGTTTGTGGGTTATGAGTTATGAGAATAACCACCAGCCATTGTTGGTTGGAGGACAATGCCTCTGGGTACTCCCACCTGCAATGTTCCCTGAGCCTTGGCAGGTGTGTTTGAAGTCTACTTTGGAAGTTACAATTTTTTGAAACCTAATAATGAAAGTGGCATCTGAGCACACAGAATAGGTGTCTGCAACCAACCCACATCCTAGGACAAGGGACAATATAAGGGCTGCTGGAATACTGAAAAGGCTGCATATGGAAGAACTCACACAAAAAAAAAAAAAAAAAAAAACATTATAAGTAAAAACTATGTCCAATGTGGTTATTATGTCTGATTAGGGTCACTAACATAAACTGTGGACCTTTCACTGCCTGTGAACTCTGTGTTCCATAGTGCTTCAGTCACTGCTGTCAGCTTCCATCTTTTGCTTCTTCATGCTGTTTGCTCTTTCTGAACTCATATGCTGTTCTCTTGGGGGCTACACAGAGGGCTTAGAACATAAGATAACTTGCTATGCAGACATGAAAATCTGTATTGATCCCCAGATCCTATGAAAAGGCCTAGCCATGGGTATGCATACCTGTGATACCAATATTGAGACAGAAATATTGTTGGGACTCCCTGGTTGGACAGTATAACTAAAAAAAAAATGTGGAGCACTGGGTTCATTGACAGACTGTCTCAGAGGAATAAGAAAAGTTACAGAGAAGAACACCAATATCTTCCCCTATACTCTACACAGGGTTGCACATCTGCACAGAAGTGTATGCAGCACATATAAAACACACATCCACCATACACCACACACACACACACACACACACACACACACACACACACAGTGCAAATACACACAAAAATGCTAAACAAACCTGTCCATGAAGATAAAGGGATTTCTGTGTTTTTGTTTTGTTTTGTTTTCAATGTGAAAGGAGAGATGGTTCCATGGGAAAGCCCTTGTTCCATCACATATTATCACCATGAAGTTTTCTGTTTTTATTGAAAATTTCTCATTCATGAACATACTATAATTTGGTAATAATCTTCTCACATTATTTTGTCCCCTATTTCTACTACACTTGGTCCAATGAACCCCCTCCTCTTTGTAAATAGTCCTTTTTCTTTTTTTCTATCTTTCTTTTTGCCATCATCCATTATCCTTAAAGTCTCCAGATTGGGTATGTCTTTTGGCTGTAACATAAACAGATACTGTGAAGTCATGAGTGCTCTAGTCATTTCATGTCTAGAGGATTAGGGGGCAGGGTCCCAAAGTCCTCCTCACCACCATTTGGCTCTTACAGTCTTCTTGCATCCTGTTCCACATTGTTTCTGAGCCTTATAGAGCAAAATAGAGATGTCTTATTGAGCACTGAGCTCTCAACAGCCTCTTATTCTCAACACTTAGACTAGATATCTGCAAAAGCAAGCTTCTCTGGTCAGTGGTGACAGCAGCATTAGTATTCTTTATTCTACCTCCTCTGTAATGCTTCCTGGTCCTGGTAGGTGTGATAGAAATGACTCAGACAGCTAAAACCACTCAATTGTCACTTTTCAGCATTTGACAACTCCTGGGTCTCCTCATTGGCACATAAAAGCTTTTCTGACCAATAGCATGAATCAATAAATATAAACAAAAAAGTTGAAGGTCAATTTTATGGGCACAACATATCTATTTAGGCAAAGAATAGTAGTAGCTTCACCCACTAGGGACTATGGCTTTCCAAGCCATTGGCTTTAGAATAAGATTTCAATACTATGCATGAGTTCATTCTCATGGAGCAGGTCTAACATCCAGCAAGGAGTTGGTTACCCCCATATCTGACATGTCACTATTGCACCAGTGGGTACATCTTGCCTGTCTGGCCAGTTTTGGAGCTTTTAGTATCCAATTCTGGTTAAGACTATTTGATGAATTTTCTCCCTCAGTGGGCTGCATAACACTTTCCAGCACTATGATAGCAAGCCTGCACAGAGCAGCCTTCCATCTCAGTTCCAGTTTGATTTCTCAGTGTCTTGCAAATGAAGCATGTGTAGTCTTCTATTTCTAGTGGGCAACCAAGAACATTGACTATTGTCTGTTTTGTTTGGGGAGGCACATGGACCTCCATGACCCACTCAAAAGGAGTTTTCCCACTCTTTTAACAACTAATGGTTCTGAGCCCAGTCTTCTTCACACCTACAAGGTACTTTTGCCCAGACTCTTTCTTAGTTGTGTCATTATATTTTTTAATTATGTAACAAAGAAGGAGGTTACAACATGACTTATTTATAACATGTTTAGTTTGTTTCTGTCTTCTCCTTTTCCTCTCCTCTGACCTTGCTTAGACCTTTCAACAATCAGTATATTATCTATTTACCTCTCAACTGTCCCCTTCTCTAAGCACACACATCTACTCCCTCTATGTCCTCATTCTGGCTTCTACTTTAGATTTTTATTAAAATTTGCATACAAATATAAAAATTCACATTTAGGATCCACATATGAGAGAGAACACACAGCATTTCTGTTTGTTAGTCTGGGTTATCTCAATCAGTATAATACTTTTCAATTCCATCCATTGTCATGTGAATCTTTCTTTTTTCCTTTAGAGTTAAATAAAATCAATTGTGTATATGTGCCACATCTTCATTATATGTTCATTTATCATTGGGTTCCATTTCCTAGCTATTGTGAATTGCACTTGGGAATTGAAGCTGTGTTCTTAGGCTGTGTAGGCAAGTGCCTTAACTGGTAAGCCATTACTGAAGCCCTTGTTTGGTTTTCTGGATGATATCCATTTTGACCAGAGTGAAAGGGAATCTCAAACAGTTTTATATTTCTTTGAAAGGAAAGAATGCTGGGTGTTTAAAAAATATTTATTGGGGTAGCACATGCATCTGGAGTTTATTTGCAGTGGCTAGAAGCCCTAACATGCTCTTTCCCTCTCTCTCTCCCTCTCTCTCTCTCTCTCTAATTAATTAGTTAAATAACTAACTTAAAATATCTATTGTCTATTTATATTTCTTTCTTTTGAGAAATCTGTTCATCTCCATTCACATGTATTAAGTGATTTTTAAATTTTTATTCATTTGCAAGGAGAGAGAGAGAGAAGAGAAACAAACAGAGAGAGAATGGGCATGCCAGAGCCTCTGGCCATTGCAAATGGACTCCACATACATATGCCACTTGTGCATCTGGCTTCCTTGGGTACTGAGGAATCAAATCTGGTTCCTTAGGCTTCTCAGGCAAGCACCTACCTGCTAAACCATCGCTCCAGCCCCCATGCTCATTTTTATTAGGTGATTTTATTGCTTATTTTTTGAGTTCTTAGTATATCCTAGTTATTAATTCTATATCTAACACATTATGTTACCTTTCTGTGGCCTGTTGACTCAGCTGATGGTTTCTTTAGCTGTACTTAGCTTTGTAATTTCATGAAATCACATTTGTTCATCAATTCAGAAAGCCCTCCCTTTAACTGTATCTTAAAGTGTTCTCCCTACTTTTTCCTCTAGTCATTTCAGGTTTTAGGTCTCACACTGAGGACATTGACCCATTTGCAGTTGATTTTTGTGATGGTGAGGAATAGCCATGCAGATTCATTTCAATGTATGTAAATACTTAGTTTTGATAAGCACTACTTGTTGAAAATATTGTCTTTTCTCCAATTATTCTTTTGGAATCTGTCAAAAGTCGATATCTGTAATCACATAAACTTATGCCAGCAACTACTTTTCTATTCCATTAATCAACATTGATTTTGTGCCATGGCTATGCTATTTTTATTACTATGGTTATGTAGTATAAGCTGAAATCAGGTATAATTCTAGCATTATTCTTCTTGTTGAGGACAATTTTTGCTACTTGAGGTCTTTTGTACTTCAATATGAATCTTGAATATTTTTCCAATTTCTGTTAATAATGGTGCTCAATATAATGTTTTTGGCATAATGGGCATTTTCTTTATATTGATTATTTGAATCCATGGGTATGAGGGATCTTTCCATCTTCTTATGTCTATTATCAAACTCTTTGTGTGTGTGTGTGTGTGTGTGTGTGTGTGTGTGTGTGTGTGTTTTACAGTTTTCATTATGGTGGTTTTTCACTTCCTTGGCTAGGGATATTCCAAGATATATATAAATATATATAAATGGTGCTATTAGTTGCTGTGAATAATGCATACTATGTAATGTTTGGATGGAATGTTCTGGGAATGTCATAAAAGTCCATTTGCTCTATGGTGCCATTTAATTCCATTTTTTTTCTCTGTTTGTTTTCTGGTTAGATGACCAGTCTATTGCTGATAGTGGAGTATAGAAGTCACCCACCACTATTGTTTTGAACTTATCTTTGAATTTATATTTTATAAATTTTGTTTCAGAAAATTTGATGCACTTGACTTTGTTGCATTTATGTTTAGAATTGCAATGTCCTCTTGGTAAATTGTTCCTTTGACAAAAGGAAGTAGCCTTATTATCTCTTCTGATTAATTTTTGTTCAGTAGACTAGACACACCTGCTTGTTATTCCTTTTGCTTGGAATATTTTCTTAGCCTTTTACTCTATGATAGTGTTTGCCTTTGATAGTAAGGTTAGTTTTAAAAGGATGTATCCTATTTTCTGGTTCCTGTTCCTTCTTTTCTTTTGGTGTTGAGGAACAAACCCGCTCTGAGTTACACTTGCTAGGCAAGTGGTTATCCACTGAAATGAATCCCTAACCCTGGTCCTGTTTTCTGATCCAACCTGTTAGTCTGTGACTTTTGATAGCGGTGGTGGTTGGGGGGAGATCTTTTATATTTAGAGTTTTCATTGAAAAGTGTATATTATTCAATTTTGTGGAGCATGTCATTTTTTTGTGGGGTGCAGTCTTCATTTGCTTAACAGGTGTTATGGCTTTGATTACTACTCTTACTTCATGTGGTCTTTTGAATATGTGTGTCCTTCTCTTCAAGATTTCACTATTTTCCTCTGTATGGCTGGCTTAGTGCTCATAAATTCTTTTAATCTTTTTTTAAAGATTTTATTTATTTGTTATTACAGACAGAGAGAGGGAGGAAGAATGGGTGCACCAGGGCCTTTAGCCACTGCAAACAAACTGCAGACACATGCACCACCATGTGCATCTGGCTTTTGTGGGACCTGGAGTATCAAACCTGGGTCCTTAGGCTTTGCAAGCATGCACCTTAACTGCTAAGCCATCTCTCCAGCCCCTTATAGCCTTTTTATTTTTAGATCAGTGAATATTTTCCTTTCTCTTTGTATTATGAGAGATAAGTTTGCTGAGTATTATAGTTTGAGTTGGTAACTGGTTTTTCATTACTTGAAATAAATACATCATTCCATATCCTTCTGGCTTTTAGGGAACCAGCCATTATTCTGATCATCTGTCTTTATGTATGAAGAGATGGTTCTCTCTCACAGTTTTCAGTATTCTTTCTTTGTTCTCTGTATTTAGTGTTTTGAAAACAATATGATGTAGGGGATTTCTTTCCCTTTTCCTATTTGGTATACTATATACTTCTTTTCCCTGAATGCACATCTCTTTCCTTAGAGTTTGGAATTTTTCTTCTAAAATTTTATTGAAAATATTTTCTTTGCCATTGTCTTGAAATTATTTTCCTTCTTGTACACTTATAATTCACGTCTCTGGTCTTTCCTAGATGTTTTGCATTTTTCTCATTTTCTGCTTGTACTTTTGTTTAACTTGTCATTGATTGATTTTGGCTACCTGATTTATTTCCTTGACCTTGTCCTCAAGTCCTGATATTTATTTTCTCCACATGGTCTATTGCATTGATAAAGCTTTCCAAAGATCTTTTCAAATGGGATATTGTGTTTTCCATACTTTTTTTCCCTTCAGCATTTCCATCTCTTTATTGAGTTCCACTTTCACATCTTGGTTTGACTTTGTCCTTTATTTTAGTTGTGTGTTTATGTTCTTTTGGAGTTGGCTCAGGCTTTTGTTTGTGCTTTCTTTGAATTCACCCTGGTGTCTGTTGAGTTCTCTCAGTTGTTAGTTTGTGCTCCCTTTGCTTTCATCCTCACAAGGTTTTTCTCATGTCCTCTTTAAGTTCACCATGTATATTTATCATAATTGTGCTTTTGAATACTTTGGCTGGATTTCCCTCTAAGTTGTTCTCATGGATGGCCTTTACTCTTGTACTAGGCATTCTTAGTGGCAATATGTTGCCTAGTTTTGTGTGTGTGTGTGTGTGTGTGTGTGTGTGTGTGTGTGTGTGTGTTACTTGCTTTTCATGGGTTTTTTCTTTTGCACAGAATCCCAGGGCTCACACTAGGTAACAGTAAGATCATTGGAGGAGCACAAGCTAGGGTGGTGGTTTGTATTTACAAGTGGAGTGCCTATACAGGCAATGGGGGAAAAGGGCTAATGAAGAGTGGAAGGTTGCACAAGGTTATAGCAGTGTGAAGAAGTATTATATAAGTTCACCTATGGTGAGTGGGGGAGTGTTATCACACTTGGATAATTGGCCTGGGTGCAAAAATACTTCTAACTCTCTTTCAGGGGCCTGGTGCAAATAGGCTGTTGGGAGGGACATACAGACTTAAGTGTAATTGTGGGATGGTGTTAAGGAATGGACAACTCGGGTGAACACAATCCCAGAGGTGTGGCTTCACTGGGCACTTAGAAGGACACAAGAACACAGGTTTAGTTATAGAAGGTCATGGAGGAATAGTGCATTTACCCGCAGTGGTATTAGGCACCTTAAAGGACACATGGCACAGCTAGGGAATGCAAAAGACCTCATTTGCAGAAGAATATGGCTTCATTAGACGACAGGAGGAATATACAAGCATATCTTGGGGAGTCAGGGGAACTCACCTGTACCAGTACTCAGCTCTGCTAAGGAATTGAAGGGGCACATCTATGCATTTCTGTGTAAAGCTCAGTTTTAAGGTAGGTATAGAACACTGGTAATGCTGAGCCAAAAAGTTTCCTATGAGTTCATCTGGCCAGGCAGTTTCAGTTAACATACACAGCCTTTTTTCATGCAATGTAATATATACAGTGAATCTGATTATTATTGTTTATCTCTGTTGTTTTGTTTATGAGGTTAAATCACACTCTATGCATGTTAATTATTTTTTTTTCATCAAGAGAAATAGAATGGTCCAACCATAAAAATTGATCCTAGGACCTACAGAACTGAATATTAGATAAGAGAAGAAAATTTATTATATCTAGTCTTCTTGGAACCTAGAGGACATTCAACAGATTTGAGGTGTGGCAAAAGATGAACAGAGATGGCCAAAGAGACATTTTAGGATTATAAGCCAAGAAAGGGATGAGTTGCAGATCTGCACTCAAGACATGTTAACTAGTTTCTTTGTAACACACTTTCAATCTTCCTAATTGTTTATAAATTTTCACTAAAATTTGCAGCATGCACTCTGTCTTGTATGTGGGAAGGCATGGACACTTTGTTGAACATGCTAGTCACAGAAGCTAGTCACTAGGGGGGTGGTGACCTTGCTGCTCAACAGCACCAAAATTTCCCCAGTTGAGCATGATATGTAAATACTGAGAAAAAAACTTGAAAAATTACTTGAAAATATCTTGTAGACTTTTAAGAGCAACCATTTGGTGACAAGTTACCTTCTCTGTAAAATGGAGCAGTAATACCTCTAGGGAAGCAATAGAATATAAAACAAGGGATGACTATAATGAGTTTTGAACACCTTGAAGGAAACATAACATTTAAGTGTATGATATCTTGGTTACCAGCATAGTAAAAAGAAAAGAAAATATTTATAATAACAATAATCTGTACATTTCTAACACCTGCCATTGCATATGAAATGTATAGCTCCTTTTACTGCTTTCTGTCTAATCCACTGCACCTGCATTAGAAATGCAGTCCAATACCCCAGTGTTTTATAATATATGAAATTTAGACAGGTATATTATTTTCATTCACCCTATTGTGCCCAGGTCTCACCGAACATATTTTAAACAATATACTACCACAAATAGACTACTTCAATATGAATCTCACTAGTGTGAGTTAGTAAAAATTACTCTAAAAAGCAAGCATCTGGCACCTCATAAATACATATCACCTTTCATCAAGAGTTTTTCAAACTCTCCCTCTATATATTACACTTATAAGCATTATTAATTCAGCATATTGCACATTGGTTCTAAAGTAATCCCAGAGCAGAATTACATATGTAAAGTATATGCTTCAGTTCCAAGGCTCATGCAGATCATAAAGAACACAACATTCACCACAATGCTAAATCCTTGTGATTCAGTGTGTGCTGTTAGCTAGCATGGGTTATTCTTTAAGCACAAAAACAAGAAAATACAGTGGAGCTTAAAGACAGCTCTTTATTCTGACTAATTTCCCCGGTCTGTGACATTTAGCAAATTATCGTAGGCTTACATTTAGCTTATGTCAAAAATGTTTCTGAAATGTTTTATTCTGGTTAATTTCTACATCTGAAAGAAATATGAAGAGATGATTTGCCTTTAAAAAAGCCATATCCATAAGACCAAAATGATAATTTGCCTACTCCAGAGTATATTGCAAAAACAAGATACACTAAAACATCCTTTGTCAATTCTCCTGCTATTAATGATCTTAATGTGAAGACTTTATTCCTTGTAGCTGAGTTTTAACTTTCTTATATAGATAAAAGTCACTTCTACTTAGTGTAACTTTAACAAAAATGGAGAAAATTATGACAGTGTTATTGTTATATCTTATGATAGTATATATTCATTTTAAAATATAATTTTTTAAAACAATTTTTTGTTTAATTTATTTATTTGAGAGGGACAGACAGAGAAAGAGGGAGGGAGAGAGAGAGAGAGAGAATGGGCATGCCAGGGCCTCCAGCCACTGCAAACAAACTCCAGATGGCGTGCGCCCCCTTGTGCACCTGGCTAACGTGGGTCCTGGGGAATCGAGCCTTGAACCAGGGTCTTTAGGCTTCACAGGCAAGCGCTTAACTGCTAAGCCATCTGTCCAGCCCTTAAAATATAAATTTTTAACGACTAAGTTGTTTCTGTCAAATTGAAGTTATCCAACATTCCTTTCTTTATTTTCCACATTTCTTTAATGCTATTAGGAAATGAATACCACAAGCTAGGTATAATGGGGAATGCCTTTAATCCCAGTACTCAGGAGGCAGAGGTAGGAGAATCCCTAGAGTTCAAGGCCACCCTGAGACTACAATAGTGAATTCCAGGTCAGGCTCGGTTATAATAAAACCCTACCTTGAAAAACCAGAACAAAAAGAAAAAAAAAGAAAAAGAAAGAAAGAAAGAAAGAAAGAAAGAAAGAAAGAAAGAAAGAAAGGAAGGAAGGAAGGAAGGAAGGAAGGAAGGAAGGAAGGAAGGAAGGAAGGAAGAGAAATGAATACCACAAAATGGGCCCATTTAAAACAAAGTGTCTGTGGCCTGATAAAATGTAGAATAAAAGTGTGGTTTATAGAATTCATCTCATGTGTCTCACATTTTACCTAAAACTACCATCATTTTTTATTTCATATGTAATTTTTTTAATTTCCCTTTTAACTTACCCCCCCCCACACACACACACAATTTGTAGTACTCTAGGCAATACAGGTACAATGATAAACAAAAAAGATAGCCTTCAAAGCCACATAGAAGATTTAATATAGAGTGAAGAGTGTAAAGTATACATAAGCAAGTAAAGTCTTTGTGCATAAGTTAACCTCTCCAAATAATGTAAGTGTATAATTTTGTTTTCTCAGTTAAATGATAGGTAGACTATACATCTAAATTTATTTATTTTTGGGCTGGAGAGATGGCTTAGCAGTTAAGCGCTTGCCTGTGAAGCCTAAGGACCCCGGTTCGAGGCTCGATTCCCCAGGACCCACGTTAGCCAGATGCACAAGGGGCGCACGCGTCTGGCGTTCGTCTGCAGTGGCTAGAGGCCCTGGCGCGCCCATTCTCTCTCTCTATCTGCCTCTTTCTCTCTCTATCACTCTTAAATAAATAAATAAAAATAATAAACAAAAAATTTTAAATTTATTTATTTTTAATTACGTAAGATAGCTCTCTAAATACACAAATGGAGGAAATTTTGTGAAATTGTAAGCATGGAAGAATAGCTATATTCTAGAAAACTCAAGAATTTTTTTTTTCCATTCAGAGTGTATCTGCACAAAACTGATTTGTAATGACTATTGTCTTCAAAAGTATAACTTCATTGGTAAAGATGTGAAGAAATGGCTTTACTTAGAAGTAGCAACAGGTGGAAGGGTATTAAGACAAGGCTGCAACACTGATCCCAACAGACACTTGTAAGGACTCTTTTCCTGTCCCTGCTAAATAATGACTACAATAGGAAGCACTGAAGAGATCTATAAACAAACTGAAACTCCCTGTTGTATACTCAAAGCCCTGGTGCTCTCTCACACCTCTGGTAATAGAGCTCTAAACTGACAATCTTTACTCTACATCTATGAGAACCTTATTTGCCTCCCTTTATATGAAATTGACATACTCTTTGTCACATCCCCAATCCATACTAGCGCAAAGTGATCGTAGCAGTCTATGTGTATGAAATTACATGAAATAAATATAACATGAATAATTAGACAAATTAAATTGTGACAATTTGAGTGTGAAATGTTTCTGATAGTCTCATGTGTTAGAACTTAATCCTTAGTTTTTGGTGTTTTGGAATTTTATGGAAACTTTAGAAGGTAGAGACTTTTTATATATTATTATCATTAACATAATTTATATGGCTACATCATATGTTGGTACCCTCTTTTCCCTCATCCCTGCCCCCATTTCATTGGGGACCCTCCTCAGTGGGGTTGCAGGTATTCCCTATGGGGCTGTGGTTTATATACTGTGGAAATAGCAGTCAGTTATTGCAGGGTGGGGGGAATGCCTCTGGGTATGATGTCTCAACTTTTAGCTTTGACAATCTTTCTGCCCCCTGTTCTTCAAAATTCCCTGAGCCTTGGTGGGTAAGTTTTAAGTCTACTTCAGTGATGAGTTCTTAGGACCCTCTGGATCTCTGCTTTGGTAGGTGTTGAGTATCCTCAGGGTCTGTCTCTTACACGCTGGTGCTGATTATCTGATTAGGCAAGGAAGCAGCACATATGCTCGTCACCCTAATTCATCTTCAGCTGTGGAATGGCTAAAGTGCAAGGGGTATCTCCTCTGGTCTTACTACCTTCTGAAAAAGAAGAACAGATTTTTCAATTGAGAGTGAAATCAACGTATGTTAAATAGGATAACCATCATTAATTTAGAGAGAATTTGATATATATAACCCTTCGTTTAGCTAAAGACTAGTGAACTTGACACTGGAAAACATAATTTTTGTCTCCATAGGATTCTGATCTCATTCCCAATTCCAGATATGGGTTGCTTTACACTGAGCAGATCTCTTAGCCAATTAGAAATCTATTACTTACCAACCAAGGCTCTGTGCTATGATTACACTAGTGTGTACATCTTGTCAGGGTGTTTGCTTCTGAGTAGCTTAGACCTCTAATTTCTCAATTATTGGCCATTTTCCCCTAGCACCTAATGTAGAGCTTTCCAGCACTAGACAGGCTAACTGCCGATGGACTGGCTTTCTAGAAGGTAGAGTCTTAATTGAGGAAGCATATCACTAACCCCACTTGTCACACCTGCTACTGCTACTGCCCCCTGATGATGAGATGGTGTGATATCATCTATCTCTTTCTTCATGTTCTCCCGCTCACTCTTCAGTTATGAAACTTTCTTTCAAAAGAGTAGGCTGAAAATAAGCCCTTTCTTTCCTTTAGCTGTTGCTTCTCAGGTATTTTGTCTATGCAACAAGAAAATAACTGAGGGCTGGAGAGATGGCTTAGTGGTTAAGTGCTTGCCTATGAAACCTAAGGACCCCAGTTCAAGGCTCAATTCCCCAAGATCCACATTAGCCAGATGCACAAGGGGGTGCATGCGTCTGGAGTTCATTTGCAGTGGCTTTAGGCCAGGCACACCCATTCTCTCTCTCTCTCTCTCTCTCTCTCTCTCTCTGCCTTTCTCTCTGTGTCTGTCACTCTCAAATGGATAAATAAAAAATGAACAAAAAATTTAAAAAAATAAAATAATTGATACATAAAAGTGGTACTAGCAGTAGGGTTGTTGTTACCATAAACCTGACCAAGTGGTTCTTAATATTTAGAAATTATTTGCTGAAGGAATGTGGAAGGATATGAAACTTTGTACTAGAGAACACTTACATACTATAAGCAGACCTTAATAAGCCATTCTGGTGGGAGTTGGAAAGCCAGAGGTTACAATAAATATAAACTTTAGAGGCTTAGTTCATGAGGTTCCAGAGAGAAAAGGGACTTTATTAGGAACTGCATAAAGGCATTTCAAGTGTTATTTTGGCAAAGAACCTAGCTACATTCTGCCAGTGTCCTGAGAACTTAAGCAAAGTTGAATTTTAAAGTAATTGGCTAATGTGTTTGGCAGAGAAAATTTGAAGACACAAAAACCTTGATTTGGATTCTGTTTAACACAGAAAGAAACATAAGTAAATTTCAAGTCTCAGGCTCAAAGACTGAAGTTGCTTCAGCTGTAGTTGTTGAATAGATTACTACTGAGGACAACCTAACTGCTTTATACTGAGACAATAGGAAATATATCAATCAGGGTCCATAATACCCAACTCATTGAAGGCTCTTAACTGGTTAGAATTTAAATTCTTTTGAAAAGAAAATCCTGATGGAAAAATACTAAAGGAAGTCTGTTTCATAAGATTAGCATACAGAGGCTGCTACTGCTGTACTCTAAGACCAGGCTTCAGCTGATAAAATTGATAAAATTGGATAAAACTTGGAAGCATCATCCACATAGTACTGGCTTTGTATGACTGAAATATGTAAGACTCAGTAGGTCATGGATTATCCACAGTTCCAGAGAGCCAAAGAAACTTAAGCAATGTGAGGTAGGAAAGTACCTGCCAAGGAGATCCAGTGAAGACCTTGAGTAAAGCTGTGATGGTGATATATCCTAGGCCATTTGCCATGCTCAAACTTGCTACTTCCTCCCTACTGATGTGAAGACCTGGCTTTGGCATCTGCTCCTGCTATACTTTCCTTACTGTTATGAAACTTCCTTTAGAAACTACAAATGATAATAAACACTGTCTGTCCATAAATAGATTTTGTCCCAGCAACAACAAAAGAAAATGGATACTATTTTCTTATAAAATTCTAATTTGTTAAATATGAAACAATTTCTTGTTATCTATTGTATATGGATATTTTATATAAAAATATATACTATAGAAAAAACTACATAAATATTATATATGAATATATTATAAATGTTCTGTATAAATGCAAGAGAATCAACAAAGAAAACTTCACTAAGGAAAAACCATGTATTAGAATATGAATAAAATGAGACTCATGTACCACATTTCTGTATATATAAATGTGAATTAGATAAGCATAAATATATTAATTTTCCAGAAAAAATCCCTACCTATAATGAGATACTAAACGATACCAAAAAGAATACATTGTGTGCTTGACAAAATAATTTTACATCTGCCGGGCGTGGTGGTGCATGTCTTTAATCCCAGCACTCGGGAGGCAGAGGTGGGAGGATCACTGTGAGTTCCACCCTGGAGCTACAGAGTGAGTTCCAGGTCAGCCTGGACCAGAGTGAGACCCTACCTCGAAAAACCAAAAAATAAATAAATAAATAAATAAATAAATAATTTTACATCACATATGAAAATAATAAACTTGTTCTCGTGTGTTTTCTCCTAGACAAAACAGTGCTTTAGAAAAGAATTTGCACTACATTTTACACTGAAGAGCATAGTACATATCTAAATTCACAGAACATTTTTATTTATTTTTTTTTTTAATTTTTTTTTTCATTTTTTTTTTATTTATTTATTTGAGAGCAACAGACACAGAGAGAAAGATAGATAGAGGGAGAGAGAGAGAATGGGCGCGCCAGGGCCTCCAGCCACTGCAAACGAACTCCAGACGCGTGCGCCCCCTTGTGCATCTGGCTAACGTGGGACCTGGGAAACCGAGCCTCGAACCGGGGTCCTTAGGCTTCACAGGCAAGCGCTTAACCACTAAGCCATCTCTCCAGCCCACACAGAACATTTTTAAATATTTTCAGTGAACTGCATATTATTACAGGTTTCATATTTTATACTGTTTTTGCAAGGTTACTAATTGGTCTGTTAGCATTTCAAAATTTAACTGGCATAAATGCAAATTTGTACTTAGACACTTGAAAATTTAAGAGCAAGAAATTTGGTTGGACAACCTTCATCTTTTAGTCTTTCACAAATAGAAAGTAAGGCATATATTGATATATGCTGACATTTCTAATTTTCAAAAGTCCTTTTAATATGTGACTGCTAAATTCTAATGTGAACCTAATAAAACTGATCACAGAAATCTAAGATTAGGAATCTTTCTGAGGTATGTTCTGGCATTTCCAGGAAGATTTGATGGGAAAAGAAAGATCTTCCCTCATAGTGGGAGGCTTTCTGGTGGTGGACCTCATAGAGAAAAAAATCAGAACATAGGACCTTTGCCTGTTTCACTGTACTCCTTGCTGCTGTGTGCATACCCCAGTACTGCTCTTCTTCACAGTTATCAGAAGCTTCATCATCACTCTTCCAACATAGACTGAAAACCAGCTGCTTTCTGGAAATCTTCCAGGCTTCATTGACAGACTGGTGCTGTTACAGCATACAACCTCATGGGCTGAGCAGCTATCAGTTCTCCAATTCTCTAGCATGCAGACAATCACTGTGGCACTGCCAGCCCATATCCTATAAATTAATCTAATAGATGTTCTTTATAATATACAAGCATTCCATGAGTTCTGCTCCTCTAGAGAACTCTGACTAATACAAATGTATCTTTTTATTTAATCTCTGTAACAATACTAAGAAATAGGTCAATAATCCTATGACAAAATAAAAAGCTCATAGAAGTTAAACATCAGTTACATTCAATTGCTTTTTTTTTTTTTTTTTTTTTTGAGGTAGGGTCTCACTCTAGCCCAGGCTGATCTGGAATTCACTCTGTAGTTTCAGGGTAGCCTCGAACTCATGGCAATCCTCCTACCTCTGCCTCCCAAGTGCTGGGATTAAAGGCGTGCGCCACCATGCCTGGCTCAATTGCTTTTTGATAAACATATTCATTCTAAAGTCAAGACCCTTTATTTTGCTATAATTTTATGTTTTATTGCTTGTTTAATAATCTTAACCCTTTTAATATTCTTAATACAAATGTTACTATTTCTAGTTGGGTCACTCTTTTTATTTTTTTAAATTTTTATATATTTATAACAGAAAGAAAGAGAGAGAATGGGTATTCCAGGGTCTCTAGCCACTGCAAACAAACTCCAGATGCATGAACCACCATGTGTATCTGGCTTAAAAGGGTCCTAGAGAATTGAACCTGGGTCTTTAGACTTTGCAGGCAAGTGCCTTAACCACTAAGCCATCTCTCCAGCCCCATTCTTTTCTCTGTGCTTGCTAATTTCCATGCTGACTTACATCCTTCATGTTAGGAAGTTTAAGTTGGCTGGATGTTTGATTACTTGTATATGTTTCTATGTATGCTTAGGGAACCTGCATGCTTAGGGAGCAAATGCCACCTCATAGAGGTTTGTGGTTTGTTTATTCCTGAAATTCCTATGAACCAGAAGATTCTAGATCAGCTGTCATGCTGAAGTTTCAGCATGACCTCAAAAAATGGTCACTCTGTCCCTTCTCTGATTCATCTACAGGACCCTGGACTCCTAGGTCCTTGGCCTTTGTGGCCTGAGCATATATTTATCACTTTCTCACTGGTTCTGTAGTTGATTTTAAGAAAATGTATACATACCACTTATGCATTTCACTTTAAATAATTAAACTGTTTGGGTGAAATAAATTTTACAAAAACAACTGTAAAGGGACATTTCTATATTCCTCATCTATATAAGCTCAATCATGGCAACTATATATCTAATTTTTTGAACTTAATAATGAAAAATTATTCCTCTCAATGTCCTCATTCACTCAAAATTCTCATTCTAATCTTTTCTGTTCCTTCATTTATTTTTTTTTCCTGGGGTACCTCATCTTCTTTAGTTATTGAGATGGTTAGAATGTTGAATGTCCTCTACATAGCTTCAGGTGCTTGTGATTAAGCCTTATATTCAATTCCCAGATGGTGGGGCCTTCACAAAGGAGGTGTGTCAATGGGGGCAGTCCTAGAGATTTTTGACCCATCTAGTGGGTTTTTCACTAGCTCACTTCCTCTTGCTGTTGTCTCCCAGCTGATGTGTCAAAATGGGATACCCAGCCTCTGATCTGCCACGCTTTCCCTGTCATGATGAAACTTCCTTTGTGACTGTGAGCCTAAATAAAGCCATCTCTGCAATATCCTGTTTTGTAATTGATTAATATTTTTAACTTGTTATTGACAGCTTCCATAGTTATGTAAAATAAACCATGATAATTACCTTCCCATCCCCATGTTCCCCCTCATAAGTCCATCCTCCATCATATTCCCTCTTTCTGTCAACTAGTCTCTTTTATTTCAATGTCATCGCCTTTTTATATGCAGGTTTTGATGGGCTGTTTTGTCCCAGGGATGAGAAGCTAATTGCTAGTGATCCCTGATACTTTCAGGTTTTTTCTTTTCATGTAATCTTGTCTATTAGTGATGTTTCCTGGTTATCTTTTATGTTAGGATACATCACAGATTGAGTGGTGTGTTTTGTGTGTGTGTGTGTAAGTCATTGGCGAGCTCCAAACACTACAAGAAATCACAACTGAAATAGGGTTTAAGGGATCAAATTATGAAAAATTCATCAAGTTAATTAACTATAACTTGAAGTTTGAATATATAGAAGTCTTTCTGGTAATTTGTGCACCTATAGGCTTGGGGCTGTATTAATTAACATGGAATAAAGAATAGAGTTTAAATCAAAATCAGATAATTCATGGAATACCATTCCAACTTTAAGATTTAGGGAAATAAAGGACACTGGAGTTTTAAAGGTGAGAACTGTCAAATTCTATCATGATTTTTTTGTGGAATGAAGATATTTTATAAACATGGCTAACTTACATGTTAATGTAGAAATGCTCTTAAAATTCCGGTAAGATATTGATGTAGGAATGAAGTTACTCTCAATATGGAGAGGTCACATTTGATCAAGATGTCAGTTTGCACAACAAAAATGATGTAAGCCAACAATCAGTACTGTGTGCCAAGGACCACTGTAAGTGGCATATCTTTAATAATTTATTATATTCTCAGTAGCCTTAAAAAGTTATGTTGCTACTTTATTTGACATTTGAAAGAACTAAATTATAGCCAGGCCACATAACTTTACATAATCACATAGCTATTGAGTCTGGGAGATGGAATTTTAAATTTGGCAGTCTTACTCCAGAATTTGAGCTTTGGAGAAAAAACATCCTCTAAGACATATTCTAGTACTAAAGCAACCATAGTCTAAGAAATTTGGAGTCCACAGGTAATACTCATCCAAAAAGGAAAGAAAGAAATCTACAATTATGAGATAAACATAAATATAAATATCAATAAAACATGATTTTTGTCACATGGGTATGTATACATGCCTCCAAACTAAACTCCTGAAAATGAATCTGGGAAGTAGAAATTCAAGTGGGAATCAGCATTCCTACACACTTAGTCTCCATTTTTCAGTGCCATTACCCAAGGAATAGATCTCAGGCTTTTTGAAGAAACTTTTATTCTAGGAAAGTTATGTTACTCACAGCAATACTGATACATTCATCTAAACTCATTGATCATACCTTAGGCCCCCTCATTTAAAAAATTCTGGTTTCTTTCAATTTTTATACTTTAACCAGTTATCCTGCCATTATGAGATTTCAGGTCATTTTTTAAATATTTTATTTTTATTTATTTATTTATTAGAAACAGAGAAGGAGGGAGAGAGAAAGAGAGAGAGAATGGGCATGCAAGGGCCTCCAGCCACTGGAAATGAACTCCAGATGCATATGCCCCCTTGTGCATCTGGCTAATGTGGGGCCTGGAGAATCGTACTGGGGTCCTTAGGCTTCGCAGTCATGCACCTTAACTGCTAAGCCATCTCTCCAGCCCAGGTCATTTTTGAACAGCATAGAAATGAATAATCTCCTTAGTGTACCCTCTGAAAATGGTTCCCTGACTGTTATGTTGCTATGTGGAACAGGTTTGATGGGTGGCTTCAATAAAAGATATATCCATGCTCCAATGCCAAGAATCTGTAATGTTGCCCAGAGCAAACAGTCTATACAAATATAATTAATATCATATGGATTATTCAGGTGGTCACTAATTCTAATAAACTTCTTTAGGAAAGAGGCAAGAAGGGAGAATGAGGCAAAGCAAAAGTAGGAAACAAGAACCATTGTGGTCATAGAGGCAGAGACTGATGTGATGTGGCCACAAATCATAGAACCCCACCAGTCGGCAGGAAAGACAGAAGCTGAGGTTCTGCTGACATTTCCTTTAATGAATTAATTATTTATATGTAAACAGATGTGTGTGAGGGGGGTATGCATGCTTAACAGGGTCTTTTGCTACTGTAAATGAGTGTCAGATGCATGTGCCACTTTGCAGTTTTATGTGGGTACTTGGAGTTAACCCAGGCTGGCAAGTTTTGTAAGCAAGAGCCTCTAAACACTGAGTTTTCTTCCTAGCCCAACACTACTTTTTCTTTTACTTTTTTGTTATTTATTTGTTTATTTTTACTATTAGATATGGACATATTTTGTATGTAAACATCACATGTTGATACCATCCTTTCCCTCTTCCCTGCCCCTTTTCTGAAGAGGACTTCCTCATTGGGCATGCAGGTTGGTACCTTGGGGATTGTGGGTCATGCATTATTAGGGCAGCAGACAGTTATGAGGGAGAAGCAATGTCTCTGTGCAAAATGTCCCAACTTGTGGCTCTAACAATCTTTCCCCTCTTCTACAAAATTAGCATGAAATTCCTATTTTTCATGTTACATAATGAAAATATTGTTTTTACCATTTGTTCATTGTCTTTTGGCTTTATCCATAACATTTTAACATTTATTGCTTTTCTAATATTTCTCTTGTAAAATTTATCAATCTTTTCCTTTGTACCTCTGGATAGACACTTGTTCCCTACATCAAGCTAAAGAAGGGTTCACGAACTTAATTCAACCTTTCTTTTAATCACTTCTGTTTTCAAGTTATACCAAAGGCTTTGTTTTTGGTAGTTTTATTTTACTTTCTAGTTTCATGTTTTTGGAAAAGATAATAGGAGAGGTAGACAAACAAGCTAGCATTGTCATAGGCTATCAAGATTCACAAATTAAATGTAAAATCATGATTTCTAACATGAACTATATGTTGTTTAGGAAGTATATTGATATAAAATCACCACCAGAAAAGAGAATATGCATCTGGAAATCATTGTAATTATTCAGTTCTTAGCCTAATCTTCTGACTAATGGTTACTTGACCTTGATCTGATCTATTTGTGAAGGACATAGTTTTCAGAATCATCATGTCCCAGTAGAACTCCCTAGTTGTACATCCTGTGCAACAGCACAGGGATGACACCAGAACAGCTCCATATATGGCTTAAATGTCTACAGATTCTATCTCAAAATTCTTAATTCTTTGACCTTTAGAGTGCTCATTTTTGCTTTATACTTGGTCCCCCAGATATGCAGTGGGTCTAAAGCCTAGTTTCATATTAATTTACTCTTGGCAGTAGCTTCCAAGTCTATATTGAACATCATTTCAAAATGATATCCTCCATCACCCCTTACTTTTCCTTCACTACTCCTCTTTTAAGTAATATTTACTGTCTAGTTATTAACTCCACAACTTCCTAATTTTCTGGAATTTTTAATCTTAGAATACCATGTGTCTTCTCATCAGTTCTTCGAACATGAAAAAATGTGACCAAACATCTATAATTATGGGAGTAAAAGTTCTGTTTTGAATTGCTGGGTCAGTAACCTAAAATATTAATGTTTCTTGTCACTCACTTCAATGTCCACAGTTTTATAATATACTCTGTCTTTTGGTTCTTAATTTCCAAAGTTTAGTGGTTATTTCCTAATTGTTCACATCAACACACTTTGCCTAGCTCTCTACACCACTCTTGACAACATGTGCATTATTAATATTTTTTCTACTTGATATTTTCTTCTCAGCATGTTTCATAACAACCTTTTCCCTTGGCTCCAATACATACCTTATGGCTAGTCCTAAGTCAAATAAAAGGAGAGGAGGTGATGAAGGATGAATGCCAGAGTAGAATTAAGAATTAAGACTAGAGGACTGGAGAGATTGCTCAGGGTTAAGGCACTTGCCTTCAAACCCTAATGAACTGAGTTCAGTTTCCCAATGTCCATTTAAAGCCAAATGCACAAAGTGGCACATTCATCTGGAGTTTGTTTACAGTGACTAGAGGCCCTGGCACTCCATTGTCTCACTCTTTCTCTCTCACATTCTTTCTCTCTCTCTGTCTCTCTCTCTCTCATTCTGCTTGAAAATAAATACAATATTTTTAAAAGAAAGACTAGAGATCTGGGTGGGGTAATGCATGCCTTTAATCCCAGCCCTTGGGAGGCAGTCACCTTGAATTTGAGGCCACCCTGAGACTACATAGTGAATTCCAGGTCAGCCTGAGCTAGAGTGAGACCCTACCTCAAAAAACAAAATACAAAACAAAAAGAAAAAAAAACAACTGCAAAAATCCTCAGGATGTAGTAACAGAAATTGGTGACCTTTCACAGTGGATTTGTTATTAAAATGACTCTGCCCAGAGACACTTGAACCTTCTGGAAGGCTTCAAAGTTCCAGAAAAGAAGATCTGGTTTATACTTCACATTAACAGTCACTGGATGTATACATGAGATTTAGAGCTATCTGGAATCTATTGCATACATTTCCTGAAAGTAACTTTTATACTTTTGTAATAAAAAAATATTTCTAGATTTTTATTCCATTTTGTGTAATAAAGAATAAGGCAGACAGTGGTGACCTAACCAGCAAATTTCAACAAGGAAATAAAGTAAAATCTTTAAGAATCATCTCTCAGATGGGAACTTTAGAGGAAAAAGTATATAGTAATAGATTCTGAATATTCTAAAGTAATTATTAAACGCCACTATTTTTGTAATGTCAGAAAACAAATGAATGTTCCAATGTAAAATATATGTGATCATATTTCAGAAGGTCAAGGTAGAGAGGAGCATTTTAAAGATTACAATTTTTCATTAATACTATCATGAGAATTTTAAGTACTCAATAAATATGAAGAGCAAGTTCAAATTTCCTTTCACCTGAGACATTCACATTGAAGATTTAAACTTCTTGAGAAGTGCACTGATACTCTGAAAAGCCATAACAATGATTTTCCAAGAACCAAAGGATAAAAATGTTGATATCAGGAATGTAACTTATATGAGCTAATCTACTTCTATAAATCCTATATATGAACACATGCACATCTTATGTCATGAGGCCGTTTCAGCTTAGGTGAGTGACAGAAGCAGGACAGAAGCACCACTTGGGAATGTTCTGCAAACCAGAAATGGTGCAATTTATAAGTAGCAGAGAGCATAATGGATCAGGAGCACTGGTTAATCTTAGTCCTTAATGTCAAAAGTCATTCTGACAGGCTCAGCTATAAAGTTGCCAGAGCACACAGCTCTTCCATGAGGAAATAGCCTTTGCTTGAATTTTTTCCTATCTGGGATAATAAAAAATGTTTACATGATTTTTAAATACAAAAGTAATATAAACCAAAGCCCCATAAAAGCAGATTGAGAAAAAAACACTGATTATTCCTACCTAAAGTATAATTATTTTGTTATTCTGAGTTATTTAGTTCTGATATTTATTACTTGCGTTCCCATTTAACATGTCTGCATGTGTACACATATATACATACTTCATATATATTCACATCTTCTATGTCTATGCTCACACATATACACATACTTCATAGGCATGCACATGGTATATGTGTATTCTCAAATACTTCATATGTGTGTACATGTTACATGTTTAACATCACACATGTGCACATACTTCCTGTACGTGCTCATGTTATATGTGTATGCTCACAGAGATATACATACCTAGTTCATATACATGTACATTTCTATCTATTGTTCTGCTCTCAAGAGCATCATACTTTTTAGTAGTTCTCCACTTCTACTTTAAAAAGTAAGTCATCAAACATGAGTTTAAGAACATAAGATAGTCTAGCTTTTATGTTCTTTCACAGGAGGAGTACTATGGGACACTGTCTTCCAATCACAGAGTTTCCTGTGGCATTCATGACCTCACAACAACTGTGATTATCTCCACAAGGGCTACAAAATACTGGGACCATTGACATATGGTCATGGATAATGGAAAAGTGTTGACAAAAATCAAAGAGGGACTAGTTGGCAAAAGAAATGGCTTGGTAGAAATGGGGGAAATGAAAGTAATGGGAGGAATTATGATTGAAATATGCTATGAAAAGTATGGAAATTGTCAATAAAATGTTCAAAAAGAACACTAAATATATGTTCAGAAAGAACACTAAATATATATTTATTTGAGCAAGTGAGAGAGAGAAAGACACACACACACATACACAGAGGGAGAGAGAGAATGGGCACACCAGGGCCTCTAGCCACTGCAAATACACTGTAGATGCATGTGCCACCTTGTATATCTGGCTTATGTGGGTACTTCAGAATCAAACCTGGGTCCTTAGGCTTCCTAGGCAAGTTCTTTAGCCACTAAGGCATATCTCCAGCCCAGAACATTAAACCTGAATAAAGATTTTATTAAGTAAATGACAGAATAGCAGCATGTTTACACACACACACACACACACACACACACACACATACACACACACACACAAATGTTTGTGTGTTCCTTGGTATCCATGTTTAACTTGAAAATGTCCTCTAACTGAGATTAAAGGCTGTGTCTTTCCTCTATCTTATTCTCATCTGAGAATAATTTAAGGAAGATAAGTTTGACTCTGGACTTTTATTTGAAAAATATATCAAAAGTTGTCATCATAGGTAATGGTTCCTTTCCCCACCCAACAGCCTTCCTCTTTTCATTAAATAAAAATTGCAAGTCCATGTCAAAATTACCTTGCTTCAACATGAATATACATCTGAGGGTTCATGTTAAACTTTTGTGCATTTTTTTCTATAACAGTAACTGTACAAATATGTATAGCATGATATTTAATAACTTTATTTCAAGATACGGCAAATAATCAGTCCATAGAGAACTTTTAAAGATTTAAAATATTAAAAGCTAACATTTTTTCTCCACCTTACTCTTCCCACCTGAGGAAAGCAGGTGCACTGTTCCATATTGGGAAATTTGAGGTCAGTATTTCCATTCTTCCTTCTTGAGAATGAGATGCCTATCTAGCATAGGTTGAATTTTCTAAGACTGGGGATTTTCCCAATATGTAGATGTGTCTTGCCCAGACCAAAGCTGCCTGTAATGTGAAATTTGATCATAAGAAGCATATCTGCCTACATATCATAGCTACATTCTTCAATACAGCCTTTGTTGGTCATAAAGTGGATATATAGATTTTTTTCAAATCATACATTTTATATTTTTTCATGTGCTTCTAAATGTAAGTGAAAAAGAAGGGAGTAATATTTATAGTGAGCTTTTCAAAGACTTTAGGAAGGTGATCCTATAAGACATGGTGAAGGACATAGGCTTTCAAAGATAAGATGAAGGAAATGGAGAATATTGAGAATTGACATGATTGTAATTGCCTTTAAGAAATTCATTGTTCCCAGTTCTTTATAGACACCCCTTAGTACCCCACTAGTAGGGAAATCCTCTAAAGCATGTGTGACACTCAAGACCTTCATCCTTCAGATGATTACAAAGCCAATTTTGTTTAGTAACAACCATGTTCTCATGTACCGAGGCAGTATTGCCTTCTTGAAGCATCCCCTTTTACTTCCAAAGTGTTCCGACGGAAAACATTGTTAGTGTGTTTACAGTCTTCTTGTTAGGCACTGTTTCTGTCTCTCTTCCTGCTACCTGGGCTAGCCATTCCTGTCTCCTTTGGCTCTTTGTTTAAAATGATCCCTTCCTCTGGCATGCCTTGCTTCTCTATTTCATATGATAATATCCTACTCCTTATTCCTGGTCCATATCCAAGTCTTCCAGGACATCTCTGAAACTCTCTGAGTTGGGCCTTACTCTAAGTCTGTCATCTGAATGAAATGCACTTGGAGGCTCAAGTACACTAGTATATTTGATCAATATATCTATTATTTCCTAAATTACAGATACATGTACATATATATACAGATGCAGATACATAATGTTAGCAGTACCTATAGAGTGAAAATGAAAATAAAAGTTTCCCTATGTTTTAAACTGGGTACAAGATGTTCTATGGAAGAATTTGTGTTAAATGTTAACTGGATGATAGAGCAAGCTCAGTTTAAGTGTGATGCCTGAGAACGTTCCCTGTTGAGGATATAACAGTGCTGTTTAGATGGGAAGTAAACAGTACAATTCCAGCAGAGGCCTATGGGAGACTGCAGTGGATCCTTTTATAGGCATGTGAGACACTGTTATACTGAGGTGGTGATGACATTGTAATCACTGCTAACCTGTTCAGTGTTCTGTTGAGTCTTAAGAACTTCAAGCATGCTGTCAAAAGTTCTAGAACTCAAAGCTATGCTGTAATAATAAAAACATGAGAGCTACTGCTATATTAATAATCAAAATAGGCTTTTTCAATAGAGACCAGTGGACACATTCTGTCATTTCTTAAGACAAATGATATAAATTATCTAAATTAAGTTTTTCATGATTAAGGGGATAAAAACATGCTAATCTCATAAAGCTGATTGTGTAGATTACTTCACATATAGAAAGAACAGGTGGGACTGGGAATATCACTTAGTAGTAGCATGCTTGTCAAGAACATGCAAAATAAAAGCTCAAGAAATGTCAGTCACTCTTGCCTAGAAACTGATTATATATTCTAGTAAGCTGTGTGCTGATATGATGAAAACTGAGCAAAAGGGTAATTTTGTTTGCAGTGAAAAATGTGCAACAGAAAACCAAGAAATTCAGAATGCATGCTGCTTCTAAAGATCTTTGCAGCCAGAGAAGATATTCCTCCCTCAGCCCTCATTCTCAGCTTGACTCACACAGGATAGGCACTGAGGGACTGATGTGGAGACATCTATTAGAATACTCCCTGGGAAAGTTTCTACAACTAATGTCTCTGTGTCCTTTTCTTTCTCACTCTCCTTTTCATTCACTTTCCTGCCCTGTTTTCTACTTGAACTTCTAAGAACACTAGGTGTTTATTGGGCAAGCACTATTTCTGCAAGATTATTCCCAATCAATATTATAAAATAGAAAAATCATTTCTTCTCTTTCATTTTATTCCCAAACCAAATATACAACATTTTGAGAATTTTATTGAAATTTTATTGCTGTTAATAAAGGCACAAAGGAATAAAGAATCTATCCTATTGCCCTCATTGTCATTAATGTTCTCTATGAAGAATTAAAAACAAGGAACAACTTCCTTCAACAAAAGCTAAAGGTGAATCTAGATACACAAATAATAGAGGAAAGCCTCACTCACTTCAGAGAGGAAAATCATTATGAGAAACTTTGAGTATCTCCTTTCTTTGAGGCTTTGGGAGTAAGGGCCTGACAGATGTCAGGGTAAAGTACTGAAAAGGGGAGGGAAGAAAAGATGGAAAGGTAGCTGCTATGCTTATGAGAAGTAGCAACACAAAGTTCCTAAAAGATCAACTGTAGAGTTGTTTCTCCTCTGTTTTATGGCTCTCAAATCAGTGGTATTCTTACTAAATAAGTTGTGCTTTCATTTCCTTATGACAGTATAAATGTCATTAATTTCAAATGTGCATGCACATTTGTATGTGCATATGCATGCATATGGTATATCCACTAGTGCATGTATGCATATATTCATATCTCTATATTCCAGGCTCAGATTCAAAAATACATTGGCTCTCATACAGTAGAAAGGAGGAAAAAGAACTGCTCCAGGGTGGAAGTCAAATATGAGAAAATAAAATCAAAATGGTGCACAATTTGTTCCACAGCAGAAGTTCCATGGAGGGTGATCTGAAAAGTGGATATAAATAATTAAGCCACTTCTAATCCAAGCACTGAAGACTGGAAAAGATGTTAAACAAATTACTCTCTGGGAAAAAAACAAAACAAAACATGTGGCAACAGAGCAGCAATAGCAATGTGCCTCAGAGGCAGCAACCTTTTCCTAAGAGCTCCAGGATACTCCTGGAAGTTCAGTTCATAAGAAGTGAATATTCTTTAGGAACCAGTATGACATACAGTCATGAAATGATGAGCAATGGTCTCATTGCATTAACCTAGCCTACAGAGAACATTTCAAACACATAATCAACCAGAAAAGCATTTCCAAGAATATCATATGGTTGATTAATTTCATTGCCCTCAGAAATTCTTACATATTTGAAAACCCTTTAGACTGATTTGATTGGAGCTAACTGAAGTGTAGGCCCCATATAGGGCAGAGAACTTACATTCACTAACTATAATTCTTTCCACGGTATAAATGTTGACTGAATCCAAACCACAGTAATTTAACTTTTGACAATATTGCTTCATATCTTATTATTTATTTATTTATTTGAGAGAGAATGAGCAAACGAAGCAGACAGAGAGGGAGAGAAAGAATGGACCCACCAGGACCTCTAGCCACTACAAACAAACTCCAGAGTCACATGTCACCTCGTGCATCTGGCTTTATGTGGGTACTGGGGAATTGAACCTGGATTCTTAGGCTTTGCAGGCAAGTGCCTTAACCACTGAGAAATCACTCTAGCCCATAATTTTAACAATATTTTAAATCTCAATAAATGAAAGTAATTGATGGGAGAGTTTGCAGAGTAGGTCAGAGATATTTGGAAGGTAAGATGAGTTTCACACATACACATATAGAAATATACATATTTAGATATGTATATATACATGTGTGTGTATATATAGAGAGAAATACATACATACATATATATACATATACATATATATATACATATATATACACATACACATATACATATATATATGTACACACACACACACACACACACACACACACACATGAGGATTCTAGAAGTTGCCAAGGATGCTACAAAAAAATAATATAAACACTGTAGTATACATTTGCTGAAGAAAGTAAACCAAATAATTAACATTTTTGAAAAAATGATCTGAAATCATGAGACTTTGAGAAATCCACTAAAATTCTCTTTAGAGTTTTATAATTTTGTAATCTGGGACCCAGAAGATTTGTTAAAATTTTTATCAGACAAAATTTGTTATGAAAGTATCACACAAAATTATACATGCCTATATAAAATAAATCTATATTTAATTGGACAAAATATAAGAAAAGAAATTTAAGCTTCTGAAAAGTTTAGAAAATATTCACGGTTACCCAAGAATAAGGGGCTAATTTTCCCATTATTATAATACAGCTATCAATCTTTTTTGAATAACCTCAAGTTCTCTGAACTCTTCTGGACCTAGCACAGATTTCTAATACAATTTTTGTATTTTACACAGTATAATAATACAGACTTCAGTTCAAAAAAATTAGGAACAGATGGTGAGAATGGACTTGCTCCCATTCCTTTCAAAGGATGACTTAGAACACATTCCGACAATATATGGTAGGTGTGTGGATTGCATCTCTGGAGAAATACTTTGGCCAATATTCCTTTAATTATTGATATATTTAACGCTTGTCCAGTGTGTAATGAGACAAATGCAGCTTGAGTATAAAGCAGGTCAATACTCAGTGGTACTAATATTCAGCACAGCAATGGTTAGTTATTAATAAAGTCCAAGGTTTAAACTATTAAAACCTGAAGGTTCCTAATACTTAAAAATTCCTTAAGATTAAAAAAAAAAAAATTAAAGGGATTGGAGTGATGGCTCCGCAGTTGAAGTCATTTGTTTGCAAAGTGTGATGCCCTGAGTTCAATTCCCTAGTACCCACACAAAGTGATGCATGTATCTGGAGTTTGTCTGCAAAATGGCTAATGGTCCTGGCATGCCCATTCCCTCTCCCTTCTCTCTCATATTCTTTCATTCTCTTCTCTGTTTCATATTCTCTGTTTCCTATCTCTCTCACCTCACTCTCCTTGCAAATACATATATAATATATTACAAATTTTGATCTTATAAAATGGAGTGTCATACTACAATAGTACATTTTTTTAAGTTTCTGACAAAAATAATTTGAGGGCTGGAGAGATGGCTTACTGGTTAAGGTGCTTGTCTGCAAAGCCTCAGGATTCATGTTCAAATCTCTCCAAATCCCATGTAAGGCCGACCCACAAGGTGATGCAAGCATGCAAGATCACACATGTGCACAAGATGGTGCACATATCTGTAGTTAAATTGCAGTGGCTGGAGGCCCTGGTGTGCCAATTCGCTCTCTCTCTCTCTCTCTCTCTCTCTCTCTCTCTCTCTCTCTCCCTAATAAAAAATTGAAACGAGGGCTGGAGAGATAGCTTAGCTGTTAACTGCTTGCTTGTGAAGCCTAAGGACCCTGGTTAAAGGTTTGATTCCCCAGGTCCCACATTAGCCAGATGCACAAGGGGGCTCACATGTCTGGAGTTAATTTGCAGTGGCTGGAAGCCCTGGTGTGCCCATTCTCTCTCTCCCTCCCTCTCTCTCCCTCTCTTTCCCTCTCTCTTTCTCTCTCTCTCTCTCTCTCCCTGCCTTTTTCTCACTCTGTCTGTAGCTCTCAAATAAATACATTAAAATAAATAAATAATGGTCATGTATTAGTAAAAAAAAAAACGCCTTTTAAAAATTGAAATGAAGAGATAAAACACTAATAGTGTAGCAGACAGCTTCAGATTCACTGAGATGAACTTTCAGACCAGGCACAGTTATGGAGGAAGGGATTTATTGAAGCTTACAGATCCAGGGGAAGTTCCATAATGGCAGAAGAAGCTGGCCTGCCTTCACAGGCCCAAGCAGACAGAGAGAAGCACAAGCCTAAAGGTCAAAAGTCACAGCACACTTCAGGAACTCCAGCTAGGCACACTTTGCATATCTTTAGATTCAAATTGGAAACCTATCACCACAACTTAAGAGCCACCCAGCGACATGCCTCCAGCCAGGTAGCCAGCAGATGCAAACTACAAACAAATAAACAACTGACTATATTGGGAGCCATCTATTCTATTCAAACCACCACAAATAGTAATAGTTAATATTACCTGAGTAGTTATTTTGTACTAAGCACCATTTTAAGTATTTTGTATTTTTATTTGCATTTACTGGTGGGGGGAAGGGGGTCACAAAGGCCTTTTGCTTCTGCAAATGTATGCCAGATTTATGTGGATTATTTGGAAATCAAAATTGGACTATCAGGATTTACAAGCAAGTGCCTTTAGACACTGGGTTGGCCATCTTCCTGCCCTCATATTTTGTATTTTTAATAGTTTATTCATTTATTTATGGATTTGAGAGAATGAGAGAGACAGAAAGAGAGAGAGAAAGAATGGGTATGCCAGGGCCTCTAACCACTACAAATGAACTCCAGCCACATGTGCCACCTTGTGCATCTGGCTTTACATGGGTACTAGGGAAGTGAACCTGGATTCTTTGGCTTTGCAGGCAAATGCCTTAACTGCTAAGCCATCTCTCTAGCTCCATGCTTTGTATTTTTAAATGTATTTTTTCTCAAGATAAATCTACATTTAGGAAATGTTTTTAGGAATAAACTTACCTTCAATTCATAAGATGGAGAATGAAAATAGAGATAATTAAAATGTATTTTCCTATGCTAAAGTTTATAAATAGCATACTATTCAATGAAGATTAGTATTTGATTGTTAATAGGATGTATGCCTACATAGTGAGAATGGTAGCTCATATTTGAAATACTTGTTAATAGATTACAGTATACTCTGTGTCTGCCAGAAAGAGCGATATCAGAGTTTCTCAAAATATATCACTGACTCCACATATTCCCGCTGTATTTGAAAAAAGCCACCATGAAATTTAAAGTATAGTAGTCTACTACTTCTGCTATGGCTACTCTACTAGAATAGTAAACAAAGACAGAGACTGGAGGAGGCAGACTCATCTCTACAGGAGTAGTATGTTGCTAGAAAGCATATTCTTTGTGATGATTCATATAAACTAAATACAAAAAAATGCTGATCCAAATGGTATTCTCTAAATTCCCCAAAGCCTTGCTCCTGTGGTCCTGACGAACTTACCTCTTCCCCAGAAGGAGCATACTTCACTGTGATTGACTGCAGGTAATTATCAGAGAATTCTGAAATAATATCTGGTATCTGAACAGTAAAGGTTTTTGTCACATAACTTCCAATACATAATGTTTGCTTTAAAAACACAAAATATCTAATGAATCACCAGACACTTATGTCACCTTATCAAGTAAACAAGTGTCATCTTTCACTTCCTCTTAAAACTTAGCAGAGTTACATTGATTTAGGGTCAGGATTTAGGGTCAATTTATGTACTGCATAAAGGAACCATTCTTGAATTTCCATGTGTGTCAGACACCTAGAGCTTACTGTGGGTCCATCACCTAGGCTTTCTGATTTGGGGGACTTCACTGAGCCCTAAGGAATTTCGGGGTGAATGTGATACTGGTATTTGGGAGAAAAATATATATATATATTTTCGACATACATTTTAACAATTTTAATTTTTATTTATTTGAGAGAAGGCAGAGAGAAAATGGGCACACCAGGACCTTCAGCTTTTGCAAATGAATTCCAGACATATGTGCCATTTTGTGCCTCTGGTTTATGTGGGTCCTAGGAAATCAAACCTGGGTCATTTGGCTTTGCAGATAAATTCCTTAACTGCTAAGCTGTCTCTCAAAACCAGTGTTATACATTTTAAACAAACATAATCAAATTAGACTTTGTATATGATTTTTAAATTCTTTGACTCTTATTTCCTAGAAATGACTGATATTATATGCATATACCACCAGTTGTCCTTTAAACGTACATAATGCTTTTCCAAGGATGATTGCCTATTAACACTTCTCTCCTGGGCTCTTAACTCTTAAATAAAGAAATGGAAATTTTTTGGGGGGGTGATCTATCTATATAGGCATAGTACTCTTTATACATTACTACTAATTTTAGCCATGGATTTTTCTCTAATGAATTAAATATGTCAGTCATGAAAATGGCTATCTGCTTATAAGTGATCTCCTTTATAAGGAGATGTTAGCACATGCATCTAACATGAATACATTCAAGCTTCAAAAAGATGATGTGTGATTATTCTACATGAGCTCCATGATCCATGATCTTCTCTTGTATAAGTTACTGTTATTATAATGGTTCAAGGACATTGTAAATAAATACTATATTTCAAGATTCCTCTCAGATATTTAGTTTAGTTTTGTTTTGTGTTGTTTTCATCTTTATTAATTTTATATTATTAACAACATATTTTATATGGATGCATCATATGTTGGTACCCTCTTTTCCCTCATCCCTGCCCCCATTACATTAGGGACCCTCCTCAGTGGAGTTGCAGGTATTCCCTATGGGGTTGTGGTCTGTGTGTTGTAGGATCAGCAGTCAGTTATTTTGGGGGGGGGAGGGAATGCCTCTGGGCATGATGTCTCAACCTGAGCTGTGGTGGGTGAGTTTTAAGTCTACATCAGTGATGAGCTCTTAGGAACTTCTGTATTTCTTCTTTTGTTGGTATTGAGTATTCTCAGAGTCTGTCTCCTACACCGTGGAACTAATTATGAGGTTCACCACGGAAGCAGTACTCGTCTCCCTAATTCTTCTGTGGTGTCAGCTGTGACTCGGCTAAAGTATGAGGGATGGTTTATTTCCTTGAGTCTCAGATCTCATTACCTTCTGAAAAAGAAGAATAGATTTTCCAATGAAGCATAAAGTCAGCATAGATTAAATTGGATTGTTTCCCACCTCCAGTTCACCAGGTACCTTTGATGTACTTGCAATCTTCACAATCTGCAAATCTGTGGTTATAATCCCATTGTACACCAATCCAAGTCACTTTGTTTTATTTTTTTAAGGCAGGGTCTGGCTCTAGCCCAGGTTGTCCTGGAATTCATTATCTAGTCTCAAGCTGGCCTTGAATTCATGGAGATCCTCTTACTTCTGCCTTCCAAGTGCTGAGATTAAATACATGTCCCTTCACACCAGCTTTCTCTCAGGTTTAGAGAGCAATTTATTTCACAATGTCTTTCCTTTGCAATGGAGATTATACTGTAACTCAACATTAGAATCAAGGTTGTTTGCTGATTATTATAATACACAGAAAACATTGAAAGGTGTTCTATAAGTATTTTTCTTATAAAACTTTGTTCAATTTTAATTTATGGTCATTTTCATTTGTGCCTTCATATGCTTGACTTTATTAATTGTTGACAATTTATTATTTATATAACTTGTAGGATATTCTCTTTAGTTTTTTTTTTAATTCTAAACACTTCTATGTTATCAAAGTATAGGACTTAAAGAAATTTTGTAAACTTTAAAAAAAAGAAACCAAACATCTGTTTGTCAAGTAATTTTGCAGTCACTAAAAGTCAAAGCATAAAACTACCAAGGGACACAAATGAAGATGACCAGAAGAATCATATTTCCTCTGCTTGTTTGTATTGTGAAGCACAGTTAACAGATGTGTCCCCCCTTTCATGGCTCGGAAGCCCAACCAAGATCCAGCTGAGGCTGAAACTTTGAAAGGGAGCTGTGGCTTTTGTTGGGGATCTGGCTTGATGACATTGCTTAGTTGCGAAAGTGCTCTTGCTTCACCACAAACATTTTACAAAGCAAGGGAATTTAGAGGCAGCAGAGACTGCTAGAGTAATGAGGATCCCCACTGTCTGATCTCGGATAGATTGCCAGGAGTTTTCTCATCAAATATATTTACTAGGCAAGTGAATCTGCTGCAAATGGTGTGAATGCATGTGCATGTGATGTGCGTGTGTGTGTGTGTGTGTGTGTGTGTGTGTGTGTGTGTGTAAGGGAGTCCTGTAGTTTGCTTTAAGGTGGGAGAAAGAAAATGGCATTTTATCAACAGTGAAAGATTGAGTCTCAAAAGAAACAAGTGAGGAAACTTCCAGTGTGAATGCCAATTAGCCATCATGTTCTTCAAATGCCAGAAAGCTTCTTTTACAAAATGTCTCAAAAACAAAGAAATGTAGGGGGCAAGTGAAATAGATCTTACTAACAAAGTATGCACAAATATATTAAATTACTTAAAGTCTGCTTTATCTGTAATATGTGGCCTTTCAACAAGGAGATGTAGACTCACAACTTACTATATAAAATTATTTTTTAAAGTATCATTTTTTTCAGGATCCTTTCAATTTTCTAGATTGCACTGAGTTTATTGTCAAGTTTTATACTACCTGTATATAATTTATGATTCTGTGTCATGACCAGGATGATTACTCTTAATATCTGCTTAATAGTTTTTTCAACAAAGGAAGTTTAAACTTCACATGAATGTTAAAATGAGCCATGCAATTCTGCATTAGACTCAAAATAAATACATCTCTAATAGAGAGTGCTTCATGTTTTATAGTGTTCCTTGCTACTTCTCACATGTGTGCATCTAGTAGCAGAATGCAAGCTAAGCAAAATAACACACACGGTAACTCACCATAAGGAAAAGGGTTGCCTTTTCCCAGGAAAGGAACATTGACAGACATGTTCAAGTAACCACTTTGAGATATCTGTTTTATAACCTGGTTTTTATAAAACTTAAAACTGGTACTATATTACTTCAAAAATTACTTTGGATAACTTTATAACATTCTTAAATAAAGGAGTGTGATGGTTTGATTCTGGTGTTCCCAGTAAGATTATGTGTTCTGAATGCTTGGTCTCTAGCTGATGATAATTTGAGAATTAAAGCCTCCTGAAGGCAGTGTACTGTAAGAGGCCAGCTTATGGGTGTTATAACCAGCTTCTCTTTGCCATTGTTTGTCACATTCTGTTCTTGCTGTTGTCCACCTGATGTGGGCAGGAGGTGATGTCCACCCTCTACTCATGCCATCATTTTACAATGCCATCATGGAGCTTCCCCTCAAGTCTGTAAGCCAAAATAAACCTTTTCCTCTCACAGGATGCTGTTAGTAGATGTTTTCTGACAGCAATGTGAAACTGACTGCAACAGTAACATTTATACTGAGAAGTGGGGTCATTACTGCTAAGAACCTGATTGTGTGGCTTTTGGCCTTTTGGGACTGATTTGCTAGAGGAATCTGGAAGGATTTAAAACTGGTTTAATAGACACCTTGTAATCCTGTAAGTACAGCTGTATGAACCATTTTGTTCAAAGTTGAAAGACCTGAATGCCCTAAGAACAATGAACTGAGCTTTGGCTTATTTGGATAAGACAGAATTTTGTAGGTTCCGGTCTATAAGCACTTTGCATGAGAGGCTCTCTGTGTTCTGCCTGCCTGTGTCCCGAGAACTTGTGCTGGGTTGCATTGTGTAGAAATTGGCTGGTGTGAGCAGAAGGATATGGCACAGGAAAAGGAAAATGAAAAAAGAAATCTCTGGACTGAAACTGCTTCCCTTTTAGATACAAATGTTTGAGAGATTACAACCATTGAGATTGGGCCAGCGGATCTGCATTGGGACAATAGAAAGAAATGCAGACTCTTGAAGTGAGGGGCCTGAAATCTGCAGGAGTGTTTGCCTCTTCATAGTCTACTTTATTCACCCCTGGATTAATAATTTGGTCTTCTACCTGGGGAAAACAGGATCATTGAATTGGCAACATGGTTTTGTTTTTTTCTTTCTGGAAATGGCCATAGGCAGTGTGAAGCGGGCTTGTTGGATTACCTTCATGGAGACCCGATGGAGCCATGAAGATGAACCATGGGTTACAATATAGACCCAATGGATATGCCAGGACTATCAATGACTGCCAAGGAGAGCTACTGGCAGTGGACAGAGTATACCTGGCTATGAGCAGCTGAGCTGGAGGGGCAGAATTGGAACTCTTCACTGGTTAGAATTGTCTGACTTTAAGACTTGTCACTGACTAAAGCTGTCAGACTTGGAGCTATAGAGTTTTTTTGTTTGTCATGTTTGCTTTACATCTTGTATTGGTCGAATATTCATTTGCTATGCCCAACAACATCTCTTGCACTGTGAATGTTTATTATGTGCCATTATGGATATTACTGGTATTATGGCTCAGTTAAAAGACCATGGACTATGGGGGTGCTTTAACAGCATTGGGATTGATAAAAACTATGGGGATTTTTAAAGTTAGAATGAATGCATTGCATTTTACATAATGGATTTTTATATTAGTTTATAGGGGCTAAAGGCAGATTGAGGTGTCCCCTATAAAATTAAACTTAAGTGTTCTGAATGCTAGGTTCCAAGCTGATGGCAATTTGGGAACTGAATCCTTCTGAAGGCAGTGTATTGTTAGGAGTGGGCTTGTAGGGATGATAGCCAAGTTCCTCTTGCCAGTGTTTGGAACCTTCTTCTGCTGCTATTATCCACCTAATGTTGGACAGGAGGTGATTTCCATCCTCTGCTTATAGTATAATTTTCTCCTGCCATCATGGAGCTTCCCCTCAAGTCTGTAAGCCAAAATCTCATTTAATGAAAGAAACTTGGGGTAATGGATCAGAGAAAATGAAGCAGGCATTACAAGCTGTGTTATCAAAGCTTGCAGTATAAACCCAGCTATGTACCCATAATAATGAATATCATATATGATGAAAGTGTTATGTCATTATAAGAAGACAGTTGTATCTGCCAACTGTACAACTTTAGAATAAAATAAACACTTTTATTTAATATGAGTGTGTTTGGTCTCAAAAGTTTCTATATTTATGAAACTCTATTGCTTGCACAGTCACGTTTCTTTGTGCTTCCTGTTGTGGCAAACTCTAAGAACCTCCTGCTTGGTGATGAAGAGTATCATTTACCAGATTAATGAAAACTACAAACCAGCTACTTGTATCTCCTTTGTTGAACCAGTCCTTCTTTAAAATACAGTAATAAATAAAGTGCTTGAACTCCAAAGGCTTTCTGTGTTTTACAAAAGGAAAACAATAAAAACAATTCCACTTACTAAGAAGAATCAAAAAGAGGATTTGTCACCAAAAAATAACAACAAAGAAATTTGGGTGTGAGAGATTGCATAGTGATTAACATGTTTGCCTGCAAATTCAAAGGATCCCAGTTCAACTCTCCAGAACCCACATAAGCTAGATGCAGAAGAGGTAGCATGCATGTGGAGTTTGTTTGCAGTGGCTGGAGGCCCTGGTGTACCCCTTCTCTCTCTCTCTGTCTCTCTCTTTCTCTCTCTCTCTCTCTGTCTTTCTTCCTCTCAAATAAGTAAATAAAATATGTTTTAGAAAATAAATTTATGTATGGATTTATAGTCATTTCAGGATATTTTCCACATTTATTTAGTCTTCAATATAATAATAAAGTGTTCATAATTTTAGTAAAAATTATTTAATCTCAAAGAGTATATACTCTTGATTCTACCCCACTTAATTCATGATGAAAAACTTAATTGACATGAAAAAATACTAAAATTGATTCAGGACAAAGCCTATTTAGTAAAGTTCTTGCCTTGTAAGCAAGAAATCCTGAGTCCCATCCCCATAATTTAATTAAAAGAAATGGAATGTGGTGGCAAGTGGTTGTAACCCTAGTCCTGGGAAGGTGGTGACAGGCAGGTACCCAGGACTCAAGGCAATAAATATTGTGTGTTAATGAGTTCTGGGCAAGGAGATATCTTGTCACCAAAAGTAGGAGAACATGCCCAAATCTTCAGCTTTCCTAAGCAGGCATCCATCCCATGGGTCTGGCATCTCCCAAATTCTGGATTCTCCATTGCAACTTACAATTGACCCTCATAACTTCATGCAGCACCCTGTCAGGGCTTCCTTGCTGAGACTCCAACCTTGCCACACATTGTGTGGCCTCAACAGCTCTCCAAAACCATGGTAAAATATGCCATGACCCTAACCCTAACCCTTCTATCTTTCATGCCTCCATGATCCCCTCAGTCTTCCATCTTCTAGTATCACATAAATGGTACTGCCAGATTCTACTGCCAGCTTCATGTGATGCCTGGTCCCCTTGGCCCATAGTTTTAGAGGTCTCAGTATGTCCTCCAGGCAAACAATAGTGAAAAATTTTCCCTTTGTGGTTGTATCCAAGCAGGCTTTCTTCTTTCAAGTGAATTTGGAACTTCGCAAGATGTGGGTTTGCCTTCAGGATACCTTTTCTATAGTCCCACTTCAGCACAAAAGGCATTTTCTCATTTTTAAAAAAAATTATTTATTTGAGAGAGAGATAGAAAGAAAGAGAGCATGGGTGCACCAGGGCCTCTAGCCAGTGGAAATGAACTCCAGGCACATGTGTCACCTTGTACATCTGGCTTTACATGGGGCATTATGGAATTGAACCTAGATCCTTTGGCTTTACAGGCAAGCATCTGAACCACTAGGTCAGTACAAAGTATTTCTATTCAGTGGAGCTGATCTCTTTAACAAGCACATCTTTTCCTCAGCACCAACTTTAGTGCTAGTTAACCTGCCTTGAGATCTTCTCTGTCAATTGAATTAGTCCATTACATTTAAGTTTAGTGACATTCAAGTTCTTAGGACACAGGCAACATGCAGCCAACTTATTTGACAGTGTGTAACTTTAACTGTTTCTAATCCATATCCTGAGTCCTTCACAGGCAATTCTAGTCCTACCAAGCTGGCAGTCAGTATAAATAATCATACCTGGGCTTTGATATTTTCTCAAAGCCCCCAAACCAATAAAAGTACAAAGCATAATTACAGTCTCAAACCTTCCAATCTCCAACTTTCTGTTCAAAGTGTTATACATTGTTTCAGAAATTCACAAATACTCAAATAAACACCAAGTATAGTAATTAGTGCACTGGGACACTGGAAACTTAATCATTTAGAGTTCTAAAATCCAGGATCCCCAAGTCATGGTGTTGTAAAACTATTTGATGTTCCAAAGTTTACTCTTTCATTGTATCTTACAGATGGTGGCTCCATAACTTCTGTGATCTGTACCGGGCTAACTTCAATCTGAACCTCTGCTTTCACTTCTATATCTTGTAACTCACTGGATTTCGCTTTTTAATTCCAGTGCATTGTAAAATTTAAGGTAGCTTTATCTTCATCCTAACTCAGTTCTACAATGAGTGTTTTCCAAATCATCTCATATTCATATGCCCCATACTTAGGGACCAGATAGTTATTTCAAGGCCACCATCTACCTACATAGCCTTATATAAAACATTCGTTGAGCATTTGAGGGAAACTTATAGAACAAAGAACATTAAGCTGAAAGTAGAATGAAAATAATAAAGCTTTCTGATTTTCTTTATTAACTCACTAAATTCATACTGAGAAGGAACAACATGCCTAGTGATGGAAATTCTGTGGCTAAAAAAGACACATGCATAAGCAGAGAAAGACAACATGGTACCTGTCATGAAGTGCGAGTTTTCCAGATTGGTAATAAAGATCATATTAACTACACCATCATTTTATAGAATTTCTAATCTGAGTGTGATGGTTTGAATCAGATGCCTCCCCATAGACTAACATGACTGTTTGGTCCCCAGCTGGTGGAATTTGAGAGGAGAAGCTTTCTTGGAGGAGGTGTATTTTTGCTGGTGGGAGGAGGAGATTTGATGGAGGAGATGTATTGCTGCTGGTGGATCTTGAGATTTATTAGATCCACCCTGCCATTGTTAATTTGGCTCACTCTCTTGCTACTGTTTTTCACCTGCTGTGGCAGAAGTGATGTCCAGCCTCTACACATGCCATGTTTTCTTATCTATGCCACAATTCTATCTTAATTGCTAATAGTTTTTGTTTGTTTTATTTGGTTTTTATTTTTGTTCTTTCTGAGGATCAAATCCAAGGCATCATACATGTTACACAAATTCTACTAGGCCAAAATACTTCCCTGTTTACTTCTTAAACACACCACAGAACACATTCCTAAACAGAAGAAAAGAAGAATACATTCTAAGGTCATGTTTTTTTACATTGTGTTCTGTAGTTCACACTTCATTTAAATGTTGATGAAGTAGGTCTATCCTTGAGGAGCTGTGTTTCTCAGAAGATGTACTATTCCAGTGTTATATAAATGGTGTTGAGATATAGAAATAAAGAAAGTGCATGGACATGGGAAAATATTCTATCAGTTAGCTTGGGGAAGTGATAAAAAAGCATTTTTATCATGATATAGTACTTCTATTATGCAAATACCAATATGACTTTATTTAGTACTTGCAAATTTATTTTAACCAAGTGGTAGGAATAGAAGTGAGGCTATAATGACATGTGGCAGTGAGTATGTGTGATAGTTAAGGTGTTGTCAATTTGCTCTGTTTAGAAATCCTCAGAAATCCCTTCCGGGTGGGTCTCTGAGGTTGCTACCAGGAAGGATTAACTAAAGGAGGAAGTCTTTCCCCCAGAGTGAGCCTTTCCCCCAGAGTGGGTGGACCTGCTCAGAAAGGGACTTCATATAAGGAAGCTTTGGGTGAAGAGAGACCCTTCCTTCTTCCCACTTGGTTGCCAGAGCTGCTCGCTGCCTTCCAGCATGGATTGAAGACCACTGTGGATTGAAGACCAGCTTCAACTGAAAACCCACATGGATGGAAACCCAGTGGCTCCTCAGAAAGCATCCAAGCCTTCTGGTTCCATCTGCAGTGCCAGATCAGGAGTTCTGAGGCATCTGGCCACATGAACTGAGCAGCTACCAGGTTCCTTGATTCTTGGACCTGCAACTGCTATTGGACTGCCGTAAGCTAATCTAACAAATTCCATTTTTAAAATAATTCATTCTAGCAGTTCTGTTCCTCTAGAGAACCCTGACTATCATAGACTTCAGTACCAGAAGTGGTTCTAGAGAAACAGAATTGTAAGGATTTACTTCTCTAGTGGGCTTGGTGCCATCTGGGGTTGGCTTTCTAACTTTAATGCTACTAAAGGCTCTACTAGTGATAAGGAGAGCACTTTTACTGGAAATAAGGAGGGCACTAATTGGTGATCCTGAGTCATGTCTTGTGAAGAGCAAGGGATTTAGTGACTCTGTATTTAAAACATTTGAATATTTATGGAAAAGTAAGACAAATGATGAGGCTGGTTGGTTGCTTTTAGCATCTCTGGACAAATTAGTAAGGGAACAGAAGAAGCTCAAGAAGGAAAATTCTAAGCTTAAGACCTACGTATATGTTCTCAAGGTTTCTAAGCGTGCCCTGGAGGAGAGTTTCCTCTCTAGCCAGAAAAGGGCTCATATTGCAGAAAACCAAACCCAAGCTCTCATTGTGAGAATGGCTAACATACAATGTAAACTCAAGTCCCAGCCTCATCAGCTATCAGAAGTTAAAATGAGGGCATTGATTGGAAAAGAGTGGGGTCCTGTGACTTGGGATGGTGATGTTTGGGAAGACCCTGATGAACCGGGAGACATTGATGTGTCAGATTCTAATGAAGTTGTTTTGGAAGAAGATACGACCTTCCCTCCCTTAGCAGCAGTTGTATCCCCACTTCCACACACTGAAGTATTACCCTTCACCCTTGCCTGAGGTAATTAATCCCTCTTTGTCTGAAGAATCAACAGGAGGTGCTGGTGCTTCACAGTTCCCACCCATCTTTGCCTCTAGGTCTATAACCAGACTGAAGGCTAGGCAGGCCCCTAAAGGTGAGATAGCAAAAATGACATAAGAGGAGGTAAGGTACACCCCTAAAGAACTTCAGGAGTTTTCTAACTTGTACAGGCAGAACCATGGGGAATATGTATGGGAATGGATTTTAAGGATGTGGGATGATGGAAGAAGATACATAAGATCAGGTCAAGCTGAATTTACTGAAATAGGCCCATTGAGCAGAGATTTTAGGCTTAACACTGCAGCTTGTGCAGTTGGAAGGGCTGCCAAGAGTTTATTTGATTGGCTGGATCTCACGGTAACAAGGGCCAGGTAGCAGCACTGATTCACCAAAGGCAGGGTGAATGTGTTTTTCTTAATGGACAGTGTAGGCAAAATTATGCACATAAAGGTATGAGTTGTATGGACCTTTGGAATTGGCTAATTAATCATGGAATTCCCAGAAGTCAAATAGATTAGAAGCTTGCTGAACTCCTTCTTGCCTTGTATAAGCAGAAAAGCTCCAGAGCAAAGGAAAATAAGCCACTTTGAATTAAAGCAACAGAGACTCAAGACCTCTTAATCAGTTTCCAGACTTGAACCAGTTTACAGATCCTGAGCCCCTTGGTTGAAGGAGTGGCTGGGTCCCCTTAGGGAAGGGCCCTCCTACAACTCCCAAAAGTTAATTTTAAGCATGCACCTATCCTTCCTCAGAGGGACCTGTGGCCTTTAGCTAGAGTAACTGTACACTGGGGAAAAGGACTTAATCAGACCTTTTGGGGCCTACTGGACACTGGCTCTGACTTGACATTGATTCCTGGAAACCCCAGAAAGCACCATGGCCCTCCAGTTAAAGTAGGTACTTACAGAGATCAAGTGATCAATGGAGTTTTGGCAGACGTTAGACTGACAGTGGGTACAGTGGGTCCCCGAACTCACCTTGTGGTTATTTCCCCAGTCCCAGAATGCATAATTGGGATATATATACTTAGGAGTTGGCAGAACACCCACATCACTTTGCTGACTGGTGGAGTGAGGGCTATTATGGTTGGAAAGGCCAAATGGAAGCCATTGAGGCTCCCACCACCAGTGAAAATAATGAATCAAAAATAATATCACATCCCTGGAGAGATTTCAGAAATTAGTGCCACTATAAAGGGCTTGAAGGATGCAGGGGTGGTGGTTCCCACCACATCTCCTTTTAACTATTTGGCCTGTTCAGAAGACAGATGGATCGTGGATAATGACAGTGAATTATCAGAAACTTAATCAGGTGGTGACTCCAATTGCAGCTGCTGTACCAGATGTGGTTTCTTTACTTGGGCATATTAGCACATCTCCTGGTACCTGGCATACAGCTATTGATCTTGTGAATGCTTTCTTCTCCATACCTGTCCATAAGTACCACCAGAATCAATTTGCCTTCAGCTGGCAAAGTTAGCAATACACCTTTACTATTTTACCTCAAGGTTATATTAACTCTCCAGCCCTGTGTCATAGCTTAGTTCACAGGGACACTGATCACCTGTCCCTTCCACAAAGTGTCACATTGGTCCATTATATCAATGACATAATGCTAATTGGATCAAATGAGCAGGAGGTGGCAACCACTCTGGAGTTGCTGGTACAGCATATGCACATCAGGGGATGAGAAGTAAATCCAAACAAAATTTGAGGACCTTCCACCTCAGTGAAATTTCTAGGAGTTCAGTGGTGTGGGGCATGCAGAGATATTCCTTCTAAGGTGAAGGATAAAGTTGTTGCATCTGGCCACTCCTACCAATAAGAAAGAAGCACAACACAATGTCTAGTGGGCCTACTTAGATTTGGGAGGCAGCACATACCTCATGTGGGTGTGTTACTCCATCACATATACCTACTGACTCAGAAAGCTACTAGTTTTCAGTGTGGCCCAGAGCAAGAGAAGGCTGTTCAACAGGTCCAGGCTGCTGTGCAGGCTGCTCTGCCCTTGGGACCATATGATACAGCCAATTCAAGGGTACTTGAGGTTTCAGTGGCAGACAGGGATGCTTTTTGGAGTCTTTGGCAGGCCCCCATAGGTGAATTACAGTGGAGGCCCTTGGGATTTTGGAACAAGGCCAAGTCATCATCTGAAGATAATTATTCTTCATTTGAGAGACAGTTCTTGGCCTGTTGTTGGGCCTAAGTGGAAACTGAACATTTGACAATGGGCCATGAAATTACTATGTGACCTGTACTGCCCATTATGAGTTGGGTGTTATCTGACCCACCAGGCCATAAATTTGGACATGCACAGCAGTAGTCCATCATTAAGTGGAAGTTGTATATGCATAATCAGGCTCAAACAGGCCCTGAAGGTACGAGTAAGTTACATGAGGAAGTTGTCCAAATGCCTATGGTTGCTACTCCTGTTGCAATGCCTTCTGTCCCCAAGCATGCACCTATGGCATCATGGGTTGTGCCCTATGATCAATTGACTGAGGAGGAGAGGTCTAGGGCATGGTTTACAGATGGTTCAGCACATTTTGTGGGCACCTTCCAGAAGTGACAGCTGCAGCATCACAGCCCCTTTCTGGGACAACTCTGAAGGACTGTGGTGAAGGGAAGTCTTTATAATAGGCAGAATGTTGAGCAGTGCACATGGTTGTGCATTTTGCTTGGAAAGAAAAATGGACAGATGTGTGGTTATACACTGACTCATGGGCTGTGGCCAATGGTTTGGCTGGGTGGTCTGGGACTTAGAAGAAGCACCATTGGAAAATTGGTGAAAAGGATATTTGGGGAAGGTGTATGTGGATAGAACTCTCTGAATGGGAAAAGAATATAAAGATAGTTGTGTCCTATGTTAATGCTCATCAGAAAGTGACCTCATCAGAGGTTGACTTTAATAATCAAGTAGATAAGCTGACCCATCCTGTGGATAGTGGTCAACCTCTTTCCTCAGCCACCCCTGTAATTGCCTAATGGGCCCATGAACAAAGTGGCCATGTAGCAGAGATGCAAGTTATGTATGGGACCAACAACATGGATTTCCAATAACTGAGGTTGACCTGGATATGGCTACTGCTGAGTGCCAAATTTTCCAGCAGCAGAGACCAGCTCTGAGCACCCAATATGGTTGTATTACTCAGGGTGACCAGCCAGCAACTTGGTGGCAGGTTGACTACACTGGACCATTTCCATCATGGAAAGGGCAATGTTTTGTCTGTACTGGAATAGACACTTATTCTGGGTATGCATATGCCTTTCCTGCATGTAGTGCTTCTGCCAAAACTACATTCTGTGGGCTTACAGAATGCCTTATCCACCATCATGGCATTCCACACAGCATTGCTTCTGAATAAGGAACTCACTTTATAGCCACGTAAGTATGGCAGTGGGCTCATGATCATGGAATTCATTGGTCTTACCATGTAGCCCATCACCCCAAAGCAGCTGGCTTGATAAAATAGTGGAATTGCCTTTTGAAGAAACAGCTACAGTGCCAACTATATTCCAATAGCTTGGAGGGCTGGGGGAGTGTCCTCAAACAGGCTGTATATGCTCTGAATCAGTGTCATATATATGGTACTGTTTCTCACATAGCCCAGATTCATGGATCCAGGAATCAAGGGAGGGAAATGGGAATGGTCCCACTTACCATCACCCCAAGTGACCCATTAGCTAAATTTTTGTTTCCTGTTCCCACAACCTTATGCTCTGCTGGCCTACAAGTCTTGGTGCCAGAGGGGAGAGTGCATTTGCCAGGAGACATGAAGAACATTCTGTTGAACTAGAATCTAAGACTTCCCCCTTTCCACTTTGGGCTCCTGATGCCCTTGAATGAACAGGCTAAAAAAGGAGTTATCGTGATAGCAGGGGCAGTTGATCCAGACCACCAAGGAGCAATGAGATGGCTCCTCCACAATGGAGGTAAGGAAGAGTATGTCTGGATTGCAGGAGATCCTTTAGGCATCTCTTAGTGTTGTAGTACCCTATTATCAAAGTCAATGGACAACTGCAACAATCCAATCTAGGTAGTGTGATAAATGGCCCAGATCCCTCAGGAATGAAGGTATGAATCACCCCTACAGGTAAAGAACCAAGACCTGCTGATGTGCTTGCTGAAGGTGGAGGAAATACAGAATGGGGAGTAGAAGAAGGTAGTTACAAATACCAGCTAAGCCCACGTGACCAGTTACAGAAACAAAGACTGTAATTGCAATGTTTCTGTCCTACCTTGATATAGACTATTTGTACATATGTACACCAATATTAAGATATCACTAGCTATCTGTTGAATTTATATTAGATCCATTTTACTAAAGACTAAGCATTCCTCAAGGATCCTTGCTTTGTGTTGTGGGGAAGATTTTTCAGTACCTGTTTTACATGGGATAGTTATACCATGTTAGGCAGAAGTATGAGCTTGTTGCTGTTTTTATTTGGAAATTAAGTATGATGTAAGGAGATACAGTTTGGTGCCAAGTCAACTATGGGAGGACTTGTGATAGTTAAGGTGTTGTCAACTTGGTCTGTTTAGTAATCCACAGAAATCCCTTTCGGGTGGGTCTCCGAGGTTGCTACCAGGAAGGATCAACTAAAGGAGGGAGTCTTTATGCAAAAGTGAGCCCTTCCCCCAGAGCAGGCAGCCCCACTCAGAGAGGAACTTCATATAAGGAAGCTGTGGGTGAAGAGAGCCCCTTCCTTCTTTCCACTTGGCTGCCAGAGCTGCTTGCTGCCTTCCAGCATGGATTGAAGACCAGCATGGACTGAAGACCAGTGTCAACTGAAGGCCCACGTGGATGGAAACCCAGTGGCTCTTCAGGAAGCCTCCAGGTCTTATGGTGCCATCTGCAGTGCCAGATCTGGACTTCTGATGCATCAGGCCACATGGACTGAGCAGCTAACACATTCCTTGATTCTTGGGCCTACAACTGCTATTGGACTACTGTAAGCTAATGCAATAAATTCCCTTTTTAAAATAATTCATTCCAGCAGTTCTGATCCTCTAGATAATCCTGAATAATATAGTATGCATGACCAGAAACATGAAATTTGGAACCTGACATACTTAAATTGGAATTTATAAGTTCCATTACCATATAATTCTCAAAGAGACAATTTTCTTTCAGTTTAAGTTTTTCATAACCAATGGGCAAATCACAAATGGTTGTCAGGACTTTCTAAATTGCACTCCTGAAGATCTTAGGATATAGCAGGAGGTAAAAAGTTAGTTATCTTTCTACAGATTACTTCACCCACCTTACTTGGTTAATAAGTACCAACTCAACTTTCCCAACCATGTTGTTATGGTTGCCTTCTAACTTTTTCCCTGTGGAATTCAGCTATGGCTTCATATGATTCACCTTTAAGATGCTGGTTATGGAAAACACTCAAGAATACAAATTAATGGCTTTCATTCCTCTGATTAAATCTTCTTTCATTACAATTACAATAAAACCCAAGCATCTTGCCTTATCAGACAGCATGGTACTTATGTAGTTTCTATTACCTAAGTAATATTCAACACATTCCAACAAAACACACCCTTCTCAAGCTCTTGTTTGCATTAGAGCCTTCCCATATTCCACTCAAGCCCCACATACTCCTTTATGCTGGTGCTCCAAAAGCCTAGTCTTTTGTCATAATTTAGAGATAACTTTATGGCCATGCCACTTGGAGCTGCTCTCCATACATTCCTTTTAAACCATGTTGATTTTATCTGTCTGTAGGGCTGTAGCAAAGCTTATTGCCATATGAAACTGTCATTATTAATTATTTTTTTTTAATTTTATTTATTTATTTATTTGAGAGCGACAGACACAGAGAGAAAGACAGATAGAGGGAGAGAGAGAGAATGGGCACACCAGGGCTTCCAGCCTCTGCAAACGAACTCCAGATGCGTGCGCCCCCTTGTGCATCTGGCTAACGTGGGACCTGGGGAACCGAGCCTCGAACCGGGGTCCTTAGGCTTCACAGGCAAGCACTTAACCGCTAAGCCATCTCTCCAGCCCCTTTTTTTTTTAAATTATTAATTATTTGTATATGCATTTATATCTATTTTCTCTTTTTATAAATATATATTTTTTATTGGCAACTTCCATACTTAAAGACAACAAGCCATGGTATTTTCCTCCACTCCCCTCCCCCATTTTCTCCTTCATAACTCTGTTCTCGGTCATATCCCCCCCGCTCTCCATTAGGCTCTCTTTTAATTTGATGTCAACATATTTTTCTCCTATTATGAGGGTCTTGTGTGGTTATTGCTAGTCACTGTGAGGTCTTGTATATCAAGGCCAGATTCTGTCCGGACAGTTGTATGTAAGGAGTTGTACCCTTCTTTTGGCTATTACATTCTTTCTGCCACGTCTTCTGCAATAGACCCTGAGCCTTGGTGGGTATGAGATGTTTCAGTGCTGGAAACTCCTCCATCCCTTCTTTTCAGCACTATGTTGCCTTTTGGGTCATCTCAGTGGTCATTGCCATGTGAAAAGAAAAGCTTCTCTAACCAGAAGTGAGAGTAGTATTAATATATGAGTATGAACATTAAGTGTAGTGCTCTCAGGGCAATTTGGAGAGAGTAATATATGCATTTATTCGGATAAGAGCAGGATTTATACCCCTAAGGCTCATGGCATCCCCTGCCATAGGCTTTTGATTAGGTTTTCAGTACCAGGCATGAATTCCCTCCCATAGATTGGACCTTCAGTCCAATTAAAGATCAGCTGGTTTCCCCACAGCAGACATGCCACTTCACTCATTCAGTCATTTGCCATGTCTGGACAAACTTGAGGTTTCCAGTGTCCACTGTTTTCACCGCTGAAGACTTCTGTCTCCCATAAGACTGCATACAGTGCAGCTTTTTCCAGCTTTCACTTGGCTGGGCTACAGGGAGAAGGTTTTCTGCTGAGCACTAACTTCTCAGTGACTTTGCCTCAAAAGCATGTGAAGTCTTCAGCAATAGGGTCTTACAATCTCTTTCTCATAGAAAACCAGGGGCCTTGGCAATAGCCTGTTATGTTTTGAAAGTAACAGGGACCAAACTGGCCAATGATTCACTGGAAGGTATCCCATCACAGACATTGAAAATTTTCTAGTAACAATCTATGGCTTCTGGATGTGCCATTATTTTAGAAAGTAGATTTTCATATGTCTTAGTCAGAATATCTTGAATTTTGATTTACCCTCCCCTCCACTCTTCTTTTATACAATCTCTTCTCCTGACCTTGCTTAGGCCTTCCCCCCACACCATAAACTGTTCTTCAACTTACATGCATACAATACCATTCCATAAATTCCTTCCCTCTCTCTCCTCCCTCCCTTATAGCCTTTTTCTAGCTTACTGACCTCTGCTACTGATTTGTGGTTCCATATCACACACAAGTCTATACATTTGTAGCTAGGATACAAATATAAGACAAAACATGCAACATTTGGCTTTCTGGGCCTGGGGCACCTCACGTAGTATAATCCTTTCCAGATCCATCCATTTCCCTGCAAATTTCATAATATCATTTTTCTTTACCAGTGAATAAAATTCCATTATGTAGATGGTACCACAGCTTTTTATCCATTCATGTGTGGATGGACATCTAGACTGGTTCCATATCCTAGCTATTGTGAATAGAGCAGCTACAAACATGGTTGTGCAAGTATCTCTAAGGTAGTGAGAAGAGTCATTAGGGTATATGACAAATAATGCTATAACTGGGTCATATGACAAATCTATTTTTAGCTGTATCAAAAACCTCCACACTGATTGCCACAATGGCTGTACCAGATTGGATTCTCACCAATAGTGAAGAAGGGTTCTACTTTTAACACATCCTTACCAACATTTATTGTCATTTATTTTCTCGATGATAGCCATTCTGACAGGAGATAGATGGAATCTCAAAATAGTTTTATTTTGCATTTTCCTGATAGCTAAGGATATAGAACACTTTCTTAGATGTTTGTATGCCATATGTATTTTTTGAGGAGAGAACTCTATTTAGTCCTATAGCCCATTTTTTGATTGGGTTGTTTGATTTCTTATTGTTCTATTTTTTGAGTTCTTTGTATATTCTGGATATTAATCCTATGTCAGATGTGTAGCTGGCAAAGATTTTCTCCCATTCTGTATGTTGTCCCTTGGCTCTATTTACAGTGTCCTTTGCTGTACAAAAGCTTTGCAATTTCATGACATACCAGTGGTTAATTAGTCATTTTATTCACTGAGCAATTGGGGTTATATTCAGAAAGTCATTACCTATGCCAATATGTCGAAGGGTTTCCCCTACCTTTTCCTCTAGAAATTTCAGAGTTTCAGGTCTTATAGTAAGGTCCCTGACCCACTTGGATTTTATTATTGTGCATGGAAAAAGGCAAGGATCTATTTTCATCTTTCTATATATACATATCCAGTTTTCCCAGCACCACTTGATGAAGAGCCTATCTTTTCTCCAATGATTATTTTTGGCATTTTTGTCAAAAATCAGATGGATTAACATCCGGGTCCTCTATTCTTTTCCATTGATCTACGTGGCTGTCTTTGTGCCAATACCATGCTGTTCTTATTACTATGCCTTTGTAATAGATCTTAAAATTGGGTATGGTGATATCACCAGACTTATTTTTGTTGCTCAAAATCACTTTGGTTATTTGAGATTTTTTTCTGCTTCCAAATGAAATTTTTTATTTTTTTTCTTTATTCCTGTGAAGAATGCCATTGGAATTTTCATGAGGATTGCATTAAACATGTAGATTGCTTTTGATAAAATTGACATTTTCACAATATTAATTCTTCCAATCCAAGAACACTGGGTATCTTTCCATTTCCTTGTGATTTCTTCAATTTCTCCCTTGAGTGTTTTAAAATTCTTATTGTAGAGCTCCTCCACTTCCTCACTTAAGTGTATTCCATGGTATCTTATTTATTTTTATTTTGAGGTAAGTGTGAATAGGAAAGGGTCCCTGATTTCATTCTTCACACATTTGTTGTTAGTATATAGGAAAGCTACTGATTTCTGTGTATTTATTTTGTATCCTGCTATGTTGCTAAAAGTGTTTATCAGCTCTAATAGTTTGCTGGTAGAGTTTTTAGGGTCTTTTATGTATAGAATCATATCATCTGCAAATAGTTATAGTTTGATCTCTTCCTTTCCAGTTTATATCCCTTTTATGAGTGTCTCTTGCCTTATTGCTATAGCTGAGACTTCCAGTATTATATTAAATAAAAGTGGGGGCAGTGGATACCTTGTTTTGTTCTTTTTTTTTTTTAATTTAATTTATTAGTTTTCATTTCAGTGAATACAGGCAGTTTGGTACCATTATTTAGGCTCATCTGTGATCTACCCCTCCCATTAGACCCTCCTTGTTAATGAAAATGGGTCGTGCATTGTGGAGTTAGCCCCCAGTTATTAGTATGATAAATGTCTCTGCAAATCATGACCCAACATGTAACTCTGACATTCTTTCCACCCCCTCTTCCGCAAAATTTCCCTGAGCCATGTTGGGTTCATTTTTGGTCTGCTTCAGTGCTGAGGTGTTGGGGGCCTCTGAGGCTTTGGCTCTCTGATTTGGTAGGAGTTGATTTTTCTCTGCGTTGATCTCCTTCCCCTTTGTGCTGGTATCCGGTTCACAGGAAAACATCACCCTTGCTTATTTCGCCAGTTGTCCTTAGTTTCAGTTGGGTCCCTTTTGAGGTATGTTGGGGCAGCTCTCTTCTTAGGATCTGCATCTATCTGGAAAAGAGAAGCAGATTCTCCAACGGAGAGTAAGTTAGCACCCGGAAAATTGAGATAACACTTACTTTTTTGATAGACAGTTTGATAGGTGTAGGCCCTCTTATACCCCGTGATTGATGGTAGCTTGATATTGTAGAGTGGGCTTGTGTTTGGGTATGGTTCTGACTTGTTTCCCAGCTCCAGCTAAGGGTCTAGTACCACTGAGTGGATCAGTTAGCCAAATTAAGAGCAATTGATTCCTCACCATGGCTGTGTACCACTATTGCACTTGTGTGGGCATCACATCCGGTTATTTGTTACTAATTAGGTTAAACAATGTGTTGCTTAGACAGATCTTGGTCATTTCCCCCAGTCGCCTATGTAGCGCCTTCTGGCACTAGACACGCTGACTGTCTGGGGACTGACTCTCTCCTGGCTTCCAGCCATGTCATTCCATTATACGCGTCAGCTGTGTATGGAGTCTTCAGCAATAGGGTCTTATCACTGGCCTTTGGTGGGTCATCAAGTACTCTGACAGAAGTCTGTCATTGTTTTGGGAAACCTTGTAGGTTTCTCTGATCAAAAGCTCATTGTGGATGGTAGGCCCAAGCTGGAAGTGGGGGTTACAGGTCAGTGTCCACTGAGAAATTGAGGAAAAAGATAACTAATATACAAGAGTTAGAGAGGAGAGAGATAGAGGGGAGAGGGAGGGAGGGAAGATGTAGGAGATTTAGGTCAGTCTTGATCCTACCCTCTCCAGTGTCTGTGGAGAAGCAGGGACACTCATTCACTGTTGGTGGGAATGGAGGATGGTACAACCACTTTGGAAAGCAATATGGAGACTCCTGAAAAAGCTGACTATAGAAATACCAACAGACCCAGTTATACCATTGCTGGGCATGTACCCTAAAACCTTCAAACCAAAAGCCAGAGAGATTTGCTCAACCATGTTTGTAGCAGCTCAATTCGTAATAGCTAAAAGCTGGAATCAACCCAGATGTCCATCATTAGAAGAATGCATAACAAAGATGTGGTATATCTACACAATGGAATTCTATACACAGTAAGAAAAAACGACATAAAGAAATTTGAGGAAAAATGGTTGAACCTGGAACAGATCATTCTCAGTGAACTTACCCAATCACAGAAAAAAAATTGACACATAGTCTCACTCATCTGCAACACCTAACCTGAACCTGCCCAAGATGCCTTACATACCCACCAAGCACCTCATGGACTAGACAATAAGGTGGATGGGAGGGCGGGGAGGGAATCAAAGGGTGGAAAACAGTAATCCGGACCCAAACGGCAATGTTACCATAAAATTCTACTTCCTAAAAGACAGACCAAATGGCTGAACCTTCACTAGACCCTTGTTTTGTTCTTGAATTTAGTGGAAAACCTTCGAGTTTTTCACCATTTAGTATTATGTTGCCTGTAGGTTTGTCATAAATAGCTCTTATTATGTTGAGATATGTTCTTTCTAGTCCCAGTTTCTGTAATACTTTTACCATGAAAGGATGTTGGATTTTGTTGAATACATTTTCCGCATCTCCTGAGATGATCATGTGATTTTTGTCCTCCAGACCATTTATATGATGTATTGCATTTATTGACTTGTGTATGTTGAATCATCCCTGCATCCCTGGAATAAAGCCAACTTGGTCAGGGTGAATAATCTTTTTGATATGTTCTTGTACTCTGCCAATATTGTTCAGAATTTTTGCATCTATATTCATGAGGGAGATTGGTCTGTAGTTTTCTTTTTTTATTCTGTCTTTGCCTGGTTTTGGTTTGAGGTTGATGCTGGCTTCATAGCAGGAGTTCGGTAGAATTCCTTCCTTTTCTATTTCATGGAAAAGTTTGAGAAGCACTGGTGTTAGTTTTTCCATGAAGGTCTGGTAAAAATCACCAGTGAATCCATCTGAACCTGGGCTTTTTTAGTTGGGAGACGTTTTATAACTCCTCGAATCTCTGTACTTGTTATAGGTCTATGTAAGTGGTTTATCTCATCTTGATTTAATTTTGGAAGGTTATATGAATGAGGGAAATCATCCACTTCTTTCAGGTTTTCAAACCTAGATGCATGTATGTGCTTTAAGTATGTCCTTATAATTGTCTGAATTTCTTTGGTGTCTGTTGTAATGGTGCCTTTTTCATCTCTAACTTTATTCATCTCTTTCTTCTGGTCAAATTTGCTAAGTGTTTATCATCTTGTTTGTCCTTTCAAAGAACCAATCTTTGTTTCATTTATTCTTTCGATTGGTTGCTTGGTTTCTAATTCATTAATTTATGCCCTAATCTTTATGATTTCTATTCATCTACAGCTTTTTGGTTTGCTTTGTTCTTCTTTTTCCAAGGCCTTAAAGTGAAGCACTAAATTATTTATTTGTGAACTCTCTAATTTCTTAATATAGGCACCATTCATTATGTGAATTTATTGATTTCCTTTTTGATTTCTTCAATGACCCACTGATCATTCAGTGTACTGTTTGGTCTCCATGAATTTCTGTATGCTCTGTAGCTTTTCTTGTTGCTAATTTGCAATTTAATCCCATTGTGGTCAGATAGAGTACAGGGGATTATTTCAATTTTCCAAATTTGTAGGTATTTGCTTTGTGTCCTAATATATGGTCTATTTTAAAGGATGTTCCATGTGCTGCTGAGAAAAATGTATATTCTGAAGCATTTAGGTGGAATTTTCTGCAGATATCTGTTAGGTCCATTTGTTCCATGACATCATTTAATTCAGATGGCTCTCTGGTTATTTTTTGCCTGGATGACCTGCCAATTGATGTGAGTGAGCTATTGAAGTCTCCCAGTACAATTGTTTTTGTTGTCATCTGTGATCTTAAGTCTAATAGTGTTTTGTTGTTGTTGTTGTTGAAACTGGGAGCCCCCATGTTAGTTGCATATATGTTGAAGATTGTAATGTCCTCCTGATGGATAGTTCCTTTAATCAACATGAAATATCCTTCTTTATCTTTTCTCACTAATGATGGTTTGAAATCTATCCTGTCAGATATTAGGATAGCAACCCCTGCTTGTTTCCTTGGCCCATTTGCTTGAAATACCATTTTCCATCCTTTCACCCTAAGGCAGTGTCTATCATTTGTTGAGAGATGAGTTTCCTGGATGCAACAAATGGCGGGATCCTGCCTTTTTATCCAGTCTGCATGCCTATGTATTTTGGATGGTGCATTGAGGCTATTGATATTAAGAGTTATTATTGAAAGGTATGCCATTCTTCTTGTTTTGTAGTGTTTCCTGTTTTCCCTTTACTCTTTTGTTTTAACTGTTGAGTGTGGTTTACTTTTTCCTATTACTCCTTGTGTGTGTTTTGCTTTCTCTTTGACATTAAGAATTCCTTCAAGTGTTTTTTGTAGAGCTCGTTTAGTTGTCATAAATTCATTTAGCCTGTTTTTGTTGTGGAATGTCCTTATTTCTCCATCAATTCGAATAGATACCTTTGCAAGAAAAAGTAATCTTGGTTGACAGTTATTATCTTTCAGAACTTGGAATACATCATTCCAAGCCCTTCTGGCTTTTAAAGTTTGTGTTGAGTAATCTGTTCTGATCCTGATGGGCTTGCCTTTGTAGGTGACTTGCTTCTTCTCTCTAGTTGCTTTCATTATATTTTCTTTGGTGTGTGTTTAGTAGTTATGTTATAACATGGTAAGAAGGGGCTTTTTTCAGATTTTGTCTGTTTGGTGTTCTAAAAGCTTCTTATATCTGCATTGACATTTCATTCCCAATTTGGGGCAACTTTTCTTCTACAATTGTGTTGAAAACACTACTAAGTCTCTGGAATGAAATTCTTTTCCTTCTGTTATATCCTGAATTCTTATGTTTGATCTTTTCATAGTGTACCAGATATCTTGAAATTCCCATTCATACCTTGCTATTAGCTTGTCTTTCTCTTTGTTGGACTGTATTAGATTTGCCACCTGGTCTTCTAGTTTACATATTCTGTTCTCTCCTTCATCTGTTCTACTGGTAAGACTTTCCACAAGTTTTTTATTTCATTGACTGTATTCTTCAAAGCTAGGATTCCAGCCTGGTTTTTCTTCAGTATTTCTATTTGCTTACTCATGTCTTATAATGACCTCTTTATTTCATTAAGCTGGTTTCCTGTGTTCTCTTTCAGAAGTGTGTTTTCTTCTTTAATTCCTTTCTTTTCTTCTTTGATTCCCTTCATTTCTTCTCTGATTTCTTCGAGCATAGATACCATCATTTTCTTGAAATCTTTGTCAGGCATTTCATCTAAAAAGTCTCATTGGTGATGATTTCTGATGGATTTATTTTTTTGTGGGACTGTATTGTCTTGATTCTTTGAGTTTCTTATATTATATTGTAGTGCCTTTTGCATCTTCAATTGATTTGATGCTTGGGTTTTCTACTCATCTGCATTGTTCCCAGATGTGGCAATCCATGTCTATATACCCTCAGGATATGAGTTCAAGGTGCCAGGTGTAGCTGTTTCCCCCAGTCAAGCCACAGAAGTAATCCTAGGTGTTGAGTTTGCTTGCTAACCAAGTTTTCTAGTGGACTGGGTGGAATAATTTACTGGCAAATTCTAAACTTCAATAGAGTAACATACACAATCAATAAAAACCAGCACAAAGTATACAATTGTGGGATTGAAACAAACAGATAGTCATATAAAGCCAAAGTCCCTAAAGGCATGTGTTGTTCTACACCCTTAATCTTGTCAGCTGGGAGGTAGAGATTTCTGTTTGAAATTGGGTTCCAGATCAACCTGGATCTGGATAAGACACTGTCCCCAATAATAACATAAGCAAAAACAAAGGCCCTATATATATGAAAGCACCAATAGCAATAAAATTCAATCCCCAAATAAAGGTTATTTGAAACTGGTAAAGCTGACCAAGAATATATAACCCATAACCTGCCATGACAAGGAGAGATTAGCTTTTACAGGACTGTGTACCTGTTTTTTGGGTTTTTGTTTTGTTTTGTTTTGTTTTTGTCAGTCAGCCTCATTACCTTTTGGGGTGGCTTCCAATCTCACCAATGCTGAATGTCTGCCTCAATCCTTCCGTGGTGTGCTGTGCAGCTGTACCTCTGATCATCTCTACTGGCTGCACTACCACTGGTTGCTGAATGCTGGAGGTTTGTGGTTCTGATGGTGGAGGATGGGAGAGTTCAGACTCCTGGAATTGCTGACACTTTCAGTAGCTCTTTATTCGATCTCAGCTGTCTTTCCTTCAGACATTTTTTTTAACTTTGCAAGAAGGCTGATGGAGTTTAAAAATCTGTTGCTTGGTCTCTGCACTGCTGCCACTGCCTGGTGCACCTGGTGGGACTTTGCTAGGCAAGCACAAGCGGTTTGTCGGCCAGGGTCATCTCAGTGGGACTCTGGCCGTTTTCCTCCTTTCTGGTGGGTCTTGTTCTATTTGGCTTCTCTGCTGTGTCTAAGAACAACCTATACTCTTTCACTTTTCAGAAAAAGAGTGTATTTTGCTGGGGTTTTTCTTAAATCCCTCCCTAGGCAGGTTTGACATGTCTCCTAAGCTATCATCTTACCCAGAAGTCCCTATTTTCTCTTTTGGAAAGTATTACCATGAGAATATACTTTTTTCCCTTTCCACAGTATGTGGTGCCTACTGCCAGACAATTGGATATCATTCAATAGTCATAATAGCCTATGATAATAACACAATAGAAATATGTGAATCTTGGAGGAAAATTCTGAAATATTCTTAAATATGATTCCTTTTTTTTGTTTTGTTTTTTGTTTTTTTGTTTTTTTGAGGTAAGGTCTCACTCTAGCCCAGGCTGACCTGAAATTCACTATGTAGTCTCATGGTGGCCTCGAACTCATGGTGATCCTCTTACCTCTGTCTCAGGAGTGCTGGGATTAAAGGCATGCACAACCACATCCGGGTCTAAATATAATTACTTTGATTAAAATAGATGCAATACAATGCAATAAATATTTATTAGCAGTGAAATATGGGGAAATCTTCATGTTTTGAACTATTGATTTAATATCCATATTTTTGTTTTCATAAACCCACATTGTTACACATTTAAAATAGCACAAAATCTAATTTCGAAGAATAAAGTTAAATATCAAACAATAATAATGTGTTTATTAAGATGTGGTTTATAAAAGAAATATAAGCAAAATAATATTCCCTAATAAAATTTTAACTTACATAAACACTTAAATTCCCAAACAGCCAAGCAATAGGTTGATTCATGTGAACAGTATAGAGTAATTTCAGCATTAATGTATTAATAATAGTCATTGCCTTTAATGAAGACCATACAGTTTCCTCTTTAAGTCAGTATAATTATGTTTGAAGCTTTATAGCTCAAGAAATAAACAGTGGAAACTGTTCAAGCAAATCATGAATAGCCAAGTTATACACTACTCAGGGGAAATTTATCAGTGTATGAGGAACATGATTATGATTTTATTTGTGCAATTTTGTTTATATGATTGTGCTAAATGTTGCCCATTAATTCTTAGAATTATGTTAAATGTGTGAAGAAAGATCAGTTATTTGTGATTTCTCATATCTTTCATTTGACTGGCGAAGTGGGAGGATATGAGCACCAAGTCAAACTGATTTAATAACATAGTGTGCTACTACTAAAGGTTCAAGAATTGCATGCCTCCAGATAGCAGTCATCCCTTCACTTTAGATGTTGCTTCACATATATTATCTTACTAGAGCTTGACAATAGTCCTGTGAGTTTAGCAAAGCAATACATTGCTTAATGCCATTCTGACATCCAAGCAGAAAGTGACTCTTAAATGTAAAAGACTGAAAATTTCTCTTGATCATCAAAATAAGAAAGAGAAAGGGGGAGAGAGAGAGGCAGAGACAGGGACACACAAAGAGAGACAATGCTAATTCTGTGAAGAGAAAGTAGGCTGGTAGACAGAGCTCTTAGAATAGAACAAGAAGCAGCTGGAATTCACTTCCAGGCAGCAGTTTCCAGAACATATTGAATTGAAGTATTAGCTTTTTGTAGAAATCAATTGGTAATGATCCAGTGCTTAGATTACACATTTAAGGATGAGGGCTATTACAGGAGGGGTGGGAATCTCAAGATTGGAAACTTAAACTTGCTCAAACAAGAGGCAGGTGATGTAGAAAGATCAGAACATGATTTCACATATCATATTGTTTGATGCATATAACAAGTCCTACATGGCAGGACTCTAGAATGGGATATAGTAACTTATACTACTAGTATTGTTAATATATATTAATAATATATGCACATATATATGCAATGATTTGAAGATTGAGTAACTCTTCCTCCAAGTGTCTAGAATGATAAACTACTTTAGCCTTGGTAATAGTTATATGGAAATAAGTTATGTTGAAACTGTGGTTTGTCAAAACACAAAATTAATTTGATAAATACATATATATATACATACACACACAGCACGCTGCCTAATGGTAATTTCTTACTTTCTTTTTTCTTTTATTATCACTTTTTGTCATATGATGTCAGGTATGGGATTTTTCACTTATGACATCAGGTTGGTACTTAACAATTTCAGATTTTGAGGGTTTTATATTTTCTGATTTAAAGAAGCTCACGCCTAAGCCAGGAATGGTGGTGTATGCCTTTAATTCCAGTGCTTGGGAGGCAGAGGTGGGAAGATCACTGAGAGTTCAAGCCTGAACTAGAATGAGACAGTACTTTGAAAAAAAAGAAGAAGAAGAAGGAGGAGGAGGAGGAGGAGGAGGAGGAAGAGAAGAAGAAGCAGCAACAGCAGCAGCTCACACCTGTATAGTTAGTGTGTGAACTCTTCCTATTGCATATGAATTTGGTCTGGACAAATCCCATTAGCTATCTTCATGAATTCAAAGATACATTAACATCCAGATGTTTTATGTGAGGTACCTCGGTAATAATAAATCCTGTTAATTCTGGAGCCCAGAATTAGTTAAATTAGTCAACAAACAGCAAATCCTAACAAAAATTGTGGGAAGCATACTCTATCTTAGGAGCTCTTTCCAAAAAAGATCATTGCTTCCCTCAAGGCCAAGATTATATAGAATTGTATCTTTCAGGCCCTCCAAACTCCTTCTTTTGCTCTCCCATTCACTTAATCTGGCTGGTACTAAGCCTCAGATTATTGAAGCACCCTTTGTGTTGACATTAACCTACTTCTCTATGATTATACCTCTGTCAGTAAGTCATACTAAAATGAAACTATTTCAAATGTGCCACCTGTGTTCAGTTGTAAATTTAAAAAAATACAATACTATGTTCTAACCTTTTGTCACATAGTATTCTTCACAATTATGAAGGTATGAACCACTAATGGATCATAGAGGTTAAATAATCAACACAATGCCTTACATATAAGAGTTAATTTGAGATTTTGGTCAAGAGAAAAATGTGAGAAAAAACTCTGAAATTTATAATAGTCTCTATTAGTTCCTGTGTAGATTAAAATATGGCACATAAAAAATAAGTGACAAATATAAGGTCTTCAGGTGAAATAACTACAAGTATCCTAAAAGTCATAAAACATATTAATATGAAAGCTATATAATAGTTCAAATAATAAGAAATAAACAACATAAAATTGTTTTAAAACTACAACAAACTTATAGTATAATTTTGAAGAAAACTTTGATTTATTTCCTAAATTTGCACAAAAGAAAAGTTAAAGACCAGACAACTAGATATTTTTTATAATTTTAGGGCAATGACATACCATGTGTTTGAATAATTAGAATATTTTATAAGGTATTTGCTCCCCCAGCAGGTAGTGCTGAGGAAGGACCAGGCCCGCTGGTTCCTCCCAAGGGGTTGAGGAGGAAGATGAGTGTTGATGGTCAGGAACACACTACCAAGCCAGGAGTCTTGTCAAAGCAGGAACTCACTTTATTGTTACAGGCGGTTGCCTAAGTAGGGTGAGGATTCTAGGATGGGGGAGAGGTAAGGGCCAATAGTATACAGCGACCTTTGACATGATTGGTTCTAAGTGCACACGAGCATGGGAATTCCAACTCCTATGAGGAAGTAACAGGCCAGAGGCCATTAGGCATCTTGCTGAGGCATAGCTTGCCAGAGGCAGATCACCAAACTTTAGCTAGGCTCAGGAAGTTCCACTAGGCCTCGCGTCTGACCTTTCAAGGCCCAACAGGTATTGTAATTCAATGTAGAATGTATAATGAGCAGCAAACTGTAGACAAAATTAGACATGATAAGTAGCACCCTGATAGAAAATAGTTTATAAGAGAGAATTGGGATTAACAAAGTAGGTAAAATAATAAAAGGAAAATAGATTTATCCAACACTGATCTTGAACAAATGATCATTAAAATATGAATTAATATTATACCATATGCCAACATGCATTATATAAAACTTGAAAGAAACTATAAACTATCAAATCACAGACACAGAAATATGAGTCTAAAAGTCACTGAGCACGTTGGGAACTACAAACATTTCCATAATATTAAGAATATTATAAACATCACTAGAACATAAATTAAAGAAACACTTGCCATATAAGTGGACTACTGACTTATGTCCACACAAATTTAAAGCAGGTATTCAAAGAAGATTTTGAGGCAATAGAGATAATTCATGTAAAAGAATTTTGAGTAGGAGATGTATAGAAAAAGGTGACAAGAGCCATGAAAGACATTCTACATAAAATTAAAATGAAATTTTCAACAAATAGATTTATAAAGATTTTTTTAAAGCTGACACTTCTACCAGTTTGTGAAAGAGCATATCTTATCAATTGATTGAAAATATGAATGTAGTATAAGCTTATAATAAGTAATTTAAAATATATATTGGCATTCATATTTCATTATGGACCTATAACCTAGGACATGATGAAAAACATAAATGTTTATCCTCTGACTTCACAGAACAAAAGCATGATAAAATGAATATGTCATATGGTATTAATTATGTACCACTAAGAAGGGAAATGGTTGGTGCTTTCATATATTGTAGTCCATGTTAATTGATTCTTAAGTAAATCAAAATACCTATGATAATTGGCATAGCTCTAATAATGTGGATGTTTTCTCTTCTTTACTGAAGGGAATCTTTAAATGTTTCCCCAAGGTTTTACTTTTTTACTAATATTTTAAAATTCATTGTAACTCTTGAATAATAGGCACAACCACATACCTATTAGAATGTAAGTGGAAAAAAGGATAAAGATTGTCTATACTAGGAAGACATGTGGGAATTGGAGCTTTTATAAACTATTGTAGGTCACAGAGTACAACTTCTTTAGAAAATACCATGTCCCAGCCACAGCAAACAATATTTTCCCAAAAAGTATGAAGAACTTAACTTATCATAGGTAAAACCAAGAAACAATCCTAATGTCCTTCTGCAGATGAATGTCTACACAAATTGAAGTATTTCCATGGATCACTCAGCAAAAAGCAGGAGTGAATGTAACAGGTGGGACAGTGTGCCTAAATCTCAAAATATTATGCTGAGATTTACCAAGTACATATTTTGTGATTTAATTTGCATGAAATTCTTTAAAATGAAAAATTATGTCAATTCATAAAGCAGAGGGGACCATGGGGAGTGTGGGAAAGGTGTAAAAAATAAAGAATTTCAAAGGTCATGTGATTAGGGTGGGGTGAAAGATATGATTGTGATCATGATCATACTTTTGTATTATTTACAACTGTAGCATGTGATATCTTATGGTGTATATTGTACATACATAAAGTTTATATGTAAAGTCTTAGTATGTCCATTGTACATATTTATATGCAAAATCTGTGTCCATTGTACATATATAAAGTCCATATGTAAAGTATTAGTGTGTTCATTGTACATAGGTAAAGTTTATATATAAAATCTTGCTGTGCACATCTTGCTGACATATTTAAAAATGAATGTATATATAAAATCTTCTTATGTACATTGTATATATGTGAAGTTTTTTGTGTGGCATCTATACTACAGGTGACCCATTAAAATTTATAATGTTCTTATATTTTTAAATAATTGCCCTTATTCTATGGCTATATGCATGCTCATGGTCTTATTTATCATATTAGCATATTGAAGTGAAGAATTTCCCTAAAGCTTCATAGAGGGAAGTTTTACATGGGCCACTGAAGCAGACAATATTACAAAGACAAAGACATTTTTCCATGGAATTTAACCATAAAAGGAGGAGAGTAACAATATTGGAAAAGCAAAGCAAAGAGCAGAATGTAGAGAAATAAAGGAAGGTTTGCTGGAAAAAACTAGATTAAAATTGGTACAGGTTTGGGGAGTACAAGGGGTCCCTCCTGGTCTGTGAACCCTAACTTTCAGGTTCTTGTATATTTTACCAAAAATTTAGGAAATGGACTCTGAGAAGGGTAAATTATGAATTATGAGGTTTATTTGGGGAGATATTGCATTCAGGAGAAGGATAGAAAGACTCAGGCCAGAAAGAAATTCTTTGCTTGGCTAGAAAGTTTATCTAGGGACCAAATGAAGGAGAAGTAGAGAAAATGTCCATTACAAGAAAAACGTCACAGGAAAAAGCCTCTGGTACATATACAATGTCAGATTTAAAAGAAAGAAACACACACAAAGCAGAGGATGAGAATGTAAACCCTTCATATTCACATAAGAAAAAAACTAGGAGATCAGTGCTTAGAAGAGAGTAACAAAGTGAGAAGGAAGAAATTTTTCCTTTCGTCATCAATACCAGGCTGGGCAGAGGGAAGGACTTCTCAAAACATGAACCAGGAGATTCCAGTGTCAGGAGAATGAATAGCCAATATAGTGGTTAGGCACATACTGTTTACAGTTAATTAGGATGGCCTTTATCATCAGACTCAGGTGTGTGAGACCTATACAGACCTGATTGGTCTGTGGACCTCAAGGGGCTGACCCAGGCAGATAGCTACTGAGGAAGGAGTAAGGGGCCTGGTCACTGAGGTGAGACCAGTCTAGACACCCAGTTCCAGTTCCACCAGTGCAAAAGGGGTGGCATCTCTGTCCTTGGTTCCTGTTCCTGGATGACTGATCATAAAAGTCTATCTTGCTCCTGTTTCTCCTTCAGAATAGTCCAGCTATTCATGAAGGCCAACTCTAGTAGTTGACATCATAAGAAATTATCCCATGCTGGTCTACCAGGAAGAGTCTGGTATGTCTTGTTACATTTTTGTAGAGACCCTATTACATCTTATTAGACTTAGAGAAGAAAATGATGCACCAATTGTGAGCTAGATAATTTCAGTGATTAAATGAAGACTTAATAAGAGAAGAAAATTATGCACATTTGACTGAGAAACATTATTCACATTATGTAAAAAATAATTTTTCCATGACTAAAAATGAAGATATATATATATAGTATATATAAAATAATTGCTTTTTAAAGAAAGAAAAATTTCAATTTAGTGATAATGCTTAGGGATTAAGAAGTTCATGCTAATTGAATTTCTTATTTATGCAATATTTGATGACAATCATAGAATTTTAGAACTGAAAATGGCCTCAGAGATCATTTAAATTCAACCTCATTTTATAGATTAGGCAACAGAGGACCAAGAGGTAAAGGGCCAAGTTGGAAGTCAACTAATGATAGAACTTGGATTATTTAAGAAAAAATGTACTATAGTATGCTTTTTGTTTCAGTGATTATGATTAAAATATCTGCACAAAATGTATTCATCTATTAAAATATTTTAACATAAAAATATGGGAAGGTAGACTAGAAATACCACTTAGTGACAGAGCTTGCCTTGTAGATATAAGACTATGAGTTTGATTCCTATAACCACAAAACACAAAATATGGGAACTCAACCAATGAGGATATCATGCTCCAATTTTTTCTTTTCCTAATTCACCTAAACTAATATTAATGGACTACCTACTCAATAAATTACATTTTTGCTGTGGTGTTTTGATTCAGGTATCCCCATAAGCTTAGGTATCAGTCTGAATGCTAGGTTCACAGCTGATGGAGATTTGGGAATTAACACCTTCTGGAGGCAGTGTATTATTGGGGGTGGGCTTATGGGTGTTATAGCTAGTTTCTCCATGCCAGTATTTGGCACACTCTCCTGTTGCTATTGTCCACCTTATGTTGGCCAAGGCGTGATGTCCACCCTCTGATCAAGCCAGCAAGTCAAAATAAACCTCTTTTTTTCCCCACAGGCTGCTCTTGGTTGGGTGATTTCTACCAGTAATGTGAACCTGACTGCAACACTGCCTATAATGAAACAAAATGTACAACTATCACATAATCCAAAAGAATACCACAAAAATGAATATGATAAACATTGGGAATAGAACAAGGGCTTTGAAACCAAATCAAAGTGGTGTGCATACTAAAGAGTAAAAGGTTGTAACAAGCATTCCTTAATATAGACAATATATGAAAGATGCACACAAACATCATGAAAGAGAGAAAGAAATAGAGGGAAGGAGAGAGAAAGACCCTAAAGAAAGATACTTTGGTTGCAGATCACTGAAAAATTAAGCTAGAACTGAGCTGGAAGCCTTAACCCTGCTCATGAGCAGAGTTCATAGTGCTGGAAAGTGCTTCGTAGCCTGCTAGAGGAGAAGCATGATGGGTGGTCTTAACAGCAGTGGATTCTGCATGTCAAACTAAGCAAGAAGTGTCAACCAGTGCAATAGTGTCAGGTATGTTATGGAGGTGGCCAAAAACTGTACTCTAATTGGATTTAAGGCACATTTCATGGTAATGAAATCATGCTTGATACTGAAAACCTAGTCAAAAGCTTATAAAGATGGAAAGGTCACAAGCCCTGCAGGATGGGGAGGAAGTTACTACTATTGTTTAGTTATATGAATATATTATGACCACAAAATTGATCTATAAATACTTATATTTATGTATTATATATTATAAATATATATTAATGCTATTCTCACTTTGAGTTAGAGAAGCTTCCTTTTTTAGATAGCAGTGATTGCTGAGGAAATTCAAAATTCATCAAAGTGCTGAGATGTAAAGATTAAGTGTTTAGCATTTAATAATACATCTTTATCATACCCTCCAGTGGCTTGAGAACCATAGTAGCAGAGGTAGTGGACAGAACATAAGAGCCAAAGATGGAGGAGTGCTTTAGAACACCAACTCTAACATTCAAGCAGTCAGTGTCTTCATGACCTCACAGTGATTGTCATCACCTGCAGAAAATCTGCATAATATTGGACACATTAACAGGCTGTCCTGTATGATGGTAGAGGGGAGAACAGACATCAATATAGAAGGGAATATAGCAGGAACAAAGAAGGTATTCAGTGGAGTGGGATGGAGGAAGTGAGACAAAGAAGAGTGTAGGAAGAATATTATGTGAAATTTTAATGTTTTTAATTTTAATATAAATAGCATAAAAAGAAATTTAAGACAACATTGTTTCATTACACAGATTACTTTAGTATCTTTAAGAAAATAAAAACAGCCAGGCTAGGTGGCACATGCCTTTAATCCCAACACTCAGGAGGCAGAGGTAGGAGGATCCCATGAGTTCAAGGCCACCCTGAGACTACAATAGTGAATTCCAGGTCAGCCTTAGCTCGAGTATAACCCTACCTCAAAAATCCAATAAATAAATAAAAGCAAAGAGCCAAGACTGGTGACAATAGGCTATAATAATCCCAACTTTTTGAGAGGCTGAGGCAAAAAGAATCCCAAGTTCAAGTTCAACCTAAACAATTTAGTAAAAACCTGTCTCAAAATAAATAAATAAACAAGATGAAAATGCAGCTTAAGGGTAGAATGCTGGCCTAGTATATTGAAGGTCCCATGCACTGCAAAATTACTTAAATCAGTTAATTCATAGTAGAAAGTAAAACAAAGAAATCAGGAATGGAAAAGAAATGTAATAGTCTAGGACAGAAGAATGGAGGCAATTGACAGGAGCCCATCAGATTCATTATCTATTTCTTTTTGTACTTATTTCTCTTTCTCTCCCCCCCCCTCCTGTGTGTATGTGCATGTGCACATATGCACCATGCTCTCTTCCTGCTTCAAATAAACATGTTCCTGACTTTACATGGGTGGCTGGGATTGAAATCCTGGGCTGACAGGCTTTACAAGGAAACCCTTATAGCTGTTGAGCCATCTCCCCAGTCCTAGTCATCTACTTGTTAAAGGTAGGGATCACGTGAATGCTTTCTTCTATCAGCTTAAATTATTTATATGTAATATTGAACAGGATATATTGCATTAAGACAAAAATGTAAGTGGCTTAGACAACACTAAAGGAGAAGGAAGGAAAACCATGATGTCTCTCTGTAATTAAAGGAAAAGAGAGAGATTTCAAGCAGTTCATGAGGTAGAGGAAGGGAATGTTTCATTTTATCATTTGGTCAAGATAAAATAAATTGAAAATTAAAGGTTGAGGACTAGATCAGTAAATGTAATTATGAAAATTGGAGAATAAAAATATTTTTGGAAATCATGGCAAGTACCTCTTTTTTAAAATCCACACATACACATACAGACATATACATGCATAGCAAAGAGTTAATTGTGATACACATATATATGATGAAATACTATGGAAAAATCAATTATCAGAAATATTAAGAGCAAATAGTTGTATTCCAGAGAGATTCCCATGAATAGTCATGGTTCTCTTAGAAAAATAAAAGATATTATTCCATTACAGTTACCTTTGTGGCTGGAACAGACACCTGACCAGAAGCAGCTGATGAGAGGAAAGGATTTACTTTGTCTTACAGTCTGGAGGGGAAGCTCCAAAATGGTAGGGGAAAAGAATGCATGACCAGAGGCCAGACATCACCTCTGCCACAGCAGGTTGAACACTGTTGCATGAGAGTAAATACTGGCAAGCTGGGGGTAATAAACTATCAACATCCACCCCTAGCAACATATGTCCTCCAGCCAGGCTCCACCTTCCAAATTGCCATCAGCTTAGAGACCAAGCATGCAAAACACATGAGTTATTGGGGACACCAAATTCAAACCATCATATATTCCTTATTTGTTTAGAGTAAGTATGAAATGAGAGAAAAGCACTAAGCATGTGGAAGGGATGGAATGGGGAAGAATTGTTCTTAGAAACAAAAAGGGAATGGAAAAACTAACTAATCCTTCAAGTGATACAGAAATTACCAAGTTCTTCTGAGGAATAGCAATGAATCTAAAGTTTAACAGATTGCCATTCTTGTTATTTTGTGTTGTTAAGTTCTTTTAGCACTGAGAGGAGATTGCAGTCTGACTGAAGTAGCAAGTTCAGAAACAACAGAGCATTCTGTGGCATGAACTCAGTAAGAAAGTATTGGGATTTTGACTGGTTGTGAGAAGTAGACTTTGATGAAGAAACAAAGAGTGAAAAGAATGGAGCCACTTGGACCTTAATCTAAAGTCACCAGGGAGGAACTGGTGTGGCGAATGTGTTTAAATACATGGGTTTATTGTGAGTCTTGTGGCAATAGATAGGGGAAGGAGTGTAGGGTGTATTGTGAGCCATGAACAATGTACAAAGCATGTGAGAAATTCAATTTGGATTCAGACAAAACTCAAAAGGAGTTTGCAAGAGCAGGTGTTGGGTCTCAGCAGGAAGCAGTGCAGCTACAATCTGGTTAATGGCCCAGGAAATTCAGAAAGAAAACTCTGTAAAGTTACTATTCTGAAACTGTTCTGTAGGTACAAAGAAGGACCCCATTGTTAGGCAGATGTTTAGAAACAACACATTTGTACTTCTACAAAGGAGTAGAATACAAAGAGACAGTCCAAAGGAACTGAATTATTAATTAGCTTTGTTTCTGAAATTGTACCCCAAAGGTATAACAGTAGGTGTGACTCTGAGGCTTCATCCAATAGTAGCTGAGAATAAAAGTGTTCAGGGTCCCTAGAGGATTCTACATTATAGAGGCTACATATCAATTACAGTAGTAGAGTGTGGAGCAACTGAGTACACTCACTGAGTAGGTGCTGTGAGAAAGCATGGTAGAGATGGCTTAGGAGAAAAGGTCAGTATCAAGTCACAGAAGAAAGGATCCACCACCAGCAATGGATGGGTGCACCAGTTGTCACTGACTCCCTATGTCAATTGCTTTCAGGTCGTGTGAGACTGTATCTCCACCCAGAAGATACCAAATGATATATAGCCACTTGTATTTCTTTGTACAGATGAACTTCACTGCCACATTCATCAGGATGGCATATCATGGGGTAGCTTTCCAATGCTTATGTTGTGCTTAGAAATCTGAAGTGTTTCCCAAAACATGCAAACACCAGAGAGTTCAGATCGCTGAAGTGTGTGAAGGGGCTGCAGACAAAGAAACAGCAACATAAATCAAACAAGACAAAACACCTGATGGGAAAGTACAATCAATTTCTCCTGCAAACATGTTCAAGAGAACACTGAGAAATGTAAGTCTATAAGCCCAAAATACTGAATGTGGTCATGTATTTGGAAAGACCAAGAGGACAATTTGTAGAAAAGATCTGTCATGTGAAAGATGAAAGGATAAAGCTCAACAGATATAAGAAAATGTTTATATAAAATTGAGACCTTAAAATATAGTTTCACTTTAGAATGCACTGTGTATTAACATACATTTTAAAGTTCCTTTTAGGGACCTGGAGAGATGGCTCAGTGGTTAAGGTGCTTGCCTGCAAAACCTAATGACCAGGGTTTGAACCTGGGTTTATTTCCCCAATTCCCATTTAAAGCTGGATGCACAAAGTAGCACATACATCTAGAGGTTTTTTGCACTGGCTTAGAGGCCCTACTGTGCCCATTATTTCTTTCTCTCCCTTTCTCCCTCTTTCCCTCTCTCTCTGTTTGTCTCTGTGCAAGTAAATAAACTTTCTTTTAGGAGTATTGGATTAGATCACCCATGAACTATGAGTGGAAACTTCATGGCAATATTCTCCACTATAAAGTGCATTAAAGAAGATATAATCTATCTGAGCATCATTTGGAGAATGCATATTCAGAAAAATGCTAACAATAAAGTTTTAAAATTATTTGTACCTATGTAATATCATAACATAAGCTCTTAGGAAAATGTCTTAGAATATCTTAATATATATTTATATTTTAATATTTTGAAATAAAAGCCAGAACAATTTACTAAGGGATTTAAACAAATTACCTAAGAATGCAGGGTAAGATTTTTTTTTCTTTACTTCATACTTTTTTGTTTGTTTGGTTTGTTTTGTTTTGTCAAGGTAGGGTTTCTCTAGACCAGGCTGACCTGGAATTACTTAGTCTCAGGGTAGCCTTAAACACATGGCAATCCTCCTAACTCTGCCTCCCAAGTCCTGGGATTAAAGGTGTGCGATACCATGCCTGGCTAGTTTTACATTTTGTTTGTTTGTTTTCTGAGGTAGGTTTTCATTCCAGCCCAAGCTGACCTGGAACTCACTTTGTAGCCCCAGGCTGGCCTCAGATTCATGGAGATAGTCCTAATTTAGCCTCCCAAGTGCTGGGACTAAAGTTATCAGTCACTACACGTGGCTCATTTATAAATTAATTCTTTAAAATTTTATTTATTAAAGAGACAGACAGAGAAAATGGCCAGGCCAGAGCTTCCAGCTACAGCAAACATGCTCCAAACACCTTATGCAACTGGCTTATGCATCTGCCTTACCTGGGTCCTATGGAACTGGACCTGAATCCTTTGGCTTTCTAGGCAAGCACCTTAACTGCTAAGCCATCCCTCCATCCCTCATTTTTAACTTTTAATTAGAGTAATAGTTTGATGCGATCTAGGAATGTTGGGTTTGTTTTCTCTGCCAATTCAAGAATAAAAGCAGGACTGGAGAGATAGCTTAGCGGTTAAGCGCTTTCCTGTGAAGCCCAGGGACCCTGGTTCAAGGCTCGATTCCCCAAGACCCACGTTAGCCAGATGCACAAGGGGGCCCACGTGTCTGGAGTTCATTTGCAGTGGCTGGAAGCCCTGGCGTGCCCATTCTCTCTCCCTGTCTCCCTCCCTCTCTCTCTCTCTCTCTCTCTCTCTCTCTCTCTCTCTCTCTCTCTCTCTCTCTCTTTCAATCTCTGTCACTCTCAAATAAGAATAAACAACAAAAAAAAATTTTTTTTAAAGAATAAAAGGCAGAAAATAGTTAAAAAGAATAATGTTTATTTCAAAGTAAAAGGAAAACACAGAGAACAAACTCCTCCAGGAGTGCATTCCAGAGCTAGAAAATCTGTCCCAGTGGAAAATGGACTTTTATCAAGAGAAGGAATGAGGCTTATCCAGAATCCATGATCCTTTGAATTAAATGAAGATGAAGGTATTGATTAGTCCATGTTGCCACCAGTACTGTGTAGATTTCAGAAAGCCCACCATTGGGAAAATACACTTACGAGAAGAAGGAGGAAGTGGGGTCACCCTCTTCAGCATCTTGGATTACAATATAACCACTTACCAAAGGCCCTTTTTCCATATCTGTCTGCCGAGCCAAGAATATTATTATCCTATTATTTCAGCTTGAAAACTACCCAACTTGTTAGTATGCCTCTTACTGTTTATACTGGTTATTATGTGCAGAAAGCTTAAAATTATGTTGAACTTTTGGTGGTGCAAAACTTTCATATAAACTTTTTTGTACATTTTTCCCTCTTTTGTTGTTTCTGAGACAAGCCTCTGCATTCCTCAGACTGGCCACAGCCTCTAAAGTTCCCAGAAGAAGAGTACACCACTACATCTGGATTAAGTAAACTTATGCTGGAAAATAATATTATGTATTTTTAATTGATTTATATGCTTGAACACCACTTGTGGTGGATTGATTCAGGTGACCCCTATAAACTTAGGTGTTCTAGATGCTAGGTTCCCCAGCTGATGGCAATTGGAAATTAGAGCTTCCTGTAGGAGATGTATTGTTGGGGGTGGGCTTATGGATATTACAGCCAGTGTCCCAAGGCCAGTGTTTGGCACACTCTCCTGTTGATATTGCCCACCTGACGTTGGCCAGCAGGTGATGTCCACCCTCTGCCATCATTTTCCCTGCCATCATGGAGCTTCCCCCTCAAGCCTGTAAGCCAAAATAAGCCTCTTTTTTCCCACAAGCTGTTCTTAGTTGGGTGATTTCTACCAGAATTGTGAACCTCACTACAACACCACTTAAGAGAAAATTTTCTGAAAATGAAATTGCTACTTAACTTCAATCCATATATATTTGTGCTGTGGTTCTGGAATAAAGATACATTTTCAAAATCACCATTTATCCCACTTTTAAGTTTGTCTTGCCTATATAGTTGCCTAAAGAAAACAAAACTTGTCACTGTGCAATATAGAGAAGTAAAAGGAAAAGCCATTCTTACTTTGAATTTTGTCAGTACCATAAGAAATCAAGAAACTTCTAGAAGCAGACTATCCCACAATACTCCAGCCTCAGCCTATTTACAGAATCAGACCCAGGGGACTACAAGAAACCATGCAGCAACTCTATCTCAAGAGGAATGAAGTCTAAGAGCACAACCTCAGAGAGGGGGATAACTGCAGAATGAGAGCCAAGAGAGTTAAACTGCATCTGCTCTTCCCTTTCTGGGATCTTTCCTGGAGGCCTTCCGGGACCAGACACAAGAGCCCTACAAGTTGTTCATTTCTTCTCACAAACAAACAGCAGAGTGTAAACATGATGGTAGAGGGCCAGAAGGAGCAAAGCAAAAGCACACAATTAAAATGTTTCTCCCAATTAAATATGTAAGGTATTTACATCCTAAAATTATTAAGTAGGATGACTAATTTCAACCTACAATGATTTGATTCAATTCTTTCTAATTTTGATTGGTTGATAAGATTTATCATTTGACCTAAAAGAAATTTTCTTAATACATCATAGACAAAGGAGACAATTTCTTAGGTTTTGTGTACACATACACACACACAAACACACACACACTCTCACACATTTTTTACATTTTTTTTGTCCTTAACTTTTTTTTAATTAATTAGTTTTGTACTCAATGAATAGAGTCCAGTTGGTACCATTGTTAGCCTCCTACATGTCCTCCCCTCTGCCCCTGACTCCTCCTTGTTGAGGTATATGGGTCATGCATTGTGGAGTTAGCCCTCAGTTATGGGTAGGAGGAAATGTCTCTGCTTATCATGACCCAGTGTGTGGCTCTGACACTCTGTCCATCCCCTCTTCCCCCAAATTTTCCTGAGCCTTGTTGGGATCATTTTAGGTCTGCTTCAGTGATAAGGTGTTGGGAGCCACTGTGTATCTGAATATCTCATTTGGTAGGAGTTGATTGTTCTCTGTGTCGATCTCCTTCACTCTTCTGCTGGTATTAGGTTCACCGAGAAAACAGCACCCTTGCTTGTTTCGCCAATTATTCATAGTTTTAGCTGGGGCCCATTTGAGGTAAGATGGGGTGGTTCTGTCCTTAAGAGCTGCATCTATCTGAAAAAGAGAAGCAGATTCTCAAACGGAGAGTAAAGTTAGCACCAGATAAATGGGATAACCCTTTTTTTTATTTTATTTTTTTTTTGGAGAGAAGTTAATAGGTATAGGTCCACTTGTAAACCACGATTGGTAGTAACTTGATAATGGAAAGTGGGCTCATGTTTGGATAAGGTTCTGACTCGTTTCCGAGCTCCAGATATTGGTAACATTCCACTGAGTGGATCAGTTAGCCAAAATCAAGAGCATATGGATTCCCATCATGGCTGTATGCCACTATTGCACTTGTGTGACCATCATGTTAGGTTATTTGCTGTTAAGTAGGTTAGACCATGAGTTGCTTGGATAGATATTGGTCATTTTCCCCCAGTTGCCCATGTAGCACCTTCTGGCACTAGACATGCTGACTGTGTGGGGATTGACTCTCTTCCATCTATTTCACTCCATGTTACTTGTCAACTGCATGTGGTGTCTTCAGCAGTAGGGTCTTACCACTAACCTTTGAAGGGCCATCAAGTACTCTTACAGAAATCTGTCATTATTTTAGGAAACCTTATAGGTCCCTGATCAAAAGCTCATTGTGGGACTTCCGGTTAAGATAGCGGCGTAGGTACCATGTCAAAGCAGCCTAGGGGGGAAAAAGACCAAAAAAAACTCAGCAAAATACACACTTTTACTAAAAAGTGAGGTGTATAGGAAATTGAAGCGGCAGCGGAGAAGTAGAAGAGTTCCAGAGCACCCAGAGCCTGCACAGGTGGGAAAAGCGGCTCTGGCAGCTTGGCCAACTGCCGCCGCAGCAGTGCACCAGAAAGCCACCAGGCTCTGCTCCAGCCGCAGGAAAAGCCAGTTGTGGGAGCTTTCCCTCACACTGGCGCTCTCCGCAACTCGGAAAACGTGAGGGGAGAGCGGCAGTGAGCAATGGAGGAGCAGACCACGAGGTAGAGAACACGTGGAACAGCGAGAGAACTGGAGCAGCTGAGGCTCCCTCCCCTCCCCCACCGCCTGAGCCCAGCTCCGGCGAACAGAGCAGCAGCCTGGGACCCAGCCACGCCAACTTGGGCTGACAGTGGGGACCCAAGCAAGAGCAGAGTTCGGCAGCAATATCAGCAGCTCCAGCACTGGTAACAGTGGCCCCAGCAGCAACAGACACAGGAGTGGCAGCAGCGGCAGACTTGGCAGCAGCAGCTTCAGGGGGAGCAGCGACAGTGGACACAGAAGCAGCAGCTGCAGCAGTGGTGGCAATAGCAGTGGAAACTACAGCAGCAGCAGAGGCAGCAGCAGTGGTGGGTCCAGCAGCAACACCTTCAGCAGCAGTGGCTACAAACCCAGCAGGGGCAGCTTGAGCAGCAGCAATTCCAGCAGCAAGGGTGCTGATCTGCAGGGCCACACTTGCCAGGCTCGGTTTGCCCCACAGGAAAAGCAAGTGCCCAGCTCCAGAAAATCAGAACAGCAGCCCGACGACCCAGGCAGCAACTTGACTGAGATCAAAATCATCCAAGGTAACTGGGATTGCACCAGGGAAGGGTCTCATTTGGTCGCAAGTTGACTAGGATCCCTCAACAGACCAGAAATCTTAACCTCTTTGTTGATAGAAGATCTGGTCATTATAATAACAATTCTTGCATACATACTCGGGGCTGTTTTTGATTGAATGTGTACAGTGTTTAGTTAAATTTTAGAATCTACCTGTATTTTATTCCACTCAGCCTGCTTGAATACTCCTATAGCAGGGAAACTCTACCCCTAAGAACATCTTTGTAGATACTCTGAGAGCCTTAAGGGCCACACCTAACACCTTAAGGTCCTACCCTGAAATATATTACATCAAATAAGTTGATACAGCTAAGAATACACAGCTAGCTAGAAAATACAAGCATTAACTTAATCCAAGATGCCAAAATATATACATTATAACACAAAAAACACTAAAAAGCAAGATGATATAAATCCACCTAAAAGTATTAATGCATCAGAAATGTCCTCCAGTGAGAAAGAGTTAGAGGAAATGCCTGAGAAAGAGTTCAAAAGAATGATTATAAATATGTTCAAAGAGGTCAAAGAACACATCAAAACAATCAAAGAAGAAATCAAAAAGGAAACCAAAGAGGAAATCAAAGGAATCAAAGAAGATGCAGGACACCAATTTAATGAAATAAAGTAGGCAATACAAGACATAAATAAGGAAAAAGAAATAATAAAGAAAAACCAGTCAGAATTACTAGCAATAAAGAACACAGTTAATGAAATAAAAAACTCTGTAGAAAATCTCGCCAGTAGGATGGATGAGGGAGAGGACAAAATATCTAAGCTAGAAGACCAGGTGGCAGACCTAATACAGTCCAACAAAGAGAAAGACAAACTTATAGAAAAGTATGAGTGGGAATTTCAAGATATTCGGGACACTATGAAAAGATCCAATATAAGAATTCAGGGCATAGTAGAAGGAGAAGAACTCCACTCCAGAGGCATAGTAGGCATCTTCAACAAAATCATAGAAGAAAATTTCCCCCAAATTGGGAAAGAGGTGCCAATGCAGATACAGGAAGCCTTTAGAACCCCAGCCAGACAAAACCCAGAAAGAACCTCTCCTCACCATATTATAATCAAACTTCCAAACACACAAACCAAAGAAAAAATATTGAAAGCAGTTAGAGAGAAAAATCAAGTTACCTACAAAAGCAAGCCCATAAGGATTACAGCAGATTATTCAACACAAACTTTTAAAGCCAGAAGAGCTTGGAGTGATATATTCCAAGTTCTCAAAGATAACAACTGTCAACCAAGGTTACTTTATCCTGCAAAGTTATCCATTCAAATAGATGAAGAAATAAAGTCATTCCATGACAAAAGCAGGTTAAAGGAGTATTTGAAGACAAAACCAGCTCTAAAGAAAATACTTGATAGAATCCTCCATGCTGAAAAAAAGGAAAAGCACACATACAAGGAACCTAGAAGAAACAAGCAATACTCAAATACTAGTTAACAGAAGAGAGCACAGGTAGAACCAGAAACACACACACAAAATAATGGCAAACATAAATACACAGCTTTCAATAATATCTCTTAATATCAACGGCCTCAATGCCCCAACAAAAAGACATAGATTTGCAGACTGGGTTAAAAAGCAGGATCCTACAATTTGTTGTCTCCAAGAAACTCACCTTTCTACAAAGGATAGACATTATCTTAGGGTGAAAGGTTGGAAGACGGTGTTTCAAGCAAATGGGCCTAGAAAACAAGCGGGGGTTGCTATCCTAATATCAGACAGGGTAGACTTTAGTCCGACGATAGTCAAGAAAGATAAGGAAGGTCACTTTATATTGATTAAGGGCACACTTCAACAGGAGGACATTACAATCCTAAACATATATGCACCTAACATGGGGGCTCCCAAATTCGTCAAACAAACACTATTAGAACTAAGGTCACAGATAACACCAAACACAGTGGTGGTGAGTGACTTTAACACCCCACTCTCATCAATTGACAGGTCATCCCGGGAAAGAATAAACAGAGAGGCATCTGGACTAAATGAGGTCATAGAAGGAATGGACTTAACAGATATATACAAGACATTTCATCCAAAGGCAGCACATGGAACATTCTCTAAAATAGACCATATAGTAGGACACAAAGCAAATCTTAACAAATTCAGGAAAATTGAAATAATTCCTTGCATTCTATCTGACCACAATGGAATTAAACTACAAATCAGTAGCAAGAAAGGCTATAGAGCATACACAAAATCATGGAAACTAAACAATACACTACTAAATGATGAATGGGTCAATGAAGAAATCAAAAAGGAAATCAAAAAATTTATAGACTCAAATGATAATGAGAACACAACATACCAAAATCTCTGGGACACAATGAAGGTAGTTCTAAGAGGTAAATTTATAGCCTTAAGTGCCTATATTAAGAAATTAGAAAGGTCGCAAGTAAACGACCTAATGCTTCACCTTAAAGCCTTGGAAAAAGAAGAACAAGGCAAACCAAAAATCTGTATACGGGAAGAAATAATAAAGATTAGGGCAGAAATTAATGAAATAGAAACACAAAGAATAATCCAAAGAATTAATGAAACAAAGAGTTGGTTCTTTGAAAGGATAAACAAGATTGATAAACCCTTAGCAAATCTGACCAAAAGAAAGAGAGAAGAGACACAAATTAATAAAATCAGAGATGAACAAGGTAACATCACAACAGATTCCAGAGAAATTCAAAAAATCATAGGGACATACTATAAAAGCATATACTCCACAAAGTATGAAAACCTGAAGGAAATGGATGATTTCCTTGATCTATATGACCTACCTAAATTAAATCAAAATGAGATTAATCACTTAAATAGACCTAGAACAAACATGGAGATCTGAACAGATATCAATAATCTCCCAACTAAAAAAAACCCAGGCCCAGATGGATTCACTGCTTAATTTTACCAGACTTTTAAGAAGAGCTAACACCATTGCTTCTTAAGCTTTTCCAGGAAATAGAAAAAGAAGGAATTCTACCCAACTCCTTCTATGAGGCCAGCATCACCCTGATACCAAAAGCAGGCAAAGATAGAACAAAAAAAGAAAATTACAGACCAATCTCCCTCATGAACATAGATGCAAAAATTATCAACAAAATATTGGCAAACAGAATACAAGAGTATATCAAAAAGATCATTCACCCTGACCAAGTAGGCTTTATCCCAGAGATGCAGGGATGGTTCAACGTACGCAAATCTATAAATGTAATACATTACATAAATGGGTTGAAGGACAAAAATCACAGGATCATCTCATCAGATGCAGAGAAAGCATTTGACAAAATCCAACATCCCTTCATGATAAAAGTCCTACAGAGACTGGGAATAGAAGGAACATATCTCAATATAATAAAGACTATTTATGACAAGCCTACAGCCAACATATTACTAAATGGGGAAAAACTGGAAGCTTTTCCACTAAAATCAGGAACAAAACAAGGGTGTCCACTCTCCCCACTTTTATTTAATATAGTTTTGGAAGTCTTAGCCATAGCAATAATGCAAGAGACACACATAAAAGGGATACAAATTGGAAAGGAAGAGATCAAGTTATCATTATTTGCAGATGACATGATTCTATACATAAAGGACCCTAAAGACTCTACTAGCAAGCTGTTAGAGCTGATCAAAACCTACAGCAATGTAGCAGGATAAAAAATAAATACACAGAAATCAGTAGCCTTCATATATGCTAACAACAAACACACAGAGGATGAAATCAGCGATTCACTCCCATTCACAATTGCATCAAAAAAAAAAAAAAAATACCTTGGAATAAACCTAACCAAGGAAGTAAAGAATCTATACAATGAGAACTTTAAAACACTCACGCGAGAATTGCAGAAGACACTAGAAAGTAGAGAAACATCCCTTGTTCCTGGATTGGAAGAATCAATATTGTGAAAATGGCAATCTTACCTAAAGCAATCTACACATTTAATGCAATCCCTATCAAAATTCCAAAGGCTTTCTTCATGGAAATAGAAAAAACAATCCAAAAATTCATTTGGAATCACAAAAAAACCTCGAATATCTAAAATAATACTGAGCAACAAAAAAGAGGCTGGTGGTATCACCATACCTGATTTTAACCTATACTACAGAGCCATAGTAACAAAAACAGCATGGTACTGGCACAAAAACAGACATGTAGATCAGTGGAACAGAATAGAGGACCCAGATGTAAGCCCAAGTAGCTATAGCCACCTGATATTCGATAAAAATGCCATAAATACTCATTGGAGAAGAGACAGCCTCTTCAGCAAATGGTGTTTTGAAAACTGGATAAATATCTGCAGAAGGATGAAAATAGATTCTTCTCTCTCGCCATGCACAAGAATTAAGTCCAAATGGATTAAAGACCTTAACATCAGACCAGAAACTTTGAAACTGCTAGAGGAAAAAGTAGGGGAAACCCTTCAACATATTGGTCTTGGCAAAGACTTTCTGAATATAACCCCAATTGCTCAGGCAATAAAACCACAGATTAACCACTGGGACCTAATGAAATTACAAAGATTTTGCACCGCAAAGGACACAGTGAAAAAAGCAAAGAGGCAACCTACAGAATGGGAAAAAATCTTCGCCACATATATATCTGATAGAGGATTAATATCTAGGATATACAAAGAACTCAAAAAGTCAAATCATAAGGAATCAAACAAGCCAATCAAAAAATGGGCTATGGAGCTAAATAGAGAGTTCTCAAAGGAAGAAATACGAATGGCATATAAGCATCTAAAAAAATGTTCTACGTCACTAGTCATCAGGGAAATGCAGACTAAAACGTCATTGAGATTCCATCTTACTCCTGTCAGATTGGCCACCATCATGAAAACAAATGATCATAAATGTTGGCGGGGATGTGGAAAAAGAGGAACCCTTCTACACTGATGGTGGGAATGCAATCTGGTACAGCCATTGTGGAAAACAGTGTGGAGGTTCCTAAAACAGCTAGAGATTGATCTACCATATGGCCCAGCTATAGCACTCCTAGGCATATATCCAAAGGACTCATCTCATTTCCTTAGAAGTACATGCTCAACCATGTTTATTGCTGCTCAATTTATAATAGCTGGGAAATGGAACCAGCCTAGATGTCCTTCAACAGATGAGTGGATAATGAAGATGTGGCACATTTATACAATGGAGTTCTAGTCAGCGGTAAAGAAAAATGAAGTTATGAAATTTGCAGAAAAATGGATGGACCTGGAAAGGATTATACTAAGTGAGGTAACCCAGGCCCAGAAAGCCAAGCGCCACATGTTCTCTCTCATGTGGATCCTAGCTACAGATGACTGGGCTTCTGTGTGAGAATGAAAATACTTAGTAGCAGAGGCCAGTAAGTTAAAAAGGAGACATAAAGGGTAGAGAAAAGAAGGGAGGAGGATACTTAATAGGTTGATATTGTATATATGTAATTACAATGATTGTAATGAGGAGGTAACATGATGGAGAATGGAATTTCAAATGGGAAAGTGTGGGGGTGGGGAGGGAGGGAATTACCACGGGATATATTTTATAATCATGGAAAATGTTAATAAAAATTTATAAAAATAAATAAATAAATTTTAAAAAAAAGAAAAAAAAAAGCTCATTGTGTATGACAGCCACCTGCTGTTATGGGGAGTTACAAGTCATTGCCCATGAAGAGAAGGAAGAAGATAACTAATATAAAAGAGTTAGAGAGAGAGAGTGAGAGAGATAAGCTGTAGAAGATTAAGGTCAGTCTTCATCATACCCTCTCCAGTGCCTTGTGAATCAGATGTTCCCATTTGGTCTGCCTTTTAGGATGTAGAATTTTATGTACATTGCCTTTTGGGCCTAGATTTGTATCCCCCACCCCCTCCCTTGCCCTCTCTTCTCCTCCCTTCCCTCACCACACACCCTACTGTCTGGTCCTCGCAATGCTTGCTGGGTATGTCAGCATCTTGGGTAGATTCAGGTTAGGTGCTGTATATGAGTGAGACTATGCGACAATTATCTTTCTATGATTGGGTAAGTTCACTGAGAATGATCTGTTCCAGGTTCAACCATTTGTCTTCAAATATCATTGTGTTATTTTTTCTTACTGCTGTGTAGAATTCCATTGTGTAGATATACCACAGCCTTAGTGTTGCAGTCCGGTTCACATTGCTGGTAGAAATAACCCAACAAAGAGCAGCTTCTGGGAAAAAGAGATTTATTTTGGCTTACAGGCTTAAGGGGAAGCTCCACAATGGTAGGGGAAAACGATGGGATGAGCAGAGGGTGGACATCACTGCCTGGCCAACATAAGGTGGACCATAGCAACAGGAGGGTGTGCCAAACACTGGCATGGGGAAACTGGCTATAAAGTCCATAAGTCCGCCCCCAACAATACACTCCCTCCAGGAGGCATTAATTCCCAAATATCCATCAGCTGAGGAGCTAGCAGCATTCACAACACCTAAGTTTATGGGGGACACCTGAATCAAACCACCACATTCCGCCCCTGGTCCCCATAAACTGATAATCATACATGATGTAAAATGCAATGCATTAATCTCATTTTAAAAGTCCCCATAGTTTTTATCAATTCCAATGATGTTCAAACATCCCCACAGTTCAAGATCTTTTAACTGAGCCATAATACCAAAATATAACCTCAAAAAACCCATAATGGCACAGAATAAATATTCGCACTGCAAAAGATGGCATTGGGCATAGCAAAGAAACATTCAACCAATACAAGATTTAAAACAACCAGGAAATATCAAACTGTAGCTTCAAGTCCAACAACTCTAGCCAGTGACAAATCTTCAAGTCCGATAATTCTAACCAGCAACAAGTTTCTGGCATTCCAATTCTGCCCCTCCATCTAGGCTACTCACAGTCCTGGGAAACTTCATCAGGCTGGCAGCTCCTCGGAAGCCATCTCATGGCCCCGGCATCTCCGCTGGGTCTCCACTGCAAGCCACGGTTCATCCTTATGGCCCCATGGGGTCTCTGTGCAGGAAACCAGCAAACCTGCTTCACATTGCCCATGGCCATTTCCAAAACACAAGACCGTGTTGCAAACTCAATGACCCTCTTTCCAGCATTTCTTATACTCCACAATCCCAGGTAGGGTGCCAGTTTGTTAATCCAGGGGGGAATAAAGCAGACTTTGAAGAACAGGACACTCCTTGAACACTCAGACCCCTTCAAAAGAGCCGACATTCTTCCTGTTGCCCCAGCACAAGTCAGCTAGCCCAGTTTCAAAGGCTGTAATCTCTCAGTTTGTAGCTGAATGGGCAAAAATTTACCCAAAGATTTTTCTTTCTGTGCCATATCCCTCTGCACACACCAGTTCATTTCTACGCAAAGCAACACTGCACAACTTCTCAGGAAATGGGCATAAGAGAAAGCTTCTCACACAATCTGCTAGCCAAGTCCAAGCACAGCTTTTCCTCACCCTCATAAGCCAAACCTCACAGTCCATAGTTTTTACTGCATTCAGGTCTTGCAGCTCAGACCAGAACACTCCATCAAGATGTACTTACAGGACTGCAAGGCATCTCTTAGGCCAAGGTTTCAAATCCTTCCACATTCCTCTTGAAAATCAGCTCCAAAAGGATGAAATCACATAGTCAGGTGTCTAGCAGCAATCCCACTCCTTCGTACCACTTTATTGTTGTAGTCCAGTTCACATTGCTGGTAGAAATCACCTAACAAAGAGGAGCTTCTGGGAAAAAGAGACTTATTTTGGCTTACAGGCTTGAGGGGAAGCTCCACGATGGCAGGGGAAAACGATGGCATGAGCAGAGGGTGGACATCACCCCCTGGCCAACATAAGGTGGACCACAGCAACAGGAGGGCGTGCCAAACACTGGCATGGGGAAACTGGCTATAAAGCCCATAAGCCCACCCCCAACAATACACTCCCTCCAGGAGGCATTAATTCCCAAATATCCATCAGCTGAGGAGCTAGCAGCATTCACAACACCTAAGTTTATGGGGGACACCTGAATCAAACTACCACACTTAGTTATCCATTCTTCTAGTGATGGACATGTGGGTTTATTCCAGCTGTTAGCTATTACAAATTGGGCCTCTATAAACATGGTTGAGAAAATCACTCTGGACTGAGGCTTGAAGGTTTTAGGGTACATTCCCAATACGGGAATAACTGGGTCTGTTGGTAACTCTATGGTCAGCTTTTTTAGGAATCTCAATATTGCTTTCCAAAATGGTTGTACCATCTAACATTTCTCCCAACAGTGAATAAAGGTTCCTATTTGTAAAACCTACTTGACAATAAAGCAGAAATAACCACCAACACCATCATACTTGGGGACTTTAATGCATCATTATCAGTAATAGACAGATCATCCAAACAGAAACTCAACAGGGAAGTAAGACAGCTCAACAAAACCATAGATCACGTAGACCTAACAGACATCTACAGAACATTCCATCCCAAATCCACAGACTACACATTCTTCTCATCAGTCGATAGAACATTCTCCAAAATAGATCAGATACTGGGTCACAAAGCCTGCCTCCATATATTTAGGAAGGTTGCCATAATTCCCTGCATGATATTAGATCAGTGCTATATTTTTAGAAATTAACAACAAAAGACCCATCAAGAATTGCAGCAGGAAACCCCGGCATGGTGGTACATGCCTTTAATCCCAGCACTTGAGAGGCAGAGCTAGGAGGATCACTGTGAGTTCGAGGCTACCCTGAGATTCCATAGTGAATTCCAGGTCATCCTGAGCTAGAGTGAGACCCTACCTTGAAAAAAAAAAAAAAGAATCTCATCAGCTCCTAGAAACTGAACAGCACACTTTTAAACAACAAATGGACAGTGGATGAAATAAAAAATGAAATTGCAAAATTTGTAGAAATGAATGACAATGTGGACACATCATACTAAAACTTATGGGACACAATGAAGGCAGTCTGCAGAGGAAAATTCATAGCACCAAATGCTTTTATAACAAAGTCAGAGAGTCCCCAAATCAGTAACCTAACTATCCACCTAAAAGCACTGGAAAAGCACAAAAAGCTCCAGATGGAAAGAAATAATAAAGATCAGAGCAGAAACTAATAAATTGGAAACTAAGAAAAGAATTAAGAAAATTGGCAAAACAAAGAGCTGGTTCTTTGGAAAAATAAACAAGATTGACAAATCCCTGGCTACTTTGATCAAGCAAAAAAAAAAAGGATACTTCAAATTAACAAAATTTGACATGAAAAAGGAGAGATTACAACTGACATAAGTGAAATTGGGAAAATCATCAGGACTTACTTCAAAAACCTCTACTCCATAAAACTGGATAATATGGAGGAAATGGACAAATTCCTAGACACACGTTTTAAAAATTAGTATATTAATTAATTACTATATTAATATAAACTAACTGTTAGCTAGTTTCATCATTCATTGTTTCAATCATTAGAATGTACTCTGCTAGACCCTGGAAATTTAAAATGAGGCATCTGTTCTCCAGAAACTCAGTGTAATGAAGGAGAAAAATTTAGCAAGTAATTAAAATGCAGTGTAAGTGAAGAGTGGTTAAAGACCTCAAAACTGGAAAGTCTTACAAACAGCCAACTTTTGACCTGAAACTTAAGAAAGAATTATTCTGGAAAGGTTTGAGAGCTTTTGCATAAGAAATGGGAGGGTCTGGTGTGCTTGTAAAAGCTCAAAAAGACTTAGTGATATGGTCACAGTGTGAGTGTGAGAGAACAATGTAGATAAAACTGAAATGATGAATTGGACCAACTCATGAAGTCCTTATATGTGGTGAGAGTAGCTTGAGCTTTGCCCTTAAGTCAAATCTTTTGTAAAAATATCAATAGAGAATCTGGAGGGAATTTCCCATCTATAACGCTAGCTGCAACATCTGCCACAGTATCTGCTTCAAACCATAAGAAAATTTGAAGTCATATCCTTTCTTGCAAAATGAACGAAAAATTTATATTCTACATTTTAATTTGTAATAGCATGAAAGGTATGTTTTGATCCATTTAAAAATGAGTAAAGTGGATCTTTACAGGAAACTCAGCCATGGTTAACTTGGGGCTTCTAAAATGCCCTTGTATAACCTAAGCATGCCCTTCTCAGGAAGTCTGCAAAGCAGATTTGATGAGTCCTATAAGGCAGAGAAGGGCCAATTGCACTTGACAAAAATGTATACAGACAAATAAAGTTTCTCAGAAGGAAATAATGTGATGACAGAAAGGTAAACAAAATTAATATATTAGTGCTAGAGTTGTGAGAATGAAGAAGAGAGCCTTCCTACAGTGTTGGGCACCCATGAGAGTGGAGGAAGCCTAAGCTAGTTTCCACATTTCCATTGCAGGCACTGGCTGTTAATGGGAAGTTATCTTTGGAAAAAGAGTAGAGTTTGGTTCCAAGCATGATCATGATCACCTCCTGCAGTGTGGGTCTTAAATTCAATGAGAAAACAGTTGGTTAACCCATATAGACTTGCCCTGTTGCTTCAGTGGGCGCATCTGGCCTACCAATTTAGTGGTATGGTATAAGGGTCCACAGATTAGAACACAATATCCTGTTTCAAAAGATGATATGGCAAGCAATAAAGTCCTTCTATTGGAAGCTGGACAAGAACTCTTTCGGGTGCATAATCATATAAGAGGGGTGAGGAGACTGTGGTTCCTTTGGGAAGAATTAAATATGAAATGAAAAAAACATACAATTTTGGTAAAAGTGGTGATAATTTTCTAGAAATGTTTGACATGTAAATAGGTTTATATTGTAAATATAATAGTTTGAACTTATAAAAGTCTTCCTTTTCTTATGATAGAGAAAAGGAGGGCCTGAAAAGATGGCTCAGCAGTTAAAGTTATTTGTTTGCAAAGCCTGATGGCATGCATTCAATTCCCCAGTTCCCACATGAAACCAGACACACAAAAATTGATTATGCATCTGGAGTTTGTTTGTAAGGGCAGGGGTTATTTTTTACAATTGTATTACTGAAATGATATTTTGCTTTCTAACTGATAAGTGCTTTTTATTCAATAAATTTGAGTTGTTTCACAGAAAAAAAGAGGTGTTATACTTTAAGAATATGTTGAGTCATTTCATAAGAACACCTTACACACAAGCATATCTTCCAGAGAATTAATATTGCATCATGTTCAGAGTTCTAAAAATATGGGTCTGGGTTAAGGGTCAAAATTATCCACTCATGCTACATTTGACCTATATGTTTGTCTTATTTGCCTTTATGGATGTTAAACATTCTTCTGAACTAGCATTTAGACATTTGGAGATAGTTTTCAGTGTTTCTTAAAATGCAGCAAATTCAAATAGCCATGGACCAAGTCACCAGCACTTACTAAGGACCATCCTTTTAGGTCTGCTTTATACCACTGTGCACTCAAGGGGCCACAACTACTTACCTCCACCTGCCTCCTCACTTACTTATTGACATTAAACTTATTTATTGACATTAAAATTCAATATTAAAACCTGGCCTGTTGTAAGTTGTTGCTTTTATAGTTATTAAAATTCATTAAAAGAGAAAGTAAGGAAATAAATGGAAAGAAGAAATAAGGACAAGGTAGAATAGTGATGGAATGAGGAGAATGTTTCTTCTTAGAAATATTTAAGAATTTAGATCAGAAACAGCAGCAGGAAGGGATCATAAGGATGATCAAGTAAGTAGAATTGTGTTGTGTTGTGCTATTATGAAAGCCAAGGGAGATTAAATTTCCCACAAAGAAATGAGAAATCACATGTAGTTAAAAGATTCACATAAATTTGTAATTTAGAAAGTCATTGTTATTTCAACAGTGGATAATTACAGTGTATTTAGGAGAATGAACATGTGAGAAGGAATGAAAATAATCAAAAGAAATATTCCATTAAGTGATTTTTATGCTTTTTGAAAATTTAGTCATGACAGAGGATCCTAAAAATAATGTTTAAAATATTTTATGAGCAATGGTATAAAACATTACAAATCTATATCTCAAATTGAAAGTTTTTTTCCTTAACTTCATGTGTTTATTTTTGAGGCAGGTCTATGTAGCCTAGCTTTACCTGGAATTTATACTGTAGCCCAGGCTGGATTTGAACTGAAGTCTTCTTGCTTTATCTTCTCAAGTGTAACGGTTTCAGGTATGTACTACACACTCAGTTACAAACTTGATGTCATATAGATTTTGTTTCCAGGATATATGTATCACAATGAGAAAATTATATGGTGAAAACAAAAATAAATAAATAAATTTTAAGCCAGGTGTGGTGGCACAAGCCTTTAATCCCAGCAGAGGTAGGTGGATTACTGTGAGTTTGAAGCTACTCTGAGACAACATTTTGAATTCCAGGTAAGCCTGGGCTAGAAAGCAAGAACCTACCCCCAAAACTGAAATACTAAACAAAAAAGTTAATTTAAAGGGGGGAGGGTCTAGAGAGATAGCTTAGCAGTTTACGGCACTTACCTGTGAGGCCTAAGGACCAAATTCAATTCCCTGGTACCCATGTAAACCAGATGCTCAGGCGGCACACATGCATCTGGAGTTTATTTGCAGTGTCTGGAAACCCTGGCATGCCTGTTCTCTCTTTTTCTGCCTCTCTGTGTGTGTGTGTGTGTGTGTCTCTCAAATAACAAAATGAGTAAAATAAAAATGATTATTTATTTAAAGTATATTTTATTTTAGAGCCTTATTTAGATACAAGGGTAGAGGAAAACTTGAACAAACCTGGCTTCAAGACAAAGCTGTGGTGACTCTGGCTCTTCTCTAATATAGATTTCTCCTTACTTTAGAAGAATAAACAATACTGGGGCTGAGGAGAGAGTTCAGTGGATAAAGTGCTTGCTGCACAACTCCACATATCTGCGTTTGGATTCCCAGACTTCACAATAGAAACCTGGAAGCTGTGGTGGACTTCTGTAATCCCAGTGCACCTATGGCAAGGGGGGAGGTACTGACAGTTTCCAGAGCTTACTTGTTGCAGTTAACTCAATGTCACTGGACAAACAATCAATCAAAAGCATCTCACAGAAGGAAAGGGTCTATTTCAGGCTTACAAATTCCAGGGAAACACCATCAATTGTAGAAGAAACTGTTTCTTTTCCATAAATCCAAGCAGAGAGATCCTACCAGCCAACCAACACCAAAAAGCACGAACAACCAGAGCTCCAAACTGTACTCCCCACATTTTAGGTCTGGATTCAAGATCTACCCCCAAACATGTTTTAGGGTTGCACTCAGATCCACCCCTAATGACATGCCTCAGTAGCAAGGATATGCATTCCAGGGGCTCAGAGTATAACCTCAAATTTCATAAAACACTTGAATCTATGGAGCCAGACATTCAAATGATCACATTTAAACCACCACACTTGTGAGACCCTATGAACAGTAATGAGATACATCAAATGTGGCATACCACAAAATGAGGTGGACCAACCCAAAAGTTATGCTCTGACCTCATATGTGTAGGCTGTGGTAGGTGCAGGCTGGTATTCATACATACCCCCCACACACACACAATAAACCAATTTAAATAAAACATAGTGATAACCTAAGTTATTACCAAGAATTGTGAGGTGATTTTTAGCATCAAAATATTAACAGAAACATTCATGGAATCACAGCAGCCAGTGTATCTGCAGTCAGTAGCTTACTGCAGTCCTACTTGCTCACTGAGGTTGTGTGGCAGAGGAGGGATGGGGGGCGGGGGTGTAAAAGCTTCAACCAAGGAAAAGAATGGCAATAACCATGGCAATGTGTCCAACTCCAAAGTCAGGATGGTGAAAAGATCCAATTCTGGGCCTAACTAATTAAGCAGAACCAGGTAATATGTAACTAAGAAAAGAACCAGGAAACAAGTGGGGCCTTCTGGAGGGCTAGTTACAGCCAATATGAAGCCAAAGGCACAGGAAACTGAAGAAACCAGTATCTCAAGCTCATTCCTTTCTTGATCATCTGCTGGGCTTTGTTTATTTTCTGAGCCATATAGGAAATAAGAGAATACCAGCTGTTGTGACCACAAAAGTCAGGCTCCCCACTACACCAGACAGAAAAGGGTAAGAAAAATATCCTCCAAAGTAGACATGCTTTTCTTCAATTAGGTTCTCAGGCTCTACATTAAAACCACTTCTACAAAGAAAGAGGAGGAAGAGGAGAAAAAGAAGGTGAAGGAGAAGAAGAAAAGTAGGAGGAGGAGAGGAAGAAAACAAGGAGGATGAGCAGGGAGAGAGGAGAAGATAGTTTATTCCATCAGTAGCCACATTGCTTTTTTTTCTTATTGTCTGAAACACTTCACAAAAGCCTAGTACTACATGACACTGGCGCATTTGTCTATTGTACAGCCTGCAACCACTTTTTCTATGAAGCCTTTCACCTTGGTTCATGGTCTTAGTGAATGAGTGAGTAAGGAAAAGTGCTGCTAACTATAAAAGCAAGAGGAATAGACCCTTTTTCCTGTCCACAGGAAAAGATAAGGCAGTTCTTTGGGTATAGAAGAATACATTGAGGACTACATGTTGATAGTGTTTGCCTAGTATGCATAAGGCCTTCAGTATGATCCCCAGCACTACATAAACAGAACGAGGTTACCATGCATATTTTGTTGGGTTTTTTTTGTATGGTTTTTTTTTGTATGGTTTTTGTTTTTTTCCAGCAGAATCCTGGCTTAGTAATACCTGCTAAAAGCATCTGTAATATCTTATATTTTTATTACTGGGGAACATTTAGTTACATTCATTTCTCTGACTTAATCAGTCTTTCAGTTCTCTACAAATATACATGGTCAAGAAATTTCCAACAGAATCTTCTTATCTGCTTCTTGTACCAAAGACCTTCTAATGTATTTGGTTTCTGTAGCATTGTCACAGACTGGATGATACCAAAGACATCAAGAGTTTCTTTGTCATCTGAGACTCAGACTTATCTTTCTCACCCCATGTGATGGCAGTAATGTTTTCAACTTGATCAGATTAGAAATCCACAGACATTCTTTTTGGGTAGGTCTTTGAGGTTGCTTCCAGGAAGGATTGACTGAAGAAGGAAGTCCTTCCTCCAGAGTAGGCTATTATCTGGTGATGATGGGCTATATAGCAGGAATCTCTGAGAACACACAGCCCCCTTTTCTGCCTGGCTGCCTGTGCTTAGTGCCTTTTACCTGGCTATCTCTTCCTTGCAACACTCACCATTGCATGGATCTATCTTGGCAGGCAATTCTTTCTCATCATTAGAACCAAGTTTCCGCAACTTTCCAGTGTGGACTGAAGACCAACAGCCTCCAGGATGCCTGCAGGACTCAGTGCTGGATAGGGCTACTCTAGCATTCAGGCTCATGGACGGAGCAGATACTAGGTGCCTTGAGTTTCAAGCCTGCAGGGAACTATTGCTGTAATGCTATAAATTTATCCAGTAAATTCCCCCTTTTTCTGATTATTATTTATTTTATTTTTTTAAATATTTTTCAAATTTTTATTAGCATTTTCCACGATTATAAAAAAAAAAATCCCATGTTAATTCCTCCCCCCCCACTTTCTCCTTTGAAATTCCATTCTCCAGCATATTACCTCCCCAACTCAATCATTGTACTTATATATTTACAATATCAACCTATTAAATACCCTCCTCCCTTCCTTTCTCTTCCCTTTATGTCTCCTTTTTAACTAACTGGCCTCTGCTACTAAGTATTTTCATTCTCACGCAGAAGCCCAGTCATCTGTAGCTAGGATCCACATGAGAGAGAACATGTGGCGCTTGGCTTTCTAGGCCTGGGTTACCTCACTTAGTATAATCCTTTCCAGGTCCATCCATTTTTCTGCAAATTTCATAACTTCATTTTCCTTTACTGCTGAGTAGAACTCCATTGTATAAATGTGCCACATCTTCATTATCCACTCATCAGTTGAGGGACATCTAGGCTGGTTCCATTTCCCAGCTATTATAAATTGAGCAGCAATAAACATGGTTGAGCACGTACTTCTAAGGAAATGAGATGAGTCCTTAGGATATATGTCTAGGAGTGCTATAGCTGGGTCATATGGTAAATCAATCTTTAGCTGTTTTAGGAACCTCCACACTGATTTCCACAATGGCTGTACCAGATTGCATTCCCACCAGCAGTGTAGAAGGGTTCCTCTTTTTCCACATCCCCGCCAACATTTATGATCATTTGTTTTCATGATGGTGGCCAATCTGACAGGAGTGAGATGGAAAAATTCCCCTTTTAATACCAATTCATTCTATCAGTTCTGCTCTGCTATAGAACCCTGATTAATACATCCAGCCTCTCATGCCACTTCTAAATGCCTTATGCATGTGTCCTTTTCCTTAGATCTGCCCTATTCCTTTTTTTTTCTTTTTCTCTTTTTTAAATTTTTTTAAAATTATTTCTTTCTTTCTTTATTTATTTGAGAGAGAGAGAGTAAGAGAGAGATAATGGGCACACCAAGGCCTCCAGACACTGCAAATAAATTCCAGGTGCATGTGCCCCCTTGAGCATCAGGGTTATGTGGGTCCTGGGGAATCAAACCAAAGTCCTTTGGTTTTGCAGGTAAGCACCTTAACTACTAAGCCATCTCTCCAGCCCCTTTTCCTTTTTATTTTATTTAGAATCATTTAAAAAATCTCAATCCTCATCTTTGGGATTATTTCAATTAATTCATTTACATGTGAGTAACTGTAAGATGTTTAACATGTAAATGAATCTGTCTTCAAGGGGCCAGGTGTCCTCAGAGCTATTTGAAGAACAGGCCTAAACTTTCAGCTGTCAAACGACTGACTACTCTGCTTACCAATCTCCATACAAAGAAAGGTGGGAAAATTAAATTTTACACTTGCCAAATAAAAGTCAACAGCTCTGAGTGCATACCACTTTTGGAAGAGAGCCTGTTCTTTTTTTTCTTATGGAAAGAGAATTCAGTCAACTTCCCTAAGTCATAGTTATACAGTGACAGGGCTGGGAACTGAACCTGTAATTCCTACCCTAAGCCCCTGCCACACTACCACTTGGTTTAAAAATGACAGTTACAACTTTGCAGATCTTGAAGTTCACATATAAATATGAGAACATTAGTGGCAGCAGTCAGTTCAGTGACAAAGGTATAAGAAACTTAGCAGCATCTCAAGTTTCAAGATGAATTTTTGACAGCACAATAGGTGCTTTATTGAGAAGTCATGAATTTGGGTTAGGTTTAAACATTCACTAGAAAATCATTTTCTAACATTGCCATTTTTATTTTCTATGTTATTGATGGAGATGAAGTTACAAAATTTTTTCATCTGTCAGAAGTAGTCTACTTGTTTACTGTTAAGGATAATAGAAATACCTGTCTTTTAATAATGCTCTGGTAACACTTAAGTCAAACTGATTATTCTGGAAACCTAATAAACAGTAACTACCAGGCTTTTTAAATATGCTTCTGGCTGTTGACGTACTGCCAATCTGTAAAATATTTGAATTCCAAACCACAAATGGATGTATATCTGATTGTATAATAGAGGAAATAAAAACACAGCTCTGAATAAATTGGCTTGTAACATTAAATTAAGGGAAAATAAGTGAGAATCATAAAAATATGCTTCAATTTTGAATGTTAATTTTGGGGAATTAATATTGTTTTGTGAGTGAGATGAGTTTTTCTGCTGTAATGGAATTCTTTCTGGTGATCAGATTTCATAGGTGTGACTGCCAGCAGCTGTAAAAGCAAATTGGTTGCTCAGAAAGAATATTAATGGTGCTCTGAAAAATCTCGATCCCAAGAGGAGAGCAAAACTTTAAGCTGAAGACTTGAAAGGATACACATTTTACATGTTTCTTTTATTAGTTACGAGAGCTGCGTATTAATCAATGTTTAACAATGTAATTACAGCTGTTTTAGTCTCACCAGATAACACAGATTAATAATGACCTGCAACTAGTGAAGTGTGCAAAAAGGATAATGAATTCCTTCCATCACCACATTAATTTATTAGTAATAAACAAAGACCATGATGAATTAAGAGAATTGTGGGGTTTCTGAATATTGAAATCAAATTTCCAGATGAAAGCATTTAATCATTCAGATTTCCTCCATTTCTTTCTCTTCATGTTTGATAACATTGAATAGTTCATCTAAAGCTCTTCTACTATCTCCAAGGTTGCATTGACCTAACTTCTATTGTCACATATTTATTTTACCTAACTCTAGAAGTTGTACAAATTTGACTTCAACTATCTAAATTTTTTTTGCAATGAGGAAAGAGCTTTGTTTCAGCTGGAAAAGCACAATTGTATTAATACTGCTTTTTCCAAAACTAGTGTAAATGTGTAGAATCCTATCTAAAAGTTTCAGCTACATTAAATGGACATAATGGTCAAGATTTATTTTTTGGCAGCTGTAGTGTTGTGCACCTTTAATCCCAGTACTAGGGAGGCAAAGTTCCAAACCAGCCTGAGACTACAGAGTGAGTTCCAGTTCAGCCCGAGCTACAGTGAGACCCTACCTCAAAAATAAAAAATGGGGCATTATGAACAGAGACATTGTCTCTTACCCATAACTTATGGCTAACTCCACAATACCTGACTCACATTCCCCAATAAGGAGGATACCTGCAGAGGGGGGAAGGACAGGGATGAGGCTAACGATGGTACCAACATGGCTATATATACACTGTGTACATAACTAATTTAAAAATTTAAAAAGAGAAAAAATTTAAAAAAATTATAAACTTTAAAAATGTAGCCCTGTTATAAATTTCTTTAATGTTCATTTATTCAAATATGAAGTTTTACCCCATAGTATTTACAAACATGACAATACATGTTCTATCAACTACCTATAATTTGGGACTGAGAAATGATAGACTGAAGAGTAAGGAGGAGAGCAATGTAAATCTGAATTACTAAATTAAAAATGAAATGTTGCTCTCACAGAAAATAATTCCACACACTTTTTCCAATGTGCAATGTACTGCACTTAAAATCTACACATATCTTTCACATTATATTTTAGGGCTTGGATTCTAAAAGAAGGCTATAAATCTCTTTAAGAAATAGGATGGAGAGAGAACTAGACATGGAAAGGTAATACTTAGAAATAAACTAATTTATTACACTTGCTCAGAATAGAAGTAAGCTGAGAAAGAAAATTACTATCTTCTTATGACAAAGTGTAAATGGTAGAATTTTTAAAGGACCGTGTAGGATAATCTGTCTCAGTGTGTACCCACATATATTTTGAGGTGTCCCCCAGGCCAAGACCAGCCTGGTAAAGGAAAAAAAAAAAATAAAGCTTTTTTATCCTTGTATAAGAAGCAAGAAAGCAGGGGGAGAACCACTCATATTAAAATAGAAAGTCATTTGGTCCTTTTTCTTTATAGTTTATAAGAATAGGAAAAGATTCTCTAGAAGTGGTGAAAGTAGCCTATAATGGCTTTAATGCCACTGTTGTTCTAAGTTCCTGAAGACTGAAAAAAATTTAAAATACATTCATCCTGAAACCTGGCTAACTAAAATTTAAAATGTGTACTTTAGGCTGTAAAAATGGCCCTAGTGCCCATGAAAAGCCATATTCAAAAAGTGGTACATGCATCTGGAGTTTGTTTGGAGAGTCAGAAGGCCCTGTTATACACACATTCTCTCTCCCTGTCAAAAAATAAATACATATTTTTAAGATATGTACTTCTAGCCTTGTGAATGACTTTTTTTTTTTTTCTTTACCAAAAGCACACAACTCTTCAGACTTGTCCATCTATTATGAGAGATACTTTTGCTGTGTAGAGAATCTTGGGTTGGAAGTCATAAGTTCATAGAGTTTGCAGTGTTCCATTCCAGGCCTTTCCAGATTTTAGGGTTTCCCTTGAAAAGTCTGTAGTAATTCTGATGGGGTTTCCTTTATATGTAATGTGTTGTCTCTCCCTAGCTGCCTTTAGTACTTTCTCTTTTTGATTGATGTCTAGAGTCTTAATAATAATATGTATTGGAGAATTTCTGATTTGGTCCAGTCCATTTAGAGTTCTTCTAGCTTCTTGTAACTTGATGGGACTTTCTTTTGATAGAGTGGGAAAATTTTCTAGGATAATTTTGTTGAATGAGTTTTCTATGCCTTTGGTATGAATTTCTTCTCCTCTGGTATCCCCAAGATCTGAATGTTGGGAAACTTAAAGGTATCCCACATTTCCCTCATGTTCTGTTCACAGAAAATTTTGAACTTCTTGAAACTTTTGGACTCATGAACTATTTCCTGTGTTTTGTCTTCCATTTCTGAGTTTCTATCCTCCACATGGCTGACTCTATTATTGAGAGCTTCTGTAGAGTTTTGCTCTTGTTCAATTTGGGTACACACTGAGACAGATTATCAGATCACAATGCTGTATTGTTAGAAATCAACAACAAAAGATATGCCAGAAACCCAACCAACTACTAGAAACTGAACAACACACTGTTAACCAGTAAATGAATATTAGACAAAATTTAAAATGAAGTTGCAAAATTTTTAGAAATGAATGACGATGAGAACATAATGTACCGAATCTTATGGGACACAATGAAAGCAGTCCTCAAGGGAAAATTCGTTGCACTATATGCCTTCATAACAAAGATGGAGAGATCCCAAACCAATAATCTAAACATCCACCTAAAGGCATTGGAAAAACAAGAAGTATCCAACAACAAAAGTTCCAGACAGAAAGAAATAACTAAGATGAGAGTAGAAATTAATGAATTGGAAACTAAGAAAACAATTAAGAAAATTGATGGAACAAAGAGCTGGTTCTTTGAAAAAAAAAATAAACAAGCTTGATAAACTCCTGGCCAGTTTGATCAAGCAAGAAAAAAAAAAAAAAGAGAGAGAGAGAAAGGCTACAAATTAACAAAATTAGAAATGCAAAAGGGGAGATCACAACAGACATAAGTGAAATTGGGAAAATAATTAGAAAATAACTTACTTCAAAAACCCCTACTCCACAAAATTGGATAATATGGATGAAATGGATGAATTCTTGGACCCACAACACCTACCAAAGCTAAACTCAGAGCAGATTAATCTCCTAAACAAACCTACCATAAACACAGAGATTGAAAGAGTAATCAAATACCTACCTAAAAAGAAGGGTCCAGGACCAAATGGCTAGTCAGCCGAATTCTATCAAACCTTCATGGAAGACTGAAACCAATTTTTCTCAAATTGTGCCACCCAATCAGAAAGCTCTCCAAGTCCTTCTATGAAGCTAGAATCACCCTAATACAAAAACCAGACAGAGAAACCAAAAGAAAAGGAGCCTCAGGCCTATTGCAGTCTTACCAAAAGCAATATAAAGATATGATGCAATACAAATAAAAATCCCAATATCTGTCTTCACAGAGATAGAAAAAACGATCTCTAAATTCATATAGAATGGCAGAAGTCCTCGAATATCCAAGCATATACTCAGCAAGAAAAAAAAAAAAAAAAAAAAAACCACCTCTGGAGGCATCACCATACTGATCTAAAGCTATATTACAAAGCCATAGTAATAAAACAACATAATACTGGCATAAAAACAGGAATATAGACCATTGGAACAGAACTGAGGACCTAGACTTTGGATCAAGTAACTACAGCTACTTGATATTTAACAAAGGTCCAAACAAAGTAGACTGGAAAAAAGATAGCATCTTCAACAAATGGTGCTGGACAAACTGGATAACCATATGCAGAAAAATGAAACCCAATCCACACATCTCTCCATGCACAACAATCAAGTCCAAATAGATCAAAGACCAAATGGATATAAGACCAGAAACTCTACTACTACATGAAAAAAAAATAGGAGGAACTTTCCATGATATAGGAGTGGGAAAAGACTTCCTGAACAAAACTCCAGTACCTCAGAAATAAAATAATCACTAAATCATTGGGATCTCAGGAGGCTGAAAAGCTTTTCACAGACAAACAATATGCAAAGCCAATATATTTCCCACAGAATGTGAGAATGTCTTTGCCTCATACACATTGGACAGAGGCCTAATTTCTAGACTCTACAAAGAACTCAAAAACCTAAACAATAAAAAGTCAAACAACCCATTCACAGAATTGGGCAGAGAACTGCAGAGGGAGTTCTCAGAGGAAGAAATACAAAAGGCAAATGCCCACTTATGAAAATGTTCAACATCCCTAATATCAGTGAAATGCAAATTAAAACACTATGACATTCCACCTTATACCAGTAAGGATAGCAAACATTAAAAACAAATCTAATGACAACAAAAGCTGCCAAGGTTGTGGAGAAATAGGAACCCTCATTCATTGTTAGTTGGAATGCAAGTTGATACAACCACTGTGGAAAGAAATATGGAGACTCCTGAAAAGGTTGACTATACAGTTACCAACAGACCTAGTTATTCTCTTACTGGACATTTACCCTAAAAGCTCCACATCTCAGTCCAGAGATATTTGCTCAACCATGTTTATAGCTGCTCAATTCATAATAGCTAAGAGCTGGAGTCAACCCAGATGTCCATCATTAGACAAATGGATAACCAAGTTGAGTTATATCTACACGGTGGAATTCTATGCAGCAGTAAGAAAAATGACACAATGAAATTTGAAGAAAAATAGTCAAACTTGGAACAGATAATTCTCAGCAAACTCACCTAATCACAGAAAGATTAATTGTTGCATGGTCTCACTCATCTGTGGCTCCTAACCTAAATCTGCCCTAGATGCTGACATACCTAATAAACATCTAGAGGTCTGGACAATAGGGCTAATGTGGTGTGAGGGGAAAGTAAGGGGGAGGGCAGGACAAAAAACTGGACCAAATGGAAATGGTACCGAAAAATCCTACATCCTGAAAGACATACTAAAGAGTTGAACCTTCATCAGGTGCTAAGAGAGAATACCTGATTCACATGGACCTGGAGAGGGTATGATAAAGACTATCCTCAATCTTCTCATCTTTTTCTCTCTCATTTTGTCTCTTTCTCTTTTATATTACTTATATTTTTTTTTTTTTTTTTTTTTTTAAATTTTTCATTTATTTATTTGAGAGCGACAGACACAGAGAGAAAGACAGAGGGAGAGAGAGAGAATGGGCGCGCCAGGGCTTCCAGCCTCTGCAAACGAACTCCAGACGCGTGCGCCCCCTTGTGCATCTGGCTAACGTGGGACCTGGGGAACCGAGCCTCGAACCGGGGTCTTTAGGCTTCACAGGCAAGCGCTTAACCGCTAGGCCATCTCTCCAGCCCTATTACTTATATTTTTATTCCTTCTTCTCCTTTGGCACTGACCTGTAACTCCCAGTACCAGCATGTGGGTAACATCCACAATGAGCTCTTGATCAGAGAGACCTACAAGGTTTCCCAAAAGAAGACAAAATTTTGTCAGAGTACTTGATGACCTGACCCACCAAAGGTTAATGGTAAGATCCTACTGCTGAAGACGCCATATACAGTTGGGATGGAACATAGAGCTACCTGGCTAGAAACTGGAAGAGAATAAACCCCAGACAGTTAGCTTGTCTAGTGCCAGAAGGTGTTACATGAGTGACTGGGGAAAATTGACCAATATCTGTCTAAGTAACTCGTGGTCTAAGCTACTCAACAGCAATCAACCCAATGTGATGCTCACACAAGTGAAATAGTGGCACACAGCGATGGTGGGTTACCAACTGCTCTGGATTTGGCTAATAGATCCTCTCAGTGGGACTGAGCCCATATCTGTAATGGGGAAACAAGTCAGAACAATATCCAAAGCAAACCTGCTCTCCAATATCAAGCTCCCACCAATAGTGGGCTACAAGAGGGCCTACACCTATCAAATTCTCTCTAAAATAAGAATGGATATCCATGTATCTTGCACTGACCTCACTCTCCATCAGAGAATTTGCTTCTCTTTTTCAGATGGATGCAGAACATGAGGACAGAACCAGCCCATCACACCCCACTTGGGCACCAGCTGAAGTCATAGAGTTAGTGGAGTAATGAGCAAGAGATGCCATCTCGGTGAACCTGGTACCAGCACAAGGGTGGAGAACACTCAATTCCTACAAAATCAGATATCCAGAGACACAGACACTCCCAAGACCTCCCGTCACTGAAACAGACATAAAATGAATCCAACATGGCTCAGGAAAATTCATGGAAGAGGGGGCGGAAAGATTGTTGGAGCCATAAATTGGGTCATTATGCACAAAGACATTGCCTCTCCCCCATAACTAAAGTTCTCCCCCACAATACAACACCCACAATCTGCAGGGGTGGGCATGACAGGGAAAAGGCTAATGATAGCACCATCATGGCTGTACACATACTATATATAAACTAATAAAAGAAAAGAAAAAAATGTGGGCCAGGAATGATGGTGCAGACCTTTAATCCCAGCAGAGGTTGGAGTATTACCATGAATTTGAGATCACCATGAGACTACATAGTGTATTCTAGTTCAGCATGGTTTAGAGTGATACCCTATCTCAAAAAAAAAAAAAAAAAAAAGTTCACTAAAATGTGTTTGTAGCAAGGTTTAGCTCTGATATTATAATAGGAAAGCAAATCATTGAAATAGAACAAAGAATTTAAAAGTAGATGGAGTAGGAGACTCACACCATTTGATGGATACTCAGGCAATTATAGATCCAAGAATTAAAAAAAAAAAAAAAACAGGTAGGGTCTGGTTCTACATACATGCAAAATTCATTTTACATAGATTATATGCTTGAATTATTCAGACCAGTACAAGTTAGTAAACATTTTACACAAAATTCATATTTTAAAAATGGAGAAATTGTGCCATTGTCTTATTACTTGGTGATAACAGCTTGCAATTTAAAGTGTTATGATGTTTGTATGAAGACAGCCTGGGCTACTTAACAAAACTTGGTCTCTAAAAATCAAAAAATTCGGGCTGGAGAGATGGCTTAGCGGTTAAGCGCTTGCCTGTGAAGCCTAAGGACCCCGGTTCGAGGCTCGGTTCCCCAGGTCCCACGTTAGCCAGATGCACAAGGGGGCGCACGCGTCTGGAGTTCGTTTGCAGAGGCTGGAAGCTCTGGCGCGCCCATTCTCTCTCTCTCCCTCTATCTGTCTTTCTCTCTGTGTCTATCGCTCTCAAATAAATAAATAAATAATTTTAAAAAAAAGAATTTAAAAAAATTCAACACACACACAAACTCAAGGAATATTTCTTTATAAATAATTACATTTCTTGGTTTTTATGAATATGCATTAGTTATTATATTATTTGAAATATATTTACAATTAAACAAGTTAAGCCTTTCTAAAACAGAAGTGTGGTTTATTTACTGAAGGGGTTCTTAGAATGTCCCATGATACAATGTACAGTTTCTTGGTATCTCTACAAAGAGTTGATGCCTTCTAATAATTTTTATTCATGCATCTTTCTCACAAGACAAAAATATAACAACTAAGGATATATAAGTATTTTGTCTTATCATAATCATAATTCTGGGGATTGAGGTGGGCAGTATTGAGTAAGACTAATATTACTGAGGAATCAGAGTTCCATTTTGTAGGTTTTAGGTATCATTGATAAAATAATTTTAAAAAAAGAGAGACTCAGGAGGCTGTAGAGATGGCTTATCACTTAAGTGCTTGCCTGTGAATCCTAAGGACCCTGGTTCAAGGCCTGATTACCCAGGACTCACGTAAGCCAGATGCACAAGGGGGGGCATGCATCTGGAGATCATTTGCAATGGCTAGAGGCCCTAGTGTGCCCATTCTCTATCTATCTGTCTCTTTCATTCTCTGGCTGTCACTCTCAAATAAATAAATAAAAATAAAATTGAAAGACTCAGTTCAGATGGGATGGTATGTGCCTTTAATCCCTGCACTTGGAAGGCAAGGGCAGGAGGATTGCTGTAAGTTCAAAGCCAGCCTGGGGATACAGAGAGAGTTCCAAGACAGCCTGGACTAGAGTGAGATACTACCTTGATAAGGAAGAAGAAAAAAAAAAAGATTCAGAAGGAAGCTCAAGGCCCATTTTATTAGACTTAGAGAGAAAACAGCAGGGCAAGCAGGCTGTATATCTTCACAGCTGATGGGTAAAGGGAGATAGTTAGAGAAAAAGTCAGGCCAAGAAAACAGGCACTTAACAATGTGTGTGTGCGTCAAGAGAGGTGGATTCCTCACAGAAATGATGAGAGAACCCAGAGGGTAATGGCAAGAATGCTTAGGATTTTCTTATGTATCCTAAGAAGAGATAAAAAGAGAGAAAGGTAGGCTAGAGAGGTGGCCTATGGAATGATTAAAGTTCTTGCCATGAAAGCATGAGGATCTGAGTTTTGATTCCCAGCACTCACATAAATTCCTGTTATGGTGCTGTGCACCTGTAATTCCAGCACTGTAGAGGTATAGACAGGGAATCCCTGGGGCTCATTGGCTGGTTAGTCTAACAAATGTGCTCCAGTTTCAGACAGAGATTCTATCTCTCATAAGATAGAGAGCAATAGAGGAAGGCTCAACCTTGACCTCTGGGAACTCCATCAGCATGCACACACACACACACACACACACACACACACACACACACACGCACACACACACACGCAAACATGCATACATACATACACACAAAAAATAATAAAGGAAACTTGAGATTGAAATGAACTGGTAAGAAGCAAGAAAATGTTCATACAGAATTCCTCCCCTAAGTGCCAACACCACTGTGGTCAATTTTGTTACCATTGTTCTCCACAAGGTTTAGGCAGAATGGCAGGGTCCAGACTCTAGTTGCTCAATCTTACAACAGATACACAGGGCACCACATCAGATCTCTACCTGCTTTCCAAAGCCAACCATGGAGATGTGGAGGAGAAGTTACTGAGTGGGCAAATTTGGGACAGAGCCAGAGCTTAAAACATTTAGATGTACTCCATTAGTGAATCACTAAAAGAAGCAATATTAATGATGAACAGTAGTTTATTCAAAGACTACTGCTTTGGTCATCTTTTGTTAAAGGACAACCTCTATTAAATTTGTTGTTCAAGGACTGTTATGTGAAAAGCACTGTGTTTACAGATGCTTCTACAAGGTTACAAGTTCTCTGGTAGTGCAAGTTTTTATAACTTTCAGGTAAGAAAATGATTCATAACTAGGATAGCCATAACTGCAACTACCCCATATCACACGATAAGTAGGAACAGGATTGTTATTTGATTCTACTTGAATGTAAGTATCTATAATTATCATTTAAAGTATGCCTCAGCAAGCAGATAGCATAATAAACTATATAGTGTTAATAGCATGTATATATTATATATGACATGTTATATGTAATATATACTGCATGGATTATATAATACAATGTATATAATATAATTTACACAATCATATATTATGCATATATATGTATATTATATATATGTATTATATATTTACATATATTTATTAGAATATATATAGCATAATACATAAAGAATTGAACCTAGGGCCACCTGCAAGCTAAGCACATGACCTACTATAAAGCAACCCCCCCCCATAGTAACACTTTTTTTGTTTTGTTTTGTTTTTCGAGGTAGGGTCTCATGCTAGTCCAGGCTGACCTGGAATTCACTCTGTCGTCTCAGGGTGGCCTTGAACTCACAGTGACCCTCCTACCTCTGCCTCCTGAAAGCTGGGATTAAAGGAGTGTGCCACCATGCCTGGCTCATAGTAACACTTTTGATCTTGCCCCTGAATAATATTTGTTTTTAAGATCTATGCCTAGAGTTAAGAGCTTAACAATGTAAAATCCATATCCTATTAGTGAAAATGTACCATTAATTCTGTTCTGTTTTTTCATACATTTTTTTCTAACAGTAAAATTGTAGAACTAAATCTAAGGTATTGAAGCTATAGCTTTTGAATCTTTTAAGGAAAATAGATGAAGATGGCTGGGAAGAGAGAAGAGAAAATTCCTTACTAATTTCTATATGACTGCAACATAGGGATTAGAGAAAGTAAGATCTAATAAAGCAGTGTGTTTTGTTATGAGCTAACACAACTTGGACCTGAAGACACAAAAAGGAGATATTAAATGGAAATATAATTTGTTTGGGGTATGATATAACATATGCTAACATGAACTTTATACAAAATTTGATGAGAACTGCTGGAGGACATCCCATTAAGCAGCTCTGTTTGCCCAGCGAATACATGGCAGTTCAGGAGCTGATTTAATAATTCCTTTCCTCACAAGTAAAACGTATCTCATTATCTTTGTCTTTGAAAAACAAAAATATTTTTGTAGCATTCACAAATATGTGCATCCAGCATTATTGAGTTCAAACAAGAAAATTAAAAATGATTCATTAACTGGGGATCAACAATATGTAGAGCAATATAAACAATAACAATAAATGATGCTACAACCAGATACTTCACATTTCTTTCCTCAGGTTGGCCTGAGCATGAATCTTTCTTTGCTTCCAAATAGCCTTCAAACTCAGGAAGTAATAGGGTTTATTTATAGCTTTAAATTTGTATTTGTATAGCTTCAAATGAATGAATTTTCTATTCCTTAGTTTACTCTTAGATAATATGAAGATAATCACAAGTTGCTTTTACTTATGCCACAATATAAAACCCAAGAGGACTTTATCCTTCTCAGCCTTATGTGATTTTACCTGCTTGTGGTCAGCCTTCAGCAGAGCTGTACTTTTTCTTGAAACTTGTCTTGCTATTTTACCTGGGGATATAACTCTCTTGTTTACTTGTGGCTTCTTTCTCTTCTTGACAAACTATATATAATGGGATTCCCATGTTCTCACCCCTATATGGTTTTCCTATGTTCAGTTCAATGACTTTAATAAATATAAATTTGTGTTTTTATGTGATTTCTTCCTTCATCACAGGATTTGTTTTCCTGTCCACTTAGCATATGAGTTTGGATATACAGCAAGTACTTAACAATTAATATATGTAAAATAAATACTGGTTACCAGGCATCCCATCAACTGCATTTTTATAGAAATATTACCTGTGTTAGTAAATTCAACCAATTTCTAAGATCAAAGAGTTTATTTTTTTTCTTCTTTTATGTTCAATCCCTGCATTTTACTGCATGTCTACATTCATTTGTATATATACTGATATATTACATGAAATCCAAGCAGTTCTTCTGATTTCCACGGAGGCCATATCTCCATTATCTGTTATTAAGATGTTTTATAAAACTGATTAGCTGACTTCCCTATTCTCTACATGTCCTTTTCTACATTATCCATGTCACAGCATAAAATGTTGATCATGTTACTTCCCCATTTAGAGCTCCCTGCTTAATTGAAAATAACTTAATTGGACCTACAGAAACTCACATAATCTGGCATCTTGGCAAAGAACCCCCAAATACAATCAAACTGTCCTTTTCAGCTTTAGCCACAACAATCTCTTTATTTTTCAAAAAATATCAATGTCAGTGACAACTTAGGACCATTGCTGCCAACAGTTCTATTGACTTTGATCAATCTCTCCCAGATTTTATTACAATTATTTCCTTCATCTTCTTATGCAGAATTGATGAGTATTACCTCTCAGGAAAGGACTTTATTTACACTTTAATTTAAAGGAGTCTTCTTATCCATTTACCATTGTGGATCAACATATATGATTTTCTGAACCCTCACTCTTCTTATTTTCCCACACAGTTGGGGAGAAATTCATGCAGGTTTTATGTCTCATGAAAGCAAGTATTATTTGCTCATTGATATTCCTCCAGTATCTATACTTGCTCTGAAAAGTAGGAAGGAGAAAATGAAATATAAGTGGAAAAGGAGAAAGGAGGAAAAAGAAGAAATGGAAAAGAAAATGAAGAATCTCATATTAGAATGTTTGAACTAGCCAAGCCCTAGATGAATTACCAATTTGGATCTTCAAGCATTTGCAGCTTAATAACTGGCAGAATTAAGTTATTAATAACTTAATAATTTGGAGTTAATAACTTGCAGAATCTACTATAAGTAGGAAGTAGAGGTGAGGTTATTCATCATTGTAGCAATTGTGTATTAGTGGGTGGGGTATAATTGAACTTCATATCTATAAAAAAAATAACCACAACTGGGTAAAAGCCTGAAGTGAAAAATATGAAAATACCAACTTTTCTAGAACCATAGAGAAAGTTTTAATTTCCAGGCTAAGAAATTTGTGTTTAGACTTTGCCCCTAAAAAAGATCCTGCAAAGAAAATAAAGGAGCAGAGACTGAAAGATACTTGCAACTTGTGTATCTATAAAGATATTACATATATAATATATTCATAAAACAAAAATTTAAAAAATTAAAACATGGGAAAAAATACCAAGAGATTCTTTGCCAGACAGCATGTACAGGTGGAAAACAATCTCACAAAAACATCATTCAGTATCCTAATTAGCCATCAAGGAAATAGAAATAAAAAAAAAAACAGTGAGAAATCAGTTCATACTTAAAATGAGTGGCTAAAAGGAAGTAGTGATAACACCAAATGCTGAAAAAGATTCAGAGAAAGATGCAAATTTCTGAGAAGCATGTAAAATTGGAACACAACTTTAAAGAGGATTGTACCTTCAATATCTTAAAAACTAAAATTGAGTTCACCATATTGCCTAGTGATTGCACTATTGGGCATTCATCCTTGAGAAATGAAAACAGAAGGTCATACCAAACTCTATATATTTGAACACTATAACAACCCCATTTGTAGTAATAATACACAACCCATGGGGAATACCAGCAATCCCACTGTGGTAGTTTAAATAGATGGCCCCCAATACATTCAGTGATTTCTTAGTTTTTATTTTGGATCTGCAGCCACCTGGCTGGAAGAGGTGTCACTGGGTGGATCTTAAGGTATAGTGGTAGGTTTCAAATTCCATTCTAAAGATGTACAAAGTGCCTAGTTCCATCTAGAGTTCCTGAAGAGTACTGTGTGGCTTTTATCTCTTGGCTTGTGGCTTTTCTCTCTATGTTTGGTCCTGTGAAAGAAGGCCAGCTTCTTCTGGCATTATGGAACTTAACCTGGATATATAAGATTCAATAAATCCCTTCCTTCCATAACTGTCTGGAAGTTCATCTCAGGGACCTAAAGCTGTCTGCTACAGAAATTGCCACCAGGAGTGGGTTAGAAGACTGAGGTGAATCTGACCATGTGAATTTTGTTTTGAGGAATGGGCATGGATTTGGTACTTGCAACTGAAGACACCTTCTGGAGTGGCAAGCCAAGTTTTATAGACTATTCTAATGAAAATTTGAGAATGCTAAGTGTAGCAAGAATTGTATGTGGAGGCTTGACTTATAAACTTGGAGGCTTGGCTTATAATCTTGTAGGATTGGTTTATAAACTTTCTGAGGAGAAGGAAAGAATACAGTGAACTTTGTTATAAGTAGGCTACTGGAATAAGGGCAGACTACATTTTGCTGCCCAGGCCGAGAGAGTTTGATCAAGATTAAATTTGTAATAGACTGATGTGGTTAGCTAAAGATATTGGAGTAAGAGACTTAAGATTTTAAGTAGGAAAACCCCAAGCAAGTTAAAATTATAGGCACCGAGACTAGCTTTAGGTTATTGAAGTTGCTATTGTCAAATACATTAGTAACTTTAAGGAAGATGGCCCAAATGCTTTACATTAAAACAATAGAAAGGATGCCTGAGGAAAGACTATGATAGATATGCAAAATGTTTTGGGGTAGAGTCAACTAGAGAAGGAACCTACTTTTCAAGATTAGGATTTATTTTTTCCCTGAATTTAAAATTTGGCTGTGTCCTGCACACTGGTATTAATTTTGGAAACATAGGAAATACATGAAATGGGTCAAGAAGTGCACACACTATTCCAGGAACCTCTGCTGAGACATGGCATGAGGCAGGGCATGATAACCCTGATAGGCTGACAAAGCCATTAGATGATGGACCATGGTTTACATGGAGACCTAAAGATATTTCGGATATACCAGGGCTATACAAAGACTACTATGGAGGCAGTTAATTAAGGATGGAAGATTCTCCTGGCTTCATAACCCAGCTAGAGGGTGAAATTGAAAAATACAGATACTGTCAGTCACTGGTTGTGATTGGACTTAAACTGCAAAAGTTTGATGTTTCTTTAATTGTTGAGTTTACATTTTCTAGTCTTTCTCTGTTATGCTCTATAACAATTAAAAATGTTTGCTCTATAGCCGGGCGTGGTGGCGCACGCCTTTAATCCCAGCACTCAGGAGGCAGAGGTAGGAGGATCGCCATGAGTTCGAGGCCACCCTGAGACTACAGAGTTAATTCCAGGTCAGCCTGGACCAGAGTGAGACCCTACCTCGAAAAACCAAAAAAAAAAAAAAAAAAAAAAAAAAAAAAAAAAAAAAAAAATGTTTGCTCTATGTCTTTATATGTTAAAGTATATAACTTGTTTGCTTTTACAAGACTAGCAACTTAGAGACAATCTCAAATCTCAGATAAAAATTGAGACTTTGGAACTATTAAGTTTAGAACTATTAAGTTAATTTGGTAACAAATGTGGATACCTTTAAAATTGGACTAAATACAATTTATTATGTGTGATAGTTTTAAATATATTGAGGGCTAAGGGCAGAATATGATAGTTTAACTAAATAGCCCCCCAATATATTCAGCATTGTATTAGTTGGTAGTTTGGGTCTACAGCCACCTGGATGGAGTAGGTGTCATTGAGTCTATCTTAAGGTGTGGCAATGGACTTAAAATTGTAATTTAGGGAATTTCTGGTTAAGATGGCAGCGTAGGTACCATGCCAAAGCAGCCTATGTGGGAAAAACCAAGAAAAAAAAAAAAACCAGCATAATATACCCTTTTACTAAAAAGTGAGGTGTATAGGAAATTGAAACAGCAGAGGAGAAGTAAGAGAGATTCAGAGCATCCAGAGCCCACACAGGCTGGCAGAAGCAGCTCCTGCAGATCCGCAGGACCACAGCAGCAACAAGCCAGCCAACCAACAGGCTCAGCTTGAGCTGCAGGAAAAGCCAGGTGAGGGGATTTTCAACTCACACCAGAGCTCTACGCAAACTCAAGAAATGTGAAGAGAGAATGACAGTGAACAATGCAGCAGCAGATCACAAGGTAGAAGAACACATGGAGCAGTGAGAGAACTAGAGCAACACTGGCAGCCTCCCCTCCCCCACCAACAGTGCCCAGCTCCAGCGAACAGAGCAGCAGTCAGGGACTGGGCCACAACTGCTTGAACCAACAGCAGGACAAAAGCAGGAGCACAGCATAACTGAGACCAAAATCATCCCAAAAGGTAACTGGAATTACACCAGGTCAGTATCTGCCTAATAAACCTGGTATATAGGCCTGAACCAGAAGCGCTATTTGAACCTTCCATATCAGTATAAATAATATGTTAAATATGATTGATGGTCAGATTTGCCATTATTAAATAAGCTGTATTTTGGGTTTGTTATTTGTTGCTTCTTGGTTTATAGTGGACTTGTTTCCTCTACTGTTAGGGAAGGGTCTCACCTGGTCACAAACTGACTTGGACCACTCAACAGACCAGAAATCTTAACCTCCTTGTTGTCAGGATTAAGGGAGTGGGTGAGGCACCATACAGCCTAAGGGACAGACAGAGGATCTGGTTGTCATAATACCTACTCATGGATAAATACTCTGCACTGTTTTTCATTGAAAGTGTACATTACTTAGTTAAATTTTAGAAACTATCTATATTTGGTTCCACTCAGCCTACTTGAATACTCTCATAGCAGGCAAACCCAACACCAAGGGTCACTTTTGTAGGTACTCTGAGAGTTTAGAGAGCCACATGTAGTGCCTTAAGCTCCTACCCTGGATATATAAGATCAGATTAATTGATACATCTAATAATACCCAGCTAAGTAGAAAATCCAATCATTAAATAATCTAGGGTGAAAAATACATATATAATATAACACAAGAAACACTAAAAATCAAGACAATATAAATCCACCAAAAAGTATTAATGCATCAGAAATGACCTCCAGTGAGAACAAGATAGAGGAAATGCCTAAGAAAGATTTCAAAGGAATGATTATAACTATGTTCAAAGAAGTCAAATAAGAAATAAAAGGAAACAAAGAAGACACAGGATACCAAATGAAATAAAGAGGGCAATACAAGACATAAATAAGGAAATAGAAATAATAAAGAAAAATCACAATTACTAGCAATAAAGAACACAGTAAATGAAACCAACTCTGTAGAAAGTCTCACCAGTAGAATGTATGAAGAAGAGGACAGAATATCTAAGCTACAAGACCAGAAGGGCATGAAGTGATGTATTCCAAGTTCTGAAAGATAACAAGTGACAACCAAATTTACATTATCCTGCAAAGCTATACATTTAAATAGATGGAGAAATAAGGACATTGCATGGCAAAAGCAGGCTAAAGGAGTACTTGAAGACAAAACCAGCTCTACAGAAAATACTTGAAAGAATCCTTCATTCTGAAGAAAAAGAAAAGAACACATATCAGGAACCAGGAAAAAACAAACAATACTCAATACTAGTTAACACAAGAGAGCAAAGATAAAACAAGAACTATAAAAATGGCAAAAATAAATACACACCTTTCAACAATATCTCTTAATATCAATGGTCTCAATACCCCAACCAAAAGACATAGCTTTGCAGACTGGGTTAAAAAGCAGGATCCTTCAATTTGTTGCCTCCAAAACCCCACCTTTCTACAAAGGATGGACACTATCTGAGAGGGAAAGGTTGGAAAATGGTGTTTCAAGCAAATAGACCTAGAAAACAAGCAGGGGTTGCTATCCTAATATCTGACAAGGTAGACTTCAGTCCAATATTAGTTAAAAGAGATAAGGAAGGCCAGTTTATGTTGATTACAGGCACACTCCAACAGGAGGGCATTACAATCCTAAACATATATGCACCTAACATGGGGGCCCCCACATTCATCAAACAAACACTATTAGAACTAAGGTCACAGATAACACCAAACACAGTGCTAGTGGGTGTCTTGAGCACTCTACTCTCATCAGTTGACATGTTATTCCAGGAAAAAATAAACAGAGAAGCATCTGGACTAAATGAGGTCATAGAAGGAATGGACCTAACAGATATATACAGGGCATTTCATTGAAAAGCTGCAGAATATACATCCTTTTCAGCAGCACATGGAACATTCTCTAAAATAGACCATATATTATGACACAAAGCAAATCTTAACAAATACAGGAAAATTGAAATAATTCCTTGCATTCTATCTGACAACAATGGAATTAAACTACAAATCAATAGCAAGAAAAGCTATAGAGCATGCACAAAATCTTGGAAACTAAACAACACATTACTAAATAATGAATGGGTCAATGAAGAAATCAAGAAGGAAATCAAAAACCTTATAAAGTCAAATAATAATGAGAACACAACATACCAAAATCTCTGGGACACAATGAAGGCAGTCCTAAGAGATAAATTTATAGCTTTAAGTGCTTAGATTAAGAAATTAGAAAGGTCACAAGTAAACGACCTAATGCTTCACCTTAAAGCCTTGGAAAAAGAAGAACAAGGCAAACCAAAAATCAGTAGACAAGAAGAAATAATAAAGATTAGGACAGAAATTAATGAAATAGAAACAAACAAACAAATAAAAACAATCCAAAGAATAAATGAAACAAAGAGTTAGTTCTTTGAAAGGATAAACAAGATAAACCCTTAGCAAATCTGACCAAAAGAAAGAGAGAGAGACACAAATTAATAAAATTAGAGATGAAAAAGGCAACATCACAAGAGATAACAGGAGAAATTCAAAAATCATAGGGACATACTATGAAAGCATATACTCCACAAAGCATGAAAATATGAATGAAATGGTTCATTTCCTTGATTTATATGACCTACCTAAATTAAATCAAGATGAAATTAATCACTTAAATAGACCTATAACAAGCATGTAGATACAAGAAGTTACCAAAAACCTCCCAACTAAAAAAAAGCCCAGGCCCAGATGGATTCACTGCTTAATTTTACCAGACCTTCAGGAAAGAACTAACACCATTGCTTCTTAAGCTTTTCCATAAAATAGAAAAATAAGGAATCCTACCAAACCCCTTCTATGAATCCAGCATCACCCTAATACCAAAACCAGGCAAAGATAGAACAAAAAAAGAAAATTACGGACCAATCTCTCTCATGAACATAGATGAAAAAATTCTCAACAAAATATTAGCAAACAGAATACAAGAATTTATCAGAAAGATCATTCACCCTGACCAAGAAGGCTTTATCCCAGAGATGCAGATGGTTCAACATATGCAAATCAGTAAATGTAATACATTATATAAATGGACTAAAGGACAAAAATCACCTGATCATCTCATTAGATGCAAAGAAAGCGTTTGACAAAATCCAACATCCCTTCATGATAAAAGTCCTACAGAGACTGGGAATAGAAGAAATGTATCTCAACATAATAAAGGCTATTTATGACAAGCCTACAGCCAACTATTACTAAATGGGAAAAAAACTAGAAGCTTTTAGACTAAAATAAAGAACAAGACATGTGTGTTCTCTGTCCCCACTTTTATTTAATATAGTACTGGAAGTCTTAGCCATAGCAATAAGGCAAGAGACACACATAAAAGGGATTCAAATTGGAAAGGAAGAGATCAAGTTATCATTATTTGCAGATGACATGATTGTATATATAAGGGACCCTAAAGACTCTACCAGCAAACTGTTAGAGCTGATAAACACCTACAACCATGTAGCAGGATACAAAAAAAATACACAGAAATCAGTAGCATTTCTATATGTTAACAACAAACACACAGAGAATGAAATCAGAGAATCACTCCCATGCACAATTGCATCAAAGAAAAAAAGTACCTTGGAATAAACCTAACCAAGAAAGTAAAGGATCTCTACAATGAAAACTTTAAAACACTCAAGTGAGAAATTGCAGAAGACAATAGGAAGTGGAAAAACATCCCTTACTCCTGGTTGGGAAAAATCAATATTGTGAAAATGGCACTCTTACCGAAAGCAATCTATACATTTAATGCATTCCCCCTCAAAATTCCAATGGCATTCTTCATTAAAATAGAAAAAAAATCCAAAAATTCATTCGGAATCACAAAGAATCTCAATTATCTAAAATAATACTGAGCAACAAAAGTAAGGCTAGTGGTATCACCATACCTGATTTTAACCTATATTATAGAGCTGTAGTAGCAAAGACAGCATGGTACTGGCACAGAAGCAGACATGTAGATCAATGAAACAGAATAGAGGACCCAGATATAAGTCCAGGTAGCAATAGCCACCTGATATTTGATAAAAATGACAAACATGCTCATTGGATAAAAGACAGCCTCTTCAGCAAATGATATTGTGAAAAGTGGATATGTATTTGTAGAAGGATGAAAATATATTCATCTCTGTCTCCATGCAGAAGAATTACGTCCAAATGGATTACAGACCTTAACATCAGACCTGAAACCCTGAAAGTGCTAGAGGAAATAGTAGGGAAAACCCTTCAACATATAGGTCTTGGCAAAGACTTTTTTAATATAACCCCAATTGCTCAGGCAATAAAAGCACAGATTAATCACTGGGACCTCATGAAATTACAAAGATTTTGCACTGCAAAGGGCACAGTGAAAAAAGCAAAGAGGCAACCTACAGAATGGGAAAAAATCTTTGCCAGCTATATATCTGATAGAGGATTAATATCTGGGATATACAAAGAACTCAAAAAGTTAAAGAATAAGGAATCAAACAAGCCAATGGCAACTCCAGACTTAGTGAAAGACTTTGTTTCAAGGAAACACACAATGAGCAATAGAAGAGGACACTCAGTATTCTTCTATAGTCTCTGTATGCATGCATATGGGGTATATGTCTCTGCACATACATATACAATACACACACACACACCACCACCACCACGCATAGTACATAATACAAACACAAAAGCTTGGTGCAAATACATTATGAATTGTTAAGGGCGGAGACAAAACAATATAGAAACAATGAAATTCACTTTGAGATCTAATTAAACTCTTCAAAGAAGTCTTGTCCTGAATTCAAAAGAACTTCTCTTATATATCAGTAGGTCAATTTTATTGATATCATCTATACTTAAATGAGAAAATTTTGAGAGGCTTTTATTTTCCTTTTACTTTTGAAGACTTTGCTGCCAAAATCTGTCTCTGAAAAGTCTGCAAATATTAAATACCACAGGCATTAAAATAAGTAATCTAAGATTGAGCTCAGTCATTTTATCAATCCAAACTCAATGAGAGAATGTGCCAGGATAATTCTATGACTTTATCTACAATAAAGTGTCTTATGACACCAAACAATTATAGTAACTTCAAACAATCTAAGATTCAGTAAGAATTTTCATGAAGTATTTCATGTGATCTGGATGCAAATTTAGCAAAAGAAAATAACTTTTTGCCAGCCAGTTAGAAAAGTTCTGATTTTTGCATTGTTATTATGTTGGTGGTTGTAGTAGTTACTTTCCCATTCTTGGAAAAAACAATTGACAAGAGGTGGTTTATGGAAGCAAAGGGTTGATTTTCAGCTTAGCATTTTGAGGGGAAGTTTCATCAATTATAGGGAAAACATGGCAGGAACAGACAGCTGATGTGGTATCATCACATCATCTGGGAGGATTTAGGGAGGCTGAACTTCAAGTGTTGCTGTTCTCAATGCCACACTTCCTTTAACAAGGCATCTCTTCCTAAAGACTATTCAACCTTCCCAATAAGAACCACCAAATGGGTATTAAATAGTAAAACCCATGTGTCTATGGGAGACATTTTACATTCAAACCAGCACAGTGGGCAGTAAATTATTACTATGAGGTTATTATCACTGCTAATCACCAAAACCAACAATAAGGCAAACTGGCCATTATTCTTTCTCCTCTAAGAATGCTACTGCTCTCTGTTTCTACAAGGAAAAAAGGGTCAAAGTAAGGCCTTTTGATGGTGCTAGGTCTTTTAAAACTGGACTTAATTTTATTCATCTGCACAATTTCCTTGTGTGTCTTTTAAAAGAATAAGTACTTGAAAATACTATTCTCATATTGAGATTTTGCTAAGTATTCTTTTTCTGGTGTATTATGTTATTCAGACTGTAAATCCGAAATCATTTTAACTCACTTTAAACAGATAAACAACAGACACTTTTAAAAGTTGGCTTGAGGGCTGGAGAGACGGCTTAGCGGTTAAGCGCTTGCCTGTGAAGCCTAAGGACCCCAGTTCAAGGCTCAATTCCCCAGGACCCACGTTAGCCAGATGCACAAGGGGGCGCAAGCATCTGGAGTTCGTTTGCAGTGGCTGGAGCCCCTGGCATGCCCATTCTCTCTCTCTCTCTATCTGCCTTTCTCTGTCTGCCACTCTCAAATAAATAAATAAAAATGAACAAAAAAATATTTAAAAAAAAATGTTGGCTTGACCACCTACCTTAGTAGAAATCTATTGTCTTCAATTTAATCTTTCTTCTCTGTGAATTCCAGGGAGTATCATTAGTCCACAGAGATAGATTTCAAACAAGTTTATTCCACTACTGACTTTGTTTTTTATTACTATTATTATTATTTTTATTCTGGAGAGCACAAGAAAGAGAGAGAGAGAGAGACAGACAGACAAAGAGAGTATTGGTGTGCCAGGGACTCAGCCACCGTAATCGCACTTCAGACTATTGTGCCACCTAGTGGTCATGTGCAACCTTGTGCTTGCCTGAATCTGGCTAAGGTGGGATCTGGAGAGTAGAGCATGGTCCTCAGGCTTCACAGGCAAGCACCTTAACCACTAAGTCCTTTATCCAGGCCTGACTCTATTTTTATCATTGTCATATGTGGTGGTTTGATTCAGTTGTCCCCCGTAAACTGGTGTTCTAAATGCTGAGTACCAAGAAAGAAGATGGCAATTTGTGAATTAAACCCTCCTAGAGGTAGTGTATTTGGGGGGCTGGATTTATGGGTATTATAGCCAGCTTCCTCTTGCTAGTGTTTGGCACACTCTCCTATTGCTGTTTTCAATCTGATGTTGTCCAGGAGGTGATGTCCACCCTTTTCTCATGTGTTTTCCCCTGCCATCATGGAGCTCCCTAAGTGTGTTTGCCAAAATAAACCCCATTTTCCCCCCATAAGCTGCTGCTGCTGTTTGTTAGTGTTTTCTGTCAGCAATGTGAACTTGACTGCAGCACCATACTATATAAGTTTTGAAACCACCCAGGTGTATTAATCCTGCCCTGACACTGTTTTCTCATAGCTGTATGATATCCAGATCCAGAGGTGAAAAGTACAGCCATTCCAGTTCTCATTAATGTATCAGCATAAACACCACAGCCAGCAAGGGGCTGGGTTCAAAGGCATTTAAACCTCAGGCACAGGGCTGGAGAGATGGCTTAGCGGTTAAGCACTTGCCTGTGAAGCCTAAGGACCCCGGTTCAAGGCTTGGTTCCCCAGGTCCCACGTTAGCCAGATGCACAAGGAGGCGCACGTGTCTGGAGTTCATTTGCAGAGGCTGGAAGCCCTGGCGTGCCCATTCTCTCTCTCTCCCTCTATCTGTCTTTCTCTCTGTGTCTGTCGCTCTCAAATAAATAAATAAATAAATAATCTAAACCTCAGGCACACACCTTTAGCCTACCAACCTTAGCCTCAGCTTTTCTTTCCCTCACTATGGACTAACCTCTGAAGTATTTGGGCTATTTCTATCTTGGTTAGAATATTTTAATATTCTGGGATATCTAATATTTTACAATTGAAACAGATTGGACTTGTAGTCCTATTCTTTCATGAAGGTTCTTGTCTCATACAAATTCACCACTTTTCTCCACAGAGAACAAACACTAGACAATACAATATGTGCTAAAATCAATGTCTAAAAGTCAGCATGTGCTAGAAGTTATTGTGTGCTGGAAGTCAGAATGTGCTAGAACTAAGCGTGTATTAGAAGTCTATGTGTACTGGAAGTCTGCATATGCTGGAAGTCAGTTCGTGTACTAGTCAGTTGTGAGTCAGTGTGTACTGAAACTCAGTGTGCTCTAGAAGTCAGTGTGTGCTAGAACTTACTGTAAACTAGAACTCAGTGTGTGCAATTCAAGGTGTGTTAGAAATCAATGTGTGCTAGAACTCAGAGTATTCTAAACTTCATATGCACTGGAAATCAGTGTGCTAGAAGAATGTGTGCAAGAAGTCACCATGTGCTAAAGTCAGTGTACACTCAAAGTCAGTGTGGTCTAGAAGTTAGTGTGCACTAAAATCGCTGTGCTAGAAATCAATGCATGAAGGCACCACCTTTGGCAGAATGCCAAATGGAGAGTGGAGGTCAATATGCAAGCAGCCTTTTGAACTCAAATTTAAGGGACACCATGCATGCATTTCCCTCTTTTTTTCTTTTTATTCATTTATTTGAGTGAGTGAAAGAAAAGGGGGGGGGGAGTGAAGGAACACACCAGGGCCTCCAACCACTGTAAATGAACTCCAGACACATGTGCCATGTTGTGCATCTGGCTTATGTGGGTCCTAGGGAATCAAGCGTAGGTCCTTTGGCTTTGCAGGCTAGCACCTTGACTAGTAAACCATCTCTCCAGCCTGCATTTCATTCTTAAAACCAGAATTTCTTCCCAACTACTATGATATATAGAAACCATGAATGTGTAGACCTCTTCTTAGAACTCTGAGATTAATCAAACTTTTTGACAATTCAATTTTTAGTATCAACTGGCAATAGCCTAGTATGAGAAGTAATCTTAGAAGTATTCATCAAATTTGACAGTTTATGGAAATTCACAGCATTCAATCCCAGAGCACACTGTATCTTAGCTTTGCCCTGTTTCTAAGGCAAAATGTTTGGGACAAAGTAGATGGAGAGTGATGAGGAGGAAAACTTTTGTCTGTCTGAGGCTTCAAACTTCTTCACATGTCTTCTCAAAAAAAATGTTGAGGGCTTCCCTACAACTTACTGTACCTTCTACGGTGACTTTGAGTCAGTTCCTTGTCCTTTACAGAATGAAGTTGACCATATCCCAATTATTGTGAAGGCTTTTACTTGGTGTGGATAATAATATATAAGAATACACAGAAGATACATCAATTGGCTGAATATTATGTATTCACATTATGTATGTGTACACACACACACACAAGTTCATGATTAATTTTTTCCATAGACTTGATTGGCCAAGGCATCCAGATGTGCTCGTGCCCCCTGGTGGTCACTGAATGATCACAGATCTCCTTGCCAGCTAAAAATCCAGTGGATAAAGAACTAACAAATTTTAAGATGGGAAACCATGAAAGCATGGAGAAGTAATTTGCATAATTTAAGTTAGGCATTCTTATCCACACAGGCAATGCATAGAAAAAAATGAGTGTAAGTGCTGGAAAGAAAATGTCTCCCCAGGCACAAGAATTTTTGAAAAGAATATCTTAAGAATATAAAACATGGGTAAAATGATTTTCAGTGATATGTGCCACATTTCCCTGGCCACATTTAGTTCATTCAATATTTCTCAAATAATTTTACTTGACTTAACACTTAATATTTTATGTGATCAGAGAATTTCAGTGACACCTCAGTCACATTAAAGTGAATTTTTATAATCTAGATATTAATTTCATTTTTGTTATTCTACTTTAATTTAATTCAAAAATTTCAGTTGCTATTAGTGTAATCTTCTGAACTTTGTACATTTGTCTCTCATCCCCAAAATGGATAATATTTCATAAGAGCACAAAATAATCTTGACTTTGATATGATTTCTCATCCCTGACTTACACAGCAAAATCTGAGAATGAGATATATAAGGGAAATTAACCACCCGGTTTCATAAATTTGTATTAGTCTGGGAATAAATATTTTATATATAGCATATAAATAATTCTAATGTAAATATGTAAATGATTTCCCTACACAGCAGGAAGATTGTTTATAATCATTTTGATTGAAATAACAGAGAACTTGATTTTCTGTAAATTTGTTAACTGAGTCATACTTCTGTTTTCTTTATAATCAATTCCTTCTATAAAGTACCTTTTTAACTTCAGTTTAAATTCCCCCTTTTCTGGAATGAATTTGCATTTTCATATTTACCAGCTGTGAAGGCAGTAAGTGCCTTACAAGTGGGTTCAGAAGCAGCCCCTGACTTCATTGTTGCTCCTCACTGTTCAGTCTGACAGCCTTGGGTTGGTAACATATGCATGTCTCCAGCTATTCCCCTACCTCTAAAGGCTAGATTTCTTGGCACATACTCACAGCCAACCCCCTCCCCCCCCAAAAAAAAAAACCCTTTTCTTCTGCTTGAAAATTAACAAAACTTGCTTCCTTAAGTTATAACTTACTCTTATTTCTCCTTAAAAATCAGAGGATATATCTCCATGGTAAGTACTGAGATAAGTATTAGTACTGTGGTATGCTAAAGGAAAATAACAGCTGTTTTGCTCATTTGAGCTTTGTGACATGAATTGCTAAATTTATTTTCATGTCCATACAGTTCTGTGTGATTAGCAGCAATAGCACAGGTAAAATAAAACAAGGTGCATAAAAACTGACTGCTCTGGTGTTTGAAGACAGACATTTCTCATCTTTTTCTACTATACTTTTGGCATAGATGTTTCAAAGAGGGTATATAAAAAATGAACTTTGTAGTGTCTTTTGCCATTTGTTTAAAATTTATAACTATAAATAAGCTATTTTATCAACAATATTGTAAAGTAAATAAGTAAATTCAATATCAGAATGCATTTATACATGCATGAAAGTATCAAAAATAATACATACATAACAAAAATTCCCTAAAGAATGGTTTTTAGAATTTCTGCATTCAGACCAAATATTTTGGTCTTATATAATATCCTGTATAGGAAGAAATGAGTTTTTTTGTAATTTGTTTTATATATGCAGAACATTATTTCCCCCAACTTTTTTCTAAAAATCATATGTGTAAAACATAGGTATCAAACTAAAATTAACTACTGTAAAATGGTGTGAAAGTTTTTATTTTATGAATTTAATTCATGGAGGCTTTGGCACTTTTTATTTCAGTAGCTTTATGTAGAAATAGGCTGATATTTTAGTTTTAGTCAAACATAAAGTGAATTTTAAATGTTAGGACTTTACTAACATACCCTTACATTGAACCTTCTCTTGGTTGACACTTGTTTTCATTTAAATGTGACTTTCTTATCAATAACCTAGATACTAAAAAAGAAAGAAAGCTGGTGATCTTAAACATGAGTGCTTTTGTGTAGCTCTGCATGGAGAGGTCAGTACCTCCTCAACAGTGCAGTTAATCTGAAGTTTCCCGTCTCCAAACATAAAGGTGGTGCTGTACCTGTGTCCCTGCCTAACAGAAAGAGGGACACAATGACAGATATCCTACAGCACCTAGACTCAGTTGAGCCCAAGAGGTTTGTTACTTCAGTAGTTTCCTGGCTTAATGGAAAAGTATTTGTATTCACATCACTGATTATTAGTCCTTCAATAGATGAAAGGAATATTTTAAACTTTAAAGGCTACCTTGGTGGCACTCTGGGAAGTGAGAATGAGGCCCGAGAGAAAAGGTTGAAATCTTGGTAAATTTATTTTGATGATTAGAAGTAGTTTAATATTTGTGAGTTTGAGAGTCTAATTTTTAAAGCTTATGTGCTGAGATTTATGTTTTTAATTCTAATGTTTTAGCTTACAATTGTTGCCCTTAAAGCATCTATTCAGTAAAGACTGCCTTATATGCTCTGTAGCCAGAGTGCTCTGTCTAAATTGTTTTGTCTCCTTCCAAGATTAATCTATTAAGCCGTTCACATTTTTTATGCATCCTTTAAAGAGCACTTAGGATGCTTTTAGACATAATTTCTAAAATATTTAATAGTCATAATGGCTGAGGAACATGTAACATTTAAAAAATAAACTACAGAATCTAAGAGGTTAGAAAAGAAGGAAATCTCATATCTCTCTTCAGTAGAATTATATTAGACAAATAAAAACTACAAGAGACAATTAACCATGAAAGAAAAGCAAAATGTCTGGGAATTTGTCTCTGAAAAGTTTATGCTATACATACCAAAAAAACCCCCAAAAAACACAATGCACATTTCTAGATAAGTTAAATAGGAAGAGTTTGAAGTTTTAGGCAAGATGAAACTCTATAGAATAAAAGCCGATCATGGAGTAACATTTTTAATGAGGAAATACTGAATGATAAGAAAATATGTCCATATTAAATACGTGATCAAGGTTTTCTGAGTGACCTTGGAGTCTGATGATTTGACAATGAAGTTTTTAACGTTAGTCCTTTTAGAGTACTACCCACCTCTTCCAAACTGTCCAAACCGTCTAACGGAAAACCATTTTCTATGTTGTTTCCTTGCTGCTGTTCGGGGTGAATGGGTTCTACTGGAAATATTGGTTACAATTTTATTCTTAAATTCCCTTGAACGATAATCACACAAAAACTGTGGAGTAAGTACAGAAAATGGGGGGGGGATTTGTTCAAAGGGAAGGTCTTGCTTTCTAATTTCAATACCTGGAGGCTTTCTTTTAAATGCTTTACAGCGGAATAGGAAACGATTAAAAGTGGGACAAACTATGAAAATTTTCAGAATATGATAGACACGTGAGGAAAATGACACGGAACTTTGTGGAGGTTCATTACACGTCCCATTTCACTCAAGAAACTACTGTGAAAAGATGGGGCGGGGCGAAGAGAGCGGAAAACAAAAGACTTCCTTTCTCCAAAGGCCTTGTTTTCCTTTTGTCAGGCGTGGATATAAACGGTGTGTGGAAAACCACATTTGGTTAATTATATTCTTTCAGGAACTGACGAGAGTGGTCGCCAAAACTGAGTACCTTGGGAGTAATAAAGAACAAGCAGAAACTTTTCAAAAAAAAAAAAAAAAGAAGAAAAAGAAGAAGAGAGACTGGAGGGGCAAAACCCAAAGTTCCCCGAGCTGCGGTTGGTACCCAGAAAAAAGTAAAGACCCTAACTTGAAGGCACAGCTCGTTTTCCTGCCCGGGCTCTGTGATCGGCAGCAGGGAGACGGCTGGCTTCGTTGGGCTCCCGGAGGACCGACAGCAGCTGGATAAGACCGGAGTGTGAGCGGGTAGCGTTGTTCTCGGGCTCACTCCGCTCCAGCAAGGCTGCGGTGGCTGGAAACCCAGCGCCCGCAGCCGCCGCTCGCTCGCCGAGCCTCCAGCGGAGCCGCGAGCTGCGCACCGGGATGGAGACTTGGCCTCGCAACCTGACTCCGCTCGGCGCTGATTGGCTCCCGCCGAAGGCCCCGCCCCCGAGACCGAGCCGGTCTTTCCGCGGGGCTCCGCCCCCCGGCGCTAGGACTCGCGTCCTGGCAGGCCGGCAGCGCCCGCCACTCAGCTGGAGTGGCGGAGGCGGTGGGCCCGGAGCCCCGCCCCCCCCAATTGATATTATTGGAGTGTGGAGCTAGCGGCCGGTCTGCAGTCGGAGACTTGCAGGCGGCAGACCCGGTGCGAGCGAGGCGGAGGGAAGGAAAATAACGAGCCGAGCGTGGAGCAGCGGGCCAGGGACCGAGCCGCCAGCCGCCGCAAGAGCGCGGGCAGGACCACGACGACAGCCTCCCAGCCCGCAGCCCGCGGCGTCTTGGAAGCGCGGTCCGCGGAGACCTCCCAGCAGACCTGCGCTGCACCATGGTTTTTCGGAGTCCGCACCCTTGCTGGATTGTCGTCTGCTACCTCTGGCTGCTCCGCTTCGCTCACACCGGGGAGGCCCAGGCCGCGAAGGAAGGTAAGCGCGGAAAGGCAAAGTTTGTTCGCACTTATTTATTCCGCAACCTACCTGCGCCCGCGCCCCCGCCCCCCGGCGCCGCGACTCTCCCCCGGCTCCCGCCCTTGCCGCTGCCGCGGGTGCCCGACCCGCTTCTGCCGCCCGCCGCCTGGGGAAGCGCGGGCCTCCAGGGCGTCGCGGAACGTGGCCGGCGGGAACGCGCTCCCCGAGACCGCGGGCGGTCACGTCGCCCCTTGACTCGGCGCGGGCCTCCGCGGGAGCCGGGGAGGGCATCCCCTGGTTCCCGCAGCCCGCTGCGAGTCCTCCCGCCCACCCGGTAGGGACTTGGGGCGCTCGCGTTGCGCGGGTGCCCATAAAGCGCTCACTGCGTCGCGGGCGGCGGCGCCCGAACCGGACAATACCGCCCCCGGGGTGGCGCGCCCGCGGCCGGGGCTCCGAGCCTCCGCCCGCGGGGACCGGGGTAGCGGAGCTGGGCTGTCGGTAATGAGATGCCGCCGGGGCGGGGAGAAGTCGCCAATCACTTGCCCCACAGTCCAGCCGTGCGGGAATCTGAGTGGCCAATCCTTGAGGAAGCCTTGGACCCGAGGGTCAGCTCTGGAGGGAGAGGGTTGCCTTCATTTGGCCCGCTGGACACGCCTGCGTATGGTTATTTTTCCTTCGTCTCCTTTGAACCATTGACAAAAGGTAAAATACCTTTTGGTGCCTGTAGTTGGAGCTGGGGAAAAATAAATCCCGGCAATGGAAGTGTTTCTGAGCAGTGGTACAATACCCGCATCCGAGCTGGGTATCTAAGGTTAGCGACCGGGTATTTTAAAGCAGGATTGCCAGAATTGCTTGTTCCTAGGGTGCAGACTAATCTGTTACATTTAGGTCACGGTAGTCATAAAGAGAGGTATCAGCACTCAGTGTATCTATTCCTAAAAAAGTGATTTAGCGCAGCTTTTCTTTATATCCACGTCTCAACGCTCGTCATCCACGCTCCCTCCCCCCACACGTTGTAGTCTACTTTCCAAAAGCTTGACCTTCTGACCCCATTTGCTACTCTGCAGTCTGTGTTGATGCTAAAGCCATTCAGAGAGAACCACGTCCCTGGGCTGATGGGCATGTTTGCAGATGGACGGACGTGTGCTAGACACGTTCCAAACACCTCATCCTTTCGACTCTCCTGACATTAAAAGATCACAGATACTAATTCCTGCGAACCTTGTCCTGATGGCTTCCGGCTAGCAGGGTCTGAGGAAAAGTTTGCCCGACCGCCTTGCGGCGGGAGCTCTCGCTGACGGGGGCAAGTTTGAGCTATAAATAACTGCATCACTAGGGGGAGAGGTTCCAGCAGCCCGCTCGCCTGCTCTCTCGCTCGCTCTCTTAGGTGCTGCGTGGAGAGGGCTCTGATTCCAGTAGCCCCAGCTCAGTGATTGCAAAAGATGCTTGCACGCAGGTGGAGGTGCCTGCTGCAAGCCCGGGGGCGGGCGGGAACCGTCCGGCGCTGGCATAGAGCGCGCGGGGTCGCCCGCAGCGTAGGTGCTGGGCTCCCAGCCTGGGGGCGGTGGCGACCCGGAGGTACGGGGCCCGGCGCGCTACTTCTCTCTCTGGAGGTCTGTCCCGCTGCGGGCTGCCCGGGGCCAGCGAGGCTGAAGATCCTGGCAGAGAGCAGCTGCCGCCGTCCCTCCAAGGCCGGGCTTCCCGGCAGCCTCCTCCTCCCGATGCCGGGAGCCAGGGGCCTCCGGCTCCTGAAGTGCCCAGCTCTGGCGGAAGAACGGTGGGTGCTTCTCGCGCGCCGCGCCGGTCAGTCCGCCCTGCCCCGCCTCGCCCCGCCCCGCCCCGCGGGCTGTGGCCGAGCGCCCCGGTAGTCCCGGCGCCGCTCCTCCGCTCGCGCCCGCCTGGGCGCGGGAGCCTCACTGGCAGCCGTGCGGGTCCCGCCACCTGGCCGTCTGCTGCGGGCTTCTTACTTGCCCTTTTCTTGGAGCTTGCAGCCAGCCAGCTCAGGCCATTGAGGGTAAAGGTACCGCAGGGAGGAATCCGAACCACGGAGGTCATTCTAAAGAGCCACCCAAGAAGTTCACCTCACTTTAAAATTTGTTTGGGTTTGTCAATGCAGAAACCAAAAATAAATATCTAAAAAAGGAAAGTTCACCTTGTTTTCTTGTGCTTCGCCTGTCATTGAGGTTTGGAAAAGAAATAAAACTTAAAAAATTGCTCTTCTTGAAAATCCACTAGTCAGCCGACCTTTTGATGCTCAAGTTGAAAATACAAAATCGAATTTATAAGTGATGTGCGTTTCTAACTGAAAGGACGTCAAATATTTCTTCTCCCCTATAGTCCAACCGAAAAGCTTGTGTAAAACACCACAAGCAAGCAACAAAACCCGATGTCTATGAATTTTCAGCTGCAAGGTGCAACTTACTTGTGTGACTGACTTGAAGGCAGACCAAGTGCTCCATTGTTTTCTTACCATGACACTTTTCATTACCTTTTTAAAGTGCATTTCCTCTAGTGTGACTTAACTCAATATTAAAAAAAAAAGTTTCTGTGAGCACATGTTTTCAAGTCAAAACATGAACATTTTGTTGGGGCTAATAAGCATATTCACATATATAAAAATGTTCATGATTATTTCTGTACAAGTGGATGATTTCATAAAATGCTTTAGTCACTTAAACAGTTTTTAAGTATAACAACTTATGCAAGTATGAAAGCAGTTTGATCAGTTTGTGCTTCTGAATAACTGTTAGGGAACAAAACGTCATCTTGGAAGTGTGGCATGCATTACTATGTAGTATTTTAATATATGTGAAAGCTGATGCTGGACTAGCTCAAGAATACATTCTGTAGATAACAGGCGATCTGCCTTTTCCTGAGGATATCACTTAACATAGTTTTCAGCCTTTCTGTATTAACATTAGCATAGGAGAAGACAGTATATGTGAAAGTTTTTTCCTTTCAAAAAATAAATTTCAGTACTCAAGAGGTAATAGAAAATACTGTTGGCAGAATATTACATATTGGTGACTAGCTAAAATGTAACACGGAAATTATACCTCATTACATTCAAGCTGTTGTATTTGACCAAGTTTAGAGACAGTGATTTACAAACTATGGTATGTGATACCATAAATCTTTGCAGCACATTTCAATTGAAAATTGATTTTATAGCCATGGAATAAAGCCCTCACTTTTATGTTAGTATTGCATTGTAAAATTTGTTTTAATGTTTTAATTAAAAGAATAAGTATACTACTCACATTTTGATATCTTTTCCTATTTAAAACATGAACTATACACATATGTCATTGGTCATACCAATAACCTATACATATTTCTGCATCTTAAGTCATAAAGTGTTGTTTATATAAAATTAAATTCATATGAAAATATTTAGAGGTGTATTTAAATTTTTCATGTAACATTTGGAAATAAAATTTTATTTTTCAGTACTACTACTGGATTCTAAAGCACAGCAAACAGAATTGGAATGGATTTCTTCTCCACCTAGTGGGGTAGGTACTTCTAAAATATCCTTAGTATCAGCTCTGTTTCAAAGTAAGAAAGAATACCTTTCTGTTCTCCCCAGGGGGATTATTCACATTAATATACTTAAACTGTTTTAATTTTAAATATATTGTTTAATATTTGCTTTTTAAAAATGAGACATTGAATTCTTTGTGTATAGATGTATACTTACAAGTTTGGGATGTGGCAAATATATCCTTATCCTCTTGGTCTCTTGAGTTCTTAATATGAGTAGAATTACACCTTTGGGTTTGGAGTTATAAATGCTAATAGATAATATTTCTGTTCATAAACCCAACTTTAGACCACTTTAGAGTCTTTGTGCTTCTGTCTTACAATCATCAGTTAGGTTCTATGTAATTCTTACAAACAGTCTCTCTTACTCTTAAAAAAATAGTTTTTGGCATCATTCAAAACATGTTCCAAAATGTAGCTACAAAACTTAAACACTCAATATTGTGGCATAAGATTTGCTGTGAGGTGTTCAGTTCTTCACTTTTATATCATGTGCTGTTACTAAGGGGAGCAATGGAAGAAAGATATCCATGTTACAGTAAAATGCTGCTCCATAAATATGAGCTAATATTAGACAATAAAAATCTGTCACCATACAACTAACCCCTAAAACTTTTAAAGTATTTTTCATATATTCAAAAAGATTCCTGTCTTATTTCTGACAATGAGATAGAGAACATTCTTCATTCCTGAAATAAGATTTCAAAAAGGAGAAAAAAAATCAGTGTTGCCAAAGTTTATCTTTTAATACGGGGGGAAATTTGGGATCAAAGAAGCATGAAATATGTGAGGATTTTTACAGAGAAAATAAGGAAAGTCAGAGATTTCCGAGCAAAGAACAAAGTCATCAAGTCAATATATCATGAATGAGAAGTCAGTATAAGAATGTAGCTGAGAAGATTTAAATATGCTTAAAGTATTCAAAGTTTCCATTGAATTAATTTCTGAGAAGTTACCTAAGAGTTCATATTCTGGTCATCTGTATTGGTCAAAAGAAATTAAGAAAATGAGACAAATACTTTACCCATTAATTGTGAAAGTGTACTGAATTTGAGGTATGAGTATAATATTTTCATTTAATATGAACTAGTTAGAGATATATCCCTGAAAAAAAAAATATACCTTTCTTGACCTATAATGACAGATGTAGCTCATTTTCTACCATCCATCAATTAAAAAAGTAGAAATATAGGATGTTTTATATAAGAAGTTAACTGATAAATGATTGCAATAATTCTTCCATGTAATTCACGACATGAGAATTAGGATTATCAGTGTTATCTCCATCTCAAATGGGCATTTCATCAGTCCAAAAAATGTTGAGTTCAAAGTTAACCCAATGTGTTTGTCTCTATCATATCAATATGGGACAGTACGACCAACAACACTTTACTTATGTCATACAGATTTATTTGTTGACATGTGGTTAATATGGATATGTCACTAACAGAATTATTGAAAATATTTTGTAAGCATGCTATAAAAATGCAAAATATGAATTAAGACATCTTTCCCTATGGAAATTTGAGGTCTTAAAATATGATAATAAAGCAAAGTTTGCATTAGATACATTCCTTAGCCTCACAATTTGTTACTTATCTTTTTTTTTAATGTTCTTGACAATTTCTCAAGTTTTAAAATAAACCAAAATATGAACTGAATTTTACAGGTAGCCAAACTGGCTTTTAGAAAATAAAATAGAGTAAAATATTTATTCTTGAAGTTAGATCAAGGAATTCTTGAGATATATTCCTTAACAATAATTAATCCCTAGTTCTTCCAACTAAAGAAGTGTTAGAAATAGTGTCATTTACCTTTGGACCTTTTGGTTTTTTGGCAGGTATCATTACTACTTTTACTTTTCTTAGTAGCTGATAAAGGAGACTAAAAATTAAGGCATCCATGGCTGAATGTGGGTGTTTTCCCGAGCTCCATTCACACAGACTCCAAGCATCTAACTGAAGCAGAGGGAACACACACATGGTTATCTAGTCAAAAATAAAATTGTGTAAAGGAAAAGCAGACCATGGCAACTGGTTCTTTGCTCTCCAGAGGACTGGGATGATATTAGGCTGTTGAAGTGTTGAACATCAGCATAGTTCTTTACAAGAAGTTTCTGAATTGTGATGACCTGCAAATTGCAAGCTCTATTAATTTTCAAAGAACCAATTTTAAAATTAGATATTAATATTGTAAAGACCATTTAAATAAATTGATTCTTATTGATCACCAAATGGTCTTGAAAAATATTATTTGGAAACATCTTTTCTGAAAACAATAGTTGAAATATCAAATGCTTCATGACTTCAAGCTTGAAATGTCCAATATTTTTTGTTTCATTATTTTAATTGCAAAAGTGAGTATAAGTAGGTGCTTCACTATTCAGATATCCTAAATATACAGTGGAAAAATCTTCAGTAGTAAGAATAACATAATGACTATTTTGGGCTTTTAAGGTTATTAGGTGTAGTGAATTTATTTGGTATAAGCAGTGATATTACCTATAATTCATTAAGCTTTGAAATTGTTGCTAATCTTTTCTTTTTTTGTGAAAATTTATAATATGGACTTGTATGCTGTATCTATTGTGTCAGAATATGGATGAGTATTTTAAAGTATCTTAAGCCCAGCTTTCCAATAGGTCATGTACATTTGGTGTCTGTTGAAGGCAGTTTGTTTATAAGGATGAATTACTATTTCAAAACTAGTTGTTTGTTATTCTGTGACATTAAATATAATTTAACATATGATATTAAAATACATGATTAGCTCTGTAGAATGTTACTTCCTCGTATTTCATTTTGAAAAGATTGTAAAACACTTCACATTATAAGTAGCAACATGCCCTTGAATGTGTTTTATTCAGATCTCTTCCCATCTTCCCCATATGTGTAGGTAATTGCTAGTTTACTTTAATAGATACTTAAAATGTCAAGTTATTAGCAGTTCTGCTTTGTATCCATATGTATATGGTTTAAATGGTAATTGAAATAAATAATCATGAGCCTAAACCTGTAAAAGTTATAATTTCACTGGGGAATGTAGGCATAAGCAAACATGTGAGCAGAAATGTTAGTACACTTGCAAGCAGATGTTAAACAAAATAAAATACTTTCTGTGTGTTCAAACACCCAAACAGCCTGACTGATTGTCCACCACCCAGATGCATTACCAGCGAGAAGCCTATCTCTCTAAGTTTCTATAATCACACTTATGATACAGGAAAGATTCCTCATGTGCTTTGGAAAAATCCCGCTGCTTTTTGCTGAAAGACTAATGAACTTTTTGTTTTAAATTATAGTGGGAAGAAATTAGTGGTTTGGATGAGAACTATACTCCGATAAGAACATACCAGGTGTGCCAGGTCATGGAGCCCAACCAAAACAACTGGCTGCGGACTAACTGGATTTCAAAAGGCAATGCACAAAGGATTTTTGTAGAATTGAAATTTACCCTGAGGGATTGTAACAGTCTTCCTGGAGTTCTGGGAACTTGCAAGGAAACCTTTAATTTGTACTATTATGAAACAGACTACGACACTGGCCGGAATATAAGGGAAAACCTCTATGTGAAAATAGACACCATTGCTGCGGATGAAAGTTTTACACAAGGTGACCTTGGTGAAAGAAAGATGAAGCTTAACACTGAGGTGAGAGAGATTGGACCTTTGTCCAAAAAGGGATTCTATCTTGCCTTTCAGGATGTAGGGGCTTGCATAGCTTTGGTTTCTGTCAAAGTATACTACAAGAAGTGCTGGTCCATTATTGAGAACTTGGCTGTCTTTCCAGATACAGTGACTGGTTCAGAATTTTCCTCTTTAGTTGAGGTTCGAGGGACATGTGTCAGCAGTGCTGAGGAAGAGGCAGAAAACTCCCCCAGGATGCACTGCAGTGCAGAAGGAGAGTGGTTAGTGCCCATTGGAAAGTGTATCTGCAAAGCAGGCTATCAGCAAAAAGGGGACACCTGTGAACGTAAGTAATGCTCTTGAAATTCAACTTTGCAATTTCCCTATTTTTATATCAGATGTTTTACATAGCAAATTCAGATTTTTTGTATCATCTCTTCAGCTCATTTGCTCTTAAAGTCACTATTGAACTTAGTAGTGATATCTTCATTAAAAGTATGTAGTAAATATTAGTGATAATAGCAGTTGCTAATTTTATTTGTCTTATCTATTTTTGCTGATAGAGAAGGCGTCATTGGGCTATGTTGTGTAACAGAGATAGCCAGACAGTTCAGCCTGAGAAGACTGTAGTAATGTTACCAGGATTTGATGAAATGGGATTTCTCTAGTTTTTAGGCTCACATTTTCTGGACCTTTAATTAGTACCAAACAGAAGGTTTGGTGGTTGCTACTGATATTCAGGGTAAAAAAAAAAAATTAAAATGTTTAGAATTATTGTAAATTTCCATAAATTTGGTGGAAAGTCATCAATTTTTTTTTAGTAAATCTCTAGTTACTTCTACCAACAATATAATTCTTTTCTGTCCAGAAAGAATAAAATGGTGTTCTGATAAGTCATGTTTTAGTGGATTTTTGTGATAGGGTCCAAAGTTAAGTCTGCATTATCACACTGTATCAACTGTATTGTTCTGTGTGCTATAAAATAATAATAGCATATAAGTTCATACATCTGTTTTTGTTTTCATGAAAACTAGATTTTTTCTTACATTGTGTTATATGATCCAATTATTCACCAACAATTTTCTATTTAAAATATAGACCTTTAATACTCATAAATATTTTTCTAGTTTTAGGTCCTGAAAAATACAGAGTTATGCTTCCCATATTCTCTTTAACTTATAGTTTATAAAGCATAACAATTCCCTAAAATGGCTTTCATTCATTGTATATACTTCTAAGACAACAGTATATTTTATTATTTCCAATTCCTAATGCAGTTAGAGATTACTAAAGCTAATAATAATTATTATAACTAAATTTTCTTGGTTATATACTGTATGCAGTCATTTTCCTATGTGTTTTTTATATATATGCTTATTTAATGAGGGTGGTGTCATTATCATGTCTGTTTTACACAGTGGAAAATCGAGTTTACAAAAGGCAAATAGCTTGCTTGCTGCTACTTTAATATTACTTGTCTTAGTCTGGATTCCAATCTAGCACATTTTGACACAGGACTTGGACTGTTAGGTTCTCATTCTCATCAAAAAACAAGGGAAAACATTAGCAAATAATGTATCCCACTTGGTAGCATGATGCCCCCATATATTCTATATAAATCACATTACTTCCAATAAAATTCTCATTCTATTTGAGTATATATGTATATGCACACACACACATATATACATATTTAAAAAATTAGATCTGTAATATATGGTTCAGTTACATGTGGTTCTCTGTCTTTTGAAAAGTGGCATTCTAAATTGAGATAAGCTAGAAGCATAATTTACATACTAGATTTCAGAAATGTAAAAGAAGAATCACATATATAGTTAGTAATTTTTAATGCAAACTAGAATCATATTTTAGATATATTGGGTTAAATTTAACTCAACATTAAAACTAATTTCAAGCAGGGTGTGTTGATACATGCCTGTTATTCTGGCACTGGACTGGCTAAGGCAGGAAGGTCACAAATTAAAGGCCTGTCAAAAGACACATAGCAAATTCCAACCCAGTCAGGGATATCCAGCGCTAGATTGTTTCAAGAAAACAATAACAAAAAATAATTTGAGATATCTGTTTTTCTTCTCTTTAACATAGCTGTAAGACATTTTAAGATTGCTTTTGTGACTCACATCATGCCATCGTTGAGTTACTTGTTAGATGTTGTAACTGGGCAGGTTTTTTTTTTTTTTTTTTTTCTTTTCCAGTTCTGTTTGCTGAGTTAAATGCATGATGAGAGTGATCACTAGGAGTGCAGAACAGTCATGGCCCAGTGCTCAGTTACTACCTGCCCCAGATGACACTACAAAATGACCTGAGCAAACAAAAGGAGTAGCTGTAGACTTGGGTTCCACATGCAAATATAGCATCTTGTTATACCCCTGCAGGATTCAGCCTGGGAAGCATTGGCCTCTTTTCCATCCCTCTCCAGTAGTATTTGTGATCAAGTAGGAAACACTGCAGATTCCATATGTGGGACCAAAAAAGGATAAAGATTTACCACTTCTCCTATGCAGAATATAATCTCACTGGATAAGTACAGTTTTATTCCTAGTAATAAGTTAAATGCAAAGCATTGGTCTCAGTAAGTATGAATAAATAAGTTATTGGGAAGTGATGATGGACCCAAAGGTCATGGTTACCTAAAACTTTTGGAAACACTGATACAGAATTATCTCTAAAACAGCTGGTTTAAATATTATGCAGATCTCAGTTGACATGAAAGTAACATTTAAGTTTAATAGAAGTAAAAGTATGAAAAATAAGAAACAGCATATATACTATGTGTGTGTGTGTGTGTGTGTGTGTGTGTGTGTGTGTGTGTTTAAATTTAAATTTGAGAGAAGACTGGGCAATAACATTAGAGGTCCTGCCACTTTAAGATTTTAAAATGTTAATGAAAATTAGTTTTTGTTTTATTTTGTGTAAATTAATAGGAAATATCTGAGAACTATACATTTAAATGGACAGTTTAGTAGTCTTTTACCATAGTAAACTGTTTTTAGCCATAATAAACATATTTACCGTGGGGGAAGGCTCAGATTTCTTCCAAGTGAGCAAAATCATCTTGTTAAATTTGGTGCTATTATAGTTAAATTTCTTTGGCTTTAAGAATTGAAACCATATTTCAGTACCAAAAATATTGTTACCTGCAAACTATTCTTAAGGTCCCTAAAGTAAAATAAAATGACTTCATGGTCCCCTTTTTTAAATGCTTCCTCAGAGTAGGTAGAACTCAGAATTCATAGTAAGCTTTCAATTTTTAAAAGACAGCTGAAGGAAGCAAGATGCCTTTTCATGTCTTTATATGGGCAGTGTTATAAATCAAGGAAATTGTTTATGACATAAATTTCATAGTTGTAGCTTGTGATATTGACAAAGATATTAAATACCTTATGCTTGACTACGGCACTGTGTTCATTTACAAAAACACTTTTTTCCCTGGCCCAACTCCAGTGCATTGCTGTTCAAGTACTTGCCTCTGGATTCAGTCCAGGGCTGCCTTTATAATATTCCTCCTGTTTCCTTTCAATGATCCTGTGAAGAGTTGGAAAACAAATCCAGTCCCATATTGAGGAACACTAATGTTTCGAGAGGGGATTCTGGTGAGTCCCTAGCCAAATGAAACTAGTTAGCCATTTAAAGACAAGTTTATTTGGGTACTGTCTGTAGTGTTAAGACATTGTGATATTTGTTACAGGAGCAGATGAAATATGAACGATTATAAAAACTGATCAGATTTTATCACTTGATTTAAGAAGTGATTCCATTTCTAAGGACAAATGTTTTCATCTACTGATATACAGAGATTGTCTAATATAATTGTGTTTAGGAAAGCAGATCCTTGCGGTTATTTTAAAATATATGAGTTCAGTTAGCAGGCTTTTATGGTCAACTTTTCTTTTTAAAACTTACCTTTAGATTTCAGCTTTTATAAAAACTACTAAAATCTTCTTAGAGGCTTGTCATCTTAAAATTTGAGAATAGATTTTATTGTTTTACATATATACATATTATGAGAACATTAATGAAGTTGTACCCTGCAATATGTTTGAATTTTTATAAATTTAACTTTTGCATAATTTTTTTTTCACTTAGGAACGATAAATGATATTTGGCTAGATATGGAGCTGGGTTTTTAAACTTAGATTTCTGTAGGTAATTTGCAGTAAATGCTAAACAGTCACCTCCATTTTCTCCTTTAATCATTCCCACTTCTTAGTTTCGGTCTCTGTTGGAAGACTGAAGCTGAAAGATAATAACTAGCAGCAGATGAGATAAAAATATAAAAATGTGATTGCCAGTCTGTCCTTCCTCCAGTTGCATCACATTGTTCCCAAAAATCTATTCAACTGGGAGATCTTAGATACTGTAGAACTAATTACATTTTTATTTAAGTTTCATGGTTAAATAATTGTTGTACTCATTAATACTAAGTATTAAAAAATATTTCTGATTTGTAACATAAAAATACATGTAATCCTAATTGTAAAAACTCAGATATAATATAGATTATATGAAAATACAGAAATGTTATGTTTGCCATATTTATATTGTTTAACATAATTTTTTTGAAATTCAAATAATATCTTTATAATTTTTATTATAAAGGATTTCTTCCTAACTATTTCTTGTTATCCATTGATAGGTTAAAAAGTACATCATTTTAATAATACATAATTATACATACCATTCTAGAAATTAAAACCTGCATTTAATTTAATAGCATTAGTAATGCTTAAAATCAATTTCTTGCTTGCATTTTTGCAACTTAGGTTTTATTTTCACAAACAACTATTATGTAATTTGTAATATAAGGTTCTGTGATAAATAAACAATCCTTTAAATATAATGCATTTATAAATAAGTATATAAAGAGAAATATAAAATATACTGTCAGGTCAATCATTCAGACAATAGAATCATAGAATTTTAAAATTCGGGATCCACAATGTACAAGATGTGGAAAAGTAGGACATGCTCTCTACACTTCAATTTCTTAAGTATAAAACAGGGCAAATATAAATAGGCCTTCCTTCATAGGGGTCTTTTCAGAACTGCATGAGATAATACATATTAGTACCCTAAGAATAGTATCTGGGACATTGGAAATAATCAATGGATGCTTAATGTTAGCTATTGTTAATAATGCAGAAAGGAGTTTCAAGAAATCTTATAGAAATGAATGAACATATGTAACAGGCTGTACATAGCTAAAACATCCTGTAATTCAGTAATCTACCTTTAATAGTTTACTAAAGAGGGCACTTAAATAAAAGAAATTTCATACATAGCCACTTTCCAGTGATGTGTGTATGTCTTAACGTATTGGAAATAGCTTGAATGTCCAAAGGTACAGTTTACCACCTTGGTTGAAGTTTTTAAAATACTAGTAATTGTATGCAGGACTTTTGAATTGCCTTAATAATCTTGAACAAAGAAAATAAAAAGCCAGGCATGGTGGCACATGCCTTTAATCCCTGCATTTAGGAGGCAGTGGTAGGTGGATTACTGTGAGTTCAAAGCCACTCGAGACTACATAGTGAATTCCAGATTAGCCTGGACTAGAGTGAAGCCCTCCCTAGGGTGGAGGGAAGTAAAAAAAATAAAAACTTGCAGTCATATTTGCTTTGAATTTTGCAAAATATACCAAGTGAAATCATAACCATATCGTAATTGTAATACTGATGCTATAACAGTGGTGGGATTTTGAGTCTTTTTTTGTTGGGATTTTAAGACTCAAGAAAATGAGATTTTGTAATTATATCTAATTAATTATAATCATTAGTTATAATTAACCTTATAGCTCAAACAAAGACAACTTGAATTATCTTCAAAATACTGGCCTTAAAAGGATGCTAGCTTTTCTGTAAAACGTGTGCTTGGGTAATGTAGCAGTAGTACTTCTAAAAATGATATAAAAGGAGGAAAATCCAATGCCTTTGATAAAAACAGCTTCTAGGTTTAATTTGCTTATTTTTATCTTTTTATTTTTTAGTTTATAATGACAGCCAAATGTGGTTTTCACTTGTATTGGTATACTACATAGGGAAGTATTACTAAGTCATTCAGCCTAATAGATACCATTACCTAGTTTAAGGAGTACAACATAATAATTAAATTGTTAACAAACTGATCGATAGTTATGCAAGTTGTGACTCTTATGCATATGTATGATGTCTATATGAACTTTTAATGCAAGGAAATGGAAGGATGGTGAGGCTGGTTTAAGAACCTACTATGAAAGGGAGTTGATGGCTCTTTAGTCAGGGTACTTTATAGAGGACCTTTTTATGTATTGCAAAAAACATAAAAATAAACTTCCAAAACAATTTTAAAGGTCATATAAATCTGGACATTTTCTTTCTTCCATAATCAGTTCATTTGTCTCATTCTAAATATTCTAGGCATACTGTCTGTTTTTGCATCTCTTTCCTGCTCTGCTCTTCAGATGGCAATGGGAGTGTGGATACAGAGCACTGTATGTGTCCTATCCTTTTACTCTGTGGAAGCTTCCTGTTACTAGTTACACATCAAACTTCCTCTTTGGCAGATTGGCATTTAAAGTCCTCCCATCTTCCTTGAGCATCACTTCTAACTTCCTGTCAAATATTTGTTATTGCTGAGGTCCAAACTTAGTTTACTTAATACTTGGCTGTCACTCTTAACACATTTCTGTGATGCCCCAGAGTATTTGACTCTAGATCATTGCTGCAATCCCTCCTCACCCTTGAGGAAGTATCCCCACTTTCTTTGGTGACCTGTGTTCTCCAAGTTCTAGTGGTACTTACTGGCAGTGCCATTCCCTGGTTCTTCCCATGCTTGTACCCTTTTTAGTGCCATGTCTTTTCCTTAGTGCCATGTCTTTTCCTGTGGTCTCCCTATAGTGTTAGCCAGATTAGCCTTGGATATGAAATTTATATTGTCAAATGAAATGTTACCCACTTATTTCAATAATATCTCCTTTTGAATGCACATAATTGTCATTCCTCATTGAATCTTACCATGGTATCTGATTTTACATATTCATATTTATGATTTATTAGTAATTACTTTTCCCCTAACAATATTTACAATTATATCTTATGGTATTAGAATCATACCTATCATAGTACTCAGTGCAGGTCCATGGTCCACCTTAGTCTGCATTCAATGAATATTTATAAGCTTTCTTAAATATTTAGTCATAATGTACCAAGTGCTGAGGTCAGGTTTTATTTCAAATTCATGTCACTGTTTAATGTTTTATTGAATGTGCCTAGTCTCCATGAGTACTCTTAACTTTGTGAGCAGGAGAATCCTTTATTATATTTCATTTTTCTCATAGTGTACCAAGATGTTTTGCTAATGACTTCACATGAAACACTCTGCTCATAACCTTAGAATTTTTGAGAAAATAGTGTCACTATCTCTTTATTGTCACATTACTATTTTTCCAGTTTTTTAATACATCTTTCTTTTCACCTTCTTTTTCTTTCCTTTGATGGAATGAGGGTCATTTCATTCTCATCACTACTGTCAACATCTTTAGACGCAGGAAGATCTAAGAAACCAAAAACATTGTCTAAATTAAGAAAGTTTAAAGTATGTTTATATTTTTCTTCTGTGAAACAATGATTTTCTGTTATGAAATTCTATTGTCTTGCTTTCAGATTATATACTTTAAATTTTTTAATTTTCAGTTTCAAAATGAATGAAAATAAAAATAAAATATGGAAGTCTTTATGTAAACTCTTTTGCAAATTAAAAAGTATGAATAGTCCATATTATATCAGAACATAATTCTCATATTTGATGCTATGCCTGGATTACCTTTATAATTTTATTCTTTTTTCAAATTATTCACATTTAAAAACTCATAATACTAGTTCTATGACAGTTTTGAATAAATAATATGTAGGAATCTAGAACAGACATCCTTCCCAGGGTCCAGGTCCTCGGTCTTTCTTTCTAGAAAGAATCACTGCTTTTGTGTACTTTCCAGAGATGTTGCTCATTTTAAGTATTGAGAAAAATTGTGATACTTAAAAGAAAGAACAGCTCACAATTACAATTAGAACATAGTTGGTGTTGTTGTAATCATGCTGATCTCTGCACATCTTCCTTCTCTGTGTACATAAACAGAAAAGTGAGCATGGCATTTATTCAGTAAGCAAACAAGAAGAAGGAAAACTTGACAAAAGCAAAATAATGAAAAAAGGAAATATGAAGTTAATGTCAGATTTTTCATGACATGCATTTAGCATATGACTTCAGAATATTTATAAGTGAGCCAGCTTTAGCAAGTATATGACACCCTTTTATATTCCTAGTAGACGTTTAACTTGCCATGAATTGCTGGCAGGCAGTGTCATAATATAAATAAGTGAAATTACATTTAATATGACTTTGCTACACAATTTCTAGCCATTTCTTATAAGATAGTTATCACTTATCTACATGGTATTTTGTTTATAAGTATGTTCTATATATTATAACTATTTTGTGACAATGACATGCTCATGAGAGAAATAAACTTGACACAGATATGCACTTTGTATTTTTTTCTGAGGAAGTAAAACATAATATATGAATCAAAGAAAAAATTCAGAAATTCTTTTGATTTAACTTTGCATATCACTAGCAAAATATCTCATATATTTAGTTTTGAAGACTGGACATATGTCTTAGGATATTTATGTAAACAATATGGGTAAAGCAGAAAATCACCTGAAGAAAGATAGATTGATTGATAGATAGGTACGTACATACATATGTATGCACGTGTGTGTGTGTGTGTGTGTGTGTGTGTGTGTGTGTGTGTATTTTTTGGTTTATTTTATTTCTAGGTTTGGTTTTTGAGATAGGGTCTTTCTCTAGCTCAGGTTGACCTGGAGTTCACTCTGTAGTTTCAGGCTGGGCATGAACTCACAGTGATCTTTGTACCTGGGCTTTCCAAGACCTAGTATTAAAGGTGTGCACCATCATGCCTGGCTATTTTTATTTTTTAATCTGATAGCAGAAACAATTCGAGCTTGAGTTTATGGCAAAGTTATAACTTATGAAAATCCTACCTATCATATAAACTTTAAAAGTAACCAACACAATGTTACAACCTTAATTTCAAATGACAGCATTTCCCAGGAACCAAAATTTTGTTCATTTACTTTAAATGATTTACTAGCCTTTATTGTTTTAGGAACTCATTCAGGCTTGAAAGGACCCTTACTTTGTGTCACCTATTGAACATCTAGTTTAGTCCCTGACCTTGGATTGTGTGAGCCATTCCTGTACTAGAGATATAAACACTGAATGATGCCTGGACAAGGCAACCTATGATGATTTTATTAATAATGTATAGTGTTGATCAGATGTAATTATTTACTATGCACCTAACCTTTATTAGTGGAGTCAGATGATAAAACTTATTGTAGGGGCTGGGGAGATGGCTCAGCAGTTAAAGGCACTTGCTTGCAAAGCATGCCAGCCTGGGTTCATTTCCCCAGATCCATGTACAGGCAAATGCACATAGTAGTATATACAGCTGGAGTTCATTTCCAGGAAGAGGCCCTTTTGAACCCCTATTCTTTGCTTTCTTTTCCTGGCAAATAAATAATTGTATTTAAAAAATCTATTTAAAAGCTCCTACTGAAGGTCATTTTTCTGAAAGACAAGGTAAGAGAATTAGTATAGGTGTGGCTAGGTATGGAAAGCTATAATGTATCTAAAGATTGTATTCATATTAATGAATAAAGGCTTATTCTGAGGAAAGGCAATAGAAAAATTAGGTAACCTTAGTACACTGTCAGGTTTTCTGTGTTCTGTGTTTAATTTAATAATAGTTATTATTTTTAAATGCCTCCCATGTAGAGTGTTATACCCGGCTATTTAACAGATGAATTTTAAAAAGTCTAATGAACTCTTTAAATATTTCTTTATCTACTTGTTAACAAAGTGAAGTAACTTAGGTTACATAGTTTTTCCTTAGTTGGTCTAATCCTATAGTTTTCACATTGAAAAGAGTAGTGATATGGGATATACCCTTTGCTAAGAGAATGCATTCTTTTTAACATTACTGTTTTATGAATATTTTTGTATTCATTAAAGATATTTTTACAAGGCAATTTTAGAGTCATGCATTCTTACAGTTTATATCCTAAATATCAGAGTTTAAATCCAAACTACCTTTTAGTAAGACAGGTAGTGTGCTTATGTGTAGTACTAACAGGTAGTGAGTTTTCTGAGCACAAATCCTAGCATGCCATGGAATCTTCCCTACATAAATGTCTCACGGACATAGTAAATACGTGTTTACATTTTTATACATCTATACATGTAGCATACATGTAAATATACAAAGACACTTATGCATGTACATATACATGTGGATATATGTGCAGCTCACTCCTATCCTACCAAGAATATATAAAAAACATTACAGCATAGTGGAATAAAATTTTTTTCTCCTTGACTCATTTTTAGATTTTAAAATTGGTATGTGCTAATCTCTTAATAAAAGTGCCAAATAGTTAATTTTTTATATCTGTGTACATTACAATTAATAATCATAAAGAAGTTGAATAAATCAGAGTATAATTTTGAATTATAACATACTTTAAAAGTTTAAAAAGAAAACTACTTCAGTAATGTTTCACAAAGTGGTAAATGCATAAACTTTTTTCTTAATTTTCACATAGACATTTATGGCTTTCTCTACTATAATGTAACATTTGAAGACTGTTTATATCTTAGAAAAGAGAAATTTAATGATATATTAATATGAGGATGAAGACATTCAGTGAGGACTCTGGCTTGGTATAAGCCATCTTGCAAGAACATGAGAAAGCTGCTTGCCTTCAGAAGGGAATGCTGCTGAATATCTTCATCCTCATATTTAATACTCCTTACTTTTATCTCTGCTCTTTCTGATTTTTTCTAACTTTGAAATTTCTTTAAGCTGTCTTAGAGCACACTTTCATATATACATGAGGCAGGATCTCCCCGTATAGATCAGCTGGCCTGAACCTGCTGTGTAGCTCAGTATTACTTTGAACTTGAGATCTTTTTGCCAGCCCTGCACTCTACTGTCTCACCCTTCTAAATGCTGGGATTGTGGTTGTGCACCACCAGGCCTGGCTCTTCTTAACTAGTAAATGGATTGAAATCATGAAAGCACATCTTACTTTCTCGTTTTTTCTTTGGTTACCGAAATACAACTATGTATACTCATGGCATTTTGCTTTCCTTCCATGGTAACATTTTATATATTATAATGCAGTGATGGATATATTAATATTAAAATAAAAAACCCAATAATCTATATTATTTGCTATCATTGTGAATTTTTGATCTAATGGTGATTATCTGTTGGGTTTTGTTTGGTTTTCTTTGTGGTGCTACAGATTGAACTCAGAGCTATTCATATGCTAGAAAACACAGTACCATTAAGCTACATTTTAGTTCTTGGACTTGTGACAACATTTTGCTGTGTAACCTGTGGTGGTTTCAAAATATCAGTCCTCCTACATCTGCTTCCTGAATGCTGGGATTACATGCTTGTGTCAGGTGCTGTGTCTTTGTATCATGAATTGCACCCACAGCTTTTTGTTTATAGTAGAATTCTTAGTGGGGTTTAATAAGAAATGTAATTTTTACTTTTTTCATTATGTACAAAATTCACAGTACTAACCTTAGGCAAAAGTTTAATAAAGGGAAGTAAAAGGTAGTAATTATGATGCTATCTGGGAAAAAGTTTTTCATTTGTATTCTGACTTGTTCCATAGAAACAAGAACTGAAACTGCACTGTATTCCATGCTGAAGACAACAGTCATTGTTGCATCAATGTATGATTTCAGAATCATTATCCCTACTTAGTGAGGAGCTGTGCATATGAGTTTCTAATCAATAATGCTCTTAAGCATTAATTTTTTTAGGTCATGTATATTTACATTTGAGAGAGTTAAATGGAGACTAACAATATTGTTTACAGTAATAACTTCAGTTTGTGTGTGTATATGCATGTGTTCACTCTTAAGGGTAAATGTGTAAAAAGGGAGTTTAATTACTGACACAACTGCTTTTGATGTCTCTTTTGAAAAGATTTCTTGTCTTCATATTTTCGTGAAATTCAACAAGCTGTAAATAAATTGTGTGTTGTGTCTTTACTAAAGTATAAATATTCAGGAGCTGGTAAATGCAGTTCTTATAATCTACATCAGCTCAGAGTAAGATCGCTTGTTGAAAAAACAACTGTGATTTATGCATTAACCCACATTGAGCACAGTTTTCTTTACTGCAGCTACTTCATTTTTCTTCTTTTTCTTGTCTTTATTTTCATTCTTAATCTTCTTTTTGCGTGCGTGTGTGTGTGATGTGCATGCATGTGGAGGCAAGAGGTTAACATCTTGTGTCTTCCTCAATCTTTTTCAGCCTTATTTTTTGAGACAGACTAGCTAGCCATTAAGGTCTGCTATCCTGTCTCTGCCTCCTCATCATTGGGATTAAATGCATGTACCACCACTCCCAGTTTCTAAGTGATTGCTGGGGATCTGAGTGCAGGTCCTCACACTTGTGAAACAAGCACTTTAATGAGCCATCTTCTCCACCCCTTGTTTTTTCTTACTATTTATTTCCCAGTTATAAAACCAAAAAAGTAGAAACAGCAAACTAAGTGTGCTTTTGCACATGGCTAATCTATATTTAACATAATGTACGTTGTATTCATATAAACCCGTGAGGTGTAGGGTTATTTATTATTCATTAACATCAGTAAGTGCCTGTTGCATGCCAGTCAGAATGGAATCTGATAGAATGGTGACTTTTGATTGATGGACATATTCCCAATTTTTCATTGTTAAACTGCTTTAGTCAGTTGAAAACATACTGTCCTGGGCCCACATTTAAGACTGAATCATTGTACTGTGTTTTCATTAGAAAAGCAATTGCTTATAAGATTAGTTTTAGATTTTTAGCACTATTATCAGGTAAGAGAAATGACTACTTGCACTTTTTTTTTTTTTTTGCTGTTATTTTCTTTTATTTTGTTTTTCGAGGTAGGGTATCACTGTAACTCAGGCTGACCTGGAATTTACTATGCAGTCTCAGGGTGGCCTCGAACTCATGGCAATCCTCCTACCTCTGCCTCCCGAGTGTTGGGATTAAAGGCGTGCGCCACCACGTCCGGCATTACTTTGACTTTTAAGTCATGCAGGTTCTTGTTTCTGTTTCTTACATCTTAGAGGAAGAATATTGATTTTATTCACTTTGTTTTGTAGAAATAACTTTCTAAATAAAAGTTGCAATTTTTTACATATGTAAACATGAAATTTTTACAAATTTTCTTTAGGAAAAACTAAAAAAGAATAAAAACTGAGTATACACATTCTCTGTAGTACTAAAAATATAATGGAGTTATGTTCTTGCGTTGCTCTTTGGATAGCTTTAAGTATTGTATTTTTTTAAATTGGCCTTCCCATTTCATAAGTATACCTTTTAAAATGATAGCTGCTAACTAGTTCATATACATAGGACAAAGTGTTTACCTATCCAATTTTAATATATTTTTTTCAATTATAACTGGTTGATTTTCCTCAACCTAAATAAGTAGAATTATAAAAATATTTTAACATAGTGTTAATATTTTTTATTTCAGAGTGAAGGAAAATTGAGTATATTTTATCTTTAAGAAAAGAACTAACATGACTTAGAATTAGTACATTCTTACCTTTTCTAAAGTGAAATCTCCTTGTATTATCTTAACCTCTCATTTTAAAATGTTGAAGGTTTGTATACTTAGCATGCATATACTTACTAATTGCATAAGGTACCACATTGAGTTTTATATGAAATAATGTGACACTCTTAATATTTAGAACTTTTGAATTTTTAATATATGACTCAAAAATACATAATATCTGTAAGAATTTTTCATTATTTTATCATATGCATTTTTGATCATTGGAGTTTATGTATATTATGTATATATAATTTATATCAAATTATTCAAGCATCAGTAATAAATCTTCAAACATTAAAATAATACATGGCCCCAATATTAGAGGTTCATGCAATTTATGACCTGCTGTAGCATCTTCATTATGTATTAAATTATTTTTTTTGAATATGAAGAGCTATATCAAAATAAGAGAAAATGTTTTGAAACTCTCATTTTTCATTTATATACATTTTAAAATACAGATGTCCTTTGCTGTTTCTGTGAAGTAATTGTGTAGTGTTTTTTCCTTTCTACCAAGTAGTTCTACATATAAGTTATTTACATAATTGTTGCTACTGAAAAGCACATAGGGTTTTGATTAACCATTTAGAATCTTACAAGATTATCCATAGTAACTTTTGGCAGATAAACATTACTTTTATTGAAATGACATTGGGCAACTAAGATATATAGTTCAGCATTTCCTGCGTTAACAAGATTCTTGCCTGTCTCTTGCACCCTTTCCAAAAGACAATAGAGACACAATTACAAAAACAGACATCTGTGTCCAGGTTTAGCCAAGAAGAGTGAGATCTTGTATTTAAAAGGTAGAAGACCAATCAATGAAAATGTCTGGACCTGTTAGTACCAGTATAGCTGAACACCACTGGGAAGTCAAGGAAGAGCTTTTGTTGTAGAGACAGAAAGAGTCTCAAAGTGTGACACTTTGGGGGCAGGGTCAGCTAGGGAGATCATCCATCTTTTTCCATGGCAGCTTTCTGTCAGAAGGCTTCTCTGTTCTGTGGAGGAACTAAGCTAAGCCTCTACTGTGGACACCCACTGATTCTCAGCCAAGTGTAAATGAAGCTAATATTCACTGACCTTATGCATAGCAAATGAAGCCCTGTGTGTCATGTGAGAAATAATGTTATGTGACACTTCAAAAAGTCAGTGATGGAAAGAGTGAGAGAGAATGTGGGTGAGAGGGAGGGGGGAGACAGAATGAAAGAGAGATTGTATTGAACAAATAAGTGAAGATGTAACCTTCAGTTACTCTAGATTTTTAGTTGATTTTCACTGCAATCACAAAATTACCAATTTTGACATATATTTAGCTTTGCTCTGTTTTCATATATCATGACATTATAAAGATAGGCTGAACATGCATTTGAAGACCCCTTGTTTGACTTCCACTATCCTCTCCATTCAGTGCCCAGCCACAGAGATACAGGGGTCTGCTTCTGTTAATAAAAGCTACACATTTCAAAAATGGTTCTGATTTACATTTAAAACAAAATGAAGCATTTTTTAAATATAATTACAGAGGTGGCGTGTTCTCCTTAGAGAGCAACAGAAAGTCTGCATTTTGTTTATCAGTTTTAAGGCATTGTCTAACAGTTCTATCTTCCAGTTACTTATGTCCGTTACTATCTAATGGTCCTTTTTAGTATGTAAGCCAAGACTTTCATATGTTGCTTATCAAGGACTATGTTTTAAGTATATATTGTGAAGGAATTTCCATTAGTACTTTAAGAAATTCTCATAAAATGAGTGTAAAGCTGTAGCAGCTTTCATAAATATCCATTCTGTTCACAGTACGCAAAACAGCTGCTCTTTTTTCCTGAGTAAACATTACCATTGGCAGAAATGGAGAAACAGTTGTCACAGATATAAAACAATGATTTCAGAGAATGAGTGGAATTTCAGACTTGAGGAAAAGGTAAATTAAAGCTTAGTGTTAAATTTTCAAAGCCTCATGGAAGGTGATTTTCTGCATGGTAGATTTCATGAAAATCACCAGGACAGATCTGCATCTAATTGACATCAACCATGTTTGAACTGAAAATAAACAGTTGTAAAAGTTTTTGGAATCTGCTTATTGATTTTAACTTACCCCATCAGTCTTGTTTATTTGTTCTTATTAAAGGAGTGAGCATGTTTTTGTTCTACTGAACTTATAAAGACAGCATCTGATCAGTAAGATTTTCCTCTTAATTCCTTTTCCCCAAGTAACTAAAATCAGATGAGATCGTGCACAATTTCTTCTGGCACTGTTCCTAAACCTAATCATACAAGGACACAGAAAACGTGTTTAGTCACTTTTTTTTGGTACACATTTGTTTCACTCTGACAAGTAAAAAAATACTAAGAAAACCAAAAAGTCCTCTCTCTGTTGTTAGGTTTCCTGAGTTCTGACATAGCTCTCATCAGTTATTACACATTACGTATTTTGACAATAGTATACATCTCTCTCTCTCTCTCTCTCTCTCTCTCTCTCTCTCTGTGTGTGTGTGTGTGTGTGTGTGTGTGTGTGTGTGTGTGTGTGTTTATGGCAAGTATTATAGCTTTGTGGCTGTTCATAAGTTATATGTAATATCTACAGATGCAGATTTTGACTTGGCTGTGAAGCCATTGTTTTCATGGATGCGTCAGGATAAAAGATATGCCGGTGTTTTTAGTAGTACTGGTTATGGTAATTGTAGGGTAAGTTTTGCAAACATGTTAAATTGTAATAGTCCATCAGAGAGTATTAGACATAAATATAAACACATTCAGAAAGGACAGGAACCTCTTATTTTGGAGATACGTTTCGGCAAATAACTAAAGCAGTATTGTTCATATCTCCTAAAAACCATTCCTAGTACAGTGTGTGTTGTAATAAATTTTGACATTACATTGTATGGGATGTCTTGATTTCTTCAAAGATCTCACTGAAAGACTATCACAGAAAAAAACAGAAGGACTGGTTAAAGGTCATGCATTTGCTTCATGGAAGCACTGGTTAATGGATTTAGCCAGGTGTTTGAACCTGAATTGAAAGACCAATTGTACTTTATGATATGCATAAGTCATATTAAATTAGTAACACTGAGGTTTAGAAACCAAAATGTCATTTCACACTGTTGTTCAGGAAAGTGCATTTCCTTTGTACTCAGGCCCAGAGCGTTCAGTCTGCTTCAGTACTGCTGGCCCTTAGATGGTTTGTGTATGCAAACCAATGTATAATGGTGACATAAAACTCCAAGTAGCTTTCTAAAATTATTCCTTGTTGGATTATTTGAACAAGTGGTGCAGTCTCATAGGACTTATTGGTTTATTCTTAGATGTGTTGTTTTGATGGAAACATCAGAGACTAAATATATGGTTCATGCATTACTGAAACAATCATTGAGATTCAGGACCAAAGATTATTAAGTACCATGTCCACATACAGCTCTGAGACTAAATATGGTTCATGTGTTACTGAAACAATCATTGACCTTCATGATCAAACATTATTAAGTACTATGTATATATACAGCTCTGCTTCATATTTCAGATTTTTATGGATCAACAAATCCTGAAATAATTGGAGCTGCTAGATTGTAGCCAGAAAGCTGTAGTAGCTGTTTACTCTGATTTGAGAAAATGTGTCACAGAAGGTTCTTTGAAGATACCTATCATATCATCAGACAGTTTACAGTATGAACTGGATTTGCCAGAACAGGTCTTAAATCGAGTTCCTGAGATATTTAAATTTGGTCATACCTAGAAACAAAGCACCTTAATTTAGAGTTAATTACAACCATTGCCTTCTGTTAAATAACACATTTCAGTGGAGTATGAATTTCATAATGCTAGAAGTAGTAAAGAGATTGCTAAATTGTTTCCAATTATTATTTCAAGTAACTGGAGTAAATTCATCTTTACTTTGCCCTGAGTTCTAACCTGAAAAATTCAGGGTATTTTAATAGACATTATAGGGTGGGGGATTGCTTATCATGAGCATCATTATGGGTGGGTTATATATTGCTTAGCATGAGCTCTCATTCTTTAGTATTGATGGGGGGTTGGGGAAGACATGTATTTATGGCTTTTAAAGCAGTAAATGGTGCTATGTTATACAGATAGGCTTGACTTGCTTGTATTGTTAAATATGAAAAAAAAAAACACCAAAAATTCATGTAAGGCAACAGGGAAAAACAGCCATATATTTCTTGGTGGGAATTTTATGTGTTTTGTTAATGTATCAGAGAAGAATCACAAAGTAATGTCTCTTAAGTCAGAGTTTCAGAAGGGGCTAGGTTTTCTTTTGTGTCAGTTAGGAGAAAAAAAACCCAAACTAAAAGTCTTTTTCCTACCTGTGCTGACATTTCCCCTCTTTCTATTGAGGAAGCCAGGGGAAAAAACGTACTGGTGACTGGAAAGGTGACCATTCCTTCGAGGCCAGGTTGATTTTACTTCTGACTCTTTTTGTGCTGTAAAGGTCAAGCATTTCTGGAGAAGCTTTACCCATGTCTGCTGTGAGGAAAGCTGGCGATTTCCTTGTTCCAATGAATACCTGTGAGGTGCACAGACTGGGGTCTCCCCAGTACTTCTCTAAGCAGAGCTCTGGGTCTTCTGCTGCCCACAGAATCCTAGTATGAAGATTACTGCTATCCAGAGAGCAGTACACTATGCTATACACTTTTTAAAAAAATTAGATTGTACCACGTGTGTGTGTCTGTCTGTCTGTGTGTGTGTGTATAATTTTATTTTCATTCTATATTAGGAAATCCAAGTCTCACACTGTCTGATAAGCTCCAAAATATCAGCAATGGAATGAGGCAAAAAACTCAATGCAACTCAGACTTAAGATAGTCAGTTTTAGGTTTTCTTTCTGTGAAACCATAAGGAGTTTAACTTTTACTATATTTCTAAGAAGCTAGACGGTAAACTCATAAGTAATATGTTAGAACAAAACAATTATTTTATCCTATGCTCTTAACTTTGGTAGTTAACTCTTAACCACCTTTCTCCATTTTTATCTTTTATCCTTTCTTCTTTCTGTTACTTAAAGTTATATGGAAACAGGTAGTTCATAAATGTATGGGTATAGTTGTCAAAGTGTAGAATATTTTCTGAGGTCTGCTGATACTACAGTTAATCCTTCCTGTTGTTTCCTTTTTTTGTGTGTGCCACTGAGGACAACTTTCTTACCTTGTGCTTTGTTTAGGCTGCCCTCCTGGGCTTCTTCTTTCCTTTTTGGCTTCTTCTAGCCTTTCTTACTGAGGAGAACACTGCTGTGAGAATTGATCAATACTCTTTAAGACCAAATAACTAAGCTTTGTCACTTGGCTAGTGTGAAGTGTTTTTCTGGTCCCTCAATTGCCAGTTCTTTTTTTCTTTTTTTAAAAATTTCATACATAATGGTAGTAAAAATTTTCTGATGAAGACAATACTATTTCCAGTAACCTTACTTTTCAAGTTCTCAAGGTAGAAAAATACATAGTGGGTGTGTCTCTTTTGGAATTTGTTTAAACCTCTGGGGAGAAAGAGAGAGAGAGAGAAAAAGTGGTGGAAAATTCCACAGGGATTGCTTTCAATTGAGTATACTCATAACAGTAACACAGCAAGAATAATTTGGGTAGCTTTAGGTATTTCTTGATAATTTAAATTATTGTAAAAACTTAATGGAAATGAAAAATGGGAGTAAAAATATGTAAGGAGATTAGATATTTCCTTATTAAAGTAAAAACCCAGCAAACCTACTGTAATGAACAGAATCAAACTGAAAAGTCTGTTGGAAAAAACTGTTTGAAATACAAAACCAATTCAACCTAGTTCAAGAAACATTTCTTGAATACTTTTTGTTTGTAGAAGACTATAATAAGTGTATTAAAGATAGATAAACTTGGGCTGTAGTGATGGCTTTACACGTTAAGGCATTTGCCTGCAAGCCTAATGACCTGAGTTTGATTCTCTAGTACACATGTAAAGCCAGAGGCACAAAGTGGCACATGTATCTGGAGTTTTTTTTACAGTGGCTAGAGGCCCTGGTGTACCCATTCCTATTCTCTCTCTTTCCTCTCTGTTTCTGAGCTTGCCAATAAATAAATAATTTTTTTTAAATATAGATAGACTTGCATGAACATTTATAAATTTCCCAAATACCTAAAATTAATGTTAACAGCCTAGCAATGTATTTTTATTTCATTGAAGAAAAAGATCTGTTCACAGATTTTTCCTTTAAAATGAAAATACAAAAAGTTGAAATAATAGTATATTGATCACCTCAATATCTTCAAACTATTTATTAAATATTTTCCACATTTTAATTCAACCCTCCCTCTACTGTGTGAGCTTGCCAATAAATAAATATTTTTTTAAAAATGTAGATAAGCTTGCATGAGCACTTATAAATTTCCAAATACTTAAAACTAATGTTAACAACCTAACAGTGTATTTTGATTTCATTGAAGAAAAAGATCCCTGCTTACAGATTTTTCCTTTAAAATGAAAACACAAAAAGTTGAAATAATAGTATATTGATCACCTCAATATCTTCAAACTATTTATTAAATATTTGCCACATTTTAATTCATCCCTCCCTCTACTGTGTGACATGTGTGACTTCACCATTTGACAATTAATTATAGACAGTTATATTTTAAAGAGAAAGGTATAAATAGAACTTTACATTTAAATTCCAAGAAAATTAATACTCTTGTGGTGAGGAAGATGGTTTGGTGGTTAAAAGTACTTATAAGCCTTCCAATGACCCAATGAGCAGACATCAATCATCAGCTCCCATATCCAGCCAGAAACAAAGTGGCACATCCATCTGAAATCCATACATATGAACAGCCATGGAGGCTGAGCCTGGAGAATACGGGAGCTCATACACAGCAGGATGAAAGAGACTCTTAGGAAGGTGAAAGGAAAAGATAAATAAACCAAGGCTGTTGGTTGTTCACTCTCCTGCGCATGTGTACCGTGCTACCACATGTCTACATACAGGCACACACAGACCCTTAAATATTAAAAAGATTAACATTCTTTAAAAATTTCTTAGTATATGGTCCACATTGCCAATTTTGCAGTTCTCTCAAACTCTGTATTCTCAATTCATGATCCAGTAAAGAATCTCATATTTTGCCTGTTCTATTTATTTTTAAAGAATATAGAAAAGTTACCTGTTCAGATATGACATATTCCAGATTTGCCTTTTCTTTTACTTTAATAGTTTTCATTTGCTCATTTTTCTTCTTTTAGTTACAATTTTTTAAATATTATGGTTGTTTTATAGTACTGAGGACTCAGACTCTGAGTAACTTTGAAAGAAATCTTCAAGCTAGTTTATTTTCTAATTGGAGATTATTGAAATTGAGTATTATATTCTTTAGTACATAATTTGGATTCATGAGAGGATTAAGTTATAGTTCACTTCAACCTTTGATCTGTTACATTTTATTTCTTCAGAAAAGGTTATTAAAACTTTATTTTTATGCATATTTTTGAAATGAGTGAGTACTCATTTTCTAGGAAAGTTTTGAGGTGGCTTTCAGAGTGACATTTACTTTTGAAAATCAGTCCAGAATGGTTAAGCGTATTACTTCACAGCATTTTTCTCTAGTAGTGAAGTGTGCACCAGATGATCTAACATAACATTCATCAGCAGCACCTGAAGAGTGGACAGTAAGTAGACATAAAATGGGAAAGTGCTTGTGAAGTGACTTATGTACCCTTGAAAGCATGGCAAGGATCATTAAGTGCTGTCTCTTGTGAGTATGCTAATAATTACCTTGTATTTGTATTTTAGTAAATGTGTCTGGAAATCTTCCAGAAATCTTGCTGATTTATCTCCATAAAACATCTCCAGTCCTGTCAATATTCCTTCACCCTACTGCCACTGTTGTAGTTTAAGCTTTTGTTCCCTAAGTGCCTTTTAACTTTTTTGTATGTGTTTTCCCCACCAACACACTTAATACTCATATTTTATAATACAAGTTAAAGGGTCTTGTCCTCACAATATTCTCAAGATCTTCCTCATCACCTGGTTGAAAATCTGCCGTAACTTTTCTGCTTAACACTTTGTCCACTATTCAATGACACAGAATTATTCAGGCTATCATAATACTTTGAAGTTTTTGACGTGGAGTGTCATCTTTTTCTTGAAGTCTTGTATTCTCATTCCTTGTGCTTTCTTCTTTTTTCGACAAGTCCCCTTTTAACTCTGTGAGATAGGCTTACAGTATACATCAGCTTTAGTAACAATTTATAGGTTCCTAGAGAATACCTTCCCCACTTCACCTGGCCATTAGGCACTCTTCCTGGCTTACCTCTCAAAAGAGGGGTGATTAAACATGAAAGTGAAGTTAGTTAGGTCTGTAAGGTAGGGAAGATACTACATTTTCTTATTCGAAAAATGCAGTTAAGTGCTTACAAGCAGATCGTGATATTAGGGATGCCTTTTTTTTTCTTTTTTTGGTGCAAGAAAATGCGGGAGAGAATTGGTTTGCCAGGTGCTCCAGCCACTGTTAATTGAACTCCAAATGCATGTGACACCTTGTGCGCATGTGCCCCCTTGTGTGCTTTGTCACCTCGTGTGTCTGGCTTATGTGGGATCTGGAGAGTTGAACATGGGAACATGGCTTTGCACAGAAACACCTTATCTGCTAAGCCATTCCTCCAGCCCAGGGATGCTTTTTGAAAAAGAATAAATGACCTAAATGTTCAAGAATAAGGGTAAAAGAGTATTATGAATCTCCACAGAATGATACATTTCAGATTCTCAAATAATGTCATTAAACTACCTATTTACATGGGAAAATGATAAAAATATTTAAAGTAAAAAAGTAGTTTACAAAGTCATATTACAAAATCATTTTTTAGAAAAAGATAAAATGCATGGTTGTTTATGTGGATCATGGATAGGCAGTGGACTATATATATTACTTTACATTCTTTTTGTTTTCTGTGAATGTCTTGTTGCTTATATATGAATGCATACCTTACACCTCTCTTTACTTAGCTAACTTATTATGTCTAATTTTAATATAAAAGGGACCACAAGCATGAAGTGTGACAGAGTCCCTTCCTTGTTTATTAGACTGTTTGCATAGATAGTGAAGTGCTTTTATTTTCACATTAAACAAATGAAGAATAGCATTGTAGCCACTGTGGCTAATAAGCACAGTGTTCTTGAATTTCAGGAATATACTTTTGTTATTGTTTTTTGAGGCAGCCCAGGCCAACTTCAAACTCACTGTGTAGCAAAAGAGGCATGAGCTACCACATTGACCTATTTTCAAGAATGTTTTAGCATAAATTAAAATGTAATATGGAACAGTTTAGTCATTGTACTATTATAAGTATAGAAAGCAGAAGCTTTGTGGCATTAAAAGTATGCAGCATTTAGTTTTTAGGATATTTTGTGACTGTTGGATGACAGATAAAAATGGATTATTAAAGCATCTTCTTATATATAAAGTGTGCATATATTTACAAAAGCTTATATACATCTATCTATTTATCTATCTATCTATCTATCTATCTACCTACCTACCTACCTATCTATATCTATATATATCTTTATAAATATATATATATACACACACAACTTTTTAATAAATATTTTATTTATTTATTTATTTGAGTTGGGGGGAATGGGTACACTAGGGCCTCTAGACACTGCAGATGAACTCCAGATGCTTGGGCCACCTTGGGCATCTGGCTCACATGGGACCTGGAGAATTGAACCTGGGTCTGTAGGCTTCGCAGGAATGTGCCTTAACTGCTAAGTTATCTCTCCAGTGCCTTTGTTTTCTTTTAAATGCAATGATGTCATCTCCTTCCATAGCTGGATTTCCAGTTTCTGTGGGCACCATGTTTTCTTTACCCTCTCATTTATGGGGGTCATTCAGACTTGTCCCATTTTGGGGGGGTATTGTGAATAGTGCAGGCATAAGGAGAAATGTACAAAAGCCATTGAGGCATGTTGACGTAGAGTTCTTCTGGTCTGTATCCAGGAGTAATTTATGTTTTTAGCTTTTTGAGAAGCCACCATACTGATTCCACAGACTTCACATGCCCGATTATATTTCTATCAGTAGTAAACAATGGTTTCTTTTCCCCATATCCTTGGCAACATTTATTTCTTTCATGTCAGACATTCTGACTTGGTTGAGACAGAATATAAAAGCAGGATTAGTTTGCATTTCACTGATGACTAAGGATGTTGAATTTTTTTTTCTCTACTTTTTTTCTTAATTAGATTTGTACTCAGTAAATACAGTCAAGTTGGTATCATTGTTAGCCTCCTCCTTGTGCTCCCCCCTCTCTCTGGTCCCTCCTTCTTGAGGTACTTGGGTCATGCATTGTGGAGTTAGCTCTCAGTTATGGCTAGGGGGAAATGTCTCTGTGTATCATGAACCAAAGTGTGGCTCTGACATTCTTTTTGCCCCCTCTTCCACAAATTTCCCTGAGCCATGTTTGGTTCGTTTTAGGTCTCCTTCACTGATGAGGTCTTAGGAACCTCTGTGTCTCTGTATATCTGATTTGGTAGAAGTTGATTGTCATCTGTGTTGATCTCCTTCACCCTTGTACTGGTACCAGGTTCACCAAGAAAACAGCCTCCTTGCTTGTTTTTCGCCAATTATGCTTAATTTCAGCTGGGGCCTTTTTTTTTTTTTTTTTTTTTGAGGTATGATGGGGTGGTTCTCTCCTTAGGATCTGTGTCTGTCTTTTTTCCCCAAGAAGGTGTGGCGAGGTTAGGCTGTCGCCCTCTTGACCGGAAGTCCAACAGGTTTTTAATATTACTAAATTTTGAGCTTTAGTTATAGCAACAAGCAATTATAATTTTTGTATCAGTTAGTGTTTTGTAGAAATGGATATCATTTATAGAATAAGCCACATATGGGTTGTATGAGTTTTCAACATTTTTCCTTAAGAAACAAATAGTATATAATTATATTAATTCCAAAAAGGAAACTAAAATATTACACTTATCCTAAAAGTGAGTGACTTTACTACTAAAATCTTCTTCAGTGCATATTGAATTTGTCGTGTTCTTCGTATCATGTACGTAATCATATTCGTAGCACAACCAATTTATGACTATCAGATAGCACGTATCCAGAATCTCTGTGTTTCTTAGCCTCATTGGAAACACAGGTTTTTGCTTTGGGCCACTTAGATTTGCTTTAAGAAATTAATGCATGTTTTCAGGTTAGATTTTTGGCAGAGTTTTCTTTTTTTCTGTTGCACAATAGAATTTAATTTTCAAATTTTTTTAAGGTTATAAGAAGTAGGGACTCGATCCCTGTTTAGTTCTTTATGGATTGACTAGTTTTAGGATTTAACTCTTGGAAGCTTCTGTAGCTCCAGAATTTTGTTATGTGGAAAAGAGATGGAGATGCCACAGGTTGTGTTTGTCTGTCACAGCATCTCTCACCCAACATAAAACTGAGTGGAAAACTTTGGCCTCCATTGATAATCTCTTCTTATTCATTATATGAAAAATAAAACAAACTGAAAAATAAATATATTTTGAGTTTAAATATATTTTAAATATATTTGAGCTAATTTTGTGAACCTCTGGTGGTTTATATTTTCATGAAATTATTGATGTTTAAGTAAGTACAAAGTAAGCCAGAAAATGTAAAGTTGTATATGGATTTTTAATTATGTATGGAAAAAATTTCAAACAGGAAAAATAAGGGGTTATATGGATACCATCCTGAGCTAGAATAGACAGGTATATGACAGCCTAAAAGGTAGTGATCACAAATGACTCTAGAGTTTGCCAGATAGATGAGGCTTCTTAAAAAAAAATAATGTTACGTATATATGTGTATGTATGTATGTATGTATATGTATGCATATATATATATATGTATGTGTGTGTATATATATATATATATATATATATATATATATATGTGGAGAGAGAGAGAGAGAGAGAGAGAGAGAAAGAGAGAGGGAGGGAGGGAGGGAGGGAGGGAGGAAGGATGGATGAATGAATGAATGAATATGGGTGCATCAGAGACTCTAGCCCCTGCCAACGAACTTCAGGTGCATGCACCACCTTGTACATCTGGCTTACATGAGTCCTAGGGAATGAAATCTGGGTCCCTAGGTTTCACAGGCAAACACCTTTACTGCTAAGTCATCTCTCCAGCCCTACATGAGGTTTCTTTTTGGATTAAAGTGATAACACTAGAAAACAGGTAAATTGGATTAAGTTTATACAGGTTTTTTCTGTGTTATATTAATTTGTAGTTCAGGAGGAATGATGTGAATTCTTAAGAGTGTTGAAAACTAGACTGAATGGTGTTTCTGTTGTCTTTGGGAAAACTCTAGCCAAAGACTATACCTCTTTAGTGAAAAGGGTCAGGGTTGCAGTAGAGTCATTTGTGAAGATAGAACTAGTACCTAAAAGAAACAGCCAGATTGATGGTTTTGGAATTTGGAGTTTACTATTTACTTACCTTCTGAAGATTATCACTTCAGTCAAGCCAACTTGGTCAATTATGCAACTGATTTTGACTATGTATGTCTTATATAATGTCCATATTTTATGTATCATTTAAAACTTTACTGTTAGCTCCTCCAGGAATATGTATATATATTTGAGTGTTTGTGGGTGCACTTGTGTGTGGCATGCAGGTGGGGGCCAGAGTTCAACATCACTTGTATTTCTTTTTTCAATTTATATTTGAGAGACAACATGGCAGAGGGAGGGAGAGAGAGAGGGAGAGACAGAGAGAGAATGGGTGCACCCGGGCCTTCAGCTGCTGTAAATGATCCCCAGTTGCATGTGCCATCTTGTGCATCTGGCTTATGTGGGTTCTGGGTAATTAAATCTGTGTCCTTTAGCATTCCTGGCTAGTGCTTAACCATCTCTGCAGTCCCAGTTGTATTTATTAATAACTATCCACCTTGTTTTTTTGACAGGGCTTCCCTTTGCACCCAATGCTTGCCCATAGCTAGCAAAAAAGCTCTTGGGATCCTCTTATATTCACAGTGCTAGGATTATAAGCATGCACCTCCATGATACCTTGTTTTTACATGGTACTGGAGATCCAAACTCAGATACTCATTCTTACATAGCAAGCTGTTTACTGATCTATCCATGTCTAGTCCAGCTCCTCCACCTTTGAATTTTATGGTCAACACTAGATTTTCCAACCCTTGAAGTCTTTCAATATTTCCTTTGACTACTTTATCCTAAATTATAAATTATTTACAATTTTATAAAACCATGTAAAATATAACTTCAGATATTACATTTAGGTGGTGAAACACAGGATCTAAGAATTCCCACTATTTCTACCACTTACCAGTTCTCTCCTTGGACAATGTATTTCACCTTACATGACTTCAAGTTGCCTCATTTTACATGACTTTATTTCTTCATATTTAAATGAATCATGATAGAATCTGGTCATTCTGAGAGATGCTCAGTGTTATTATTAACATGAAATTAAATAATGCAACTATATTACCAATGCCCATGAACAAGATAAGTCTATAAATTTAGTTTAACTATTTTGTTTGTTACATGCTGTTTGGATTCCATGAAAGATACACAGTAATGGAGAATGAGATTTTTCTATCTAATGATGTGCTAATGAAATCAAGCAGTCCCAATGAAGACTAATGGATTTGGTCTTTCAGTGGACAAAGTAGAAAGCATTAATTGCAAATATCCACTTTCCTTAAGTGCCTGGGCTGGTCAGGTCTGAAACTCAAGGAGTCTGTTTCTTTCGCTGTAGAAATGCAGCTGCAGTCAGAACTGGAAGTCATGAAGAAAAAAGAAGGATGACCCAGTGATGCTTCTTACAGAGTAAAATTGTTCATTGTATGATAGATGTAATTCTGGAACCGTGGTGGAGTTTAAAATAGGAGATAAAATGTCTGGGCCTGGTCAGTCTTTTTGTAATTTTTCCAAAGTTTCCTAAACTTTTTTTCTCTCATTGACTGAGTAAACATATTTTTTACATAATTCCTAGGAGTTGTAGGGTCTGTGTTTGTCAGCACATTTGGAAAAATCCTGGGGTCCACAAAATAGAAAGGTATAATAGAAGATTAATGTGGCAAAAAAAAAAAAAAATTAGCAAACTGAGGTCAGAACAAGTTATTTCAAAGTTTATGGCTCTAAAATAAAACTGGTTGATTTCCTGTGGCAGCCTCTGTGTGGTGGTACTTGTAGAGATGAGTGTGCTTCTTTCTGGTCATTGCACCAACACAACACTGCATGTTTGCCGTAATGCTCTTGGGTACCAGATGTGACCTTCTAAAGACATAGTGAATTTAGATCGTCAGTACCCATAATTTATCAGTCCTAGGATAACTATCACTCAATTATCAAATCACTATACTATTTGATTCTCCCCCTTTCAAGTTAAGTTTGTATCATAGTATAATTTTCTTCATACAGACTTGGAGGACAGAGAGCATGGGATGCTAAAAATGGGTGAACTTTTACAGACTGCTTGTGGGCTTTTTGAAATGAACAGACACTAGCCATAAATGCTGTATGGAAACATCTTACAGGCACTGTTGCTAAGGAGGACATCATTGTTCTTCAAGAGGCTCCATTTGGCAAATGTTTAGTAGCAACTGTGTAATGGTAACCAGAATAAATAAAAAGGAAATGGGGAAATGCAGTGACCTTCTGCAGAGCTTTTAATAGCTTCAGTGAAAACTTAAGGGCCACCCTCCATGCTGAGTTTTGTAAGTATGAGTGATGTAGGACTGGTTGCCAATATGTTCATGGTAAAAAGAAGGGCTTTATACAGTAACACAAACCTTCAAATGGGCCTGAAAGACAAGGTACTTCTTTACTGGGGAAAGTTATCTGCAATATAGAAAGGGTGACTAAATGAAACATTTGTCCTCAGATTCCTTTTAATCTGCTGTGAGGTTCTGCCTGTTACCTCACTAGGAATAATGTGCCAATTTTCTAAGGATAAAGAGAATTTTGTCCTCGTCCCCTTTGGCTTCTTGATGCAGCATTTCCTTGAATTTCACAGAACCTGCCTGTCTTTAGCAGCTCTAATTTCAGACTATCACTTTCTTGGAGTAAATTGTAAGAACTGATATTCTCATCTACTTGATGAATATTCAAGAAATGGAATCCCAGTGAGAATGCCACTTACTAATGGATACTTCTCTCCCCGGGTATCTGAAAGAATTCTATCGTAGTGTCTCACCTCTTTAATATGTCTTGTTTTTCACAAACATTGTTGAAATATCTGGTATCTAGGGAGGTTGTTTGTGTGATATGTCATTGCTTTTTCATTGTTAGTGGTTATTGTCTACAACTCAGACTCCTAATAATTTGAGTTAAACTATTTTTCTTCTTTCTACCAAGATGCTAACTTCATTTAGCAACAGTTTAGAACTGAGCATCAAGAATTATTATGGGTTTAATTGCATCTGATATGCTTAGCCTGCCCTTGAAGTTTCCTTTAGTTAGTGTTGAGAAGGATAAAATAGAACTGATAATGGGTGTTTAAATGTTCTGGAAATTGACATTTATTTTTAACTAAAGCATTGAATCCAGATTCATAGCACTAGACAAGGAATTTAGTGTGAAGAATTATTAAAGCTAACCAAACATACATGGTATCACAACAGCATTGAGCAAAACATTTCTATGTAATATATTGGTTCTAATTCCAAAATCGTTGGGTAGAATGATGAGTAAGATTTCAAAAAATGTCCAAATTTCATGACCTTGGAACACAAGCTAAAGTGAATTTACTGGGCTTATCTGTGGTAATTTTAAGATCTACAAGGAAGCCATGCTATCTCTTGTTATCTCCTTGCAGTGATGAAGGTGACACGACTCAGCTGCTGTTATTAATAGCCATTCCTTTGTCCTGGAAAGCTACTGGTCTGGGTGATTCATTCTATAATTCAATTAAATACCTATTTAAATTATACGAAATGTTCCATATGAACCTTTTGGCTTCTCTTTCCACCATGCATTTGTGTATGCAAAGTAATTGCTTTCTTAAATGTATTCTGGCACATTTGAGAGTTTTAAATACAAGAAGTTACTATTACCTATCTTATCCAAAATCTAGTTGATATATTTGTAAGTAATAATCATGTTTAGTAACAAACTTTAGTTACATTACCATAGGTTAGATTCTTAAACTGGATGGAACTCTGAATTCATTCCTCACAATAGCAAAATGAAGAATTACATTGTTTTACTTGAACTTAGAGCTGAAAATATAAAGAATATTATTGATTTCCTTGACAGATGCTACTAAATATTATGAAAATATGTTCTGATGAGACAATTCATTTTTAAAATATCTCTTTCTGTACTCTGGAGTTGACTTGCATTTAGAGTGAATCTGTATTCAGGAAAATTAGATTTCCATGTTATATGTTTATATTATAATATATTTCCATCAAATGCGTATGTAACAGAATTTGAATCTGACAATGCTAAGATGTTTCTTTATCTTGAACTGTATTTTATGTTACAGTGCTGAGGTTTTGAGGTTGTGCCTTGTGCATGTTAGGCAGCGCTGCCTCTCTGGCCTTTTTAAATTATGTACAGTGATTTAAATATTTAATTGTGACTTCATATCAATTAAATGCAGCATATTTATGATTTTATTTTAATTTCTATGTGGAAAAACTAGTTAAAAACATATAATATACATTTGTGAAACTTACAGAAAATAATATCACACAGTAACTGGATACTAGAGTGTGTAGTACCAAACAACACAGGATCATGGCAGAGATCTAGAAGATGAATCCAGAATCCAACATTCTAGATCCTGAAGCAAACACAGTTTACTCAAAACAGAACTAGATTCAGAGATAGATAACCAAATTCTAAACATATTTTTTACTGCCCACCAATATCTCAAAACTCTGCAAGTACCTTTGTATTCTACTCTGTTTATGCGTTAAACAAGGGAGTTTTCTTGTTTTACTGTCTCCAGAGATGCTGTGAGACACATTTACTATGGTGAATCACTTCACTTCAGTCCTGGTGTTCTTAGTTTGAAGCTGCTCTGTGTGGTATGTACTTGGTGCACTCTGTTGTGGTGCTCTTGAAAGTCTCCTCCTTTCTAAAGTAGCCTGCTTGTCCCACTTCTGGAGCCTATCCCCTTCTTGAATGTATTAGTGCAGTTGTCATCTTCCATAGAATCCCTAACAGCTTTCTGTTCTTGGAAGAAAATCAAAGTTTCTTAATGCCTTCTTTATCTCGTTTTCCATTTTTGTCTCTGATTCTCCTCTGCTTGTACTCAACACTGAAGCCACATGATCATGGCTGTAGGTATGTGTTGGACATTATTCTGTGTGCCCTTTTTGTAACCTAATAGTTTCTGTGTCTCCTTCTGTTCTTTTGATGTGTCTTTTCCTTATCCTGTGGTTTGTTAAGTCTGGTCAGACCTACCTACTTTGTTTACCTAACAGCCCATGATGCATTTTAGAAGGTCTTGATCACTGACTTTCTGCAAACTGAGCCTTTACATTTCCTACAGGAGGAACATTGGCTGTCAGTATCCTTGCATATTCTCTGGTTCAGTTTTGTTCATATCCACTGGTGTGGAAGTTCTTTTCTCTAATGAAGGGTATAATTTTCAGTAATGAAAAGTCAGTTACATGTACTTCTGGTGGTGGGATAAGCACCTCTGCGTTCCACTCCTACAAAATATGATAATCAGCTGTGGATTGAAGGACTTGTGTGTGCAAATTAGTAGTGTGCCATTAGTATGTAAAATGAAACCAAAAGAAGGCATGTGTGCCCTGATTCCTGATGGAAGTGATCTGGCTTGTTTCCTTGAGTGTGGCCTCTCGTCTCTGTGGCTTTTATTACACTGTGAATTATGAGATATTGTACTCACCTATGTCGACCTTCTCCCACATCCAGTTGTTATAAATCTTTTCTTTTAAGTTTTCTGTGAGCATACTCAACTAAATAACAATGGAAGAGACCCTAAAATACTGTTTTGTTTTGTTTTGTTTTGTTTTTGTTTTTTGCCTTTTGCGTTTTTGAAGGAAGAAAATGAAGGTTTTCAGTGTCCTTAGTGGTCTATAGCAAAAATATATTGGATTTTGCAAATGTGTACAGAAAGTACAGTTAGGTTAAGTTACCCACACATCACTGTAAAGGGGAGCAAAAGACAAACATGAAATAACATGACTTATAAGTTGTGTCATCATAGGAATTTGCTCTTTCTTGTCAATTTCTTTCCATTGAATGCCAGCCACCTATAATGCTGCAATTTTTGTTTAGACTATTAATAAATATGTGAGTTTTTTGAAAAGTATTTGTCACCTGTGACTTTTTGGCATTACATGGTAAGGAATACAAGTATAAAAATGCTTTTTGGTATATTTTCCTTTTTGCCGAACAAGAGGGAACTGGTACCTCTATTGCACTAGCTAACTAGATGAAGTAATTTTATCAACAGCAAGTAAAAATTAGCATGAGCAATGAAAAAGAGTTATTTTTCAAATGATTGTTTTAAAAATGATATTAAAAAATCCAGTAATATATTTTTGTTGAAACTTCTAATGTGGTGGTTTGAATAGATGGCCCCCAATATATTCAGTTGTTTGTAGTTTGCACCTGCTGGCTACCTGGCTGGAGGCAATGTCACTGGGTGATCTTAAGGTATGGTTGTTGGTTTCAGATTTCAATCTAAAGATATGCAAAGTGTGCCTAGCTGGAGTTCCTGAAGTGTGCTGTGGCTTTTGACCTTTAGGCTTGTACTTCTCTCTCTCTGTTTGGGCCTATGAAGGCAGGCCAGCTTCTTCTGTCATTATGGAACTTCCCCTGGATCTGTAAGCTTCAATAAATTCCTTCCTCCATAACTGTGTCTGGTCTGGAAGTTCATCTGTTACAGAATTTGGTACCGAGGAGTGGGCTGAGATGAACCTGACTATGTGGATGTTGATCTTTTGGAACCTTTGTTTTGGAGGAATAGGCATGGATTTGGTGCTTACAACTGAAGACGTCTTCTGGAGTGGTAAGCCAAGTTTTATGGACTATTCTGATGAAAGTCTGAGAATGCTAAGTGCAGATAACATTGAACTTTGAGGCTTGGCTTATGAGCTTTCTAAGGGGAAGGAAAGACTGCAGAGGACTTTGTTGGAACTGGGCTACTGGCATAAGGGCTGATTGCGTCGTCCTGCTGCCCAGGCCTAGAGAGTTTGATCAAGGTTAAATTTATAATGGACTGATGTGCTTGGCTAAAGATATTGGACTGAGAGATCTTAAGATTTTAAGCTGGAAAACCTCAAGCAAGTTTAAATTACAGTCACTGAGACTGGTTTTAGGTTCCTGAATCTGCTATTGTCAAACACATTAGCAATCTTAAAAGAAGATGGTCCAATTGCTTTACCATGGAAAGGATGCCTGAGGAAAGACTATCATAGAAATGCAAATACTTTTGGAAAGAGTTAACTGGAGAAGGAACCTGCTTTTCAAGGTTATGATTTATTTTGTCTGTGAATTAAGAATATGGCTGTGTCCTACACACCTGGTATTGGTTTGAGAAGCATCAAAAATGCGAGGAGTGGTCATGAATTGCACATGCTTCTAGGAGCTGCCACTGAGATGCAGCATGAGGTAGGGCATGATGCCTGGATAGGCTGAAAGAGCCTTTGGAAGAGACTGTGGTTTGCATGAAGACCTGAAAATGTTTTGCATATACCAGAACTGTGCAAGGGCTACCATAGAGCATATTGTTGGCCTGAGATGGAAATGTTCCCCTGCTACTCTACCCAGCTGGAATGGCGGAATTGAAAAATCAGGAGACTGTCAGTCTCTGGTTATGTTGCTTGAACTGCAGAAGTTTGATGCTTGTTTGATAGTGGTTGAGTTTGCATTGTTTTAGTATCTCCTTGCTATGCCTTATACCAGTTGAAAATGTTTACTCTGTGCCTTTATATGTTAGAATTGTTTAACTTTTTTAATTTACAGGTCTTAATATCTTAAATTGGTCAAGACTGTGGGGTCCTTTGAAATTGAACTGAGTACAATTTACAATGTGTAATGGTTATAAATGTATTGGGGGCCAGGGGCAGAATGTGGTGGTTTGAATAGATGGCTCCCAATATATTCAGTTGTTTGTTTGTAGTTTGCATCTGCTGGCTACCTGGCTGGAGGCTATGTCACTAGGTGATCTTAAGGTATGCTGGTGGGTTTCAGATTTCAATCTAAAGATATGCAAAGTGTGCCTAGCTGGAGTTCCTGAAGTGTGCTGTGGCTTTTGACCTTTAGGCTTGTACTTCTCTCTCTCTGTTTGGGCCTATGAAGGCAGGCCAGCTTCTTCTGCCATTATGGAACTTCCCCTGGATCTGTAAGTTTCAATAAATCCCTTCCTCCATAACGGTGTCTGGTCTGGAAGCTCATCTCAGCGAACCTGAAGCTGTCTGTTACACATGGTAAGGAATGCAAGTATAAAAATGCTTTTTGGCATATTTTCCTTTTTGCCGAACAAAAGAGGGAACTGTTACCTCTACTGCACTAGCTAACTAGATGAAGTAATTTTATCAACAGCAAGTAAAAATTAGCATGAGCAATGAAAAAGGGTTATTTTTCAAATGATTGTTTTAAAAATGATATTAAAAAATCCAGTAATATATTTTTGTTGAAACTTTTACTGGATACTCAAGTTTAAACTGTCATAATATTTAGCTGTCTAGTATATAAAATAAGCTAATTAGACAAAATGTTTGTAAGAATATTGGAAAATTCTCTATAACATTTTGTATATCTTATAAGATGCAATAGTTATTAAAATATCATGTTCTTTATTATGTGCAGACATTAGAAATGACACTGGTCATCCCAGCTAACATGAGTATAGTATATGCTAGAAATGGTACAAGGTCTCTTGTTTAGTCCTCACCATAGTCTTGTTACCACCATACTTTATTTTACTTCTGCTCCTGTAGAAGACCCTGGGTGGTTCTTACTTGCAGTCGCTGATCTAGTGCACCCAGAATGTGAGCTCCAAGGGTTCAGTGTCCAAAATGCCATCTGGTGCACTGGCCTCTCCTGTTTTGTATATAGATTATCATCATGCTGGGCAATGCCAAATATTTGCTAACAATGCATTATAATTTTAAGACAGCAAAGTTTTAAATTCCACTGACATGTCAAAGCTATTTAAAGGTATATGTGGTGGCTCTTAGCTGTAATCTTTGTACTTGGGAGACTGAGGCAGGAGGAGTACAAGAAATTTTACACTAGCTTAGGTTTTGTAACAAGTACCAGACCAGGCTGGGCTACAGAGTAAGCCCTTATCTGAAAAAAGATTGTATATCTGATTCTTTTATTTATTTATTTGAGAGAAAAGAAGGCAGAGAGAGAGAGAATGAATGAATGAACGAATGAGTGGGAGTGTCAAGAGCTCCAGCCATCGCAGATAAATTCCAGATACATGTGCCACCTTGTGCATCTGGCTTACGTGGGTCCTGAGGAATCAAACCATTATCCTTTAGCTTTGCAGGCAAATGCCTTAATCACTAAGCAATCTCTGCAGCCCTATATCTGATACTTTTAAACTTAATTGAAGAAATATGAGAACTGTCTTTCACTATTTTAATGGAGCATAGTATACCCTGTGTGACAGGTAGTTGGGTAGGTAGATAGGTGGATCAACAGGTAGCTTCTTTCCTGCATTCTTATTCAGCAATACTCAGTTGGAGGATTGGTAAGACAGAAAGGATCTAATGCATAAATCAGAGCTCAGAGAGTATGTGTGTATTTTATGTACATATCAAACTAATACATTTGTGGTGTTCTATATTATTTTGATATCCCTGTTGGTGATAATCTACGACTTTCTTAATTTTTCTGCCATTTGATAAATCTTCTTTATTCTGTATTATTTTTCTCTTATTAATGTGTTTGTGAAACTGAGTTATATTGTAAAAAGTTGACTTTATATTCTGCAAAATACAATGAGCTTTTAGAGTGCTTATATTAATCTTGTGACCTTTTATAAAAAATATATTAGAAAATGACAATAGTAATTATGGCATAAACTTTTGTTAGTACACAGAAAAGAAAAATCTTTGAAGCTACTGGTAAATCCTAAGACATTGACATACCATTAATTTTTCACACTGTCATCTAAATACTACCTCACATGATGCTGTGTGCTAAATGAATGTGATAAGCAGCTATGGAATTAGTAGAATATCAAATTTCAGAAACAGCAATATGTTAGTAGTAATATGAGAATCAATTTGTTTCTAATTCCATAAGTAATACTGGGTAACAGAAATATGATTTAAATGTACTTTAATAAAACTAGGCTTCCTTCTCCACCAAAGCATCAGTTGAAGAAATACAGCTGTTGAACTTGTTTTGTGAGAATTCAGCTATTCTTTTCCAAATCTCACATGTTGATTTTTCTTTGTTGACCAGCGTTTGGAGAGAAAGATGGAAAATGATTGTTCTAAAGTTTATCATAATATTAGGTTGGCTTTTGTTATCAAATCAACAATCAAGAATTTTTATCATATCAATAAAGTTAAATACAATATAAAATCTAGAGGAAATGATTTCTGTTGGTTCATTATGAAAGATGTGTAAGTATTGACCTTTATTTCAATGTATCTCTTACTATACATTTACATATAACAATTAACTATTTAAACCAAAAATATAAAATCTATTCAGCTATTTTGAAAATCAGAACATATCTTATAAGTCTATTTTAATTCATAAGAGAGCAATGTATTTTGAAAATTTTGTATTGCCTTAAGAATTTAACTAATTGGAAATGGTATTAAAAGAAATTGAAAATGATTAGTGAATTTATGATGTAAATATTATAAGATCATTATTCAACTATTCTGTATTCTATGTATAAAAGTAGGATGCTTAACTGACCATATTAAATAACACAAGCTGCTACAGCTGCAAGTATAGTCCCATGAAGTTAGGTCTTGAACACATTTCATGCTTGAACAGAAAATCTGTTTAAAAACTTGGATAAACTCTGCTGGGTGTGATGGAGCACACCTTTAATCCCAGCACTTGGGAGGCAGAGGTGGGAGGATCACCCTGAGTTCCAGGCCACCCTGAGACTACACAATGAATTCCAGGTCAGCCTGGGCTACAGTGAGACCCTACTTCAAAAAAAAAAAAAAAAAAAAAAAAAAAAACAAACAAACTTGGATAAACTTTATAATAATATTTGGAAATTTTACATAGCTGGGAATATTATAAAACCAAGGTTTCATGGAGATAATAAGAACAGTGCATCTTGATTAAAATTGTTTTCTCTGAATTCTAATTTTGTGAAATACTTTATAATACTCAGCTTGATTTATATGATGAGGGAGATTTTAGTCTGGGGATTTCAAAGTACTTCAAAACCTTTTTTGACACCAGGTGTAGACATAGTCCTTATATATCTTTATTATCTATCTACTTATCTATCATCTACCTATCAATCATCTATCTATCTATATCTGTTTACTTGTCATCTATCTATCTGTACAAAACTATAGATTGAAAAAAATCAACCTGTAGCTTTTTTGTTAATGGACTAGTAATTTGAACAACAAAATAATGACGTTGAAAATGATAGGGTAGAATATTGCTATTCTCATTAGTTTCTGACTTACCCTTTTTGTTCTCCTGTTTTGAAGTATTTGTATTTAACAAGGTTTACCATGTTCACTCTGTTGTAATAACAGCATAGTGGGCCATATCAGGTGTTGGCTGCCTCATTTTCTCATTAATGTTTAGATAGTCACACAAAGTGTCCATTTTAAAAATTGTGATGCAGTGCTGGGTTATCCCTAAATTACATAATGCCATGCCATTCACACATGGGCCTTCTATATTCTTTTTTAAAGGTATATTTATTAGATTTTGTTTTAGTGTTTTGTTGAACGTTTACTCACATAGGTAATTCATGTAATCTTTAAAAAAACTTCAAAAATACTGCCTGACCCTAGTGGCCATCTAAGTAGGATGGTGTGTCTTCACTATTGGTTGACTATTTTTGTTTGTAATCTCCTAATTGGGATACAATATTTTAATTATTCATCATCATCATCATTATTATTATTATTTTTTTGGTTTTTCAAAGTAGAGTATCACTCTAGTCCAGGCTGACCTGTAATTCACTATGTAGTATCAGGGTGTCCTCAAACTCACATTAATCCTCCTACCTCTACCTGCTGAGTGCTGGGATTAAAGGTATGAGCCACCATGCCTGGCTTTTTCACCCTTATTCTTGCTGTTTTAGTTAGTAAAAGTGAATATTTCTCAATCTTTAATAAGCTTTTGGATACTTAGCATAGCTAAGTACACTCTCAGTTCTCTATACATAGTATTTTATAGAATCATTAACACAGAGATAAAATCAATCATTACTTCAAGTATATCCTTTTCATTGTAGGAGCTTTGAACATATTTTTCATTTGGAAGTATGCATATATACAGAACTATTCTTTCTATGAGAAAGCAATATTTCATTTGTAAATTTCTCAGTTACTTTAGATTGATTTTTACCATCATAGGTGTACTGAGCTTAGTTCTTCACAGAGCTTTGCATTACTTTTCCTCAGTTGTAATGCTACAACATTTTATGATTACAGCCTATTTTCTTAACATGATAAAAGTAAAATTTCATTTATGTATGTAAAAAGGGATTGTCATGCCCACCCCATAGATCCAAAATCAATAGGTTAATTTATTTGAGAGACAGAAAACATTAAATTGGAAAACACAATATAGAGGAGGGTGAATTGCTGTATGTGTGCTTGTGTACATAATAAAAGGTGGAATAGCCCATTGTATTTACATTAGTTTTTTTGTTTCAATAATTGTAAAATTATGAAGTGAGTCATTGAAAATAAATTGAAATAATATTTATAAGAAAAAGTATTGGAAATATTTCTTTATTAGCCAATAAAAATCTTAGTTGTAACAGTGCATTTTAGTCATGGTCTATTTAGTTCTAAGTGACTAACACAAATTAAAAGTATTGTTTGTTTATTGAGTGGCAAATTTAAGTCATCTTAAACTAGGCTTTTTTAATGCTAATTTTCAATAGATAATTTATTTATGGAAAAATTGCCCTTTTAAAAACTCCTGAGCCAGGGCGTATTACTGCTTAACTGTTTATCCTGGAAAAGAGCTGGTGGCTTTGTTTTCATTCATAATTTACAACTTACTTGTTTTCTTCTTTTGGTTCCTTTTTTTTTTCACTCTCAAAAGAGATTCTCCAATTACATCACTCTATGTTTTCCAAGTCTTTCATACATTTATTTATTCTGCCATATTAAGGAAGTTTATGGAGCCATGTAAGGCACCACCTGAAGCCCACGATTGTGGTGGCTGGGCAGCTGGGTACTGGAGCTTATCAGGTAGTTCTGTTACAGGTGGGAGGATGTCTCTGATGCCTCACAGTTCCCCAGTAAGAAGTTGCTCTGAGTCCCATTGATTGATATTTTCTGAAACATTTTGAAACAAGAGTCAGTGAGTTAGTCTTTGGTCAGTTGCATGGCAAGCTCGTTCCAATGGAATGCATGCAGCTTCTTCATATATGGGTTAACCTGTGTGCCTGAAGAGAGACACACATGAAGAAATAATTATGGCTGGGTGAATTCTGTAATTCAGTATGATATGCAGCATCAAACCTTGAAGCATTCAGGAAGAAAAAAATGAGGAGGCAAACTTTGAATCGAGACATGGTGATGTTTCTTGGCAATGTGAAAAGGAGGAGGCCTTGTGAGTTGTTTCTTTGAGTATCTATCAGAGCTGCTTTTTCTAAAGGAAAATGATATGAATCCTATATTATCTGTGTGAAAGGCTGTGGGTCAAAGTCAATGCAATATGAAAAGATGTGAGAGATAATTTGCTTGGTATATCAATATTGACAACGGACTAGTTTGCTATTATTGTAGGTTAGCAAGTCTAGAAGTACAGTCAGGATTATTATTTTGTTTCTCTCTGAACATTATTTATCTCACAGCTCTACGTATGGGACCTTTTTGTTGCAAGCTCATTTTTTGAAGGGAAAAAAAAAAGACTGAGCTGAGCCACATCATTTTTTTGTGAAGATTTACTTGGACTATTATTTTCTTTTATTTTAGAGAAATAAGGATTGAGTGGTTCTCCTCATGGTTGTGATGCATCCTTTTTGACTGTCATGCTTCAGGGTAAACCAGTTTCTTTATGATCGCTAGGAAATCTTCCTCTGACATAACAAAAATGATTAATTATCTCTGCACGTGTTCAAAAGATCTGAAACTGCTTTCAGGTTATTTGCTTCACAAGACAGTATTGATTCACATTTTATAACTGACTAAATGAGCAACATAGACTCCACAAAATAGCTAGAGACACTGCTTTAACTTACAATTTTGTTTTAAACATTTATGAAATCATTGTAGAAAACTGAATATGGAAAAGTCCATCTCAGTCTGCTTTGCATTAAACTACAGCTCAATAAGAATTAAAGGAAAGGCTTATTTTCTTTTTGGTATTGCCAAATATTTTCTATAAAGATATAAATTTAGGTGTATTATGGGGAATAAACAGCTGTTGATGCTGTTCCCCAAAAATCGTTTAATTTTTTCTACTAAGACAAAATATTTTATTAAATGTAATGAAACCACAAACTTTTTATATATGTGTACATTATTGATGCTTTGAAATGTGTATAAATTTGAGGTAACCTGTCCCTATAGAATATTTTGCTACTTCTAAACCCACCCATAGCCACCTTGAAAACAATTCAGTAACCCTCACTAAAAGTTTTCTAGTCTAAATGCATTTGGTCAGAATTAAGTCCTTATACTTCCTGCTTGTCTATTTGCATTGAGCCATGTTCTGACTTCACAGTGATCAGATGTTACAACTTCAGTAGGAAAGATTTTACAGTCTGTCCTTACCACTGAAAGTGGATATCATTAGGAAGTTGCATGAGGTAGAGATTAACACATAGTATTCATAAGTTAAGGGAGTAATTTCCCATGAATATCAGAATTCAGTTAACTTTAACTCCTAATTTTATGACTATTCACATCTTATACAGTTGGGGATTAGAATATGAGGTACCTGTTACAGGTCATCATACTTGTCTTTTAGAAGCTGTCTTTATTGTCCTTGTCACATGCGGTGAATAATCTGGCTATATTTGGTTACTTATTTGCCTTTCTTATTGCATGACAGGCACATTTGGTAGGGGGACATGTTTCATATTCATCAGGATAAGAAAACCCTCTGGAATTAAACACTTGCATAGGAATTGACATTGCATTCTTTTGTCCTTCTTCATAACCCATGTCAAAATGTTGATGGGCTCAGAACTGTGCAGGCCTTATGGTGTTAAGCGACAACCATTGTGAGGTCAGGAATGCAACAGCTTTTTCAAATCCAGAGGACTGTGCCCTGAAGTACTCCTTTGTATCTGGTGGCTCTTACAGTTTGTCCTAGTCATCTTCACATTGCTGGGATGACCTTTCAAACCAGACACACTTTATGGGAGGAAGGGGTTTATTGCAGGCTTACACATGCAGCAGATGTTCCATTGATTGAAAAAGAAGCTGCTCCCCCTTTCACAGATACACTCGGGGATCAAAAAGCCACCAGTAGCCAATCAGCACCACAAATGGCAAGGACCCTGGCAGAACTCATTTGTTATACTTCACACTGATTTTTTTTAGATCTGTACCCAATGACAGCCACCCACTCCTTTTCTCCCATAGCAGGAGCCTGCCTGCCATGGGAAGAAGCTGCAAACTCAATAATACCTTAGTCTATTGGGGGACATAGATGTACACTACTACACAGTTCTTTCCATCCCCTCTTCCACAGTTTTCCCTGAGCCTTGGAGGCCATGAGAGAGATGTCTTGTTTAGTATTGAGTCTCAATGGCTTTTATTTCTTGTTTTGATGATTTTTTTTTTTTTTTTTTTGCCTTGGGTGTGTAAATAGTGTGGGGTATGCACAGGTGTCTGTTTTTGCTGTGCCCCAAATGCTTGCCTGTGGCAGGATCACTCAGAGGCCTGCTGTGGCAGGAGAGAATGTGGGTGTTTCACTTTGTTAGGCTTCTGCCTGGTCTTGTTTTTGAGCCTGAATCGCCTTTTACTGATTCTGGAGCTTGTGAGACTCCTCCGAATCTTGTGTCTCTGCTCTTCTGCAGGATTGAGGTTACAGATGTGCATGACCAGACCTAGCTACTTTATGTGGGATCTGGAGATTTGAACTCTGGGCAGTCTCCGAACCACTCAAATCTTCATCCTTGTGCAGGAAGGACACCTAACCAGCAATCCAACTCTGCAGGCCCAGCTTTGATGAGTTTTGAGTATTCTCAGTGTCTACAGCCATCTCCATGGAGAAGTCTCTGTAGCTATCAGTAAAAACAGCACTAACACTCTTTTTGCTACCTTCTCTGCAGTGCTACCTAAGCTCTGGCAGCAACACAGAGGAAAGACTATTAGAATGAGGAGAGTGATCTGGCTGTGGTGGCTCATGGCTTTAATACCAGCACTAGGGAGGCAGAGGTAGGAGGATCACCATGAGTTTGAGTCCAGCCTGAGAGTACATAGTGAATTCCAGGTCAGCCTGGGCCAGAGTGCGACCTCATGTAAAATAATAAAAATAATAATAATAATAACAATAACAATAATAATAATAATAATAAAAACAAATAAAGCCGGGCATGGTGGTGTACACCTTTAATCCCAGCACTTGGGAGGCAGAGGTAGGAGGATCGCCTTGAGATCAAGATCACTCTGAAACTACCTAGTGAATTGCAGGTCATCCTGGTCTGGATTGAGACCCTACCTTGAAACAGACTCCACCTCCCAAAAAGGGGGAGAATAATCAGTGGAGTGGAAATGGAAGATGACAAAGAAGGGTAATACAATGGGAATAAGAACAAATTACAGTACAAATTACAGTTCATGTGTTAAAGTTCTTAATAAAACATGTTAAAAAATTGCAAATAAAAGAGATTGATATTATAAAATCACGATAAAATTCTTTCATGCCAAGCACTGTGCTGTGGTGTTTCTCTCTTTGTTGTGTGTATTTGCTGTGCATGTCTGCCTGTTGGCACAGCATGCACATGAAGGTCAGGGTCCATCTTTGGGTGTCAGTCCTTGCTTTCCACCTTGTTTTGAGTCAGGGTCTCCCTTTGTTCAGTGGTGTGCTTACAGGGCTTACTGACCTGTGTTGCCTCCCCCCACCCCCAGCAGTTTTTCTTATCTGTGGACCTCCATCTCTCAAGCTTCACTTGCACTGGAGCCTCTGGGTCTATGTACATTCTAAGTCCCTGTACTAATAACTGAGGTAATCATGCTTTCACATCTAGCACCTTATCCAATGGGCCATTTCTCAAGCCCTTAAACAATCAAAGTCACAAAAGCCTTAGGACATGGTCTTATGATTTTATTTTTTTGCATTTTCTATGTAAGAAAACTGGACCAAAGGACTTAAAATTATAAAGGTTGCACAGATATAAAGTACTGTAAAAGAAACCAAATTCTTAATTGATTCCTTGGAAGGGGTGCTGGGTATACAGCCCAAGGCCTCATATCTGCTCCTGCAAGCACTCAACCCTGAGCCACACCCCCAGTACAAAAACTAGTACTGCTTTTCTAATCAAGGAGGCAATGTATTTCCTAATTAAATTAAAATGTTCTAACATCTAAAAAACAGATGTATTTTGAGAAATGTGATAAAATCACTTTTAAAATTACATTTTTCAATATATATCTGTATTTTAAATTATAGAATATTTTAAGAATTTTTATTCCTCAAATGTAAATTTTTTGTTTGTACAGTCTATATTGTCTGACCTTTCTCTACGTGTTGTTATAAAGGGAATGAATAATAAAATTGAATTATATGGCATTATCATGAACATAAGAGAAACTTTGACAGTAAATTTGATTGTATTATCAATGCTATAGTAAATCATGCTCAGTATAATTTTCTTAATAGAATAATTGAAGAAATCTAATTATTGTAGCCTTTTATTCATGATCACATGAAATGCAAGAAGTATTGTAGTGTAATAAATTGATTCCATGTCAAAAGCTAGAATTACTAGTTACATATACTACATATATATTAGCTATCTATACTACAAATAAATCCATGTTTGAATTTGTTACACTGGCTTTCCTAAGTGTTTTAATTTACAAGAACACCATTGTAGTACAGTTTACTATTGACATGAATTATAAGTAACTTTATTTTGTAGTTGTGTTCCTGTTCTATAATTAAATCCTGAGATTTCCTGGTTAGTTCATTTAAAATACATCTAGTGATCAATATGAGCTCCCTGAGTAGAAAGTGTAGACCATGTAGGGTGAGGCACAGAGGGCTACATTTGTATCATTTTGTATCTTCTTACATGAGTTGTTTTTGTTCTTAGTATTTTATTGATAAAAAAAAAAAAAATTCTGGGGGCTGGAGAGATGGCTTAGTGCTTAAGGCATTTGCCTGCAAAGTCAAAGGACTTAGGTTTGATTCCCCAGGACCCACATAAGCTAGATGTACAACGTGGCACATGCATCTGAGTTCATTTGCAGTGGCTGGAAGCCCTGGTGTGCCCATTCTCTCTGTCTCTCTCCTTTTTCTCTATCTCTCTCTGCCTCTTTCTCTCAAATAAATAAAAATATTTTTAACAAATCTAGGGACTGAAGAAATAACTTAGTAGTTAAGGTGCTTACATGTGAAGTCTAAGGACCTAGGCTCAACTCCCCAGAACTCATATAAGCCAGATACACATGGTGGCATGTGTGTCTGAAGTTCATTTTTAGTGGCTAGAGGCCCTGGCATGCCCATTCTCTCTTCTCTTTCTTTCTTCCTGTCTCTTACATTAATAAATAAACTAATATGCATTTTAAATTCTGGATTTTTATCTACATGGCTTTGTTTTGGGGACATGAGAACTAGTTCTGACTGGCTCAGCAGTGAACCCTGACAGGAAACAGCAGGCTTTGTAAAGGGAGCCCATGCACATGCAAGACAGCCTTCCTGGAGCCTCTGTTATACACTGAACATTTCTATAAAGCTGTTCCTGTGGTATGTGGACAGGGTTGAGTAGACATAGACATAATTTTAAAAACACTATTTCTAACAACAACAACAACAACAACAACAAAAACACTGAAGAGCAATTGCTGTGTCATAGCTTGGTAAATAATTACCTTATTATTATTAAAATGAAAATTTCCAGATGTGTAAAAATGCAAAACTGAGAACACAAACCAAACAACCAACTATTTTGTTCATAGCGTTAGAGTTTAAAATTTAAATTTAAACCGGCAGGGCATGGTGGCGCACGCCTTTAATCCCAGCACTCTGGAGGCATTGGTAGGAGGATTGCCTTGAGTTTGATGTCACCCTGAGACTCCATAGTGAATCCAGGTCAGTCTGGGCTAGAGTGAGACCCTACCTCGAAAAACACAAAAGAAAAGAAAAGAAATTTAAACCATGCTGGAGAGATGGCTTAGTGGTTAAGCGATTGCCTATGAAGCCTAAGGACCCTGATTTGAGGCTCCATTACCCAGGATCCATGTTAGCCAGATGCACAAGGGGGCACACTCATCTGGAGTTCGTTTGCAGTGGCTGGAGGCCCTGGCGTGCACATTCTCTCTCTCTTCCTCTATCTGTCTTTCTGTCTGTGTCTGTCACTCTCAAATAAATAAATAAATAAATAAATAAATAAATAATCCAGTTTTCTTTTGCTGTATACACACACACACACACACACACACACACACACACACACACACACATACATACATATATACATATATATATATGAAATTTAAACCAAGTGTTAAGTGAAGGCTTTCCCAATTATATGTTATCCTGTGGAGTAGATTTGAATACACATGCTTTAAAAATCCAGTTTTCGGGCTGGAAAGATGGCTTAGCGGTTAAGCGCTTGCCTGTGAAGCCTAAGGACCCCGGTTCGAGGCTCGGTTCCCCAGGTCCCACGTTAGCCAGATGCACAAGGGGGCGCACGCGTCTGCAGAGGCTGGAAGTCTTGGCGCGCCCATTCTCTCTCTCTTCCTCTATCTGTCTTTCTGTCTGTGTCTGTCACTCTCAAATAAATAAATAAATAAATAAATAAATAAATAATCCAGTTTTCTTTTGCTGTATCACATTACCTTTCTGTGATTGTCTAACGTTTGTAAAAAATAATAATAAGCAAGAATACAAAAGAGAACCATGGCATTCTAAAATGACTGCTTTCTTTTTTCTCTATCCTTTTGATAGCAATATCAGATCTTGGCCATTTTCCAAACTCATAATTTAATTGAAAATGTGTTTTCATAATGCTTTATTTTATTTTGAAATACAGATTTTAAATGTTTTAAAACTTTGGAAGATTCCTATTTTATATTTCATTTCTAGTATATTCCATAACTACAGTATTACTCAATTGATGAATAGGCAAAATGAAAAACTACATAAAATTCTCTGAATTGAAATTTTCTTTTTAGTCTCAGAAATCCCCAAATTATTAGGCATTTGAGTGTTTTTTTTTTTTTCACACTGTTAGATTCTTTATGGTTTCTTTTCTATACTCTTGAAGTTAGTTGTAGAATAAAGTTAAGGGTGTTTCTTAAACTGTAATATACTCATGACATCATGTTGCTTCTATCCTCCTTGCCCAGTGTTTATTCTCATTGTGAACAAAACATAGCCAGTCAGTGAGAGGAGGTCTGGATTCCAGGCAGATTTCTGTAATTATTCCCACCGAGGCCCTGACAGTTGGATTAAAATAGTTTCTGAATCTGTCTATCCTAGATGAAGTCAGCATTTTGAGCAGTGAGAGAACTTTCTGCAAGCCATGCTTTCCCCTTAGCCTTTTGGGAGCAGAGATATTAACATGATACAAATATTTGAAAGCTCCTATGGAAACAGAATAGATTTGTTTGTGTTAAGCAAAATGTCCATTAGCAATAAATAAAACAGTGACACTTATTAGAATAACCAACTATGCATATATGTAGGTTCTAAAATAATATTAAAGCCCAGGAATTTTCAATTACAGAACAATCCCTTTAGTTCATAATAAACTCTTTGCAGCTGTAGAACTGTGGACTAAAACATCTGTAGAGCTTCATATTTTACATGCAGACATACATAATTTCTTCAGAAAAGTTCAGTTCTGCTTAAAATCACAGTTCTAAAAATGGTGTAAAACCTGAGGAAGAAGAATCTGGTTATATTAAGATTTAGTTAGCTGTAGGGGGTATAGGGAGTAAGGATGGTTTAGGGAAAGAAAATCGGCCCTTGCCTGGCAGAGTAACATGAAGAACGATGAGAATGTTGAAGATCTCTTAAGCGAAGCACTGATAGCCAGGTCTTTTTGTATGATGAGTCAAAATTCTCTTCTGGAGCCAGGAATGGTGGTACGTGTCTATAATTCCAGCACTTGGGAGGCAGAGGCAGAAGGATCAGAAGTTTGACAGCAGGTTACCTCAGATACATAGTAACCTTGAGAACAGCATAGCCTACATGAGACCTTATCTCAAAAAAATAAAAAATCTAAGTATGAACTTGGTACTGATAAGCTTGTTATTTCTCTTATGTTATAAAATAAGTACTCTGATAAATGGTACTATAAAATTACACACCAAATGAGTCAATATATTGATACAATAAGTTACAAAGTTACAAAAAGTTCATAAATTCATAAGTTCTGTAAACTTAACTACAACTTTATAAAATTGTAATATACAAAGTATATTTGTAAGAAGACCTAATTAATATAAACAGGTAAAATTTGCTCATTTTTGTTTGCCTATTAGAATGTTCAGATTAAAATTAACACAGCTGCATTGAAATTCAGTTCATCTCTGATATAATGGATCCATTAACATGTAAAATTTAATAAATTTTGGTAAAGTCACAGTCCCATCAGTACTAATTAAGGTTAGGCCATTGGCATCCTTCCAAAATAAAGCCTGTACCCGCTAACAGTCACTTGTCTTTTCTCCTTATTTCTTCTTCCCTGGAAACCAGAAGTCTATAGTCTGGTGATATAGAGTTCTGGATATTTTCTTATATCTTTGTATATTTCATATAAACAGAACCATATATGTAATGTTTTATGCCTTCATTTTCTCATGTCATATTCTGTTGTGTTGCCTGTGTGTTACATGATTTCTTTGATTAATGTATAATATTCTACTTCAATTATTCATTTATTAATAGATAGGTACTTGGGTTTCCCTTTTCTGGCTATTATGAATAATTCTGTGAATAGTCATATAGCAGTTTTTGTGTAGATAATGTTTTGATTTCTTATAGGCATCTACATAAGAGTTTCAGACTGGCAGTGTTTAGTTATTTGGGGAATTACTCCTTTTCAGAGAAACTACAGCATTTTGTATTCACATTGGCAATGTAGGGATTCTCCATTTCTTCTTTATTCACTTTACAATTTGTTGCTGTCTCCTTGCTTATAGTTATCCTATTCCATGTGGATTGTTTTGATTAGTATTTCCATAATGGCTATTGGTATACCTATTTTTTCATGTATCATGGGCCATTTGTATATTTTCTGTGATGAAGCAAACATCTATTTGGATAATTTTGTCTATTTTTAATTGGCTTATACATTTATTTTCCTCTTGTATTTTCAGTTTTCTTGAAATTTAAGTTTGTTGTGATTCTCAGTAAAATTTTACTTTACCTCATGATCTTACAGTTAAGATATTTTCATGCACTTTCCAGAGTTTAATAATTTTTCTAAAAGACATAAACCTCATAGAATATTGGTATTAAAAATTTGGAACACGGGTTGGAGAGATGGCTTAGTGGTTAAGTGCTTGCCTGTGAAGCCTAAGGACCCTGGTTCGAGCCTTTATTCCCCATGACCCACATTAGCCAGATGCACAAGGGAGCGCATGTGTCTGGAGTTTGTTTGCAGTGGCTGGAGGCCCTGGTGCTCCCATTCATCCCCTCCCTTTCTCTCTGTCTCTTTCTCTATCTGCCTCTTCCTCTTTCTGTCACTCTCAAATAAATAAAGAAAAGCAAAAAAAATTAAAAAATTTGGAACACTTCAAAGAATTGAAATGGCCACTATAAGTAAAGTACATGATAAACACACATTAAAATGTCATCATCTTATATAATGAGTAGACTTTTAAAAGCCTCAAGTATTTAGGTCCTAATAATGATTCTGTCATTATGACAGAGTGAAGTCAATGGTATTGGAGAATGCTTCTGCATTGTGCACCCAGAGAGAACAACCAACGGAAACATGGATTCCTAGTGTCCACTGTCCTGGGTCATGTCAAATGAGCCTGATATGAAGCCTATAGATTTAGAATTCCAAAGAATGAGGCCATTAATAACCAGAAAATCTTATTTGAAAGTGAGAACCCTTAAGTTCTGTGGGTTTTCTAGGTCAACAAGGTTGTGGAAGGAGGATCTTTAGAAATAATAATCAGAGAGGATTTGCCCCATATTTATCCCATATTTCATGAACTAAATGAACCAAGCCAGGTGAAGGCACCCATTCAAAGGAAAAGGTGATATCCATTTTATTTATTCCTTGCTAAATGAAATGTGGACATTTGTTTAAAACTTTCAGCATAGCCTTCAGGAATATTCACTTAGAACACACGTTTGGTCAAACAGATGCTTGACTATTCTATTCTGACTACAATAGTCAGAAATGTACTCAGAGGCCAGGACCCACATTGCTCTACCTCTTGGCATCTTTTGCAGGCAATTATAGAGGTGTGACTGAGGAAAAACCAAAATACAAGGCCTTGTTAAATATCTGTTTATTCAGATTTGAGCATATTATTATTTTTCTTAACTATATATTATATAAGTAGAAAACCCAGCTGTTGTCTGTATACTTTATTAAAGAATTTAATTTTCAAATACTTTAATCAATATTATATAGGAGAATGCCATTTTAAATTACTTGAATATAATTACGGTAATATTCACTTATAACATCAAATATCCAAGATTTTTTATATATTACAGTACAATTTAGTTGATAACATAGATATTATTGTCTAATATGCAGACAAATGTGTTTCCTAGATTGTCTCACTCCCTCACATGCACTCTCTCTCTATCTTTCTCTCACTGGTTTTCCATTTAAGAAACAGAATAAGTAAAATTTAGCATGTGCAATTAGACTCTAGGATAAGAAAATTATTTTATTCATTAAAGCCCTAAGGACTTGAGATCAATCAAAAAAATTAATGTCAAGCTCTTATGATAACACAGAATACTACCATGATTAAAACAGTACATAAGGGCTGGAGAGATGACTTAGTGGTTAAGCACTTGTCTGTGAAGCCTAAGGACCCCAGTTCGAGGCTTGATTTCCCAGGACCCATGTTAGCCAGATGCACAAGGGCCGCACACGTCTGGAGTTCATCTGCAGTGGCTGGAGGCCCTGGCACGCCCATTCTCTCTCTCTGTCTGCCTCTTTCTCTCTCTCTCTCTTTCTGTCACTCTTAACTAAATAAATAAAAATGAACAAAAAAGTTTTTTTTTTTTAAAGTACATTAGAGTTTATTTTTACCAAGACAATTATTTTCTTTTATTGAGATTGGGACTCAGGCTAGCATAGGCTGACTTGGAACCTACTCTAGCCCAGGTTGCCCTCTCCTCAAGGCAGTTTTCTACCTCACAGTGCCTGGAATGCTGTGATTAAAGGTGTATACCACCATTTTTCATGAATGCAGCTCAGTGAAACTTTTAAAGCCATGTTTAATTATAAAAAAACTTCAAAAGGCAGCACTTTAAAATGGTATGTTTCTTTTTTTGCCATTAACTTTCTCCTTAGGGTACACACAGTTATCAATTACAGTTGCTTTGAGTTCAGGAACTATTTAGAAATTAATTTAGAAATAGAGCAAAGGAGGAAACATTGGTAAAATGATTGTCTCAAGCTCCTAAAGTTTTTTCTTATATATTTTATAATTGTGTATCAAAGCAACTTCTCTGTGGTTTTGGAGTGCATTTACCTCTAAACTCTTCTTGGACTTATCAGAAAACCTGATACATCTACAGAGAGAGCATTTTTACATTTACATTATACAAATGCAAAATAGGAACAAAAACATTAAAAGACACAAATGCATGGTCACATGTTCTCTGAAACTCTTACCCACTTGAGGCACAGAATACACTGTATTTTTGTATGGACATTTCTTGGTGAGTTTCTGGAGAGCTAACCTAGGTGTCTCCTGGATGCTCTGCTCTCAGATAATGCTACTGGCTCCCTACCTTGCCCATTTATCACATTGAGTCCTTGACTCTATTTCTCATAGATAACACAATTTCTAATTTTAAGAACATCAATTACTTCCTTCCTAAGATTTTTACCTCCCAATTGCTCACTATTATCCTCAGATAAAGCTTTTGTTCTCACATGTTCCTGGCTTTACTTATAAAATCCCTTGCTTTACCGAATTTGTACTTACATATAATATTGCTAAATTGATAGTTTCCTTCAAGGTTAAATGGAAACTTACTTGTTGCAGCTTATGTTCTTTAACAGTCACTGAAATAGCAACTGAATTTTCCCTCAGAGGAAAAAAAAATGTTTTCTAGCATTGCCCCATTTAATGAAAGACACGCATGCACTCCATATAATTCATAGTGAAATTGAGATAGATGATGTATTATCTCTTACTCGGGTATGTTTGAGTATTATTTTATAGGCTCCTAAGTGAAAACAGTCACAGTAAATTTGTTGCCATGTAGTGTAAAGGATGTCTAAGATACAAAAAATATAAAATAACTTTTAGGGTTACTAAAACCCTGGAGACCCATAAACCAGAACCAGACTTTGGCTTATTCTTTGGTTAATAGCATGCAGTTTGTGTTCCAAATCCAGTTCTAACCCAGGCGAATGGAGTTATTTAAAGAATTCAATTTTTTTTTCAAACAGACTGTTTTATCTGTTAAAAGGGAATCAGAAGTCAATGCAATTTGAAATATAAGCAATATGATTTTTAAATTGTTCAACACCAGTTATTATAGATAACTTTCAGAAATCATGCAGATTCAACAGGAAATACACTTCCTAATTTGTGGGTCAGATGGAGAAACAATTTTATTAAGACTTGTTTTGGAAAATAGGTAAATGGACTGGCAGGGAATAAACTGGTTGGCCTCAGTTTGCTGTCTATTAATTGTGGAAGCCTTACCTAGTAAATGTCAATTTAAAGTGCCACTGTGTTCTCTCATCTCTCTGATGCTTACCCACTTACCACTGTCTAAAAGAAAGAAAGCGAGCCTGCACAATCTCATGAAGGAGCAGCACAACATCCCTCCCTCATTTATTATTATTATTAACAATATTCTAAACTTTCATTTTTCTGATACAGGTTTTGAGTAAAGCACTTTCTTCTCTGTTGTCTCTTTTACTCCTTTGATGCTTGCAGGCATATAATATATAAAGCAAGACACACAGTAGATATTTAAAGAAGAAAGATATTTCATCCTGGGAACTCTATAAGATACATTCTTTAACTAGTAAATAGTCTTTAACAGGAGAAGGGCATAACTGGTGATAGTATATTTTTGCTGTGATTCTGTTATTGAGCCTACTGTTTTCTGTGCCTCAAGTGGGTAAGAGTTTCAGAGAACATGTGAACATGCATTTGTGTCTTTTAATGTTTTTGTTCCTATTTTGCATTTGTATAATGTAAGAAACTTGCAAAGAGGCATCTTACAGACTACTTCTGAGGACAGCAGTAGAATATGAATCTATAAGGAAATTGTGGTAGTTGTGTTTATCATAGTAGTATTTAAATTAACTTGAAAATATATATGACCTACTTGCTGGTTCATGTAAACTCTTCTATTTTCTTCAAGCCTGAATAATGATAGTAAGTTCATAGAACATCAGGATTATGAATTGGGTATTTATCATGACAACGGAAGTAAGAATTACTCAATTTTTTTTTCTGGAAATTATCATCTCAGTAAGAGGATTGTTCCTACTTCTCACTACCCAAAGAGTGAAAATGTAATTAATTTTTTGAATTATACCCAAATAGATAAAATTAAATCTGTACATAAAATTTTGAAGTTAAAAAATGGGTCATTTAAAATATCTAGTAACCTTTCCGTATAGATAGGACTTACTAGATTTTATAAACTTTGAATGTCAGATACTAATGTATTCAATTAATAAGTACAAGGATGTATTGGAATTATTTAACATAGTCAATATAAAATATCATTTGTTAATATCAGCATTGTTGAAATAATGAAAAAAGTTAACTTGCTAAATGTTGGTTGAGGATAAACCTAAACATATACCAAAATATCCTGGAATGTTAATATATGCATAGTTACCTAGTTTTAGAATAGAATCTGAGTCTCAGCTGTCTGTACCCTCTATTCTTTGCTGAGGCCAGTTCCTAGATCAATGTGACTGAAACCCTGGCCTCCTTCAGTGGAACAGGAACAATGTTATAGTATAGCTGCGTGTTGCCTTTTCCCTTATTTATAGAGGTGAATCCATTTGCTGTCCTTAGGACTTCCTTATTTTAATTTTAAAAAATATCATGGGTTCAAGTTATATCTTGAAGTTCCTGAAAGCATAGGGCAGGGTATTCCAGTCATACTAAATGGCAGTTTCCGAGAATATCATTACTACCAATCTTGTAGTTTATGCTATCAATCATTTTAACATTTGACAAATTAATATCTGAACAATCTTACTTTCAGGCTTGAGAGATGGTTTAGCAGTTAAAATGTTTGCTTGCAAAGCTTAAGGACCCAGATTCAATTCTCCAGGTCCCACATAAGCCAGATTCAAATGGCACATGCATCTGAAGTTGATTTGCAGTGGCTAGAGGTCCTAGAATGCCCATTCTTCCTCCCTCTCTCTGTCTCTAAAAATAATAAAAAAAAAAAAAACACTTTTATTTATTTTTTTTATTTTTATTTTTTTTGGTTTTTCGAGGTAGGGTCTCACTCTGGTCCAGGCTGACCTGGAATTAACTCTGTTATCTCAGGGTGGCCTTGAACTCATGGCGATCCTCCTACCTCTGCCTCCCGGGTGCTGGGATTAAAGGCGTGCGCCACCACGCCCAGCAAAAAAAAACACTTTTAAAAAAGTTAATTTCTAGATACCTTAGATCAAACAAGCATAACTTTAAATGTGCTAATGCAGATCATAGGCAGGTTAATTATTATTGAATTTAAAGGTATATTTGATTCAAATATCTGAAGTAAATGTCCTATAATTTTACCTCAATGTGGTTTGGACTCAACATTGGACTGATGACAACTACAGGTGGAAGTTTGCTATGCCATGCGATTGTATCAGTGTGTTTTTGAAATGTGGCATAAGGGCTGGAAAGATGGAATAGCAGTTAAGTGCTTGCCTGTGAAGCCTGAGGACCCCGGTTCAAGGCTCAATTCTCCAGGACCCATGTTAGTCAGATACACAAGGGGGCACATGCATCTGGAGTTCATTTGTAGTGTCTGGAAGCCCTGGCGCGCCCATTCTCTCTCTCTCTCTCTCTCTGCCTCTTTCTGTCTCTGTCACTCTCAAATAAATAAATAAAAATGAACAAAAATATTTTTTAAATGTGGCATAACATTGAATTATTGGAATATAGTAAATCAAATAGTTGGCTTTGGAAAGCTTCTTATTCACAAAACTAATATTATACCATTGATGAAGAGTATTAAAATCATCAATTTGTTCTCATGTTCCTAATTTTACTTTCTTTTGCATATTTAGCCTGTGGACGGAGATTCTACAAATCTTCCTCACAAGACCTTCAGTGCTCTCGTTGTCCAACCCACAGTTTCTCTGACAGAGAAGGCTCCTCACGATGTGACTGTGAAGATGGGTACTACAGAGCTCCATCTGACCCACCATATGTTGCATGCACAAGTAAGTCTAGACAGGTCAGCACCACAGGACCTTCCAATCTCTTCTGTTCACTTTTTTTGTTTGGTGTAGCATCATACAGGCATTACCTTCTTCCTTCAGCAGATAAGGTTAAGCAGTAGCATAATACATATTCTATATCATGGCATAAACACATCATAACATTTTCATTATGATTTTCATGTTTCATAAACTAAAAAGGTATTTAAATTAGGTTTTGCACATTAGGAATGGCAAAATTAAATAGTCTAACAGTCTTGCAAGGATATGAAATGTGATGTAAACAGTAATGTTTTCTGAATTGTAATTGCATCAATAAACATTATAAATCTCACTGCTGAATGCTTCAGTTGATGGCCATCAGAAAGGCCCAAATACAAAGTCAGTCTCATAGTGTACCTACCCTCATTCATGCTCAAGTACATTAAAAATGAAATAATGTGTTCATTGATACATGGTTAAAAAGAAAACATTAATAAGTAACCACATAACTCTTTGTCTTTGGTGTATGACCTCAGATGAAAAATAGCTAAAGGGTATAGCAAAGATAGTTGTTACCTAGGTATTTTTTTTTTTTAGAATATTAAGTAGAAAATAAGTAAATAGTCTTGACAAAAGAATTCCAGGAAGCATTTATACTGCATCTCTGGCAAAGGTGACAAAATAGCTTTGTGAAGGAATGTATTGCAGCCAGTCTTCCCCAGTCATTCAGACTGGTATTGAGACAGGTATCAAGCACCAATGCTGTTGCTATGTTGTTTGTATCCTTTCCTTCTTCTGTAGCTCACTTTTTTTTAAAAATTTTTGGTTCACTAGGGCCTCCATCTGCACCACAGAACCTCATTTTCAACATCAATCAAACCACAGTCAGTTTGGAGTGGAGTCCCCCAGCAGATAATGGGGGAAGAAATGATGTTACCTACAGAGTACTGTGTAAGCGGTGCAGTTGGGAGCAGGGCGAGTGTGTTCCTTGTGGGAGTAACATTGGATTCGTGCCACAGCAGACAGGACTGGAGGATAACTATGTCACCATCATGGACCTGCTGGCCCATGCCAATTACACATTTGAAGTAGAAGCTGTAAATGGAGTCTCTGACTTAAGCCGATCACAGAGGCTCTTTGCAGCTGTCAGCATCACCACTGGTCAAGCAGGTATGTTCCATGTGTGTCTTTATTAAGTTGACAATAGGAGGGCATGTCTTGAGCATTTAGTTAGTATTACTGCGTGGACATTAGTTTTGTCAGCTATTGATGATTTCTACATTTAACTCATGATTTTTTTTCTCCTGCTGCCCGGTATGCTACTATAAAACTTAACTAAAATCTCCAGAGCTTTTAATACTCCAGAAGCAAGATAAATAACAGATAATAAATTGTAAGTCAGTTTCTACTGCTGTATGTCCAAAGTTTGAGAGATCAAAAAAAGGAGAGTGAAATTATTGGCTAAGATGAGGAACATGATACTTCCTATATTTTGGCCTTTCTGGAGTTAGACATGCTCATGGTTGTAATCCACATGGCAATTGGAAGTCATTTTCTTAAGTAAGTGAGTTCCTTTCAGAAAAATCTTATTCCTGGAAGAAGTTTCAGAAATTGAAGATTGTTTTCATTGTTTTGAGCATACTTGAGTCTAGAAGTTGGTACTGGGGAATTGAACCTGAATCATTAGAATCTAGAGGCAATGGCCTTAACCACTGAGCAATATCTCCAGCCCTTAACATTCCTTAAAAATGGTTTTATCACTAGAGATTTTCATTCATTGCTGTGTATTGAAATTATGCATAATGAATTAAATTTTAAATTAAAATGTTTTTCAAACTCATACATGCATATATGGTAGGTTGAGCTTTTTCCTCCTCATCCTTCTCTCCCTTTTCTCACAATAATTTATAGGGAATGGCTTTAAAACATTTTAACTTTATGATTTTGGTATTCATACTGTCTTCTATGTACAACAATTAGAATTTTTAGGTCTTTTGAGGTAGGATAATTTATATTACTTCTGTTAAGAAGTGACATTTTATTCATGTTCAAATATAACCTAAAGATAGTGAAGTGATACCATCATTAGAGTTGCCAAATAGATCAAATTTGGGATCTTTCCTTTAAATGTCTACATTTGAATTTTTTTCAGTTAATACTGTATGGGCCCAGTGGACTATACCATACCAGACATTTGTGCCATTTTGTGCATCTGGCTTTATGTGCATATAGGGGAATTGAACCCTGGCTGACAGGTTTTGACAGGTTTAACCAATGTGCAACCTTCCCAGCCCTTATTATTGTTTTCTGTGAATGAAGTTTCTGCTATTGCGTGGTTGATTTGGAAGGGCTTTAGGAGTGCTCAGGAAGAAGTTTATATGTAAAAGAATTAGAGTTTGATAGTTCCACCAATCTGTAAATATACTAAAAATATTGATTGCATTTCAGTTGAGTGAATGTTAGGATATGTGAGTTTTTTGTCAGTGAAAAATATGGTGAATGTAGTGAGCTTATTCAAAGAATAAATATACAGTTAAAAATCACACCTCTACTTTTGTTTTGTTTTGTTTTTTTCAAGGTAGGGTTTCTCTCTAACCAAGGCTGACCTGGAATATACTATGTAGTCTCAGGGTGGCCTTGAACATACAATAATCCTTCTACCTCTGCCTCCTGAGTGCTGGACCCATTGCACACCTATAGTTTTATATGAATATATTAATTTATAATTACCTAGTGTCTACTAAGTTTTTACTACTGTCACAAATACATTAATACAAGTGAGATGGGCTACTGTGTTAATTTTAACCCTTTTTTTACAGAGGAAATTTGAAATATGTTAGTGGTTATTGTTCTATTCCATTTGAATGCTCATTTTCTTACATGAGCACTATTTTTGGTTCTTTTTAAGAATGAGAGGAAGCCAGGCATGATTATTCATGTCTATAATCCTAACAATTTGGGAGGCAGAGATAGGAGGATGACTGAAATTTTGTGTTAAGTTTTGACTATATAGTTCTAAAACAAAACTACACTAAAGCAAATAAAGTAAAAAAGAGAAGAAGTGATGTAAAACTTTATCCAAAGTCAAGACTTACTAAAGAAATTCATAGTAATCCTTGCAATACTTAGTTCTCCCCAAAGCAAGCACAATCACTTCCAAAGTAGCTTATGTGGCAATCACTTTTAGTTGTGAATTCAAATCTGCATATTTTGTCAGTTATCTACATTGATATCAAGAAAGGCTTATGAACAGAATCTTCATGAACTAGGAATGAAGATAATATAGTGAAAAATCATTAGCCAGTGCAGAAAAGGCAGTTTTGAACTTCAAAGTTCCCTTTTAGTTAAGTTTGAGTTGGGAAAGAAGTATGGCACATCAGGACTGTATAGATGGAAGTTCCTTTGATACATTTTGTACCTTGCTCAAGGGAGGAGTAGGGAATATTGTTCTTAGAGAATAGGAGGTCTATCTTCTGATGCAGTATGAGGTGTGGATCTCAAATGTTCTATGTGAATGAAATGGAATAAAATAATATTGGAGCTTCACATAGAGTCCTGTTAATGAGTTTATATTGCAGAAAAAAAAATCTTATGTTGGTATAAAATTGTTTATGTAGTTAATAGGAAAATCAAAGTAGATTGTACCTGTTTTGTAGTTAGTAGGAAAATTAAAGTGGAATAAACCTGATTTTTGGGGGGAGCCTAAGACAAAACAAACAAAAAGAAAAAAAATAAACAAAAATGCACCAGCATCTTTATTTGTTTTAAGGTAGAAGAGAATGTGAGTGGAGAATTTCAAATTACATGTTATAGCCTTGGTGATGGGGAAATCTGTTATAGAAGAGAATGTGAATTACATGTTATAGTCTTGGCTTTGGGGATACTTGGGTTTTTTGTTTTGCCAATAAAAGGTATATCTACTTTTCAGGCACCAGTTTTATTGAGTAAGTTTCTCATTTAAACCAGTAAATTTTCATCATAAATTTCATTTATGATGAAATTCATGTGAGGAAATGTTACGTGTGACTACTGGTATTTTTCAGAGTTACTTATCTATGACATAGGGCATGAAATAGCTGAAGCATTTCTTCTTTTAACACAAGAGTCATTAACCTATTAGGTCTGAAGTCACAGACATTAAGCTTTTGGACAGTTGATGATTTTTTTAATATGTGGTAAAAATGATTGTATATATAAGATTATATTATATGTGTATAATATATATTATATATATGGTTTTTGAAGTTAGGTATCGTTCTACTCCAGGCTGACCTGGAATTAACTAACTACATAGTCTTAGGGTAGCCTCGAACTCACAGCAGTCTTCCGACTTCTGCCTCACAAGTGCTGGGATTAAAGGTGTGTGCCACCACACCCAGCCAAAAATAATACATATTTTGATTACAGTGCTTTTATTTTCATCCTCCCAAATATTGGAAGGCCCTATTCAACAAATATAGGCTTAATAATTATTTAACATTATGACTACTATTGCATATTAATTTTATTTTGACATACATACATATATACACACACCTCTATACACATTTGTGTGGTACATGTGTATACATGCATAAAGGCTAGTGGGTGCACGTATGTGTTAGAGGGTATACATATGTGTTTGTTTGGAGAGCTTCAAGACAGTCCTGCCAGCTCCCCACTTAAGCCATGTTCAATCCACAGACTTAGTAATGATGTAGTAAATAGCTTGCAGAAGTATTAAAGTTCAGAGAAACACATCTGGAAATTACTGTCTCTTTCTGTAATGTTTTCATTCAGTCTGGGATCATTTACATCATTAAACAATTTTAATCTATGTTAGTAAAAATAACGGAAACTATAACATATGGTTTCTCCTCAAAAGTATATAGAGGGCTTCGACTGTCTTTCATGTCAAGGAATTGTGTCATGTTTTTATCTCCCTCTCTAAATCAATTTTTCCTCCAAACTAACTGAACAAAAAATGTGGTGGAATTACGGCAGGTGAGAAAATTAGACACAAGGGTAGTTAAGTGAATATTCCAGAATGAAAGCATTCATATGTTGCTGGAAAAGATGTGATTTGATATTGCATGATGTAATTTCAGAACAAGTTACACTTCTTTGAATTTGAATTTTCTCCTGCAATAGCTATTTGACTCTACATGTTATAAAAGCTCTTTATAGCCATTACATTTGTTAAAACAAAAATGGGTGTCAGATACCATAATCACAATAATATAAACTATAATGACAATTGTTAGTGATTTAATGACCACTATGTTATTGGTACATTTTAAATGTAAAATATATCAAAAAAAGAAAAAAGATTGTCAAATTGAATTGACTCACTTCTTTGGGCTCAGTAGTCCCTGGACAACTGACAGACATAAGAAGAGAAACAAGGCTTTGCTTACCATGCATCCATAGCATGGCTAAAGAGAGAATATATCTGCCATATCACTGTGCAATTTTAAGTGAATAACAGCTGAGGAATATGTGCACTTATACTATATTTTAGTGACTCATGACTCTGCAGTGAGTCTCTTTGCAAGAGGAGAAGGATTTTTTTTCTTAAGCTGGGCTGTCTGAGAAGCAGATGACTTGATGGAGAGATCCATGTAAGGACTTTATTAGGAGAGTACACTTGGGATTTCTCATTCAGGAAAGAGAGAAGGAAACAGAGGAAACACTGACCTGTGATGTGGTCTTCCTGGAATCCTGATCCATATCCATGGGGAGTGCTTTACTCCTAATAACCCTTTATGTTGTCCCTGAAATGAATATTCTATGTCTATAGTATTCAAACAGTAGCCATGAGTTTTACTGAAGATGGATAAAGTATTATTTTTCATACAAAAAATCCAAAGGGGATGTTTCAGACAGGTCCACCTTGCTGGAATGAGCATCAAAGCCAGACTTCCAAACGAACTCCAGACACATGTGCCACTTTGTGTATCTAGCTTACATGGGTCTACCCTCGGTCCTGTGGCTTTGCAGGCAAGCACCTTAATTGCTAAGCCATCTCTGCAGTGCTAAATCCTATCTTTTGTTTAATGGTGAACATTCTTGCAGGATAACTGCGGACTAAGATGGGAGAGCCCTTTGTTAGTGCCTAAGTTATATACTGGTTGGTCATATATTATTTCAATATTTTGATAGCTTCATTGAATATTTGTATTTTTTTATTTTTTGTACTTGTGTGACAGATTAAAGATTGCTTTCTCAGTGTAAACTAAAGATAGGATACCTTTGTGTTAGTTAGTTTTTTTTATCACTGTGACAAAAATACCTGAGAGGAGAAATATGGGAGGGGAATTTATTTTGTTTCCTGGTTTTAGAGGCTTCAGTCATGGTAGCTGTGCCCCTTGTCTCTGAGCCGTATGGGGATACAATAATATGGTGGCTGTGCCTGTTGTTGCTTGGCTGTGGTTGGTTATAACAATATGGTGGCTGTGCCTCTTGTCTCTGAACTGTGGTGAGGACAACAACAGGGTGGCTGTGCCCATTGTATTTGTGTTGTGGTGGGGTGCACACACATGAAAGAAGGTATGATACGTTAGGGTTGCTCACCTGTTGACCATGAGGAGAAGGAGGAGAGGACTGGAACCAGGTATAACCATCAAGGACCTGCCCCAGTGACCTACATGCTGTTACTGCTCCTGGTAGCCAGTTCTGTTATCAAAACATGAGTGAATTAATCCATTGATGAAAATAGTAACTTCTTTTTTTTAAAAAAAAGTATTTTTAATTTAATTAATTTGTCTATTTGCAAAAGAGAGACAGACAGACTGAATGGGCATGCAAGGACCTCCAGCTGCTGCAAACAAACTCCAACTGCCTGTACCACCTTCTACATCTGGCTTCACATGGGCATGGAGGAATTGAACTCAGGTTGTTCGGCTTTTCAGAAAAGCGCCTTAGCCCCGGTGAAGCCATCTCTGCAGCCCACAAGCACCCTCTTGATCCAGTAAACTCACAGTGATTGAATCCATCTCTTGGGGATCAAGCCCTTTACACATGAGCCTTTGGGGAAGGGCAATTACTGTCTAAACCATGAAAGTCTCTAAGATAATGTTTACATCTCCATACCACCTTTCTATCCTGATTACCTGTTTCTTAGCCCCAGTATCTTTTTGAGTTCTCAAATGTACCTTTTCCTACAATCATAAGTTTTCATGATACGCTTTTTATGCTTATGTTGGAGTTAGGGTGAAAATTTGATCCTTACATAATTCAAAAGGGTGGCTCTTTGACATTTGAAGGAAACTTAGTAGATGTTTTAAATAACCTTTAATGTTTTCAGTTTAATACATTTTTTTACATTTTTTTAACTTTTTGGATCTCAGAATTGTTACATAATGAGGTTTAAGTATTTGGGAAGCAGTACTTAGAAAGGAACATAGTCTACTTTTATGGCTAGAACTATGTACTCTCTAAATCCTTATGTCCAAGCCCTGACTCTTTGTGTGACCATATTAGGAGATGGGACCTTCAAGGAGGCAAAGATAAGTGATGTCATAGGGTGGGACACTGATCTGTGGATTCATGACCTTATAAGAAGAAAGTATGTAAAGCGACCCTGTCTTCCTTCACTACATCATCCTCCATACACACTGAGGAACAGGCATAGCACACAGCAAGAAAACAGATCTAGAAGCCAGGAAGAGAGGCCTTACCCTAAACAGACCCTACTGAGCCCTGTTTTGGGGAACTCACTGCTTCAGAACTGTGAGAACATACATTTTATTTAAGCCTGTGCTGTAGTAGCAGACACACTGACTTTTGGGCAGTTCTCCTTGAGGTATTGGAGCTCTACCCGATTATGTTGAAAGACAGTGGTTATCTCTGAGAACTGGGCAAAGAGTGAGGGTTATAAATTTGATGATATTTGTGATTTTTCTCCCTCAAAAGTACATGACACTTGTTTAGTCTGGAGCATTAGAAAATCCCAGTATAATCAGTAGGGATGCTTTGCTATTTTTTTTTTTTTTGTCTTACCTAATCATATTTGGGATCTAATGATGTAAGAAAGCTATGTATTCATGGTAGCAGAAAATTTAGCACAAAATTAGTTATGAATTTCTGTCTCTGATCTTTCAAGCTTGAACAAATTTGTCACATTCTTGGCAATTTTAGTGTAGTAATTTCTACATGATTATGAAGTAAGTGCTGTTTGTAAGATGTTCTTGTGGAAGTTTTTATAGCTCTATATTTTGGAGACTTGAATTACTAACTTGCTAAATGTTAGGTTCTTCTTTTAAAAAATTATAGGATCATTATCCTAGGATAGTCTATAATGATATAATTATGGAAAGTAATATACTATGTGTTGTCCTTAATAGATAATTCTTCACTTTATTCTTCACTTTGCTACAGAAAGTTTATTGGATGAAGATTGTGGTCAGCTGAAATGCCACTGAAGTAAAATTTATAAATGAATAATCACTTTAGCATAAAAAATTAAATGAATGACATACAGAAAATCTGCCTTAATTATAAGGTGACTAAGCAGTCTACTTGCTCTTTACTTTTAATGAGGAAAAAAAATATAAAAAAAGCAAATTCAGAAGGACCTAAATCAAATAGGGAACAACCTTAAGTGAACATATTTTGAATTATTTCTATTATTTTGGAGATGCTAAACAATTATAAAAAATAAAAATAAGTTTAGCCAGGCATGGTCGCACACACCTTTAATCCTAGCACTTGGTAGGCAGAGGTAGAAGGATCTCCATGAGTCCAAGGCCACCCTGAGACTACATAGTGAATTTGAATTCCAGGTCAGCCTGAGCTAGACCTACCTCAAAAAAAAAAAAGTTTGTTATATAGCAGGATTATTATGCTAACTTAATTTAATATATCTACAAAACTTTCTAATAGAAACTGTTTCTAGAAATGTTTTTTATCATTTTTATTTGTTTGACAGCAATAGACACAGAGAGAAAGAGGCAGATAGAGAGAGAATGGACATGCTAGGGCCTCCAGCCACTGCAAATGAACTCCAGATACATGCACCCCATTGTGCATCTACCTTACATGGATCCTGGGTAATAGAGCCTCGAACCAGGGTCCTTAGGCTTCACAGGCATGCGCTGAACCACTAAGCCGTCTCTCCAGCCCTAGAAATGTTTTTTTGACTAATACTTATTGACCAAAACATTTTATCCTAATTATTAGATCCCTTTGTATAGCCCATTTTTATCTATTATTATTATTAGTTAATTTCTATTGAGTATTCAACATTTCTCTGGATACAGTTTCAGAAAAAAATTTAAGAGCAAAAAAGCAATCTACATTTCAGAAAATGAAAATCCAAGGACTGAGCTTCACACAGTAGTCACACATAGGTGGGTCTGGCCAAGTGATGTGGTGGCAGTGGATGATGGTAATAACTAGGGCCCATACAGTAGAAGTGCATGGGCTCTTCCTAGTTCCAGTTCCTGTGCTCTGCCAACCTGAACCAGGGAGAAAAGTATGAGTTCATCTTTCCTTGATACCTTTTGGGTTGTTCTGTGTTCGTACCAATGAACCAAGTGTTGATGGTTTTACTTCTTTGTAATGAGTTGAAGCAGATTTGAATCAGATGAGCAATCTGGTAGAATGATGTATAGCTGTCTAAAACACAAATCTGCCCTTATCCACCAGCATACATTAGAGTTGTATGGAAAAAAAAAAAAAAAAAACATCGATCCACCAGGATCATTAACCATCTTAACCAACTGGTCCAAGTAAGAGTTAAGGGAGGACACTGTCAAGATCATGCCCTTGAGCTCTGTCAGTTATACCCACCGAAACATGACAGGTACTTGTTACAATCTCAGCTATCGTTCTGGCTTTAATTCCCTTTTTACTGTCCAAATAAATGAATAAGACCAATGATGAGGTGAAATACCAGGAAAAACTATCCAGCATGCCTGTGGTTTATCTACAAAAAGGTCATTTGTAAGGGAATAGATAACTGCCACAATCACAACAAAATAAATCAGTAACAAGACAGGATAGATGGTACATGCTGTGTGACAAAGCACATGGCAGAGATATACAGAGACCTGTAGCTGCTTGTCCTGTTAAAGACAAGAACTACAGAGGGAGATATGTGAAATGATTAACATGGGTTTAAAACACAGTTCTTAACTATCCATGACATATTTATACCAGATAATTATTCCAATTTTTAGTATTTGTTCATTAACTTCAGCATATAAAATGATGTAGAACATTGAGCATGGCATTTCATAAGGGTAGTTAGTTATATATATGATAATGAAAACAAATACTCAGGTTGAGCCATGCCACTACTGTATTATTCACATGTTGCTAATACTCTTAAACATAGCTTCTTTAGATATACAAGGCTATACCATATATAATTTATTGCATTTATTGTATAGATAGGAATATGGATAGAAATAACTACATGTACTTGACATAAATGTTTTGAAAACTCCCATTGATAGGAGCTTGTAGAATTTTAAAATCACATGATAGAAATCATTGTTCAGCAGTTGCCACATTAACTGAGGAAGTGGTATTTTCCAAGGCACATTGTTTTAGGAGCAAAGAAAATGAATACAGAATAAAGACCATTAGATTTGAATGTTTGGAGCCAGGAGAATTAGTTTTGCTAGAGAATTTATGGTATAAAATATCAAAATCCCATTTCCATGGTTGAAAACAAAGCTTGACACTATGGCATATGTGATGATTATATTCAGTGTTGGCTGAACTGAATTGTAATAGATTACTTTTTATGCTGATTTCATACAACATTTATCAAACTAGTAAAGACTCTTAAGACATAAAAGTAGTCAGAATTTTGTTTGGAAAAAAATACTGCCTTTGTTCTTTTCTAATACATTACCATACCCTCATTGCCTCCTTGCTTTGAGATTTCATCCTATTTTTTCACATGTGTGCCAGCACCAACAACCCAAATTTAGCCTCACATAAATTTCATTGTTGAGGACCTGGTAAGTGCAGAAATAATGGCTATAAAAAGGAAAGATTTAATTGTCTAAAAGAAAAAAAATTTGTTTAGATTTGTTCTATATTATTATAATGATTTTTATTTCATCTTTTCCTTGTTTCTACATTTTTTTCTCTGAATACCACAACTTATGGCCACATTATTGTATCTTCATTTATTTAAAAATGTAGAAGAATTGGACTGGAAATGTCATCTGTGTGCTAATGCTTTCCCAACGCTGTGGGTTTGATATTGGGGAACACACACACTCAAAACTAGGAATATTACCCAACCATTTGAACACTTAACTCTTGTTGTTTTTAGCATTTGCTACTGCTGCTTAAATTTTAATTTCTTTTAATCACATTTCTTGTATCTGTTAATGTTACATAAAGTGCAAAAGTCCATAAAGCTATTGCACTAAACATTGAATATTAAAGTAATTTGTAAGAACCTCTGGGTCACTTTCTGTAATAAGTGCTGGTATGATGCAGGAAAAGATACTTAGTGACCTCCTGTGAACTGCTGTGTGGCTACTTTGATGTCTTATTATTTTCTTCAATTCAGGTTGGAAATGGATGAATGGATTGTAATTATAGCGTCCTGGTGATTCTCTTTTCAGACCATTTTTCTGGACAAGGCTCAGCTAATCTAACACATCATGAGCAGTTTACTTTTCAGTTTGGCTGGGATTAAGTTACTAAGTAGAACCTGCAGGGAACATGAAGAGCATTGTCTTGCGATAAAATGCAGTGGGTCTGCTGTTCTGTTTCACTTTTATTCCACAACCTTCGGGAGGGAAGCTGTGATTCTCTATCAGATATGGTTTTATCCATTTTCCTATGGCACTTCAAGCACAAACTCAGCTCCCCGCATATCCAGGTCTAAATGCTACATTATGTTTGTCTATGAACCATTTCACTCCTGGCATTTTCCTTATGTGGAAAGAACTATGCAGAATTTATTTTTGTTTAAAACTGTTTTAGAAGTGCACCTTTCTTGAAACTAGGCTAATGTATTTGTAATTAGTCTTTTAATTTTTGATGGATCATAGTTCAACATAGATCTCTTTTCCATTATATTTTTGAAAACTGAAAGAATTTTGTATACCTTGAGGAAAAATGAGTTGGGAGTTTTTCAATTTAGATTTTGTCTTCTTCTAGGTTTAAGTTAAAAGTATAAAACTTTCAAAATCCACTCATTTATTTGTTCACAATAATGAACATATTTGGCATTTTCTTCAGTTGGCACAGAGAGATTTAGGCATTATTACAGGCATTATGACTTAAAGTTCTCTAGAGAACATTTATTAGAATATCCATGCTAGATCTATTACTGTTTCTTGGATAGCATTTGTCATTTTGTTCATTCTTCATGCAGTCCATCAGATGGATGTGGTTTCTGCTCAGAATCAGGATTGCTGCAGAGAGGAACACTGTTGTGTTCATTCTTTACGAAGTCCAAGAAAACAGGATGTGTTCAGTAGTTAGAGCAGGCCAATCTGGAGCACACAAAGCCATGATTTCCAATAACTATTATTTAATGGGACATTTTATTTTATCTATCTGCTCTTAGATGTATAATAAAAAATAGCTAGCAGAATTCAACAAGGAAATTCAATTTAATGTCCCCCTGGGTATTTGAAATTACCCTGCCACTATTATAAAATATTGTTTTTATTGTTCGTAGACTGTAAATAAATGTATTGAACAGGGAAGAATTAACAGCACATCCAAGAAGAGTTTATTTAATAAAAATGATGTAAAATACTTCTTGTGCCATTTGGTTTATCTAATTTATAACTCTGATTACCACAGCATGCCTTTCATCTGCAGAAATTGCACCCTGGGGAGTAGTCAACTTATTAATTCATCATTTGCCTTCCTTTATGGTTGCATTCTCCATTATAGTTGGAGCAAACTGACACTCTGTTCTGAAAGCTGCCAGCCAACTGGTTCCAGTTTAGCTGACCTTTTGTTTGTAACTATGATCCTAATGGTTTTCCTATTGGCTTCTGTTTCTAATAGATTACATTACAATCTACGCTTTTGTCTTTCTGGTATCTTGATGAGGACAGAACAGCCAGAGTGAATTCCACACCTGCAATTACAGAGCTTTAAAAAGAGGATAGGACTGCTTTACCTTAACCTGTAGGCTTTTTAAAATGCCTTTTGATTTATCTGTCACTTGATCCATCAGCAATGAATAATTTTCATGGAAGGTGCACTTTAATTACATTCCCATTTGACTTGCATTATCAACCCCTATCTAGGTAATTAATCTCACCAAGTATCCAATTTCGGCCTTTATTGCTGGCAGGCAGACCTCTTGAATTATGTGTGCTTGAATGGGTCTTGGGCTTTTTTTTTTTTTTTTTCACCAAGCAGACACTGAAAGAGATCTGAGGATTTCCAAATTCCAAAACTATGCCTTGGACTTTTTCTTAGATATTGTGAATAAATTATATTTAGTGCCACAAATATACATCCACAGTCATGAAAATGATAAGAAACTATGTCACCTCTCACTGCCTGCTGTATCCAATCTGCATGCCACTATTTCTGTGGCAAATGTATGCTAATTAGTAATTATAGCTAACATCTGTGCTACTTAGCTAACCTAAGTTTGTATAGTCTCCTTTTACTCTTCAGCAGTCATTTTAGTTCAGGAGTTAAGTTTTGTATCAATTAAAATGAATATTTGGGTATAAAAGAAATCAAAATGAGAAGCATTTACAATTATATCTCTACTTTATATTCAGTCTTATGCTTTTTTTTACAACCTTTAATATTCTGAGTTATCTTTGGACTTTTGTTTTATTCCATACTGATTAATACAAAACATTAGTAATCTTGACAGTTTGTTGACACACATATGTGTATAATTGTTCAGAAATAGACAGTTAGCCCTTTGATATTATCTCACTTTGTAATTTAGTACAAAAATACATGGGTGATTATGGTTTTCAGAGGTGAAAATGGTGAGTATCTGTACACTCAGAACATTTCAGAAAACATGGAGAGTTTTTTAAAGTATAGAGAAAATAGGTTGGCTATCTGTTTGAAAGTGCTCTAAATATCTGGTGTTAAAGGATGAATTTGTTTCATATAGGAGTAAGTAATCTGATCTTCAGCGAACCAATTAGATTAAAATGCTTACAGAGCAGAATATCTTAGAAAATTAGGGTTGATGTGCTGAGGAAAGGATCAGTCATTTTCTTCTACCACTTCCATTCAGATACTGTGTATCTGTCTCCAGCTCTGATAGCTCTCTTACAACCTCCTACTTGTATCGCCAGAAGGATATAGGATAATTCCCTCTATACCTATTTCAACAGGAACAACATACTGTGCACAGCCACAATATAACTTTATTTTAATCTCTTCATGTATAAATTTAACACATATTGTAATACATAAATATGAATTTTCAAGCCTCTGATGTTTCTTTATAAAAATTGCATTTACTTCATGTGAACATTAGTCTTTTTTTTCAATTTTGCAAACACTTTTCACTTTGTCCAATGATTTAATTGCAAGAATATAGAGACATTTTACTACCCAATTTATTTCTTGAGGAACATTTCAATGACTTAAGAAGAGTTTTATTACATATGCCTATAAGTGTTTTAAAGCTACACAATATGCTAAAGTAGAATTGAAATTTATGAGAACAATTTGTTATTAGGCATTTTGCTGTCATGAATTTCTCAGTAAAGTGTATGTGCACATGTATGGATACACTCTCACACACATATATATGTGTGTGTATGTATAATGCTTAAGTATAAATAAATTCCTGTTATATATTTTGATGAAATCATTTCTTTAAAAATGCATTATTGGGCTGGAGAGAGGGCTTAGCGGTTACACACTTGCCTGTGAAGCCTAAGGACCCCCGCTTTGAGGCTCGATTCTCCAGGACCCACGTTAGCCAGCTGAACAAGGGGCCACACGTGTCTGGAGTTCATTTGCAGTGGCTGGAAGCCCTGGCGTGCCCATTCTCCCCCCCCCCTCTGTCTCTCCGTCTCTCTCTCCCTCTCTCTCTCTCTCTCTATCTGCCTCTTTCTCTCTGTCACTCTCAAATAAATTTTTAAAAAATGAACAAAAAAAGTTTTAAAAATCCTTTAAAAAATCTTAAGATAATTTAAATGTATCTCTGTTATGTTGTTAATAAAGAAGAGCTTAAAATTTTTTAAATAAAAATTTACATACTATATAATAAAATCCATAGTATATTAAAAATAAACTTTTATCCTTGTTTTAAAAAATGCATTATTGACATATACTTCCTTTTATAATTAGGTTTATGTGCATAATAAGGACTTAATGTCTTTTTAACTTCTGTTTCAGTAGCAATTTATTTTGGAATTTGAATCATGAAGTTTATGTCATTAACTAGTTGTATTCTCTAGAACCACATTTAGAATTTGAGTATATATATATATATATTTAATATTTAACTATAAAGAAATTTAAGCTTAAATAAGTGAGACTTCATATAGTAAATCAACAGTTTTGCTTTGGATTTAGGAATGACTTAAGAGGCAGATAATTTCCTTCTGAGTTATTTTCTTCTATATATTACTTAAATATAATTTTTTCAATGTCGTGACCTATCAACATATGTATTTATTAGTATATTTACTCAATAAAAATATTGAGCTGAGCACAATTTTCCTCATAGCAAAATTATCAGTTGGAATCTACTTTTCTTTTAACTCTGTTTCCAAAATTGAGTCTTTGCACATACACATACATACCATGCTAAAAACTATTTCAAGTTTTCAGCAAAAGCCAGTAAGTTGAAATCTGTAAATAGCTAAAGAAAAAAAAAAAAAAGAAATAGAATAATTTCCACATGCTTCCTGGCCAGAAAACAGTGGGTTCAGACATTCCTTTACCTGGAAATTTCTTATTTTTTTTTCTTTTCTTTCATGTTTCTATTTTCATTGCTTGATGGTAGGGACTTTAGTCAATGTTGTATTCTTGAGTTTCCTGCACTCTGCTTTATGCTGTTTGATGAGTTATCCCTCTTTCTTTTTTTTTGCTGAATCTCCTTCCTTCTATTTCTGCCTTTATCCCTCCTACTCCCTCCTTTGCTGCATCTGTGAGGACAGAGAAGAGCCTGCACATACCTCCCTTGATGTGGTGTCACATGAATTGTGTGAATGGTGAACAAAGAAAGCTGTTGCTCTAGAATGTGTTTCTCTGGGTTCCCTTTTCTGTCCCATGATGCTTGCTTCTCTTTCTGAGGTACATCAAATTGAGAGATGCATATTTTAGGTCAGTGGTGAGAATAATAACAGGCACATCTGTGGTTCTCTTACTGTTTTATATGAATACATATTGGAATATTTCCTCTTTTCTTGGTTTTCTATGAGAAAAATCCCACAGTTATTACTGGAGATACATATATGTCTGAATTGTTGTTTAAGTACTTGTTTGAGACTTTTTTTCCTTTGCTTTTAAAAATGCTCTTAAATGAAATACAGTAAAATGCCCAAACTGATTTTATATTTGAAAACTTCTTACTTCTGTGGATGAAATTCATCTAAGAATTATGTACAGAAAAGTAAGCTTCATTTCTAATCTATATCTCAAGAATGAGAACAGTCCTTTGCTTCAGTCTTGTTCAGTCAGTGTATAAATGCATTCACTTCCGAAAACATCTTGTGAATCTGACCTTTTGAGGTCATTGGTACATTGTTTTTGATCTCTGGTAATCTCTGTCATTCTTTGAAGGACTTTCTCAGTTCTGCATCTGCCTCCCCTGGGGGTAAAGCCAGGTTTTGAATTGTGACCAAGGCAGCATCAACCATTCAGTCTTTAAAGAAGTTTTTTGTGAAAATTTTCAGCGTGGTCATTGTACCCAACAAATTCAGTAAAGTGACATGTTGGTCCCTTCTCATTATTCATGTATATATCACTTTTTTGCCCTTTTTTGTTCCTATGCCCAACCCAACCTCCCTATATAGAGCAAACCAAAGAACAGGTTGGCTGATAGCAGTTTCTTTGTTTTAAGTTTTTAGTACTTTCTGGACTATCCAGTTTATATTGCTGTGAACATCCTTTCAGTGTGTGTCAAATGTTAACTCGAAAGGAACATGTCCTTCAGAGCAAGAAGAGGTTGTCTTCTTGACTTCCTAGGCAGCAGATGGGCCCTGAGGTTGGATGAGATTGTTCACTTCTGTTTACTTCATATTGTGAAGTGCTCTGAATAGCATGTTTGACCAACCTCAAGGCTTTCAGCCCTGTCTACTAGCCATTTGTAACACAAGGCCTCTGAACAGAATCTAGGTTATTCCTGTATGCCTGAAATGGTTTCCTGATGGTCAAATCATGGCAGAGAGTGCAAGGAAGCTTTCCTATGGTCCCCCTTAAAAATCAAGTATCACGTTGTTCATAAAGAGCTGTAATAGTTGTATTTTCACTTTCTACCTTTTATGTTAAGGCTTTACAGTAGTAAAAAGGCTTGAAGGTTTTGGTTCTCAGCAGTTGAGATAAGCTATCATTTTTCTTTTATCATGCTACATTAAATAAGCTTTAATACATATGTGTATATATATATATACATAGATATAATGATTCATAATTATTCATTTTGCATTGGGTAGTAAGGAGTATCCATGCCTTTTTTCAGTATTATAGTAAGAACCATGCATTGCATGGTTTTCATATACTTCATGCATGTTTAGATCTCTGTCTAGTAGTCTCTGTAGAATGTAGAGAGAAATACTATAGTTTTCTGTGTGTCATTTGCATACAGATACTGTCTACTTCGAAAATGTATTTAGTGGCTGGAGAGATGGCTTAGTGGTTAAGCACTTGTCTGTGAAGCCTAAGGACCCCAATTCGAGGCTTGACTCCCCAAGACCCACATTAGCCAGGTGCACAAGGGGCCACACATGTCTGGAATTCATTTGCAGTGGCTGGAGGCCCTGGCACGCCCATTCTCTATCTACCTCTTTATCTCTCTGTTGCTCTCACAAATAAATAAATAAATAAATAAGATTTTAAAAAAATGTATTTAAGAAAAAGAGAATGGGAAGATTGCTCAATGGATAAAGCACTTGCCACACAATTCTGATTTCAGGTTCCTAGACCCTTTCTCACAAACAGGAGGTGTGTTATCTGTGATCCCAGTGCACCTATGGTGAGAAGGGAAAAAGACATGGGAAAATTCCTCAGGAGCTCACAAACAGTAGTGAACAGCAACAAGACCCTGCCTCAAATCAGGCATGCACTGTCTACACCTGCACTCACAAAATTAACCACATATACATGCAGACACACAACAAAAAAATAGTTTGTTTCCACTTAAGTTTCACAGATTTATTTTTTCATATATTGATAAGAAAATACTGTTTTAAAATTTTGGAAAGTATGGTTACCAGTATGCATTTTCATTACTACTGATAGAAAGTCATGGGATTAAAAACTAAAAGAAAAGAACAAAACAACTTATGGGTGATTTATAATGTCACCAATTATCAGTCATACTCTTAGCTTGAAGGTCCAGCATATATTTATAACTTGGTCTTTTCTTCTTTCTTTCTTTTTCTGATGATCTTTGCAAAGCATGGGTGATTTTTCAAAAATATATTTATTTCATTGCTTTTCTTCAAAATGTAACCCCTTGTGCCCTTAATGATGCCTAGGACTTTGACAAAACCTTGGAAATTATAATGTAATACCAAATAAATGAAAACTGTAGAATTTCATGTCCCAATTTCAATCAGAAAAAAGTTTATATTATAACCATAGGCATATAATTATGACATATATGGATCCTTATGCTATATATTAGATAAAAACCTGCACTTAGTTCTAATATTAAAAACAGAAGGGAAATATTTACAGTATTTCTTGACCATTTCAAGCTGAGGAATAAGGACTGGAATTGCATAAGATTCAGAAGGATTTAGTCTTGCCTGTTAAGATTTTCCTGACTGACTCACAGTCAAATCTGCAGTAATGCTCTGAGGAATATGTTCTTGTTCCAAATGTAGGGAGAAGGCAAGAAAACTACCCAGAAATATGGCCTACAAAGTGGCTGGACTAAACTATTTTTGAGGTTTCAAGCCATGTGGCCTGTTCCTTTCTTTCATAGATGTTTATCTGGCCCTGTCTTTAATTGACACAGTTGTGGTGTCCTTAATCTGGATAAAAAGACAGTTCTAGGCCTTAGCAGCTAAGGTGCTTGCCAGCAAAGCAAAAGGACCCAGGTTTGATTCCCCAGGGCCCATGTAAGCCCAGATGCACAAGGTGGCACATGTATCTGGAGTTCATTTGCAGTGGCTGGATGCCCTGGCATGCCCATTTTCTCCCCCCCTCCCCCCACCAAAAAAGGCCAATTCTAATATGCATAATGGCACTTACATTGAAAAAGAATAAAATAAGGACTAAATATACCTAGCTATGCTGGTTTGGTATTAAGGAGTAAAGGTGAAAGATGCAAATATATTCATGGTTATCAGCAAATGAAATAAATTTACATCACACTTGATATTTGTGATTTGATTCAGAACATCCTTCTAAATGGATGGAGCTGCCACAAAGGTACAGATTTCTATTCAGAGTAGCAGTGATAGCATTTTAAAGTGCTCCTTTGGATAATTTCTGCAATATGATACATTAAGTTTGCCTGCCAATATTTGGACAGTGTTTTAGGTTGTAGCTATTGTACATGCAAGCTAGAGAATTTTCTGTAGAATCTTGAAGATAGTATAACTAGAAATACAAAATTAATTTTCATTTTGAACATATAGCATTTTCATATTTAAATTATCACCATGAATAATTTAATTTCTTTAAATCTTTGCTGCATAATAATGGTGATAATATCTGAGGTTTTTCTTTTTTTCTTTTTTGCTATTCTGGAACAAAAATATCCCAAGTAATATTCTCTTTGTATTAAATAGTCAAGACATTTTCTGAAATATCTTGTTTTTGCCTGGAGTTCACTTGCAGTGGCTCGAGGCCCTGGTGTGGCCATTCTCTATCTATCTACTTCTTTCTGTGTCTGTTGCTCTCAAATAAATTAATAAATATTTTTAAAAAAGAAATAGTTACAGTGGATATTATGCTAGACTTGATGTTTTATGTACCCATATGAATTACATTGAAAAAGTTATTGATGAGAAAACGTTTTCTCAAGTGTATATCTCACCTGAAGTAGTTCTTGGTTATTCTTATTATGTATTTAGCTACCCATGAAGATTTCTGGAAAATGTTTATCTGCATATATGAAATAAATTTAGTGGTTCTTCTAGAATGAATATATTTTTCTAAGTAATATATTGCTTTTATTTATTTGAGAGAGGGAGAAAGAGAGAGAGAGAGAAAGGGTGTGCCAGAACTTCCAGCTGCTGCAAACAAACTCCAGATGCATGTGCCACTTTGTGTATGTAGCTTACATGGGTCCTGAGAATCAAACCTGAGTCCTTTGGCTTTGCAGGCAAGCGCCTTAACTGTTAAGCCATTCCTCCAGCCTGTAAAATATTTTTAAAAGACCTATGACTTTTATTTGATATGAGATTTTCTACACATGATTTTGTAATCAGCTTTTCCAAATATACAGTCTTCACATTTTAGTAAGCCATGTTGCTGCAAATTTTTTTTAAGTCTACTGAGGAATAACCAAAAAAAAAAAAAAAAAACCTTTGGATTTTCTTTGAAAGAATACCAATAGTGATCTTAGAAAATAAGATTTTGGTAGACCAGCTTGATTATACATGTGGCAACTAGAAAACATCTGACAGACTGTCTCTACTTACTAAAGTTCAATGATACCCATTAATTATAGTTTTGATTTGTATATCCTTTGCTACAATTAAAACTTGAGCCCTTACAAGTTCACTATATTTCCATATTCCTAATTTAACACTCAAGTATCTCTAGTATTTTTCTCTGAATACCCCATTGTTACTTCGTTGAAATGTTTGGTATGCATGCCCATTTTTGATTGCTTCAAAAGAATTTAATTGTTATGTTCAATATAAAACAAGAAATATTCTAGTTGCCCATAATCATATTGTCTGTTCCTTCCAAAATATAGTCAATCTCCTAGGAAGCATGAATTAGTAGATGTCTTATACTTTAGATATGAATTCACATGGCTAGCAGCTTAATTCACTTGTATCATTGTTCATTACCCTCTTCTTCCTGCATCTTTATATTTTCTAAATGCTCCTTAAGCCATCAAATGTAGTACCCAAACAGATGGGCCCTGTAGCAGGAGAGCTGGCTGTAATTTTTAATTATTACACATTTTCATTATAAGTAGGAGACCATGTATAGAATAAAATTATTTTACACAGTGTCAGAAATTTGCAATGATGATGATTTGAGAAAATCCACAAGTCCCTAAGCTTACCTAAGTGCAATTATATTTTAAGGTATGAAATGTGTTTTTTAGGAAATTCCTCTTGCTTTAAAAAAATCTAGAATAAATAGCTATTTTTTTTTTCTTTATTTGTTTGAGAGAGAGAGAATGGGTGCACCAGACCCTCCTGCCATTGTAAACAAATTCCAGATGAGTGCACCCCCTTGTGCATCTGGCTTACATGGGTCCTGGGAAATCGGACCTGGGTCCTTGGCTTTGTAAGCAAGTGCCTTAACCACTAAGCCACTTCTCCAGCCCATGAATAGCTATTTTTGAAAATTATTTGAAAAATCATTTATGTCAGTATTGACTTCATGGTAAAGCACTCACATTATAGTTGTGGTCTAAGACTCTTTGAAGGGCTCTTGGAACATATTCTGAATTCTGTTCAAACATCTACACATACCAAGCTTATTTCCTATTTTCATTAATGTTACTTATAGTCTGGCATAGATACTTGTTGAAAAAAAAATCAAATGTATGTTGGAAGTAAAAACTCATGGCAATTAGGATGGGTATTAATGCTAGTTAAAAGTAGTTTGATAAGTGCTTCCTGGCCAGCATTTCCTTCAGTATTGTGAAACATACTCTAGAGCTACTTACGTTAGGTATATACACCTATAGCAGATATAATAAAATAATCTAATTGACACTAAGTTTTAAAATCCCTAATGAAACAGAAGTAGAATAAACAATTTTTTTTTCATTTCTTGTAGTACTTAGTTCTGTGAGGAATCGTACTATTTTTATGTGTAACATAAGGCTGAACATTTTCCCATATGATGTCATGGTTAATGCTGGTTTTGATAAGGAGAGATAAAAATGAATTTATTTAATGCTGTTTTGGTTACCTGATCCCACAAAATATGACCTAAGCTTGAGTTTTTCTCCTTTCTAATGTAATCTTTAAACTAGAACACTGAGAATTTTGGCTTTTTTTGATTCTTGTAGTATATATTAAAGTCTTATTTTGGTCATTGTAGTCTTCTTTAGTATACCATACCATCTCCCCACTCCTGTTACTAATTTGTAAATATATTTATATATTATATATATGCATATATACATACACACATATATATACACATACATATATAAATGTATATAAAATGTCATTACTCAGACAAACGATGAAAGAAAAGGAAGACAGGATGGTGGTGTATATATGACCAAAGTATGGTATATGCATATAAATTATGACAATTCATACCATTTATTTTATAAAATTGATTTAGGCTAATAAGCTTTTTATTTATTTTTTTTCTAATAAGCTTTTTAATATTATGAACAAAATATGAGATAGTTGTAAGTAAAGACTTTATTAAGAAGATGGTGTGGAAATAAAGGCCTGCTGAGATTCTGGACCTCTGCTCTCCCAGAAGAGAGCACACTCAGCTGGGCCAGTGCACCTGTGGAGGAGAGTAAAAGGAAGAAAGTAAAAGAAATTGAAGTCATGCTATTCTTGAGTTGGAATGTGTCCTGTCATAGCAGTCCCTGACTTTCTTTTTAAAAATGTTAAGAGGGGCTGGAGAGATGGCTTAGCGGTTAAGCGCTTGCCTGTGAAGCCTAAGGACCCCAGTTCGAGTCTCGGTTCCCCAGGTCCCACGTTAGCCAGATGCACAAAGGGGCGCACGCGTCTGGAGTTCGTTTGCAGAGGCTGGAGGCCCTGGCGCGCCCATTCTCTCTCTCTCCCTCTATCTGTCTTTCTCTCTGTGTCTGTCGCACTCAAATAAATAAATAAAAATTTTTAAAAAAATGTTAAGAGAAGATACAAGGAGGGGAGTGCTCACCAGTGGAAGCAGAGGATGTTCTTGAGAGACTATTGCAAGAATCCAGAAGAAGAGATTCAGGTGGTAGTAAGGAGATTAAGATGCTTGGGTGGTAGCAAATTAGTGTACAGGAGGGGTTAATAGTGGAAACATTTGGAATGTAGTCTTAACACAATTAGTGACAATATGAGTATGAAATATGAAAGACAGAGCCCAAGAATGGTTTTGAATATTTTAGCCTAAAAAACTGAAAGGGTGAAATCAAAGGCAATTTAGCCACTTCTGGTGGGAAATGTTTGCAGTTTGGGTACTCCATTTGGGGCATGCTAAGCTTAAGACACTGGCAGTCAACTATAGTGGATGGCATTCTAGAACTTAAGTATGAAGTTTGGAGTAGAGATTTAGATTCAGATGGAATTTAGCTGATAAAAGTAAGTGAGATAAAAAGTTTGAGGGCTGTAGAGATAGTTTAGTGGTTAAGACACTTGCCTGCAAAGCCTAAGGACCCAGGCTGAATTTCCCATTACCCACATAAGCCAGATGCACACGGTATTACATGCCTCTGGAGTTCATTTGCAGTGGCTGGTGGGCCCATTCTCTATCTCCCCTTCTCTCTCTCCCCTTCTCTCTCTGTCTCTCAAATAAGTAAATAAAACATTTTTTTTTTTTTTAAGTTTGAAGGCTGGGTGTGGTGGTACATGTCTTTATTCCCAGCACTTGGGAGGTAGAGGTAGGGGGATTGCCATGAGTTCAAGGCCAGCCTGAGACTACATAGTGAATTCCAGGCCAGCCTAGGCTAGAGTGAAATCCTACCTAGAAAAACAAAACAAAAATATAAAATTAAAACGTTGAATATGAATAGATTCCACTCTAAGTGTCTGGGTACAGGGTGACAATACTCAAAAAGAGTGGCAGAGAATGACCAGTGAAACAGGAAGAAAACATAGAATTTGTTACATTGAAAGCAACATTTTTCAAGGAGAGAGTGATTTCTCAAATGTCATTTATGGCTTTAAGATGTGGTGAGGGAGAACAGAGTTCTGAGTGACCTCAAGGCTGTAAGTCTGATGGTCACCCCTACATTTTACATGCTCTTCTCTCACAAATCTGTAGAGTAAGGCTACACATACCACTCTACCTGTTGCAGCCTCCAAGTAGAATTGTTGTGCCTTGCAGACACCACAAGTACACAGCAATGCAGACAAATAGAGTTTAAAGTGAGAAAACATATGAAGCTTCATAATTACTGAATTTGGAACTAGTTGACAGAGGTGATTTAGCTAGTGATAGTTATCTTCCCACAATTTATTCACCTTCATGTCTTAGAAAGTTCTCACATGCAGTTAGTTTCTCTATGCTTTCTCCTAATTTGTTGATATATTTAATTACTATTAAATCCTTTGATGAATAATTCTACCAGTCACAGGAATACAAGTAACCAGTGCTCATAGAGTGAATTGTGATTTGGGGTGATGACATCCCAGGTCCTCTGAGCATTCAAAAGTTGACCAGGCAGGGAGAAATCTTATTCTTTTCTTAAAAGTTTACTGAAAAAAATATTTCTTTGCTTTAACTTTTGCATTCTAATACTTGATTTAGCTCATAATGTTTTAGTGAATTCCTGAAAATCAACACATAAGTGTGATTTTTCTTTCATATGTTCATTAGTCTTAATTCCAGTTATAATATATGTTAGATATTTTAATCTGCATTAAAAACAGTATCCCCAACACAGCATTCATTTGATATTATATCTGGCATGTTTAAGATGACACTGACTGTCTTGCAACATCCTGTTGCGATGTATGTTTTATTTTTACTCATTTACTAACTATGTATTGAATGTTCATGATATTCCAGGTAATTTGCTGAGGGAGACAGCCATGGTGACCTGGGGAACTCTAGAGAGATGCAGATGTCAATTTCTATAACTCTAGAGTACTATCCTTCAGTAGAGTTGTGAAGTTTATATATGAATCAGGCTCATGAACAGGGTTGTCTATTATATGGCTGATACCTGCTGAAGATATCAAGTGGTTCATTGCCTTTGGTGCATCTCACTTATAGCAAAGGCAGCATGTTATGATTTTAGTAAGTGTAGGCATCAACAATAAGTCTGTTTTGAGCCACCACAGGAACCAGCTAATAACTTAATTGGTTATGTTTGATGATAACAGGGTTTTTTGGCACATGATAGAATTAAACACATTTTCTTCAATGGTTTCTCGCAGTTCACAGTTCTTTTTTTATTTTGTTAATTAGTTTTCTGTCCAGCAAATACAGGCAGTTTGGTACTATTATTAGGCTCATCCATGACCTACCCTCTCCCCAACGGCCTCTCCTTGTTGATGTATATGGGTTGTGCATGGTGGAGTTAGCCCACAGTTATTGGTAAGATAAATGTCTCTGCATATCATGACCCAACATGTGGCTCTGACATACTTTACACCCCCTCTTCTGCAAAATTTCCCTGAGCTATGTTGGGTTCATTTTTGGTCTGCTTCAGTGATGAGGTGTTGGGGGCCTCTGAGGCTCTGGCTCTCTGATTTGGTAGGAGATGATTTTTCTCTGTGTTGGTCTCCTTCCCCCTTGTGCTGGTGCTAGTTCATCAGGAAAACAGCACCTTTGCTTGTTTTGCCAATTTTCCTTAGTTCAGTCAGGGCCTATTTGAGGTATGATTGGGTGGCTCTCTCCTTAGGATCGACATCTATCTGAAAAAGAGAAGCAGAATTTCCAACAGAGAGTAAGTTAGCACCAGGACAAATGAGATAACCCTTACTTTGTTAATACAGAGTTTAATAGGTGTAGGCCCACTTGTATCCCATGATTAATGGTATCTTGATATTGGAGAGTGGGCTTATGTTTGGATATTGTTCTGACTTGTTTCCTCGCTCCAACTATGGGTCCCACACCACTGAGGGGATCAGTAGCCAAATCAAGAGCAGTTTGTTCCCCACCATGGTTGTGTGCCACTATTGCACTGGTGTGGGCATCACAACAGGTTATTTGTTGCTAAGTAGGTTAGACCATGAGTTGCTTGGACAGATATTGGTCATTTCCCCCAGTCACCCATGTAGCACCTTCTGACACTAGACAAGCTGACTGTCTGGGGACTGACTCTCTCCTGGCCTCCAGGCATGCCGATCCATTTTATGTGCCAGCTGCATATGGAGTCTTCAGCAATAGGGTCTTACCACTGATCTTTGGTGGGTCATCAAGTGGTCTGACAGAAATCTGTCATTCTTTTAAGAAACCTTATAGGTTTCTCTGATCAAAAGTTCATTGTGGATGATAGCCTCATGCTGTACTGGGAGTTACAGGTAAGTGCCCACTAAGAAAATGAGGAAAAAGATAACTAATATACAAGAGTTAGGGAGGATAGAGGGGTGGGAGAAGGAGGGAGGGAAGATGTAGAAGATTTAGGTTAGACTTGTTCCTACACTCTCCAGTGTCTTGTGGTTTAGGTGTTTCCTCTAAGGGCCTGGTGAAGGTTCAGCCATTTGGTCTGCCTTTTAGGAAGTAGAATTTTATGGTACTATTGCCATTTGGGTCTAGATTAGTATTTACCACCCATTTGATGCCCTCCCTTCCCTCCCCCTCCATCCTAGTGTCTAGTCCATGGGATGCTTGCTGGGTATGTAAGGTATCTTGGGTAGATTCAGGTTAGGTGTTGTATATGAGTGAAACTATGTGGTGATTTTTTTTCTGGGTAAGTTCACTGAGAATGATCTGTTCTAGGCTCAACCATTTTTCCTCAAATTTCTTTGTGACATTTTTTCTTACTGCTGTATAGAATTCCTTTGTGTAGATATACCACATATTACTTATCCATTCTTCTAGTGATGGACATCTGGATTGATTCTAGCTCTTAGCTATTACAAATTGAACCACTACAAACATGGTTGAGCAAATCTCTCTGGCCTGTGGTTTGAAGGTTTTAGGGTAGATGCCCAGTAAGGGAATAACTGGGTCTGTTGGTATCTCTATAGTCACCTTTTTCAGGAGTCTCCATATTGCTTTCGAAAGTGGTTGTACCATCCTACATTTCCAACAACAGTGGATGAGTGTTGCTGCTTCTCTACATCCTCACCAGCATTTATTTTCGTTTGATTTTTTCATGTTTGCTGTCTTTATTGCAGTAAGGTGGAATCTCATAGTTGTTCTAATTTGCATTTCTCTGATGATTAGGGATGACGAACATTTTCCTAAGTGTGTGTTTGCCATTTCTGTTTCTTCCTCTGTGAACTACTTGTTCAGGTCTTTGCCCCATTTTGTGAGTGGAGTGTTTGACTTCTTACTGTTTAGATTTTTGAGTTCTTTGTAGATTCTAGAGATTAGGCCTCTCTCAGTTGGATAACCTGCAAATAGTTTCTCCCATTCTGTGGGTAATCTATTAGCTTTGCTTATTGTATACTTCTCTGTAAAGAAACTCTTCAGCTTCATGTGATCCCATTGGTTGAGTGACTGTTTAAGATCATGAGCTACTGGGGTTTTGTTCAGGAAGTCTTTTTCCATTCCTATATCATGTAAAGTACTTCCTAAATTTTCCTCCAGTAGTATTCGCGTTTCTGGTCTTATTTTGAGGTCTTTGATCCATTTGAATTTGAGTGTAGTGTATGGGGAAATGTGTGAATTAAGTTTCAGTTTCCTGCATGTGGTTATCCAGTTTGTCCAGCACCATTTGTTGAAGATGCTGTCTTTTTTCCAGCCTATATTTTTCATTCCTTTGTTGTACATCAAGTAGCTATAGTTGCTTGACCCAAAGTCTGGGTCCTTAAGTCTATTCCATTGGTCTATACTCCTGTTTTTATGCCAGTACCATGCTGTTTTTATTACTATGGCGTTGTAGTATAGCTTTAGATCAGGTATGGTGATGCCACCAGAGGTATTTCTTTTGCTGAAGATATGTTTGGATATGTGAGACATTCTGCCTTTCCATATAAAATTTGAGATCATTTTCTCTATCTCTGTAAAGAACACTATAGGGATTTTAATTGGAATTGCGTTAAATCTATATATTGCCTTTGGTAGGATTGTCATCTTCACAATGTTAATTCTGCCTATCCAGGAGCATGGGAGGTCTTTCCCTTTTCTCAGGTCCTCAATTTCTTTTTTGAGTGTTTTTATGTTTCCGTTGTATAGATCTTTCACTTCCTTGGTTAACGTTATTCCATGGTATTTTATTTTTTTTATTGCTATTGAAAATGGGACTATGTCTCTTATTTGTTTCTCTGTATCTTTGTTATTTGCATATAGAAATGCTACTGATTTTTATGCATTGATTTTTGTATCCTGCTACTTTGCTATAGGAGTTAAATACCTTCAGGAGTTTTCGGACAGAGTTTCTTGGGTCTCTTACATATACAATTGTGTCATCAGAGAATTGAGCTAACTTAAATTCTTCCTTTACAAATTGTACCCCTTTTATTTCCTTCTCCTGTCTTATTGCTTGAGCTAGGACTTCCAGAACTATATTGAAAAGCAGAGGTGAGAGAGGACATTCCTGGCTCATTCCTGATCTTAATGGGAATTCCTCCAGTCTCTACATTAAGTATTATTTGGGCCTTTGGAGCTTTGTATATTGCCTTTATTATGTTAAGATATGTACTAACCATGCCAATTCTCTCCAACGTTTTGATTAGGAAATGATGTTGTATCTTGTCAAAGGCCTTTTCTGCATCTATCGAAATGATCAAGTGGTTTTTATATGTAAGCTTGTTTATGTGATTTATTACATTGAGAGATTTCCTTACGTTGAACCACCCTTGTGTTCCTGGATGAATCCCACTTGGTCAAGGTGGATAATGCTTTTCATGTGTTGTTGGATTAGGTTTGTGAGTATTTTGTTCAGGATCTTTGCATCCAAGTTCATTAGGGAAATAGGCCAGTAGTTTTCTTTTCTTGTGGCATCTCTGCCTGGTTTTGGGATTAGGGTGATACTAGCTTCCTAAAAGGAGTTGGGACGCTTTCCCTGTTCTTCAATTGTGTGGCACAGTTTTAGGAAGATTGGTTTGAGTTCCTCTATGAAGGTTTGATAGATTTCAGCTCAGAAGTCATCTGGTCCTGGACTCTTCTTTTTGGGGAGGTTTTTTATTACTTTTTCAATCTCCGTGAGTGTGATGGGTTCATTGAGGTGATTAATCTGCTGAGTTTAGCTTTGATAGATGGTATGCGTCCAGGAATTTATCCATCTCCTCCACATTTTCCAGTTTTGTGGAGTAGAGGTTTTTTAAAATAAGTGCGGATGATTCTCCCAATTTCACTTATGTCTGTTGTGATCTCTTCTATTTCATTTTGAATTTTGTTAATTTGAAGCTTCTCCTTTTTTGCTTGATCATATTGGCCAGGGATTTGTCAATCTTGTTTATTTTTTCAAAGAATCAGATTTTTGTTTTGTCAATTGTCTTAATTGTTTCCTTGGTTTTCAATTCATTAATTTCTGCCCTGATTTTAATTATTTCTCTCCTTCTGGAGGTCTTTGGATTTGATTTTTCTTGTTTTTTCCAGTGCCTTTAGGTGGATGATTAGGTTATTGATTTGGGATCTTTCTGTCTTTTTTATGAAGGTATTGAGTTCTGAGAAGTTTTCCCTGAGGACTGCCTTCATTGTGTCCTATAAGTTTTGGTATGATGTGTTCTCATTGTCATTCAATTCCAGGAATTTTGCAATTTCATTTTTTATTTCATCCACTATCCATTTAATGTTTAAGAGTGTGCTGTTCAGTTTCCAGGTGCCATTGGGATTCTTGGTGGGTCTTTTGTTGTTGATTTCTAGCAATGTAGCATTGTGATCTCTGATATCATGCAGGGAAATATGTGAGTTTTCCTAAATATGTGGAGGCAGTCTTTGTGACCCAATGTATGGTCTATTTTGGAGAATGTTCCATGGACTGCTGAGAAGAATGTGTAGTCTGTGGATTTGAGATGGAAAGTTCTGTAGATGTCCATTAGGTCTAAGTTCTCTATGGTTTTGTTGAACTCTCTTACTTCCCTGTTGAGTTTCTGTTTGAATGATCTGTCTATTACTGATAATGGTGTATTGAAGTCCTCAGCTATGATTGTGTTAGTGGTTATTTCTGTTTTATTGTCAAGCAGGTTTTGTTTTATGAACTGTGGTACCCTTGTGTTTGGTGCATACAGATTTATGATTGTAATATCCTCTTGATGGATTGTTCCCTTTATAAGTAGGAAGTAGCCTTCTTTGTCTTTTTTGATTGTTTTTGGTTTGAAGTCTATTTTATCTGATATTAATATAGCTACACCTGCTTGTTTCTTATTCCCATTTGCTTGGAATATTGTTTTCCACCCTTTCACCCTGAGGAGGTGTCTGTCATTAGTGGTAAGGTGGCTTTCTTGCAGGCAGCAGATTGAGGGGTCTAATTTTTTGATCCACCTTGTTAGCTTATGTCTCTTGATAGGTGAATTAAGGCCATTAATATTAGAGTAATGATTTGATCCCTGCCATTTTGTGATGGTAGATGTGTGTTGGTGTTTTCATGGAATTTGAAGGGTTTTTTTTTTTTTTTTGTCCCTACTCTGGGTTTGTTTGTTGTGGTCTATTTCTTGTAGGCGTTTGAGTTTGGTTATTTGTTTCTTCTCTGTGGAGAATTTCCTGATATACTCTCTGCAGGTTTGCTTTTGTGTTCATATAATTGTAAAGCTAAGTTTTGTCATGGAAAATTTTTCTTTTACCATCTATTATGAGTGATACTTTTGCTGGGTAGAGTAGTTTGGGTTGGAAGCTATAGGTTCTTAGTCTTTGAAGGGTTTCATTCCAGGCCCTTCTAGTTTTCAGGGTTTCCATTGAGAAGTCTGAAGTAATTCTGATGGTGTTTCCTTTGAAAGTGGTGTGCTGTTTTTCCCTAGCTGCTTTTAGTATTTTGTCTTTGGTGTCAATGTTTATAGTTTTAATAATTATGTTTCTTGTAGAGTTTCTCCTTTGGTCCAGTGTGTTTGGATTTCTGTTCACTTCTGGTATCTTGATGGGCCTTTCTTTTAAGAGACTGGGGAAGTTGTCTTCAATTATTTTGTTAAATAGGTTCTCCATGCCTTTGGTCTGAAATTCTTCTCCTTCTGGTATTCCAATGATTCTGATATTAGGAGATTTAAGTGTATGCCACAATTCCCTCATGTTCTGTTCACAGGAACTTTTGAACTTACTGAAAATTTTGAACTTTCAAACTGTTTATTCCATCTTGTCTTCCAGATCAGAGTTTCTATCCTCCACTTCGCTGACTCTATTCTTGAGAGCCTCTAGAGAGTTCTGGACTTGTTCAATTAAGTTTGCATTTTCTCCTACTTTTCTCTGTATCATTTCCATCACTCTGTCCAGCTCCCTTTTCACCTCATTTTCTGATTTCCTTGATGATTCTTGGAATTCTTCCATGCATTTTTTTATGTCTTCATTTAGTATGGCCAGCTGATATTTAAGGTCCTGTTTTTTTTCACTCTCCTTCAAATCTCTTAATTCTCTTTGAACTTCTTCCAATCTATTATCAATTTTTCTAGCTTTTCAGTCCTATGTTGCTTTCCTGCAAGTTCTAGCAGTAGGTTAATCAAGGTTGCATTGCTCATAGTTTCCATTTGATGTTCTGATCCTAACGACTCTTCTATGTTTTGGTTAGATGTATTCCTTCTAGGACTGGGTGATCTACCTGGATTTTCTTGCATTTGATTTTTCATGGTATTTCTTTTGCACTGTGGTCTACCCATGACAGTGTATGGGCAGGTAGATGGGTGGATCAGCCTAGGCTCTAGTGCACTGGGAATCAGAGGCAGCCTGGGGCAGTTGCCAAGCAACCTGGGCTTGGGCTCTCACTAGCCAAAGCGGCCTATCTACTGCCTGACAGGGGTGCCAAAGTTGCCTGAATTCTCAAGTGGTAATGCTTCCAAAGCTGCCTGCCTTAGAGCTTGGAGGGGGACTGAGATTCCAAGCCCTGAAGCTGCCCAAACTGGCTGGTAACACTGGGACCAGGAAATAGTCTGTGCTCGCCCGCCACAGAGATGTGGGGGATGGCTGGGGACAGACAGGTAGGGGATGGCACCTGAGCTCCAGCTAGTGAGAAACTCAGTCAGGGCTTGTGTGGCCCTTGCTATGGGACTGGGCCCACTGAATGTGCGATGGAGCACAGAGGCACCTGCGGCAGTGGGCACGCTATGGGAGCACAGTGGCGGTGAGCCCGGGTGGCACACGATCAGAGCATGGCACAGCGACCCGGCAGGCGCGTGATTGGAGCACAGCAGCGGCTGTTTGGAGGAGGGGGTTGGTTTACCCGCCCAAGAGGAGATCCGTGATTCCCTGTTTTTCCCTCCTCTGTGCCCTCCCATTGACAAGAAGACCCAGAAATCCCTTAATGTCTTGCCTTTCTTTCCCAGGTATTTTGCAGGGCAGCTAGGTGGTCGCCATCTTGGCCGTACCTCTCAAAGTTCTTTTTGTGGGCAGTTCAATAAATATATCAAGATTCACTAATTTGACTGATTATAAAATAGCAAGTATATCAATAAGTTCAAAAGATGTTATTACTGTACCAAAATTGATTGAGTATACACCTCCTTTTAATATTCAGAAACATGATAGGTCATTTTTGTTGGTTATTTTTAAAGTTCTCTTCATTTATCTTACTTGGGTCCCCCAGGTATATGTATTGCAAGTTCAAGTGTAATTTTGGAGGATAGAAAGCAATAGAACATGTTTGGGATTTTTATTTTATCTTGGTTTCTCTCATTTTAAATAGAGTTTGTAATTACATAAAATTTAAATCATTTATAGTATTATTATTATGTCAGTTTCTGTGATGACATGCAGCTAGTGGTCCTGGTACCACTTTTGGTAAGGAAGCATATTAGATTTTTAGAAGGATAAGTTGATGAATTTTTCACTTAAAGAGTTTTAATTGCTGAATGATGATGAGGATGAGATGATGTGGAAATTTCTGTGATATAAACCACATATGATTAATTCTCAATGATATCTAAAACAAGTACTTCCACATGAATACATGAATACATTCCTAAAAGTTCTAATTTCTTTAGCTGGTGGACTCTGTCACTTGGATGGACTATTTTTTTTTTTTAATCTGAGATTTTATTTCTTCCTATGGTGAGTGCCAAGATGAAGGGTGAAAGGTGGTAATATACTTGTCTAAAGAAAAACTCTCTGAGTTGATTTTTTCATTTCTCTCCTCCTCCCCTTTTTAACTGTTTCTTCTTTCTGTCTTTCTCCCCCTTCCCTTTCCTCTTTCCCTCCAAATCCCACCTTTCTCCTTGTATTCCCTAAAAGTTTATCGTATGCAATTCTAGCCCTTGACAATACAGGGTTTGCAGGACTTGCACACATCTTCCTTTTTCCTATGCAAGCATCTACTTTGCCTTTTATGAGTGACCACACAGAGACATTTTGCCCTGCTCCCTGACCAGTCTTGGCTTGTAAGAAACTGGAAATCTTTATATTGTTTGCCTGTTTACCTGACAAAGTGTAGAGACTTAGGTATCTACATTTGTTTTTTTAAATCACTGTGGATTCCCTTTTCCTGATATGTTACTTTAATCAGAAAATGTGAAACATTCTTCCTGCTCTGGTATTCTTACACATACCTTTTATCAGTACTGGCAATTTGACCATGACCTTGTGCATAATAGGTAAGAATCTGTCTAAGCCTACACCAGACATTTTCCATACACTTTATAAAGCATCTTCAGCCACTTGACAGGTTCCAGTTTCCTGTGTTGGCTGGTAAAGCTGTTCTGTTGCTTACTAATGTTCTGTGAGGACTGGAGCCCACATTTGTCTAAGTGACACTCTTGTTTCCTCCTTTTTATCTTGACTTTTCCCAAATACAACAGTAGTTCTTAGAGAATTCTCCTGAATCCTAGAAAGCCTAAACACCTGTGAGTTTTGTGGAATATTCCTTAATATGTCCTTAAATTAATTTGATTTTTAGGTAGAAATTTTTCCTTAAACATTACTGACGGTTATCTTGGACAGTCTGTGTACGTGGGGCCTATTTCACAATATCCTCTTAAATATTTTTTTTTTTTATTTGAGAGCGACAGACAGAGAGAAAGACAGATAGAGGGAGAGAGAGAGAATGGGCGTGCCAGGGCTTCCAGCCTCTGCAATCGAACTCCAGACGCGTGCACCCCCTTGTGCATCTGGCTAATGTGGGACCTGGGGAACCAAGCCTCGAACCAGGGTCCTTAAGCTTCACAGGCAAGCGCTTAACCACTAAGCCATCTCTCCAGCCCTCCTCTTAAGTATTTGAAGGATCTATTTATTGCTTTGAATGGCTTGTGTTGTGGGGTGGTAAGTGCATGTGCATTTGGAGGTCAACTAGTGAAGTCCCTCTTCAATAGCTTTCCACCTTATTTTTTGAGACCTGGTGCATATTGCTGCAGCTAGTCTCACTAGCAAGCTTTACCCAGGAAACCCTGTTTCTGCCTTCAGGCCGCATGTCATGACAGGCTACCACCCCTGCATGAATGCTGGGAATTGGAAGTACACTTCTCACTCTGGTGCATGTGCATTTATCCACCCAGCCATTACTCCATTCCTAAAAGATTTCATGGCAAGCACTTCATAACAATTGATATATCCATATGTCGCTCAAATAAATCATCCTAGGAGAAAGTACCTAGAAATTTTAAATTACAGCCTATCCATCAAATTAATTTTCTGTTTTAATTTTCTAAGCAAACACATTAAAAGAAAGTGGTATTACTTATGTGATCAGAAAAATATCTCAAAAGTATTTCTTATGCAAAAAAGAGTCAATCTGCCCCTTTATGGATGGTTTAGGATAACATTTGTCAGCCTAAAATATGTTATATGCTAAAATAAATGTGCAGTCTAGAAGTAAAAGGACTTTGGGAGTTAAGATTTTAATATTTCAGTTGTACATAGCACTCTTTGAAAACATCGTTTTTTATACAGATTTGGTGTGAAAATGTTTAGAAGACCAGATGGAGATCCAGCTGGTAGAATATATGTTTGTCAGGGTATCTGGCATTTAGCTACATCCAAAAATGATATCAAGCTGAAAGAAGCTAGGGAACAACCCTGTTTGAAGCCAGTATGATCAGTTAGGGGATGAGTTCTTTCATTTTTGATTTCTTAACCCTGTAGGAATACATTTTAACCCAAATGAAATTTCAATTTTAAAAATACAATCTGAGAAGATGCAAATAAAATTGTTAAATAGCTGCCTTTGCAAAGTCTTGATCATTGTGTGCCTGGAAAAGCATGCTACTTTGTGTGTTGAAATTTTCTATGGAATGAATAGCATATATCTCTCATTGTACAACAAACATATACATTTCCCAGAAGCTTATATCCCATACCCTTAAAATCATTATTTTGGTTTCTTGAGCTAAACTGTAGAAGTAGTAGATGATAATGAGTAGAAAGTGAGAGGAAGGAAAAAACCATTTAGGGAATAAAGACAGATTCCTACACTTATTTAAAAATATTTTTTACCCTGCAGATTGTTGGCATTTAACAGATGCTGAAGGCAGTAGTGCATGTCCTATGGAGTCTAAGAACATGGAATTTAGTTGATTGTTAGAGTCGCAGCTCTCTCCTAGAAAGGCTAAAAGGAAAATACGTGTGTGTGTATGAGATAGGCAGGTAGGTAGGTAGGTAGATAGGTAGATAGATAGATAGATGTTAAAAAGGTTTTTTTTTAGTATATGTTTGAAATTGCATTTAGGGCAGTTGGGCAGAGGAAACAATTCTATTTGATGAAAATTCACATATTATCTTTTGTTTCCTTTCTTGTTTTATTTTTTGTATATTAGTAAAATATTATTTCAGGCATTTATACTTTCTGAAAAGATGACCAGTATGATTATTTGCTGTTTGTTCTCTTTCTCTTCTCTTACTCTTTTTTTATTTTTATCTGACTGGTGGGAGTGAATTCAGGGTTAGTTACTGTGAGACAAGCTAAACAACCTCACCCCAATTCACTGCTATGCTCTGTGAGTCTTACATGATGCTGTTTAATACATTTATTTAAAGAATTTGTAAACATGTGTCTGGGGGGGGTGAGGATGAAATGTTTGCTTACTTCTTAGAATCGCCTGCAGTGGTAAATGGTGGGTACCTTTAGAAAAGCTTATCTTAGGGATTTATTTCAGTTACTAAGTCAAGATATAATCATAACTGATCCTTAAGGATCTAAATTTCAAGTTGCAAGAAAAATAAGATAGTCACTATTGAGCCTTTCTGGTTTAATCAGTCTTGTCTCAGGACTTGACTAATTGTGTTGGGCAATCTTATCTCTAAAGCATTAAACACTATCAAAGCTGTATAAGCTTTAAATATATTTTTCCAAATCATATTCTTCAACTAATGCTTACTAAAATTTATATATTATATATTTATATGTTATATAAATGTATAAAACTTATATATTATAATAATAATAAAAGTGTATAGAATAAACATTTTCCCTCTCTTCTAATTATGTATCTGACGTGTGTCTAATGGCCTTTTTATTTATTTATTTTTTTAATTTTTTTTTTTTTTGGTTTTTCAAGGTAGGGTCTCACTCTGGTCCAGGCTGACCTGGAATTAACTCTGTAGTCTCAGGTTGGCCTTGGACTCACGGCAATCCTCCTACCTCTGCCTCCCTAGTGCTGGGATTAAAGGCATGTGCCACCATGCCTGGCTCTAATGGCCTTTTTAAAACAACATGCTTCTTCTATAGACTCCCTTTTTTCCAGCTGCATTCTTGAATACGTATGCTAAGTATGTAAGTGTGTAGTTTTTGCCCCTAAGTAAAATAAAATCATACTGTAAATTATCTTGAAATATAAGAATGAATATGCTTTTTTTTTTTAATATAGGTTCTTCCTGTGTAGTTCTTTTTGACTTAAACTCCTGATCCTCTGGCCTCTGGCTCCCAAGTACCAAGATTACAGGCATGTGCCAGCATACCCTGCTTGTACATAAAGTTTATTTAAATTTTGCTTGTATATCAAAATGTTTTTCTAAGATTTTTCTAAATCCTGAGACTATTCTAGCATGCTAAAATATCTTAGTACTAAAATATGCCACTTATTAAGGTATGATTGAGTGAAATAAGCCCATTAAAATATACTTTCAGGTATATTTTCGTAGTTTTTCAAGGTTAGCTATAAGTGAATGGGTCTATAAATTGTCTTGCTAACATGGGCACTTCATCCTTACTCCCAACCTTCATACTAGAGATTTCATGCCTGGTATACATTTTTCTCTACCATACTTTCTTATTACATGACTCCCCATTTAAGATTAAATACTGAGTGAATATGTCCAAGCAAGAGGCACCCTCAGCCTGGAAAATTAAGGTGTAATTTTATCATAGAATGAAAAAAATACAAAATTAACTCTTTTGGGGATATACATTTATGTGTGTATGTGTGTGTGTGTATGTATATATATATATGTACATATATATATATACATATACACACACACATATATATGTATATATATATTATTTTTGACATGACTTTATACATACCAGATATTGTTTAATAAGAAATAGTTATAATGTTACATTTTATATTAAATATAGTTAACCTTTATCAAAAATATACTAGTGTACTGAATTATCTATCTTCTCATTTTTAGTGAAACTTAAAAAATAAGGAATTGTTCTTGCATTAAAAGGTGCGTGCATGCCTGGTTCTGAATGCTTCTTGGTGGGCACATCTTCATCTTATGTATGAGCAGATGGCCACATAGTAGCAGGCTGTAGAGGCTGCAGACACACAGGCCAGTTTTTATTTTTTTTTTTGCCATGCACTGAAAACCGTGTTAAAAATTGTAAGTAAAATAAAAACAAAAGAAGGAAACTAACATTTTTAAGAGGCAATTACTTATTAAGCACTGTGCTAGTACCTGCATACATATTACTTTATGTAATATATTCTTGTAGGAATGATATATGAATGAGTTCAGGAAATCTTATAAGTACATTTTTATTTTAAGAATTGTAACATCACCATTGAATTATTTGTCCAGACTTCATAGAGTGTAATGTCTCTTAGCTAAAGAAATGGTAGAACATTGCAGATACAGAGAATGTTGTTGAGGATGGGACAGAGATGAAACCAGAACTTGAGGGAGGATAGAGAAATTTAATTTATATGTGGCTTTAAGAGATAAACAGTATCCTCTCTTTATCTCTAGCTGAAAATTTGCTCAGGTACTCCTAAGGTAGCTGTAGTGGCAGCAGGAGTCAGTTTCACCTATTATAGGCATGAGACATGGTCCAGGGTTTCCTGCTTTATAACAAGTGGAGCCAGTGGCTGAGTTGTTCTAGAAGGAGGGCACAACTGAGTTATACTTGAGTTCTCCTAAAATTGGATCTGCCTCAAAAATTAAGCTCATAGTTAAATTAATAAGTTGACTAATATTAAAATGAAAGAGCTAAACAATATGTCAGAGAATTAACCATAGCTATAGCACACACGGTCATCACAGTGGCAGACCTTATAAAATGTGCTACCCAGATTAGTGCCTGTACTTGTGCAGATTTTTTGCCTGGCTAATTATTGCTAATACTTAGCCTATTCCAATGCTGGGAATGCACCCATAGACCATAAATAAGCTAATGGAAGTTCTTGTTTTTTTGAGATTATTTAAAACATAATTAAAATAGTAAATCTTTTATAAGGCACCTATCATGAATTCCAAGCCAATAAATTGTGGAATTTCTTGAAGATTGTTTGGTATCTAAGCAGGCAAATACTCACCTTGTACTGTCTGCAAATAAAACTGGTTGTTTCCAAACAGGCAGAGAGGGAGAGGAGAAAAAAAATTGACTGTGAAGAAAATGGAAGGGAAGGGAGGGCAAGAAAAGAAAAGAGAAAGGAAGGAGAAGAGCAGGGAGGGAAGAGCAAAGAAGAGAGTAGGAAGAGGAGAAGAAATGAGAGGGGAGGAGAGAGGAAGAGAGGGGAGAAGAGAGAAGAGAGCAGAGAGGAGAACTGACCATAGGAAACGCCAGAGGCATTTTAACTAAGTGCAACATGAAATTACCTCATTCCATTATGAGATGTGGTTTACTCTGTATTGTCGTCAAGCCTCATCTTTTTTTTAATTTTCATCTGGTGTTTAAACTTTTTAAAAATATTTGCTTCTATAGTTAAATCTGTTCTATACTTAAAGGCCATATATGCATGTAGGAAATTTATCCAGAGACTATTAAAATGAATGTCATGAATTTATGTGGTGAAAATATCAATCAGCTATTCTTGAAAATACATAATCCAAAAAATGTAAGCAGACATTGAATTTATTGCTTAGGTATAACTTAATGTGTTAGATATTACTATAAGAGTCACACAATCCTTATATTGTGTTTAAATTATTAATTTGGGGGCTGGACAAAAAGCTTACTGGTTAAGGCACTGGAAAGCCTAAGGACCCATGTTATACTCTCCAGGTCCCATTTAGTAAGCCAGATGCACAGGTGACTCAAGCTTGCAGGATTACACCTGGGTACAAGGTGGCACAGTGTTTGGAGTTCGACTATAGTGGTTGGAGGCCTGCTTGCTCTCGTTTTCAAGTGTTTGGAGTTCGATTATAGTGGCTGGAGGCCTGCTTGCTCTCATTTTCAAGTGTTTGGAGTTCGATTATAGTGGCTGGAGGCCTGCTTGCTCTCATTTTCACTTTTGCTGTCACAGTTACTAAAAAAAGCCAGTCTGTTGGGCTTGCCTGAATTTTTTAATGATTAATTTTGTATTAAACAATTAGATCTGATATCTGGGTATTTAAAATATTAGATATTGCTTAAAGAGTGTAGGTATTTGCACTGAAATTATGTTATAAAAAATATAGAAAGTGTATAATTGCAATATATACGTAAGTATAATGTTAAGCAATATAGTTATGGTCTCTGAAGGTATCCAGAACTTCATAGAGGAAAACATATATTTTCCTATCAATTATTCTTTTTTAACATTTTATTTTTATTTATTTATTTGAGAGAAAGAGGCAGAGAGAGAAAGAGAAGGATGGAGGGGAGAAGGAGGGAAGGAAAGAGAGAGAGAGAAATGGGTGTACCAGGGCCTTCAGCCACTGGAAGCAAAGTCCAGACTCTTGCTCCACCCTGTGAATCTGGCTTATGTGTTTCCTCAGGAATCAAACCTGATTCCTTTGGTTTTTCAGGCAAGCACTTTAACTTCTAAGCCATCTTTACAACCCTATAAGAATAATGTCTAATGGTACAAGCTAATTTTAATTCTTAGCTTACCATAATTAAAAATTTATAATTTATTTTCAATATTTCAAGTAGGACTCTTAGAAAGGGACATTATGAAGTTATAATTAAAAATAGATAATCTGCTACATACATACATGTTGCTAAATACTAAATACTCTCAGCAATCACCTATTACCCACCTCGTCAGCATGGATTTTAGCTTTTTCATTTGTTACTATACAGTGCAGAACCATCTGCTTTAGCATCACTAATTTATTGGCTTCCTTTCAGGTCTTTGTTCGTGTTGCACCTTCTTTTGACAGCTAAAAAATAACTTAATCATTGTTCACTTTCAGGAACTTTCAGTAATGTGTGTGCATGCATACATGTGTGCTTGTGATGTCAAATGTGTATGTCCATGTACACACTTGCAGAAGCCAAAGAAAGATACCAGGTGTCCTCTATTGCTCTTATGCCATATTTTCTTGAGATAGTCACTCACTGATCTTGGAACTCCCAAGTTTTCAGACTACCTGTCCATGAGCCTTGTCACTTCTGTCATTTCTGCCCCCCGCCCCAGCTCTAATGTTACAAGTGTGCACAGTCACATTTAGCTTCTTTCATATGGCCCAGTCCTTATGCAGATATCTAGTAAGTGCTCTTACCCATGGAACGAGCTTTCTAGCTCTTCATTTAGAGAAACTTTATTTCTACAAGATCAATGTCTTTCTAACCATTCGAAATGTGTTAGAGTACACATTTCAGAGGTGTTCTCTAAAAAACTTCAAAGACTGAGAGAATGATTAGCATTTATTAAGATACTTACTTATTATTTATTTACTTATGAGAAAGAGTAAAAGGCAGAGAGAGATAATTGGTGTATCAAGGCCTGTAGCCACTGCAAACGAATTCCAGATGCATGTGCAACATTGTATGTATAGCTTTATGTGGATGCTGGGAAATTGAACCCCAGTCCTTGGACTTTACAGACAAGTGCCTTAACTGCTGAACCATCTCTCCAGCCCTTGATTAGCATTTTTATTGCCAGTAAAATAATCTAACATGAAAGCCTAAATGTCTTTATAGCGATATAATTGGTATAACACAAATAAAAGCTTTAACTAACTAAATACCAGAAGAATTAAGGTGAATATTCAAAGATAAACACTTAGAAATTTTTATAAATTACATCACTTGTCCAGCAGAGGAAAACTAGTTATATACAATTTTTTTCATATACAGAAATAAATGTCATTGGGTTTGCACAATCACAGAATTGTTCAAACCTGAAAAAAAAAAGCCCTTTAATAGGAGGCAGAATATTTTTATGTATTTTTAATTTTTATAATTAACAACTTTCATGATTGTAAACAATATCCCATGATAATTCTCTCTCTACCCTTACTCTCCCCTATGAAACTTCACTGTCCATCTTAACCCTTCCCTCTCTCAATCAGTCTCTCATGATCTTTTCCTCCTATTATGATGGTCTTGTGTAGGTAGTGTCAGACGCTATGAGGTCATGGATATTTTGTGTCTGGAGGAGCACATTGTAATGAGTCCTACCCTTCCTTTGGCTCTTGCATTCTTTCTGCCATCTCTACTACAATGGACCCTTAGCCTTGGAAGATGTGATAGAAATATTACAGTGCTGAGCACTTCTCTGTCGCTTCTTCTCAGCACCGTGATGCCTTCTGAGTCATACCACGGTCACTGCCATCTGAAAGGGGAATGTTCTCTAACAAAAAAGTGAGGATAGCATTAGTATATGGATATAATGTTTAAGAGAAGTGCTTACTGGGCAATTTGATGAGCATAGTATATACATTTAACCAGACACCAGCAAACTTTACACCCCTAGGTCTCATGACTACCCCAGTTGTAGGTTTTCAGTATCAGGAATGTATTACCTCCCATGGTGCGGGCCTCCAGTCAAATTAGAGAGCAGTTTGTTTCCCCGATAACAGATGTGCCACTGTTGCACCCATTGGCTCATTGGTCTGGTTAGCCAAATGTTAGGCTTGCAGTGTCTACTATGGAGTATCTTCACTGGTTATATATCTCTCTTCTATTGAGCTGCATGCATTGTGGCTTTTTCTAGTTTTCTGTCAGCTGGTCTACATGGAGGAGGTTTTCAGCTCAGCTCCAGCAGGATTTTTCAGTGATCTTGCAGCCCAAGTTCATGGAATCTTCAGCAGTAGGGTCTTACCATCTATTCCTGGTGGGAAACCAAGGGCCTCAGCAGTGGCCTGTAATGTTTTGGATGGCATTAGGGACCTTCCTGGCCAACAACTCGCTGAAAGGTATCCCAATCCTGGCACTGAAAATTTTCTAGAAACAATCTACGGCTCCTAAGTGTTCCGTTGTCCAAAAAAGTAGGTTTCCGTATGATTTATTTATATACTCTTAGATTTTGATTAGCCCTCCCTCCATCTTTCCTTTACTCAATCTCTTCCCCCCTGACCCCATTTAGGCCATTTCACCCCCTTTAAAATGAGGCAGAATATTTTGTGTGTCATGTTGGGTCATTAAATGATTAATATTCTCTCTTAAATTCACCTGAAATATACATGAGTTGGACACTCTGAAGACAGTGATGGACACAAAATTGACTGAGTACCCCTACATTATGCTCCATTCTTTAGCTCAGCATCCTTGATAGATAGTTTATAAGGAATGTTTTATGTAATTGTCAAGGCAGAAATAATATGTATATGTAAACAATACACTAGAAAAATGATGATTGAAGAAAATGATAAGGCCACTGATAGAATAGAAAAATATGGGGGAAGGGACTGGACAATAGCATGTCAGCAGAACTGAGAGGAACAACAGCAAGTGCAGAGTTTACAGAGGTACAGTTAGTACTTGTCCTCCTCCTACCCTGTGTTTTTGCTGCCATCACTGGCCAGCTCCAAGTGGGCTTCAGGCCAAGAAAATAGTAAATGTAGATATGTACTATATCAGTACATGAGAAGAAATCACCAGCTGTCATAATATTCCCAAATCTTCATCATTTTTTTAAAACTTTTTAAAATTTTATTTTGTTTATTTATTTGAGAGTGACAGAGAGAGAAAGAGGCAGAGAGAGAGACAAATGGGAACACCAGGGCTTCCAGCCACTGCAAACGAACTCCAGATGCATGCGCCCCCTTGTGCATCTGGATAATGTGGGCCCTGGGGAATTGAGCCTCAAACTGGGGTCCTTAGGCTTCACAGGCAAGCACCTAACCCCTAGGCCATCTCTCCAGCCCTGTTCATCATTTTTATGTATTTTATTATAGATGAATTTTCCCTAGTACTATTTAGTATGATTTTCACATGAAACAAAGTAATTCTTGAAAATATCCTAGGTTATCCTAGTCCTTAAGTGGTAGGGTATTTGGTCTGTTTTCGCTTTGTACCCAGCTGACAGCCCCATCCTGCCTGTTCTGTAGAGTTCTTACAACTTTGGCATCTACTTAGGATCCATTTACAGAAACTGATTACTCAGTTGGAGATTTTGTACGTAGTGTTAAATGACTTTCTAATGAGGGTGGCTTACTGCACATTATAATAAACAGTATGTGGGAGAACCTCCTAGAAGGTTTTTTATTCCTTATTTTTTGTTTTAAAATTTTGAGACTGAAATGAAACACTAAAAAAATGATGTCATCTATTTGTAGGATTTTCTCATTTCTTTCTTTTATTTAATTTTCAAAAGCTGTCACAGTGAATCTAAAAAATTACTTTTAGTTGTGGGTTATTACAACTTTCTCTGTTGAGGACATAAACAAATTGATGTGAACTTGCCTTATGACACATACTACATAATTTATTTACAACCTTATCAGCACCGTGAAATTAAATTCAATTAAATAATTCTCTATTGAAGAGTGTTCACAAACAGCCCTTTTTAGTTTCAATCTTTCTTAAATGCATTTGTTTGATGCGTGATAAAGCAATCAAGGAGACTTAAGGATTCTGAACCAAATGTAAAGTGATTAAAATCCAACTCTGAAAAAGCAATTGCCCACACTCATCTCCCTTTCTTTGTTTGCTTTTTGAAAATGTAAAATCTGAAAAATGTTATTCCTTGTGTTAGAAAATTAACATAACATTTATCTACATTGTGAAAGTCTTCATGCCCTTTGTCAGTACAAGAAACACAGCTTTCTCCACAAAGAGAATAAAAGAGTTTATTCTGGAACCAAGTATGAGTGACCATGGCCGGAAAACATAGGTTTAAATTTCCACATATTTGATGTTCATAGGTGGGAACAGTTTCATTTTGCAAACACATTGGTGAAAATATTATGTGGATAGATTATAGCAGATGCTCTCTGATGACACTTTTAAGATTTGGGTTAGAGAAAACTAGGGGTCTACTTGTATATTCCAAAGGACTTCCTACTATTCAGAACGACCTTTGGCCACCTGCACAGGTTACATAAACACTTATTTAGGGACTGATAGAATGCATGGTAATTTGGCTGTGAACCTATAACTTTGCAGTTCTACAATCACAGAAGCTCTTCACAGTTGGTCAGCATCATGGAACGTTTTAACACTGGGGTGGCTTTTTCCTAGAACTTCAGTTCCCAAAAAAGTGGAAAGTTATTTGGTATTTTACATTACTGATCTCCATACTGACATTTGTTTTATTCTTCATTTACATAAATCTAAAGAAAATGCCTTTTGATAAATACATTGTAATAGGATTATGTTTTGTTAAATATGGGTTCTTTTTCTCATGTAATTATGCTTACACAAGCTATACAGTATCAAGTAATTTGAAATTTTAAAAACTGATTTCTTCTGAATGGCATATGTAGTAAGTTTATATTTTGATTAGCCTAGCCTTGTATCAAGAATATTTTATAAATTTAAATAATTAGGGTAATTTCTTTTTCTTTTCTTTTTGGTGTTGTTTTTCATGGTAGGGTCTTACTCTTAGCTCAGGCTGACCTGGAATTCACTATGTAGTCTCAGGGTGAACTCAGGGTGATCCTGGATAATTGGATAATTTCTTTATGTCTTTATTTTATATCTAGTTTAGTTTTTTAAATAAAGCGTTACATGATGAATGCTGGAAAAATATTAGAACCAGCAAAAATTTTAGATCTTTAGTGAGTACACAAATACATATATACATAAAGTTTTAGGGTAGCCTTCATTTATTCCATGATGAATTTCAAAAACCATCTTATATGTAGCAAAAAAATCTGAAATGTTTTTACTAAAAGTCATTTAAATTATTTATAAGTTAATGTCAAGCTAATTTGTTTTAGTACACATAAGTATTAAACATGCTATAAACTTTATTCTTGGAATCAAGAGTATATCGATTCTAATTGTAACAGTGATAATATGGAAGGGTTTTTTTCTTTTCTTTATTAAATCTCTTCCTTAGCAACCATAGCAGGTGTTGAAGGGCCTGTGCACTCCATTCAGCATGCTGCAGAAGAAAAGTTCTGGTGTCCCAAATAAGAAGGGAAGGTAATGGCTTAAGTCAGACAAAACTTCACTTATCATGTAACATTATCACTCAGTAGTGATTAAACCTCAAAAGATTATGAAAAATGGTCAGCATTTTATTAGATACAAAGACTATGGCTCCTTTTGGGATGGTGCGAGGTTTCTGTGGCTGATACTGTTAGCTCATTCTGCTCAGAGGCATTTATCTCACCCACCCCACACCCTCTACCATGAGCTCTGCACATGAGAAATTCCAGGACCGCATATTTCTGTGTTCTGATGGTGATGACATCTGAAGAAGGATGCACACAGAAGTCTTTGCTGGAAGGCACTGCCATTCAAGAACTGAGTACAAGTTGTGCATTGCTTTTACTGTGACCAAGCATATGAGAAACTTGTCCCTGGCAAATAATGTTCCATGCTCAGCTCAGATGAATAGAACTTCCCTCACATTGAAAAGAACAGGTCATGTCCACACTGTGATCCAGGGGGAAACATAAGCAGAGCTGACGTGATTTGGTATGTAGCATAGGTTCGCTATACTCGTTTTAACGCTATATGCTAACTGCCTGATTTAGTTTGAAATTTAGTTTGTGTATTATCAGTTTAAGTAGAGTACAAAGGTCTCTCAATTGTATGCTTTAAAATGGAAAATACAGAATCATACTTCAGTTTTATGAAAAGACTCATAGACCTCTTTCCAAAAGCAAAATTCAAACAAGGTTAAGTAGACTTCTATTTTCATAATTCCTTTTCCTAATGGAGAGGCTGTTCATTTTGTAGGAATATATAATAAATAAGGGCAAATATGGAAATGGAAATTCCAGAAAAATCTAAGTTAATTGCTAATATAAATAGTTTTAAAGATTTATCTTACATTTAATTCTGCTAAATGATATGGATAGCACATTCTCAACAAGAATGGTATGGTAATGCTTGTCATTGGGGAGAATTTCATATGTATATATGTATGTATGTATGTATTTTTGAGAGGGGATGGGTTACCAGGGTCTCTAGCCACTGCAAATGAACTCCAGATACATGTGCTACCTTTTGCATCTATCTGGCTTACGTGGGTTCTGGGGAATTGAACCTGGGTTGGGTTCTTAGGTTTCACAGCCAAATGCTTAACTGCTAGGCCTCCTCTCCAACCCTACTTTCTTTTTTTATTTTTTAATGCTGAATATTCTCAAAAAGAGTAATTGTATTTTTTACAGAAAATACACAGAATCTGACATTAGTCAGTGAAACACCATCATCACTATTTAACTGTTATCTCCAATCAGATTCAATTATACAGTCTTGCTAACTAATCCACTGGGTTATTTTGTATGTTGTGTTCAGATTTATTATTTGTAGTCATACTTTCATATAAAGTAGTTTTCTATAAAGATAAATTGAAGATAAGGCTATCTGTGTGTATTCATTATGACATTTTCTATTCAAATTATAGATGTTACTGATAACTAATTTATTTGGTTTGCTCATAGAAATATATTTTTAGTTCTGTTTCAAGAAAAAATTCATTTCACTCACCTGATAAACAAAACCTAGTGTCCTCATAGTTAGCCATCACATTCAGCTCAAATTTTAAACTGGTGCAAATGATAGAGTTGATGAGCTCATGGTTTATAAAGTTTAGCTAAAGTGTCCATAATTAATTTATTTGAAGTATACATGGAATTTAGCTTAGGAATTAAAGCTAGAATAAAGAGGTATTCTTAATTTTTTTGTTAAACATTGGAATTTATTACATATTTTAGAAAGTTACAAAGTTTAGCATAATTTAAGTTACATGAAGTACCATGTAACTATGTCTTTCTTGTATTCTAATCCTCTTGTTTGATAATTTTTGATTCTTATTACTATACCATGCAAACACTTATTGTGTTGCACATGTCAACAGAAATTATTTACTTCCATGATGTCTATTTGAGTATGGAATAAGCATATTCCCAAGACTTTTTTGGTACTTGGTACAAGCCTGTTCCTTAGCCAGCTCCCTGGTGTACTCTCTCTATTTTCCCTGCAGAAGCTAAATTATAGCTCACTTACCCCATGAAATGAAATACGATGTGAATGTATCAATAAAATATTTAACATATAAGCAAAATACAAAATTATTCACCAAGGGTTCCTGAGAATTTTGTTATAATAGAAAAAAATGTAAGCGAGTTTAAAAATTCTACAGTTAAATCAGAGTTTTAAAATCTTTCCTGAATTCATTTCCTTCAAATAGATATGATTTTCAGTGTTGTTATTTCACTTTTTAACATAAAAGTAGTAATAGTATGCCTTCTTGTTATGGTTCTATACAAGTGAATTTTTGCATGTGCATGTTTTTAGCATGAAAATGGTATGTGTTCGTTTGTTTGTGGGTTCAGGTGTGTACATAAGTGTTTGTTAAGGCCAGTGGATCACATCAGGTTTCTCCTCTATTTCTCTTCATCTTACTTTTTGAAACAGGGTCTCTCACTGAACCTAGAACTCACCAATTTGTCTAGCCCCAGGAATCCTTCTGTCTTTCATTCCCCACCACTGGAATTGTAGGCACACATACCATGGCTATCATTTTTATAGATCTGGGCACAGACCCTCTCACTTAATATAGCATGCACTTTACAGAGACTGAGTCATCTCCTCAGTCCCCGAGTAAAACTCTGTGAAAGTAGGAAGATTCTGGTTTATAACCACACCTGTGTTAATGTGGATATTTGGAACTCTTTCAGATATTACTGTATCTCTTTGGACTTTCTGGATGGTTGAGAAGAAATAGTTTTTTTTAGTTTTTATTTTATTTGCTTATTTGAGAGTGAAAGACAGGGAAAGAGGCAGAAAGAGAGAGACAGAGAGAGAATGGATACGCAAGGGACTCTAGCCACTGCTAATGAAATCCAGACGTATGTGCCTCCCTGTGCATGTGGCTACCGTGGGTCTTGGGGAATCGAGCCTCAAATCAGGGTCCTTAGGCTTCACAGGCAAGCACCTAACCACTAAGCCATTTCTCCAGCCCAAGAAGAAATATTTTTATTTATTTATTTATTTAGTTAGTTAGTTAGTTTTTTTTATTTTTATTAACATTTTCCATGATTATAAAATATATCCCATGGTAATTCCCTCCCTCCCCAGCCCCCCCACACTTTCCCATTTGAAATTCCATTCTCCATCATATTACCTCCCCATTACAATCATTGTAATTACATATATGCAATATCAACCTATTAAGTATCTTCCTCCCTTCCTTTCTCTACCCTTTATGTCTCCTTTTTACCTTACTGGCCTCTGCTACTAAGTATTTTCATTCTCACGCAGAAGCCCAATCATCTGTAGTTAGGATCCACATATGAGAGAGAACATGTGGCGCTTGGCTTTTTGGGCCTGGGTTACCGCACTTAGTATAATACTTTCCAGGTCCATCCATTTTTCTGCAAATTTCATAACTTCATTTTTCTTTACCGCTGACTAGAACTCCATTGTATAAATGTGCCACATCTTCATTATCCACTCATCTGTTGAGGAATATCTAGGCTGGTTCCATTTCCCAGCTATTATAAATTGAGCAGCAATAAACATGGTTGAGCATGTACTTCTAAGGAAATGAGATGAGTCCTTTGGATATATGCCTAGGATATATATAGCTGGGTCATATGGTAGATCAATCTTTAGCTGTTTTAGGAACCTCCACACTGTTTTCCACAATGGCTGGACCAGATTGCATTCCCACCAGCAGTGTAGAGGGGTTCCTTTTTTTCCACATCCCCTACAACATTTATGATCATTTGTTTTCATGATGGTGGCCAATGTGACAGGAGTGAGATGGAATCTCAATGTAGTTTTAATATGCATTTCCCTGATGACTAGTGACGTAGAACATTTTTTTAGAAGCTTATATGCCATTCGTATTTCTTCCTTTGAGAACTCTCTATTTAGATCCATAGCCCATTTTTTGATTGGCTTGTTTGATTCCTTATTAGTTAACTTTTTGAGTTCTTTGTATATCCTAGATATTAATCCTCTATCAGATATATAACTGGCGAAGATTTTTTTCCCATTCTGTAGGTTGCCTCTTTGCTTTTTTCACTGTGTCCTTTGCAGTGCAAAATCTTTGTAATTTCATGAGGTCCCAGTGATTAATCTGTGGTTTTATTGCCTGAGCAATTGGGGTTGTATTCAGAAAGTCTTTGCCAAGACCAATATGTTGAAGGGTTTCCCCTACTTTTTCCTTTAGCAGTTTCAGAGTTTCAGGTCTGATGTTAAGGTCTTTAATCCATTTGGACTTAATTCTTGTGCATGGCGAGAGAGAAAAATCTATTTTCATCCTTCTGCAGATATATATCCAGTTTTCAAAACACCATTTGCTGAAGAGGCTGTCTCTTCTCCAATGAGTATTTTTGGCATTTTTATCGAATATCAGGTGGCTATAGCTACTTGGGCTTACATCTGGGTCCTCTATTCTGTTCCACTGATCTACATGTCTGTTTTTCTGCCAGTACCACGCTGTTTTTGTTACTATGGCTCTGTAGTATAGGCTAAAATCAGGGATGGTGATACCACCAGCCTCATTTTTGTTGCTCAGTATTATTTTAGATATTCGAGGTTTTTTGTGATTCCAAATGAATTTTTGGATTGTTTTTTCTATTTCCATGAAGAAAGCCTTTGGAATTTTGATAGGGATTGCATTAAATGTTTAGATTGCTTTAGGTAAGATTTCCATTTTCACAATATTGATTCTTCCAATCCAGGAACAAGGGTTGTTTCTCCATTTTCTAGTGTCTTCTGCAATGTCTTGCTTGAGTGTTTTAAAGTTCTCATTTTAGAGATTCTTTACTTCCTTGGTTAGGTTTATTCCAAGGTACTTTTTTTTTTTTTTTTTTGATGCAATTGTGAACGGGAGTGATTCTCTGATTTCATCCTCTGTGTGTTTATTGTTAGCCTGTATGAAGGCTACTGATTTCTGTGTATTTATTTTGTATCCTGCTACATTGGTGTAGGTTCAGCTCTAACAGTTTGCTAGTAGAGTCTTTAGGGTGCTTTATGTATAGAATCATGTCATCTGCAAATAATGATAACTTGATCTCTTCCTTTCCAATTTGTCTCCCTTTTATGTGTGTCTCTTGCGTTATTGCTATGGCTAAGATTTCCAAAACTATATTAAATAAAAGTGGGGACAGTGGACACCCTTGTCTTGTTCCTGATTTTAGTGGAAAAGCTTCCAGTTTTTTCCCATTTAGTAATATGTTGGCTGTAGGCTTGTCATAAATAGCCTTTATTATATTGAGATATGTTCCTTCTATTCCTAGTCTCTGTAGGACTTTTATCATGAAGGGATGTTGGATTTTGTCAAATGCTTTCTCTGCGTCTGATGAGATGATCATGTGATTTTTGTCCTTCAACCCGTTTATATAATGTATTACATTTATAGATTTGTGTACGTTGAACCATCCCTGCATCTCTGGGATAAAGCCTACTTGGTCAGGGTGAATGATCTTTTTGATATATTCTTGTATTCTGTTTGCCAATATTTTGTTGAGAATTTTTGCATCTATGTTCATGAGGGAGATTGGTCTGTAATTTTCTTTTTTTGTTCTATCTTTGCCTGGTTTTGGTATCAGAGTGATGCTGGCCTCATAGAAGGAGTTTGGTAGAATTCCTTCTTTTTCTATTTCCTGGAAAAGCTTAAGAAGCAATGGTGTTAGCTCTTCCTTAAAAGTCAGGTAAAATTCAGCAGTGAATCCATCTGGGCCTGGGCTTTTTTTTGTTCGGAGATTATTGATAACTGTTCGGATCTCCATGTTTGTTATAGGTCTATTTAAGTGATTAATCTCATTTTGATTTAATTTAGGTAGGTCATATAGATCAAGGAAATCGTCCATTTCTTTCAGATTTTCATTATTTGTGGAATATATGCTTTTATAGTATGTCCCTATGATTTTTTTAATTTCTCTGGAATCTGTTGTGATGTTACCTTGTTCATCTCTGATTTTATTAATTTGTGTCTCTTCTCTCTTTCTTTGGGTCAGATTTGCTAAGGGTTTATCAATCTTGTTCATCCTTTCAAAGAACCAACTCTTTGTTTCATTAATTCTTTGGATTGTTCTTTTTGTTTCTATTTCATTAATTTCTGCCCTAATCTTTATTATTTCTTCCAGTCTACTTATTTTTGGTGCCTTGTTCTTTTTCCAAGGCTTTAAGGTGAAGCATTAGGTCATTTACTTGCGACCTTTCTAATTTCTTAATATAGGCACTTAAGGCTATAAATTTCCCTCTTAGAACTGCCTTCATTGTGTCCCAGAGATTTTGGTATGTTGTATTCTCATTATCATTTGACTCTATAAATTTTTTGATTTCCTTTTTGATTTCTTCATTGACCCATTCATCATTTAGTAGTGTATTGTTTAGTTTCCATGATTTTGTGTATGCTCTATAGCCTTTCTTGCTACTAATTTGTAGTTTAATTCCATTGTGGTCAGATAGAATACAAGGAATTATTTCAATTTTCCTGAATTTGTTAAGATTTGCTTTGTGTCCTACTATATGGTGTATTTTAGAGAATGTTCCATGTGCTGCTGAAAAGAATGTATATTCTGCAGCCTTTGGATGAAATGTCCTGTAAATATCTGTTAAGTCCATTCCTCCTATTACCTCATTTAGTCCAGATGCCTCTCTGTTTATTCTTTCCTGGGATGACCTGTCAATTGATGTGAGTGGGGTGTTAAAGTCACCCACCACCACTGTGTTTGGTGTTATCTGTGACCTTAGTTCTAATAGTGTTTGTTGACGAATTTGGGAGCCCCCATGTTAGGCATATATGTTTAGGATTGTAATGTCCTCCTGTTGGAGTGTGCCCTTAATCAATATAAAGTGACCTTCCTTATCTTTCTTGACTAACGTTGGACTAAATTCTACCCTGTCCGATATTAGGTTAGCAACCCCTGCTTGTTTTCTAGGCCCATTTGCTTGAAACACCGTCTTCCAACATTTCACCCTAAGATAATGTCTATCCTTTGTAGAAAAGTGAGTTTCTTGGAGACAACAAATTGTAGGATCCTGCTTTTTAACCCAGTCTGCGAGTCTATGTCTTTGGTTGGGGCATTGAGGCCGTTGATATTAAGAGATATTATTGAAAGGTGTGTATTTATGTTTGCCTTTTTTTTTTTTTTTTTTTTTTTGTGGTTCTGGTTTTACCTGTGCTCTCTTCTGTTAACTAGTATTTGAGTATTGCTTGTTTTTTCTAGGTTCCTTATATGCGTGCTTTTCCTTTTCTTCAGCATGGAGGATTCTATCAAGTATTTTCTGTAGAGCTGGTTTTGTCTTCAAATACTCCTTTAACCTGCTTTTGTCATGGAATGTCCTTATTTCTCCATCTATTTGAATGGATAACTTTGCAGGATAAAGTAACCTTGGTTGACAGTTGTTATCTTTCAGAATTTGGAATATATCACCCCAAGCCCTTTTGGTTTTAAAAGTTTGTGTTGAATAATCTGCTGTAATCCTGATGGGCTTACTTTTGTAGGTGACTTGATTTTTCTCTCTAACTGCTTTCAATATTTTTTCTTTGGTGTGTGTGTTTGGAAGTTTGATTATAATATGGGGAGGAGAGGTTCTTTCATGGTTTTGTCTGGCTGGGGTTCTAAACACTTCCTGTATCTGTATTGGCATGCCTTTCCCAATTTAGGGGAAATTTTCTTCTATGATTTTGTTGAAGACACCTACTATGCCTTTTGAGTGAAATTCTTCTCCTTCTACTATGCCCTGAATTCTAATATTTGATCTTTTCATAGTGTCCCGAATATCTTGAAATTTCCACTCATACTTTTCTATAAGTTTGTCTTTCTCTTTGTTGGCTTGTTTTAGATCTGCCACCTGGTCTTCTAGCTTAGATATTCTGTCCTCTCCTTCATCCATTCTACTGGTGAGATTTTCTACAGAGTTTTTTATTTCATTAACTGTGTTCTTCATTGCTAGTAATTCTGACTGGTTTTTCTTTATTATTTCTATTTCCTTATTTATGTCTTGAATTGCCTTCTTTATTTCATGAAATTGGTGTCCTGCATCTTCTTTGATTCCTTTGATTTCCTCTTTAAGTTCCTCTTTGACTCCTTTGATTTGTTTTCTGACTTCTTTGAACATATTTACAATCATCCTTTTGAAATCATTTTCAGGCATTTCCTCTAACTCGTTCTCACTGGAGGTCATTTCTGATGCATTAATACTTTTAGGTGGATTTATATCGTCTTGCTTTTTAGTGTTTCTTGTGTTATAATGTATATATTTTTGCATCTTGGATTAAGTTAATGCTTGGATTTTCTAGCTAGCTGTGTATTCTTAACTGTATCAGTTGATTTGATGTTATATATTTTCAGGGTAGGAGCTCAAGATGTTAGATGTGGCTCTTAAGACTCTGAATGTATCTACAAAGGTGCTCCTAGGGGTTGAGTTTCCCTGCTATGGGGGTATTCAAGAAGGCTGAGTGGAATAAAACACCGGTAGATTCTGAAAGTTAACTAAACACTGTACCCATTCAGTCAAAACCAGCCCAAAGTATGTATGCCAGAGTAGTTATTATAACAACCAGAACCTCTATCAACACAGATGTTAAGATTTCTGGTCTGTTGAGGGATCCCAGTCAGTTTGTGACCTAGTGAGACCCTTCCCTGGTGCAAACCCAGTTACCTTGGATGAGTTTGGTCTCAGACAAGTTGCTGCCTGGGTCATCGGGCTGCTGCTCTGATTTCTGGAGCTGGGCACTGGCTTTTCCTGTGGGGCAAACCAAGCCTGGCAACTGTGGCCCTGCAGATCAGCACCCCGACATCTGGAACTGCTGCTGCTTCTGGGTCTGCTGTTGTTGCTGCTCCTGGGTCTGCTGCTGTTGGGGCCACTGGTACTGGTTCCGGAGCTGCTGATGTTGCTGCTGAACTCTGCTCCTGCTTGGGTCCTGTTGTTGGCTCAGGTTGGCGTGCCCGGTGCCAGGATGCTGCTCTGTTTGCCGGAGCTGGGCTCAGGCGGTGGGGGAGGGGAGGGAGCCGCAGCTGCTCTGGTTCTCTCCCTGTTCCACGTGTTCTTCTACCTCACATTCTGCTCCTCTGCTGCTCACTGCCACTCTCCCTTTACATTTCCTGAGTTGCGGAGAGCATGGTGTGAGGGGAAAATCCCGCACCTGGCTTTTCCTGTGGCTGGAGCCGAGCCTGGTGGCTTTCTGGTGCGCCCCGCCGCCGCAGTTGGTGGAGCTGCCGGGGCCGCTTTTGCTGGCCTGTGCAGGCTCTGGATGCTCTGGATCTCTCCTACATCTCCGCTACTGCTTCAGTTTCCTATACCCCTCACTTTTTAGTAAAAGTGTGTATTTTGCTGAGGTTTTTTGGTCTTTTTTCCCCCCAGGCTGCTTTGGCGTGGTACCTATGCCGCCATCTTAACCGGAAGTCTCAGAAGAAATATTTTTGAAATCTACTTTTTGCAAAGGTGATACTTAATGAAAGTATTGACATGCAAACAAAATTCCATCTCTCTGTGTAATGGAATAAATTAATTTTTTATATTTCCATTTACCTCAGATCTTAATCTTTACTATTTTTCATAGTACTATGTATGTCTAATAAATTTAAATTAGCATTAAAATTATTAAAGAATTGGATGAATGCAACTTTGGAAACACAACACTTTTTGTCATTGAGTTGTGTGTTTTATAGTTACCAGAGAAGTCTTTCTCAGTTTCATAGACACTTTAGGTTGAAATTCCTATATGTGTTTTAATGTCTATGTAAAAAAAATGAAGAAAGGATAATTCCTTTTCAAAAGTGATTTGTAACTGACCAGCATGAGACCTTTTCCGCTTCTGTGTAGAATTTCTTCTGTTTACAAATTATTCCTCTGACTACTTCAATCAGTTCTTTCCTTATTGTCATCACCTTCTAATTTTCTTTCTACTTAGTTGGGTTTTTCCCCATCCTTTCACACTTCTCATACTGTCCTTCCTTGAACACTTTATGTGGACTACACGCATATGCTTTAAGACTAGAGAGTTAGGGAAGTTACAGAAATATTTGAGAGAGTGGAATATATCAAAAATTGTTTTCTTCCTGAATATTACATTTTCTTCAGTTTGGAAAGCAGCCATCTTAATAAATTAGAAAATTGCATTGTGTGTTATAAAGAGATCTAAAAGAATGAAGGTAGAAACAAATTGCTTAAGCAAGGATTTACAAAGAACAAAGGAAACCATATGTGCATCTAAAGGACTGTGGTCAGAAGAACTTGCATGCAAACCTGTGAGCCTGCTTAGTGAATCCTACCAGTAAGGAGATCATTGCTTTAAAAAAAAAAAAAAAAAAAAAAAAAAGCACCGGGGACATGATAGGCAGTGAGGTCACCTAACTATAGTGGGGGCTAGACTTTTTAACTATGTTAATTAGAAAGCTAGAGGGCTTTGGTAGCATGGTGACAATCTGACTCTAAAGCATGACATTCTTAAGATGATCATTGAAATTTTATTTTCTGTACCTACTTCTTGCTTTCCTAACTTAATGTTGTAATGATTCCTTCTATTGCCTTCCCTACCCCCAGCATTTAGTGTGAAATGTGTAGAATAGTGACCTTGGGGATAAAAATCATTTATTGTTTCTGGGAAGCTTATTTGCATTGCTACCATCTTTGGTAGATCTTGAAATGGTTCTTCATGTATCAATTAGTTTATCTTATAAATGTGAACCATCCAATAAAAATGTCTCTGTCTTCAGTCTAGAACTAAGAATAAATCTCAAACCTTAAGTTACCTATTACCTTTCAAAATAGGCAGTTAGAGCAAGGATCCAAAATTCAAGACTAGGACTCCATGGACCTGGAATCCTAAATTGCCTGTTAGTCCTCTAAAATGACTCCTTCTAGTCACTCTTCTTCAGTGGATTCTCTAATTAGAAATTTCCCATTGTTTTCTTTTTTTAAGTGCAGTGAAGAGTGTCTTAAACAACAGATGTAAAATCATCTTTCTCCTATCACTTCTCAGACATTTAATGTCTTGCAGCATGTGAGAAGCATATTAGGTGGGATGTAGGTAATAGAAGAAAGGTTTACACAGATAATGCTTGACAATTTAATCAAAGAAAAACAGGGGGAACAATTTACGGAAAATGGCAACTTACAGAAGATAGATGTAAGTCCTGTGAACATATACAGAATAAAGAGTGGCCCCTCATCTTGCTTTTTGATATTATAAAAATAAACTACATTTTGTTTGTTACAGAGTCATAAACCACCTCACATCTGCACTGATAGCCATGCAACATTAAAACCTCTAGGAAAAGCCTGTTTTACTTCATTTAAAAATGCAGAGTAGATACTAGACTGATCCATATGATCATATTTCTTTTTCCTGTTTTGTTAGAAAAGAGCATAGGTCTTATTTTTCCATTTTCACGTGACCTGATATAAGATTAAAAACTGTACCTCTCACCAACTTTTCTGGCTCTACCTAGCATTATCTGTCCTTTCTAGTGCTTCTCACCATTAGAATAGTATGTATTCTACTTCTTGATCTCCTATTGGTTTATTTCTAATCTTACTAGGATATAAACTTTGGGGAGTCTACTAAGAAGAGACTGGAGTGGGCTAAGTTGAAGGCAGGAGGACTAAGAGTCCATTCGGAAAAAGTGCTGCTGTTTTCTGAGGTGCTGAGAAGAGGCTGCATTTTGAATCAGAAAGAATTCATTATCACTCCACAATTCTTTTCCAGCCAATGGCAGTGATTGCTTCTGTGGAGCCCCTACTGTAAGCAAACCTGATTGAACATCAGCCACTACAGTTACATTTTGCATGTGTTAAATGTGAGACAAGTTTTTTTTTTTTTTTTTGAGAAATTTATTGCATGAACACTTTACATATTGGTTGTATTCCCATTGGGTTATTCTCTTTTTTTTATTTATTTGCTTTTATTTTTGAAGTAGGGTCTCAATTTAGCCAAGACTGACCTGGAATTCATTATGCAGTATCGGGGTGGCCTCTAACTCACAGTGATCCTTCTAACTCTGCCTTCTGAGTGCTTGGATTAAAGGCGTGTACCACCATGTCCAGCTCCCATTGGGTTATGACCATATGCTTCCTTTCTCTGTCCTCATCCCATGGAGGCTCTCCTCAATGTGGTTATTGGTATTCTTTGTGGGGTTATGAATGCAGCAGTCTCTGTGGGGGAACAATGCCTCAGAATACACCATCACACCCTGTGGTTCTTTCTTTCTGCTCCCTTTCCCAAATGTTCCCCAAGCCTTGGAGAGCATGTCTTCTTCAGTGTTGAGCTCTCAGTAGCCTCTGATTTTCTTCGTGAATTACATTTTGAGTTTCCTCAGTGTCTGCTGCCACCTTCCTGTAGGAACAGGAGGTTTTGTGGCTAGCAATGAGAACAGCACATCAGTAATCTGCCACTTCCCCTGTAATATCTATGGGGCATGGCAGATGGGATAGAGATGACTAAGACAGGTTTTTGAAACCTGTATAGTACATGGATTATGGCTTCTGGTCCTGCCTCATGGTTTCTTGTTCTGAGTATGAGGAAGAGCCATTACTGCAAGGATGCTTTCAGGTTTGTCAGCTGGCTCCTGGATTTGCTGAGACCAGCCAAGAGCTTGTAGGTAGGAGAATGCATAGTCAGCATCCTCCTGTCCTTTGGTCTCTTTTGGCAGCTAAGCCTGTCTCCTCTCTGGTACCTCCTACGAGCACTGTCTTCTTCCTTCTCCCTCCCATCTATGAAAGGCAGAGATATCCCCATTGTCTGATTTCATTGGATCTTCTAATCTGAAATAAGCAGTTCCATGGATTAAGCTTCCTGGATTCAAATCTGTTGGGTTTTGGAAATTAAGGGATTAAAATAGCCAATTTAAATAACTTTCTGACTAAACTTTTAGATAAATTTGAAATTTTGTTTAATAAAGTATTAAAATACGAATTCAGGTGAGAGATTTTTTTCTGAGTCTGTCTTTTGCTTAATGGTTTATTGCTGTGATATGCTGAGAAAACTTCATGCACAGCACAGTGAACAAAATGCTAATTTCATTATTCTTTATTTATTGAGTTGCTTGAATTTTATGTTAAAATTTTGATTTATCATGATGCATATAATATGAAAGTGTTTCTGACTCTCTTCCCACTAATCTTTTCCAACTCTTTGATGCTATTTACTGTAAAAATGCCTCTTTCTCACAGTCTTTTGAAATGCTAATTTTGTCCCAAGGCTATATAGAGATGAAACCTATTTCTAGACTTTCTGATTTCTTTTAAAGCTTTATTATTTTTTATTTGCTAAATGACATTTTTACTTATCACAGATTTAGATATTTATATTTGATAATTTGTGTCATTTAAGTAGAATCATCTTCATTTTATATATTTTCACAAACTAGTTTTACAGCTGGATTTTAACTTCTTTGTTTTGAGAATCTTTTTCAATCATTGGTAGCTACATTTAGTTATCACTTTATTATTATGGATTAATTTGAATATTGTTGATAACTGCCCCACACTGAATTTCTCGTCAAAGATCATACATAGTACATTAATCTTTAATTGCATATCCATAGTTCAATAAAGAGCTATTATATTCTTCTTATAAGTCCTAGGAGATGATTCTTAAGAAATGCATTAGGAAATGAGATAGCAGGTGACTTTTAGAGCTGCAAGACTTCAGCATGCAATATGAAAGCAAACCTTAGCATTCACAAAATATTCAAATATGTGCTTCATTTTAAATGTCATGAAATGAACTGTAAGTTACCAATTATGCATCCTTCTTCATACTCCTTCAACTCAGAGAGTCTTCACACCCTTTCCAGTGTCTCACACCAACACCATGCCCACTGATCCATTCTGTAAACAGAAAGGCATCACTGAGTCTAGTGTTCTGTGTGATTATAATCCATTTATCATAAATTAGCTTCCAGAAAGAAAAGAAACACAAACCCTAGGTTTCCATTTACTTCGTAAAGATTCCATGCCTTCCTTAAAGATGCTGTGATATTTTCTACTTCCCACTATATTTCCATCTTTATTCTCTATGCTGGCTGTGCACCAGTCAGCAAAGCATGATCCCTGTCCTCCAGTGGGCTAGATTTCACCTCAAGGAGAACCAATCTGACTCATACATTTTCTGTGACTGTATTCAAACCTGTGAGAAAATCTGGGGGAGACCAAGATTTAAGTAGAAGTGAGGAAAACTATCATCATCACTGAATTTCACTCAATTTTCCCTAACTGTGTAGATGTGAAATGCTAATGGTCCAAAGGCTCTGACCCCATTGTATACAATGCTGGTTTATTCTGAGGACTATGATAAATATGAAATACTAATACAGGCCCTGAGAAACTGCTCAGTAAATGAACATTTGCCCTTGCAATACCTTATTGTTGTTAACAATCAGAAATTTTCTTCATGTGTAAATCATACCCATGTTAGCACAAAAATGGCCTCTGGAAAATGGGAAACATAAGTCACAGAAGCAATATCTGTTAAGAGGACACCTGTCTGTAGTGACATGTGGCTAAAGCTATACTTTGATTAGCTCAGATCTAAGTTCATTCCTACCCAGATTACTGATAATTTCTTCTTAAATCGGTGGGGAATTGCATACAACATATTCTAATGAAAACAAGGGTTAGCTTTGGTATTTTTGGCAGAGACACATGCTGAATTGGAAGCTTCAGTGGCTTCAAAAGCAATTAGCTCAGACTTTTGTAATGTAGCTTGCTGCAGGCATGGGGATGTGTTGTCTTGGAGCCTCAATTCCTGAGTTCCTGTTTTGAGTAAGTAGCTGCCTTGTAGGCTGCTAAGTGCCATAGCTGACACAGCTGTATATGAGATAGCTTTTGTTTTAATAAGCAGTGCCAACTTGTGCTTATAAATACCTTCCATTTCTCGAAATCCTTCTTTGGTTTAGAACCAAAATCACAGTTTTTTTGTTGGGAGAGTAGACCCAAACCAGTTATTAATAGAGGACTAAGTGGGCATCAAAGAAAAGGATCTTCCTATATACGGATAAGGCACCAAACTTATTCTTATGAAATGTGGGTTGGGGTCTTTATGTTTATATTGGACAAAGAGAAACCAGATAATAAAATATTCTTTATCAATACACAATACGTAATCAATGATTGGAATGACATGGGCAGGAAGACTATGCCTACTTTATATAGATTTGTACATTGTAGTTGTTTGCTTTTAGTTTTGTAGAATTAGTGAAATCAGAGAAGTTAATTATATTATTTTACCTGTTTCCTATGCATAAAATTTTGAAAGTTCCTTTTCAAAAGTCTTTAGAATTACCAATTAGGAAATTATTTTAGGCACCTTCAGTGTGTAGCATATGGAAGTTGGACAATGATTGGTAACCCGTAAGGACCATTTTTGGCATGTATTTTCTCTTTTAGAATAAATCAGATTTTGTGTGTTGAATTTATAACACATGTTATGGGATATAAATACATTGTGGTTATTATTTAGAAGCAAAATAATATATCCATAACTTCACATGACCCTCCTTTTCTCTGTGGCAGAAGCAGGGGAAATCACTTCATATACCAGGACCTCCAGACAAAACTCAGTTTAGTAACTTTCTGAGATACTAGGGCTGTTCCTCCTCTGTTTGCTGTGTTGTAGTCTTTGACCTACATCTTCCCCAACTCTTGTAACCACTAATTTATTTTTAAAAATTTTTTGTTCATTTTTATTTATTTGAAAGCTATAGAGAGAAAGAGGCAGAGAGAGAGAGAGAGAGAAAGAGAGAGAGAGAGAGAAAGAGAGACAGAGAATGTGCGCATCAGGGCCTCCAGCCACTGCAAACAAACTCCAGACACTTGCGCCCCCTTGTGCATCTGGCTAACATGGGTCCTGGGGAATTGGGTCTCGAACTGGAGTCCTTAGGTTTCACAGACAAGTGCTAAACCGCAAAGCCATCTCTCTGGCCCCTTTTAAATTTTTTATTGACAACTTCCATAATTGTAAATAATATCCCATGGTAATTCCATCCCCACCCCCCGCCACTTTCCTCTTTGAAACTCCATGTATTGGATTATTTTTATATTACCCCTGTTAGTGTGAGCTTGCAATAGTTTTCTTTCTGTGTCTGGCTTATTATGCCCTTCAGGTTCATCTATATTGTGACTAATATTTTATTATTATCCCATATATAGACACATATTCATTCATAAGTACAAGTATTTTGTGAGTCACATGATTACATTTTGGTTCACAGTTGCTCATATCTTTATGTTGCTACCACGGTATTAAAATGAAGGTAGACAGTTTCTGCCACTTAGTATTTTTACTGTACTTTTTCTATGTTTAAATATTCTCAGCTGCAAAATTACCTGCCATTGTGTTGTAGTTGCCTACCATATTTAGTATAATAATATATGTACAGGTTTGTCACTTAGGTGTGTGGTAGGCAAAACTAGGTATGAGTTCACTGTATCATTCTTACACAATGACATAATTCCAACAACACTTTCTTGGAACATTTTCCTGTTTTTAAGTTGACATTATCCTGTGTTTATGCTTTTGTAGGTACATTTACTTACCTATGCAAAAAATTTAATTTACTAATAATTTTCTGAATTAAGTAGAAAAGAAAAAGTGACTACTTACAGTGTAACAATTATAAAGGAAATGTTGTGATAATTTTAAATAACATTTTTGAGTAAGAAAAATATAATATGAACAAAAAGATAGGTAAATAGGGCCAGGGAGATTGTTCAGTGGTTTAAGACACTTGTTTACAAAGCCTAATGGCCCTGATCCAGTTTCCCTGCATCTATATAAAGTCAGATGAACAAATTAGCACATGCGTCTGGAGTTAATTTCCAGTTTCCAGTGACTGGCTTGCCTGTTCTTTTTCCCTTCTCCCTTAAATAATGAATTAAAAATAGGTAAGTAAATAGCATAATAGAATGGAAATCTCAGCCATAAATGGAAATATACAGGAGATGCTACATTTACTGGAAGAATGTGCTATGACTTCACTTCTTGTGTGTACACAGGAAGTAAAAATCAATTCAGCAAAGACAACTGTGAGGGAATTTATAGAGGTTTTCTTATATAAAAAACCCTTGATTCAAGAAGGAATGTCAGGAAAATAGTCCATGAAGGAAAGCATTGATGAAAATGAAATAATAAGCCACACAGGGAAGAAATACCAAATATATTTAACAAAGGAGTAGCATCTCACAAATATCTGGAACAATTAGAAAGTAATAAAAAAATGAAATGTAGAAAACTGAAAAAAGCAAGAATAGCTTATAATTCAACATAGAATGAACAGCAGTGAAAGGCCATTTAAATTAATGTAAACAAGAGTAAAATACACTAAAAGTATGTCTCATATATGTAATGTTTTGCAAGGTAGGGACTTACTCTAGACTTGAACTCATGGTGATCCTCCTATCTCTGCCTTCCAAGTGCTGCTATGCTCTGTAATTTCTTATATTTCTGATCAAGCTATAAATGTATGAAATAACTTAGAGTGATATAACATTACCTACCAAAACAAGGTTTACTGTATTACTGAAACTTGAGTATACCTATACAAGTTCAAAATGGTTCACCATATCATTTGCATGATTAATAAATTAAACTCGGAATGGAAATTAGAGGCTGGGTGATCCAGCTGAGTGGTGAAGCATGAGACACTGAGTTTTCATTTCTAGCAGTATCACCAAGATAGTTTAAAATAAAATTAATTTCACTATATACTAGGAAGCAATGCTGTACATTTTTCATACAGTTTTTAGTAGTTTTCCTGACCAAAATTTGTATGAAATTTTTGTTCTCTTCTTTTCTCTGTTGTAATCATGTAAAAACATAAAAGTGAAATTAGTTTTGAAAGCAATAAGCTATAATTGGCACAACAGTGTTCCTAGATGACACATATTATGTTTATATATTTTTGAAATAAAATAACATGCAGCCAGAAATTTGTAACTTTGTACCATTATGTCTTTTAAAATCTGTGCATGTTGAGAAGCATTCCTTGTATTAAAGATCGAAGTAGTCACTCAGCAAAAGATATGTATTGTTAGCCAGATGTAGTGTATGAGTCTGTGTTGCCCTGCACCTGGGCGCTGAGAAAAAAAAAAAATCATGAGTTCAAGCTAAGTCTGGCCTACATTGCAAAACACCACTCTCAACAAACAAAAATTGCATATAAAGAAAAAATACATAGTATTCATAGAGCAAATATACCTCAGTTTTAGAATACAAATCATAACTTCTATATACATTAGTATTTATAACATCAGAATGGATATTATTAACTACAATTATGGTTAGACTCAAATGTAGAAAATTAGAAAATTTGTCCCACATAACACTGTCCGTTGAAGAGAGAGAAAATCCTTATTACACAAAATATTTACTTTAGTACATTCAGTTCAGAGTCCATGGTTAAAAACCCAGGCTATGTTGTCATCTCCACCTTCAAAATCATAGTGTATTAAGATTTTTTTTCCTCAACTCACACCCTTGAGGTTGACATCTTCTTGTGACTGAGCAGATAGCAACACAGAATTCAATTACTGCAAGTTGGCTCTGTCATTGCACCTGTCGGCTTGCACGGAAAATGATTTGTAAATTGGGCTTTATCGTTCCTATCCCATAAATCTCCTGTCCATAATTGACACTTGTCAACATAGATGAATAGTGGGAAAAGGGAAACAGAAAATAAATGAGTAGCCCACCTGGGAAAATGATTCCTGCTGCCTCTGGGAGTGATTTACAAACAGCAGTACCCACAGGCCAGCATTTTCATCCTCAAGTAGATATTTAGACAGATATTTTGCTGTTCAGCACAAGCTGAATGGTAATCAAGACGAGATGCAGGAATGATAATCAACACATTAAACTTTTCAAAGAATATTTCTTTCAAGGAAAAAAGTTTTCCTTACTATTTGTGATGTCTGCATATGGCTGCTGCACATTTCTGAGTACTAGGCTGTGTCGGACTTGTCAAAACAAACTCATGAAGTGAGCATCGTGGCTCTCTTGGGAGATGACATTGTCATTTGTTACACAATTCAACATCAGTTCAAGTTGTTTGATATCAAAGTTGATAGATTGGTTTTAAAAAGACATAAAAATGATATGTTCTTTCAAATGTCAAAGCAGTAGCATTTCATAAAGATGGTCTTGGGAGCATGTACTAACCACACAAACATGACAGAGAAACCTACACGTTTGATTTCCCTAAGGGTTTATTTATCTCTACCTCTTTCTGAAGTTTATTTCAGATTTTGAAACACTAATATTAAAAACAACTGAGGTATTTCAAAATTTTTAAGTAATGTGACATTAAAATACCTCATGATAATTAAAAATCATTCTTAAATTACAAGCAACACTTGTACTTATATAAAAATATGTATAAAGTTAAGCCGGGCATGGTGGTGCAGTCCTTTAATCCCAGCACTCGGGAGGCAGAGGTAAGAGGATTGCCATGAGTTTGAGGCCACCCTGAGACTCCATAGTGAAGTCTAGGTCAGCCTGGGCCAGAGAAAGACCCTACCTCAAAAAAACAAAAAATATATATATATATGTGTGCGTGTGTGTGTGTGTGTAAAGTCAAAGGATAACTGAATACTTTGTAAACTAAATTAGAAAACTGGATTATACTTTTAAATCATTAGATGTACAAGTATGATTTTACATAATTTTTCTACATTACACTTTTCAAGAATTTAATTCTTTTTTTCACTTTTGAAAATTGTTTAATGAAATATTTTGCCCATCAGACACCCTCCACAGCACAAAACTTTCAGCAATAGCTCCACAGTATTAAAGCACACAAATGGATTAAACACAGTGGGTTAGTTATATCACACATGAGAAACCAAGGGCACGTGGGTGGATAATTCACTGGCTCCATGTCACCATCAGGTCATCTGTGGTTTCTAACACACAGGCTTCATCCTCCTGTTGCTTCCCTGAAGTGCCCCACCCCTCACGGTCTCCTGACAAAGTCAAAGGCAAAGCAAAGAGACCTCTTCTTGATTCTCACATGCTTGTGCATGTGCTCCAGTATATTCCATCACATAGCTCTGTCTGTGTCACAAAACTCATCCAGCCACTGTGGAGAGGTGCGAGACCACAGGGTTAACCAGACTAAATTTTAGGTTCTGTGTATGGTGTCTGCCTCCCTCCATAGACAACGCAGGGTAGAGAGGTTATATGAATAAAATCATCTTTCTACTGTGAAGGATGAATGAGGGCAGTATTGTTGGTTACCAGGGGTGATATAATCAAGCCATATTTCTGTGCTCTACCACCCAAACATGAAAGTTGAGAGTGTCATTAACCCATATCAGACAACCTTTGCAAAAGCAGTGTAATTCATGTCTATGTGGAGTACTTACATCCAGGAATGACAACAGTGACCTTAGCAGTCATTACCCACTGGAAAAAAAAAAAGAAAAAACAAACCAGTCAACTCTTACTGGAGAAACTTCAAAAATGAGACATAGAACCAGTGATAGTTATATTCTGTAGATAAACTTGGAGATTTATGATGACTTCCATTGTTGGGGGTTTGAGGCTCCTGTCATCTCCTTTGGTGGTGGGTGGAGTCGAATATTCAAGTAGCTTCAGATCTTCTTGTTAGCCTGAAACAGTCTAGTTCAAAAACTGTCTTGCATTTTTTCAGTCATGGAATCTGAGGTGTATATTGTTAACAACCAAATGTAAACAAGCGTGGCATATAAGAATTTAATTCTTTAGTGTACATCATTTTCTTTTTAAAAATATTCAGTGAAGAAATGATTTGTCAGTTCTTTTGAATATTACAATGTCTAAAATCATTTTAATCTATAATTGACAAATATCATCTAGTGTAAAAGCATAGCATTTTTCCTTACATTCTTTGCTTCTTCTACAACCCAGAATGAATTCATTTTTTTTTTCTATCCCTTAAAATAAGAGCAAAGCATTAGAAATGATACATTGGTGAAGAGGGTATTTTTTATCCTGATTCTTTTCTTTAGATGTCACTGGTGGCTCAGTGGGCTCTTTGCCTATCTAGTTGGTATGGTCTAAGCCTTGTTATATTTATATTGTTTTGAAAGTTTGTTCAGTGTATTTCAGTTGCTTCACTGTAGCATGTTGTTAGTGTGAAATAGCCAATTTATATATACACACACACACACACAGCTTATTTTAGTATGCTCAACTTGTAACCATAGCAGCAAGTTTCTTGGACACTGATCCAAAGTGGTAGGTATTAATAGAATAATACATAGGTATTCCAGAACCTTTGAAGGTCAGCTTCATCTTGTGGGACATAACTGAAGAGGTGGGAAACACATTTTTCAATACAATTAAGATTGCTACATTTTTTGCCTGCCCGCCTTTTCTTAAATTAGTTTTCCAACAAGGTAGCTGCTACTGCTTTTTTAGCCATTCCAGTCTTTTGGTCATAGAGATACTAGATTGCACAGATTAGCCAACAGTATTGGGAAGCAGTGAAGACAGAGAGAAAAATGTTTTATGTCCACAGGTGAAAGCTGTTTAGAAAGCTGCTTTGGGTAGATGAGTTTCCTGGCCACATGATAATAAATCTTCTTGTTCTTTCCACAGACATGTATAAGTAGGGCCAGAAGACATAACCATAACAAATATAGTTGTACCACAGTTGGCACTATGATCTTAGAAGGAGTGGGATGTAGATCTGAAGGCTTTTGCTGTAACTCTGTTCATAGAGGCTGAGCTCATTCTGTGGAGGGTGTGAGCAGCAGTTTGTCCACAGAATAGGTTGGAAGGACTTCCTGAGAAAGCACTGGGCAGCTATGTCTTTGATTCATTTCATGGTAAGAACATGGTATCTTTGCTCTTGTTATCTGATGCTTTCAACACCCTCCATTTCAACGAGATGAGAAAACTGATGCACAAGGTCTAAATCAACAAAATTGAAGTGCTATTAATTATTTTACATGTGTTCAAATTATCTATATAACTATATAGTTATCTATATAGCTGAGGATGACTTTGATCTCCTGACACCCCTACCTTACAGGAGTATGCCACCACACGAGACTTGTCCAGTACTTGTTGAGAGTTAATTTAAAAAAAAAAAAAAACATAAAACTGTAGAACATCTTGAATTCAGAAAACTGTACTTTAAAATATGGAATGGAAAGCCAGGTGTAGTGGCACATGCCTTTAATCCCAGTACTTGGGAGGCAGAGATGGGAGAATTGCTGTGAGTGCAAGGCCACCCTGAGACTACATAGTGAATTCCAGGTCAGCCTGAACTAGCGGGAGACCCTTCCTTGAAAGAATGAAAAAAAAAAAATTATGGAATGGGGAAATTTTGTTCCAAATCTATTCTTAATAAGAGTTTCTCATTTTTCATTGATATGTGCAGTTTTTAAACAAAGTATGTTAGACAGTTCTTTGGTTTGCCTTCTAAGCTGGCTCAACAGAGATGTGAGAAGTGTTCATAACTATAGTAGGACTTGTGGAGAAACACTGGAGAAACATTTTATTACAGGGAAATTACAAGATATCTTCATCTTCATTTGAAAGAGAGTGGTTAGTGAATTGCACATACTAAGTGTACATCTTTAGAGTGAAATTTACAATATACACTGCTTGCATCTATTTTAGTGTTACAGTCATTGTAATTTTGATTTCTGTTGATAAGCAAAAGAAAATGATACCTGAAGTAGAATAGGTATCATTGCCATAAATAGTTCACTGATGGAACTTTCTTGCAGATCAGTAGTGTTAAAATGCTAGAACACTGGGCCTGCCAAAGAAACTTACCATGGCATGCAGTGGGTGGGCCTCATGTGAACACATTAGAGAAGGAGCTCAGACTTGTACTGCTTCATATCTCAGGACACAAAGCCAAGCATGGTCATGGTTTGTTAGTAGTCTACCAACCAAGGAACACAGACAAAACTGAAAGGTTAACTAAAACTGAAATGAAGGTTCAGCCATTTGGTTTCAGGTTAGGTGCTATAGATGAGTGAGACTATGTGGTGATTTTTTTTTTTTTTTTTCTGTGATTGGGTTAGTTTACTGAGAATGATCTGTTCCAGGTTCAACCATTTTTCCTCAAATTTCTTTGTGTCATTTTTTCTTACTGCTGTATAGAATTCCATTGTGTAGATATAGCATATCTTAATTACCCTTTCTTCTAGTGATGGACATCTGGATTGATTCCAGCTCTTAGCTATTACGAATTGAGCTGCTACAAACATGGTTGAGCAAATCTCTCTGGCCTTTGGTTTGAAGGTTTTAGGGTAGATGCCCAGTACGGGAATCACTGGGTCTGTTGGTATCTCTATAGTCAGCTTTTTCAGGGGTCTCCATATTGCTTTCCAAAGTGGTTGTATCATCCTACATTCCCACCAACAGTGGATGAGTGTTCCTGCTTCTCCACATCCCCACCAGCATTTATTTTCGTTCGATTTTTTTGATGTTTGCTATCCTTATTGGGGTAAGGTGGAATCTCATAGTTGTTTTAATTTGTATTTCTCTGATGATTAGGGATAACGAACATTTTCTTAAGTGTATGTTTGCCTTTTGTATATCTTCCTCTGTGAACTGCCTATTCATCTCTTTGCCCCATTTTGTGAGTGGAGTGTTTGACTTCTTACTGTTTAGATTTTTGAGTTCTTTGTAGGTTCTAGAGATTAGCCCTCTATCAGTTGGATAACCCACAAATATTTTTTTTTCCCATTCTGTGGGTGATCTATTGGCTTTGCTTATTGTATGCTTCTCTGTAAAGAAACTCTTCAGCTTCATATGATACCATTGGTTGAGTGACTGTTTAAGATCGTGAGCTACTGGGGTTTTGTTCAGGAAGTCTTTTTCCATTCCTATATCATGGAAAGTACTTCCTAAATTTTCTAAAATGAAAATGAAATGGGGGAAAAGAAGAAATTGTTTCTGTGCCAGAAAAAAAATCTTAAATGATTTTGTAACAAAAATCCCTGTAATTTTCAGGGCTAATCCTATTCCTTCTGAATTAGAACTGGCAAATTGCCCATGGAACTTCAGGAATGCCTGATGCAAGTTATATGGAGTATTTTAGAAAAGATTGCTGAAAGCTTACTAATTCCACAATTCATTGTTCATAGGTTTCATTATTAAAGGGTAGAAGCCAGTGTAATTTAAGGGGCATCTTTAAAAACTAGAATTAAATTTAGAATGTGTAAGTCATTTATTTCCTAATGCTTTGGGGTAGTTAAATTTTTATAATTCAGTAGACATAGAATCTCCAAAATATCATCATAAATTGTTTTAAATATAAATGCAGTATATTTGTGCATATGTGCACATTTAGATAGATACATATGACATTTACTAAAATATTAGCTTAAATATTATAATAGGAAAACCACAGAAATGATAACTCAGAATTACTTAAACTGCAAGGGCTGGAGAGATTGCTTAGTTAAGGTGTATGCCTGCAAAGTCCGAGGACCCCAGTTCGATTCTCTAGGTCTCATGTTAGCCAGATGCACAAGGGGGCACATGTGTCTGAAGTTCGTTTGCCGTGGCTAGAGGTCCTGGCATTCCCATTCTCATTCTTTCTCTTTCCCTCCTTCTCTCTGTCTCTAATTAATAAATAAAAGTAATTTTTTTAAAAAACTGAAAAGTATATTGTATTTCAATGCACAATGTGCATTAATTTAGATAAAATAGTACTGTATAATGTGTACCTTTGTTTCCATCCAGTATAGTGATAAATTTAGGGAAATCTTATATATATATACACACACACACACACACACACATATTTATACACACACACACATATTTATACACACACACACATATTTATACACACACACACACACACACACACACACACACGCATATACACCACTATATTAATGAAAGTTAAACCAGCATCTTTGATAAGCTTGGTTTCATTAATAAGTTAACTAGATAAAGCAGGTAGCTACATAAGATCATACAGTCTCCAGATTCCTGTGCAGATACATAGCTGGTTTATGTCAGAGCTTGGCTTCATCCAAAATATTTGTTACAGAGGAAGACAAGCCTTGGAAAATTCAGTATATTATTCTAGATACACATATAGACTCTCAGTTAAAGAACTATGTGACTTGCTGCCATGATTTCCTTAGTTCAACCTTATTATCATTGTAATATTTAAAAATTACCAAAACTCTATTGCTGACTTTCAAATTGTCATCCTTGAACCATACATGTTATCATTAATATGTTGTCTTATCACTTGGAAATTTTCGATGTTTATCTCCTAAAAGAGCTGCAATGTATGTTACAAGCACTGGTCAAACATAAAGTCAGGAAGATCTATATTATATTTTACAGTGTTCTTCAAAAGAATTTTCAATTTCATTTGAGAACAATTAACTTGTAACCTTAAAAAAAGGAAGTCTTTTTTATCCCAGAGGTAAATTTCAGTGGCGAATGAGAAGAGTGACTCATTCCTGAAACCAGAATTGAATTCATACCTGTAGATGGGCAATGTGATATGAAGTGGGACATGTTGGTCAGCAAAACAAAATGTGGCCCCTCTCATGTACACAACACCTGACTAGTGTGGGAGACAGTCTTCCATCAAGAAGGTCAACACACCAAGGTGAAAGATGTCCTGAAAATTCTCTTAATGTTAGTTTCCCTCCTTGACAGTAAAATCCACCTAGTGCCTTACTACAGAGCTACAAGCTGACATGTGTTTATAGATTTTTAACTAGGTATAACGGTACATACTTACAAAGCCAGCAGTTGGCAGATGGGCACAAGAAACTTGCCACAAGCTCAAGGCCAGCCTGGTCTACCTAGTGATGTCCATGCCAGCAATGTCTACAATAGAGGACCTTGTCTCAAAAGAAAAGGAAGAGATATGAAAATATTATAGTGTGAAACTACCCAAAAATATTGGTGCTTTTTGTTTTATATTGAGTTCAGCAAAAGTATATCAATGTGTGTCACTCAACTAATGGCTATATCCTTCGTTATATGCCACATAACAGTTTTAAATTTTTCAAATATATTTATCAGTAGAAATTGTAGATGCATACTATATATTTTCAGAATAGCCATCTAAATATGCCATATATGTAAAAGCATATAATGAACTAAGTTGGTTATATTGTGAATGTAAAGCCAACTTTGTTCCTTATCATCCATTTTTTAGTTTTTTGATTACATAGCATTATATTAAATACAGTAATGAAAACTGTACCAGGAAGGTATTTTAGAGGTTATAAATGGAAGGTATATTCAGATGCATATTATATATAGTATATATTACATATGTTTATATAGCATATATATTTTATATACTTTTAATAAATGATTTAAAGCAATCTCCTCTTTCAGTAATGTATATTTTGCCTAAATCCATAATTCAATGCTATAAAAGGTAAGCCACATATATGAGTTTTCAGAATATCATAATATGAAAAGCATCTTTTAAATATTGTGTGGATGCTTAGGAAGATTAACTAATGAACTTATTCACATGACACTGAAAATTAAAACTGATGGTTCATATATATTATTAAATGAGAATTATTCACATTTTATAACATGTGCAATAGAATATATAGCAACATCACATATGTGAACATATTCATGCATGTGTCCTTGTGTATTAAATATATGATAATTTAGACATTCTGTGTGTCTTACAGAAGTTCATGTTGTGAATCAAATATACAGCTACTACAAATCAGAAACCCCATGCAGATGCCTTCAAAAAATTTGACTTCAATCATTATTCTTTCATAGAAATTATTATAGTCCTCTCTTTATAATTTAACTAGTGCATGAGTGTGTGCATTTGAGTGTGTGCTTGCATATATCTTATTCTGTCAAAGGTCCCTTTTTATTATTAAAAAGGGGTCTAGCCATGGGCCTTACTTTCCATATGCTTAACTGATAAATGCTTTCTATAATATTCTGTTATATGGTCTATAAATACAGTAGCTTATGGCTGTGGATTCAAGGGAAATTATAAATTAAGAAAGGTTTTTTGATAGCCCAAAAATACAAATAGTTTGAAAATGGCTTAAAACCTTTCTTTACTCAAGTTTACTCCTGAACAGTAAAGTTGCTTCATCTGTATTTTCCTTACCACTTTGTATGTGGCATAACATCTTGAAGAAGGTGTGTCTTGTTTGTCTTCTTCCTACTTTAGTAATTTGACTTGATTTGTACAGTGATGTCTCCTGTCTAAATGAACTGACATTCAAGTTTTTCTTTCTGTACAGCTGGTTACGTGTAAAGCAGAACATATATAAAATGATTATTTGTCCAGTAAACACTTTATGTGATATTTGAAAATCTAACTTTCCCAGGAGTTATTAGAAAGGATTTCCACTTGAATTGACAATGTGTGCTCTGGAAAAGCTTTGAGGAAATATTGTCAAAACTAGCTATGCATGAACTTTATCAATGCCTTTGCTTACTAATCTGAAGGATACTAACTCAGACTTTTCAGCCAAAGTATTCTGGAATAAATCCAGGCATCAGTTACTTCCTTTACAACAAGAAAAGAAATAGGAGATCATATGTAATTTGGTAAAATTATTATTGTGTAACAAAAATGATTTTCAGAATTTAAAATGAAATTTTACATTCATTTCTATTCTGTTAATGAGTTGTACACTGAATATCCCTGTTAAGTTTAGAAACCTGGGCACAACACAGCTCATTTACTTGCTTAAGTTCACACAGCAATAACCAATGATCTGAAAGTGCAAGTTCAGTAGGCTATCTCTTGGACTCATTCTCCTACACTTTAACCTATGATGGGATTCAACACTGTGGATGCTGCCAAAGAAAATAATTAGTATTAGTTGAAGCCAGGGAGAAAGATGATTTAAGGAGTTGTTTTTTCCTTTTTTTTTTTTTTTTTTTCTTTATGAGCCACTAAGGTGAGAGAGAAATGATGGTCTGGAACTGGGTTTCTTATCAGTGATTCAGAGGTCTCCTCTGTATGATGCCAGCATTTCTAGTAAATATATATGTGTGTGTGTGTGTGTGTATGAATGTATGTATTGTATACTGATAAAACATAGAACTACAATATTTATTAGGTTGAAAGCAAGTATTTTGTTGTTTAGCTCCTCACTATATCCAAGGGTGTAGTGGCAACTGACTTATATTTTATGTATTCTATAATATTTAGTTTTGCATTCAAATTGGTTATGCATACTCCATTTTAACTTGTTTTCTGAGTTATGATTTCCTAAATGGGCCTGGTGATATAGCTCAGTTAGTATAATGAATACACTAATCCCTGGTTTGGTTAGCACCACAGAAGCTGGGTGTGGTGATCCATACCTATATTCCTAGTAATTCACAGGCAGAAGCAGGATATTCAGGAGCTGAAGATCCACCTTGACTACTATAGCAGTTCTAGGCCATCCTGGGCTATATGAGATCTAGAAAATAGGAGCTCAGACTGTTACTGCAGGCCATGAAATTCTCTTTATACTATAGTCATTCATGGAACAGTTATATGCTGATGTTGTGAATGAATGGAGCACTTATCCAAAATCAATAGAAATAATGTTATCATAGTGTTACCCTCAGAACACTTTAGTGTGACAATGAAGGGCACTTAAGATTAACATTGTCATACTTTAAAAAGACACTGCTACTAAAAATGTCAATACATAACAAATAAGTAGCTTACATCATAAAGATAATGACCAAGAAATTTGCAGAGGAAAACAAATGCTTCATTCAAGAAATCTTGCTAAGCAATAAAACATCAGCTGAGCAATACAAAACAAAAAAGTGCTTACAGATGTGATTGTTATATATCTTACACAAGTTCCTCGTCGTCTCAGGCACTCGTGCAGCTGCTCTTTGAATAGGCAGTCTGCCCAGTGAATGCCACAAATCTATAAGGCATGAAATGTTGTTTTTTGGCACAAGATTTCATAGTACAGCCTCTTCTCAAACTCACTATATATCAAAGGATGAACTTGAAATTTTTATCCTGCTACCTCTATATTTAAAGTGCCTGTGGCAACATGTCTGGCTGTAGTTTAATATTTTAACCCCCATGTTCTATTAGAAAGCAATGACTCTAAGTGAGTCTTACCTATAGGCAGATGTCATCTGTATAGATCATATAATTTTATCCACCTCTTTCCGATTTTTAGCAGTAGACCATTCATAATCTCCATAGAGGATTCATATAGATAACAAGTGTGCAAACAGGTTTTCTTTCATCATAGTTTGTATGAGATAGGGAAGGCTCATCTCTCCTGATAAGTATGTGTTCAAATAAATACGTATCTGGACTATGCCACGATGGATGGAAGAACAGTGCAGACTTTTGTTATATGACAAAACCACTGCATGAAAGGAAATTTCAAATTTCTGAAGTATGCCACTAAATTATTGCCACTGTTGTAAAAAATGTACATATTTATATTTAGACTACTTCTGGAAGGATGTGGAAGAAGTTGCTAAAAGTGGCTGCCTTAGAAAAGGTATCTGTGTGACATGGGACAAAGTATGGAGGGTGTTCGCCTTTCACTCTTGTGCTGTTTAAGTTTCACAGTATGTATGTGCCTTTGCTATTTATACAAACATAACTTAAGAGCATCTCTAATCAACCTCTTCTGATATCAGCAGGTTCTAGGAGTATTGCCTATGCAGCAGATTTCTAAGAGGCTTTTCATTATTACATATCCCAGTGTTAGTGTTCTCCCTGTGACAGAACTTGACATACACAACTACAGTAGGATTTGTTTTGGCTCATATTTGCAGTGGCTTTACCCCATCGGAGCCGGCACTGGATGCTGGGCACAACTCACTGCAGAAAGAAGCAAAAAGAGAGAAAGCTACCAGGGCCAGGTATTACTGGGTATTACTTTATACCCAGAGCACTGTTTCCTCCAGGTTGACCTATCTTCTAGCATTTTAGAGTGGGGGAAGACACCTCATACTCAAATCATAGTCAACCTATGGCCTATTATTTGACATGTCATGAATCATTAGTAAATTAAATACATGAGTAATTAGCTACCCATCTACTGCTTATACCCAGGATAGGCCAGCACCTAGTATTAGCACAATGAAAGAGGACAAAGAGTGGGTATGACATTTGAAAAATAAATATATATATATTGAGTACAAATCTGCCCTTTCTCAGAGCATGTCATTATATCCCTGAGCCTCACCATCTTTACAATGGAGTAGTAACTTCTTATAGGGCTGTAGTATGAAAGAAAGAAAAATGAAAATTTATAAGGATTATATACAAGTGTGTGGTATATATACAAAGAATCTTAGACTATCTTAAGGATAGATAAACCTTAGCTCTTTTATTTTGTCATTATAGTTGCCATTTCTTGAACTTACTTGGAAACACATTCTATTCAGTATCTCACTTAATATACCTGGTGTTTCTCATTTGAAAAGAACATGATTGTAATTAGGATGTTAAACATGTAGATATGTAATAATGTATGCTGAAAAAAATTCCACCTACCACCAATCTTTCAGCTAATTATTATAGAATGAAATTCTGTTTGTAGACATCATTTTCAAATGAATTGCACATGATTGCTACAGATTCACTTGACCTTTATCCTCTTTATAAGCTAAAATTTTATACTTGCTATTTATAATATGCCTTTGACTCTTTTGCATACTTAGAAAATTAAAATTTAGCAAAATCATATGTTAACATTTTATACATATTTCTACATATCCATATGTCCAAATAGCTGTTACACAATCCGACACAGAGCATGGTTACTTAAGCTGGAGTGCTTTGTTATTGAAATAAAGTGTATACATTTTATTTGTTGCAAAACACTATAGAAGTAATACATTAAATACTAATCTACTATTAATGTACACCCTTTTTACTTAAAAGGCACTTAGAAGCTAACAAGATGGCTCATTGGGATTAATATACAAATGTGAATAGCTGAGTTCATATCCCCAACACTCACATAAATGCTGAGTGCATATAATGGCCCACTTGTAATTCCAATGTTTGGGAGGCAGAGGCAGAAGTTCCCTGGGGCCAGTTGGCTATTGAGACTGGCCAATTGGCTATCTCAGTTCTAGTTGAGAGAACTTATCTCTATCTCTCAACTAGTGGAGAGTCACTGAATATAACTGACATCAACTTCAAGCTCCTTCTGCCACAACCTCCCTCTCCCCCCACCCCCGCTTACACATACATGAAAATAAAAACCAAATTCCATATAAAGTTACTTTCCCATTGCTAAGACAAACACCCAACCAGAAGCAGCTTAAGGGAGGAAAGGGTTTGTTCAGGTTTACAGAATTAAGGGGAAGCACCATCATTGGTGGAAGAAGCAGGCTCACTTCCATGGATGCATAGAAGAGAGACATCATCAACAGCCAGGGAATGTGAACAGCCAGGGATTAAACTGCTATGAATACACTTTAGGCCGTACTACAAGATCCACCCTCAGTAACACCTCCTCCAGTAGGGCTTTTCCTGCTGGTGACTACAGTTGAAAGCTTAATCAAAACTCCCTGAAGCTATGAGAATGTCTGTTGACATTCAAAATACTGCAATACTGATATGGTATACACAATTGTTCCATAAAAGACAAGTGTATAATTATGGAACTTTAATAGCGTTCTAAAGAATATTTACACTTTTGTCATCAAATAATGGAAAGTTAACAAGTGTAAAAGATTTAGAAACTACAAATGTGTGATGAAATGTTTTCATGCTTGTTCACCCATCTTTCCTCAGTATATTGTTAGGAATAGTTGTATTCTGTCTTTCATTCTTTTCAGTACCACTGAAATATTTAAATGCAGTTATTGATGACTAATATAAGCTACTTTTTAATATCCAAAATAATCAAATTCATGATCTTCGTTAAAGTTCTGTCACACACAAAATGTGTTTCTTCCTAATGTATCGTAGATGTTGTCTTTTTAAATACTGCGTTTGAGGTCTTGATCAAGATCAAAATTACATGGTAGTTCAACCAAAGAAGTGAAAAATCATGTTATAAGAATAAACATTCTGTTTGATTCTTTTCTCATTGTTGTGATCAAATCCTTGATAAGAAGCAATTTAAGAAGGGATTATTTGGTTTGTTGTTTGAGAGAATACAGTCCCTCATGGTGGGAAAGTTTGAAGCTGCTGATCATATTGTACCTGCAGTCAGGAAGCCTAATATGATGAATGCTGTTGTTCAGCTTGTTTTCTCTTTTATACTCAGTCCAATACCCTAGATCATGGTATGGTATTACCCACAGAGTGGATCTTCCCACCTCAGTTTATTAATCTAAAAATATATATCAAAGACATAGCCAGAGATTTGGCTCCTACGTGATTTTGTATCCAATCAGGTTGGCAGTAGTAATTAACCATCACAAGTCCACCACTGGACAATTTGGCATATCCACATGCAAACTTTCCACTTTTAATCCACAACCTTCTACCCTTGTCCCCATATGCTGGTGGCCATCTCATAAAGTAAAATGATTTGGTCCAACTTCTGATGTCCCCATAATGTTAAACAATCCCAATAGTATCAAAACTGTGAAGTCTCTTCTAAGAGTCCAGTTTCTTAAATGACCAGCACTACAAAATTAATAAACAAGTTCATACTTCCAATATATGGTGGCACAGAACAAATACTCCATTTGAAAAGATAGGTGTGGGGCCATAACAAGGTAAGTTTATACAAAAACAAGACTAAACCAAAGTCCTGCAACTCCATGCCATTCACCTGATGAGTGCCTAATGATGGAATCATCTCCACAGGGCTTGAGTAGCCCCACCACTTCAGCTCTACTCCCCATAGGACACACATAACATCTCTCAGGGCAGCTCTACTTGGAGCTTTCATTGTAGAATGTTATATGATCCTACCATCACCACTCATCTGGGGTCTTCTTCACAACTTGGGTTTCACCTTCACAGCTTCACAGAATAGCCTTTTGGGGGCCTCATTGCAGGGATTTGGACCCTAATGTACATTGTCTGGTCTCAGTAGCTCTCTGAAATAGAGGAATAAGACTCCATGACCCCCTCAATCTTCTCATAACTGAAAACCCAGCACCATATGGAAAACACTGACAAATTCTGTTGCCTGTTTGGGATGGAGCTGGCCCCCTTGGTCCACAGTTAGATTCATCTCTGTGCCTTCCAGGCTGACACTGGGGAAGGAAGCATTTCCTTGTGTGATTTTTGAATAAGTAGTTTACTCTATGGCATTCTTATTTTGGTCTTTCACACATGAATTTGGATTTTCACAAGATTGAGCCTCTGCAGGGTAGGGCCTTGCTCTGGTGTCATTTTTTAGTTAGGCATCATTCAGTTTCTCAGGACTTGAAGAATGTAGCCAGATTCTTTCAAAGAATGTAGCATGAACACCTCTACCCAAGCTTACCATAACATACTCATTTCCTCTGAAGCCTTACAAGCTAGGGTTTTGCTGTCTGTATTTTTCATGGCATGATGTTCCCAAACACACACACATACACACAATCTCTCTCCCCCTCTCTCTCTCTTTCTCTCTCTCTCTCTCTCTCTCACACACACACACACACACACACACACACACACACACACACACGCGTGCGCGCGTGGCCCATTAAGCTCTGTTTATAGCATTCTTGGGCTTTTTGTAGTCGTTGGCAGTTTCTAGAGGCCCTGGCACACCCATTCTCTCTCCATACATGCATATATATATTTTTTTTTAATAAAAATTGCCCTCCCAAACTTAACAACTTAAAACAATATTCGTTTACTATCTCACAGTTCTGTGTGTCAAAAGTCTGTGCACATCATCACTCAGCTGACTGCTTTGCTGGTTAATCTCTGATCTGGGTTTCTTCCCTCTTTCCCTCTTTCCATTTTTGTTTTGGAGGCTGTGGATAAGGTCTGCCTGCAGACTCATTCAGTTCTTTTGTGCTTATGTGAGGAATGAGGTCTCGATTTCCTTGCTGTCAACCAGTGCCAGCTTTGATCATAAAGCCTGTCTCTATATCTTAGTGTTTTCCATGGTTCCCTCCAGCAGTGATGGACCAATTCCCTTTCAGAATTCAAATTCCTTTGTCCTTTCCAAGAGCGTGTCTCTTACCCTACCTGGAAAATCTTTTGATTTTAATTCTACAATTTTACTTTGATTTTCATTGTCCTGTTTGGGGGCTTACTACATCCTATACTGTTTTTAGATTACCTTTTCTTTTCAATTCTTTGCCTCATATAACAAAGTTTTTCCATGCATATATGCAGCTTAATATTTTAGCAAAAGCAACGTGAAATTATTATGAATATATTCTATGCTTTACATTAAATAAACCTTTTGATGCTGAATTTTAATTTGAAATTAAGACCACATTCTGAATCCTTGAAAGTTCAAACTGTGGAAAATACTAATTTGCTTTTTACATGAAATCTGCATACTGGGACCTGATCATTTTCATTTCTAAGCTTCATCCTAACAAAACCATATCACAAATTTGCTTTTCTGTCATTTGACATTTAATTTCTGGTTTCATCAACTTTTTTACCATGCTTTTGTTATTTAGCACTTTCAGCTCTAGAAATGATTTCTGAATTTTATAACATCATATTTTAGATCATTCCGTGTTTATTCCAAGTATGACTGACAGTGTAGATCACAGCATAGTTTGTTTATATGGTACTTACTTACATTTATGTTTATGTCCCTCCATAATCTTTGAGACTTTTTTAAATCCAAGATACGTTTACTTTTCCAGGTGAAATTATCGTATTAATATATATACATATAAATATAGATGAAAAATAATCATCCATAATTAATCATTTGTTGGAAGCACTAATAAATGTTCATGTTAGGCAGCTCACTGTATGTGTAATAATTATTGTTCTACATTTCCCAATTCATATAATTGCTTCTTTTATTAGTTTCACATCAATTCCAATTGTAATATATTGGCTTCATTTCAGTTATTATAAACATTGTAAGTTAATGCCATGTGAATGATTCTTATTACACATATAATTTAGTTGCATACATTTCATTTTTAGAAATAAGCCTCAGGTTATCATTAATTGAATGTTTTCACGTAAAAAGTGAATGAAATTGTGATCAGTAAAACAGATTAAAGCTCTAATATTTGCACACCATTTCCACTGCAATTTTACTTTAGCATACAATTTTATTTATCTAATCACCTTTCAGAATATGATAAGGTTGGAGGTGCTTTTGTTTATAGTTGCATACTTTTGGTTGCATGTTTTTTTTTATGCCTAAGATGCTGAAACTCAGAGAATATAAACTGACTTTTGAATATGAGAAACTGAGATCCAGAAATATGCTTTCTATGAGACCCACTATTCTCAGAGGCCATGTACAAGCAATTCTATCTTTGCCCTCTAAAAATGTGATTCAATACTATATCAGCTAGGCTTTAAAAATATAAGCAAATACCTAAATGTCAGAAGGATAGTTTCTTGCAGATATGGTTTCATGTGCTGAAGAGGGAAATTTTTATATATGGCACAAACCTACATGAATGCTGTGGTATGAATTTCAAAATGTTACATAATTAATGTATTTTTAGGTACTCTGTTCCTCCCACATCTTCATTTACCATAATTATATTGGTAAAAGTTCTTTTACATGAAATAATAAATGTAATTTTATTGTATAGCTTGCAGAAATTCGTTTTTATGCTCAAATCTTGCCCTATGTAGCAGAAAATAAGTAGCATATATTTGTACTTCAAATGTCCTTCATTACTCTCCAAATATGGAGATGTCATGCCTCCTTCATTATTGAAGGAGCAACCACACACAGTTCTTACAGGTACTGAAAATCACATTAAGCTGTGTATGCTATTTGAAAGAGACCTGAAGATTTGCATATACTGTCCACTCTACTTATTTCTTGCTAACCTATTTTTCAAGTGGCACAATAAGTTATAAGTCCTGGTCAGAGAGCAGCAGCCCTTTTGGGTAATTTGATGTGCTACCAATCATAGTGTTTTCATCTGGGTTCTTTTTAGATTTTCTGAGACTTGTGCAAATTATGTTAAGTAACATTTCACCGTCATAGGGATTTACACTTCCCAGGCTACAAGGTCCTCTTGAACACCCAAGCCTGTGAACTAGTTTCAGCCTATTCTGGGCAGAAAAGACAGGTCACTTCTGAGATAAACTCTTCACTGCAGAGACTCAATTTAAAAAGTTGTTACAGATAGATTTCTTACTAAAAATTTGCTTAATTGAAAATGTAACAGAAATGCATTTTATTCTGTAAACAGTTTGTTGGTATTACACCTACATCCCCTTCTAAGGAAAGTTGTTCTACTTAATGTGTCTACTTCTTTTTTTTACTAGTAATCTGGAAGTAAATGGGAGTTGAGAATCTTCCATGAACTTCCTCCAGAATCACTAAGCAAGGGGAAAGTAAAAAATGTGTTTTCCAGACATTAGTGCAAGAAAGTATTAAGAAGTAGAAGAAACAAAGTAAGCCAAAGGGATAAACATCAGACACTTGCTTAAACGGCTCTGGTCCCATATAATTGCTTTTCTGTCAGCAGGATTATTAACAATTTTGGACATCTGAAAATTAAATTAACAGCCTGAAAATATTTTACAGAATGAGATAGAGCATGATACATTAAACATAATGACCCTGCTGAAACTCAGCCAAACCAATGTGGCTACTCTGACAGATGAGACTAGTTAATCATCGTAGAGCAAATTAGATAGAGCAAATTAGTTTGCTCAATTCCACAGCCTTAGCTTCCAGGGGGGGAAAAAATATGCCACTAATTAGAAGGAAAGAACTCTGCATAGTACTGTCTGAACATAAAGGGAAAGCTTTGCATAGCTGCTTCTCCCAAGGTGCAGAGCCTAGGTTACTTATGTGGAAATTACACACATGAAAGTGTCATTCATGTGTGTGTTTGTGGTCATGCACATACTGCATTGGGGAAGCCCTCACATTTTACTTGTATCTTAAGTAAATGAGGTCTAAAACTTTTTCTTAAAGTCATTTGGTATTCTTTGAGAATACATCTACACAAACACATATACACATAGACAAATGAAACAAAATACTTTCTTAAAAGTATGATCTCTTGAACTGAAGATTAAAATAGCCATCTCATGTGCTTTTTCCTTGTGTTATGTTGATATTTTTTTTCCTCTGAAAAGAATATTGCTTTTATGTGTGAAATAAATATTTCAACTTAGTTTATGACTGGGGATTAATCTGAAATCATATTTTCTAGCCTTAATTAGTATTCAGTGGCTTAAGTGTGTTCCTCGGCCCCATAATTTCTATTCTCACAAACATGAACGATGTTATTTCTGTTTTTACTTTAAATTTCTATTAAGGTTTATGAACAGTAATAAGGTCCTGCTTAAATATTCATCAACTTTTGAATTGTGAGCTATGAGAAGGTGCTTTCTTTTACCTTAACGAAACTAGCACAGCCTCGGACTGATCAGTTATGACATTTACTTTGAGGCACCCAGTGAATTTTCTCATTGTTTATTGACACGTCCTGTCCAAACAGCCCCCTCTCAAGTGAGCGGAGTGATGAAGGAGAGAGTGCTGCAGCGGAGCGTTGAGCTTTCCTGGCAGGAGCCAGAGCATCCCAATGGTGTCATCACAGAATATGAAATAAAATATTACGAGAAGGTAAACCCAGAGCAGCTGAACTGTATGCCGGAGTCTCGTTGTCCCATGCTGTCCCACTGTCCTCTATGCTGATGCTGGTCATTATGCCAAAGCTTTGGAGCCACTTCAATATTTGTGGTTAATTTTTGCCATTTTAATAACCATCTCCCACCATCTCTGGCTCAATGTTATGATCAGGACTTGCATATGTTAAGTTTATATGAGGCATACATGAAAATGTCCTACTTTTGTAGTATGTTCATTTGCAGGGTCTTTCAGGTTTTGATGTCCTAGTAGTTAGGTGTGGAATTGCTCAGTACTACAGCAACGACCTGGCCCTCAACATCTTGAAGTACTCTCTGAGTATATTTATTCGGACCTTAATATTATATTTAATTCATGTGGTTTCATAAAGAGCAGGATCCACATAATTTTCATAATATGATAAATAACAATATATACTGCCCTCCAGAGCTAAGAATCAGATAAGAATATCTCATTCCTGTATTTTTTCCCTGAAATTTATGTCATATGTATTTTACTGATCATCTCTAACACTTCTCCCTGTTCAGAGTTTAAAACCAAGAACTGTGGGTTAACTCCACAATGCACGACCCCATATACATCAACAAGGAGGAGCCATTGGGAGGGGGTAGCTCATGGATGAGCCTAAACAATGGTACCAAACTGCCTGTATTTGCTGAAAAGAAAACTAATAAATTTAAAAAAAAATGAGAAAAAAACATGGAAACTTTAGTATCATGATAGTAATTGTAATAATAATGATATGGAGGTAGCTGACATATATTGTACATTTTATACTAACTAGAAAGGATTATAAGATAGAGAACTAATGCTTTGGCAAAACATTGGAAGTGAGTCGATTTGATTGAATAAATTGAAGAGTACTGTAATAGGTGCTGTTTTTCCCTTGAAGAAAAACATACTATTAAAAATGAGGTTAAATTTTAATGTCCTTATTTGCTTATTATTTATAGTATTTTTGTATATTAATTACAAGGAATTCATGACCTACGTTGCATTTGTATGCATCATATTTGTACCAGAGAGTAGATTTCTTTCTCCTTCAAATGTGTTTCAAAGGGACCATTGATTTTGTTGCTATTGCCCAGTGAGTCCTAATAGTTGTGATCTTTTCTGAAATTGTATCAGATTTTAAAGTCAATACAGCACAGTTTTTCAGTATAAAATGACAATAAAGTTTCTCATGATGCAAATCTAAAAATTTTTGCTCATCTATACATGAATTCAGTGTGATCAGAGTTAAACTTTTTGCTGTTTGTGTGTTTAATGTGAGGTGTATATGTGCATCCCCACTTTCATATACCACGTAGATAATGCCATCACACAGAGTACACATAAAAAATTATATTTGATAAATTTTTATGCTAGAATTATTTATGTCATTCTTAAGTATATTTCATATCCTATATATACATATGATATGTTTAGTGCTTTTGAAGTAAAAAGGATAGAAAAATGTAGCTTTATCATTTTAATGAACTCTTTGTATTTACAGCTTTAAAATTAAGAAGTAGAGTTCAATTTGAAATATTGTAAAACAATAAATCAAATATTTTACTTTGAAAATTGAAAATTATAATTAAAATATTCTGTTAGGTACTATTTTACAGAAATGATTCTTTTCTGTATTTTACATAAGTCATCTGTCACTGGGGTGGTTGGTTTTACCTAAATTTCCTTGTTTAATAGCTTTCTTAGTTTTAAGCATGTGGATGTTTTATAAAATATGATTTGGTGAAAAAATTAAAATAACTACATTACAATGTGAAGACCTAAACAAAACCATAGATTTTACAAATGTGTCTGCATTCTGATCATTTGGGCAGTAGATTGGACTACCTTATATCCGAGGAGTTCTTGCTGTTATGCCCTATATGCCAAGCACAAGCTCAGGACTTTGAAATTATTTTAGTAGAAATATTTCTCCTTAACGTTTATACAACAAAGGAATGTGCTTGACATCTACATGAAATTACCTGAAAAACAAATATATGTATTTATGTATATATCATTTGTCATGGACAGTGTAGCCTCTTAAAGAAACCGATGCCTCCAACCAAGTAAATGACCAGAATCACCTGCCAGCTGACCTGCTTGCACTCACCACTAAGGCCCTCTTGTTAATATTGTTATAGGATCAAAGGGAAAGGACCTACTCAACACTAAAAACCAAGTCCACCTCAGCCTCCATCACCAATTTGAAACCAGGAACAGTGTATGTCTTCCAGATTCGGGCTTTCACTGCTGCAGGCTATGGGAATTATAGTCCCAGGCTTGATGTGGCTACTCTGGAGGAAGCTACAGGTAAAATGTTTGAAGGTAATTACCATATTTGGTTTGGATTATTACCCTTGCTCCCTACCACTTCATGTATTCTTTCAGGGTTGATGGTGCTTTTGCATCCAAATAACTTTATATAAGTAAAATCTACTTGTGTCCTTAATTGCGGTCTTGCATGATAATTTTCAAATATTCTGTTTTTAAGTAGTGTTAAAACTTTGTGATATCTGTTAGCCATCTAATGTATGCTAGTAATATTGGGGTTTTTTTAATTTAATTTATTAGTTTTCTTTTCAGTAAATACAGGCAGTTTGTTAGACACAGACCTAAGACTCTTTCACTCTGTTCTGACATGGCTGGTCCTGGAGACCTCACAAGAAACTAACTGACGATGTCCATTAAATAACTCCTTCACTGAAAACCCCTAATAAAGAAAAAAATATTCACTGTGGCAGGCAAGAGTAAGAGTCGTGGGCCTGGCTTACATTAAGTTGCTCAAACTTCAGCAATGATTTCAAAAATTGGAGTTCAGGAAGAAGATACCAAAACAACTTATATTTCTTTTGTTCATTTGTGTTATACGTATTTCCAATAACTAAAGAACATAAAATATCTATAAAGTATAAAAGAGATGATTAAATGAAAAGTGCAGTTCCCACCACTCTGTCTCCGTATTCAGAGCTCTAGTTCAGATCCCCGTGTGTCTAACTAACCAGTATGCTACAGAGAGCTGAGCCTCACTCCATGTGTCTTTATGTCTGGGAGCTTCCATTCCTCCCATCCTATTGCTCAGAGTGGCTGTTTCTTCCTGTCCTTGCCTTTCTAGTGATGCCATCTATAAAATGTTAATCTAAAAACACACTGATTTTCTTTGTTCACTTGGAAAAGAGCTTTTAAAGCAATGCAGTTTTGTTCACAGTTATTTAGACTCTAAAGAAAAATACACATATTTTTTAAAATAAAGTATAAACTGATAGATAACTTTTCTACTAACTAGGGCTTGTTACCTATACATAGCTTTATTTCAAAATAATATTAGATTTTTAAACAAATAGCAAAATAATGACTGTTGTAATGATTTTGAAGTGTAGATAATTTGGAATGGTACATGTAGAGTTTCAGTTGAAAAAGTTGTCGCAGTTTAGCGTGATGAACCAAGCACCATTGTTTTCCATTGTTATCACGTTTTTTGAAATGTGCTAGACTACAATAGCCCTCAAAATACTACTCAAGCAACTTAATTAAATATTTCAGTACTTAAGTATTAGAGTAGTTTAGTTTGAAAATGTACTGCGATAGCTTTTAACTCGGAATAATCTGTTGTTTATGATTTTAATATAATAATATATTTAAGTATGTTTTCCATGTATTTAGTTTTAACAACTTTCAAAAATATTTGTACCCTTCCTTGATTTTTAAAGTGATAATATTGAGATATAGACTCTTTTTTGAATATGAAGATTCATACTTATCTTCATTATTTAAAAATGAAGTTAAGCTAGGGAATGGTGACACAAACCTTTAGTTCCAGCACTCGGGAGGCAGAGGTAGGAAGTTCACTGTGAGTTCAAGGCCACCCTGAGACTACATAATGAATTCTAGGTAAGCATGGGCTATAGTAAAACCCTACCTTGAAAACCAAAAATAAATAAATTTAAAAAAATAAATAAAAGTGAAGTTAAGACTCCAAAATTAAGATGACATAGTGGGACCCAACTCATCTACAAAAGTAATGTTAGATGGCTCTGTATTATAAGCAACCTGCTTTATCAGAAGGACCACTTTTACTGGAAAGTAAATTTGGTGAAAGAATAATCTTCTTAAAATTGATTTTACTTATTTTTTGCCAGTACCTATACTAGCACATAAAACCACTGGACACAAATACTGCCTAAGTCATGTGCACGTGGAATGGATTATCAGGATCTGCCAAGGCCAGCAGACAGGTTGTTGAGATCTCATCTCTATAATGCCATGTTTGGATTTGCTCCTTCTCTGTACCCCAAGTACTGGGATAGATGACAAGCTCACAGGATCTTCTTAGGATTAAATAATTTGTTATATTTAAAATACCAATACCAAGCATAGTGCCAGCTTGTAAAGTCCTAATGTCAGTTCTTACTTTCCACAGCCATTCTATTTTTTAATATTAGTTAGTTTTATATTCAGCAAATACAGTCAGTTGGTACCATTATTAGGCTCATCCGTGACCTACCCTCTCCCCTTGGCCCCTCCTTGTGGAGGTATATGAGTCATGCATTGTGGAGTGAGCCCACAGTTATTCATAGTAAAATGTTCCTGGAAACAAAAAGTTTACAAAATACTAAGGAACTCCTAAAATATTTTGTGTATATATGCTGTATCTATTGACATTTGCCACATCAAGTATTAAAACATAACACAGCAACATCATCTTGAGCCATCAGTGTGATCAGGATTTATCAGTTCACAAAGCTTCTGAAAAAGAACACTGCATGTAGAGATTAGGAAAATAATTTTGGCATTGGCAATTATTAGGATGCTTTTCAGTAGCCCTAGCAATTCATATGCTACCTTTGCAATCTACTGGTTGACTACAAGGAGCTCTTTTAAATATTGTCTACACCGTTGCAAGAAATAGCACCTCAGTTAAAAGCTTACTAAATATGAAATAGGTTCATAAATCCCGGCAGTAAAATTAAACTTTGGTAGAAGGCTAAATCCAGTATTACCACCTTGCCGAGTAACAATATCACTCTGTGCTTAGAGAAACATAGGGAAATTTTTCCCTGGAAAGAATCACTTAGTCACTGTTTGAAAAGCAAGTTGAACAGACTGTTCCACTGCACATATATTCTAAAACCCCCTTAATCAACTTACTGCATTTTCAGTTTTTAAATGCTAATATTATGATTCCTTCTAAAATTTACTACCCATATAACAGATGAAAATAATAACCATAAATACCAACAATTGAAAGATTCAAGTCTTATCCTAACTATATTTAAATATGTGTACATTAATATTCACCAAGTCTAGTTCACTGTTGAGCCATATTCCATTTTCTCATTGGGGCTGTTTTTGAAGCTAAGAGAAAAACAGTCTGTGACAGAGAATTGAACCCATGGGATTCACTGAATGGAAAGAATTTGTATACTTATGTGTATAATAGTTTCCTTCCTTATGAACAAATATATTCCATTCTTTTTCTCCTCAATGTATGCTAAAAAGAGATGGAAACAAAAAAAAAAGCAATGAAACAATCAAACAAGAATATTTAAAATCATGTTTTCTCTGTGCGTGCCTGTCAGATAATAGTGTGTGCTAAGTAAGCTATAGTTTAGAAATTAAAACAAAAATTGTTTACTTCTGTTTTTAAACCCTTGTTTAGTTCTCTTAGAGGGCAAGTCAGCAGGTGGCAAAATAATCTATTATAATAATACCTCTGTTTGAAAATTGACAGGCCAGAAATTTTATAGTTTTTCAATATAGGAGCTATTACATTAGCATAGGTTACAAAACTAAGTAATAAGTGTGAAAAGGAGATATACCATGTGGCTACAGTAAAGTCCAACCAGGGGGAGAGGAGTGTACTTCCACCTGCAGCAAGATACCTCTGCTGACATATGATTTTCTACTCTAGAGACACAGTCCCTTGTCATGAACAAGAAGGAGTAATATTTTCCACTAAGCCTTACAAATGAAAAATGATATGACAGTTGTTGACTGCTGCAGAATAAAGCAATTTATACTTTTTAATTTTATGTATTATATAATAATTGCAATGGGGTTATGTTTTAGATGCATAGTTTTATTCATTGTTTAATGATTTTTATCAATGTCTGCTATCACTAAAAATAATTTATGGAAAAATTTGACAAGTATTTATTACAGTATTAGCAAAAGTTAACTACTTAGGAAAGATGAAAGTAATAAGTTCATGTTATGTGAAACATCTGTTACCATAGGCTACCTTAAACAAAATTGAAACTTATGCTTGTCCCCAAAGAGACTCTTCTTAGAACAACCCAGCTGAATTTTAATTAATGAGCTTAGAAATATCACTTAGTATTACACAGGAAATGTTTATAATCCTATAATGATAAGACTGTTTTAAGTACTTGAAGAAAGTTTGCTTTTTCATAAATACACCTTTCCTCCTATCTAACTTTGCTACTTCTATTAAATGAAAACATTAATTCAAAATTTATATTGTCATAAAATGAATTTATTTAAAATCTGAACTGAATTATTAAAAATGGATAGCCCTTATTTAACTTTCATGTTCTTTCAATAGTTCTGAGCCTGTTTCCTCTTGCTTATAGCTACAGCGGTTTCCAGTGAACAGAACCCTGTGATTATCATCGCTGTGGTGGCCGTGGCAGGGACCATCATTCTGGTGTTCATGGTTTTCGGCTTCATCATTGGAAGAAGGTAGAACACAGAGTTCTAACACCTAACATACAGAGTGCAGGATATCCAGACCATGACAGCCTATTATCACTCACCTAATGCATCAGTAATTTCTTAACTTCTTTTCTTTCTTTTTTTGGTTTAAATTTTATTTTTATTTTATAGGGCACTTTTATACAGGAACATACTGTAATTTGGTCATATCCCCCATTCCACTCAGGACCCACATCTTTCATCTATACACTTTTGGTTTTTCGAGGTAGGGTCTCTCTCTGGTCCAGGCTGACTATGGAGTCTCAGGGTGGCCTCGAACTCTCGGCGATCCTCCTACCTCTGCCTCCCGAGTGCTGGGATTAAAGGCATGTGCCACCACGCCCAGCTTTTCATCTATATTTTTGTCTCTTCCCTTTTGTCTTCTTCCATCCTCTGTGTCAAATATTTATAATGAGTCCAGAACAGTGTAGGTCTTGTGGGATATTGGTGATCACTGTGGGGTCATGAATGCACCAGTCAGCTTATGTCAGAAGTAAAGTGCCCCACATTGCACCTTACCACCATTCTGCCTTCTCTTCTACATCTCTGAGTCTTGGAGGGCATGTTAGAAATCTCCTTTAATGTTGAGCTTTAACCATCTTTGTTCTTTTTGTTACTTTGTTTGATAAAATGTCTCTTTATAATAATTGATTTCTTAAATATTCTTCCTTTATATGTTTTCCCATTGGGTAAAACTTATATGTGTTTGCTGTAAAGTTATTTTAACAGCTAGAAACTAGGCCTAATTATATAAATTTTCTTTGTGCCTATAAAAGAAACTTTAAAATTAGGTTATTTCTTAATTTCTAACATATTCAATTTTGAAACTTCTATTTCTCAAGTATTATTTCTTCTTTCAGTGCTTTACAGCTTTTTTATTTTTTTTATTGACAGCTTCCATATTTATTGTTTTTGTTTTTTTGGTTTTTTGAGGTAGTGTCTCACTCTAGCCCAGGCTGACCTGGAATTCACTATGTAGTCTCAGGGTGGCCTCGAACTCACGGTGATCCTCCTACCTCTGCCTCCCAAGTGCTGGGATTAAAGGCATGCACCACCACGCCCGGCGACGGCTTCCATATTTATAGACAATAAACCATGGAAATTCCCTGGCCCCCTTATCTTCCCTGTCCCAACTCTACTTTCCATCATAACTACTCCTCCTCTCAATCAGTCTCTTATTTATTTTTATTTTTTAAATTGTTTAAACATATATTTTCTTTTCTTTCTCTTTTTTTGCATCCTTGTTTGTAATCGTTTGATGACTTTTCAGGCTTCTCTGTGTCTACCGCTATCTCCATAGAGTAGGTTCTCTGGGTGAACAGTGAGAGCAGCACTCATATTTAACCAACCACATCCTTTGCAATGTTTCCTGTGCCTTAGCAGGTGTGATAGAGATGACTTGCCAGTGCTAGGCACTTGGCCTTTCTCCTCTTGTCACTTTGAGTATTCTTGGGTCTCCTCAGTACTTACCACATCTGTGAAAAGCAGGTTCTCTAACCAAGAGCGAGATCAGTAGTAATCAATGGTGATAAACATGTGCATTTAAAAGGGTATTTGGTGGGTATAACCTCTCCATTTAGCCAAAGAACAGTAGAAGTTTCCCTCTCAGGTCTATGACCTTACAAGCCATAGGCTTTTGACCTGGTTTTCAGTAGCAGGCATGAATTCCCTTCCATTGAGCAGGCCTCATGTCCCATCTGAGAGCAGTTCATTACCCCCAAAGCTAATGTGCTGCAATTGTACCTGTTTGTACATCTTGCCTTATTTATTGATTTTTTTCAGCTTGTAGGATCCACTACTTTTTCATGCTATTGAGGACTTTTATCCTCCAACAGCTCACATAGTGCTTCTCAGCACTATGATACTAGCTGGCCAGGAACTGGCTTCCATTGCAGTTCCAGTATGATCTCTCAACATCCTACAACTGCATCCTATGGTGACTACAGCAGTAGGGTCTTACCATTTAGTTCTGGTAGATAATCAAATGCTTTTACAATTACCTATATTGATTTGAGGGCCTCATGGGCCTCCCTGATCTCACTGTGTGGGAACCAGTGACCCACCTCCTCTGGCAGTGAGATTTACCTGCAACAATCTGGTTTTACAATAAAGCTTTCTACACCACAGAATGATACTTCTGCCACACAGAGAGACTCTCTTTTTAAGAAGGTTATATCTTTAACTAGCTAATGAAGTAGATTTCTGTAACACTTACTCATGCCATCTTTAGTTCTGTGTATCTCTCCCCTCCACCTTCACTGTCCTCCCTTAAACTTTTCTATCCCCTGTGTTCAGTCTTTCCACTTGCCTGTCTACTATTTCCTCCCCCAGTCTCTCTTTGCTTCTCTTCTTCAAGACTCGGTCTAGCTTCTGCACTTGTATTAATGATTCTAATTATAACTTACAAATCTAACTCCCAATTAGGATCCACATATGTGAAAGAACATTCAACATGTGTCTTTTTGAGCCTGGATTGCCTCATTTAGTTAGTAATATATTTTCAATAGTAAGGGCAAACTTTCTTGTCTGACGTAAAACATCAATGGCAAATATAGTATTTCTCTCTCAAATTCACAATACAGGATGAATTTGTTCATTACCTTCATTTGAAAGTAGGAGACTAATATAATTTCTACTGACTGAATTTTTATGGGCTACTTCTTTCAGTTATATTCTCACAATAATTTTTGTAGAAGACACCTAAGAAAAGATTTACATTATTTTTTAAAGCTCTTGGAGACTATATAAAGTCTGTGAATCCAAAATTATACATGTATATATTCAGTCACTGATGTATCTAAACTCACAAAATGTTTGCTACTGTGTCATCTAGCATAAGATTCCATTTCTTGTGTTCTTATTTCCGGTCATATGAATGGATATAGATAACCTAGAGGATATTAATTCATGTAAAACATGAAGTGTGGTCACAGAGTAACTTTGCCACAAATTTCCTTTGTAGGCACTGTGGTTATAGCAAAGCCGACCAAGAAGGGGATGAAGAACTTTACTTTCATTGTAAGTGTTTGGCTTTTCTACTTCTATGATATACCCCAGTTAAAAACAGACCTCACGATTGTTATTGGTGTAAATGAATCCCTAGTGCATCATGTTTGAAATTAAATGACAAGCAAAAAATGTTGCTTAGGAATCCAAAGAAACTAGCCAACTGAATGGAAAGTTATCATGAGGAATTAGAAAATTTCCACAACCACTGTACAGATGAAATACAAACCTAACAGGCAAATGATTTCAATTCATTAATTAATGATACTCTTAACTAAGTGTATCATTCCTATTTGTAATATTTGAAAATATTAAAAGCCAGTTATGTTTATTTTTCTTATAACTTTAATGTTATGGCATTTTTAATGCATAGATTAATTTCCTTTAAATAATATAATGATTATATCATTTAAAATGTAATTGATCAGATTCTTATAATATCTAAGAAGTATTTTTGTGCACTCATTCTAAAAATTATAAGAATATCTTAAACATCAAGCAAGAATTTCTAGCCATTTATGAATATCCTTGTAATTAAAAAAAATGTTTAAGCAAAAATGTGTGTTTTAAATACACAAATTCGAATACTGCTTCTATCATTACTAGTTTTTTAATGTGTTTGTATTTGCTGAAGCAAGTTACTTTGACTTCTGAAAGAGAGGTGGTTTTCCACAGAATACTTCCACACTGAATGTGAATGGAGCGCTGTAGAATTCTAACCATAGGAGACATGTGGAAAACCATAGTAAGCTGGAGGAAAGGAGAAGAGACTATCATGAGGCTTAAGTTTCAAGACCGTCACTTTCTTAGAAGCTGCAAGGTCCTAACCATGTTCTGTACCTAAATCACATATTCATTTTCTGAATGTAGTTATGTAAAAGCTTTCAGTTCAAGCCTTCAATTATATAAGCCTCAGAAGCCTAGAGGCTATACCTGACTAATGCCTCTGTGCAAATCTGCTTCCCTGCTAGGGATGGTGTTTTTCATCCCACCATGGAAGTTCCTTTAACTAATCTTCCAGTGAACTCACTGGAAAGCGTCAGAAAGAGAGCACTGGTCACTGTAGGTAGTGTACAGCTGGAAGTCAGGAAATATGGAGGTTTGAGGGATTTTGTTCTCTTGCACTGGAACAGATAATATTTTTAAAACTTCAAAAGACATTGAGCAAAGGGCTGATACTTGAATGACTATCCTTTTTTTCTTTAATTTTTAGTGAAAAGTGTATAAATAAGAGTGACATGAGCCCATAGTTCCAGAACCCTTGGTCACCCCACATGTGAATAGTGGAATGACGCAGTCACTTAGTGTCAGTGCCGGTAGTCTTGCACACTTCTTTAGCTGAGTAGATCTGAGATATTCCTAAGTCATCAAATATGCTTCGGTCCATATGTTTTAACGTATAGGGTAATGCTGACATTACATTGAATCGTAGATTATGGAAATGTGATGATAGTTATATGTTGAATTCTTATCATTCAGTTGTAATTTTTTGAGACCATCCCTTTTTTCAGATTTTATATCCAGATTTTAATCATAAAAAATATATAACTGCATATGTGACTCGATAACTTATACAAGATGACTTTGGTGACTATCAACAGCTTTTCATCTCTGGAAAAATACATAGGGTGTTTTTAAAATATTTCACATTCATGAGAAATTTAACTAAGGTATTTAAATACAAAGAAGTTCCCACTCTTAAATTGGTATAAACAGCAGACCAGAATTTTCAGAAATCATGTCAATACCTTATTTCTAAATATCTCCTTTTAAGTGAATAATGAAAAATACAGTGTGTATCATATCCTATCCAGTTAAATCTTATATTTTTGACTGAGGCTTTTTATCATTAAATGAGAAACATGTATTTTTTTTCTTTACAGCTTTATGAAAAATGCCTAAATTACAACACTATGGCCACTAGCTATTTACAAGTGTGGTGTCCTTTTTAGTTTCTTACTGTGTCTGGACAATTTTCTTAAGTGCTAAGATAACAGATTGAATTTTTATAGAAACTTGAAAGCAGCCACTTAACTAACTTTTAGGGCACTGAATGTAATGTAATGTTATTTATAGCAGGTGCCCTTGCCTCTCGAGGGCACAAGTCCTACATTTATAGATATGAACACAATGGAGGAGTTTAGTGAAACAATTCCAATTTACATTTTGTTTCCTCCTACCATTTCTTCTAACAATGTCTTGGTTTCTAAGCTGGGCAATATTTCATGTTTTTTTATGCCAAAAAAGCTCTGGCCTGTCAAAATGTTTTATGACAGCTTGAATAACGAACCATCAGAAACCCATTTCAGATGCAGAAGCCTTTTCAACCTAGCTTCTAGATTGAAAACAAGGAGAGAGAGAGAGAAAGAGCGAGAGCGAGAGGGAGAGAGAATAAGAAGAAGATGGCTCTTTCTCCAACTGACTAACAATCTAGGAGGTTAACCTATTGTTTTCTTCCCTTCTCTCTTTTTCTCCTCCCTTCTCCCTGTACTCCTTCTTTTCTCTCTTTTCTCATGCTATCCCCTCTCTCTTTTCTTCTTGTGTTTTTTTTTTTCATGTTCAGCTTTAGTAACAAATGAGCATCTGTCAGTTTTATAAACTGCAACAATAATTGTTTATGACAATCAATTTTGGATAAACAATCAACTACAGCAGAATAAATCAAGATTTTTAAATTCAGTTTTCTTTATACATTCTGATTTTTGTTTGTTATATGTTTATTTTTAAATAATTTTAAATTACTGTGATTACATAAGCACAGTTAGGCTGCAGTGTAATAATATATAAAAACATACTGTTTTCCAAGTGGTAAGATTTAATATGAAAAGATTGTTTGGTGGCTTTGTTAAAAACAATAAAGATTTTTTAAGGATATAGTGTAATTTTCTTCATTGCTAATATAACCAAATATATGCCTACCTATCTTATCTTTGTCTTTAACCAAATGAATAGATTGGAATACATCATTGTAATTGAATTTGATATAAACTTGACTTAGCATTTTCTGTTTCCTGCATGCATCTGGGTGCATTTGAAGACTTTAACTTTTAAAATGGTACTATGTTGTTTGAATTCTGACTACCTTTTCTGAGGCATAATGGCTACCTCTATTTATCAATTAAGATCTTACAAAGCCTTACAATGAAAGTTCACATGAACCATTCCTCTTTCTAATTGCTGTCATACTTGATTAACAGAACCAGGAATATTGTAAATTTTCTAATTTACTCTGCATTTTGTATATCTGACCCCTATTGCCCGCCAACGTGAAGATAAAATGTCTTTGGACAATTTCTTGGATTTTGTGATAGCAGTCCCTCCCATCTTTGTATTAATTTTATGTATTTGTCTATGGTGGCTGGTCTTTCAAAATAAATCAAAAGAAGAAGTAAGATGTCTAAATGTTTTTAATATTGCTGTGAGCATAGTAGTTTACCTGTAAATGAAATGTCTTCTTTTCCCAGTGTATTAAATTGATGGATTGACTGACTGATAGATTAACAAATGTGTTTCTAAATACATTCCAACCTTCAGCATGGCTTGAACGAGGCCATGATAGCATTGAGTTTAATTAGACTTCTGGTCTGTTAGGCATGTCAGAAATTTGAGTGAATGCTTTTTGTTCATTTACTGGAAATTCAATTCAGTTAGTATCCTATGAGACGGATCCCAGGTTACCTGTAGAAGTTTGCAGATAATATCCATACGCCAGCAGACTGAAGTAGTCTGTTAACACTGCTGTGATCAGGTGATGCGGAAGCAAGTTCCCTGTTCCAAGGAGCACTCTGCATAGTGAATTCCTGGGATGACTGCACAATAAGTGCTTTGGTTCATCACAGTCATGCTTTCTTACATCGTTACAGTTAAATTTCCAGGCACCAAAACCTACATTGACCCTGAAACCTATGAGGACCCAAATAGAGCTGTCCATCAATTCGCCAAGGAGCTAGATGCCTCCTGTATTAAAATTGAGCGTGTGATTGGTGCAGGTAAGACTGATGTAGCTTCCTTTTCAGCTGTTTCTTTTAGCAAGGATCAAAATTCATACATCATAATGGCAGCCAAATAATTATACTTCAGGTATAGAAGTTTTACATTTACCTGAACTGTGAGAAGCAATGAGGCTGTACTTGTTAATGAATCTAAACAATTGAAAAGGAACCATGTAGTGCAGAGAATCTGTATATTTGATTTTCAGATGGATTTTGAATGTGTTCTTCATGTAGCTTTTCCTTTTTTTAATTTTTTTTGTTTATTTTTATTTATTTATTTGAGAATGACAGACAGGGAGAGAAAGAGGCAGAGAGAGAGAGAGAGAGAGAGAGAGAATGGGTGCGACAGGGCCTCCAGCTACTGCCAATGAACTCCAAACGTGTGCGCCCATTTGTGCATCTGGCTGATGTGGGCGCTGGGGAATTGAGCCTCTAAACAGGGTCCTTAGGCTTCACAGGCAAGCGCTTAACCGCCAAGCCATCTCTCCAGCTTGTAGCTTTTTCTTGTTATACAAGAATGACTTGGCTTTTTTTAAAAAGTGAGATTTTTTTCAGTCTACCTGACTTAGAATATATATTTCTACTTAGTTAACTTAGCATCTTCATAAAAAAATATTTTTAATTTGTTTCTTTTACTTTTAGATACTAGTCATTGTAACATGTAAAATTCATATAGAAAACTGTGTGAAGTACTTAAATAACACATTATTGTGTATGCACTTTGGTAACCATTATACATTTTAATGTTGAAGTTCTTTAAAAATAGCAGATAATGATGAGAAATTCCAGACTTTTATAATCTTTAATAGATATTTGTTCCTCAGACATTAAATGGTGAAAATTTGGTAATTTGTCCTACATTATACAATATATTTCAGATCTAATTACTGACTCTGGAAGAATTTATTCAACTGAGTAATAAGAACCTATGTTATGAGCAGATTAGGGAAGCTTAATTTCCAGAATGAGCTAAAATATATCTTCAGTTTTAACCTTATTATGCCACTTGTTTCTTATACTATTTCTTTACATCTGGTAAGTAAATTGTCCACCTGTGGAAATGCATTTATTCTACTTATAGAGAACATTATATTAACTTAAATGATTTTAAATATTTTAATTCATTGTCTTTGAGAATCAAAATTATTTCAGAAATTAAAATGTGCTGCTTTGCTCTGTTACTTCAGGAGAATTTGGAGAAGTTTGCAGTGGTCGTTTGAAACTTCCAGGGAAAAGAGATATTGCAGTAGCCATAAAAACTCTTAAAGTTGGTTACACAGAGAAACAAAGGAGAGACTTCTTATGTGAAGCAAGCATCATGGGGCAGTTTGACCATCCAAACGTTGTGCATTTGGAAGGAGTTGTTACCAGAGGTAGATACCAGTGATACCTTTCACTTAACAGCCTGTGTCAGAATTTAGTATTATTGAATATAATTAGAATCAAATTGTGAATATAATGTATATTCTATATGATTATATTGGTGTGTGACTAATAAAAACAATTATTTTATGCTATTTCAGAATATGATCAAGAAAAATAAATGCAGAATTAAATTTGAGGAATAAATTTGATGAACATAATGATTGAAATAATATTTTCATTGATCCAAAAGCCAAAGATGTGGCATAGTTTTTTACCTACTTTTATAAATTTCATATGCAGTACCACTTTTCTTTGATTTGTTTACAAACAGGAATCAGGCAGATACATTGGATTTTATTTATTTATTTATTTTTAAAAATAAGGTGGAACAATGGTTATTTCAAGTAAAAATAAAAAGTAGGGAAATACATACTGCTTATGAAAGAAGGGGATTCAGAGCTGGAGACCCCAAATTACCTTTTTATGATCTATGTTTTAACTTTATATATCATGACTATGTTTTACAAAGACATTTAATTTTTTTGATTTTGAATTTTTTAAAAAATTATTTATTTTAGAGAGAGAGATAAAAGAGGCAGATAGAGAAAGAGAGAGAGAGAATAGGTGCTCCAGTGCCTTCAGCCACTGTAAACAATCTCCAGATTCATGTGCCACCTTGTACATCTGGCTTATGTAGGTCCTGGGGAATTGAACCTAGGTCCTTTGACTTCATAGTCAAATGCCTTAACTGCTAAGCCATTTGTCTAGACCAGCATATTTATTTTTTTAATTGACTGTATATACACACACATGTTACAAATGTCTGTGGTTTATATGTGTGTTTATGGGTGAGAGTGGAAGCCAGAGAACAATCTCAAGGTGTTTGACTTCTACTTCTGCCATCTTATTGAGACAGAGTCTCCCTTAATAGTTTCTGCTGCCTATTGCTATAGACATTTTGGGATTACAGATGGATGTTCCAATTTGCATGTGGCTACAAGTGGTTGCTACAGAATTGAACTAAAGCTTCAGGTTTGCAAAGAAATGTTTTTAATCACAGAGCCATCTCCCCAGTCCTTTATCATTTTTTCCATCTTGGCACTGTCATTAGGAACACATGTGGCAGTTTAAGGGTGGCAGAAGCCAAAAGTAAAAGCAAAGGAATGCAATGTCCTTGAGCTGGTCCTTACAGTAAGGAGTTTCCTCCCTAGATCTGTTTGTACTGGAACTCAAATTTAGTCCCTCTCTAGAAAGAGTCCCTCCCTAAAAGAGAAAATTGCCCCTTCAGGAAGGCTGCACCCGAGCTGAAGAGATAGCTTAGTGGTTTTGGCGCTTGTTCACAAAGCCAAAGAACCCAGAATCAGTTCACCAGTACCCACCTAAAACCAGAGGCACAAGGTAGCACATGCATCTGGAGTTCATTTGCAGTGGCTAGGGGCCCTAGCCCTCTGATCCTCTCCCCCACCCCTTCTGTCTCTGTCACACACACATAAATAAATATTTAAAATAAATATTTAAAAAAGAAGGCTGCACCTTACTGAAAGGTTGACATTCCTGAGAAGATTGCTGCTTCTTAAAAGTGGTGAAGCCACTGAGCGAGTTATCTAAGTCCCCGGTCTTACTCAGGCTTCCCTATATCTGGGAATGGTCTTTCTTCCTTCCTCTTAAGTTGTATCCATACTCTAATTTACCTTCTGATCTGTGTACTTCAACTCTTTGAATTCAAAAGACAAGAATAAGTGAGAGCTTTGCTTTATCATTGAATTATCTAGGAATCTAGCTCTTGATTTACTGCCCACACTGACCAAAAAGACTCTTGCTGTCAGAAGACACCCCATAATTCCTGAATCTTACAGGCCCGTTAGCTAGGAACCCATAGTCTTGTATCACACTCGTATCTTACCCACTCCAATTCTCAAAAAACTACCATGTACTCTGTTAGTGATGACAGAAAGAAAAATAACCCTTAAGTTGAAGTTTTTTTTCTTGTGAAACATTTTTTATTATTATTATTTTAGGAAAACCAGTCATGATCATAATAGAATTCATGGAAAATGGAGCCCTAGATGCATTTCTCAGGGTAAGTAGCCAAATAATACTCCTATATATAATCTACTATGTGAGGTACCAATATAACTTTATGCACTTTGTTTTAAAGTTTAAAATTTGATCATGGTAAATAATATGAGGTCAGAATATAATCTTTGAAAATAAGATTATTAATTGGAAGTCTAGACTTTGTTAAATTGGGATATATTGTGCTGGAGAGATAGCTTAGCGGTTAAGGCACTTGCCTGCGAAGCCTAAGGACCCAGGTTCAATTCTCCAGGTCCCACATTAGCCAGGGCACATTGTGACACATGCGTCTGGAGTTCGTTTGCAGTGGCTAGAGGTCCTGACATGTCCATTCTCTCTCCCTCTCTCCCTTTGTCCCTCTGTAGCTAAAAATTAAATAAATAAAATGATTTTAAAAAGTAGAATATCTTAACTATTTAATTAATATGTTATTTAAAACATAAAAATCAAAGTACAAAAATATATAATGTAAATTAGAATTTTCAATTATATGATTATCAAAATATGGAAGGTATCTGAATCTTTGTTATTTAAATATAGGTTAGATCATTGTAGTTTAAATATAGGTGGCAGAACAGCAAATAACATTGTTAATGAATGGTGTGTGAATTTTCTATAAGTAATAAATCCTAAGTTATGAGTGTCTCGTTTTTATTCTCTGAGGCGTTTCAACTCAGAATGGGAGCATATTATCATTTCTCAAAAAATTAAAATGAGAAAACAATTAAAGAATAATAAGTCCTATAATGTTTATTTTACATGATCTAGTGTGACACATTTATAAGAAATCAGGATTTAGGGAAAGTTCAGTTGTTGAGTGACACTACAACATGTATATTACTCAGCACTTTAGAGTCCATCAGGTCAAACTAGAGTCCTCCTGCATGTTTGTACCCATTTAAAGTAAAGTGGTTTATGGCCAGATGGGGTAACCCTGGTTGCAAACATTTCTGGGCCCATTTGCTAGTATAATTATTGTAGAGTCTTTGTTCCAAGTAATGTTTCTCCCAGTTCAGAATTAAAGGCATGAAATGAAAGTGAATTTGGCCTCTTAATTGTTTTATACTTTGTAATTTTTATCTTTTCAATCAATCATAATTTTCCTATTTCCATTTTTGCTGTTTGAAATATATATATATTGTTTCTTTTGTATATTCTCAGATTATGTATATAATTTCAGGCATATGGGGGAAGCTTAGCTATTAGAGTTAATATTTCTGGATTTTCTATTTTTTAAAAAAATATTTTATTTATTTATTTGCATGCAGAGAAAGAGAGAAGGAGTGTGTCAGGGCCTCTAGCCACTGCAGACTCCAGATGCATGCATCACTTTATGCATCTGGCTTTACATGGGTACTGGGGAATTGAATCAAAGTCATTAAGGCATATTAACTGCTGAGGCATCTCTCTGGTCCTGGATTTTCTATTTAGTAAATTAGGTATATATTTTTAGATTTGTACAATCTCAAACTATCACTAGTTAACATGAACATCTAAAGTTAATATAAATAACTATGTTATTTCCACACATTTATATTATTTTATTTGACTATCAAATAGACATGTGTTTTCTTTTCTCGCATCCTGTAATTACAGAAATTAATTAACTTTTTTATTATGTAATTGTAAATGATGAGTATGCACATATTACTGTTCTAATGAAGTAAAGCTAACTGGACTCTTACTTTGTCTTCCTGCAGAAGCATGATGGACAGTTTACAGTCATTCAGTTAGTAGGAATGCTGAGAGGAATTGCAGCTGGAATGAGATATTTGGCTGACATGGGATATGTTCACAGAGATCTTGCAGCTCGCAATATTCTTGTCAACAGCAATCTTGTCTGTAAAGTGTCAGACTTTGGCTTGTCCCGGGTCATAGAGGATGACCCAGAAGCTGTGTATACAACCACTGTAAGGAAATGTCTCTGAGTTTCTACATATACCTGACATTTCCCAGTTACAGAGGCAGGGCTAATGCAAAACTAAACCCTAGGAAAGTTCTCATAGATAGTTTATAACCACATGTAGCATCTAGTTACTACCTCATCATTACAGCAGCAAAATCTAATCATACTTTGTTAATTCTTAGTCATTTTTATTTACATAAGAAGTAAAAGGTTTCTCATTACATTTTCATACATGCTTTGTTTGGATTAATTCTACCGCTCCATATTTCCACATCTCCACCATTTCTCTGTATTCTTTCCCTGGTGTTATTTATCCTTCCACTTTCTTCCTTCTTCTTCTTCTTTTTTTTTTTTTTTAATTGCTTCTTGTTGGGTGTTTGGTGACAGTGACAAGAACAGAAGCTAATGTATACCCTAAGGGCTATCACATTTTCAGAGCTCTCTCTGACTGAGGTCTCTGTTACAACTCCATCATAGGTCATCTACCTATGTAAATTTCTTCACCCTCGATCCTTCATACACATTTCTAAGAGTTCTTCCCAACATGTGTCCTGCAGACCAATCTCCTCCTCAGATTTGCTTCCCAAGGATCCAACTAACCCTTGATGCACTTCCCCAACCACACCAATTAATGTCAAACTGTTCCCAAGATACTGGTATCACCTTACATCCACAATGCACCAGAGCATTCACTCAACATCCTTACCAAGTCCTGGTTATTTTATTTTAACATTTATTTATTTTTAGTTTTGTTTTGTTTTTTCAATGTAGAACTTCACTCTAGTCCAGACCTACCTGGTATTCACCATGTAGTCTCAGGGTGGCCTTGAACTCACAGTGATCCTCCACCATCTGCCTCCTGAGTGCTGGGATTAAAGGTGTGTGCCACCATGCTCGGCTTGTTTTGTTTTTTGAAATAGGCTCTCACTCTAGCCCAGGCTGACCTGAAATTTACTGTGTAGTCTCAAGCTGGCCTCTAACTCACAGTGATCCTCTTACCTGTGTCTCTTGAGTTCTGGGATCAGTGGTGTGCACCACCACTCACCAGCTTGTGATATCTTCTGAGCAGTGGAAGAGTTGACAGCCCATGCTCTCCTTCTAGCACACATATTTCTTGGCCTCCCTGACAACAATACCATGCCATTTCCCCATGCCTCTCACTGCCCTCCCTGATCCCTTTACAGGCTTCACCATTGAATGTTAGACTTTCCTTAGTTCTCTTCTCATTTCACCCCTGATATGCTCACCGTCACCCTCAACTAAAGTTTCTTTCTTATTTTGTTTCAAGACAGGGTCTTATTTTGTAGCCCACACTGGCCTCAGAGTAGCAGCAATTTTCTTACCTCTGCCTCCTAACTATGCCAGCATTCCTGGCATGCAGCTATTCTTATACACTAACAGCTCTTCCCCTCACCCTCTTTGTCTTTGACACCTTCATTCAAGTGTATGTTCCACAGAACCCTTTAGCCTCCCTCAGTCTATCCAAAATAGAAATCTCCTCCCCCCCCAGAGGAACATGCTAATCTTCTCTGTATCATTCCAGTTTTACTCTATGTGCTGCCAAAGTAAGCACCCAAAATGGAAATCTTGCTTGTCCCTATAGAACCTGGTCACTGTCACTATCCAATGCTTTCTACCTCTGTAATGTCCTGCTAATTCCTTCTTTTCCTTCTCTCCACCTTTTCTTTCTTTTTTTTTGTTTTTGTTTTTGTTTTTGTTTTTGTTTTTTCAAGGTAGGGTCTTGCTCTAGCCCAGGTTGGCCTCAAACTCAGGATGATCCTCCTCTCTCCTACTTTCAAGCCACATGTGTGCTGTTACCTAATATAGCCACCTAGTATAGCCCCATCTCTCAAAGCCTGCCTCTCTCCATTCATGGGACTCTTTATAATTCTCTATCCTCTACCCACATTTACTATCACATAAATACACATATATAAAACTAGAAGTTAAACCCACATGCAAGAAATACTATGGGGTTTTTAATTACTTAATATATTTCAGCTTAATTTATTTGCTGTAGGATCCTAATTTCATTATTCTTTATTGTGTAAATGTTTGATACTTTTACTATTGATTCATCAGATGATGGGCCTCTAGGCCAATCAATTTCCTGTTATGACTAGAGCAGTAATACATATGGATAACTATCTCTGTAGAGTCTAAGCCCAGGACTGATATATCTGTGTTATATGAAAATTTTATTTTTAGTTTGCCAAGAAAACTTTCACACTGATTTTCAAAGTGGTTGCACCACTTTACATTGCCACCAACAGTGAATAAGTTCCTCTGTTGAACATTGCCATTAGCATTTGTTGTCTTGGTGATAGTCATTTGACTAGATTTAGGAATAATCTCAAAGTAGTTTCACTTTTCATTTCCTGGGTATCTAACGATATTGAACACTTTTTCAAATATTTAGTAGCCATTTAATTTATTTTTCTTCTTTTGACATCTCTCTGCTCATCACTATCGCATTAATTGATGGACAGAATTTTTCTTGGGGGATGCAAGTGTTAATATTTGCACTTCTTTTTATATTCTAGATATTATCTCTCTTTGTTTGAAGTTAAGCTGGCAAAGATCCTCTCCTGTAGGCTTGCTATCCACTCTCTGGCTCTTCAGCAGCTTTTTAATTTTAAATAATCCCATTTTTCAATTCTTGGGCTTACTTACTTACAATTGAATTTCTATACAGAAAGTTCTCTCCTATACCTATATCTAGAAGTGTTTTCCCTAGGTTATCCTCTATAAACCAGCATTTTAAGTTTTAAATTGAGATGTCTGATTCAATGTAAATTGATTTTTGTACAGAGTGAGAGATATGGATCTAATTTGATTCTTCAGTCAGTAGATAATGTATTTTGACAGTACCACTTGTGGGCTATTTTTTTTTCCAGTGTATGTTTTCAGTGTCTTTGTCAAAAATTAGGTGAGCAGAGATGGTAGGGTTATTTTCTGGATCCTCTATTTTATTTCATTTCTATAAATGTATACTTTTATACCAATATTTTCTCTCTCTCTCTAGTCCTGTACTGTAGTTTGAGGTAAGATAATATGATACTTCAGGCATTGTTTTTTCTACTTAGGATTGCTCTGACTATCCATGTTTTTCTGTGTTTCTTCATGAATTTTAGGAACTATTTTTTAGTTCTGTGTAGGATGCCATTGAAATTTCGATGCAGATTGCATTGAATCTGTAGATAACTTCAGTTAGTATAACTATTTTCACAGTATTAATTCTCCCAGTCCAAAAGCATGGACATTCTTTCTGCCACCTGGTTTCTTCTTCACTTTCTTTCTTCATTGTCTTAAAGTTTTCCTTGCAGTCTTTCAACTTCTTATGATTTTTCTTAGAACTTTAGTTTGAAGCTATTGAAAATGTAATGACTATGTTAACTCATAACTTTTGTGATACCGCAAACAGAAAATAGGTGAAAATCTATTTAAATAGCCAGTTTTCTTCTCCATGTCATTGGTCTACTTTGTCATTGTATCTTCATTAGACACTTAACCTGACACCACACCAAATCAACCAAGTTTAGTTTTATTGAAAATGACCATGAGAATGTGGGTATATTAGAATAATAACTTTAAGTATCAAGAAACTCAAGCTCAGTAGACATGATGATGATGAACTGCCAAATGTGGTAGAAAAAAATTAGCTATAGCTTATGATATAGCCTTGAGTAATATGTAAGCTATTATCCATATTTAAATGTCTACTTTTTTTTATAACAGGGTGGAAAAATCCCAGTAAGGTGGACTGCACCTGAAGCCATTCAGTACCGGAAATTCACATCAGCCAGTGATGTATGGAGCTATGGAATTGTCATGTGGGAAGTAATGTCTTATGGAGAGAGACCTTACTGGGACATGTCAAATCAAGATGTAGGTGATGTATTGTCTAAACAAAAAGGATTTCATATGTTAATATTAACTGTTGGTATAACATGTAGCTAAGAAGGAGTTTTTTTATAATTATAAAAATTTAGCTGTTAATTTTCCATGATTATTAATCCAAGTGACAAAAATAATTATAAGTTGGTAGTTCTCTTCATTTTACCTTTTATTTTGAAAAATTCTTTTCTTTTCTTTCCTTTTTTTTTTTTTTTTTTTTTTTGGTTTTTTGAGGTAGGGTCTCACTTTGGTCCAGGCTGACCTAGAATTAACTCTGTCATCTCAGGGTGACCTTGAACTCATGGCAATCCTCCTACCTCTGCCTCCCGAGTGCTGGGATTAAAGGCATGCGCCACCATGCCCAGCTCTTGTTTTCTTTTTATTTAAGTTCTTTTTTTATAAAAGAATAGTAAAACAACATTTCCTCCTTAATAAAGATAATGATTTAATGATTCTCTATTCATATAGCTGTTCTGAGAGAGGTACTGAAGTAACAAAATCATTTAAGGAGAAGAGAAGAAAAACTGTGTTTGAATTTGCTTTGTTTTGTCATTTTCACACGTTCTGTAAAAAAATTGTTAAAATTATCTATTGTTCATTGGTTGAATTAAATTTTAAGGATAGTAAAATATAAACTTTATTCATTAGTATCTCATGGTGATTTTTTTTTAATCTTTTCAAGGCAGGGTCTCACTATAACCCAGGCTGACCTGGACCTGTATAGCTCAGGCTGGCCTCAAACTCATGGCAATTCTCCTATATTGGTCTCTAAAGTGTCGGTACATAATGCATGCACCACCATAGTGATTAAGTATAATTGAAAGGAAGATATTTTTTGGAAATTAAAAAAAGTACTTATTAAGGGTTAATACCATCTTTTGTGATCTCTGAACCTCTGGGAAAATCAGCTGATGATCGTCCATGTATGTACTCACTTCACACAAAAGGACAGTGAATTTTTAAAGATACAGAGTACATACAAATGAATACTTGCTTTTATTGGGTTAAATTTAATAAATTTACTATTTTCTTGGTCAAGTGAGTTTAAATAATGACACATCATATACTTCAATCTGTTGAGGATGGGAATGAACATTTCACAAATGTAGAGCAAGTATGTTGCAGTCAGGTTCGCATTGCAAATAGAAATCACCCAAACAAGAGCAGCTTGTGGGAAAAAGAGGTTTATTTTGGCTTATAGGCTCGAGGAGAAGCACCATGATGGCAGGGAAAATGATGGCATAAGCAGAGGGTGGACATCACCCCCTGGCCAACATAAGGTGGAAAATAGCAACAAGAGAGTGTGCCAAACACTAGCATGGGAAAACTGGCTATAAGCCTGACCTCAACAATGTGCTCCCTCCAGGAGGCATTACTTCCCAAATCACCATCAGCTGGGAACCTGGCAGGCATAACACCTAAGTTTATGGGGGACACCTGAATCAAACTACCACATTACACCCTGGCCCCCATAAACTGATAACCATACATGATGTTAAATGCAATGCACTCATGTATCTTTTAAAAGTCCCCATTGTTTTTATCAATTCCAATTATGTTCATATATCTCCATAGTCCAAGATTCTTTAACTGAGCCATAATTTTAAAATAACCTCAAAAACCTATAATGGCACAGAATAAGCATTCACACAGCAGAACATGACATTGGGCATAGCAAAGAAACATTCAGCCAATAGAAGATTTAAAACAACCAAGGAAAACATCAAACTCTGTAGCTTCAAGTCCAACAACTCTAGCCAGTGACAAATGTCCAAGTCTGATAAATCTAGCCAGCAACAAGTCTCTGGTATTACAATTCTGCCCCTCCAGCTAGGCTACTCACAGTCCTGGAAAACTTTGTTGGGCCGGCAGCTTTTCTTAGCAGCCATCTCGTGGTCCGGGCAGCTCCACTGAGTCTTCACTGCAATCCACAGTTCATCCCCACGGCTCCGCTGGAGTCTCTATGCAGGCATCCATCAAACCTGCTTCACACTGCCCATGGTCATTTCCAAAACACAAGACCGTGTTGCAAACTCAATGACCCTCTAGTTCCTACATTTCTTATACTCCACAATACCAGCTAGGATGCCAATTTGTTAATATAGGGGAGAATAAAGCAAACTTTGAAGAACAGGACACTCCTTGAGCACTCAGTCCCTTTCAAAAGAGTCTACATTCTTCCTATTGCCCCAGTGCAGGTCAGCTGGCCCAATCTCAATGATTGGAATCTGTCAAGCAATTTGCAGGTGAACAGGCAGCAGTTCACCTAAAGATTTTGTTTCTGTGCCATATCCCTCTACTCACACCAGCTCATTTCTATGTAAAGCAACCCTGCACAACTTCTCAGGTTCCAGGCATAACAGCAAGCATTCCACACAAACTGCTAGCACAGTCCAGGCAAAGCTCTTTCTCACCCTCAGAAGCCAAACCTCACAGTCCAAAGTTCTTACTGCGTTCAGGTCTTTCAACTCTGACCAGAATAGTCCATCAAGCTGTACTTACAGCACTGCAAGGCATCTCTTAGGCCAAGATTTCAATCCTTCCACATTTTTGAAAATCAGCTTCAAAAGGCCAAAGCCACATAGTCTAACAGCAAATGACACCACTCCTCAGTACCATTTTACTGTTGCAGTCAGGTTTATATTGCAGGTAGAAATTACCCAACCAAGAGTGGCTTGTGGGAAAAAGAGATTTATTTTGGCTTACAGGCTCAAGGAGAAGCTCCATGATGGCAGGTGGAAATGATGGCATGAGCAAAGGGTGGAAATCACCCCAGGACAACATAAGGTAGACAATAGCAACAGGAGAGTGTGCCAAACACTGCCATGGGGAAACTGGCTGTAACACCCATAAGCCCACCGCCAACAATACACTGCCTCCTGGAGGCATTAGTTCCCAAATATCCATCAGCTGGGAACCTAGCATTCAGAACACCAAAGTTTATGGGGGACACCTGAATCAAACCACCATGAAATATAACATGTAAGATGGTATCTTGAATCAACTTAGAAATCTGATGACAGCCATACTAGGGTCAGAACATTTTCAAAAACAGCACTTTGCAAAGTCCAAAAGCATAGGTTTAAGGAATTCTGTGAAGGCCAATCAAAAGGACTCATGTTCTTATAGAAGACATGTAGTACTGGTAGTAATGAAAAGGAAGATTTCTTGTGTGTAGCTGATGACAAGAAGCAATACATGTGCAAGTTCTGGAAATGGAGTACAAATTCTTTAGCATTTAAGCAAAGTCAGCACTGCCACTTAGAAAAATAATATGATAAGCAAACCGTTTTGAAGCTGTTCATTCTTAGTGGTACTAACTAGACAAGGATAGAAACCAAATACAGCTAAAATTCAGTCCTTTTCAAAAAGAGGTCATAAAATGTTATATCAAATCCCTGTAGCCCTGAAATTCTACAGTTATTTATAGACACTGAAAGTAACTCTAGTCCTGTGTTGCTGAAGGTTACTTTTGGTGCTCCAAATTTGTATGTAATGGACAGAAAGACATTAAGTCAGTTATACCTTTTGGTATTTCGAAGTGAGTGATGAAACTTTGTCTTTTGTTTGCTTTGTCTGTAGTGTTTCAAAGACAAAATCTAAATGATGTTTGTCTTGACAGAGGCTCATACATGACAGGGCTCAGTGTCAGAGATTTCATGGACTGTCAGAATGTGGGCTAACAAATCCTTGGGGCAGAGAAAGGAAAGATTTCCATTCCCCAGATACTGCATAGAGTTTCATCTCTTTTGACACCTTTCTTCTATAATACTAGATTCAAATATAAAAAGAATGACAGGAATAGATACGACTTAAAGTTTACTTAACTTCCAGAAATAATGGAAATGGTTAATAAGGAAAAAAATAAATACATCTCATTTTAATTTTGAAAGTAATTTTAATTTTTAAACATGTACTTCTTATTTTTTATATTTTTTTAATTAAAGTATTTTTATTTTTATTTATTTATTTCACAGAGAAAGAGGGAGAGAGAGAGTGAGAGTGTGTGTGAGTGCACCAGTGCCTCCAGTCACTGCAAACAAATTCCAGATGCATGCACCCCCTTGTACCTGTGGCTAACGTGGGTCCTGGGGAATCCAACCTGGGTCCTTTGGCTTTGCAGGCAAATGCCTTAACAGCTAAGCCATCCCTCCAGCCCTGTACTTTTTATTTCTCTGGAAAATAAGCATGATAAATATAAAATATGCCAAGGACTAATATACAGTTAGTCCTTATTGATCAAATAAAACTATCATATTTGAGATAGTTTAATCTCACTTCATTATTTATTGCCAAACTCTTTTATCCATCTTGAAGATGTGCATTACATTTGCTCATTGGTTTGTATAGTAGGAAAGCATGTACATATTTATTTTACATGTTGAAATTGTTATTAATATTCTTATCAAATAACACTTATTATTTAAAGTTGAGTTGTTAATATACTATTTGAGCAATTGTGTCTAATTTTCAATTACTGAATTTGAGAAACTGAATTATTCCCATTTTTTTTTCCTAAATAAAGGCTTCTTGGAGTCTGGTTGGAATTTATGCAGAATCAAGAGATGAAGAGATTTTAACTCCTTGCTACATGTGGGACCATCTCTGAATATATAAGCATGCTTATTTTCTGGGAAGATAGTTTAATCAGATTTTCAAGTAGATATAGGTATATAGGCATATTAATATTTATAGGCAAGTACCCTACCTCTGCGTAGCACCCACAGCCCTCTGGATAGTTGATATGAGCCAATTTACCTTGCATTGTTTAAATTTAGTAGCTGGGCATTTGTCATGGATTTTCAAAAGTCCTCAAATTTCAAATGTATTGGATTTTAAAAGAGTTTTCTTACTATACCATGAAAACAAGAAGTAAATTGATGGCTGTGTTTCTAAGCCAGTTTACAAAATTTCAGACTGAATTCTGAATGAGATGAGATTTCTGTAACAACAGTAAAGAAATTAAAATGTGCTATATAGAGAGAAGTCATTGAGTCTCACAGTTATAAGGAGGATTTTATGTTATGTATACAAAAATGGATTAACATAGATATTTGTTAGTGAAATCAAGAGGCTAAGCTTTTGAAATGATTTTTCCAACTTCTCCTTTTTCTGTAATAGCCTTTCAAAGAATAATAATTCTTATGTGTACACAATCAGCCAACCATAATAAAAATTGCAAAACTTAAAAACACTCTTCTAGTTTTCATAGCAGCTGCATTTTGATTGGATTTATTCTTGATTAATTAAAATAATATATTTATTTTCGAGCTATAAGGTTGAACTTTCATAAAGATATACAACATAAAGGTAATTCCTTAAATCCATGCTCTAAGACCTTTGAGAAATATACTTGTCCCTAAATTTATTCTCAACTAAACTAATGCCTTCAATTTTACTTTTAATTGTCACCAACAACTTTGGACTTTCTACATTTTTATGATAAAACTAAAACAGAAATGTGATATTTAGTGTGTGTGGTACAACTTTGCCTAAATCCCATAAGTGGAGATCAGGACCTTTAATGGCACACAGTGTGTGTCATGTTCCCATGAGCTGATGATCCCATCCATGGAGATCAGGACCTTTAACAGAATATCATATGGGTCATGTCCCCATGAGCTTCTGAAGTAGAACACCAAGTAGAGCCCAGAAGTTCTTCATGGCTGTTTAATTAATATTGCCACTTGACCTTTCTCTAAGGGCCATGCTGTAAAAATGAAGAACTCCTTCCAAGCAAATGACTTTCACTTTTATTTCTAAGTAATTCTTTTCTATGTATCTGTGTGTTGTGTACACATGTGTAAGTACATGTAGAGACCAGAAACCAACATCACATATCTTTCCCAGTTGCTGCCCACCATATTTCTTGAGATAAGGTATTTTTATAAATTTACAGCTTACTAATTTGGCTTAACAATAAGCCATAGGGATCCCACTGTGTCTACCACCTCAGCACTGAGATTACAGGAACATACAGCCATGCCCACCTTTTACATGGGTGTTGGCAATCTGAACTAAGGTCACCATGCTTGCATGGCAAGCACTTTACCCACTGAGCTATCTCACCATCCCCATTTCTAAATAATTTGTTTTTGAGGACATAGTTGTGAAGCATGGAGGCGGTGTGTGTGCGTGTGTGTGTGTGTGTGTGTGTGTGTGTAACATCTCTCATGCACTTTCATACAGAAGCCAGAGGAAAATATCAAGTGCCTTCCTTTAATGCATTTCTGCTGCATCTGGACCTCTGCCTGGCTAAGCAGGGACCCTCAACAAACCTCCTGTCTGGGATCTTTCAACTCTACACTGGGTTTACAGATATTCATAGCCATGCTTTTCATAATGTGGGAGGTTAGGATCTGATCTGGGGTCTTTATGCTGGTGCACCAAGTGCACTTACCAGTTTGTTAAGCCATGTCTCCATCCACTCTAAATAATCTGTAATAATGTATGCCAAAGTAATGATCTTTGACATCCCAGAACTCTTTCTAGAAAATGGCATTTACTCTTATTACCACCTTTTTTGGGGGGAATGCTCTGGATGTAAAATTGCTCATGAAATTTGTCTTTGATATTTATTACAAGAGTGAAGATAAATAGTGCAAGGTAAATCCCACTAGTGATTCAGAAAAGATGTTGCGTGTGAGTTCAGGGAGTTCACAAGCCATTTTATATGCATGTTTTGTTTCAAAGAATGTATAACTACTTTCAGAAAGCACTTACATTTTCCTTTATCCTTCCTCCTAATTGTAAATTTAAGGCAATTTGTAACCCTGTGGGCTCTATTTGAAATTCTTCTGTCTTTCCTAACAGCTATGTCATTTAAATCCTTTATTTCTATATATCCTCTTCTCTCTCCAGTCTGATAGGTAGAATATTTACCTGAGATAGCTTTTGTAAAGATCAAATGATATAACTATATTTCAAAGTCACATCAATGGTAATTGATCATTGGTAAATATTCCATAAGTATGTATATGATTGTTAGTTTTATCTTTAATCATTAGGTTGTTTTGCTGGTAGGCTTACCAAATAAAACTATAGAACATTGAGTTTCAGTTCCCAGCCAGATCTTATCATCATTAGGGTATACTTTGATTCTGCCAAGCTACTTCTAAAGACACAGGGTTGCCAGAAGAACCTCTAGTGCTCCCTGGTAATGACCCAGATTCTCAGTGGGAGCTCTAGGCTCCAAAACTATAGACTTATAGTAGGACATCTCTTAAGATTTACCCTCTACTCCCATTTCTTTAAAACTGTAACTTTACTATGGTCAGCAGGTCATGGAAAAAAAATATTTTAAAAGATTATCTGGAGCAAAATTAAAATGGAAAGATCACTCTACTATATTATCCTTAAAGGATGCCTAAAGAAGCTGTAAGCAGAAGGTAGAAAAGAATAATGATAAGTGAACTAATGCTTTGAAAATTAGTATAAAATTGTGGTAGGTTAGAAAAATATTATAAGTATTGCAATGCAAGCAACCTGTGTCTCATGCAAGCCACTGTTTTTCCCACTAGACAAAATGTCTCAGCTGCTGATTTTATGTGGTTATTTTAATAGAAAAAGTTTTGGAAGTTATTAGTTAATTTTCATAAGTTCAACCACTGTTGAAATAATTTACTCAATATTTTCAGTAGTATATTACAATCACTTTTCTCTAAACTATATAACACCTTTGAGTCCAGGTACAGTGTTGTTATCAGGATATTGGAATAAACCACATGAACTTTCTCTCATTTAAAATAGTTTTATAAAAAATATAATTTCAGACAAACAGATTTATACATTGAATCTTTGCAGATTATCATTTATATATGCTTCCATGTGGGATAAAAAAAGCTTTATATATAGGTATGTTGAGAAATATTTTCAGTCATATACATTTTATAATTTGGGAGTGTTGCAGTCAGGTTTGCATTGCTGGCAGAAAACACCCAACCAAGAACAGCTTGTGAGAAAAAGAGCTTTATTTTGGCTTACAAACTCAAGGGGAAGCTCCATGATGGCAGGAAAAACGACAACATGAGCAAAGTGTGGACATCACCTCCTAGCCACATTAGATGGACAACAGCAACAAGAGAGTGAGCCAAACACTGGCAGTAGGAAACTAGCTATAGCACCCATAAGCTCGCTGCCCCCAGAAATATACTGCCTCCAAGAGGCTTTTTTTTTTTTTTTTTTTTTGGCAATAAGCCAAATCTCCATCAGCTGGGAACCTAGCATTCAGAACACCTAACTTTACGGGGGACACTTGAATCAAACCACTGCAGGAGCTTATAAACTATTATATGGCCTCCTTTACTGCTCACAATAAATACTAGCTAGCTAATGTTGTTACCATATTGTTGGTCAGAGTAATACTTAACTATGGTACAATGATCATATCACTCTTCAGAGTAAGACATTTTTCTAGTACTTAGGACATATAGGACTTAAGACTTTCAAAAAATTGTAAATAATTGGCTTTGTGTGTGACACAGAGAATGCAGTTCCATTTTCAGCTTTCTGGCTGGGATAACTTGAAGAGTCATTCAATGAAAAAGGAAAAGGTTGAAGAGAAGTTGATAAATTCAATGTTTATAGACTGTGAGATATTGTGAAAACTACAAGTAAAGATGTCTAGTAAACATGGGAATATGACCTAGCAATCAAGAAAGATTTGGGGCTTAGAGTTTATACTTTCCAAAATTACTATAATTATTCTATTATTTACCTTTTAAACCTTATTAATGTACTCATACATGTTTTTTCTTAAATTGAAAAAAAGAGTTTAGCTTTGTTTTTCACATATGTAATAGATTTTCTTGAAAAATGGTTAATGCTAGCTCCATTGTTCATTATAAGTCTCACCTGCATTTCTTTGAATGTGCTGCTTCTGAATGATGGCATGTGTCTCATGGACAAGTTTCCTAAAACCTTTAAGATCATTTGTGTTTATTGAAGACTCCTTTTTGTCTGATTACATGTGGCCATATTTTCTTCAAGAGTTCCAAGTTACCTAGATAAGTAAATAAATGAATAAATAAATAAGTGGTGAGTAAGGAAGAAAAAGCTGGCTCACACCTGTAATCACAGCACTTCAGGAAGAAGGCTGATGTACTATGATCACTATGAGTTCAAGGCAAGGCCTGGATTACAGAGTTAAGTTCAACATCAGACCAGCCTAGAGTGAGATCCTACCCCCTAAAACAAACAAAAGCTCCAAGTTAGTTTGGGAATTTCATTTCAAATAAAACCTTATTTTGAATTCATTTGTATGATGTTGTGTTAGTCTGTGTCACAGGACTTGGTGCCCCTCTTTTGATAACACTGCAATGTTTTCTCAGCCTGTCCTACTGTTGTGTTCTTTACCTATCATCTCTGCTCCTGAGATCTGTCACAAGTTCTAATTTTTAAGATTTTCTTTGTTTTCAGATAACTAAAAAATTGTTAATAGTTAATTTATACTTATCAAAAATTTCATGAAGAACTGAATTTCATTTTAATTAACAGTCAAAGTTTTGTGCAAAAAAGATCCCTGGCTTTTATTAGATTTAAATAGGCTGTGGCATGCTGCTAAAAGCTTTAAAACATATACTTTGAGAAGTCACACCCTGATTTGTAACCCTTCTGGTTTTCTAATGTTAATCCTTCCTCACTCACTTCCCTTCATGTGGCTTCCACCTGCTACTGGAAAGTAGCTGAATGCAGTATTAGCAAAATTGATTGTGAACTGTTCATAGTGAGTAAAAGAGTGCTTGGCCATCTGTTCTGACATAGTAGTTCACCTATTTTGATATTTTCTTTAAGAGTGCTATTTGCACTCACCAAAATGTGAAACTTGGCTAACTCTGAGTACTCCACTTCCTCTTTTACTTTCGCTTTCAATTTATGTGTGCATGTGCACTGACAGCTGTTTGTGTAAGCACAGATGCCCCCTGCTTAACCTCTGGGGTGGGACTACAAGCATGCCCACCTCTTATGTGCTGCCCGGTGAACTGCTCCCTATTGCTCAGTTAGCTAAAAAGTGCCATCATACTCTGTACCTCATGAACCCCATAATAACATGCTTAATATTCTTGGACACTTAGGGGGAAAGCAAGGTTTTCTCAAGCTATTTGCCTCACTTTTATTTGGATAAGTAATTTTGCCTACCAAGCATTTTATTTGATTATAATTGAAACCCAGTTGGTAATATTTCAATGTGCTTTTGGCTATTAGGTTATAAAAGCAATTGAAGAAGGTTATCGCCTCCCAGCACCCATGGACTGCCCAGCTGGTCTTCACCAGCTCATGCTGGATTGCTGGCAGAAGGAACGTGCTGAAAGGCCAAAGTTTGAGCAGATAGTCGGAATTTTGGACAAAATGATTCGAAACCCAAATAGTCTGAAAACAACCCTGGGAACTTGTAGTAGGTAAGAAATATGAAATACAAATATTCACCTGAATTGTTTACCTCTTCAACCCCACCACAATAGCAAGCTGACTTTGGTAATTTCAAATATAAATTCATATTAAATGTATCATGCTTACAAACTTCACTGCTTTTGTGTTCGTTTTAGATGGCTTACAGTAGTGTTTACAGAGAACCCATTCACTATTATTGAAGGTCTTTAAAAGTTATGAGGCTACTAGCTCTCTTTCTTAGAAAATATTCTGAGCTGACTTTAGATTTTTGTGACAAAAGCTATTGGGTGTTTTCACACTGATATTGTTAATCCATGGGTTTTATTTTTGGTGCTAGTTTTTGTTATATTCATATTGCCTGTTGTTTTACTTTGTGTTGTTTCATAAAATGACTCTGAGAAATTTAAATAAAAATTAATTTAGCATATGATTTAAAACATTGTAGTTACCTTTGTGTTACAAAGACAAAATACCTGACCAAAAGGAGCTGATAGCAGGGGGAAAGCATGGCATGAACAGAAGCTGGACATAGCTTGCCAACAGCAGATGGAAAATGGCAGCAGGAGAGTGAGTCAAGCTAACACGAGCAAGCTAGGACTAATAAACCTCAAAGCCCATCCTCTTTAGCAAACCTCCTCCAGCAAGACTCCACCTCCCAAGTTTCCATCAGCTGGGGACCGACACCAAGCATTCAGAATACATGAGTTTATGAAGAATATCTTAATTCAAAGAACCACAGACATGTACCCATTAAATAGAGCCCCTACACTTGGGTTGTTCACTACAGTTCAGAGCTTACCTGTCAGGAAAGCTTGGGATCACGCTGGTCAGGTGTACTTGCTGCCAGTCTCACAGGGTGCTATCAGAACAGTCACTTCCTAATATGACTAGTATGCTGTCTCTTAGACAGGTATGAGGACACAGCCCACTGCTCTCCCCTCCCTCTCAAGACTTTAGAAGAAGGCAGTGCACAAAGACTGCATAATTCCAAGTACCTTCACCATTGTTTGAAGAACACAGGGGAGACATTCTAAAGAAATTAAACTCGGGAATTTGAAGTACTTGGAAACTTACTTGTTTGAGGTTTTATTAGCATATCTAATTTTGGTTATTGTATACATCAATTCAAATGTCTCTCTGCATTTTCAGTACCCTTATTCTTACATGGTAATGACATTCTTTCTTTGGTAAATCCTGAGAATAATTTTTATGTTTTATTTGCATAGGCCAATTAGTCCTCTTTTGGATCAAAACACTCCTGACTTCACTTCCTTTTGCTCCGTTGGAGAATGGCTACAAGCTATTAAGATGGAAAGATACAAAGATAACTTCACAGCAGCTGGCTATAACTCACTAGAATCAGTGGCCAGGATGACTATTGAGTAAGTTTAAACTTATAGAGTTATATTTAAGAATTGATTAGCTACAATCCACACTTTATATTTTAGTTTATCTTCTTCATATTCAAATAATGTGTGTCATGAAATAAAGGGGAAAACCATGTCTCGAAAATGTGCCTACTGTGTAAATAATACTTGAAGCCTACTTTTTAAAAAATATTTTATTTTTATTTATTAATTTGAGAGAGAGATAGAGAAATAGGCAGGTAGAGATAGAGAATGGGCACACCAAGGCCTCCTGTCACTGCAAATGAATTCCAGATACATGCATCACCTTGTACATCTGGCTTACATGGGTCCTGGGGAATCGACCCAAGGTCCTTTGGCTTTGTAGGCAAGTGCCTTAACTGCTAAGCCCTTCAATCCACTTTTGAAATTGCTGTGAATTTGAAATCAAAACTGGTGAAGCTTTTCTTCCTGAGTCAGTGTTGATTGTGTGGCCCAAAATCTATTTAATACCTCTGAACCTCAGTTTAAGTTTCTTAGATGGGGGGAAAAAATAGCAAATACTCTTTCTGGTATGAAGAGGCCTGCACATGACTTAAACATAGGCATACTATCTCATTCAGCTTTCTTCTAACCACCATATGGAAGGAGTTGGCATCCTCCTACCTACATTTTCAAAAGTGGGTTTCTCAAAGAAGCTATTATGAAATATTATAATGTTATTATACAACAGTTTTTAGGTACTTGTAAATATCTAAGCTTAATATTTCTGTCAAGAAAGAAAGAAGTACAAGACATTACAATTGACTTATTTCAAAGTTTAGCAATTAAATGTTACATGTAGTATCTTTATATTAAGAGTTTTCCCTCTAACATATTATCAAATTATGAAGGAGTAAAGCAATTATACAGCCAATTATTTACTATCAGAATTACTCACATGATTACACTCACTGTAAGTTTTTATTTAATCATTGATGTTTTCTGAGCTTTCTACAACAGCATAACAAGTATTTCCATACAGAGTGTGTCCTTTTTTGCCATTTTTAAAAATTGAAACCCTGTTACAGTAAAAGGTACATTTTGAATAACATAATAGGATTGTAAAAAAATTTAAGCATTTTAACAATTTTTGTGTAGATTTTTGGATCAGTTAAAAAGCAGTACTGTAGCAATGAAGAGCCAGACAAAGGAGCATATCCAACAGGTTAATATTGAAATTCTGAAGGAATAGGAATAGGATTCTGGTACCTTAAGGTAAACAGGTGATTTAATTGGACAGTTAATAACTGATTAGAGCATTATTGATTGTCTGTAACTACCTAATGAGAATGTATCTGTCTTTTTCAGGGATGTGATGAGTTTGGGGATTACTCTGGTTGGTCATCAAAAGAAAATCATGAGCAGCATTCAGACTATGAGGGCACAGATGTTGCACCTCCATGGGACGGGCATCCAAGTGTGATGATCATTCTCCCTGCTAAGGGAGCTAACGGACTACAAGGGAGCAATACTGGCCTTCAGTATATGCATAGAATGCTGCTAATAGACAGTTGATATACTGGGTCCTTCCTAAGTGAAGAAAAGAGTGAAAAAGCACCTATAGACTTGAACTCCTAAGTGCCACCAGAACACATAAAAAGGGAATTTAGGATCCACCGCTGGTGGCCAGGAACATAGCAGTGACAAGAAACAAAGTACTACCTGAAAAACATCCAAACTCCTTGAGCTCTAACCTCCTTTTTATCATATAGACTTTTTAAAATGTACATAAAGAATTTAAGAAAGAATATATTTGTCAAAATCATGATCTTATTGTTAAAAATCAATGAAATATTTTCCTTAAATAAGTGATTTCAAACTATTCTTTTTAAAAATCATTTGTGTTTATTCTTCATAAGGACTTTGTTTTAGGAAGTTGCTAATAGCTTTGGACCTTTTTGGTGTTGAATATATGACATGTTACTACACTGGGCACCTTTTTGAAAGAATCTCAAATTTAAAAGCAAACTACAGAGCATGATTGAAGGTCTAAGTTGTCACACCATTGCTATCCTTTCTGTGCCATTGTGTTCTGTTTTGTCAGTGCCGTTTTTGATGTTTGCTAATTGGCAGGTAGTCCAAAACATGCAAGTTGCCAAGAGCTCTGATATTTTTTTCACAAGACAATTTTTGTAAAAAAAAAAAAAAAATAGACAACACACTTACTTTTCAATGAAAAGAGCAATAATGACCCATAAATACTCTAAGGCACTTTTAATAGAGTGATTTTACTAGACAGAGTTTAATAAACAGTAAACCCTCATGTGTTAGCCTGGTGTCTCTGTGAATCAGGCTGAGGCACTTCATTTGCAGGATGTTGCCACTGCTGGAGGCATGGCTCCAAGAGCAGAGAGAATCCATGCTGTCTAATATTTCATCTGAGCACATCAAGATTTTTTCAGTCATTCTTGTGACATTAAGAAATTTAGGAGAAATAGTTAACACATATTTTAGTCTTTTCTGATGAATGCAGTCTAAACATGACAACAAAGAATTTGGTTTTCTATTGCAACTCTGAAGCATGGTCAAAGGGGCAGCTCACAATCGTCATTACACAAAAACCAGTTTGCTGCACAGTGAACTGCAGTGAAAAAGCAAAGGTCTCTCAGAGCCACGTACATAGAACCTAGTGAACAAAAGGACTCTCCCACCCTGGAAGGCAGAGGTGCTGGGTCTGGCTTTTCTTTTGAAGTTTTATTTATTAAACCATATGATTCGGTTACCATGTTAGAATTTCATAAGCAATAATTGAATGTGTCTTTATAGATATTTCAGGAATGTATACATATTGTGAGTAATGCTTTCAAAGATTATGAAAATCATGAACTACTCCAGAATTTAACTCTTGTTCTTCCAAAGAAAATTGGGCTGTTTATAAGGATTTTAATGGAGAATGACCATAGGGATCGGTCACAATTGGTCTTACTTGATAATGTAGACATCCACAAACAAATGACAAATCTGTAAATGTTCCTTTGTAAAACTTGTACATTTTATTTATGCTGTCTTTTTTGTATACATTTCTCTGTGGTGGGCTCTGGGGACATTGAAAATGCACTATATTTTTCTATTTTACTTGCAGAGTATCACAAAAAAAAAAAAAAAAAAAAAAAAAAACAGGTCTTTTCAGTGCTACATAATGTGTTTTCCCACATTTAGGACCAAAGATGGCTATAGAAAAACTTAAATGGATTGCTTCCCAAACCCCTCCCCACCTGTTTTTGTTTTTTTGTTTTGTTTTGTTTTGGTTTTTTTTTTTTTTCCTGTGAAATCACTGTATAGTGTTGTTTGGTATTTTAATTTATTTTTGATTGACGAGGAAAAAGTCATTTTAATTTCACTAAAACGTTTTTGTCCCTTAGGAAAATAATGTGTAACAATAATTTTAATTAGCATAATGCAGTCATCTAGACACTTCATTTGTAATCTTTGTAATAGACTGTAAATATATTTTTGGAACTATAACACAATGTGCTTGAGGGTTATTTCTCAGTGTCTGCAGTGTATACAGGTGTTTATACTGAGTACAGCACTTTACAATTCTAATCAGTAGTATTGGCCTTTGTGAGAATGAGTGGAAGAGTTTGAGTGAGTGTTCATAATTCCATATGGATTCTGGACTCACCAATGATAAAGTTCTTTTCTTGTTCATAGCTTAAGGTGCTTATTTTTTCTATTAAGATTAAATTAACAAAAAGCCATTCTAGAAGTAGAAGACATAGTGTGGTGCCCGCAAACGGTGTCTTTCCTGCTTTTTTCTAGCTCTAGATTTATAGTTAAGTAGAAGGGCAGAATAAAAGTTTTTTTTTGAGTTTTTTTTCAAAAATAACTTTTTCCTTCAGCAATATACCTCATCTGCCTTAAATTTTTTACAGCTCTTTACAGGGAAAAGGGAGAAGGGATGGGAAAGACACACAGCACAATAGGAAGTGTGTGGTTGCATCGTGCTCTCGTTTGTAGGTTTCTTTTCCTGATCGACATTATAATTTTGAAGTACGTATATATGAAGCAAATATGAAGAGAGAAAGAATTGATATTGTATAACTGATTGTAACCCTCTCTTCCAAATAGAGGTGGGATGGGGACACAATGAGAATGTACAACTTGCACCTTGAAATCTTTTTTACTAAATTAGTGCTCAGGGGAAGAATACTGAGAAGCAAATGTTAAACATAGAATTCCAAAAATCATAAAAATGCAACAGGAAATGGCCTCCTTGCTTTAATACAGTCACCTTTTATGAACACTGTCTTCACAGTTGACCTGTGTTTTGCATTCAGTACTGAAATAAAATAACTTTGATTACATCTGAATCTAGCATTTTCTCAGCAGTTGATCTGGGCCTTGTTTACAAGAACTGGTGGTTTATGCTTATTAGAGCACTATTAGTGGATAACATTGTATACTTATGTAATCTACATTAGCTAGGACTATTTAGGACTATATTTTAATTGATTCTCTTCTCTGTGTTTTTAAGTCAATTAAAATGGTGTGATTTGCCTTTTATTTAGGTAATGCTGGTAGTCTCCCTTTTGTTTCCTGAGTAGCCTAATGCTGGGCTGCTCACCAATGTGCATGTTCAAATAAATTACTGATGTGTATTTTTATTTTTATTTTTTGCTATATGTGAAGAAATCATGGGGAACTGGGGCGAGATGTGCTTTTTGTTGATTGACTTTTATCCTTCCTTGCCTAAGAATTACTGCAGGGCTCACCCTTTTACATGGACAACCTCTTTTCAACAGTGTCTTTAATGTATCAAGCACAAATAACTCTTCAACACAAATCAGTCTCTTTACCAGCTTAAAAAATAAACAAGTCTATTAGACGATGTAAGAAAATCCTGTCTCCAGTCATTGGCGGATCCTGTATGTCCCTTAAATTTTCTTTTATTTTCTTACACATGTCACGAGAAGAGGGAACATTTATTGAAATCTTTCAGTAGGCTGGCCAGACTGTGAGTAAAAATCACCCCTTGCTTCCCTGCTCCTCCTGTACAGTGATCTACTTCCAGTCTAATCAAAAATTATAGAAAAAGAAGAGTTCCTTCAGAGAGCCATACTATTGAACACTACACGTAAAACCCATGTGAAGGGTTGAAGTTAAGGTGCTTGCCTGCAGAGCCTAATGATCAGGATTCAATTCCCCACTACCCACATAAAGTCTGATGCACAAAGTGTTACGTGCATCTGGAGTTTGCAGTGGCTGGAGGTCTTGGCATGCCCATTCTCTCTTTTCTATCTCTGCTTGCAAATATTTTTTTAATAATATTTTAAATTTTTAAAATAATTTTTTAAGGTATTGTTTCACTAGCCCAGGCTGACCTGGAATTTATAGTCTCAAATGTCCTCACACTCTCAGTGATCATCCTGCCTTTGCCTCCCAAGTGCTCAGATTAAAGGTGTATGCTACCACGCCTGGAAAAAATACTAAAAAATAAAAAGTAAAAATTTATTCCTTAAACTATTACTGCATAATAGTAACAAGAATATTTACCTGAGGAAGGAAATACTTAGACAACTGACAAAACAGAGGAACAGTGGAGATTGCATTTTCACCAAGGAATGATGTAAGCAGTATCAGAACAAATGGAAAAGGTGAAAATGTGATTACCTGGTTAGTAGTTGTATGGCTTTGACACTGACTTGGTGAGCAATGTGCACCTGAAATCTAATGCACTAGCCATTCCACATGTCTGCATCTGAGGCCAAACAACAGAACACTGGATGTGTAAGGGAAATAGTACCAAGGACAACATGTCCCATGAAGTACCAGCACAAGCTCTCATATATGTGATGCCCATGTTCAGGCCAGATGTAACAAAACCTAAAGAATCTTGAAGTCTAGGTCCTGTCTTCTCGTTTCTGATATAAACACTAGTGACAACAGGGTGATGAAGGACATAAGGCATGAATGAGGAGAAAAAGCCAACTCATCATTGGCTACACACAGTGACAACTGAGAGCTTAGGACACTGAACGTCCATATCAGAAATGATCTAATTCTGTTTAAAGTACTAAATTGATAGGAGGTACAAAAACCACCACACTACTTTATCCCCTAGAATTATGTTTGCCCCATTACTATGCTTGAATTACATTTTAATATTTATGGTAATTATCAATTCATTCTCTGAGAAATTCATTCCTTTCCCCTTTGCTCTATATTTTCATCTGCCGTAAAAACAGTCTGAATTTTGAAGAAAGCTCCTGAAATGATAACACACAGATCCAAGGGGTGATTCAATTGCTAAATGCAAAACACATAGCTAGATATTAACAAGTGATTAAAAAACAAACAAAACCAGCACATCATTCACTGTTTGAAAGAGAAGTGTCTCCTTGGTGAGCTTCAGGAACACAGGAGACACTTGTGCTAGTCTATGCAGAATATTTCAACATAGCTGGGAGGACATGGACAGCAGAATGAAACATCTAAAGAATTCAGAGTCTCATTAGAGTTAAGTGCTATAGGGGATATATTTTTACATTCAGTGATTGAATATAATTAAATCTGTAATTGAACAATAAAAGATCTCTTCTGATTGACCTTGAAGTTAAATATAATTAATTGGTTCAACCTAACACAGCATATAGCACAAAGTTTTGTGGGCTGGAATAAGAATCAGTGTTGTGTAGGTAGGTAACAATAGAAGAAATTTAAAGGTGTGAAGCAGTAGTGAGGGTTCTTACAGTGATGTTCTTGCTAAACCTTCAAGTGTCATGGGCATGCCACATCCCTACTTCATTACTTTTACTGAAGATCATTTTTGCCTTCCTTTAAAACTTTGCTTTATGTAAGCAAATACCTTTGCCAATTTTATATAAAACCAAAATAAGTGCCGTGTGCCTGTGTGGTCATAAACTGATATGATACTGATCTTACCTAAGATGCTCATGCAAAGAAAAGGACACATTTGTCATGAATAGTGTTCACTCTATAGTTCAGTAAAGGGCAAGCACCCCTATGCCCATCATACCATTTCACCAGATATCTACAACCAAGTAAAATGAAAGACTAGACAACAAACTAGAAATGTAAAAAAAAAAAAAAATTAAAGTACATATCTGCATTCATATAAATTGCATAGTATTAAACTTTTGCAATCTACTAAATGAGGCAAACTACTCAAGAATATTTTTCAAACATGAATTTGCAAGCACATTACATTGGTAGCACAGAGTCTAGAATAAATTATAAAAGCAAGTTCAAAGTCTAACTGTATCCTTTGTCAGTATGTTAGGGAGAGGCACTGTTTCCATGAAATGTCAAATGGAATAGAAGGCCAATCTGCATCTTCCAGGTGAGAAAAACTCTTCCTCACATGCTGGCTTTGTCAGGAATCTGCTGGGCTGGAGCCGGGCTGGCCTGCTTTGTCATCATTCCATGTTCTCTCCGAGCTTCTCAGCAGATGTGCACTGAGCTCCATATAAAGTTGCCAGAACTAGGCTTGATGGGATAGGAACATTGAAAGAGAATAGCAACCTGCTGGACATACTAATACACTCAGCTCTACTTAGCAAGGAACATGGGCTCATGGTTACTATGACTTTGTATAGCCCTGCTTCCGAGAAAGGATGATCTGTGGGGTGACATTCCCAGCTGGGTTATGCTGGTCTACTGAAAAATCCAGCACACATGTTATTCATCATATTTTGGAGTAAAGAATTTTTTAAAAGAGATGAATTTTATGGACACTTAGGAAAATCTTCAAGCATTGAAAAATCTTGAAAGTTATGGGGACAAACTGAGATTCATGAGACAGGAACTCCAAAGCTATTAGCAATTTTGACCAGGAAATGTTGTTCTATAAATGCAGCAATATCTGAAATAGAAGTTGTTGTTGTTTTTTTTTAATTTCTGAATCATAACAGCAAACTACATATTTCCAAACTCTTGCTTTCCAGTTTCACATTCCTTCACACTCTGTTTTTTAACAATTTCACCATGTATCCTAGGCTAGTTGTTTTGAACTGAAGCATTCCTCTTGTCTCAGCCTCCTCACAGTCTACTAAATGGGAAAAATCCTCTTATTCAATACACAAGTCACACAGGGCATCACAGCAAGAATTCTGTGGAAGTAATTATCTTCTCTATGCTTTCCTTATATGGCTAGCTGGTGGCTGTACACTTTACTCTGCTAGGCTCTTCTGCCAGATCAGAACCACTGAGAGGTGGAAGCAAAAGGAAATTCATTTTTATCTGTTTGGGGATGTAGCAGTATTTTACATTGAGTAGACACTTTATAAATATTTTAGAATCCTTGAAGTGTAAGTTAATTTATATTAACTATTTTTTTCTTTGAGGTAGTATGAATCATGTGCTCTGCAGGGTAAATGAGGTATGGCAAGGTGTTACAAAAGTGATGTTGAGGAAATAAACAAAGTTCAGAGCATGGATGGATGCTTCTGTGATTGGCATAGGCAACGGGCATGCCCTAAGGGACTAAGAGAAGCACTGAGTTGTGGAAGGTGGAAGGAGCTAGTTGATAAACAGACCAGAATGTACCAAATTTCATTATTTTCTAGATGTTTAAAAGGCGATATCACTGGAATAAACATATGAAAAAAATTAAAGAGCTTGAAATCAGGAAAATATTGTACTTGAAGACAGAAGGTAGTGTCTCATTTAAGGAAGCAAAGTTACAGAAATTTTGAAAGAAAAGTAATATGCAAAAGTGTATGAAATATGATTGTTAACTATTTAAAAGCTAGGCCTAGACAAGGGAAATTAGTTCATTCTTCTGTGATTATAAACTTGGTTTCATTCAATTACTTAAATTGAATACATAAGTAATTTTTTAGTTAAGTAAAAATACAAGGCAGTAGGATTTTGTAGCCATCAGTAAGTATTTTTATAACAATTTTTATAACAATTTTATAACCATTTTTATAACAACACAACACTGGCTGATAGGTGATTGCAGAAATTTAAATGAATTAATCCCAAGGTAAGTAGAATTCACTCATTATGTATATTTAACATAGGAAAAATGATATCTGTAAATGGATGACAGTAGAACCTACAGTAAGAGTTGTGAAATTTGTTGATTGATACTTAAAAATACTAACATATGCTGAATCCACAAATGTTGCTTAGCTTTCATTTCCTTGAGAACTATTTTGTGTCCATTTCTTTTCATTTAACACTAACAAATACATGTGAAGTCTCCACACCTAATTCACTGACAAAATAACTTTAGAATATAAATTGTATTTTTTGACCCCCACTATAGCATTATTTTTTACTCAAGCATTTTCTGTTCTTAATCATCATTCATTTCATCAGTACTGAAAAAGCCAAAGTTCACTCCTCAATTGCTATAAACAATTGTCCACTACACCAAGCTGGTTTTAGCTCTTTTCTATCTCTTAAATCTATCACAGTTCCCATAGCTACTGTACTAAAGTATGTTTTCACCATCTCTTACCTAGAATTATGTTTATTTTCAATCCATTTCCTACATCACTAAACCTTGACTGCCTGGGTAATTTCTCTGACAAAGATATGATTATGCTATTCCACAGCTTAAAAAACTATGACATCCATTCACTGATAGCATTGCCTCAATAATGGAGACCAGATTTTGGTCATTCTCCCATCTTCCTGATGGACCAAAATGCTTTCATCTCGTTCAGAATTCAAAGTTTGTTTTCATACTGTTTGTATTGCAAGAGAATGTATCATAATTTTTAATATCTAAAAGTCCCAACCTAGTTAAATATGACTTCCCTTCCTACATACCTCAAAGCAAAAGAATGTACATAATTTAAAACAATTCTCATTTAGGAATATTGTACTAATCACCGATATTGGATTTGAAGAGAAAGACACAAAGATTGGCCATCTTTGAAAAGAATGTTTTCTTCATGTTAATTGCTTTTCGTAATATATGCTTAGTATCCTCAATTATAATGCATGTGTATAGGAAACTATATAGATGCCTTTTTATTTGGTTAACAACTTTGATACATGTTCTTGGTATTTTCCTCTTCACTGTGGTTTTTTGAGCTTCATTATTTGGATACTAATAGTTAAGGATATCCCTGAATCTTTGCTTTGCTTTGCTTTGCAAAATTGTGTTCAAAGTTTTATTCTTTTGCAGATACAGAAGCTACCAGAGACCATGCAGTACATCACTTTCAGGGTATCTTAATACCAATAATTCTGAATCATATCTCCTACTCTCCAAACTGCATGTCATTTATCCGCTCTGACTGCCCACCTGGAGTTCTTGACCAGTGTGTTGGTCCCTAGCTTGGGAAGTGCTATTTCTCAGTTCCTGTGAAAGACACCCGTATTTAAAATCTATTATTTCTGCATAAATAAATGATGTCTACATGTTCTGTAAGGCTCCTGGGTATGGTAAATTTTGATTTCTCTACATTAATTTCATTTATACATTTATCTAATTATGCTTGTTTGGTTTAGCAATGTGTGGAAATGGTAGAATATTCATAGATGAAACAATATGAATGAGGTTTGGCATTTTTTTGAGGCTTCATATAAATTTAGACATTTAAACTTGGACATAGATATTCACAATTGATTCAGCCATGGCATGCTCTTTTTTATTCTTCTCACCAGACCTTTGATTGTTTGATAGTCATGTAGGACGCCTGCATTGTGGGTATGTAAATGCTTCACAGATAGTCACAACAGCTCTGCTCATTCAAAAAAGTTGATTGCAGTTCACTTTTTATTTAAAATACTTCTGATAGGTATAAATATGAATACATGTGTACAAACATCAGTCCTTCAAGGGAATCATTGGATTGTATAACTGCTCTTAGTATTAAAAACATGTACTTTAGGAGGCTGAGGCCTGCGGTCCTGAGCGCAGCCGGGCCTCGCTCCCGGACTGGGCCTGGGAGCCGCCCCGAGGGTCGGCGGCGAGGGCCCTGCACTTCGACCGGCAGCTCGGCGGCAGGCTCAGGCCAGAGTTGGGGGGCGGGGGGAGGGCAAGGAGCGCCGCGCTGTGGGTCAGGGCGGGGGCTAGCCGGGGACACCCTCTTCTACGGCCCAGTTCCCACTTACGCAGGGGCTGCGGACCCACCGCCGCCAGCTGGCCCCTCTGCATGCCCCGGTTTGGTCTGCAAGGAAAACACATTTATTAAGTGCGGCTCGGTGGTCGTCCTTCATCTCCCAGTTTCGTCCAAGCCAAGAAATACAGGCAGAGCAACTCGGAGAGTTCGCCCTCGGCTCCCAGGCCCGGCTGCAGAGCCCGCTCGCCACGCGGCCAGCAGCGCGACCCGCGTGCGCGGCGAGCTCCCTGCGAGGATGGCCGCGGAGGGTCCTTTACGGGGCGTGGCCGGGACGCTAGGGCCGCCCCCTGCAATCTGACTCCGCAGCTGGCCGCTTCACCTTCTCCTTCCCCTTCCCGTCTTTTCCCTGGTGACCCCGGAAGTGGAAGTGAGCGCAGGTCGGCGGCCGCGGAGGGGACCGAAGGAGGAAGCGGAGCGGGAGCGGGAGCGGGAGGCTGAGCCGGGGGAGCTGCTCTCGTAGCTCCCCCTGGCCTCAGGCCCAGCTGCTCGAGGGGAGGAGTTTCCGCCGCGGCTCGGTACATTGCCTTCACCGCGTCTGCCCAGCCGGCATCAGATCTTACCGTGATGGCTGTGACCTAAAATCATCAGGAAGCCCCTGGGGTCATGGCCCAGAAGCACCCGGGAGAAGGAGGGTTGTGTGGAGCTCACCACAGCGGTGGTGGACCCTGAAATACTTTCATTCTCAGGACTCAGGGACTCAGCAGGGACTGCTCCCAATGGTACCGGCTGCCTCACAGAGGCACTCCGGTCCTAAGTACACACAGCCCCCAAACCCAGCCCACTGGTCGGATCCAAGCCATGGTCCCCCAAGGGGTCCAGGACCACCTAGAGAAGAAGACCCTGAACAGAGTGAGGCGTCTTCAGAAGAGGGATCAGGAGGGGACCAGGAACTCTCAAGAGAACGAGGCTGGGTACCAAGAGGATGGGAACCCTTGTTTTTCCATTCCATCTGCTTGTAACTGCCAGGGAACTCCTGGACTCCCTGAAGGGCCTTACTCTGAGGGAGGAGATGGCTCTTCTAGCAACTTTTGCCACCACTGTACCTCTCCAACCTTGGTGGAAGATGAAGAGTTGGAAGAAGAGTATGATGAAGATGAACCTCTTAAATTCCCATTGATTTTTCACGTGTGCCCAGTGGAAAGAAACTCCCACCCCGGAGGCAGAGGCACCGGTTTCTGACCAAGGAGGATACTCGGGAAGGTGGACGAAGAGATCCCAGGTCCCCTGGTCGACATCGTCTGGGCCGGAAACGAAGTCAAGCTGATAAGCGCAGAGGCCTGGGATTGTGGGGGGCAGAGGAGCTATGTCAGCTTGGACAGGCAGGCTTCTGGTGGCTGATTAAACTGCTGGTGTTGGTGGGGGAATATGTGGAAATGTGTGGCCATCTCATTTATGCATGCAGGCAGCTGAAAGGCAGTGATCTGGACCTTTTTCAAGTCTGGGTGGGAGTCTGGGCAGGGAGACTGAGGGGCTGGGGACATGTGGTGTTCCAGTGTCTCAGTCAGGGGTTTTCTTGTGGGGCAGGACTGTTCACCCGTTTTCTTAGGCTGCTGGGTGCTTTCCTGCTCCTGGCTCTTGCCCTCTTTTGGGGTTGTCTGCAGTTGGGCTGGCGGTTTGTGGTGGGACTGGGTGACTGGTTAGGCTGGAGGGATAAGGTCACTTGGCTCTTCTCTTGGCTGGACTCTCCAGCCTTGCAGCGTTGCTTGACTCTGCTGAGAGAGAGCAGGCCATGGAAGCAGCTGGTAAGATTAGTTCACTGGACTTGACTGGAATTGCCTTGGGTCAAGCAGAGGGCTGATAGGGTAATGCACCTGTGGCTAGTGGACGCTACTGCCAGCCGGAAGAGGAAGTGGTTCGACTTTTGACCATGGCTGGTGTTCCTGAAGATGAACTAAACCCTTTCCATGTGCTGGGGGTTGAAACCACGGCATCAGATCTTGAACTAAAGAAGGCCTATAGGCAGCTGGCAGTGATGGTTCATCCTGATAAAAATCATCATCCTCGGGCTGAAGAGGCCTTCAAGGTTTTGCACGCAGCTTGGGACATTGTCAGCAATCCTGAAAGGAGAAAGGAATATGAGATGAAACGAATGGCAGAGAATGAACTGAGCTGGTCAGTGAATGAGTTTTTGTCCAAGCTGCAAGATGACCTCAAGGAGGCAATGAATACTATGATGTGTAGCCGATGCCAAGGAAAGCATAGGAGGTTTGAAATGGACAGGGAACCTAAGAGTGCTAGATACTGTGCTGAGTGTAACAGGCTGCATCCTGCTGAGGAAGGTGACTTTTGGGCAGAATCAAAATGGGCTGGATGTCAGCGTGTGGGAATCTCAACAGATACCAATAGAGTTCCTTATCACATCTCATTTGGTTCTCGGGTGCCAGGCACCAGTGGTCGGCAGAGAGCCACCCCGGAAGCCCCTCCTGCTGATCTTCAGGATTTCTTGAGTGGAATCTTTCAAGTACCCCCAGGGCAAATGTCCAATGGGAACTTCTTTGCAGCTCCTCATCCTGGCCCTGGGGCCACTGCAGCCTCCAAGCCCAGTAGCACTGTACCCAAGGGAGAAGCCAAACCGAAGCGGAGGAAGAAAGTGAGGAGGCCCTTCCAACATTGACACCCCTTCTCTTCTTTCCTCAAATCAATGTCAGGGAGTCAAAAGGGCTGTGTACAGCACAGGATGGAGTTTGACTTGTTTATTTTTAAATATTTTAAAAAGGGAAAATTTAAATTCTTCTCTCAGTACCCATTGGAAGTCCCTGAAACACTCTCCCTCCTTTCCAGCACCCAGGAACTGAATCTTGTCTTCTGACACTACCAAAGAAATAGGTAGGGGAGGTAGGGGTGGCTAGAGTAAAGAACATAGGTCCTGGACCTAAGCTGGACAATAGATTCCTTTGTGGTGTGGGAACTGGGTGTTCCCTAGGATCTGTATGCCTTTATCTTACCATTTGCTCCTAGAGCAAATGACACACACACCCCTTTTTAAACTGAGTGTATCTAATTTTAGCCCATTTCAGGGGTTGCCCCCTTATCCTGATATTCTAGCTAAAAGAATCAGAAAGCATGTAGCCCTAATTCTGGAGATGCAGAGTTCAGTGTGGAAACAGAACGTTTTCTCTGAATTTCACCTTATAGGTAAATTAACCTAATTTCAGGCTGTTGCAAGGACGGCCAAAATTAATAATTTCTAAAAAGCAGACTCATGCCCTCTGTCCTTGGGTGAGGGGGAAGGATAGGAGGCTACTAGAAGCCCCCTTGTGATCCAAGGGTTTGTATTTTTTTAAGTTTGTTCATATTTGTATGTACATATCTATTTAAAGCCAGGGGATTATCTTTCTATAAATATAACTGGCAACTTAAAAAAAAACATGTACTTTAAATAATTATTGAAATGAATGATTTACCTTGAGTTTCTCCATCTCTATGATGAAGTTATAAAGTCATAGATCCATGGAAGTTTCTACACAGCATCTTGAATCCTACCCTTGCTAATTTTAAAAAGCCTGCAATTCTCCATGCCAGCATGCTGGTATCCTGTTAGCAGCATTATTTCCTTGGACTTAAATTCACATAATCTTCCCTGCTGATTGAGGAGACCAAAGTGTCAAGACACACCATCTGGAGGAATCCAGGCCCAGGAAACCCCCAGAGGAGAACAGAGCAATCTCTTGTCCTTCAAGCAAGCCTGACAGGATGATGTCTAATATTTTTGGACCAAGTGAAAGACCTCAGAGCATACCCAAGAGGACAAACCTCACAGTGGTGAAATGTAGTGGCATCTTTGACTCAACTCCAGCACAGACCTATTTTGTAAAAACCATTTTTATTGACAATTTCCATAAATAAAGAAAATAAACCACAATAATTCCCTCCCAACAACCTCTTTTCCACCCCCAAATCCACCGTATATTGGATCCCTTCTTTTATCCAATTAGTTTCTCTTCTATTTTGATGCCATTCTTTTTTCTTCCTATTATGGAAGTCTTGTGTTCATAGTGCAGATCTGACTACTTTAGAACCCTCCTGGTGGGAAGACCAGTGGCATGGTGGTTCCCCAGTCGCTGCACATTTGACACTCCCAAACAAGACATCATATTTTACTGTACCTTTGAAGAAGACGTGGGGCATGAACTCAAAGTTGCACCTATCTCTAAGCCCAAGAAGTGCAGGGGAAAACGGCAGCTCCAGGGAAGGAAACCTTGGCAAGGCACCTGACCCTAAGTTGGCAGCCTCCTAGGCTTCCAAGAGACACACCCAGCATCTCTTTCTGTGTGTAGCAGAACCAACACTGGGTGCTTGGGTAATGAATGAACAGGGGTGGGAAAGAGTTTGTCACACAGGTTGGCTGCTGGTCATTGGCCTGCTGCCATCACAAAGGATGCATAAGACTACCTTCCAGGATGCCAGGATACATGTCTGGGGATATAAAATGGGACACATACCCCCACCCAGTGTCTGCCCTTTACTCATTCCATCTGGAACAAAACTGTAAGGTGGGGAGGGCAGGGAAAAATGGTGCTGGGAAGCAGGGGGTTTGGCAAGATTTTAGTGGTCCTCCTTGTGCTCACAAAGACTAACAAAGTCACAATGGCCAATGTAATCAGGGATGGCTGGCTGGCAGAGTCAAGCTGCTTTGTCCAAAAGAGGTTCCTCCTGCTCAATCTGGAAAGACTCTACTCCATCCTTTCTTCCCTGATACTTCTGGTAGGCATGTTAGAAGTTGTTTTGTGAGGCTGACTTCCAGGCAAGATGGTGTCTGCCTAGTCATGCCTCACCTCGCAGGGAAGGAAACACAAGATCTTTTGAGTTTTTAGGGGTTTGGAGATCCTAGTAGACCTCCAGTGGGAGGGTGCAGAGGAGCAAAGCAGGGAATCCACTGATTCCCATGGCTCCCAGTAGCCCACCAGTCCCTCAATCCCCTCAAGCAGCCTTTCCAGCTGCAGTCCCAGCCATCATCCCAGCGGCCCCACCAACAGGTCCCTCCTACACTAGGCCACACCAGCCACAACCAGGTTCTCCTGCACTACCTGAAGGCTACTGGGACCCATCAACAGGCTAGTGTCCCCCCACCCTCCTTCAGTGTTCCTGCCACCTGGGACCTCTTTACTATCATCATCCCACCCTCTGCCCCACCTTGTGTGAAACAGGTCCTCCTGCACTTCATGCAGGCTACTCAGACCCAAGTCACCAGGATAGCATTCCCCTCCCTCCTTCAGGTTTCCTGACAACCAGTAAGAAGGCCACTTCTTACTTGTCAAGGGAATGATCTAACAAAAGGATATCACAATCTTAAATCTTTATGCACCAAACACAGGTGCACCACAATTTATAAAACAAAACCTACTTGAAAATAAAACAGAAATAATCACCAACACCATCATGGTTGGGAACTTCAGTACTCCACTATTAGCAGTAGATAGATCATCCAAACAGAAAATTAACAGGGAAGCAAGACACGTCAATGAAACCATAGATCAATTAGACCTAACAAACATCTACAGAAAATTCTACCCAAAATTCACAGACTACATATCCTTCTCAGCAGCTGATGGAACCTTCTCTAAAATAGAATATATACTGGTTCATAAAGCCTGCCTCCATGTATTTAGGAAGATTTACATAATTTCCTACATGTTAGCAGATCACAATACTGTATTGCTAGAAATTCACAACAAAAGATGCACAAAGAATCCCATCAGCTCCTGGAAACTAAACAACACACTTTTAAACAATAAATGGGTAGTGGACAAAATATAAAATGAAATTGCAAAATTTCTAGAAATGAATGACAGTGTGACCACAACATACCAAAACTTATGGGACAATAATAAAGGTGGTTATCAGGGAAAACTTCATAGCACTAAATACCTTCAACCAAAGACAAAGAGATTCCAAATCAATAACCTAACCATCCACCTACAAGCACTGGAAAAACAAGAATAATGCAATCCAAAAAGCTCCAGATAGAAAGAAATAATTAAGATTAGAGCAGAAATTAATGAATTGACAAGTAAGAAAACAATTAAGGAAATTGATGAAACAATGAGCTGGTTCTTTGAAAAAATAAACAAGATTGATAAACCCCTGGCCAATTTGATCAAGTGGGGGGAAAAAGAGAGAGAGAGACATGCTTCAAATTAACACAGTTACAAATGAAAAAGGAGAGATCACAACAGACATAAGTAAAATTTGGAGAATCATCAGGACTTACTTTAAAATCCTCTACTCCACAAAACTGAATATGGAGGAAATAGATGAATTTTTGGTCGCATACCACCTACCAAAGCTAAACTCAGAGCAGACTAATCCCTCAACAAACCTATCACACCCATTGAGATTGAAAAGGTAATCAAAAACCTCCCCCAAGAAGAGAGTTCAGGACCAGATGGCTTCTCAGCTGAATTCTATCAAACCTTCATGGAAGAACTGAATCCAATCTTTCTCAACTGTGCCACACAATTGGGAAACAAGGAAAGCTCCCCAACTCCTCTGTGATGCTGGTATCACCCTAATGCCAAAACCAGGCAGAGATGCCACAAGGAAAGAAAACTCTACAAATGTTTTCCTGGTGAATTTAGATGCAAAAATCCTGAACAAAAGCCTCAAAAACAGAACTCAAAAACACATCAAAAGCATTATCCACCTTGATCAAGTAAACTTCACCCCAGGAATGCAGGGGTGGTTCAACATACAGAAATCTGTCAATGTAATTCACCACATAAACAAGCTTAAGCAAAATAACCACATGATTATTTTGATAGATGCAGAAAATGCCTTTGACAAAATACAACATCACTTCATGATCAAAACACTGGAGAGAATTGACATGGATGATTTATATCTCAAAAGAATAAAGGCTATATATAAAGCTCCTAAAGCCCAAATAATACTTAATGGGGAGAGACTGAAGAAATTTTCACTGAGGTCAGGAACAAGGCAGGGGTCGCCACTCTCACCTCTGCTCTTAAACATAGTACTGGAAGTCCTAGCTCAAGGAATAAGATTGGAGAAAGAAATAAAAGAGATACAAATGGGAAAGGAAGAAGTTAAGTTAGCACTATTCACAGACATGATTCTATACATAAGTGACCCAAGAACCACCATCTCAAAACTCTCAAAAGTGATTAATTCCTTATGCAAAGTATCAGGATACAAAATCAATGCACAAAAATCAAGTTACCTTTCTATATGCAGAAGACAAAGATACAGGGGAAGAAATAAGTGATATTTTCCCATTTGCAATAGCAACAAAAAATAATAATACCTCAGAATAACATTAACCAGGGATGTGACAGGCCTATACAATGAAAACATAAAAACATTCAAGAAAGAAATTGAGGAGGACTTGAGAAAATAGAAAAACCTCCCATGCTCCTGGATAGGCAAAATTAACATTGTGAAAGTAGCAATCTTATCAAAAGGAATATACAGATTTAATGCAATACTAATAAAAACTGAACAATTTTCTTCACACAGAGAAAAAAATGTTCTCAAATTTCATATGGAATGGCAGAAGTCCTCAGATATCCAAGCATATCCTTAGCAAAGTAAACACCCCTGGAGGTACTACCATACCTGATCTAAAGCTATATTACAAAGTTATAGTAATAAAAACAACATGGTACTGACCTAAAAACAGGATTATAGACCAATGGAACAGAATCAAGGACCTGGGCTTTGGGTCAAGTAACTACAGTGATCTAATATTTGGCAAAGGCCCTAACAATGTAGGCTGTAAAAAAGAGAGGATCTTCAATTAATGGTGCTGGACAAACTGGATAACCATATGCAGGAAAATGAAACTCAACCTAAACATCTTGTCATGCACAAAAATAAAGTCCAAGTGGATCAAAGACCTCAATACAAGACATGATGGAATTCTATACTGTAGTAAGGAAAAATGATACAATGAAATTTGAAGAAAAATGGTCAAACTTGGATCAGATCATTCTTGATGAACTCACCCAATCTCAGAAAAATAATCATTGCATGGTCTCACTCATCTGTGGCTCCTCACCTGATGCTGCCCAAGATGCTGACATACCTAATAACATTCCTAAGTGCCAGACAATAGGGAAGGACAGGTGGGAGGGAATGTTAAGGGTGGGGTGGGTCACAAAAGTGGACCCAAAAGGAAACGGTACCATAAAATCCTATATCCTGAAAGACAGACTAAATGGTTGAACTTTCATCAGGTCCTTAGAGGGAACACCTCAATCACAGGGCCTGGAAAGGGTATGATGTAGACTAACCTTTAATCTTCTCCTGTTTCTCTCCCTCTCTCTCCCTCTTCTCTCTTCCTTTTTTATATTACCTATCTTTTTCTTCCTTCTTTTCCTTTGGTGCTGGACTATAACTCCCTGTACCAGCATGCAGTTAATATCCACAATGAGCTGTTGAACAGAGAGACCTACAAGTTTCCCCCACCCCCCCAAAAAAGACAAAATTTTGTCAGAGTACTTGATGACCCATCAAAGGTTAATGGTAAGTCCCTACTGCTGAAGACACCATATGCTGTTGGTATGCGACATGGAGTGGCCTGGCAGGAATCTGGAAGATTCAGTCCCCAGACAGCTCATCTAATGCCAGAAGGTGCTACATGAGTGACTGGGGGAAAATGTCCAACATCTGTCTGAGCAACTCGTGGTCTAAGCTACTTAGCAGCAAGCAACCTGACTGATGTTCATCCAAGTGCAATAGTGACACACAGCCATGGTGGGTAACCAGATGCTCTTGATTTGGCTAATTGATCTGCTCAGTAGAATGGAACCCATATCTGGAGCTGAGAAACAAGTCAGAAGCATATCCAAAAAATCAGCCACTCTCCAATATAAATCTCCCACCAATTGGAGGCTACAAGAGGGCCTACACCTGTAAAATTCTCTCTAAAATAATAATGGTTGTCCCATTTATCTGGTGCTGACTTCACTCTCTGTTGGAGAATTTGTTTCTCATTTTCAAATGGATGCAGACGCTGAGGAGAGAATCAGCCCATCACACCTCACCAGGGCCCCAGTTGAAACCATAGGATAATTGGGAAAAGGAGCAAGAATGCTGCTTTCTTGGTGAACCTGGTACCAGGACAAGGGTGAAGGAGATAGACATAGAAAATACCCAATTCCTACCAAACCAGGTAGATATCCACAGACACAGAGGCTCCCAAGACCTCATCACTGAAGTAGACCTCAAACAAACCCAACATGGCTCAGGGAACTTCATGGGAGAGGGGGCCAAAAGATTGTTTGAGCCATAAGTTAGGCTATTATGAAGAGACATTGCTTCTTCCCCATAAGTGATGACTACACCCGCAATGCACAACCCACAATCCCCAATAAAGAGGGTCCCTCTGGAGGGGGAAGGATAGGGAGGAGGCTAACAATAGTGCCAACATGGCTGTATACATACTGTGTACATATGTAATAAAAAAAAAAAAAAGTGGGCTGGGGCTGGAGAGATGGCTTAGCAGCTAAGCGCTTGCCTCTGAAGCCTAAGGAACCCGGTTTGAGGCTCAGTTCCCCAGTTCCATGTTTGCCAGATGCACAAGGGAACTCATGCATCTGGAGTTCATTTGCAGTGGCTAGAGGCCCTGGCACGCCCATTCTCTCTCTCTCTCTCTCTCTCTCTCTCTCTCTCTCTCTCTCTCTCTCTCTCCCTCTCTCTCTCTCTCTGCCTTTCTCTCTCATGCTCTCAAATAAATAAATAAAAATAAACACACAATTTTTTTTTTAATGGGCTGGAAAGATGGCTTAGCAGTTAAGGTGTTTGCCTGCAAAACCAAAGGAAGCTGGTTTGATTGTCCAGGACCCACTTAAGCCAGGTGCACAAGGTGATGCATGCTTCTGGAGTTCATTTACAGTGGCCAGAGGCCCTGGCACGCCCATTCTTTCCCTCCCTCTTTCTCTCACTCTGTCTGCCTCTTTCTCTCTATCAAATAAATAAATAAATAAAATTTAAAAACTAATACCTTCAAGCACATATGGTGCAAACATTTTCTAGAATTGTTTCAGAACAAAAGAAAACCTATCCTCATATCACATTACAATTTTGACAGTAATATTTTGTTTTCATAGGACAGATTTTGATATAACAGTTGAATTAAATTAGTAACCATACACTCAAAAGATACAATAAAATATATTTACTAAATCTGGTGGCAAAAAGGTTTAGGCAATCACTATTTTTATTTTAAAAATTCATATTCTATTTTTTCCTCCATTAAAGTCTAAGGTAAGAGGAAAGAAGCCTCTTCTATGTCAGTGAGAAGATAACAAGTGCAAAGAACTTAGGTGTATATAATTACTTACTTGAGCTTTGTGGGAGTGAAAAGTTAGTAATGTTTGTGAAGAAAGTAAGAGAGATATCTTTGTCTCTATTTGTACAAGTTTCTATCAATGTGATCAAGGATGATTTACATAGACTCCACATTATAGTCACCTTGTACACCACAAGAAGTGATAAGTTGTATGTTTCACAGGGTTACTATTAGAATTAAATGTTTATAAAACATTTATTAAATTCTAACATGTACATGTAATAAATAAAATGTATTTGATGTAATGTATATAATATTAGAATATCTGACAATTGTCATTGTTAAGCTCTGTACCAGCAGATTACTTGATGCATAAGAATTAAGACCCCAAGAATTCTAACCTGAAGATGCTGGGTTGCACTTTAAACATCTGAAAAGATTCACTGACAGCAGCTTAAGGTGGAGTAATGTTTTGGGCCACAAAGCCCTGAGATTATGAAAGTGTAGAGGATGTAAGTCTAGAGAATCCAAAAAGTAGATCTTAGAGATAACTTTTGAAACAAGACAACTATGTTGAGACTTGCTTAAAAGAGTCCATATTTTATACATTGGGGTCTCAACTACATGAGTACACAGGATTCCAAGTAAAATCCACCTAGGTATTGCCTTTGGACATGGGGGAAAACTATACTCACAAGAAAGATATTAAAGTTTTGCTTGATTAAAAAATTGGTCACTCACAAAATAAGACTTTATGCAAAATCTCAAAGTCTTTGAACCTATTTTGTCATCAAGCAAATGGAGCTATAAGGCATTTCTTTAACATGATACTTTGAGGGGGAAAATTCCCTGAGAATACTGCCTGGTAATATAACAAAGCATTTACTTTCCTTTACTGAAACAGTCTTGTGGTGACATGCAGTGAGTAGAGATCTCTCTTCCCTGGTCAATCAAGGTCTGTTCTCAGTGATAAAGGCATGGACAGTAATAACAACATCTCAACTGTGCTCAAGAACCCCCTGCAGTCTTTTCCTCTGGATGCTGAGAGAGTAGATATCTTTAATCTAAATGCTCCTGCCTCCTATTAAAGGGCAGGATATAATTGGGATGTCAAAATTTTTAAGATCTAATGGCATATTTAGAATAGCTCAATATCAACAGTGTGTTCTAAACCCAGCTTCCATCACAAATATACAGAATCAAAGTAGGAAAAGGAAAAAACAGCCAGTTAGTTGCTGAAGCACAGGTATAGTCATTGGAAAGATAAGAATTAATGCAAAACTTGCATAAAGACACACATGAAATCAATTAATTGAATGGGATGCTTGATACCATCCTGATGGCCTGGCATTTGTTTTCATATGCATGTAATACCACAGTGAGTGTGGACAATTTAACTATTTCTCATACCTAAATGCAATTTAGTAATGAAGAAATACAAGCCAAAAGAAAAAGGAGAAAAACTAAATTAGTACAACCTAACTTCCTTATAGAGCTCCTTTCTTTTGCTACCATGAACTATTTGAGGTTAATTTTTTAAAAACAGACAAAAAATATAGCAACAGCCTGTTTCTCTAAAACTGTATAGGTTTATAAAACCTCTATATATTGTAAACAGTATCATGACAATTATACAAAAATGCAATCTTCCTCCTCCTTATCTTGCTATGCATTCAATATTGTGTCACTGACTGGCAAACAATATCTTACCTTTAATGCACAGTTCAACATATAAACAGAAACCTGCTTGAATAACCATGTAGAATTTCAGCTAGGCAACAGAAGCAGGTCAAGAATGTATCCAGCTAGGCTAGGGGTCACAGGCCTGAGTTCTGGGAGGAAGGAACATAAGTTGGAGCCCAGCCTGGACTACATAGATGTATTTTAAAAAAAAAAGACAAAAAGAAGAAGGGGAGGCAGAGAAGGAAGAAGTTCCTTTTACCACCAAGCAAAGGGACTTTTGTAGGGTTCATCCTTGACTGCATGTTTTAAAATGGAAGCATACAAAGTTCTGGTTGAATAGTAAGTGGCCATTAAACTTAAAATCCTAGCCAAGCTAAAGTTGTACTGGCCAAAATTCACATTGGAAATATTGTGAAAAGACTGAGTTGCCTTTTCACTGACAAGAGTTGAGTTTGTCTACTTTTATTAAGAAATTTGAAATAAAAAATTATTGTGGTTGCTATACTGTAAAATCCCCATGCTGAGTTTACTTTATTGAGTGGTGTTCTCTAAGTGTCTTCTAACTTCTTTCCTTTATAGAAAAGTACTTGAGACTACTGAAATTTTTTTTTAACCTTTAATGTTTTAACTATTATTCAAGGAAATTTCATGCTAATATATTTGTGATGATCTTAAATATGCACAGAAATGTTTTCTTTGTTTTCAGATAAATAACATATATCTAAGTATATAACCTAGTATTAGGTAACCTGAGCTCATTGGAAAAGTAAAACAATTTGCATCTTCACCTCACCTAATTTGGAGAGTGCTATGCTAAAGTATTTGCATGTTGCTACCTAGGCTTGCAAATAACCAGGAGCACAGGTGGTTACAACTCCTATGACTGACTATTGGCACTTTCTCACACCTCACCTAATTGATAATATATCAAGAAAAAAAAAAAAAACTTGAGGAAGCCCAAAATGTAAAAGCAGAAATCATTTTATGTCAATGAAACCTAAGTAGAAGAATGGGTTTCTTATTTATATTTCCAAATGCCTAATGCTTGAGAGTTACGGCAAATATTTTGTATACCTATCAGCACAGAGACTACTCTTCCATCAGAAGCAATCTAAATGCACTGAATCTAATTATGCTGTAGGCCCATTAATTACCTGGACCAGTGCCTTTGTGCTCATTCTTGTCATGTTGACATGTCTGAAATCTTGCCAAATATTAGTTTTGTTTGAATATTATTTCCGCCTTTGTGCTGGCTTTCCTTTTGCAAAACCCAGATTCATGAAAAGGAAACAACCCTAAATTATCATCTATGTATTTATTTCATTATTAAAGCCTTCAGTTGGAAAACTGACATCATATGTAAGAAGTCTCTGGCCATAGCCTGCAAGTCAATATTCAAGACAGTAATTCCCAACTGGGATTCTTTAGAAATGATCCTGCCTTGCTTCCACCATAAGCATTTTTGTTTCATTGCTCTGGGATGCACTCTCCACACTGAAATTTATTTTCTTTTTAATCCAGGTAACGGTAACTTTATAATACAGCAAGACCTAGTATCCACTGACTTTGGTAATAGGTTGGCAGGCTTTGAAAAGACTAAAAAGAGCAAAGTCTCTTTCAGCTCTTCCTTCATGTAGAGAAAATTTTACAAATGATGGTCACAGATTTCCTTTCTACCTCCACCTTTGCAACTTCAAGATAAACAGTTTCTTCTACTTCATGACTTCTCATAAACCTTTAGATGTATCTACAATGGAGGAATGTTCCAGAAAAGATATTCATCTCAGGTATGTTAATCCTGCTTAGTCAAGAAATGGAAGGTTGATATCATCCCCCTGGATCTACAGAGATTGGTTTATCATTGCCACAGAATTGTTTTTGATAATCGAAATACATCCTTTGGGTTTGTACAATTCATGAAGCAAAGTTGTTTCAAATGCTAGTATGTCAAAATCACAAATAATCCCACATATATGCACCAATTTAACTCAAATAGTGATCATAATTTTGCCTATTCATAGAAAATATTGACTACATTGTTTCAGCAAAATCTTTACATAAATGATAACTGTCAGACATAATGAAGCACTCTTAAATGTCATTACAAGATAAGATACAAGAAATACTTATAAACTTTTAATGCTTTTAGGTGGGTATTTGTGAGGTAAATAAATACATAGGTCTTTTTACATGATACAAAATGAGATAACAGGATTGGAGACATTGCTTAATGTTTAAGGCATTTTCCTGCAGATCCTGACAACCCAGCTTCAATCCCCAGTACTCACATAAAAACAGATGCATAGGGTGGCATCTGTATCAAGTTCATTTGCAGTGGCTAGAGGCCCTGGAGTTCCCATTCTCTCTCTTTCTCTCTTGCTGTCTCTCTTCTCTCCTTCTCTCTCTGCTTATAAATACATAAAATATTTTAATGAGATGGCAATCATTCCCAAACATTTCATAGAACTGAAATTATATTATATCTAACCTGAAATATGTAATTATACAAATTTAAATTGACTGTATAAGATTCTAAATAACATATTTGTTTCTCTTCTCAATGAGTGTTAATTAAGTAGCTTTTAATATACTTTAAATATGTACTAGAATGTTAGGTAACTATAACATTGTTAAGAATGATGGTATTAGTGATAAACATACAAAATTACAACTTTCTCCAGGAATATGCTAAACTTAACTTGTGAATCCTTATAGTTATGCTTCCTAAAACTCAGTAAGGTGAACACTTAGGCTCTCTCCACCTCTAGATGTAGAAATTGGATTAGTGTGCTCATATGCTTTCCTACTTCACACAGAAAAAAGTATGGGAGCCAAGACTGAAGCCAGAAACCATACCTAAGGTAATGAGATGAAACTGTCACTTGACCTCAGCCAAAGGACCATTCTAAATGTTTTGAAGACAGGTTTAACATCCTTTTTCCCAATGTGTCTCTATTAAGTTACTCTTCTCAATATGGTATGTTACCTAGAGATTTAGGAGCATGCATGTACATTGTTTTTATTTCACTTGTGACACTCGCATTCAAATATGGGATTAAAAATTAATAAAATGAATTTTAAATGCTTTATTTAATTTGTGTGTGTGTGTGTGTGTGTGTGTGTGTATACAGACATGCACTCCAGTGTTATCTTTCAGGATCACTGTCTCCAACTGCCATGTTCATTATTTTTTGTTATGTGTGTACTTGTAATTGAACTCATTTCCTTAAGTTTGTGAGGCAGATGCATTACCCAGTAAATTATCCCCCTGGGTGGCAAAACACCTTTATTTTACAGAACACATCCATATACATTTTAAAGACTGAAGACTCCTTTTTTTTTTTTTTTAATTAGTTTTGTACTCAGTGAATACTGTCAAGTTGGTATCATTGTTAGCCTCCTCCCAGACCTCCCCCTCAGCAGGGACCCTCCTTGTTGGGGAATGTGGGTGAAGACTTCTTGAACTACCATTTGATTGTGACTTAGTGAACCCTTCTCAAAACCATATAATCCTGTGCTTTTCAAAAGTGGAAAATTTATTGCCCATGTTGAGTGCTATTAAATTTCACATGCCTTCTTTCCCCTCCTGTCACATGAAAATCACCCTAGGAGTAGCCTATGGAACTGAAATGACTTAACTCACAGAGTTTCTGTTCAAGGACAGCATACATTCCAAGCCGGGTAAAAGGTTTTCTAGTAGTTGTGTTCAAAGATAATATGCTCTAATGCCTAAAATTCAGTACTTTCATAAAATATTCCTATTTTATAACAGCATAAAAAGTTAGAGTTCTTCTTAGGTTAAATGTTTAATAAACCAATAGCCTATAAATTTTAAGAATAATTATCATTCACAATTAAATACTCTGTATTTTCAGTATAGATTCAAAAGTTGTATCTGAAGTATTGATAAATAGAAATGTATTTACTAGGATGACAGCAATCTCCATTTCAGAGAAGATTCTAGGAGAGTTTATAACAGTTTACAAAACATGCCCCACATCTGACAGAAACATACAACACAGATTGTGTAGTTTTCAAAGATAATAGAAAACAGCATATAAATCTTGTAAGTAAATTTTCATGGTAGTGAATTGCTCATGGAATTATACCATAGCCATTTGCAGCAGAGGTTAATTATTAGACTTAACACAAGGCTTCATGTATTTTTATTTATTATGATAAGTTTTTGAGGCAGTTACCATTCTCAGCCAAAGGATAACAAAATCAAGTTCTCATCCTATGGATAATAAAATCAGGTTCTAGAGAAGTTAACTAACAATCCTAAATTTATAAAGCCTAGGTGACTATAGTTGACTTTGAAATCTCACATACTCCCAGCACACTATGTTCACTGTAGTTATTACTCCTTTGTATTTGTCTTGCTGGTTCTAAATGATCTCCTTGCTGAGCAGCAAACACATGAAGGTATCTATCTACTCCTTCAATTTCCTCACAAAGTAGGATGTGGATGTCTTACATTTTCCATTTTCAAAAGTCAGTAAGTTTAAAAAGTAAATCACTCTTTACTTCATGGTTGTCTAGTAATTGATTTATATTTTTACTTTCAATTATAAAAATAAAGGTGGGCTAGAGAGATTTCTCAGTGATTAAGGCACTTGCCTCCAAATTCTAATGACCCAGTTCCCACAAAAGCCAGATGTTCAAAGAGGTGCATGCATCCAGAGTTCATTTGCAGTAGCTGAAGGCCCTGGCACACCCATTCTCTTTGTTTGTCTCTCTTCTGTCTATCTTACTCTCCTTGCAAATTTTAGTTGTAAACAGGAGAAAAAGAAAAATAAAGGCATATTATCAGTGGTTTTTGAGTCTCAAATTAGAAGCATAGTTTTAGTTTTAAATTTTAGAAAGAAATATTTATATAAAATTGAGTAAGATACAGAAAAAAACATTTTGAAATATGAATAATCAATAAAACTATTTTCTCAATGTGTAAGACATAAATTTATTAAACCTAGTTTTCAAGAACTAGAGGCCTGACTTTGAGTACTCCTTCAAAGTACTCTTTCAAATGGCTTACAATAAATGAGAAACAATGTAGATTACCTCAAATGAACTTTAGAGAAACTATAGTAATGTTACAGATTTGTTTTGCCCCAAATCTAAAATTAAGTTTATTAGTCTTCTTATGTTGTTTCCCATTACCTGGGTCTATCACATTATTTGATAATGATTCAAGGCTAAAATTCTCAAGAAATATAAGATGCTGAATCTGGTGGGGTATATCTCTGCTTTCTGCCTGTAGACATATGTTCTGCTGAATCCTTTCTGCCACCTTTGATGAGTTCTTTTACTTCACTCATGATTTAAGAATGTAGATAAGTGCCTAGGAATACACACAACAATAACAGCATTAACCAGAAGGCTGGCTTCTAATTTTACCTGTTTCCAGCAGTGAATTGAGCAACCTCTCTGTCTTTTTGTTTGTTTGTTTTGGGGTTTTTTTGTTGTTGTTTTTTCGAGGTAGGGTTTCACTCTTGCTCAGGTGACCTGGAATTTACTATGTAGTCTCAGGGTGGCCTCGAACTCATGGTGATCCTCCTACCTCTGCCTCCCGAGTGTTGGGATTAAAGGTGTGCACCACCATGCCTGGCTTTCTGTGCCTTTCTTTTGTTCTCTGTTACGTGAAGGCTTGAGTTAGATCCTGGCTTCAAAAGTCCAGCTGGGCATTTCAATGGCTTGCTAAAGCCAGGATTGCTTCCTACTGATATTCTATTTTTCTGAGTTTAAGGCTAGGATGAGAATGATATGCCTAACAAGTCCCTAGGCAATATTGTGTGGCTGGCTAGTCCTGGGACCACACTTTGAGAAGCACTGCATTTAATGTTTCTCAGCTCCCTTGTAAATCAAGCATACTGGTATTTTAATTTTAAGATTTAAAAAAATTTATATATCCTCCTAAAATTATGGCTAATACTGACATTTTAATGATTCTCATATTGGATGAAAAAATAGAATAAACACATCCTTCTATCAGTATGGGATAAGGGTATTTACTCATAGTCTAAAGTGTTTCTATCATCTTCTTAGGAGAAGAATGCCAGTACCAACCTATTTCTTTGTTTATACTGATTTTATTGGTACATTAACAAAAAAAGAGACACAGAAATTAAACAGCTTCTCCAGAGCCCAAGTTTAACTCAGGTTCTTTTCTCCAAGGTCATTAAATTATTCTTGAGCTCAAAATCACTCTAGAGATGAGTCTGATGTTATATCTTCTACTGAGGAAGCATTTTGAAATTATTGTGGTCCCTGTCTGTGCTCTTGATATGAATTGATTCAAATCTGGATTATCACAATGATTTTTCTGGGTAATAGTGTAAATATCATGATACCAACCATCAGAGTATTTCTTATCACAGCCCAGCATAGTGCTGTGAATGAGTATTGGATGTATCAGCTATGATATGAGTTCTGGGTATACATATCAATTCTATAATGCCCTTTCTTTCCTTTCAAAGAGACAAGTTCAATAAGAGCTCTTTAGCAGGCATGAGACTGGGACAAGGTTACTTAGTAGCCTGATATCTCTGGTGCTCTCCTGTCATTCTGCTCTCACTGCAATATTTAGCAAATAATTGTTAGCAGAGCCAGAAGAGGAATTCAAGGGCAGCCTCGCCTATGACAGCCTTATTCTCTCACAACAGCCATGGGGCTCAGGATGTTATGGTCACCTTCCTAATGACAGATTCAAATTATTCTTTCTACACGTATAAATTAATAGGAAAACATTACATGCTCTCTCCCCTTTTGTAATCAGTCAACACAATTCATTGGTATGTGAATGAGACCATGTTTTGCCTACCAAGGAGCATAGGAGCAATTTAAAGTATGCTCATGGGGGAACAGTCTTTTTTTCTTTCCATATCCTTAGGCAGTGGGGAGACATCACTGGTCTGATCTCACATTCTGGTATAACAATGCAGTGAAGAAAGCTGTGCTAATCTCCAAGGAAGCCAAAGAATAAGAAAATCCTGTTCTTCTTACAAGTTTTTCTGTTGTCCTTGATTGACATTGCAGTACTCTATTCTGGCTCCTGGGTACCAGTTTAGATCTTGACTCTTATGGTTTGATATCTGATACTTTATGTTGCCTTTCTTGGGCAATGTGTGTGATTAATTATTACTGATAACACAAGTAATGAAAAAGTTAAGGAATGTCTGATTGCTGGTGATTTCAGATACTACTACAGTGTTTAGCAGAGGGAAACTCATCTTTAAGGGCAGAAGTCTATATGGAAGCAAGTATTACAGAGCCAGGACTAATGACAGTTGTCCTCTTTTCTGATGTCAGAATATTCCCATCTAATCATCGTCTGAGAAAATACTGTAAGTTTTTTTTTTCTTTTTTTTTTTAAGTAAATGCTGAGTTGTTCATAGTAAAGGAGGCAGAGAAATCAGTGGGTGCACCAACCAAGCTGTAAGTGATTTTGGGAAAAACAAATAATATAGGAGGTAAAGGGTTAACTAGAAGTGGGGATTCTAGCCGGGCGTGGTGGTGCACGCCTTTAATCCCAGCACTCGGGAGGTAGAGATAGGAGGATCTCCGAGGAGAGTTCGAGGCCACCCTGTGAATACATAGTGAATTCCGGGTCAGCCTGAGCTGGAGTGAGACCCTACCTTAGAAAACAAAACAAAACAAAAAAAAAAAAAAAGAAGAAGAAGAAGAAGAAGAAGAAGAAGAAGAAGAAGAAGTGGGGATTCTATGATGCAGCTTCCATGAAGTCACCATGCAAGATGGGGCAGGACTTTGTGGCGTGGTATCTGTCCATGTGACACCCACATTTCTGTATATAATTCCTCACTTCTCTATAAGTTGCCTCATTGATCCACCCCCGCCAACAACAACAAAAAATCTTATATGTATTATCTCAATGTTTGCATTTTTTTGGAGGATTTAATCTACAGTTTAGTTAATCACTATATATGAAAAAGAAAAAAATCTAGCTGTGTCTGTACATACTTACTAGGAAAATTATTTGTATTTGACAAATAACCTCCCCAATGTTTATGTAACTGTTTCTGCATTTAAGTTAAAAGGACTTAGACATTCAGTTGACGACTTAATGTAAGGTGTATGATTCAAATCTGTTCAGGAAACTCAAAACATTGAATTACTTCATGCGAATGTGCATGTGGGTCATGATTTACAGCCTTCTATTGAAGATACTTTCATAGAGAAATGCTATAGAATATAAGTTTTTTGGCAGATGTGTTAGTAAGATTTTTGTCTTTGTCACAAAAACTCCTATGAGGAATGACTAAAAGAAGAAAAGGGTTACAGTTTTAGGAGTGTTAGTCCACTCCAATATTGCCATCAAATTGTTAATCAACCACTGATTAATAAATAGACCTAGTAGGTTAGAAATCTCATGATCCAAACCCTTCTTAATGATCAAATCAGGTCAAGCCTTCAACACATGAGTCTTTTGGAGAATACTTCAGCTATAAACCATAACGTTTATGAAGAGTTGAGTCAAGGGGCATAAGAATATAGGAATAAAAGTCCAATGTTAGGAAACTCTAGATTTTGTACCTAAATAGTCTATTTTTCCAAAGAGGAGCCCTTGGTGATATCCTGGTCTGGTATTTGTCAAGTGCCAACCCTCTCAGCTCATGCAATTTCATTTTTAGGTAAACATCCCTACTATAAAACATGTATTTCAACTTTTTATCTGAGTAATGCCTTACTTAAAATTTAATTTAGTTTTATTACTTTAATATTATGTACTCAATTTTGATTACTCATGTTATTTGGCTTTTGATGAAATACCTCATTGATCATTTATAGCCTATGTTGGTATATTTAGATAGATGTCTTAATACTATAAAAATAATCCATGAATTTGACAAAGTACTGTGAATATGCAAATATGTTTATCATTATTAATTACATTAAATTTGTCAAAGGTCAAGTAAATGCAGTTCTTAAATCCTGACCACCTGGTAAAACATAATGGAAAAATAGCTTTTGCTTTTTGACAGCAGCCCTTCTCTGCCTACTTTGCACAACTGTAAGTCTTCTAAGCAAAGAGACTGTTACTAGCCATAAAGGTATGTGGAACAAGGTGACCAGTTATCACAAGTCATCAACCTGGCTGCCATGAACTAAGGATGGGACACTTACCAAACAGGACATTAGGATATAACAGAGAAATGATGAAAGATAGGTAGGTTCTCTTTTCTTCAGAAATGCTAATCGGGAAAGCATTTACCAAGTTCTTCAAGTCTTCTGGGCTATTTGAAGAAAATTTAGTTACAGAAAATAATGATTTTTCAAGCATGTCTAGGAATATAGAACTCTTATACAATAGTGTTGCTGGATCTCCCCCAAAAAGCCCTTGGGGATGGGGTAAGAAGGCACAGAGTCAAGGACACAGACTCCAGGAGTCAGGTGAGAAGCTGAAAGCAGACTCCTTTATTGAGGAAAGCAGACATGTCTATATACCCCTTCCCCACTTCCCATTGGTCCTTTCATTGTTTTGCATTGTTGTCCCTTTTTCATTGGCCCATTTCCTGCATCAGCAGTGTCGGGGTGTTTAGGCAGGGTTTAGGTTGGATCACAGGGAGTGTAGCAGACCGGCATGTGCTGTAACCTCAGGGCCCCCCTGGCTGTTTTTCAAGCATATCTAGGAATATAGAACTCTTATACAACAAAGAAAGTCATAAAGGTAAAAATTTGAGACCCTTAAGTCCCTGAGATCATTTCTATTGCTATGAAATATAAAAAATTCCACTGGTGTCTATATACATTTGACTTGAATTTCTGTCAATTTCTTCTAGAAAATAAAATTATTTCTGCTGGTAAATTAAATACTTATTATTACTTTTAAATTTTTGTAGTAGGTAGGTACCAGTGTTTTCAATTTTTATTGTAAAACTAAGCTATTTGTATTCATAGTTCATACATGTCATCTACTACTTCCATGAATGTCCATACTCAGCTTATGTCTCTGTCTGAGGTAGAGATATCAATGTGATGTTTTTAAAGATAGCATACATTAATTTATGTGATAAATTTAAAATGGGCTTGGCACACATTTAGCAATCCAGATATCTAACTACTAAATTTTCCTTCTAACAGTAATTATAAATATGTTCTAGTATAATTTGTTTCCATCTGACAGAATTAAGTGTAATAGTTACAGACATATGTTGAGAAACTTCTTTTTACCTTTATGTAAAAGCTATCAAATAAAAGTTGATTGTGCAGAAAAGTACTGTTCTAGAATGTTCGATAGAAACTAGTGAAAGTTCAAGCAGACTATATTTTTGTGGGATGAGGCAGAGATTAATCATAAAGTTTCCGTAAAATGAGCCATTTATTAGAAGTTGATAAATGCCTTAGGAAACATATGTAGGAAAGGGTAGAAGAGCATAAGCTTCACTTGGGGACCTGCCTATGTGTGTCGATTTTAAATTTGGTGTTTGAGAAGACTTCAGGGCAAACACAGTATTTAAGCAGCTTCCTTTCAGAGGTGAAGTACAAGAACACACAGACAAGAATTCCAGGGGCTGGGAGGTAGCACAGGCCACAAGTAAGCAGAACCTCCTGGGCTCTTGTAGCTTTGGCTTGAGTTTTGGTTGGGATCATAAGGCACTGGAATGTCTGAACAAAGGAGTCTTGCTATCTAAGACACAATGGTGAGGATCTTCAGCTGCTTTTGGACAGGAGGTAGAGAGGACTAAGTGAAGAATTTTCTTAAGGAAGCATCAACAAACATCTGCTGTGTTCTCGGTATAGAGCATGCTGGCCAGCTCACAAGTTACAGTTGCTACATATCACTTTCAGTAAGTCAGTGTGTATTTCCCTGATCCTCCTATATTTGTACAGGCAAATTTTCCTCAGAGATGCTTAGTTGTATGTGCCATGTGGCTCACAGATCTCATGCAGTGTTTTCTACTTCAAACCTGGCATGTCAAGAATCAGGATCTTTTCACTACTATAGTAAATAAATGAGACCCATGTAGCCAAACTACCTCAGCTGGGGAACGGATTGGCCTGTGGGACAATGTGAAAGGCTCCACTACTTGTTCTGTGAGTAATAGCTCAGAAACCTTGAGCCAAGCAAAACTCTGGGTGTTTTTTTCTGCCTCTTGACCTTGGTTGCACTCATGTGGTCTCCTATACTGCAATAGGTTTGTGGTTGTACCTAATAACTCTCTGTGGCCAGTAGCTATGCAAGTGGACATGGCAGGCAATGGTTTAATTTTACCTGGAGTTCTGGGAAGGTATCAAAACTGAAACATAATTTTGGAATATCTCAGCTCATGTATATGGCAGTAAGAAGTGAATTGACCTAGGATAAACCAGAGACATTACAAAGTCCAGTGTGAAGGACAGAAGCCATTGAGCGAGGAACACCTCTGCCATGAAGGGGCAGCTACTAAGCTGCAAAGAAAATCAGAACAGAATGCTGTTACTGAGTACATGAACACAGGGACTACATGGAGGAATGATCAACTCCTTTAAATATCACTGCCAGTCAAATAAGATGGGGCCTGCTCCTTGAAGGCAGCATTTTGGCAGGGTGGGGAGGTGACACTCTTTATAGAATATGATTCAAAAGAGAATGGAAGGAAGTAATTATACACAGTGAGTACTGAGATTAGGTTTTCTCCTTGAAACATAGCTTAATTTTTTGGAAAGATTTACTTGCCATTAGACATTTTACTTCCATGGCAACTAATTTAAGGGATTCCTTCTTAACATCTAATGAAACATCAGTGCCTTTTCTCTATTGCAATGATTGAGATGTAGTCATAAAATTTAGTATTAATAATGCTATCTTTGTGAATGTGAGCCTACTCTGATTCACACTATTAAATAATCTCATCTGTGAGCCAAAATGTCAACCAATACCTCAGACTCAGTCCCAAAGATTTTGTGTATAAAGAATAACATGCTTTAACTAGTTTATTTTTCTTCAGTATTAAAGCTAACTTGGCTCATCTCAAATCTGTAGTAAACTGCTTTCCATGCAGAAGTTTGCAAACAATTTAATTGGAGCCTTTCTAAAGTTACATATTATATTAAATCCTGGCCAGAATCTGCCAGTTCTGGAACTTTATTATTTTCAAGATTTTGTGACTGGTATGATGGACAAAATCCAGGCTTTTTTTCCTTTGTTTCTGGGTAGCATTTGGGGATGTTTATATTTCAGTAGCATACAAGTTGCCTGGTGCTCAGTCATGGCTATAGTAGAGCCAGTCTTGAGAACTTTGGTGACACATTCGTAATCCTGAGGCCCACATATTACCAGATAGATTAGTAAAGGTTGGCATAATAAATTTAAACTATCATTTAAGTGGTATAACTTCAGTAGAATTATGTATTAAGGAAGAAAATGATTGGCTACTATGAAAAGAATGTGGACTAATTTCTATAAGTCTACACAAATCTGTGTAATCTCCATTACTTTTTAAGGATTATCGTAATAAAGAACTCAAAACTCTGGTTTCACTATAGAAATTAATGTTCTCATAGTCCTGGAAGCTGGAGGCCTTAACAATGGCAGCAGGGCTGGTAATGGCTGACTTACTCATTTGTCTTAGCTTCATCTTCCTTCTATATTTCTCTGTGTCTAGATGCCCTCTGCTTACAATGACAAAAGTCCTATGGTGCATAGGCTCACTCAAATATACTCTTTTCACTGTAACTTCCTTTTTAAGCATTCTGTTAACAAATGCATTTATATTATATGGCAAAGGAAATTAATATTTCAAGATTATATTTTTAATTTAATTAATTAACTAATTGATTTGTGAGAGAGAGAGAGAGAGAGAATGGGCCCACCAGGGCCTCCAGCCACTGTAAACAAACTCCAGACGCATGTGCCCCCTTGTGCACCTGGCTTATGTGGGTCCTAGGGAATTGATCCGAGGTCCTTTGCTTTGCAGGCAAATAACTTATCCACTAAGCTATCTCTCCAGCCCAAGGTAATAAATTTTTAAATATTTATTTATTTATGAGAGAATGAGCACACCAGAGCCTCAAGCTACTGCAGATGAACTCCAGACACATATATCAACATGTGCATCCGGCTTACATGGGTTCTTGGGAATTAAACCTGAGTCTTTAGGCTTTGCAAGCAAATACCTTAACTGATAAGCCATTTCTCCCCAAGATAATGATGTTTTGAGAGGGGAACATGTATCTCTTTTTCTAGCATATAAGGTGTTATAGTCTGCTCCACGCTTCTGGAATAAACCTCCAAACCAGACACAGTTTATGGGATAAATATGATTTATTTCAGGCTTTCAGATCCAGGGACAGTTCCATAATAGCAGAAGAAGCTGGCCCCTTTACCAAATCCACACAGAGAGGCAGAAAGAAAAGCCACCATCAGTATCACACATAAGAACAAAAAACAAAAAACAAAACAACAAAAACCTGGCAGCCAAAACAGCAGGGAACCCAGGTAGACCTAAAGCACTGTGCATACCTTAAAATCTAGAGTTTAGATCCACTCCCAGTGACTCTCCACCCCACCCCTCACTAGCAGGAGTCTGCTTGCTAGGGACAGAAGCTCAAAATCAATTTTAATAACACCTGAGTCTATTAAGAGACATATATCCAAACTATCATATAAGGCAAATTTTAAAAATTTCTATTCATCAACAAATGAATGAATAAAGAAAATATGCATAGATAAACTATTCAGCCTTGCAAAAGAGGGAGATTCTACCATTGGCAAGAATCATTATATTTGTTGAAATGAAGACCTAAAAGACATTGTAAAGGAAGGGGGACACATGGAAAGAGAGAGCACAGTGGAAGTTACCAGCAGGCTAGAAGTGAGAGAAATGGAGAGCTATTGCTTAAGCAGTATATTGATTGAATTAAGCAAGAGGAATAAGTATTTGAGATCATGGATATATTAATTATCCTGATTTAATTATCTAATATTTGATACATGTATCATAACATTACTTCATGACCCATAAATGCTTATCATTACCATTTTTCAATGTGTAATAAAATGTGAAATAAATGGTCCATGTCTAGAACAGTAGCTTTTGAATATGTTTGTATAGCATGTCAAAAAATTATCTTTTGACATGTACCAACAGTGTATGTACATTAATTAATTTATACATTTGTATATCTGGAACACATACAGACAAAGGCATTATAAAGAAATCTTGATGTAATATGCTAATTTTTTCCAAGGTAGTGTGCTGGCCTGCAGCACGAAGGTTGAAACAGGTCTTGAAGGAGGGAGTGGGAATGAATCTGAGACAAGAACCCAAAGAATGGAGCCAAGACAAGTTCTGATCAAGGCTCAGGTTTATTCAGGCAGACACAAGCTTATATACAGAAGATAAAACTTTCTGGATAATTCCTACGTGCCTAGGTCAGCTTCACCAGGATCATATGTTAATGCCTCTGTATCTGACGCCCACTCCACCTAGGCTGTATACTGAACAATGCCTTAGAATCGGGCGCCTTATCGATAAAGCCTTTGTATTAAGAGATTAGAGAACACCCTTAGCTCCCAAGGTCAAAGAGCAGCTGCAGTTCCCGACAGGTAGGATCTTACTGTAGTTCAGGTTGACCTATGTAGTCTCAGGGTGGACTTGAACTCACAGCGATCCTCCTACCTCTGCCTCCAGAGTACTGGGATTGGATTAAAAGCATGTACTGGGCTGGCGAAATGGTTCAGCGGTTAAGGTATTTGCCTGAGAAGCCCAAGGACCCCAGTTCAGTTTTCCCCAGGACCCATGTAAGCCAAATGCACAAGGGGGTGCATGCATTTGGAGTTCATTTGTAGTGGCTAAAGGCCCTGACGCACCCATTCTCTCTTTCTTTCTATCTGCCTCTCTCTCTGTGTCTTTTGAACAAATAAATAAATAAAATATTTTTTTAAAAGACATGTTTCACTATGTCTGATTGCAATATACTAATTTTTTATTTGTCATAGCTTCATATTACAAGCCAGTTTGTTAAGACATACGGTACAATTTGGTAGAAGGCTATTATATGAATAATGAATAGATTTTAGTTTAAATTTGGCTGTCAGGCTGATTATAGGTAATATAATAATTTAGAAATGGTAAAGTAAAATTTATATCCCATAAAAGACAAAAAAATACATAAGGTATATTTTATCCTTTGAAAAATGGGTCTAGTGATAAGGCAGACAAGAAATGTACAAATGAGTAAAGAATTATATTTTAGTAATAAATCTGCCAGGAATCTTTGTCAACAATGATGTGAAAAACAAACCCAACAATTACAAGTATTGAGAAATCAGTAGTAAAAATGTACATGGAATGGTGACTATGAAGGATTCAAGGACACACAACAAAGGAATGGAATTTAGCAAAAGAAATGGCAAGTTGTGCCACATTAATTATACTTCTGTGGAAATAAAACTTTCAGGTACCAAATTTTAGGCCTTAAACATTATTAGAAACCCTCATCATTTAGACTCTCTCAGGGGAAAGTGCTGAGATCTAGACAAGATTGTCATTAGTGGGGGGAGAAGGGGAGCTCTGAAGAAAAATAATGAAACCAATAGTAAAGAAGACTTAAGACCAGGATGCAAGCAGTTACCTCATGCTTTCAAGACACACCTGAAAGGGAAGGATGAGGCTGGGGGATGGATAAGAGAAGACAAGATTGAGTAGAGAGCACCTAGACCTGAATATGTCTTACAGATCTGAATATGTCTCCAGACCCCAAAGGGGAGCTCCAAAGCAAATATGGCCTTTAGAGAAGGTCCTTATTGGGCAAAAATACCCAGATCCTTTTATTCTCATGCTCTTAGGTGGCCTGCTGACTGCATTTTGTTGCCTGCCAGTGAGCTCCTCACTGTGAACTCAGAGGCCCACCACTCTGCCTTTCTTACTCAAATGAGCTCAACAATGAGGCTCAATGTAGGCCTCACATTTAATACCTTGCCCTCTCTCTCCTTGTTCTCTGCTGCTTCTGTGAATAGCTTTTTATCAACAATAAACATATTTTTGTTGTTGTTGTTTTGTTTTGTTTTGCGAGGTAGGGTCTCACTCTGGTCCAGGCTGACCTGGAATTAACTCTGTAGTCTCAGGGTGGCTTCGAACTCATGGCGATCCTCCTACCTCTGTCTCCCGAGTGCTGGGATTAAAGGCGTGCACCACCACGCCTGGCTTAATAAACATTATTTTAAAAAAACCTTTTAGGACCACTGTCTAACTGTGAATGTTGATTTTATTTAAAGTAGGTTGTATAATTCAAATATCCATAGAGTTGAATATGGGTTAACTGCAAATAAAAATTGCTAAAAGCAAACACACTGGAGAGATTTCTTGATTTCCCTCGCTTATTCACTTCTCAAATTTCTTGCCAAATCCCCATGACATATAGTTATTCCATACTAATGGAGTAAGGGGTGCTGGTTCAAGTCTCTATTAATACAGCAGAATCTAATTTGCTCTTGTCATATTTATTAAGTCATGCATGCATACAGTTGGGAATTCTAATATTTCTTCCTGGTGCCCATTCAATGAGAATACTTTGTGGTGAGTAATGAGGAGACACATTAGCATAGATAGCAGCAGCTTTCTTAAGCCAGGGTTCTGTGAGGATCCTTCTTGATGCACCTGCCAGTGCAACTATCAGTGAAAGACTCACAATTCAGATGGTGTTATTTTTACTGCTAATTCATGTGGCTCTCTATTTTGTATTTTTTTTTCTTTTGTGAAATAAAAATATTATTTTTTCACATTTCACATTTTCAGTATTGCATATGGTATTCAACCACTACAAAAAAAATGCACATGTCAAGTATTATCATTTGTGAGCACCTCCATCCTTTCTTATTACTAAATCATGCATAACTTCAAGAAAATGAAGACAGGTGGCTCTTAAAATTGCAACTGAACTGTTACTTATTGAAGACTCAATATGTACCAGACTGTTTTTACATTGTTATTATTTTTTGCCCTATGAATAGTGGCATTATTTTCCCCACCAGTTTGCGGATGATAAAACTGAGGCATACAAAATGATTGAGTCACAAAGCTGGCATATGTCAGGCGTGAGATTCAAGTCTACGTCTGATTCCAAGTTCCAAATCCCAGCCATTAATTATTTTCAGAAGTAAAAAATTACATGGCTTGCTAAAATATTTTACAAAAAAAAAATAGTAAGAAGGAGAATAGCACTTTTTGTATAGGATATAAATTAATATTAATTAATTTTGTGTGATTTTTTAACTTCAATTTATATCTTCCTTGCTAGAACAGGTATTCCTTTCATGCCTGTGTATATTTCAAAATGTTTTGTTTATGATTGTGATGTTGATATCAACTTTCTCATTAGTATTCAGGTGACAATAAGAAGCTACCAAACAATGCATATCATGGAGGCTTTATAAAGTGAGTTTATGAAAGATGCAGACAGTGATAGTTACTCATGGTGATGCCCTTCCTCCCTCCCTTCCTTCCTTCTTTCCATCTTTGTCTTTTGTTCCTTCACTCTGTCTTCAGTAATGGAATTCCGTATTAGAAGTAGCTTCTGTACTAGATGGTAACATACTGAGAGTAATGGCCATGTTGAAACCAGACTAGAAAGCTTGTAGGAGATAGGGCACTACACCATGTCTGATATTAGGCCTCACAATCATTTAGAGGATATTGACTTTTTCTAGAGGTTGTGGTGACTTGAATGTGAAATGACTCCAACAGCCTCATGTGTTTGTGATTAAACCTCATACTCAATCTCCAGCTGACTCTTAAGGTGGAGCCTTGCTGTAGAACTTGGGCTCAACTAGGTTGAGCCTTGTGATGTCATGATCTAGTCCCACGTGTAAGTGCTATGGAGCTCATTCTTTCTGCTTACTCTGAGCTGAATGACAAGATATGATGTCCAGTTGCCTGGTCCTACCATGCTTTCCATGGATGATGAAATTTCCTCTTAAAACTGAAAACCAGGGGCTGGAGAGATGGGTTAACAATTAAGGCACTGGCCTGTGAAGCCTAAGGATTCAGGTTCTATTCCTCAGTACCTACGTATGCCAGATGCACAAGGTAGTCCATGCATCTGAACTTCATTTGCAGTGGCTAGAGGCATTTCCCTTCTCATTCTCTCTCTCATAAATAAATTTTAAAAAATTTCTTTGTTCATTTTTATTTATTTATTTGACAATTACAGAGAGAGAGAGAAAGAGTCTTATATATATAGAGAGAGAATGTGCACGCCCGGGTCTCCAGCCACTGCAAACGAACTCCAGATGCATGTGCCCCCTTGTGCATCTGGCTAACGCAGGTCCTGGGGAATTGAACCTCGAACCAGCGTCCTTAGGCTTCACAGGCAAGCGCTTAACCACTAAACCATCTCTCCAGCCCTCTCATAAATAAATTAATAAAATATTTTAAAAAACTGAAACCCAGAAATGAACCATTTCTTTTCTTAAACTGTATTCTGATTGTGTGCTTTGTCCCAATAACAGAAAGGTAACTGCCACATAGGGTAACAAACTCTGACTTTTTTCCTCTTGCCAAAAGTATCTATAATTGCTATATTCATGATCCTGTTCCACGTTCAAAAGTTCCTGAAGAAGTTCTACTGTAGAGACCTTCATAAGAGGTGTCATCTGGAGCCAGCACAGCATGCATGGGCAGGTCTTCCTGCCTGTGGTGAAGACCATTTTGTTCTGAAAGGCAGGTAATCTACAAGCACTGTGCAAGAACCCATAAACCAGAGCTCTTTGGTTTCTCAAACCCTTCACATGTGCCCCTGACTCCGTGCATGAAACTTCCAGCCCCATACACTTGAAAATCTACTAGACAGTCCTCTCCAGACAGGACAAAGGTAGGTGAAATAACCAATGAATTAGGAGTAAATAAGCTGCTATCCCAGTGGAGTCTATTTTGAGGAGCAATATGAATCCTGTGTGGCCAGATATATTCATTTAATTCATTACTTCTGCCCCAAAATGTAAGTGCTGATGAAGAACTCACAGACTCACTTGACACATGCCCCATCCTCACTCTGGCCTAAATTCATAAGAGGTATTGATAAATACAAAGGGGCAGAGAAGCTGATGTACACAGGAGGGAGAGTTGGATTAGCATCATTTATATGATGTATGACACCAAGACCTGTCAAGGAATTTCTACAGAGGCACGAGACATTCCTCATACTGGCTGAGGGTTTTTTTATTTTAATTTTTGTAGATATTCTTCCTTTAATCTTTAAAAATTATAATCACTTAGTGGTTATGGAGTACATGGTAGTGTTATGATACTCATAGAGTATAAAGTAAATTCTTTCAACCACCTGCCTCATTAGATTGCTGCTGGTTCTTCTTTGCTCACATAGTACATGTTTCCTCTGACATTTTTATCTCCTGTGGCTGTTACTAATCTTGCTGTCTTTGGTTTCTGGATTTGTCTAACCTCAGAGTATAACTCTCTGACTTCTGCTTCCAGGGCCTTCACTTCCTATCACCTCTCAGGCCTTGTTAATACAAGGTGTAACTTTCATGCTGAGTGACCAAAACCATTTTTTCTGAAACAGCTACTTTCTTGTCACTTCTTCTATAACCTTCATGAGGCCTTTTCAGGCGGAAGTATGTGATGGATGTTATAAGGATTCTTGGTAAGGTGAATAGAAGAAAGGCTGGGAAGAAAGGCTGACAGGAGAGCTCCACGGATGAATCCTCCCACGGCAGGAATGAAATGCAGTGGAGACTGGCACTCTAGCACTCTGAAGTCACCCAACCACCATCTCAGCCATGTTCTGAGTGCATCAAGAGGCCATGCTTGCTGCTAAATGCAGGAAGGAACTCTTCACAACTCAGTGGGCTAGAACAAGAGTGAATATTTGGGGAAAAAAAAAAAAAAAAACTAATTCAGGAAAGACAATGCACCACCAGTATGGGAATGTTGCCAAGACAGCAGGTGTTTGAGAAGCCAGACCCCTGCTAAGAATCCCAAACACCCAAAGTAAGTGACCTCAGGCTGATTCCATATCCATCCTAAAGAAGTACAAGCATTTTGGGGTAGTTGGGGTAGTTTGCATATTCTGGAAATTCCCATTATGACAGAATGTTAAACCCTTTACTTATCATGTTTGAAAGAGGAAAAAGAAGGTGTTTCTTTTTAAATGTGTTCATTTAAATACATGCATTTCCAATAGCTATACTGCAAATATTTTCCCCATATGTTTTCCACATGAATATCATGATAACATAAAAAATCAACAAAGGTGGCTTTGATCTATATTTTGATTGATATTTTTAGAAGTATTGGAAAAGCAAACATTGGCCCAGGCAGGCCATAGTTTACATAAATAACTTCCTATTCTTCACTTTTTTTTGTAATTAAAGGTGTTCACTTTTGTCCTTCAAAGAAGAGATTCCTTAGTCAGTGGGGCTGAACAAAGCAAGCTGAGAATTCAGAATAATCTCCAAGGGCTCTTATTACTTGGGATGCAGTCACATTTCAACTGCCATATCTCTGAAGTAATATTTTTTCTTCCTACAAAAGACAAGGCTTATAAATAAGCTATCTGCTGTTATGTGACGAATGATACCACTGTTCACTGCTTTTACACATTCATTCATGCTTAGCCACTACTCCATGGTGTGTGTGTGACTGCAGCTTGAGCCCAAGGTCTCATTTGCAGGTACATGATGGCTGAGGTGAGCCCCTTAAAACCTCATATGGGCTTCATGTTCGAGTAAACATACTGACACAAACACCGCACACCCATACCCACACCCATGGATGTGGCTGAGATCAACTCCAGGCTGAATGCTTCTCTGGGAATGGTGAATGAAACATACTTATGGATGTTTTCCATGTCCTTTATCTATATGAAATGCATAGCAGCTGGCTTTATGGAGGAACTGTCTCAAGAGCAAGATGTTTGAGAAAACACCATAAAACTAAAGACTTAAGTTCCCATATGTCATTTCCATAATATTGTTATTCACATAAGAAACTAAGGTCAGGGCTGGAGAGATGGCTTAGCGGTTAAGCGCTTGCCTGTGAAGCCTAAGGATCCCGGTTCGAGGCTCAATTCCCCAGGACCCACGTTAGCCAGATGCACAAGGGGGCGCATGCGTCTGGATTTCGTTTGCAGTGGCTGGAGGCCCTGGCACACCCATTCTCACTCTCTCTATCTCTATCTGCCACTTTCTCTCTCTGTCACTCTCAAATAAATAAATAAATAAAATAAACAAAAAAATTTTTAAAAATGCTTAAAAAAAAAAAAGAAACTAAGGTCAAACTATGTTTTACATTCCATCAAGTATGTAGGAAGCAAGATGAACCACCAAATGGCCAGACTATTATAATTTATGTCTTTTCTACATGCAAAATCCACTTGTTCTCATTCCCAGAGCCACATATCCTCCTCCCTGCCTGACACTATTGTAAAGCCAAGGAGTTTATTATGAAAATCAGGTGTGAGTGAGATGGGGATTTGCAGTGCCATTGCTCTTCAACTGAGACCTGCAGAGTCATGAACTGTTACCACTTCGACCCTGTCCACCATACAATGCAGATTTTAAAAAGTAAGTGGAATAACTGATTCAGTGTGAAAAGAGAATGGGATGATATGTAAGTAGCACTGGTCTAAAGCATTTTGGAAATCCAGCTAGACTTACTCTATTTACTCCTAGCCTTAGACACTGTGTCAGGCTGGGCCCTCCACATTAGAGGTACAGTTTTGAAGTTTTCTCAACTGCTTCTTATCCTAGAACTTTTTTTTTTCTTTCAAATTTTGAATCATTTTAATTTTTTTTTTTTTTTTTTTTTGGTGGGGGGTTTCAAGGTAGTGTCTCACTCTAGTTCAGGCTGACCTGGAATTGACTATGTAATTTCAGAGTGGCCTCGAACTCATGGCAATCCTTCTACCTCTGCCTCCCAAATGCTGGGATTAAAGGCGTGCTCCACCACCCTTGGATCATTTTAATTTTTGAAGTGCATGTCTTACAAAAAGTTCAAGCTTGCAAGCAAAATACTTTTTCCAACTTGCTTCTTTCCTGGGAACCACACTACAAAACACTGTTTAGAGAAAAGTCAGTTTTCCTGGTATCCAGATCCAAGTCCTCTGTACCTGACAGTTGAGGTTTTCACCTTTGCGATCCTCAACAGTCCTTTTGTCTATGAGATTAATGAGAAAGCATGTCCTCAAGGTCTTTTTGTACATGTGCGATGTTTGTGCATGCAGATTCATGTTAGTGAGCACATGTGTGGGCACCCATGCATGTGCGTGAGGGTGTATTTGGAGACCAGAGGCTGATTTGGGGCTCTACCTCCATCATATTCTACCTTTTTCTTTGAGACAGGTTTCTCACTTGCCCCAGAGCTCACTGAGTCACCTAGTGTAGCTAGCCAGCTGCCCCAGGGATACACTTGAGTCTGCCCCTCTGGTGGTTTGATTTAGGTGTCCCCCTGGATGTTCCGGATGCTAGGTCCCCAGCTGATGACAATTGGAAATTAAAGCCTCCTGGAGGTGGTGTATTGTTGGGGGTGGGGTTATGGGTGTTGTAGCCAGTTTCTCCTTGCTAGTGTTTGGCACACTCTCCTGTTGCTATGGTCCACCTTATGTGGGCCGGAGGGTGATGTCTACCCTCTGTTCATGTGATCATTTTCCCCTGACATTGTGGAGCTCCCCCTTGAGTTTTTGAGCCAGGACAAATCTCATTTTCCCACAAGCTTCTCTTGGTTGGGTGATTTCTACCAGCAATGCAAACCTGAATGCAATAGTAAAGTGGTACTGAGAAATGGGATTGCTGCTAGACACCTGACTGTGTGGCTTTGGCCTTTTGGAGCTGATTTTCAAGAGAAATGTGGAAGGATTTGAAACCTTGGCCTAAAAGATGCCTTGCAGTGCTGTAAGGACAGTTTGATGGACTATTTTGGTCAGACTTAAAAGACCTGAATGCAGTAAGAGCTATGTACTGTGAGGTTTGGCTTATGAGGGTGAGAAAGATTTGCTTGGACTGGGCTGGCAGTTGGTGTGAAAAGCTTACTGTTATGCCCGAGTCCTGAGAAGTTGTGCAGGATTGCTTTGCATAGAAATGAACTGGTGTGAACAGAGGGATATGGCACAGAATGAAAAATCTTTCAATGAACTGCTGCCTGTTGAGCTGCAATTAAGAGACTATAAACTTTGAAATTGGGCCAGCTGACCTGTACTGGGGTAACAGGGGCTTGTGTGCTCAAGGCGTGTCCTCTTCTTCAAAGTATGCTTTAATCCTCCCTGGATTAACAAATTGGCACCCTACCTGGTATTGTGGAACATTTAAAAAATGCAGGAAAAAGAGGGTCATTTAGTTTGCAACATGGTCTTGTGTTTTGGAAATGGCCATGGGCAGTGTGAAGCAGGTTTGCTGGATGCCTGCATGGAAACTCCATTGGGCCCTGAAGATGAACTGTGGATTGCAATGGAGACCCAGTAGAGATGTTGGGACCATGAAGTGGCTGCCAAGGAGAGCTGCCAGCCTCAGATGAAGTTTTCTAGGACTGTGATTAGCCTATCTGGAGGGGTGGAATTGGAACTCCAGAGACATGTTGCTGGTTAGAATTATTGGACCTGGAGATTTGTCATTGACTAGAGTTTTTGGACTTGGAGTATGGAGTTTGATGTTTGCCCTGGTTGTTTTAAATCTTGTATTGGTTGAATATTTCTTTGCTATGCCCAGTGCCATCTCTTATAGTGTGAATGTTTATTCTGTGCCATTATGGGTTTTGGGGGGATATGTTGGTATTATGGCTTAAATAAAAGATCTTGGACTATGAGGATGTATGAACATCATTGGAATTGATAAAATCTATGGGGACTTTTAAAGATGGATGGATGCATTGCATTTGACATCATGTATATTTATCAGTTTGCTGGAGCCAGGAGCGGAATGTGGTGGTTTGGCTCAGGTGTCCCCAATAAACTTAGGTGTTCTGAATGCTAAGTCCCCAGCTGATGGCAATTGGAAATTAAATCCTCCTGGAGGTAGTGTGTTGTTGGGGGCAGGCTTATGGGTATTCTAACCAGTTTCCCCTTGCCAGTGTTTGGCACACTGTCCTGTTGCTATGGCCCACCTTATGTTGGCTAGGGGGTGATGTCCACCCTCTGCTCATGCCATCATTTTCCCCTGCCATTGTGGAGCTTCCCCTCAAGTCTGTAAACCGAAATAAACCTCTTTTCCCCACAAACTGTAATACGAACCTGACTGCAACAGCCCCTTTCACCCCAGTGCTAGAATTGCAGGTGCACATCTCCATGCCAGATTTATGTGGGTACTGGGGATCTGAACTCAGACCCTCACACTTAGGTGACAGGTACTTAAATGACTGAACCGTCATCCCAATGCAAGAAAGTTTCAAATTGCCTTCCATGCAGCCATGTACTAGAACTCTAGGCACTGCACAGCCTAATCATGTGACCATTTTCTTTTAAATGAGAATGAGAGAGAGAGAGAGCGAGAGAGAGAGCGAGAGAGGAGAGAGAGAGGAAGAAAGGCAGAGAGAAAAAAATGAGCACCAGGGCCCATGGCCACTGCAGTCAAGCTCAGGACCTGTGCACCGCCTCCTGCACATGCATCACCTTGTATGCATGCGTTACCCTGTGCCTCTTGCTTTTGTAGGTTCTGGGGAGTTAAATCTGGCTCCTTAGGCTTTACTGGCAAGTGCATTAGTGACTAAACTATCTCTCAAGCCCCTATGATTAGACTTTTATGTTTTACAGACTAATATTTTTGTAGTGATAGCCTGTCCTAGGTGTCCCCAGGGACCCCAGTGCTGAGCATCTGTGTTCTTAATGCCATCCACTTAACTTTTCTGAGTGAAAGATCTGTTCATCTCATTGGCCTGTTTTGTGTTGGGGACCACTCTATTGTTCATTTTGGAAGATATTTATATATTCTGGATGAGCATCCCGTTCCAGCTACATCTCTGCAGGCATTCCCCTCACTCCACAGCTTGTCTTGTTCTCCTCTTGGCTGTCTCTTCTGATGAGCTGAGTTGTTTAATTTTTATGAAGCCTAATTTGTCAAGTTATCTCTCATGCATTATGCATCATGGTTGGCATCTAAAAATATTGTTGATTAACTTGAGGTCACAAAGACTTCCTCATGCTTCCTTTTGGAAGTTTTATAGTAGAGGCTTTATGCTTAGACTGGTAATGTTTTGAGGTAAATTTTCATATGGCACTAGTTCTGCCTCAAAATTTTGTTTGTATATGAGTAGTGCAGTGACTCAATACCATTTCTTGAATAAATCACCTTTCCTCCACTCTAATTTTCTGAATTTTTGTCAAGAATCCATTATCCATCTGCATGAGTAGTTGAGCAGTTACTGAGATGTTTTGTTCAGTTTTGTTGACCACCTTGTCCATGTCTACACATACACAGTACACTTTCTCTATTACTGAAGCATTATGAGCAGACTTAAGGTGAGACAGTCTTGATACTCTCATGCGTTCTCTCCTAAATTAGCATTGGACATTCCAGGTCATTCAGACTTCCACTGGACTTTCCTGTTGTCTCTCTTCATTATATGTGAAGCACGGGATCATTTCTGGCATGGTTGATCTTCTTCCTGAAGAATTTTCTTTTGTCTCTTGGACCACAGGTCTGCTGTGAGAGGACATGTATTTATTTTGTCTTCATTGTGGGATATATTTTCCTTGATTGTGGGTTGACAAGGTGTTGTCTTCTATCACTTTAAAGCTCATGTCTATTTGTCCTCTGACCTTGCATTATTTGAATTACCTTTGTTTTTCTATGATATATATATTTTCTGAGTTTGATTCTCACATGTGAATGATATCACTAGTTTTTTAAAATTTTGATTAGCATTTCCCATGATTATAAAAAAATCCCGTGTTAATTCCCTCCCTCCCGATATCACTAGTTTTAAGTAATTTGAAAACAATTGATATAATATAGCTTGTGTGTGAAAGATTAAGTTGATATGTAGCTTCATATTCTATCAAACTTGTAGGGAAAGTTGGGTATTATTTTAGTATTTTTGTCTCCATTATCTTCCTTCATGTGCACATGCTATAACAGCTTGACTAATGCTGTCCACTGCCTCACATTTTGTTTTTGCTTCATTTATTTGTAAAAGTAAATCTGCCTCATCTTGTGTTTCTTTGTGAATAGTTACTATTGATGTATTGATGTACTGTCAGTTCAATAATACTTTTCTGTGATGTCTAATTTATCATTAATCTTTTCTAATATATTTCTCATGTTAGATACTATATTTTCTTATATACTTTATGTGAAGACTTTTTTAACTGCCTTTTTGTACCTAACTTTTTGAACACATGAATTACAGTTGTAATGAGTGGCTCAATGTTCGTGTCTGTTAATTCTACATCTGTTTCAATTCTGGGTTATTTTTGATGTATTATTTTTTTTTTCTCATTATACATCCTGCATTTCTGTTCCTTGGCACCCCTGGTAGTTTCTATTTGAATCCAAACCCTGTGAGCTCTACTTTGAAGGGTTGTGAACATTTTTATATTCTTAGACATATATTTGAGTTTTGTTCTGGAACATTTGTATGTTACATAGGAATAGCTGAACTGTTCCAGGTTCTGGTTTGAGTTTTATGAGGAGAGAACAGGTCTATGTTTGGACTAGGTGTAACTTCCCATTAGTGAAGCAAAACTTCTGATCACTGTAGCTAACCGACTTCTAGTGTGATTGGAGCACCAGATACCATCTGTCTAATCTGTGGTTGGCCCTTTTCATTCACTGAGTCAGCACTGCACAGTCAAGAGCTGGCCTGAGTAGGTGCTTGGTATTCTATGTGTACAGCTCTGTTCTGAAGCTTAGGCACTCTGGCCTCCCATGGCCCTTAGCTGTGTCTCCTCCATCCCATTCCTGAACCAGTCTAAAACTCACTGAAGCAGAAAGTCAAAACCACTGTAGAGTTAAGTTAATTTTTCCTCATCTTTCAAGGGTTACTGACTTCTTGTGGTGTTTGTTGTCTAATATACACTGTTGTTTCCTCTTCCTCCTTCTCTTCATCTTCCACCTTTTTCTTTCAGTTTTTTGCTTGCTTTAGTAGAAATATAAATTTGTTTTGTGTTCATGATTCAATTTTTATGATAAATGTAAATCTTGCATTTGTCTTTCATTAATTATAAAACAACGGCCACCTTGGCTATCTTAGGTTCAATAACAAATGAACAAAACAAAAATAAAGGTATAAGTTATCTGTTGTTTAAAATGTAATTGCAAATCACTTTGAGCATTTAATGGAGAGACATGGGATGAGTTAGGCAGGGATTCCATACATAATCCACTGTCTCTTGAGAGCTTTCCTTTGTCTCAGCTGCACACAAAGGCCTAGCCTCACTCTGCCACCCCAATTTGCACACTTCTTTCTCTCCTCTCCTTTTGTTTTCTCTTCACGCCTTCCTATGTGGTTTGATGCATTTGTCTGTCTAATTTAAATCCATAGTTTGATGTATCTGCCTTGCAAATACAAATTAATATAGACTTCCCTGTGTTTCTTCAAATTTTCTCTGCATTCACATCACAAAATAAATAGCACTGTCTTGGGCAAAGGCTAAATGTAGGAAATTCCTGATAAATTGTTATTGCATTTATGTGACAGAGCATGTGTGTTCTTATTTTTCTCTTATAAATATCCCATTTTCTAACCAAAATAGTAATGGGCTTAACAACTCCTATGATTAGTTCCCTCCCATCCCCACCAAAAAAAAAAAAAAAAAAAAAAAAAAAAAAACCTTCCTGGTTTTCTAGTTCATATTCATGTTCTGATTACACGGTTCTATCTGTTTTGGTGTGACAGATGTTACTAAGGCATTTTTAGACCACTGGAGTCCTGAAGTGGTAAGATGTCCCTTGAACAGTATGCCAAATGGGAAGGACTTGGAGTAAGCATTACCTGAAAAAAGAATGCCTCTGATTTAAAAGTTAGGGAAGATTGAGCTGCAGAGAGTTTAACTTTGTACACTCCCCACAGTTCTAAATAAAAGGCCCTGAATTAAGCAGGACTAGGAGGCTGCTATAATCACCATAAGACATAGCAATGAGGCTGAGCAGAAACTTGAGCAAGCAGGCTCTTTCTCCTTAATGCCTTGTCACAGGATCTCACTTTGTTATAATGTGTCATGCCTTTTCTAGAAAATAGTTAATTCTTCAAATAGTTAAAAAATAGATTAGTAAAATATCTGTAAGAGTAAATTTAAATGCACACTAGAAGAAAGAAAAATATTATACAGGGTAATAAGATAGCTCTTAAATATTTTACATTCACAACTTTCAGCAGAAACAAATTAAATTCAAGTTCAGTGCAAGAATTTATTGGATGATTCAGTAAATATTTATTGAGTACCTGACAAGTGCTAACACTGTTTGAAATATTTATTTATATAACAGGGAGTCAAATGGAACAAAATTTTAACTTCAAAGCACTTTTGTTTGTAATGATGACAGGAACATTATCTTTATTCTCACAGGTCTGTACACCCATCCCCCTGGTCATCATTGGACCAACATACCCCACAATCTGAGATCAGTGGACAAAGGGAAATGTCCTGCATCCACCCCACAGTTGCAATGAGTTCAGTCTCACTGTGTCCAGACCCTGCATCCACCCACTGGTGTTATGTGAATTCAGCAACCACTTTGGGCCCCACCTCTATCCACAAACCAGATTCAGTCCTCTGCCACTGAATTTAACAGCAGCAGCTTTGGGAGTCACTTCTTGGATGATTGACTGAAAAACAAAACAAAAAAAGGACAGATCAGAGCAGGGATCCTGGCTTTTCTTTGCTTCTTTGTTTTACTTTCACTTCTTTCTTCTCTGGTTTTGGTTGTTCATAGGTTGTCTGTTGATTGATTGGCTTCTATGTATGGTTGTGTGTTTTCACTATATTTCTCTTTTTGTTTGTATTTTATTTTAAGGTGTTTGTTTTCATCCTTTTCAAAGTTTTCCAACATTTTAGTAGTTTAATTTCTCTAATTGGTTATTTTTCATAACCACTTACAATTTGTACTTTGTGTACCTACCATATGTCAATCTATATTTAATTAAACTGTATCTCCATAACTGTCACTTTCCTATGCTGACAAAATCTGCTTCTCTGTATTTCTCCATTTTAAATTGTTCCCCATTCTTCTTTAGGCACAAGAACTATATATACCTTCTATCTCACTGGACCCCATTTTCCTTCTTTTCTTATTCTGTCTTCACTTCACTACTTAGTTACTGGAACATTTTGCTTTAAAAACTCTATGAATCCCTTGGCATGGTGGCACACACCTTTAATCCCAGCATTTGGGAGGCAGAGATAGGAGGGTTGCCATGAGTTCGAGGCCACCTTGAGACTCCATAGTGAATTCCAGGTCACCCTGGGTTAGAGTGAGACCCTACCTTGAAAAAAACAACAAAAAAACCCCTCTATGAATCACCTCATCACCATCAACCCAGCACCCTGTCTCTGAAACATAACAGGGTAACAATGCAGCAGGATCTTCTATAGCCAGGATTACCAAAAACTTATTGGGGAGCACCTCTGTACCTCTGCCTAAATAGCTAGAGGAGACAACATTTCTAGGAAAGTGGCCTTCTGGAAGACTCACAGTATTGAAATAACCAACTAGATTAGGAAAACAAAACCTGGAATTTAAATATAGAAGACACACCTATTCCAACAGAAGACAACAGGGAAAAAAAGAATGTGAGACAACACACCAGAACTAATTCCCAACCACCCAAACACTGAGATACTGCAAATGTCAAAGAAAGAATTGAGTGCTACTCATAAAAGGTATCAATATATCATTTGTTGATCAAACAAATCCAACATGACTCAGGGGAATTTGAGGAAGATGGGGTAGAAAGATTGTTAGAGCCATAAACATGCACAGAGACATTGCCTCTTCCCCATAACTTATGGCTGCCACCACAATGCATGACCCACAATCCCCAAGAAGGATGGTCCCTTCAGTGGGAGGAGGTCAGAGAGGAGGCTAACAATGGTACCGACATGGCTGTTTATACACTGATTATGTATATAACTAATAAAGAAAAAAAAAGCATCAATGTATCCTGGAGAAATCACTCATTGGTTGGGGCACTTACTTGTCAATCCTGCTGATGCAAGCCCAATCTGTCCCAGCACCCATACAAAGCTGAATGGTGCATGTGTCTGTGATTGTAGAGCACCTAAAACAAAGGGAGTGAAGCCAGAAGAAGTTGAAGTTCATGGGCCAGACAGACTGTCATTTGTAGCACCAAGATACCCTGTCTCAGAGAAGCTGGAAGAAAAGCACAGACACCTTGAGGTTGTCCTACAACCTGTGCACCTCCTCCTTACACATGCTCATCTAAATAAGTTAATTAGTTAAATAAATCAATTATCACATAGAAAACTCAAATAAGCATATGAATAATTTAAGGCCTTGACAAGACTATCTCCAACATGAACAAAATGTGGCTAATTGGAGAAGAAATTCATAAACATGGAGAATAAATTCAATAAGAATATTGAAACACTATGGTGTTTCAAATGAGAATTCTGGAAGTTTAAAAAATTCAATAAAATAAAAGCCACATTCAAAGAACATTGCCAATATAAGACCATGTAGAAGAGTGAATTTGGGGGATGGAGGAAATTTTCAGAAAGTGGGAAATTGAAGAAGCCAGTTTCATTGCTAATATTCACAGGGAAATGGTAAGCATGAACATTGAAGTGACTCATCCCACCTGGTAATTGTAGAGAACAGATTCATATCTTTACACTAAAAATGAACTAATTACCATATGCACAGTTAGAATAGCCACATTAATAGTATTGCTTCATCTTGTCATTGAATTATTGGACATGGGAAATCCAGGGATTTCTGTGGGGGGAAAGAATGCCTTGATTTCAGTAAGACATTTCTGAGGATTTTCCTATCACTTCAAAGGTAGATTAGAAGGATGTAAGCAAGTTGAAAATCCCCTAAAGATGTAGACTTAAGAGACTGATAACAAGTTGAAATAGAGTTAAGTTTTGTGATTCCAATAGACATGCCTTCTTCTTAGCTAATAAAGACTCTAGGTCTTGAAGCAAAACAAAAACCAATATTCTCTTACTGTCTTAAGAATGAAACTTGGCTACAGGTACAAAAGAGAATAAAAATGCCCACCCCCAAAGAATTTATGTGCTTGTCACATAATTCAAAGAGCATTCTGAGGCTTTATTCCTTGGCTCAAAATATCACATGCATCTTTCCGCCTGTTGCTAAAAATAAATATCATTATTACTAAATTAAACACACACACATACTATGATTCAAACTTGGGTAGTAGCTTGTATTGAAATAGTGTAAGAAATGATTAATGAGTCACTCTTATTTATTATATGAAATTGTTAAACTTCTAAAGATGGGTATATGTGTTTTTTTGTTCATTTTTTAAAAATTTATTTGAGAGTGACAGACACAGGGAGAAAGACAGATAGAGGGAGAGAGAGGATGGGCGCGCCAGGGCTTCCAGCCAGTGCAAACGAACTCCAGACGCATGCGCCCCCTTGTGCATCTGGCTAACATGGGACCTGGGGAACCGAGCCTCGAACCGGGGTCCTTAGGCTTCACAGGCAAGCGCTTAACCGTTAAGCCATCTCTCCAGCCCGGTATATGTGTATTTTAAACTAGAAAATTCATTAGTAATTTAAAAAGTAAAAATGATATTTATTAATGAAAGCTTAAAATGTACTAATACAAATTTTAAATTTCTTAATGTTGATTTATTTGAGAGATCGAGAGAGAAGAAAGAAACAAACAAACATGGGCATGTTAAGGCCTCTTGCAGCTGCAAATGAAATCCAGATGCATGCACCACTTTGTACATCTGGCTTTTTGGGGAATTGAGCCCAGGCTGCCAAGACTAGGCAAGCAAACATTGTTAAACACAGAGCCATCTTCTCAGCCCTAAAACATTTTTTTTTAAATATTTTTATTTATTTGAGAGTGACAGAGAGAGAGAGAGAGAGAGAGAGAGAGAGAGAGAGAGAGAGAGAGAGAGGGAAAGAGAATGGGTGCGCTAGGGGCTCCAGCCACTGCAAAGGAACTCTAGATGTGTGTGCCCCCCTGTGCATCTAGCTTACATGAGTCCTAGGGAATCGAGCCTCAAACCGGGGTCCTTAGGCTTCACAGGCAAGCGCTTAACCCCTAAGCTATCTCTCCAGCCCCTAAAACATTTTTTTTTTAATTTTTTTATTTATTTATTTGAGAGCGATAGACACAGAGAGAAAGACAGATAGCGGGAGAGAGAGAGAATGGGCGCGCCAGGGCTTTCAAGCCTCTGCAAACGAACTCCAGACGCGTGCGCCCCCTTGTGCATCTGGCTAACGTGGGACCTGGGGAACCGAGCCTCGAACCGGGGTCCTTAGGCTTCACAGGCAAGCTCTTAACCGCTAAGCCATCTCCCCAGCCCTAAAACATTTTTTTAATTGTCTACATTTTCTCACAAAACGAGAATTGGTAAACACTTAACCACTCATTCTAATGTACATGAATAGTTTATTAAAATGTTACCAACTAAATGAAGTCTTCATAAATATATGTATGTAAAGATATATATGAAGATGGAAAGTTGTGATTTTAGGGGACTTGCTAGAGAAACTATAGTATATATACACAATGGGAATATATGCAACAGAAGTAATAAACAAGAGGATGTATATGCAGTGACATGGGAAGAAATTGATCCATCTAAGCGAGGTAACTGCAAGCACTACTTGTGCCTATCTATACACGAGTGCATAGGAATAGAGGCCAGAAGTCATCTACCCTGAGGACAGACCAAAGAAGTGAAGAGGTGTGGTGGTTTGATTCAGGTGTCCTACATAAACTTAGGTGTTCTGAATGGCAGGTTCCCAGCTGATGAAGATTTGGGAATTAATGCCTCCTAGAGGGAGTGTATTGTTAGGGGTGGGCTTATGGGTGTTATAGCAAGTTCCCCCATGTCAGTGTTTGGCACACTCTCCTGTTGCTATTGTCCACCTTATGTTGGCCAGGGGGTGTTCATGCCATCATTTTCTCCTGCCATCTTGGAGCTTCCCGTAGAGCCTGTAAGCCAAAATAAACCTCTTTTTTCCCAGAAGCTGCTCTTGGTTGGATGATTTCTACCAGAAATGCAAACCGGAGTGCAACAATAAAGTGGTACCGAGGAGTGGGATTGCTGCTAGACACCTGACTGTGTGGCTTTGGCCTTTTGGAGCTGATTTTCAAAAGGAGTATGGGAGGACTTGAAATCTTGGCCTAATAGATGCCTTGCAGTGCTGTAAGTACAGCTTGATGGACTATTCTGGTCTGAGCTGCAAGACCTGAACACAGTAAGAACTATGGGCTGTGAGGTTTGGCTTATGAGGGTGAGAAAGAGCTTTGCCTGGACTGGGCTAGCAATTTGTGTGAGAAGCTTGCTCTTATGTCCATGTCCTGAGAAGTTGCGCAGGGTTGCTTTGTGTAGAAATGAACTGGTGTGAGCAGAGGGATATGGCACAGAAAGAAAAATCTTTGGGTGAACTGTTCTCCATTCAGCTGCAACTGAAAGATTACAACCTTTGAGGCTGGGCAAGCTGTCTTGCACTGGGGCAACAGGAAGAATGCCCATTCTTTTAAAGGGGACTGAGTGCTCAAGGAGTGTCTGTTCTTCAAAGTCTGCTTTATCCCCCCCCAACCTTGATTAACAAATTGGTATCTTACCTGGTATTGTGGAGTATAATAAATGCTGGAAAGAGGGTCATTGAGTTTGCAACACAGTCTTGTGTTTTGGAAATGGCCATGGGCAGTTTGAAGCAGGTTTGATGGATGCCTGCATGGAGACCGGATGGAGCCATCAGGATGGACCATGGCTTGCAGTGGAGACACAGTGGAGATGCCAGGACCATGAGTTGGCTGCCAAGGAGAGCTGTCGGCTCCAATGAAGTTTTCCAGGACTGTGAGTAGCCTAGATGGAGGGGTGGAATTGGAATGCCAGAGACTTGTTGCTGGTTAGAGTTATCAGACTTGGAGATTTGTCACTGGCTAGAGTTGTTGGACTTGAAGCTAGAGTTTGATGTTTGCCCTGGTTCTTTTAAATTTTGTATTGGTTGAATGTTTCTTTGCTATGCCCAATGCCATCTTTTGTAGTGTGAATAGTTATTCTGTGCCATTATGGGGTTTTTGAGGTTATTTTTTGGAATTATGGCTCAGTTAAAAGATCTTGAACTATGGGATGTATGAACATCATTGGAATTGATAAAAACTATGGGACTTTTAAAGTTAGATGAATGCATTGCATTTTATATCATGCATGGTTATCAGTTTATGGGGGCCAGGGACAGAATGTGGTGGTTTGATTCAGGTGTCCCCCATAAATTAGGTTTTCTGAATGCTAGGTTTCCAGCTGATGGATATATGGGAATTAATGCCTACTGAAAAGAGTGTATTGTTGGGGGCAGGCTTATGGGTGTTATAGCCAGTTTCCCCATGCCAGTGTTTGGCATACTCTCCTGTTGCTATTTTCCACCATATGTTGTCCAGGGGGTGATGTCCACCCTCTGCTCATGCCATTATTTTCCCCTGCCATCGTTGAGCTTCTCCTCAAGCCTGTAAGCCAGAATAAATCTCTTTTTCCCAGAAGCTGCTCTTGGTTGGGTGATTTCTACCCACAACATGAACTACACTGCAACAGATATTATATAGCCAGTGTCACATTCCCAGTGTTTGGCACACTCTCCTATTGCTATGGTCCCCCTTATGTTGGCCAGGAGGTAATGTCTGCCTCTGCTCATGTCATTGTTTTCCCTGCCATCATGGAGTTTCCCCCTCTAGCCTGTAAGCCAAAACAAACCTCTTTTTTCCCCCACAAGCTTCTCTTGGTTGGGTGATGGCTACCAGTAATGCAAACCTGACTGCAACAGTAAAGTGCTACTGAGGAGTGGGATTGCTGCTAGACACCTGACTGTGTGGCTTTGGCCTTTTGGAGCTGATTTTTAAAAAGAATGTGGAAGGATTTGAAACCTTGGCCTAAGAGATGCCTTGCAGTGCTGTAAGTACAGCTTTCTGGACTAGTCTGGTCAGAGCTGTAAGACCTGAATGCAGTGAGAATTATGGACTGGGAGTTTTGGCTTATGAAGGAAAGAAAGCTTTGCTTGGACTGGGCAAGCAATTTGTGTAAGAAGCTTGCTGTTACACCCATGTCCTGAGAAGTTGTGCAGGGTTGCTTTGCATAGAAATGAACTTGTGTGAGCAAGTTCTTTGGATGAACTGCTGCCTATTCAGCTGCAATTGAGAGATTGCAACATTTGTGACTGGGCTAGCCTGCGCTGGGGCAACAGGAAGAAGTAGACTCTTTTGGAGGGGCCTGAGTGCTCAATGAGTGTCTTGTTCTTCTGTAGGACATAGGCAGGGCCCTGGGTTAAAGCAAACCTAAGCTGTCTGACATGAAGGCCCCAGAATATGGAGAGGTTGAAGCAGCCTGGGTCATATCTCGGGGACCAGACTGGCAGGAGAGCTACTACCCCTATTCTTGGGGGTCACAGTGAGCCTGGATCCCTGTACCAAATCTCAGACCCTGAGATTGGAAGGAAGTAAGGCAACTCCCTCTCCAAGCATGGGATATCTGGACATTCAGATAAGACTTAGGCTTTGCCCATAACCCTGTGGCCTTTGGCCACTTGTATAGGAAACTCCTTATATAGTATAAGCCAGAAATCTTTGCACAGCCAGCCCATCCTCCTTTACCCTGCCATTGCCTAGGTGCTGGAATGTATGTCTCCATATTCTAATTAGGCATCAACAAGCAACCGGGAAAACAGCACCCTTGCTTGTTTCTCCAATTGTCCTTAGTTTCAGCCGGGGCCCTTTTGAGGTATGATGGGGTGGCTCTCTCCTTAGGATCTACATCTATCTGAAAAAGAGAAGCAGATTCTCCAACAGAGTGTAAGTTAGCATCAGGACATATGAGTTAACCCTTATTTTTTTTTAATAGAGAATTTAATAGGTGTAGGCCCTCTTGTAGCCCACTATTGTTGATAGCTTGATCTTATGTTTGGATATGGTTCTGACTTGTTTCCCAGCTCCACCTATGGGTCCCATGCCACTGAGGGGATCAGTTAGCCAAATCAAGAGCAGTTGGTTTCCCACCATGGCTGTGTGCCACTATTGCACTTGTGTGAGCATCACAACAGGTTATTTGCTGTTAAGTAGGTGAGACCATGAGTTGCTTGGACAGATATTGGTCATTTTCCCCTAGTTGCCCATGTAGCACCTTCTGGCACTAGACATGCTGACTGTTTGGGGACTGACTCTCTTCCAGCCATGCCATTCCATTTTACATGTCAACCACTTAAGGTGTCTTCAGCAGTAGGGTGTCTTGCCACTAACCTTTGGTGGGTCATCAAGTACTCTGATAGAAATCTTTCTTTCTTTTAGGAAACTATGTAGGTCTCTGTGATCAAAAGCTCATTGTGGATGATAGCCACATGCTGGTACTGGGAGTTACAGGTCCATGCCCATTAAGAAAAGGAAGAAAAAGATAACTAATATATAAGAGTTAGAGAGAAAAGAGAGAGAGAGGAGAGAGAGAGAAGCTGTAGAAGATTAAGGTCAGTCTTCATTATACCCTCTCCACTGTCTTGTGGCTCAGGTGTTCCCTGTAAGGGCCTGGTGAAGGTTCAGCCATTTGGTCTGCCTTTTAGGATATAGAATTTTATGGTACCATTGCTCTTTGGGTCTAGATTGTGTTTCTCACCCCCTCCGTTGCCGTCTCCTCCCTCCCCTCTCATCCTATTGTCTAGTACACAAGATGCTTGCTGGGTATGAAAGGCATCTTGGGTAGATTCAGGTTAGTTGCTGTTGATGAGTGAGACTATGTGGTGATTTTTTTTCTGTGATTGAGTAAGTTAACTGAGAATGATCTTGAAAGACCCCCAGAGGGAGACCTTCACTCAAGTCTCGAGATAGCATGTACCCAAAGACACACAGGAGACCAAACTTGCTGCAAAAGCATGAGGCTTTATTCGGGAAACCAGAGCTCTGGTGTCGACACATATCTCATGCAGGAGACAGAGGAGTCGACCCTGAGCCCTATTGGGTGTTTCGTTTTATAGGGTTTTAGCAAGGAAGGGAAAGGGGAGGGGGTTTCACAAGGGTATTTGCCAAGCTTGTACAGTTATGTCTACATATCTTATTTGTGCATAACCAGAGTTTAAGTCCTTGGTCAGGCTGTCTTGGGAAACTATTTTATTATTTTGGTTTTTCTCAAAACTGTATTTTTGTTTATCCTCTTCCCAGGACACAAAGTTTAGGTTGACCCGACTGACCCATATCTTGGGCCACCTGCAGCCTACCTTTTAGCCTATTTTTGATTTACTCCTTTCTGAATATACAGTTCAGGCTGTCCCCTAGCTGTAGCAACCAGCTGTTTCTTTACTAAGTTTACTTTAAAATTTTCTATCCTGCCTTTCAATCTGTTCCAAGTTCAACCATTTTTCCTCAAATTTCATTGTGTCATTTTTTCTTACTGCTGTATAGAATTCCATTGTGTAGATACACCACATCTTTGTTATCCATTCTTCTAGTGATGGACATCTGGGTTGACTCTTAGCTATTACAAATTGAGCCACTACAAAAATGGTTGAGCAAATCCCGAGAGTGATTCTTTCTCTTATCACACGTGGACAACCTTGATCTCCACAGTTGCCTGAACTCCTTGGGGGCCCATTGCCAGCCTGAGAACCAAGGAACACACATTCTTTAAAGTCTGTTTTATTCACCCCTGGCTTAAAAAATTGGCACCCTACCTGGTATTGTGGAGTATAAGAAATACAGGAAAGAGAGGGTCATTGAGTTTCCAACACAGTCTTGTGTTTGGGAAATGCCATGCACAGTGTGAAGCAGGTTTGCTGGATGCCTACATGGAGACCCGATGGAGCTATGAGCATGAACCATGAATTGCAGTAGAGACCCAGTGGAGATGCTGGGACCCTGAGATGGCTGCTAAGGAAAGCTGCCAGCCCTAATGAAGTTTTCTAGGACTGTGAGTAGTCTAGCGATAGGGGTGAAATTGGAATGCCAGAGACTTGTTGCTGAAATATTAGATTTATTGGGCTTGGAGACTTGTCACTAACTAGAATTGTTGGACTTGAAGCTATAGAAGTTGATGTTTGCCCTGGTTGTTTTAAATCTTGTATTGGCTGAATATTTCTTTGCTATACCCAATGCTATCTGTTGCAGTATGAATGTTTATTCTGTGCCATTATGGGTTTTTTGAGGTTATTTTTTGGTATTATGGCTCAGTTAAAAGACCTTGGGCTATGTGGATGTATGAACATCATTAGAATTGATAAAAAATTAAAAAAATGCGGACTTTTAAAGTTGGATGAATGCACTGCATTTTACAACATGTATGGTTATCAGTTTATGGGAGTCAAGAGCAGAATGTGGTGGTTTGATTCAGGTATCCCCCATAAAATTAGGTGCTCGGAATGCTAGTTTCCCAGCTGGTGGAGATTTGGGAATTAATACCTCCTGGAGGCAGTGTATTATTGGGGGCAAGCTTATGGGTGCTATAACCAGTTTCCCTTTGCCAGTGTTTGGCACACTCTCCTGTTGCTATGGTCCACCTTATATTGGCCACAGGGGGATGTCTGCCATCTGCTCATGTCATTGTTTTCACTGCCATCATGGAGCTTCCCCCTCGAACCTATAAGCCAAAATAAATCTCTCTCTCTTTTTTTTTTCCCACAAGCTGCTCTTGGTTGGGTGATATCTACCAGCAATGTGAACCAGACTGCAACAAGTGGATATTTACATTTATCTTCCTCCTCCATATTCTTCTCCTCTTCCTTTTTTGAGATGGGATCTTATGTATCTTATGCTAGCTCAAACTCACTCTGTAGACAAGAATCGTCTTTAATTTCCGATCCTCTGACTTTCACCACAACTGGTTAGGGGACAGTTATGTTTTGTTCTGTGTGATGAGGTGTCAATCATTTTTTTTACATAGTAATAGGTGCACTTAAATCCAGCATCAAATAAATATTTAAAATAGCATTGGAAGCAGTTGCTGAAATTCAGTCAGATTGTCAGCACTCAAAATGAATGGCCACAAGAAGTACTCTTCTCTCCCAGAGCTCCTGGCTTCAAGAGATAGTTAAAGACGGCAATTCAAACTGTTAATTATTTGTTTACAAAGAATAATTAAATAATATTCTCATGATTAAATTTTCTTCCAAAGTTTGTATATGCAAATTAAAGATGCATTTGTTTTTCATTTACCATTAGTTTCTTTAAACAATAAGAGCAAATATAATTACCATGGTTTCTTTTTTGTGTAACAATTTCATAAGAAAATGTCTGAACCAACAGCATAAAAGAGAAAGATTCATTCATTATATTTTATATTATCATTGAAATTAATTTGAAGGGATTCACGCAAGGGTGTTGAGTTTGAGCATGGTGTCCTCCATCATATGCTTGTTGTTACTTTTCTTTCCTCTTTCACTTTCTTTCTAACTACCTTCTCCTCTTTATCCATCAAATGACAGTTCTTTCATTCAGTTAATTACCAAATCAGGACATGTTAAATAGAATTTTCTCATTACCAGTACAACCTGAATTGTTATCCACAAAATATTACAAATTTAAGTATACATTTCTTTTTCCATATTACTCCCAGGGTAACTTTCAGAGAGAATAGCCTCAAGTTCAATGTTCCTTTATTTTGACCCATGAAATATCAGACACTTCTCGGCATTATCATAAAAGATCTGATGCTAGTCAATCATGCCACTTGAATTTAGGTATGTTTCAGAGAATTAATTGATCTTTTCTCAGGGTAACGTTTTTGAAAAGTGTTGTTCATATCAAAAATGTTGTCCCTTCCTACTACAGAGAATTGCATCCTTCAGAAGGGGTCATTATTTGCTGTCTATCTTGACAAGTTACATCGTCTTTTCAAGAGCCAGTCAGTGTGGTCAGTAGGTTGCATAAAAAAGCTTATTTGGTAATTGTGAAAGTTTTATTCTCAGAGGTACTGGAGCACTTTGTTCTCACTCCTTCCTAAAGTTTGTAATGAAAAAGCACTTATAAATAAATCACAAATCACCTCTTTGCTGAATCAGGAAAGTATCCTTTCAACTTTAGAAACATTTACTTACCATGTGGATTTCTTCATTTTACCTATTATAAAAAACAGGAAATATTAGCTGGGTGTGGTGGTGCACTCCTTTAATCCCAGCACTGGGAGACAAAGGTAGGAGGATCACCGTGAGTGCAAGGCCACCCTGAGAATACATAGTGAATTCCAGGTCAGCCTGGGTTAGAGAGAGACCATACCTCAAAAAGCCACACATAAAAAAAAAAAAAAAAAAATGGAATATGTAGGCCTGTGTGAGGAATAATAGTCATCCCTAGTCCTCTACACAGCAAAGTCTGTTCTGTCTCATCCTTCATGTATGAAGGATCATTTTGCCTGTTTGGCATTTTATAATAATGATTTTAGTCTATTTTTAACACTTTTCTTAAGACCTCAGCAATGCAGAGGAGGGAAAATCCTTGTGGACATGAGCTTGGTAAGTATCCAGCTTTCTGTGTGTCCCATAGTGTCATTGTGTTCACCTAAAGGTTTCTTCTTGCATAATTTAGGGAGAACCCCCCAAATCATACTTTGTCTCTGTTTAGATCCTAGCCCTTGGACACATATCTAAGCATAGAAACTTTAAGTATGGCTGAGTTTAATTTTTCAGCCATAACATTTGTAAAGTTTAGTCTCTGTTGTCAACTTGATTGAATTGGGAATCAAACAAGAGACATCCCTTTTGTGCAGGTCTATGAGGACATTTCCAGGAAGGACTGATAGAAAGGGAAAAGTCTCCTGCAGAATGGCAGCTTACTTTGTGGTGGCCTATAACAAGGCTCCTGGAGAAAGCAATGTTTATGTCTTGCTGGTGTGTGCATCTTCACTGACAACAAAACTCAGTATCTTTGTCTTTCCAACATGTATTGAAGACAAATAGATCTCTATTTGTCTATTCAGCACCAGATTGCAACTGCTGAGACATCCAGATTAGTACATTGAACAGCTCCCAGGTTCTCAGGCCTTTCCAGTGTAGGCAGCTATTGCTGGACTATCCAGCTCATAAAGTTTAGGCCAATCTGACAAATCCCCTGTGAGATTTTATGTGTGTGTGTGTGTGTATGTGTGTGTGTGTGTGTGTGTGTAGATAGATAGATAGATGATAGATAGATAGATAGATAGATAGATAGATAGATAGAGCTATCCCCTTTGATATATATGTATAGGTATAGATACACCCTCTGATTATATGTATGTGACTATCCTTGGTTTGGAGCTCAAAATTTATGCTACACTGACTGGCCATCAGTTTCCAACTCAACTTCTCTGCTCTCCTAGTGCTAAAATTTCAGGCATGTACCACTATGTCCAGCATTTATGTTGGTATTGAGGATCTAATTTGGGTTCTCATGCTTGTGAAGCAAACACTGTGTCCACAGAGTCATATCCTCAGCCTCAGTTTTTTAGCATTCCTACTGAGGTTAGAAACACCGTGCAGAAGCCCTGGCTCCATGCACAGCCACCTGGTTCTGTCTGGTTCTTGAAAGTTTTATTAGGTTTTAAATGAAGTCCTGTTCTGTGTTTTTGTCTGTCTGATTAAAAATAAGGACTCCCTATGCAGAACCCATTTTTTAAAATTACTTAATTTGTTTATTTGAGACAGTGAGAGCAAAAGAGAGAGAGAGAGAGAGAGAGAGAGAGAGAGAGAGAGAGAGAGAGGATGTACCAGTGCCTCTTGCCTTATCTGGTTTTATATAGTTACTGGGGAATTGAACTTGGGCTGACAAGTTTTGCAAGTAAGTGCCTTTAACCATCTCCTCAACACCAACACCCAATTTTAACCACTGAGAACACTAAAGGGAGAAAGAAAAGATGGGGTAGGTTATGTCTTTATGCTAGTGGACTCAAGCTAAAGTTAATAGGAAAATAGCATATTGGGCCATGCAGAGAAGATCACTGTTATCATTTATAGTAGGTGAGACTCCTCTTGCTAGTCCATATCCTTTAGCAAAACCACATAAAACAATATCCATATCTAGGTTCCCAAGAACTGGTTGCTAAAGCAAAGAATTTCTAGTGTTCTGAAATGGAAGTACTTCTTAATATAAAATTTGTGTGCTGGCCAGAAGCTGAGATAAAATGGCACTATTTCAGAGCATTAGACCATAACCAACAACCCTCAGCCTCTCACAAACGTCAATATCATAAAAAAAAAAAATTAGGGCTGGAGAGATGGCGTAGCAGTTAAGCGCTTGCCTGTGAAGCCTAAGGACCCTGGTTCGAGGCTCTGTTCCCCAGGTCCCACGTTAGCCAGATGCTCAAGGGGGTGCACGCATCTGGAGTTTGTTTGCAGAGGCTGGAAGCCCTGGCACGCCCATTCTCTCTTTCTCCCTCTACCTGTCTTTCTCTCTGTGTCTATCGCTCTCAAATAAATAAATAAAAAAAAATTAAAAAAAAATTAAAAATTTCATGGAATGCCTTAAGAAGCAGATTTAAATGAATAATCACATAAAATAGATTTAATAGACTAAGTATTGAGTAAAAGGAGAATCAACAGTATGTGAAATGGATATATAAAATCATAAAAAACATTATGGATAATTATATGTCAATAAACCTAAAAATATCAGTAAAATTTGGAAAATAATAACACTCCCAAATTGATACAAGCAGTAATAATATAGAATAGGCTGAATGTTAAAACGATTCACTCCTCAAGCAGTTCTAGGCCTAGAAATTATTTCAGATGAAGAACACCATGATTGTTGGGGATAGATTTCATTTCTTTCCCACCATCCTTTTGTGAATTAAATCAATATATTAAACTGGGCTGTGTTCAGGCAATTAATCATGCTTTACCTTGATCATTAAAGTAGCCAAAAGAACAGTTTTATGGAAATTTCAAATTGTAGAAGTAAAAATATTAAATTAGCATTAGTAGATCAAAACAATAAGGTATTACAATAATTCATTGTGGTTAAGTGAATTTTACTATGAAAAACTAAGCAGAGTTAAATAACATGGTATCTTTTGCCTGTCATCATTGCAATGACAGGTGGAAGAAGGATCCTTTTTAAAACAAAATAAACAGACTACTCATTTGAAAATTTTCAATACTTATCTGTGCATAGGGGGTTTGTTAACCTGATAAAATTTGTTTCCCAAAGCCAAATGAAGTGTACAAGACATTTAAAAATTTATTCTTAATATTCAGAAGAGGACATGGATTCTTGGAATTGCCTTTTTTGAGCAATTTACTATGAAAGTTTTGATAAAGGGCGTAAGATAAATGGTGTGGGGTTTTTGCTATTAATTCTAGATAATTTGACAGTTTGCCTAGAAAATAAAGGGAATAAGTAGGGAAGTACTTAAAACTACTCAAAAGTTTCAGCAAGGTTGTTGGATTGATCAAAACAACCTAAAACTCAGCAGCATTTCTGAAATCAGTTAATAGCCAAAAAGAATATTATAGAAAGACAATTGATTCTTGGGACTTAATCTAACACAATTCTATCAAAGGATACTGTATTAGTTACTTTTCTTGCTGTTGAGACAAAATGCCTGACAAGAAGTATAGCAGACAGCTTCAGGTTCACTGAGATGAACTTCCAGACCAAGCACAGTTATGAAGGAAGGGATATTTATTGAAGCTTATAGTTCCAGGGGAAGTTCCATAATGTCAGGAGAAGCTGGCCTGCCTTCACAGGACCAAGCAGAGAGAGTGAAGCACAAACAAAAAGCCAGAAGCCACACAACACAGGACACTTTGCATATCTTTAGATTGAAATCTCAAACCCACCACCACACTTTAATATCCACCCAGTGAAACCCCCTCCAGCCAGATGGCTGCAGATACAAACTACAAAGTAATAAAACACTGAATATATTAGGGGCTGTCTATTCAAGCTACCACATTCTGCCCCTGGCCCCCAATAGATTCATAGCCATCACACATTATAAATTGTACTCAGTTCAGTGTTAAAGGTCCCCAAAATCTTGACCAATTTGATAGTAAATCCTGTAAAATCAAACAAGTTAAATAATTCCAACATATAAAGGCACAGAGTAAACATTTTCAACTGTTATAATATATAGCAAGGAGAGACTAAAACAATATAAACTTAACTACCATCAAACAAACAACAAACTTCTGCAGTTCAAGTTCAATATAACCAGAGACTGACAGTCTCTAGATTTTCAAATTCATCCCTCCAGCTGGGCAGAGTATCCAGGGAACACTTCCATCCTAGGCCAACAGCAGGCTCCATGGTAACCCCTGAACAGTCCTGGTATATCCAAAAATTTTCAGGTCTTTATGCAAACCATGGCTAATCTATCAAAGGCTCTTTCAGCCTATCAGGGCATCAGGCCCTACCTCATGCCACTTCTCAGCGGCAGTTCCGGGAAGCATGTGCAATTCACAACCACTCCTCGCAGTTTTCATGCTTCTGAAACCAATACCAAGTGTGCAGGACATAGCCATATTTTTAATTCAGGGAAGAAATAAATCATAGCCTTTAAAAGCAGGTTCCTTCTCCTGTCAACTTGGTCCAAAAGAGTTTGCATTTCTATGATAGTTCTTCCTCAGGCATCCTTTCCATTGTTTTAATGTAAAACAGTTGGACCATCTTCCTTAAGATTGCTAATGTGTTTGACAATAGTAGGTTCACTAACCTAAAACCAGTCTCAGTGCCTGTAATTTTAACTTTGTTGAGGTTTTCCAACTTAAAATCTTAAATCTCTCAGCCCAATATCTTTAGCCAAGCACATCAGTCCATTACAAATTTAACCTTGATGAAACTCTCTGGGGACCTGGGCAGTAGAACACAATCAGCCCTTATGCCAGTAGCCCAGTTCCAACAAAGTCCTCTGCAGTCTTTCCTTCCTCTTAGAAAGCTCATAAGCCAAGCCTCGCAATTCAATACTGTTTGCACTTAGCATTCTCAAACTGCCATCAACATAGTCCATAAAACTTGGCTTACCACTCCAGAAGGTATCTTCATTTGCAAGCATCAAGTCCATGCCCATTTCTCCAGAGCAAAGGTTCCAAAAGACCAACATCCACGTGGTCAGGTTCATCTCAGGCCACTCCTCAGTACCAACTTCTGTAGCAGACAGCTTCAGGTTCACTGAGATGAACATACAGACCAGGCACAGTTATGGAGGAAGGGATATTTATTGAAGCTTACAGTTCCCGGGGAAGTTCCATGATGGCAGGAGAAGCTGGCCTGCTTTCACAGGACAAAGCAGAGAAAGTGAAGCACAGCACAGCACACTTTGCATATCTTTAGGCTGAAATCTCAAACCCATCACCACACCTTAAGATTCACCCAGTGAAGATGCCTCTAGCCAGGTGGCTGCAGATGCAAGCTACAAAGTATTAATATATCTGGGACCATCTATGCAAAGTACCATAAGAAGCAATTCCAAGAAGGCTTTATTTTGGTTTATAGATGGTGAGACCATAGACCTCCATGGAGGAGAAGACATGGCAACAGGATCATGAAACAGGTGACATTCAATGCACAATCAGGAAGCAGAGAAGGATGGATGTGGTTGACCTGCTCATTGAATTTTTTTTTTTTAATTTAGTATAGGATTCTAGCCTATGATACAGTACTTCCTACAGTTAGGGTGGGTCTTCCCAAGCCAATTGACCTATTCTAGAAACTTCCACTCTGACAAGCCCAGGGATTTGTCCCTTACATGAATTTTAGACTAAATCAAGTTCATCAGGATGAAACATCACAGGCACATTAGAAGATCTGCCCGAAAGGACTCAGAAATTGGCCAAAGTAGAAAAGTCAGGATGTTAAAAAAAAAAGTCATAGATGTACAGACATGAGAATATGGATTTGTTTTATGATGTAAACTATGCAACTCCTTTAAATAAAAGGTCTTAAGGTAAGTGACAGTACCAAGTATTTATACTATAGACAATATAAGAAATCAATACCAATTAAGTTTCACTTTCAATAAATAAATAACTAGAAGAAAACATTCAATATATGATGAATTGATATAAAAAGACAATCCAGGCACACAACAGAAAAATAACAGTGATGCAATAAAGAAAATGAAGTTATGAAATTTGCAGGTAAATGGAAAGAATTATACTGAAATGACCCAGGCCTAGAAAGCCAAATGTCATATGTTCTCTCTCATAGCTACAAATGATTGGACTTCTCTGTGTGAAGGAAGAAAACTCAGTAGCAGATGCCAGTAAGCTAGGAAGGAGATATAAAGGGAATAGAAAGGGAGGGTGGGGAGGGGGGACTTAATAGGATGTTATTGTATATATGTATGTAGAAGAACAGATTAATGGGGGAGGTGAAAAGGCCTAAGTGAGGTCAGGGGAAGAGATTGAGTAAAGGAAAGGGGGAGGGAAGGCTAATCAGAATGTAAGAGGATATAAGGAAGTCATATGGAAACCTACTTTTTTGGACAATGGAACACACAGCAGACATAGATTGTTACTAGAAAATTTTCAGTGCCAGGGATGGGATATCTTCCAATGATGTTTTTGGCCCAGAGAGGTCCCTGATGCCCCCAACACATTACAGGCCATTGCCGAGGTCCTTGGCTTCCCACTAGGAATAAATGGTAAGACCCCATTGTGGAAGATGCCAACTATTTGGGCTGCAAAGTAAGTGAGAAACCCTGCTGGAGCTGAGCTAAAAACCTCCTCAATGTAAACCAGCTGACAGAAAGCTGGAAAAAGCCACACTACATGCAGTTCAATGGGAGAGAGAATAATCACCAGTGAAGATACTCAACAGTGGACACTACAAGCCTTATATTTGGCCAGCAAGGCCAAATGAGCCAATGGGTGCAACAGCGGCATATCTGTTATGGGAGAAACCAACCACCCTCTAATTTGACTGGAGGCCCACTCCATGGGAGGGAATACATCCTTGATCCTGAAAACCTACAACAGGGGTAGTCATGAGCCCTAGGGACATAAAGTCTGCTGATGTCTGGTTAAATGTATATACTATGTTCACCAAACTGCCCAGTAAGCCCTTCTCTTAACATTCATACCCATATCTTAATGCTACTCTCACTTGAGGTTAGAGAATCTTCTCTTTTCAGATGGCAGTTACCTTGGAATGACTCAGAAGGCACCATGGTAGTAAGAAGTGACAGAGGAGTGCTCAGCACAGACATATCTCTATCTCTATCACACCTTCCAAAGTTCAGGGTCCATTGTGGAAGAGGTGGTGGAAAGAATGTAACAGCCAAAGGAAGGGTAGCTCCTCTAGACACAAAATGGCTTGGATACCCATGACTTCACAGTGCCTGACACTACCTACACCAGACCATCTATAATAGGAGGAAAAGATGATGACAGCAAAATAAAAGAGAGACTGATGAGAGGGGGAGGGGATATGATGGAGAGTAGAGTTTCAAAGGGGAAAGTGGGGAGAGGGAGGGAGGGAATTACAATGGGATATTATTTACAATCATGGAAGTTGTCAATAAAAATAAATAATAAAAAAATGAAAAATTAAAGTTAGTTCTATATTATCTCTAATAACATATTGGAGCAATAAAATCATTATTTAGTCAGTCAGATATTAAGTCAGCTATTAAGAACATAAATGATAGTATTTTTCACATAGCCAATATGTAAAAATGATGAAAACTGATATTACTTGTTGGCAAGGCTACTGAGCACTGATGCTCAAAAATTACTATACATGGATATATTCAAGCACTTTAAAGACAACAGAGATTGGAGGTTAGAAAAAGAAAAACAAATACTATGCAAAGGAGAATATTAAGAATGATTTGCATTATTTGAAAGCTACACAGTACTGAATAGTTTTGTGGCAAAGGTTTTTTTTTCATTATTGTTTGTTTCTGTGGTTTAAAATTTTTTTTAATTTTTTTTGTTCATTTTTATTTATTTATTTGAGAGTGACAGAGAGAGAGAGAAAGGCAGAGAAAGAGAGAGAAGGGCGCGCCAGGGCTTCCAGCCACTGCAAACGAACTCCAGATGCATGCTCCCCCTTGTGCATCTGGCTAACGTGGGTCCTGTGGAATCCAGCCTTGAACTTGGGTTCTTAGGTTTTACAGGCAAGCGCTTAACCGCTAAGCCATCTCTCCATCCCTGGTTTAAATTTTTTATTAATTTAATTTGTAGTTAGTATGCAGAGATTTGGGTATCATTCAATCTGGCATTTTCAAATACCATCTCTTTTAGCCAATTATCATTCCCCACTCCTTTCTCCAGATTTTCTCTTTCTTCTATTTCACTTCCCCCACCATCTGCTTCCCTTTTGTTTGCTTGTCACTTGTGTCTTTTCACCCTTCCCTCATCTCTCATCCTGCTCATCTTTTGATACTTGTTCTTGGTTATCATTCTATCTATATATTTCATCCACAATTGCCCACTTTACATATACATGCTTAAAGATAGTTCGAGCTAGGATCCACATATTAGAGGAAACATGCAGTTTTGGTATTTCTGAGATGGGATCATTCCACTTAATATAATTCTTTCCAGGTCCATTCACTTTCCTGAAAATTTCATAATTTTACTTTTCTGTACTGCTGAACGGAAATTGCATTGTGTTTATGTACCACAGTTTCATTTTCCATTCATCTGTTGATGGGCATTTGGGCTAATTCAAGTTTTTAGCTATTGTAAATAGGTAAGCAATAAACAAGGATGAGAACTGAAGACACGACTTAGCAGTTAAGGCACCTCCCTGCAAAGACTAAAGACCCAAGTTCAATTCCCCAGGACCCACAAAAAGTCAGATGCACAAAGAGCTGTATGTGTCTGGAGATTATTAGCAGTGGCTAGAGGTCTTGGCACATCCATTCTCTTTGTCTCTCTATCTGCCTCTTTATTTCACTCTCTTTCAAATAACTGAATAAAATATTTACAAAAACATGGATGAGGAAGTATTTCTGTAGTAGAATGTGGAGTCCTAGGGGTACACACCTTGGAATGGTATCATTGGGTAGCACGGGAATTCTATTTCTAATTTTTTGAGATGATTTCTGTAATGGCTGTACTAGTTTGTTCTCCTTCCAGGTGTGAATAAAATTTCTTCTTTCCCAGCATCTTCATCAGCATTTGTTATTGGTGTTTTTGTACTAGCCATTTTGGCTGGTGTAAGAGTGGATTTGTTTATTGCATTTATTTGATGGCTGGGAATTTTGAGCATTTTTAAAGTACTTATTGGCCATTTGAATTGTGTGTGTGTGAACTGTTTATTTCATGAGAGCATTTGATGATTGTCAGGTTCATTTTTTGGTGTTTTTATTTCCAATTATTTGTAAATGCTGCTTATTAGCCCTGTCTGAAGTATAACTACAAAGATTTTTTTTTTTTTTACCAATTTTTAGGCTATTTGCTTTGCTGCTGATTATTTTTCTTTTCTTTCTTTTCTTTTCTTTTCTTTTTTTTTTTTTTTGCTGATCATTGGAATTTTGGTTGAGATTGTATAGACTGGATGGATTACTTTTGATAACATATCCATTTTCACCACATTAGTTCGGGCAATACAGGAGTATGGAAGTTCTTACCATTGTCTTTTATCCCCTTTGATTATGTTTTTAGTGTCTTGAAGTCTTCATTTCAGAGGTCTTTCACAGTTGTAGTTAGGTTTATTCCTAAATATATAATTTTTTGGAGTTGTTGGGAATGGGATGTTACTCTTCATTTATTTTTCTGTGTGTTCATTATTTTTGTATATGAAAGCTATTGATTTATATATCCTATAACTTTGCTGGAAGTGTTCATTAGCTTTTAGAGTTTTCTTCTAAGTTCTATCAGGTCTTTTAGGTATAGAATCATCATATCATCTGCGCAAATAGGGACTGTTTGTGTTCTTCACTTCCTATTTTTATTTCTTTTATGTCTTCTTGTCTTATTGTTCTAGCTAAGGCTTTGAGCACAATGTTGAATAAAAATGGTGAGAGTAGACATCCTTGTTTTGCTCCTGATTTTAGAGAAAATGGTCTTAGTTTTTCTCTAGATAATATAATACTGACTGTAGGTTTGTCATGTATGACCACGATTACTTTGAGATATGTTAAATCTATTCTACTTTTTCTAGGACAATCATCATGAAGGTATGTTGGACTGTGTCAAATAAACTTTCTTTATTAATTGAGATGATCATGAGATTTTTATCTTTACATAGATTTATATGGTGTATTACATTTATAGACTTACATATATGAAACCAACCTTACCCCCATAGTGTGAATTCCACTTGGTCATGATGAATAATTTTCTTAATATGTTCATAAATCAGTTTGTGAGGATCTTGTTGAGATTTCTTGCATCTATGTACATCAGGGAATTTGGTCAGTAGTTTTCTTTTTTCATAATATTTTTATCGGGTTTAGAAAACAGGGAAATATTGGCTTGGTAGAGTGAATTTGGAGTGACTTTATGCTTTCTTTGTGAAATGAGCTGAAAGGAGCTGATCCTAGGCCATCTTAAAAGTTTAGAGTTTGTAATAAATGCAGTTAGTCCTGGGCTTTTTTTTTTGGGGGGGGGGTGGGAAGACTTTTAATTATAGCTTCAACCTCATCGCTTATAATGGGTCTCTTTAAATTATTGATACATTCGAAGTATAACTTTGCAAAGGCATTTGTGTTTAGAAATTTGTCCCTTTTGTGTAGATTTTCTTGGGTGCATATGTTTTGTAAGCAGTAGCTAATGATGTTTAGATAGGATCTGTTGCAACAACTGCCTTTTTGTCTCTGATTTTGTTAATTTAGGTCTTCTCTCCTTTTTGGTAGTGTGGTTAAAGGTTTATTAATCTTATTTATATTCTTAAGGAACAAACTGACCTGACTAATTCAATGTATGGCTCTTTTCATATCTGTATCATTAATTTCTGTCCTGGTCTTTACTACTTGTCTGCTGGGTGACACTATCTGCTTGTGGATGTGGGTCATTCAGTTGTTTATCGATTGCTCTCTAATTTCCAAATATGGGACACTTAGGAGTACATGGGCTATACCCCAGAGGACCTAGTAGGTTGTATTATCATTTTTATTTGTTTTAAAGATTTTTAAAAATTTATTCCTTGATTTCTTCAATAACCCATTTGTCATTCAAAAGCATGTTGTTCAGTCTCCAAGAAATTGTGTAGTTTCTTATTGATTTCTACTTTTATTCTATTGCTGTCTATTAAGAAATAAGCAATTATATCAGTTGGTTTTTATATTTGTTTAGATTGTATTTTTTTAGATTGTTTTTTTTTTATGATTGTATTTGTTTAGATTGGTTATGTGGCCTAGTATATGATCAATTTCAGGAAAGGTTCTATGTGTTGCTAAGAAGAATGTATATTATATAACTGTTGTGTGAAATGCTCTGTATATATCTTTTAGGTCTGGTTGATCTGTGGTCTAATTTATCTCTGGTTTCTTTGCTAATTTTTAATCAGGTTGGTGTATCTATGTCTGAGAGTGGAGTTTTAAAGTTTCCCACTATGATTTTTTTCCAAACAATGTGATATTTTATGTATTTTAGTATTTGTTTTATAAAATCCAAACTCCAATATTTGGTGGGTAAATATTTATAACTATTATATATTCTTAGAGTTATAATTGTTCCCTTAATTAATATGTAGTACTCCCTTTTGTCTTTTCTGATTAATTTTGGTTAAAACACTACTTTGTGTTTTATAAGGCTGGCCATTCATGCTTTTTTACCACTGCCATGTGCTTGGTAGTTTGATTTCCATCCTCTGTTGCTCAGTTTTGGAACATCTTTGCTTTCTAGCTGTGGTTCCTGGAAACAAGACACTTTTGGGTCTTGTTTTTCAATCCAGTCATTTAAATTTGTATTAGTAAGTTTGATATGGATTAGGAACAAGGTAATTTTATTCCTACTAAGTACTTATCTAAGAACTGGCCCACAGAAAAATGGATACCACCGTGCCAATTCTAGCAGGACTAGAATTTGTATCTGATTCAGTCTAATCAAAATGTCTGAAGGCAACAACTTCTCGGCTTCATCCTCCAGTATTGTTTTATCACCTGTGGGCTGGCCCTTCCTGATTCAGCCTCCTGAGCCCACCAACTAATCAAGCACTTCCCTTACTCACCTGAGCATGGTGATGAGGTGATTTCTAATTGGATGCCTGATTCTTATAAACAGACATGAGGCATGTTTGTGAACCCTGTTATAGTTGCCTTTTCATTGCTGGCACAAAAGACCTTACCAATAGCAGCTGATGGGAGAAAAGTTTATCCTTATGGTCCCAAGGGGTCTCCATGCAGGCATCTAGCAAATCTGCTTCATACTGCCCATGGGCCATTTCCAAAACACAAGACCATATTGTAAACACAATGACCATCTCTTCCTTGCATTTCTTATACTACACAATACCAGGTAGGGTGCCAATTTGTTAATCCAGGGGGGAATAAAGCAGACTTTGAAGGAAAGGCCACTCCTTGATCATTCAGGCCCCTTCAAAAGAATGTACATTCTTCATGTTGCCCCAGTGCAGGTCAGCTGGTCCAATCCCAAAGGTTGTAATCTTTCAATTGTAGCTGAATGGGCATCAGTTCACCCAAAGAATTTTCTTCCTATGCCATATCTCTCTACTTACACCAGTTCATTTCTACACAATGCAACCCTGTACAACCTCTCATGACACGGGCATAACAACAAGCTTTTCGCACAAACTGCTAGCCCAGTCCAAGCAAAGCTCTTTCTCACCCTCATAAACCAAGCCTCACAGTCCATAGTTCTTACTGCCTTCATATTTTTCAACTCTGAGCACAATAGTCCATCAAGCTGTACTTACAGCACTGTAAGGCATCTCTTAGGCCAAGGTTTCAAATCCTTCCACATTCCTCTTGAAAATCAGCTCCCAAAGGCCAAAGCCACATAGTCAGGTGTCTAGCAGCAATCCCATTCCTCGGCACCACTGTTGCAGTCAGGTTCGCATTGCTGGTAGAAATCGCCCAACCAAGGGCAACTTGTAGGAAAAAAAAAAAAGAGGTTTATTTTGGCTTACAGGCTTGAGATAGAAGCTCCATGATGGCAGGGGAAAATGATGACATGAGCAGAGGATGGACATCACCCCCTGGCCAACATAAGGTGGACAATAGCAACAGGAGAGTGTGCCCAACACTGGCATGGGAAAACTGGCTATAACACCCATGAGCTTGCCCCCAACAATACACTGCCTCTAGGAAGAATTAATTCCAAATCTCTATTAGCTGGGAACCTAGAATCCAGAACATCTAAGTTTATGGGGGACACTTGAATAAAACCACCACAGATGGTAATGTCTGAAGCAATAGCAGATGAATCACCATTGTTACCAGCCTGAGATTTTTACCTTCTTTCTGTGACATATTATAGCATAGGAGATAGAAATTGGCTAGAAGGCTTAGAGTGACAGGACCCTTAATGTGAATAGCCTTCTTGTGACTAATCATGAGAATTTTCCTTGGGTCTGTAGGAGAAAATCTAGGTCATTACATTTTACCACAGGTCAAAAATGTCAGAAGGAGGGCTGGAGAGATGGCTTAGCGGTTAAGTGCTTGCCTGTGAAGCCTAAGGACCCCAGTTCGAGGCTCGGTTCCCCAGGTCCCATGTTAGCCAGATGCACAATGGGGCACATGCGTCTGGAGTTCATTTGCAGAGGCTGGAAGCCCTGGTGTGCCCATTCTCTCTCTCCCTCTATCTGTCTTTCTCTCTGTGTCTGTCGCTCTCAAATAAAAAAAAAAAAAATGTTCCAAAGCTTGGCTTCTCAAAATTACCACCTGTGTATTAGAAAAAAAAAAAAAAATGTCAGAAGGACCTGACTATTCTTTATCTCTCCTCTTAGGGAGTCCTTCCTTGACCTTTCTAGAGATATGACTCTAAGAAGATTGACCTTTTCCCCAAATTCCTAACCCCAGACTTGTGACATCAGGACTAAACTGGTTAAACCAGCTGCCCATCTATGAGGCTCATAAGGAAGCACCAGCCTGAGTCTTGAGATGGGCTTCTTATAGCCCCTCTTCCCTTTCTGGATAAGAGCTCTGCATTCTCCTATATTCTGGGCTTATTAAATACCGTCTAACCTCTCTGGGAAAGGAATTTCCTTCTCTTAAGGATGGAGCTTTTCATACCCCTTATTGCCTCCTTAAGAAAGTGTTCTGCTTTGCTTCTTCCTCTTAAATTCAGGACTTCCTAAACCCATCTTCCCTATTACATGTTCTCATACACTGGGGTATCTTTCTTCTTCTTTCCTATAAAATATTTTCTGTAGAGTTGGTTTTGCTTATAAAAATTACCTTAGTTTGTGTTTGTCTTGAAATATCTTCACTTCTTGATCAAATTTGAAAGACAGTTTTGTTGGGTATATTATTCTTGGTTAATAGTCATTTATTTTCAGAGCTTGGTATATATCTGTTGGGCATAGCCAGGCACAGACTGGAACCTTCAAGAGAGGGGATGAGCTGCCAGGCATGGCTAAGGACTCCTAGGCTACAAGAGGCCATGCCATCTCCAAGCCCAGCACGCCTCAACTTAGGCTCTGCCCATAGCACTGTAACCTTTGGCCAGTTGCCTAGAACACTCCTTATCAGCCTTCACATAGCCCATCCCCCAGAGATCCTAGATCACCTGACCCCCCTTGCCATTGCCTATGTGCTGGAATGAATGTCCTCATAGGCTAATTAGGCATCAGAAATGGACATGGTACTTACAATCCCCTTAGGACACTTCCCCTGCCCTCAGATGGTTATAAACCCATTTCCCTGACAATAAACCGAGAGAGCTGTTCAACTATCTCCCAGGAATGATTCTTTCACTTGGGTGCCTTCCAGGCAGACTGAAGCTGGGCCCCAGAGGACACAGGAACCCACATGTATCATTGCATTGTTTTCTAGCTATAAAGTTTGCTGATGATAATGTTGCAGGAGTTTTAGGTCCAGGGAGGGATTAAATTTTGCAAACATGCAGAAGATCACAGGACTATGGATCCAACTTTTGGGTTCTTGTCTAATTTAGCAAAGAATACAAAAAAGGCTCTGTGAAGAATAAATTATGATTTTTAAGGTTTATTTTAGTAATAATTAAGTTCTAGGTGGAAAACTCAAGATATAAGGGAATCCATGTCTGGATAGGAGGAGAAGGGGAGAATGGAAAGAATCACTGAATCTACAGGAATGGAGACTCTGGAGAGGATGGACATACACACACACACACACACACAGAAAGAGAGAGAGAGAGAGAGAGAGAAAGAGAGAGACTGCTAAACATGATAGCCCAAGCCACAAGATAACCTTCACCTTCACTCTCACATATGTGGTCACAAATTCTAAGAGCTTGGATAGTAAAAGTCACAGAGCTTAGAGAATGATCATGAAGGTAGTAAAGCAGGAAAACACTCAAGAAACAAGATGGGAAAGTGCCCAAACAAGAGGATAGCTCCAAAAGCTTACCAAAGTAAGGACAAGAAGATTCATACACCAGGAGAAAATGGATAAAGAGAGAGTTACACACACATACCAGGCCCATTTATATGGGGTATACATTTAATTAGGATGAACCTTTCCATCAGATTGAGGTGGTATGTCAGGTAGAGACTCAAGGGTTTGACTCAAGAGGTCCCAGTCACCAGATGTCATCAACTGAAGAAGACGCAGAAAGTTGCTGCTGGGGAGTGTTACTTGAAGCCGTCTTGGATAGGATTGAATCAGACATGGGTTCTAGTCCACTGAGGGAAGGCAACGTGACACCTCCTTGTTTTCCTTGCAGCTGGTTCCTGGTTTGCAATATATATATTCCTACCTTTGTATATGGGCTGGTGTTTTTCTCCTGCAACTTTTATCATTGTTTCTTTACTTTGTATTTTTATATTGTTACTCTGATATGTTGTGCTCTGGCTACATGTATTTGGGGTTTTACATGCTTCTTATTCTTGGATGTCAACTTCTTTCTCTAAGTGTGCGAATATTCTCTTATGATTTCTTTAACCAGTTGATCAATTCTTTTTGAATTTATCTTAGTTTTTTCCTTGTGTCTTGAGTTTATCCCAGAGTTCTAGGAAATATTGGTTATGTTCTTTAATATTTTGTCTACATGTATCTGTATGTGTTGTTGTCTTGATATTGGTCTTCATTGCTGCAACACATTCCTCAGCATGTTCTTACACATGAGTAGTGCATTCTAATGTTTTCATTTGTTTGTCATTGTTTTCATTTCCATAATTTTTGTTTTCTTTTTTAGCAGTTCAATTCCCTTACTGGATTTTTCTCCATATTTCTAATATTTCCCTCCAATTTTCTCATTGTTTAATTCAATTTGAAACTGTATCATCAAGGTCAACATTTTGAATATATCACTTTACTGCTTATTTCAGGAGTCTATATGGCTGTCATGTTTTGAGCAGTAGAGTTCTACATTTTTTCTCTGAGACAAACTATAGATCAAGGGTTAGAGTCTTGGAAGGGATTAAATTTCCATGAAGATGAAGGAGACCAATCGACAGACCCATGAGCCCTAATTTCAGATCCTTGTCTATGTTATCAGAGAATTGCAAATGCAGATTCAGAGCAGGGTAAATTATGAATTGTTATTATTTTTAGAGAGAGAATTGGTGTGCTAGGGCCTTGCCACTGAAATCAAACTCCATATGATATGTCACCTAGTGGGCATGTGCAATGTTGTGATTGCCTCACCTGTGTGCATCTGGCTTACATGGAATCTGAAGAGTTGAGCATGGTTTCTTAGGCTTTGTGGCAAGCATCTTAACCACAGCACCATCTCTCTAGCCCATAAGTTATGAATTATTGATGTAGGATTTTGGGGCCAAGTGAACGATTAAATTCCATGAAGATGCAGGAAGTCACAGGCCAATGGACCCCAACTTTGAGTCCTTGTCCATGTTAACAAAGAATGGAAAATAAAGATTCAGAGAATGTTAAGCTATCAAAAATAAGATTTATTTTAGGGAGAGTTATGATCCAGGGGGAAGGCTAGCAAGGAATCCCAAGCCAAAAGAAATTCTTCTCCTTCCAGGCAGGGATGGGGGAGAGGCAGAGAAAATCACCCTCACACAGGAATAAGTCTTGGACTGCACAAAGACACACACACACACACACACACACACACACACACACACAAACACAAGAGGAAGAATCCAAGCCACAGATCCCTTGAGCACAGGGAGTAAAGAAGACTTAAGACAGAGTATGGGGTTCGGAGTTTAAAGAGAGATCACACATGCAGAAAAATCAAAAGAAAACATTCAAAAACAAAACCCATGTGTAAGTAAGAAGGAAAAATTGTTGGGCAGAAATACTCTCCTTTTCCTACCATGCTGGGAAGGGGGAGAGGATACCACAAGAGACTTACACCTGTGTGCCCAGAGGGATCCAGAGGAAGAAGAGAAGAGATTTGTACTTGTGGTTATGATCCTTAATATGAATCAAACATCCAACTCGGATGGCCTCCTTATCAGATTCAGGTGCCTAAGATAGAGAGCTGTTAGTTTTTTTGACTCAAGAGGCTGACTTAGGAGGGATCAGTCTGCCCCGCCCAAGTGTGCTAAGCCCAGGAAATATTGAAAAAGAAAGAAGCACTGCTATGTTGTTGTCTGCAGCCCTCTTGAATGAGACTTGGTCAGATGTAGGTTCTAGTCCTGCAAGAACAGACAAGGTAGCATCCATGTTTCTGTAAGCAAGCCCTTAGCCAACTATCTATCAGAAAAAAAAAAAAGCTATCTTATTTCTATTTGCATCACTATTTCATTTGCATCTCCCATTATGGGGGAGTTGACAAGTTGGACATGTCTTGTGATGGTCTATTGTCATTAAGTCACTGTGTTTCTTTGTTGTATCTTATGGCCACAGTTGTAGAAATGGATGTTTTCTCCCATCCTCTCCCCTCTTTAGCTCTATTTGGTTGTTTCATCTGTCTCCTGTAACTTCTGTTTGGTCCTCAAGGAAGAGTGCCCTTTCAAATTTTAGGGGTAGGTCCAGTGTTGAACCTCACAGGTTTCTTGGTAGTTCTGGTTTTCTCAGCTTTATGATCAGCTTTGTGGTGGTGTTATGTTCCCTTTGCTACACAGAAAATATGGCAATAGGAAATGGTTGAAGAGTTCTTGTCAATTCTCTGGCTTTAGCTGCCCTACCCTCCCTAGACCCCATACAAATCAACACCCTGAGGGTATGGATAAAAGCTCCCTAAACTGGAGGAATGTGCTGGAGAAATGTGAGCCTTGTCCTGCTGGAGCTGCTAGCTAGGAGTTTTGAGCTCCCCTGTAACTAACTGCAAGGGGCAGATGGGTGGAAGTATCTGCCTTGGGTAGAAGAGACCCACTCAGGATTTCCAATCCTATATCAATTTAGGCCCAAAGTATGAACTTTCCTGGTATTCACTAGATAGCACTGTTTTCATGAGCTTAGTGAGCTGCTGTCTGGTGAGGTTGGTCCAAGACCACTGATGGTGTTGAGGAGTGGCTGAAGGACAGGTTTTTCAGGAAACCTCTGAGGTCCTCAGATGATGATGGCCAGTGAGGGGTATGACTTGCTAAGTATAACAGATCTGGGAGTTGGAAGTTCCCTGCAGTTGTTCCTTGCAGAAGCCTCCAGAGTAGGTCTTCAGATGCCTTTACCCATACTTCTGTGGTTCCCCTTGGTACCTGGAAATGGTTGTCTATTTTCAGAAGGGAACCTCATGGGTAGCTGATTAGTGGAGCAGAAAGTCAGTTGAATAAAGTGATTAGATATGTCAGGATGGCTTTACAAAAAGAATGAGGTTATTAGATTGATAATTGGAATTAATGACCTTAAAATGACCTTTATAAAACCAATCTGAATCTTCCTTTCCACTCCCCACCTCTAACATCTTTGCTTCAAAGAACTCTTGACTCAGCTTTTCTCTGGGGAAGCTATATATATATATAAAATTATCTATATCTATATCTATCTATCTATAAATTTTTTAAAAACCACATAGTACAGTTTTGTTTATTACATTTTTTTCTGTCTTTAAAGAGTAAGATGAAGAATTGGAATAGCAGACCCATCACACTATAATCAATGAAGTGCTTTTTGTCTTGGAATAGGGTGAGAGTTTTTCTTCACTTGTATGATGACAGTAGTGAACATACATTTGGTTGGATAAAATACTGAATGTCTGATAAGCAAGAAAGGCTGGGAAATTCAGAATAGAGATCAGTGCCATATCAGAAGACTGGGTGCTTGGTGTGGGTGTCCTTGGTAGGGAGCACCTTCTGTATGTATTCATATGACAAGAAGGTGCTGACCAATCCTCTCTGCAAAACCTGATTTACTGAAGGTCTGTCTTGTCCCCATTCAAAGAAGAAACTCGCAAGTCTCAATCAACTTCCCAAAGCCCTACTTAGCACTTTGGCATGAGAAACTAGATTTCAACATGCAACTTTTGGAGGGACACAAACACTCAACTTGGCTCCTAGCTCAAAGATTATGCCTCTGCTTTATAGGATTCTTTGTCTCTTCAGAGCTTGGAATTTTGGGGCAGGGCTTGTGAAACTGGATTAGGCAGTGTACATCTTACAAAGCCCTACATTTATGATTCTTCATTTGTTTACTGTGAATAAGGCAGACTGGAGTCTCTCATTACATGTTGAAACTTTTACTCAGGATTGTGCACAAATGGGGCTTTCAAAGCAAAAAGCCATATGTTATCAGTCAAAAACTTGCATTATATGACATATGATCATTAGGGCTGAAGCACACTATAGCTTATCAACTATTCAATAATGTCATTATTACCCTGGATGTGGACAACTCTTTATAATACTGAATTTTAAAAAGCTTATATTTGAGACTAGAGAACTTGCTCAGTGGTTTAAGGCCCTTGCTTACAAAGTCTGACAGCCAGAGTTTGATTGACCAGTACCCACATAAAGCCAGATGCACAATGTGGCGCGTGCATCCTCAGTTTGTTTGTAGTCACAGGAGGCCCTGGTGCGTCACCTTCACTCTCCCTCCCTCTCTTCCCCCATCTCTCTCTCTTACTCAATCTTTTTGAAAATAAACAAGTTTACACTTAGATGTATATGTATACATATATAGTAACATGTATAAAATATACTGATCATATATTTCCTCTGTGTAACTTATTCTAGAAGTTAACAAATATAGTTTTTGGCAGGAAAATAAGAAAGCATACTCACTAAAGGAAAACCACCCAAGTTCTCATAATTCATTGTTAACAGATACTGAATTTGTGTTAATTTTCTACTGTTAACCATTTTCATATCTATGGCATTAATTTGGTCAGTTTATCATTGAGTTTCTATAAGTTTCCATTATCTTTACTTTTAGATGTTACTCTCATGTTGTTCTAGGTGAAGATGAGAAGGAGGGAGAGGACAAAGGATAATCCAAGTCAGGATTCATTGTGAACTACATTCATGCACTGTGAAGGAACTACGTGGCTTCTTTTACTGGTACTGTCTCTTACCTCCACCAGGAGTTACACCAGTCTTCCTCTTACCGAGGAAAAGATTGAAACCTAGAGAGATTAGATAATGTGTTTGAGGTCATTTGTGTGCCATCTGTGATTTGAACCCAGAGTACTGACTTCGCCTAAGGATATATTTGGTTCATATGAAACTGTTAAACATTAAAAGAGATTTATTTAAGAATTGCTTAGTATACATAAAAAGAGCTAGGACCAGATATCTGTCAAATCAATTTAGATTTATGTAAAAATACTTTATAAAGCAGGTCTCAGTTGGCTTCAAGAGCTAATCACCAGTGACACATACCTGAAGTGAAATACTAAACACCACGATATATTTATAATATGATAATTTATAATTTATAATTAATTATTGCCATGCTAGATAAATTTTACATCCATACATCTTTAAGAGATGTAAACTAGCCCATAAGAATATCATCTACAAAGTTGAAAGATGTACTCTCCACGTGGGTTTTAGTACATTCATCATTTTCTATTAGCTATAATTGCTAAGTCCAAACATACTTCATTAAATTGGATGTGACATGACCTCTGTTTAGAAATATTTAGAAGTTTGTTAAAATTATGCTAAGTACTTTAGAATGATAAAATATTCAAATGCTTAATAGTTCAGGTATTTTTCTTATACACACACACACACACACACACATTGACAACTTCTATACTTACAGACAACAAACCTGGTATTTCCCTCTGCTCCCCCACTTTCCCCTTCATAACTCTGCTCTCCATCATACCCTCTCCCTCTCTCCATTAGTCTCTCTTTTAATTTGATGTCATCATCTTTTTCTCCTATTATGAGGGTCTTGCGTAGGTATTGCTAGGCACTGCAAGGTCAGATATTTTTCAAAACCAGATTATACATCCAACCTGCAATTCAAGATTAATAAGGCTTATTATATTTATTTCAATCAATGTCTTTAACTTCTATTAATTCTGACAATATAGTGACATTTGTTAAACTATTTCAAGTATAAGACTCAGTAACTATTTCTTTTCCTCTTAAGAGCCATCTTTTCTTATTTATTTGAAAGCAATATAATAGTAGTTCGTTCTTTCCAGTTTCATATTTAAATTGATTTAAAGTCCAAGCACCTGAAACTTAGAGCCAGCTAATATTTTTAATCTTTGTATTACACAAAAGTTTCTAACCATGGGACATGTTGTTCTATTTTGTGCATAACTAATAACTCCTTGTCACACTTGAACAAAATTACTAATGCCATCTCCAGTGATGTTATGATGTGACAGTCCCCAACAGCAAGAGCACTAGTTAGGGCTAAAGCCCAGCAGAGGTGCTTGGACTCAGGCAGATCAAATGAGCTTAATTATGACCTCCAGATGAAGGTACTTCCATTAAGCCATTGAATTATCACAGATAAGGCTGAGTCTCTCTTACTGTCTGATGATAAATCACAGCTAACCACAGCAGAGGAGTCAGAGCTCACAGACTAATCCTTCTGTGGATCAGTGTGGCCTGCTTCTCCTGCTGTTTTGCATCTATTTATATTATACTCAGAGTCCCCAAATGGTCTCTGCTTATCTCCAGCTTTAGATAATTTATGCGTTTTGGTATGTCACCTTACTGCTGAAGCTGTTATCAGATAGAGGAGGTTTAGGAAATCGGGTCCACTGAAATGCTAATCTTGATACCAATTACTACATAGAAACAAGTTTTCTTTATTGATTTGCTTTTGTCCATTTGATATAGCATATGTGGATTTTATGATTAGAGTTTAGGATGATTGTTTAGCTCTGAAACAAAATACGCATTGAATTTGACTAGATGTCTCTTTTCACAAGAGTTGTTGGGCAATTTACATTGATTTGAATGGCCAGATGGCTTCCTCTCCATTTGTCACTGACTAAATGGATGTGTAAATATTTTTATTTTCATAGCAGGAAGAGCTGGTCTTGAGGAGAATTTGTTAGAGGCCCCCTCTATGGTGGGATTCTGCTCTAACATTCATTCACTCATCCTAATTTAGATTCATTATGAAACAATTTCTTTATGAAGCTATGTTACATAAAATAGGTTGCCTGGTGTTTCATTAAGCCTTACTGCTATCCAAGATTTATGAAATCTTGAGCCATGTTGGGTTCATTTTTGGTCTGCTTCAGTGATGAGGTGTTGGGGGCCTCTGAGGCTCTGGCTCTCTGATTTGGTAGGAGTTGATTTTTCTCTGTGTTAGTCTCCTTCCCCTTTGTGCTGGTATCCGGTTCATCAGGAAAACAGCACCCTTGCTTGTTTCACCAATTGTCCTTAGTTTCAGTCAGGCCCCTTTTGAGGTATGTTGGGGCAGCTCTCTCCTTAGGATCTGCATCTATATGAAAAAGAGAAGCAGATTCTCCAAAGGAGAGTAAGTTAACACCCGGAAAATTGAGATAACACTTTTTTGATAGAGAGTTTGATAGGTGTAGGCCCTCTTGTACCCCATGATTGATGGTAGCTTGATAATGGAGAGTGGGCTTATACTTGGGTATGGTTCTGACTTGTTTCCCAGCTCCAGCTATGGGTCTCATACCACTGAGGGGATCAGTTAGCCAAATCAAGAGCAGTTGGTTCCCCACCATGGCTGTGTGCCACTATTGTACTTGTGTGGGCATCACATCAGGTTATTTGTTGCTAATTAGGTTAGACAATGAGTTGCTTGGACAGATATTGGTCATTTCCCCCAGTTGCCCATGTAGCACCTGGTGGCACTAGACACGCTGACTGTCTGGGGACTGACTCTCTCCTGGCTTCCAGCCATGTCATTCCATTTTACGTGTCAGTTGCATATGGAGTCTTCAGCAGTAGGGTCTTACCACTGGCCTTTGGTGGGTCATCAATTACTCTGACAGAAGTCTGTCATTGTTTTGGGAAACCTTGTAGGTTTCTTTGATCAAAAGCTCATTGTGGATTGTAGGCCCAAGCTGGTAGTGGGGGTTACAGGTCAGTGCCCACTAAGAAATTGAGGAAAAACATAACTAATATACAAGAGTTAGAGAGGAGAGAGAGAGAGGGGTGAGGGGGAGAGGGAAGGAGGGAAGATGTAGGAGATTTAGGTTAGTCTTGATCTTACCCACTCCAGTGTCTTGTGGTTCAGGTGTTTCCTGTAAGGATCTAGTGAAGGTTCAGCCATTTGCTCTGTCTTTTAGGAAGTAGAATTTTATGGTACCATTGCTGTTTGGGTCCAGATTACTGTTTTCCACCCCTTCAATGCCCTCCCCGCCCGCTCCATCCATCCTATTGTCTAGTCCATGAGGTGTTTGCTGGGTATGTAAGGTATCTTGCGTAGATTCAGGTTAGGTGTTGTAGATGAGTGAGACTATGTGTCGATTTTTTTTTTTTTTTTTCTGTGATTGGGTAAGTTCACTGAGAATGATCTGTTCCAGGTTCAACCATTTTTCCTCAAATTTCTTTGTGTTGTTTTTTCTTACTGCTCTATAGAAGAGGGGGCAGAAAGAATGTCAGAGTCACATGTTGGGTCATGATATGCAGAGACATTTATCGTACCAATAACTGTGGGCTAACTCCACAGTGCACGACCCATTTACATCAACAAGGAGGGTCCATTGGGAGGGGGTAGATCATGGATGAGCCTAAACAATGGTACCAAACTGCCTATATTTGCTGAAAAGAAAAATAATAAATTAAATTAAAAAATAGGATTTATGAAATCTTATCTCTAAGAATTTTATGAAGTTGCTTGACTAGTAGTTAAATGGATTATTTTCAATGACAAGAAACATTCCTAAACGAGAAACTACCAAACCCATACAAATCCACATGTGCTTATTAGCATAGCACACAATGAAAGTGTACAGAGTAGGGTAAACCTACACTTTGAAACAGGGGATTTAAACTCATGTCTAACAATGCTTTGCTATTTACTTTTTGCAGTAAGATCTCTAGGTTCCAAGGTTTGGAAAGAATAAGGTCACCCTATTGTCATGATTGATCACCAATTATTTACACCTTCTTGTGTTGACTACTGATACCAGTTATTGAGATAGGAATCTTCAAAATGATGAGGAAAGCTACAAATTAATTTGTTCTTGAGATTTCATTAAATTTATTGTCACATAATATGACATTTGATATTTTCAATCCTAGTTAAGGCTCTCACTCTGAGCTGTTGCTGATGGCAGAAATGATGGAAAAGAAAAAGAAGAAATAAAGGTGGCTTTATGACCTGTAATTCTCTTTCTCTGGGAATATTTCTGTGCAAAGCACTCATGTATGTGGATTCACAAATGGTTCTTTGATTCTTCTATAAAAACTTAAGATATTTTATTTTAACTTGAAAATGAAATACTGAAAATAGTTATTCCCTTGTATGCAAACGTGTATTTTAAAGGACTTATTTCAATATTTTAAATGTAAATTTAGAAAACTTTTAATAACTTTTCTTCTAAGATATGACATCATTTTTTAAAAAATCAGGATTAACAGATATGTACTTTTGCAGGATCTACTTACAATTTAATACAGAGAGAAATTAAATGTTACACTTTATTTATTTGTCTCCATTCACTAGCAGGCACATTTCTTTTGAGATACCAGGTTTTGTTTTATTTGCTTATTTGTCTCCCCTTTAGCATCATGCTTTTGATTATAAAGCTTAACTTTCTAAGATGGCAACAGACTCCTACTATGAAATTACCCATTGCTTTCTTGGTATCGGCATCTATGGTATTATAATCTATTCTTTTCAAATTTTTATTTGTATTTTTATTTATGAGAGAGAGAGAGAAGGAGGGGAAGAAAGAGAGAGAGAAAGGGGGGGGGAGGGAGAGAGAATGGTAATATCACGGCCTCTAACACTGCAAACAAACTCCAGACGCATGCACCACTTTATTTGTCTGGCTTATGTGGGTTCTGAGGAATCAAACCTGGGTCTTTAGGCTTTGTAGGCAAGTACCTTAACCACAAAGAAACCTCTCCAGCCCTAATATATTCTTTCAAATGTAAACATACAACAATAATGAAGTAACACAGCCAAATCTCTTACTTTTTCATGCCAACATGAAGGTTTTAGTAATACAAAAGGACTTCCCATTTTATTTCACAGAACATTAGAATTATGTTGATTTTAGAGATAGTGTCTACTGTAGCACAATGATGGAGTACTTGTCTAGCCTGTCAGAGACAGTGAGTTCAATACCTGTCACACAGAGAAATATCTACAGTATTATTTGGCTTTAATTTGCAAGGTTTCAATTGAATAATATTGAGACATTAAGGAATATATATCTTTATGTATATGTTTACCCATCACAGTCTACTCAGTTCTTTCTCAAGATAACAAAATAGGAATTTCATGAATCACAGATCTCATTAAATTGCTTTATATCATAGTTAATATGACTATTAGTGCCTTCACTGAATAGTAAGAAACACAAGCAAAATGTAAAATTCACAACAGATTAATCTGCTTTCTTGCTGGTGACAATGCTTATTTATTTCCAACAGTTTAAAAGAAATCTTACAAAATGAAAATTGAGCATAGAGGAACTAGAAAACTTGGTCTTATATAAATTAGAACAGTTTCATATGTTTGCTTTCCCCATGCCACCTCTGCTCTCAATCGCTATAATCTCTCTTCTCAATTTTTTTTTTTTTTTTTTTTTTTTTTTTTAGTTAGGATCTCACTCTAGCCCAGGCTGACCTGGAATTTACTTTGTATTCTCAGGGTGGCGATCCTCCTACCTCTGTCTCCCGAGTGCTGGGATTAAAGGTGTGCACCACCATACCCAGCTCTTCTCACTTCTTATCTTAAACTGTTTTTCCCCCTCCCTGATATCCTTTTTCTCTCATTTTAGTCCCAGACAGATGACTTCGTAAGCTACCCCGCCCAGTTTACATTCCACACATGGACCACATGGTAGTGGTGAATCAATATGTTTTTATTATGAAATTTGCCTTTTATGGGTAAGCTAAGCTTTAAGTAAATCAAAGAAAAATGGCCTTGTGATGAGAAGTAGTAAATTATATAAGGTTTGTAAATTGCTTATTTTTCTATAGGGATTTGTTACTGTTATATCTAGATCTAGCAAAGCTCACTGAACTATGCTTTAACAAATCTCTATTAGCTGGAAGAGTGAAAGAAGTAGAGTCCAAGGTAAAAAAATTAATGAGCGAGGGAGAGGAAAGGAAAAGAGAAGAGAGGTAGTTCTATAAAAACAAATCAAGGTTTCTGTGTATTTCATGTAATTGGATCTAGTAAATAAGTAAAAAAGTATTTATCGTTAAATAATATGTAACTCTCTACAATAAAAAGTAACTCAGCCTCATGTTTAGACCCTTTGGATCAATGAAAGGATTACTCAAGACACATTTACCATTTGATTCATGTGATTTAATGTTAGCAATAGAGTATCTTTAAATATATATATGCATATATATATATACATATATATGCATATATATATATATCTTTTAAATGCATTATAAGAATGGGAGGGAATTTTATTATTTATATACATTCCAATAAGAATAGTGATTAGCTTAGACATATAGGAGGTCATTATACAATATACAAAAAAAAAGCAGAATAAACCACTTTCTTACCAATGAAAATTCTTATTGTATTGAAAACAAATCTGATAAAATGAAAACATCTATATACAGAAATTTCCAAGATGGTATTTGTCTGTGAGACTCTGAAAAGTTAGTCGTAAGAGTGATGTGTGTCTTCCCGTCAAGATGGGGTCCGCCTAACTGTGCTGCACCTCCCAGAAATGAAAGGCAACACTTTAAGGGTTCATTGGGTCTTCTAGGGGGAATAGTGTCTAATAGACCTTGAGAGGGAGAGTGCAGAGGGAAAAATAGGGAATCAGCTGAATCCCTCACTCTCAGGTAGCCCACCAGGCCTCATACTCTCAAGCAGCTGTCTTAGCCATAGTCCCAGCTGCAGGTTCCTCCAGGGGACCCAAGCCACACCTGCAGCACAGTGCTCTGGCAGCCATCCCACTCTCCCCGTCCCTGCAACTGCAGTCCCAATACCGCCCCACGACCACTGGCCCACTCCCCCTGCCACGCATGACCACTGTCCCACTCTCCCCTGTGACCACCATCCCACTTCCTTGCCCTCTGCAACCAATGTCCCAATCCCCTGTCCCCCATCCCCTACCCCATCCCCCAAGACCACCCCACTCCCCTCCACCCAGTGTGAACTCAGTTCCAAGAAAGCCATCCCACTTGCCAGCACCCTCCATATCCTTGTGAACCCAACAAAGCCAGATTAGTTCCACCCACAACTCCTGAATGCCATCCCACTGGCCACCAACCCCCATTCCCCTGTCCACTTTGGGCCACCTGACCACACACTCTCTTACCCCAAATCACAGAAAGCAAGCCTCTACATCTGGTCCCTGGGCCCACACTAGAGCCTCATGGGCTCCTTCTCTCTTAGCATGCAGGCCCAATTGCCACCAGAAAACTAGTGGAAGCAAACATATAAGGGAATAACCATGGGAGCCACTTCAAGGGTAGACTATAGCTTCCTTGTAAATTAAATAAGGCTCAAATACTGTGAGAAGCAGACCAAAATACCTAAGGAATAACATCAAAAATCAAATGCAACTAAGCTCAATGAAGACATTGCAAGGATGAATTCTAAGAAGAATCAAGAAAATCAGAAAATGACATTAAAAGGAAATGACAGAGGGATGGAACTATACACAGAAAAGTAGCAGAAAATGCAAGCAAAATTGAACAAGCCCAAAACTCAATAGAAGTTCTCAAGAATAGAATCATCCATGTGGAGGATAGAAACTCAGATCTGGAAGACAAAAGAGAAGAAACAGTTTGAGAGTCCAAAAGTTTCAATAAGTTCCAAAATTTCTGTGAACAGAACATGAGGGAACTGTGGGATACCCTTTAATGTTCTAACATTTGGATCATGGGAATACCAGAAGGGGAAGAAATATAGACCAAAGGCATGGAGAATTTATTTTTAAAAATTGAAGAAAACTTTCCTACTCTCTGAAAAGAAAGGCCCATCAAGTTAAGAGAAGCTAACAGAATTCCAAACAAACTGGACCAAAGGGGAACTCTCTCAGACATACTGTCATTAAGACTCTAAACATTGATACCAAGGAGAAAATCCTAAAAGCAGCTAGGGTAAAACAACAAATTACATTTAAAGGTAACCTGATCAAATTACTTCAGACTTCTCAATGGAAAACCTAAAAGCCATCAGGGCATGGAATGGAACACTGCAATGTCAAAGAACCTATGGCTTTCATCCCAAATTACTCTACCCAGCAAAAGTATCTCTCATAATAGATGGTGAAAGAAAAACTTTCTATGATAAAATTCAGCTTTACAACTATATGAGCACAAAGCCAAACCTACAGAGAGTACTTCAGGAAATTCTCCATAAAGAAGAATCAAATAACCAACCTCTAAGGGCCTAAAAGAAACAGATCACAATAACCAAACTCAGAGAAGACACAAAAAACTACAAAGTCCAAGAAAACACCATACATATAAGCAAACAGCCACTACCCTAAATATTAATGGCCTTAATCAAGAGATACAAGCTAACAGGGTAGATCAGAAATTTAGACCCCTCAACCTGTTGTCTTCACCCACCTCACTATTGAATACACACACCTCCTTAGGGTGAAAGGGTAGAAAATGATATTCCAAGCAAATGGTAAAGCAGTTGTAGCTATATGAACATTGGATAAAATAGACTTCAAACCAAAAGTAATCAAAAAAGAAAAGAATATCACTTCCTACTTATCAAGAGAATGCTCCATCAAGAGGATATTATAATCATAAATACTTATATACCAAATACAGGGCACCACAATCCATAAAACAAAACTTACTTGAAAATGAAACATAAATAACCACCAATATCATAGTCAGGGACTTCAATACTCCATTATCAGCAATAGATAAGTCATCCAAACAGGAAATCAACAGGGTAATGAGAGAGCTCAACAAAACCATAGAACAATTAGATCTAAAGGACATATACAGAACATTCTACCCCAAATCCACAGATTACACATTCCTCTCAGCAGCCCATGGAACCTTCTGTAAAATATCTTATATACTGGGTTACAACGCCTGCCTCCATATATTTAGGAAGATCAAAATAATTTCCTGCATGATATCAGATCACAATGATATATTGCAAGAAATTAACAACAAAAGAAGCACCAGGAATACCACTGGATCCTGGAAACTGAACAACACACTTTTCGACAATAAATGGGTAGTGGACTAAATTAAAAAAATTCATAGCACTAAATGCCTTTATAGCAAAGACAGAGAGATCCCAGATCAATAACTTAACCATTCACCTAAAAAAAAATGAAATTGCAAAATTTATAGGAATGAATGACCATGAGAACACATTGTACCAAAACTTATGGGACACAATGAAGGCAGTCCTCAGGGGAAAATTCATAGCACTAAATGCCTTTATAGCAAAGACAGAGAGATCCCAAATCAATAACTTAACCATTCACCTAAAGGCACTGGAAAAACAAGAAGAATACAACCCACAAAGCTCCAGATGGAAAGAAATAATTCAGATGAGAGCAGAAATTAATGAAATGGAAACTAAAAATACAATTAAGAATATTAATGGAACAAAGAGCTGGTTCTTTGAAAAAATAAACAAGATTGACAAACCACTGCCCAATATGATCAAGCAAAAAAAAAAAAAAAAAAAAAAAAAAAAAAAAAAAAAAAAGATACTTCCAATTAACGAAACTAGGGATGAAAAAGGAGAGATCACAACAGACATAAATGAAATTGGGAGAATCATAAGGCTTTATTTCACAAAGTCCTACTACACAACACTACTTAATATTGAGGAAATTGATGAATTCCTGGACACATACCACCTACCAAAGCAAAACTCAGAGCAGATTAATCTCCTACATAAACCTATTACACCCATCAAGATTGAAAAGGTATTAGAAAACCTCCCCCAAAAGAATAGTCCAGGACCAGATGGCTTCTCACCTGAATTCTATCAAATTTTTATGGAAGAACTGAAACCATTTTTTCTCAAACTATGCCACACAATCAGAGAACAGGAAAAGCTCCCTAAATCCTCCTTATGAAGCTAGTATCACCCTAATACTAAAATCAGACAGAGATGATACACAGAAAAGAAAACTACAAGAATATTTCCCTGATGAACTTAGATGCAAAGATCCTGAACAAAATCCTCACAGAACAAATCCAACAACACATCAAAATCATTATGTACCTTGATCAAGTAGGCTTCATCCTAGGAATACGGGAGTGGTTCAACATATGGAAATCTGTCAATGTAATACACCACAAATATAATCTTTTAAAAGTATTTTATTTTTAATTTTTCTTTATTTATTTGAGAGAGGAAAAGAGACTGAGCGAGAGAGAATGGGCACACCAGGACTTCCAGACACTACAAATGAACTCCAGGTGCATGGGCCCCCTTGTGTATCTGGCTTATGTGGGTCCTGGGGAATCAGACAGAGGTCCTTTGGCTTTGCAGGCAAATGCCTTAACTGCTAAGCCATCTCTCCAGCCCTCACCACATATATAATCTGAAATGCAAAAACCACATTATTAGTTCAGTAGATGCAGAAAAGACCTTTGACAAAAGGCAACATCACATTATGATCAAAACATTGGAGAGAATTGGCATGGAAGGTGTATATCTCAACATAATAAAGGCCATATATAAAGCTCCTAAAGCCCAAATAATACTTAATGGAGAGAGACTGAAGGAATTCCCATTGGATTGTTCTCACCTCTGTTCTTCAATATAGTACTGGAAGTCCTAGCTCAAACAATAAGACAGGAGAAAGAAATAGAAGGGATACAAATGGGAAAGGAAAAAGTTAAGTTAGTTCTACTCACGGGCAACATGATTTGTACATAAGAAACCCAAGATCCTCCATCTCAAAACTCTTAAAGGTGGCATACCTAATAAGTATCTTGAGGACTGGACAATAGGGTGGGTGTGGTGGGAGTGGAGGGTATGTCTGGGTACGTCTGGGGGTGGGGAACATAAAACTGAACCGAAATGCCAATGGTACCATAAAATTCTACATTCTAGAAGACAGACTAAATGTTTGAACCTTCATCAGGCCCTTAGAGGGAACACCTGAATCACAAGGCCCTGGAGAGAATGTGATGAGAGTGACCTTAATTTTCTCTTGTTTCTCTGTCTCTCTCTCTCCCTCTTCTGTCTCTATCTCTTTTATATTACCTATCTTTTTCTTCCTTCTATTCTTGGGCCCTGACCTGTAACTCCCAGTACCAGCATGTGGCTAACATCCACAATGAGCTGTTGACCAGAGAAACTTACAAGGTTTCCCACAAGAAGGCAGATTTCTGTGAGAGTACTTGATGACCTACCAAAAGTTAGTGGTAATATCCTAATACCAAAGACAACATATACTATTGGTATGTAACATTGAGTGCTAGAATCTGGAAGAGAGCCAGCCCCCAGACAGTTAGCTTGGCAAGCAACCTGACATGATGCTTTCATAAGTGCAATACTAGCACACAGCCATAGTGGAGAACAAACTCCTCTTGATTTGACTACCTGATCTGCTTAGTGGAACAGAACCCATAGCTGGAGCTAGTAATCAAGTCAGAGCCATATCCAAAAATGAGTCAACTCTTCATTATCAAGCTCCCACCAATCGTGTGCTACAAGAGGGCCTATACCTATTAAATTCTCTCTACGTAAATAAAGGTTATCCCATTTATCTGGTGCTAACTTTACTCTCCATTGGAGAATCTGCTTCTCTTTTTCAGATGGATGCAGAGTCTAAGGAGGGAACCAGCCCATCGCACCTCAAATTGGCCACAGCTGAAACTAAGAGTAATTGGGGAAATGACCATGAGTACTGCTTCCTTCATGAACCTGGTACCAGCACAAGGGTGAAGGAGATAGACACAGAGAACACTCAACTCCTATCAACCTAGATATCCAGAGACACAGAGACTACCAAGACCTCATCACTGTAGCAGACCTAAAATTAACTCAACATGGCTCAGGGAAATTTGTGGATGTGGGGGGTAGAAAGAATGTTAGAGCCATATGTTGTGTCATTATGCACAGACTTTGCCTCTTACACATAGCTGGTGGATAACCCCATAATGCACTACCCTTATTCCCCAAAGAGGAGGATTCCTGTGGAGAAGGGAGGACAGAAACAGGCTAAAGATGGCACCAACATGATTGTATACACTGTGTACATAACTAATAAAAAGAATTATGTGTGTGACATACCTAAAGAAAACATGAACCAGAAAACATGAAAAATGAAACATTCATCTGGGATAGTGTTCGTTCTACTAGATACAACCTTCAATAAGAGTGTGGGGGGAGGGTTCCTACTTGAAGTTCCCTATAGAAGTAGGAGAAAGCTTAATCCTAAAGCCATGGGCACACACTGGTAAACCCAGGGCCAGAAATGGGTTATCTCCTACAGTGAGCTCTTTGTTGGTCAGGGGGACCTATCAGATCCAAAATACAAGTAGGACATTTCCAAAGCTCTCAGTTACCTGGTAGAGCTAAAATCTAAGACACTATTATTAAAAACAATACAAGCTGCAGCCACAGGATACTAAAAGACCACACTGGACATGAAAGGGAAGACAGTTCTGCCCTGGATAACCCCTAAAGAACTAGAAAATGATATGGGAAATGGAGGAGAATAATGGTCACCAACTGCATGAATAAGCAGAGGATACTGAAGACTACAGGAGCAACCATACTTACTGGAATGGAGGTGGGAAAGAGAGTATATAAGAGTATAAGCTTTTCAAAAAAATAAAATACTTAAACAAAAGAATGATATGCATGAGATTGCAATGAAAAGCGTTTGAATTTATTTTCTGAGGGATCAGGTGACTTCATAACAAAACAATTTGACATGTTACCATAGACTAGTTAGTATACAGCATATAACATTGTAGAGTGCCAAAATCAAGAAAGAGGCACTTAAGATAATGAAGATTTATGTTGGGACACTTTTAACCCTCCTATATATTTCTGTTAGTATTTTGGCAACTCAAGATAGCTATACATGTTATGCCAACACCTGTGACTTGCAGAGTAGAGGTCTTTAGAACTATAATTATACCAAGAGACATGGGGACCTTGTCTTCATCTTTTATTTATTTATTTATTTATTTATTTTTAAGTTAATTTTTATTAACATTTTCCATGATTATAAAAAAAAAAAAATCCCATGGTAATATCCTCCCTACCCCCACACACTTTCCATTCCATTCTCCATCGTATTAACCCCTCTATCTCAATCATTGTACTTACATATATACAATACCAACCTATTAAGTACCTCCTCCCTTCCTTTCTCTTCCCGTTATATCTCCTTTTTAACTTACTGGCCTCTGCTACCAAGTATTTTCCTTCTCAAACAGAAGCCCAATCATCTGCAGCTAGTATCCACATATGAGGGAGAATATGTGGCACTTGGCTTTCTGGGCCTGGGTTACCTCACTTAGTATAATCCTTTCCAGATCCATCCATTTTTCTGCAAATTTCATAACTTCATTTTTCTTTACTGCTGAGTAGACCTCCATTGTATAACTGTGCCACAACTTCATTATCCACTCATCAGTTGAGGGACATCTAGGCTGGTTCCATTTCCCAGCTATTATAAATTGAGCAGCAATAAACATGGTTGAGCACATACTTCTAAGGAAATGAGATGAGTCCTTAGGATATATGCCTAGGAGTGCTATAGCTGGGTCATATGGTAGATCAATCTTTAGCTGTTTTAGGAACCTCCACACTGATTTCCACAATGGCTGGACCAGATTGCATTCCCACCAACAGTATAGAAGGGTTCCTCTATTTCCACATCCCCACCAAATTTTATGATCATTTGTTTTCATGATGGTAGCCAATCTGATAGGAGTGAGATGGAATCTCAATGTAGTTTTAATCTGCATTTCCCTGATGACTAGTGATGTAGAACATTTTTTAGATGCTTATATGCCATTCGTATTTCTTCCTTTGAGAATGCTCTATTTAGCTCTAAAGCCCATTTTTTTGATTGGCTTGTTTGATTCCTTACTATTTAACTTTTTGAGTTCTTTGTATATCCTAGATATTAATCCTTTATCAGTTATATAGCTGGCGAAGATTTTTTCCCATTCTGTAGGTTGCCTCTTTGCTTTTTTCACTGTGTCCTTTACAGTGAAAAATCTTTGTAATTTCATGAGGTCCCAGTGATTAATCTGTGGTTTTATTGCCTGAGCAATTGGGGTGTATTCAGAAAGTCTTTGCCAAGACCAATATGTTGAAGGGTTTCCCCTACTTTTTCCTCTAGCAGTTTCAGAGTTTCAGGTCTGATGTTAAGGTCTTTAATCCATTTGGACTTAATTCTTGTGCATGGCGAGAGAGAAGAATCTATTTTCATCCTTCTGCAGATATTTATCCAGTTTTCAAAACACCATTTGCTGAAGAGGCTGTCTCTTCTCCAATGAGTGTTTTTGGCATTTTTATCGAATATCAGGTGGCTATAGCTACTTGGGCTTACATCTGGGTCCTCTATTCTGTTCCACTGATCTACATGTCTGTTTTTGTGCCAGTACCATGCTGTTTTTGTTACTATGGCTCTGTAGTATAGGCTAAAATCAGGTATGGTGATACCACCAGCCTCGTTTTTGTTGCTAAGTATTATTTTAGATATTCGAGGTTTTTTGTGATTCCAAATGAATTTTTGGATTGTTTTTTCTATTTCCCTGAAGAATGCCTTTGGAATTTTTGATAGGGATTTCATTAAATGTGTAGATTGCTTTTGGTAAGATAGCCATTTTCACAAAATTAATTCTTCCAATCAAGGAACAAGGGATGTTTCTCCACTTTCTAGTGTCTTCTGCACTTTCTTGCTGGAGTGTTTTAAAGTTCTCTTTTAGAGATTCTTTACTTCCTTGGTAAGGTTTATTCCAAGGTACTTTATTATTATTATTATTATTATTATCATTATTATTATTATTTTTGATGCAATTATGAATGGGAGTGATTCTCTGATTTCATCCTCTGTGTGTTTGTTGTTAGCATATATGAAGGCTACTGATTTCTGTGTATTTATTTTGTATCCTGCTACATGGCTGTAGGTTAGCTCTAACAGTTTGCTAGTAGAGTCTTTAGGGTCCTTTATGTATGGAATCATGTCATCTGCAAATAATAATAACTTGATCTCTTCCTTTCCAATTTGTATCCCTTTTATGTGTGTCTCTTGCCTTATTGCTATGGCTAACACTTCCAAAACTATGTTAAATAAAAATGGGGATAGTGGGGCTGGAGACATGGCTTAGCAGTTAAGCGCTTGCCTGTGAAGCCTAAGGACCCCGGTTCGAGGCTCGGTTCCCCAGGTCCCACGTTAGCCAGATGCACAAGGGGGCGCACGCGTCTGGAGTTCATTTGCAGAGGCTGGAAGCCCTGGCGTGCCCATTCTCCTCTCCCTCTATCTGTCTTTCTCTCTGTGTCTGTCACTCTCAAATAAATAAATAAATAAATAATAAGTTAAAATGTTTAAAGAAAATGGGGGTAGTGGACACCCTTGTCTTGTTCCTGGTTTTAGTAGAAAAGCTTCCAGTTTTTCCCCATTTAGTAATATGTTGGCTGTAGGCTTGTCATAAATTGCTTTTATTATATTGAGATATGTTCCTTCTATTCCCAGTCTCTGTATGACTTTTATCATGAAGGGATGTTGGGTTTTATTCAGCGCTCTTTCTGCGTCTAATGAGATGATTATGTGATTTTTGTCCTTCAACCCATTTATATAATGTATTGCATTTATAGATTTGCATACATTGAACCATCCCTGCATCTCTGGGATAAAGCCTACTTGGTCTGGGTTAATGATGTTTCTGATATATTCTTGTATTCTGTTTGCCAATATTTTGTTGAGAATTTTTGCATCAATGTTCATGAGGGATATTGGTCTGTAATTTTCTTTTTTTATTCTATCTTTGCCTCATTTTGGTATCAAGGTGATGCTGGCTTCATAGAAGGAGTTTGGCAGAATTCCTTCTTTTTCTATTTCCTGGAAAAGCTTAAGAAGCAATGGCGTTAGCTCTTCCTTCAAGGTCTGGTAAAATTCAGCAGTGAATCCATCTGGGCCTATGCATTTTTTAGTTGGGAGATTATTGATAACTATTAGGCTCTCCATGCTTGTTATAGGTCTATTTAAGTGATTAATCTCATCTTGATTTAATTTAGGTAGGTCATATAAGTCTAGGAAATGATTCATTTCTTTCAGATTTTCATACATTGTGGAGTATATGCTTTTTAGTATGTCCATATGAGTTTTTGAAATTCTCTGGAAACTGTTGTGATGTTACCTTTTTCATCTCTGATTTTATTAATTTGTGTCTCTTCTCTGTTTTTTTTTTCTTTTCTTTTTTTTTTTTTGGGTCAGATTTGCTAAGGGTTTATCACTGTTGTTTACCCTTTCAATGAACCAACTCTTTGTTTCATTAATTCTTTGGATTCTTTTTTTGTTTGTTTGTTTCTATTTCATTAATTTCTGCCCTAATCTTTGTTATTTCTTCCTGTCTACTGATTTTTGGTTTGCCTTGTTCTTCTTTATCCAAGGCTTTAAGGTGAAGCATTAGGTCGTATACTTGCAACCTTTCTAATTTCTTAATATAGGTACTTAAGGCTATAAATTTACCTCTTAGAACTGCTTTCATTGTGTCCCAGAGATTTTGGTATGTTGTGTTCTCATTATCATTTGACTCTATAAATTCTTTGGTTTCCTTCTTGATTTCTTCATTGACCCATTCATCATTTAGTAGTGTATTGTTTAGTTTCCATTATTTTGTGTATGCTCTATAGTCGTTCTTGCTACTGATTTGTAGTTTAATTCCATTGTTGTCAGAGAGAATGCAAGCAATTATTTCAATTTTCCTGAATTTGTTAAGATTTGCTTTGTGTCCTAAAATATGGTATATTTTAGAGAATGTTCCATGTGCTGCTGAAAAGAATGTATATTCTGCAGTATTTGGATGAACCATCCTGTAGATATCTGTTAGGTCCATTCCTTCTATGACCTCATTTAGTCCAGATGCCTCTCTGTTTGTTTTTTCCTGGGATGACCTGTCAATTGACGAGAGTGTGGAGTTAAAGTCACCCACCACCACTGTGTTTGGTGTTATCTGTGACCTTAGTTCTAATAGTGTTTGTTTGATGAATTTGGGAGCCCCCATGTTAGGTGCATATATGTTTAGGATTATAATATCCTCTTGTTGGAGTGTTCCCTTAATAAATATAAAGTGACCTTCCTTCTCTTTCTTGATCAAAGTCTACATTGTCAGATATTAGGATAGCAACCCCTGCTTGTTTTTTAGGCCTATTTACTTGAAACACCATTTTCCAACCTTTCACCCTAAGATAATGTCTATTCTTTGTAGAAAGGTGAGTTTCCTGGAGACAGCAAATTGTAGGATCCAGCTTTTTAGCCCAGTCTTTTGGTTGGGGCATTGAGGCCGATGATATTGAGATATTATTGAAAGCTGTGTATTTATGTTTGCCTTTTTTTTTTTTTTCTTTTTTTTGTGGTTCTGGTTCTACCTTTGCTTTCTTGTGTTAACTAGTATTTGAGTATTGCTTGTTTTTTTCCAGGTTCCTTATATGTGTGCTTTTCCTTTTCTTCAGCATGGAGGTTCATATCAAGTATTTTCTATAGAGCTGGTTTTGTCTTCAAATACTCCTTTAAGCTGGTTTTGTCATGGATTGTCCTTATTTCTCCATCTATTTGAATGGGTAGCTTTGCAGGATAAAGTAACCTTGGTTGACAGTTGTTATCTTTCAGAACTTGGAATACATCCCTCCAAACCCTTCTGGCTTTTAAAGTTTGTGTTGAATAATCTGCTGTAATCCTGATGGTCTTGCCTTTGTAGGTAACTTGATTTTTCTCTCTAACTGCTTTCAGTATTTTTTCCTTGGTTTGTGTGTTTGGTAGTTTGATTATAATATGATCAGGAGAGGCTCTTTCCAGGTTTTGTCTGCCTGGGGTTCTAAAGGCTTCCTATATCTGAATTGGCAACTCTTTCCCAATTGGGGGGAAATTTTCTTCTATGATTTTGTTGAAGATGCCTACTATGCCTTTTGAGTGGAATTATTCTCCTTCTACTATGCCCTGAATTCTTATATTTGATCTTTTTATACTGTCCAAATATCTTGAAATTCCCACTCATTCTTTTCTATAAATTTGTCTTTCTCTTTGTTGGACAGTATTAGATCTGCCACCTGGTCTTCTAGCTTAGATATTCTGTCCTCCCCTTCATCCATCCTACTGGTGAGATTTTCTACAGAGTTTTTTATTTCACTAACTGTATTCTTCATTGCTACTGATTCTGACTGATTTTTATTTATTATTTCTATTTCCTTATTTATGTCTTTTATTGCCTTCTTTATTTCACTAAATTGGTGTCCTGTGTCTTCTTGGATTCCTTTGATTTCTTCTTTGAGTTCCTCTTTGACTTCTTTGATTTGTTCTCTGACTTCTTTGAACATATTTACAATCATCCTTTTGAAATCTTTCTCAGGCATTTCCTCTAACTTGTTCTCACTGGAGGTCATTTCTGATGCATTAATACTGTTAGGTGGATTTATATTGCCTTGCTTTTTAGTGTTTCTTGTATTATAATGTATATATTTTTGCATCTTGGATTAACTTAATGCTTGGATTTTGTAGCTAGCTAGGTATTCATAGCTGTATCAATTGATTTGATGTTATATATCTTCAGGATATGAGCTTAAGGTGTTAGGTGTGGCTCTTAAGGCTCTCAGAGTATCTACAAAAGTGTTCCTAGGGGTTGAGTTTGCCTGCTATGGGAGTATTCAAGTAGGCTGAGTGGAATAAAATACAGGTAGATTCTAAAATTTAACTAAACACTGTACACATTCAATCAAAAACAGCATCAAATATTTATACAAGAGTAGTTATTATAACAATCCGATCCTCTAGCAACAAAGAGATTAAGATTTCTGGTCTGTTGAGGGATCCCAGTCAGCTTGTGACCAAGTGAGACCCTTCTCTGGTGCCATCAATCCCACTTACCTTTTTGGATGATTTTGGTCTCATTCAAGTTGCTGGCTGGGTTGTTGGGCTGCTGTTCTGATTTCTGGAGCTGGGCACTGGCTTTTCCTGCAGGGAACACTGAGCCTTGCAACTGTGGCCCTGCATATTGGCACCCCTGCTGCTGGAACCACCACTGCTGCTAAAGCTGCCACTGCTGAGTCTGTCACCTCTGCTGTGTCCACCGCTGCTGCTGCTGCCTTAGCTGTCACTGCTGGATGCTCTGCTGCTGCTGCTTGATCTGCGACTGCTGCCTTTGAAGCTGCTGCTGCTGGATCTGCTGCCACTGTTGCTGCTGGTTCTGCCACTTCTGGGGCCACTGCTGCTTGTGCTGGAGCCGCTGATATTGCTGCAGGACCCTGTTCCTGCTTGGGTCCCTCTGTTCACTCAAGTTGGTGTGGCCAGGTCCGAGACCGCTGCTCTGTTAGCTGGAGTTGGGCACAGGTGGTGGGGGAGGGGGAGGGAGCCACAGTTGCTCTAGTTCTCTCACTGTTCCATGTATTCTTCTACCTCATGGTCTGCTCCTCTGTTTTTCACTGCCGGTCTCCCTTCACGTTTCTTGAGTTGTGGAGAGCTCTGGTGTAAGTGGAAGGTCCCCTCACCTGGCTTTTCCTGCGGCTGGAGGTGATCCTGGCAGCGTTCCAGTGCGCTGCCACTGGGCGTGGTCAGTGGACATGCTGGGGCCACTTTTGGTGGTCTGTGCGGGCTCTGGATCTCTTCTACTTCTCCACTGCTGTTTTGATTTCCTATACACCACACCTTTTAGTAAAAGTGTGTATTTTGCTGAGTTTTTTCGGTCTTTTCCCCACCTAGGCTGCTTTGGTGTGGTATCTAAGCCTCCATTTTCCTTTTTCTTCTTTTTTTTTTTTAAATTTTATTTTGGACTTCTGGTCAAGATAGTGACCACCTAACTGTGCCACACCACACTGAGAAAGGCATTAAGGTTTCACTGGGTCTTTTGGGGGAAAGCAGTCTTTAATAAATCGCCAGTGGGAGGGCACAGAGAGGAAAACAAAAACAGGGAATGGCTGATTCCTCACTCATGGGTAGCCCACCAGTCCCTCAGCCCCCTCCCCCAAGCAGCCACCGTAGCCATAGTCCCAGCCTCAGGATACTCCCGCACTTACTGTAGGAAAGGAGACCCAGGCCAGCATAGTTCCACTTGCCTCACTGCACAGGGGCGATCTCCCTGCTACCCCTGCCAACATGTGACCTCAGGGAAGCTCTATGCGCTGGCATACTGGAGCTCAGGCATGATCTATCCATGTCCCTGCTGAATGTGTACCATGCATCCACTTGTGTAAGATAAGTCTGCTCTGCCCATTTGCCCGCTTACTGCTCCAGCCGCCTCCCATCCATGGCCATTCCACCTGCCCATATGAGCTCAGGCTAAGTCTACCTGTCTGTTCATGCAACCTCAGGCCAAATCCACTGTCTGACATGCCAGGAACCCACACATCTGCTTAAGGACGGTGCCCTCTGCGAGTGAGTTCAGGCTGCTTTGGCATCCTGCAGTGCCAGAGCTCAGGCTGCTTTGGCATTCCTGCCATGAAGGAGCTTGGGCTGCTTTGGTGTCCTGTCAACCAACATCTCAGGCTGCTTCCATTTCCTGCCATGTGTGAGCTCAGGCTGATCCACCCACTCTTGTGTTAGCTGAGTACCACTATGACCTTTTGCTTGCCTGCCTGAAAGCTCAGGCCAGCTCCCCCTATAGGCACCACTTCCCCCACCCATTGAGACCACAATCCTACTCTCCCTACCCTACGATGGGCAGACCACAGCATGAAAGAAATAATGTGAAAAATCAAATGCAAATAAATCCAGTGAGATCACACAGTCCTACAATGAACGTCTCTAATCAAAACATAGAAGAAACATTAGGATCAGAACACCAAAATGATGCTATGAGCAATGCAACCCTGACCATGCTATTGGTAGAAATTGCAGAAAAGCAACAAAGGACCAATAATCATGTGATGCTGTCATCTCTAGACTAGATTTAATACATAATAAAATGGAAAGAATTCAAAGACACTTAAGAGATATGATGGAAAGTTCTTCATCCCTAATCATCAAGGAATTGCAAAGTAAAACAATTATGAGAGTCCACCTTACCCCAGCAAGGATAACAAACATCAAAAAATCAAATGAAAATAAATGCTGGTGAGGATGTGGAGAAACAGGAACCCTCTTCCACTGGTGGTGGGAATGTAAGTGTTACCAACAGAACCAGACATTCCCTTACTGGGTATGTACCCTAAAAGCTTCAAGCCTCAGCCCAGAGAGATTTGCTCAACCATGTTTATAGTGGCTCAATTCATAATAGCTAAGAGGTGGAATCAACCCAGATGCCCATCACTAGAAGAATGAATAACTAAGATGTGGTATATCTATCTACACAATGGAATTCTACACAGAAGTAAGAAAAAATAACACAATGAAATTTGAAGAAAAATGGTTGAACCTGGAACAGATCATTCTCAGTGAACTTATCCAATCACAGAAAGATAATCGCCACATAGTCTCACTCATCTACAGCACCTAACCTGAATCTACCCAAGATGCCGACATATGCAGCAAGCATCTCAAGGACTGCACAATAGGGTGGGTGCGGAGGGAGGGGAGTGTAAGGGAGGGGGTGGGTGACACAAATGTAGACCCAAATTGCAATGGTACCATAAAAGTCCACATCCTTAAAGGCAGAGCAGATGGCTGAACCTTCACCAGGCCCTTAGAGGGAACTCCTGAGTCACAAGGCACTGGAGAGGGTCTGATGAAGTCTGACCTTAATCTTCTACAGCTTCTCTCTCTCTCTCTCTTCTCTCTAACTCTTTTATAGTAGTTATTTTTTTCTCCCTTCTCTTAGTGGGCACTGATCTGTAACTCCCAGTACCAGCATGTGACTATCATCCACAATGAGATTTGATCTGAGAGACAAACAACGTTTCCTAAAAGAAAGAGATTTCTGTCAGAGTACTTGATGACCCACCTAAGGTTAGTGGTAAGACCCTACTACAGAAGCACCATATGGGGTTGACACGCAACATGAAGTGACATGCATGGAAGCTGGAAGAGAGTCAGTCCCCAGACAGTCAGTGCGTCTAGTGACAGAAGGTGCTACATGGGTAACTGGAGGAAAAGGACCAATATCTGTCCAAGCAACTCATGGTCTAACCTACTTAACAAGAAATAACCTCTGGTGATGCTCACACAAGTGCCACTATTGCACTATTGGTGGGAAACCAACAGCTCTTGACTTGGCTAAGTGATCTGCTCAGTGGAATGAGACCAATAACTAGAGCTGAGAAACAAGTCAGAACCATATCCAAAAATAAGCCAGCTCTCCATTATCAAGCGACCACCAAACATGGTCTACAAGAGGGTCTACACCTTTTAAGTTCTCTCTAAAAAAATAAGGGGCTGGAGAGATGGCTTAGCAGTTAAGCGCTTGCCTGTGAAGCCTAAGGACCCCGGTTCGAGGCTCAGTTCCCCAGGTCCCCCGTTAGCCAGATGCACAAGGGGGCGCACACGTCTGGAGTTCGTTTGCAAAGGCTGGAGGCCCTGGTGCGCCCATTCTCTCTCCCTCCCTCTATCTTTCTTTCCCTCTGTGTCTGTTGCTCTCAAATAAATAAATAAATAAAATAAAAATAAATAAATAAATAAAATAAAAATAAATAAACAAATTAAAATAAATTAAAAATAAATAAATGAATAAATAAGGTTTATCCCATTTATCTGGTGCTAACTTTACTCTCCATTGGAGAATCTGCTTCTCTTTTTCAGATGCAGATCTTAAGGTACCAGCTGAAACTAGGAATAATTGGTGAAACAAGCAAGGCTGCTGTTTTCTTAGTGAACCTGGTACCAGCACAAGGGTGAAGAGATTGACACATTGAAAAATTAACTCCTACCAAATCAGATATCCAGAGACACAGAGGCTCCCAACACCTCATCACTGAAGCAGAACTAAAATGAACCCATAATGTCTCAGAGATATTTTGCAGAAATGGGGGCAGAAAGAATATTAGAGCCACACGTTGGGTAATGATATGCAGAGACATTTACTCCTACCCATAACTGTGGGCTAACTCCACAATGCATGACCCATATACCTCAACAAGGATGGGGTGGGGGAGGGCACAGAGGAAGCTAATAATGGTACCAAATTGACTGTATTCTCACTGAGTACAAAACTAATTTATATCATATATATATATATATGATTTTTTTTTGAGAGAGAAAGAGAATGAAAATGAGCATCCTAGGATCTCTAGCTACTACAAAAAAAATTCTGGAACTACGCACCACCTTCTGCATGTTTACATAGGTACGGGAGAATGAAGCTTGAGTCCTCTTGCTTTCCTGGCAAGTGTGTTTACCACTAAGCCATCTCTCCAACCCCAGAGGAACAAATTTTGAATTTTGTCATAGTCATGTGTCCAGTTCTTTAGAACTGCAATACTCCTAACAGCAGACAAAACCCCAGGACCACATGTTGTGGTTTGAGAAAAGCAAGCAATTTCAGAAACATGGAAATAACCAGACATATATGTAAATATACATGTGGTTCCCTGGTTTCTGCATACATATTCATATTAGGTGTTGACCCTATTTCATAAAAGCTTGCTGGAGGGAAATATGTATTGTTTTAGGACTTTATTAGATTTCTTCCAGAGGAAAGAACTCTAAAACTTTTATAAATTTTGCCAGTCCTTAAATCTTTGAAAATTACTAGAACACTCTGAGCAAAGGTGAAACTCTGTGTTTATTCTTCCTCTTGGTTTTCAGTAGGGCAATCTCAGCAGCAAAAATGCATTTGGCACACAGCACCTGGGGTCATTGAAGTTGAGGCTGTTCCATCTCAGTGTGTTTCTCTTTCCTGATGGCTTCCACATTTGCTTGGAGGAGATACTAATTTAAGGAACAAACTTTAATAGAGGTGAGGACAGAAGAATATTTCAAAATTGAAGAGACAACCTGACATAAATAATGACAAGAAAACACTGTAGAAATAAACTTTAATTATCTGATACTCTCATTCTATCATAGAATGCATTTGATTATTAATGACACAGAGATACAGACCCCTTAAGTAACTTAAACATAGTTACATAAGCTAATATTAGTTGCTAATACGGAATTAGTTCTTATTTTCTTAACCGATTTCTAAGGTTTTCCCCCTAAATCAAAATTTCAGTATTATAAATAATGAGTAAGACAGATGAGAAGTTACTTGGTTTAGCCCATATTCTGACCTTTTAAAGTGCTCACACAAGTAAGAACTTTGCCCATTGTAGTTCATGCCAAGGGCAAGTCTCCAGTCTAGTGTTCAGGCCTTATACTTCATCATAACCTGAAGACGGATGGGGCCACAACTGCAAAGGTAAATATGCAGTATTGATATCTGGTTGTGTGAGCCCAAATTGTCTGAGAAATTAACATTAATGATTGTCCATTGCTAGTGAAAGGGGACACAGGCTGAGGTGTGCTTTGTAAACTACTGAGAGTACCTGTGTGCTGTCCACACACACTGGTGTGTAGATCTCTCTGTGAAGTAGCCACCGTAAGGTACTATCAGAAGAATGTGAAGCTGGTGGTCAGGAGCTGCCTGAATTCACATGTGTTCTTCTACCTGCTCCCTTGTTTAAACTCTAGTGGCAGTGAGAATGTGGAGAAGAATGTATTGAGCCAGGGGTATATGCAGAAATTATGCCGAGAGGGTTGTGTGACAGCTTGGGAATAAGCAACAGTAAATGTTTTTGTTTTTGTTGTTGTTGTTTCTTTCACAGCATGCCTAGTCCTCTGGAAGGAGATGGAGTATTATAGTGAACATTCATGAACAACAGCTAACAGGGGCACCAGTATTTTAACTTTAGTGTTTTAGCTGCTGTTTTTAAAGGGAACAGAAGTTAAAAGTGCACAGTTACTAATCTTTTTCCCATTAGCGTATGAACTTACTGCATGCTTCTTTGTGATCCTTCTAGCAAAGGGAGTGTCCTGTGTACAACAGGGCTTCCCCACACTTATGCAAATACAGGCAATAAGTGCATGCCCTGTGAATAGTCTCACTAGCTGAATTGCTGACATAGAACCCACAAACCTGCTGAGAAGAGAAAGAAGCACCAATGTTTGTGCAAGGCTACTTTCATTTAAGTGAGCAAAAGATAATCAATATGAAGGAAACAAAACAGGTCTGCAAGGAAAGAATATGGTGAAAGTACTTCTCTTTTAGCTTCAGTTATTGCAAAGATTTTTAGGCTGGCAGAAATTAATGATAGACACAACATGAGATTAAAACAAAAAATTCACTCATGCATTGATTCATCTGTCTGTCGCTTATTTCCTAATGTACCATTAGATTTCAATGTAAGATGAGATCTGAGCGAAGACTAACAATAGCATTAAAGTACACATAAAATGAACTCATGCTTTATATCTGTTACCAAAGGACATGTAAAATGATGGGGATATAGATTATTCTTCTCAAGAGTAACTTTTTTACCATTCTAAAGGAATCTGGCTTTTGCTTTGTAATGTATTGCTGAAAATGATAATAGGAAGGGGACATTAAATAAATATCTATAACTGGCACATTTTCTGATGCGTGGCCACTGACTGCTTTTAGAAAACACTGCATACTCTTTCTATCTTGCCTCATGTTTCAAAATAATTGGTATCAAGGCTTCTATGTCTCTGGTTTCTGTTGGTATGAAGTTGAAATCACCAAGCCCAGCCTGTGCTCAAAGCTCATCATGTGTTCATCCACTAAGCACAATGAGTGTCCAGCTTATTGCCTCTCCTTGATCTTGTGAGGCATTTTTCCACTTGTTAGAGGGCTTCCCTCCTCCCAAAGGTCTCAATGTGCAAACAGTAAGCTTTAGCATATTCTCTTGTTGCATATGTGTATCACCATCTGTTTCAATGTTTAACCCAACTTTTAATTAGGACTTGATCCTCCTGCTTCTTTGGGCCACCTTAAGGTGCTGTCATTATGCAGGTGTCTGTATGCTTGCCTCAGCCATTGGACATAATAGTCACTACAACTAGAGCATATGGAAAAGCAGACTTCATGTGTCCTGATATATAGTTTCCATTTATGTTTGAATTTGACCATAAAGTTGTTGTAGTCAGGTTAGCATTGCTGGTAGAAACCACATAACCAACAGCAGCTTGTGGGAAAAAAGAGGTTTATTTTGGCTCACAGGCTTAAGGAGGACGCTCCATGATGGCAGGGAAAATGACAACATGAGCAGAGGATAGACATCACCCACTTGCCAATATCAGGTTGACAACAGAAATAGGACAGTGTGCCAAACACTGGCAAGGGAAGACGGGCTATAATACCCATAAGTCTGCCCCAACAATATACTGCATCCAGGAGGCATTAATTCTCAAATCTCCATCAGCTGGGAGCATAGCATTCAGTACATCTAAGTTTATGGAGCAGACCTGAATCAAACCACCACATTCTGCCCCAGCCTTCATAAACTGATAACCACCCATGATGTAAAATGCAATGCATTCAGTCCAATTTTAAAAGTCCCCATAGTTTTTCTCAATCTTAATGATTTTCAAACATCCCATAATCCAAGGCCTTTTAACTGAGCCATAATACCAAAAAATCCTCAAGAAAACCCCATAATGCCACAGAATAAACATTCACACTGCAAAATATGGCATTGGGCATAGCAAAGAAATATTCAACCAATACAAGATTTTAAAAAACCAGGGCAAACATCAAACTCTATAGCTCCAATTTCAACAACTCTAGTCAGTGAAAAGTCTCCAAGCCCAATAATTATTGCAAGTCTAACCAGAATAGTCTATCAAGCTGTACTTACATCATTGCAAGGTGTCTCTTAGGCCAAGGTTTCAAATCCTTCCACATTCCTCTTGAAAATTCAGTCTCAAAAGGCCATAGCCACACATACAGGTGTCTAGCAGCAATCCCTCCCCTTTGTACCATTTTACTATAGTAGTCAGGTTCACGTTGCTGGTATAAATCACCCAACCAAGAGAAGCTTGTGGGAAAGGAGAGGTTTATTTTGGCTTACAGGCTCAAGGAGGAAGCTCCATTATGGCAGGGAAAACAATGACATGACCAGAGGGTGGGCATCACTTCTTGGCAAACATCAGGTGGGCAACAGCAATAAAAGAGCATACTAAATACTGTCAATGGAAGTCTTATTCCCCATAAATATGTGTACCCATATGTAATCTCACATCCTCTAATTTATATACATACAAATCAGCTATACCACTCCTAATCATATACCTAAGGACTACACAACCCACCATACCATACCTGCACATTCAGGTTCATTGATGGTCTACTCACAACAGCTAGATAGGATCAATCTGAATGCCTATCACATTGGATAAGGAAAATGTGGTCTATATACACAATTGACCTTACTCAGCTCTAATGAAAAATGAAGTTATGAAATTTTCAGAAAAACAGGTGGAATTGGAGAAAATCATATTAAGTGAAGTAACTCAAGCACACAAAGACAAAAATTACGTGTCCTTTTTCTTACATTATATTTTCTGCTAGACAATGTTTAACTTGGGTTAAATAGCAACAACAACCACAAAATCAAGCTAAAAGTCTTCCTCCATTCCTTTTCTCCATAGTATCTTAGTTGTTACTTCTGAGCCTATGACTTGTGGTTTACCAAGGATTAATGAAGCTTTGATTCTGTTCAGTTATTCTCTATTGAAGTTAACTCAGTTAACTAAAGTGGCAACAAAGAATAGAGGGATGAAAAATGAGGACGGATTATTGTTGAGGATATGCGGAATCTCTCACAAAGGAAAGTTGTATCTCTCCTTTTATGTGATAACTTAAGGATCAGAAAAGAACTCATGGTTTGGTTAAATCTTCTCTGAATACATAGGGAAACTCAGAACCGAAGAGGTGTTTTGGTTGTATTAGAAGAAGGCCAATGGCTCACCATCAAAGACAGGGGCAGATATAACTGACCCTTTTGCTTTTCATCCCTTCGAAAAGCTGTGACCGAAACAAAGCCAGAAGTAAGCTTCAGTGTACTACTAAGGAAATTATCTGCCCATTTACAAGGACATGACCTCCATAAAGAGAAGGATCAGGTTACATGCCAGAATTGAAAAGTTGAAGGTAGAAACACAAATGAGGAAAGGCAGAGGAGAGGAACAATGCATTAGAAGATGTTCAAATACAGCATGTACACACAAGCACTCCCATTCTTAATTATGGAAACATAATCATGAAACAGATATTTAAAGGGAATGGCAGTTACTTTTGAGAATACAAACTATGAATATATGGTTAGTGTATAAGAAATATGTTTAGCCGTGGAAAAGTAATTAACAAATCAAAGGAGAAAGGTCTTCTGAGAATGTCACTAAGGCAAAGATCAAGGGATTAGTCAATGAGAGAAAGGTAAATAATAAGCAAATTTAAGAAAGAAAATTTCCTGAATTAATAAGATATTTAAGTCCAGAAATATAAAGAGCTGACTCAGGTCTATGATAATTTAATCAATAGATGTACAAAGCCAAGTAAATCCTTGCAAAATGTGTAAATTCTAACAGTAAAGAAATTTTTCTCATTCAAGAAGCAACTTCAAAATAAAGGAAAAACAACCATACTGACAGGGTTTATTATTTGACATTGAAACAAATAGAAGATAATTTAATAAAAAAAAAAAGCAGCATGGAAAGAATTTCAAATTCAGTCATTTGTTAGTATATACCATTTCAGTGTGATACTTTTAAGAAATGGAAAATAATATACAGAGACAAATGCAAATGTACATGGTACAACATGCATGCTACCTTCTAAGGATAATACTCAAGGAAAGAACATTAACAAAAATAAGTCACAAGAAAGTCAAAAAATCTGAAGGATAGACAGCTGAGATCAACTACAGGTGGAACTTCATGAGCAACTCAAGGAGTCTTCACTCTCCCATTCCCCAACCATCCAAACCATGGACCTCCAGCATTCAGCATCCAGTAGCAGCACAACCAGCACAGCTGATCAGAGCTCCAGCTCCCCAGCACAACACGGAGGGACAGATCTGGGAACTCACCAATGGTGAAATAGGAGGCAGCCCCAAAAGGTAATGAAACTGACTGACAAAAATAAACAGGTACATAGGACTGCACTGGAAAAGCTAATCTCTCTTTCCATGTCAGAGCAGGTTATGGGCTACATATTCTTGGTTGGCTTAATCATTTTCAAATAGGCTGTATTTTGGGGTTGAATTTTGATGCTTTCAGAGGTACAGTGCCTTTGTCTTTTGCTTCTGTCATTATTTGGGGCAGGAATAGATTCAGATCTAGGCTGACCTGGAACCCAATTCAGAACAGAAATCTTTACATCCCAGCTGACAGGATTAAGGGTATAGAACAACACACAGGCTTAGGGATTTTGGCATTATAATACTGTCTGTTTTAATCCACACAATTCCATACTCTGCTCGTTTTTATTGAATGTGTATATTGCTCAATTGAAGTTTAAAAATTGCCAGTAAGGGCTGGAGAGATGGCTTAGCGGTTAAGCGCTTGCCTGTGAAGCCTAAGGACCCCGGTTTGAGGCTCGGTTCCCCAGGTCCCACGTTAGCCAGATGCACAAGGGGGCGCACGCGTCTGGAGTTCGTTTGCAGAGGCTGGAAGCCCTGGCGTGCCCACTCTCTCTCTCTCCCTCTATCTGTCTTTCTCTCTGTGTCTGTCACTCTCAAATAAATAAATAAATAAATAAATAAAAAATTGCCAGTAAATTGCTTCACCCAGTCCACTAGAATACTTGTTTGGCAATAAAACTCAACACCTAGGATTACTTCTACAGCTGGATTGGGCTAAAAGAGCTACACCTGGCACATTAGACTCATATCCTGAAAATATACAAAGGTTGATTGCCACATCTAAGAACATTGTAGGTAAGTAGAAAATCCAAACATCAAATCAATTCTGGATGCAAAAGTCACTATATTATAATACAAGAAACACAAAGAATAAAGGCAATACAATCCCACCAAAAATTAAAACTCCATCAGAAATTATCATCAATGAGAATGTTTTAAATGAAATGCCTGACAAAGATTTCAAAAATATGATTGTATCAGCACTCCAAGAAATCAAAGAAGAAATGACAGGAATCAAAGAAAGAAACAAGGGAATTAAAGAAAAAAAACAAACTCCTGAAAGAGAACTCAGGAAACCAACTTAATGAAATAAGGACATCATTACAAGACATGAGTAAGGATTTAGAAATACTGAAGAAAAGCCATGCTAAGATTCCAGTGCTGAAGAAAACAGTCAATCAAATAAAAACCTCTGTGGAAAGTCTCACCAATGGAATGTGTAACGTAGAAAACAGAATATATAAAACAGAAGACCAAGTGGCAGACCTAATACAGTCCAACAAAGATAAAGACAAACTAATAAGAAGGTATTAATGGGAACTACAAGATATCTGGGGCACTATGAAAAGATCAACATAAGAATTCAGGGTATAGTAGAAGAAAAATTTCAATCCATAGGTTTAGTAGACATTTTCAACAAAATCATAGAATACCAATGCAGATACAAGAAGCTTTTAGAATACCAAACAGACAAAACTTAGAAGAAAACTCTCCTTGCCATGTTATAATTATAATACTGAACTCACAAACCAAGGAAAATATATTGAAAGCAGTTAGAAAGAAAAACCAAGTCACCTACAAAGGAAAGCCCATAAGAATCACAGCAGATTACTCAACACAAACTTTAAAAGCCAGAAGGAATTGGAATGATATATTTGAAATTCTGAAAGATAACAGCTGTCAACAAACATTATTGTATCTTGAAAAGCTATCTATCCAAATTGATGGAGAAGTGACTGTTATCTGTGAATTATGGTCACAGATAACACAAAATACAATTGTAGTGGGTGACTTAAATACCTTACTCTCATCAATTGACAGGTCATACTGGCAAAAAATAACCAGAGAGATATCTGGATGAAATGATGTCACGGAACAAATGGACCTAACAGTTATCTATAGAACATTCCATCAAAATGCTGCAGAATATACATTTTTCTTAGCAACACATGGAACATTCTCTAAAGTAGACCATATATTAGGACACAAAGCACATCTCAAGAAATATAGGAAAATGGAAATCATCACTTGTGCTCTATCTGACCACAGTGAGAATAAACTGAAAATCAGCAACAAGAAAAACTACAGATGATACAGAAATTCATGGAGAATAAATAGTACACTATTGAATGATGAGTGGGTCAGTGAAGAAATCAAAAAAGCAATCAATAAATTCATAAAATCAAATGATGAGGAGAATACAACATAACAAAACCTTTGGGCCACAATGAAGGCAGTCCTAAGTCAGAAATAATTTATAGCTCTAAGTGCTTATATTAACAAATTAGAGAGTTCACAAGTAAACAATTTAATGCTTCACCTTAAGGCCTTGGAAAAAGAAGAACAAGACAAACCAAAAATCAGTAGATGAGAAGAAATAATAAAGATTAGGGCAGAAATTAATGAAATAGAAACAACAACAACAAAAATTGCAAAGAATCAATGAAACAAAGTTGGTTCTTTGAAAGGATAAACAAGACTGATAAATTCTTAGCAAATCTGACTGGAAGAAAGAAAGAAAGAAGAAACGAAAAGAATAATAAAATTAGTAATGAAAAAGTCACTCTTACAACAGATACAAAAGAAATTCAGAAAATTATAAGGATACACTTTAAGAACATATATGCCTCTAAGTTAGAAAATATGAAAGAAATGGATGATTTCCTTGATTCATATGACCTACCAAAATTAAATCAAGATGAGATAAGCCATTTAAATAGACCTATGGCAAGTAAGGAGATCCAAGCAATTATAAAAAGTCTCCCAACTAAAAAAGTTCAGGCCCAAATGGATTCACAGGTGAATTTTACCAGACCTTCATAGAAGAATGAACACCACTGCTTCTCAAACTTTTCCATACAATAGAAAAGGAAGGAATTCTACTGAATTCCTTCTATGAAGCCAGCATAAACAGAACAAAAAAAAGAAAATTACCAACCAATCTCCCTCATGAACATAGAAGCAAAAATTCTGAACAAAATATTGGCAAACAATACAAGAGTATGTCAAAAGGATTATTGACCCTGACCAAGTTGGCTTTACCAAAGGATGCAAGAATGGTTTAACATACTCAAATCCATATATGTAATACATCATACAAATGGTCTGAACAACAAAAATCACATGATCATTTCAATAGGTACAGAAAAGGCATTTGACAAAATCCAACATCCTGTCATGGTAAAAGTGTTCCAAAAACTGGGACTAAAAGGAATATATCTCAACATAATAAAAGCTATCTATGACAAACCTGCAGCCAACATAATACTAAATGGGAAAAACATGAAGTTTTCCACTAAATTCTGGAACAAAACAAGGGTGTCCCCTGTCCCCACTTTTATTTCATATAGTACTCCAAGTCCTAGCTATAGCAAGAATGTAAGAAACACTAACAAAAGGGATACAAATTGGAAAGGAAGAGATCATGTTATCATTATTTGCAGATGATATGATTCTATACATAAAGGATCCTAAAGACTCTACCATTAAACCGTTAGAGCTGATAAACACTTTTAGCAATGTAGTATGATACAAAATAAGTACACAGAAATCACTACCTTTCCTATATATACTAACAACAAATATGTGGGGATAAAATCAGGGAATCTCTCCCATTCACAATTGTCTCAAAAAATTTTTTTAATGTACTTTGGAATAAACTTAACCAAGGAAGTGAAGGATCTCTACAATGAGAACTTCAAAACACTCAAGTGAGAAATTGCAGAAGACACAAGGAAATGGAAAGAAATCCCATGTTCTTGCATTGGAAGAATCAGTATTATGAAAATGTCAATCTTACCAAAAGCAATCTTTTTTTTTTTTTTTAACCAAAAGCAAAAGCAATTAAATGTGTATTTAATGCAATCCCCATTAAAATTCCACTGGCATTTTTTCACAGAAATAGAAAAAAAAGATCCTAAAATTCATTTGGAAACAAACAAACAAAAAAATTCCTCAAGTAATCAAAACAGTTTTGACCAACAAAAATAAAGCTGGTGGTATCACCATACCTGATTTTAAGCTATTATTACAAAGCCATAGTAACAAAACAGTTTGATATTGACATAAAGACAGACATGTGAATCAATGGAACAGAATAAAGGACCCAGATGTTAATCCAGGCAGCTAAAGCCATTTGAGTTTTGATAAAAATGCCAAAAATATTCATTGAAGAAAATGCATAAGCATGATTTGAAGACGTGTAAAACATTTGAAGTTTTACTACCATTAAATGCTGCCATATCAGAATTGCACTATCCTATTAACAAGTTTGATTTCTTTGTCTAAATCATTTTTTGTGGGATTGTTGAGAATTTAAAAGCCATCTGCCAGGTCATATACAGTTAGCAATTTTTTTCCCCTGGTAGCTATTCTTTTGTATTTTATATTCTTGAAACAACTTTTTTGGTATATTTAGTAATAGTAAAGTAGTTGCAAACTAATAAATCTCACTTCTTGTAGTTTAGTCTTAATAGGGACCAAAATATTCAAATATTGTATGTAATTTAGACAAATTCTCAAGCGACACCCCCATCCTTATTGGGGAAGAAATATGTGTTATATTTCATTAACTTAGTTTTGTGAAGTATTCCTTATTTTTGGCATTCAATAAGGGTAGTTAGGACACAAAACTTGTGTTTTTGGTGTAGATGAAGGATAAATTTGCTAGGTTCCCATTGATTTAAGGGTGTATGCATTTGTGAAACAACTGCTTATACAGAGGTGGTGCTGTAGTCTGTTACTAGCTAGCATTTGTTAGCTGATTAACATAATAAGATCTCCATATAAAGAATGTGTTCTCTGGCACAGCTTGGTAAGTTAACAACTAAACTCACTTAATTATGTTACTGGTTATATATTATACCAAAATCATTTATCTTTATGTATGCAGCAAATGATGAAAACTGGTCTAAAAGAAGAGGGACTAACTTATAATGAAAAGAAGGGAACAGAACATCTATTTCATGTTCCTAAGTGTCATATTTTGCAATGCCAAAATGATAAAAAAGAGTACTCTGGCCTTCCCTTTTGATATGCTCAGTAGCAAGGCTTTCTGATGGTATTTCCTTTTTGTCTTTTAAAGTATGAGCTATTTTTGACCAATTTCCAGTGCTGTTCACATTTTATTTAAAGAACAACCAATAAAAAAGAAAAAAAAAAACTCATATTTTTCTTTGCTTCATAAGTGCCTGGAAACTTTTGAGGAGTAACCGTATCTCATTGGCTAGTTAAGCTACAGTGATGGCCCTCAATTCTATAACATATCTTTAGACACAAGTACTTAGGTAAAACAATGGGAGAAAGTAATCCTGGCTTGTTGACAGAACTGAGAAGAGAATTGAACATTGTTTAAATGTTCCTGAGAGAAGTATGTTAGCAGAGGACTCAGCATGAAGTTTGAAATTTAAAGAAATTGCGAGTTACTTTTAGGTATCTCTCTTGAATTACCTTTGGTTTACTTTTTATGAAAATTAGTATAGTGAAACACTCAGTTTTTTTTTTCACCCCAGAAAAAATGTTTCCTTGGATAAAGTCTCATGTAAACATAATATAATCCAAAGTATGTAATTCTGTACTTGTGAAATCCCTGTATACTTTGTGGATACATCTCCCATGGAGATGTCAATGAATTTAATGCTCCACCTGTGAATATTTTAAATGTTGAAATAAAAAAAGAAATGTAAAAAAAATAAAAAGAAAAGAAAAGAAAATGCAGCCTTTTGAACAACTGGTGCTGATAAACTGGACATCTATATGTAGAAGATATAGAAGGGTAAAATTAGATCCTTGTCTTTCTCTGTGCACATGAATCAAATCGAAATGGATCAGGGACCTTAATATCAGACCTGAAAGTCTGAAATTGCTGGAGAAAAGGTAGGGAAACCTTTCAACATATTGCCATAGGCAATAACCCCAATGGCTCAGAAAATAAAACCACTAATCAACCACTGGGATCTCATGAAATTACAAAGCTTTTGTACAGCAAATGACACTGTGAATAGAGCAAAGAGACAACATACAAAATGGGATAAAATCTCTCCAGCTACACATATGAGAGAGGATTAATATCCAGAATATATAAAGAACTAAAAAAAAAAAAGCAAACAAAAAAAAAAAAAACAGAACCATAAGAAATCCAACAGGACAATTAAAAAATGGGCTCACCAGAATAAATGCAGATGATGTATAAACATCTAAAAAAGTGTTCTACATCCTTAGCCGTCAGGGAAATTCAAATTAAAACTATTGTGAGATTTCATCTCTCTCCTGTCAGAATAGCTGCCATCAAGAAAACAAAATGGCAATCAATGTTAGTGAGGATGCATTAAAAGGGGCATCCTTCTACACTATTGGTGGGAATGTAATCTCATATAGCCCTTGTGGAAATCTGTGTTGAGTTTCTTGAGACAGCTAAAATTGGTTTTACCATATGATCCACCTATAGAACTCCTAGGCACATATCCTAATGTCTCTTCTCACTGCCTTAGAGATACTTGCACAACCATGTTTATTGTTGCTCTATTCATAATAGCTAGGAAATGGAACCAGCCTAGATGTCTATCCATAGATGAATGGATAATAAAGATGTGGTACATTTACACAATGGAGTTCTAATTAACAGTAGAAAAATGAAATTATACAATTTGTAGGAAAATACATGGATCTGGAAAGGATCAAACTAAGTGAGGTAATCCAGGCCCTGAAAGTGAAATGTTACATGTTGTCTCTCATATCAGGATCCTAGCTACAAATGTATAGACATGTGTGTGATCTGGAATCAAAAATCAGTAGCAGAGGCCCATAAGCTAGGGAAAGCTTACAAGGGAGGGAGGAGATAGAAGGACTTATGGGACTTGTATTTTATATATGGAAGTAAAAGAACAGATTACAGGAAGGGGAAAGGCCTAAGTGAGGTTAGGGAAAGAGATTGTGTAATAGAGGAGCAGGGAGAGGGTCAATCAAAATTCAACATATTCTGAATAAGACATATGAAAACTTTCTTTTTTGAACAATGGCACATCCAGAAGCCATAGATTTTCACTACAAAATTTTCAGTGCCAGGGATGGGATGCCTTCCATTAAGTTTTTGCCCAGGGAGTTCGCCTTTGCCTCGAAAACATTACAGACTATTTAGAAGGCCATTGGTTTCCCTTGAGAAACAGAAGGTAAGACCCTATTGCTGAAGACTCCAAATGCCTGATTGGCAATGTCATTGAGTAGTCAAGCTGATGTTGAGCAGGTAACATTCTCTCTGTAGACCAACCAAATGAAAGCTGGGAAAAGCTGCACTGTATGCCATCCTATGGAAGACAGAACTCATCAGCAGTGAAAATAGTGGATACTGGAAGCCTCAAGTTTGCCCAGACAGGCCAAAATTACTGAACGAGTACAATCGTGGCAAGTCTGCTCTGGGGTAACCAACTACTCTTGAATTGGACTGAAGACCTGCTCTATGGGAAGAAACTGAAAAATCTAATAAAAAGGCTATGGCATGGGATGTTATGAGCCTTAGGGATATAAAGCCTGCTTTTGTCTGGATAAATGCATACATTATTCTCACCAAATTGCCCTGATAGCCCTACACTTAATGTTCACATTCACATAATAATGCAACTCTCACTTCTGTTTAGAGAAGCTTCTCTCTTCAGATGGCAATGAGCACTGGGATGACCCAAAAGGCAACATAGTGCTGAGACAAAGGGACGGAGGTGTGCCCAGCACTGAAACACCTCACACCCTCAAAGGCTCAGGGTCCACAGTATAAGAGGTGGTGGAAAGAATTGCCTAACTGTGCTGCCCCTCCCCAGGAAAGAAAGGCAAGGCATTAAAACTTTACTGGGTCTTTTAGGGAAGAGAAATCTCTAATAGATTGCCAGTGGGACTGCACATAAGGGAAAAAAAGGGAATCACTAATTCCCTCAATCATGGTTAGCCCATTAGTCTCTCAGTCTCCCCAAGCAGTTACCATAGCCATAGTCCCAGACTCAGGATAGTCCTGCACTTACTGTAGGAAAGGGACCAAAGCCACCATAGTTCAACTTGCCTCACTATGCAGGGACAATAGCCTTGATACACTCACCCACACATGACCTAGGGTAGGCTCTGTCCACTGGCCTGCTGGGGCTCAGGCTTGATCTGTCCATTTGCCTGCCACATGCATGCCAACAATCTGCCCATGCAAGCTTAGCTTGTTCTGCCCATTTGCCTGCTTACTGTTCTGTCTGCCCACCCATCCACATGCAAGCTCAGGGACATTCCACCTGAACATGGGATCTCAGGCTCACTCTGTTTTCCCACACCAGATCAGGCCCAATCCTGCATATATTGTGCCAGCTGCCCACACATTGGCCTGCATCAGGTGTCCCACTGTACCTGAGCTCAGGCTGCTTTGGCTCTCACCTCAGGTTGCTTTGGCATCCTGCCATGCACAAGCTCAGGCTGATCTGCCCATGCACATGTTAGCTCAGGACCACTCTGCCCATCTGCTTGCCCACCTGTTAGCTGGCCAGATCCCCCAAGAGGCACCACTTCTCCTGCCCAATGAGACCACAGTCCTACTGTCTCTGCCCATACACTGTGATGGGCAGACCACATCACAAAAGAAACAACATGAAAAATCAAATGCACGTAAATCCAGTAAGAACACACAGTCCTACAATGAACATAGCTAATCAAAACATAGAAGAGGCATTAGGATCAGAACACCAAAATGAAGCTACGAGCAATGCAACCCTGACCAATCTACTGGTAGAACTTGCAGAAAAGCAACAAAGGACCAATAATAATGTGCATTCTGTTATCACTAGACTAGACCTAATAGATAAAAACATGGAAGGAGTTCAAAGACAGTTAAGAGATATGAAGGAGAGTGAAAAAAAAAAAAAGAGGACCTCAAAAGTCAGCTGGTGATGCTAAATGAATACAAAAAGAAATGCAAGATGAATTCTAAGAAGCATGAAGAATATCAGAAAATGATGTGAAAAGGGAGCTGGCCAGAGCAATGTAAACTATACATAGAAAAGTAGGAGAAAATGAAGACCTAATTGAACAACCCCAAAACACTTTAGAAGTTCTCAAGAACAGAGTGATCCATGTGGAGGATAGAAACTCTGATCTGAAAGACAAGACAGAAGAAAGAATTTAAGAGTTCAAAAGTTTCAATGAGTTCAAAAATTTCTGTGAACAGAATGTGAGGGAATTGTGGGATACCCTGAAACGTCCTAACATCTGGATGATGAGAATATCAGAAGGGGAAGAAATTCAGAACAAAGGCATGGAGAACTTATTTGACAACCTAATCGAGGAAAACTTTCCCAATCTCTCAAAAGAAAGGCCCATCAAAATACAAGAATCTAACAGAACTCCAAACAGATTGGACCAAAGGAGAAACTCTCCAAGACATATTGTCATTAAGACTCTAAACATTGACACCAAAGAAAAAATCCTAAAACCAGCTAAGAAAAACAACACATCACTTTTAAAGTTAATCCTATAAGAATTACTTCAGACTTCTCAATGGAAAATCTGAAATCCAGAAGGGCCTGGAATGGAACACGACAAAGTCTAAGAACCTATGACTTCCAACCCAAATTACTTTATATAGCAAAATATCATAATAAATGGTGAAAGAAAAACTTTCCATGAAATTCTCAGCTTTATAATTATATGAACACAAAACCAAACCAGCAGAGAGTATTTCAGGAAATTCTCCACACAGAAGAATCAAATAATCAACTTCAAATGTCTACAGGGATCAGATCATAATAACCAAACTGAGAGAAGACACAAAAAACTTCAAAGTCTATGAAAACACCAAACCATATATACCAACACAATATCAGAGGGATCAAATCAAACATCACAGATAATATCCTAAATATTAATGGCCTTAATTCACCCATCAAGAGACACAAGCTAATAGGGTGGATCAGAAAAATAGACCCCTCAATCTGTTGTCTTCCAGAAACCCACCTCACCACTAAAGACAGACACCACCTCAGAGTAAAAGGGTGGAAAACAATATTCCAAGTAAATGGGAATAAGAAACAAGCATGCATAGCTATATTAATATCAGATAAAATAAATTTCAAACCAAAAATAATCAAAAAAGACAAAGAAGGCCACTTCCTACTTATCAAGGGAATGATCCATCAACAGGATATCACAATCATAAATCTTTATGCACCAAATACAGGGACAACACAGTTCATAAAACCTACTTGACAATAAAATAGAAATAACCACCAACACCTTCATTGTTGTGGACTTCAATACACGATTATCACTAATAGACAGATCATCCAAACAAACTCAACAGTGAAGTGAGAGAGCTCAACAAAACCATAGAGCACTTAGACCTAATGGACATCTATAGAACATTCCATCCTAACTCCACAGACTACACATTCTTCTCAGCAGCTGATGGAAGATTCCATAAAATAGATCATATATTGGCTCACAAAGCCTGCTTGTAAATATTTAGGGAGATTGACATAATTTCCTGCATGATATCAGATCACAATGCTATAATGCTAGAAATTAACAACAAAATACCCACCAAGAATCCCATCAGCTCCTGGAAAATGAACAGCACACCTTTAAATAATAAATGGGTAGGAAACAAAATAAAAAATGAAACTGTGAAATTTCTAAAAAGGAATGACGATGAGAACACATCATATCAAAACCTATGGGACACACTATCAAGGTGGTCTTCAGGGGAAAATTCATAATACTAAATGCCTTCATAACAAAAACAGATTCCAAATCAATAACCTAACCATTCACCTAAAGGTACTGGAAAAGCAAGAAAAATCCAACCCACAAAGCTCCAGATGGAAAGAGATAATTAAGATCAGAGCAGAGATTAATGATTTGGAAACTAAGAAAACAATTAAGAAAATTGACAAAACAAAGAGCTCGTTCTTTGAAAAAAAATAAACAAGATTGACAAAGCCCTGGCCAATTTGATCAAGCAAAAAAAAAGAGATGCTTCAAATTAACAAAATTCAAAATGAGTAAGGACAGATCACAACAGACACAAGTGAAATTTGGAGAATCAACAGGACTTATTTCACAAACCTCTACTCCACAAAACTGGATAATGTGAAGGAAATGGGTAAATGCCTGGAGATATACCATCTACCAAAGCTAAATTCAGAGCAGATTAATCTCCTAAACCAACCTATCACACTCATCAAGATTGAAAAGGTAATAATAAACCTCCACAAAAAGAAGAGTCCAGGACCAGAAGGCTTCTCAGCTGAATTCTATCAAACCTTCATGGAAGAATTGAATCCAATATTTCTCAAACTGTGCTACACAATTGGAGAACAGGGAAAGCTCCCCAATTCCTTCTATGAAGCTAGTATCACAGTCATTCCAAAACCAGGCAGAGATGCCACAAGAAAAGAAAACTACTGGCCTATTTTTCTGATAAACTTAGATGCAAATATCCTGAACAAAATCCTCACAAACCTAATCCAACAAAACATCAAAAGCATTGTCCACCTTGATCAAGTGGGATTCATTCCAGGAACACAGGGGTGGTTCAACATATGGAAATCTGTCAATGTAATACACCATATAAACCTGGTTAAACACAAAAACCACATGATCATTTTGATAGATGAAGAAAAGGCCTTTGAAAAATTACATCACTTCATGATCAAAATATTGGAGAGAACTGGCATGGTTGGTTCATATCTTATCATAGCAAAGGCTATATACAAAGCTCCTAAGGCCAAACAATACTTAATGGAAAGAAAATGGAGGAATTCTCATTGAGATCAGGAACTATACAAGGGTGTTCATTCTCACCTCTGCTCTTCAATATAGTTTTGGAAGTCCTACCTGAAGCAATAAGACAGGAGAAAGAAATTTAAGGGATACAATTTGGAAAGGAAGAACTTAAGTTAACACTATTCACTGATGATATGATTCAATATGTAAGAGACCAGAGAGACTCCAGCCCATAACTTTTGAAGGTGGTGAACTCCTATAGCAAAGTAGCAGGATACAAAATCAATGCACAAAAATCAGTAGCCTTTCCATGTGCAAATGACAAAGATGCAGAAAAAGAAATATGGGTCATGGTCCCATTTTCAATAGCAACAAAAATACCTAGGAACAATGTTAACCAAGGAAGTGAAAGATCTATACAATGAAAACATAAAAATAAAAGAAAGAAATTGAGCAGGACTGGAAAAAATGGAAAGACCTCCCATGCTCCTGGATAGGTAGAATTAACATTGTGAAAATGGCACTCCTATCAAAGGCAATATACATATTTAATGCAATTTGAATTAAAATCCCAACATTGTTCTTCACAGAGATAGAAAATATGATCATAAAATTCAATGGAAAGGCAGAAGGCCTCAGATATCCAAGCATATCCTCAGCAAAATAAATACTTCTGGAGGCATCACCATACCTGATCTAAAGCTACATTACAAAGCCATAGTACCAAAAACAGCATTGCACTGGCATAAAAACAGGAATATAGACCAATGGAATAGAATTAAGGACCACAACTTTGGGTCAAGGAACTATAGCTACTTGATATTTGACAAAGGCCTTAACAATATAGGCTGGAAAAAAGACAGCATCTTCAACAAATTGTGTTGGATGAACTGGATGACCATATGCGGGAAACTGAAACTTGATCCAAACATCTCACCATGCACAACACTCAAGTCCAAATGAATCAAAGACCTCAACATAAGACCAGAAACTCAGCTACTACTGGAAGAACATATAGGAGAAACTTTCCATGATATAGGAGTGTAAAAAGACTTCCTGAACAAACCCCAGTAGCACAGAATCTTAAACAGTCATTCAACCAATGGGATCACATGAAGCTGAAGAGTTTCTTCACAGACAAGCATACAATAAGCAAAGCCAATAGATTACCCACAGAATGGGAGAAAATATTTGCTGTATCTAACTGACAGAGGCCTAATCTCTAGAATCTACAAAAGACTCAAAAACCTAAACAATAAAAAGTCAAACAACCCACTTACAAAATGGGGCAAAGAGCTGAAAAGGCAGTTCACAGAGGAAGAAATACAAATGGCAAACACACACGTAAGAAAATGTTTATCATCCCTAATCATCAGAGACATGCAAATTAAAACAACTATGAGATTCCACCTTACCACAATAAGGACAGCAAACATCAAAAAATCAAATGAAAATAAATGCTGGTGAGGATGTGGAGAAGAAGGAACACTCATACACTGTTGGTGGGAATGTAAGACAGTACAACCACTTTGGAAAGCAACATAGAGACTCTTAAGAACGCTGACTATACAGTTATCTACAGACCCAGTTATTCCCTTACTGGACATGTATCTTAAAAGCTTCAATCCTCAGTCCAGAGAGATTTGTTCAACCATGGTTATAGCAGCTCAATTCGTAATAGCTAAGAGCTGGAATCAACCCAGATGTCCATCATTAGAGAAATGGATAAGTAAGATGGAGTATATCTACACAATGGAATTCTACACAGCAGTAAGAAAAAAAAATGACACAATGAAATTTGAAGAAAAAATGATTGAACCTGGAACAGATCATCCTCAGTGAACTTTCCCCATCACAGAAAGATAATCACCACATAGTCTCACCCATCTACAGCACCTAGTCTAAATCTATTCAAGATGCTGACATACCAAGCAAGCATCTCAAGGACTGGACTATAGGGTGGGTGGGGAGGGAGGGGAATGAAAGGGAGGACATGGGTGACACAAATGTAGACCCAAACAGCAATGGTACCATAAAATTCTACATCCTGAAAGGCAGACCAAATGGTTGAACCTTCACCAGGCCCTTAGAAGGAACACCTGAATCAAAAGGCATTGGAGAGGTTACAATGAAGATTTTCTCTCTCTCTTTTATGTTACTTACTTTTTTCTTCTTTCTCTTCATGGGCACTGACTTGTAACTCCAAGTACCAGCAGGTGACTGTCATCCACAGTGAGCTTTTGAATGTAGAGACCTACGATATTTCATAAAAGAATGACAGATTTCTGTCAGAGTACTCAATGACCCACCTAAGTTTAGTGGTAAGACCCTACTGCTGAAGACATCATATGCGGTTGACATACAATATGGAGTCACACGGCTACAATCTGGAAGAGAATCAGTTCCCAGACAGTCAGCATGTCTAGTGCCAGAAGGTGCTACATGGATGACTGGGGGAAAATAACCTATATTTGTCCAAGCAATTCATGGTCTAACCTACTTTACAACAAGTAGCCTGTTGTGATGCTCGCACAAATTCAATAGTGGTGCACATTCATGGTGGAAAACCAACTGCTCTTGATTTGGCTAACTGATCTTCTCAGTGGAATAAAACCCATAGCTGGAGCTGGGAAACAAGTAAGAACCATATCTAAAAATGAGCCTGCTCTCTATTATCAAGCCATCACCAATTGTGGGCTACAAGAGGACCTACACCTATTAAATTCTCTTTAAAAATATAAGTCTTATCCCATTTATATGGTGCTAACTTTACTTTCTATTGGAGACTCTGCTTCTCTTTTTCAGATGGAGGCATAGCCTATGGAGAGAACCACCTCATCATATGTCAAAAGGGCCGCAGCTGAAACTAAGAATAATTGGCAAAACAAGCAAGGCTTCTGTTTTCATGGTACACCTGGTACCAGCACAAGGGTGAAGGAGATCAACACAGAGAATGATCTACTCCTACCAAATCAGCTGTCCAGAGACACAGAGGTTCCCAACACCTCATCATTGAAGCAGACGTAAAATGAACCCAAAATGGCTAAGGGAAATTTTGTGGAAGAAGGGGAGGAAAAGAATGTCAGAGCCACAAGTTGGGTCATGATACACAGAGATATTTCCTCCTACCTATAACTGAGAGCTAACTCCACACCGTATGTACCTCAACAAGGAGGGGCCAGTGGGAGGAAATAGGACATGGAGGAGGCTAACAATAGTACCAACTTGACTGTATTTACTGAGCACAAATCTAATTAATTAATTAATTATATATATATATATAATTATATATATATTGTGTATTATATATATGTATATCTAATATACATATACATATATATGTAAAACTAATTAATACACACACACACACACACACACACACACACACACACATAAATAGTAACAATGGAGATCATAAGGTGTATGAAGAAGAAATAGTGGTGAGCAACGAAATTTAGTATGAATGATTTCAACAAATATGGATAGGAAGGCATTTGAAACCTAAATAATTATATATAATACCAATTTCAAAATCACTAAGATGTTCTAGTAACACTCTAGAGGAAAACAGATGTTCCATTGGTCCCTTTGGTAAAAAGGGCCATAAAAGAAAATAAAGAGAAGTGAGTGTGCTTTACAAGTTTTTTCTTACTTGAATTACAGATTATGAGTGTAATCATGATCATTATAGGATGTAATAAGGAATAAGCAGTGGAATAAAGAACAATATAGTTAAATGGCTTGGCTCCAAGAAATTAGGAAAGGACTGAAGTGATTGAGCAATGAGACTATAGTTGAAACTCAAAATTAATTGGGAAACATATACCAACTATATAAGCTATAAGAATGAAAATGTGTAAAATATATGTGTTATTATTTATTGAATTATATCTCAACAAATTTCTGATATGGAAGATTTTTTTGTGACATTTCAAAAGTGATTTTCTGACTTCAAATGCAAATGAATAGTTAAATTAATTGTAAGTTAGAGGTATCAGAGAATAGTTTAAAAACAGTGCAGAAACATACTCTTCCACACTTTATATATATTTTCATATTGTCATGTGAATTCACACTCTCCTTTTCATCTTATCACTGCTTTGTAACTATCCAAAATCTATTAGTATGTTGGTATATCTTGACAAAGTATCACTGACTTTATTTATTTGAGCCTTTTATTAGGGAGTCAGAGGTAGCCATCCTCTAATGTGGTATTCCCATGTTCTTTTGTCTGCTTGCTCTATGTCTTAACATCTTCCCTCTCATTAGGACACAAGGCACATTGGGTTTGATTTACCCATAAGACATCACCTCTTGTCAGTAAAATACAATTGATTTTTCAGGACTGTAACACATGCACTTTGCTGAAACAAAAGTTTATAAATATCAATGAAATTAAATTATGCTTTCTGTGAACTATAAAATATCCTGGACCCTAGTACCTGATGTCATTTGATAAGTGTAAAATTACTCCACATACTCTTGTAGGCTTTGAGACATATTGAATTAAGGGTTTGACAGAAATCCAGGAGAATAAAACACTCTCGAGAATTTAAGAATAATGAATTTGAATTTAATTCCAACTTCTGTTTGAAGATCTAGTCAACTTTCCCAGTATCTCTGCATGTAAACCTCTCTTTTCTTTATTTGGACCTAATGGAAAGCCTTTTATAGGTACTATCCTCTTGGAATAGTAGGTGGAACTTGGGAATTATAAATCATTGAATGCCTTAATGTATTTTTAAAAATGGCTTTTAGGCATAGTACATGCACATAACTGGATTGTTATATGTGTCAAATATATGAAAAGACACTTATTTTATTCTTTATTTCCTCATAATCAGGTTATTAAGAGAAAAAGATGTATTACTGTGTCTAGCATATAAAGCTTAAATTTTAGAAGACTGAGAATGAGGTTTAAATTATAACCCACACAATATAGAAGACTAATCAGAGTTTTGGTTTCTACCCAACAGGATATATAATTCAAGTAGCAAGATAGGGAGCAAAGTGAATGTTAAAACAGAAAATAGATATGGTGAGTGCCTGTGGAATGGATTTTTATCCTTTTTCCTCCTTAGTGTGGAAATTCCATTGATATTCCCTGAAGTTTTATGTAAACCCCACAAAATCCTGAGTAGCCTCAGGGCAGAAAGAATAATACCTGGAAGTCATGCAGATAACTTTGTTGCTGCAAAGAAAAACCCAGCATGGTGATGGAGTGACAGAGTGGAACAGGCTGGAGTCACCACGAGTGGACACTGCACAGTAGTGGTAGCCTCAGGAGAGCCTGAGTAAAAGGCAGATCAAGGTGAGAACAAATTAATCCTTCAGTAAAGGGTGTGAGAATGACACAGGGTAACTCCTTGATGTCTGGCAGGATTTTTGTGCCAGAAATACAGACTCTTTCTTAATATTTGTTTTGTTACCCTTTGGGAAACTGGAAAGGATTGAAGCTTTCTGTTACCTTGAGATTAAGTGTAGCAATTAGCTCAGTTTGGACCATGAAATATGACAATTGTGATTTGTGTCACTTGGGGAGAAGGATTTATTGCTGGTATGTAAATTGTTGTCTCACCCCATGCAATGGTCATTGTAGAGACATGTTTAATATCATCATCACAAGTTGTAGAAGCCTCTAGAAACTAAAGTACAGTACACACAATAAGACTCCAGGGCAGACATCTTCTGACCTATTGGTCATGCAGTATGAAAACAACAATAACACCATGAACTTCGAAAGACTGTTTATTATAAGTGCTGTAATTGGGGCTTGTATTGCCAGGATCAAAAGTGAGAGTGACCACATTAACAGTAACTAGAGACATAGTGACTACAGTAATTAGGACTGGAGGCAAAATGGTAAAACAGATGCAATTCTGTGAAATAGCAGGATTAAAATTCTCAAAATTAGGAGGAATGTCAACTGAGGAACAAATTTAATTCAGTTATGAGAAAGCAAATCATCTTCATTCACTTTGAGAATTAATGTAATCATAAAGAATGGGAAGTTTGGGGCTTGAGAGATGGCTTAGCAGTTAAGCACTCTCCTGTGAAGCCTATGGACCCCGGTTCGAGGCTCAGTTCCCCAGGTCCCATGTTAGCCAGATGCACAAGGAGGCACACGCATCTGGAGTCTGTTTGCAGTGACTAGAAGCCGTGGTGTGCCCATTCTCTCTATCTCTCTCCCTCTATCTGTCTTTCTCTCTGTGTCTGTCACTCTCAAATAAATAAATAAAAAATAAAGAAAGAAAGAAAGAAATAAAGAAAGAAAGAAAGAAAGAAAGAAAGAAAGAAAGAAAGAAAGAAAGAAAGAAAGAATGGGAAATTTGTACTAAAAGGCTATATTAATTAATGGTGGAAATGATTTTATTCCTAAGTGTTGATAAATAATTTCTATGAATTCTGAGGATCAAAATGCAATATGGAAATATTGTTTTACTAGTATATCCCTATATGCTTTGAGAATTTATTTAAAGGAAATACTCTATCTTTCTCCTTTAATCATAATTAATATATTGTTTTCAGGGATAGCTCAAAGCAAAAGAGCAAGAGAAAAACAGTAGCAAAAAAGGCTGCTGTTATCCTAAGGAAACCAATGAGGGTCTGGGAAGATGGCTCTGTTGACAAGTACTTGATGTGGAAGCAGGAGGGTGTGAGTAAATCAGGATCATGAGAGAGACAGGATGCTAAGACAGTCTGGATCCTGACTAAGTCTGGATTCTGAGGGAGTCAGGAACCTGAGTGAGACTGGATCCTGACTGAATCAGGATGCTCAATGAGTCTGGATGCTGGGAGGGTCTGGATTCTGAGTGAGTCTGGATCCTGAGTGAGTCTAGATGTGGAGTGACTCTGGATACTGAGAGAGTCTGTATCTCGAGTGGGTCTGGATGTTGAGTGAGTGGGGATCCTGAGTGCATCTGGATGTTGAGTGAGTCAGCATTCTGAATGTGACAGGATCCTAACTGAGTCTGGATCCTGACTGAGTCTAGATGCTGAGTGAGTCAGGATGCTGAGTGAGTCTGGATTCTGAGAGCATCTGGATCTTTAGTGAATCTGGATGCTTAGTGAGTCTGGATTCTGAGTGCAACAGGATCCTGAGTGAGACTGTATGTTGAATGTGTCTGGATCCTAAGTAGGTCTGGTTCCTGAGTGACTGGATGCTGAAAGAGTCTGGACTCTGTGTGTGACTGGATCCTGAGTGAGCCTAGTTCTTGAGTGATTCTGGATGCTGAATGTGACTGGATTCTGATGGAGCCTGGATGCTGAGAGATTCTAGATCCTGAGTGATTCTGAATGCTGAGTGAGTCTGGATCCTGAATGAGTCTGGAGGCTGAGTGAGTGGGGATCCTGAGTGCATCTGGATGCTGAGTGAGTCTTGTTTCTGAGTGGGACAGTATCCTGACTGAGTTGGGATACTGAGTAAGTCTACAAGCTGAATGGCTCTGGATCCTGAGAGATTCTGGATGCTGAGTGAATCTGCATGCAGAGTGAGATTGGATCCTGAGTGAGTCTGGATGCTGAGTGAGTGGTGATTCTGAGTGCACCTGGATGCTTAGTGATTGTGGTGCTGAGTATGTCTGGATGATTAATTCTGGATTCTGAGTGAGCCTGGATGCTGACTGTGATTGGATCCTGAGTGAGTCTGGATGCAGAGTGATTCTGGATGCTGAGTGTGTCTGGATCCTGACAGAGTCTGGATGCTGAGTGAGTGGGGAACCTGAGTGAGTCTGGTTCCTGAGTGAATTTGGCTGCTGAATGAGTCTGGATCCTGAGTGAGACTGGATGCTGAGTGAGTTGGGATCCTGAGTGCATATGGCTGATGAGTGAGTCCAGATTGTGAATGCCACAGTATCCTGACTAAGTCTGGATGCTGAGTAAGTCTTCATGTCGAGTGAGTCTGTATCTTGAGTATGATGACTACATCCTGAGTGAGTCTGCATGCTGAGCAAGTGGGGATACTGAGTGCAACTCAATGCTGAGTGAATCTGGATTGTGAATGTCACAGTATCCTGACTGAGTCTGGATGCTGAGTAAATCTACATGCTGAGTGAGTCTGGATCCTGAGTACGACTGCATCCTGAGTGAGTCTGGATGCTGAGTGAGTGGAGATACTGAATGCATCTCGATGCTGAGTGATTCTGGATCCTGAGTGAGTCTGGACTTGGAGTGTGACTTGATCCTGAGTGAGCCTGGATCCCAAGTGATTCTGGATGCTGAGTAAGTGTGGATCCTGAGTGAGTCTGGTTCCTGAGTGAGTCTTGATTTGAGTGTGACTGGATCTTGAGTGAGCCTGAATCTTGAGTGAGTCTGGATGCTCACTGTGACTGGACCTTGACTGCGTCTAGATACTGACTGAGTGGGGATCCTGAGTGGATATGGATGCTTAGTCAGTCTGGCTTGTGAATTCAACAGTATCCTGACTGAGTCTGGATGCTGAGTAAGTCTGCATGCTGAGTGATTCTGGATACTGAATGAGTCTGGAAACAGAGTCTAGAATCTGAGCGAGTTTGGTTCTTGAGTGAGTCTGGATGCTGAGTGAGTCTAGATGCTGAGTGATTCTAGATACTGAGTGGGTCTGGAATCTGAGTGCACCTGGATTATGAATAAATCTGGATGCTGAGTGAGTCTGGTTTCTGAGTGCATCTGCATCCTGATTAATCAATCCTAAGTCACTCAGGATCCAGACTCACTCAGTATACAATGCTGAGTGAGTGGGGAACCTGAGTGAGTCTGGTTCCTGAGTGAATTTGGATGCTGAATGAGTCTGGATCCTGAGTGAGACTGGATGCTGAGTGAGTTGGGATCCTGAGTGCATATGGCTGATGAGTGAGTCCAGATTGTGAATGCCACAGTATCCTGACTAAGTCCTCAGTATACTAATTGTATAAGATCCTCAGTATACTAATTGTATACTGAGTGTGTCTGGTTCCTGGTTGAGTCTGGATGCTGAATGAGTGAACATCCTGAGTGCATCTGGATGCTGAGTAAGTCTGGGTGCTGAGAGTCTGGATTTGAGTGCTACTGGATACTGGGTGAGTAGGGAATTCTGAGTGAATCTGGATGCTGAGTGAGTCAGGATGCTGAGTGAGTCTGGATGCTGTGTGCATCTGGAATCTGATTGAGACTTGATCCTGACTGAATCTGCATGCTGACTGTGACTGGATCCTGACTGAATCTGTTTGCTGAGGGAGTCAGGATTCTGAGTCTGGATGCTGAGCAAGTCTGGATCTTGAGTTATTCTGGATGCTAAGTGAGTCTGGATTCAGTGTGTGTCTGGATCCTGACTGAGTCTGTTTGATGAGTGAATCCAGATCCTGAGTAAGTCTGCATGCTGAGTGAGTCTTGATGTGAGAAAGTCTGGATCCTGAAAGAATATGGGTGCTCTTTGACTATGGATTCTGAGTGAGTCTGGATCCTGAATGAGTCTGCATGCTGAGTGAGCCTGGATCCTAACTGAATCTGGATGCTGAATAAGTCTGGTGGCTGAGTAAGTCTGGATCCTGAGAGAGACTGGATTCTAAGGGAGTCAGGAACCTGAGTGCATCTGGATGCTGAGTGAGTCTGGATACTAAGTGAGTCTAGATTATGAGTGAGTGTAGATCCTGAGTAAGTCTGGATGCTGAGAGGGTTTGGATTCTGAATGCAACAGGATCCTGACAGAGTCTAGATATTGAGTAAGTCTGCATGCTGAGTGAGTCTGGATCCTAAGTGATTCTGAATGCTGAGTGACTCTGGATGCTTATGAGTCTGGATTCTGAGTGATTCTTGATGCTGAGTCAGTGGGGATCCTGAGTGCATCTGGAAGCTAAGTGACTCAGGATGCTGAGTGAGTCTGGATCCTGAGTGACTCAGGATGCTGAGTGAGTTTGGCTGCTGAGTGATTCTAGATGCTGAGTGAGTCTGCAATCTGAGTGTGGCTGGATCCTGAGTGAGATTCGATGCTGAATGAGTGGGTATCATGAGTGCATCTGTGTGCTGCATGAGTCTTGATGTTGAGTGAGTCTGGATGCGGAGTAGGACTGGATTGTACTGAGACTGAATGATGAGCAAGTCTAGATCCTGAGTGATTCCAGATGCTGAGTGTGTCTGGATACTGAGTGAGTCCAGATACTGAGTCTGGATGCCAAGTGAGTGGGGATCCTGAGTGCTTCTGGAAGCTGAGTGAGTCTGGATTCTGAGTGTAACTGATCCATACTGAGTACGGTTGCTGAGGGCATTTGGATCCTGAGTGATTCTGGATGCAGAGTGAGTCTGGATGCAGACAGAGTCTAGGTGAAGAGTAAGTCTGGATAGTGAGTGGGGAAACTGAGTGCATCTAGATGCTGAGTGAGTCTGTATCCTGAGTGGGTCAGGATGCTGAGGGAGTCTGGATTCTTAGTGTGACTGGATCCTGAGTGAGTCTGGATGCTGAGTGAGTTGTGATTCTGAGTGTACCTGGAAGTTGAGTGACTCTGGTGCTAAGTTGGTCTGGATGCTGATTGACTCTAGATGCAGAGTGCGTCTGGAATCTGAGTATGACTGTATCCTGAATAAGCCTGGATCCTGAGTGAGTCTGTAAGCTGACTGTGACTGGATCCTGACTGAGTCTGTATGCTGAGTCAGTCTGGATACTGAGAAAGTCTGGATACTTAGTGATTCTGGATCTCAAGTGGCTCTGGATGCTAAGGGAATGGGAATCCTGAGGGCATCTGGATGCTGTGTGAGTTTGGATCCTGAGTGAATCTAGTTCCTGAGTGAGTCTGGATCCTGAGTCAGACTGGATTCTGAGTGTGTAGGGATCCTAAATGCATTTGGATGTTGAGTGAGTCTGGATTGTGAATGCGACAGAATCCTGACTGAGTCTCGATTCTTAGTGATTTTGGATGCTGAGTGAGTTGGGATCCTGAGTATATCTGGAAGCTGAGTGAGTCAGGATGCTGAGTGAGTCTGGATCCTGAGTGAATATGGATGCTGAGCAAGTGGGGATCCTGAGGGCATCTGGATGTTGAGTCTGGATCCTGAGTGATTCTGGATGATGAGTGAGTCATTCAGGATCCACAATCACTCAGCGTCCAGACTCACTCAGCATCCCATCTCATTCAGGATCCAGACTCACTCAGAATCCCCACTCACTCAGCCTCCAGACTTACTCAGGATCCAGACTCACTCAGCATTCAGATGCCCTCAGGATCCCCACTCGAGGGTGGATGTCGGACGACCCAGAATCTCTCCTAGTCACTGAGAAAAGACACACTGAGTCGGGAGTCTTGTCAAAGCAGGAACTCACTTTATTGTTGTGAACAGTTGCCTATACCATGTTGGGGATGAAGGTGGGGATTTTAGGATGGGGGAATTGGTAAGGGCCAATAGTAAACTGTGACTATTGCAATGATAATTCCAACTCCTGCGCGGAAGTAGCAGGCCAGAAACCATTAGGCATCTTGCTGAGTCATAGCTGGCCAGAGGGTCACCAAACTTTAGCTAAGCTCAGGAAGTTCCACTAGCCCTCAAGCCTGGTCCTTTCAGGGCCCAACAACATCCTTATCTATCTCCATGCACAGGAATCAAATTCAAGTGGATCAGGGACCTAAATATCAGACCTGAAACTCTGCAATTGCAAAAGGAAGTGGTAGGGGAAACCCTTCAACGTATTAGCATAGGTAATGACTTTCTGAATAATACCCCAATTGCTCAGAAAATAAAACCACTAATGAACCACTGGGATCTCATGAAATTACAATGCTTTAGTACAGCAAAGAACACTGTGAATAGAACAAAGGTACAACCTACATAATGGGAGAAAATCTTTGCCAGCTACATATCTGACAGTGGATTAATATCCAGAATATACAAAGAACTCATAAAAACAGAACAATAAGAAATCAAAACTCAAATTAAAAAATGGGCAATGGAAATAGAGAATTCTCACCAGAAGAAATACAGATGGCATATAAACATCTAAAAAAAAAGTTCTATATCCTTAGCCATCAGGAAAATGCATTAAAATTAAATTAAATTAAATTAAAATTAAAATTAAAACTACTTTGAGATTCTACCCACCTCTCTCCTGTCAAAATAGCTACCATGAAGGAAACAAATGACAATAAATGTTAGTGAGTATGCTATAAATGTGGAACCCTTTTACACCGTCGGTGGGAATGTAATCTGGTTGCAGCCATTGTGGATATCTGTGTGAAGGTTTTTGAGACAGCTAAAAATAGATTTATCATGTGATCCAGCTATAGCACTCCTAGGCACATATCCTAATGATTTTTCTCACTACCTTAGACATACTTGCACAGCCATGTTTATTGCTGCTTTATTTACAATAGCTAGGAAATGGAACCAGCCTAGATGTCCATCCACAGATGATTGGGTAATAAAGATGTGGTTCATTTATACAATGGGATTCTATTCAGAGGTAAAGAAAAATGAAATTATGAAATTTGTAGGGAAATGGTTCAGTCTGGAAAGGATTATACTAAGTAAAGTAACCCAGGCCCAGAAAGCCAAACATCACATGTTCTCTCTCATATGTAGATCCTAGCTACAAATATATAGACTTGTGTGTGATCTGGAACCAAAAATCAATAGCAGAGACCTGTAAGCTAGAAAAAGGCTATAAGGTAGGAGGAGAGGGAAGGCTTAAGGGGATGGTATTGTATATATGTAAGTAGAAGAACAGACTACAGGGAGGCGAATAGCCTAAACTAGGTCCAGGGAAGATACTGTGTATAAAAAGGGGGTAGAGGGTCAATCAAAAATGAAGATATTCAGAATAGGATATATGAAAATCTACTTTCTTGAGTAATAGAGCATCCAGATGACATAGATTATTTACAAGAAAATTGTCAGTGTCAGGGATGGGGTACCTTCCACTGAGTTGTTGTCCAGGTATTTCCCTGTTGCCTCTAAAACATTATAGACTATTGCCAAGGCCCTTGGTTTCCCATGAGAAAGAAATAATAAGACACTATTGCTGACATCTTCACATGCCTGAGCAGCAAATTCACTGAGAAATCAAGGTGGTGCTGTGCAGAAAACCTTCTCCCCGTAGACCAGCCAATTGAAAGCTGGAGAAAGCCAAACAGTGTGCAGCATGATGGGAGCAAAAAGTCACCAGTGGTGAAAACAGTGGACGCTGGAGGCCTCAAGCTTGGGCATACAAGCCAAATGACTGGATGAGTGAAATAGTGGCATGTCTGCTCTGGGGGAAACCAATGGCTCTTTGATTGGACTGAAGGTTTGCTCTATGGGGAGTATACATGCCTGTTACTGAAAACCTAATCAAACACTCATGGCAGGTGAGATCATGAGCCTTAGGGGTATAAAGCCTGATCTTGTCTGGATAAATGCATATATTATTCTCACCAAATTACCCTGAAAGTACTACACTTAATGTTCATATTCTTATATTAACGCTACTCTCACTTCTGGTTAGAGAAGCTTCTCTTTTCAGATGGTGATGACCACTGGGATGACCCAGAAGGAAACATAGTGCTGACAAAGAAGGAACAGAGCAGTGTCCAGCACTGAAACATCATACACCCTCCAAGGCTCAGGGTCCATTGTGAAAGAGGTGGTGTAAAGAATGTAAGAGGCAAAGGATGGGTACCACTCCTTACACACAACTATCTGGACAGAAATTTGTGTCAATATCCAAGACCTTGTGCCTAGAAATACCTACGCAAGATCCCCATAATAGGAAAAAAAGATGATGACATCAAATTAAAAGATAGACTAGTGAAGATAATATGAGAATATAATGAAAATATGATGGAGAGCAGAGTTATGAAGCAGAAAGTGGGGGAAGGGAGAAAAATATAATGGTTTGCTCTCTGTAAATATAGAAGTAGTCAATAATGTATATATATAAATATATATAAATAATTTATATATATATTAGAATATATACATATATATACATATATAAACTGAGTTTACCCCTTCATCCTCTAGGAGGAGGACTCCTGTTACATGGAGGGCTTGTTACTGGGGGGCAGATATGAATTTCAACCTAAAGATATGCAAAGGAAGGAATCTGAGTTCTATCTGGGTTGTTGCTGCTGGCTACAGGTTCTGCACTGTTTGCTGTCGGCTTGTGTTTGTTTGTGATGCTGGCTATTTGGTGTTGTCTCTCTCTGCTTGGATTTAGGAATGAATGCCAATTTCTTCTGCCTTTGATGGAACTTCCCTATGTATCTATAAGCTGAAATGAATCATTCCTCCTATAAAATGTGCCTGGTTTGAATGTTCACCCCAACAACATGGAACTGATTACAGCACTCAGCTTTATAGATATTGTTATTGGCTCATGTATTAGAAAGGAGTAAAAGTAAAGGTCAAGAAATATAGCTCAGTCAATAAAGTTCTTGTCTAACATGCACAAGGTTCTATGCTGAGCCCTCACCACCATATAAAGCCAGACACAGTGACCCTCTCCTGTAATTCCAGTACTTAGAAGGTAGAAGCAAGAGGATTAGAATTCCAAGGATATCCTCAGCTATACAGCAAGGCCCTCCTGAGCTACATGAGACCCTTTTTCAAAAATAAAAGAAAAATAAATAAAGAAAGAAAGAAAGAAAGAAAGAGAGAGAGAGAGAGAGAAAGAGAGACCGAGGAAGGAAGGAAATAAAAGCAGTGAATCACTATCCAGTATTGGAACTACGTTTACAGTGCAGCAGTGGCGGGTGTAATCCCAGTTACTGTTCAGAGACCTATGGGCTTCAGTTATTGAAGCAGCAGGTATGGAACTGAAGCATGTAATCATACCATCATAACCCTATGTTATCCTTCATCAAACAGGGGTCATGATGCCCAGAAGTGTCACAATGATAGCCTTACCATACAGGCAATTATTGTCATCTAGAAATGTTTAGGGCAATTTCATATTCAAATTCGAGATGGGTGAGTTCATCTTCTGGAATAGGTGGTAGACTTCTGTCACCCTTTACTTTTATAAGGTATGCTTAAAGCTTTAGCTGTTTACATATAGGTGGTCAAGACAAACTGATAAAAAATAACATAAACATATTTTTCTCTACAGAGAAATTAAGAAGCACTGGCCTCCATTACTAAATGTGGTAAGGTCATTTAATTTTCATTATGATGTTATACTTTTAACAATTGGGTAAATGATTTTCTAAACTATGGTTCATTACTAGAGTAAGTCTCTATATAAAATTACATATATATTTTTTCCTTGTAGATAATGTGCATATACTTCACTTGATTACTATTATAATCACCAATGTACTTAATCAGAACACTCTATGCTTATATATATTCAGAGCACTAAAGTAATTTATCTTTATCCTTCAACACATGCTAATATTATTCCTTCTAAAGTGAGACACTGAAAATTCTGAATGAATCAGTTCACTAGGTAATGCTTCAATACTAATTGGCTTAATAATAATATACAACTTCTGAACACCATGCATAAGTGATTGGCATCACAGAATTGTCTTTGTTTATCTTGAAGATTTACATATGCATAACCTTATGCAAAACCTCTTACTTTTGTAAGGTAAATAGAATGGTAAGTGAGTTAACTCACGATTTGTATAACTATATATTCTTTCCCTCGAGCTAATCAATTTCAGTGCAATTTTACAATTATTTTCTTATTTTATTATTGGTGACAAATTAAATGTTCTAATGTCTCTACCCCAGGGATTAGCCTGGAAATACATCACCAGAGAATACAAAACGCCATACAAGCTTATCAATTCATAGCTATGTTGCTCATACTTCCATTTACCCATGCAAGCACATGAAGGCAAGGGACCTATGGTGTCCAGACCAACAGAGTGATGGGGAGGAGAGTCCACGATGACGCTGTGCCAGTGAAGAAAGAACAAGACAAGACATACAACTTTTCTATGACAAAAAATGTGGATTTGTTTAGGAATATCAGGGTTTAAACTCTTCTACTCTGCTAAATGTAACCTTTTAGTCTGTTTTGAGCAGAGTGGTAACTGCTCTTGTTTGATCATGTTAATTATTGCATTAGGAGCAGTCTCCTTTAAGAATCTTAGTCATTGGGCTGGAGAGATGGCTTGGTTAAGTGCTTGCCTGGGAAGCCTAAGGACCCCGGTTCAAGGCTCAATTCCCCAGGACCCACGTTAGCCAGATGCACAAGGGGGCGCACGAATCTGGAGATTGTTTGTAGTGGCTGGATGCCCTGGTACGCCCATTCTCCCTTTCTCTCTCTCTGCCTCTTTCTCTGTCTGTCACTCTCAAATAAATTTAAAAAAAAAAAAAAAAGAGAGAAAGAATCTTAGTCATTGATCCAACCTACACAACAGCCTTTCTGCTATGAGGGGATCATAGTTGTTTAGTTTAGCAATTCCTAAACTTTAATGTGGTGTATAAATCACTGCAGATTCTGATCCAGTTGGTGAAGGGCCAGCCTGCACCTCTGAATTTCTAGCAAATGCTCAAATGATGTCCGTTATTTGAATTTGAGTCTTAACTTGAAAATATCAACTTGAGAATAGCAATCCCTTAAACACTTTTGGTTGAAAAGGATACTCCTTTAAGATAACATGTAAATTAATTGTATAATATTAAAAATAACATTCTAGGGCTGGAGAGATCGTTTAGCAGTTAAGCACTTGCTTGTGAAGCCCAAGGACCCTGGTTCCAGGCTTGATTTTCCAGGACCCACGTTAGCCAGATGCACAAGGGGGCGCATGAGTCTGGAGTTTGTTTTCAGTGGTCGGAGGCCTTGGCACACCTATTCTCTCTCTCTATCTGCCTCTTTCTCTCTGTCCATCATTTTAAAATAAATAAAAACAAACAAAAAATTGAAAATATAACACTTTGTGGGCTGGAGAGGTGGCTTACTGGTTAAGCGCTTGCCTGGGAAGCCTAAGGACCCGAGTTTGAGGCTCGATTCCCCAGGACCCACGTTAGCCAGATGCACAAGGGGGCGCATGCATCTGGAATTCATTTGCAGGGGCTGGAGGCCCTGACGCGTCCCCCCCCCCCCCCCGTCTCTTTCTATCTCTCTCTGCCTCTTTCTCTTTCTGTCGCTCCCAAATAAATAAATAAAAATAACAACAACAAAAAAACGCATTCTATTTGGCAGTTATTAAAGAAAATAAAGTTCAATGCAATGTGATGGGTTGGAGTTCTCTTCATAAATTTAACTTGAGATTGTAGGTAGGTTTTCAGTGTTTATGAAGCCAGGGAGAAGTATGTGCTTTTCTTGTAACAAAGAAGTCTTAGTGTTCATTGGGAAGTCAGACCAAGTAGCTGTCAGATCTCTTACTGATTTTCCCTATGGAACCTGCAAGTTTCCTCAGGGGAGCTCAGTGAATGGATCACTGTTTTAAATAAATATGGTCGGTTTGCACTTTGGGTCCTTCTTCAGTTTTCCTTCCCACAAACTAAACATGAAGTTTCTGTGTGTCCTGTTTTCTTTATGACTTTCTTTATGACATTTCTACTCAATAAGCTTTCAGAGTGTGAAAAGTTGGCAGAGCTGGCCAAAATTTCTTTTGTATGATTGTAGAGAAAGCAAAATGTTTTGTGTTGGCAGATGCTTGTCCCAAACTTATGGAAGTGACAAGTTATAAAGCATAGTCATCTCGAATAAATAGTCATTCTTGGTATATAATGGATCCAAGCAAGAGAGAACCCTGAGCTGGCACTGTGCAAAGTTTGATCATCCTGAAAACAGGATGTGAAAGCTGGACTATAACATCCTGCTTCTTTGAATGTCTAAGTGGCTTGACTATGCAAAGTTTATTGAACAATACACCATGTAATCCTTAAACTGCCTGTTTCTCAAGGTCAAGTTCACACTGGCAATTGCAATAATGTTTGTTGAAATCATTTGAATGGCAGTATAAACACTTAACCAAACTGGTTCATCGGGCAGCTTTGTGAGCTGTGTTTCTTACTTTTGTTTTTGAAAGAGTCACTTGTGGAGAAAGACAAAGAAGTTACTGGCCTATCTGATTAATTGTAAACCTAACAGTTACTTGGAAATGAACCTATGAGGCATTATTACAGAACAGAATTAGATCCATTCACATTTAGCTGAAATGTTTTTAAGTTCTCATAGCTCAAGATTTATAATGAGAAAGTAACATTGGCATTCTTGTTATCATATCATTCAAAATACCAGCCAGTGAAAGCCTAATCCTGACAAAGTAATTGGTAGTTAAATAATTTCTCATTATTGATTTATTTTTTAAAAATATTTAATTAATTTATTTATTTGTGAGAGAGAGGAAGATACAGATAGAGAGAAAGACCTAATGGGTGCACCAGGGCCTCCAGCCACTGCATACAAACTCCAGAAGCATGTGCTCCTTTGTGCATATGGCTAACGTGGGTCCTGGGGAATTGAACTAGTGTCCTTTACCTTTGCAGGCAAATGCCTTAACTGCTAAGCCATTTCTCCAGCCCTCATCTTTTATTTAATAAAACAGGACCTCCCTATGTAGCCCATGCTAGCCTCCAACTCATTATCCCTCAGCCTTAGCCTCCTATGTACAGGGATTATAGGCATGGACATCTGGCTTAGTTTTTCATAGTGAGAGTATATATAGCTATTATAAATTATTTTATTGTTTTCCAATAGTACTACATTTTATGTAATTGAAATATATTTTAACTTTGGAAGATCCTGAAACTCACTTCTGACCTGTGAGCATCTTCTGTGATGTTAAGATTCCTTTTCACTACAGTTGCCCTCCCACTTTTCTTTCCTAGTTGATATTAAAATGTTATCAGTTTGTTTATCTAAAAAGTTCAGAAATTTATTTCCATAGCCAAGTAATCTTAATCTTTATTTATAACTACTTTGAAAATAGTCAGAAGGTAGGCATAGCCAGTAAGGCCGAATGAGTCCTGGTGGTGTTCCAGCAGACAAAGGTAGAATCTTACCGGGGGACTCTGTCCAGTGCTGCAGACTCCTTGTGTGTTTTACATTGAATGAGACTAAGAAAGTCAGAGGTGTGAATTGCTCACTGTGTAAAGTTTAAGAAGTCCCATACTTTTAGTGCTCACACAAGGAAAGGGAAAGCTACTTAGTGAGTTTCTTTGCATAGAAACTTAAAGGACTTTTTATTTTTCTACTTTAGTTAGTAAATGCCTTATTTGTGCTTTTGTTTCCCTAGGTCACTTTGAAGGGATATAATTTGTTATTATTTTAGAAATATATATTTTATGAATTCATTAGATATGAATATAATTCCTAACAAATGTTGAATAACTAGTTATTCTACAAATAACCTTATTACAAAATAATTGTCATTCTCAAGCTTAAAAAAAAACAATATATGAAAGGGGACAAGATAGCAAAGGCTAAAAGGTAAAGAATCATGGATGAAATATGAGATTTCAGTTTTCTTCAAAGTATTATTAGCATGAACAAAAGAAGAATTAAGCTGAGGTAACTGTGGGAGGAAATGAAGGATTTATTGAAAAGCAAATTGAGGCCTAAAAATGCCTGCAAAGTACAGCCTAAAGCATGGGTTTAAAATAACACTATGGGTTAAATGTCTGACTTTTTCTGTGAGCATAGGATGATTTCATTAGAAAACATTATCTTCTGTAGCTAAACTAAGAAAAAAGGGGTTTATTAAAAGGTAGTATATGCACCCCCTTTTTTTTAACATTGTATAAAATCTTTATGAGTCAAAGGATGAGGTGTAGACATCAGAAAGCCATAAACCACATTGGAACATCATGGATGAGACACCATGAAGTTATTCAATGGATTTGTTGCTCAAAAGGTAGCATTGCCTGCCAGTTGCTGGCCTGAAATATGTTACTGTTATAGGATGAGGAAAGTGTTATCACAATATGGCAAGTCAACTGTAACTTTGGGTACAGTTTGTACTTTACAAGGAGATATTTTCATAGTGAAGAGTTTTTTTTTTCTTTTCTTTCTTTCTTTTTTTTTTTTGGTTTTTCGAGGTAGGATCTCACACTAGTCCAGGTTGACCTGGAATTCACTATGTAGTCTCAGTGTGGCCTTGAACTCCCAGCGATCCTCCTACCTCTGTCTCCCAAATGCTAGGATTAAAGGAGTGTGCCATCATGCCTGGCTTGACTTTTTTGAGGATGTACAACTGCTTTAGCACCTACTACAGGATACTCTTAATCCTTCAAAGTGCCATACCAAAACAAACTGACAAATAAGTAGAAAATCCCCTATAGCACAAAAATCACATATGAGCCAAATGCCTCTACCAGAGTCACTTCCCTTTGAACACTAGAAACTCTCCTGGGCCCCTGTCGTTCCAGAACTTCTGGGTGTTTCTGGTTCTTGGGATAAATAGTTCATTGAGCTTGTAGCCTATAGTCAGCAAGAAAGTGTGAGAACTTTTGTTTTCAAATACTTCAGCATCTATTAACATAATAACAAGTTTGAAGATGTGAAAATGGGTGTGGCCTACCCAAGGGAGACTAGTTTGTGAAAGCAAAGGAAGACATATCAATCAACCAAAAATGTTATCTTTGACTTTTCAGACATTAGATGGGAAAAGGTGTGTGTACAGGACGTTCCAAGGACAGAGGAAAGTCAAATAAGTAAGTGTACATATTCGTTTATTTATTGAACAAACAGATGGCATATTTTCTTTGATTGTTTTGAGAGCATATTTGCCATATATTTGAATAGTAGTTTTGACACTTTTGTGCCTTTAAATCTAAATTATCTACAAGATTAAGAAAACAGAATTTTTCACATTGGAAATGTCTTTAAGCCAGCTTGTTAAAGTACCTTCATTAATATATTTTTGAAACAATGATTTATTTATATGCATGCATAAACCTTTAAGTAACAAAGCATTATCAAATATACCTCTGTGAAATATGTCATAATAGATAGTGTAACAGATAATTACCACATCTCTTTTTGTAAATAGGTGACTGTTAGAAATTGATTACTTTGCCGGGTTTGGTGGCTCACGCCTTTAATCCCAGCACTCGGGAACCAGAGGTAGGAGGATTGCCATGAGTTCAAGGCCACCCTGAGACTACAGAATTAATTCCAGGTCAGCCTGGATCAGAGTGAGACCCTACTTTGAAAAAACAAAACAAAAAAAAAAAGAAAGAAATTGATTACTTTATTTCTTAGGAACAGTCGTATATTGAGGTTGTTGTTAATTGCTTAGTAAGTCAAGTAACATTTATGATTATATACCATATTTAAAAACATATTAAATCAGTTTTATTGAACTAGTAAAATGCAAAGTTAAACTGTGTTACTCATATATTCTTAGCTTTAGTATTCATTTTATTCAGTTTGATGATAAGTAAATAATAGTAAAAATGGGTAGTACAATGTTACTAAATCATCTTGAGTAATAAAAAATGTATCATCTCAAACATTGCTAACCCCTCTTCAGGTTATAAATCGTTTGGGGACAATTTTAAAAGCTAGGAATACAGCTTTCAGAAAATTGTATAAAGGCTCATAGATGATTTATAGACACTTACAAGGGTATTTTCAGATTTTGGGTTAAAAATCTGTGATCCAGAGTAGAAAGAAATGGCCAATTTTCCCAATAACTTGACTTTAACATATAACTCACTTTTGTGTTGTTTCTTTGAATTTTTTAAGGCAAAGTTTCTAGATGTTGCTCTGGTTAGTCATAAACCTGTAATCCTCCTGAGTACTGGAATTAGAGGTTTATGTCAGCTTTCTATATTTTTTTGTAATATAAAGTTTCATTTTTTTTGCTTAAAATTGTTTCCTGGAAATAAGAAACACATAAACTCTTTGACTTTCAAGAATCTCATTTGTAAATTGCAGATGACAATAACTTCCTCACAATATCACTGTATTTCTTTGTATGCATCTAGCATAGCACCTGTCACAAACATTGTCAATAAGTATTCATTTACTCACTTACTTATTCATTGCATGGTGTATTAGTGAGGTGACTCAGGATCTCTTTATCACTTTGTGGATGCACAATTGTGTTTAACAAATATTTATTGAATGTTCATTTTGTACCACATGTCATGTTAAATGGATATATTCACAGAAATTCTGTCCCAGTGGAATTTATAACATAGTACGATGTAAAGCTAAACAATTTAATTTATGGTAAGATGAAGTAGACACAAAATTAGAGGGGTGTCCAGAAAAGGAGCAGTATAGCTGATTCATAAAAAGAGTTCTACTATAAATAATACTTACATTGTGTTCATGATATTACTACTAATAAACAATATTTCCTACTATATGTTGGTTATTTTGTTATATATAACTAATTTGTTATTTTAGAACTCAATTTCATCCAATATTCTTTCTGTTAAATTTTGAATTATAAATAAAATGAGTGATAGAATACTACATGTTTTCAAATTTATAATTTGCCCATTTGAAAATTATTCTATTGTCCACTTAAAATTTTTGTCTTCTCATTTTAAATTTGTTCTGTGGTTTTTACTGTTTATACACAAGGAATATAAAAAAACAATGATTGTTTTATTATTGTGTAAAAGCAAGTCCAAATGTCAAATCTAGGTTTGAGTGATTTTAAGTAAGCAAATACCAAATAGACCTATTCATGAAGTCATTGGGAAGAATAAACATAAGTGAAGAGCTCCATGGCAGGAATAATTCACTGTTATGATAGATTAATATTTCAAAGATGAGACTGGCTACATAGGGATATGGTAAAGACAATGCTATGTTCTAACTTGCTAACTTGTGGAAAATATGCTGATTGCCCCATTTCTAATGGAAATAAAATCAGTAGTTTGGTTACATGCAAAATTAAATAATCTAACTTGGAAACACACTTAACACTGACATAAATTAAATTTTGAAAATCTTTCTGCTAGTGAAGTCCCAGCTGAGATTCTTGATTAGTGAAGCACAATTCTAAGAGAAGAGGTCAGGACAATTAATTCATGTGGAATCCACATCATTGGGGATCTCAGTGCCAGAAATGCTAAGTCTATTCCCAAGGTATGAGTTTCCTATCTCAACTCTTTGGCTACTTAATAAGAAAGGAATTATCCATTAGAAGGAGCTGAAATATGAGGTATGTGTGAGTATGAAATGAACTGTAATTTGAAGTAAATTAATGAAGTCCATTCATGTGATGATAAAGCTAATCATTTATAGCTATAATAACCTGCCTGTCATGACTTTGGAAGACTACTGTCCTCTATGAAAATAAGGCACGTAAATCTTTTAAGTTTCTTTTTTCTTTTGGTTTTAAGTAGAAACTTTATATAGATGCATTATGTGTTGGTACCATCCTGTCCCTCCTCCCTGCCCCACTCTGCTGAGGGCCCTCCTTTGTAGGATTGTTGGTATTCACCATGAAGTTGTTGATTATGAGTTGTGAGAGCAGAAGTCAGTCATTGTGTGGGGATTGTCTCTGGATATTCCCTCCCACAGAGTGATAAACTGCAGACTTAGCTTTAGCAGTGATGGTGATCTGATGAAGTAGATTACTAATGAGTATGGATATTTCTAGGCTTCACTGCATTTAAGTCAGCATGCATGCAGGAATGAAGTTTTGGGGAAATTTTTCCTCAACATAAATTCTGTTTTAACTTTATTTAATTGCCTGGACATTTTTTCATTCTGTCATCCCCTTTATTAGGTTTAATCTCCCGTAACTTACATGCAACCTCTTAGAAAAAAAAGTATGAATATTTTAGATAGAGAAATATGTAAAACTTTGAACATATGGATATGGATTTTATAAATCTATTACTCCCTTTCAAAACATTATTATTCATTAAAAATGGATGCCTAGGGCTGGAGAGATGGCTTAGCGGTTAAGCGCTTGCCTGTGAAGCCTAACGACCCCGGTTCGAGGCTTGGTTCCCCAGGTCCCACATTAGCCAGATGCATAAGGGGGTGCATGCGTCTGGAGTTCGTTTGCAGTGGCTGGTAGCCCTGGCGCGCCCATTCTCTCTCTCTCCCTCTCTCTGTCTTTCTCTCTGTGTCTGTCGCTCTCAAATAAATAAATAAATAAATAAATATTAAAAAAAAATGGATGCCTAGTTTTGTATATTTATAGTACCTAATGAATAATAAAAGGTGACTCATTTAATAGACATAATGCTAGACTACTTCAAATGAACACCCTGCTATACTCTAGAAGAAACCAGGATGGAAGCAGGAAGATTAAAATTCTCTGGCAAATATTATGTAGCTGCTGATAATTGAACTATTGGAAAAATGCCAAAGATCAACTGTCCAGCTGCACGGCAGGGTGCTGACCTGGATTCACCACCACTCATACCCAACTCAGCTTGGGTTCTTCATCCTCTCTTCTGGCAAACATTTGACAGGGCTAAACTGGCAGTCAATGTGATCATTCTATGCAGACTTTTCTATGATGACAACCAAGAAATGCAATATGAATGAGAGAGTAGCTATGGCAGTTCTCCTCTAATGTTCATTTCGAGTAGATATTCTGGGACCACTTAATCTGTGAGATTCTAATGTAGTTGCTAGTCTTTTTGAGGGCAAAAGTTCTGACAGCCACTTGTACCAATGGTTTGCTGATAATCTGTAGCTCTTAATGTATCATTTGATACTATTCAAAGCAGGAAAATATTGTAAAGAAAATGGTAAAATTATTTTCTAACAAAAATATGATTCTTATTAAAGAACCTTGATTATTGGAAAGGGGCTATAATTTATATAAAGCACTGGTCAGTTATCCCAATCTTCCCCCTGTAAATGTCAAAATATGTACCTATTTTTTAGACCAAAAATACTTATATCTTTCCCAGAATTCCCAAAATATGCAGACCAGAAATGATATGTATATTAATACAGTAGGATCCCATGTTTATTTTTATTGATTAACCTTTTTATTAAGTAGAAACTTTGTATGGACACATTATGTGTTGGTACCACCATTTCCTTCTTCCCTGCCCCTATCCTGCTGAGGGCCCAGTTCAGTGAGATTGCTGGCATTCACCATGGGGTTGTGGGTTATGAGATATGGGAGCAGCAGTCAGTCATTTTAAGAGAGGGGGTGGTAGTGCCTCTGAGCATTCCCTTCCACTCTGTGGCTCCTACAATCTTTCTGTCTCCTTTTCTGAAAAATTCCCTGAGCCAGGGTGGGTTTGCTTTAGTTTACTTTAGTGCTGAGCTCTCAGCAGCTTCTGGAGTTCTGCTTTGGTAAGTTTGAGTATCCTCAGTGTCTGTTTTCATCACCTTGTCAGGCTCACCAGAGGGTGATGCTAGGTTCAAAGTAGGAGTTGGGGAGCATTCCCTATTAACTGATTATGTGAAAAACTTTGAGTAAAAGTAGTTTCACTTCTTCAATGAAGGTTTGGCAGAATTTGGCTGAGAATCCATCAGGTTCTGGATTTTTCCTTCTGGGGAGGTTTTTGATCACATTTTCAATCTTGATGGATGTAATGGGATTGTTTAGGAGATTTATCTGTTCTGGACTTAATTTTGGTAGGTCTTATGTGCCTAGGAATTTGTCAATTTCCTCCAAGTTTTCCAATTTTGTGGAATAGAGTTTTAGGAAATATGCCCTGATGGTTCTTCAAATTTCTTCATGTCTGTTGTGACATTTCCCTTTTCATTTCCAATTTTGTTAACTTGAGATGTCTCTATTTTTCAATTATCACATTCGTAAAGGTTTATCAATCTCTTTTATTTTTTTCAAGGAACCAGCTGTTTGTTTTGTAAATATTCTTAATTATTTTATTAGATTTCATTTCTTTATGTCTGGAACTCTTATGTTTGGATGGTTCTTGTTTTTCCAATGCTTTTATGGGGACAGCTTGGTTATTAATTTGAGATCTTTCTGCCTTTGTTATAAAGGCATTTAGTGCTGTGAGTTATCCCCCCTGTACTGCCATCATTATGTCCCATAAGTTGTAATATGTTGTACTTTCATTACCATTCAGTTCAAGAAATTTCACAATTTCCCTTTTCATTTCTTCCATGACCCATTCATTTTTTTAATAGTGTTGTTCAATCTCCAGGAGCTGGTGTAATATCTGTTGTTTCTTTTCTTGTTGATTTCTAGCTTTAAAGCATTGTGGTCTGATATGCTTCAGGAAGTCAGATAAACTTTCCTAATTATATGAAGGCATGCTTAATGGCCTAATATATGATCTGTTTTGGAGAAGGTCCCATGGGCTGCTGAGAAGAATGCACATTCTCCAGAATTGGGGTCAAATGTTCTGTAGATGTCTGTGAGGACTAATTGACCTACAGTGTTGTTATGCTCCATTATTTCCATGATGATTTTCTGCTTGGATGATCTGTCTATTGATGTTAGTGAGGTATTGAAGTCCCCAACTGTGATGGTACTGGGATTTATTTCTGATATTTTGTCAAGTAGGTGTTGCTTTATAAAATGTTGTGCATATAGATTTATGATTGTGATGCCCCCTTATTGATCTCATGATGAGTAAAAAGTGGCTTTCTTTATCCTTTGAAATTACATTTGGTTTGAATTCTATTTTGTCAGATGATAACATATTTCCATTTTCTTAGAAAATCATTTTTCATCCTTTTACCCTGTGTAGATGTCTAGTTGTAATGGTAAGGTGAGTTTTTTGAAGGCAGCTAATGGTAGGGTCCATTTTTCTATTTCACTGTGTTAACTTGTGTCTTTTTATGAGTGAGTTAAGTCCATTAATATTTAAAGTTATAACTGTGAGGTTTGATTCAACCCCTGCCATTATGGATGGTTTATGGGGTTTGGTGCTTTGTAAAGTTTTATGTGTGCTCTAGTTTTGTTTATTATGTTGGTCTTCTTGTAGGCTCTTGAGGTTTGTTTGACTCTACTGTATGGAATATTTCCTGAAGTATTCCCTGTAGGTTTAACGTTTTGCTCATATAACTATAGCATTGGCTTTTGTCAGGAAAATTTTCCTTTCTCTATCTATTATGAGGGATAATTTTGCTCAGTATATTAGTTTGGATTGGAGGGCATAGTGTTTCAGGCTTTAAAGTGTTCCATACAGGCCCTTTTGGCTTTCAGGGTTTTCATTCAAAAATCTGAGGTAACTCTGAAGGGATTGTCCTTGCATGTAATGAGTTGTTTCTTTCTGTTTTTAACACTATTTTTAAAAATTAGTGTTATAACTATGATGTGCCTTGGAGAATGTCTTCTTTGGTCCTGTCTGATTGGTGCTTGGAGAGCTTCTTTTATCTGGTTGGTCCTCTGTTTTGTGAGATTGGTAAAATATCCTACAATAATTTTGTTGAATATGTTTTCTATGCCTTTGGCCTGGATTTCTTCTCCTTGTGGTATACCCATGATTCAATTTTTGATCTTTGTAAGGTAGCTCACATTCCCTCATATTCTGTTCACATGATTTTTTGAACTTACAAAAGTTCTTGGATTCTCAATCAATTTCTTCTATCTTGTCTTTGAGTTCAGTGGTTCTGTGTTCCATATGATTGACTCTCTTAGTGAGGGCTTCTAGAGAGGCTTTTAAAAGTTCTGTTTGATTTTTGTTTTCTGTTGCTTTTTCCACATCATCTCTTTTTTGAGGTCCAATTTCATGTTGAAGTTTGATTTTCTTGATGCTTCCTGGAATTCATTCTTGCATTTGATCATGTTTTCATTAAGTTTAATCAGTTGGTTATTGAGATCCTCTATTGGTTGACTCAACTTCAAATTGCTTATCTCTTTTTTGAGTTCTTTCTTATTTTCCTCAATTAAGTTAAGTGTAATGACCAAGGCTGTGTGCATTTCATTTATTGATTGTTGATTTTGGCTTCCCATTCTGCCATACTCTTTGTTAGGATTTCATTGAATTTATGTAAAACGTTTATTCTGCCTTCACATTGGGATTCTAGTTCTTTTGTTTCCTCAGTGTTATTATAGAAGATTTCCTTTGTGGCATGAGGTAACCATGATAGCTATTTCCCAGTTTGTCATTTATTTATTTATTTTTGCATTGGGTCTATCTATCTTGGGGTAAAAGTATTATTTTATTAAGGACAAAACAAGTGTTTACCTTTGTACTATCTTTAGTGAGTGTTCTGTTTTAGTTTTCAACCAGATTGGTGTGGGATGAGGTTATAACCACAGGTGAACAGGTTATAGAGGTTAGAAGTGTGCCTGCATCCCTGGGCTGATCACTTGTGTGAAACCTGGTTTGGAGGCATGGAATCTCTTTAGCTTGCACTTACAGACAGGCCTTGCCTGTGGTGCTCAATCAAGAGTCATAGAACTTCCCTCTATTGCTCCACTGTACCTCAGCTGAGCAGGCTGTGGAGATGCACTGATATGCCCCTGGGCTTTCCAGATACACCTGTGCTCCCTGTCTGGGGCAGGAACATGTTGCCAAGAATATAACAGCAGTGCCTGTTGGGGGATATAGGAAGCAGAGGGAAGGGATAATGGTGTAGCTTCATAGACATGGCATGACAAAGGGTCAGCAGAGATAGCTAGTATAGGTCTGGGAAGTCAACTGGGGCAGGAACATGGAAATTTGGAGGCACCTGAGGCATGGCTTCTTGCCAATCAGAGGAGGCAGCTGATGCCAGATATAGACTCACCTGTGTCTATCTGTCTCCACTGAAAAGACCTTCCCTAGAGGTTCCCTGCCCCCAATGAGCACTTCTCTGGCAGCTACCTGTTCCCAACAAGTAAGTTTTCTCCCTCTACTAATTCTTTATTAAAGGTATTACAGAACCCATAACTTGGTGTTTATAAATTCTGGGGGGTCTTCTGAGCCCCCAAATTCTGCCTCAACAAGAAGTGTAGGGTTCCGATGGTTTTCTACCAGCCTTACCAGGAAATAGAAAGCTGGGGCCTACTGTCACCATACATGTATGTAGGGTCCCAGCCACCCCACACAAGCAGCAAAGGAAATGTCATCTGGGGAACTAGGAGCTGGTGACAAGGGGGCCCAAGCCTAGGAATGCAGCAGGACCCAACAGCCCCACCAGTGCAGCAGGGAAACTGGGATCAGATGAACTAGGAGCCTGGGGAACCTGGAGCTCAGGGATACTCATAGTACCTGATTAATTTTTTTAAACTCATTTCAATCTCCTTTTCTTATGTTTGTATGTCTACTTTCCTGCAGTTGGTGATTTATAATTTGGCTATATGATCAGGCTTGATATTCTGTTGAAAAAGTGAAAGCATTTTCTCTTTGCAATAGTGCTTCTTTTGTTATCAGCTTTTATTTATTAGTTGATGGCTTTGACGTTTTGATTAATAAAATGTCACATGTATAATTGCTGGTACTTTAATAACAATACATGTTATCTCTGGGAAATATCAGAATAAATTCATTAAATAAATTAATAGCCATTTTTAATGTTTATAGAAAACAATAAAAATATAAGGTAATTAAAATTTTTTAATTATACACACTTGTCATGGTGTAAAAGAAAAATACTCAAATTCTTGGGTTCTTTTTTTAAAAGTGTTTCATGAATAAATTATAATTGTATGTATTTATGGGTCATAAGGTAATATTTTGACATGCATGTACATTGTAAGAAACTAGGATTAGCATAATTAATCTTAAGTATCATTTATTTATGTTAAGAACATTTAAAAATCACTCTGTTAGCTGATTTAAAAGATATATCAGGGGGTTGGAGAGATGGCTTAGTGGTTAAAGTCCTTGCCTGTGAAGCCTAAGTTAGAATCCCGAGAACTCATGTAAACCAGATGCACAAGGTAGCTTATGCATTTGCAGTTCATTTGCAGTGGCTGGAGGCCCTTTTGTGCCCATTCTCTCTAATAAATAAAACAAAAAGATATATCAGGTTTAGAAGACCATAGTCAGGCCATTTACCCAGAACTTGCACTATTTGTTTCAGTCTATTTTTACTCCTGTACTCTATAAATCCAACTAGAAATTATGTAGTAGAAACTAGTATACATTGGCTTGATATCTGTGGTGGTTTGATTCAGGTGTCCCACATAAACTTAGGTGTTCTGAATGCTAGGTTCCCAGCTGATGGAGATTTGGGAATTACTGCCTCCTGGAGGGAGTGTTTTGATGGGGGCGGGCTTATGGGTGTTATAGCCAGTTTTCCTATGCCAGCACATTCTCCTCTTGTTATTGTTCACCTAATGTTAGCCAGGAGGTGATGTCCATCCTCTGCTCATGCCATCATTTTCCCTGCCATCATGGAACTTCCCCCTCAAGCTTGTAAGCCAAAATAAACCTCTTTATTTTCCCCTCAAGCTGCTGTTGGTTGTGTGATTTCTACCAGCAGTGTGAACCTGACTGCAACAACCTCACTCCAACTCTAAGGATTAGCTCTAAGTACTGTGGAATATTAAATGCATAAGTAACCTACCTTCTTTCTTTGTTATTCCTCTTCTAAATAAGTCATTCCTGTTTGAAACTTCATACTTCTTTTGTTATAGAGATTAACCATGTCTTAAGAGATCCACAGTTTAAAAACAAGCAAAAAAAAAAAAAAAAAAAAAAATAATAGCAAAGTAAGTTTCAGTCTACTTAGTTTTCTTCACCAAGCTTTGTCTGAAAACCAATTTATAAGCTTGGATAAACTCATCAGGAAGCACTGATGCAAAGACCCATATCTGTCCTGTTAGGGGAAAAATCCCAGGAGAATGATGTCATCACAATGGAATGAACAGATAATATGATGATTCCTGCCTTGAGTGTATGACTGCATTTCTGTCTGTATATTTTACACCTATTAAAGGAAGAAAAAGAAAGGGTAAATGGGGAGAAGGTAGGATAGTAGAGGAAAGGGAAGGGAGAGGGGAATGGAGGGGATAAAGTAGGAAGAAAAGAGAGAGGAGTGGAGGTAAGATAGGGAAGGGAAAAAAGGAAGGGAAGGATCAGAGGCTTAGGTATCTGAAACTACAATGCTCCTTTTCAGTAGGCTGATAATTGCACAAGATCTGAATCTGTGTCTAGTATTTTAACATATGGCAAATGCTATTAAGAATTAAATGGACTGTTCTGTAGTTTACCTGTCTAGCATGCTTGTTAAATATTATAAACAAATAAATTATTTACTCTGATACTGTCAGGTCACTTTTTCTTTCTTCTAACTCTCTGACAAAAGAGGTATTCACATAAGTTTAACTAGGTAATTCAAAATACTTTTTAATGCAGATATTTAAGGGCTAAAAAGTCTTTCAATTACTGTATAATAAGAATAGGGAGCATTTTTTATAAAGGGAATAATGAGTGAATACATTTCTCATCAAAATAAAGGATTAACAGCAGCAAATAAGTGTCATCTACAAACTTTTACACAATGTGTTATGAAAATTCATTTTCTCCTCTTTTCTGCTCTTTCTGAGGTTTTGGCTTCTTGTCCTTCATACCACTAATATGGTTAGTTTTGTCGACAGGGAAAAACACAATAGATCATTTTTTTATGTGAAGCAATAATTTTAAAATGTTTGCTCTTTTAGTCACACAGTGAGCATAGTCTTGGTTGTTTGATCTTTGCAAAGTGCTGCTGAGAGCTCACCGTGCCTGGTTTGCATTGATTGACTGTGTAGGTGACTAGTAGAAATTTGCTGGTGAGCCAGATTCTTCAGTTACACTGACTTGTTCAAGCATTCACTGAAAACACAAGAAATATCACTGGACATTTTGAGAATTTTTATATTGTCTCTCTGATTTGCTATCTTCAGATAACCTGCTAAAATGCAAAGCAAATGAAACTTCAACAGAGTAGATGCAAGGGACATATAGCTAGAAAAAATATCTAAAGTAGTTTCTAACTACAGTTAGTTTTATATCTTTGAATGTAAAAATATGACCATATCACTCAAATTGTTCTACATGAATCCCTATATGCAAAAGAATATTCATCTCTCTCAGTGTGAGTTTAAAAGCTTTCTGCAGTCAAGCAAAACTTATATTTTTCAGGTTAAAATGTACCTTTTTAAAGGACACAATTGTTTTTAAAGATTCTTTTGGTGTTTTCAAAGATTCCATTGTTTAGTATGCCAAGAAATTCTGTTCTTACATAAAGAAGAAACTTTAAAACTCTAACAGGACCATACTATTTTCTCAATAATGCAAGGGAATTAACTTTAATACACTAACTCCACGAGAAATTCTTATAATAAAAAAGATGCCTCTCCATCCTATTATTTAATTGATCTTCTTGGAAAAGTTCATTTGTACTTCAGAAAAAATAATAAAGTAGACTATTAAGTTCTTTCAAATGTATGAAAACAATGGTGGCTAATACTCAGAATCTTTATGAAAAGCTTTTATGTTTGAACCTTCTAAATTCTCACCTTTAATAGGTGATTCTGTGCTTACTATTATTATTATTTTAATCCTAAGGCTTCCTTGGCAGAATTAAAATAATTTGATTTAAATTCCTTTTATGCATTAAAGATTGCTCGAGATGGATTTTACTTGCACAAAGTAAAATGTGTAAATACCAAAGTATTATACGTTACCTTCCTCTAGTCACTGAGACAATGCCGCAATTCAGAAACCCAGGCAGAGAGAGTGGGAGGGAGAAGGAGAGAGGTCTGAGTAGTTGAGATATGAGTTCTATCTATTTGACCTTGAATCAAACTTCAATTAAATTCCTTGTGCCTCAGGGTCCACATTTGTTATGTGAAGTTATTTTCAGAGTTTGCAAATTAGCAGTTCTAGCTAGATTCAGCCAAAGCATATGTTTTTCTTGACCCACATCATGTTTTGGGATGCAAATAGTTGCATCAACCAACATTCGTATTAGCTGTGTGTGAATAACTGTTACCTGCTTCTGGGCACACATGATATTAGATATAACTTTTCCATTCTACATATTTTGCTGTATTTATAGACATCTTTTATTGGGACTTCAATTTGCATTTCTTTTGTTTATTTGTTTATTTTTGTTTTTTCAAGGCAGGATCTCACTCTAGCCCAGGATGAAATGGGACTCACAATGATCGTTCCCACCTCTGCCTCCCAAGTGCTAGGATTAAAGGAGTGTACCACCATGCTCAGCTAATCAGCATTTCTTTTATGACTAACTACGTGACTTTCTCAGCAATTCAGATGTTTTATTTGAGAGATACCTATTTGACTTTTGGAGTAAGGGGCTATTTTAATTTTTTTGGATCATTGAACTTTTTGTTCTGATTGAGATTTGGATTCCTTAAATGTGAGATTTTGTTGTTGGGTAAATCAATCCAAAGCATATTATTCTGCTATACCTTGCCTTTTCTCTCCATCATCATTATTATCATTAAATATTAATTTGTGAGTGCATGCATGTGATTGAGTACACATGTTCTGCTGGAAAAATGTGGAGGTCAGCCAACAACCTGAGAACTACCAGGGTCTCTTTTGTTGTTTGCCATTGGGAAGGACAGACTGGTGCTCATGAGCTTTGGAATTCCCCTGACTCTGCCTTCAGTTGCCATCAGTGCATTGTCATCATAAACACTTTGCCACTCTGATCCTGGCTTTATGTTGGTGTTGGAGGTGGCATCTACACTCGGGTTGATATGCTTTTGCAACAAATGACTAACTGTGTCATGTCTCCAGCCCTATCCTATCTTTCTTAATGCTGACCTCTAACTTCTAGCATACTAAACTTCTGAATTGTAATGAAGGTCATATTTATACCTTTCTCCAGAGTTAGTATTTAAAATTATTACCATTGTTTTAATTTTTTTATTTATTTGTAATGGGAGAGAGAGAGAGAGAGAGAGAGAGAGAAATAGGTATGTCAGGGCCTCTAGGTACTATAGATGAACACCAGATGTGCCGCTTTGTGCATCTGGCCTTACGTGGGTACTGGTGAATCAAATCCCGGTTGTTAAGCTTTGCAGGAAAGTGCCTTCCTTAACTGCTGAGCCATCTCTCAAGCCACTGTCAATTATGGTTTTTTAAGTGATATCTACCTCTCTTAAGGTTAAAAAATACTTTTTTTTTTTTTTTTTGCTCTTTTCTAAAGGTTTTTATGAACTGTATAGACTAATGTAGCATATGTTACTTGGATCACATGCAGAGCAGAATTGAATATATTTGTGCAACAGATTATGTGTAAAATCTTTTAGATGAGTAGAAAAGGAAAACTCAGACATTGTTGGACATATAAATTAGTGGGTAATTTCCCATTACAAAAAACAGTATGAAATAGAAAGTACAGCAATAATAATGACTTTCTAATCCCTAACAGCTATATATTCAGGAGACATTTACACTTCCTTGCTTATTGCAGCATAAGAATTCAGAAATGAAAGCAGAAAAATGTTTGAAATCTGATGAATATATAAAGAAAATGTGGCACACATGCACAATAGAATAGTATTCAGTGACATAAAATAATGGAATCTTTTACTTTGCCAAACAATGGATAAAACTGGAGATTGCTATCTATGTTAAATGAAATATTCCAGACATAGACAGGCAAGTACTGAATAAGTTCACCATTTAAAAATTGATCTCACCTGGAGTGGCAGCACATGACTTTAATCCCAGCACTAGGGAGGCAGAGGTAGGAGGATCCCCATGAGTTCAAGGGCACCATGAGACTACTTAGTGAATTCCAGGTCAGCCTGAGCTAGAGTGAAAACCTACCTCAAAAAAAAAAGATAAAAAGAAAATTGATCTCTTTAATGTTGAGAATACATTTGGATATTCCAGGCTCAAACAAACAATGGACAGGGAAGGATAAGACATAATCAATGGATCCTTATCTACAGATAAGAGTAGATGTTCTGGCATGCAGGATAATAATGATAATGTAGCATACATTTCAAAATGCTGGAAGTCTTTTGAATGCTTAACAGATTAGATGTGTTTAACTTTAAGATATGCAATCTCTCTGTGTCTCTTAGGGAGTATCAGTGAATGTAAAATTTATTTTTAAAAGAATATCTAGGAGCTGAAGAGATGGCTTACTAGATAAAGCATTTGCTGATCAAGCTAGAGTACAGGCGTTCAATTTCCAGACCATACAGGAAAGGCCAGAAGCTGTGATGGCCTTCTATAATCCCAAAATGTCAACCATGATGATGAGATGGGAGACACAGACAAGAAGAATTCCTCAACTCGTGAAGTGAGCCCAGCAAAGAACAGCAGAACAAGATTCCAGAGGGACAAACCCTGCATCAAGTAAGGTTGCTAGTCAATGACCAACCTAAAAGTTGTCTTCTGACCCCACACATACACTGTCACAAATGAATACATGAAAACACACATGAGCACATACACATGAGCATGCTTATAGCAATAATAAAAATAGAATATCTGTCGAATAAATTGTCTTATATGAACAAAAACTGGAAACTGGAACAAACAAAAACTGGAAGTCATATAGTTACTAGAAAATGGACTGAAATTATCATTATATAGCAGGAGAGAATCATCCAGTGATGACTGGAGAGAATCATTCAGTCATTATATTCACATGACAGGAGAAAACCACCCAGTGGCTCTCTACATACAACAGGAATGAATCATCTAGTGCATGCATCATTGTTTGGGAGTCCCACAGGTATGGTGAAAGGTGAAAAGTGAAGCTGTCCAAAATAAATGCTATGAGATTTTACTTGAGTACTGTTGCAGTCCAGTTCACATTGCTGGTAGAAATCACCCAACCAAGAGCAGCTTCTGGAAAAAAGAGATTTATTTTGGCTTACAGGCTCGAGGGGAAGCTCCACAATGGCAAGGGAAAACGATGGCATGAGCAGAAGGTGGACATCACCCCCTGGCCAACATAAGGTGGACCACAGCAACAGGAGGTTGTGCCAAACACTGGCATAGGGAAACTGGCTATAAAGCCCAGAAGCCTGCCCCCAACAATACACTCCCTCCAGGAGGCATTAATTCCCAAATATCCATCAGCTGGGAAACTAGCATTTAGAACACCTAAGTTTATGGGGGACACCTGAATCAAACCACCATACGTACAATTCAAAATTATGCATAACATTTATGATGGCTGATAACTGCTGGGGGTGGCTAGTGCATGAGGTAGGCACCGGGAAGATATCTGTATGCTGATACTGTTCTTTGTCTCTGAGAAGTGTGCATAGGTCTGCATACTTGGTAACAATTTATCACATTGTGCATCTGCAACCCTCATACCTATTCAATGTTCAGGAAGATGAACACATTTTGAAGCTAATGTTTTAGACTTATGGAAAAGTTAGCAGATCACTGATGTATGGGATTGAGTTCACATCTCACACCTCACATACTACTTCAGGGTACTCTCTATGTTTGGGTTTCTGTAACTTCCCTAAACATTCTTATTCTAATTTTCTTTCATGATAAAAGCAGATTGCTCTGCAAAATACTCCACATTTGATTATATTTTATGTTGACTTAGAAATCATTAATCTTTCTCTCATCTTAAAAATTACAAATCTCAGGCTGGAGAGATGGCTTAGCAATTAAAGCACTTACCTGCAAAGCCTAAGGACCCAGGTTAAATTCTTCAGGTCCCATGTAAGCCAGATGCCCATGGTGGCGCATGTGTCTAGAGTTCATTTGCAGTGGCTAGAAGCCCTGGCTTGCCCATTCTCACTCTTTATTTCTCTGTCTCTTTCTCCCTCTCTCTGTCTCTAATAAATAAATAAAAATAAAATCTGTAAAAAAATTACAAATATCCAAACATTCGAGTGTTTATAGTATGACTATGAGCCTGTGTGGGAATTAGCCAGAATGAATGGAAACTAGGTGTTGGACATTTATAGACTTAGGAAAACTTTAAATTTGTGGAACCAGTTTGACATGAATACAGTTTTGCATGTATTATAGATAATAGGTTGAATCCAGAGTCTTTGACTTACTTTATAACTTCCTGATCTACTTCTTTCCCAATCACCCTTATCTGCCTTTCCCCTCGGTGGCATAAACAGACCTATAGAAAACACTACACTGCCCTCTCTATTATTTGGCCCCTCAGTAATTTTTACCTTATGTGCCCACTCTGCCTGTCAAAGTGCTGGTGTCTGTATTTCCTTTGTAAACAAAAACAATCTTTTTGCTTTTTCAGAATCATTTCCTTCATTCTTCTCTGCTTACCTCTCAAGGTCAGAGTTAAGAGATCACTCAATCATTTATTTTTTGTTTTATGCAAATGCCTGGGCATTATTATCAGTGACATAGCTTATGGGGACATATCTATGACCAATGTTTTCAGTATTGTGTCCTCAGAGAATGTTGAAGACTTTTTTTGTTTTTATTTATTTATTTGAGAGCAACAGACAGGAAGAGAGAGAAAAGAGGGAGGAAGAGAGAGAGGGCGGGGGGGGGGGGGGAAGAAAGAATATAGGCATGCCAGGGCCTCCAGCCACTGCAAACAAACTCCATATGCATGTGCCACCTTTTGCATCTGGCTTACATGGGTCCTGGGGAATCAAGCCTTGACCTAGGGTCCTTAGGCTTCAAAGGCAAGCACTTAACCGCTAAGACTTCTCTCCAGCCCTTGAAGACTTTTTAAAGAATAGTTTAAGAATTTTTAGCAAAACAGAGAGGGAAGTAGAGAGATTTCCCATCCTTGCTCCCTCTTTCCCACACATATGTGTAGCCCTTCCCCCTATCTACAACCCTCTTTAGCTGGAAGAGCTCTAACTGTTGTACCACCAATGAGGCCATGGCACACACATTCTGTGGGTTGAGACAAATGTCCTAAATCATACCCTAAGCATCTGAGCCTCTGCCTCTTCTTCCTTCCCTTCCACCCTAGAACCATTGACCTTTTACTATATATTATTTGAGTGATATAGTGTATAACCTTTTCAGCTTGCCTTCCTTTATTTAGCAATCTGCTTGTCTTTCACATCCAGATTACTCATACCATATATGAGTTTCAACTGTTTTGGAGAATATAAATAGATGAGAGAGATAAATAGATAGATAGACAGACAGATAGTTCAATCGATCGATCGATCGATCGATCGATCGATAGATAGATAGAATTCTGTTGGAGGAATAATAATTATATAACAATATGCAATGGGTTATTTTATTTCTATAGGGTAACAAATTCAGGGTACAGAATGAGAGAGCTGGGGTTAGTGATTTCAAAACTGATGTAATTTGTGAGGTTTATAAAACATTAACATTATTTAGATATTTAAGAACTTAGGCTGGCTGGGAAGACAGCTCAGTCAGATAGCCCAAACCCCAGTACCCTTTTAAAACTACCAGCTTGGCACTTCTCACCTGTAATCCTAATACTGGGGATGTAGAGACAGAAGGACCCATAGGCCTTACTGGCCAGCCACTCTAGCCTACTTGATAGATGCCAGGGCAATGAGAGACCTTGTCTCAAAGGAGATGAATAACATGCCCATTCCTAAAGAACAATACCAGAGTTCATCCTCTAGCTTCTATACATACACAGACACACTTACACACACCAGCAAACACATGTTTTCCCACACATACAAACATAAACCCACACTTATGTATATCACATATATACACATATGCCAGGAAAAAAAAAAAGAATTTGTAGTAGACAACAGAGACAGAAAACAAAATCCAGCATTGGAGCCTTTACACATTAATTCTCTCACTTCATAGCCATTAAAACAGCCTTTAGGTTGCAGGGATTACTGATGTAACATTTCAGCAGAGATCACACATGTCTGAGACATCATAAGCCCTGAGGTAGGAGCACATCTGCCACTCCTGGCTTGCAAACAACAGTGATTGGGCTGTGGATCAAACCAGGTCGGTCTCAGAGTGCTGTGAAGGGCACTTTCCAGGGGATCACTCAGCAATGAAGCTAAAAATTGGTTGTAGGAGTCAATGGTGAAAAGGGCTGAGAGTCATGGTGCCTTGAAATAGCCGAGAAGAAAGATACCTGCAGTAGGAAAGATTAGGTGAAGGGAAGTGTGTGGGTGTGGTGGACATATTATTTCCTATCTAATATTATCATTTTGATTTATATAACATTTCAAATGCAGCATGTTCAAGAAGTAATTGTTGGGATACACTAAAAATTGTTTTTCCTGTCTTCATAGTATCACAAAATAGAATCATCATCTTTTGTTGATGCAGACAGAGATGTTGACTCTCATTCTTTCTGAATCCCACACATCTACTTAGTAAGATAGTTATCTAACATTTACCCCCATAATAGAGATATTAAGTGACCCCATGACAAGTTTCACCTAGGATTTTATAACCTAAGCATTCCCTCCACTTTCACTAATGTATCTAGCAACTCATGCATGCATTTTAAGACACTAATACAGTTAATTTCTCCTGTACTATAAACCTTGATTAACTTCCCATTGTGTTTTAAGTACAAATAATTTCACTCCAGTATGGTCCATGATCTTGTTTTGTATGAGCTTCCCTCTTCTATCTCATGCTCTGCTCTAGTACTCTATTAGTTCAACATCCATTCTACCTGGCACCAATCCAGAAATGCTGAGGAAAAATGAACTCTATCACAATAGTAGTAATTTATGCAAGTAATTTACACAAACTTGTGAGGGCACTTAATATCTCTATTGTGGGTATAAATGATAGCTAACTATCTTACTAAGTAGATGTGTGGGATTCAGAAAGAATGAGAGTCAACATCTCTGTCTGCATCAACAAAAGATGCTAAAAACAAAGAGGAAGGTTATTTTATTTGATCATATAGTTAATAATTAAAATACTTGATATTTAGAAGAGAATCTCTGTTTTAACTATCCCATGCTGGTTGAAACAAGGTAGGAGGTAGCACACTGTAAATACAGTAGGCAGCACTGAATAAATACATGAAAGTCACATTGTATTTCACATAACATACAAGGAGTCAAAGTACAAAAGTGTCACCAGGCCTTTATTTGTTTCCCTATATATCCAATTTGATAACTTAAATATCTCCTCCCATGTCTGTTCAGATGCTAACAAGTCACAATAAACACTAGAGCAGGCATTTTCCTCTTGCAAGTCTATAATAATGAGATTATACATTTCAACACCCAAATATGACACCTTCGAAAAGAATTTTGATCCACTTGTATATAAAGGGTCTCATTAGGAACAAGTGAAATTTGAACTCCTTTTTGGATTAGAATGTTCTTTTGAAAGGCATGCTGCACACTAATTGAAAATTATTCTTTGATCTTCACGGAGCAGAAGTTCTCCATACCTCTTTGCTGATACTTAAAACAATGTGACATGTTTTTTTTTTTTTTTTTTTGTCTTTATAGCTAATCCTGCTTTGGTTTCTTTGAAATGAGGGCAACAAGTAATTTAACTTAAGTCTTCTTTAGACAGGGTTTCTCTTCACTGGATGATGAAATGTCTCTGGTGTTAACACCTAAAAAGACTACCTCCTTTCCCTTTCCTGTTGTAATTATCAGATGTATTGTTAAGCTGCACCCAGGAAATCAATTTACCATTTTAATTCAGGAAGAACATATTAATTTAAGCAACTTCTGACCTTTCCTTAAAAGATAAATTTAAAAGGACAATCAAGAATTTAATCTTGATTAAATTTATACTTTCTAAGATTTGAAAACCTAATTCTTTTTAGGAAATTCCTGCTGGGTGTCCTTATTCATATGTATTTTTTTTATTATTTTATTCTGATTCCATTATGCTATAGACAAACTAGAAACTTCTAATATAAAGATGTGGTACAAAAGAAGTATAGTCTTAGAATATCAGTGACAGTTCGGCAAAAATATCTAATAGTGAACATGGATAAATATATTTTCAGATTTCTTTAAACCAGTACTGTTCATCAAAATGAAAATGTAATCAACTTAAAAATTAAAATGTCATTTATTCCTAAGAAATTTTTCAGGCAGTATATATTTGTGCAACTAGCTGGCAAAGTTCTAGATATCATATCTGGTAGGTGTGAGTGAAATTCATTAATTGAAGACTTCTAAGTGTGGATATTTGCCAAAGCTTTGATATGATGAGCATTTATTTCTAATGGTGGCCATTTGTTCTTTGCCAGTGTATAAGCACTTCCTTCTAGCCATGGGTTGCATTTCCTCCTGCACTGGGAGCACTGGTGACCATGTCACTGCATGTTAGAATACAAGTGCACAGTCAAATGGGAATCACTGTTTGTTGACTTTTAATACAAGATGCCACTTTATGGAATCAGTTAACAAAGGAAGAAAGTTTGCACATTTCTGAAGTGTTACATGTTGACCTGATTAAAGACAGTAATAGATGACTTAAAGGGTCTGTAAATTAGGACATTAGCAGTCAGGCAAGTCTGATAACAAAAAATACCATATCTTGTTTTCTTTGTAGGTGTCTTCTCAATAGACAACTGGAAAATGTTTTACATTTTTCTTCTAGCAGACTTAGAAGCAAATGGTTATCATGAAAGCTATTTGTAGATATGACTAAGGTGCTAGGAAGAAAGGTTAACAAATACATCATTTGCTTTAAGGTGATCCTAAATAATAAATACAAGCAGCTCCTTTTTAACTTGTCTTCTCAGCACACATTGGGAGATTGAGCTTCTACAACTGAAGTAATAGATGGTAACAGAATTCTTTGTAAAAGAGTAATTAAATCTGTCACAGATGAGAACAAAGTGGCTAAATTAGAAGTCAAATACTTCTATCACTAAGAAACGTATGAAATAATTAACTTTAGAATGCATATTACCAATGTTCAAGCTGGCCCAGTCATTTATTATTCCCAACTGTACTTGGAAAGAGGACAAAGTAAATTGGTCTCTATTCTTATAAAGATGTTACTTTTTGTATAGTTCTCAAATCATCCCTTCCCCCAAAAGGTACTTTACCTCCCTCTATCTGGTTTACTTATAGACAAAGAAAATCAATTACGAAAGTATAATAGCATTGTACTTATATGTGCATTTAATATCAAATGCCTATGATTATTTTGAAGTCAGGTGTTAGAGACCATGACCTGACCGCCCTAGGTCAAAAGAAGAACTAACAGCCTTCATATGGCCCCTCACTGCCCTGAGGACAAAAGAGAGCTAGCAGCCCTCATGCAGCCCCTCCCCCAATAACAAACAGCTGCTCTGGGAGATGCCACAAGAGAGATTCCAGAAATACCACAAGATGCTCCAGAAGATTATGGCCAGGTGGCTCTACTTCCTCCTTCCTTGTACCCCCTCCCCCTTTTTCCCCTCCTTATTGCCCTACCTGCTGGTTGATTATAAAAGAGTTAAAAAATCCAACATTAAACGAGACCTTGACAAAACCTCCGCTTGGTCTCCTTCTTCTTTCCTGCCTGTTCTTTCAGGTTGCAGCCCTCCTCAACCACCCTGCGTAACATTGGCCCCGCAGGTTGGGGGCAAGTGGCGCCCAACATGGGGCTTGAGGCACGGGTCTCGACCGGACGACTAACCGCGCTGGAGGTCTCCTCAGGACACTGAGAGACATGTTGAAGAGTGCCCCACCATTTCGTTGCTCGCGATTTCGGCTACGGGACACGCTAAGCCAGGGCCCTTATTTTTCATTCTCGTCCAATTTTCAGAATGGGCCAAAGCTTAGTAAAGAGTCTCTTTTTCTTAAGGATTTAAAGAGCTCACTCAGGGAAAGAGGAATTAGAGTTAAGAAAAAGGACCTCGTTAATTTTTTTGTTTTCACTGACAAAGTGTGTCCCTGGTTCATTATTTCTGGTCCTGATATTCATCCTGAAAAATGGCAAAAGGTTGGTAAAGACCTAAATTGCCGTATTCTAGAGGAGGGACCTGATTCTGTTCCCTCCACAACTTTTTCTTACTGGGGACTCATAAGAGACATAGTAGAGGAAGTGCATTCAGATCCAGATAAACAACAACTCCTTTCTGTCACTGAATACTGCCTCTGCCCTCTCTCGCGTGGCGCTTCTTTAGTTTCACTTTCATCTCCTGAGAAATCCCCTTGCCCATCAGTCATTATCGATATGGGTTGTAGCTCCAATAACTCTGGTGCCCCCCGCACAATAGAAAAGTTATATCCACCCTTACCCAAGCCTATTCCCCCCAAAACTGCTTCTCAATGTACGCCCCTCATTAAACCAGTTTTTTCAAAAACCTGCAATCCCGAGCCACTCGATCCCGGTGATGCTGCTTCTCTTGAAGATGAGGCTGCTAAATACCACAATCCCGACTGGCCTCCGACTGCATCAGCACTCCCTTTTAGACCCCCTCCTTATCTCTCTCCAATTTGCGCTCCCACCTTGTTATCCTCGGGGTTTTTTTTTTCCCTCTGCCCTCGCTGGCGCTAAGGAACATCTCACTAAACAAATAACTGAATTACAAGATGTTCTTAAACTACAAAAGGATTTTGCCCGACTCTCTTCAGATTTAAACTTAATGCAAAATTCAATTAATGAGGCTATATTAAAGCCCGCTAAACAGTCTCCAACCAAAAACGTTAAAAAATCTCTTGCCCCATGCCGTCCCTTGGCTTTCCCAGTGATTACGCGCTCCACCACCGCCAGCCACACCCCAGATTTCCTCCTCGGATGCCCCATTAGAAGACCATGATTCTGCTCCGGTCTCGGATAATGAGGATGAAACCTCAGAGGCAGAGGAAGGGCCCGAGGAACTCTTAGTGCCCCCTGTTAGAATTCCCACTGCTGCTCCGGGTGCCCAACCCCTGGAGACTCACTATCGCCCCCTGTACTTTAAAAAGGTTAAAGAATTCCACTCTGCGGTACAGGCTTATGGCCCAACAGCCCCCTTTATTCTCTCCCTTCTCGAGGATCTCTCTGGGGGAGGTCATTTAACCCCGGGAGAGTGGACCTGAGTTGTTCAGTCAGTTTTAACCCGAGGACAATTTTTGTCATGGAAGGCGGACTTTATGGATAGATGCCAATCAATTGCTTCAGTTAATCTAAGGAACCCCAACTCACCCATAGCAACTTGGACCCTTGATAAACTAATGGGTCAAGGCAGGTATGCCACTGAGGTTCGCCAATGGGGCTTTCCCCCTGGCCTCCTGGCGCAAACCGCTAATGCGGCTCTTGCTGCCTGGCGTATGATCCCTACATGGGGCTCGGTTACTTCCCCCTTGTCAAAGATTACTCAAGGTGCCCAAGAGGATTATACTGATTTTGTGGGCAGACTCACTGAAGCAGTAGAACATACTCAGCCCAGGAGGCGCCGAATCTAAATTCCTAAAACAATTAGCTTATGAAAATGCAAACTCAGCTTGCAGGTCAGTCCTGCGTGGCAAAGTTAGAACAGCCTCTCTTGAGGACATGATTCAACTTTGCAAAGATGTTGATACCTTCACCCACGAAATTTCCCAAGCTGTCAATCTTGCGATTGGGGCCACTATTCAGCAACCATTTTCCAACAACGCCTGCTTTAAATGCAGCCAAATTGGGCATTTTTCCAGACAATGCCCCAATAATTCTAACATGACAGCCATGACCCCCTTGCAGTCCGCAGGGCCACAAACATGCCCCCACCAACCTGCTACTCTTTGCCCTCATTGTAAAAAGGGCAAACACTGGGCCAATACCTGCCGTTCTAAGACAGATATCTCAGGAAACCCCCTACCTCCTCTCCAGGGAAATGGGCTGAGGGGCCAGCCCCGGGCCCCTCAGCCCATCCATTTCCTGCCGGCCTCGGGGAACAGCCAGCAGTTACTCAACCCACCCCCCACCTCTATCGAGCCACAGCAAGAAGCGCAGGATTGGACTTGTGTTCCTCCACCGATACAATATTAACACCAGGGGATGGAGTCCAGGTCCTCCCCACAGGAACCTTTGGACACCCCCCTCCTGATATGTTCTTTTTAATCTTGGGAAGAGTGTCCTCCACCCTTAAGGGGCTCACCATTCATCCTTCCATAGTGGACAATGATTATACAGGGGAAATAAAAATCCTGGCCAGTGCCACCCTGGGACCCTTAGTTATATCCAGGGGCCAAAGAGTGGCACAAACCCTCCCCCTACCCTCACAGACCAATGGCCCTGCCCTTCACAGTCCTTATGGAAACACAAATCCGGCTCCTCTGATATCTACTGGGTCCAGGCTATCACCCGCGACCGGCCCACCCTTCTCCTCCAACTAGATAAAAAATGGTTTCTAGGCATCATTGATACAGGAGCTGATGCCATTGTAATTTCAAAAGATCATTGGCCCTTGGCTTGGCCTCTTCAGTCCTCTGTTACCCACTTACAAGGAATTGGTCAATCTCAGAACACTGTACAGAGCTCTAAATTTCTAACATGGGAGGATCAAGAAGAAAACTCAGGGACAGTCAAACCGTTTGTGGTTGATGGCTTGCCTATAAATTTGTGGGGGCGTGATATACTAGATCAAATGAAGGTCATTATTTACAGCCCAAATAAGACAATCACTCATGAAATGCTATCTCAGGGCTTTATACCAGGGACAGGACTAGAAAAAAATAATCAAGGCATTACGCAACCTATTATTCAGCAACAAAGACCTACTCACTCAGGCTTGGGGTATCACCATTTTTCTTAAGGGCCATTGCACCTCCTGCACAGCAGGCAGATAAAATCACTTGGAAGAATGACTCTCCTGTTTGGGTAGATCAATTGGCCCCTCTCCTCAGTCAAGTTGGCTGCGGCTACACAGTTAGTGCAGGAACAGTTAGCCACTGGTCATATCGAGCCATCTACTTCCCCATGGAATACTCCCATTTTTGTTATACAAAAAAAAGACAGGAAAATGGAGACTACTCCAAGATATCAGGGAAATTAATAAAACTATGGTCCCCATGGGGGCTCTACAGCCAGGCTTGCCCTCCCTTGTGGCTATTCCTAAAGGGTACCAAAAAATAGTCATTGATCTCAAGGATTGCTTTTTCTCCATTCTCCTACACCCAGAAGACTGTAAACGCTTTGCCTTCAGCCTTCCTGTTACTAACTTTGTTGGACCTATGCCTAGATTTCAATGGAGGGTCCTACCTCAAGGTATGGCTAACAGCCCTATGCTCTGTCAAAAATATGTCGCCCAAACCATTGATCCATTTCGCCTCCGTTGGCCTTCTCTCTATATTATTCATTATATGGATGATATTTTACTAGCAGGACCTGATGCCTCCCAACTTCATGCTGTTTCACAACAGCTTATAAAAGCTTTACAACAGAGAGGCATCCAAATTTCTCCCGATAAGGTTCAGATAAATCCCCCCATTTGTTTTTAGGCTTTGAATTATTTCCACATAAGATTGTCTCTCAAAAGATACAACTAAGAAGAGACTCCTTTCATACCTTAAATGACTTCCAATGACTCCTAGGGGCAATCAACTGGCTACGCTCCTATTTACATCTAACCACCGGCAAATTAAGGTCTCTGTTTTATCTCCTTAAAGGAGAAACTGATCCTTCTTCCCCTCGACATTTTACCCCAGAAACCATTAATGCCTTGGGTTTGGTGGAGCAAGCTATCTCTGCCCAGTTCATTACCTATTTTTCCCCTGACAAGCCTTTACATTTCATGATCCTCCCTACCCCCTTTTCTCCTTCTGCACTCTTCTGGCAGGGCAACCCCCTTTTATGGGTTCATTTACCCGCCACCCCTCCCAAGGTCCTCCCCATCTATACGTCCTTAGTTGCACAAATGATTTGCTTGGGGAGGGAACAATCTCGAAAACTATTTGGGAAGGATCCAGAAGTTATAATAACCCCATACAATACATCCCAAGTATCCTGGTTACTTCAGAATGATGATCAATGGACAATAAGTTGTGTGTCCTTCCAGGGAAGGATGGATAATCATTACCCACCAGATAAATTAACCCAATTTCTACATAAAACACCTATTATTTTTCCAAATATTACCAAACATTTTCCAATCCCAGGTGTTGATCTGGTCTTTACTGATGGCTCTTCCAATGGCAGGGCCTCTTATTCTATTAATGGTAAAGTAACTCCACTGATTACACCATATTCCTCAGCTCAATTAGTCAAGTTACAAGCCATTATTGAAGTCTTTAGGGTCTTACCACATTCGCCTTTTAATCTGTACACTGACAGCTCATACCTAGCCTACTCTGTTCCCTTCTTAGAAACAGCCCCCTATATTAAGCCCACAACCAACGCCGCCCCCCTGTTTTCCACTCTTCAGTCTCTCATTCATAACCGCATCCACCCCTTTTTTACAGGACACATAAGGGCACACACTGGGTTGCCAGGACCCCTGACTCAAGGCAATAGACAGGTGGACCAAGCTACACAACTTATAGGTCTCATGCAGAATGCTGACCTTAAGTCACTGGACCCCCTACAACAAGCACAGGCCGCCCATAATTTACACCATCTCAATTCTCAGACACTTAGGCAAAAATTCCACATCACTAGGGAACAAGCCAGACAAATAGTCCGTCAATGCAAAGGATGTTTAACCTTCTTACCTGAGGCACATTTAGGCATAAACCCCCACGGGCTTATTCCTGGGGAACTATGGCAAATGGATGTCACCCACATGCCAACTTTTGGCAAACTAAAGTTTATCCATGTCACCATTGATACATATAGTGGATTTATCTTTGCCTCCCTCCAATCTGGGGAAGCCACAAAAAATGTAATTAATCATGTTCTCACTTGTCTAACAGTCCTCCCTCAACCTAAAACAATAAAGACAGATAATGGGCCCGGGTACACAAGTAACACATTTAAACAATTTTGCTCACAGCTCGGCATCAGACACATCACAGGCATTCCCTATAATCCACAGGGACAAGGAATTGTTGAAAGAGCTCAACAAACTCTCAAAAATACCATTACCAAACTACAGTCGAGTGGGGGAATACTATACCCACTTACAGGAAACTATAAAAATCTGCTTAATCATGCATTATTTGTAATAAACTTCCTTACATTAGATCAAGAAGGGAGATCTGCTGCAGACCGTCTATGGCACCCCTCCACCATTGATAACTATGCACAAGCCCTTTGGAAGGACCCCTGGACACTCAAATGGCAGGGACCCGACCCTGTGCTTATTTGGAGCAAGGGACACGCATGTGTCTATGATACACAAGGCAGCAATGCCAGGTGGCTACCTGAGAGATTAATAAAGTTATATAACCCACCCGGGGAAAACCCTGAGAAATTCCTTAATTGTGCTCTGTTACAGGAAAGTCAGAACAATGGAGACCACCAAGATACTGGTCCTACTATTGACAACCTTACATTCACTGACTAATGCCACAAGAACAACATATCACGTATTTAACTACACGTGGAAAATAATAAATGAGGCCAATGACGTTGTTAACGCCACCTCTCAGGTAAGTCATCAAACCCTCTGGCCCACTCTAGAAGTGGACCTATGTGCCCTTGCCTTAGGAGCCAACCCACTTTGGGGCACCCCAAACCATTTCTGGCCACAAAGCAAACCCATAAATTCTGGAAGTCAATACCTCCCCCAGTATGGGTGTGGCAGCACGGTTGATAGAACCCTTCTCACTGCGGCCCCAATTTATGTCTGCCCCAGACCTTCCCATAGGCCAAGAACATCAAATTATTGTGGCTATAATAAATATTATTTTTGTGCTTCCTGGGGGTGTGAGACTACTGGAGATGGGTACTGGCATCCCTCCTCTCCATGGGACTATATTACAGTAAAAAGAATATACCCAACAAAGGAAAAAGACTTACCCAAGACCTTCCTTGGGAGGAAAGGAGGAGTTAGGATACTTACCCTGAAAAAATGTAACAATTGGTGCAACCCCATACTCATATCCTTCACGGAAAAGGGAAAGGAAGCACAATGGGAAAACCATAGAGGATTTGAGTGGGGCCTTAGGTTATATGTCTCTGGGACAGACCCAGGCCTCACTTTTAAAATTAAACTTCTTAAAAAAACCCCTCAATTCTCTAAAGTTGCTATAGGACCAAATCCCATTCTTCATCAGCCCCCTCCCAGCCAGGCTAAAAACATACACCCCCCCCCCTCAACACCACAAGCTGTTACTGATGTCACTCTATTTCGACCTACCCTACTGTTAGGATTGCCTTCATCGCAGACCTTATTCTGACCATGGTTAATGCCTCTATAGAGGCCATACATCAGACCAATATATCTGAATTTCAGGAATGCTGGGTATGTTATTCACCTCGACCCCCTTTTTATGAAGGGATAGCCTTATATGTAGAATTAACGGTGACCAATGACTCCATGGCTTTACGGTGGCAATGGCAAGATGGGGTTGGCCTCATGGTTGCCCAGGTATCTGGGTGTGAGGTGTGCCTCCTGGGTCCGTCCATGCTTCCCCCTATAGAGCTTCAAACAACCTGCAATCTCACTCATGTTGTTAACTCTAGCTTTCACTATATTGTTGCCCCTGCTGGCACTTACTTCGCATGCTGTACTGGTCTCACTCCTTACGTTGTAACTCCCACCTTCTTAGCTCACAAAGATTATTGTGTCCTTGTACAACTCTTCCCCAAGCTAACAATACATTCCAAAGATGAGTTCCTCCATTTTGGGGAGGGAGGAACATCTCCGTCATGTGCCAAACGGGAGCCTATCACTGCCATCACTCTTGCTGTTATCCTTGGGTTGGGTGCTGCCAGAGCAGGCACAGGCATCGCTTCATTAGTCACCTCCCAACAACAATATAATCAACTCTCTTTGGCAGTAGATAAGGACTTGCAGGAATTACAAAAGGGTCTTCAAGACTTAAAGGACTCTATTGTATCCTTGTCTGAGGTGGTCCTCCAAAACAGACGTGGGCTAGACCTAGTCTTTCTACAAGAGGGGGGACTCTGTGCTGCACTTAAGGAAGAATGTTGTTTTTATACGGACAAAACTGGCCTAGTTCAAAATAGTATTGACAAGGTCTGTTCCAATTTGGAGGAACGAAAGCATAACCGGGAAAAGCAGGAGTCATGGTACCAAAACATGGTACCTCTTCTCCTCTGTTTTCCACATTACTCCCCTCTATTCTTGGTCCCTTCATAGGACTCCTCCTTCTTCTTTCTTTTGGACCTTGGGCATTTAAACAACTAACTTCTTTTGCCAAAGAACAGGTTGATTCTGCCACCAGAAATTCGGTGTCTGTCCATTACCACAGATTGCAGCTAAAAGAAGAAGAGGGCCAAACAGATGAGACACCCCTCGGCTCTCCTTCAGCCCGACTTGATTTTTCTCCCTTGGCTGACAACAGGTCATGGTTTCGATTCCCTAAATGGCTGCGAGGCTCCCAATGACGGGATTATTATGGTACCAATCCCAGGGGCACACTGCTAAGCTATGGCCACAGCCAGAGACGAGAATATTGTAGGGCCCATTCCCTGGAGGCCATCCACATAGCCTAAGACAGGCAGATCACCTTCCATGAGTTGTGATCGCGGCCAATGGCAGGATTATTGTGGATCAAGGGGTGGAGGCAGCCCTCATAGCTTAAGCAGGCGGGCCATCTTCAGTAACTGGTGCTGGGACTGGAAGCATACCATATAGCCTAAGCCAGGATACTTCGCCCATTTCAATTATATAAAGAGGGAGGAAATGTCAGAGACCATGACCTGACTGCCCTAGGACAAAAGAACTAACAGCCTTCATATGGCCCCTCACTGCCCTGAGGACAAAAGAGAGCTAGCAGCCCTCATGCAGCCCCTCCCCCAATAACAAACAGCTGCTCTGGGAGATGTCACAAGAGAGATTCCAGAAATACCACAAGATGCTCCAGAAGATTATGGCCAGGTGGCTCTACTTCCTCCTTCCTTGTACCCCCTCCCCCCTTTTCCCCTCCTTATTGCCCTACCTGCTGGTTGATTATAAAAGAGTTAAAAAATCCAACATTAAACGAGACCTTGACAAAACCTCTGCTTGGTCTCCTTCTTCTTTCCCACCCGTTCTTTCAGGTTGCAGCCCTCCTTGACCACCCCACGTAACATTGGCCCCGCAGGTCGGGGGCAGTCAGGAAGTAAGGATATTTATGTATGGCATAAGTTTGAATTTTAAAAAGCTGAAGTAATACTTATTGTTGTCATTAATTATGAAATAACTAATTAAATAAGAGTTGTCTTGACATATGGAACACAATGGAACACAATAAATTATCTTGGGCTCACAGGAAATTTTGTTTATATTTAATGCCAAAATAACCCATCATGTAAGTAAAACAACTGTCAGTTTAGTGAAAATGTCATTCATATGTCATATTTGCCTCAAATCATCTAGCAGATTAAAAATCACAGCCGAATAGAGTTTAATCACATATTGAGGATACATGGATAAACACTTACATATCAATATACGCATATAAATTTGTTGATATAAGGAAAATTTAAAGATTCTAAAAGTTTATGTGCAAAACCAGGCTTTAAAAATTATTCATTAAGGGCTGGAGAGATGGCTTAGTGGTTAAGTGCTTGCCTGTGAAGCTTAAGGACCCCAGTTCAAGGCTCAGTTCCCTAGGACCCACGTTAGGCAGATACACAAGGGGACACACACGTCTGGAGTTCGTTTGCAGTGGCTGGAAGACCTGGCACACCCATTCTCTCTATCTGCCTCTTTCTCTTTCTGTCTGTTGCTGTCAAATAAATAAAATAAAATAAACATAAAAACATTACTCATTAAGCTCACTGTCACACATGCTGGGCCAACTCTGCCTAGGAAGACAGCTCATAGGTTTTTAAGAACTAAAGATGCTGTGATTACTTCATTTGAACATACAATCAAAGAAAGATTTACATGAAAGTCAAATGTTTGTTTGGTGCAAATTCTATTTGATGTGCCATATGTGGTGTTCATATGTTGTTAACTTGGAAATATTTCAGATTTCTACCTATGTTTCAACTGGATGTTGTATTATTATTAAAATTTTACACTAACTGTAATAAATTGTCTTGCTCTAAGGATTCTAATACTACATACTAAAGTATCTAAAACATTTAATAATAGAAATGGCCAGGAAAATGTCATTCAGGTATAGCATATATAAGATTCAGTTAGCAATACTGAGTTATATACATTCTCTTAAATTTATTGAGGAGTCAAATAGAAAATACTTCTTAAAAGAGATAGCCAACATTTATATACAGCTTTTCAATACTTAATTTATTGACCCAAAATAGCTTCCAACTTCTATTTTCAAGTACTCCAGATTCCTTGCATTATAAATTTAAAATTCATGTCACAAAACAGAATTTTAAATACTTCTGAGTTCCAAAGATAGCTGACTCCTTCTTTAATAGGAAGGTACACATTGTTGCATAATTATACATATATATTATTAGATATGGATATATTTTGTATGTAATCATCACATGTTGGTACCAGCATTCACTCTTCACTGCCCGTTTTCTGAAGAGGACTTCCTCATTGGGAATGCAGGTCAACCCTGTGTGGATTATGGGCCAAGCATTGTGAGGAGGAGAAAAGGAAACATCTTCATACAAAATTTTTGGCCTCCTGATCTATTTCATCTATCTTGTCTTATCTTCCAGGCCAGTGGTTTTGTTTTTCCCATGAGTAACTCTGTTGGTGTGTGGTTCTAGACAGGTTTTTATAATTTCTATTTGATTTTTTTTCTTTTCTGTTGTGTTATTTTGTATCATGTACCTTTCTCACTCTCTCTCTTTTCCAAGGGAGGGTCTCACTCTTTGAGATATGCTTCCAATTCAAGTTCTGATTTTCTTGATGCTTCCAGTAGTTCATTCTTGCATTTGATGAAGTTGCCATTAAGCTTAATCAACCGGTTGTTGAGGTCTTCCATTTCTTGACTTACCTTCAACTTATTCATACCTCTTTGGAGTGTTCTAACATTTTCTTCAATCAAGTTAAGCCTACTGTCAAAGGCTGAACATTCTAGGATTTGATTCTGTTCAATGTCATTGCTATGATTGTTAGCTCTTTGATAGTTTGCTTCAAGTTCAGTGATTTTTTTTTTTTTTTAATATCAGGGTCTCATTGGTTGTTGTATTTTCATTTGGGGAATGAATTTCTGTTGATTTCTCTATGATGTCGTTGGAGGCTTCTGTAGTAGTTCTGGGCATCCTTGGTGGAGATCCAGACCACCATGGCCACCCACATACAGTGTCTGCACAAGGAACTCTGAATAGGGAGATGGGAGGAGCCCAGAAATGGGTCCATTTTCCTTGCTGCAGCCGCCCACATACTGACTGCATAAGGAGCTCCGACCTGGGAGGTGGGAGAAGTCGAGATATGGGTCTGGCCTACTCACGCCAGAACTCTGGGCCTGCCCACAAACTGACTGCTTCAGCTCTTAGGTTTTTTAAATTCACAATTTTCATAAATGAAGAAAATGTTATTTGAACATAATCCCCTTTCCAATTCCTTCTTTTGTCCCTCATGGCTCACATTTACTTTTTCTTTATTAAATAGTTTTGTACTCATCTAATAGAGTCAATTTGGTACCATTGTGAGGCTCATCCATTACCTACCCCCTCCCGTTGGTTCCTCCTTGTTGAGGTACATGGGTCATGCAATCTGGAGTTAGCCCACAGTTATGGGTAGGATAAATGTCTGCATATCATGACCCAACATGTGGCTCTTACATGTCTCTTATTTCTTTCTCTGTATCTTTGTCATTTACAGACAGAAAGGCTACTGATTTTTTGTACATTGATTTTGTATCCTGCTACTTTGCTATAGGAGTTAATCACCTTCAGGAGTTTTGGGATGGAGTCTCTCAGATCTCTTACATGTACAATCATGTAATCAGCAAATAGAGTTAACTTCTTCCTTTCCAACTTGTATCCCTTTTATTTCCTTTTCCTGTCTTATTGCTTGAGCTAGGACTTCCAGAACTATATTGAAAAGCAGAGGTGAGAGTGGAAAACCCCGTCTTATTCCTGATCTTAATGGGAATTCCTCCAGTCTCTCTCCATGAAGTAGTATTTGGGCCTTAGTAGCTTTGTGTATTTCCTTTACTATGTTAAGATATGACTCAACCATGCCAATTCTCTCCAATATTTTGATCATGAAGTGATGTTGTATCTAGTCAAAGACCTTTACTGCATCTATGGAAATGATCACGTGGTTTTGTGTTTAACCTTGTTTATGTGGTGTATTACACTGATAGATTTCCAAATGTTGAACCACCCTTGTGTTCCTGGGATTAATCCCACTTGGTCAAGGTGGATAATGCTTTTGATGTGTTGCTGAATTTGGTTTGTGAAGATTTTGTTCAGGATCTTTGCATCTAAATTCATCAGGGAAATAGGCCAGTAGTTTTCTTTTCTTGTGGCATCTCTGCCTGGTTTTGGAATTAGGCTGATACTAGTTTCATAAAAGGAGTTGGGTAGCTTTCCCTGTTCTTCAATTGTATAGCACAGTTTGAGGAAGATTGGTTTGAGTTCTTCAATGAAGGTTTGATAGAATTCAAGTGAGAAGCCATCTTGTCTTGGACTCTTCTTTTGGGGGAGGTTTTTTTTATTATTTTTTCAATCTCAATGAGTGTGATAGGTTCATTTAGGAGATTTAGGAGTTTATCTTTGATAGATGATATGCATACAGGGATTTATCTATCTCCTCCACATTATCCAGTTTTGTGGAGTAGAGGTTTTTGAAATTAGTCCTGATGGTTCTCCCCATTTCACTATGTCTGTTGTGATCTCTCCTTTTTCATTTTGAATTTTGTTAACTTGAAGCATCTTTTTTTTTTTTTTTTTTTTTTTTTGATCAAATTGGCCAGGGGTTTGTCAATCTTGTTTATTTTTTCAAACAACCAGCTCTTTGTTTTGTCAACTGTCTTAATTGTTTTCTTGGTTTCCAAGTCATTAATTTCTGCTCTAATTGTAATTGTTTCTTATCTTCTGGAGCTCTTTGGCTTGCATTTTTCTTGCTTTTCCAGTGCCTTTAGGTGGATGGTTAGGTTATTGATTTGGGACCTCTCTGTCTTTTTTATGAAGGCATTGAGTGCTATGAATTTTCCCCTGAGGACTGCCTTCATTGTGTCCCATAAGTTTTGGTATGATGTGTTCATGTTCTCATTGTCATTCAATTCCAGGAACTTTGAAATTTCATTATTCATTTCATCCACTCTCTATTTATTGTTTAAAAGTGTGCTGTTTAGTTTCCAGGTGCTGTTGGGATTCTTGTTGGGTCTTTTGTTGTTAATTTCTAGCAATATAGCATTGTAATCTGATATCATGCAGGGAATTATGTCAATCTTCCTAAATATGTGGAGGTAGACTTTGTGACCCAGAATATGGTCTATTTTAGAGAATGTTCCATGGCATAGTGAGAAGAATGTGTAGTCTGTAGATTTGGGATGGAAAGTTCTGTAGATGTCCATTAGGTCTAAGTTCTCTATGGTTTTGTTGAGATCTCTTACTTCTCTGTTAAGCTTCTGTTTGGATGATCTGTCTATTACTGATAATCGTGTATTGATGTCCCTAACTATGATGGTGTTGGTGCTTATTTCTGTTTTATTGTCAAGTAGGTTTTGGTTTATGAATCGTGGTGCCCATGTGTTTGGTGCCTTCAAATTTATGATTATAATATCCTCTTGATGGATCATTCCCTTGATAAGTAGGAAGTGGCCTTCTTTGTCTTTTTTGATTGTTTTTGGTTTCAAGTCTATTTTATCTGATATTAATATAGCCAGGCCTGCTTGTTTCTTATTCCCATTTGCTTGGAATATTGTTTTCCGCCCTTTCACCCTGAGGAGGTGTCTGTCTTTAGTGGTGAGGTGGGTTTCTTGAGGGATCTAATTTTTTGATCCACCCTATTAGCTTGTGTCTTTTGATGGGTGAATTAAGGCCATTAATATTTAGGGTAATGACTGTGAGATTTGATTTGATCCCTGCCATATTGTGATGGTATATGTGGTATGATGTTTTCATGGACTTTGAAGTTTTTTTTGTGCCTACTCTGAGTTTGGTTATTGTGATCTGCTTTTTGTAGGAATTTGAGGTTGATTATTTGTTTCTTCTCTTAGTAGAATTTCCTGAAATACTCTCTGTTGGTTTGGTTTTGTGTTCATGTATTTGTAAAGCTGAGACTTGTCATGGAAAATTTTTCTTTCACCATCTATTATGAGGGATACTTTTGCTGGGTAGAGTAGTTTGGTTTAGAAGCCATAGGTTCTTAGACTTTGCAGTGTTTCATTCCAGGCCCTTCTAGCTTTCAGGGCTTCCATTGAGAAGTCTGGGGTAATTCTGATGGGGTTACCTTTGAAAGTGGTGTGCTATTTTTCCCTAGCTGCTTTTAGGATTTTCTCTTTGGTGTCAATGTTTAGAGTTAATGACAATATGTCTTGGAGAGTTTCTTCTTTGGTCCAGTCTATTTGGAATTCTGTTGGCTTCTTGTGTCTTGATTGGCCTTTCTTTTCAGAGACTGGGAAAATTTTCTTCAATCTTTTTGTTAAATAAATTCTCCATGTCTTTGGTCTGAATTTCTTCTCCTTCTGGTATCCCAGTGATCCGGATATTAGGATGTTTAAGTGTATCCCACAATTCCCTCATGTTCTATTCATAGAAACTTTTGAACTTACTGAAATTTTTGAACTATTGAACTGTTTATTCCATCTTGTCTTCCAGATCAGTTTCTATCCTCCCCATGGCTGACTCTATTCTTGAGAGCTTCTAGAGAGTTTTGGACTTGTTCAGTTAGGTTTGCATTTTCTGCTATTTTTCTATGTATTGTTTCCATCCCTCTGTCAAGCTCCCTTTTCACATAGTTTTCTGATTTTCTTGATGCTTCTTGGAAGTCATCCTTGCATTTCTTTATGTCTTCATTTAGCATTGCCAGCTGATTTTTGAGGTCCTCTTTTGTTTTCACTCTCCCTTATATCTTATATCTTAACTGTTTTTGAACTCCTTCCATTTTCTTATCTATTAGGTCTAGTCTAGTGGTGGCAGCCTCCACACAATTGTCGGTCCTTTGTTGCTTTTCTGCAAGTTCTACCAGTAGGTTGGTCAGGGTTGCACTGCTCATAGCTTCAATTTGGTGTTCTGATCCTAATGTTTTGATTAGAGATGTTCATTATAGGAGTGGGTGATCTAACTTGATTTTCTTTCATTTGATTTGTCATATTATTTCTTTTGTGCTTTTGTCTCTCCATCACAGTGTATGGACATGTAGGTGGGTGGATCAGCCTGGGCTCATGCACAATGGGACTATGAAGCAGCCTGAGGCAGTTGCCAAGCAGCCTAGGCTTTGGCTCTCACTTGCCAAAGCTGCCTGAGCTTATGCCTGGCCAGGGCACCAAAGTTGCCTGAGCTCTTACTTGGTAAGGTGCCAAATGTGCCTGCACTCATGCTAGGAGGGACACTGAGGCACCAAGCACTGAAGCAGCTCAAAGTCTGGTGTGGCAGTGCACTTGGACCCAGAAGCACTCTGCGCTTCCCCACAACAGAACAATGGCGGTTGGCCAGCTTGGCAGATGGGGAGGATGGCACCTGAGATACCAAGCTACAGATACAGTCTGAGCTCACATGGGGAGTTGGAATGGGCTTGGGCCTGCACTTGAATGTGTGGCGGCCAGAGCAGTAAGTGGGCAAGTGAGTGGATCAGGCTAAGCTTCCACAACTGGGCATCTGAGCGGTGGCACCATTTGGCCCGCAAATTGATCAAAGGAGTCTGAGCTCCAATGGGCCAGCAGGCGTAGCCTGGCCAAGGTCACTCCTGGGCAGAAGTAGCAGGGAAATTGTCCCTGTGCAGTGAGGCAAGTGGAACTATATTGGCCTGGGACCCTTTTCCTAGTATGTGCAGTACTGAAGCTGGAACTGTGGGTCCAGAGCCTGCTTGGGGGGAGGGGTGTGCTACCCGTCTGTGAGGAAATCAGTAATTCCATGCTTTTTCCCCTCTGTGCCCTCCTACTGGAAATCTACTGGAGATTGCTCTCCCCTAGAAGACCCAGTGAGCCCTTAATATCTTGCCTTTCTTTCCCGGGGATGTGTGGCGCAGTTAGGTGGTCGCTGTCTTGGCTGGAAGTACCATTTGCTTGTTCTAATATGGCTATATGTTGTGCACCTTGGTTTGCATTATAGTACTTGGTAATTAAAATAACTAAAATATTCTTATTGACTAGTTACATAGCGATATAAATGTTTTTAAACTTGTGAAACTTTTTATTATTTATTTTCCCATTTTCGTACATGTATACAATGTATTTTGATATTATCCCCCTCCCTTGCAAATACTCTCTCCATCCCATTACTCTCCCTATCCTGTTGACATCTTTCTTATCCATTAATTTCCATTTTATTTTCATGTCTTTTTTTAAAACCCGTTTTGTTAAATGAGGGTTGCTTGCATGATGAGTGGAAGGTTATTTACTGTGATGAACTTGAATCTCCCTCTCCCAGCAACCATTAGCTAATATGAAAGGTGTGGTTTTCAACTATCTTTTCCTCTTCAGTGGTGGAATATTGACAGGCTCAATCTCATTCAATTAACCTAAGCTGTTGTGATTTCATGAGTATAATAGTCATTTTATCCAGAAGATGTTTCACATCCCTCCTCCTTGTCCTCCTGATTTTATGTTTTTCTGCCCCTTCTTTCACAAGGTTCCTTAAGCCTTGGAAGGGATTGGTTTGTATGTCCAACTTATCACTGAACATACAGTAGTCATTTTTTCTCCATAGCTTTCCCAGTTATGCATATCTGCATTTATCTCTGCCTACTGTAGTTAGAAATGTCTGTGATCTGGAAGTTCCAATAAAGTTGTGATTTTCTTAAACTCTTGTTTTCACCCATGTACAGCTGCCTGTGCTATAAAGAAGACCAAGATGGGTTATGTAGGTCTGTGTTAAACTAAACTGTAGCCTTGCACTGCTGCAATTTCTGTTAGGAACCCCATTGATACAGTGAAAGGAGCCACAGGCCAGACCAAGATTTAGTAGGAAACATATTGCATCTCTGGCCATCAGAGGAAATCTAGCTATAGCATACACCTTACTATCTTAATCTCTAGACAGGATTTTGAGACAGAAAATGAAATGTAAAATTAACTGTTTGAAAATTGTCTTCTTAATATCACAGTTGTTTCTAAATATAATGTTTGGAAAAATTACCAGCTGAAATCTAATTGATTCCTTTGAAATTTTTTGTTATGTTAATTAACTAATCATCAGGGAATTAAATTTAACAAGGCATAGAACGTGTTGGTAGAAGTTCTAATATTTTCAATAATTCTGGATAATTGCTGAGAATAGGATAGGGGCCCTTTCACTCTGAGAACTCTGGTTGCAGGGCAACCTAAGGGCAAGCTTTCACTTCAGGATCTTCCCGCCAAGTTGCCAAAGATGGGAGTATTCCTCATATAATGCAGTTTGTGCCATGGTGAGCATATTGAAGGGCATAGGATTTCACTGTAGAATACACTCATTTTTCAATACCTTGCATTTTCAATACCTTGAATTTTTCAATGCAAGGAATATGATTTACTTTAAAAGGCAAATGCCACAAAAATAAGCAGATTCTTGTTGTCAAGGCTTTTGATTTGTATATAATTTCTCCTCACAACAAGAAAGTAGAGGATGGTAAGATGGCTCAGTGGATAAAGGGCTTGCTATGCAATTGTGAGGATCAGAGTTCAGATGTCCAGCACCTACTTAAATGTTGAGTGGACATGGTGCCCACTATACTCTCAGCACCTTGGAATCAAAGTCAGGGTTTCCCTGAGGCAAGCTGGCAAGTTAGCATAGGTGAATATTGTAAGCTCTGGTTCAAGCCAGAATCTGCTTCAGTAAATAAAAGTGGAGAGCAATTGAGTAAGATACCTAAACCTAACCTCTAGTGTTCACTTTTGTACCCACATGCATAACAACACACATACACACATCTATGCACACCAAACACATACACATATAAAAAGAGAAATTAGATAGTAATACATATTTTGGATAAATACATTGGGGTGCATGCCTTTTATCCCAGCACTCAGGATACAAAGGTGGGAGGATCACTGTGAGTTCAAGGCAAGCCTGGGACTACAGAGTGAGCTCCAGGTTAGCCTGGGCTACCTTGAAAAACATTAAAACAAACAAAAATCTTGCTTAGAGTATATCTGTGGTTTGGCTGTTGGACTGGGTGCTCTAAAAAACCTACTCTAGAAAGTGAGAAGTTAGAATGAAATGATTCAATAAGCTAGGACTCAGAAAGCAATGGGAGTGCATTTAAAGAATGGTTTTTAGGACTGGCGAGATGGCTTAGCAGTTGGGGCACTTTCCCATGAGGCCTAAGTATCCAGGTTTGATTCTCCAGGTTCCACGTAAGCCAAATGCACAAGGTGGCTTATGCATCTGGAGTTTGTTTGCAGCTGCTGGATGCCCTGGTGTGCACATTCATTCTCTCTCTCTCTAATAAGTAAATAAATACAAATAAAAAAAAAAACTTTTTTAAATAGTTGCATTTATTTATCTTTTATTTGATTGTTATTTTAGTATATAAGTGTGTGTGGTGTATATACTTAGATGGACAGATATGCTGTCCTATGTACGTGAATGAAGAGAACAAAAGATATTGGATGAACTTTATGGTTGCTCTTCTGCCTTACTTCCTAGCAACAGAGTTTCTCACGGAACCTGAAGCACTCAGATTTTTGGGTTAGAGTGAATAACTTGGGAACCCCAATGATTATTGTCCTCCATACCCCTACCCCCATTGGGGGAATTTACAGGCTTGTACATCATACACAGCTTTTTTAAAAAATAATTCTAATAAAATTTATTGAGTCATATATATAAGAACTCAGTATAAACTTCCAAAACTTTATCAAGAAAATTATAAGCTAGATTCAAAATAATTACATAATGGATCTGGACTTTTATTACACAGCTTTTTGACATAGGTATTGAAATTCAAAGTCAGGTCCTCATGTTTGCACAGCAAGCGCTCTTAGCTACTGAGCTACCTCCAAGGCTTCTGGTGTGTTTTGTGAATGTAGCAGAATTGCAGAGATCTTATCTGTTCACCCTTTGTAGTCTTTAGTGTAAATTTATGCATTAAAGGACACAACAAGCATGTAGTTCACTGATGCTAGTACACTGCCCTCACTGCCTCAATCTAAGTTGGGCCCATGACTCAGTCAAGTATTTTCTATGTGTCTCAGTCTAGATCAGGTCTTTAACTATGTTGTGTAGCAAACTATGGAGGCATTACCACTCTAAATTCGGTCCTGCTCTGATAGGGCCTAACATCTTTCACTCTGGTGCTTTTGGAATCATTGAGCCACTGTATGAAGAATTCACCACTTTGAAAAAATATTTCATGGAGATAGGTCTTGAACCTACATTGAAAAAGAAACTGACCCATAAGCATTCCAGGCAACCATGCAATGATTTCACCCCATGCTGAGGTCTGAATGCCACCAGCATGGTCCCAAATGAAAGCCAAAGAAAATAACCTTAATTTTAATTCAGGGCACTCATATTACTTGTTGCTTTAATATTCATAATATTAACTTTACATCTTTTAAAGCCATGTATATCCGAAAAATATAGCATTTAGTCATGAAAACTTAAAGTTAGAATCATGATATACAATTTGGCTCTAATATTTCCAAATATTCTTTGTGTACTAAACTATTTCCCAGTTGAGTTGGAGATGTTTACTAAGTCAGAATACAAATAGTCGATATATCTTTGGAAGAACAAAAAAACAAAAATAAGAATTACAGTTTTGTTTCTTTCTATTTGAAGTTGAAGTAGTTGGAGCAGATATTATTAAGATAATGTATAGCAAAATCCAAATAAAGGCACATTAACAATTGAACTGTTTTGATAAAGTGATGTGTGGCTTGCCCTTCATTCTCCTCTCCAGAACCACTAAGGATCCACGGAGCTCAAAATTCAAACCACTGCCTCTAGTATGCATAGAAATAGAAATAGAAACCTGAGGTTAACTAATTTAAACTGAAATTAAACAACAAATGTTAGTTACTAGAATCCCTCTCTTCCACAAAGTAAACAACATGTTACAAATCATTGATTAATTCTGAGTTTGTCTGGAGGGATGAATTTAAGCTCAGTTGAATTATTGTTATGAAAAGATCATATAACTTACAGTCTTGTGTAAAGGTTTTGATTTAGTCATGTCTTACTTGGCAATTAAGACTACTTTGCTTTCAATAGAGAAAGCATGTTGGTAGTTTGTGCCCACATCTCTCCAAGCATTACCATAATTGAAAAGAACAAGTATATACACAAAATCACCTTTAGAGTTGGAAAGATAGCTAGGGGATAAGGGTGCTTGCTTGAAAAGCCTGAGGCACAGGTTCAATTCCCCAGCACCTACATAAAGACAGATGTACAATGTGGCACATGTATCTGCAGTACCTTTGCAGTGGCTCTGACATGCCAATACCCACTCGTTCTGTCTGCCTGTTTCTTTCTTTTGTTTTTCTCTCTCAAATAAATAAAATATTTTTTAAAAACCACCTTTTGTATAATCAGAAAACAAGAGATTTTAAGTTGCTTAAATCAAAAAGAAAATAATTTCTATAAGAGCTAAGCCTTGAGCTCTTGTGACTAACCTGTGCAGAGAGAAGGTTGTGGATATGTTTGATGAGAGAGGGAAGGGATTCAGTTGTCATATCCCAAAAAGTCAACCTCAAATGTGAAAATAACTACAAATATGAAAATGATTCCTGGCATATCAGAGTTCTCTATGGAAGGGATTTAGTTGCTTGTGATGCAGTACATTAGTTTTCATGTCATGAGACTCCTCAAAACATAAAATGACAAGGACAGGTGACTGTGAATACAGTTTATTAAGGTAAGAAATACCCAGGTTGTGTCTGAAAGATATTAAATTTGATCTGTAAAACATTCCTTACTTTGGACTGAATAACACATCATCATAAAAATATCTTTTCCTCTCAGTTTGCTTAAAATTTTAAGCCTTCAATTAAAACATTGTGTGTTTCAAGACTATCCCGGGATAGAGAGATGGTATAGAGCTGAGGGGCTTTATTGTAAAGCCTAATGACCTAAGTTCAGTTCCCCAGTATATACATAAAGCCATATGCACAAAGTGGCACATGTATCTGGAGTTCCTTTACAGTAGCTGGAGTCCCTAAAATGCCCATTCTCTCTGTCTCTTTTCTCTCTCTGCTTGTAAGTAAATAAATGAATAAAATTATTTTTAAAAAGACCAAACCAGAGATCCAGAGGCCATCACTGAAGTAGACTTAAAATGCACCCAACATGGCTCTGGGAATTTTGACAAAAGGGGGTGGGGAAGAATGTTAGAGGCACAGGTTGAGACATTATGTACATACAGAGACATTGTCTGTCCCCTATTACTGACTGCTGCTCCCACAATGCATGACCCACAATCCCATGGGGATGACCCACTTCCAGGATGAGAAGGGCTCACTTAGGAAAGGGGCATAGATGAGGCAAAGATGGTACCAACATGTGTTGTTTACATTCTAAGTATGTCCAGAAGTAATAAAAATAAATTTTAAAAAGACTAAATTTTTAGTTTTTATAATAGCACTAGGATTCCTGAGATAATCAAACATTACTTTGGCTCATAGTTTCATAAATACATAAATTCATAGTCTGTGTCCAGGTGCCCTGTTGTCTTACCTAGCTGTGGATAAATAGTGGACCATAAAGAAGTGAGTGTGGAGCAGAGCAGCTACCCTCACCCCACACATAATGACCCTCACTGTGAAGTGACTGTGAAATAGACTGTCAATATGCATAGATAATTGTCCAGGACATACTACTGCTTCAAGGGAAAAGAGAATGTACACCACTGGATATGATTAGTAATGTCTTCTTATTTTATTTCAGGAGTTAGATTCTTAAATAGAAATGGCAGTTCAAAAAACTCAAAGTGGGTTAAAATACTTTCAGATTTTAAGAAAAACTTAAATACTGGAATAAGAAACAGGGTAGAGGGGAATAATGAAAAAATACAAGTAAACATTACAAAGTTTGAAAATTACTTAGTTCCCATAATTCTTTGGTATAATGCTTATGGAAGATTATGCATCTTAAAATAACTTCTTTTTAATTTACCTTTTTAAAAATTTTTAATTTTTTTATTAACAACTTCCATGATTATAAAAAATACCCCATGGTGATAACCTTCCTTCCCCCACTTACCCCTTTGAAACTCCACTCTCCATCATACTCCCTCCCCATCTCAATCAGTCTCTCTTTTACTTTTGATGTCTTGATCTTTTCCTCCTCTTATGATGGTCTTATGCAGGTAGTATCAGGCACTGTGAGACCATGGATATCCAGGTCATTTTGTGTCTGGAGGGAGCATGTTGTATGGAGTTCTGCCCTTCCTTTGGCTCTTAAATTCTTTCTGCCACCTCTTCTGCATTAGACCCTGAGCCTTGGAAGGTGTGATACAGATATTGCAGTACTGAGCACTGCAGTCCTTTTGTTCCATCACCATACCTTCTGAGTAGTGCCAAGATCACTGCCATCTGAAAAGAGAAGAATCTCAACCAAAAGTGTGAGTAGCATTAATATAAGGCTGTGAACATTAGCAGAGGTGATTATTGGGCAGTTTGATAAGCACAGTATATACATTTGGTCAGACAACAGCAGATGTATCACCCCTAGGACTTACGACTACCCCTCTTTTAAATTTTCAGTATCAGGGATGTATTCCCTTCCCATGGAGTGGGCCTCTAGGCCAATTAGAGGGCAGTTGGTTTCCACCATACTCTTATGTGCCACTATTGTACCTGTTGGCTCATTTGGTCTAGCTGGCCAATTATAAGGCTTGCAGTTTCCACTTATGAGTATCGTCACTGGTGATTTCTCTTTCTCCCATTGAACTGCATGCAAAATGTCTCCTTCCAGCTTTCTGTCAGCTGGTCTACATGGAGGAGGTTATCAGCTCAGTTCCATCAAGATTTCTCAGTGGCCTTGTAACCCAAGTACATGGAGTCTTCAGCAATAGGCTCTTACCATCTATTGCTGGTGGGAAACCAAGGGCCTCAGCAATGGTCTATAATGTTTTGGGGGCATCAAGGATCTCCCTGGCCAAAAACTCACTGGAAGATATCCCATCCCTGGCACTGAAAATTTTCTAGAAACAATCTATGGCTCCTGAGTGTTCCATTGACCAAAGAATTAGGTTTCCATATGATTTATATTCTCTTAGATTTTGATTAGCCCTCCCGTCACCTTCCCTTTATTCAATATCTTCCCCGGACTTCATTTTGGGCCTTTTTACCCCCATTAATCTATTCTTCTATTTACATATATGCAATACTATCCTATTAAGTACCTCCCTCCCTTCCTTTATCTCCCTTTCTATCTCTTTTCTAGCTTACTGGCCTCTGCTACTGAGTTTTTTCCTTTTCACACAGAAGCCCAGTCATCTGTAGCTAGGATCCACAAATGAGAGAGAACATGAGACGCTTGGCTTTCTGGGCCTGGGTTACCTCACTTAGTATAATCCTTTCCAGATCCATCCATTTTCCTGAAAATTTCATAACTTCATTTTTCTTTACCACTGAGTATAACTCCATTGTATAAATGTGCCATATCTTCATTATCCATTCATCTGTTGAGGGACATCTAGGCTGGTTCCATTTCCCAGCTATTGTGAATTGAGCAGTAATAAATATGGTAGAGCACGTACTTCTAAGGAAATGAGATGAGTCCTTACGATACATGCCTAGGAGTGCTGTAGCTGGGTCATATGGTAGATCAATTTTTAGTTGTCTTAGGAACCTCTGCACTGATTTCCACAATGGCTGGACCAGATTGCATTCCCAACAGTGTAGAAGGGTTCATCTTTTTCCACATCCTAACCAGCATTTATGGGCATTTGTTTTCATGATGGTAGCCAATCTGATAGGAGTGAGGTGGAATCTCAATGCAGTTTTAAGCTGCATTTCCCTGATAACTAGGGATGTAGAACACTTTTTTAGATGCTTATATGCCATTTGTATTTCTTTTCTTTCTTTTTATTTATTTTTTTTTGAGAACTCTCTATTTAGTTCCATAGGCCATTTTTAATTGGCTTGTTTGATTTCTTATTATTTAATTATTTGAGTTCTTTGTATATACTAGATATTAATTCTCTATCAGATATAGCTGGCAAAGATTTGTTCCCATTCTGTAGGTTGCCTCTTTGTTTTATTCACAGTGTCCTTTGCTGTACAAAATCTTTGTAATTTCATGAGGTCCCAAGCAGTCAATCTGTGGCTTTATTGCCTGAGCAATTGGGGTTATATTCAGAAAGTCCTTGCCAAGACAAATATGTTGAAGGGTTTTCCCTACTTTTTCCTCTAGCAGTTTCGGAATATCAGTTGTGATGTTAAGGTCTTTAATCCATTTGGACTCAATTCTTGTGTATGGAGAGAGAGAAGAATCTATTTTCGTCTTTCTACAGTTACATATCCAGTTTTCCCAGAACCATTTGCTGAAGAGGCCGCCTTTTCTCCAGTGAATACTTATGGCATGTTTTTTGAAGCACTTTTACCTCTTTTTTTAATTTTTTATTTATTTGAGAGTGACAGAGAGAGAAAGAGTGAGAGAGAGAGAGAATGGGCACGCCAGGGCTTCCAGCCACTGCAAACGAACTCCAGCCACATGTGCCCCCTTGTGCATCTGGGTAACGTGGGTCCTGGGGAATTGAGCCTCGAACTAGGGTCCTTCGGCTTCACAGGCCAGTACGAAATGACTAAGCCATCTCTCCAGCCCATTTTTGGCATTTTTATCGAATACAAGGTGGCTATAGCTACTTGGACTTGCATCTGGGTCCTATGTTATGTTCCACTGATCTACATGTCTGCTTTGGTGCCAGTACCATGCTTTTTTTGTTACTATGGTTCTGTAGTATAGGTTAAAATCGGGTATAGTGATAACACCAGCCTCATTTTTGTTGCTCAGTATTATTTTAGATGTTTGAGGTTTTTCTGTGATTCCAAATGAATTTTTGGATTGTTTTTTCTATTTCCTTGAAGAATGTCATTGGAATTTTAATGGGGATTGCATTAAATGTGTAGATTGCTTTTGGTAAGATTGCCATTTTCACAATATTGATTCTTGTGATCCAGGAACAAGGGATGTTTTTCAATTTCCTAGTGTCCTCTGCAATTTCTCACTTGAGTATTTTATAGTTTTAATTGTAGAGATCCTTTACTTCCTTGGTTAGGTTTATTCCAAGGAACTTTTTTACTTAGATGCAATTGTAAATGGGAGTGATTCTTTGATTTCATCCTCTGTGTGTTTGTGGTTAGCATATAGGAATTCTACTGATTTCTGTGCATTTATTTTGTATCCTGCTACATGGCTCTCGGCATATATCAGCTCCAACAGTTTGCTGGTAGAGTCCTTAGGGTCTTTTATATATAGAATCATGTCATCTGCAAACAATGATAACTTGATCTCTTCCTTTCCAATGTATCCCTTCTATGTGCATCTCTTGCCTCATTGCTATGGCTAAAACTTCCTGTACTATATTAAATAAAAGTGGGGACAGTGGACACCCTTGTCTTGTTCCTGATTTTAGTGGAAAAGTTTCCAGTTTTTCCCCATTTAGTAATATGTTGGCTGTAGGCTTGCCATAAATACTCTTTATTATATTGAGATATGATCCTTATATGCCTAGTCTGTGTAGGACTTTTATCATGAAGCAATGTTGGTCTTTGTCAAATGCTTTTTCTGTGTATAATGAGATGATCATATGATTTTGTCCTTCAGTCCGTTTATATAATTATTATATTTATGGGTTTGCATATGTTGAACCATCCCTGCATCTCTGGAATAAAGCCTACTTAGTCTGGGTGAATGATCTTTCTGATATATTTTGTTTGCAAATATTTTGTTGAGAATTTTTGCATCTATGTTCATGAGGGAGATTTGTCTGTAATTTTCTTTTTTTGTTCTATCTTTGCCTGGTTGGTATCAGGGTGATGCTGGCTTCCTAGAAGGAGTTTGATAGGATTCCTTCTTTTTCTATTTCATGGAAAAGCTTAAGAAGCAATGGCATTAGTTCTTCCCTGAAGGTCTGGTAAAATTCAGCAGTGAATCCATCTGGGCCTGGACTTTTTTTATGTGGGAGAATTTTGATAAGTGCTCAGATCTCCATACTTGTTATAGGTCTCCATACTTGTTATAGGTGATTAATCTCATCTTGATTTAATTTAGGTAGGTCATATACATCAAGGAAATCATCCATTTCTTACAGATTTTCATACTTAGTGGAGTATATGTTTTTATACTATGTCCCTATGATTTTTTTAATTTCTCTGGAATCAGTTGTGATGTTAACTTTTTCATCTCTAATTTTATTAATTTGTGTCTCTTCTCTTTTTCTTTTGGCAGATTTGCTAAGGGTTTATCAATCTTGTTTATCCTTTCAAAGAACCAACTCTTTGATTTTCATTGATGCTTTGGATTTTTTTTTGTTGTTTCTATTTCATTAATTTCTGCCCTAATCATTATTATTTCTTCCTGTCTACTGATTTTTGGTTTGCCTTGTTCTTCTTTTTCAAGGCTTTAAGGTGAAGCATTAGGTCGTTTAATTACGACCTTTCTAATTTCTTAATATAGGCACTTAAAGGTATAAATTTACCTCTTAGAACTGCCTTCAATGTGTCCCAGTGATTTTGGTATGATTTATTCACATTATCATTTGACTCTATAATTTTTTGATTTCCTTCTTGATTTCTTCATTGACCCATTCATCATTTAGCAATGTATTGTTCAGTTTCCATGATTTTGTTTATGATCTATAGCTTTTCTTGCTATTGATTTGTAGTTTGATTCCATTGTGGTCAGATAGAATGCAAGGAATTTTTTCTGTTTTCCTGTATTTGTTAAGATTTGCTTTGTGTCCTAATATATGGTCTATTTTCGAGAATGTTCCATGTGCTGCTGAAAAGAATGTATATTCTGCAGCATTTGGATGAAATGTCCTGTATATATCTGTTACGTCCATTCCTTTTATGATCTCATTTAGTTCGGCTGCCTCGCTGTTTACTTTTTCCTGGGATGACCTGTCAATTGATGAAAGTGGGGTGTAGAAGACACCCACTACCATTGTGTTTGGTGTTATCTGTGACTTTGGTTCTAATAGCATTTGTTTGATGAATTTGGGAGCTCCCATGTTAGGTGCATATATGTTTAGGACTGTAATGTCCTCCTGTTGAAATGTGCCTGTAATCAATATAAAGTGACCTTCCTTATCTTTCTTTACTAACAGACTGAAGTCTACCTTGTCAGATATTAGGATAGCAACCACTCCTTGTTTTCTAGGTCCATTTGCTTAAAACACCTTTTTCCAACCTTTCAGTCTAATATAATGTCTATCCTTTGTAGAAAGGTGAGTTTCTTGGAGACAACAAATTGTAGGATCCTGCTTTTTAACCCAGTCTGCAAACCTATGTCTTTTTTTTCGGGCATTAAGGCCATTGATATTAAGAGATATTATTGAAAGGTGTGTATTTATGTGTTTGCCTTTTTTTTTTTTTTTTTTTTTTTTTTGTAGTTCTGGTTCTACCTTTGCTCTCTTGTGTTAACTAGTGTTTGAGAATTGTTTGTTTTTTTCAGGTTCCTTATATGTGTGCTTTTCCTCCTCTTCACCGTGGAGGATTCTTTCAAGTATTTTCTGTAGAACTGGTTTTATATTCAAACACTGCTTTAGCCTGCTATTGCCATGGAATGTCCTATTTCTTTGTCTATTTGAATGGATAGCTTTGCAGAATAAAATAACCTTGTTTGACAGTTGTTATCTTTCAGAACTTGGAATACATCACTCCAAGTCCTTCTGGCTTTGAAATTTTGGGTTGAGTAATCTGCTTTAATCCTTATGGGCTTGCCTTTGTAGGTAACTTGATTTTTCTTTCTAAGTGCTTTCAATATTTTTTATTTGGATTGTGTGTTTAGTGGGTTGATTATAATATTGTAAGGAGAGGTTCTTTTCAGGTTTTGTCTAGCAGGAGTTCTAAAGGCTTCTTGTTTCTGCATTGGCACCTCTTTCCCAATTTGGGGAAGTTTGCTTCTATGATTTTGTTGAAAATGCCTATTATGCCTTTGGAGTGAAATTCTTCTTCTACTATGCCCTGAATTCTTATGTTTGATCATTTTATAGCGTCCCAAGTATCTTGAAATTCCCATTCATACTTTTCTATTAGTTTGTCTTTCTCTTTGTTGGACTGTATAAGATCTTCCACCTGGTGTTCTAGCTTAGATATTCTGTCCTTTCCTTCTTCCATTCTACTGGTGAGATTTTCTACAGATTTTTTTCATTTCATTAAGTGTTTCGCCATTTCTAGCATTTCTGACTGGTTTTTCTTCATTATTTGTATTTCCTTATTTACGTCTTGTATTGACTTCTTTATTTCATTACATTGGTGTCCTGTGTCTTCTTTGATTCCTTGTTTTCCTCTTTGATTTCTTCTTTGAACATATTTACAATCATTCGTTTGAAATCTTTCTGACATTTCCTCTAACTCGTTCTTACTGGAGGTCATTTCTGATGCATTAATACTTTTTGGTGGATTTACATTTTCATGATTTTTAGTGTTTCTTGTGTGATAATGTATACATTTTTGCATCTTGGATTAAGTTAATGCTTGGATTTTCTAGCTAGGTGGGTATTCTTAGCTGTATCAATTGATCTGATGTTATATATCTTCAGGGTAGGAGCTTAAGGTGTTAGGTGTGGCTCTTAAGACTCTCAGAGTATCTACACTGGTGTTTGTAGGGGTTGGGTTTGCCTACTATGGGAGTATTCAAGTAGGCTGAGTGGAACAAAATACAGATAGATTGTAAAATATAACTAGACAATGTACACATTCAATGGAAAACAGCACTAAGTATTTATGCAAGAGTAGTTATTATAACAACCAGATCCACTATCAAGAAAGAGGTTAAAATTTCTTGTCTGTTGAGGGTTCCAAGTCAGTTTGTGACCAAGTAGACCCTTCCCTGGTGCAATCACAGTTACCTGTTTGGATGATTTTGGTCTCAGTTATGAGTCCCTCTTTGGTGCCCTGTAGGTTCAAGTAGGCTGGTTGGATCACTGGACTGCTGTTCTGTTTTCTGGCACTGGGCACTAGCTTTTCTTGTGGGGCAAGCCAAGCCTGGAAGCTGTGGCTCCACAGACTTGGCACTGCCACTGCTAGAGCCCCTGATGCTGCTACCATTGCTGAAGCTGCCACTGCTGGATCTGCTGCTGCTGTAGCCACCACTATTGCTGCTGGAGCTGGAGCTGCTGCTGCTTCTGCCGGAGCCAGAGCTGCCAGTGCTGGAGCTGGAGCCGCCACTTCTGCTGCCACTGCTGCTGCCAGAGCAGCCACTGCCACAGCTGGAGCCACAGCCACTGCTTCTGGAGCCACTTAGGCCTGCCTATGTGGGCTCTGGATGCTCTGGATCTCTCCTACTTCTCTGCTGCCATTTTAATTTCCTATATACCTCACTTTTTAGTAAAAGTGTGTATTTTGCTGGGTGTTCTTTGGCTTTTTCTCCTGTAGGTTGCCTTGGTGTGGTTCCTAAGCCAGCATCTTAACTGGAAGTCCCCAAATAACTTCTTTTAAAATACACTTTTCCTAATTCACTTTAATTAACCTTATTACTAGCTTCTAAATTTCAAACTGTTAAAGCTTTGTTGTGGGGTGGGGGTGGGGGGGGAATCAAGCACTTCCACCTGGTGAATCAGCTCCATGAAAATAGTGAGTCTTGGAACAGTTCAGATTAAGTTCACATTAACCAGTACTTTTATATGAATCAGGCTGATCATATAAATGCAATTAGCTTTCTGGGAAAAACTAGGGGGAAAGAAACCACACAAATTTTAACTGATTAGATGTTACATTCATATAGAAAATATAAATAAACCACTTTATAATTAGAGATTATTTTGTCCTTATGAAAATGGATGATTAAAACCAAGAGAAGAGGTTTCCTATATATAGTGCTCACATCTGCTTGAGTAGGAATAGTAATGATGTAGAGAGCATCTGTCTGATTCAGGTACGTTCTATCTAATTCAGAAATATTTCATGCCTACACTGTACATGGCATAATTAACATATGTTAGTCTTTGACTAAGTGAAGAAAATGGTGCAAACATCCTCCAGTCTCAAATGGAACTAAGTTCTCACATTCAGACACAACCAAGTAGATTTTTTACATTCTAGGTGAAACACCGTTTCAGTGTCATAGCTACAATGTATGAATAAAAATAAATGATAGCTTTCATGTCATGTTCTGTCACTTCCACGATTAGTAAAGAAAAAAATGAAGGTTTGGGGACCAAAATAAGTGTAAGAATTTGACAATATTCCTCATATCAAGGAGGTTAGGGTTCACATGGCAGGTAGATGGGGTGGGATATGACTAGTGGAATCCATTCTTTGGTAAGAATAAGCTATAGAATAGAAACAAGTGTGATCTGTGAGTGGACCTAGTGTGCTCTGGAAGAGCACAAGTCAGCACTTGCTGCACTGTATTTTGGTGACACTTCAGCAGGCCACTGTTAGATCTGTTCCTTTATAGGGCTGGGGGTGTTTGAGCTGATCCTTAAACAGGAGTCCATATTCAGGGGTTGTGCTGGTGATTAACAGGTATTTATTGTTTCAGGCACCTAAAGAGACCAGGTATTTATGCCTGGTTCTCAAGCAAATAAAAAATTTCCATCTTAACAAATAAAATCACAGCCAAATACATTATGCTTATGAATAAACCATGTGCATTTAAATTCAAGTAATTAAGCAACTTTACGTATGAGGTACCCACTTCTAATTATTATGGAGATGACTTAAAAACCAGATACAAAAATACCTCATGACAAAATGGTATTACCTACAAGCCTCTAAGTTCTAGACATAATAGTCCCAGGGCTTCCTTTTGAGAACTAAGCTAAAATTAATGGAAATACTATTTTACATTAGATGCTATCTCTCTACCTATACTTCTTGTGTCAAGTTACCTATAAATGATACAAAAGAAACCTCACCTAATCTTAAGAAAAACAAAAATATTTACAAATAAGATTATGATAAAATTATTAGGTGTGATTTTATATTTGACTTAATGTAAGCACTAAAATAAATAATAGTTTATGTGTCCTCTCAGTGCCTGGTACTATAAGTTACTCATAATAGGGGTACATAATTGAGGATATAATAATAAATAATTGAGAGGCAGAGGGAATATGATGGAGAGTGGACTTGTGAAGAGGGAATTGGGGAAGGGAAGGAATTATCATGGTTTAGTGTCTATAATTATGGAAGTTGTCAAGGAAAACAACCTTATAATATAAGTATCAAAAGGAACAAAACAATCGTTTGCAGAATCTAAAAAGTAACAAGAAACATCTTTTGTTCTATTGACCTAGACTTTTCTCAAGAAACAAAATAACACATTTCCAGTATTTTGAAAATTCATATAAATCAATTGTATATATAGACACAAAACATAACATTCTTACACACACATTCTTACATACATGTTGTAAACTATAATACAGGCATACAAATCACAGATGAGCATTAAAATCTTGCTAATTTTATCATTTAGTAATTCAGCTGTATATTGGTATGTTATAGTCCTATATTGCTAGACAAATGGGATATTTTATACTAATTTCTGTCCAGTCAACCCAGAACTTCATATAATTATTTTAAACCAATATGACATTACAGACATGTAATAACTGATTTTCAAACAGTTTTCTAAAAGGGATATGCTGTAATCGAGCCTTTTCTCCAAGGTTTAGTTAGTGACAATTTGTCTTTTATCCTTGTTATGACAACTTTTACTTTCACCCCAAATAAATCACATGACCTCTTGTCCTAACATTCTACCAACACATTTTCTTTTAATAAATACTCTGAAATTTGTCAACCAGAGAATTAAAAATTGATCATATATATATGGTATATATTTAAAATTTCATGTTCATTTATTTTAATAAAATCAAAATTGAGGTAGTTAATAAAAGTTAAGGTTACTTTTAAACAGCTTAAAAAAAATTAGTCATGGTCTTTGTCATATTTCTGTTATATCCTTGCTATTTTAATTGTTTTGTAGCATATGGGCATATGAATTCTTTTGAGAGGTATGTTACAAGTATTTGTGCCTCATTTTCTTGTTTTGACTTTACTTTTTTTATGGTGGCAATTAGCTTAGATATTTTACTTTATGTAGCACAATCTATTTTTATTCAACATTTAAATTATCATTTCAGAATTTGTGTTATACTTAGAAAAACTTTACTGTTGAATTCTATGAAACTTTTATAGAAGATCTAATACAAACTCTTCTTAAACTGTTCCAAAAAATAGGAAATGAAGGAATATCACTAAACATATTATACAAAGCCAGTATAACCCTCATAGTAAAACCAGATAAAGACATAAACACACATACACACACACACACACACACACACACACACACACACACACACGACCAATTACCCTGATGAACATACTTGGAAAAATTCTCAATAAAATACTTACAAACCATAGTCAAGATCACATTAAAAATAACATACAACCAACTGTGTTGGTTAATCTCTGGTTAACTCAACAAGATTTAGAATCATCATGGAAAGAAATTGAATCAAAAGTCAGGCCTTTTGTCCCAGCAACCAAAAAGTAACTGGACAATGACCAATTTGGTTTAATCCCAGTGATACAAAGTTCATTCAAAATATGAAAGTCAATAAATGTAATACTCTGAGTTAATAGAAAGATAGAAATCACATGATCATCTTGATATAGAGAGATGTTATTTGACAAAGTTAAAATTTCTTTATGTAAAGGTACTAAAGAAACTAAGAATAGATAGAATACACTTCAACATAATAAAATCAATATATGACAAAACTAGAGCCAATATTATACCAGTGGAAAAAAAATCAGGGTGCCTGTTTTCTTCATCATTATTCCATAGAGTGTTCAAAATGTTAGAGAAATGAAAGTAGAGGGATGTAAAAAGGATCAGATGATTTTATGTTTAAAAAATAAAATGAACTTCACAGGGAAAAAAAATGGACCTGATAAATACTTTTAGTAAAGTAAAATACTAACATACAAAATTTAGTACATTTTGTATATGTAATTATCAAACTTGTTTAGAAAGAAATTAGAAAAAAACCTATTTGTAATAGCTTAAAAATATCTAGGAATAAACCTTTAAAAAGCAGGTGAGAAATATCCACAAAGAATGCTTCTATTATTATTATTATTATTATTATTATTATTATTATTATTAGTTTTGTACTCAGGGTATACAGTCAAGTTGGTACCATCATCAGCCTCCTCCTCATCCTCCCTCCTCCACAGGGACCATCCTCAGGGAATATGGGTCTTGCATTTTGGGGTTAGCCATCAGCTATGGGTAGCAGGCAATGTCCTTCTGTATAATGACCTAGTGTGTGGCTCTGACATTCTGCAAATTTCCCTCAGCCATGTTGGGTTCATTTTAGGTCTGGAGGTCCTAGGAGCCTCTGTGTCTCTGGATATCTGGTTTGCTAGGAGTTGAGTGTTTTCTGTGTCTATCTCCTTCATCCTTGTGTTGGTACCAGGTTGACCAAGAAAGAAACAGTTTTACTCATTTCCCCAAATATTCTTACTTTCAGCTGGGGCTCTTTGAAGATGTGATGGACTGGTTCTTTCCTTTGAATCTGCATCCATCTGAAAAGGAGAAGCAAATTCTCCAATTGAGAGTGAAACTAGTGCCAGATAAATGGGATAACCTTTGTTTTTTTAGAGAGTATATAATAGGTGTAGGCCCTCTTATAGCCCACAATTGGTGGGAGCTTGGTAATGGAGAGCAGGCTCATTTTGATGTGGTTCTGCCTTGATTCCTAGTTCCAGCTTTAGGATTCATTCCACTGAGCAGATCAGTTCGCCAAACCAAGAGCAGTTGGTTTCCCAACATGGCTGTGTGCCACTATTGCACTTGTGTGAGCATCACATAAGTTTCTTTGCTGCTAAGTAGCTTAGATCATGAGTTGCTTGGGCAGATATTGGTCATTTTCCCCCAGTCACTCATGTAGCATCTTCTGGCATTATATGAGCAAAACTGTCTGGGAGCTGATGCTCTTCCAGCTTCCAGCCAAGTCACTTCATATTCCATATCAATGGCACATGGTGTCTTCGGCAGTAGGGTCTCACCAGTAACCTTTGATGGGTCATCAAGTACTATGACAGAAATCTGTCTTCTTTTGAGAAACCTTGTAGGCCTCTCTGATCAACAGCTCATTGTGGATTGTAGCCACCTTGTGGTAGTAGGAGTTACAGGTCAGCACCCAAGGAGAGAAAGAAGAGAAAGGTAAGTAATATAAAAGAGATATAGTGAAGAGGGAAAAAGAGAGAGAAAGAGATATATAGAGAGAAACAAACAGAAGATTAAGGTGAGTCATCATACCCTCTCAAGGGCCTTGGGATTCAGGTGTTGCCTCTAAGGGCCTGGTTAAGGTTCAACCATTTAGTCTGTCTCTTAGGATGTAGAATTTTATTGTTCAATTACCATTTGGGTCCAGTTTTGTGTCCCCCATCCCCAGCCTTACCTTCCCCTCCCTCCCTGACCACCTTATTGTCTGGCCCTCGAGATGCTTGTTAGGTATATCATAATCTTGGATAGATTCAGATTAGGAACCACAGATGAGTGAGACTATGCAGTGATTATCTTTCTGTGATTGGGTGAGTTCAGTGAGAATGATCTGTCCAGGTTAGACCATTTTTCTTCAAATTTCATTGTGGTGTTTTTTTCCTTAAATGCTGTATAGAATTGCATCATGTAGATATACCACATCTTGTTTATCCATTCATCTGAGGATGGACATCTGGGTTAATTCCAGCTCTTACCTATTATGAATTGAGCAGCTATAAACATGGTTGAGCAAATCTCTCTGAACTGAGGTGTGGAGATTTTAGGATAAATGCCCAGTAAGGGAATAACTGGGTCTCTTGGTAACTCTATAGCCAACTTTTAAGGAGTCTCCATATTACTTTCCAAAGTGGTTGTACTATCTTATATTCCCACCAACAGTGGATGAGGGTTCTCCACAGCCTTGCCAGCATTTATTTTCATTTGATTTTTTTTAATGTTTCCTATCCTTACTTGGGTAAGGTGGAATCTCATAGTTGTTTTAATTTGCATTTTCCTGATGATTAAGGATGATGAAAATTTTCTTAAGTGTGTATTTTCCATTTGTATTTCTTCCTCTGAAAACACTTTTAAACAAAAAATGGGTAGTGGACAAAATAAAAAATGAAATTGCAAAATTTCTAGAAATGAATGACAATGAGAACACATCATACCAAAACTTCTGAGACACAATGAAGACAGTCCTCAGTGGTAAAATCTTAGTATTAAATGCCTTCATAACAAAGACAGAGAGATTCCAAATCAATAACCTAACCATCCACCTAAAGGCACTGGAAAAGCAAGAAGAATCCAACCCAAAAAGCTCCAGGAGGAAAGAAATAATTAAGATCAGAGAAGAAATTATGAATTGGAATCTAAGTAAACAGTTAAAAGAATTGATAAAATGAAGAGCATGTTCTTTGAAAAAAAAACAAGTCTGACAAACACCTGGCCAATTTAAACAAGTAAAAAAAAAAAAAGAGATACTTCAAATTAACAAAATTAGGAATGAAAAAAGAAAGATTACAACAGACATAAGTGAAATTGGGAGAATCATCAGGACTTATTTCAAAAACCTCTACTCCACAAAACTGGATACTATGGAGGAAATGGATGAATTTGTGGACACATACCACCTAGCAAAGCTAAATTCAGAGCAGATTAATCTCCTAAACATATCACACCCACTGAGATTAAAAAGGTAGTCAAAGCTGGGTGTGGTGGCGCATGCCTTTAATCCCAGCACTCGGGAGGCAGAGGTAGGAGGATTGCCGAGAGTTCAAGGCCATCCTGAGACTACATAGTGAATTCCAGGTCAGCCTGAGCCAGAGTGAGACCCTACCTCGAAAAACCAAAAAAAAAAAAAAAAAGCAAAACAAACAAACAAAAAAGGTAGTCAAAACCTCCCCCAAAAGAAGAGTCCAGGACCAGATGGCTTCTCAGCTGAAGAACTCAGTTCATGGAAGAACTGAATCTAATCTTTCTCAAACTGTGCCACACAATTGGAAAACAAGGAAAGCTCCCCAACACCTCTGTGATGTTGGTATCACCTTAATACCAAAACCAGGTAGAGATGCCACAAGGTAAGAAAACTCTAGATGTGTTTTCCTGATGAATTTAGATGCAAAGATCCTGAACAAAAGCCTCAAAAATAGAACTCAAAAACACATCAAAAACATTATCCACCTTGATCAAGGAAACTTCATCCCAGGAATGCAGGGGTGGTTCAACATACAGAAATCCATCACTGTAATTCACCACATAAACAAGCTTAAGCAAAATAACCACATGATCATTTTGATAGATGTAGAAAAAGCCTTTGATAAAATACAACATCACTTCATGCTCAAAACATTGGAAAGAATTGGCATGGTCAGTTTATATCTCAACATAATAAAGGCTATATAAAAAGTTCCTGAAGCTCAAATAATACTTAATGGGAAGAAGCTGAAAAAATCCTGTTGATATCAGGTACAACACAGGCATGTCCACTCTCACCTCTATTCTTCATTATAGTACTGGAAGTCCTTGCTCAAGCAACAAGACAGGAAAAAGAAATAGAAGGGATACAATTTGGAAAGGAAGAAGTTAAGTTGGCTCTATGTGCAGAGGTCGTGATTCTATACATAAGAGACCCAAGAGCCTCCATCTCAAAATTCTTAAAAGTGAGTAACTCCTTCAGCAAAGTAGCAGGATATGAAATCAATGCACAAAAATCAGTAACCTTTCTATATGCAAATGACACAGATACAGAGAAAGAAATAATTGACATTGTCCCATGTTTCAATAGCAACAACAACAATAAAATAAAATACCTTGGAATAACATTAACCAAGGATGTGAAAAACCTACACTATGAAAACATAAAAACACTCAAAAAAGAAATTGACAAGAACTTGTGAAAATGGAAAGACCTCCCATTATCCGAATAAGCAGAATTAACATTTTGGCAATCTTAGGCAATATACAGATTTAATGTGATCTAAAGGCAATATATAGATTTAATGCAATAACAATCAAAATCCCAATATTGTTCTTCACAGATACAGGAAAAAATGATCATAAAATTCATATGGACAGGCAGAAGTCCTTGGATATCCAAGCACATCCTCATTAAAAAAAAAAAAAAAAAAAAAAACAAAAACAAAAAAAAAAAAAAACATGTGGAGGCATCACCATACCTGATCTAAAGTTATATTACAAAGCCATAGTAATAAAAAAAAAAAAAAAGCATGCTACTGGCATAAAAACAGGAGTATAGACCAATGGAAAGAAACCAAGGATCTGGACTTTGGGTTAACCAACTACATCTACTTGATATTTGACAAAGGCCCTAACAATACAGGCTAGAAAATTGACAGCATGTTCAACAAATGTTCAACAAACTGGATAACCATATGCAGGAAATTGAAACTTGATCCACACATCTCACCATGCACAAAAACCAAGTCCAAATGGATCAACGATATCAACATAAGATCAGTTACTACTGTAAGAAAATATAGGAGGAACTTCCCATGATATAGGAATTAAAAAAATTTCCTGAACAAAACCCCAGTAGCACAGGATCTTAAATAATCATTCAACCAATAGGATCACAAGCAACTGAAAAGTTTTTTCACAGACAAACATATTATGAGCAGAGCCAATAGATTACCCCCAGAATGGGAGAAAGTATTTGCTGACTATCCAACTGACAGAGACATAATTTCTAGAATCTTCAGAGGACTCAATAACTGGAAAAATAAAAAGTCAAACAACCTACTCAAAAATAGGGCAAAGAACTGTACAGGCAGTTCTTAGAGGCAGAAATACAAATAGCAAACACAAAGAAGTCTTTAAGATAATTATAAAAACAAACAAAAAAAAAAGAGGAATCACACAGTAGAGGAAGAAAGATATTTTGTGATATTGGATTGGCAGAATTAATATTTGAAGATAGCTAGATGATACAAAGCTATCTATGGATGAACTGTAGTCCCCATCAAAATTTCACTAAAATTTTTCACAGAATAAGAATAAAGCAATTCTTAAATTCATATGAAAAAACAAAAGCCATTTATTAATAATTCAATTCATATCAAAAAGAACACATCCAAAAGTGTCACAGTACCTGGATTTAAACTGTACTACTGAGCCATAGTAACAAAGATAACTTCATACTGACATTAAAACAGAAATGTAGACCAATGGAATATAATGGAGATGACCCCACATAACTATGCACACCTAATCTTTTGAGAAAGGTGTCAAAAATATACACTGGAAATAGGCAGCCCAAGTGACTTAGGGATCATTTAATATCCAATTACAGAAGAATAAAAATTAGATCTATATCTCGCATTCTTGACAATTAAATCAGCTGATCAAAGACATCAGTTTAAAATGTGATATGTTAGAACTGATAAAAGAAAACAAAGAAGACGCACTTCAACAAATAGGAACAGGGGGCTAGAGAGATGACTTAGTAAGGCACTTACCTGCCAAGCAAAAGAACATCAGTTCAATTCCTCAGGACCCATGTAAGGCACATGCACAAGGTGGTGCATGCATCTGGAGTTCATTTGAAGTGGCTGGAGGCCCTGGCATGCCCATTCTCTCTCTCCCTTTCTCTCTCTCTCTCTCTTCCTCTGCCTCATTTTCTTTCTCAAATTAATAAATGAAAATAAAATATTAAGTAAAAATACATAGGTAAAAGCAAGGATTTTCAGAACAAAACATACTAAGGGAATAGCCTCAAGGATTGACAAGTGAGGTTTCCTAAAATTAAAAGTTGTACTGCAAAAGAATCTGTCAACAGAATAAATGGACAACCTACAGAATGTGTAAAAAGACTTTGTGATCTATATTTCACCCAACGGATTAATAAATATCTAGAATGAGTAGTGAACTACAAAATTTTTAAAAAATTACAAAAATCTTATCAGTCAGTAAATGGGATAATTAGGTGAATATAAAATCCTCAGAAGAAGAAACACAAATGGCCAATGAATATTTGAGAAAGGGTTCAACATCTTACTCATCAGAGAAATGAAAATTAAAGCTATATTGAGATTATATCTTATTCTAGTCAGAATGTCTATTATCAAGAAAAAATGACAATATGAGATAACAAGATTGTGGGGGAAAAGGAAATGGTATTTGTTTGGCGTGTGTTATAAACTGGTGCAATCACTATAGAAATCAGTTTTGATGCTTCTCAAAATATTAGAAAGGTAAACTATCATGTGACCCAGGTATAGCACTCTTGGATATATATATCCAAAAGCATCTACATCCTACCACAAAGATATTTGCTTATCCATTGTTCTTGCTCCTTTATTTACAATAGCAAGACCATGGAATTAGCCTAGATGTCCATCAGAAGATGAATGAATAATAAGAATATGGTACACATGTACAATAGAATTTTATTTAGTCATAAAGGAAAGTGAAATAATAAAATTTATAAGAAAACTGATAGAACTGGAACATCCTGTATTAAGTAGGCCAACCCAGGATAAAAAGGACTAGTACAGGTTGCTCTCTCTCATCTTAAAAGCCTAGTTTCTAATTGTTATATAAGTGCATTTATGTGGGATTAGGTATGGGTGGAGGATACAAAACCAGAAAACCCAATGAAGGGAAAAAAAGGGTGGAGGGAGGTGTGTAAGGAGGATAATGGAACACATGTGATATGAAAGTAGAAGGTAGAATTGAGGGTGTATTAGTATCTTTAGCAATGGCTTTGGGGACTTCTGGTTAAGATGGTGGTGTAGGGCTGGAGAGATGGCTTAGTGGTTAAGCACTTGCCTATGAAGCCTAAGGACCCTGGTTCAAGGCTGGATTCTCCAGGACCCACGTTAGCCAGATGCACAACGGGGGACATGCATCTGGAGTTCATTTGCAGTGGCTGGAGGCCCTGGCATGCCCATTTTCTCTCTCTCTCTCTGCCTCTCTCTCTCTCTCTCACTCTCTCTATTGCTCTTAAATAAATAGAAATAAAAGATAAGCAAAAAATTATATTAAAAAAAAGTGGCTGTGGTGGTTTGACTCAGGTGTCCCCCATAAACATAGGTGTTCTGAATGCTAGGTTCCCAGCTGATGGATATTTGGGAAATAATGCCTCCTGGAGGGAGTGTATTGTTGGAGGTGGGCTTATGGGCTTTATGGCCAATTTCCCCATGCCAGTGTTTGGCACACCCTCCTGTTGCTGTGGTCCACCTTATGTTGGCCAGGGGGTGATGTCCACCCTCTGCTCATGCCATCGTTTTGCCCTGCCATCGTGGAGCTTCCCCTCGAGCCTGAAAGCCAAAATAAATCTCTTTTTCTCAGAAGCAGCTCTTGGTTGGGTGATTTCTACCAGCAATGCGAACCGGACTGCAACAGTAAAGTGGTACCGAGGAGTTGGGTTGCTGCTAGACACTTGACTGTGCGAATTTGGCCTTTTGGATCTGATTTTCAAGAGGAAAGTGGAAGGAAGTGAAACCTTGGCTTAAGAGATGCCTTGCAGTGCTGTAAGTACAGCTTGATGGACTATTATGGTCTGAGCTGCAAGACCTGAATGTAATAACTATGGACTGTGAGGTTTGGCTTATGAGGGTGAGAAAGAGCTTTGCCTGGACTGAGCTAGCAGTTTGTGTGAGAAGCTTGCTCTTGTGCCCATGTCCTGAGAAGTTGTGCAGGGTTGCTTTGCATAGAAGTGAACTGGTGTGTGCAGAAGGATATGGCACAGAAAGTAAAACTTTTGGGTGAACTGTTGCCTTTTCAGCTGCAACTGAAAGATTACAACCTTTGAGACTGGGCTAGCTGACCTGCGCTGGGGCAACAAGAATGTAGACTCTTTTGAAGGAGGCTGAGTGCTAAAGGAGTGTCCTGCTCTTCAAAGTCTGCTTTATTCCCCCCTGGATTACCAAATTGGCACCCTACCTGGTATTGTGGAGTATAAGAAATGCTGGAAAGAGGGTCATTGAGTTTGCAACACGGTCTTGTAGTTTGGAAATGGCCATGGGCAGTGTGAAGCAGGTTTGCTGGTTGCCTGCATGGAGACCCCATGAGGCCATGAAGATGAACCATGGCTTGCAGTGGAGACCCAGTGCAGATGCTGGGACCATGAGATGGCTGCGAAGGAGCTTCTGGCCCTGATGAAGTTTCCCAGGACTGAGTAGCCTAGCTGGAGGGGCGGAATTGGAATGCCAGAGACCTGCTGCTGGTTAGAATTATCGGACTTGAAGATTTGTCACTGGCTAGAGTTGCTGGACTTGAAGCTACAGAGTTTGATGTTTGTCCTGGTTCTTAAATCTTGTATTGGTTGAATGTTTCTTTGCTATGCCCAATGCCATCTTTTGTAGTGTGAATATTTATTCTGTGCCATTATGGGTTTTTTGAGGCTATTTTTTGATATTATGGCTCAGTTAAAAGATCTTGGAGTATGGGGATGTATGAACATCATTGGGATTGATAAAAACTATGGAGACTTTTAAAGTCAGACTGAATGCATTGTATTTTACATCATGTATGGATATCAGTTTATGGGGGCCAGGGGCGGAATGTGGTGGTTTGGTTCAGGTGTCCCCCATAAATCTAGGTGTTCTGAATGCTAGGTTCCCAGCTGATGGATATTTGGGAATTAATGCCTCCTGGAGGGAGTGTATTGTTGGGGGCAGGCTTATGGGTTTTATAGCCAGTTGCCCCATGCCAGTGTTTGGCACACCCTCCTGTTGCTGTGATCCACCTTATGTTGGCCAGGGGGTGATGTCCACCCTCTGCTCATGCCATTGTTTTCCCCTGCCATCGTGGAGCTTCCTCTCGAGCCTGTAAGCCAAAATAAATCTCTTTTTTCCAGAAACTGCTCTCATTTGGGTGATTTCTACCAGCAATGCGAACCGGACTGTAACAGCGGCAATGTAGGTACATGCCAAAACAACCTGGGGGGTGGTAGGAAGCCAAAAACAAAACAAAAAAAAAAAACAGAAAAATACACAATTTTTTAAATTTTATTTTTTGGGGGTTTTTATTTTTATTAATTTATTTGAGAGCAACAGACAGAGAAAGAAAGAAAGAAAGAGAGAGAGAGAATGGGTGCACCAGGGCCTCCAGCCACTGCAAACGAACTCCAGACACGAGCACCCCTTGTGCTTTGGCTAATGTGGGTCCTGGGGAATTGAGCCTTGAACCAGGGTCCTTAGGCTTCACAGGCTAGTACTTACCACTAAGCAATCTCTCCAGCCCCAAATGCACATTTTTAATAAAAAGTGATGTGTATAGGAAATTGAAGCCGCAGCAGAGAAGTAGGAGAGATCCAGAGCCCCCAGAGGCCGGCAGAGTGGGTCTGGCAGATCCACTCATGGGACTGCAGCAGTGGCACGCCAGCCACCCAACAGGCTCAGCTTGAGCTGCAGGAAAAGCCAGGTGAAGGGATTTTCCACTCACACTGTAGTTCCTTGCAAACTCAAGAAATGTGAAGGGAGAATGGCAGTGAACAACAGAGGATCAAATCAGAAGGTAGAAGAACACGTGGAACAGCAAGCAAACTAGAGCAACATTGGCAGATTACCCCCCCCCACACACACACACACACTGCCAGTGCCCAGCTCCCATGAACAGAACAGCAGTCCAGGGACCGGTCCACACCTACTTGAACAGACAGTGAACCAAAGAGGGACCGAAGCAGGAGGGTAGCTAACTGAGACAAAAATCAATCTAAAAGGTAACTGGGATTACACAAGATCAGTACCCACCTAATAAACCTGGTATATAGTCCTGAACCATAAGTGCTATTTTCACCTTCCATATCAGAATAAATTATGTTAAATTGGATGGATGGTCAAATTTGCCATTCTTAAATTAGCTGTATTTTGGGCTTGTTATTTTTTGCTTCTTGATTTATAGTGGCTTTGTTTCCTCTTCTGTTATACATTATGGAAGGGTCTCACCTTGTCACAAGCTTACTTGGAACCCTCTACAGACCAGAAATCTTAACCTCCTTGTTGTTAAGATTAAGGGAGTGGGTGGGGCATACACGGCCTAAGGGACAAACAGAGGATCTGGTTGTCGTAATACCTACACTTGGATAAATACTCTGTGCTGTTTCTCATTGAAAGTGTACATTGTTTAGTTAAATTTTAGAAACTATCTGTATTTAGTTCCACTCAGTCTACTTGAATACTCTCATAGCAGGCAAACCCAATACTTAGGGTAACTTTTATAGGTACCCTTAGAGTCTTGAGAGCCACACTTAGTGCCTTAAGCCCTTACCCTGAAGATATATAACATCAGATTGATTGATACATCTCATAATACCCAACTAAGTAGAAAATCCAATCATTAAATAATCCAGGATGAAAAAGCATATACATTATAACACAGGAAACACCCAAAATCAAGACAATATAAATCCACCAAAAAGTGTTGATGCAACAGACATGACCACCAGTGAGAAGGAGTTAGAGAAAATGCCTGAGAAAGATTTCAAAAGAATGATTATAAATATGTTCAAAGAACTCAAAGAAGAAATCAAAGGAACCAAAGAACACACAGGACACTAATGAAATAAAGAGGTCAATACTAGACATAACTAAGGAAATAGAAATAATAAAGAAAAAACAGTTAGAATTTCTAGCAATAAAGAGCACAGTTAATGTAATAAAAAACTTGGTAGAAATTCTCACCAGTAGACTGGATGAAGGAGAGGACAGAATATCTAAGCTACAAAACCAGATGGCTGATCTAATACAGTCTAACAAAGAGAAAGATAAACTAATAGAAAAGTTTGAATGGGCATTTCAACATATTCGGAACACTATGAAAAGAAGAAACATAAGAATTCAGGGCATAGTAGCAGGAGAAGAATTTTACTGCAAAGGCATAACAGGCATCTTCAACAAAACCATATAAGAAAATTTTCTTCAAATTGGGAAAGAGGTGCCAATGCAGATACAGGAATCCTTTAGAACATCATACAGACAAAAACTGGAAAGAACCTCTCCTCACCATGTTATAATCAAAGTATCAAACACACAAACCAAAGAAAAAATATTGAACATAGTTGGAGAGAAAAATCATGTTATCTACAGAGGCAAGCCTATCAGTATTACAGCAGATTACTCAACACAAACTTTAAAAGCCAGAAGGGCATGGAGTGATGTATTATAAGTTCTGAAAGATAATTACCTGGCAGGGGAGATACCATGATCACCAAGTTCTGAAAGATAACAACTGTCAACCAAGGTTATGTTATCCTGCAAAGCTATCCATTCAAATAGACAGAGAAATAGGGACATTCCACAACAAAAGCAGGCTAAAGGAGAATTTGAAGACAAAACCAGTTCTACAGAAAATATTTGAACAAAGCCTCCATGCCGAAGAAAAAGAAAAGCACACATATAAGGAACTGGGAAAAAACAAACAATACTCAAATACTAGTTAAAACAAGAGAGCAAAGGTAAAACCAGAAGAACTACAAAATTTGGCAAAAATGAACACAAACTTTCAATAATACCTCTTAATATCAATCGGTTCAATGCACCAACCAAAAGACATAGGTTTGCAGACTGGGTTAAATATCAAGATCCATCAATTTGTTGCCTCCAAGAAACCCACCATTCTACAAAAATGGACACTATCTTAGGGTGAAAGGTTGGAAAATAGTGTTTCAAGCAAGTGGACCAAGAAAACAAGCAGGGATTGCTATCCTAATATCTGAAAAGGTAGATTTTAGTCCTACATTAATTAAGAAAGATAAGGAAGACCACTTTATATTGATAAAGGGCACCCTCCAACAGGAGGACATTACAATCCTAAACATATATGCACCCAACATGGGGGCCTCCAAATTCCTCAAACAAATGCTATTAGAACTAAAGTCACAGATAACACCAAACACAGTGGTAGTGGGTAACTTCAACACCCGACTTTCATCAATTGACAGGTCATCCCAGGAAAAAATAAACAAAGAGACATTTGCACTAAATGAGGTCATAGAAGGAATGGACCTAATGAATATATATAGGACATTTCATCCAAATGCTGCAGAATATGCATTCTTTTAGCAGCACATGGAACATTCTCTAAAATAGGCCATATATTAGGACACAAAGAAAATCTTAACAAATACAGGAAAACTGATACAATTCCTTGCATTCTATTTGACCACAATAGAATCAAACTACAAATCAATAGCAAGAAATGCTATATATCATACACAAAATCATGGAAATGAAACAACACACTACTAAATGATGAATGGGTCCATGAAGAAATCAAGAAGGAAATCAAAAAATGTATAGAGTCAAACTATAATGAGAACACAACATACCCAAATCACTGGGACACATTGAAGGCAGTCCTAAGAGGTAAATTTATAGCTTTAAGAGCCTATATTAAGAAATTAGAAAGATTGTAAGTAAATGACCTCAAGCTTTACCTTAAAGCCTTGGAAAGAAATAATAAAGAGTAGGGCAGAAATTAATGAAATAGGAACCTAAAAAACAACCCAAAGAATCAATGAAACAAAGAGTTTTTTCCTTGATAGAATAAACAAGATTGATAAACCCCTAGCAAAGCTGACATAAAGAAAAAGAGAAAAGACACAAATTAATAAAATTAGAGATAAAAATGTAACATCATAACAGATTCCAGAGAAATTCAAAAATCATAGGGACATACTATAAAAGCATATACTCCACAAAGTATGAAAATCTGAAAGAAATGGATGATTTCCTAGATTTATATCACCTACATAAATTAAATCAAGATGAGATTAATCACTTAAATAGACTTATAACAAGCATGGAGTTCCAAGCAGTAATCAAAAATCTCCCAACTAAAAAAAGCCCAGACCCAGATGGATTCACTGCTGAATTTTACCAGACTCTCAGGGAAGAACCGACACCATTGCTTCTGACACTTTTCCATAAAATAGAAAAAGAAGGAATCCTACCAAACTCCTTCTATGAAACCAACATCACCCTAATACCAAAACCAGGCAAAGATTGAACAAAACAAGAAAATTACAAACCAATCTCCTTCATGAACATAGATGCAAAAACTCTAAACAAAATATTTGCAAACAGAATACAAGAATATATCAAAAAGATCATCCACCCTAACCAAGTAGGCCTTATCCCAGAGATTCAGGGATGGTTCAACATATGCAAATCAGTAAATGTAATATATTATATAAATGGAGTGAAGGACAAAAATCACATGATCATCTCATTAGATGCAGAAAAAGTGTTTGACAAAATCCACCAGCCCTTCATGATAAAAGTCCAACAGAGACTCAGAATGGAAAGAACATATCTCAATGTAATAAAGGCTATTTACGACAAGCCCACAGCTAACATATTACTTAATGGGGCAAAACTGGAAGCTTTTCTACTAAAATCAGGAACAAGACAAGGGTGTCCACTGTCCCTACTTTTATTTAATTTAGTACTGGTAGTCTTAGCCATAGCAATAAAGCCAGAGACACACATAAAAAGGATACAAATTGGAAAGGAAGAGATCAAGTTATCTTTATTTGCAGATGACATGATTCTATATATAAAGGACCCTAAAGACTCTACCAGCAAACTGTTAGAGCTGATAAACATCTACAGCCATGTAGAAGGATATAAAAGACATACACAGAAATCAGTAACCTTACTATATGCTAAAACAAACACACAGAGGATGAAATCAGAGAACCACTCCCATCCACAATTGCATCAAAGAAAAAAAGTACCTTAGAATAAACCTAACCAAGGAAGTAAAGGATCTCTACAATGAGAACTTTAAAACACTCATGTGAGAAATTTTAGAAGACAATAGGAAGTGGAAAAACATCCCTTGTTCCTGGATATGAAAATCAATATTGTGAAAATGGCAATATTACCAAAAGCAATATACACATTTAATGGAATCTCCATCAAAATTCCAATGGCATTCTTAACAGAAATAGAAAAAACAATTCAAAAATTCATTTGGAATCACAAAAATCTTCCATTAACTAAAATAATACTGAACAACAAAAATAAGGCTGATGGTATCACCATACCTGATTTTATTTTAATTTTTTTAATTCATTTTTATTTATTTATTTGAGAGTGACAGACAGAGAGAGAAAGAGGCAGATAAAGAGAAAGAGAGAGAATGGGCATGCCAGGGCCTCCAGCCACTTCAAACGAACTCCAGATGTATGTAACCCCTTGTACATCTGGCAAACATGGGTCCTGGGGAATTGAGCCTCAAACCGAGGTCCTTACGCTTCACAGGCTAGCGCTTAACCACTAAGCCATCTCTCCAGCCCCACCTTACCTGATTTTAACCTATACTACACAGCCATAGTACAAAAAAAAAAAAAAAAAAAAAAAAAAACCAGCATGTTACAGGCACAAAAACAGACATGTAGATCAAGAGAACAGAATAGATGACCCAGATTTCTATTGGTACCTGATATTTGATAAAAATGCCAAACAATACTCATTGGAGAAAAGACAGCCTCTTTAGCAAATGGTGCTGGTAAAACTGGATATGTATCTGTAGAAAGATAAAAATAGATTCTTCTCTCTCTCCATGCACAAGAACTAAGTCCAAATGGATTAAAGACCTTAACATCAGACCTGAAACTCTGAAACTGCTAGAGGAAAAAGTAGGGAAAACCCTTCAACATATTGGTCTTTGCAAAGACTTTCTGACTATAACCCCAATTGTTCAGGCAATAAAGCCACAGATTGACTGTTTGGGACCTCATGAAATTACAACGATTTTGTACAGCAAAGGACACTGAGAATAAAGCAAAGAGGCAACCTACGGAATGGGAAAAAAAAATCTTTGTCAGCTCTATATCCAATAGAGGATTAATTTCTAGGATATACAAAGAACTCAAAAAGCTAAATAATAAGAAATCAAACAAGCCAATTAAAAATGGGTTATGGAGCTAGGGCTGGAGAGATGGCTTAGCGGTTAAGCACTTGCCTGTGAAGCCTAAGGACCTCGGTTCGAGGCTCGGTTCCCCAGGTCCCACGTTAGCCAGATGCACAAGGGGCCCACGCGTCTGGAGTTCGTTTGCAGAGGCTGGAAGCCCTGGTGGGCCCATTCTCTCTCTCTCCCTCTATCTGTCTTTCTCTCTGTGTCTGTCGCTGTCAAATAAATAAATAAATAAATGAACAACAACAAAAAATATTTTTAAAAAAATGGGTTATAGAGCTAAACAGAGAGATTTCAAAAGAAGAAGTATGGATGGCGTATAAACATCTGAAAAAATGTTCTACATCCCTAGTCATCAGGGAAATGCAGATTAAAACTACACTGAGATTCCATCTCACTTCTGTCAGATTGCCTATCTTTATCAAAACAAATGATCATAAATGCTGGTGGGGATGTGGAAAAAGAGGAACCCTTCTACACTATTGGTGGGAATGCAATCTGGTCCAGCCATTGTAGAAATCAGTGTGGAAGTTCCTTAAACAGCTAAAGATTGATCTATCATATGAACCAACAATAGCACTCCTAGGTATATATCGTAAGGACTCATCTCATTTCCTTATAAGTACATGCTCAACCATGTTTATTGCTGCTCAATTCATAATAGCTGGGAAATTAAACCAGCCTAGATGTCCCTGAACTAATGAGTGGGTAATGAAGATATAGCACATTTATACAATGGAGTTCTGCTCAGTGGTAAAGAAAAATGAAGTTATGAAATTTGCAGGAAAATGGATGGATCTTGAAAGGATTATACTAAGTGAGGTAAGCCAGGCCCAGAAAGCCAAGCATCGCATGTTCTCTCTCATATGTGGATTCTAGCTATAGATGATTGGGCTTCTGAGTGAGAAGGAAAAAAAACTCAGTAGCAGAGGCTAGTAAGCTATAAAGAGAGATACAAAGGGAAGATAAAGGAAAGGTGGAGGGTACTTAATAGGTTGGTATTGTATATACGTAAGTGGAAGAATAGAATAATGGGAGTGAAAAGGCCCAAAATGAGGTCAGGGGAAGAGTTTGAGTAAAGGAAATGTGGAGGGAAGGCTAACCAAAATCTAAGAGGATATAAATAAATCATATGGAAACCTAATTCTTTGGACAATGGAATACTCAGTAACCATAGATTGTTGCTAGAAAATTTTCAGTGCCAGGGATGGAATATCTTCCAGTGAGTTGTTGGCCGGGGGGGGTCCATGATGCCTCCACAAAATTATAGGCCATTGCCGAGGCCCTTGGCTTCCCACCAGGAATCAATGGTAAGACCCTATTGCTGAAGACTCCACATATTTGGGCTGCAAGGGCACTGAGAAATCCTGCTGGAACTGAGCTCCTCCATGTAGACCAGCTGACAGAAAGCTGGAAGAAGCCATTCTACATGTAGTTCAATGGGAGAAAGAGATACCACCAGTGAAGATACTCAACAATGGATACTGCAAGCCTTATAATTGGCCAGCCAGGCTAAATGAACCAATGGGTATAATAGTGGCATGTCTATCATAGTGGAAACCAACTGCCCTCCAATTCGATTGGAGGCCTGCTTCATGGGAGGTAATATATCCCTGATTCTGAAAACTTAAAACAGGGGTAGTCATGAGCCTTAGGGGTTTAACATCTGCTGATGTCTGGATAAATGTATATACTATGCTTATCAAACTGCCTAGTAAGCACTTCTCTTAATATTCATGCCCTGATATTAATGCTATTCTCACTTTGGGTAGAGAATCTTCTCTTTTCAGATGCCAGTGACCTTGGGATGACTTAAAAGTTATCATGGTGCTGGAAAGAAGTGACTAGAGCACCAAGTAATATCTTGATCACACCTTCTAAGGCTCAGGGTCTAATGCGGAAGGGGTGGTGGAGAGAATGTAAGAGCCAAAGGAAGGGTAGGACTCCTTAAAAAGTGCTCCCTCCACACATAAAATGGCCTGGATATCCATAACCTCATAGTGCCTGATACTACCTACACAAGACCATCATAAGAGGAGGAAAAGATGATGATATCAAAATAAATGAGAAACTGATTGAGATCGTGAGAGGATATGATGGAGAATGGAATTTCAAAATGTAAAATGGGGAGGAGGGTATTACCATGGATTTTTTTATAATCATGGTAAATGTTAATAAAATTGAGAAAAAGAAAAGAAATGGTTTTGCAAGGTTTATGATATATGAATGCATGCATAAACTTTGATGGGTTTTGGATTCAATGTTGTATTCTAAATATAATCTAGAAACTGTTAGCAAACTAGACAAAGATCATTGTTGGAAGCCGTGAAGTATAAAACAGCATCAAGAATTTGAGCTAAGTTCTGGCAGTGAGGACCAAGTTATGAAACCCCAAAACCTACCCCCAGAAACACACCTCCTCTAATAAGGCTCTACTTCCCAAATTGCCACTAACTGGTGAATAATCCTTCAAAGTAAATGAGCTAATGGAGAACTTCTGATTAAAACCACCACAGATAGTTAGGACAGAAGTACCCAGAAGAAGTGGAGAAAGCTTTACCCTAAAGCCATAGACTATTGCTGGTTAATATAAGTGTCAGAATTATGTTACCCCCTAGATTGAACTATTTGGTCATGGAGGCCCCAAAACAATGCAAGCTATTGCCAAAGCATTTGGTTACCTATGAGAGCTAAATTGTAAAATCCTATAGCTGAATACACCATATGTAGCTGTCTCAGGATATTGAGAGATCAAGCTGGAATTAACATGGAAGCCAGATGTATGCTGAATAGCTGTCATAGTGCTGGAAAGTGCTATGTGAGTTGCTGGGGATAAAAATCACCAACAGTGAGAACAAGCATGGACCCTGCAAACTACAAAATAAACCAGGCAGGCAATGTGTACCACTAGAGGAATAGTGGCACATAGGTTATGGGGGAAATCAATTGTTTTCTGATTGGATATGAGACTCAATCAGTGGAAGGGGATTCTTATGTGGTACTGAAAATCAAGTCAGAATCCTATGGCTCAAAATGTCATAAACCCTACAGGAACGCATCCATTGTTGTTTACCTATAAGAAGACATTTTGTCCATCAGAAAGTCATCAAAATGTATGTTTATATCTTAATCTTTGCTACTCACAGTATTGGCTAGAGAATCTGCCAGGAACATGGGAAATTAGGATATTATGTTGAAAGTAACATTTGGAAATATTTGGAAAGTGAAATATGGGGAAAGCAAACACTTAACAATGTTTTGTATGCTATGATAACATTCTTCGTGCATTATGAAGAATTGTTTGGTAGGATTTATCTTAAAATCCACAAAATATGGCCAGTTAAGTGCAATACTGGCACACAGACATGGTGGGTAACCAACTGCTCTTGAATTGGCTAAAAAATCCACTCAGTGGAAAGGAAACCATATCTGGGACAGGAAAACAAGTCAGAATCATATCTAGATAATGATTCTGCTTTCCATTGTCAAGCATCTACTAACCTTGGGCTTTAAGAGGGTCCACACCCTTTAAATTCTCTGTAAATTAATAAGTTATCCCATTTAACCATTGCTGACTTCACTCTCCAGTGGACAATCTGTTTCTATTTTTCAGATAGGAGCTCAACCTGAGGAGATAAATGACCCAGTTCACTCCACCCCAGCACCAGAGGAAATGGCAGAGGAATTAGGGAAATGAGCAAGAGTGCTGCTTTCTTAGTAAATCTGATATCAGCACAAGGGTGAAGGAGATAGACACTGAGGGTACTCAAAACCTACCAAACCAGAGATTCAGAATCTCCTAAGTGCCCATCACTAAAGTAGTCTTAAAATTCTCCCAGAATGGTTCAGGGAATTTTGCAGAAGAGGTGCCAGAAAGATTGTTAGAGCCACAAATTGGGACATTTTGCACAGAGGCATTGTATCTCTCACCCTCCTCCCACATAATGTATGACTCGCATTCCCCACAGGGTTGACCTACATGCCCAATGAGAAACACCACTTCAGAAAAGGGGGGGGGGGGAGGGAAAGGCTGGTACCAACATATGTTGTTTACATACTAAATATTTCTACATATAATGAAAATAAAATTAAAGCTTAAAAAAAAGGAGAGATGGCCTCATAGGAACCAAAGCAGCCTATGTAGGAAATAAGAAAAAGAAAAAGAAAACAAAAAACAGCAAAAATACACTCTATTAGACTCCTGGTCAAGATGGCATCTGCCTAACCATGCCTCACCTCATGGGAAATGAAAGCAAAATCTTTAGTGTTAATTTTAAGGGTTTACAGATCCTAGTAGTCCTCCAGTAGGAGAGTGGGGAGGAGCAAAGTAGGAAATGTGCTGATTCCCATGCTCTCAGATAGCCCACCATTCCCCCAATGCCCTTATCCAGACTCCAAGCTGCAGGTTCCTTGTGCTCTAACCTCAGGCTAAGTGGACCCAGCAGGACAGTGTTCCCCCCAACCTATGCATTCCATTCACTGGGGACCTCCGTGTGTGACTGCCATCCCACTTGCAGCCCCCCACCCCATGCATGGACCCAGGCCACCAGGCTAGCATTCCCCGCCACCCTAGGCTTTCCCATCATCAGGGACCTCCATGCACTGCCACCCCTCCATGTACAGACCCAGGCCATCAGGCTAGTGTTCTCTCTCCCTAGGCTTTCCTGTCACTGTGCAGATCAACATGTGAATGCTATCCCACTCGCTGCACCTCCCCAATCCCCATGTGCAGACCTAGGTCAGTGTGGTGGTTTGATTCAGGTGTCCCCCATAAACCTAAGTGTTGTGAATGCTAGCTCCCCAGCTGATGGATATTTGGGAATTAATGCCTCCTGGAGGGAGTGTATTGTTGGGGGCAGGCTTAAGGGCTTTATAGCCAGTTTCCCCATGCCAGTGTTTGGCACAACCTCCTGTTGCTGTGGTCCATCTTATGTTGGCCAGGGGGTGATGTCCACCTTCTGCTTGTCGTGCCCATCTCGACCAGCAAGGAAGACACAACCACCAGTTCTTCTTACAGCAGTTTATTCAGGCAACTTCAAGCTTCATGTCCCCTGAGCCTCAGGCGGGGCTTCCTTATAAGCACACTCACTCTGCCCAATCACCCCAGGCTACGCAACCTCTCCAGGCAAGCATCAGAAGCCAATGAGCAGCGGTGAGGACGAGCTCCTCCAAATATGGACTCGTTTGTCCCAAGCATAGAACTTCCGTCAGGCGCCATCTTTAGGGCTTGGCCCGAGGGGCTCTCCAAAGCTCCCCCTTATTTATTATTTTAAAAGGCACAACAGCAGGACACAACAGGTGGAGGTAGAGGTCTGATCCCTGGTGTGCAAGTACCCTTTTCCCAGGGGAAGGAATATGAGTACAACCTTCATGCAATCAAACATGCCTCCCAGAGAGTCGCCCAACTGCTCGTAGGCAACCCCCTGTGCAGTGCTTTGCCTCGCACCCCGAGTGTGATGAATACTTAGAAAGCCACTATTTAAGGGCAGCAAGCCAAATCTGGGGAGACTGTCCTTCTTCTAGAGCAGCAAAGGCCTGAGCTATCATGGCAGAGGTGCAGGCCTGTGCCCTTTTGAGGCGACAAATACACCACATGCACACCACACAAACTAATATCAGCATTCCCCCCAGGGCTCTTATGCCCACACACTCCTTTAGATGATTCACTGCAGCGGAAATCCATGTCGTCAGCCCAGTTGCCAGAGAAAGATCCACTCAAGTAGAATTCACCGTCACTGTTTTAAGCTGTAGATCCCGCAACAACTGTTAAAAACCTTGAGACCAGCTTCCCTGCAATTGGGAGGATAAGAGCCTGGACAGATTAGCTGCTCTCGTATAATTTTGGTACTGAACAGAGGTAATACACAGTCCGGGTAGCTTCCATTCACAACCAAGTTGAGCAAGTTGCCATAAAGCATCAACTTGTTCCTGAACCAGGTCCAGTCTTTGATTGAAAATCATAATACCACCTTTTAGATGCGAATTAAGGCTCGCCTGTTTGTCAAGGGAAGAGGCTACAGTTGCTGATAGGTTATTAAGCGTCATAGCAATGGCAGCCGTAGTAGCCCTCACTGCCGCCACTGTGATAGCTGCCACCGCAGCTGCTGTAATACCAAAATCTCTCTTATTCCTAAAGACGGTCATGGAGTTAGTGGCCAGGACAGGCACAGGGACAAATCTGGGCATGCGAGTCACTTCAGCTAAGGGAAATGCAGTCCCATTCCAGCATAAAGTATAAAAGCAGGTATCATTCTTACAGTCTAAATAAGTATCATTAAAAATAGTAGCATTAGTTTGATTTGCAGGAATATTGTGATTTTGATTACCTATTTTATCAAACCAAGCTGCAGTCTGGTTATAAAGCATGACACATTGGCTACTCTCACTAATATTACTAATAATATGAAAGCACAAATTCCCTTCTAGCTTGAATGCAATGCTTTCCCCCACAGGTGATATACTTTTATCATCTGGTATAAAAGGCAGTCCTAAAGTTTTATTAGTAGAGAAAAAATGGGGGAACACTTGCACATCATGACGGACGGGCATCGGTTTCGGGAACACCGACAAGACCCCCCATTGCTCTTCCTATTGTGTTGTTCTGGCTATCATCATCATCCATAGGACTAACAGGATCTTGGACTTCATGTTGACAACGCCGAACCAAGCGCTCCGGCACCCAAATTGGGTCAGTTTGATCCTGTGGAAATATGCAAACAGATCCCCTCGCCCATGCCAATACAGGATCTGGTCCTTTCCATTGTCCTGAGAGAACATCTTTCCATTTTGCCATTCTCCGATTTACTGAGACATGATGAGCATGTCTATCAGCTGCTGTCCGACCCTCCTTATCCAAATTTAAAAAATTTAAAGTATATAGTGCTAAGGAAACCCTAACCTTCGGAGACTGGCCATGGCCAATTCCTCCTTTTTGTTTTTGCAAACATTCTTTTAAAGTCCTATTAGTTCTTTCAATGATACCTTGACCCTGTGGATTATAGGGAAGTCCATGCTTAATCTGTACCGCCATGTGTTGGCAGAAAGTATTAAAGGAATGTGCAGTATATGCTGGACCATTATTTGTTTTTAATTGTTTGGGCTTTCCCCATGCAGCCCAGGCTTCTAAACAATGCTGTATTACGTGTGATGCCTTTTCCCCACTGAGTGGAGAAGCAAAGACAATGCCTGAGCATGTGTCGACAGATACATGAACATATTTTAATGTCCCAAATTCAGGAATATGTGTAACATCCATCTGCCATAATTGTAATGGAAGTAACCCTCTGGGATTGATACCAAATGAGGGGAGATTTTGATAAACTATACATTGCGGGCATGCTAAGACAATTTCTCTGGCTTCTGCACGTGTTATATTAAATTTTAATTGTAACACTCGGGCATTTACATGGAACTGAGAATGGAATTCTCTAGCTAGTTCTAAAGGTGAGGCCAAAAATATAAACTGCATTCTAGAACATTTATCAACCACATCATTTCCTTCACACAGAGGTCCAGGCAGGCCACTATGTGCTCGGATGTGATGTATAAAAAAGGGATTTTTTCTATTCCAGATTAAAAGTTGTAATTCACTAATATATTTAAATATAACAGTGGAAGGTTTAATCTTTCCAGCTATTTCTAAATCTTTAACCAAATTGACTACATAATTAGAGTCAGAGATTAAGTTAAAGGGAAAAGGGCAATCCTTAAAGACTTCTAGCACTATCTGAAGCTCCACTAATTGTGGAGTGTTAAGGAGAAACTGCCTGAAAACAGGGTCTTGAGAATCAACCATATAAGCACCACAGCCTGTTTTAGATCCATCTGTAAAAATATTTTTGGCCCCAACTATAGACTGGGTTTTTGTCACTTTATAGAACACAACCGGATGCAATTTAAAAAAGGTCATAAGAGGATGTTTAGGATAATGATTATCTATTTTTCCATCAAAACAACAACTTAAAATGGCCCAAGCATCTATAGTTGCAGTTAAGACTCTGACTTGATAACTGTCATAAGGCACAATAAGAGTCTGTGGCATGAACCCAAAATGTTGTAGACACTTGCGGAGTCCTTCAATAGCAAGAACAGCCACAGCTGTGGGGATATGCTCCACTGTTTTTCCAGGAGAGCTTTTAGGATGTATCCACAACAGAGGACCTTGCTGCCATAATACACCTGTGGGCTGTTCTACTGTTTGCAAGATGCAAAGATCTACAGGTGTTTCTTCTATTACTCTATGTAATTGGGCAGTAGGAACCTCTTCATTAACAACATTAATAGCTTTTTGGGCACCTTCTGTCAGGATTCTAGGTGAATTTAAAGCTGTATCTCCCTCTAATATTTTGAATAGTGGCTTTAAGACATAATTAGGGATTTTTAAATATGGACTAATCCAATTTATATCTCCCAACAGTTTCTGAAAATCATTGAGGGTATGTAAATTATCTAACCATAAACTAACTTTCTCTGGCCAAACCATGTTAGGTGCAACCTTTGCCCCTAAGTAAGAAATGATTGATTCATGTTGTACCTTTTCAGGGGCTATATAAAGACCCCAACCTTTTAGTTCATTTACTAGATTACTATAGGCTTCTTTTAAATAAAGTTCTTCTTTGGCAGCAAGTAATATGTCATCCATGTAATAGATGCATCTTAAGCCTTTAAATTTTTCTCTTATAGGAGCCAAAGCCCTTCCTACATAAAGTTGACACATAGTCGGGCTATTAGCCATCCCTTGAGGCAAAACTATCCATTCGAATCTTTGGTTGGGTTGTTCATGATTACAGGAAGGTACAGTGAAAGCAAAACGTTCAGCATCTTTCTCATTCAACGGGATGGAAAAGAAACAGTCTTTGATATCTATCACTATCAATGACCATCCTTGAGGCAAGGTGGTTAATAGGGGAAGGCCCCTTAGGATAGGTCCCACAATTTGCATCTGTTGATTGATAGCTCTTAGATCATGTAAAAGCCTCCACTTTCCAGATTTCTTTTTGATTACAAATATTGGGGTATTCCAGTGGGAAACAGAAGGTCAGATATGTCCAAGAGAAAGTTGCTCTTGGACAAGTTCATGGGCTGCCATCAATTTTTCCGAGGATAAGGGCCACTGAGGAACCCACACCGGATCCTCAGTTTTCCAAGTAATGGGAATTCCCTCCTCAGTGGCCCCTAGGAAAAACCCACTCCAGCTCTACCTTTTCTTTCACTTGGTTGGACAGGGGATCGCCGACCCTGCAAATATTTATTTATTCCAAAAGATGGATGATATCCCATATTTTGTATCATTTGTTGAGAAGCAGCAGAATACTCATTTGTAAGTCTCATCCCTAAATTTTGTAATAAGTCCCTGCCTCAAAGAGAAATGGGCAAGTCTAGTACATAAGGCTGTATTTCACCTGAATGTCCCTCTGCATCAGTCCATTTCAATGTTCTAGAACTGATATTAGGAGTTTTTGTGAAGCCTAGTCCTCATAACACCTGATTAGAAGACTGTACTGGCCATCCTGATGGCCAGTCCTTTTTTGCAATAATGCTATGATCAGCCCCTGTATCTAACAATCCTAATATCCTTTTTTTTTTTCCATCTACCTTAAGTTCCAGCACTGGGTGCTGATCTAGTTGTAAAGACAGGAAAGTTAATTCTGTGCCAGAAGATCCAAACCCCTGTTTCCCCCGTTGTTTATTTCTAGCAGGAAATTGGTCATGTAGACTGGGCAAAAGAACTAATTGAGCCACACGGTCTCTGGATGATATGGACGTTATTCCCCTGGGGGAGGAAACCATTATTTTAACTACCCCTTGATAGTCAGGGTCTATAATGTCCGGGTGGACTATCAGCCCTCGTAAGGCCGATGAAGATCTCCCTATCAATAATCCCACTGTATTTTCTTGTAAAGGGCCAGAAAAGTCAGTTTCAATTAATTGTGTTCCCATTTGAGGGGTCAATACGAGTCTGGTGGTGGAGCGAAGGTCCAATCCTGTGGAGCCCTCAGTGGCTTTCCTAGGTTCTGAGGGTGTCTTAGTGTTGGCCAGGTCTCCTCTTTCTGCTGTGAATTGTCCATTGCTCCATATATTTGTGGACCCTGAGGACGAGAGCCCCGCTGCCCGTTTTTTTGCCATGCTCCACCAAAGCCAGAAACGAGGGGCTGGCCATTAATATCTTTAACTGATCTACATTCATTAGCCCAATGATTACCTTTTCTACATCTAGGACATAGTCCTGGCTGTCTCATTCTACCCCCTCCTGATTCAGCCCCTCTTGCTGCGCAATCTTTCTTCAAATGTCCATGCTTCCCACATCTAAAACAGGCCCCAGGAGGAATTGTCTTCTTTCTTTTTTGCAATTGCATTCCTGCAGCGGCAAATCCTGCATTAGTAAGAGGCCCACCCAGTTCCCTGCAGACCTTCATCCATGTTTCTATACCTTTGTGTTTATAGGGGGTGATGGCGGTTCTACATTCCTTGGTGCACTGTTCAAAAAATAATTGCTGGATAAGAGGCATTGCACTATCAGGGTCACCAAAGATCCTCCCTACAGCTTCAACCATCCTCGCAACAAAGTCTGAGAAAGGTTTGGTTGATCCTTGCACAATCTTGGTAAGATTACCTGATACTTCTCCCCTGTTGGGCAAAGCCTCCCATGCCTTAATAGCTATGCCATTTATCTGTCCATAAACCTCCTCAGGATATACTGTTTGTGCATTGGTGAATCTGCCTTGCCTCATTAACATATCCCTGTCCCAAAGGGCGTGCCCTGCAGCCTGATTGGCGGCTGCTTGTGCATTTGAAAACTCAAACATGAATGCTCTCCAGTCTGGATATTGTCCGGGAGAAAGACAAGCTTTGGCCAGCCCGGACCAGTCATCAGGCATCATGCAATGTCTCTGCAAAGCTTCAACCTGAGCCACAGTAAAGGCAGCTATTATGCCATATGTTTTCACTGATTCTGCCAAAGACTTAATGACTTTAAAATCCAGCGGCTCATGGAATCTGTTACCTGCCTGGTCTTGGAACACTGGGAACCCAATTTGTGAAGACCTAACCTCGCGCCAAACATCTGGGCAAAATGAAATTTGCTGAGTGAAAGAGCTCGAACGCTCCACCCCATAAGCAAGGGGTGCCGCAGACATACTTTCAATGTCTTGTCCCTTTCTATTGCTGTTATACCCTAACTTAGTATCTGGTGGGAGTTTCTGGGGTTTTACTTCCTCTTTATTAGGCTTCCAATTTTCTTGGAATGGAGTGAAGGAGGGGTAAAGGCTAGTCCTTTTGAGCTGTTGCATGAGTCCCTCTGCTTCCTCTTCTGAATCTTCACTGGAACTACCAGAGGAAGAGACGCTTCTCTCGGACTGTAAAGATCTTTCCTCTCTTAACTGATCTAAGGCTGTCTTCCTGCCTCTAAAGCGCCATAGCACCTATCATCCTCAAGACAGCTCTTAACCATTTTCCAGACTGCTCTTACTCCTGGTTTTAATGTTCCACGTTCTCTAGCAAAATCTAAATCTTTTCCTAGTTTTTCCCAACTGGTCACTGTCAAGTTTCCTGACACAGCAAACCAGGGGGCTGCTGTATTACATTCCTTCAAGAAACATTGCAGGGTGGCTCTACTCAATTCCAAACCCTCTAATTTGAGCAGTTCCTGCAACACTGAATAGATTGGATGCGATGATGACGCACCCATAGTTTCAATTTTACCTTTCTAGCGCCTACTTCCTGGCGTCCTAAATAGCCTCTAATTTTCAATTTTACCTTTCTAGTGCCTGCTTCCTGGTGTCCTAAATAGCCTCTAATTTTCCTGAGGACCTTCCCCAAACCCTGGGGTTGTAAGCCCAACTTACCGGGGACTTATGCTGCACGCCCCCCTGACTGTTGTAAGTTCTGAACTCTTCGGTGGGGGAGTCAGGTTCCCCGTACGGGCCACCACTTGTCGCGTCCGCCTCGACCAGCAAGGAAGACACAACCACCAGTTCTTCTTACAGCAGTTTATTCAGGCAACTTCAAGCTTCATCTCCCGTGAGCCTCGGGCGGGGCTTCCTTATAAGCGCACTCACTCCGCCCAATCACCCCAGGCTACGCAACCTCTCCAGGAAAGCATCAGAAGCCAATGAGCAGTGGTGAGGACGAGCTCCTCCAAATATGGACTTGTTTGTCCCAAGCATAGAACTTCCATCAGGCGCCATCTTTAGGGCTTGGCCCGAGGGGCTCTCCACATCTGCTCATGCCATCGTTTTCCCCTGCCATCGTGGAGCTTCCCATCGAGCCTGTAAGCCAAAATAAAACTCTTTTTCTCAGAAGCTGCTCTTGGTTAGGTGATTTCTACCAGCAATGCGAACTGGACTGCAACATTAAAGTAGTACCAGGAGTGGGGGTGCTGCTAGACACCTGACTGTGTAGCTCTGGCCTTTTGGAGCTGATTTTCAAGAGAACTGTGAGAGGATTTGAAACCTTGGCCTAAGAGATGCCTTGCAGTACTGTAAGTACAGCCTGATGGACTATTCTGGTCTGAGCTGCAAGACCTGAATGCAGTAATAACTATGGACTGTGAGGTTTGGCTTATGAGGGTGAGAAAGAGCTTTGCCTGGACTGGGATAGCAGTTTGTATGAAAAGCTTGCTGTAATGCCTGTGTCCTGAGAAGTTGTGCAGGGTTGCTTTGCGTAGAAATGAACTGGTGTGAGCAGAGGAATATGGTACAGAAAGAAAAAACCTTTGGGTGAACTGCTGCCCATTCAGCTGCAACTGAGAGATTACAACTTTTGAGACTGAGCTAGCTGACCTGTGCTAGGACAACAGAAAGAATGTCGACTCTTTTGAAGGGGCCTGAGTGCTCAAGGAGTGTCCTGTTCTTCAAAGTCTGCTTTATTCCCCCCTGGATTACCAAATTGGCACCCTACCTGGTATTGTGAAGTATAAGAAATGCTGGAAAGAGGGTCATTGAGTTTTCAACACGGTCTTGTAGTTTGGAAATGGCCATGGGCAGTGTGAAGCAGGTTTGCTGGTTGCCTTTATAGAGACCCCATGGGGCCATGAGGATGAACCGTGGCTTGCAGTGGAGACCCCATGGAGATTCTGGGAACATGAAATGGCTGCCAAGGAGCTGCCAACCCTGATGAAGTTTCCCAGGACTGCGAGTAGCCTAGCTGGAGGGGTGGAATTGGAATGCCAGAGACCTGCTGCTGGTTAGAATTATCAGACTTGAAGATTTGTCACTGGCTAGAGTTGTTGGACTTGAAGCTACAGATGTTTGCCCTGGTTCTTTTAAATCTTGTATTGGTTGAATGTTTCTTTGCTATTCCCAATGCCATCTATTGCAGTATGAGTATTTATTCTGTGCCATTATGGGTTTTTTGAGGTTATTTTTTGGTATTATGGCTCAATTAAAAGATCTTGGACTATGGGGATGTATGAACATCATTGGGATTGATAAAAACTATGGGGACTTTTAAAGTCAGACTGAATGCATTATATTTTACATCATGTATGGATATCAGTTTATGGGGGCCAGGGGCGGAATGTGGTGGTTTGATTCAGGTGTCCCCCAAAAACCTAGGTGTTGTGAATGCTAGGTTCCCAGCTGATGGATATTTGGGAATTAATGCCTCCTGCAGGGAGTGTATTGTTGGGGGTGGGTTAAGGGCTTTATAGCCAGTTTCCCCATGCCAGTGTTTGGCACACCCTCCTGTTGCTGTGGTCCATCTTATGTTGGCCAGGGGGTGATGTCCACCTTCTGCACATGCCATCGTTTTCCCCTGCCATCGTGGAGCTTCCCATTGAGCGTGTAAGCCAAAATAAAACTCTTTTTCCCAGAAGCTGCTCTTGGTTAGGTGATTTCTACCAGCAATGCGAACCGGACTGCAACAGTCAGCAAGCTAGTGTCCTCCCCTCCATAGGCTTTCCTGCCACTGCAGACCTCCATGCATGAAAGCACTCCCACTTGCTGTTGCCCAACCACTCCTCATCTGTGGACACAGGCCAACAAGCTAGACTTGTCCCCTCCCTAGACTTTCCCACCACTGAGCATCTCCTGCCATCTAATTTGCAGCCCCTCAGCCCCTGTTCACAGACCCAGGCCATCATGCTAGCATTCCCCCCTCCCCCCCCACCCTAGGATTTCCTACCACTGGGGACTTCCGTGCATTATCACCCCTCCATGCTTAGACCCAAGTCTATCGTTCCCACTCCCTCAGCTTTCCTCCCATAAACAACCTCCATGTGCACCCACCATCCCACTTCTTGAAAGCCCCTGCCCCCTGTGCAGGGACACAGATCAGCAGTCTTGTGATTTCCCCTCCCTAGGCTTTCCAGAAACAGGTGATCTCCATTCACAGCTGCCTTCCCATACACTGCCCCACCCTGCTAGGACCAGGTCATAATATACTTCCTGCAGGCTACTCAGACCCAGACTAACAGGCTACTCTTCTCCCCTCCCTCCCATTTCCTGCCATTCCAGTGGGACCACTGCCTATCCCCCCATGCCTCACATGACCTGCAGAAGTCTCATATCCCCACCCTGCCATGTCACAGGACCCAGCAGCCCCATGTAACCCCTGCTACAAAGTCCCGATGGACCTGCTTTCTCATCACCTCACCCCCAGCATCGTGGAACTGCCATGAATTCCCATCATCCACCCTGCCCCAGAAGCCCAGCCACAACACTAATTTTCTTTGTCCCATTCTCCCCTCCTCCCTGTTCTCTCAGGCCACCTGGCCACCACGTTCTATACCCCAAACCACCAAATGACAAGCCTTTTCATCAGGTCCTTGAGCCTCCACTGGAGCCTCACAGACTACTTCTCTCTGAGCAGGCAGGCCTCATTGGCATCAGAAGCCTTGTGGAAGCAACCATAAATAGGATTAATTACTGAAGACTCTTAAAGGGTAAACTACAGCTTCCTCCTAAATTAAATAAGATTCCTACACTGTTATGGGCAGACTACAGCACAAAATGAATAACATGAAAAAATCAACTGCAAGTAAGTCCAACAAGATTTCAGAATCCCACAACAGATGTCTCTAACAAAAACATAAAAGAGACAATAGGATCAGAACCCTAAAATGAAGATACTAGCTATGCACCTCTAGCCAAGCAAATGGCAGAACTTGCATAAAATCAACACAGGGCCAATAATTTTGAAAATGCTGTCCTTATTAGATTAGACCTAATAGAAAAGAACCAGGAAGAGTTCCAAAGACAGTTAAATAATGTAAAGGAGAGTGGGGGACAAAAAAAAGCAGGTCTCAATAACCAGCAGGATAAGCTCAATGAAGATAGAGGACAGAAACTCACAACTGGAAGACAAAACAGAAGAAACAGCTTGTGAATACAAAAGTTTCAATAAGTTCAAAAAATTTTGTGAACAGAGGGAACTGTGAGATGCCCTTAACATCCAAACATTCAGGTCATGTGAATACCAGAAGGGGAAGAAATATAGACCAGAGGCATGGAGATAACCACCTACAGGAAAACGAAACTTGATCCACACATCTTGCCATGCACAAAAATCAAGTCCAAATGGATCAAACACCACAATATAGGACTAGAAACTCTGCTATTACAGGAAGAAAATATATGAGGAACTTTCCATGATATAGGAGTGGGAAAAGACTTCCTGAATAAAACCTCAGTAGCTCAGGAACTTAAACAATCACTCAACCATTGGGAATCTCATGAAGCTGAAAAATGTTTTCACAGAAAAACATAAAAAAGCAGAGCCAATAGGTTATACACAGAATGGGAGAATTTTTGCCAGCTAAATAAATGACAGAGGCCTAATTTCTAGAATCTACAAAGAACTCAAAAAAACCTAAACAACAAAAAGTCAAACAACCCACTCACAATATAGGGCAGAGAACTCTAAAGGGAGATTTCAGAGGAAGTAATACAAATGACAAACACACACTTAAGAAAATGTTCTACATCCTTAATCATCAGGGAGATGCAAATTAAAAGAACTATGAGATTCCACCTTAGCCCAGTAAGGATAGCAAACATTAAAACATCTAATGATGATGTGGAGAAATAGGAACCCTCATTCACTGTTGGTGGGAATGTAAACTTGTACAACCCCTATGGAAAGCAATATAGAGACTCCTAAAATGATTGACTATACCATTACCAACTGACCCTTACTGAGAATTTACCCTAAAAGCTCCATGCTACAGTTCAGGGAGATTTGCTCATGCATATTTTAGCTACTCAATTCACAATAGCTAAGAGTTGGAATCAACCCAGATGTCCATTATTAAACAAATGGATAACCAAGATGTGCTAGATCTACAAGATGCAATTCTACACAGCAGTAAGGAAAACTGACACAATGAAATTTGATGAAAAATGGTTGAACTTGGAAAAGATCATTCTCGGTGAACTCACCCAATAATAGTTGCATGGTCTCATTTATCTGTGGCTCCTAACCCAAATCTGCCCAAGATGCTGACATACCTTATAACATCCTAAGTGCCAGACAATAGGGAGGGAGAGGTAGGAGGGGATGTTAAGGGTGGGGTAGGTCACAAAAGTGAACCCAAAAGGAAATGGTACCACAAAAATCATATATCCTGGGCTGGAGAGATGGCTTAGTGGTTAAGCACTTGCCTGTGAAGCCTAAGGACCCCAGTTCAAGGCTAGATTTCCCAGGAACCACGTTAGCCAGATGCACAAGGGGGCACATGCATCTGGAATTTGTCTGCAGTGGCTGGAAGCCCTGGCACGCCCCCTTTCTCTGTCTCTGCCTCTTTCTCTGTCTGTCGCTCTCAAATAAATAAATAAATAAATAAATAAATAAATAAATAAATAAATAGAAATAAACCAAAAAAAATTCCTATATCCTGAAAGTCAGTCTAAAAGGTTGAACCTTCACCACATCCTTACAGGGAATACCTGAATCAAAGGGCCTTGAAGAGTATATGTTGAAGACTATCCTTAATCTTCTCATGTTTCTCTCTGTCGCATTATCTCTCTCCCTCTTCTCTTTTATATTATCTATCTTTTTCTTCTGTCTTTTCCCTTGATGCTAGCTTATAACACCCAGTACCAACATGTGATTAACATCCATAAGGAGCTTTGATCAATGAAAGCTACAAGGTTTCCAAAAAGAAGACAGACTTCTATCAGAGTACTTGATGACTCACCAAAGGTTAATCCTAAGACTCCACTGCTGAAGATACCATATGCTGTTGGTATCTAACATGGAGTGACCTGGCTAGAATCTGGAAGGAAGTCAGTCCCCAGACAGGTAGCCCATCTAATGCCAGAAGATGCTAACTGAGCAACTGGGGGAAAAGGAACAACATCTGTCAAGGCATCTCATGGTCTAAGATACAAAGCAGCAAACAAACTGACATGATACTCACACAGCTACAATAGTGGCACACAGTCATGGTCGGTAACCAACTGCTCTTGACCTGGCTAATGTAAACACTCAGTGGAATGGATCTCATATCTGGGACTGGGAAACAAGTCAGAATCATATCCAAAAAATGAGCCCATTCTCTAATATCAAGCTCCCACCATTTGTGGGCTACAAGAGGGCATATACCCATTAAATTCTTTCTAAAATAATAATGGTTATTCCATTTATCTGGTGCTGAATTCACTGTTCACTGGAGAATTTGCTTCTCTTTTTCAGATGGATGCAGAACCTGAGGAGAGAATCAGCTCATTGCACTTCACCAGGGCCCCTTCTGAACCATAGACTAATTGGGGAAATGTAAAAGAATGCTTCTTTCTTGGTGAATCTGGAACCAGCAGAAGGGTAAAGGAGATAGGCACAAAACACTCAACTCCTACCAAACCAGATATCCAGAGACACAGAGACTCCCAAGACCTCAACCTTGAAGTTAACCTAAAATTAACCCAACATGGCTCAGGGAAATTTGCAGAACAGGGGTGCAAAGAGCCACAAGTTGGGACATTATGTTCTGGGACATTGCTTCTTTTTCATACCTGATGGCTACCCTAACAATGCAAGACACACATTCCCCAATGAGGAGGGTCCCTTTGGTGGGGGGAGGAGGCTAATGTTGATACCTACATGGCTGTATACACACTGAGTACAAAACTAATAAAAAAATAAATAAATAAACTCTTCTCCAGAAAAGTGAAAGAGTATAAGAAATTATAAACCACAGCAGAGAAGTAGGAGAGATTGAGAGCTTCTAGAGACCACAGAAACAGGCAGAGGTGATTCCAGCAGCAGTGTCAGTGAGCATGGGCACCAGGCTCTTACCTGAGCAGCAGGAAAAGCCAGGTGAAGGGGTTTTAAACTTACAACAGCCTCCTCACTAACTCAAGAAACCTGAAGGGGAAGACAGCAGGGACTAGCTGAGTGGCTTGCAACTAAGAGGATCATGGGGACAAGGAGTACAAATTCAGATACCTTCTACAGCCTCCACTCCCCCCACCACTAGTGCAAGTGCTACCAAGCACCAGAAATATGGGGAAGGGAACTCTTTTACAAAGCACCTAGAACAGGCTATCAAAGCAGTGACCAACTGGCCCAGCCAACCTACCTGAGCCTACATCACAGCAAAGAGGGACCCAACTGGGCATGCAGCATAGCTGAGACCAAAACCATCTCCAAAAGTTAACAGTACCTACTTACAGCAGGTCTGTACACACTACAAAGACTGATGTATAGACCTTCATTAGAAGTGCTAATTGCTCCTTTAATACCAGGATAGATTATGTGTTAAATCAGATGGTAGGACTTGCCATTCTTAAATAAACTATATTTTGTGGTTGTCATTTGTTGCTTCTTGAATTATAATGCCTTTGTGTCTTCTGTCATTCATTGTCTCAGGGTCTTAGTCAGCCACAGGCCAATCTTGGAACTCTTTATAGAACAGAAATCTCATCCTCCCAGTTGACAGGATAAAAAGTGTGGGGCAACACACATCCTTAGGGACTTTGACTTTGGTAGAAGATCTGTTTATTTTAGTACACAGTCCTTCATAAGTTCTCCTTGCTGGTTTTGATTGAATATGTATATTGTTCAGTTGAATTTTAGAATTTGCCTGTATTTTCTCCACCCACCGTATTAGAATACTTGCATAACAGGCAAACACAACACTAGGGACACTATTGCTGTTAATCTGAAATTCTTTGAAGAGCCACACCTAGTGCTTTATAGTCATACTCTGAAGATATGTAACATTAGTCGTTTACATTTAAAAAATACTGCAGATAATCAGAAAATTCAAGCATCAAACTAATCCAAGATACAAAAATATCTACATTATCCTGCAATAAACACAAAAATTCATGACAATATAATTCCAACAAAAATTATAAATCCCCTGCATGTGACCTCTGGCCCACTCTGCCTGCCCACCCACCCACCTGCCTACCTGTGATCTCAAGCCTTCCATCAGCCTTCCCACAACCTAAGGCCCACTCAGCCTGACCACCTGGACCCACTTGACCTCAGGTCCTTTGACCACCTGCACATGACCTAAGGCCTGCTTCCCCCCATTGCACTTCCCCCCGCCCATGGAGCCCACAGTCCCAATCTCCCTGCCCATACACTGTAATGGGAAGACCATAGTGCAAAAGGCATAACATGAAAAATCAAATGCAAGTAAATTCAATATGATGGCCCAGTCCTACAGTAGACAAAGGGAAATTTATGGAGGGATGGAAAATATACAAAGAAAAGTAGTAGAAAATGGAAACCTAATTGAACAAGCCCCAAACTCTTAGAAGCTCTCAAGAATAGAGTCAGCCATGTAGAGGATAGAAACTCAGATATGGAGGACAAGACAGAAGAAAAAGTTTGAGAGTTCAGGAGATTCAATAAATTTGAAAATTTCTGTGAACAGAACATGAGGGAATGTGGGATACCCTTAAACATCTGAATATTTGGATCATGGGAATACCAGAAGAGGGAAAATATTCAGACCAAAGGCATGGAGAACTTACTTAACAAAATTATTGAAGTAAAATTTCCCAGTCTGTCAAAAGAAAGATCCATCAAAATAAAAAAAAACTCACAGAACTCCAAACAGATTGGACCAAAGGAGAAACTCTCCAACACATATTGTCATTAAGACTTTAAACATTGACACCAAAGAGAAAATCCTAAAAGCAGCTAGGGAAAAGCAGCACATCACATTTTAAAGTAATCCATCAGAATTACTTCAGACTTCTCAGTGGAAACCCTGAAAGCCAGAAGGGCTGGGAATGGAACACTGCAAAGTCTAAAAACCTATGGCTCCCAACCAAAACTACTCTAACCAGCAAAAATTTCCTGCATACTAGATGGTGAAAGAAAAACTTTCCATGAGAAAACGCAGCTTTACAACTATATGAACACAAAACCAAACCTACAGAGAGTATTTCAGAAATTTTCCTACACAAAAGAATCAAATAACCAACCTCCAATGCCTACAAGAAGTAGATCACAATAACCAAGCTTAGAGAAGGCATAAAAAACTTCAAAAGTCCATGAAAACACCAAACCACATATACCAACACAAGATGGCAAGGATCAAATCAAACCTCATAGTCATTACCCTAAATATTAATGGTCTTAATTCACCCATCAAGAGATAAAAGCTAACAGGATGGATCAGAAAATTAGATCCCTCAATCTGTTGTCCTCAAGAAACCCACCTCACCATTAAAGACCTCCTCAGGGTAAAAGGGTGGAAAATTATATTCCAAGCAAATGGGAATAAGAAACAAGCAGGGGTAGCTATACTAATATTCCATAAAACAGATGGCAAACGAAAAATAATCAAAAATGGCAAAGAAGGCCTCTTCCTACTTATCAAGGGAATGATCCATCAAGAGGATATAATAATCATAAATCTTTATGCAACAAACACAGGGGCACCAAAATTCATAAAACAAAACCTACTTGACAATAAAACAGAAATAAGCACCAACACCATCATAGTTGGGTACTTCACTACACCATTATCAGTAATAGACAGATTATCCAAACAGAAACGCAACAGGGAAGTAAGAGACCTCAACAAACAAAACCTATTGGACATCAACAGAACATTCCATCCCAAATCCACAGACTACACATTCTTCTCAGCAGCTCATGGGACCTTCTATAAAATAGATCACATTCTGGGTCACAAAACCTGCCTCCATATGTTTAGGAAGATTAACATAATTCCATGCATGATATCAGATCACAATTCTATAATGCTAGAAATTAACAAAAAAAGACCCACCAAGAATCCCATTGGCTCCTGAAAACTGAACAACACACTTTTAAACAATAAATGGGTAGTGGATGAAATAAAAAATAAAATTTCAAAATTTCTAGAAATGAATGAGAATGAGAACACATTGTACCAAAGTTTATGTGACACAATGAAGGCGGTCCTCAAGGAAAAATTCATAACACTAAATGCCATCACAACAAAGACAGAGATATCCCAAATCAATAATCTAACCATCCATCTAAAGGCATGGGAAAAGTAAGAAGAATCCAACCCAAAAAACTCCAGTCAGAAAGAAATAATTAATATCTGAGCAGAAATTAATGAATTGGAAACTAAGAAAGCAATTAAGAAATTTGGTGAAACAAAGAGCTGGTTCTTTGAAAAAATAAACAAGATTGACAAACCCGTGGCCAATATGGGTCAAGTGGGAAAAAAAAATGCTTCAAATTAACAAAATTACAAATGTAAAAGGAGCGATCACAACAGACATAAGTAAAATTGGAAGAATCATCAGGACCTACTTCAAAAACCTCTACTCCCCCTATTTGGAAAATATGGATGAAAGTGATGAATTCCTGGACACATACCACCTGCTAAAACTAAACTTAGAGCATATTAATCTCATAAACAAACCTAAAACACCCAGTAAGATTGATAAGGTAATTAAAATTCTCCCCCAAAAGAAGAGTCCAGGATCAGATGGCTTCTCAGCTGAATTCTATCAAGCCTTCATGCAAGAACTCACACCAATCTTTCTCAAACTGTGCCACACACTGCAGAACAGGGAAAGCTCACCAATTCCTTCTATGAAGCTAGCCTCATCCTAATACCAAAACCAGGCAAAGATGCCACAATATTCTTCTATTTGTTGTTTTCAAGAAACTCGCCTTTCCATAAAAGACAGACATTATCTTAGGGTGAATGGATGGAAAATGGTATTTCAAGCAAATGGGCCTAGAAAACAAGTAGGTGTTGCTACCTTAATATCTGACAGGATAGACTTCAAACCAACATTAGTGAGGAAAGATAAAGAAGGTCACTTTATATTGATTAAAGGAAAAATTCAACAGGAAGGCATTATAATCCTAAACATATATGCACCTAACATGAGTGCTCCCAAATTCATCAAACAAACAGTATTAGGCTTAAGGTCACAGATAACACCAAGCACAATTGTAATGGGTGACTTCAATATCCCACTCTCATCAATTGACATGTCATCCTGGAAGAAAATAAACAGGGAGATATCTGAATTAAATGATGTCATAGAACACATGAACATAACAGGTATCTACAGAATATTCCATCCAAATGATATAGAATGCACATTTTTCTCAGCACCCACCACATGAAGCATTCTGTAAAATAGACAATATATTAGGACACAAAGCAAATTTTAATAAACACAGGAAAATTAAACTATTCCTTGCATTCTTTCTAAACTACAAGTCAGCAACAAGAAAATCTACACAGCATACACAAAACAATGGAGTATAAACAGTACATACTGAATGATGAAGGGGTAATTGAAGAAATGAAAAAGGAAATTAAAAAATTCATGGAATTAAATGATAATTATAACACAACATACCAAAACCTCTGGGACACAATGAGGGCAGCCCTACCAGGAAAATGTATAGCTTTAAGTGCCTATATTAAGAAGTTTGAAAGGTTACAAGTAAACAACTTACTGCTTCACATTAAGGTCTTAAAAAAGAAGAAAAAATCAAACCAAAAGCAGTAGACAGGAAGAAATAAAAAATATTTGGGCAGAAATTAATTAAATATAAACAAAAAAAATCATTGAAACAGACTTGGTTAGTTGAAAGGATAAACAACATTAATAAACCCTTAGCAAATCTGACCAGAAGAAAGAGAAAAGATACACAAAATAATAAAAATTAGAGGTGAAAAAGGCACCCTTACAACAGATTCCATAGAAATTCAGAAAATCATAAGGACACACTTTAAGAACATATATTTCTCTAAGTTTGAAAATCTGAAAGAAATGGATAATTTCCTAGATTAATATGACCTATGAAAATTAAATCAAGATGACGTAAACCATTTAAATAGACCTGTAACAAGTACAGAGATTCAAGCAGTTATGAAAAAGAAAATCTCCCAACTAAAAACAGTCCAGTTGCAGATGAATTCACTAGTGAATTTTATTAGACGTTTATGGACAAATGAACACCAACACTTCTCAAACTTTTCCATAAAATAGAAAAGGAAGCAGACCAATCTTCCCTGTGAACACAGATTCAAATATTTTCAACAAAATATTGGCAAACAGAATACAAGAATATATCAGAAGATCATTCACATCAACCAAGTAGGCTTTATCACAGAGATGCAGGTATGGCTCAACATACACAAATCTGTAAAGGTAATTCACTATATGAATGGACCAAAACACAAAAATCACACAATAATCTCAATAGTTGCAGAAAAGGCATTCTGCAAAATCCAACATCACTTCATGGTACAAATCCTACACAAACTAGAATATAAGGAGCATATCTCAACATAACAAAGCCTATTCATGACAAAACTACAGGCAACATAACACTAAATGGGGAAAAACTTGAACCTTTTTTTGTGTGTGTGTGTGTGTTTTTCAAGGCAGGATCTCACTCTGGTCCAGGCTGACCTGGAATTAACTCTGTTATCTCAGGGTGGCCTTGAACTCATGGCAATCCTTCTACCTCTGCCTCCCAAGTGCTGGGATTAAAGGCGTGCGCCACCACACCCGGCTTGAACATTTCTCAGTGTATTTAGGAACAATCAAGGGTGTCCACTGTCCCCACTTTTATTTAATATAGTACTAGAAGTCATGGCTTTACCAATAAGACAAGAGACACTCATAAAAGGGATAAAAAATGTGTTACCAAAAGGAAGATATCAAATTATCATTATTTGTGGATGATATGATTCTAAACATAAAGGACTCTAAAGTCTCTACCAGCAAACAGATAGAGCTAATCACCATTTCTAGCAATGTAGCAGGATATAAAATAAACACTCAGAAATCAGTAGCCTTCCTATATGCTAACAACAAACAAGGTGAAGATAAAATCACATTTACATTTGATTCAAAATAAATAAAAATAAATAAATAAAAATAAATATATAAATAAATAAAGTACCTTTGAATAAACCTGACAAAGGAAATGAAGTATCTCTACAATGAAAACTTTGAAACACTCAAGTGAGAAATTGCAGAAGACTCTTGGAAATGGAAAGATATTCCATGTTCTTGGATTGGAAGAACCAATATTGTGGAAATGTCAATCTTACCAAAAGCAATTTATACATTTAATGCAATCCCTATTTAAAAAATCCTAAAATTAATTTGAAAATACAAAAACTTCTAATAGAGAAAAAAAAATTTGAGCAACAAAAATAAAGCTATCAGTATCACCATTCCCAATTTTAAGCTATATTACAAAGACATAGTAACAAAAACAGCATGGTACTAGCACAAAGACAGACACATAGATTATTGGTACAGAATAAAGGACCCAGATGTAAATCGAGGTAGCTACAGCCCTCTGATTTTTCAAAAAAGAAAAATAAATAAATAATGACAAAAATATAAATGGTTTGGGATATCTATGTGTAGAAGGATGAAAATAGATCCTTGTCTCTCTCCATGCACAGGAATCAAGTCCAAATGGAACAGGGATCTTAATATTAGACATGAAACTCTGAAACTGATAGAGGAAAAAGTTGAGAAAACCTTTCAACGTATTGGCATAGGCAATGACTTTCTGAATATAACCCCAGTTGCTTAGTAAATAAAATCAACCTCTAGGACCTCATGAAATTATAAAGTTTTTGTATAGCAAAGGACACTGTGAATAGAACAAAGAGGCAATCTACAAAATGGGAGAAATTCTTTGCCAGCTATATATCTCACAGAACTCGAAAACCTAAATAATAAGAAATCAAAAAATCTAAAAAATGGGCTGGGGCAGGGGAGACTGGAGAGATGGCTTAGTGGTTTAGGCATTTGCCTGCCAAGCCAAAGGATCCTGTTCGATTCCAGGACCCACATAAGCCAGATGCACAAGGGGCCGCATGCATCTGGAATTTGTTTGCAGTGTCTGGAGGCTCTGGTTTGCCCATTCTCTCTCTCTTTCTCTTGCTCAAATAAATAAATTAATTAAATTTTTTAAAAATGTGCTATGGAACTAAATAGAGAGTTCTCAAAAGAAGAAATATATTTTGCCTACAAACATCTTTTAAAAAAGTACTACATACTTTACTATCAGAGGAATACAACTAAAGATTACTTTGAGATTCCATCTCACTCCTGACAGAGTGGCTATCATCAAGAAAACAAATGATAACAAATGTTGGCAAGGATGTAGAAAAAGAGAAACTCTTCTATACTGTTGGTAGGAATGTTGTCTGGCACAGTCATTGTGGAAATCAGTGTGGAGGTTCCTGAGACTGCTAAAAATAGATTCACCATATGACACAGCTATAGCACTCCTAGGCATATATCCTAATGACTCTTCTCACTACCTTAGAGATACTTGCACAACCATGTTTATTACTGCTCTATTCATAGTAGCTAGGAAATGGAACCAGACTAGATTTCCCTCAATTGACAATGAAGATGTGGAACATTTACACAATGGAGTTCTATTCAGCAGTAAAGAAAAATGAAATTTGTAGGGATAAATAGATGGATCTGGTAAGTATTATACTAAGTGAGGAAACCCAGGCCCAGAAAGCCAAATGTTTCATGGTCTCTCTCCTACATGGATCCTAACTACAAATATTTAGACTTTTGTTTGAGTTGGAATAAAAAAAAAATCAGTAGCAGTGGCCACTAAGCTAAAAAAAAAAAAAAAAAATGGCTGTAATGGATGGACGTGAGGGGTGTTAAAGACCTTCATAACAGGAGGAAAAGATGGTGACATCAAAATAAAAGAGAGATTAATGGAGAGAGGGAGGGGATATGCTGGAGATTGGATTTGTGAAAGGGAAAGTGGGGTGGGGGAGGGAATTATCATGTCTGTACATATGGAAGTTGTCAATAATTTATTTTTTTAAATCCACAATCGAACTCAGAGAAAAAAATATGATCATCTCTCTCAATAGGAAGTATGTGAATCCCCATCTAGATATGAACTGTAGTGTTCAGGGTGTGAAGTAAGTTCTCCCCAGAGATTCCAGCTTAGAACTGTAGATGTAGAATATCCCTGTGTGTATCCTTTGGACAGAGAACTTAAGAGCAACAAGTAAGCTATACCATTACTGAAGTTGGGTTGGTCACCCTTGCAATGGTGAGGAGTCAAGGTGAGAGGGGGCACACTTAGGGTGACTGGACCCCTGAAAGTAAAAAAGGCAGGAAAGTCTGTACGTGTTAGAAATAAAAAATGATGTGACCTTTTATCTTGTTTAATTCCCTAGACCTGTTTTCCACAAATAACCAGGACCCCACCTGGGAGGGAGGTCTTTCATAGGATTTAAACATTATGGTTGGTCAACTTCAGGTGCTAGAACTTGGTGTCGGGGTTAGCTTCTTCTTGAGACAGCCCGTAGCTCTAACCAATGAGTTGTCTCTTTGGTTCACCTGAGCTGGAAGACATCCAACCACTATAAGGTTATAAATACCTTAAAAGGAAGGCAGGCTCTTTGACCACTTGGAAACTTCTAGCTTGGGTGAGTTTTTCCCTCAGCTGGGCCTAGGGTTGCTTGGCCCAGGCCGAGCCAGATTAAGCTGAGGGAAGATCCCCCAAGCCCTTACTCTCCAGCTCCCCACATGGCAAGAGCTCCTTAAACTTTTTTTTCTCATTTTCTTTCCATGATTTTTCCAGGCCCTCCATGTTGTATCTCTAGTCATGTGGCTATTTTTCCTTGGCTCTGTGCACTATCTCTGACTAAACTGAGGGAATAAATGATGCATGTCATTGGTGGCAGCAGCCAGGCCTCCTTTTGGACTGGGGACTCTTCACTACAGACCCCATTTGCCAGGCTGCACATTGGCATCTCTGGCCACTTAGCCCAGCTCTACCCTGCTGAGATTGGGAACCGTATTGGAGTGCATGCTATTGCCTTGGCCCACTCTGGGATTGTGCCATGTTGAGTTTATCTGTAAAGGTGACAGAACTTCACCTTGGAGTGAGATGTACTTAGTTGAGTTTCTTGGACCCTTAGCCACACTTTACAGCACTGAAGTCCTGAGCTTGGGATCTTGTTCTGCGAAGCTGAAGGTAAAGGGCCATGTGGCCACATAGAAGTTTGAAAACCAAAGACAGCTGGCCTGGATGACCTGAAGGTTTATCTCTCTCTCTCTCTCTTTCTCTCTCTCTTCAGCATAAGCCACTGTGCCACAAGACACATGTATAGTCACTATTGGAACCTTTAAAATTGGGCTGGAGTGGCTCACTCCATCTTGAGATCTTTCTGTAGCTGTGGACATTTGGCTGTTAAAGGCAGGATGGACAAGAGTCTAGCTCACTCAGGAGTCAGGGGCTCCCATGACAGCTGCCCTGGCACAATAAAGGTAAAGGCCACAGATCCTGCTTCTCCAGTCCACAGAGGGTGAGACACATACCTGAGTCAGGCACTTTGCCTTATCAGCATGGTCTATAATAACTCATTATCTCATTGCACTCTTGATACTATGGGAAACTGAAACAGGCCATAATTTGTTACATGATATCTTAAATATAATTACTGATTTTATGTTCTAGGTCAACTTTAGCCTCCATAAAAGATTATTGGGAATAACAAAATTTTCCCTGAGATGGTAGCTCATAATTTGCCAGGCATTTTAAAAGTTTGTAATGGTCCTGTCACTTAAAATGTGTAAACAACTGGCCGGAGTTCCAGGCCAACCTACTTCGAGACAATAAAAATCTGTTTTAACCCGGAGAGAGAAAAAGAGAGAGAGAGAGAGAGAATGGGTGCACCAGGGCCTCCAGCCACTGCAAATGAATTCCAGATGCATGTGCCACATTGTGCATCTGGTTACGTTAGTACTGGGGAATCGAGCCTGGAAGTGGGGTCCTTAGGGCTTCACAAGAAAGTGCTTAAGAACTAAGCCATTTCTCCAGCCCAGCTTTAACTACTCCTAGTGAAATATTTTACAGGTGTGTTAGAGGAATTGGTAAAGATTATCCACAAAGTCATCATTTTTGCCTGTGTTTATAAACTTATATCTTTGAAAAAGGTATTTCACTGGGATGGGTATGGTGACACGTGCCTTTAATCCCAGTGCTCCAGAGGCAGAGGTAGGAGAATTACCATGAGTTTGAGGCCACCCTGAAATGACATAGTGAATGCCAGGTCAAACTGAGCTAGAGTCAGACCCTACCTTGAAGAAAATAAAAGGGGGGGGGGGGCAGGATTTTGTGGAGTTTATTATAGACCAAGTATTTTTATTATAAAACAAGGTATTATAAAGCAAGTCTGGCTGCCATTTTTCTTAAGTTTCATTTAAAGTGTAGAGATTTTTGGTCATATAATAATAAAGAGATTCTAAGTTTTCCTGCTAAGGCTGCTTCTCTACAAATTTCTAATAATAATATGGTTAACTAACTCTTTAAAGCTAGACTACTTTCTTTGTCAGTAGGCAACATGATTAATGAATTTGGTGTAGTTTCTCTGAATAGGCTTCTTAGAAAAATAGTTGATTATGGGTTGAGATGAAATGATTGAAGGAATTGGGAAGGAGTTTTTCAATGTTGGAGATAGAATGCTTGCTAAAAGTTCTTTTTTTTTAGTGAAACTTAGATCAAAATGTTAAAATATGTAGATAATGCATATATAAAAGGGACATGGGAAATCTAAAAAGACTAAATTTTGCCTAAAATTAATTTCCTTTTATAAGGAACAAACAGCTAATTTTCAGAATAAACATAGATAAAGATTATGCCTAAAATTAAAGATTTTCAACTGTCTGCAGATTCTTAATGCTGTTCTAAAAGTTTTATATAGGGATACAAACACATTCAGCTTACATTACATATAGGTGGTGTCCTGTCCTGGATGGGTCACAAAGTCATAAACACAGATGTAGTTCATATTTTTGTGAGGCTTAACCAGGTTAGACACAGGTTCCTATCAACTTGTGCATTGCAAATAGATACAACAAATTTCCTAGGCATAAACAAATAAACAATTTCAGAATAGGACAAAAACTGTCAAGATGTTTAGTTTCCTGCTCTATCATTTCCTTTTGTTCTTGCTTACTGTTATATGCTATGTAAAGTCATAACAAACTCCCCCTCAATAGATGAATGGATAAGATGTGCTACATTTACACAATGGAGTTCTATTCAGCAGTAAAGAAAAAGGAAACTATAAAGTTTACAGGGAAGTAGAAAAAGATAACCCAGGCCCAGAAAGCCAAATGTTGCATGTTCTCTCTCATATGTGCATCTTAGCTACAAATGTGTAGACTTGTGTGTGAGCTGGAGCCAAAAATTGGTAACAGAAGCCAGCAAGCTAGAAAAAGGCTATAAGGGAAGGAGGAGAGGGAAGGACTTTACGGGATAATATTGTACATATGTAAGTAGAAGAACAGATTACAGGGAGTGGAATAGCCTAAGTGAGGCCAGGAGAAGAAATTGAGTAAGAAAAGGATGGTGTGGGGGGGTGTCAATCAAAATTCAAGATATTCTGAATAAGACATATGTAAGCCTAATTTTTTGGATAATGGCACATCCTGAAGCCATAGATTGCTACTACAAAATTTTCAGTACCAGGGATGGAATACCTTCCAGTGAGTTGTTGGCCAGGGAGTTCCCTGTTCCCTCCAAAACATTCCAGGCTATTTCCAAGGCCTTTGGTTTCCCACAAGTAACAGATGATAAGACCCTATTGCAGAAGTCTTCACAAACCTGGGTGGCAAGGTCACTGAGAAATCAAGCTGGTACTGAGCTGAAAACCTCCCTGAAGACTACCCTATTGAAAGCAGGAAAAAGCTGCACTGCATGTGAGACAGAAGTCATAAGCAGTGAAAACAGTGGACACTGGAAGGCTCAAGTTTGGCCAGACAGGCCAAATGACTGAACTGGTACAATAGTGGCATGTCTTCTCTGGGGAAAACCAACTGAAAAATATGATGACATCAAAACAAAAGAAAGACTAATGGAGAGAGGAAGGGGATATGATGGAGAGTGAAGTTGTGAATGGGGAAAGTGGTGGAGGAGAGGGAATTATCATGGTTTGTTTTCTGCAAGTATGGAAGTTGTTTATTAAAAGAAAGGGAAAAAAAGCTAATTTCTTCTCTCAAATCTGGCCAGAGGGATGCCCCCTTCAACAAAAATATGTGAGCCAGGATGGGACATAACCTGACTCTAAATTCTTTTCACTTTCCTGCATTTCATTTCAAATGGAATAATCAGCTTCCAAAGACACACCAAAAGTCTCTGCTATCCTGTATCCTTGAGAACTGGGCTCATATAGATAATACAGGGAGAACAAAAATTGCCCATTACTTTTCTCCAGAGACTTAAGGAAATAGTTAAGAAACATACTAATGTAACTTCAGATGCCTTGGAGGATAGATTTTTAGCTCAGTCAACACCTGATATTTGTAAAAAAGATTAAAAAAATACAAAAATTGTTAGCCAAACCAGATAAGACCTTAAAACAGTTACTCCAAGCATCAACTTTTGTTTTTTATTATCGAAAAGAGAGATTTAAAAATTAGAATAAACATCACCAAAAGAACATAATTGTAATAAAGATTGCTCAGGGAAGGGCCCTTCATTGAAACATTTAATAAAATAAAATCTAAAATATGTTTATTTGCTGCCAAAGTTTTAACCAATAGAGAAACTGAATCTTATGGTTCAGACATCACACATTAACAGGTCACTTTTGCTAATTTGTTGTTTTTGGTGTTATAAAAACTGACTTTGAGACTCTCAATAAAATAAATTAGGTTCCTCTGTCAAGATTTTAACTATTAAAAAAAAAAAACTAAGTCTTAAAGTTTCATGTACAAGTGTTTAATTTCCAAAGATAATGTACTCATACCTAAAGACATTGTGATTTTAAAGGTAGCTCTCTTGTTTTATTTATGCTAATTTTATCAAATGGTCTTCACTAAGTTTAATCTCATAGGTTCAAGTGATTTAATTTTAGTCATTATAATTTTTATCCTCCTGTTAGGTAAGATATGTAGGGATAGCTTAGCTAAGATTTATCAATTTTAAGTCAGAAGTAAAACATAAAATTGTTTTATGTTAATAAAAATTCCTGGACTTCCGGTTAAGATGGCGGCGTAGGTACCACGCCAAAGCAGCTTAGGGGGGAAAAAGACCAAAAAAACTCAGCAAAATACATACTTTTATTAAAAAGTGAGGTGTATAGGAAATTGAGGCGGCAGCGGAGAAGTAGAAGAGTTATAGAGCATCCAGAGCCCGCACAGGCGGGAACAGCGGCTCCGGGTCAGCTCGGCCAACCGCCGCAGCCGCGGCGCGGCAGAAAGCCGCCGGACTCTCGGCTCGAGCCGCAGGACAAGCCAGGTGCGGGATTTTCCCCTCACACCGCGCTCTCCGCAACTCGGGAAACGTGAGGGGAGAGCGGCAGCGAGCAACGGAGGGAGGAGCAGACCGCGAGGTAGAAGCACACATGGAACAGCGATACAACCAGAGCAGCCGCGGCTCCCTCCCCTCCCCCACCACCTGAACCCAGCTCCAGCGAACACAGCAGCGGCCCGGGACCCGGCCACACCAACTTGGGCTGACGGCGGGACCCAAGCAGGAGCAGAGTTCGGCAGCAACTTCAGTGGCTCCAGCACCGGTACCAGTGGCCCCAGCAGCAGCGGACCCAGGAGCGGCAGCGGCGGCAGATCCCGCAGCAGCGGCTTCGGGGTGAGCAGCGGCGGTGGACACGGCAGCGGCAGCTTCAGCAGCGGTGGTGGCTCCGGTGGTGGCAGCTACAACAGCAGCAGAGGCAGCAGCAGCGGCTCAGTTTGCCCCATAGGAAAAGCAAGTGCCCAGCTCCAGAAATCAGAACAGCAGCCCGACGACCCAGGCAGCAACTTGACTGAGACCAAAACCACCCAAGGTAACTGGGATTGCACCAGGGAAGGGACTCACTTGGTCACAAGCTGACTTGGATACCTCAACACACCAGAAATCTAAACCTCTTTGTTGATAGAGGATCTGGTCATTATAATAACTACTCTTGCATACATACTCGGGGCTGTTTTTGATTGAATGTGTACAGTGTTTAGTTAAATTTTAGAATCTACCAGTATTTTATTCCACTCAGCCTGCTTGAATAATCCTATAGCAGGGAAACTCAACCCCTAAGAACATCTTTGTAGATACTCTGAGAGTCTTAAGAGCCACACCTAATACCTTAAGGTCCTACCCTGAAAATATATTACATCAAATCAATTGATACAGCTAAGAATACACAGCTAGCTAGAAAATCCAAGCATTAACTTAATCCAAGATGCAAAAATATATACATTATAACACAAGAAACACTAAAAAGCAAGACAATATAAATCCACCTAAAAATATTAATGCATCAGAAATGTCCTCCAGTGAGAAAGAGTTAGAGGAAATGCCTGAGAAAGAGTTCAAAAGAATAATTATAAATATGTTCAAAGAGGTCAAAGAACACATGAAAACAATCAAAGAAGAAATCAAAGAGGAAATCAAAGAGGAAATCAAAGGAATCAAAGAAGAGTCAGGACACCAATTTAATGAAATAAAGAAGGCAATACAAGACATAAATAGGGAAATAGAAATAATAAAGAAAAACCAGTCAGAATTACTAGCATTGAAGAACACAGTTAATGAAATAAAAAACTCTGTAGAAAATCTCACCAGTAGGATGGATGAGGGAGAGGACAGAATATCTAAGCTAGAAGATCAGGTGGCAGACCTAATGCAGTCCAACAAAGAGAAAGACAAACTTATAGAAAAGTATGAGTGGGAATTTCAAGATATTCGGGACACTATGAAAAGATCCAATATAAGAATTCAGGGCATAGTAGAAGGAGAAGAACTCCACTCCAGAGGCATAGTAGGCATCTTCAACAAAATCATAGAGGAAAATTTCCCCCAAATTGGGAAAGAGGTGCCAATACAGATACAGGAAGCCTTTAGAACCCCAGCCAGACAAAACCCAGAAAGAACCTCTCCTCGCCACATTATACTCAAACTTCCAAACACACAAACCAAAGAAAAAATATTGAAAGAAGTTAGAGAGAAAAATCAAGTTACCTACAAAAGCAAGCCCATCAGGATTACAGCAGATTATTCAACACAAACTTTTAAAGCCAGAAGGGCTTGGAGTGATATATTCCAAGTTCTGAAAGATAACAACTGTCAACCAAGGTTACTTTATCCTGCAAAGTTATCCATTCAAATAGATGGAGAAATAAAGACATTCCATGACAAAAGCAGGTTAAAGGAGTATTTGAAGACAAAACCAGCTCTACAGAAAATACTTGATAGAATCCTCCATGCTGAACAAAAGGAAAAGCACACATATAAGGAACCTAGAAAAAACCAGCTATACTCAAATACCAGTTAACAGAAGAGAGCACAGGTAGAACAAGTAACACACACATACACACACAAATGGCAAACATAAATACACACCTTTCAATAATATCTCTTAATATCAACGGTCTCAATGCCCCAACGAAAAGACATAGATTTGCAGACTGGGTTAAAAAGCAGGATCCTACAATTTGTTGTCTCCAAGAAACTCACCTTTCTACAAAGGATAGACATTATCTTAGGGTGAAAGGTTGGAAGACGGTGTTTCAAGCAAATGGGCCTAGAAAACAAGCAGGGGTTGCTATCCTAATATCAGACAGGGTAGATTTTAGTCCGACGTTAGTCAAGAAAGATAAGGAAGGTCACTTTATATTAAGGGCACACTCCAACAGGAGGACATTACAATCCTAAACATATATGCACCTAACATGGGGGCTCCCAAATTCGTCAAAAAAACACTATTAGAACTAAGGTCACAGATAACACCAAACACTCTGGTGGTGGGTGACTTTAACACCCCACTCTCATCAATTGACAGGTCATCCAGGGAAAGAATAAACAGAGAGGCATCTAGACTAAATGAGGTCATAGAAGGAATGGACCTAACAGATATATACAGGACATTTCATCCAAAGGCTGCAGAATATACATTCTTTTCAGCAGCACATGGAACATTCTCTAAAATAGACCATATATTAGGACACAAAGCAAATCTTAACAAATTCAGGAAAATTGAAATAATTCCTTGCATTCTATCTGACCACAATGGAATTAAACTACAAATCAGTAGCAAGAAAGGCTATAGAGCATACACAAAATCATGGAAACTAAACAATACACTACTAAATGATGAGTGGGTCAATGAAGAAATCAAAAAGGAAATCAAAAAATTTATAGAGTCAAATGGTAATGAGAACACAACATACCAAAATCTCTGGGACACAATGAAGGCAGTTCTAAGAGGTAAATTTATAGCCTTAAGTGCCTATATTAAGAAATTAGAAAGGTCGCAAGTAAATGACCTAATGCTTTGCCTTAAAGCCTTGGAAAAAGAAGAACAAGACAAACCAAAAAGTAGTAGATGGGAAGAAATAATAAAGATTAGGGCAGAAATTAATGAAATAGAAACAAAAAGAACAATCCAAAGAATTAATGAAACAAAGAGTTGGTTCTTTGAAAGGATAAACAAGATTGATAAACCCTTAGCAAATCTGACCAAAAGAAAGAGAGAAGAGACACAAATTAATAAAATCAGAGATGAACAAGGTAACATCACAACAGATTCCAGAGAAATTCAAAAAATTATAGGGACATACTATAAAAGCATATACTCCACAAAGTATGAAAATCTGAAAGAAATGGATGATTTCCTTGATCTATATGACCTACCTAAATTAAATCAAAATGAGATTAATCACTTAAATAGACCTATAACAAACATGGAGATACGAGCAGTTATCAATAATCTCCCAACTAAAAAAAGCCCAGGCCCGGATGGATTCACTGCTGAATTTTACCAGACTTTTAAGGAAGAGCTAACACCATTGCTTCTCAAGCTTTTCCAGGAAATAGAAAAAGAAGGAATTCTACCAAACTCCTTCTATGAGGCCAGCATCACCCCGATACCAAAACCAGGCAAAGAGAGAACAAAAAAAGAAAATTACAGACCAATCTCCCTCATGAACATAGATGCAAAAATTCTCAACAAAATATTGGCAAACAGAATACAAGAGTATATCAAAAAGATCATTCACCCTGACCAAGTAGGCTTTATCCCAGAGATGCAGGGATGGTTCAACATACGCAAATCTATAAATGTAATACATTACATAAATGGGTTGAAGGACAAAAATCACATGATCATCTCATTAGATGCAGAGAAAGCATTTGACAAAATCCAACATCCCTTCATGATAAAAGTCCTACAGAGACTGGGAATAGAAGGAACATATCTCAATATAATAAAGGCTATTTATGACAAGCCTACAGCCAACATATTACTAAATGGGGCAAAACTGGAAGCTTTTCCACTAAAATCAGGAACAAGACAAGGGTGTCCACTGTCCCCACTTTTATTTAATATAGTTTTGGAATTCTTAGCCATAGCAATAAGGCAAGAGACACACATAAAAGGGATACAAATTGGAAAGGAAGAAATCAAGTTATCATTATTTGCAGATGACATGATTCTATACATAAAGGACCCTAAAGACTCTACCAGCAAGCTGTTAGAGCTGATCAAAACCTACAGCAATGTAGCAGGATACAAAATAAATACACAGAAATCAGTAGCCTTCATATATGCTAACAACAAACACACAGAGGATGAAATCAGAGAATCACTCCCATTCACAATTGCATCAAAAAAAATAAAATACCTTGGAATAAACCTAACCAAGGAAGTAAAGAATCTATACAATGAGAACTTTAAGACACTCAAGCGAGAAATTGCAGAAGACACTAGAAAGTGGAGAAACATCCCTTGTTCCTGGCTTGGAAGAATCAATATCGTGAAAATGGCAATCTTACCTAAAGCAATCTACACATTTAATGCAATCCCTATCAAAATTCCAAAGGCTCTCTTCATGGAAATAGAAAAAACAATCCAAAAATTCATTTGGAATCACAAAAAACCTCGAATATCTAAAATAATACTGAGCAACAAAAAAGAGGCTGGTGGTATCACCATACCTGATTTTACCCTATACTACAGAGCCATAGTAACAAAAACAGCATGGTACTGGCACAAAAACAGACATGTAGATCAGTGGAACAGAATAGAGGACCCAGATGTAAGCCCAAGTTGCTATAGCCACCTGATATTCGATAAAAATGCCAAAAATACTCATTGGAGAAGAGACAGCCTCTTCAGCAAATGGTGTTTTGAAAACTGGATAAATATCTGCAGAAGGATGAAAATAGATTCTTCTTTCTCGCCATGCACAAGAATTAAGTCCAAATGGATTAAAGACCTTAACATCAGACCGGAAACTTTGAAACTGCTAGAGGAAAAAGTAGGGGAAACCCTTCAACATATTGGTCTTGGCAAAGACTTTCTGAATACAACCCCAATTGCTCAGGCAATAAAACCACAGATTAACCACTGGGACCTAATGAAATTACAAAGATTTTGCACCGCAAAGGACACAGTGAAAAAAGCAAAGAGGCAACCTACAGAATGGGAAAAAATCTTCGCCAGCTATATATCTGATAGAGGATTAATATCTAGGATATACAAAGAACTCAAAAAGTTAACTAATAAGGAATCAAACAAGCCAATCAAAAAATGGGCTATGGAGCTAAATAGAGAGTTCTCAAAGGAAGAAATATGAATGGCATATAAGCACCTAAAAAAATGTTCTACGTTACTAGTCATCAGGGAAATGCAGATTAAAACTACATTGAGATTCCATCTCACTCCTGTCAGATTGGCCACCATCATGAAAACAAATGATCATAAATGTTGGCGGGGATGTGGAAAAAAAGGAACCCTTCTGCACTGCTGGTGGGAATGCAATCTGGTCCAGCCATTGTGGAAAACAGTGTGGAGGTTCCTAAAGCAGCTAGAGATTGATCTACCATATGACCCAGCTATAGCACTCCTAGGCATATATCCAAAGGACGCATCTCATTTCCTTAGAGGTACATGCTCAACCATGTTTATTGCTGCTCAATTTATAATAGCTGGGAAATGGAACCAGCCTAGATGTCCCTCAACAGATGAGTGGATAATGAAGATGTGGTACATTTATACAATGGAGTTCTACTCAGCGGTAAAGAAAAATGAAGTTATGAAATTTGCAGAAAAATGGATGGACCTGGAAAGTATTATACTAAGTCAGGTAACCCAGGCCCAGAAAGCCAAGCACCACATGTTCTCTCTCATATGGGGATCCTAGCTGCAGATGACTGGGCTTCTGCATGAGAATGAAAATACTTAGTAGCAGAGGCCAGTAAGTTGAAAAGGAGACATAAAGGGTGGAGAAAGGAAGGGAGGAGGATATTTAATAGGTTGATATTGTATATATGTAATTACAATGTTTGTAATGGGAAGGTAATATGATTGAGAATGGAATTTCAAACGGGAAAGTGTGGGGGTGGGGAGGGAGGGAATTACCATGGGATATATTTTATAATCATGGAAAATGTTAATAAAAATTAAAAAAAAATTCCTATTTCACATAAGATCAATTACTATACAAGATTAAGGTAAAAACATTGGTTATCAGTGTTTTCTCTTTCAAAACATAACTGTCAAAAGTTGTATTAAAGCTTAGCTGTTTTGACTCAAATGATCAGATTCTGCTCTATTGTATAGAAATGACTGTCTCATTTCTGACATCTCAAGTCCAGTGCTTTTAACAAAACTAAATCTTAAGTATATTCCCTGCCTTAAGTTACAGCCTCATACTCAAACAATGGTCCTCATCTTAAAAAAAAAAAAATCAATTTCAAGCTCTGTGGTTCTGTTTCCAGTGGTTCCTAGGGGATTGGTACCCACACAAGTATCTGGACTAAATCAAAGATGTTTTCAAACACAGGTGCCAAGACTTTATACTTTATTACTTGTCTTTTTGCTGACAATTTCTACATTAAACTAATTGAGTTAGATGCAAATTGTTTTCAGTACTGGTAACAGGTTCTGTCTATATTTATAGCTATTAGATATTTGAAGGATAAAATATACCTTCTTTCTATACTTCAGATATGGCATATGCTGCCATAGGACAACAAAACTTAAAAATTAAACAAAATAACTTAAAACATTTGTGTCATTATTTAACTAAATATGTTTTACTAATCAAATGTGCTACATATATACACCTTTTAAAGTTGGTATAACTTCCTTTCTAAGTGTTCTAATAACCCATGTAAAAATCAAAGACAATTGGATTCACCAGAGCTAAAACAGCCAATATTTTGGCCCTTGATCCCAGGTTATAAGGCCATTGAAGATGATGGAACACTTCTACACTGACCCCCTGTAAGTGTCCTATCTTCCTGATCATAAACTATACAGAGACCTCCAAACCCCAAAGCAAAAGAAAATTGGTATACAGTATAAAACAGAAGAGTCACAACTAAAGAGAAACTAGTCCTCCTGGCTTCTCCCCAAAAAGTATTTGGCCAACATGGCGCTGACTCATCCTTACAAATCAAAAAAGCTAGAGGGTTACTCCCGGGCCCCTAAAATCTTCCTTGGAGAGCTATCAGTGACCTCCAAAAGTAATGCTTGATTAAATTTTGGCTACTTACTTAGTCTTAAACACACAAAATATATATAACCAAAGATTTAAAATACTCAAATATTATGTAAATGGCCTATTAAATAACACAGCAAAAACTTTCCAAAGCTCAAACAAACAAGCAAACAAAACCTTAAGACATGTTGTCTCCCACTCTAATAGTTCTAATTCTTCAATAAAAAACCACATAAATGCCGGGCGTGTTGGCACACGCCTTTAATCCCAGCACTCAGGAGACAGAGATAGGAGGATTGCCATGAGTTCTAGGCCACCCTGAGACTCCATAGTGAATTCCAGGTCAGCCTGGGCTAAAGTGAGACCCTACCTCGAAAAATCAAAAAAAAAAAAAAACAAAAAACACATAAATGTTAAAATGATTATTTTCAAATCTAAAAAATATATAAATGACTCTGACCAAAGGTCACTTAGTTAAAAAATCTTCCTTTTACTAAAAACAAAGGTGAGTCCCTTCAAACCTGTGCCAGGACGTCATTAAATAAGTCCTAAGGCCAAAAATATATTATACAACCTCTACTGACACCCAAAGTCTCTATGGTTCAAATCTTTGGCCCTCGATTCCCCAGGACAAATTAGAAAATATACACTCTAAAATACTATTATACAAAGTATGGTATATTCACTTTAATTAATCATGATTAAATGTAATGTATGTATTCCTCATACTCCATTTGTTTTATAAGCCATACAAAAAGTAATTCAAACCATGTGAGACACTACTGTGCCATTCTGAAAAAAAAAAGAAAAAAAAAATCTCAGCCACCTCATACTCAAACTGTCCTGAGACAATACAACTCCATCTACCTAAGTTCCTCCAAATGCTCCCCAAGGTCTAAAAGTCTACAAAAACACTAAATGTGACCAGTTTGCTGTTTGACCACTTCTCATTAACTCCTTACTTTTATGCTTCCCAACATTTTCTTCTAAGACTATATTCCTGTACTCAATCTATACAATTTTGGGGTCCTGTAAAATAGTTCTCCTCTCTGGGAGAAACTGCCATATGTTTACACCCCAATTCAGCCCCAAACAGTGAAAGACTGACCAGCTGTCATCCTCTTTCCTCTGACAACAGTTAGACTGTCTTCTCATAAGGGAGGAGAGTGAGAGGGAGTCATTTAGGGTAATAGGACCCCTGAAAGCAAAAAAAGGCAAGAAAGCCTGCATATGATAGAAATCAAAGATGGTCTGAGGGCTTACCTCTTGCCTAGTTCCCTAGACCTTTTTTTTCCACAAATAAGCAGGATCACTCCTGGGAGGGAGGTCTTTCACAGGATTTAAACATTGTGGTTGGTTAACTTCAGACCCTGGAAATTGGTGTCAGGGTTAGCCTCTTCCTGAGAAAACATCTAGTCCTAACCAACCAGCTGTCCCTCTGCCTCACTGGGCTGGAAGGCAGCCCATCACTATAAGGATACTTTTGCAAGGGGAGGGCAGGCTCTATGACCACTTGGGAACTTCCTGCTGTAGGTGGGCTTTTCCCTCAGCTGGGGCCCAGGCCTAGGGGAGAGACCCTTAGCCCTATTCTCCATGTGGGTTCCAGCTTCCCACATAGCAGAAGCCCTTAAACTCTTTTTCTCTCTTTTCTTTCCATGGTTTTTCCAGGCCATCTACATGGGATCACTAGACATGTGGGTGGCTGAAGTTAGAAATGAATCTAGGGCTTGGGGTTTATGGACTTTCCTGAACCCCAAGCACTGCATTACGAAGGGATATAGCAATGATGGCTAAGAACGTTTTCTACTGGGTTCCATGTGGACTGAAACTATTTCCACTTGTGTTTCAGTAATTCCGTGGCACTTAACAACATTACCTTGCTAGACAAAAGAAGTTACAAAACATTTAAAAAACCTTTCTTTTAAAAAGATACAGGATGATCCAAAGTTCAGGAAATAGGAAAGACTTAACAGCATGTCTGTGGTTACGGTTAGATTTCCTACTTAATCCCATGTCCTTACTAACTTTGTATTTGCAATGGTACCTCTGGCATACTGTGACCCAGTCAGTGTTCCTTAAAAAATACTGAGTTGTGACTAATATTATAAAGAACAAAAATCGAATACAATTCTGTGTTCTTAACTTTCATAATAGTCTTATTTATTTTTTACTTCTACATACTTTGATATATTTTTTCAGCTTTTGCTAACATATAAAAGCCAGGCATGGTGACACACGCCTTTAATCCCAACACTCAGGAGGCAGAGGTAGGAGGATTGCCATGAGTTCAAGGCTACCCTGAGACTACATAGTGAATTCCAGGAGAGCCTGAGCTAGACTGAAACCCTACCTCAAAAAACAAAATAAATAAATAAATAAAAATAAAATTGATAAAAAAGAGATTTTATTGCTATTTTTATCTTTTGAAGTAATGTTGATACCACATGTGAAAGAAATCACCATTTGGGTGAAGTTCGTTTACATGGCTAATGAGAATCTGGAAAATAAAAGCAGTTACTGCATTGTTGGGATAGCTCTAAGATAGATGTTGCTGTTGTTGGTCAATGCAGACTTACCTAAACCCAGGCATAAACTGAGTCTGACTGATTAATGTATGCAGCCATAAATATTTATTGAACACTGGTATGTGCATAGAACTAGGACTGGATCCCTTGTTATTTATCCGGGTCAAAGATGTTGATCAGGACTATCAGTAGCAGTCGCTAATCCTGGATCCTTCCTTCTCTTCCCTTGTTCATGTGCATTTCCCCCACTATTAGTTCTAGTTATATCATTAGGAAATCAACAGCTATTTTTATTGGAAAATCTGAATAATCTGTCACTATTCTTGTTAAAGAAATAAAGGCCAAAAAGGAATTATCATTAACATATTGTCATTAATTAAACACTAAATTCAAAAGGTACTATGAAAGTCTATAAATGAAAATGAGCAACATACACAAAAAAAATTAGTAAAAATGTCATTGAACCAAAGGAATTTTGGCAAGGGTTTGAGAATGAGTAGTTTTTGGGCAGGAAGGAAAGGATTGAGAGCTCTTTCAGATAGTGCCAAACATGCAATTAAAATGAGTTTAAAAATGTTTGTATCAGTGTAAGGAATTCGCATCAGTGTGTGGAGTCACATCAGTGTGGGGAGTTCACATGTGTGTGGGGAGTCCCATCAGTGTGGGGAGTCATATCAGTGTGGGGAGTCATATCAGTGTGGGGAGTCGGAGTCATGCCAGTGTGGTAAGTTCACATGAGTGTGAAAAATAGAGACAATACCTGTTCAGAGAGGAGGTTTCTTATAGTGGCGTTGTGATTTTTCTAATTAATTTATCTGAAAGGCTTATCTTGAACATGTACTGACAGCAAAGTGTTATGTAAGACTTTTGAATAAACTTGATGTTGGTTGAAAAGTTTAGAAACATTGAGGATTCCTAAGATTAAAGAATGGAAATAACATTCTAGCAGGAACAGTTAATTAAATAAAAATATATTAGGTAGGGTTTTAAAAAATTTCCTAAATACACAGAGTAGGCAGATTATAAAACTCATTTGTCTCAAAGTACATCCTGACTACTAAATAATGTCATAATCTTTTCTCATTTAGAAAACATTTTCTGAGAAACAATCATAAAGTAGTTTGGTAGCTCTGGTGGTTGAATATACAGACAGATTTGAGGCTGGTTAGGCTTCTCCTAAGGACAGTTTGTATCTCCTCACTCAGTAGCAGTTGCCAAAGTGTTCTAGCCAGGAATACTGGTAGATAACAAGTTCATCAGGATCACTGGCCTTGCGTCTGCAATGGAAGTGCCTTCTAATGACTATTTCTAAACATGGGCCTTAGTGTAAGTATTTGTAGTATGGTGGAAGTGTAAAGAGACACCCAAGACAAGGCTCTTTCATTCACCCAGCACAGAAGTAGGCATGGGGCTATCAGGTCTAAGTTCCTACTTTGAATTCTTTCTTTCTTATTTATGCTTGTAGTCATACTGTTCTTTTTTCTCCCTCCCCTGCAACTTTTTAACCTGCTAACTAACCCTTTACTCAATAATAATTTAAGAGTTAAAGGAAAGAGAGCCCTCTTTTCTGGAACCATAGAGGGTCCCCAAGGGAAGTAAAAAGTTACAGCTGTGACAGAAACCCTTAGGTAAAAGCAAAGTGAATTCACCCAGCTGGAGACGAAGTGTCTGAGAAAGAAGAGCAGATGGCCCAAAGGTTGCTGTGAAAGGCAGGGAAGAAGCCCATTTAGAAAGATGTTCTGCAGTGATTGTGAGAAAATGTATGGGAGTGAAGTTGGCTTCGATTGGATGATGGGGAAAGCTAGCACATGATCACAGGAACCAAGGGTATGTGCCCAAATGTTGGAATGGTGCTATAGCTCCTTGGTCTCCACAAGGTCTTCAGTGGCCGCTTTGAAAAATTCAACATGGCTTTACTTACTATGCCAATAATTACATCGGGAAAGCAGGACTCAATGAACTATTAACCATATCTAAATCAATGCAAAGCAAGCTGCCTCACAGATCTGCTCAATCTCTTGGGAAATATTTTCATGGAGACCAGATTCATGAGATCTACATTAATGGAAAATATTTCACAGAATCAAATAGCTTCTTGTGACCCTTTATTCCATCAGTGGTGGAGTGAGGAAAAAGGTCAACCATTTTCAAGGAAGTTGACAATGGTGCCAATAGGAAAGGCCAGATCAGTGGGCTCATTAGAAGGATTACCTAGAGTGTTTTCTATGGTGTTGAACACTAGTCAGTAAATCTTGACTGCACCCAATAGCAAAATACAATACAAAGGAAACAAGGTATACAGTGTAGTAATCATTATAGTTCATGATTTACAAATTTATCAACTTAACAGAGTTAAGAGAAGTGCAGAGCCTGGGACTGGTCATCATTTGCTTCAGAGTTCAGCCTTGGCTCTGTAAGCCTTGGAGGAGCCACTTAAACAAATACTCCACATAGCATGATATTTAACCAGACAGAGAAAGTTATTTATAAGATAAATTGAACTCTACTAGGTACAATGCAATGTAAAATATCTCAGCTATTGAAAAATTTTTGTAGATTTTGTTATTGGCTGAAAAGTGTTCTTCAGTGTGAAAAGGACTGAACAGATTTAAACACAGCTGAACTGTGGGTCTAATCTTTATAGTTTCTATCACTACAAAATATAATAAATTAAGAAAAAAGGTCAGGCTCATTTTATATACTACCCATAGAAAGTTAAGAGTGTCACCCCATCTCAGCAGGTTCACAGGTTCTATGGAATATTTTCCAGTGGTTGAGATGAGGCTGTACATGTGTAGCCAAATTACACAGAAACACACATACATTTTGAATTTGAAATGAATACCAAATACCAACATATGTTAACACACATGTACATTTGATATATTTAAAATTTGATATAATTATATCCCATGCATTATTTCAGTTATATTTTGTGCTTTGTTCATTGTTTTATTCTTTGTTGTCAGAAATTCAAACTCATCAAGGTGTCCTGCATTTCTTTTTTTCTGATATGTCCAGCCTAGTCCTCAATGCTCTAGGTTTGGGAGGAAAATTTTATTTGAACATTGAGGGTAGATAAAGCTCTTGGGGCATAAGGCTCACATAAATAAACCTGGATATGGATGCATTTAAGCACAATGCAGATTTTCATTTGAATGATGAGAAAAAATAAAACAGCAAGAAGAATCTCAGTACTTTCAAACAAAAACTTTCTTTACTCTCTCTACCCCTCCCCCAGTCCACCACTATATTGTTACCATTTTGACCAAAGCCACATAATTTCTCTTTTTTGGTCCATTATATTCTGACAATTTGCAACTTTCAATTATGAATATTTTATTTATTTATGTGTTCATTCAAAAAATATCAAATTCCTGCCCTTTGCCTGGCAGTATACTATGCTGGGAGAGAAATAATGGCCTTTTTATTCATGGAAAACTATTTTTCAATGTATAGAGTAGGAAGAAGAGGCTAGTAAAATACATGCTATATCTGATGATAAAAATAAGGACAAACCAGTCTGGAGAGAGCTGTTAGAAAGTGTACATTTCAGAAAAGGTAGCAAGACTGGAGAAGTCAAACTATCCCTCCAAATTCAGCCAGACAGCAGCTGAAACCACAGAGGAATTGGGGAGATGAGCATGAGTGCTGCTTCCATGCTGAACCTGATACTCCAAGGTGTAGGAGACAGACCCTGAGGAAATTCAACACCTACGAAAATAGAGATCTAGAGGCTCCTAAGAATAATAACTGAAGGAGACTTCAAACTCACCCAACACAGCCCAGGGAATTTTGTGGAAGAGGGGACAGAAATACTGTAAGACCCACAGGTTGAGACATCATGCCCACAGGCATTCCCTCCCCCCCAAAAAAATCCTGACTACTGCTCCCACAATGCATAAACCACAGCCACACAGGCAATACTTGCAACCCCACTGAGAAGCATCCCCAATGGAATGGGAGCTGGGATGAGGAAAAAAGAGGATACAAACACATGATGTATCCATATGAAATATGTTGTTAATAATAATAATAAACATTAAAAAAAGAAATAAAGAAAGTGTACATTTTAAATAGAAATCAGTGAAGGCTGTTCTGTAATGTTACATCTGGAAAAAGCCTTGAAAGTAGAAAGAAAGATAGACATAAAGCTCTCTTGGATAAGAATATGCCTTCATATAGAAACTATAGGGTAAGATCTTGCACCAAAAGTTCTGGCAAGATAGAGCTTGGTGTCTTGTAAAAGAAAAGATAGTTTTCGAAATCATTGCTAGGAATTTGGATCTTGCATTCTTTTATTTATTATTATTATTATTATTATTATTATTATTATTTTCTTTTTAGAGAAAAAGAGAGGGAGAATGGGGCTGCCAGGGCCTTTAGCCACAGCAAATGAATGCCAGATGCATGTGCCAGCTTGTGCATCTGGTTTACGTGGCACCTGGAGAATTGAACCTGGTTTTTGGCTATGCAGGCAAGCACCTTAACTGTCAAGCTATCTGTCCAGCCCACTTTTCATTCTTTTAAAAAATTATTTATTTGTTTTGTACTCAGTGAATACAGTCAAGTTGGTACCATTGTTCGCCTCCCCTGGTCCTTCCCCCTCCACAGGTACCCTCCTTGTTGGGGTATATGGTTCATGCATTGTGGGGTAAGCCATCAGTTATGGGTAGGAGGAAATTTCTCTGTGTATCATGACCCAACATTTGGCTCTAACATTCTTTCCGCCCCCTCTTCCACAATCTTCCCTGATCTATGTTGGGTTCATTTTAGCTCTGCTTTAGTGATGAGGTCTTGGGAGCCTCTGTGTCTCTGGATATCTGGTTTGGTAGAAGTTGATTGTTCTCTGTGTTGATCTCCTTCACCCTTGTGCTGGTGCCAGGTTCACAAAGAAAACAGTACTCTTGCATGTTTCCCCAATTTTTCTTAGTTTCAGCTAGGGCCTTTTTGAGGTATGATGGGGTTGTTCTCTCCTTATCTGAAAAAGAGAAGCAGATTCTCCAGTGGAGAGTAAAGTTAGTGCCAGATAAATGGGAGAACCATTAATTTCAGAGAGAATTTAATAGGTGTAGGCCCTCTTCTAGCCCATGATTGGTGGTAGCTTGATAATGGAGAGTGGGCTCATTTTTGGATATGGTTCTGACTTGTCTCTCAGCTCCAGATATGGGTTCCATCCCACTGAGCAGATCAGCTAGCCAGATCAAGAGCAGTTTGTTTTCTACCATGGCTATGCACCACTATTGCACTTGTGTGAGCATTACATCAAGTTGTTTGCTGCTAAGTAGGTTAGACCATGAGTTGCTCAGAAAGATATTGGTCGTTTCCCCCCAGTCACTCATGTTGCTACCTTTTGACACTAGACGTGCTCTCTAGGGACAGACTCTTTTCCAGTTTACAGCCATGTCACTCCATGTTATGTGCTGACAGCATATGATGTCTTCAGTAGTAGGGTGTTGCCACTGACCTTTGGTGGGTCATCAAGTACTGTGACAGAAATCTGTCTTCTACTGGGAAACCTTGTAGGCCTCTTTGATCAAGAGCTCATTGAGGAAGATAGCCACTTGCTAGTACTGGGGGTTACAGATCAGTGCCCAAGAAGAGAGGAAAGAAAAAGATAAGTATAGAGACATAAGAGGGAAGGGGGAGAGAGAGAGAAAAACAGAAACAGGAGATTAAGGTCAGTCTTCATGGTACCCTCTCCAGGGCCTTGTGATTGAGGTGGGTGTTCCCTCTAAGGGCCTGCTGAAGGTTCAACCATTTGGTGTGTCTTTTAGGATGCAGAATTTTATGGTACCATTGCCATTTGTGTCCAGATTTGGGTCCTCCACCTCCTCCCTTAACCTCCCCTCCCTCCCTACCCACTCCATTGTCCAGTCCTCCACCTTGTATTCTTAAGAATGGAAGTATGATATGTGACTCCCAGTATATATGATGGTGTGTAGCTGGTGGCTCCTGCCACGATGGACTTCCCTTTGAAAGTGTAATCCAGAAATAAATGCTTTCCTTCTATAAGCTGCTTCTGCACAGGCTTTTGTCTCAGCAAGGAGAAGGTTATGGGTGTATTGCATGAAAGACCTGGAGCTAGTGAATGAGAAAAATAGAGGGATGAAAGGATGATTTGAAGGGATTTGTCAGCACCATTGGAAAAATAGGCATTTGATTTCTAATAACAATTAGAACTGGGAGAATAGAATGGAAATTTTTAAATGCATATAAGGAGTCTTATTTATAATATATTAACTGTGTATTATATATTACTCTTTAAGTAATGTGGTTGCGGATAGAAAACAAAAGAGGATTGGGCTACAGGTGTGGAATGAAGAATCATCAATGGGTAGATAGTATATTAAGCATTTAAATTGGCTGGGATATGTAAATAGTATGAAAAGACAAAATAGGCTAGGGGATCAATATAAGGACACAGGGGTCTTCTAGTATAAGAAACTTGAGAGATGGAAAGGAGCCATCAGTACTCCTAGGTAGGAAGAAACAAGAAAATACTATGTCCTAGAAAACAAATGATAAAATATATTGTCATGAAGAACATAGAAAACTGAGCCTAGTACAGCTGGTAGACTTTCTCTAAGAAACATTGGACATGAGATCAATTGTATATCAAGCCTGTTGCTATGATTTTTACATCGTTTGCCACCTTTTGAACTCAAGGTGAAATTCCATCGCCACTTTAGTAGTTTGGGGAGGTAAGGCACTTAAGAGAGGAAGTCATGAAAGGAGATGAATGAACACCTATCTGTGAGACTGGGCCAATTTTAATGAGGTTTACTCTTGCAAGACTGGGTCACTTATCTATGGCAGGTGCTATGAAGTCAGGCACCCCCTTGGTTTTGTCTCTTACACTCTGCTTACTGCCCATCATGGTCACATGTACTCCTGTCATGTGAGGCCTCTAAACACATCACAATACAGCGTGAGACTCCTGCCAACATAAATGCTGGGTTTTAGATTTTAGCCTCCAGCATCATGAGCTAAAAATGCCTTTTTTCCTTTATATGTTCCACGATAAAAGCATATTCTGGAGACTGTAGGGTCTAAAAGGAAGGATATGTAGGACAAAAAGGGAAGGAGATTTGAAGAAAGTAGGAAGTACCAACATCCAAGGAAGAAGTTTTAGTGAAAAGTGGAGCATAAGAGCATTGGAGAAGGATTTTGTCCTGGAATTATAAATAGATGAAGAGATTATTCTTCCTCATAAAATGAGTTTGAGAACACATTACTTTCCTGTCTTTTCAATTCTGAGTGCATGTTTACTGAAGCTAATTGATGCTGACATGTGTCAATACCAGAGGCAGGACTTTGGGCTGGACAGATAACCAGTTTGGAAAACTGTAGGGCATTTCCTATACCCTCATATAGCTAAATAATTCCTATAGAGTATTTTGTTTTATAAATTATTTTAAATAGGTAAACATCTTATTAAAATGAAAATAATATTGGTTGATTAATAAACTTCTCTGGGGAAATGGGTAAATGATTAAAGGCATTTGCTTCCAAAGCCTCATGGCCTGGGTTCACTTTCCCAGTACACATATAAAGCCAGATGAACAAAGTGGCACATGGTTCTTGAGTTCATTTAGAGCAGCAAGAGGTCTTGGTACACCCATTCTCTCTTACTGTGATAAATAAATAAATATTTAAAAAATAAATAAACTTGACTAAGACCTTAGTCTTGCCAATAGATTAAATCTGTGACTTGGAAAAAGCTGACTATAGAGATTCCAACAGACCCAGTTATACCCTTACTGGGCATCTACCCTAAAACCTTCAAACCACAGGCCAGAGAGATGTGCTCAACCATGTTTGTAGCGGCTCAGTTCGTTATAGCTAAAAGCTGGAATCAACCCAGATGTCCATAATTAGAAGAATGGATAACGAAGATATGGTATATCTACACAATGGAAGTCTATACAGCAGTAAGAAAAATCGACACAAAGAAATTTGAGGAAAAATGGTTGAACCTGGAACAGATCATTCTTAGTGAACTTACCCAATCACAGAAAAAAAAAAATCGACACATAGTCTCACTCATCTACAACACCTAACCTGAATCTACCCAAGATACCTTACATACCCAGCAAGCACCTCATGGACTAGACACTAGGATGGATGGTGAGGGTGGGGAGGGCATCGAAGGGTGAAAAACAGTAATCTGGACCCAAACGGCAATGGTACCAAAAAATTCTACTTCCTAAAAGACAGACCAAATGGCTGAACCTTTACTAGACCCTTACAGGAAACAAGACACTGGAGAGGGTAGGATCAAGTCTAACCTAAATCTTCTACATCTTCCCTCCCTCCCTCTCTCTCTCCCTCTCCCCTCTTTCTCTCTCTCCTCTTTAACTCTTATATATTAGTTATATTTTTCCTCATTTTCTTAGTGGGCACTGACCTGTAACCCCCACTACCAGCATGGGGCTATCATCCACAATGAGCTTTTGATCAGAGAAACCTACAAGGTTTCCTAAAAGAATGACAGACTTCTGTCAGAGTACTTGATGACCCACCAAAGGTCAGTGGTTAGACCCTATTGCTGAAGACTCCATATGCAGCTGACATATAAAATGGAATGGCATGGCTGGAAGCCAGAAGAGAGTCAGTCCCCAGACAGTAAGTGTGTCTAGTGCCAGGAGGTGCTACATGGGCGACTGTGGGAAATGACCAATATCTGTCCAAACAACTCATGGTCTAACCTACTTAGCAACAAATAACCTGGTGTGATGCCCACACAAGTGCAATAGTGGCACACAGCCATGGTGGGTAACCAACTGCTTTTGACTTGGCTAACTGATCCCTTCAGTGGTACAGGACCTATAGCTGGAGCTGGGAAACAAGTCAGAACCATATCCAAATATAAGCCCACTCATATCAAGCTACCATCAATCATGGGGTACAAGAGGGCCTACACCTATTAAACTCTCTATCAAAAAAGTAAGTGTTATCTCAATTTTCCTGGTGCTAACTTACTCTCCATTGGAGAATCTGCTTCTCTTTTTCAGATAGATGCAGATCCTAAGGAGAGAGCTGCCCCATCATACCTCAAAAGGGGCCTGACTGAAACTAAGGAAAATTGGCGAAACAAGCAAGGGTGCTGTTTTCCTGATGAACCAGATACCAGCACAAAGGGGAAGGAGACCAACACAGAGAAAAATCAACTCCTATCAAATCAGAGAGGCTGAGCCTCAGAGGCCCCCAACACCTCAGCACTGAAGTAGACCAAAAATGAACCCAACATGGCTCAGGGAAATTTTGCGGAAGAGCGTGAGGAAAGAATGTCAGAGTCACATGTTGGGTCATGATATGCAGAGACATTTATCATACCAATAACTGTGGGCTAACTCCATAGTGCATGACCCATTTACATCAACAAGGAGGGGCCATTGGGAGGGGGTAGGTCATGGATGAGCCTAAACAATGGTACCAAACTGCCTGTATTTGCTGAAAAGAAAACTAATAAATTAAAAAATAAAAATAAAAATAAAATCTGTGACTTGGAACTGTCTCCATGTGATCTGTTATCAGAAGTTATGAATGGGTTCTGGTAACATGGACAGTCTCTAGAATAATATCTCAGCATGATGCTGGCCCTATTAACAAGATCCAAAGTGGCCAGCCTCTTCCAAATAAGAAGCGGGAGTAGCCACAGGCCTGGAAATCATGACTGCAAAACCTTTGATTTCAAAGAACATGAAGAGCTGAGTGAGCCAAGGGCTTCCATAGACCATGTCCAGTGAAGAGGGTGAAAGAGGAGAACCCTGAGTGAGAAGATTAGAAGATACCAAAATATAAATGCTAGGTTGTCCTTGTGCAACTTTTCCTCATGAACTCCTCTAGGAACACTGCTTGATTAATCCTTCTCTTCTTCACTTAGGAGAACAATCCAGATTATAATCCTGCTACCACTTCCTAAGCAGGATTAGTTCCCCTGCCATGATCATATTGAACCGAGTGAATATAGTGAGTGGGTCTAGGTGCATGTGGGGGGTGCACCAGTACAGATCTCAATCACAGCTATAGCGTTGGAGCCCTAACATGGATCTGAGGCTCATTTGATCAGCATGTATCTTGGGTTCATTTGCTCAATGGTTTATGAAGCTGAGTAAAATTGAACTCAACAATTTAGCTAACATGCTATTTAATTTTTTTTAAAGAAAATGAGAAGTTTACTTGGGTTTTTAATGAAATGTAATAAAGAAAACAAACACATCAAAAGTCAAGTTTGACCAGGTGTATTGGCTTATGCCTTTAATTCAAGAACTTGGGAGGCAGAGGTAGAAGGATTGCTGTGAGTTCAAGGCCACCTTGAGACTACATAGGGAATTCCAGGTCAGCCTGGGCGAGACTCTACCTCAAAAAAAAAAAAAAAATTTTTTTTTAAAAAGGCAAGTTTGTAATTTTGTAATTAACCATAATTGTGCCTTTAGAAACATTGCACATTCAAGTTATCAGCAATAGGGTAACAAATAAATGAACTTCCCTATGTCCTTATAATGTAACAATCTGAAAGAAAATAAATTATGGGAGAAATAGAAAAATGTAATACTTCATGCTACTGTTAACTAATCTACAAATTGTCATATAAATATCTGACAAGAAACACTGTAATATGATGCAGGAGTTACATAATATGGAAAATTAAGAATGACCAATTTAGTTCATTATTGTTCACATTTTATAAAAGCTGTAATATAGTTTTTACTTGAAGGTATGTCAAAGAAACACAGGAAATAGAGTAAGTAAATTTTGTCTTGGGAATTGATTTTATAACAAAATTGTCTATTATTTAACCTTAGGTAACAAACCTAACTATAAAGCACATAATGTTCTTTTGACTTTAAGATAAACAAAACTGATCCCCACTTGTGTTTAGGTTTGTGGAACTGAGCCAAGGTCTGAAGCAGGTGACATGACTGAAAGTGCCACATCACAGATAACTGTACTAGAGCACACTGCTGGAAATGTCTTGTCTCACTTTTCTTGGCCAGCAAGTTCAGGGAGTTAACAATCAAAACTGCCTCATGTCTTTAAACTCTGTGCAGTGGGTCATATAAACATTCTTGGAGTTAAATCTCTTGCCCATTTTCTTTTCTCTCTGAAATTTATCATGCGGTTGTATAAATACCCACAGTATTTTACAAGACAATGAACTTGACTTTATTTCTAAAAACTGTAACTTTTGTGATTAGTGGAAATCTGGAGAGCTGTAAAATGGCTTTTGACACAATTTTGGGCTTTGAGAAGTATATCCTGAAAATAATAGTTCACACTACAACATGATCATGCTTCTAAGACAAAAAATGATGAAAAAAATATATATGCCAAAAACATGCATAAAGGAAACTGCTGATCTATGTCAGATAGCAACTCTGAGAATGTTGAATATTTAGTATTTATCTGCTTATTTCTCTTTTCCTAGACTTTTGAGAAATGGGACAGTTGGATGAATATTTTAGTACTTTCATCATTCTTTCCATAATCTAGGATGAACTGCTGGTCACATATCTATTTGTTGGACTCTTGAAAGTATTAATTGTAGCTCTCTGGAGAATTTACTGGTTTCTCGGGAATTTGTCCTCTTTCCCGCTTTCCTTTTTTTTTTTTATTCTGTTGTAGGTAGGCATATATTAAGTTTAGAGGTCAGTCAAGGAAGGAACTCACCTCTTTTTTCCCTGGTAACATTAGCACAAGAAGAGTCACTTCTCCTGACCAGCAGTGGAGGCTGTCAATCACTCATTTGGTTAAGGGACTACCCCTCACCACAGAAGTATCAAAGAGGTTGAAGATAATGCTTCAGTCAGGTTCATATTGCTGGCCAAAATCACCCTACCAAGAGCAGCTTCTGGGAAAAAGGTTTAGTTTGGCTTACAGACTCAAGAGGAAGCTCTATGATGGCAGGGGAGAATTATGGCATGAGTCAAGGGTGGACATTGCCACCTGGCCAACATAAGCTGGACAATAGAGGAGAGTTTGCCAAATACTGGCAAGGGAAATTGGCTATAACACCCATAAGCCCACACCCAACAATACACTGCCTCCAAATCTTCATCAGCTGGTGACCTAGCATTCAGAAAACCTAAGTTTATGAGGGACACCTGAATCAAACCACCACAGATAATAATGAGAAACAGTTATCTTCTAATGAGATAATGTATCATACCCCCAAGGTGTCCTGCCTTATATGCATTTCTCATAGCCCCTCGCTGTCAAAACTTCCTGCTTTCCTGAGTTCTAACTCGAAAAATGTAACTTCCTTTCCACCCCCCCCCCCCTTTTTTTTTTATCTTCCTTGGATGCCAGTGGAAATACTAAACATGCTTGCCCTGAGACTTTGGGGCTTTTCCATTTTCTATTTCCACCCCATAGCCTCTCTTTCTTTTGGGAACCCTTATACTCCCTCAAGAGTCTTTTTCTATGTTTTTCTTAATAAAATTTACTTTTCCCCTCCTCACCTCCTTGTCTGCATTCCTTAATTTGTCTTTGGGGAGCAGCAAACTCCAGAGCCTTTCCCATTTTAGTGCAGCCCACTCAGGCCAAGAAAGGCCCCATGGCTCTCAAAATCTGCAACATTTCTAGAATACATGATGCTATCCCAGCTCTATTAGCTCTCCCATGAACAACAAACCTGATCATGACAGCAAAGTGTGTTCCCAGCACTTGTGAAGCCAAGTGGTTCATGGTTTCACTTTCTCTATGTTGGCCAGCCATTCCCTGTCACCGGCCCCCAACATTGCTTTCTTGCAAAGGAATCCTGTAGTCCTGTAAAATGAAGACATCAAATGCTCTGTTAGGATGTAATGGCATTCCTCCCTTCATTCCTCTCAAAATGGGCCTGAAAAGCAAGCCTGTACTTATTTTGGTTCCAACAAAGACTGAACAATGGCTGCCTATAGGCAAAGCCTCTTCCCCACCACCCCACAAGATTAACCAAGAAGTCTCCATTCACAGAAGATAATGCAAGGGCCTTCTCCTTGCTTAGACCACAGCTCACTCTGTTTTAAGGCTCCTCTCATTTTCTTTCTGAAATTTTAATCCTTAGATTTACCCAGGAATTAAATAAAATTATTTCAGAAGAAAGTAGTGGTGTCTTTAAATCACAGGATGCTGTAAAAGATCCTGTGATGTTTTCACACTCCAGATTCTTGCTGTGCTGGTGGTAGGCATCCTGAGCAGAGACACTGTGACTGATCCTCATTCTGAATCCTGGAAGAGATTCTAAGAAGCAATCACCCTCCTCTTGAGTCCCATTTCCTCTGTCACTGTTGCCTGACAGCTTTTACTCTTAATTTACTCTTATCTGGCAATAATTCTCTTTGAAAGAGGAATGTTTATTTTTACAACTAAAGATCTGGTTTGGCCCAGCAAAAATGGATGACATTTTCAAGGAAATCTTTTTTTTATTTAACTTTCAAAATTTGCTCAGTGAATCATGAATTCACTGAGAGAAACATGTGAATACCTTTTGATAGATTGGGATGAGAGCCGGGCGTTGTGGCGCACGCCTTTAATCCCAGCACTCGGGAGGCAGAGGTAGGAGGGTCGCCGTGAGTTCGAGGCCACCCTGAGACTCCATAGTGAATTCCAGGTCAGCCTGGGCTAGAGTGAGACCTTACCTGGATAAACCAAAAAAAAAAAAAAAAAAAAAAAGATTGAGATGAGGGTGGTATGAAACTTTATTGGTATAATATCTACTACACAGATTTAAAAAAATTCAACTATGTGCTCATAGGTTAAATTTAGAAGATAAGTTTCTCATTTTTGTTACAGTTACCTACATGGTGCTGGCACAAAGCACCTGACCAAAAGCAGCTTGTGGGAGAAAAGGGTTTATTTTGGCTTATAGACTTGAGGGAAAGCTCCATGATGGCAGAGAAAAATGAAGCACGAGCAGAGGCTAGATATCACCTCCTTACCAAGATAAGGTGGACAATAATAGCAGGAGAGTGTGCCAAACACTGTCAAGGTGAAGCTGGCTATAACACCCATAAGCCCACCCCCCCAAAACACACCCCTCAGCAAGGATCCAATTATCAAATTTTCACCATCTGGGACCTAGCATTCAGAATACACGAGTTTTGGGGGCATACCTGACTCACACCACCAAAATTTCCATTTAGCAAATACACTGGAAAGTGCTGTGAGTGAAAAAAATGCTGACTTTTCAGAAACCCTGATCTAAACAACAAACTCCCTTGGAATGGTGCTTTATTGACTTGATTGTAAATATAATAACATCTTAATTGTTCAAGCATATTGTATAATCTATAGAGTTTAATGAACTCTGAACATGCTTTCTATGACTATTTGCTTTGATTTTAGATTTAGTCTTTCTAACAAAGGAAGAAACTTGATAACATGAAAATACATGTAACGGGATTTCTTCAAAAGTTGTTGAGGGTAAAGAAAGAGAGTAGTTGACTTCAAAGCAGATGAAGAATTTTATATGCATTTCATCATTTGTAGTTTTATTTTACTTTTCAAGAATGATTAAAACTGGCTCTGAGAAGCATCAGGATAAACCATTATTTTGTGTTTTCTTGACATAGAGACTTGCTATATAGCTCAGACTAGGCTTGAACTCTCAATGCTCCTGCTGTTATAGGAGTTTCTGGGTGTTAAGAGACAAGAAGCCAAGTCAGGTAAAGACTAGGAAGTTTATTTACACCAGTAGACTGACACCCAGATCTCTCCCTAATGGCATTAGCTCTGTACTCAAGTTTATTCAGGATTTTATACTATGAGCAAGCATGGGTTACAATGGTGCAGACATGACAGTTGAGCTGCAGGTTACAAAAGATTTGCATAAATGTAACAGTTTGGCAAACAAAAATTAGAACGGGGTATATATGATAAAGATAAATCTGCAATAAACCTTGAAGGACAGGAAACTGCAAAGGGCGAGGGCAGCTTTTCTAGCCATCCACCTCATTCCTTTCTTATCTCATCCTGAGGAATTTCTGCACCAGTAGCTTCTGCCTTTCAGTAACTTTTCATACTTGTACACTGCCTCTGCCTCCAGATTCCTGGGATTACAGGTTTGCAACACTATTTCTGGCCTTTTAGTGTGGGAAATAGTGCCTATTTTTATAACGTGTCATCTTAGTGGTTGTTTCCTAAAGAAATTTAGAAAAGTGGTGGAAGAAATACAAGTAGCTTCATGTGTCTTAGATTTCACATGCAGATGGAATTGGTTAGGACTCAATTGTTGTGTGTTATTTTTCTAAATGAATTTGTCTTGGGTACACATAAGAGAAGCCAAATTTAAAATAGTTTATTTATTTGTTTATTTTATTAGCATACAAAGTATTGGCATTCTTATGACAGCTTCAAACACAATTTGTTTTCACTGATTTTCCTTCCCCTCATCTCCCCATCCCCTGTTCATTTTGTGTCCCCTCACTCAACTCCTTTCTGCTTTCATGTTACCAAGACAGGGTACAAAAAGGATGTTGAGAAATGAGGGAGATGGAGTAAAATAGTTTATATCTTAAAACTGGAAATTATTACTCAAGTGATCACAAGGTCCCAGAGTGAAGCTTGTTTGTACCATGCTGCTAGACAACAACATCAAGCTGTTCTACCATCTTCTCAGCTGTCATTTGGGGTGCATGTTGTCCCTATTACCTTTCCCTGTGAACAACTGGCAGTCAAGGATGGTGGGGACTGGCAATTGCAGATTTACATAATGAACCTTTTAGTTTTTAAATATTTATTTATTCTTTTATTTCATTTGTATGTGTATATGGTATGCATCTGTGTGTGCATTTGTGGATACACGTGAATGTGTGTGTGTATATATGAACACGTTAGAAGTTGACATCACGTGTCTTCCTCAATCACTTTCCTCTTTATTCTTCTCCATGTTAATATTTTATCTTATCTATCTGCAAGAAGAGAGAGAAAAAAGAAGAGAATGAGAATGACAATGGGTACAGCAGGGCCCCTAGCCATTACAAATGAACTCCAGATATCTGTACCACTTTTTGCATCTGGCTTTATGTGGGTACTGGGGAATCAAACTCTGGACCCTAAGCTTTGAAGGCAAGCACTTTAACTGCTGATCCATCTGTCTAGCCAATCCACCTTCTTCTTTTTTTTGTTTTGTTTTGTTTTGTTTGTGTTTGTTTTTGTTTTTTGAGGTAGGGTTTCATTCTAGACCAGGCTGACCTGATTCATTACATAGTCTCAGGGTGGCCTCAAACTCACAGCAATCCTCCTACCTCTGCCTCCCGAGTGCTGGGATTAAAGGCGTGTGCCACCACGCCCAGCTCCCACCTTCTTTTTTTGAGATAGGATAATTCAGGGAAAGTGGATCTTACTGATCTGGCTAGGTGAGGCAGTGGACATTTGTTCTCCTGAGGAGATACCGATAAACTTTCTTCTAACTATTTATATCAAAAAAAATTCTGATCTCTTAACTCCTTTTTCCTTGTGTGTTAGTAAAATCAATTACCACTGTGGATATTTTGGTCCATTTGAACTGCTGTAACAAAATGCTATAACCTAAGTGGATTACCAGTAGACATTTATTTCTGACCACTGTTGGAAAAGCACTATCAATGGACAGTCTGGGTACCTGATGAGGACCCTTACTGACCTCCATAAATAATGTTTTTTGTTTCCTTATATTGGTAAGGGATTAAGGAACTTCATTGGACCTTCTTTTTATTTTTATTTTATTTTATTTATTTATTTTGTTTTTTCAAGGTAGGGTCTCACTCTAGCTCAGGCTGACCTGGACTTCACTATGGTATCTCAGAGTGGCCTCAAACTCCTGGTGATCCTCCTACCTCTGCCTCCCAAGTGCTGGGATTAAAGGCGTGTTCCACCACGCCCAGCCTTATTTTTTGTGGTACTGGGATCCAATACAGACCTCACTATATGCTAGACAAGTTCTTTATCATGGTGGTTCACTTCCAGTCCTGGGCATTTTTAGGGTACAAACCCCCATTTGTGTGGGCACAATAGTTACCTAATCACTTCTCAAATGACCCCCATCCCCTAAGACCATTGGGTTGAGGGTTCGGACTTCAGTGGAGAGCACAGATACACAGGCCGTGGCAATTAATGATACACACCCAAATTCAGTGCTCTCTCTGTCTTCTTTAGAGCTGCTCCGATATAAAGCACGATGGTCTGAGCTGACTGAAGCAAACTCTCAGCTGCCGTCCCATCCCATACTTCATCTGTTTTGGCCTGTGTCCTCTGTATAGCAAGCAGCTAGAGCTCCCTTAGGAAACTTCACTCAAGATTCTTTCTGTAATGTTTGAAGTTTGTGTTTTTGACACTTTAAACCTGATGTAATGTGTTTTGGCCTTATTCCCAGAATTATTTCTGTGTATTATTTTAAAATATTATAAACTTTATTATATGAACATACTATAAATTGGTGATCTTTTCATCAGGTTACCTCTTTTGTCCATTATCCCACACCCCCTTTTCACTAATAGCCAATGGGTGTATCTGATCTCTTTCCTACCTAATTTCTCTACTTAACACTAATCAGATACTTCATTTCCTTGTCTGCTTAATTAAGACACCATTTCTACAATGTTCCTGTCACACGGGGAGTGCTCAATGCATATATTTTAAATAAATGAATGAATGATAGTGGGGAACAGGTATTCAAGAATATTTAAATTATTAGTGCAATGAAGTCTCCTCACATGGTCCAGGCATCAAGTACTCCCAGCAAGCCTTGAGAGAACCAGTGCTTTTAAAGTATAGAATGATTGACATGTATTTATAGGGATATTCTCTCTCTCTCTCTCTCGCTCTCTCTCTCTCTCCTCTACTATTGGAATTTATGGGTGATATTTGCTCGAGAAAACTGGACTTATTGTGGCATTTTTTATTGGTATAACAGAGAAGTGGGTTGGAGTGTTAAAAAGTAAGAGCAAAAGTAAATTTGGGACAATTTTTGCCATTTCTGAGGGACTTAGGTTTTCATAGTGTTTGTAAGATAAGTTCCCTGGTTTATTATTCTAATGTAGATGGGTAGTAAGGTGACTGCATTCCAACAGCTCTTTCACATTTAAAATTCTCAAAGGAATTTTCTTGAACTATGGATGGGTAACTTAAGGGTACTGGCTAAAATTTTAGTCAGCTTAACCAGATTAGGAATGGGGTGAGATGTCAGCCTCTTGATCAGTCTGTGGAGGCATTTCCAAGCAAGATTAACTGAGGGAGGAAGTTCTTCCTCCAGAGTGGAGGACTCTCCCACTGGGGAACAGTGTACAAGGAAGTGCAGAAGACTGCCAGATCTCTTCTTTTGGTCCAGTTGCAGTGCTATTGCTTGTGCTTGCTTCTGCATCCAGATGCTATGACTCTTCAGCTGGCCTCTGGTCTCATGGACTGAGCAGCTGACAGGCTACAACTTCCTTTCTATAGACAGCTCTCCTGCCCAATTTACCAGTCTCTCACAAGACAATTCAATAAATCTCCCCTTTTACATACTCATTTTACCCATCTGTTCCTCTGGAGACAACTGACTAGTACAATAAGACAAAATTGTGGAAAAAATTAGACTGCAGAAGCCATCCTAAAGCTGTGAAGTCTTCTTTGTTCCCATTCATTAGTGCTCATTTCCTTTGGTAGGTATAGTACCCACAGTAACTCCATGCATCCACATAATGACTGGAATTTGTTATAGTACCATCCCATTGCCCTTGGGGCTTAGTTTGGAGGTGGCATGAGGCATGCATTAGTCTGCAGATTTTCCATAACTATAGGGTTACGAGTTTGGCATGGCACTTTGAAAGCCTAATTTCATCCAGCATCATAGTTTGAAATGTGTAGTAATTCAAACTCTATCTGAGGGGTGTCCAATTTTTTTCCTTTGGTTTTCTATGGTAGGATCTCTCTCTCTCTCTAGCCCAGGCTGACCTTGAATTTACTATGCAGTTGGAGGCTGGCCTCGAACTCACAGTGATCCTCCTACCTCTGCCTCCCAAGAGCTAGGATTAAAGGCTTGTGCCACTGTGCCTGGCCAAATTTTTGGCATTGCAACATGACATTGTCACCTACAAATGTGTGGGGCTTCAGTCACATCTATCTGAGACACATGTGCCCCATGCCTGTAACCTACTAGTCTCCTAAATTTTTACCCTGAAATCCTGAATACTTTGCTCTTAATATTATGCTGTGGCCTTTTAATTTTTATTTTTTATCTATATATGTAATATGATTTTCTTCATATTTATCACAGTGATATTTTTTGGCCATCTTGATTCTGAATCCTGACTTCTTTTGACGGTTCTGGACACACACACACACAATCTTAGCTATTCAAATATAACTAGTACTGCCTGTAGTCTTTCTTCTCTTCCTATCAAGAATTCCAATTATATTATTAATGGAATATTTTACTAAGACTCACATACTTTTTCATTTTTTTGCATATTTTCTACCATTTTAAATTTCTGAATCATTTCAATATTTTCCACTGATACATTTTATAATTGTTCATTAATCCAAACCCTGCTAGTAAACACATCTTCTGAGTTTTTAACTTATGTTTTGAAGTTTTAGTGGAATTAAAGAAAATTATTATTGAAGACTTCCATAACTATTAACAATAAACCATGATAATTCTCTCCCACAACCACTTTCCCCTTCACAAATCCACTTTGCTTCATATCCTTTCCCTGTCTCCATTATTCTCTTTTATTTTGATGTCATTATCTTTTCCTCCTATTAGGATGGCATTATGTAGGTAGTACCAGGCACTGTGAGGTCATGGATATCCAGGTTATGTTGTGTCAGGAAGAGTGCATTATAAGGAGTCTTACCCTTCCTTTGGCTCCCACATTCTTTCTTCCACCTCTTCTGCGATGGACTCTGAGCCTTAGAAGGTGTAATAGAGATGTTTCAGTGCTAAGCAATCCTCTCTCGCTTCTTCTCAGTCCCACTGTGTCTTTTGAGTCATCCCTGAGGTCATCGCCATCTGAAAAGAGAAGTTTCTCTAATCAAAAGTGAGAATAGCATTAAAATATGGATATGAGCATTAAGAGAAGTGCTTACAAGGCAGTTTGATGAGCATAATATATGCATTTAGCCAGAGACAAGCAGACGTTACAGCCTTAGGGCTCATGACTTCCACCGTCATATGCTTTTCAGTATAATGCATATATTCCCTCCCACAGAGTGGGCCACCAGTCCAATTAGACAGAAGTTGATTGCCCCTATAACAGACATGCCACTATTGCACCTCTTGGCTCATTTGGCCTAGCTGGCCCAACTTAATGAGTGCAGTGTCCACTTGTTGTTTATCTCCACTGATGATTTGTCCTCTCCCATGGAGCTACATGGAGTATAGCTATTTCCAACTTTCTGTCAGCTGGTTGACACAAAGGAGGTTCTCAGCTCAGCTCCAGCAAGATTTCATGTGGAGTCTTCAACAATAGGGTCTTACCATATATTCCTGGTGGGGAGCCAAGAGCCGTGGCAATTGCCTATAATATCTGGGGGGCATGATGGACCTCTCTGATCAACAACTCACTGGGAGGTACCCCAAACCTGGCACTAAAAGTTTTCTAGTAACAGTCTATGGCTTCTGGGTGCACCATTGTCCAAAAGAGTAGGTTTTCATAAGAGTTATACATACCCTCATGGATTTTGATTAGTCCCCCCCACACCCTTTTTTTCCTCAGTCTCTTCTCCTGACCTCACTTAGGCATTTCTACCACCAGTAATCTGTTATTCTATTTACATAGAATGTCACCCCCGTAAGTCCTCCCCTCTCCTCCCTTCCTTTTAGCCCCTTTCTATCTTACTGGATTGTGCTTCCAGGTTTTATTCCAACTCACATGTAAGTCCAAATCTTTATAGCTAGGATCCACATATGAAAGAGAACATGTAGCACTTGGCTTTCTGGCCTTGGGTTATCTCACTAAGTATAATTCTTTCCAGATCTATCCATTTCCCTGAAAAATCCAGAATTTCATTTTTCTTTACTTCTGAATAGAACTCCATTGTATAAATGTACCACATCTTCATTATCCACTCATTAGCTGAGGGATATCTAGGTTGTTTCCATTTCCTAACTATTGTGAATAGAACAGCAATAAACATAGATGTGCAAGTGTCTCTAAGGTAGTGAAAAGAGTCCTTAGGATATATGTCTAGAAGTGACCATATGGCAAATCTGTTTTTAGCAGTCTTAGGAACCTCTACATGGATTTCACAATGGCTCTACCAGACTACATTCCCACAAATAGTGTTGAATGGTTCCTCATTTTCTGCTTCCTAACCAGCATTTATTGTCATTGGATTTCTTGATAATAGCCATTATGACATTTTTAAATTGGGTTTTTTGGTTTATTATTAAGTTTTTGAGTTCTTTGTATACCTAGATATTAATTGTGTGTCAGATATACAGCTGGCAATGATTTTCTCCCATTCTTAGGTTGCCACTTTGGTCTATTCACAGTTTCCTTTGCTGTAAAAAAGCTTTGTAATTTCATGAGGTCCCAGTGGTTGATTTTATTTCCTGAGCAACTAGGGTTATATTCATAAAGTTGTTTCCTATGCCAAGATGTTGAAGGGTTTCCCCTACATTTTCCTCTAGCAGTTTCAGAGTTTCAGGTCTGATATTAAGGTATTTTATCCCTTTGAAATTAATTCTTGAAAATGGAGAGAGATAAGGATCTATTTTCATTCATCTACATACAGATATCTAGTTTTCACAGCACCATTTGTTGAAGAGGCTGTCTTGTCTTTAATGACATTTTTGTCAAGGAGCAGGTGTCCATAGCTTCCTGGATTTAAATCTGGGTCCTCTATTCTGTTCCATTGATCTACATGTCTGTTTTTGTATCAGTACCATACTGTTTTGGTTACTATGGCTCGTTCTGTACAATAGCTTAAAATCATGTATAGTGATACCACTAGCCTTATTTTTGATGTTCAAAATTGTTTTGGATATTTGAGGTTTTTCATACTTCCAAATGAATTTTAGGACTTTTTATTTATAATTCCATGAAGAATGCCATGGGCAGTGGGTGGACACAGCAGTGTGGAGTGAGTAGGCCAGACCCCTATTTCCTGGCTCCTCCCACCTCCCTGACCTGGGTTTTCTGCATGGGCAGTGTGCAGGTAGGCAAGCAGAGTGGAGTGAGTAGGCCAGACCGCTCCATCCTGGATACTCCAAGTTCCCTGGTCCAAGTTCCCTGAACCAGTCTATGTTCTTGAGGGTGAGGGGCAGAGTATGTAAGCCTGATCCCTGTTCCCTGGCTCCTCCCTATCCCCTGGTCCTGATAGGTCTCACTGTGCCTTGCTTGGGAGGCTTGGTCCATGTGTGAGCTGTGGAATCAGGATTTTTGCTCTGGTATACAGACTGGCCAATGGGTACCAACATCCCAGTGCACCTGATTCAGAGGGTGCACAGGCCAAAGGACAAAAATTTGCCTCCTCTTCAATATCATAGTCTTCCTAAAATGGGTAGACAACAATGGAAAAAGGCCATCAAAAGTCAGAAAACTGAGAGATCTCCACCAAGGATGCATAGCTTACAATGGAATCCTCTAATGAAATCATAGATAAATCAACAGAAATTCATTCCTGCAATGAAAGCACAACAAACAAGGAGGCCCTGATTAAAAAAAATAATAAAATAAAATCACTGAACTGAAGCAACCCATCAAAGAACCAACAATTGTATCAATGAAATGGAAGAGAATCACCTCCTAGAGCATTCAGCTTTTGACTGTAGGCTTAACTTGACTGAAGAAAATATTTGAACCCTCCAAAGAGATATGAATAAATTGAAGGTGAGTCAAGAAATGGAAGATCTCAACAACCAACAACCAGCTGATTAAGTTTAATGAAGACTTCATCAAATGCAAGAATGAACTCCAGAAGGCATCAAGAAAATCAGAACTCAGGGGACTTCCGGTTAAGATGGTAGCATAGGTACCACACCAAAGCAGCCTAGGGGGGGAAAAGACCAAAAAAAAAAAAAAAAAAAAAACTCAGCAAAATACACACTTTTACTAAAAGGTGAGGTGTATAGGAAATTGAAATGGCAGTAGAGAATTAGAAGAGATCCAGAGCATCCAGAGCCCACACAGGCCAGCAAAGGCCAGCAAAAGCGACCCCGGAAAGGTTCACTGGCCTTGGCAGTGGCAGCACACCAGAAAGCTGCCAGGCTCGGCTGAGCCACAGGAAAAGCCAGGTGAGGGGAGCTTCCACTCACACGGAGCTCTGCAACTCAAGAAATGTGAAGGGAAAGCGGCAGTGAACAATGTAGGAGCTGATCACAAGGTAGAAGAGCACAGAGAACAGCGAGAGAACTAGAGCTGCTGTGGCTCCCTCCCCTCTGCCAACACCAGTGCCCAGCTCCAGTGAACAGAACAGTGGTCATGGGACCCAGCCATGCTGACTTCAGCTGACAGTGGGACTGAAGCAGGATGAGAGTCCAGCAGCAACATCAGCATCTCTGAACCAGCAACAATGTCTCTAGCAGCAGCAGATCAGTAGTGGCAGCAGTGGCAGATCCAGCAGCAGCAGCTTCAGTGGCAGCAGCGGCAGCTTCAGAAGCAGCAGCAGCGGATCCAGCAGTGGCAGCTACAGCATCAGAACCACTGGCAGCAGCAGCGGTGGATCCAGCAGCAGCAGCTTTAGCAGCAGTGGTGACAGATCCAGTAGCGGCAGCTTCAGCAGCAACAGTAGTGGTTCCAGCAGTGGGGGTACCAACCTGCAGGGCCACAGTTGCTGGGCTCGGTTTGGCACACATGAAAAGCTAGTGCCCAGCTCCAGAAATCAGAACAGCAGCCCAATGACACAGCCAGCAAATTGACTGACATCAAAATCACCCAAAAAGGTAATAGAGATTGCAAAAGGGAAGGGTCTCACTTGATCACAAGCTGACTTGGATCCCTCAACACATCAGAAGTCTCTTTTTTATTTATTTATTTTTAATTTTATTTATTTATTTATTTGAGAGTGACAGACACAGAGAGAAAGACAGATAGAGGGAGAGAGAGAGAATGGCATGCCAGGGCTTCCAGCCTCTGCAAACGAACTCCAGACACGTGCACCCCCTTGTGCATCTGGCTAATGTGGGACCTGGGGAACCAAGCCTCAAACCAGGGTCCTTAGGCTTCACAGGCAAGTGCTTAACTGCTAAGCCATCTCTCCAGCCCCAGAAGTCTTAACCTCTTTGTTAATAGAGGATCTGGTTGTTATAATAACTACTCTTACATAAATACTCAGTCCTGTTTTTGATTGAATGTGTACAGTGTTTAGTTAAATTTTAGAATCTACCTGTATTTTGTTCCACTCAGCCTACTTGAATACTCCCATAGCAGGCAAACTCAAGCCCTAGGAACACCTTTGTAGATACTCTGAGAGCGTTAAGAGCCACACCTAACACTTTAAGCTCCTACCCTGAAGACATATACCATTAAATCAATTGATACAGCTAAGAATATCCAGCTAGGTAGAAAATCCAAGCATTAACTTAATCCAAGATGCAAAAATATATACATTATAACACAAGAAACACTAAAAAGCAAGACAATATAAATCCACCTAAAAGTATTAATGCATCAGAAATGACCTCCAGTGAGAACGAGTTAGAGGAAATGCCTGAGAACGATTTCAAAAGAATGATTATAAAGATGTTCAAAGAAGCCAAAGAACAAATCAAAGGAATCAAAGAAGAAATCAAAGAGGAAATCAAAGGAATCAAAGAGGAAATCCAAGAAGACACAGGACACCAATTTAATGAAATAAAGAAGACAACACAAGACATAAATAAGGAAATAGAAATAATAATGAAAAAACAGTCAGAATTACTAACAATGAAGAATACAGTTAATGAAATAAAACACTCTGTAGAAAATCTCTACAGTAGAATAGATGAAGGAGAGCACAGAATATCCAAGCTAGAAGACCAGGTGGCGGATCTAATACAGTCCAACAAAGACAAAACAAACTTATAGAAAAGTATGAGTGGGAATTTCAAGATATTCGGGACACTATGAAAAGATCAAATATAAGATATCAGGGCATAGTAGAAGGAGAAGAATTCCACTCCAAAGGCATAGTAGGCGTCTTCAACAAAATCATAGATGAAAACTTCCCCCAAATTGGGAAAGAGGTGCCAATGCAGATACAGGAACCCTTTAGAACCCCAGCCAGACAAAACCTGGAAAGAACCTCTCCTCGCCATATTATAATCAAACTACCAAACACACAAACCAAAGAAAAAATATTGAAAGAAGTTCAGAAAAATCAAGTTACTTACAAAGGCAAGCACATCAGGATTAGAGCAGATTATTCAACACAAACTTTGAAAGCCAGAAGGGCTTGGAGTGATGTATTCCAATTTCTGAAAGATAACAACTGTCAACCAAGGTTACTTTATCCTGCAAAGCTATCCATTCAAATAGATGGAGAAATAAGGACATTCCATGACAAAAGCAGGTTAAAGGAGTATTTGAAGACAAAACCAGCTCTACAGAAAATAATTGATAGAATTCTCCATGCTGAAGAAAAGGAAAAGCACACATATAAGGAGCGTGGAAAAAACAAGCAATACTTAAATACTAGTTAACACAAGAGAGTCAAGGTAGAACATGAACCACACACACACACACACACACACACACACACACACACAATGGCAAACATAAATACACAGCTTTCAATAATATCTCTTAATATCAACGGCCTCAATGTCCCAACCAAAAGACATAGGTTTGCAGACTGGGTTAAAAAGCAGGATCCTACAATTTGTGACTGGGTTAAAAAGCAGGATCCTACAATTTGTTGTCTCCAAGAAACTCACCTTTCTCCAAAGGATAGACATTATGTTAGGGTGAATGGTTGGAAAACGGTGTTTCAAGCAAATGGGCCTAGAAACAAGCAGGGGTTGCTATCCTAATATCTGACAAGGTAGACTTCAGTCCAATGTTAGTCAAGAAAGATAAGGAAGGTCACTTTATATTGATTAAGGGCACACTCCAATAGGAGGACATTACAATCCTAAACATATATACACCTAACATGGGGGCTCCCATATTCATCAAACAAACACTATTAGAACTAAGGTCACAAATAACACCAAACCCAGTGGTGGTGGGTGACTTTAACACCCCACTCTCATCAATTGACAGGTCATCCCTGGAAAAAAATAACTAGAGAGGCATCTGGACTAAATGAGGTCATAGAAGGAATGGACCTAAGAGATATCTACAAGACATTTCATCCAAATGCTGTAAAATATACATTCTTTTCAGCAGCACATGGAACATTCTCTAAAATAGACCATATATTAGGACACAAAGCAAATCTTAACAAATTCAAGAAAATTGAAATAATTCCTTGCATTCTATCTGACCATATGGGACTAAACTACAAATCAGTAGCAAGAAAGGCTATAGATCATACACAAAATCATGAAAACTAAACACTAAATGATGAAGGGGTCAATGAAGAAATCAAAAAGGAAATAAAAAATTTATAGAGTCAAACAATACTGAGAACACAATATACCAAAATCTCTGGGACACAATGAAGGCAATTCTAAGAGGTAAATTTATAGCCTTAACTGCCTATATTAAGAAATTAGAAAGGTCGCAAGTAAGTGACCTAATGCTTCACCTTAAAGCCTTGCAAAAGAAGAACAAGGCAAACAAAAAATCAGTAGATGGGAATAAATGATAAAGATTAGGGCAGAAATTAATGAAATAGAAACAAAGAAAACAATCCAAAGAATTAATGAAACAAAGAGTTGGTTCTTTGAAAGGATAAACAAGATTGATAAACCCTTAGCAAATCTGATGAAAAGAAAGAGAGGAGAGACACAAATTAATAAAATCAGAGATGAACAAGGTAACATCAGAACAAATTCCAGAGAAATTCAAAAAAATCATAGGGACATACTATAAAATCATGTACTTCACAAAGTATGAAAATCTGAAAGAAATGGATGATTTCCTTGATTTACATGACCTACCTAAATTAAACCAAGATGAGGTCAATCACTTAAATAGATCAATAACAAGCATGAAGATCTGAACAATTTTCAACAATCTCCCAACTAAAAAAAGTCTGGGCTCAGATGGTTTCACTGCTGAATTTTACCAGACCTTCATGGATGAGCTAACACCATTGCTTCTTAAGGTTTTCCAGGAAATAGAAAAAGAAGTATTTCTACCAAACTCCTTCTATGAAGCCAGCATCATCCTGATACCAAAACCAGGCAAAGATAGAACAAAAAAAGAAAATTACAGACCAGTATCCCTCATGAACATAGATGCAAAATTTCTCAACAAAATATTGACAAACAGAATACAAGAATATATCAAAAAGATCATTCACCCTGACCAAGTAGGCTTTATACCAGAGATGCAGGGATGGTTCAATATACACAAATATATAAATGTAATACATTATATAAATGGGTTGAAGGACAAAAATCACATCATCTTCTCATTAGACTCAGAGAAAGCATTCAACAAAATCCAACATCCCTTCATGATAAAAGCCTTACAGAGACTGGGAATAGAAGGAACGTATCTGAATATAATAAAAGCTATTTATGACAAGCCTACAGCCAACATATTACTAAATGGGGAAAAGCTGGAAGCTTTTCCACTAAAATCAGGAATAAGACAAGGGTGTCCACTGTCCCCACTTTTATTTAATATAGTTTTGGAAGTCTTAGGCATAGCAATAAGGCAAGAGACACACATAAAAGGGATACAAATTGGAAAGGAAGAGATAAAGTTATCATTATTTGCAGATGACATGATTCTGCACATAAAGGACCTTAAAGACACTACTAGCAAACTTTTAGAGCTGATAAAAACCTATAGCCATGTAGCAGGATACAAAATAAATACACAGAAATCAGTAGCCTTCATATATGCTAACAACAAACACACAGAGGATGAAATCAGAGAGTCAGTCGCATTCACAATTGCATAAAAAAATAATAATAATAAACTACCTTGGAATAAACCTAACCAAGGAAGTAAAGAATCTCGACAGTGAGAACTTTAAAACACTGAAGCGAGAAATTGCAAAAGACACTAGACAGTAGAGAAACATCCCTTGTTCCTGGATTGGAAGAATCAATATTGTGAAAATGGCAATCTTACCAAAAGCAATCTACACATTTAATGCAATCCCTACCAAAATTCCAAAGGCATTCTTCTCCTGGAAATAGAAAAACAATACAAAAATTCATTTGGAATCACAAAAAACCTCAAATATCTAAAATAATACTGAGCAACAAAAATAAGGCTGCTGCTATCACCATACCTGATTTTAACCCATACTACAGAGCCATAGTAACAAAAACAGTGTGGTACTTGCATAGAAACAAACATGTAGATCAGTGGAACAGAATAGAGGACCCAGATGTAATCTATAGCCACCTGATATTTGATAAAAATGCCTAAAATATTCATTGGAGAAAAGACAGCCTTTAGCAAATGGTGTTGGGAAAACTGGATATACATCTGTAGAAGGATGAAAATAGATTCTTCTCTCTCGCCATGCACAAGAATTAAGTCCAAATGGATTATAGACCTTAACATCACATCTGAAACTCTGAAACTGCTAGAGGAAAAAGTAGGGGAAACCCTTCAACATATTGGTCTTGGCAAAGACTTTCTGAATACAACCCCAATTGCTCAGGCAATAAAACCGCAGATTAATCACTGGGACCTCATGAAATTACAAAGATTTTGCACTGTAAGGACACAGTGAAAAACGCAAAGAGGCAACCTACAGAATGGGAAAAAATCTTCACCAGCTCTCTATCTGATAGAGGATTAATAACTAGGATATACAAAGAACTCAAAAAGTTAAATAATAAGGAATCAAACAGGCTAATCAAAAAATGGGCTTTGGAGCTAAATAGAGCATTCTCAAAGGAAGAAATATGAATGGCATATAAACATCAAAAAAAAATGTTCTACACCACTAATCATCAAGGAAATTCAGATTAAAACTACTTTGAGATTCCATCTCACTCCTGTCAGATTGGCCACCATCATGAAAACAAATGATCATAAATGTCGGCGAGGATGTGGAAAAAGAGGAACCCTTCTACACTGCTGGTGGGAATGCAATCTGGTCCAGCCATTGTGGAAATCAGTGTGGAGGTTCCTGAAACAGCTCAAGATTGATCTACCATATGACCCAGCTATAGCATTCCTAGGCATATATCCTAAGGACTCATCTCATTTCCTTAGCAGTATGTGCTCAACCATGTTTATTGCTGCTCAATTTATAATAGCTGGGAAATGGAACCAGCCTAGATGTTCCTCAACTGATGAGTGGATAATGAAGATGTGGCACATTTATACAATGGAGTTCTACTCAGCGGTAAAGAAAAATAAAGTTATGAAATTTGCAAAAAAAAAATGGATGGATCTGGAAAGGATTATACTAAGTGAGGTAACCCAGGCCCAGAAAGCCAAGCGCCACATGTTCTTCCTCATATGTGGATCCTAGCTACAGCTGATTGGGCTACTGTGTGAGAAGGAAAATACTTAGTAGCAGGGGCCAGTAAGTTAAAAAGGAGATATAAAGGGAAGAGAAAGGAAGGGAGGATGGTACTTAGTAGGTTGGTATTGTATATATGTAAGTACAATGATTGAGATGGGGAGGTAATATGGTGGAGAATGGAATTTCAAAGGGGAAAGTGCAGGGAGGTGGGGAAGGAGGGTATTACCATGGAATTTTTTTTATAATCATGGAAAATATTAATAAAAATTGTGAAAAGAAAAAGAAAATCAGAACTCAAATTGAAATCATACCTCAAAAAGAGATGGACATAATTCACAATAATACAGCAGAAAATACAAATCAAATAGAAATTATAAAAACCTTTCTAGAATCCTTCACCAACTGTTATTCATGTGGAATACAGAACCTCTGACCTGGAAGACAGAAGAAATTGATTGGGATGCCAAAAACTTTCCTAAGTATAAAAAATCAAGTGCACAGAATACAAGGGAACTTTGGGGCACCCTAAAATGACCAAACATCCAGATCATGGGTATACCAGAAGGAGAGGAAATCCAGGACAGAAGCATTGAGACCCTATTCAACAAAATTATTAAAGAAAACTTTCCAAATCCCTCAAAAGGGAAGCCATTCCAGATACAAAAATCCCACAGAACTCCAAACAGACAGGACCAAAGAAGAAACTCTCCAAGATACATTATAGTTAAAACTCTTAACAACAAAAACAAAGAGAGAATGTTAAAAGAAGAAAGAGAGAAACAACTCACAACATAGAAAGGAAATCCCACCAGAATTACATCAGATATCTCAATGGAAACCATGAACACCAGAAGGGCTTGAAATGGATGTCTCAAATTAACAAAATCAGAAATGAAAAAGGAGAGATCACAACAGACATCAATGAAATTTGAAGAATCATCAGGGCATACTTCCAAAACCGCTACACCACAAAATTAAATAATCTGGAAGAACTGGATGAATTCCTACACAGGTATTACCTACCAAAACTAAATTCAGAGTAGATCAATCTCCTAAACAAACCTATCACATCCATGGAGATTGAAAAGGTAACAAAAAACCTCCCCCAAAAGAAAAGTCCAGGACTGGTTTGCTTCTCAGCTGAATTCTATCAAATCTTCATAGAAGAAGTGAAACTAATTTTTCCTCAAACTGTTCCACATAATCAGAGACCAGGGAATTCTCCCTGCCTCCTTCTATGAAATGAGCATCACCCCAATACCAAAACCAGACAGAGATGCAATAAGGAAAGAAACCTATAGTCCTATATCCCTAATGAACTTAGATGCAAAGATCCTAAACAAAATCCTTATAAACTGAATTCAACAATATATCAAAAGTATTATCCATCCTGATCAAGTAAGTAGGCTTCATCCAAGGGATGCAGGGGTGGTTTAAAATATGTAAATTGGTCAACCAAATATACCACCAATAAACTGAACCATAAGAACCATGTGATCATCTCAATTGATATAGAGAAGTCCTTTGACAAAATACAACACCACTTCTTGATGAAAACACTGGAAAAATAGGCACGGAGGGTTTGTATCTCAATACAATAAAGGCAATATATATACATATACATACATACATACATACATATATATATATATATATATATATATATATATATATATATATATATATACACACACACACACACACACACACACACACACACACACACACACACACATATGGCTCCTAAAATTCAAATAATTCTTAATGTGGAAAAACTTCAGAAGTTCCCACTGAGATCAGAAACAAGAGAGGGCTGCCTGCTGTCACCACTGCTCTTCAACATAGTACTGGAAGTACCATCTCAATAAATACGACAGGACAAAGAAATGAAAGTAATTCAAATTGAAAAGGAAGAAGTCAAGTTAGTCCTATTTACAAATGACATAATCCTATATATAAGCAACCCGAAGTTCTCCATCTCAAAACTTCTAAAGATGATAAATTCCTTCAGCATAGTGGCAGGATACAAAATCAATGCACAAATTCAGAAGCTTTTCTATATGCAAAGGACAAAAATACAGAGAAAGAAATCAGTGAGGCTGTCCCACTTTCAATGGCAACAGCAACAAAAAATTAAATACCTTGGAATAACACTACCAAGGATCTTAAAGACCTATATAATTAAAACAGAAATCTCACCAATGCTGAGTGCCCACCTTGATCTCTGTATGGTGAGCTGTATGGATCTAATGTTCTTGCCAGCTGTGCTGGATGCTCTGCAGCCAGGGCCTGATTGCATTCTTTGGTGGTTTGCTGTGTTTGGGGTTGGGAAGATTGTGCAGGATGCTTGGAGTTGTACCAGAGCTGCTCATCTTGTCCTATTTGTTCTCCTTCAGCAGCTGCTCAATTGGTCCCTGATGTTTTCACCTTCAGGCTTTTTGACTTTGTGAGTAGGCTAATGTGAATGGAAAATCCCTCCACCTGGTTTTTTATATTGCAGCTCTGTCCTGGCCAGGTAGGTGGGCACATGGACTTGGGCCATTGGTGCCTTGACAGAATTTTCTTTCCTGCTTCTCTGCTGTGGTTGATAATAACTTATACATCTTTACTTTTTGATAAACTGGATTTTTAAATTTACATGTCTGCCATATATATATGTATATGTGGCTTTTTGAGGTAGGGTCTCACTCTGGTCCAGGCTGATTTGGAATTAACTATGTACTGTCAGGGTGGCCTTAAACTCATGATGATCCTCCTACTTCTGCCTCCCGAGTGCTGGGGTTAAAGGTGTGCACCACCATGTCCAGCTTCCTGTCATATATTCTTAAATACATAATTAGAGTCTATAACCTAGTATTTTGCAACCCAGAAAATCTATAGAACTATATGGCTGTCAACCACCTCTCCCCATTTCTTGTAATACTTGCTAACTTAAGTTAAATAATTAACATTTTTATGCACTTCATCTGCATGACTCTATATTTCTTCATATAATTTACTTCCTTTTAGTAGATAGATAAGAGGGCTTTCCACTTGCTCAGTAAGATTTGTGTCTCTGCAGTAGGTTTTGTTCATCACAGGATCCCAAAGGTGAACCTGGTAATTGTGATGAACTTTTCCACCTTTCATGTGAGGATAAGCTATGAACTTAGTTGTCAGTGAGGTGGGCATCCACTCATGTCAAGCTTACTTCCCTGCCACACTTTTGTCTCCAAGACCTGTATCTTCACTTGGAGCTGACATCTCAATTGCATCCCTGTGCATTTCCAGAACCTATTAAGAGTAACTAAGGCAATTTTTTGTCTGTCTTGAGGCAAGCTGGCCTAGAACTCAGGTCAGTTGCATCCTCCTTTTAAGTAATAGGATATTACAATCTTTTATAATACTTGGAAAATTATGAGTCATCGCCTCAGAGACAATTTTGTTGTTTTCAATAATCCTCTGTGTAAGTTGAAGTTGACCTAGTACTGAAACTCAGTAATTATATACATCAGTTCACCATAGGCTTTAGTTAAACATGACTTTTTTCATATTTTATGTGACAATTTAATTTGGCATTTAAAGTGGAAAAACAGAGACATTTTTTGGTATCAAGGCTGGTAGCAAGTAATTGTGCTTAAATTTAGGCATCATCTTTTATTCCCCATTCTTCCTAGTTCTTCAGCTTTAATGCTACTAAATTTGATTCATTTTTCTCTTCTCATCTTCTGTTTAGTTTTCCCTCTGCTGTCCCATCTGCCATTTTATTTGTGGCTCTTATCACTTTTTAAGAATCTTTTCTGTGACATTTAGTTTCTTTTTTTTTTTTTTTTGTTACTGATTTAAAAAAAAGTCACTAGTTATATACACAGTGTATACAGTCATGTTGGTGCCATCATTAACCTCTTCCCTGCCCTCCCTCCTCCGCAGGGACCCTCCTTGTTGGGGAATATGGGTTGTGCATTGTGGGGGTAGACATCAGTTATGGGGAAGAGGTAATGACTGTGTGAATAATGACCCAATGTGTGGCTCTAAGATTCTTTCTGTCCCTTCTTCCACCAATATAAAACAAAACAAAACACCTTAAAATAAATCAAATGCCAGCAAAAACTTTAGGAGGGACCTGTTTGACTATGTGGATTAATAAAGAAATCAGAAGTTGTCTATAATCAATATCTTATTTGTTTAGAGCCCAAACAAAAAAGAAAATATGAGGCACAATTGAATTTAAAAGTGTGTACTTATTTTTATAAAAGTCACATGGTTTAAAAATGTGGAGTCAGGCTATCACATTGGAACCTCAAATTGGAGATCCTCCTGTCTCAGCTTCCAAAGTAGCTAGGATAATAGGCCTAGCTCATTTTGCTCTTTATAATACTAGCATGAATAAATGATTTACAGTTATATGAATTTATATTTGTCATAGAGCAATTTGGCAGAAAATCACAGCAGGTGGTAAGTACCATCAAGCATGTTTTTCCTATTGTATCTCTGTATTTTCTGAGTGACAGTGTGGTTACTTCCCACACCCAGCTAACATAGCTGCAGGCCTCAGTTCCACAGTGGGAAGGAAGGAAGCTTATGGTTGGGACCCAGGCCTTTTGAAAAACCTTTCCAGCTGAGCACTTAGGCTCGGGGTTTTGCTGGAATGTTTTTAGTTCCCCCTTCTGTTAGGCAGCCAGAGACCCACAACTCTGGCTGGTATTGAGTTCTAGGCCTATGCTGCAGGATAGGTGGATCCCAGAGCAGTCATCAGAGCTCCATCCCCCTAACCCCCACAGAGAGCCATATGTCTGGGGCACAGTGGCCTGTAATGGAAAAAGGCAGGGGGGACCTAGAAGATATTCAGGCCAGGGGTCTTTGGTTCCTTGAGCCTCCATGTGTCCATGAGGCCTCTCTCCCTCATCCCAGCAGAACCAGCTCCCAAGCTATGGATGAGTTCAGTCTTGGGGTCTGAGAAGCTCAACCAGTTGTATCTCCCTACAAAAGATGTCATCTAGGTAGAGAAAGGAAGGGAGGAGGATACTGAATAGGTTGATATTGTATATATGTAATTACAATGATTGTAATGGGGAGGTAATATGATGGCGAATGGAATTTCAAATGGGAAAGTGTGGGGGTGGGGAGGGAGGGAATTACCATGGGATATATTTTATAATCATGGAAAATGTTAATAAAAATTAAAAATAAATAAATAAATAAAGATGTCACCTTTACAAAAAAGCCTAGCCCAGAGCTATACAAGTTTGGCCTCAGGTGATTTCAATAGGGCTCTGATCCCAACAGGGTGGAGCAGGCCAGGTGGAGAAGCTAGGATGGTAGCTGAGCCTGCCTTCCAATGCCATTCATTCCCTTCAGCATAACCAGATAGAGAAGAGAAAGCAAGCTGATGTTCTTGAAATTGGGGAGAAGCAGAAGAAATACCCCAAGTAGTTCTCACAGCCAGAAAATGTGCTTCCCATCTTCTCCCATAAAATAATAATCTTAATTTTCTTTCTCAAGATTCTCCTGACTGGCTCACCAACTGTAATGGGGTGCTAAGGGTCCAGGAAAGTCCTTGAACCCCAAACCCTCCATTAGTTTCTAATTTTAGTCAAAGAGTTGAATAAAGAAAAAGAAAGCTGAGAAGGATAATTATTAAATTATTATATTTATTGAGGGAATTAGGGCCAAGGAAAGGCACCCATGTGGCTAGAGATCCCACGTGGAGGGCCTGAGGGAAAAAGTGTGGAAAGAAAAGAGAAAAGAAAATTCGAGGAGCTTCTGCCATGTGGGGAGCTGGGAGGAGATAAAGAACCCAGTGGAGTGTAAGGGTTATAGGGCCCTCCTGGCTGGGCTTGCGCTGGGCCCAAGGTTGAGCCCCTCCTGGCTGGGCCTGGTCTGAGCCATTCCAGGCCCAGCTGAGGGAAAAAGTCACCCACAGCTGGAATTTCCAAGTGATCAGAGAGCAAAAGAGCCTGCCCTCCCCTTGCAAAGGTATTTATAACCTTAGGGTGGTGGACTGTCTTTTGGCCTAGGTGAACCAGAGGGCCAGTTGGTTGCTTAGGGCTAGGGACTGTCTCAGGAAGAGATTACCTCTTATACTGATTTCCTGGGACTGTACTTGAGCAAGACCAACCACAATGTTTAAATCCCATGAAAGACCTCCATCCCAGGAGGGGTCCTCACTGTTTGTAGAAAAACAGTTCTTTGGAACTAGGCAAAAGATAAGAACAACTTTCCTGGCCTTTTTACCTTCAGGGGTCCAGTCACCCTAATTCTATTGCCCCACCCCCCCTTCCTTTTGATGGTTACTGCATCTGAGCACACAGTATAGGTCAACATGATGAGTAAGGTTAATCAAAATAAAAAGTAATTTAATTATGTTTTGAAATACAATTTTCATTCATAGTATTTCTTTTTGGTAATATTTTGTGACATTTAAAAAAGTGTTTTCCTTATAAACCTCTTGGGAACCTAGAGGAAGGCAGAGGTGTACCTTGTTGAAAACCTGTATGTATATGGAAGAAAAATGACATAAAAGGTTTTCACAATGGAGCACAAATGAAAGTTTTTTATTGCCAACCATTTTTATTGTTTTCAGGAACATATACAATGCTTCCTGTTTTAAAATTTTTATTTACTTATTTGCAAGGGGAGAGAAGGAGAGAGAGAATGAGTGTACCAAGGCTTCTAGCCATCGCACACGAATTTCAGATGCATGTACATCTGGCTTTATGTGGGTCCTGGGGAAATTAAACCCAGTCCACCAGGCTTCATAAACAACTGTCTCAACTGCTGAACCATCTCTCCAGTCCCCAAATCTTATTTTTAATGTTTTTATGCCTGCTTTACATATTTGACATATTCAGATGCACCATATGTGTAGATGGATTTGTCAGAGTAGGGCTGTCTAGTTGTGATGTGAAGTTCCTCCCCACTCATGTAAAGCTGCTGATATGCCTGTGACAGATGGCACAGCCCACAAATGCACAATTAAAGAAATGAGTAAACACCTCATGAGTACTGAGAAAGGAGACACATTGACACAAATTCTTGGTGACTAGAATCTGTCATTACATTCTTTCTCACAATTATGGAAGGTGATTGAGGGTGATCAAGTATTAAGGCCTCCCAGAATATGACCTAGAGAGTCAGCATGGTGAACCCAAATTGTCCATTAATACTTGTTAGTGTTGATCAGGAATTCTAAGACAAAATTCACTAATTCTAACACAGCTCATGAAGAAAAGGAAATGAAGATATAGAAAGGGTGTCTGCAAATGAGTCCAGAAGCTGGAACTCTGATATCTACTCACACTAAAGTCTAAACTGCAATCTGCTATCCTATGCTCTCCTGGATGGACTACATAGTTTTGGCCCCTGTTAAAAAATGTGGTTTTTAACAACCCACATGTATCACTGCATGTTATCAGAAAAAGTGTGCTTCACTATCTAATGGAGATGAGTTAAATTATCATTTTACATGTGTATAATTTTAAGGAGTATTTGAACTGTACACATTGAGAAATATATAAAACTAATACTGTGAGTTTCCTGAGTTTTAGCAGAAAACATAAAGTGTGTCTTACAATTCATGGCTGTCTGACAGCTAAGACAATATTAAAATACTAGAGTGAGTATTTGCCTATATTATACAGGGAATTTGTACTGAACTATTCTCCTTTTGTCATGCAAAACTTTCTGCTATCAGACATCTTTAATCTTGGCCTTCTTTATGGTAAGATGCTTGTGCTGTGAAGAAAACCACAGAGAGAGTTGAAGTCTTAGGCATGAGGTACGTATTCAGTTTGCACTAACTCTTCATCTCCTGGCCCTGGCTTTTGTTCTAGAGTATCATTAGTCACAGTGTCAGTGACAGTACTTTAGACAAGCACCTCACTTTACTTTTCAGACTTGGTTACATTTGGTCTTTTCTAATGGCTTCAGATCTCCAGAGTACTGCTCACAGAGTCACTTGTAAATCAAGATCATCCCTAATCTCTGGGTTTCATGGGAATTATCATGCTTTTGGAAGGTGTAATTATGTAATTATGTGTCTACTAGGCTCAAGCTCCAGGACTAATACAGAAGGAAAAACTAATAAAGTGCTTCTCTGGTCTCCAGTCAGGCTGCCTTTAGGCAGCAACCCCCCCCCCCTTTTTTTTTAACCAAAGCAAGCTATTTCAAAAGCATTGTTAATTCTAGTGCAAGTCCAAGGCTGATGCTCACACCTGCCTCTTCAGAAACCATGCCTCCTAAGAGTGTTGAAGAAGTCAGACCAGCACTAGTTGTTATCAGTGAGTACTTCATTTTTCTCTCTTGTGCAATAGAATAATTTAATACCAACAAAGTTTGAGATCAGCTTATTTTAAAATAAAATGACAATATCTCACTAAGTATAATCCTTCCCAAATCCATCTATTTTCCTCTAAATTTCATTTTTCTTTACTGCTGAGTAGAACTCCATTGTACAACTGTGCCACATCTTCATAGAAAGCCAAACATCACATGGTCTCTCTTATATGTGGATCCTAGCCAAAAATGATTAGACTTCTATGTGAGCTGGAATAAATACTGGCAGAGGCCAGTAAGCTAAAAAGGGATATAAAGACAACAGAAAGGGAGGAGGTACTTAATAGGATGGAATTATATATATGTAAGTAGAAGAACAGATTAATGAGGGTAGAAAGGCCTAAGTTAGTTCAGAAGAGATTGAGTAAAGGAAAGGTGGAGGGAAGAATAATCAAAATCTAAGAAGGTATGAATAAGTTATATGGAAACCGGCTTTTTTAGACAATGGAACATCCCAAAAACCATAGATTGTAACTAGAAAATTTTCACTGCCAGGATGGGATATCTCCCAGTGAGTTGTTGGCCAGGAAGGTCCATGAAGGCCCCAAAACATTACAGGCCATTACTAAGGCTCTTTGTTTGGCACCAAGAATAGATGGTAAGACCATATTGCTAAAGATTCCACATACTTGGGCTGCAAGGTCAGTGAGAAATCTTGCTGGAGCTGAGCTGAAAACCTCATCCATGTAGACCAATTGACAGAAAGCTGGAAGAAGCTATGCTGCATGCAGTTTAATAGGAGATGGGAAAATCAACAGTGGAAATACTCAACAGTGGACACTGTAAGCCTTAAATTTGGCCAGCCAGGCCAAATGAGCCAACAGGTTTGTAATAGTGGTGCAATAGTGGCATGTCTGTTATGGAGGAAACAAACTTCTCTCTAATTGGAATGGTGGCCCACTCCATGGGAGGGAATACATGCCTGTTACTGAAAACTTATGGCAGGGGTAGTCATAAGACCTAGGGTGTAATGTCTGCTGATGTCTGGCTAAATGCATATACTATTCTCACCCTCAAACTGCTTGGTAAGCACTTCTCTTAATGTTCATACCCATGTATTAATGCTCCTCGCACTTTTGGTTAGAGGAGCTTCTCTCTCTTTTCAGATGGCAGTGACCTTGGTATGAGTCAGAAGGCACCATGATGCGGAGAAGTGAGAGATGAGTGCTCAGCACTGAAACATCTCTATCACACCTTCCAAGGCTCCAAGTCCATTACAGAGGGGTGCCAGAAAGAATCTGAGAGCCAAAAGAAGGGTAGGACTCTTTACAATGCACTCCTCCAGACACAAAATAGTCTAGATATCCATGACCTCACTGTTCCTGACACTACCTACACAAGACCATCATAGTAAGAGGGAAAGATGATGACATCAAAATAAAAGAGAGACTGATTGAGATGGGAAGAGGGTATGATGGAGAATTGAGTTGCAAAATGGGGGAAGGGAGGGAATTATCATCAGTTACTGTCTATAATCATGGAAGTTGTCAATAAAAAATTAAATTAAAAAAATAAAACTGGAATGTAAACTTTGAGTTGTGGGCCTATCTTGCAAATTAGTGATTGCAATATAATATAAAACTATATATATTATATATTATAGATATATTATATATTATTATATATTTATTATGTTATATAAATTATTATATGTTATATATAATATTATATATATATGTGTGTGTGTGTGTGTATGTCAGAGCACAATATGAGAAACAGAGTTTGAGAAAGCTTATTGCAAGCTATTTCTTTCCTTTTATCAAATTTTCAGATAATATAGTATAAATAATCTTAAAAGGGTCTAGAAGACTAAGTAGTATCTTCAGAAAGTAGGCTTATAAATTGTACTTTATGATCAAGTAAATATTTTGTTTGTGTGTATAAATGTCCCTGTGTATAAGACTATGCATTTTACCTAGCAATTCTGTGTTTAGGGACCAATATTATGAATCTATAACATGTATCTATCTGAATAAACATTTTATTTTTATCAGTATTATAAGTGGAGGGAAATCACTTTCATTTCAATATCCATAAAAAGGGAAAACATTGAACAAATTAATACTCAGTGTAGATTTTGATATTTATTTATATATTTATTTGAGGGAGAGAGAGTTAGAGAGGATAGGGTCCAAGGCCTCCAGCCACTGCAAACAAACTCCAGATGCATGCACCACCTTGTGCATCTAACTTACGTGGATCCCAGAAATCAAACTTGTGTCCTTTGACTTTGCAGTAAAGCACCTTATTGCTAAGCCATCACTCCAGCCCAGTGTAATTTTTTTTTTGTTTGTTTGTTTTAACATTTGTATTGACAGGTGATTACTTAGAGGAATGTGTAAGTTAATTTAGAATAGCAAGCTTCAAGGCATAAAATATGCAATTTCATTTTGAAAACCACAATGATTGTTTTTTAAAGTCCTCTATCTAGAATCTAGTCTCTTCCTGTGTTTACCAAGAGAAAGACAAGGGAAAAGCTAAAATAAATAAATAAATAAATATATATATATATATATATATATATATATATATATATATCACAAATAGGGAAAAGATTAGAAGAATGTCAGCAGAGAGTGAAAATTTAATTTTGTGAGGCTACAGATACAAAATTATTCTTGAATTATGTAATAATGAACAAGTTATTTTTATCACGTTGATTTGTCACGTATGACTAGGAAAACCTTTGATCCCAGCGTGGCTGGGAGGAAGTCTTAGTACAGATCAGGTGGCCAGTACAGGCATGAGAACATTCAGGTAAGATAATACTTATTTGGTGTGATTTTTTTATAAAGTAAGAAAAAATTTTCCCAGCACATCTTCCCATTAACCCCATAGCCTAGCTCACATCACATTTCACCTGCTGAAGATGTTGTCAAGTGACTTAGTTCAATCAGTATTCTTCACCCATGATTGAGAAGGGTCTCAAGAAAGAGGTGACTATAGAGGGGAGACTACCTGGGAGCAGAAGTGGATCAGCCGGATTGGGAAAAGGGAAGAGGGTAATGAATGCTGAATATGATCAAAGTTTAAAAAACACAATAGAGACATCACATACAATGTATTATCAGGTGCCTCATTAATGTAGTAGGTAGCACATCAGTCTCATAATATTATTCTCTGTATAATGGATAATAGCATTTAAAAATATTATCATTTCCTGTTTGGGGATTAAAGCCAACATTTATTCACTCCAAGTGATGAGTGATAACCTCACAAATAAGTCAGTTTTTTATTCTTTCTTTCTCTATATATATAATTTTGGTTTTCTGAGGTAGGGTTTCATGCTAGCTCAGGCAGACCTGGAATTCACTATGTAGCCTCAGGGTGGCCTCAAACTCAAACTCAAACTCAGCAATTCTCCTACCTCTGTCTCCAGAGTGCTGGGATTAAAGGTGTGTGTTAGGTTAGGACAAAATGCAGTCACTAAGGACTGCAGGAGGGCAACAAAGTCAAAGAAGTGGATCATCCACATTCCTAAGGGAACCACACAGCCATTATCCCTTCCTTGCCTAACAAAGTCCTAGGTCTAGGTTTCCTGCCTCCTTATCTTCCACCTGGTCACTTCTGGTCTCACACCCTATGGCTAATGTAAAGAACAAATTAGTTATTTTCTGTTCCTCACCTTTACCCAACTAAAGAGCTCTATATAGCCCACTATCTATAATCTCAAAGTTGACTGTGCTCCTCTCTTGAGAATTAGTCCTGGCAGGTCATGTTTTCCCCAAATCAAAGGTTCCATATTTGCCTCAGAGTGGTCTCCATGGTCTTGGTCAATCCTGAACCTTACATGTGGTGCCCTGACTCAGATAGGAAGGCTGCTGGTTGCCCTCTTGGGTGGCCAGATCTCCTTTCCCTGGCCAGACCACCGAGCTGCCATTTGACCCTCTGAAGGCTTTGGATTATCCCTGCTTGATACAGGTTCTCACACCCACCACAATCTGGTCTCGCTGTTCTTCCCTTCTCTGTCTCCTCCCTCTTTCTTGGTAAGTGTCCCTCTCTGATTGGCCTGCTCTTGGGTTTCATTCCTCCTTGTGGAAGCCATGCTGGCACAACAGGCTACACACCTCAGCCATTAGGCCCCAACCACATTCTTGAGAAAGATCTTGCTCTCTGGTTTACTGTTCCCCAAGGGGCACTTTTTGGTTCAGTTACCATCTTGTGACACTCCCTCTGTCTCCCTCCTCTCCCTCTCCCTCCTAAACTCTAATCTTCCACTGCCAGCCACTTTCATCTTCCACAGCCAGTGGCTTTCACGATCAGGAGCACAGTTGCCCTCCTTGACCACTAATAGGCTAAAAAGCCACAGTTTGACCTGTGTGGCCTCTGTCCATGTGAGAGGTGCAGGTACTGTTCACCCTAATGGATCAGGGGGTCATATTGGTGTTCTGTGTAAACACAGTTTAAGCCCTTTCTATCACCCTTGCTTTGCTCTTTCCCTGTCTCCTTAAGAACTTAAAACCTCTACTATTCTTGGAAAATATCTTATCTTTTTCTGCTTGCCCACACCCGTAAACTGGACAATGGGTCCAAATGGCCAGAGAATGATACTTTTGATTTCAAAATTCTCATTGATTAAACAACAACAACAAACTTCTGCCAAAGTACAGGCAAATGGTCCAAAATCCCTATTTTTCACTCTGTATGCGTGGCCTTCTCTCTGCTCTTCATGCTTTTCTTACTAGGTCCTAGCCAAGGTCTCAGGAATGCACTGTCACTCAACCCCTCCCCCATACTTGTCCTTACTTTGTGCTTTTGACCTGGACACCAGAGAGGACCTCACCCCAACAGCTCCTCCATCTCCTTCGGCCTCTCCTGATGCCCTGCCTGGTAATGAAAGGCCCAAGAATTCAGAAGCTCAGAAATACTATCACGCTCCAAAGGGAGCTTAAGCGGGCCCCCTGCATACCTCAAACTCCAGGCTTTACTCTCTGTTGGAAGCAAGTAAAGAATCCCTCTTCTCATTATATCAGAGCCCGCTCCTAATATAAAACTAGGTAAAAGGGCATGAGATAGCCCTCGAGGATGGGAAATAAGTAATAAAGTGAACCACTTACTTGGTTTCTGTAAATAGCCTGCACTATAAGCCTTACACTATGAGCCTTAATAGCCCACACTGTTAGCCTTAGTAGCTCGCACCATAAGCTGTAGCAGCCTGCCTCAGACCACCAAGGTCATAGGAGGCTGATACCATACTCTGCTACCCCCACCTAAGGAATTACACAAGTGCTGACCTCCAAGGTCATAGGAGACTGGAACCACTCTCTGCTACTCCCACCCAAGGGCCTGCGCAAATGCTGACCACCAAGGTCATAAACTAATTGGCTTAGAAACTATGGGGTGGCACCAACTGACTGGCTAACACCCTGCGGGGCTCCTAATATTAGAAAATGATTGGTCTAAGGCACAGGCTTTGTTAGAAACCCTATAAAAACTGTCCTGTTCCTGCATTCGGGGCTCTGCAGTCCTCTACCCCTGTGAGGTGTACGACTGTGGGCCCCAGCGTGCTTGGAATAAAATCCTCTTGCAGTTTGCATCAAGACCGCTTCTCGTGAGTGATTTGGGGTGTCGCCTTATCCGGGCAGAGCGTGGGGGCCCCCTGCGGGGTTTTTTTCCTACAGTAACAAGGTTTCATTTTAGTCTCTGGGGTTGTAAATATAACAGAAATTTTAGATGGTAATGCATAACTTCTAAATGAATGAATGGATGAATGAATATGTGAAGGAAAAATGGTCATCTAGAATCTATATAAAAAGTGCACTTAAAATTAATGTGTGTGTATGAGCATGTACGTGGCTCACAGCCCTAAGGCTGGGAATGATTTCTGTTCTGAACAGGGCCATTTCATTGTATGGATGTTTTCCACCAAGCCCACTGTACTAGACGGCACAGCCAATTTTTACTGTTGAGTGTCCCCCAGAAGAAATACTAAAAGTAATTAAGACCACAGGCAAAAAAAAAAAAAAAAAAAAAAAAAAAAAAAAAAAAAAGACAAAATTCTCCTACTCTTAAAGAGTGTAAATGGAAGAAGCAAAAAGCTATCTTGTAGCACTAAGGAAAGTCCAAAACTGCCCCTGGAATTTAGGGGGGGGAGGGAAATGGCTGTTTCTTAGCATTCCTGCTTTGCAAAGCCAGGGGGCTGCAAGCACAGGGAGTCTCAGGATACTGGCCCAGCACAATAATGAATGAATGCCAAGTTGCTATAAACAGATGAGTACTTTCTTTTTCTCAATTTTTATTAACATTTTCCATGATTATAAAAAAAAAAAAATCCCATGGTAATACCCTCCCTCCCCCTGGTGGGGACTTCTTATAAGAAATTTGTAACTGCGCCGGGCGTGGGTGGCGTACACCTTTAATCCCAGCACTCGGGAGGCAGAGGTAGGAGGATCGCAGTGAGTTCAAGGCCACCCTGAGACTACAGAGTTAATTCCAGGTCAGCCTGGACCGGAGTGAGACCCTACCTCAAAAAAAAAAAAAAAATTTGTAACTGTTTTTATGTTTACCTTATCTTTCTTTTTTGTTTTCTTAGGTAGGGTCTCATGCTAGCTTAGGCTGACATCGAACTCACTATCTAGTCTCCGGGTGGCCTTGAACTCTTCGCAATCCTCCTGCCTGTGCCTCCAGAGTGCTGGGATTAAAAGCATGCACCACCACGCCCAGTTTACTTTATCTTTCTATGCTTGTATGAAACTACTAACAACAGACTCAAAATTTATGCTTAAATTTTTAAGTACCCAGTACCGAGTTTAAAAAAAATTTCTAAAATTTCTAATAATGTTCAAATCTGCTTTCATATTTTTTTTAAAAAAATGTGTTTCAGGAAAGTTATAAGAAACATAGTTCCAAAATCAATATCTATATGTATATTCTGAGAAAATAGTATAAGTCAAATCAGATCTACTCCTTCTTTAAGAAAGTTATTTCAAAAGGCCTTTTGAGGGAAAAAAAAATGGTCATATTAAAAGTGTTATGGGGGCTGGAGAGATGACTTAGAGGTTAAGCACTTGCCTGTGAAGCCTAAGGACCCTGGTTCAAGGCTCAATTCTCCAGGACCCACGTTAGCCAGATGCACAAGGGGGCGCATGCATCTGGAGTTTGTTTGCAGTGGCTGGAAGCCCTGTTGCACCCATTCTCTCTCTCTTTCTCTCTCCCTTTCTCTCAGCATCTTTCTATCTCTGTCACTCTCAAATAAATAAATAAAAATGAACAAAAATAAAAATTAAAAAAAGTTGTGGGAAGAACAATAAAAGTTTTTGTTGGTAATTATGAGATGAAATGACTAAACAAGATAAACTGGAGAGAAAACTTTAAATGTTGGATGTTAAATGTTTGATGAAAAAGATTGTTACAGAGTGGCTACATAGATTGTAACATAAATGTAGATAAAGGGTTTGAGTAAAGTATGTAGATGAAGATATGAATAAATTTAAAAGATTAAAGACAAAGTAGTTGATCAGATTAGAGACTTCTTGAGATATAAAATGACTATTAGCCTGGGTTTTACATCAGGCTAACAATGTATGGTCCTGGCTGGTAGCAGGTTGCTATGGTATTCAGGTTGTAAACTACTTTAACTCATTGATGTTAATCTGGTCATAATAATGTTCATGAAAGACCCAACCAAGTTAACTAGGTTTCTCTATTTGTCAATCTTTTAACTAAATCTTAAAGTAAAAATTGACTTAATATTTCATTCTCTCCTAAAGTTATATCTAAAATCCTACCTCTCAAAAACAAATCTCACAGAGGAATTATTTACTTTTTTCCTATTTTATAATGCAAATTGACCACATTTCAAACATTAAATAGTATTAACCTGTCACGTATTTCAAAACTATTTACTTTATGGCAAACAGTAAAAGAAAATTCTAAACAAAGTTATATTGTGATTTAAGATGTATTCCTCAATTCCTCCAACAATCAGTCTTAATACATTAGATTTAACTTACATCATTACTGAACAAGTTTACCAAAGTACCACAGACAGAATTATAATGTTGATTAAGGCTTGAATAGTTAAAGATTATTTACAAAGCCAGATGCACATAGTGGAGCATACATTTGGAAATTGTTTGCAGTGGCAAGTGGCCCTGGCATGTCCATTCCCTCTCTTTTCCATCAGACTTGTCTCCATTTTTCATTAGATCATTTTCATTTAATCCAGTTCCTCTATTCTTTGGGGTATGTTAAATATAGCTAAATTATAGATTTATGGACATCTAATTTAGCTTTTAAAAACACTAAATCTGGGCTGGAGGTTATGGCTTAGTGTTTAAGGCTTTTGCCTGCAAGCCAAAGGACCCTGGTTCAATTCCCCAGGACTCACATTAGCCAGATGCGCAAGGGGGTGCACATGTCTGGAATTTGCTTACAGTGGTTGGAGGCCCTGGCATGCCCATTTTCTCTCTCTCTCTCTCTCTCTCTCTCCCACTTTCTCTGCCAAATAAATAAGTAAAATATTTTTAAAGTGCTAAATTTTCTCATATATATGTTTCATGTCTGCATATTTAAGCCAAAAATGTTACTACATAATATAGAGTTCTTATTTATTTTAAATTCTGTTAGCATATCTTTTGTTCATAGTTCACCCTCTGTAGCCTCATGTGCCTTAAATAAGTAAACCCTACTTTTTGTTAATATCAGACTTTTCCAGATATCAGAATGCTAGAATATTGTAATTTGATTTATACAAAGTCCATGATGTTTAGCTATCAGTAAGCACACATCACCATGCCTGGCTAAAATTCTATAATTTTAAGATGGTTCTTGTCTTGTTCATGCTGGTTTTGCTGGATGATTATCACAGAGGTTATAATCTAAGTCTTATAAAAAGTGACTTATTGTGATTTTTTTTTCTTAGAAAAACTGAAAAAGCTCCCCATGTCTTAGAAAAATACACTGTATACAATGTTAATATAGTTTGTCTAAGCTTCATGTAATGGTCATAAATATTTCTTTAGTTAAGCCTTAAAATTGTTCACTAGTAAAAGGTACTTATTTAAGAAATTGCATTGTGTCTGTCATATTGTCTCTAATGCATGTTAAAATCAGGCTTGCTTAACTCAAAAATGGCCAAGTTTTATTTTATTCTTGAGCTATGTATAATCAGTCTCAGTCAAGGTTTAACTTAATTAATTGTTTCATTTCAGCTATCTTCAATTCATTGATTATAGAGATATTGATACTTAAAACATGTTTCCTGCCCTAGAAAAATATTTAAATTAAATTGCTGTTCTGCTTCCAGTTTGGGGGATAATTGGTACTTACAGTGGTATACAGACTAGCCAAAGTTGTTTTCAAACACAGATGTTAAGTTTTTATATTGTCTTGCCTTTTTCCTGGCATGCAATTTCTAGATTAAATCAATTGACTTAAAGTTATAAAATAATTGGTAAAGTATTATTTTCATGGCTATTAAAATGTTCTGTCTATACTTATAAATAATAGGTACTTAAAAGATAGAATGTGTATACTTTAAGCTTACACTGTCACCTGACAACTAAACTTAATTATTCATCAAAATGATTTAAAACTATTGTGTCATTCTCTAACCAGATATGCTTTGCTAACAGATATGTTCTGCATCCTTTTTAACTAACCTGTTTTTAAGTAACCTGTTTTTATGTACAGTCTCTCTGAGTGATTAATAACCATATGCAGGAGCCAAAATCAACTGGCAATTTTGGAGTTAAAAGGATAACCAATATTTTGGTTCCAGTTCTCTGGTCAAAAGACCACAGGAGATGATGGGACACTTGAACTTCTAGCCTCTGGTAAATTACCTATCTTCTTGATAAAAGAGGATGTAGAGACCCAGAAATAAATTCAAAGTCAGTGTATGTGCAACAGGAGAGTCACATTGGAGGAAATTCAGTCCTTCAGGCTTCCCAAAAGAGGAAGGGCCACTTAGCACAGCCTTGATGTATCCTAGCAGATGACAATGCTGAGAGTCATAGAACTCCTCACAGGTCCCTAATAGTCTCTCCTACAGAGCCATTATTGACCTCCAAAATATACAGTTAATTCTGGCAGCCTACATTATTTTAGTCACCCAGTAAGAAAAATATAACTACAATATAGACAATGATTCAGACTAATAGGCTCCCCTGACTGATGCTGACTTGCAGTATTAAACTTCAACATAACTCATGCCTTTTGCCTCTGTCTGTCCCTGATTAACTTCACCTACCCTGACTTCAGTTCTTCCCACTTGCCTTAGCCAGAATCAGAACTATTCCTCGGACCCCCTTCCTTCCTTAGCACTTACCCAATCTCATCCACAGATAAGTAAACTCTCTTGTGTTCCTACTCTCCCCCCCACCATCCCAAAATGTCCCTCTTTCTCCTCTCTTGCCCAAGTCCTATATCCCATGCCTCTGAATGCTCATCCTTTCTCCCTGGCAGTTTGATGTCATAGCTGTTGAAAAGAGCAACAAGCTCCTTTATTCTCCCTTCTGTCTTCTCACTGGGTATACACAGCCCATCTCCCTCACCTTCTGTATAACAGGTGTCTGCTAGTGACTGCTCTGAAGACAGCTCAATTCAGGGATGATGTGAAAGAAGTCTCTGCTTCACCCAGGGTCAAGTCCTAAGAGTATGCTACACTGGCACTATCAATCTCACCACTCTGCCACCTCTAGCCACCATAAAACTGCCTCCACATCACCTGCCCTGAAGGGAGACCCACCAACTGCATTATATAGACCCTTCCATAATAACTCATCACCCTTATGGTCAGCATGAAAAAAATGAACCTTCATCTTTTATCATTAACAAAAGGCTGGAATGTTAGGTCAGTACAAAATGAAGTCACTGAGGACAGCAGGAGGGTGACTGAGGCATGAGGAAGTGGGTCATCCACAATCCTCAAGGAACCACCCAGCCATTATCCTTACTTGCCTAACAATGCCCCAGGTCTAGGTTTCTTTCCTCCTTATCTCTCACCTGGTCACTTCTGGTCTCACACCCTATAGCTACTTCCTCACTTTCCCCCAACTAAAGAGCTCTATGTAGCCCACTATCTGTAATCTTAAAGTTGGCTGTGCTCTGCTTTTGAGAGTCAGTCCTGGCAGCTCGTGTTTTTCCTGGATAGAAGCTTCCATTTTTGCCACAGAGTGGTCTCCATAGTCTTGGTCACTCCTAAACCTAATATATTTTTCATCACTATACCTGGTTTGTTCTCTATTCTTACACAAATTTCTAGATTTACACTATTTCTGTCTTAAATGTCCTTCCATTTTTGGAGGGCTAGAGAAATAAGACTTCATTAACATACATGCTTTTCAAAGGTTACATCTGAGCATTTACATGACTGACCACATTTGTTATTGTCATTTTGAGAGCCATTTAAATTCCAGGGAGGTTTTATAATATTACTTCTGACTTGTTATTTAAAAATATTGGGTCCCTAATGAGGTTAAATTAAAAAAAAAAAATACTGGATTAAGCTATAGATAACTAGATTTCAGAGAAATCAAATAGTTATCTCTGCAGAGCTTGTATCATATTTGCTTTTGATATAAGTTCAAAATCAATATTTATTGCATTTGGGTTGGCTAATCTTTATTTTGAAATGCTAATAATTAATAATTAAAAATAAAAACAGCTTACATAAGCTCATTGTATGAAAAGTGTGGTGATAGAAAATTATTGTAAGCATGTTTCACAAAATGCAAGGCAAAATTATATTTCCTCATGTTTGTTACCTGAAACTTTAAGATATTACATAAGCCGAGCATGGTGGCACACACCTTTAATCCCAGCACTCAGGAGGCAGAGGTAGGAGGATTGCTGAGAGTTCGAGGCCACCCTGAGACTACATAGCGAATTCCAGGTCAGCCTGAGCCAGAGTGAGATCCTATCTTGAAAAACCAAAAGAAACAAAAAAGATATTACATAAATTACATCAAAATTCTTGATTTTTAGGTAGTATTTGAAGTAAAATTAACAATTGTAGTTTTGCATTTGCATGGAGTATGTATAATGTGTGATATGATGATGTGATGTTTGTATAGGTATATGCCATGCACATACATACATTCGGAGGCCAGAGGCGAACCCTCCTCTATTGCTCATCTATATGTTCTTTGAAACAGAGTCTGTCCCTCTACCTGGAGCTGCTTTTTTGGTGAGTGAGGCCCAGAAATTCTCCAGTCCACCCCCACCACTGGGGATACAGATATGCATTGTTATTTACAGATGTTCACATGGGAATCAATTTTGGGATTTGATGGGTCCTCATGCTTAAGTGACAAACACTCTTACCCTATGAGACATCTCCCCAGTCCCCAAACTGGTAGTTTATAAACTTTCTGCTGATCTCATTTTGAGGTAAATCATTCCATACATTTTTTTTTCTGTCTTAGTTTTCTTTAGTAGTAAACTTGTCAATGGTAAACTTGAATGAGGTAATGAAAAAGATCTTCATTTTCCAAAAGATATTTTCTGTGAATGAAGGTGTGATGGGACCAAATATAATCTTTTGTTTAGGTTTTTTCTTCAGATGAAAGAAATAATGATATACAACCGTTGAAAAATATTTATTTGTATTTTAGACAGAAGTGGTATACTCCTGAATTTAAGCCACAATCCCAAAACCAATTTGTGCCTTTGTAATACAGCCTTATTGACTTGGTTCTTGGTAAGAACCTACGGGGTTAAAGAGAGGACAGGTGGGACAGAACATGTGTGAAATTGTGCTACTTCTTCTGGGTATGGTAAATGATATGGTAAATGCATATTACCTAATATTATATACTATATATACCATAGATGGACATTTATTTTTCATCGGTGGGTAGGGATATCTGCCCTTCACCTAAGGAGTTGCTTATTTTGTTTTTCCTTAAAAAGACTTAGAATCTGTTGTTGTAACCAACCGACTAACTTTTATAATGTTAAAGTTCATTCATAGCTAACTATTAGCAACCTTGCTGGATAAGGCCATACATGTTCACACTTCTAGTTCTCTTCAATGGCTTAACCTTCACATATACTTATAATTCATTTCTTTTTCTTTACCTTGTATATATTTAATTATTTTCAAATATATTTTTCTTCAAGGCTCAAAGTAAGCTATGTAGTATGGGAGAGAGAGGGAGCAAAAGAGAAGAGGGGAGAGAAAGAAAAGGAAGAGAGATCAGGAAGGAAAAGCAGGAAAGTATGAAACAAGTCTCCTTTTCATTCCCCATGACATGAGGCATGGCACCTTGCAATGATAGGACAGCTGAAATAGAATTGGTGATTTTTCTTCTATTAAATAATACAAATATTTTTCTAGGAAAATTTAAAACTTTCATTTTGATTTATTAAATGATACTCAAGTAACTTTTTAAGAAAGAAAGTGTTTCAAATCAAAACTAAACTTTGGAATTTTTAGCAACTTGGAATAGTCTTTATTGCAGATGAGTCTGGGCAGCCTGACCTGAGGAAATACAATGGAAGAGTATACTAAATTTATGCTTAGTGAAATCAGGGTTTTTTGTGATCCTAGGTTTTACCCCTTTCTGTTGCCCATGATTTTGGTTACAAGGGAAGTAAATGAAGGACTATGTTATTGAGACATTGGCATACTGGGAAATAGGACCCATCAAGTACTTTTTCAAGCATCTGACTTTTAAACAAGATATGAAAACATAGAACTTTATTACCTATAATTATTAGCATGATCATTAAAGATAACTAAGATAAAAATATATTTTTTCTGATTATATAGGGTCAGAACTATATTTCAAGTGGCTTATTTTTTTTTCAAGATTAGAAAATCTTGGCTTTACTCTGTATTTTCAAAAAAAATCTGCTTCAGTATTCAATGTCTAAGCATTCATGAGAGAGAAACAATCACTTCAGAAAGCACAGTTCAAAACAGAAAAAAATGAAAACATAGCCTCTCTGGCCACTCTCTCCTGTCACTGTTTCATATTGCATATAGGATATTTCCATTATCAGAAGATCCATTTTCAAGTCATAGCTGCTGCTAAAATAACCTAACTGGAGGGGCAAAATGGTAAAATGGTAAAATGGTAAAAAGAAGTGCGTTATAAATCAGTTTTCAAAAGCTGTCCTGGGAGGAATGTGATAGCCCTCAACGTCTTAAGTGTTTAGAAAATAATTTCAGCTGTGCATTCTAAATGTAGCTCTCACTCCTTTACCTAATTACTGAAATATGTGCTGCAGTTTGCAGAACTTCGCCACTGTCATAACTTCTCTTGAAGCTCAGCCAACCAATGATAATAAAGCTGTCACAAGATGAAAGGGGGCTGCAAGTCATTGCTTCTGACACTTATATGTACCATGGGAAATGCAAACAAGTCTGTGGAGTTATTAGTAATATTATGGACTTTGAATGCTTAAAGGGAGTGCTTAAGACATCTGCCTCTGCAAGGAAGGCGAGATGAGGTAAATCTGAACTGCCAATCTTATTTTTGTCTGGATCAGGGAACCAAGCCTCAAAAAGGCAGGGAGAAGTCTGTCCCAGTGTTCAGAAGTGTGAAGAACGTGCCTCAGATACCCACCCTCAGAAGGAACAACCTTGATTTGAAGAGAATAAAACTGAACTTTGCATCCTTTGCATCCAGCCCTCCGGCCTTTGCTTGGGGCTCCTTCCTGACTTGGCCTCCTGCCCTAGTTTTCCATACCAGCTCTGGGTTGGGAGTAGCTCAACACCTTGTAGGAGATCATAAAAACACTTCAGAGGCTTGGCTGTGCTGAGGTTGGATTTTGTTTAGCGCAGGATACTGCATCAGTAAGACAAAAAGTGTTGTGGTATTTTTATAATGCTATAGGGAAAACCCAATTTTTTTTTTTATTTTTACCTTTTAATAAAAATCATCTTGCTTCTCTCACTTTCCCTGGATTTGAAGTACATCAATACATAATTGATTATCGGTATGGACCAATTACTTGTCTTCTACTCCATTATGCAAACACACATGTACTTCCTAATTGTTTTTAGTGTTAGTCACACAGAATTCTAGGCTGATGTACAACTTTTCTCTTGGTGATTTTTTTAAAGTATTTTTTCAGCTTTCTATTGGCATAAGTGCATATTGTATTTTGATCATAATCTCATCCCACAACTCCTATCCCCAGTCCCCCATTCCTATTCTTCAAAGCCCTTCTTTACCAGTAGTTCCTTTTCCATCTATCATCAATGAAAAACATTGATGGGTTCAGAACTATGTTGTTTTGTGCAGTAATAACAGCTATTTTGAGGTCATGAATGCAATGGCAACATGGCATCCAGAAGATGTGAAATGTTCCAAAGCACTCTTCCCCATCCTTTGGCTTTTAAATTTTTTCTTCCACTTCAATCTTGTTTCCTGAGCCTCAGAAGTTGTGGTAGAGATAGATGGCTTATTTACTACTGAGTACTCAACTGTCACATCTCAGGCACTTTGACACGTTTTGATTTTTTCCAGTATTCACAGCCAAGTTCAAAAAATAACTTCTCCCACCAAAAGCGAGAAAAGTACTAATCTAAAGGCATAAACATACATAATTAGAGGACAACCTTATAGGCAGAATATATCCATTTAACCAAACAATAGTTGTATCATTCCTCCTAGGGCCTATGAAATCCCCAGCCACAAGTTTTAGACTATATTTTCAGTACCAGGAATGAATTCGCTTCAATGGAACAGTCCTCAAATATGGAGATCAGTGGTTACACCATAATATCCATGCCACTATTGCACTAGTATGAACATCTTGCCTGGCTCATGAGGTACATAGCCCACAGGCACTGCTACAGATTAAGATTATTGATATCTTTTCTCCCCTAGCAGCCTGCATAGCAGTTTCTAGAACATGATAGCTATTCAGGAGGGTGGTTCTTTCATGGAGCTTTATTCTTCAAGCTTACTTTATTATTGATGTTCAGCTATGACTTTGGACTCTGAGATAACTCAATAAAATTTTAAATAATGATTACTTATAGTTCATATGCTAAAAATTTGAACTCAGGATTTTTTCAGGAAAGTTTTCACTTTATGATGATACTGCACAAAAGCATTTCTGATATGTTCATCTCGCTCCTCTTAGAAACCATATTTTGCATGTGATTAGTGCAAGAATGATAAAATACATATGACAAAGTGCTAGAGACTTTTAGAGGAGAGAGGATATTAGAAACGAGGCTGAGTCCTTAAACAGCTGGTCTAATTCCAATTTATCTAACAACTATAATTACCACCAAATGGGAACCTGATGTCTGCCAGACACTGTATTAGGTGCCTAATACACTTGCATATTATTAGAATTTAATTGTTATGTGCTACAATCTTATTTACAAAAATAGTTTTTCATTCTTTAAGTGACTAAACATTAATGGAAGTGAGCTTTATTTTACATCATCAAATGGTTAGTTTATCACTAACCATTGCATTTTTATGGATTAAAACGAATCTGAGTAATTCCTTAAAGCATTTGTTTTTACAACTATTATGAATATAAATTTATTAAAATGTTCTTGACTCTATCAGTGATAAAATAGAAGTGCTTAACTGGAAAAGACTGTAAGGTATTTTCTTTGTCAATAGATTATTTCTAGACAGCTAAGTGCTATTTTTTTGGTCATCAATGTAAATTGGTGAAAATTTTTCTATCTAAAAAATTCTATGAACATAAAATAAAACGGGCTAGCAGAAATATAATAATATTTGCATGCCACTTAAAATGCTTATTTTATAATTACTGATTGTGTGTTTAAGGTTAAAAGTTGCCATTGGTCCAGTGAGATGTGAGAAAGGAAGATATAGAAAGCAACTACTAAGAAGGTCTTATTAGTGTTGAGTTTCTTAAATAGCTTCTTGCAAACACATTTCATATCATCAAAATCTATTGCTATAAGTACATATAAAATGATTTCCTGTCCACATTTTATATTATACGGAGCTTAACTTATTCTGTCACTTTTAAGTAGTGGTATTACACTTGCAGTGCCATTTTTATTTGAAGAAACTACATTTAGATGCAAAAGTTCAGAAAAATAAAATTGTAACTATTTATTAAAATTGTCTAAGCAGGAAGTATAAGCTTCAACAAAGCAAAAAAAAATCATAATCATTAAACAGTAGTCTTTAAAAGTAGTGATAATAAAGTATATCTTTGCCTTAACTTTTGTGGTGACAGGGTTCTAAGTTATTCAAGGAAACACTGAAATGCAACATTTCAAACTTCTGGATTGAATCTTCAGCAGGCCCTCCTACCTCCCAGACATGCTGGCTGTGCATTTTCACAGGACCTTTCTAGGGTTAGGGCTAAGACTAAGAAGTTTTACCAATAAGGGAGAAAAAAAGCAGTGAGGCAGAGTAGCAGAGCAGAAGTGCAAATGGTGAATGCAGTTTGGAATGAAGATATTTGAATCTGAATAGTGAGGTAATGACTCAATTAGCTCTTCACTTTGTGAACTACATTAATCCTTCTTTATCAGGTCCCTACATTGAAGTCCTTTGAAAGGAAACATTGTAAGGATATTAACAAGAAAAGTTCTGAGAGGCAGAGTCTTTGAAAAAAAGTATGTGCCTGTTGGAAGTCCTGTGGTGACTGAGGGGATATTGTTTTAGGGATCTTACAACATTAATAAGAAAGTTCCAGTGGCCTCACTGTCTTGGTGAAGCAGTTCCTATCCAAAGTAGGCTTGTAAAACCTGATCTCCGTTTTTCAACCAGGCACAGATACAATCATTTTAAATCAAAAAATGAGAGTAAGAGTGATTTGTGAATAAGTTACTAATTTGGAAATTTAAAGTGGCAAGGTCATTTTTTTTCATTTTTCCTTTTCTTAAAAATAACCTGTTCTATAAAAATTTCAACATATGTCTAAATTTGTAAAGTAAATATTGGTTGCAATTTTAGATTTCCTCATAGCCATCACTAAGTACATTTCATTATATGTCCAGGCATACCTGATGACCATGTCACAAGTTAAAGGGGAAGTGCTTGTCCTAAATATTTGCCATTTAACAGATGCTAAGAAAATTCACTAAGTATATTAAGTGCATGAGAGAAATGAAAAATTGCTAAAGAAAATTACCCACAGGATAGCAAACAGTCTAATGTCAGGGGTTCAAATTACCAGTTGAAATTAATTAAGATTCTGAATACTTAACAGGAATGAGCTTCATTTTAAATGCAAACCATAACCCAAACTTTGTTGACAAGTTACAGTAACGGTCTGTTGGAATCTGCTTCAGCTTGGTTATTTTTTGAATTAGACAATAATAAAATTCATGTTTATATATAGATGTGTGTGCTGGGCTTTTCTTCTTTAAATTCTTAAGCATTTCTCAGTGAAATGCTGCTGATGTCATTTGTTTCTCTGTGTTATTTTAGTTAACTGATCTGCAATTTATCACAGACCAGTTACAAATTACCATAATGCTGAAAACACGGCTGTTTCTAATAGCATGGAAATGACATGAGTCCATGATGCAACAAGGAAGGAAGAGTCAGATGGTAATGAAAGAAGGAGAAAAGGCCACCATTACCATAGTTTCATGGGTTGAAAAATGAGAAAATAGCAATCTATGACTTTTTAGATTTCTTCTTTTAAAAAAATCAATAGAACATTAGAAATAGTATTATATTGCTTGATTCTTACAATCCTTTCATTATACAGTGAAATTTTCACATTCACTGAGTTGAGCTGGAGAGCCTTTTTTTCCATGAGAGAATGCCAAGACGTAAATATCTCAGAGGTATAAAGGCAGAGTCAGGAAAGAATCTGGATAGGAGAGCAAGGAAATTGAATGAAAACAGAAATAGTTTGGGTAAAGTGGGATGTATATAGCTTATAATTGATACAAATGCAAAATTTTGCTTCCGGTTTTGCAAAAAACGGAATATGTAATCAGAATCAATAGTGTAGGCACTGAAGCTGTATTGCTGGACTGATACTTAGCATGTAATTGAATTCCTTTGTAATTCATTGGTTATATTAGTAACATGAGGGTAATTATAATTCTACTCCTTAGACTTCTGATGTGGGTAGAAGATTGTGTATATATGTATACAGCACATATGCTAAAATTGAAGCAACACAAAGAAAATTAGCATTGTCCCTAAGCAAGGATGACATGCAAATTTGTGATGCATTCCATATATTTTTTTAATTTATTTATTTGAGAGAGAGAGAAAGAGGGAGGGAGACAGAGAAAGACAGAGAGAGAGAATGGGTGCACCAGGGCATCCAGCTACTATAAACGAACTCCAGACACATGTGCTTCCTTGTGCATCTAGCTTATGTGGGTCCTGGAGAGTTGAACCAGGATCCTTTGGCTTTGCAGGCAAATGCCTTAACTGCTAAGCCATCCCTTCAGCCCCGCATTCCATATTTTTTAAAAAGTCAAGTGTTTGATACTAACACTTAAGAGTGCTTGATAAAGAGACTTCCGGTTAAGATGGCGGCGTAGGTACCACGCCAAAGCAGCCTGGGGGGAAAAAAGACCAAAAAACCTCAGCAAAATACACACTTTTACTAAAAAGTGAGGTGTATAGGAAACTGAAGTGGCAGCGGAGAAGTAGGAGAGATCCAGAGCATCCAGAGCCCGCACAGGCTGGCAAAAGCGGCCCCGGCAGCTCCGCCAACCGCCGCGGTGGCGGGGCTCACCAGAAAGCCGTCAGACTCGGCTCCAGCCGCAGGAAAAGCCAGGTGTGGGTGCTTCCCCTCACACCGCACTCTCCGCAACTCAGTAAACGTGAAGGGAGAGCGGCAGTGAGCAGCGGAGGAACAGACGGTGAGGTAGAAGAACACGTGGAGCAGCGAGAGAACCGGAGCAGCTGTGGCTCCCTCCCCTCCCCCACCGCCTGAGCCCAGCTCCAGCGAACAGAGCAGCTTCCCGGGACCCGGCCACGCCAACTTGAGCCGACAGCGGGACCCAACCAGGAGCAGAGTTCGGCAGCAACATCGGGAACCGGTACCAGCAGCCCCAGCAGGAGCAGACCCAGGACCGTCAGCAGCGGCGGACCCAGAAGCAGCAGCAGTTCCAGCAGCGGGGGTGCTGATCTGCAGGGCCACAGTTGCCAGGCTTGGTTTGCCCTGCAGGAAAAGCCAGTGCCCAGCTCCAGAAATCAGAACAGCAGCCCGACGACCCAGGCAGCAACTTGACTGAGACCAAAATCATCCAAGGTGACAATAGTTTCCATGGAAATGCCTTGGAGGTGTCTCGTGACACTGAGAAATAGTATCCTGGTCTTCACTAGCTACAAACTGTGTGGCAGCTGAAACAGAGTCAGTGAGTTGACCAGGAAAAAAAGAAAAATGGTTTCAAAGACATCATGTTTATCTTGACAAGAATCCCAGGCCCTTCTGTCCAAGCTTTCGGTTTTCCACAAAAGTATCTGGCAGGTACAACTTGTCCTTCTCGGCAGACCAAGACTTCAGCTGTGACATTCCCCTACAAGTGTCCAGAAGCTAGTGACTTTGATCTCCACGTCCTCTATTGGAATTGTTAACTGAGTCTAGTTGAAAAGCAGAGAATGGATGCGGGACTTAAAAATTCATGGCCACAGCACTTTATGTAGCTGCATGTGAGAAGAAAGCTCACATGCCCTGAGCCACGCACGCTTGCTTCCCTCCCCAGAAGGAAATGGCACATGTGGTCATAATGTGGGATCACTACCTCCACCTCCCCAACCTCTGCCCAACCGAATCACCATGTACAACGCCCTCTCTCATTCTGCCACTGGCTTGTTTGCTGCAGGGCAGTGGTCACTATCAAAGTCACTCTCATGGTTCATTTCGGATTGTTCCCGGGCGTGGGGGCGCACGCCTTTAATCCCAGCACTCGGAGGCAGAGGTAGGAGGATCGCCATGAGTTCAAGGCCACCCTAAGACTCCATAGTGAATTCCAGGTCAGCCTGGGCTAGAGTGAGACCCTACCTCGAAAAACCAAAAAAAAAAAAATTATGATTGTCAACTAGAACAGGATTTAGCATCACCATGGAAACAAATCTTTGGCATGTCTGGGATTTTCTAGATAATATCCATTGAAGTGAGAACACCCACTTGAATTGTGGGGGCTTACAGTGCATGAAAAGAAGAAAGCTACCTACCACCACACCCATGGCTCCGCTCTGCTCCCCACACTCCTGCTGAACAAATATGACCAAGTCCTCTCACCAGGACTTCCAGGCCACGATGGACTGGAACCTGGAACAGTAAGATGACATCAACCCCTCTGTGGTGGTTTGATTCAGGCATCCCCCATAAACTTAGGTGTTCTGAATGCTAAGCACCCATCTGATGGATATTTGGGAATTAACACCTCCTAGAGGCAGTGTACTGTTGGGGGTGGGCTTATGGTTGTTATAGTCAGCTTCCCTTGCCAGTGTTTTGCACACTATCCTGTTGCTATTGTCCACCTGATGTTGGCCAGAAGGTGATATCCACCCCCTGCTCATGCCATCGTTTTCCCCTGCCATCATGGAGCTTCCCCTTGAGCCTGTAAGCCAAAATAAACCCTTTTTTCCCAAAAGCTGCTCTTGTTTGGGTGATTTCTACCAGCAATGTGAACCTGACTGCAACAGTAAAGTGGTACCAGGAGTGGGGTTGCTGCTAGACACCTGACTATGTGGCTATGACTTTTGGAGCTGATTTTCAAAGGGAATGTGGGAGGATCTGAAATCTTGGCCTAAGAGATGCCTTGCAGTGCTGTAAGTACAGCTTCATGGATAATTCTGGTCAGAGTTGAAAGACCCGAAGGCAGTATGAACTATGGACTGTGAGGTTTGGTTTATGAGGATGAGAAAGAGCTTTGCTTGGACTGGGCTAGCAGTTTGTGTGAGAGGCTTGCCTGTTATGCCCATGTCCTGAGAAGTTGTGCAGGGTTGTTTTGTGTAGAAATGAACTGGTGTGAGCAGAATAAATAAAAGCTTTGGGCCTAAACTGTTGTCCATTCACCTGGAAATTATTTGTGAGATAACAACTATTGAGATTGGGCCAGCTGACCTGCACTGGGGCAACAGGAAGAATGTAGACTCTTTTGAAGGGGCCTGAGTGCTCAAGGAGTGTCCTGTTCTTCAATGTCTGATTTAGTCCCCCCTAGATTAACAAATTGTCACCCCACCTAGTATTGTAGAGTGTAAGGAATGCAGAAAAAAAGAAGGCAATTGAGTTTGCAACATGGTCTTGTGTTTTGGAAATGGCCATGGGCAGTGTGAAGGTTTGCTGGATGCCTGCATGGAGACCCAATGGAGCCAAAAGGATGAACCTTGGAATGCAGTGGAGACCCAGTGGAGATGCCGGGACCATGAGATGGCTGCTAAAGAGAACTGCGGCCCCGATGAAGTTTTCCAGGACTGTGAGTAGCCTAGCTGGAGGGGTGGAATTAGAACTCCAGAGACTTATTGCTGGTTAGGGTTATTGGACTTGGATATTTGTCACTGACTAGAGTTGTTGGACTTGAAGCTATAGAGTTTGATGTTTACCCTGGTTGTTTTAAATCTTGTATTGGTTGAATATTTCTTTGTTATGCCCAATGCCAACTTTTGCAGTTGTATTTATTCTGTGCCATTATAGGCTTTTATGGGGGGATATTTTTGGTATTATGGCTCAGTTAAAAGACCTTGGATTACAGGGATGTTTGAACATCATTGGGATTGATAAAAAACTATGGGGACTTTTAAAGTTGGACTGAATGCATTGCATGTTACATCATGTATGGTTATCAGTTTCTGGGGGCCAGGGTGGAATGTGGTGGTTTGATTCCGGTACCCCATAAACTTAGGTGTTCTGAATTCTAGGTTCCCAGCTGATGGAGATTTGGAAACTAATGCCTCCTGGAGGCAGTGTATTGTTGGGGGCAGGCTTATGGGTGCTATAGCCAGCTTCCCCTTGCTAGTGTTTGGCACACTCTGCTGTTGCTATTGTCCAATTTATGTTGGCCAGGGGTGATGTCCACCCTCTGCTCATGCCATCATTTTCCCTGCAATCATGGAGCTTCTCCTCAAGCCTGTAAGCCAAAATAAACCTCTTGAAGCTTAAAAAAAAAAAAAAAAAGAGTGCTTGATAAGTGTCAGCTCTTATCATGTGGATATTATTACAATAATATACCATAGCTATTTCTCTTTCTAGGATTGGAAATTATGACTCCACAGGAACATATATTTAATGAATGGGAAGTTATTATTTGAGAGAATTCAGTGGAAAGTTCTGGCACTCATATGAATATTTAAGGATTCTGAACAAAAGCTTAGAGATGAAGAAATAGGTTCTATGAATTTATTTGATGTTTTAAGGGAATACGTTGTTGGGTCCTGGTCATTCTCTTATGAATCCTTTTCACATCATAGCTATCATCTAGGTCTTTATTTATTCATTTTTTAGTTTGTATTATTTAATTTGCTTTAAATACAAACAAATGAGTGACTTTTAGAAGTCTGCATGTGATTGTAATCCCAACAAAGCCTTTTTTGTAATTTGATTATCCACTTTGAGAACTCAGTTAACATATGTAACTTAACAGAAGCAATAACAGCTTTTCAACATGTCATTATATGTGCACTGATTATAATGACTAAGTCAACTATGTTCGGTAGTAATTTTCTCCACTTATCATATATTTCCTAAATCATCCATTATATTAAACTGACTTTTTCCTGGCTCAAATATGGCTTACTACACATTTTGTCTTATAACAGCTTTTTGGAGGATCAACCTACTTTTCTTTCTGCTATGGTAAGATGAGTAAGCAACAGGTCTTTGATCCCTACAGAGCAATTAGGTTTGAAAACACTGGATCCTGTGATTTTATCAATGCAGTGTGTTGAGCAGCACATGCTTCCAACAAATCTTACTGAGGAGTGCCCAGAAACTGATGTCAGACATTTACAACTTTCACCTAATCAATAACCCTTAGCTTTGAGAAAACAATTAGAAATGTGGAATCCGTTAACTTGAAATAAGTTTTATCAAATAGAATTTAACAAAGGCTGAGTAATACAAAAGAACACTGGAAGCAAAATAAATGATACAAAAATATATAAAAATATAATTGTGAGTGTGTTTGACAAACTCTGTAATTCTTCATCAAGTTAAAAGTTAACTTTTAAGGTAACCATTTCTAAACATTAATCATTACTGAAGAGTTTTATAAACAATGAATGTTAATTTGTTTTATGCCCAAGTCAAATACTTAGTGGAGGACCTATCCCACATTAAAATCATTATAAAAGAAAACACAAGACCTACTCCTCTTTTTCATAAGAGAGACCTTATTCTTATTTACTATAGTGTGATCCTGTAATGTAAGGAAAAAGGCCAAGAGGATGCAAGACTTGGAAGTTTAAATGTGACCTGGGATTTTTCTTATCTTCAGGGCCTTGAATTCATAATCTTGGTATTGGGAGTTATGTATAAGCACAGACAGTTTATTATGCTAATTAAGTTATTAACTATTTTTATTGCTGAGGTAAATGTTTTCAGTGTATTTATGATTAAAGATTTAAGATTACATTAAATTAAAGTACCTTTAAACATATGTACATTGTAAGGAAAACAATGGGAATGTCTTCCTCTACTCTAATCATTTCTCCGCTGAATAAGGGCATATATTGGAGCAATATGCTGTATCATTTAATCTGAGAGGTACTCAGGGTGTTGAGGGACTTAGCAAGCCGTCATGAGCTGAAAGGTGCACAAAAATGAGCGAATGCCCATGTGTGAGCAGGGGATTTATTATGGAGATCTTTCTTTTATGGCTTAATCTTTGTCTTAACTTAGTTTTCATTAGAATACAAAGAATTAGGTTTCATTATTGTGTTTGCAAACAATTTCTTGTTCCCCTTTCTCCCTTCTTTCCCCTCCTCTTGTACCCCCCCCCCCAACTTAGCCTCCTTTTTGCTTTCATTCTACATATTTATTTTAGTTCTTCTTTCCCCTCTTCTCATCACCTCTTACTCCCCTGTATGGACCACCTATCTTCAATTATAGCCTATACTTAGTTTCACATCCCATTATTTATATACATACAAACATTGAGAGTTAGGATTCACATAGGAGTAAGAATACATAATTAAAAATATATGGAATGCTTCACAAATTGGGGCATGCTAAGCTTCTCTGTATCATTGAAATTTTAGTATATGTGCTACTGAATACACAATTTTTTTCTTCCTAGGCCTGGGTTACTCAGTAATATTTTTCCAATTCTATATCATTTTCCTACAAATTTCATAAGTGATTTCTCTTTACAGGTGACACAAACTCCGTTTTGTATATATACTTCATTTTCATTATCCAAATATCAGTTGATGGTCAATAAGATTAATTCCATTAAATCTAAAAATTGAACCACCATATGACCCAGCTATATCATGTCTGTGCATATATTCAAAGGACTCAGTATCTTACCTCAAGATTCTTGCATATCCATCTTCATGGCTACCCTATGGCTTACTCCTAAACTTCATAAACATTGGCTTGTGCCATGTGCTCAGACCCCTCAATATTCTTTGTGGACACAAAGGTGCTGAAGAAGATCTAATAAACTGTACACATAATAATTTCACAAATAGAAGCTAGGTTCTCTAGACATGTCTTTTAGGCATTGGTGGATGGCATGATATTTAGTGGTTGTAAGCTACAAAGATACTGTTTTGGACTAGATGTAAAAATTCTGTGTTGAAGTCTTATCCCCCAGGAGGATGGCATTTGGAGGAAGGGTCTTTATTCTTAAGGAAACACCAGAGGACCATCTTGTCACCAAAATCATGGCATGGAAAGGTGAGCAGAGCAGTCCTGAGCCCCACCTGTAATCTCATTCCTGAATAGAGTAGGAAATTCTGAAGGGTACTGGGCTAGATGAGATAGACAATAGCCAATTTTACTTAAGCTGGGGGATTCTAGTGATGGATACATTTAATATCCTTTTCCAAATAGGTTTTTAACGCTTAGAGACTTGAGTATTAGCACAGTGATACAGGAATCTCTACCTCCTATACTTTCATCCTGGGAAGAAGTAGACAACTGGACCAGACCTGCGAGACGACGTCAAGACAGAGCAGCTAGGTTTCTAGGTTTCTCTTCCTTTTCTTTGGGAATGAACCAACAGCAGAAGACATGTCAGTAAAGGACATAATCAGCTCCTTCAGTGATCTGGAGGTCCTGATTCAGCCCTGCCCATGGCTAGGGGAAGGAAAATGCATTGAAGGAAGGGGAAAGAAAGCCTGTTTCTTTTATTATTTTTTCCTTTTTAAAATATTTCCTTTTATTTATTTATTTATTTATTTATTTATTTATAAATGTATTTATTTATTAAATAGTTTTTGTATTCAGTAAATACGGTCAGTTTGATACCATTATGAGGCTCATCTGAGACCTATCTCCTCCTCTTGGCCCCTCCTTGTTGAGGTATATGGGTCAAGAACATAAGGTGTCTTCAGCAGTAGGGTCTTACCACTAACCTTTGGTGAGTCATCAAGTACTCTGACAGAAGTCTGTCTTTCTTTTAGGAAACCTTGTAGGTCTCCCTGATCAAAACCTCATTGTGGATGATAGCCACATTCTGATACTGGGAGTTACAGGTCAGTGCCCATGAGGAGAAGGAGGAAAATGATAACTAATATACAAAAGTTAGAGAGAAGAGAGAGAGAGAGAGACGGAGAGGGAGGGAGGGAAGATGTAGAAGATTAAGGTTAGTCTCTCCAGTGTCTTTGGTTCAGGTATTCCCTGGAAGGGCCTGGTGATGGTTCAGCCATTTGGTCTGCCTTATAGGAAGTAGAATTTTGTTGTGCCATTGCCATTTGGGTCAAGATTTGTGTTTCCCACCCCTTAAATGCCCTTCCCTTCCTCCCCATCCATCCTAGTATCTAGTCCACGAGATTCTTGCTGGGTATATAAGGTATCTTGTGTAGAATCACATTAGGTGCTGTAGATGAGTGAGACTCTGTGCGATTTTTTTTTTTTTTTTTTGTGATTGGGTAAGTCCACTGAGAATGAACTGCTCTAGGTTCAACCATTTTTCCTCAAAATTCATTGTGTCATTTTATCTTACTGCTGTATAGAATTACATTGTGTAGGTATACCACATCTTAGTTATCCATTCTTCAAGTGATGGACATCTGGGTTGATTGCAGCTTTTAGCTATTACGAATTCAGCCACTACAAACATGGTTGAGCAAATCTCTCTGGTCTGTGCTTTGAAGGTTTTAGGGTAGATGCCCAGTAACGGAATCACTGGGTCTTTTGGTATCTCTATAGACAGTTTTTTCAGGTGTCTCCATATTGCTTTCCAAAGTGGTTGTACCATCCTACATTTCCACCAACAGTGGATGAGTGTTCCTGCTTCTCCACATCTTCGCCAGCATTTATTTTCGTTTGATTTTTTGATGTTTGCTGTCCTTATTGCAGTAAGGTGGAATCTCATAGTTGCTTTAATTTGCATTTCTCTGATGATTAGGGATGACGAACATTTTCTTACGTGTGTGTTTTCCATTTCTGTTTCTTCCTCTGTGAACTGCCTGTTCAGCTCTTTGCCTTTGGTAGGATTGCCATCTACACAATGTTAATTCTGCCTATACAGGAGCATGGGAGGTCTTTCCATTTTCTCACGTCCTTCTCAATTTCTTTCTTGAGTGTTTTTATGTTTTCATTGTAGAAATCTTTCATTTCCTTGGTTACCATTATTCCAGGGTATTTTATTTTATTTTATTTTGTTTTGTTGCTATTGAAAATGGGACTATGTCACTTATTTCTTTCTCTGTATCTTTGTCATTTGCATACAGAAAGACTACTGATTTTTGTGCATTGATTTTTTATCATGCTACTTTGCTATAGGAGTTGATCACCTTCAGGAGTTTTGGGATGGAGTCTCTCAGGTTTCTTACATATTTAATCATGTCATCAGTGAATAGAGCTAACTTAACTTCTTCCTTTCCAAATTGCATCCCTTTTATTTCCTTCTCCTGTCTAATTGCTTGAGCTAGGACATCAAGTAGTATATTGAAAAGCAGAGGTGAGAGTGGACAACCCTGTCTTGTTACTGATCCTAATGGGATTTCCTCCAGTCTCTCTCCATTAAGTATTATTTGGGCCTTCAGAGTTTTGTATATTGCCTTTATTATGTTAAGATATGAATCAGCCATGCCAATTCTCTCCAATGTTTTGATCATGAAGTGATGTTGTATCTTGTCAAAGGCCTTTTCTGCATCTATTGAAATGATCATGTGGTTTTTATGTTTAACCTTGTTTATGTGGTGTATTACATTGACACATTTCCTTATGTTGAACCACCCCTGTGTTTCTGGGATGAATCCCACTTGGTCAAGGTGGATAATGCTTTTGCTTTGTTGCTGGATTCAGTTTGTGAGGATTTTGTTCAGGATCTTTGCATCTAAGTTCATCAGGGAAATAGGCCTATAGTTTTCTTTTCTTGTGGTATCTCTGCCTGGTTTTGGAATTAGTGTGATACTAGCTTCGTAAAAGGAGTTGGGTAACTTTCCCTGTTCTTGAATTGTGGGGCACAGTTTTAGAAAGATTTGTTTGAGTTCTTCCATGAAGTTTTGTTAGAATTCAGCTGGGGAGCCATCTGGTCATGGACTCTTCTTTTTGGAGAGGGCTTTTTTTATTACTTTTTCAGTCTCCATACGTGTGATGGGTTCATTGAGGTGATTAATCTGCTCTGAATTTAGCTTTGATAGATGATATGCATCCAGGAATTTATTCATCTCCTCCACGTTATCCAATTATGTGGAATAGAGGTTTTTGAAATATGTCCTGATGATTCTCCCAATTTCACTTATGTCTGTTGTGATTTCTCCTTTTTCATTATGAATTTTGTTAATTTGAAGCTCTTCCTTTTTTGCTTGATCAAATTGGCCAGGGGTTTGTGAATCTTGTTTATTTTTTTGAAACAACCAGCTCTTTATTTTGTCAATTGTCTTAATTGTTTCCTTGGTTTCCAATTCATTAATTTCTGCTCTGATTTTAATTATTTGTTCCCTTCTGGAGCTCTTTGGGTTGGTGTTTTCTTGTTTTTCCAGTGACTTTAGGAAGATGGTTAGGTTATTGATTTGGGATCTTTCTGTCTTTTTTATGAAGGCATTGAGTGCTATGAATTTTCCCCTGAGGACTGCCTTCATTGTGTCCCATAAGTGTTGGTATGATGTGGTCTCATTGTCATTCAATTCTAGAAATTTTGCAATTTCATTTTTATTTCATCTACTCTCCATTTATTGTTTAAAAGTGTGCTTTTCAGTTTCCAGGTGCTGTTGGGATTCTTGGTGGGTCGTTTGTTGTTGATTTCTAGCAATATAGCATTGTGATCTGATATCATGCAGGGTATTATGTCAATCTTCATAAATATGTGGAGGCAATCTTTGTAACCCATTATATGGTCTATTTTCGAGAATGTTCCATGGGCTGCTGAGAAGAATGTGTAGTCTAAGGACTTGAGATGGAAAGTTCTGTAGATGTCAATTATGTCTAATTGATCTATGGTTTTGTTGAGCTCTCTTACTTCCCTGCTGTGTTTCTGTTTGGATGATCTATTACTGATAATGGTGTATTGACGTCCCCAGTTATGATGGTGTTGGTGCTTATTTCTGTTTTATTGTCAAGTAGGTTTTGTTTTATGAACTGTGGTGCCCCTGTGTTTGGTGCCTTCAGATTTATAATTGTAATATCCTCTTGATGGATTGTTCCCTTGATAAGTTGGAAGTGGCCTTCTTTGTCTTTTTTGATTATTTTTGGTTTGAAGTCTATTTTATCTGATATTAATATAGCTATGCCTGCTTGTTTCTTATTCCCATTTGCTTGGAATATTGTTTTCTGCCCTTTCACCCTGAGGAGGTGTCTGTCTTTAGTGGTGAGGTGGGTTTCTTGAAGACAACAGATTGAGGGATCTAATTATTGATATACCCCATTAGCTTGTCTCTTGATGGGTGAGTTAAGGCCATTAATATTTAGGAGAATGACTGCGAGATTTCCTTTGATCCCTGCCATATAGTGATGGTATATGTGGTATTATGTTTTCAATGAATTTGATGTTTTTTTCTGTCTACTCTGAGTTTGGTTATTGTGATCTTCTTGTAGGTATTTGAATTTGGTTATTAGTTTCTTCTCTGTAGAGAATTTCCTGAAATACTCTCTGTAGGTTTGGTTTTGTATTCATATACTTGTAAAGCTGAGTTTTGTCATGGAAAGTTTTCCATTCACTATCTATTATGAGGGATATTTTGCTGGGTGGAGTAGTTTGGGTTGGAAGCCATAGGTTCTTAGACTTTGGAGAGTTTCATTCCAGGCCCTTCTAGCTTTCAGGGTTTCCATTGAAAAGTCTGAGGTAATTTTGCTGGGGTTTCCTTTGAAAATGGTGTGCTGTTTATCCCTAGCTGCTTTTGGGATTTTCTCTTTGGTGTCGAAGTTTAGAGTCTTAATGATAATGTTTTAGAGAATTTCTCTTTTGGTCCAGTCTGTTTGGAGTTGTGTTGGCTTCCTGTATCTTGATTGGCCTTTCTTTTGAGAGACTAGGCAAGTTTTCTTCAATTATTTTGTTAAATAAGTTCTCCATGCCTTTGGTCTGAAATTCTTCTCCTTCTGGTATTCCAGTGATTCTGATATTAGGACGTTTATGTGTATCCCACAATTCCCTCATTTTCTATTCACAGGAACTTTTGAACTTACTGAAATTTTTGAACTCTCGTACTATTTCTTCCATTTTGTCTTCCAGATCAGAGTTTGTATCCTCCACTTCGCTGACTCTATTCTTGAGAACTTCTAGAGAGTTCTGGACTTGTTCAATTAAGTTTGTATTTTCTACTACCTTTCTATGTATCATTTCCATCACTCTGTCAAGCTCCCTTTTCACATCATTTTCTGATTTTCTTGATGATTCTTTGAATTCATCCCTGCATTTCCTTATGTCTTCATTTAGTATGGCCAGCTGATTTTTAAGGTCCTCTTTTTCTTCACTCTCCCTCAAACTCTTAACTCTCTTTGAACTCCTTCCAATTTATTATCTATTAGTTCTAGTTTAGTGATGGCAACATGCACACAATTATCGGTGCTTTTTTTCTTTCCTGCAAGTTCTACCAATAGGTTGGCCAGGGTTGCATTGCTCATAGCTTCAATTTGATGTTCTGATCCTAATGACTCTTCTATATTTTGGTTAGATATATTCATTGTAGGACTGGGTGCTCTAGCTTGGTTTTCTTGCATTTGATTTTTCATGTATTTCCTTTGCACTGTGGTCTGCCCATTACAATGTATGGGCATTTGGGTGGGTGGGTGAGCCTGGGCTCAAGCACAATGGGAATCTGAGTCAGCCTGGGGAAGTTGTCAAGTAATCTGTGTTTTGGCCCTCATTTGTCAAAGCTACCTTCTCTACTGCCATGTAGGGGCACCAAAGTTGCCTGAATTCTCAAGCAGTAATGTGCCACAGCTGCCACCAAGCACAGAATTAGCCCAAACTCTGGCTGGGAACACTGGGACTCTGAAGCAGTCAGCACTCCCCTGCCACAGGTCAATGGGGTCGGCCTGAGTGGCAGACAGGTTGGGGATGGCACCTGAGCTGGTGCAAGTGAGAGACACAGTCTGAGTAGTGTAGCAGTTACTGTTTGATCTGGACTCGCTGAAGTGTTGTGACAGGAGAGTAAGTGAGCGAGTGGGTGGAGCATTCTAAACTTCCACATGCAGGGATCTGTGAGTGGCTGTGTTGTGGATAGGTGGCTATTTGGGGGGAGGGGTGGGCTGCCTGCTTGTGAGTGCATCTGCAATTCCATTATTGCCATGATTCCTGCTGTTGCTGGAGCAGTAAGATGGTGAGTGAGCTGCACGTAAGAATCAGCAGTGTTTGGTTCCTGGCTCCACTGAAACTGTGGCTATTTGAGTGGAGGGGTTCAGCGATTTTCTGTCGTCCCCCCCCCCACCCCGTGCCCTTCCACTGACAATCTATTGGAGATTTCTCTCCCCTAAAAGACCCAGTGAACCTTTAATGCCTTGCCATTCTTTCTCTGGGATTAAAGCTCAGCTAGGCGGTTGCCATCTTGGCTGGAAGTCCTCAGGAAGTCTGTTTCTGATGACCAGTATTAGGAGGTGCAGAGTGAGGCAAATAATGTATTCTTTATGGCTTTACTAGTAACCATAATTCTATTTCACTATTTTCCTTACTTTGTTGTTGTATTTTTGTTTGTTTTGAGCCAAGTGGAGAATAGGAATATTATTACTATTGAAGTCCCCAGTTCTCTAACATTTTATATGTCATATTAGAATGTGAAGAGTAGTTTTTCTGCATGACATTCAGCTATGATGCCTGTTTCTTGGGTTTGTTGTCAATAAATGTTGTCTGTTGGCAAAATCTACAAAATGAATCAATGCCAAGGTGAAAAGTATATCTATTATGATGAGGAGACAACTTAGTCACTGGTCATTAAGTGGCAGATATGTTGGGTTTAAGGGAGCTCTCTTTATCTGATTATATTTTGCAATTCTAATGCTTGAAAAGGGAAGTATTAGGAAGTAGTTGATCGCTTAGTTCTTTTTTTTTAAGTTGAAAAAAAAAAGCAATGAAAACATCATAGAATATTCTAGTACTAATACCATCTTTCCTCATTCTGCCTCTCATGATTACATCAACATTTGGTAAGTTCTATTGAGTTCTGACAAGTTCAGAATAATGGCCTGTTCCACAGATACATTATGTCAGTAGTTATGTTTTGTTATTTACACACCATTCACATTTCATATGAAGCTCTTGAGGCTTACAAAGGCTAAGTTCATGATCTTTCATCATAAATATGGTCATTTGCAGAGCCAGATTGAAGTCCAATTATAGCTAGTATTAATGGTCTGGTGCTGAGCCTCTAGACTATTCTGTCATTTAGGAGTCAATGCATACTGTGCTGTGGCTGGGACTTCCCACACCATTTGTGATGCTGTTTTCTTAAAGCCAGCCTCATTTGCAAAAGTTATTGAAGAGGAACAACCCTTGTTTGGCACCTGATACCTGAAGTTCTCTTTTCTCATTGTCTCATGCATGCTCTTTCATGGATGTGATTTAAGCCAAGGGAAGATTAGGAATGGCATACTGCAAGAGTTAATGCATTCTCTGCCTCTTTCTAGGCTAATTGAAAGACAGTCATCTGAGTATTGTGACAAAAAATCTGTTCACAAAGACATAATTTAAAATTTTTTTTCTTTATTTTTCTTTATTTATTTGAGAGTGACAGAGAGAGAAAGAGGCAGATATATAGAGAGAATGGGTGCACCAGGGCTTCCAGACATGTGCACCCCCTTGTGCATCTGGCTAACGTGGGTCTTGGGGAATTGAGCCCTTTTCCGTGGTCCTTAGGCTTCACATGCAAGCACTTAACCACTAAGCCATCTCTCCAGCCCTCAGAAAGACATAATTTTGTAAAATGATTATGTAAGAATATTTCTTGGAAAAATAGAAACAATTATACAAAGAAATGTATTCTAAGATTACTAGAGAGAAAATAGAAAAGTTCAGGCAAAATATACTTAGCAGTTATTTCTTTTAAATCAAAACCAATTGTTTGTTCTTATATCTTATGATACCTCATGATACATAACTTACCTTGTATAGTATTTAGGGAAAACAATCCTGGTATCCTGATAATGTTACCTACATTGGTAATCATACATCAAAAGACAGGTACCAGCAAAATTTCCCAGAAAAATTTAGACATAGATGCATAAGGAAAATGCATGAGATGTGGGAGGTAGAGATTGGAGTAGTGTATTTTAAACCAAGGATTGTCAGGGGGTGACCCCCTAGAGTCTTCAGTTAGCATAGCTTTGCATTGATGTCTGGCTTCCTGCCATTAAGGCTGTGAGACAAAGAAGTTCTGTTGCTCCGTATCAAAAAGGAAGTACAAATTAAAATCCCCAAAATGCTTAAAGGGACTACTTACTCTACTTATAGAAAAACGTCAGAAATATTCACAAAATGAGCAATATCACACAGCTAGTTACTTGAAAGAGGAACCACAAGATGCAAAGTAATATCATAAACTATGTTTGCATTCCCAAGAATATTTCACTTACAGTGTGATAAAGATAATGTCTTGCTAACCTTTTCCTATCAGGTTGAAGTTGGTCTGCCTTAGTTTTTAGCTAAAGAATTACAAGCTTTAGTTCCTTGAATTTATTTTATATTCTAGCTCCAGAACCCTACTAAACTGGATTGTAAATGTGGATCTAGATATGATTAAAGATTAAGACACTTAAGGATAAAAAGCTGGACAATAAGTTTTGTCTTCTTAGTGGAATATGAAATGCTTAAGCCCACAGAGAAAATGAGCACAACTCTGAGCCTTTTGTGAGTGTAGACTTGTTTCACTGTCCTAATAATTAAGTCATTTTCTTTGACTATGATCTCATCTCCAGAACTCAGTGAATTTCTGTCTATCTTCAGGTCATTGAAACGAATCTCCTTGTATTAGTCAGGAGTCTCTAGAGGGACAGAACCAATAGAATGAATTGTGTTAAAAGAGGATTTATTGGATTAATTTATGGCAGTCCAACAATAGCAGTTTGCAGGCCTGAGACTCAAGGAACCTGGGAGCTGCTCAGTCCACAAGGCTGGATGCCTCAGCAGTCCCAATCTAGCACTGAGGGCCTGGAGGCTTTCTGGAGAACCACTGCTCTTCAGTCCATTTTGTTATTAAGTCCACACTGGAAAGCAGCAAGCAGCACTGGCAGCCAGGTGGGAGGAAAGGATACTTTCCTTCCCAGAGTTTCCTTAGATAAAGCCCCCTCTCTCCAAGAGGGACCACGCACTCATGGGGAAGGGCTCGCCCTGGTGGAGGGATTCCTCCTTTAGTTAGTCCTACCTGTATGCAACCTCAGAGACCTACTTATGAGGAATGTCTGTGGATTCCTAAACAGATAAGTTGACACAAAACTTAACCATCACACTTCTCAAGATAAAGACATGATTGCCCCTTGGTAATGCATCTCGGTTGCCTCAGTCCTACAGAATTGACCTGCATGCATGTAGATCAACAGTACAGGCCATCATTTCTTTTGTTGACTTTAGTTGCTCAGCTGAAAGGTAGAGTCATAGATTCAGTTGTGAAATCAGCTAACAGAGTGCTGTTCTGAATGTATAAAGTCATTGTGAAGGCTCAGGAGATAGCCTCAAAAACATGAGAAGCTGAACTCAACCCCAGTAAAAATGTAAGGCCTGAAGGCATGTTGGAGAACTAGAGTCAGGTGGATCACAAAGGATTATTGGAAAGCCAGTTTAGTCTAATTAGTGAGCTCTGGGCCAATGAGAAACCCTGTGTCAGAAAAAAAGTGTATGATGTCTTAAATTGCCTCCAAAGACCTGGATTTAAAAAAAAAGAAGAAGAATGAAAACTGTAGTAGGAGTTTATGTTTAAATTTTAATTAAAAACATACAATTAACTTTCATAGTACTGGAAGGTGTTCTGCAGGCTTCAGAAAGAAAAGGCATGAACCTCACCCAACAGTGAATCCTGCATTATACAGTGCTGAGTGCTCAGACAAGACATGCATTCTCATACAATAGTAGTATGATGGTAGTTCTATTATTGGATTCACAGGAGTGAATTCATGTCTCAGACTGAAAACCAAGCCTATAGCCAGGAAGAATCTAGGCCAGTATCATATTAATGTATTGATACATTATCAAGTGCCTATTAAGTCCACATTTAGTTTATATCATCAGTTCTGTTCTCAGCTATAATAGGTATAAACTAAATGTCAACATACCAGGCAGTTGGACAACGTTATCTCTTCCTCCCATAAACTGGTTTAGATGTCAATTCCACAATACTGGAATAAACAACTGATCCAGATACATTTTATGAGGGGAAGGGATTTATTTCAAGCTTACAGATCCAGGGGAAGTTCCATCAATGGCAGAAGAAGCTGGCTCCCTTTCACAGATGATCCATTCAGAGAGAAACCAACAAACAGCCAGCAAACAGCAAAATTCAGCAAGCACAAACCCTTCAGTAAGCAGGACCCTCAGAACTCAGACCTACAACTTTGGGCTCGAATCAGCTCCGCCCCCCACCCACAAACTGGTGAATCCTTAGCTAGACTCCAGTAGCCACTGCTGTGACAGCTCCTCCAGCCAGGCAGTTGGAGCCCCAAGTTACAAGTTTAGTTTTACTAAAACACTTCTTTATAGCTCCATACATTTTCAAACCAACACAAAAACTTTCTATATGTTTATTTACTATTTTTTATATATTTTTATTTGGCAATGAGAGGTGTTCAGTGTAAAGAATCATAATAGTCAAACCTGCCATGATGAGGCCAGTCAACATTGTATTATAGGGAAGGGAGTATCTTGGGAGGCCACTCTCCTCCTTATTGAGCTAAAGGCAGTTAACAAATGTTGGAGACAGGGAATCATTCTCTTCTTTGGCATAGATACTGGTGACTGGTGAGAAGGAGTGACATTGAAGGGGACAAGAGAATTTACATAGAATAAAATACGTAGCAGAAAATGAAAATGTCGGCAGTTGCCGAGGTGTTTGAGCTCCTGTCTTCTTGCCGGCGCCGCCGGGATGGCCTCCCAGAAACAGGACCCGGCCACTGCCAGCGTCACCACCACCCGGAAAGGAGCCAAGCCCAGCGGGGGCGCCTCCCGGGGCCCTGTGGGCAAGAGGCTACAGCAGGAGCTGATATAAACTCTCCCTGGAGTTCCCCAGTGGTTACCCTTACGACGCACCCACAGCGAAGTTCTTCACGCCGTGCTACCACCCCAACGTGGACACCAGGGTAACATCTGCTTGGACATCCTCAAGGATAAGAGGTCAGCCCTGTATGACGTCAGGACCATCTTGCTGTTCATCCGGAGCCTGCTAGGAGAACCCAACTTCTACAGCCCTTTGAACACACAAGCTGCCGAGCTCTGGGAAACCCCACAGCTTTTAAGAAGTACCTGCAAGAAACCTATTCAAAGCAGCTTTCCAGCCAAGAACCCTGACTCCAGCTGTCCAGCCTTTCTTTGTGTCGTCTTTGTATTTTTAGGTGGTCTGTCCTTTTCCTTGGTTTCTATATGGATTCTGTATCTTCATCTGTGTTGTTATTTTGTAGTGTTTTTTTTTTTTTAATTAAGTCTACTTGAGCCCTTGCAATGTATATTAAATAAATGTTTTGTAAAAAAAAAAAAGAAAGAAAAAGAAAATGTCAAAAAATATACAATTAAGTCAGCCATGTTATCACCAAAAATTAAACAAATGTAATAGATTATTTTAGTATGTATGTTTCATAGTGTCTGTAGGGTAAGAAAGCCTTTTTTTTCTTTTTGTCTCTTAGGTTACATATCTGACCTTAGTTTTAAAAAAATTAGGTTTTATAATATTTATATAATTTTATTATGTACACAGAATTTTATATATAAGAAACAAAGATTTAATGAACTGAAAAGGCCTCAGATACCTAGAACATATACATGTATTGTGAAAACTTATGTACCATTTTAACAAAACATAACAGATTTTTGAGACATGGCAAGGCAAAGGAAAAAGAGGTTTGGGAGAGGGACAATAACTGTGGGGAAACTAATGGAAGAGACAGATTTTTCATATTTTTTCTATGAATTTGTATTGAGATCCCTCTCTGTCTCCTAGAGTGAATGCTTTTCTCTTCCTGACATATGGTATGTATCTTTCTCAGAGATAATTTATGACTTTTCTGGAGATAATAGTGGAGATCATGAAGCCCTCCCTGTATTGACTGATTTTTAAACATATTTTGTTCAAAATAATCAACACAACAAAGGAATATATTTGGGATAATATATTTTATCCCTTTCATTTGCAAAATAATGTCAGTTGTTTCCCAGCTCCAGCTTTGGGTCCCATTCCACTGAACATATCAGTTAGCCAAATCAAGAACAGTTGGTTTCCCACCATGGCTGTGCACCATTATTTGCATTTGTGTGAGCATCACGACAGGTTATTTGCTGCTAAGTAGGTTAGACCATGAGTTGCTTGGACAGATATTGGTCATTTTCCCCAAGTAGCCCGTGTAGCACCTTCTGGTAGTAGACACACTGATTGTTTGGGGACTGACTCTCTTCTAGCTTCCAGCCATGTCATTCCATTTTATGTGTCAACTTCATATGGTGTCTTCAGCAGTAGGGCCTTACCACTAAACTTTGGTGGGTCATCAAGTACTCTGACAGAAATCTGTCTGTCTTTTAGGAAACCCTGTAGGTTTCTCTGATCAAAAGCTCATTGTGGATGATGGCCACATGCTGGTACTAGGAGTTACATGTCAGTGCCCACTAATAAAAGGAAGAAAAAGATAACTAATATAAAAGAGTTAGAGAGGAGAGAAAGAGAGAGAGAGAGAGAGAGAGAGAGAGAGAGAGAGACTGTAGAAGATAAAGGTCAGTCTTCATCATACCCTCTCCAGTGCCTTGTGGCTCAGCTATTCCCTCTAAGGGCCTGGTGAAGGTTCAACCATTTGGTCTGCCTTTTAGGATGTAGAATTTTATGGTACTACTGCCATTTGGGTCTAGATTTGTGTCCCCACCCCTTCCCTTGCCCTCCGTTGCCCTACCCTACCTCCCCACCCACCCTATTGTCTAGTCCTCAACATGCTTGCTGGGTATGTTGGAATCTTGGGTTGTCTCTCTTTTAATTTGATATCATCTTTTTCTCCTATTATCAGGGTCTTGTGTGGGTACTGCTAGGCGCTGTGAGGTCTTGAATATAGAGGCCAAATTCTGTCTGGACAGTTGTATGTAAGGAATGATATCCTTCCTTTGTGTCTTACATTCTTTCTGCAACCTGTTCTACAATGGGCCCTGAGCCTTGGAGGGTGTGAGATGTTTCAGGGATGGACACTCCTCCATCCCTTCTTAGCACTATGTTGCATTTTGAGTCATACCAGTGGTCATTGCCATCTGAAAAGAGAAACTTCTTTAACCAGAAGTGAGAGTAGCATTAATATATGAGTATGAACATGAAGTGTAGTGCTTTCAGTACAATTTGGTGAAAGTAATGTATGCATTTATCCAGACAAGAAAAGGCTTTGTACCTCTAAGGCTCATACCTCCCCTGCCATAGGCTTTTGATTAGGTTTTCAGTACTAGGCACATAATCCCTCCCATAGAGTGGGCCTTCAGTCCAATTACAGAGTAGTTGGTTTTCCCCAGAGCAGACATGCTACTATTGCACTCATTTAGTCATTTGGCCTGTCAGGCCAAACTTGAGGTTTCCAGTGTCCACTGTTTTCATCACTGTTGACCAAATGGTTGAACCTTCAACAGGCCCTTGCAGGGAACACCTGAACCACAAGACACTGGAGAGGGTAGGATCAAGGCTAACCTTAATCTACATCTTCCCTTCCTCCCTCTCCCTCTCTCTCTTTCTCTCTTCTCTCTAACTCTTGTATATTAGTTATCTTTTTCCTCATTTTTTTTTAGTGGGCACTGACCTGTAACTCTCAGTACCAGCATGGGGCTATCATCCACAATGAGCTTTAGTTCAGAGAGACCTACAAGGTTTCTTAAAAGACAGACAGACTTCTGTCAGAGTACTTGATGACCCACCAAAGGTTAGTGGTAAGACCCTACTGCTGAAGACACCATATGAAGTTGACAGGTAAAATGTAATGGCATGGCTAGAAGCTAGAAGAGAGTCAGTCCCCAGACAATCAGCGCTTCTCGGACAGAAAGTGCTACATGGGTGACTGGGGGAAAATGACCAATATCTGTCCAAGTAACTCATCTCTAACCTACTTAGCAGGAAATAACCTGTCATGATGCTCACACAAGTGCAATAGTGGCACACAGCCATGGTGGGAAACCAACTACTCTTGATTTGGCTAACTGATCCCCTCAGTGGAACGGGACCCATAGCTGGAGCTGGGAAACAATTTTTGCATCTATGTTCATGATGGAGATTGGTCTGTAATTTTCTTTTATTGTTCTGTCTTTGCTTGGTTTTGGTATATTTTTATTTCTTGTTTCTGACTTATCTTCAAAACTCTTTAATGTTTGATGTTCCTTTATTATGATATTTTATCAAAGAAACTTTGTCAGCTTATACTGTGTCTGTAAAAAAAGTTCTGGTCTTAGGTGGGAACATGGCTCAGTGGTTAAAAGTGTTTGTTTTCAATGCCTGCCAGCCAGGTTTGATTCTCCAGTACCCATGTAAAGCCAGATGCACAAAGTGGTATATTTATCTGGAGTTTATTTGCAGTGGTCAAAGGCCTTGGTGTGCCAATTCTCGGTCTTCCTATTTCTCCCTTTGTATGTGTACTTACAGATAAATATAGAATGATAGAGAGATTATTAAAATTGCTGGCATTTTAACAAAGGTTCCAGATGTAGGATTTTTCCTGGTTCTCTCATAGTAAACATGGTATATTTCTGTGACAGGAACTGATATTGAGAGTACTGCTTTTATTTATTTATTTATTTTTTTTACCTTTGGGTATTGTAGTAGACAGCTTCAGATCACTGGGTTGAACCTCTCTACCAGCACGTTTATGGAAGAAGGAAATTTATATGAAGCTTACAGATCCATGGGAAGTTCCATATAGTAAAAGAAACTGACCTGCTTTCACAGTTTCAAGCAGAGAGAGAAAAAAACTATAAGCCACCAATACCAGTACAAGTAAGCACACTTTTGGAACTCCAGGCTAAACTAAAGCACTTTGTATAGGGGGCTGGAATTCTAAATCCACCACCACACCTTAGGCCTGGACCCTAGAATTTTCCCAATGATACTTCCTCCAGCCAGGTGGCTACAGATCTAAATTATAAACTTAAATAAAATTCTGAATGTATCAGGGGCCATCCATTCAAACTAACACAGGCATGTTTATTTAAAAAGTCTATTTATTTAAAAAAATTGCTTCACTTACTTTACTTATAGTCAGTCTGTGCATACATTGAAGGTAATTTTGTGGATCAGAAAGAAATGATATTTAAGACTTAGTATTGTATTGTGTAGATATTGAAGTTGACTTTTCTATGCAGTATAGGAGGAGGTCATCTCCAATCTTCAGAATTAAAAGAGTAAGTCTGCATGCTAACTATTATTTCTTTCTATTATTATTACTCTTTTATTGGTTTTTACTCAGTGTATACAGTCTACTTGGTAACATTGTTAGCCTCCTCCTTGTTCTCCCTCCTCCACATGGACACTATTAATTTTACATATGGGAATTAGCTCAACTTACTTTTCTGTTGTTTGATGTATCTGTTGTTATAAGGAAAAAATATATATTTTTTTATTTAATACTTATCATTGGAAAGAACAAAGGATGGCTACACATTGATGCATGGTGATATGAGCCTATAACACAGACAGTTAGATTCAATACAGAAAAATATAATATCCTAACTGTGAGGCATCCCAATTGAAAACTATTAGAGTCATTCTTTTAGCATCTGGTGAGTGACTGTTATGTTTCAGGCACTGTAGGTCCTGGAAGAATGGTGTTATTAAATGTGTACATCCCTTGATATTATTTGGAAGTAATAAAGAGGATATTCTGTTTCAAGATTTGCAATTGTTCCTACAAGCAGTATGTACTCTGCAATCTCATGCTTCCCAACATGTTCACATTATATATGGATATTCATGATGGTATGTTTTCCCAATATTCTTTGTAAGATGTAAATATTTACAGGCTTGAATAAACTCCTGAATCTACTGGGGGTCATCCACTCAAACTATCACACCAAGTTTCTTATCTCCAGTGCTTACCCTGGATTTTAAATGATTGTAGCATTTATCACTTCACTTTGGCTCTTTGCTGGCATCCTGTTAAGGTAAGAGGGAATGGGGATATCACAAGATACAGTTTAACTAGAATTTTCCGAATCAGGTCTGGAAATACAATACTCTAAGATAAATATGTCATAAAGTGGAAATAAAATAGGAGAGTGAAGTGTGCTTTTTACCTCAGAACCACCATTTGCATAGTGTGTACCAAAAGCTCTCTGGATACAAAGGCCTCAGCAGAATTTTAGCAGCACTGACATAAATCTCAAAGGACATGCTACACTGGAACTCTGAGATGGTGGACATGATATGGTGCTGGCAGAAGGATTGGATTGTGTGTGTATATTGTTTCTAAATAAGAGCAATATTTGAGATATGTACTTTACATTGAAAAAAACAAACAACTCCTGCTACTAGCATTAGCTGGACCTTTCTGATAAATGAAGCAACATACAAAATTCCATACTGCAATAACAATAAGTTTCAGAGTCTGGCCAAAAATACACATTAATGCCTCTTGTTCTTGACTGATTAGATAGCAAATGACACACGAAGTTTTAGATAATTTGTTGCAAAAAAAGGTAGAAAGAGAAATGTTACTGAAAGTTTCACATCACAATAATGAATCATTGTACTTAAGCTTTTTATCGGATGAGCTTCTGAAGCATATTATAGATGTTTATTCAACTCTGAATCTGATTAAACACAAGATTTAATCCATAGAGATCATGTAATTAGAGCTTATTGGTATATGAACAAATCAGTTAATTTTGTAAATGAATATACTTTTAAATACATTATTTCATTTTATTGTAAGAATAACATTAGAAATAGGCAGTAGAATTGTTATTAAATCCATTTAGCAAATGAGACAACTGAAAATCATAGTCTATGAGACTTAATGCCTTCAATAGCAATGGTTGCAGAGATTATAAGCTCAAATCACATAACTCAGGTAAGCGTGGACATTTTCAAAGCATATAAATACATGTTGAGAAAAAAGCAACTAGAAAAAGGAAGAGGACTAAGCAGAATCTGGAAATGATAGCTAATTACATATTTCATTCCCATTCTCCCTCTCATACATACTTATTTATCCATTTCTCATATTCCATAATTTATTCTTTCATTATATAAAACTCACTGTGCATTCACTTGGTGCTATGAGTCAATGAATGTGACTTCCTGAAACAGTTAAATGGTTGTTGCTCCAAAGTGGACTCTGCTGGATTGTGTATGTCAAGGACCTAAAATCATTTGAGTTTTTCTTTCTTTGCTTGTTTTCTTGAGGTAGGTCTCTCTCTAGCACAAGCTGACCTAGAATTCACTATATAATATCAGGGTGGCCTCAAACTCACAACAATCCTCCTACCTCTACCTCCCAAGTGCTAGAATTAAAGGCGTATGCCAACACACCTGGCTTGAGTGAAGTTTTTGATTTTAATTGCAGTACATAAATATATAAGCATTATTTAGCCAAAGAACGTTGGGAGTTTGGTTAAGATGGCGGCTTAGGTACCATGCCAAAGCACCCTAGGTGGGGAAAAGACCAAAAAATCAAAGCAAAATACACACTTTTACTAAAAGGTGAGGTGTATAGGAAATTGAAACAGCAGTGGAGAAGTAGAAGAGATCCAGAGCCTGCACAGGCTGGCAAAAGTGGCCCCGGCAGGTCCACTGACCGTGGCAGCGGCAGCTCACTGGAAAGCCACCAGGCTTGGCTCCTGCCACAGGAAAAACCAGGTGAGGGGTTTCCACTCACACTGGATCTCTCTGCAACTCAAGAAATGTGAGGGAGAGCAGCAGTGAACAACAAAGGAGCAGATCGCAAGGCAGAAGGACATGTGGAACAGCGAGAGAACCAGAGCAGCTATGGCTCCCTCCCCTCCCCCACCGCCTGTGCCCAGGTCCAGAGAACACAGCAGTGGTCCTGGGACCCGCCACGCCAACTTGAGCGAACAGCGGGACCCAAGCAGGAGCAGGGTCATGCAGCAACATCAGTGGCTCTGGCACCAGCAGCAGCGGACCCAGCAGTGGCAGATCCAGCAGCAGCAGCTTCAGAGGCAGCAGTTGCAGATCCAGCAGCATCAGCAGAGGATCTAGCAGTGGCAGATAAAGCAGCAACAATAGCGGCAGCAGCAGCGGTGGACCCAGCAGAGACAACAGACCCAGCAGTGGCAGCTTCAGGAGCAGAAGTGGAGGTTCCAGCAGCAGGGGTGCCGATCTGCAGGGCCACACTTGCCAGGCTTGGTTTGCCTCACAGGAAAAGCCAGTGCCCAGCTCCAGAAATCAGAACAGCAGCCCAATGATCCAGCCAGCAACTTGACTGAGACCAAAATTATCCAAAAAGGTAACTGGGATTGATTGCACCAGGGAAAGGTCTCACTTGGTCACAAACTGACTGGGATCCACCAACAATCCAGAAATCTTAACCTCTTTGTTGCTAGAGGATCTGGTTGTTATAATAACCACTCTTGCATAAATACTGTTTTTGATTTAATGTGTACAGTGTTTAGTTAAATTTTAGAATCAACCTGTATTTTATTCCACTCAGCCTACTTCAATACTCCCATAGCAGGGAAACCCAACCCCTAGGAACACGTTTGTAGATACTCTGAGAGCCTTAGAGCCACACCTAACACCTTAAGCTTGTATCCTGAAGATATATAACATCAAATCAATTGATACAGCTAAGAATACCTAGCTAGCTACAAAATCCAAGCATTAACTTAATCCAAGATGCAAAAATATATATATTATAACACAAGAAACACTAAAATGCAAGACAATATAAATCCACCTAACAGTATTAATGCATCAGAAATGACCTCCAATGAGAACGAGTTAGAGGAAATGCTTGAGAAAGATTTCAAAAGAATGATTGTAAATATGTTCAAAGAAGTCAGAGAACAAAGCAAAAGAGTCAAAGAGGAGTTCAAAGAGGAAATCAAAGGAATCCAAGAAGACACAGGACACCAATTTAATGAAATAAAGAAGGCAATACAAGACATAAATAAGGAAATAGAAATAAAAGGAAAAACCAGTCATAATTACTAGCAATGAAGAACACAGTTAATGAAATAAAAAGCTCTGTAAAAAATTTCGCCAGTAGAATATTTAATGAAATAAAGAAGGCAATACAAGACATAAATAAGGAAATAGAAATAATAAAGAAAAATCAGTCAGAATTACTAGCAATGAAGAACACAGTTAATGAAATAAAAAACTCTGTAAAAAATCTCACCAGTAGAATGGATGAAGGAAAGGAAAGAAAATCTAAACTAGAAGACCGGGTGGCAGATCTAATACAGTCCAACAAAGAGAAAGAAACTTACAGAAAAGTATGAGTGGGAATTTCAAGATATTAGGAATACTATGAAAAGATCAAATATAAGAATTCAGGGATTAGTAGAAGGAGAAGAATTCCACTCCAAAGGCATAGTAGGCATCGTCAACAAAATCATAGATGAAAACTTCCCCCAAATTGGGAAAGAGGCCCCAATGCAGATACAGGAAGCCTTTAGAACCCCAGCCAGACAAAACCTGGAAAGAACCTCTCCTCGTCATATTGTAATCAAACTACCAAACACACAAACCAAGGAAAAAATACTGAAAGCAGTTAGAGAGAAAAATCGAGTTACCTACAAAGACAAGCCCATCAGGATTGCAGCAGATTATTCAACACAAACATTAAAAGCCAGAAGGGCTTGGAGTGATGTATTCCAAGTTCTGAAAAATAACAACTGTCAACCAAGGTTACTATATCCTGCAAAGGTATACATTCAAATAGATGGAGAAATAAGGACATTCCATGACAAAAGCTGGTTAAAGGAGTATTTGAAGACAAAACCAGCTCTACAGAAAATACTTGATAGGTTCCTCCATGCTGAAGAAAAGGAAAAGCAGGAACCTGGAAAAAAAAGCAATACTCAAATACTAGTTAACACAAGAAAGCAACGGTAGAACTGGAACCACAAAAAAAGAAAAAATGGCACACATAAATACACAGCTTTCAATAATATCTCTTAATATCAATGGCCTCAATGCCCCAACCAAAAGACATAGGTTTGCAGACTGGGTTAAAAAGCAGGATCCTACAATTTGTTGTCTCCAAGAAACTCACCTTTCTACAAAGCATAGACATTATCTTAGTGTGAAAGGTTGGAAGACGGTGTTTCAAGCAAATGGGCCTAGAAAACAATCAGGGGTTTCTATCCTAATATCTGACAAGGTAGACTTCAGTCCAACGTTAGTCAAGAAAGATAAGGAAGGTCACTTTATATTGATTAAGGGAACACTCCAACAGGAGGACATTACAATCCCAAACACATATGCACCTAACATGGGGGCTCCCAAATTCATCCAAAAAACACTATTAGAACTGAGGTCACAGATAACACCAAACCCAGTGGTGGTGGGTGACTTTAACACCCCACTCTCATCAATTGACAGGTCATTCTGAGAATCTGGCATCTGAACTAAATGAGGTCATAGAAGGAATGGACCTAACAGATATCTACAGGACATTTCATCCAAATGCTGCAGAATATACATTCTTTTCAGCAGCACATGGAACATTCTCTAAAACAGACCATATATTAGGACACAAAGCAAATTTTAACAAATTTAGGAAAATTGAAATAATTCCTTGCATTCTCTCTGATTACAATGGATAAAAGTACAAGTCAGTAGCCAACATATTACTAAATGGGGAAAAAGTGGAAGCTTTCCCACTAAAATCAGGAACAAGACAAGGGTGTCCACTGTCCCCACTTTTATTTAATATAGTTCTGGAAGTCTTGGCCATAGCAATAAGGCAAGAGACACACATAAAAGGGATACAAATTGGAAAGGAAGAGATCAAGTTATCATTATTTGCAGATGACATGATTCTATATATGAAGGACCCTAAAGACTCTACTAGCAAACTGTTAGAGCTGATCAAAACCTACCGCAATGTAGCAGGATACAAAATAAATACACAGAAATCAGTAGCCTTCATATATGCTAAAAACAAACACACAGAGGATGAAATCAGAGAATCACTCCCATTCACAATTGCATCTAAATAAAAAAAGTACCCTGGAATAAACCTAACCGAGGAAGTAAAGAATCTCTAAAATGAGAACTTTAAAACACTCAAGCGAGAAATTGCATAAGACACTAGAAAGTGGAGAAACATCCCTTGTTCCTGGATTGGAAGAATCAATATTGTGAAAATGGCAATCTTACCAAAAGCAATCTACACATTTAATATAATCCCTATCGAAATTCCAAAGTCATTCTTCATGGAAATAGAAAAAAACAATCCAAAAATTCATTTGGAATCACAAAAACCTTGAATATCTAAAATAATACTGAGCAATGAAAATTAGGCTTGTGGTATCACCATACCTGATTTTAACCTATACTACAGAGCCATAGTAACAAACACAGCGTGATTCTAGCACAAAAACAGACATGTAGATCAGTGGAACAGAATAGAGGACCCAGATGTAAGCCCCGATAGCTATAGCCACTTGATACTTAATAAAAATGCCAAAAATACTCATTGGAGAAAAGAAAGCCTCTTTAGCAAATGGTTTTGGGAAAACTGGACACATATCTGCAGAAGGATGAAAATAGATTCTTCTCTCTCACCATGCACAAGAATTAAGTCCAAATGGATTAAAGACCTTAACATCAGACCTGAAACTCTGAAACTTCTAGAGAAAAAAGTAGGGGAACCCCTTCAACATATTGGTCTTGGCAAAGATTTTCTGAATAGAACCCCAATTGTTCAGGCAATAAACCCACAGTTTAATCACTGGGACCTCATGAAATTACAAAGATTTTGCACTGCAAAGGACACAGTGAAAAATTCAAAGGGGCAACCTATGGAATGGGAAAAAATCTTCGCCAGCTATATATCTGATAGAGGATTAATATCTAGGCTATACAAAGAACTCAAAAAGTTAAATAATAAGGATTCAAACAAGCCAATCAAAAAATGGTCTTTGGAGCTAAATAGAGCATTCTCAAAGGAAGAAATACGAATGGCATATAAGCATCTAAAAAAATGTTTTACATCATAGTCATCAGGGAAATGCAGATTAAAATTACATTGAGATTCCGTCTCACTCCTGTCAGATTGGCCACCATCATGAAAACAAATGATCATAAATGTTGGCAGGGATGTGGAAAAAGAGGAACCCTTCTACACTGCTGGTGGGAATGCAATCTGGTCCGGCCATTGTGGAAATGAGTTTGGAGGTTCCTAAAACAGCTAAAGATTGATCTACCATATGACCTAGCTATAGCACTCCTAGGCATATATCCTAAAGATTCATCTCATTTCCTTAGCAGTACGTGCTCAACTATGTTTATTGCTGCTCAATTTATAATAGCTGGGAAATAGAACCAGCCTAGATGTCCCTCAACTGATGAGTGGATAATGAAGATGTGGCACATTTATACAATGGAGTTCTACTCAGCAGTAAAGAAAAATGAAGTTATGAAATTTGCAAAAAAAAAAAAAATGGATGTATCTGGAAAGGATTATACTAAGTGAGGTAACCCAGGCCCAGAAAGCCAAGCGCCACATGTTCTCCCTCATATGTGGATTCTAGCTACAGCTGATTGGCCTTCTGCGTGAGAAGGAAAATACCTAGTAGCAGAGGCCAGTAAGTTAAAAAGGAGATATAAAGGGAAGAGAAAGGAAGGGAGCAGGGTTTTTAGTAGGTTGGTATTGTATATATGTAAGTACAATGATTGAGATGGCGAGGTAATATGATGGATAATGGAATTTCAAAGGGGAAAGTGTGGGGGTGTGGGAGGGTATTACCATGAGACATTTTTTATAAACATGGAAAGTGTTAATAAAAATTAAATAAAGAAAGAAAGAAAGAAAGAAAGAACATTTGGCGTGGTACCATAAACATACCTTTGCTCTGGTCTGAGGTTAGAAAACACAAGTTCAAGTTCACAGTACAGGTGAATGGTGAGGTGGAAATAAAGGAAGATATTTGAATTCTTAGTTCAATCTTTATTCAAACGTAGCACTGGTTAATGTGCAGCAATTGTATGACAGGAACTGTGTTATGTGCAAGGCTGTAATCTTCAACAAAGTCAGACCCTATTCTTACACTCTTGAGTCAAGTGAAGTAGGTAGGGGTGAAAACTAAAACCAGAAAGATAAATGTGAAGTAGGGATGTAAGCTCAGTAGTAGAGCACTTACCTTGCATGCATAGGGCCCCATGGTCATTTTCCAGGACCCCTCAAATATATGATAAATTAACATAAAATAAAATAAAGAATAAATACATAATGTTTAATAAATTTTAATGAAATTGTATTTTCCAAATTTATTTTCAATTCCAATTTTAAACTTCTAAATAAGAACTGTGTATGTGTATAGAACACTTAGTTTACCATTTTTTAATCTAATGTTTGGGTATTTTTAGCATATGTGAGTGGTATACATACATGCATGTGGGTGGGACACACATGTATTTATGGGTATGTATGCATATATGCATATGCATGTGTGCATGTATATAGAGTCTATAGGTCAACATCAGGAGTCTTGCTCAATTTCTTTCTATTTATTCTTTGAAACATGTTCTCACACCGAATCTAGAGCTTACCAATTTGCTAGTTAAGCTGCACAGTAGCCTCTAAAATATTTTTTTCTGTTTCCATGTCTCTCCAGTGCTGGGATGATAGCCATGAGCTTTCATGTTCAACATATATATGAGCACTGGGGATCTGAACTCTGATCCTCAAGCTTGTACAGGCACTTTACTAACTGAGCCATATCCTTCCTGAGCCCTATATCTCTGTGTATTTTAGGAAGTGTCTCACCATGTAGCTCTCGCTAGCCTGAAACTTGCTATATAGACTAGGCTGGTCTTGACATTATGATAATCCTCTGTTCTCTCTCCCGGATGCTGGGATTATACGAGTGAGCCACCATATCCAGTAAATCTGTTTTCTCAAATTCTTACATAAACATTTCTCTAATTTTTTTTTGTTATTGTATTTGAAGAGAATGTTTTGCACCAAAGTGGAAAGCAGAGAGTTGATTTTTGTTATTACCTCAAATATTGTAAGCTTTTCTCTACTCGCATAAGAGTTATATCAATATTTACCTATGTAAATGACAAAAATGCTTAGCATGGTTTTGGGTCAAAATGCTTCTTATTAAAACATGCCCAGATTTGGAGGTGCACAAGGAGCGAGCCACAGTTGCAGTTGAACTTTCTGAAGCTAATGGTAAATATCTGTTGTCAGAATTAGTTCTCATAGAGCCGTGTATATTCACGTAGTAGACCTAAAGGACTTAGAGGCGGCTATAGTTTGCTGGATAATTAAGTAGCTAAAAATAGGAACACAGTGTAAAATGACATGGATGCAAATGGCTAGCCATTGACAGATCCTAGTTCTTTTGTATGTTAGTATCTTGGCTGAAACCATTTTGTCAACAGTTACAGAGGCTTCTGGGAAAAAAAAAGTGAGAAGGAAACATTCTTTCTGTTACAGTAAAGTCAAAGTTGGACATGTATTAATAGAGTTGTATAGGATACAGATGGCAGCAGAAATAAAATTAACCAAGATTAATGAATCGTCAGCAAGTGTTCATTGACTGACAGCTCTGTGAGGGGTGTAAGGTTGGTCACTGGGTACCGACAGCACCAAGGTCGTAGGGCTGTAATGAAATAACACAGACAGGGTCCTCACATTCAGTGCTATGAAAGTCAGTTTACTAAAGGATATGAAAACATTTTATAGAATTACTGTAACAACCAGAAAGAGAATTTATAAAGAGCTTTGAATCTAAGCTGTCTACAAACACAAGAAACTGAAACTAAGAAAATCTTAATGTTTTAGAGCAAAACTTCTTGTATACCATTTATATGATTTTGCTATTTTATTTCCTAAATATGTTTTGACTTTTCTTTTTTTTAGTTATAGATGGACCTTTGTTTAAAAATCTGACCTACCAATTAGCGTTTTCCACCAATCGGAGCAGAAACCTTCACAGGCTTCACAATCTTGCTGAGGTGCCACCTTTGTGAGGGCCTTAGCAGCAGCCATTGCTGTCTTCTTAGATGCCTGCTTGGCCCGTTTTACTTCCTTGGCAGCCCTGATAGCCTGCTCTTGCTGAGCCTTTCCAACTTTTGGTTTCTGGTTCCTCTTGGCCATTATGTAAACAAGAGATTCTCCAGTGATGGCCCGCTCGAATTTAGCTGCATGTCGGGTTCTTTTCTTCTGAATTTCCTCCAACTCTCTCTCTCTCTCTCCCTCTCTCTCTCTCTTTTCTGCTTTCTACTGTAGAGAATAGTCCAGTTTATCTGTGAAAGGCTTGACTGCTGCAAAGAAACAGATCAGATCAGATCAGTAAAGCTAGTTAAGGCTTATTGGCACAGCTTGTGGGTGAGGTTTACTGGTCCCTAATGTGAGGCCAGATTTAGGGACCTAAGATGGAGGTCTTTTAAAGGGGAGGGCAAGGGAAGATGACCTGTAGCTAGAAACCTGGGGCAGGCCGAGGCAAGTAACTATTTCAAGAATGGGAGGGAGCAGATGTCTCCTTATAAGGTCTCAACTGGGGAGGGGGACAGCTATTGGCCTGCAGGGGAATCTTGAAACTGCTGGTCCTGATCATTCCCAGGAATGTGTGTGGTGGGGTTATTGGAAGGCATGGCAATCATGTTAGGTCCTTTGTTTTGAGCATGGTCCCGCCTAGAAATCTGTTGAAGATTCATCTTGGAAAAGGAGGCTGCCTTGCATTTTGCATTAAGAAATTGGAAAAAATAAATGCTGTGGGACCTGGCATAGCACTGCAGTGTCCGGTGTAGATCTTGTCCACCCTGAAACTGCACAGCTCCACCCTTCAGGGCCAGGGCCAAGGGAAGATGGTGAAGAGAAGGTTTTGGCATATTTTTGTAGATTTTTGCTTTTAAAAGGTCACTTGCATTATTTATCTGTATTGTATAAAAGTGTTATTCACATTTTCTAACATCAAAAATAAAATATAAAGTTCTTAGTGTATTCTAGGAAATTAATTTCTCTCTAAAAATGGATTAAGCACATCAAAAAGTACTTATGTATCTACTCTGTAGAGTAAGGGGCAGTGTATTAACCCCAGAATGCTGGAGAAAACTTTTTCCCCTCAACATATTGTAGAGAAAAAGTATACTTTAATTCGTATTTCCAGTGAGACATCATAGTCATCTGTTTGCATAGTCACATGGTTTTACATGTATTGTCTGCTAGCCACCACTTTATTTCTAGTCTTTGGGAGCTTACACTGGCACTCCTACACCCCATTCTTTCACTCCTTTTCCATCTACCATCCTTCATTATCTTTATACATGGATCTCCTACTCATTACTTAGAATGCAACATTCTTCACCCATGTGATGAGTTCATGGAGTACAGTCCATTCTTTCCTGGCATTTTCATAAATATGAGTAAAAAATGGAAATGAATTGTTGAATAGCTGTCTCTGCTACTTTAATGAAAGTTCTTGAGAGTGCTGATTATGTCTGCGCTGTTTTCTTCTGCCTTTCTGGTTTCTAGGTCATTATAGACCCATTAAACATTTGATAAATGAAAAGCTGATAATTAGAATGGAAACTCTACTGACCACAGAGATAAAACAACAGACTTTCATGACAAGAAATATGGCTTTATTATCTGTAATTTCAAAGGAATTCCTAAACTAAAATTGTTACCTGCATTTGTTTGAAGAGTGCAGTGAGCTCAGGTGTCTTCTGTATTGTCTCATATTTTACTCAAGTATTTCCTGAATCTCCAGCACATGACAGGCAGTGAAGCTGAGATGAGGAATATGGCAGCTGCAGCCCACAGGAATTGCAAAGTCTGATGGAGGAAAAAAATCCACTGCAGATTAATGTACAAAATAGTGGGTTTAATACCCAAATTGTTCTTGGACTAATTGAAGCTAAAAGTTGCTCTGAATTTAAAAGAATCTGAAGGCTTTCACTAATCCAAGGGTAAAAGAAAGAAAATAGTCTAGACAGAGGGTAGCACATGTCTGTAGGCATGTTCTGTTCAGAGGAATGTGGTAGCCATGCACACCTCTCCTAAATAGTGGGAGGTGGTGCACAGCATGTCTTTTATCAGACAAAGAATAAAAATATTAAGATAAAATTTAAATAAGACTAAATCTGGTAAAAACAACATTCTGCTATGAAACTAAATATTTTAAATTTTCTGGTATAAAAATTAAAAGTATAGAAGATTCATTAAATGAGGGAAATAATGATGTTTTCTTTCACATGAAGCAATTCATTAATTAGAAGAAGGTTTCTCACAATGCTGAATTCAAAGATTTTGCAGATGTGTTTATTTGTAGTTACCTAAAATAATTGCTAATGACTACAACAAATAATTTTTTAAAAATAGATTATTTGTATTTATTTATTTGAGACAGAGACAAAGAGGAAACTGAGAGAGAGAAAGAGAGAGAGAGAGAGAACAAGAGAGAGAATGGGCATGCCAGGGCCTCCAGCTGCTACAAATGAAATGCAGACGCATGAACCACCTTCTGTATCTTACTTACATGAAACAACAAATCATTTTTAAAATATGCTTGGAAATTCTTAAGGAATGCTTAAACCAACTTCTTTTGAAATATTGTATTTGTTTTTCTAACTAAATTTAATATATTTCTACTATGGAATATTTGGAAACTTTAGTATAGAACATAATCATCCCATAATCCCTTGAGCTGCCACTGTGAATGATTAAATGTATGCACCCTCTTCACATTAACCCTAGGTCATTGCTCTGTGAATGTCAAGATCATCTAAAAGACTAACATTAAACTCACAACTGACCTTCTAGTCTTCTTCAATCTTGATGCAGATGCTTCAAGGAAAGCAAGTGCTGTGTTCACAAAATCTCAGAGTTCCAAAGACAGGGAACATGTTTGCCATGAAATCTGTTACAGAAATCTGAAGAAAATTTACCCATGAGAATCTATCTAATTTAGCGGAACACTGGTGACCTTACAGCCCTCTGTATTGTCTTCATCTTCACAAGCCACAGTCTGCAGAATGTATTTGAACAATACATTTTTCTTCACACAGAAAACTCATAAAATCTGGAAATTATATAAATGCCTGTGTTTCAAATAAAAATCCTCATTTTAGGGCTGGAGAAATGGCTCAACACTGAAGGTACCTGCCTACAAAGCCTAATTACCTGGGTTCAAGTCCCCAGTGCCCACACAAAGCAAGGTGCACAAAGTGGTGCATGCATCTTGAGTTGTTTGCAGTAGTTGGAGGCCCTGACATGCCCATGCTCTCTGTTTCTCTTTTCTGCATCTCTTTTTGCTTGAAAATAAAAAGTATTTTTTTAAAATTCTCACTTCATTTCTCTCTAAATATTTATTTCCAATGTCTATTATAGTCACAATAGGAGTGTATAAAATTTATGAAACTATTGTACTTTTGTGATAGTGAAGCAAACACTCCTGAGTATGAATTTCCACAGTACTACATAGCATTGTGAGTAAATACTTGCATATACACAATACAAATTAATTTTAACTATGCCTTTAAGGTCCTTGATTACTTATTAAAATGATAAGGCTCCACTGGAAAGACAGTTCTGTGCTTACAGGTACTTGCTTGCAAAGCCTGATGACTGCGTTCAATTTTCAAGCAGCCATGTAAAGCTGGGCACAAAATGTGGCCCATGTGTTCCTTTGCAATGGCCACAAACACTGAAGTACTCCTACATACACCTGCAAGTAAACAAATAAAATACTATAAAAGATAAGTCACTTGTACACCCATCACATCATTATGGACATATATTGCCACCTATTTAAAAAATATATATATATACACACACATACATACATACACACACATATACATATACATATACATACATACATATATAATACATACATGACAAGTCTGTATTTGGAAATTTCCACTATATGACTGTTGTTAATAGAAATAGTTGACAACTTGATTTAAATTCTCTGAGACTATTAATGAGGGATTTTTTGGTTTTTTTTAGATTAGATTAACTGAGGTGGAAGGACTCACCCTACCTGTGAATGACATAATTCCATGGCCTGTGACCGGACTGAACTGAAGGAGAAGGCAAGGTGAACACAGGCATTCATCACTGTTTGCCCACTGTGGACAGCTGCCCAGGCTCCTGCATCCCTACCTTCCCTGCCACAATGGACTGTGACCTTGAAATAACCTTGCCTTCTTAAATTGTTTCTGCTCCGATATTTAGACACATTATCAAGCAAGAGAACTAATACAATGACCATTTTCAGGAGTTTCTCTGTGGCAGTCCACCCTCTAAATATTTAGCATTTTATAATGAACACATTACTTGTTTTGTATTAATTCTTTTATGCTTTACTTTAAGTTACTTAACTTGGACAAATATTTACAATGATGTTATAACTTTTGATTGCAAATATTTCATGTCTAAATAGAAATTCAATGGCAATAATCCATGTGTTGGGTTCTTCACTGTAGTATAATTTTCAGTAGCATAATAAGGAAAACAATAATTCAATAATAAGAACTAAGTTTAAAAAGTGTAGCATAACATATGTAATCATTTGGAGCACAACAATAAAACGTATCAATACATTGCCCAGTAAAACAATTGTGCGTGTAAAATTTTTATAATATGAAGCCACTCAAACATAAAAGAATATGGATGAACAAAGTAATATGGACAGCAATATAGAAAATTGTATCTTTTATCTTTGTGACTTAGAATTCCATGTAATTTATTTATTTATTTATTTTTGTAATGTACAACAGCTCTGTGTCAAACAAATAACAGAAAATAAAACTGTAAATTCACAAAACTTGTTAGTTTGGTTCATATACATGCAAATATATAAAAAATATACAGGCTTTTTTAAAATTTAATTTTTATTAACATTTTCCATGATTATAAAAAAAATTCCATGGTAATGCCCTCCCTCCTCCCCCACACTTGCCCCTTTGACATTCCATTCTCCATCATGATATAGACTTTTCAAAAGATTGTCTGAGTTATGCTGAAAGTGACACAGGCACCAAGCACTACTGCATTAAAATGACCCTTGGAATATTGTTCTACTCTCATCCTTCATTTCCCCATGAGAATATCCACTATGTTAACTTGCTGGCAATGTCTCTTTCTTATTTTTCTTCATGTTTCTTTCTTTGTTTCCTTTTTTCTCCCTTCTTTATTCCATTTTTCTTTTCTTTCCCCTTCCCTTGATGTTTTTTCTCCTGCCCATTTTTCTTTTTTCTTCATTTCTCTTATTTTCCCTCCCTTTCTTCTTTGCTTCCTTTCTTCCTTCTCTATCTCTTTCGCCTCTCCTTCCTTCTTTTCACCCTCCCTCCTTCCCTTTCATTTCCTTTTTACTTTGTCTACTTTTGTCAATTAATTAATTAATTAATTAATTAATTAATACCATATATTAATATTTAACACTTTACACTGTGTTGAATTTTAATGTAACATTATTCTACCAGGTCTTACATTGGAAATTATAGATTAGAATAGAATAGATCAAAGAGAATGAACAACTTACCAAGGTTAACTAAACTAAAATTATATTTAGTCAACTAGACTAAAATTGTAATTCAGATTCTATCTAACTTTATTGCTTGTGTCCTATTACCACACTTTTACTCTCCTACATATCCTCCTTTTTTTTTTAAATTTTTTTTTGTTCATTATTTATTTATTTATTTGAGAGCTACAGACACAGAGAGAAAGACAGATAGAGGGAGAGAGAGAGAGGATGGGCGCGCCAGGGCTTCCAGCCACTGCAAACGAACTCCAGACGTGTGCGCCCCCTTGTGCATCTGGCTAATGTGGGACCTGGGGAACCAAGCCTCGAACCGGGGTCCTTAGGCTTCACAGGCAAGCGCTTAACCGTTAAGCCATCTCTCCAGCCCCATATCCTCCTTTTTAATAATGCATTTATATGTCTGAAGGCTTAGCCAGGGTGCTACTCTTTTGTGCTCTTTTTTGTATCTATAGGGCTTTGAGGTCCTCTGATTGTCCTCTTTATGCTGGTCTGCATTGTTGACAAAATGCCCCTTGTATGCAGTCTAGGGAATGCTGGGTGTTCATTTATTAGTCATCGTATTTAGTGAAAACCACAATCACCCTTCATCATATCATCTGTGCTTTGAATTGGAGAAAAGAGGAATGTGGAAAAATATTCTTTTAATCTCTTGTTGCTTCAATATATGACCCAATTCAGGATCATTACACATCTACTGATTCTAGATCTCACTCATGGGACAAAGATAAGCAATATACAAAAGGTTTGTCACACTCCATATAGCCTTTAGTATGACTGAGTCCTAGGACTCCATGAAAGTCATTCTTTTACTGCTGGCTAGTTATATAGTTTATAAGATTGCTTGTCCTATCTGGGCTTTTAAGGCCATTTTTCTAAAGACATATTTTGCCTGTAGAACAAATAATTTGTTCCTTTAATTTTAATAATTAGAAGTAACTATGGATAAGTTTGTATCTGGTTTCTATTATCATTTACTATATTAATTATGAGTAAGCAATTAAAGAAAAGTCATTTGTCACTTGGTCCAATTTAAGTTAGAATAATATTTGAAAACAACCAGTTTTTCCAGTTGTATAAACAGAAAAGTAGCTCAGGTTAGGGTTGGTTTCTTATTTTACAAAGATTCTATTCTTAAGTAATATTAGTATTAATATTCCCATTTAATATCTTACTGGAATTATCAGAGACAAATGAGAAGGGCCACATTTTGATGGCTTACATTTTTTGTAAAAGCAGGTCTGTGTGTTTATTTGTTGTTAATTTTGTTTTGGAAAGAACAGACAGTATTCTCTATTATTAATTGATGAATACTTTGGTATAACATAAATCATTGGTTCATTCATTATGAAGTAGCTGTGCTGACTACATAATGCTCCTAAATCAAATGAATATTGAATACTACTGCAAAGTAGAAACTTGTCATTAGATGCCTTTCCATTTAGATGTTTACAATAGGCTTTCTAAATCATGAAAAAGAAAAACCCTTCCTTAAAAATAGCATTAAAAATTCCAACAAAGTTAGTTTTTACTACATTTAAATCCAGAATTCCAAGAATAAATGTCTTTTCTTTTTTTTCTTTCCTCCTATCCTTTCTTTCAGTAGTATTGTGACCTGAAATAATGTATTTGAGCTAAAAATAAATAAATAAATAAAAGATCCAGTAATCTTTTGCATTTCAAAACTTCTCCTTAAAAATATCCATGAAGTTCTGTTTTAACCTAATCAACAGGGCCAATCATACAGAGCATTTCAGTAAGGAAATGGCTCTGAAAAACTAAATAGACCATTGTTCCCCATCTTTCTCTCTTTAAAACTTGGAAAAAAAATACAGGTATTGTGAAGAGGTAAGACCAAAAGGTTAAATTACAGAGCTGGTAAGGTACAAAGATAAGTTTTGTTATTCTGGCTTATAAATATAAGATGCTTTCTGAAGAAGATATAAAAATGACAAAACAAATATTTTCTAACTATATAACTGGTGAGCACTAAAGAAGTTGATATATGGTATTTTTCATCTATTCATAAAATGTGAAAATCCATTTGTTTTATGGTTACCAACATAAAGCAGAAGTCAACCTGTAAGTACTTAAAATTAACACCAAAAAAAAAAAAAATCAGTGCTATCATGAGTATCAAGCAAATACTTTTTTTTAAAAAATTTTTATTTATTTATTTATTTGAGAGCGACAGACACAGAGAGAAAGACAGATAGAGGGAGAGAGAGAGAATGGGCGCGCCAGGGCTTCCAGCCTCTGCAAACGAACTCCAGACGCGTGCGCCCCCTTGTGCATCTGGCTAACATGGGACCTGGGGAACCGAGCCTCGAACCGGGGTCCTTAGGCTTCACAGGCAAGCGCTTAACCGCTACGCCATCTCTCCAGCCCGCAAATACTTTTAAATGGCAATAAGAAAAAATATTGCATGTGGTTGATATATTTCATAAATGAAGCTGGGAGGGAAATTTTTTTTTCTTTGGCAGGAAGTATTTGGAGGCTGATAATGTATGCACATTTTTTTTTGCTACTTGTGTTTTCTGTGTCTATACAGATAATATCTATAAAGACTAATCAGACCTAATATGCTGCAGAAAAAATGCATTTCTTAGTGATATAACTACACTTTTCCTATGTCTTGTCTCCCTTCAAAAGTACTGATGAAACTTTAAAAATATTTGAGAAGTGTTTGAAGTGGTTTTGTAACTGAAAGAGATCAGTGTGTCTTCATTTTTTGACCTTGTTCACTGTTTTCTCAGAGAAGAGAAACAAAGTCTTTTTCTGCTTAGCAATCCACACATGGTGAAGAATCTAATCCAAGCCTAGTCTGGTATACCAAATACATAAATTTGAAGTGGAAGAGAGACTCTAGGATTACTGTGTGGTCCATTAGTTGTTTTCTTTAGGCAAGTTCTTACAATTAAAAATAAAATTTTTGTCCTTCTTTGCTCTTCTAGCTTTGTTTAAATTCCTTTGAAGTTGTTGATTTTCACTTTGAAAAGTGAAGGAGGATAAAACCAACTTTAGTTAAACATGGAAAATTTCTTGTCAATGGTTTCTGATATGTAGGCCTGGTTTATGTGTCTGTGAGACTGAGGTTTATTTCTTTCACCATATTGATATCACAAAAGTTTTTTTTATTTCTCTTTTGGAAAAATAAACAGGTTTACCCTTAGTCATATTTTCTACATTTGGCATGCAAAAAAGTAACATAAATGCAAAAATTGCACTAAGAACCATTTTTCTTATTTTTGATTAAGTGCTCGAGTCACTTGTTTTATATTTTAGATCCAAATATTCCTTTAGGGCTAATTGAGTTTTGAAAGGGTATAACTAATCACAAATTCAACACTAACTTAGGAATTTTTACACTCATTTGGCCTTTATTTTACATTAGTGTATCCTGTCCTCTTTCTGTTATATTGGTCTGTCCTATTCTCTTTCCTTGGCACTTTACCCATTTTACTAGCTGTGTGACTGTGCAAAACTTAATACATATTGCTAAGCTTCAGCTTCCAGTTTCCTTAACCATCAAACAGAGATACTATTATGATGTAATGCAGGCAATTATATAAAGGATGATGTATATATGTATATATTTAAATATGCATATTATGTATATGTCAATATCAGATTTGATTTTTTCCTCTGGAAATCTTCATTTTCTTTTGGCAGTGTTTTGAATAAGATGCTTAAATTAAAGAATCATTAAGACATTTCAAATTTATCAAGCTAAATATTCATGTTGGCTTTGTTGGAGGAAGGAATATGGCTGTTAGAGCTAAGTGGAAGATTTCAGTTTGTAAAGATTTTCTGAAGAATTTGAAATTATAGAGTGATGGGTGATTGTCTGTTGGAAAAGAAAAAAAATATCAAGTGCACGGACAAGAGGAGAAAAGATAAGAATACAAGATTTGTTTGACCTGTAAAATAGTAAGTGTTCTTTTCTGATCAATCATCATTCACAATTGAGTTACATTCTAGTTTTTAACAAAAAAAAAACTGAAAAAGTAGCCTACAGGAATTCCCCCTAAGGCTGAAGCCCGGCATTCTTTGCTGATTTAGTCCCTTAATTAGGCATAAATGAATCATGCTGTGAGTTCTGGAGAAGAGATGGCACATAATTGCTATTGCTAATTTCTTAATTGTTAGAAAGTGATACTTCAGTACACACTTTATCCAGAAGGAATGATCTGCAGGGTGGCATCTCTTCTTTCCACATGTCAACAATTTACTCCTACAGCATATTAAAGAAAGAATTCTTAACAATACTCTTAATTCTGTTTACTGTGCTTTCAAAACAAATTTGATTTTCTAAAATATAACTCCTTTTCACTAAAGGAAAAATTGATGTGGCTTCTAAGTAAGCAGAGTAGAAAATTAAGTCAATATGCACAAAGCTATTTTCCATATTAAATTGCCAGTGCTCAATTATTTTCTGGGCATATGAGGCAGCAGAAGACAGAAATTCTATTAAAAGAATTGGATATCTAAATTTCTCTTGAACTTATACTTTCCTCAAAATTAAAGCTGGGATAATAATAATTAAAGTCATTATTAATTCATATTCATTCTATGCTGTGAATTTAGAAGAGGTCAAGAAATCAAACATAATATAGATATTGTTTTCTTTTTTTGAAGGAGAAAGTCAGGATTTTCGGGGGGGCTACAGTCATTCTGATACATGTTTTATTTGTAGTTTTCCCTGAAAAATAATATGTTATTTTCTTGAAAATGAGAAAAACCAGGAAATGAAATCATCTGGGCAAAACCCCAAAAATGTCATTAGTTTTTTGTTGGTTAAGCAACAATCCTTTTCTCAAAAAAACCAACCTAAAAATTATTTCCATGAATTATGCTCATTAGACTTTATAAAAATGGTTTGGATTAAATATTGTTACCATATAGAATTGACTCATATCTGTGACAAAATACCTAACATACACAACCCCAAAGCGAAAGTTTTTATTTTGGTTCATGATGTCTGAGGATATAGTCCATAGTGTCCTGGACCCCTGTAATTGTGAAAACCTTCATGACAGAAAAAGTGTGTGTTTGATGAAAGATGTACACTCCTATGCTGCACAGGAAGCAGAAAGAGACAGAGTAGACTGGGGTCCTATAAAACCTTCAAAAGTATGCCTTTAGGAACCCAGTCAGACTCTACACCTCAAAGTAATATTCCAAAACTAGTACCATCAGCTGGGAACAAAAGATCAAAAACATAAATCATAATCATAATATTCTACTCCTGGCCACTCTAAGACTTGTGTGCATCTCACAATGCAAAGTGCATGTATTCCAAGTTCACAAAGTCTTAACAATTCCAAAATTGATTTTTTAGGATTACATTTCAAGTACAAACTCAGAGTCTGTTCAGACTCATGACAATGTTTAGCTGTGAGCCTTGGAAAAATAAAAATTAAAGCCACTTGGCATGGTGGCGCATGCATTTAATTTCAGTACTCAGAAGGCAGAGGTAGGTAGATGAGACTATATAGTGAATTCCAGGTCAGCATGGGCTACAGTGAGATCTTACCTCATCCAAACTAAAACCAAAACTAAAACTAAAACTAAGATAAAATAAAATAGGGTTGGAGAAATAGCTTAGCAGTTAAGGTGTTTGTCTGAGAAGCCTAAGAACCCATATTCAACTCTCCAGGTCCCATGTAAGCCAGACACACAAGGTGATGCAAGCACACAAGTTTGCACATGTGCACAAGGTGACACACATGTCTGGAGTTTGCAGTGGCTGGAGGCTCTGACATGCAATTCTCTCTCTCATAACAAATTAAAAATATTAAAATTAAATAAATAAGTAAATAAAACCCAGTTTATAATTTTGATATAGAATGGTACAGAATAAATATTCCCATTCCAAAAAAGAATAACAGGGGAATAGCAAGGATGGATCAGATCAAGGAAAGAACAAAATCTCAAAGGAAAAAACAGTACAGTAAATTCTACAGCTTTCTATCTGGCACCCAGGGTCCCTAGTACTATACGTGAGCTTCAGTGGGTTTGGATAGCTCCACTGGTGCAGTGTTAAAAAATGATCTTGCTGGGGCTGGAGAGATGGCTTAGTGGTTGAGTGCTTGCCGGTGAAGCCTAAGGACCCCAGTTCAAGGCTCGATACCCCAGGACCCATGTTAGCCAGATGCACAAGGGGGCTCATGCATCTGGAGTTCGTTTGCAGTGGCTGGAACCCTGGCACACCCATTTTCTCTCTCTGCCTCTTTCTGTCCTGTCACTCTCATGTAAATAATAAAAATGAACAAAATTTAGAAAAAATAATGGTGTTGCTTGCTGGGTCACACAAGCCCTCTCTCTTGGGCTGGGTTCATTGATGCTTACAGCTTTCCCTTATTCTTTCCAACATCAACATCTCCAGAGCAGTGAAGAAGGTTTCACTCTTCACTGTTTATCTTTTTCCCTCCTTCCTCCCTCCCTCCCTCCCTCCCTCCCTCCCTCCCTCCCTCCCTCCCTCCCTCCCTCCCTCCCTCCCTCCCTCCCTCCCTCCTTCCCTCCCTCCCTCCCTCCTTCCCTCCCTCTCTCCCTTCCTTCCTTCCTTCCTTCCTTCCCTCCTTCCTTCCTTTATTTGCTTTTCTTTTACTTTTTTTTTTTTTTTTCCCCTTTGAGGTAGGGTTTTATTCTAGCCCAGGCTGACCTGGATTTTACCATGCAGTCATAGGGTGGCATCGACTCTTGGTGATCCTCCTACCTCTTCCTCTTGAGTGCTAGTATTAAAGGCATGCACACCATCATTCCCAAGCATGTTTTCACTCTTAGAGCAGATTCCTGAATAATCCTCACCCTTCCCTGACCTCCCTGCTCTCCTTTTGCAATCTGGGCTGAGTATTTCTTGTATTCTGCACACCTGCAAAACTAACATCACAGAGACTATGCCAAGGTCTGCTGACAAGTTTAACATTATTTTGACACTAGGAACCATTGCTGGGCAGTTGAACATGAGAAAATCCTCCATACTCAAATGTAATCTCACTCTTCTCAAAGGAAACTCTAGCAAATGGGTTTGCATTTTTGTATTTTGGATGGTGTCTGTTCAATTCCAGAGATGCCCATAAGACATCAATTGTACAAAGTGATAACTTTCTTTGTAATAGTGCTGATCATTTCAACAAGTATGGCCTCTTGTTACTGCTCATTTTTCTGGCTGAACTGTTTGTATTTCAAGTCTGTCTACTTTGATCTTTGCTCCTAATTATCCTGTAAACCTGGCTAAAAGCAGCCAGTGCTAATCATGCCACAGCTTGATTGTTGTGCTTCTTTGAGATCTACTCTGGTAAATAATTTTGTCTATCACCTTTCAACCTAACTTCCCACAGATTCACAGAAGAAGGACAAAATACAGATTCATTCCTTGTCAGAGTATAATGTGAATATTCTTTAGGAGTATTGTCCTTGCTCCTGTATGAAACCTCATAAGACTGACCTTTGTTGACTACATTTCTATTGCTTTTCTGGTCTTCTGAACTCCTACTAGATTCACACATTGAGTTCTGCTTACATCACTGTAGCTTTCTCTAGCATCTTTAACCTCTTTCAAAATCATCTTACAGAGAGAGGATATGCCTTCAGATATCATTTCTTCTGAAAGTACAGACTCAAATGCTGAAGAACCACAAAATCAAGTTGAGTCACAATTCAACCTCACTTCTCTTGCACCAGTTTAAGTTGTTACTTTGTAAGGCTATGGCAAAATATCTGAGGAAGAAACTTAAAGGATGAAAGAATATATTCTCATTCTCAGCTTCTGAGGACTCAATTTGATTACTTGGCTCCATGCACCTGAGCAAAACAAACATCATGGAAATAGAATTATGTGGCTGAGAAAACTATGGACAGGACACAGAAAAATAGACTGAGGCCTTGAAATAAACTTCAAAGTCACAATCTGAGTAGATCCACTCTCTAGTTAGGCTCCACTTCTTTAAGTTTCCACAACTTCCCAAAATAGTGCCATCAGCTGGGAACCAAGGTTGAGACCCTGAGCTAGTGGGACATTTCATATCGAAATCATAACATTTGGTAAAGAAAGTCAGTAAGTTTTATATTGTTGAGATGAGTTCATGTAAATTCAATATATGAGATAGAATCTTGTATCCTTTTTTTCTTCTGATCTTTCCAACCCTTTTTGCACTACTGAGTAGGCCTCAGAAATCAATAAACAGGGCTAAGGCCTAGTTCAGCCATTAAATACACTTACTTACCAAGCTTGTTGCTCTGAGTACTATTCTCTATTACTCACATAAAGCCAGATGCACAAAGTGACACATTCAAGTGGAGTTTGTTTGCAGTGGCAAGAGCCTATGGCTCACCCATATCTTCTCTTTCTCTGCTACAAATAAACAAAAATAGTTAAACAAAGGGATTAGTTTCATACATTGTAATAAACTTTAGAAGAAACAACAGAATTCAAGTCAATGTTCCAAATAAGATTCAAGATACTGCTGTTTTCAAATATTAAAATGGTTATAGTATTTTTTTTTTTTTTTTTGAGGTAGGGTCTCACTCTGGTCCAGGCTGACCTGGAATTCACTATGTAGTCTCAGGGTGGCCTCAAACTCATGGTGATCCTCCTACCTCTGCCTCCCAAGTGCACTAAAGGAGTGCACCGCCACACCTGGTGGTTATAGTATTTTTTAAATTAATTTAACAGTTTTTATTATGTTATTAATAATTGTGGAAACATTCTTGTCATATTAATGTTTGAGTACTCCTGAAGCATTTTGAAAGCCTACATTTTAAAGCCCTGAGAAGAATAATTTCAAACTCTTGGTTAAGTATTCATGATGGCCTGTGCATCACTTATGATCCAAAGACTGAGGTACAAAAGTGACCAGTCAATGCTGCCCCCTTGTGCTTGGAGACCAATGCCGGTCTTCTTCCAGGTAATTGGTGATGGAGCTGAAGACTGGTGCAAAGGGGAAAGGACAGACATAATTTCACATGCTTTCTTTCTTGAAAGCATGGATCTAAATATCCTCATAATGCATTCTACCATTTTTCTTTTTTTTTTAAATTATTTTTATTTATTTACTTGAGAGTGACAGAGAAAGAAAGAAGCAGAGAGAGAGACTGGGCACTCTAGGGGCCTTCAGCCACTGCAAATGAACTCCAGACTTGTGCGCCCCCTTGTGCATCTGGCTAACGTGGGTCCTGGGGAATCGAGCCTTGAACCTGAACCGGGGTCCTTAGGCTTCACAGGCAAGTGCCTAACCATTAAGCCATCTCTCTACCTTTTTTCTAACTAACCTTGCATAGAAAAATATTTTAATTTCATATTGGCAAGTTTTTTCTCTAAAAATTCAATTAAATATATTCAATTTGTTTTATGTCTTATAGTGTTGATACACTTCATACAAATTCACTCTCATTTGACCATGATTTATATTTTCTAAAATGTAATAACCTCTCCTTTATACTTCTTTTCTTAAAGGTCATATATTCTTTGAATACATAATAGATAATATTTGAGATGAGGAGCCTTTTCAAAGGACTAAATTAGACTTGTGCCTAAGCAGATCTAATGTTTGTACAGAAAAAATTATGTATTTGATTTCCATATATTCTTAAAGGTATTAGTGGTCATTTAGTGACATTTATAATGCCAAGTGAAATAAAATATGCCAGGAGGTAGCCATAGAAACCCATCAAGAAACTCTAGCTATTTAACCAAGTATTCTTCTATCTGATAAAATTAATAAACTATGGAAACTAATGGAGTTAAAATGTAAACACTGTGGCAATTTTAATATAAGCAACTATGTATTTTCTTCTGAAAGATTAGCTAAAACAAAGTAATTAATATTAGATAAACTGAATTTGGGGCTTAAATCACATGCTGTGTCACAGATACAAGAGAGAGAATGGTTTCCACCAGATACTCAGCAACTGCAAACTCCAGATGCATGTGCCAGTTTGTACATCTAGCTTTTTGTGGGTACTGGAGAATCCAAGCCTGGTCATTAGGCTATGCAGGAGGACAGCACCTTAAGTGCTGAGCCATCTCTCCAGCCCCAGAACCCAGTTTTGTAGTTGTTTTTTGTTTGCTTGTTAATTCTTTGCTTGTTTCTTTAATGGTATGAGCATTTCTGAAACTAAAATGTTTCATAGGATTAGACAAGTAACTAACTATGTTGATATTTGGAAATCAGATTTCTCATATGAAAAAAATCACTCAAATGAGAGATTGAGAAAACAGAAAAGAATCATATAGGAGAGGACTGGAATTGAAGATATTGTCATAGGCTCATTGTCTCTAGTATGTGTATGTGACATGTATACTAATGTGCAGACTTTCCTTCTCAAGAGTCCAGCTAGTTCTCTCTCACAGATGCAATGCCAAACATTTGGGTAATCCTCAATATTATTCTTTGGAAAAGCTTGGTTGGCACTAGAATTCTCTTAAAAATTCTCCACTTGTTTTTCTTTTAGTCAATATAATTTACTTTAAAATCAACATGATTTCCTTATTTCTCCTTATGAATCTAGAAACTCTATTAAAATGAGAATACCATTATATAAATGCATATGTACAGCTTATATAACCCAGTAATCTGCAGGGATATTTGGCTTCCAAGGAACATATGGACATGTCTGGAGACATGTTGAGTTGTCAAACAGGGATGATGGTGGTGACATATATTTTGTGGAAGACAAGGGTGCTCTTATGCATTTTGCATTCACAGTACGCCCCCTCACACACCAAAGAACTATCTGCCTTTGTCCTTAGGGCTGAAGCTAATCTGATTCACCTGAGGGAAGAGACTGCCAATGGGGACATTTAGGCAGATTTGATTTTCAAATAAAGGTGAAACTACAAGTTATTTAGTGAAGCACTGTTAGACTCATGCTTGGTGGACAAGTTTTTTTGTCCTTTTTCATTGAAGCTTGTCTTTGGAACCTGTTTGGTATAGTCATATTTCAATATCCATGACTATCATATGACAATGATGCTACCCATTTGTAGCTGCTTCTCTATTGCTTGTTGTACTCTTTTCAGATCCAATTCAAGTTTGACATTAAAAATCAAGTTGTTTGGCTAGAGAGATTGCTCAGCAGTTCAGGTTCTCACCTGCAAAGCCTAACTACTCCAGTTTGATTCCCAGTACGCACATTAAGCTGGATGCACACAGTAGCACATGCATCTGGAGTTTGTTTGCAACAGCTAGAGGCCCTAGACTTCTCATGCTTTCTATCACTCCTTGCAAATAAACAAATAATAATATTTTTAAAAAATCAAGTTGTTTTTAAAATTACTTTCTTTTTTAATGAAAATAGCAGCTTTATTTGTAAAAACAAAACAAAATACATTTTGTACATGGGGAAGGATGGTTTTTATCTCTGTCTCACTTCTAGCTGGGGGTTTTGGGGTCACAGTTAGGCAAACTCCCCTTTGTGTTGCTCCAGCCACTTATCCAGTGTCTGGGCCTTGGGGTGGAGCTGGAGGGTCAGCTCAACGTTGTGTTCAGGTTTCAGGGCCTAGAAACAAAACATGTTGGCCAGGTCTCAGGCCCCAGGGAAGCCATGCTTCTCCTAGTCCTCAGGAGTTGTCTTGGCATGGTGCATAGTCTTGCCAGTGTGCCTGGTGAGCAGGGCGGCATACTCCTCTGCTGTGGGCCTGCAGGTGCTGAGCCCAGTGTTCTGCCCGACATACTCTTCTGGCTTCTTCAATAGGCAGAGCACCATGGGCCCCAGGTCACTCACAGCAATGCCATCAGTGGGCACATCACCCACAGGCAGATCCAGCAAGTAGGAGCTTTCTGAGGCAGGAAGTAGGAAAGAAGAGTCTCCTTCTTCTTTATTTATGACATTTCCCACTTCTTGAATTACATTTGAGGAGATTTTTGTTTTATTTCTTTAGTGGAGAAGTTCTTAGTGCTTGTGTGAGCCAGTTGGGAAATTCTGAGCGAATTCTATTACTTAGGTTCTAGTTGTGGCTCATTTTTGATGAAACCTGACCTTACCCTTTTCTTACAGCTCAGTGAATATTGGGAGAGCTCATCAAAGAGATTTTACCTTTCTTTGACCCTTTGTCTAAAACTGGCAAAAACACCACTAAAAACACACTGTCTAGAAACACCAAACTCACCGCCATGAAGGCAGTGTATAGAACTGGCAAACTCAAGGCTGAAAAATAAGGTTCAAGAAGACCAACAAGCAGAGGCTGGAAAAAGTGTTTGCCCCTTTTATTGATACCACTATGAACCTAGTGTCAAGAATTGGCAAACTCATGACTGACAAACAAGATTCAGGAAAGACAGCGAGCGGAACCTGGGCAAAGTGCTCGCCATGTGAGAATGTGAACCCAAGTTCAGATCACCAGCACCCACATAAAAGCCAGACTTGTTGGCATGTGCCTATCATCTCAGTGCTGAAAGTGGAGACATGAATGATTCCTGGGACTTGCTGCCCAGCTCTTCTAGCCCTAATTTAGAAAGTTCAGTAACAGGGAGATAGTTTGTCTCAAAAACAACAAAAAATGATGGAGAGTGGTTGAGGAAGACACTTAACATTGATCTCTGGCCTCTACGTGCATGTGCATACACATTTGCCTACACATATACAGACACAAATGCTCACACTCCTATACATGTAATGAAACGAATAGCAAAGGAAGTCAATAATCAAATACTTATGTGAGGTCTTCACAATATAAGTCACTTGACACAAAGTAAATCAACTGGGCTGTGTTACTAGAATAAACGAACTCCTGCATCTTTTTGTTTTAGAATTATCGAAGATGTATAATCTCAGGAGGGTAAATTGAGTTACCTAAATTGAGAAACTTTTCCTCTATAGGAGCAATGAGAAAGTGGGGACAGAACTGGTAGAAGGTACTTTTTGGATATTCAGAAGATGATACCAAGATGAGTCAATTTATTCTCCCACCAAGATTATATAAACATAATGTGAACCCTTATGTTCCAAAGGAAGTTCAATCAAAAACTGTTGAATGTTCACTGTTGCTTCTAAGCTAGGGAAAATTTCAACAGAATCCAGATGGCCGAGAGCGCTGCTCACATCACAGAAATCTCTACCAAGGGACCACTGACCATAAGCTGCTAAGTCTTTGGCTGAAGATAGCACCCTTTCTCAAGAGGACAAACCCCACAGGATAATAATTCTTTCCAATATTAATGATGGAAAGCAATTTTATTTCTCCTATACAGAGTTAGAAAAACTATCCTAGGTATTTCTTCAGAAAACTCTCTTCTGATTGGATATACAATAATAATTTCATCAATCTGAAAAATTCAACCTCCCATTCCAAGAATTACTATGTGAATTGCAACACATTTGTCGAATCTGACTTAATCATTTATTCATTTTTTCACTGAGATCTTGTATCTTCAAAGAAGTGTGAGAAATGGTACACTCAGATATTGCCCCAAGTTATTACTGAGAAACCACTCATCTAAAGTCATGTTAGTACAACCTCTCCTGGAAATGCAGCCTGACCTTCCTCTGACATCCATCAGGCCACAGATTTCTTCTCTTAGACTTCTTGCATTCCTTATCATTCACTGTCTTTTTCTGAGTCATTTTGTTTCCATTTTTATACTAAACAACCAGCTAATGAAGGTATTTGTACAGGTCTTGGCCAAGTATATCGTACAGCACTCAGACTTCGGCATTGACATTTTCCCCCAAGTAAAGCCAGAACTCATTCTCTATGCAGTATTGCCTATAGCAATGAGTATATAAAAGGCCACGAAGGTACTTGCCAATGATCACCTGCCCCAGCTGTCTTTACAGGTGAAATAACAGTTGTGGGCTACACCAACTTTGCTCTTCGGAAAAAAGTAGCATTCCAGAAGAAAGGTTTACTTTTTAGCTGAATGGAATGTACACAAGGAACAATCAAATCCATGAGTATTTTTACTCTTTTGTTTGCTTACTTGGCCTTTTAGAATGTTTTTTGTAGAAATAACTGCAAACTGAAACACATTTTATTATGTCACTTTTCATGACAAATGGAAGGAAGAAACTAACAAACCTGAGAGAATTCACAGGTGAGTACACTGCACAGGTGAGCACTAAATAATGCCTCTGAGCCACTGTGTCCTGGCTGGCCCTTCCCTTGTCTGAAGCCTCTTGCGAGCTTCTCACAACCGTTCAAAGTGGGACAGCAACATGGAATGGGGCTATGTCTCAGCCAAGCCAGGCCACCACCTTTATAGTCCACTGTTGTAGCAAGTGCTACTATCATGTGGTTATTAGCATAGCCAGGAACTGTAGCTGTGTGTGTACATGACAGACATGTTGTCAGTTCTAGGGAGAGAGCTTCACAGTGAGTCACCTGATTCCCAGGAACTTGAGCTATGTCAGGAGCCATTTCTCTATGTTGAAAATGTCCAGAAGTTCTGCTGGTGAATCAGTCACTAATGAATTAGCTGAGCACCAAAAGAAGTAGATTAATAGTGCTAAAAGGTGTTAATTTATGGAGAAAATACAAATTTTAAAATAATAATTTCCTCTTCAAAAATGCTAAGATGTTTCTGTAAACCCTGTAGTCTGAGAATAGACTGTGTATTTAATTTCTTATATTCTTCAAGAGGCAATGAGTACACATGAATTACATATTTATATATGTACATATGTAACTGTGTTAAGAACTAATTGTTATTGTTCTAAGAGGATACAAATGAGTCATATGGAAACCTACTTTTTTGGACAATGGAACACTCAGAAGCCATAGATTGTTACTATAAAACTTTCAGTGCCAGGGATGGGTTACCTTTCAGTGAGTTGTTGGCCAGGGAGGTCTCTAAATGCCACCAAAACATTATAGGCCATTGCCGAAGCCCCTGGTTTCCCAGCAGGAATAGATGGTAAGACCCTATTGCTGAGGATTCCACATACTTGCGCTGCAATGTCACTGAGAAATCCTGCTGGAGCTGAACTGAAAACCTCCTCCATGTAGACTAGCTGAGATAACACTGGAAAAAGCTATGCTTAATTGCAGTTAAATGGGAGAGAGAGAGAGCAATCACCAGTGAAGATACTCAACAGTTGACACTGCAAGCCTGAAATTTGGCCAGCCAGGTAAAATGAGCCAATGGGTATAACAGTGACATGTCTGTTATGGGGGAAACAAACCACTGTCTAATCAGACTGGAGGTCCACTATCTGGGAGGGAATACATCCCTGATACTGAAAACCTACGACAGGGGAAGTGATGAGACCTAGGGGTGTAACGTCTGTTGCTGTCTGGTTAAATGTGTATACTATGCTCACCAAACTGCTCAGTAAGCACTTCTCTTTAATGTTCATACCCATATATTAATGATACTCTCACTTTTTGTTAGAGAAGCTCTTTTCAGATGGTAGTGATCTTGGGATGACTCAGAAGGCACCATAGTGCTAAGAAGAAGTGGCAGAGGAGTGCTCAGCACTGAAATATCTTAATCACACTTTCCAAGGCTCAGGGTCCATTGTGGAAGAGGTGGCAGAAAGAATCTAAGAGCCAAAGAAAGGGTAGGACTCCTTACAACATGAGATCCAGACACAAAATGGTATAGATATCCATGACTTCACAATGCCTGACACTCACTACACAAGACCATCATAATAGGAGGAACAGATCATGACATCAAAATAAAAGAGAGACTGATTGAGAGAGGGTGGGCATATAATGGAGAGTGGAGTTTCAAAGGGGGAGGTGGGGGGAGGAAGGGAATTATCATGGGATTTTTTTTACAATTAGGGCAGCTGACAAAAAAAATAAAAAATAAAAATAAAAAAATAAAAATTGGGCTGGAGAAATGGCTTAATGTTAAGGCCCGCAAAGCCAAAGGTTCCCGGTTCAGATCATTCTCACAGCCTTTGACTGCAGGTGGCAGAGTCATTTATCCAAACCCATAGTCCAATGTTTAAATGGAATAAACCAAAGTTTGCTATACTCCATCTTCCTCTACTCCCCCCACACTTACATGTAAAACTTGCAGCCCAGATTACAATGGCAAAATGCAATTACTTTTTTTGTTTGGCTTACATTTTATATTCTGTGACATGTTTTATTTTGGTTCCTTTGAAAATAAGATTTTCTTTTGTTTCACCATTCTTAATTATGGCTTATAGTTTGGACTCAAGCAGTTATAATACCTTACTATAAACTGATTTAAATACAAAAGTAAGTAACAACATCAACTTTAACTCTTTCCTTCCCTGAAGTTTTCTCCAGATTATGATGATCAACATTGGGCTATGGTTTTTAGAGAAAGTTTTTCCATACTGTAATCAAAAAGATAGTGAGAAAGAATTTCAAGATAGACAAGAGATACACAACCATTCCTTGAGGACCTTGTATTTTGGAATTCTTTCACTATTTCTGCTTCTTAATTTAGTCAGTTAATATTCCTGCATATGTGGAAGTAGATGGAGCCCTAGAGTAATGGCACAATGGAGACCTACAACCGCAGGACAGGCTCAGGCTCACAAAGACACACCACCAAGTCACTCACTGGGTGTTGATTTATGACTATCTTATTGCTAAAGATGAAAGAGGGACTAGAACTGTAAGTGCAATGGAGAAAATGAGATGACTGTTGTATTGGTCTGAGTAAAGGAGCAGTGGTGAGTGATAAATTCAGATAAATTTCAGATTTAGCCTTCATGCTTTAGTTTCCTACAGTAGAAAGACTTTGGAGTTTCTCTGGCCTCTCCAGATTACTGGTAGGAATCTCACTTACTTGAGGGTATTTTGTCAGAGAAGATTCTCACTTAGATGTGGGTACTATATTTGTTACACTTCATCCTAGAGCCATTGAGGCAGCTGGATTATCAGATAACAATTATGTTTACAGCCTACTACCTGGTATCTTTAATAACCCAGGCTTTTGTGCTTGTGGCTTTCTTGTGAGTTGGATTATATATTTCCTGAATATTAATGAGATTAAGCAATTCTCTTTATAATTAATGTGATATTTTTAGCATGTATATTTGGACTTTGATCCTGTAGTCATAGATGCTTTGATAAAAGCAACTACGTGAATGTGGTATTATATCAGCGATCAGCATATGATGTAATATATTTTATAATAAGAATTTTGTTATCAATACATTATTCTAGATGATATGGTAACAAGATCCTCACACACAAAAGATCAAATTGAAAATAATCATGTAAAGTTGTATAAGGGACACTGTTTTGTCAGTTTCAAGTGTCTTGTTCATTTGCGTTCAATACATTTTTATGACCTTGACCTCACTATGGAGTCCAGGCTGGCTTTAAACTGTTTATTTTTATTTCTTTCTTTGAGAGCAACAGAAAAAGAAAGAGGCAGAGAGAGTAAGAGAGAGCGAATAGATGCACCTGGGTTTCTAACCTCTGCAAACAAACTCCAGATGCATTCACCACTTTGTGCATCTGGCTTATGTGGGAACTGGGGAGTTGATCCTTGAACCAGGGTCCTTAGGCTTCACAAGCAAGCACTTAATGGCTAAGCCATCTCTCTAGCTCCTCAACACATTTTTTTTTTTTTTTAAATTCAAGTTGGTGTTAGAGCAGGAGGACTAGGGAAGGAAGATAAGTTAAAAGCAAAGATATTATGAGAAAATCGTATAGAAACCTAGTTCTTTGTTAGCTAATTTAAAAATATTAAAAAATGAATGCATTGTAGCAGAAATGTCTTGCAGTGGTCGATAATGCTGCTCCCAAAAGTCATAGGTAGTGGTAAGAAAATTCTAATGCTGCAGGTAGGAGACCTCCTAGTGAGTTCTTGGTCAAGGGATCTCCTTGAAACCCCCCAAACAACACGGGATATTGCCAGTGCTCTTGGTTGCCCACTACAACTAGATGATAAAGCCCTATTGCTGGATACACGATATGATTCACTTATAGGACACTGAGTAACAAGCAGGAACTGAGCTGGAAGCCTCCTTCCTTCTGGCTAGTTGTCATAGTGCTAGAAAATGCTATACAGCATAAAAGTCTTCACAGTTTTAACCAACTATAGGCCCTGAGTACTGTATAACCAACCAACCACCAGTGCAATAGTGGCATGATTATTATGAGATTTAACACCTGCTCTCTGATTGGGTATGAGGTCCATTCCACAAGAGGGAATTCTAGCCTGATACCAGAAACCTAGTCAAAAGCCTATGGCTTGAGAAGTCAGTAACAAGTGGGAAAGCTGCTATTGTTGTTTGGCTAATTAGATATGTTGTGTCCATCAAGTTTATTACATTTATTTATGTTTATGCCCATAGATTAGTGCTCTTCTCACTTTTGGTTTGAGAAGTTGCTTTTAGCTGAGAGTAGGTGACTGCTTAGCAGTAAATGAGTCATCACTATCCAAGGCTCAAGAAACCTTGAAAGATAAGAAGTGGAGAGGATGTAAGAGCCACAGAACTGGGAAGTAAAATGCTATCTTCCAACATGAAGTGACCATTGCAATTATGACCTCATATCAACTATGTCTGCCTTCACAAAATATGTATAATTTGGGACCATAAACATTTTTTTAATGGATAATACAGAAAGAAGAGAGAAGGAGAGAAAGAAAGAGAGGGAGTGCAAAGTACAAAAATAGAAGAAATGGCATTACTAGAAAGAAGATGAGAGGCAGTGGAAGGGAAATGATGAGGGAGCAGAGACAAAAGACAAGAATGGGAGGATATTATGATCAAAATACATTATATAATATGTGAAAATTGGCAATGAAAAGGTATTTTTAAATAACATAACATTTTTAATTCTGGAAAAAATAATTCAACACCTTTTTAGTAAAACCTTACTCAGTTACATAATCTGTGTTATTAGCTTTTGGTGTGGGAGAAACAAATATATTTTTTACTTTTATTTATTTATGAGAGAGAGAGAGGGAAAGAGAGAGAAATAGAGAGAATGGGCATGCCAGGGCCTCCAGGCACTGCAAAAGAAATCCATACTCTTGTGCCACCTTGTGTATCTGGATAACATGAGTCCTGTGGAATTGAACCTGGGTCCTTTGCCTTTGCAGGCAAACACCTTAACTGCTAAGCCATCCCTCTAGCTTAAAACAAAGATGGTTGAGATGATGGTCTAGCTTTGTAGCTCTTAAAGTATAATGAATACTTAGAAAACTAGAAAGGCTGGTTTGCTGTTTAGAAACTGCACAGCTGCAGTTCTTATTGTTTGTTAGTTGTCTAAAATACTGACCAAGTAAAGGCAGAAAAAAAAATAAGGCTTTAATGAAAATGAAAGATTACTTTCACTTTCTTCTTCATTTTTAGCAGCACTCTATAAAGACTACATTGGCTATCATCTCCATTAGTTTTCACAAAGAAACAGTGACAAAGCAATTGAGTGATGCTGTTTTCCTAGTCCAATTCCATGTCTGTGTTTGTGCATGTATGTTTCTGAAGGTGTTAAACAGAATGAATATGTGTTAGAAGGTGTGTGAGAAGGTGTACATCTGAGTTTCTTTCTTCATGTAGACAAGTGTGTTAGTTTTGTGTTGCTGCTATAACAAATTACCACAGGTTATATAGATTACAACACTTTATTACTATATGTGCCTTGATGTTTAAAATGCACATGCCATATGTTATCAGAGTTGTTTCCGTTCTGGAAGCATGTTTCCTTTAGTTTTCTAGTTTCTAAAGGCAGAGTGCATCATTACTTTCACAGCTAGTTCTCCAAAAGTAACTTATATTGTCTTCACATAGTTTCCTCATTTTCATTTATCTTATTGTTTTTATGATCTTCACTCCTCCTCCTCCTTCAGATTTAGACATTTATAAATATATTGTTCCTCATCAATAATTTATCAGAAAAACCAACGGATGTGTTTTCAGTGGCTCTCACAGCTTTGATTCAAGTGGGGATTAATACTGGTGTCATCTTGACAGGATCTAGAATTGCCTAAGAGTCAGATCTCTGCCTGGCTGTGAAGGCATTTCCACATCAGGTTAATTAAGCAGGGCGTGGGGAATGCTGTGGGCAGTACCATTCTCTAAGCTGGGGTGCCAGACCAAATAAAAAGGAGCAAGCAAGCTGAGCACCAGCATTCATTGCTTTCTGCTTTGTCACCCTTTGTCACAACTTTACCAGCTGCCTCATGCTCCAGCCATCACACCTTCGCCACAACAATGGCTGTATTTCCTTGACCTGTGAGCAAACCTATCCTTCCTTAAGATGTTTTTTGTCAGGTCACAGCAATAAGAAAAAGTAGATTCCCTATTTAGATTATAGTATTCCACAAAGAACAGTGTTTCTCAAGGATGATCATTTTCCTATCAAAAGGAAGAGAAATTTGGTTTGAAGCTTGTTCTGATTAATATCATGATATACAGTAGCAAGAACAATATTCTTGCTTCTTTTTTTCTTGTTTTTTTTTAACTTATTTTGTCTTCCAGTTCCAAAGAGTGAATAGTTAACATTGCACAATCTACCCAGAAAGTACTACCTACCAATTATGGATAATGGGCAATGTAGAATGTTTCAATAATTTAATCAATTTATAGCCAATTTAGCATCTTTATAGTTTTTAGGAAACTAGTGTCAGCAAAATATATCAATTAAATTCATTTTGGAGCAATAACTAATGGACCAAACATTTGTCATTAACTATAGATTTTGCTGTTAATTGCACCTTTAGACAACTTTAAGGAGACTTCAGGGTTTCCTTAACTCCTATCCTTTAAACTCTTCTTACACTACATAGAGGTGGTAGGAAGATGTTTAAGTTGCAGTTCTATTGATGAAGAAGGAAATAAAAATATGTACCAAGCTTCCTAAAATGTATCCTTTCCTTGGGATACATTTCCTTAGGACACATTCCTAGAAATGTATGGAATGGTTTCACCCTTCTTTTATTGTGACAGCACTATCTTTGAAACACTTTCTCTTATAGTGAGCAGCAGTGTATGTCTTTGTCCACATCTCACAGGAAATACCTTCTTGTCAGAATCACTTAACAGTTTCTGTGTGAAGCAAATTTAGCGGGAGAGACTTTGTCAAGGTAAGATATGCTGCCAATAAAGTGTGAAACAAAGGAAAAATGTAAGAGATTGGAAGATCATCAATTTTTTGGTATACTCACTGGGTTTAGCTGAAAGATCATATACCATCAGGCAACACACATTTATGAATCAAAAAAACCATAGAGGCTCCAAAAGCCCATTTTAAATATAGTGTGTTTTGACATAAACACTTATTTTTCCATTTGATATCATAAGAGTTAAAGGAACTGGATAATAAGGAATTACATAAACCACAATAGCTTCTTGCACAGTCTGAATAAAAGCTGTTTCTTGTTTCTTGTGCAATAGAAATGACTTAACCTTCTTGTTTTGTGTAAGAAATTGATGAGTAAAATACTTACAGTGCCTTCTATAAAGTTCAGGTAATTTGAGTACCTAATTGTCCAGGCATAAGTGTAACACAGCCTATGAGGAAGATAGCAATAACATGCCCATATGAATCCCATTCCTATTGCTTTCTGTTAAGCATTTACCACAAATTGACTGCATGGGTCTTTACAAAGCAGTAAGGAAATAATTCACAGTTTAACTTAGAGATGGCTTTGATGAAATTTTCTTTTTGAGGGAAGAGAACTTATTCATTGGTTTACTGCTAGGTAACTACCATATTTAGGATAGTTGACTATTACTAACTAGTGGAATTTCCAAATTCTTTCCAAGTTAATTTGCCTGTAGAACTCTCAATTGCAGAAATCTATTTTAAATGATAACTTTTTCAATTGAAAGACAATGTAGGTTTAAACTATTTCTTTTCAGTATGTAGTTTTTTTCAACTATGAAGTAATTATTAAAACAATTAGACAAGTATAATTATTAGGTTCAATTTAAAAGATGTATGTATGTACATATAGAAATACATGCACGTATATAGGACAACTCCTCAGTGTCACTAACGACCTCAACTGGAACTTGTTCAGTCTTCTCCTCATATTTGCTCATATCTTTACCCTATTGTCACTGAAACATGTGTTTAAGTAAGGTAGTAAGCAGTATTTCCTAAATTAAGATCATAAGCTTTTACCTTTTATGACTTTAAGTGATGGAAAAAAGAATCACTTGAGATTTTCCTTTGTAAGCAGTTAATTTAATATTTATTACATAAAAATGTAAACAAATGTTGATGGCATGAGCAAGTATGGCACTGTAGACACAGACATTTCTGGCCTTTGACAGAGAAAGGTGAGAATCTTGACTGATTGTTAGCTAGGTAACTCTGACTTGTCTGTTAGAACTCCATAACTCATGCTTTTGTCCTCTGAAATCTTAATACCTTCCTCTCTATCTGGCTGTAGAGAGGTTTTATTTAGCCATGTGATAGAGGTTCTTTGTGGCTGATGTTCTGGGAGGCGGAAAACATCCCCTTCTGCATTTATTGTTCACAAACCGAAGTGTGATGGCCTGATAAATAATTTAGTATATAACTTTGTTTTAAAATGAAAGAGGACAAGGCATTTAACTATCTTCAATTCTGCAAGCTCAAATTTCTGAAGACAGTGATGAATATCTTATTTCAGAATTCTCTTTGCTCTACAGGTGAGTGCTGGAACACTGATATGTTAAATTGGATTTTCTTTATTTAATCTCTTCATCAGCAACAGAAATATATACTTGAATTTCCCAGTTGAGAATAATGCAAACTTGCTCTATATTTTACTTGCTTAGAAAAGACATTAATGTACTTTTCCTTAGTGAATTTTATATCGTTGGATTAGATGCCACATTAGTGATACACTGTAAAGTTTAATTTAATATCTAAATGTGAAAATACCTACTTCAGTTCACCACTACAGGACTGTTTCTGCACAAAGCCTTTTAACATGCCAGTCAGCAGATGTTTCTGTAGATTAGAAACAACAGTGAGAGTACTAGTGACAAGAGGCTCAAGTATACTGTGAGGAATTCACCTTCATCCTAGACGACTTTCATATCTGAACTTCTGTTAGAAGTTCTGAAATTTGAGGATAATCCCTGACAACTTATAATAGATGAATTAATAATTTTTTGTAATAAGTACCTACATCTCAACTAACAAAAAGTAAACCTATATATTCTATAATTATGCTCATTTAAGTTCTTCATGTAAGTACTTGCTTTCAGCAAAATAAGAAAATTGATTTTGTAATAGTATATCCACAAGTTTCATACTTTCCATTGCTAATTGATTTTTACAGGAAAATTCATAGAAAATAAGTATTACAAACCTACTGAAAATTACCATCTTTGCCTTTCTAAGATTTTGGTGGAAAATTTAAAAATTCAAATCATAAACATGCTGTTTAGTTGAAAATATTATGAGTCCTATATGATAATAATCTGAGGACAGATGTAGGTCTTTATGTCTAAACCTCTAGAATTCTATCAGCAACAGGCTAAATACTTTCTTCTCCTTTATTTCTCATCAGCCTTATTAGTTTAAGCTCCGTGGGATGGCATGGTGGAGACTTCCCTGTGAGATCAGGAACCCTAGTATTGAACCTAGCTGGAGTACAGACTGAAATCACACACAGCTTGCTTTCTCCAAAACAGCAATTTACCTATTTATAAATAGGCATTACAAAACCCATCTTTCAGGCTTGCTATGAATATTAAGTGAAATAATGTCCAGGAAGCATGAATAATACCTTAAACTTTTATAAAAATATATAATTATTTCATGATGTTTAGTTTGTCCAAAACAACAAAGAATATTCAAGAAAAATGTGCCTTGCTTTAGCAGAAGGAAGGGAATATATATTTTTCTCCAGAGAAATTACTTTTTTATTACCTTCAAATCTAATAAACAGTACTCTCCTTTTATAGTGGAATAATAAGATTTTCCATATTTCAACCAAGGTAAACATATTATCTTAAAGAAAAAGACATCAAAAAAGTAGGCATTTATATGTTTATAGAATATTTTCCATTTTTTAGTTTCACATTTGATCTTAAAAAGAGTCTTGTATTTCTTTGCCTTCTCTCTAAGGATACCTTTGCAAAGGAATGTGATAATGATCCCTCTGTTGGTAGCACTTCCTTAGCTATGTAGTAAAACTCAGTTAGAACCTCGATGTGTCTCACTCTTAGGACAATCTATCAGAGTACTCTATCACCTCTCAGTGGTGAAAAAATAATCTAGATCCAAGGGCAGTAATCCCACATCCTTAAACAAGGCTCTGCCCTTCAACAGGTGCTTACTTGTAATTCAACTGCTCTAGCGATGATCTGGGTCAGAAGTTGGTGTGAGATCTTTCCTTCTTGAAAGTAATGTAAAGAATCTATCTTTTATCTGTGACATTTTCCTTTGTTACAATGCTTCGTGTAACTGGTTTATTCCAATATTTTGGAATATAAACACCTGTTTCCAAATAGAAATTTCATTAAACTTTTCTGTTTATAACCTGTCCCAAGATTTTCTTTTGTTAAATCTTCAAACATAGCCTTAAGGAATAATGTATGGGTTGTACATATCTTATATATACACACAAGTAGCTTATTTTGCAATTTTCCATTCACTTGATAAGACATGTACCTGTGGTAATTGCCTCAGTTTTAAGCAAGGACTTGACTTTGCTATATTTTACATGTGATTCATTTGGTTTCAGAACTATAATAACTTAGAAAGTTAAAAAATTCTAGTTGCTACCTTGTTTTACCAATTGGATGAAAGTAAGGGTATAAATCATAGATAAATTATAAAATGTATTAGCCTATGTTTAATACCTATAGGAGCTCAAGAAATTTCTATGCCAATTATAGCTTAGTCTATCTAGTCAAATAAATCAGCTGAACATAAGGCAGTACATAGGAGAACATGAAATATAGCCATTACTGATTATTGACTATAAGTTATGAAATGATTAATTTCTCTTGGTTTACAGAAAAATAAAAGGAATGATATTTGAAGCCATTAGAGCAAGCTATAGTACTATAGGTAGTACAAAGGGAACAAGGTATCAGAAGGAAAATCTTAGTGGTTTGGAATAACATGAAAGAGGAATCTAAGATATATAAAACTGTTTTAAAATATGGATGAAAGGAAGGAATACTTATCAAAATGTTTGCATATATTTTTTGTAATGAGATACCCAGACACACACACATGCACACACACACACACACACACACACACACACACAAAGGCATGGAATAACTTTGTAGCACATAGTAAAATTCTATTGCACATATTGAGGAAATGCAAAGCCATTGTGCGTTCCGAGCAAGGGCCTGATATAGCAAGAATGCACAGGCAAGTTGCGTACATTAGATTTTTTTGTTTGCTTGCTTTTTGAGATAGGGTCTCACTCTAGCTCAGATTGACCTGGAATTCACAATGTAGTCTCAGGGTGGCCTTGAACTCGGGGTGATCCTCCTACCTCTGCCTCCCAAGTGCTGGGATTAAAGGCAGGTGCCACCACTCCTGGCATTATATTATAATTTTAAAGGTACTTAATTTCAAAATAGCAAACACATGAAACACACCACATGATTTGAACAGGTGGTAATGAAGATGGACAGACAATTTTATATTTCTACCTAATTGTACTATAAACATTTCATCAGTATGAGGTGGTTAAGGCCAAACATAAATGGATTGATTTCCATTTTTGTGTATAAATTACTGTTTAGTACTTTTGTGCACTATGTTGCAAATTTTATCTAATACATTATTAGCTATATCTGTTTACAGCTTAGAAGTACAGTGTGCTATGCATTGGGATGCAATGCCTGTCTGACAATTTAAAAGATATCTCCAGTAATACCTGTGCAGATTTGGTTTAATGATTGTGTGAGTCATACCTTTGTCATTGTGACAAATACCTTAGCAACAACCTAAAGGAAAGAATGATTTATTTTGGCTCACAGTTTCAGAGATTTCAACCAAAGTTCATTTACATCATTACTTTGTGCCTTAGGCAACCAGGGTGTCAAAGATTTGGAGCATGTGACAGGAGGCTGCTAATCTTATGATGGTGGAGAAGCCTGAAGGAAAGATCAGGGCATGATATGGTCCCAAAGGCCAGGTCCTCAATGACCTCACTCTTCAAGTAACATCCTGACTCCTGAACTTTCCAATACTTCCATAAATAGCCCAATCAGCTGGGGACCAAGTCTTCAACATGAGCCTCTGGATTCATTTTATGTTCAAAACAGAAAGCTGCCAAAATCATTTCAAACATTCTTAAATAGTCAAGTATAGTATGAACAGTTTGCCCTTAAAATCACACCAGAAGAGAGTCAATGCTTAATTTTGGGCTCCTGATAAATGACTCCCACAAAGGCATGAGGCAACAAGACAATGAATTATCTTTCTAAATTACCGAATATTTAATAAACTTTGCTGAATGCATTTTAAGTGTGTGGCTATTGATTCTGAATATTTGAAAATAAAACTTCTGAAATATTCAGAATGAAGTAATTTATCAAAAAAATTCATTCTCCTTTTATGTCACAATCATTATGGTCATTGATACTTTATAAGGCATGGTAACTGAGGGGTTGCACTGTCATATTTTACTCTGTGGAATTTGTTTTGCCATTGATTGTCGAAATACACATATTCTTTTCCTTCATGTTTTACCTTGTTAGGAAATATTATTCCAAATGTAACCCAATATCTTAAAGAAAAGGTCCTAAAAGCATTCTTTTAAACTTTATTGATATTTTACAAAAATTTGCACATATAGACACCTCCCTTTCACCTACCCCAATCCTGCTGAGCATCTTCAGTGGGATTATTGATATTCATTGTGGGTACCAATAGGCTTCAGTCAATCTCTGCAGGGATGGGAGACACATGGTGTCTCAGGCTATCCCCACCATTCCCACCCATTTTGAGACTCTTACAATCTTTCTACTCCCTCTTCCAAAATGCTCCCTTAGCCTTGATTTCATGTTTCTTTCTCTGTAGTCTCTAGATCTCTGTTTTTATGAGGTTTGAGTGACCACAATGTGTCTGTTTCCATTTCCTAGGAATTGATTTTCAGACTTGTTATGAGAACAATATTCATGTCACCATGTCACCTTTAATGATTTGTGGGCCCAGGCAAATGAGGTGGAGGTGACCCATATCCTGTTAGGCAGTTGGATCTCCCTTCCTGATGTATTTATGTATCCTTGTTCTCCTCTGGATTCTCCTCCATTGGAAGCATGGGAAAGAGGATGCCAGGGACACATGGCATTCAGGATCCTATTCCCCCCAAATCATTATTATTATTAAAATTATTGTAATTGGTTTTATTATTTATGATATTGTATAAATATCTTAAGCAGAGATTATTTTCTGCTTTTATAAATACTGTTAGATTCAACACTAAAATTTTTCTTTGACTATTATTTTACTGTAAAATCTTCAAAAATTGTGTTTTTATTGATTATTAGTTGCAGAAGCAAATGTAGATGTATTTTTAATTAGACAGCTTATTCTTTAAATTTTTAACTGGGCACCATTCCAATAGATGTCATGTAGAACATAGCATATAGACGATTCTCTAAATAAATAGAAATGACTTTAAAGATGCCTCAGGCAGGTGTAGTCTATAAACAAAATCATATAACTATATTGTAATGCAAGCATGTTTGCAAAGTCATGATGAAATTTCATTACTTTCATATCAGTTAATTGGTGCTAACCAAGCTCAGTGTAAAATGGTTTTCAAGGACAACACATTAATGATAGTCTATACCTGGAGAAGTACAAAAGAGGTTATTTTTTTAGTAGAAGTTTTATTTTCTACTACTATTTATTTATACATATTGATAGGTATAATTAATGGCATTGTAATCATAACATGCATATAGGCTGGCAAATACAATAAAACTGCATAGATTTCAATATTGCTGTCCGCTCTAGATCATACAGGCTAATCATCCCATGCATTCCAGTCATCAGTGGCCTTCTGTGCCTGTTAAGAATGCATTTTAAATTACAGTTGTCTCTTGGATGGTTCAACTGAAATTCAGAAGTTTATATGTAACATATCTCTGCCTATGCATTCAGCCATAGAATAATGACAAGCCAAACCTGACCAGACTTCTACCATTCCCATGAAGTTAGGCTCCTGGTATTCTTCTTGTTGGAGATGAAACAAACCATTTACTTAAATAACAGTCTAAACATATAATTGGGGGAAAAAACATAGCACTGATAATTAACGCTCTTTACAAGATTCCCAAAGAGTAGGAATAAACATTTCCAATAAATAACAAAGAAGTAAGCAAAATAAAGCAAGTAGGAAGATTTGTTTAGAAAGACTTCACGGTGCAGATGGAATAGCTTGATTACTTAAATTTATAGTATATGAGAGAGTTGAATTAAAAAGAAATTACTATTTAGTTGACTGGGAAAATATTTATGAAGTTAACTGTTTTAAATCATAGAAGAAAATTATTGTCTGTATGTATGTAGTGTTAATAGCCTTTGGAAATTGTTAGACACACAAATTATCTTTTGAACAGACAGTAGAAAAAAACAACAAGGAAACTTCTGAGTCCCAATTTAAGAAGTGCATCGGTCTCATACATGAATACCACAAATAGTGAATCAGAAATTTTGAGTTTTACCAATCATTTATGAATGATTTTCAGTGAAATAATAGGAGCAATAGACAAAATAAAAGTGACCATCCATACTTACACAGATCTTGATTGTGGAGTTGGTACCCAGTGATTCCTGAAGTTTTGTTTAGAACCCACATAGTTATATGTTAAGTAGAAATTTGTTTTGTGTGTCAAAAGCATTGTATGAAGAGAATTTAAAAGGAAAATAACTTCTTGAACAAATGTGCTGTCATAGCATGCTTGCATAAATGGCAAGCATGTGATGGTATAATTCTAACATGACAGTAAAAATTTAATCAGCAGAGATCAAAGTTATATTAGAAATTATTTGAATGGTTAAAATTCTTTGAAGTCAGGTGTAGTGGACCACACCTTTAATCCCAGCACTCTGGAGGCAGAGGTAGGAGGATGGCTGTGAGTTTGAGGCCATCTTGAGATTAGATAGTGAATTCCAGGTCAGCCTGGGCTAGAATGAGAACCTCCCTCCAAAAACAAAACAAAAAACAACAAGCATTCTTTATTTGAATTAATACTATTCTTTCCTCCTAAAACTTTAGGTTATTAATGCCACGTACTGTTAGTTTTCTCTTTTTTGAAATTTACCTTGTTAGCAAGTACTCAATGCTTCTTGGTTCCAAGTATTAACCCACTGACAGTCTTTGATGTAAAAGTTCACAAATGTTCTGGTGTGTATGACCAGGATAAATCTTCTCAAATACAATTTTGTAGTAATTGGGAACACTACATATGTAAATTGTAATAAATATTCTTAAATATTCCCATAGTATCAGAATGGAATTATCCATCAAAACAAAGATTGTTAACTTCTTATTCTTTTGGTTATTTGTTGAATACAAGATCAAAATTTCATTTTAAAAGTTCTGATGCCTTACAATCATCAATCTAATATTTCATTTATACCTGGCTTATAGTTTCCGCAGCTAGAGGATGGTTGGGCTCCACATGCTCTTAAACAGATCCTTTCCCCTGGGCAAGCATCATCTGTAATCAGTCCATTTGAGGTATTTTATTGCTTTCTTCAACTCCAATATCACTGTCTTTTGGGGGCTTGCACCACCTCTGATGGTATTGTAACTAAACTCTGCAGAGATTATTGCTCCTTGGAGTCTCACTGAGGTGGGATTCCAAGAAAGACAATTTTACCCAACTTTCCCTGTTTTAAAATGCATATTTCATGGGCACAAGGAGGATCAATACTCTGTACTACTTGGAAACTGAAAGGTAGATTGGCTTTCTATGAGCTTCTCCTCTGTTCCTCCCTTTGCATTTCTCCTCAAGTGTCCCTGCTGAGCCAGCAGTAGGGTAGGAAGGTGGAAAGTTTATCAATAGCCAGTCAGACAATATAATAGCAATAACTTCTAGAGAAATTCATTTTTTTCAAGGATGACACTCCACAGTGGACTCCTGTGCTGTCCCAGGAGTAAAGTGCTCTGGTGACCATGTTAGCACCCTGACTTTGCTGAGCTCTCTCAGGAAGGACTGGTCACTGTCAGAATGGAATCATGGTATTTTTCTTCTCCATCTTTTCCTCAGCTATTATATCTGAGTTGTCCACTCATAAAGAGATAATCTCATTTAAAAATTAATATTTATCTTAAACTTAAGATACATGAAGCCTGTGATATTTAATATAAAATAACACTGCCATGCTATCAATCAGGACTCTGACTCTGTATTTAGAACTGTATGTGGATCACATAAACGAGAAAATATTTTCCTCACTCAGTGATCTAAAGCCAGAATGTAAAATACCACTGCTGTTTTTGATAATGTACCCATCACCTCCCCATACTCTTGTCCCTCATGAGGTAAAGAGTACCAATTTGCCATAGTTTGACTGTGACAAATGTGCTTTACATGTGACAAATTACAAACAATTGGATAATCTACCTTAGAATAATTCTGGCTCTGTCCTCTGAATTTACATATAAGGCAGAGATCTTATCAACAGGAAGTGAAGTATAAACAAAGAACATTGTTTTATCTGTCCATTGTTTCAGCATCAACTCAGTTTAAATTAAAGCCGTCCCTGATCCAAACGCAGATCTCACAAAGCTATTCCCAGACTTCACTTGTGGCTCTCATGTGAGTGAGTCAGATCCTCCTCTTTACTTCAGACTAGGCTGCCCACCCACACACCAGGACAGGAATCTTCACAGGCAGAAAGCAGAACAGCTTGTTGCTAAAGAAGTTTCCAATAATAGAATTGATGGGATTAATCTGATAATCATTCATTTTGAAATAGATATTATGATTTCCAATTTTACTACAAAAACCTGAGTACTTCACATTTTGTTTTAATAAAGTTACTACTGTTATGCCCAGATCATGGAGTCCCCAAAGGCCACCAAGAGAGTCGGACAAGTATGCAACAGCAAAGAGCTTCATTTCCAGCTTAAGCTTAGGCTCCAGACTTTACCATTGCAGTGGGTTCAGTGTGTCCTCCCAGAGCCTGGAATGGCATCTGAGAGAAGCTTTTATTGGTTTCAAGGAAAGGGGAATTTCCAATGTAGCAGTTACATAATTGGTTGATATTTAGCAAGAGTATACATGTCACAAGCTGATTGGTTACATAGTAGCTGAGGACCTTTAAGCAAACTTATCTATAGCCACAAGAGCCACAGGTATGTATAACATTTACTTGGTCCTTTATGATTGGTCCGTCACAGGGATTATTTGCGGCACTCAACAGTTTGTGGTTGTTTTTCCCAGTGACTGAAAAGTGCTGTGTCAGGAATTTGGCCCTGAAGGGAAACAGAAACTTAGGCCTATTAATATCTTTAAAGCTTGTCAGGGCGTCACTTTGTTTTGGGCTCTTCAACTATTTCTGCAGCAGTTATGTCTGTAGCTGGGATAAAACACAGGACCAAAAGAAGCTAATGGTGGAAAAGGGTTTATTTCATGCTTACAGTTTCAAGGAGTTTCAAGTGGAGAAAGCATGGTTATTGACTCACATCTTCAAACATTAGCAGCAGGGAGAAAGAACGAAAGTGAGCTATCTCTGAACATGCAGTGGGCCCTATGGATAATCCTCAAGGCTTGCCTGCAATGACATACCTTCTCCAGCAAGACTTAACCTCCCCAAAGCTGCACTAGGTGGAGACTAATTAGGAAGCTTAATTAGAAATGATTGAGGGCAATGTGAGACATTTTACATTGAAACCACTACATTTCTCCCATTATCACCAAGGATCCATTACCATGTCACAATGCAAAACACACAAAGCCCAACTGTAAAAGTCTATAATCTTTGCCAATCCTAACATCATTCAAAAACCCAAAGTCTTATCTGAGAGTTAAGAAAGTTTTTTTTTAAAATGTGAGCCCTATAAAATCAAAATACAACTTCTGTATTTCCAACATATAATTGCAAAGAATAGATATTCCCATTGCAAAAAGAAAGTATATCAAGGAAAGGTTGGACCAATGCAAGACAGACCATATCATCCGGAACCAGTGATATCCTTGGGGCATCAAAAGGCTGCCCATTGTACAGCCTAATTTCCATGCAGATCCAACTGAGCCAGAGCAAGGAGTTGTCCTTAATAGCTAACCCATAGTCCTGGCATCTCCAAAATTCTAACATCTTCATAGAAAACCACAGTTCATATTCAAAGCCCCATGCCATGGCCTCACAGAGTCCCCAGTGAGGGATTGTAGCCCTACCTCATATTGCCATCTTCAGAACCATGTGCAATTCATAACCTTCTTCCCTGCATTTCTTATGCTTCTAAAACCAGTACCAGGGGGTCAACATGGCCACATTTGTAAATTCAGGGGAAATAAAGCTTGACCTTGAAGGATAATCCTTCAATATTCATCCTTCAGACCTCTTCCTTTCTAAAAAATTTGCATTCTTACTAGCTTGATTGTTCAATGAGTTATGTTTTGCCCTCAGGACATCTTTTGCATTGTACCAATGCAGGACAGTTGGCCCATCTTTAATTGTGTTAATCTGTTTAATAATTGTAGATTAAATGATTTAAAATTATGTTTTATACTTGTGACTTCAAACTTCCTTAAATTTTTCTCTGTGCAAAACTTTGTATCATGCATAACTCTTTGTTCTATATGTTCTTCTGTCAAACACACCAGATCATTACTGCTGAAATCAATGTCACTTAAATTACCAGGGCATGGGCAGTTCCAAAAAAGATCCCCCACCCCCTTTTTTCTCTCAGAAACCTCATAAACCAGTCCTTCCCAGTGCACACTCTCTCTCTTCTGGCCCATCAAGCTCTGCTTACAGCATTTCTCTAGGCTTCTGCAGTTCAAAGTACCAAATATTTCCACATTCTTCCGGTAAACCAATCCCAAAAGTCCAAAAAACACACAGCCAATTTCAATGTAGCAACATTCCATTCTTTTTTTTTTTTAATTTTATTTATTTGAGAGTGACAGACACAGAGAGAAGCAGATAAATAAAGAATGGCTGAGCCAGGGCCTCCAGCCACTGCAAACGAGCTTACATGGGTCCTGGAGAATCGAGCCTTGAACCAGAGTCCTTAGGTTTCATAGGCAAGCGCTTAACTGCTAAGCCATCTTTCCAGCCCAACATTCCACTTCTTAAATATGATTTTTGGTAGTAGTTACGTTCTAGTTGCTTGAACAAAACACCTGACCAAAAGCCACTTATGGGAGGAAAGTAATTTTTTCAGACTTACAGGTTGTATGGAAAGTTTCATTATGTTGGAGAAAGCATTGCAACTAGCTCACATGAGTGCAAGAGCAGGAGAGCAACAAAAGTGAGCCATCTATGGAAACACTGTTGGCTAGACTAGTAACCCCAAGGTCAGCTCCCCAGGATATACTTCCTCCAGCAAGGCCCCACATTCCAAAGTCTATATTGAGTAGGAAGTTTAATCACAAACATTTGAGCTTATGGGAGAGTTGACATTCAAACTACCACAGTTATATTTGTTGAAAAACATTTAGACATTTTTGGGTTCTTATGATTCTCTTTCCTAGTAGTTAATAATAATCACATTTATGGCAGTTGAATAAAAATTTACAAACAGTTGGAAAATTCTTGAATGCCAACTTCCAGTTTATAGTCTAAACTATGTTTTGCTATTGGAAATAAACTTATTTTCATGTGTGTACATACATATTAATATTTAATAATTTAATAATTGCTGAAAAAACAATACTGATCATATGCTCTACCTTCCTCTGTTTGGATTTTTTTTTTTCCTGGACAAATATTCTTTTATTTTTTTAGAGGTAGGGTCTCACTCTAGCTCAGGCTGGCTTGAAATTTACTACATAGTCTCAGGGTATCCTCGAAATCATGGCCATCCACCTACCTCTGCCTCCCAAATGCTGGGATTAAAGGTGTACACCATCATACCTAGCCTGGACAAATATTCTTAATTATTGTTTTTCATTTGGGGACAACTCTCATGTAATTGTGGAGTAAACATTCTGCACAGTTCACTTCACGAATTATACCAGTAGGTGATATTGGCAACATACTGAAAATAATTATGCATCTAAACTAAGTGGGAAAAACCTAATTTTATTGGGTTTGGAAAATGCCATGATGTTTTTTGAAGTAAATATGTAATGCAAATAGATACAAATAGATAATTCTTTATAGAAGAAACCTTTTAGTCTCTTTCCAAGAACATTGTTAGATAAAAGTTTATTTGAGTAGTGTTAGTAATTTTTTATAGGATAGATCTTTCTCAATAATGTATTGCATAGAACATGATATCATAATTTTATTAATTTGTACAGTAAGTTGTACCTAGTCCTAGATATTTATAGCAAATATTTATAGCATATTTGAGATTGAATCTAAGTAATCAATGCCCAGTAAAAAAAAAAAAAAAAAAAGGTTTTTCCTACATAGTACAGTTTATATAAGCACAATGCCAAATCCTACTATTATTTATATTCATTTATTTCTTTATGATACTTTAATACATATATGGCCCTGCATGATAGTTTTCCTAAGAAACAATTACTTCTATGCTAAGATTTGTTTAGACGTCATTGGTAATGTGACCTTGATGTTGAACTGATGTCAACTTCCCCTATTTACTCAACTCATATCTCTAGCCAGTTAACCAGAGAGATAGCAGCATCTGTGATGGCCATGGTTTCAAAGTTCAAGTTCGTGACATTATCAGCTTCTATTAATCATGAAATTGGAATCACTCACTTTGCTTTTCTCATGTAATTAATAATGCTAAAAAGTATTGAGGCATCATAGAAAATATATTCATCAGAAGCTGCATTTAAAGGTTGTGGGGTACATTGTGCACAATACAAACCAAAGTTTGTCAGTGTGGTGGTTTGATTCAGATGTCCCCCATAAACCTAGGTGTTTTGAATACTAGGTTCCCAGCTGATGGATATTTGGGAATAAACGCCTCCTGGAGGGAGTGCATTGTTGGGGGCGAGCTTATGGGCTTTATAGCCAGTTTCCCCATGCCAGTGTTTGGCACACCCTTCTGTTGCTGTGGTCCATCTTATGTTGGCCAGGGGGTGATGTCCATCCTCTGCTCATGCCATCACTTTCCCCTGCCATTGTGAAGCTTCCCCTAGAGCCTGTAAACCAAAATAAACCTCTTTTTCCCAGAAGCTACTCTTGGTTGGGTGATTTCTACCAGCAATGTGAACTGGACTGCAACAGTCAGTATAGAAATTATTTTTTTACATGTGTGTATTCATGTGTTTGGGTACACATTGGTGTGTTTGACCATGTTGAGGCCATTGTTCCTAGGGAATGCTGTCCAACACTTTTTTTTTTTTTTTGAGACAAGATATTTCATTGTCTTGGAGATTAACCAATTAGGCTAAACTGGCTGATGAGAGTGCCAGGTATCCCCTGTCTCTGATTCCTCAGCACAGGGACTACAAGTATGAGAAACCTCTGAGTTTGATTCTGGAGGTTAAACACAGGCTTGCATAACAAGCACTTCACCCATGAGCCATTACTCGAGAAAAGATCAGATATTTTTCCATTGTTTTTCTATATCTGATCACCACATTGATCATTGAATATTCTCTTAACAAATACAACTCATAAACAAATATTCTACACAAGAGATGTTAAATACACAGCTTACTAATTCAGGATTAAGGGACATAGTAAATATATGTTTACAATAAATATGTATTTCAAAAAAATTAAGTACAAAATCATCTACTTTAATTCCTTCTAACCTGAAGCAGCTGTTACCTTAACCCTTGTTTTTTCAAAAAGGAAAGCTAATGGGAATATTCTTTTCAAAAGGTGATTTCTCCATTAGGTGGTATATATTTGATGGAAATGCAGTTAACATAAAAAGAAAAATTTAGGGGCTGGAGAGATGGCTTAGCAGTTACAAGCATGCCTGTGAAGCCCAAGGACTCTCATACGAGGCTCGATTACCCAGGACCCACGTTACCCAGTTGCACAAGAGGGCATATGCATCTGGAGTTCATTTGCAGTGGCTGGAAGCCCTGGCACACCCATTCTGTCTCTCTCTCTCTCACTCTCTCTGCCTCTTTTTTCTCTCTGCCTGTCACTCTCAAATACATAAATAAAAGTAACCAAAAATAATTTTAAAAATGAGCAATGTAGCTACATTCTGATTTAAAACCATCTGGACATACTTCTCAAAAACAATCTACAGATTGGCTACCATCATGAAAACAAATGACTTATTGCTGGTGAGGATATGGAAAGAGGAACTCTTCTATATTGTTGGTGGGAATACAATATGGCCTAGCCATTGTGGAAAGAAGTGTGGAGGTTCCTAAGACAGCTAAAAATAGATTTCCCATATGACCTAGCTATAGCACTCCTAGGCACATATCTTAAGGGCTCATCTCACTACCTTAGAGATACTTGCTCAACTGTGTTTATTGCTGCTCTATTCATGATAGCTGGGAAATGGAACCAGCCTAGATGTCCCTCAACTGATGAGTGGATAATGAATATATGGCACATTTACACAATGGAGTTCTATTCAGTGGTAAAGAATAATGAAATTATTAAATTTGGAGGAAAATGGATGGATCTGAAAAGGATTATACTAAGTAAGGTTACCCAAGCCCAGAAAGTCAAACATTGCATGTTCTCTCTCATATGTGCATCCTAGCTATAGGTGATTGGACTTCTGTGTGAGTAGGAAGAAAACTCAGTTGCAGAGGTCAGTAAGCTAGAAAGGAGTTGTAAAGGGAATAGAAAGGAAGGGAGGGGGTACTTAATAGGATGGCACTGTATATATGTAAGTAGAAGACTAGATTAATGGGGGTGAAAGGCCAAAGTGAGGTCAGGGGAAGAGATTGAGTAAAGGAAAGGTAGAGAGATAGTTAATCAAAATCTAAGAGGATATAAATAAATGATATGGAAACCTACTTGTTTGGACAATGGAATACTCAGGAGCCATAGATTGTTATTATAAAATTTTCAGTACCAGGAATGGGATATCTTCAGTGAGTTGTTGACCAGGGAGGTCCATGATGCCCTCAAAACATTACAGGCCATTGCTGAGGTCCTTGGTTTCCCAGATGGTAAGACCCTATTGCTGAAGACTCCCTGTACTTGGACTGCAAGGTCACTGAGAAATCCTGCTGGAGCTGAGCTAAAAAACTTCCTCCGTGTAGACCAGCTAACAGAAAGCTGGAAGAAGCCACACTGCATGCAGTTAAATGGGAGAAAGAGAAATCACCAGTGAAGATACACAACAGTGGACACTGCAAGACTTATTTTTTCAGCCAGGCCAAATGAGCCAACAGGTGCAATAGTGGCATGTCTGTCATGGTGGAAACCAACTGCCCTCTAATTGGACTGGAGGCTCACTCCTTGCAAGAGAATACATCCCTGATACTGAAAACCTACAACAGGGGTAGTTATGAACCCTAGTAAAGTCTGTTGCTGTCTGGCTAAATGTATATAGTATGCTTCTCAAACTGCCCAGTAAGCAGTTCTCTTAATGTTCATACCCATATATTTTTTATAATTTTTTTTTATTTATTTATTTGTTTGAGAGCGACAGACACAGAGAGAAAGACAGATAGAGGGAGAGAGAGAATGGGCGTGCCAGGGCTTCCAGCCTCTGCAAACGAACTCCAGATGCGTGCACCCCCTTGTGCATCTGGCTAACGTGGGACCTGGGGAACCGAGCCTCGAACCGGGGTCCTTAGGCTTCACAGGCAAGCGCTTAACCACTAAGCCATCTCTCCAGCCCCATACCCATATATTAATGCTACTCTACTTTTGGTAGAGAACCTTCTCTTTTCAGATGACAGTGACCTTGGGATGACTCAGAAGGCATCATGGTACTGGGAAGAAGTGACAGAGAAGTACTCAGTACTGAAATATCTCTATCACATCTTCCGAGGCTCAGGACCCATTGCAGAAGAAGTGGCAGAAAGAATGTAAGAGCTAAAGGAAGGGTAGGACTCCTTACAATATTCTCCTTCAGACACAGAATGGCCTGGATATCCATAGCCTCACTGTCTGACACTACCTACACAAGACCATCATAATAGGAGAAAAGATCATGACATCAAAATAAAAGATAGACTGAGAAGGGGAAGGGATATGATGGAGAGTGGACTTTAAAAGAGGAAAGTAGGGGGATGGAGGGCATTACCATGGGATACTGTTTATAATCATAGAAGTTGTTAATAAAAAATAAATTAATAAAAAAGGAAAGCTAATGGGAATATTCTTTTCAAAAGGTGATTTCTCCATTAGGTGGTGATATATATTTGACAGAAATGCAGTTAACATAAAAAGAGCAATGTAACTACATTCTGGTTAAAACCATCTGGACACACCTTCTCAAAAATAATCTAGAGAAGAACCTTAATTTACAATAATTTTTCTATTGTCCTCTTTGTATATTCATCACAAGACAAATTAGGCAAGAAGCTTTGTAAATGAAAGTATATGCAAGCTGTCTACTATATTGTCCTGAATAAAGAATATATATGTCGGGCTGGAGAGATGGCTTAGCGGTTAAGCACTTGCCTGTGAAGCCTAAGGACCCTGGTTCGAGGCTCAATTCCCCAGGACCCATGTTAGCCAGATGCACAAGGGGGCGCACGTGTCTGGAGTTCCTTTGCAGTGGCTGGAAGCCCTGGTGCGCCCATTCTCCTCCCCCCCATCTGCCTCTTTCTCTCTGTCTTTCACTGTCAAATAAATAATTTTTTTTAAAAAGAATATATATGTGTGCATACACACAGTTTGTTTTTAGCATGGGAAAGCTATTCAATCTGATGAAAATGCTACATACTAACATCATCTCAACTGAGTCACTATGACCTGCTGAGCTTCTGTTTGGCAGGTTGTTTGCAGGTAAGAGTACAAAGATCAAACTATAAGTGAAGTCAATCCCCAAGTCCTCATGTTCTTACATTCTGAGCAGTTCCATCTTCAAAGACGGCTAATATAAATTTAAACATTCTACATCACTCATGAAGACCTCGTGGCCATGGAATGATTGGTTGTTTTATTCCTCCCATAACCCAGGGTCTTTTAATTGAGCCATCATACAAAAAAAAGCCACCCAAACCCATAATGACACAGAATAAACATTCACATACAAAAGATGGCATGGGGCACAGCAAAGAAATGCTCAAGCAATACATGACTTAAACTGGGCAAACATCAAACTCTGTAGCTCCAAGTCCAACAACTCTAATCAATGACAAATCTACAAGTCCAATAATTCTAACCAGCAACAAGTCTCTGGAATTCCAATTCTGCCCCTCCAGCTAGGCTACTCAGAGTCCTGGAAAACTTCATCTGGAGCTAGCAGCTTTCCTTAGCAACCATCTCATGGTCCCAGCATCTCCACTGGGTCTCCACTGCAATCCACTGCTCATCCTCATGGCCCCATGGGGTCTCCATGCAGGCATCTAGCAAACCTGCTTCACACTGCCCATGGCCATTTCCAAAACCCACAACAGTGTTGCAAACTCAATGACCCTCTCTTTCCTGCATTTCTTATACTCCACAATAGCAGATAGGGTGTCAATTTGTTAATCCAGGGGGGCGTAAAGCAGACTTTGAAGAACAGGACACTCCTTGAGCACTCAGGCCTCTCCAAAAGAGTCTACATTCTTCCTATTGCCCCAGTGCAGGACAGCTGGCCAGTCTCAAAGGTTGTAATCTCTCATATAATTCCAGCTGAATGGCAGAAGTTTTAGCCCAAAGCTTTTACTTCTGTGCTGTATCCTGCTGCTCACACCAGTCCATTTCTTTGTTGTTATTTTTATTTATTTATTTATTTATTTATTTATTTATTTATTTATTTATTTGGAAAGTGACAGAGAGAGAGAGAGAGAGAGAGAGAGAGAGAGAAAGAGGCAGAGAGAATGGGCAAATCAGGGCCTCCAGCCACTGCAAACGAACTCCAGATGCATGTGCCACTTTGTGCATCTGGCTTACGTGGGTCCTGAGGAATAGAGCCTTGAACTTGGATCCTTAGGCTTTATAGGCAAGTTCTTAGGCACTGAGCCATACATCTCTCCAGCCCCCACACCAGTCCATTTCTATGCAGTGCAACCCTGCATGAGTTCTCAGGGCACAGATATAACAGCAAGCCTCTCACACTAACTATTTTTGTTTTGTTTTGCTTTTGTTTTGTTTTGTTTTCAAGTCAGGGTCTTTCTGTAGCCCAGACTGACCTGGAATTCACTATGTGAAGGACTCAGGAAGCCACAATAAGCCTCAGAATCATCAATAGGCCTAAGTTTCTGCTTCCCAGCAAGGTCAGTTTCCTGATAAGGGGGAATAGACTATCTTCACCATGAGTTCCTGTGGTCATAGATAAAGTTTGCTTAAAATAACTTTGTTTAAAGTTCCTCAAATACACATAGCCAATTACAATAAAGGTTACCTAATCTGCTTGGAATCCCCCTAGCCCCCTGCCCACCAGCTTTGCCCATCAGTATCCTAAGCCTATCAAAAAGATACAAGTGCAGTTACTGCTTAAATCAACCAATCATGTAACCATTCCCCTACTTCTCCCTACTTCTTTGTTGAAATCCCTATAAAAAACCTGCCCCCCGCCTGCTCAGGGTTCTTGTACTGATCCACTGCGTTGGTGAAGTCAAGAGACAGAGCTTATGCCCAAAATAAAGCTCCTTGCCTTTGCATACATGTTTGGTTCTCCTTGGTGGTCACTGGGAGTGCTGAGAACTGGGCATAACACACTCTTGTTCATGTCATCACTTCCTCTGTGGTTTCAACTAGGCCCTAGCAGCCAAGTGAGGGGTGGTTCATCTCCTGCCAAGTTGTCAGCTATCCTTGTCTTATTGATAGATTTTTGTTGTCCTTGGTTTTCACTGCTTTCTGAAAAAGAAAAACAAATTAACTACTGGAGAGTGAGATTAGGATAGGTTACAGGGAGTAAGCACCATTAATTCTGAGAGATTTTAATGAACAAAGACTAGTGGGAGCTTCTCATTTGAGCCTATAATCTTGTGTCCATAGGATTCTGATTTGGGTTCCAGTACCAGCTATGACTTCCTTTCCATGGAGCAGATCTCTTAGCCCATCAGAGAGCCACTGGTTACCCATCTAGGTTGTGTGTTACTATTGCATAGGTATATACATCTTGTTAGGCTGGCTGCTTCTATTCAGCAATGTCCCCTGCTTGCTCACAATGTTGTTGATCATTTCCCCCAAGAAGCTTATGTAGTGCTTATCAGCACTATAGGGCTAACTATCTGGAAATTGAATTCCTTCTGGATCCAAGTTGCACATCAATGTTCTGTATCATCAGCATGTGGTGTCTTCAGCAACAGGGTCTTACCTTTTACCTCAGGTAGGTAATCAAGTGCTCTGACAGAAGCCTGTCTTGTGAAAGTGCTGGGAATAATTGCCTATTGAGTCCTCAGAACTAAACAGGACATGTATATTACTTCCTCCAAGGTTCAGGAAGGACTGAAGAAGAGAAAGTTGAAATAATGTAAGAGCTGGCTGTGATACGGTTGCTGCAACCATGAGCTCACAGCATCTGTGATTACCAACACATGATTGGGTCCACTGACATTCCAAATAAATGGAAAGTGAGCTCATGAAGCTCTGATCACTCCCTGAGAAGCTACTGTCAGTAGTTGCAGGAGGCAGGATCATGAAGTTCTTCAGTGGTGTAGCTACTGGTGGGTTGCTCATGTTACACTAAATATCTCCCCATTCACATTCGTGCAAACAATCCTAATTATACTCAGTGGTGTCTCTCACAGTCTCTCCTTTCCTTTCCTTTCCTTTCCTTTCCTTTCCTTTCCTTTCCTTTCCTTTCCTTTCCTTTCCTTTCCTTTCCTTTCCTTTCCTTTCCTTTCCTTTCCTTTCCTTTCCTTTCCTTTCCTTTCCTTTCCTTTCCTTTCCTTTCCTTTCCTTTCCTTTTTCTTCCTTCCTTCCTTCCTTCCTTCCTTCCTTCCTTCCTTCCTTCCTTCCTTCCTTTCTTTCTTTCTTTCTTTCTTTCTTTCTTTCTTTCTTTCTTTCTTTCTTTCTTTCTTTCTTTCTTTCTTTCTCCCCCCCCTCACACACACACACACACACACACACACACTATAAAAATATGAACAGGGTTGGAGACATGGCTTATCAGTTAAAGTGCTTACCTGCAAAGCCAGAACCAAGGTTCAATTCCTCAGGACCCACATAATCCAGATGGCACATGTATCTGTAGTGTGTTTGCAGTGTCTAGAGGCCTTGGCATGCCTAATTTCTCTCTCTCAAAAAGCAATGAAAGTAAAATATAAAAAATTTTACAAAGGGGAACTAGTTGAGAAGAGAATATTCAGTGGAGTAAGAGAGAGACAAGAAAGAGTAATGGGGTGAATATAATTAAAATACATTGTAGCATATACATGTATGAAACAATAAATGTTGCTAACTTTATTGTGAAAACTCTAGGATTGATTAGTGACTTACATAAAATAATTTCATTTTCTTGTGTATTTGCTGGTGAAGAAACTTCAAAATGAGCGAACAAACATCATACCAGTTTATAAAGTATACCTGGTTCATTTATTGTTAAATTCTGTGCACTAAACATTTAAAATCTAACTTAAAATTCAAAGTAGCTTTTTAGATATTATAGCATCTGAGTGAAATCATTATATGCAAGAGGTAAAAACTGGTAAGAACCAGAAAACAATACTATATGTAATGCAGAGCACAGCTTCATTGTTATATTTACATCACATATATTGAGTTCTTTATAGCAAGTACTTGAAACAGTTTTCCTTTCACTTTCATTGTCATTCATCCTTGAATAAAAGTATAATAGTCTACTCTTACCATTTTCCAATGAGTAAAAATATAGCAGATGTGGTAAAGTTTGAATTAAATTAGAAATACCAGATACATCTAATATAGGGTATCTACCAGTGGTTATAAGGCATTATGGTACCTTTCATTTGATTTTTGTAGGTGTATGTTTGTAATGTTTATCTTTAAAAACTGTGAATATACTTGTTTTATCATTTGAAAGAAATAGATTACTCTGACTAGGGGTAGTTTATTAAACTTCAATGTATGGAATCTAAAGTAAAAACCTATTGTCTTGATTCATTTTGAATACATCATAAAATCCAGGAAATAGAAATGAAGAAAACCCTGCCACTCATCTGGTATATTCTCTGGGGCCATAATCAACTTGTCCCATGAAATATATCCTGCACTGTTTTATTTCTCCCCTATGAGGCCACTGCATATACATTGTTCAACATATTCTATGTAATTTTGATGTGAATTTCAGCACAAACTGTGTGAATGACAGGCTTTTCATCTTTATAGTCAACATTTGGAATGATTTGTTTTTATATATGCCCATTCTCCAGGTAATTGACATTCCCATACACAAGTTTTACTTTTTTTGTGTAACTTTGTCATTATATGGAATAAGAAATACGGTGTTTGTGCCACATTCAGCCTTGCTGCCTATGCTTAAATAAAGTTTTATTGGAATACGGTCACACTGAATTATTTACGTTGTGCCTATGTCCACTTTATCACTCTGTGGCAGAGGTGCATAGCTGTTACTGGAAATGAATGGTCCACAAAACCAACACTGTTCATTACCTGCTCTTTTAATGGTGAAATTTGTTAACTCACTACATCATATTTTTTTAAAACTTTCTTCGTTCATTTTTTATTTATTTGAGAGTGACAGAGAGAGAGAGAGAGAGAGAAAGAGAGAGAGAGAGGGAGAGAGAGAGATAATGGGCATGGCAGGGCCTCCAACCACTGCAAATGACACACCATTGTGCATCTGGCTAAAGTTTGTCCTCGAGAATCAAGCCTGGAACCAGGGTCCTTAGGTTTCACAGGCAAGCTCTTAACTGCTAAGCCATCTCTCCAGCCCATCCTACAGATTACTGTACATAACATATGATTTCATCTTTTTGGGCCCAAACTAATATTTCCATTCCTCATACTTACTACTATTTATTTTCCTATTACTATTAAGTTACTGTGATGCACCTAGTTTTATATTTTTATTACCATGCATTATTAATGTACATATTAGATACTTGTGACTATAATTAAAGGAATATTTGCTCTTCTTTCTCCCTGACTTGATAACACAGGACATGTTCTAGCCTAAGCCTTGCCATTTGTTCCCAGTGCCAACACTGCATTTTATACAAGATAAGAATCAATTTAGCATATGCTATGGCTAATTACTTCCAGTAAATTCTTTAATATATGACATTTTGGCATGTTTGGAAAAATGACTGCTTCTAATTTTGTAATTTTATTAGATTTCCATAAACTATCTGGCACCTAGATAACTATTTGAAATGCTAATACCAGATTGAACAAATCTCGAATACTGAGTTAAAAGTGTGTTTCAACACTAAAAACTTTTGGGGGTAATAGGGAAGAGAAATTCTGTTTTGACCTAGTCTGAAACCCAGTATTCATTAATTCTTACAGTCCCCTTAGATCATTTAGATCAAGAATACTTAAAAGTCATCTTTCAAGTACTGTTAAATCCCCACGGATTTTACCTACACTGTGATGTTTTATTTTTTCTTTTTAAAGAGCAACTTTCTCTTTCACTCTCCTGCAAAGTTTAATTCTTTTTTAAGAATACAAGGAAAGCCTCACTATGGATATTATATGCATATGGCCCTCTAACATTGTAAGGATGAAAGTTCAGGCATGATGCTCACAGCTGGATTAGAGGCACCTGGTTTTGGGAAGAGAGGTCACTGCTCTCATTCTAGAACATTTTCTTTAGCAGCTTTTGACATGGACATAAATATGTAAGCAAGTTCGCCATTTAGAGAGGTTAGATGAAATGTCTAAATGCTAATAGTTTAAGCTGTGAATATTAATACTTTTCTAGTAGTAATCAAATCAATTATGCAAAGCATATATTTAACTTTGCAACTTAAATTTTGGATTGTTAAATTATTAAAATTACCTGGTCAATTGAATGCTATATTTCTTATTTTAATACTGGAGGAGACTTGTTCTAGCCATATGCAATTATTGTCAGCTTCTGATTTCTTTTGACAGAGCCTTGATTTACTGCTACAAGTGTGAGGTTCATGAGGCTATGCTGCAAAGTTTCTGGCAATCCAGCTGCCTAAGAGGATTAGACAAGGGATCTGGGCCTTCTGTAGTCTCAACTTATCCAGGTAATGAGAAAATGTACTACGTGACCACATGCTCATAAAGCCAGATGGATTATCCATGACATGATCCTCTTCAACTGATTCAGTCCTCAGAATCCACTAGCTTGCCCTCCTCCACACTAAAAAGACACTACCACTTGTTCATATACTTGATTTTCAGTATAGGAAAAAGATTATATCAGAAACGTCTTTCTCAAAGTATTGCTTATAAGGATACATATTTTCTAACAAGAAAATTAATGTAATGCTAGTTATAAAGCCTAAATGTGTTGGATACCACAACTAGAAGTCTTCTACCATACATTGTCATCAATTCCCCATTTTATTGTAAGTATCAATTAGGAGTTAGGTAATTAAAATTGTACTTTTTTCATTTATATAAAAATCAAAGCACATATGACAGGACAGTCTCTCTCTCTCTCTCTCTACACACACACACACACACACACACACACACATTCAAATTTAATTTACAGTTTGGTCAGTTTTGTCCTGGAGTCATGAGTCAAATATAGTCAGAGAAACTGAGGAACAAGCAGCTGGATGCCAAGGGAAATCAAGAGTGACTGCCTTGTCGAGCTTTCCACTTGCTCACTTCAGAGAAGGGCCTGGTGACATTCGTATTCTAAGTACTTATCTGTGCCAACAAGCTCCGCAAATCTGTGAATAAATGATTCCCAAAGAAAATGACTTTCAGGAGTGTTCTCTTCCTTGTAGCTCTTCAGGGGAATAAAAGAACACAATTATGGTATTTTTCTCAAATCGGACCAAAGTGGTTATTTGTTGTGAATGATGCTTTTAGAAGGGCACACTGGCTTGCTCAGTATTTCAGGACAGAGACACACAGCAGCAGAGCAGAAGCACCAAACATAATAACAGGCAGAAAGCTGCCAGCAGAGCAATGCTGCAACTGGCAAACACTGAAGACTCTGCATGTGGAGACCGCAAACAGAAGTTCCCACAAATGTTTGCAACTGAAGCCTCCATATTTGAATAGATGAGTTTCTGTTTCTCCTTCAATGTGACCTGGAGCAAGGCTAACCCTGAGTCATAAATTTAAAGCATAGAGTTATCTTCACAAATTTCAGAGTACTTGTACACAGCAGAAAATGCACATGTAGGTTTGTTGTAGTCATGTTTGCAGTGCTGGCAGAAATCACCCGACCAGCTTTGTGGAAAAAAGGTTTATTTTGGATTTCATAATGAAGGGGAAGCTCCACGATGACAGGGGAAAATGATGGCATAATCAGAGGGTGGACATCACCTCCTGGCCAACATCAGGTGGACAACAGGAAAAGGAGATTGTGCCAAACACTGGCAAAGGAAAACTGACTATAATACCCATAAGCCCACTCCCAACAATATATTGCCTCCAGGAAGCATTTATATCCAAATTTCCATCAGCTGGGATCCTAGTATGCAGAACACCTAAGTTTATGGGTGACACCGGGATCAAACCACCACATTCTTCTCCTAAACTGATAACCATCCATTATATAAAATGCAATGAATTAATCCTACTTTAAAAGTCCTCAGAATTTTTATAGTTCCTGATGATATTCAAACATCCCCATAGTTTTTTAACTGAGCCATAATACGCAAAATAAACAAAAAACCAATAATGGCACAGAGTAAATATTCACACTACAAAAGATGGCATTGAGCATAGCATAGAAATAATCAACCAATAGAAGATTTAAAACAACCAGGGCAAACATCAAACTGTGTAGCTCCAAGTCCAACAACTCTAGTCAATGACAAGGCTCCAAGTCTGATAATTTTAACCAGCAACTCTTTGGCATCCAATTCCACCCCTCCAGCTAGGCTACTCACACTCCTAGAAAACTTCATCTGGGTCTGACACCTTTCCTTAGAAGCCATTTTGAGATCCTGGCATCTCTGCTGAGTCTCCACTGCAACCCATAGTCCATCCTCACGGCTCCATCCGGTCTCCATGCATGCATCCAGCAAACCTGATTCACACTGCCCATGGCCATTTCCAAAACACAAGACCATGTTGCAAATTCAATGAAAGTCTCTTTCCTGCATTTCTTATACTCCACAATACCAGGTAAGGTGCCAATTTGTCAATACGGGGGGGGGGTAAATAAATCAGACTTTGAGTAATAGGACTCTCCTTGTGCACTCAGGCCCCTTCAAAAAACATTCTTTTTCACCAGTGCAGGTCAGCTGGCCCAATCTTAAAGATTATAATCTCATATACTTCCTGCTGAATAGGCAGAAGTTTCAGCCCAAAGATTTCATTTCTGTGCCACATCGCTCTGCACATACCAGTCCATTTCTATGCAAAACAACCCTGCACAAATTCTCAGGACAGGGCTAAATCTCTCACACAAACTGCTTCTAGGCAGTCTAAACAAAACTCTTCCTCACCCTTATAAGCCAAACCTCACACTCCATAGTTCTTACTGCATTCAGGTCTTTCAACTCTGACTGGAATAGTCCATCAAGCTTACTTAAAGCATGGCAGGGTGTCTCTTAGACCAAGGTTTCCAGTCTTTCCACATTCCTCTTGAAAATCAGCCCCCAAAGGCCAAAGCCACATAGTCAGGTGTCTAGAAGCAATCCCATTCCTTGATACCACTTTACTCTTGCAGTCAAGTTCACATTGCTGGCAGGAATCACTTGACCAAGAGCAGCTTTTGGGGGAAAAAGGAAAAAAAGAGTTTATTTTGGCTTACACATGCAAGGGGTAGCTCCATGATGGCAGGGAAAAGTGATGGCAAGAGCAAAGGGTGGACATCATCTCCTGGAGAACATCAGGTGGACAACAGAAACAGGAGGGTGTGCCAAACACTGGGAAGGAGAAACTGGCTATAACACCCATAAGCATGCCCCAACAATACACTGCCTCCAGGAGGCAGTAATTCCCAAATTTCCATCCGTTGGGAACCTAGCATTCAGAACCCCTAAGTCTATGGGCTTCATCTGAATCAAACCGCCACAAGGTTCTTGCTCTGCAACTATAGAAAGTGATATTTTACTGCCCATTTTTATAGATTTCATGTTCCTTCAAGTCACCTCAGGAGCCTGCCCATATTTTTGTGACCCTGGCTCATAAGTGCAATGTGGGGCTGAAGGTGTTTTCCTTTCCCTTCTTTATCCTCCTGTTTCTTTTCATTTTAAAAAGTTATTTTAAGTTCTCCATAACATATAAAAATTGTGTAATATAGTAATTTAGTGCCTTCATACATGTATGCATTGCATAATGCTTAAATTAGGTTAAATGTATTTGTCATCTCAAACATCTATCATTTTTCAAAATTATTCTTTGTAACATTTTGAAATACCCCATATATTGCTGCTATCTTTGGTCACCTTATATTATTGTTTATGCTCCTAAGTGATGTTAGGGGCACATTTGGATTGACTTGGTTGATGAGGTTTCTGATGTCTTAGTGGATAACATTAGTTCCTTCTAGGTGGGATTTTTTTTCATCACAGAAGCAACTACATATTGGCATTTTATGTGTTCTGCTTTTTCACCTTTAGGCAGTCACAGTGAGCTGTATCACTGTGCAGAACAGCTAGATGTTGTCATTATTTGACATTTTTTTATATTCATTTATTCATTTGAGAGAGGGAAAGAGGCAGAGAGAGTGAGAAAGAGAGAGAAAGAGAGACAGAGAGAGACAGAGACAGAGAAAGAATGTCCATGCCAGGGCCTCCAGCCACTGCAAACAAACTCCAGCTGCATGAGCCACCTGTGCATCTGGCTTAAGTGGGTACTGGGGAATTGAAGTGAGGTCCTTTGGCTTTGCAGGCAAGCACCTTAATTACTAAGCCAAGGAAATGCTTCAAATTCTAAATGACTATCTGATATCTTGCACTGATAATTAGTTATGTGTGGTGGGAGGACATGGGAGTACGATGAAACCATGGTGTGATAAAGGCATGATATAATGAAGTCATGGTTTGATGAGGCATGTAGGACTAGCAGAACATCAAAATATTTGAAGCCATGGTATGACAAAGCTGTGGTATGCCAAGGCATGTGCGTCTGGCAGGGCATGGTGGTATGATGAAGCCTAGTTTTATGGAAAGCAATTGAAAATAACAAAATGAACTAAGATTGTGAATGCTCAATTACATATTTACAAAGCATGTTTAAAAAGAAAATCTTAAACACAGATTTGTATGTAAGTAAGCTTTAGAAATTTATGCATTGGGCAGGAAAGATGGTCAGAAGTTAAGATGTTTGCTTGAAATGTCTGATGGCCAGGATTTGATTTCCCAGTACCCACCTGAAATCAGATGCACAAAGTGGTGCATGCATCTGGAATTCATGTGCAGCAGCTAGAGGACCTAGCAAACCCATTCTCCTGTCTCTCTTCCTCTCTATTTTTCTCTCTGTGTTTGCCAAAAAAAAAAAATAGATTTTTTAAAAATTTTAAAGTTATGCATAATATTGATCTGGATGTTGTCACACGATGCTGAGTGGGAAATCACTGAAAGGAGATGTAGTCACAATGATTTGAGCTAAAACATTCTTTGATATGGATGGCAGACTGGCATCTTGAATTGAAATACTTCCCCTTTAAGCTGTTCATGTTAGAGATTTTTTCACAGTGAGCCAGAATAACTGATGCACGTTATGCCTTTATACATAATGCAGACTATACCTGTACATATTCATATATGTGCTTCTCATTTATTTTGTGTTTTGTATCATCCAGAGCAGATCACCTATATTTTTATCAAGTTATGAGTTAAAAAAAAAAGACCTCTGCATATTCTTTCCCAGCTTAAGATAGCCATCGTATGAGCTCCATCTACTTTTGCTATAAGTTTCTGAGCCAGGAATTAATGAACAAGGACAGTGTTATGTCTGTGTAGTTTGAGTTATCATTTCTGAATTCATATGATATTTTAATGGAATAAAGTCTAGTTTTGCTAAGAATAGTTGCATTTGTATGTACTACCTAATTTCTTATGTTATGATTTTTTTTAATTTAATAAGGTCTTCCTTGGCAGTTATCTTTTCTAACTATACATCTTAAAATTCATTTTAAATATAACTCTTACATATATTCTCTAGCCTCCTTCCATTGGGCATTTAAAGGTTGGAAGCAGCACTGGAACTCAGAAAGTATGTATATTCCAGGAAATGCTTCTATTTGTATAAAATCCTGCACTACTCAAGTGTTATAGAGTAGCATTTCTCTTTTCCACTTGTCTTCATGAAACCAAGTTGTTATTTTTTTATCTCATGCCCTTCCAAGCACAATAATTTTTGCAGGTAATTAATCCAGAAGGTTGAAGCTTTATATACTGATATAATGGAATATACATATTAACCCACTACTCTGTGTTGATGAGGATATATAATGATCTCCTCAAATTATATCTTTCAGTTAGAAATAGAAAAATAGACTAAAATATGAATAAGTTTTACAATGTTCATCAAGGATACATATTAAAAATTAGTTTGCATTAAGATTTACTCATATTGAATTGATAAAAGTAAAGTAACTATTTATTTATTTATCTTCTTAAGAAGTTGGAAGCCAGGTGTGCTGGGGCATGCCTTTAATACCAGCACTTGGGAGGCAGAGGTAAGTGGATCAACATGAGACCCTAACTCGAAAAACCAAAAAAAAAAAAAAAAAAAAAAGAAGTTGAACAAGTAATATTTGGTATTGATCAGGACTGAAATAAGTGTCTAAGGACAAGGAGTCTTGCTGTGAAAATTGAATAGTTTGGCCATTTTAACTTTCTGGGACCCATTATGTTACCATGGTTTATCAGGTACATTTTTTTTCCTCTAATTTTGAACAATTCTTTTTTAGAGACATAGGGAAAATAGAAGAACAACTAATTTTAAACCTTGAAGACACAATGGTTAGGGAAAACATCACTTGAAAATGCATTCAAATTATGGTATATCTTTGTCTTGGTAATTGTCTGTGGCTATATTAACTGACTTATTTCTATAAGCCCTGGAACCATTGCATTTGTCTATAAGATTTAATCACTGTGTAAGAGGAGTAAGCCCTGCTCTCAGGGCATCAGGGCAATCTCTAATCTTTAAAATCCAGGCCTGGCAGGCTCAGCAGTTAATGCACTTGCCTGTGAAGCCTGGGGACCCAGGTTCAGTTCCCTAGTACCCACATAAAGGCAGATGCACAAGGTGACACATGCATCTACAGTCCATTTGCAGTGGCTGAAGGCTGTGGCATGCCCATTCTCTCTCTTTCTCTCTCTCTCATAAAGAAATAAAAATATAATACTAATAGAATAAAATAAAATCCAGGAAGTAGCATTCCAGTCACGTCTTGTGGGCTTAGTAGTCACAGGGTCATCCTGCAGCAACTGTGTTGTTTTCTAATCAAAATTCTCCTGAGTTAAGTCTGTCAGGCTCAGCAAGTTGGATGAAAGGAAAAAAAAAAATCAAGAAAAATTTACTTCCTCACCTGAGTTAAGTAGCTAAGGAAGAAGAACAATGATGAAGCCATTATACTGCACTTAACTTTTCAGTGTTGCTGCTTAGAGTCACGTTGATTGATTTGAGTTAGCCAGAATGCTGCTGCTTCTTTTTTTAAAATCTAATTTATTAACAGTATGGGATTTTCTGAGTTTTTCACTCCCCTCAGATTGCATTTTCATTTGCTGTAGCAATAAAAACCGATAATACAGAGGCATCACAATTTAGCCCAGTGTGGGAGACTCTCATAGGCAGACAGCTCCCATGCATCTTTTTGTCTTGTATAAAGCCCTTTGAGAGCCTTCAGTTACAGAAGCAGATAGCAATTTGGCCTCATTACAGCTCTATTGATATTAACCTCCTTTGTTTCTTTTGTGTTGTTGTTGTTCAGTTAATTCCAACTGCTTTTAGTTTTTGATACACCAGATCAAATAACAAGATAACTACTGGAGCAGAACCTATAATTGGAATTTTTCTTCTCATACACATTCTAGATCCTACTACAAGTAAATTTCATTTATTTATGTTGAATTTGCAGAATTATGACAGTTGATCTGGATGTGTGAAGGGTTCAACAATATGACCTCAAACTAAGAGTAAGAACAGCAGAGAATTGATCACTAAACTGAGACTCTAAAGAGTGAAAGAAAAATAAAAAGTAATAATATTTGAACCAGGCAGGTTAGGACTAACTAATCACACTTAAAAGTCCCTGGGCTCGTCTAGTGCCAGAAGGTGTGACATGAGCGACTACGGGAAAATGACCAATTTCTGTCCAAGCAACTCATGGTCTAACCTACTTAGCAGCAAACAACCTGATGTGATGCTCGCACAAGTGCAGTTGCGGTGCAAAGCCATGGTGGGAAACCACCTGCTCTTGATTTGGCTAATTGATTTGCTCAGTGGAACAGAACCCCATAGCTAGAGCTGGGAAACAAGTCAGAATCATATCCAAAAATGAGCCCACTCTCCATTATCAAGTTCCTACCAGTCGTGGGCTAGAAGAGGGCCCACACCTATCAAATTCTCTCTAAGAAAACAATGGCTGTCTCATTTTTCTGGTGATAACTTTACTTTCTGTTGGAGAATTTGTGTCTCTTTTTCAGATTGACACAAAACTAAGGAGAGAACCAGCCCATCGCCTCAAAAGGGCCTCAGCTGAAACTAAGAGGAATTTGGGAAATGAGCATTGCTTCCTTGGTGAGCCTGGTACCAGCACAAGGGTGAAGGATATAGAGAGAACTGTCAACCCCTACCAAACCAGATAGCCAGAGTCACACAGGCTCCCAAGACCCCATCAATGAAGCATACCTAAAATGAACCCAACATGGCTCATGGAAGTTTGTGGAAGAGGGGGGAGGAAAGAATGTTAGAGCCACATGTTGGGTCATGATACACAGAGACATTGCCTCCTACCCATAACTGATGGCTAACCCGACAAGGCACGAGCCATATTTCAGAACTAGGAGGGTCCCTGTGAATGGGGGAGGCTAACAATGGTGCCGACTTGACTGTAGATACTGACTACAAAACTAAACAACCAACCAAACAAACAAAAATGTCCCTAGGGCCAGACAGACACAGTGACACATTCCTGTAATCCTAGCACTTGGAAGACTGGGGCAGGAGGCGAATCATGAGTTTGAGCTCTGCCTGGACTATATAATGAGACCTTATAATAATCAACAAACAGACAAAGACCCTCCAGTAGGATGATAGTCCTCCAGATTAGATTGGGTTTGAAGAACAGACAGGATGCTACCTCATCTGCTCAGAAAATCTGATGTACATCTTAGAAACAATGGGAACTCCACTTTCAGTTCCTGTCATTGTAAGCCACAGAAGCTGGGAAAACATATTCACACATAGTCCTCAGATTCCTATCATTTTCTAGATATGACACTAAGTTCTGGATATGCCACAGTGAATACAAAGAAGAATCTTATAATATAGTAAGTAAAGATGAATTAATTAAATAACTTCCAACATAAACATAAGGCAGGTTAGAGTTCTGTCATGAAAACATATCAGTGTTCCCACAAAATTAAAGACAAGACACAGGTTAGTGTATAATTGCATGCAAATATAAGGGAAACCTAGGTCTAATCTGGTAGCCTAGATGTGGTGCAGTGAGGTGGCTGAGGGCATCATTTTGTACTGAGATTAGAGAAGTACCCTTGTCACCAATCCTGTCTTTAGCTTATTTGAGTACCTCTCCTAATCAATGACTCTTGGTTTTACCATCTTGAAGTTCCTTCCTTTCATTTTTCTTCTTAGCTTTATAACTTAGTTTTGAAAGGAAGTATATGTCTTCTGTAGGTGCTGAGATTCCTCCAGCAGCTTTCTACTAGTACAAGGTAAGGAATGCCAAATTAGTTTTGTGAATTAATCCATTGCTGTGTCTGTTAGCCGTGACTGACATTTTTCACCATAAGGTAAATCTAAGAACTTGCCTTTATCTGTTTCATCAAAATTAGCTGTATGTGTTCATGGCCAAAATCTATTGCATATTTTAGTGTACCAAGAGAGTCTCACCTCCCTCCCTCCCTCCCTCCCTCTCTCTCACTCTCCCTCTCTCTCTCTCTCAAACACACACACACACACACACACACACACACACACACACACACACACACATACATATTGCACTCCAGTCTTCTTAGACTACATACATTCTTGGTTTCTTTCTTGACTCATTTTTAGAAAGTGGAAAGATTCAGACAGTGGTTTAAATTTTGTTTTCTTTTCTCTTCTCCCGTTTATTCTGTAAAAGTTTAAAAGTATTTCTTAATCTTAATTTGTTTCTTATTTCAAATGAAAAGAAGTTTTAATCCACTATTATTTTTTCAATGTCCCATTAGTTATATTATTTACTGACAGCCAAGTGTGTCTTCTAACCCTACATATTCTGGAATTTTAGGACTTTCTTGATTACTTTCCAAACAGCTTTGTAGTATGTCTCAATTGTTTCTGAGCTCATTTAATTTTGTAATACCTTGTCAAATACAATTAAATCATATTATTAATACTCTCTTTTTCTATTTTCACAATGAAAGCCAGCATGTATATCAGGTAAATTGTCTGTTTTCTAAGGTATTGCAGATAGTAGTTTTACCAAAGTGATTTGTAACTACAATATATATCTTTCCAGACTTCACAAATAGTTTCCATGCCACCCATTCTCTGCAATATAAATGCCCAAGTTATTTTGAAAAAGAATTGTTAGAACCACGTTATATTTTTGACCACTTTCTGTATAATCAGCTTAGCAAAATTCTGCTATTGGAATAAATGACACCACAAATTCCAATGGTTAGAGAGTAACCACAAACTCCTTGCTCATAGTACCAGTTGATCATGGAACACTTGAATTCTTCCTGGCCAAGCCCAGTTAAGTGGAGCATCCTTCATGTAGGACTTGGACAAGTGAAAATGGCAGTTAATCAACTTCTCAAAGCTGCTACAGGAAAGCAGTGCATGCCACCTCGCACATTTCCTTGGCTAAATCAACAGGGTGGAATGAATGTACCTTCATGAGAAAGCAGTGAAGAAAGAAAATGCTTCAGGGACCGGAGAGATGGCTTAGCAGTTATGGCATTTGCCTACAAAACCAAAGGACCTCAGTTTGATTCCCCAGGACCCACGTAAGCCAAATGCCCAAGGTAGTATATGTGTCTGGAGGTTGTTTGCAGTGGCTGGAGGCCCTGATGCTCCCATTCTCTCTCTCTCTTTCTCTGTCTCTCTGTGTGTGTGTCTGCCTCTCTCTCTCTCTCTCTCTGAAATAAAAAATAAAAAAGAAACTGCTTCAAATATTTTTTAAAAAGGGGTTGAAAAGATCTAGTTCTGTCATCACATACCATTCCATCCCATGTACCATAAGCACTCTATTTTCTTTGTTCAACAAAATAAGTTCAAAATATTATGGTCATATTACATAACAGTATTGTATAGGAAAAAATCCTAATTCTGCTTATTAGAAATCCAATTTCTCACTGCAAAACCAAGGGCTAGAAATACAAATGAAAGCTTCAGTTTTATACTTTTTCTATAAACTTTATAGACTCAAAAATGCTCATGCAGGAGCTGGAGAAATGGCTTAGCAGTTAAGGCACTTGCCTGCAAAACCAAAAAATCTCAATTTGCTCCCCTAGGACCCATGTAAGCCAGATGCACAAAATGGCATATGTATTTGGAGTTCGTTTGCAGTGGCTGGAAACCCTGGCCTGCCCATTCTCTCTCCCTCTCTCTCTCTATTTCTCTCTTTGCCTCTTTCCCTCTCTCAAATAAATAAAAATAAAATATAAAAAATGCACATGGAAAAGAATAAATATTTGTGCATTTTCATAAACAAAATGTAGATAAAACGAAGAACGGGACTTCCGGTTAAGATGGCGGCGTAGGTACCACGCCAAAGCAGCCTAGGGGGCGGAAAGACCAAAAAAAACTCAGCAAAATACACACTTTTACTAAAAAGTGAGGTGTATAGGAAGTTGAGGGGGCAGCAGAGAAGTGGAAGAGTTATAGAGCATCCAGAGCCTGCACAGGCGGGAACAGCGGCTCCGGGGCGGCTCGGCCACCCGCCGCAACCGCGGAGCGGCAGAAAACCGCCGGACTCTCGGCTCCAGCCGCAGGACAAGCCAGGTGCGGGATTTTCCCCTCACACCGCGCTCTCCGCAACTCGGGAAACGTGAGGGGAGAGCGGCAGCGAGCAACGGAGGGAGGAGCAGACCGCGAGGTAAAAGCACACGTGGAGAAGCGATACAACCAGAGCAGCCGCGGCTCCCTCCCCTCCCCCGCCGCCTGAACCCAGCTCCAGCGAACACAGCAGCGGCCCGGGACCCGGCCACGCCAACTTGGGCTGACGGCGGGACCCAAGCAGGAGCAGAATTCGGCAGCAACTTCAGCGGCTCCAGCACCGGTACCAGTGGCCCCAGCAGCAGCGGACCCAGGAGCGGCAGCGGTGGCAGATCCCGCAGCAGCGGCTTCGGGGTGAGCAGCAGCGGTGGACACGGCAACGGCAGCTTCAGCAGCGGTGGGGGCTCCGGGGGTGGCAGCTACAACAGCTGCAGAGGTGGCAGCAGCGGCTCAGTTTGCCCCATAGGAAAAGCAAGTGCCCAGCTCCAGAAATCAGAACAGCAGCCCGACGACCCAGGCAGCAACTTGACTGAGACCAAAATCACCCAAGGTAACTGGGATTGCACCAGGGAAGGGTCTCACTTGGTCACAAGCTGACTTGGATACCTCAACAGACCAGAAATCTAAACCTCTTTGTTGATAGAGGATCTGGTCATTATAATAACTACTCTTGCATACATACTCGGGGCTGTTTTTGATGGAATGGGTACAGTGTTTAGTTAAATTTTAGAATCTACCAGTACATTATTCCACTCAGCCTGCTTGAATACTCCTATAGCAGGGAAACTCAACCCCTAAGAACATCTTTGTAGATACTCTGAGAGTCTTAAGAGCCACACCTAATACCTTAAGGTCCTACCCTGAAAATATATTACATCAAATCAATTGATACAGCTAAGAATACACAGCTAGCTAGAAAATCCAAGCATTAACTTAATCCAAGACGCAAAAATATATACATTATAACACAAGAAACACTAAAAAGCAAGACGATATAAATCCACCTAAAAGTATTAATGCATCAGAAATGTCCTCCAGTGAGAAAGAGTTAGAGGAAATGCCTGAGAAAGAGTTCAAAAGAATAATTATAAATATGTTCAAAGAGGTCAAAGAACACATGAAAACAATCAAAGAAGAAATCAAAGAGGAAATCAAAGAGGAAATCAAAGGAATCAAAGAAGAGGCAGGACACCAATTTAATGAAATAAAGAAGGCAATACAAGACATAAATAGAGAAATAGAAATAATAAAGAAAAACCAGTCAGAATTACTAGCAATGAAGAACACAGTTAATGAAATAAAAAACTCTGTAGAAAATCTCACCAGTAGGATGGATGAGGGAGAGGACAGAATATCTAAGCTAGAAGATCAGGTGGCAGACCTAATGCAGTCCAACAAAGAGAAAGACAAACTTATAGAAAAGTATGAGTGGGAATTTCAAGATATTCGGGACACTATGAAAAGATCCAATATAAGAATTCAGGGCATAGTAGAAGGAGAAGAATTCCACTCCAGAGGCATAGTAGGCATCTTCAACAAAATCATAGAGGAAAATTTTCCCCAAATTGGGAAAGAGGTGCCAATACAGATACAGGAAGCCTTTAAAACCCCAGCCAGACAAAACCCAGAAAGAAACTCTCCTCGCCACATTATACTCAAACTTCCAAACACACAAACCAAAGAAAAAATATTGAAAGCAGTTAGAGAGAAAAATCAAGTTACCTACAAAAGCAAGCCCATCAGGATTACAGGAGATTATTCAACACAAACTTTTAAAGCCAGAAGGGCCTGGAGTGATATATTCCAAGTTCTGAAAGATAACAACTGTCAACCAAGGTTACTTTATCCTGCAAAATTATCCATCCAAATAGATGGAGAAATAAAGACATTCCATGACAAAAGCAGGTTAAAGGAATATCTGAAGACAAAACCAGCTCTACAGAAAATACTTGATAGAATCCTCCATGCTGAACAAAAGGAAAAGCACACATATAAGGAGCCTAGAAAAAACCAGCCATACTCAAATACCAGTTAACAGAAGAGAGCACAGGTAGAACAAGTAACACACACACACACACACAAATGGCAAACATAAATACACACCTTTCAATAATATCTCTTAATATCAACAGTCTCAATGCCCCAACGAAAAGACATAGATTTTCAGACTGGGTTAAAAAGCAGGATCCTACAATTTGTTGTCTTCAAGAAACTCACCTTTCTACAAAGGATAGACATTATCTTAGGGTGAAAGGTTGGAAGACGGTGTTTCAAGCAAATGGGCCTAGAAAACAAGCAAGGGTTGCTATCCTAATATCAGACAGGGTGGACTTTAGTCCAAAGTTAGTCAAAAAAGATAAGGAAGGTCACTTTATATTGATTAAGGGCACACTACAACAGGAGGACATTACAATCCTAAACATATATGCACCTAACATGGGGGCTCCCAAATTCGTCAAACAAACACTATTAGAACTAAGGTCACAGATAACACCAAACACTGTGGTGGTGGGTGACTTTAACACCCCACTCTCATCAATTGACAGGTCATCCAGGGAAAGAATAAACAGAGAGGCATCTGGACTAAATGAGGTCATAGAAGGAATGGACCTAACAGATATATACAGGACATTTCATCCAAAGGCTGCAGAATATACATTCTTTTCAGCAGCACATGGAACATTCTCTAAAATAGACCATATATTAGGACACAAAGCAAATCTTAACAAATTCAGGAAAATTGAAATAATTCCTTGCATTCTATCTGACCACAATGGAATTAAACTACAAATCAGTAGCAAGAAAGGCTATAGAGCATACACAAAATCATGGAAACTAAACAATACACTACTAAATGATGAGTGGGTCAATGAAGAAATCAAAAAGGAAATCAAAAAATTTATAGAGTCAAATGATAATGAGAACACAACATACCAAAATCTCTGGGACACAATGAAGGCAGTTCTAAGAGGTAAATTTATAGCCTTAAGTGCCTATATTAAGAAATTAGAAAGGTCGCAAGTAAACGACCTAATGCTTTGCCTTAAAGCCTTGGAAAAAGAAGAACAAGGCAAACCAAAAAGTAGTAGATGGGAAGAAATAATAAAGATTAGGGCAGAAATTAATGAAATAGAAACAAAAAGAACAATCCAAAGAATTAATGAAACAAAGAGTTGGTTCTTTGAAAGGATAAACAAGATTGATAAACCCTTAGCAAATCTGACCAAAAGAAAGAGAGAAGAGACACAAATTAATAAAATCAGAGATGAACAAGGTAACATCACAACAGATTCCAGAGAAATTCAAAAAATTATAGGGACATACTATAAAAGCATATACTCCACAAAGTATGAAAATCTGAAAGAAATGGATGATTTCCTTGATCTATATGACCTACCTAAATTAAATCAAAATGAGATTAATCACTTAAATAGACCTATAACAAACATGGAGATCCGAGCAGTTATCAATAATCTCCCAACTAAAAAAAGCCCAGGCCCGGATGGATTCACTGCTGAATTTTACCAGACTTTTAAGGAAGAGCTAACACCATTGCTTCTTAAGCTTTTCCAGGAAATAGAAAAAGAAGGAATCCTACCAAACTCCTTCTATGAGGCCAGCATCACCCTGATACCAAAACCAGGCAAAGATAGAACAAAAAAAGAAAATTACAGACCAATCTCCCTCAGGAACATAGATGCAAAAATTCTCAACAAAATATTGGCAAACAATACAAGAGTATATCAAAAAGATCATTCACCCTGACCAAGTAGGCTTTATCCCAGAGATGCAGGGATGGTTCAACATACGCAAATCTATAAATGTAATACATTACATAAACGGGTTGAAGGACAAAAATCACATGATCATCTCATTAGATGCAGAGAAAGCATTTGACAAAATCCAACATCCCTTCATGATAAAAGTCCTACAGAGAGTGGGAATAGAAGGAACATATCTCAATATAATAAAGGCTATTTATGACAAGCCTACAGCCAACATATTACTAAATGGGGAAAAACTGGAAGCTTTTCCACTAAAATCAGGAACAAGACAAGGGTGTCCACTGTCTCCACTTCTATTTAATATAGTTTTGGAAGTCTTAGCCATAGCAATAAGGCAAGAGACACACATAAAAGGTATACAAATTGGAAAGGAAGAAATCAAGTTATCATTATTTGCAGATGACATGATTCTATACATAAAGGACCCTAAAGACTCTACTAGCAAGCTGTTAGAGCTGATCAAAACCTACAGCAATGTAGCAGGATACAAAATAAATACACAGAAATCAGTAGCCTTCGTATATACTAACAACAAACACACAGAGGATGAAATCAGAGAATCACTCCCATTCACAATTGCATCAAAAAAAAAATAAAATACCTTGGAATAAACCTAACTAAGGAAGTAAAGAATCTATACAATGAGAACTTTAAGACACTCAAGCGAGAAATTGCAGAAGACACTAGAAAGTGGAGAAACATCCCTTGTTCCTGGCTTGGAAGAATCAATATCGTGAAAATGGCAATCTTACCTAAAGCAATCTACACATTTAATGCAATCCCTATCAAAATTCCAAAGGCTTTCTTCATGGAAATAGAAAAAACAATCCAAAAATTCATTTGGAATCATAAAAAACCTCGAATATCTAAAATAATACTGAGCAACAAAAAAGAGGCTGGTGGTATCACCATACCTGATTTTAACCTATACTACAGAGCCATAGTAACAAAAACAGCATGGTACTGGCACAAAAACAGACATGTAGATCAGTGGAACAGAATAGAGGACCCAGATGTAAGCCCAAGTAGCTATAGCCACCTGATATTCGATAAAAATGCCAAAAATACTCATTGGAGAAGAGACAGCCTCTTCAGCAAATGGTGTTTTGAAAACTGGATAAATATCTGCAGAAGGATGAAAATAGACTCTTCTCTCTCGCCATGCACAAGAATTAAGTCCAAATGGATTAAAGACCTTAACATCAGACCGGAAACTTTGAAACTGCTAGAGGAAAAAGTAGGGGAAACCCTTCAACATATTGGTCTTGGCAAAGACTTTCTGAATACAACCCCAATTGCTCAGGCAATAAAACCACAGATTAACCACTGGGACCTAATGAAATTACAAAGATTTTGCACCGCAAAGGACACAGTGAAAAAAGCAAAGAGGCAACCTACAGAATGGGAAAAAATCTTCGCCAGCTATATATCTGATAGAGGATTAATATCTAGGATATACAAAGAACTCAAAAAGTTAACTAATAAGGAATCAAACAAGCCAATCAAAAAATGGGCTAAGGAGCTAAATAGAGAGTTCTCAAAGGAAGAAATACGAATGGCATATAAGCACCTAAAAAATGTTCTACGTCACTAGTCATCAGGGAAATGCAAATTAAAACTACATTGAGATTCCATCTCACTCCTGTCAGATTGGCCACCATCATGAAAACAAATGATCATAAATGTTGGCGGGGATGCGGAAAAAAAGGAACCCTTCTGCACTGCTGGTGGGAATGCAATCTGGTCCAGCCATTGTGGAAAACAGTGTGGAGGTTCCTAAAGCAGCTAGAGATTGATCTACCATATGACCCAGCTATAGCACTCCTAGGCATATATCCAAAGGACTCATCTCATTTCCTTAGAAGTACATGCTCAACCATGTTTATTGCTGCTCAATTTATAATAGCTGGGAAATGGAACCAGCCTAGATGTCCCTCAACAGATGAGTGGATAATGAAGATGTGGTACATTTATACAATGGAGTTCTACTCAGCGGTAAAGAAAAATGAAGTTATGAAATTTGCAGAAAAATGGATGGACCTGGAAAGTATTATACTAAGTCAGGTAACCCAGGCCCAGAAAGCCAAGCGCCACATGTTCTCCCTCATATGGGGATCCTAGCTACAGATGACTGGGCTTCTGTGTGAGAATGAAAATACTTAGTAGCAGAGGCCAGTAAGTTGAAAAGGAGACATAAAGGGTGGAGAAAGGAAGGGAGGAGGATACTTAATAGGTTGATATTGTATATATGTAATTACAATGATTGTAATGGGGAGGTAATATGATTGAGAATGGAATTTCAAACGGGAAAGTGTGGGGGTGGGGAGGGAGGGAATTACCATGGGATATATTTTATAATCATGGAAAATGTTAATAAAAATTAAAAAAAAAAATAAAACGAAGAACGGATGCCATTAAAATATTTTAAAAACTATTTAGCTATTTAATCCTACCAATGTTAAAATTATATGTTAATAAACTTGTGAGAGACAATCTATTAAGTTTATTTTGTTTCTTCTAATTAGCCATTCAGGTCATCATGCTTTCTGTTCAGATTCTTACCTCCCCATTTAACATGAAATGGGAATGTTCTCTCTGTAATTATATGTTGGAAATATATAATGTGTTTGGATTTTTTCAAGGCTGATGCTTAAGAGTCTGCTTGGAGTCTCAGATGAGACCTTGTACTTTAAAATAGTGTTAGGACTGATAACAACTATGGAGACTTTTAAAGCTGGACTGGATATATTTTGCATCAGAGATGATCATGGAGCCAGGGATGGTTATTGGCGTATATTTATGAGATTTACTCATCTCAGAATAGATGGGAACACTATTACTTAGCAACCTAGATGAGGAAAGATTTGAATACTTTTGGGGAATTCTAATACCAGAAAGCCAAAGCATATACAGTTTCCAAGGACCTTAGTGCTTCAAAACATCTAATAGCAATAAGAAATGGCAAGAAAAAATACCCCAAAGCAAAGTTTAATTCTAAATGAGCATATAGTCCAGCTTAGGTGATATGAGAAAGATCAGAGATTTATCATTTGTCTAGTGATTATTCAGCAATAGCAGGCAGGTTCTGAATCTTTTCATGCAGTAATTTGGACAGTGTCTCCTACTTCTTTTGGAGGACGATGTTCCACTGAGAGAGGTGGTAGCCATATAAATGAAGTAAGATGTTTCTGTGCTCTTATATCTCTTTCCCTCCCTTTCCATATTCTCAGTAGCAGCTCTAGAAATATTACATCTCTTTTCCTACCATACCATAATCTCAGTAGCAGTTCTGCATTGCTAAAGTATGAAAAGTAAGATGTCCACCCTGTGTGGACTGAAAGGATATCATATAAACTACCAGTAGTCACAGAGCCAGCCTCTTCTTACTTTGTGCAGCTTTGTCAGTTTTCAACTCATATAAGTAAGAAGTCCAGGCTATTTCTAACATTTATCCATTGTTCTAATCTTGTACATGTGAAATAGTTCAAGGTAAATTGTTAGTAGAATCTTTAATGGAGCACGCTTTAGCAATTTGCAGAGCCAATTCTTTGCCATAGAGACACTGGAGCACATATGGATGTTTCTAGCCTGCTGGCTTGTCTGTGTTACACAAGCATTCTCCTCCCAGATTATGAAGTCTCTGGAAACTACTTTAGGTGGAACTATCATCATGAAGTTATTAAAAAATCTAGAAACTTCTTTCATGTTCTTGTGACACATTTTTTTTGTTTTCTGTGTTTTCTTTTATATTGTTTTAATTTCTAGATTATGAATGCATAAGCCACACATCATTTTTTACTTTATGCAGATATAATTTGGTTAATTTAAGTTTTGTTGCCTAAATAACCACTTACCTTTTCTATAAAATAAATATTGTGCATATTATTTATATGCTCCAGAGTTCTTTATAATCATCCATAGGACTCTTCTTCCTATACCAACATAGGCTGGTTGGACTCACTTCCTAATAGAAAAGACATAGTAAGGACTTACTCTGAAGGAGTAACAAAATCATAAATGTATGTATGCAGAGACTACCAGGTGCTTCCACTCTTGCTTTACTATTCTTTCTTATGTTAGAACATTTTCTTAGCTTCAGTATATAATGTATTTCTCACAGATTGTCAAACTCTGAGGGGAGTTAGAATTGCGTTTCTAGCAACACAGTATGGACAATATGGGGTTGTTGGAGTTGGAGTGGGTAAATGATTTAGAAGGGGAGGTGATATTTGTCAAGCAGCAGTGTTCCCTGGAGCTCACATGCTGTTTCCCATCAGGGCTGAGAACCAGTGGGGTTTTAGAAGGAGTTATAACACTATGGATGTTTCCAGCCATTAACATATGGTTTGAATACTATTGTGGCAGAATTTGCTATAGAAATATTTTCTTTTTGGAAACTGAAAGTTAAATATTTTTACATTAATCCATCAATGTTATATTACTTGACCCCAGAAAAATTAAAGATTTAGTTGGCCACATTTTGTGCTCAAACGGGAGAGGTGATAAGGTTTGACATGGGCCAGTCATTCTCATACTAAGCATGTGAGAACATTCCCTAGGAAATTGTTTTCTGGAGTCTACATCTATTTGTGAAGTGGATGTTAAACTATTGTTCCTCTTGTTTCATGGCCACTAGGGAGACAGAGGCAATGTGCACAGTGCAATGGTAATAACCAATGTGACATTTTCAGAGGAATCTGATCATGGATTCTAACAATTCATATCCTGTGGATATGATTCTGTGGAGAGGTTTCTCTTCTTTTCTCTGTAAAAGTACTTGTTGAATAGACAAATACATTGTATACCTACAAGATAAGTTACTATTCCACTTTTACATACATGGTTCTTGGAGCACTAGTCATAAAAGTTTCTTTGGAGCATTTAATGCCCATCAAGACATTAAATTTAGATGACAGCATTTATTGTGCTCCTTTGAGAAAGTAGAGGAAAACATCATTAATAAAGTAGATACAATCTTAGGGAAATCAGAGTAAAGTTACCAACACAGAATTGTAGAGAGGGCAGTTAGAGAACAGGCATGCCAGGGCCTCTAGCCACAGCAACCAAACTCTAGACGCATGTGCTACCTTGTGCACCTGGCTTTATGTGGGCACTGGGGAATCAAACATGGGCCTTAGACTTTGTCAACAAACATATTAACTTCTAAGCTATCTCTCCAGACTGCAATACTATTTTTAAATGCCTGCAATGCAAGCTGATTATTTTGGAGAAAAATATCATTGAATTCATGGCTGAAATTATAAAGATTAAATTACAAAATGTATTGTGCAAGGACTGCGTGTCAATGAGGATTTCCGGAGCAGGAGGAGTGTGCTGTGCCTGTGCTCACGTGTATACAGGTGACTTCTCAGTCTGCAGCCAGCAGTGGCATCTCCCTAGGCCACTTCTGACAGTGACCTGTTGTGTGTGACTTTATCCAGAACCATCAGAGCTCAGTGTACATGGTGTGTGTGTGGGGGGGGGCAATGCCATTCCCTGGCCCAGGAGTCATGCAATATCTTGTGACCAGGTGCTAAGTGACCATCCCCTGCCTTTCAATGCCGACTACCCCCTCCCTGCCCAGCTGGCGTGACTGTCTGTGGTGGTCAGTCAGCATCTGAGCCACATCCACTCCCGAATTCTGTGTTGGCGCTAATGAACTGCATTCTGAATGGGTGTTTTCATGTAAATTTGTGGCATGTAGAAAATTTCAAATAAAGTGGACTTGGTTTAGAAAAAAAAATTAAGAAAAAAGAAAATATTTAAAAGAATACTTATAAAAAGAATCTCTTAAAGTGGCTCAAGTAGACAAAAATATTCTTTTGTCCAATGATTTTGATTCTTTTTTTATTAATTAGTTTTGTATTCAGCAAATACAGTCAGTTTGTTACCATTATCAGGTTCATCCATGACCTACACCCCCCCCCACTGCACCCTCCTTGTTGAGGTATAGAAGTCATGCATTGTGGAGTTAGCCCACAGTTATGGGTAGGAGAAATGTCTCTGCATATCATGACCCAACATGTGGCTCTGATATTCTTTCCACCCCCTCTTCTGCAACCTGAGACTACATAGGGAAATTCAGATCAGCCTGGGCTACAGTGAAACCCTACCTCAAAAAACAAACAAGCAAACAAAAAAAAAAATTAATTTTGGTGGCATATAAACAATATGGCAAAACAAAATAATACTATGAATTTCCTTTCAAGTCTACAAAATAATTACAATAAACTTAAAATCAGTCTCTTAAAAATTAAACATTTTCCCTTATTCTTGAAATTAAGTAACAACCAGTATATGCTTCTATATTAAAATTATGTTAGCTATTCTCTTATGTTTGAACACATTATTTTAAAATATTCAAATTTGGGAGAATTTATTCTATCTCTATAGTAAAGATATATCATCCTGTTGTACTTAGTGATATGTTTTCTATTGTTTTTATCAGAGATTAATATTCAGGAATTTATACATATACAACTTTACACAAATATTCACATATATGTGTGAATTATATACATCTAAACTTGAGTATTTCACAAGTCTATTACAAATATATTAATCTTTGTTTTTCTCTGTAATGTTTATTTTAGTTACTTCAAGCCTTTTACTTTACAATATCTACTTCAATATTTGAATATTCAATTTCAAATTTCAAACATCAATATTCAAATTGGTACAATAGCAACTTCATGTTTTTCCATTTTATTTTTGCTTAATAGGGACATAAGATAATTGCTTTTCATTGTCATCTACCACCACCTTTGGGACAAAAAGTAATATAGAAGCTATGTGTGTATAAGGTAGGTACTGCTTTAACTCTGCTTTCTCTGCTGTGTGGGACAAGTTGAGGGAGTAGGGGAAAAAGAAGCTTACTCGGATTTCCTTTGCCTCACCAGTGTCTCTTGGGCACAAATGCTTGCTGCCCATTATTCATCCATCTGATATGAGTGATTTGCTTTCTTATGATTATTAGCATGACTGGAATCATAGGATCAGGTTGTATCATTCACTTTGTTTGTTTGGAGCTGTGGAGATGAACTGAAATTATGGAAGTAAAATGAAAAACAAACTAGTCAAGATGAGGTAAGGGCCTTCTAAAGGAAGGACAGGGGAAAGGGTGGCTTATACAACCAGTTTAAGAAGTTTAAACCAATTAAGATATGCTATTGGTAAAAGGGAAGAGTAACTTAGTAATGACAGATAGCTCAGAAATAGAACCTCTCCTGTGCTCTGTTGATTTACAAAAGAGAAAAGTTGCATTACACAGCAATGAAGAACTGACTCTTCAACAAATAGCATTGGATCTATAGGATATCTGTCATGGGGAAAGGGAAAGTTGGCCACTGTTTTACATCATAGAGAAAACTCTACTCTTGGTGTACTACAGTTAATAATCTAAAGGAACAAAATTCTTGAACTTAGTCTTGGCATAGACTGCTTAAACAGAATGATAAACATTAATCTTTGTGATGAAAGCATTGCCACTCCCTTCTTGTAGATTTTCTGAATAGTACAATATGTTATCATTATCTATTTATCTATTGAACTAATGGAAACAGGTACCAGATCATACTAATAAGTTGAACCTCAACATATATATGAATCAAGATATCACATGGGCCCCATAATGGTATACATTGCTAAAAATATCTGTATTTTCTTTTAAAAATATTCTTATGCCCAGGCATGGTGGCACATGCCTTTAATTCCAGCATTTAGGAAGCTGAGGTAGGAGGATTTCTGTGAGTTTGAGGCCAGCCTAAAACTACCTAGTGAATAACAGGTCAGTCTTGGTGAGGGCAAGACCATATTCTGAAAACAGAACAAACAAAAAACCTTATATAAAAATAAATAAATATTTTTATTTATTTGGGAGAGATAAACAGATGGACAGAAAGAAAGAGAGAGAGAGAAGAGAGAGAGAATGGGTGTGTCAGGACTTTCTCCCACTGCAAATGAACTCCAGGCACTAGACCCATGCCACTTTGTGTATATGGGTACTGGAGTATCAAACCCAGATAGCCAGGCTTTGCAAGCAAGTGCTTCATCACTGAGCCATCTCTCTAGTCCCCATGGATGGTTTGATGTGCTTGTCAAAAATAAAAAGCAAATAAAGTCAAAAATTAACATTAAATTAAATTGCTCAATCAAAAATGGGCTAAAGGCCTGAACATAAGTTCTCAAAAGAAGAAATAAAAATGACCAATATGACTCACAGAAATTTGCAGAAGAGGGGCAGGAAGAATGTCAGAGCCACACATTGGGTAATGATACACAGAGACATTGCCTCCTACTCATAATTGATGGCTAACCACACAGCGTACGACCCCAAGAAGGGTCCCTGCAGAGGGGGCAATCAGGGAGGAAGCTAGGCTAACAATAGTACCAAATTGACTGTATTCACTGAGTACAAAATTTTTAAAAAGTCACTAACAAAAAAAATATTTTAAAATGTTCAACTTCTTCAATCAGGGAACTTCAATTTAAAACTAGTCTGAGATTCCATTACACTCTAGTAATAATGGCTATCACCAAGAAGGTAAAAAATAACAAATGATGAGGGTGTAAATAAAGAGGAAATGTTACTAACTGTTTGTGGGAGTGAAAACTGGTGCAGCCATTATGAAAATCAGTTTTAAAATTTCACCCAAAGTGAAATATAGAACAATCATGTGCTCTATCTGTAATATTCATGGGCAAAGATCCAAAGGATTGTATGTTCTACCATAGAGATACTTGCTTCTCTATGTTTATTGATTCTATACTCACAACAGCAAAGAACTGGAGTCAGCCTAGATACCTAACAAACTGATGACTGGATCATGAAGATATGGTACATACATGCACAGGAGTTTTTATTCAGCTGTAAAGAAAAATAAATAATAAAATTTTTAGGAAAATACATGAAACTGGGAAATATATTATGTTAGGTTACTCAGGCATAAAAAGAAACTACCATATATTCTTTCTTGTATGGATCTTAGCTGTTTCCTTGTATATGTGTATTTATGTGGGAGGGAGAATATGTGCATGCCAGGAAAATGAGATGAGACTCGTGAAAAAGAAAAAAATAGAGGCTTCATTGTAGTGGGTTAGGAAAAGTAATTGATTTTTTTTTTTTTTTGTCATTATGGTCATTTACTTAAGGCTTTGGTAAGTTTCAAATAATGAACCCAACATGGCTCAGGGAAATTTTGCGGAAGAGGGGGCGGAAAGAATGTCAGAGTCACATGTTGGGTCATGATTTGCAGAGACATTTATCATACCAATAACTGGGGGCTAACTCCACAATGCACGACCCATTTTCATTAACAAGGAGGGTCTAATGGGAAGGGGTAGATCACAGATGAGCCTAAATAATGGTAAACTGCCTGTATTTACTGAAAAGAAAACTAATAAATTAAATTAAAAAAAAATAAGCTGAAAAGAAAAAAAAAATACTCTCATAAGTAAGGGATATAACCACAATAGAAATGTCTGAACAATAAAAAGCACTTCTGCTTAAAAAAAAAAAATAATGAAATACACTCCTTTTGATGCATAGTTCAATGAGTTTTGACAGATGCAATTCTTGTAATCACCACCCCAGTCAAGATAAAAAAAGGTTCCCTCAGCTCTGCCTCTCACCTTATTCCTAGACATCATCCATCAGGATCTCCTTTTTAAAAAAAAAAAAAATTATTAGTTTTCTATTCAGCAAATACAGGCAGTTTGGTACCATTATTAGGCTCATCCATGACCTACCCCCTCCCCAATGGCCCCTCCTTGTTGATGTATATGGGTCATGCATTGTGGAGTTAGCCCACAGTTATTGGTACAATAAATGTTTCTGCATATTATGACCCAACATGTGGCTCTGACATACTTTCTGCCCCCTCTTCTGCAAAATTTCCCTGAGCTATGTTGGGTTCATTTTTGGTCTGCTTCAGTGATGAGGTGTTGGGGGCCTCTGAGGCTCTGGCTCTCTGATTTGGTAGGAGTTGATTTTTCTCTGGGTTGGTCTCCTTCCCCCTTGTGCTGGTATCTGGTTCATCAGGAAAACAGCACCTTTGCTTGTTTTGCCAATTTTCCTTAGTTTTGGTTGGGGCCTTTTTGAGGTACATAGGGTGGCTATCTCCTTAGGATCTGCATTTTCTGAAAAAGAGAAGCAGAATCTCCAATGGAGAGTAAGTTAGCACCAGGACAAATGAAATAACCCTTACTTTTTTAATACAGAGTTTAATAGGTATAGGCCCTCTTGTACCCCATGTTTGATGGTAGTTTGATATTGGAGAGTGGGCTTATGTTTGAATATGGTTCTGACTTGTTTCCCAGCTCCAGATATAGGTCCCATACCACTAAGGGGATGAGTTAGCCAAATCAAGAGCAGTTGGTTCTACTATGGCTGTGTGCCACTATTGCACTTGTGTGGGCATCACAACAGGTTATTTGTTGCTAAGTAGGTTAGACCATGAGTTGCTTGGATAGATACTGGTCATTTCCTCCAGTCTCCCAGACATCCCATCCCAGGGCTTCTGGCCCATGGCAGGCTCCTGAAGACTGCACCTACTGAGCCCACAGCCTACCTACACTCCTGCCACACTCCCATGGCTTGAATCTTTGGTGGGCAGGCTTTCAGGCCCACTGTTCCCCCTGAGTGCAGACCCTCAATACCCTGAGTTGCCTACAGGCACCCTTGTGTGCCTTGGTTGGCCACTGCTCCTGTGTCCCCATACCAGGCAATTCCTTGATCTAGCCAGGACTGTAGAACACAGAAACCCCCACACCTCTTCAAAGCCCTGTCCCATTCCCAGTAACAACTTGGGATACCAAACCAGTCCTAGAAGGGGAACACAGGAAAACCAGGCAATCACCTGACTGAGAGAATCAGTGAATCTTCCATAACTTGCCCATTTGTGATCAGTAGGAGAGCAAGGGCAAGCACTATGGCCCTGGAGCCATAAGAAAGACACAGCAGAGACCAGAATAAATGGATCCCAGACCTCCAATGCTATCTTTGTTATTAAGAACCAGCTCAGAGAGGCTGGTATACTTATGCTCTTCACAATCTTCACATCCCAAAATTCAGAGCCATCACTAGCCTATTCTATTCAAACATAAAAGAGAACACTCACTGAAGACACTATAAGGAAAAACTTGCTTCTTCCTTAATTAATTAAGATTCCCACACTGTAATGGGCAGACATCAACACAAAAAATAACATGGAACAGCAAATAGAGAAAGCTCCAACAAGGTTGCCTAGTCCCAACATGGAAGCCTGCAATGAAAACATAGAGGAGACAACAGTAATAGAGCCTCAAAATGAAGACACAAGATATATGACCCTGACCAAGCAAATGGCAGAAGTGGCAGCAAATCAACAAAAAACAACAATCACATAAATGAAATCCATCCAATTGTCTTCAGCACACTTGACCTAATAGACAAAACCTAGAGAGACCTCGAGGAGAGATAAATGAACTGAAGGTGAGCCCAAAACTAGAAAATCCCAACAACAAAAAATGAATTACAAGAAGCATTAAGAAAATCAAAATATGACCTGAAATTGGGTCTCAACGAATGGATGGAAACTATACAGAAAAAGGCCATGGAAGATACAACACACACTGCACTAGTAAAAACATCTCTAGAAACCCTCAAGAACAGAGTTAATCATGTAGAGGACAGAACCTCAGAGCTTGAAATGAAAAGAGACAAAACATTTCAGGAGTCCAAAAACTTTAATAAGTTCAAAAATCTTGTGAGCAGAACATGAGAGAACTGTGGGATCCCCTAAAATAACCTACCATTAAGATCATGGGTATATCAGAAAGGGGAAGAAATTCAGACCAAAGACATGGAGAACTTATTCAACAAAATTATCAAAAAAAAAAGCACAACACTTCCCCACCCTCTCAAAAAACAAAACAACAACAACAAAAAAGATATAAGAAGCTAACAGAACCCCAAAAAGACAGGACAAAAGAAGAAACTCTCCAAAGCACATCATTGTTAAAACTCTACAATGAAAACAAAGAAAGAGTGCTAAAAGCAGCAGCAAAAGAGACAATTGGCCTGGGCTTAGAGGAGAAATCCACCCCTAACTGGGCAGGGTGCACAGTAAAAAGAGGTCTAATTGGGTGGGATGGGTAGTCACTAAATCCCAAGACTGGCACAGGTGTGACAAGCTGAGACAGGCATAGGGAGGGTGTGACTTTCTAAGACCCCTTTCTTTAAGGATTGCCCTGATCCTAATTAATTTAACTGCCTATTCTGGCACCCGCCACAGAATTGGGGACATGAGGATGAATGCAGCTTCCATGGTGAGACTGACAATCAGTGCCAGCATCAAGGAGACAGACGCTGAGGATACTCAACACCTACTAAAGCAGAGATCCAGAGGCTTCTTAGTGCTCATCACTGAAGAAGACTTAAAATACACCCACCATGGCTCATGTAATTTTGTGGAAGAGGGGTTGGAAAGAATGTCAGATCCACAGGTTGGGACATTATATCCAGAGGTTTTGTCTCTTCCCCACAACTGACTGCTGCTCCCACAATGCATAATTCATAACTCCATGGGGAATACCTGCAAACCCATTGAGGAGGGTCCCAGCGAAATGGGGGCAGAAATGAGAGAAAGGATGGTACCAACTCCTGATGTATCCATACTAAATATTTTTGAAATATTTTTTAAATGGATAAAATTAATAAAAATAAGTAAAATATAAATATAATAAGCTATTAATTACAAACATCAATATTCTTAAAATAAATGCCTATTAACTTGGACTATATTAAAATTTAAAAACACTTTGTTTAAAATTAAGAGAGCATAAAGGCATCTGTAGAGGAATGTATTTGCACTATGAGTTGAGCCCTGTATACTAATCAAATATAGAACTTTGAAAATTTGTTAAGAGAAAAGACTGCTTATAGAAAAATTAATGCAAGGCATAAATAGGCACATGATAATAGCAAAATGAAAATATTCCATTTTATTATTTGTGAAAATTACCATAAAACAATGAACTCAAACAATATTATTCATCTCAATAGCTCAAGCTAAAGACTGGTGAGACAAAGAATTAGCCCTTACAAGGAGCACCTTAGAAAAAAGTTTGGCCTTGATTGCTAATTTGATCTGTAAACCAATAGTCAGATCAAGCAGTTTCATTAAAATGTATATATTTTATAGCAATAGGCTCCTAGGTCTATTTTGTGGGAAATGGAACATTGAGGAATAATTGCTAAAAATAATGAATAACCCATCTATATCTCAGCATTAAAACATTGTATACACATGTGAATTACACATACAATGTAATATATAATATATTGAAAAATAGTAGTTGGCAAGTTTGAAAATGGATGAATTTCTGGGACATGAATAATTTTCATTATATAATGTTGAACATAAGAAACCAGATTTTTAAAAATTATATAGGATCCAGTTAACGTATGCTTAAAAGGAGCAAAATAAGTCTACAGTGTTTCAAGTCATAAAAGTATTCCATTGAGGAGTAGACAGGACAGGATGGCTGCAGAGCATCATGGAGGCAGCTTAAGGGTGCTGAAAAGCTCTCCCATTGGTTCCCACAATGGTCATATGGTGTCCACAGTGGGGTGTGTCACTCAGCATCTTATTCTTAGTTTGATAATTTCTACTATAACTATGTCTCAACAAAAAGTCTATATATATTTTAAATACATACTTTATAGGCTCAGGGCTCTTTATTTTAATTTAATGCCTCTTTACCAGCTCAGTGTCTCAGACGGATGGGATATGAGAATCCAAGCTTCTCTTGTACTCTCCATCTTCTTTCACTTATTTCAGCCCTTTACATGGATAATTTTAAGTTGCATATAACTGTCTCCTCTTTGTAAAATTATCTTTTTCGACTATTTAATTCTATTTTATCCAATACTAATTATTGATTTCTTTAAATTTGCAGTGGCCATTTATTCTCCTTTTTTTTAATATATATTTTTTGTTCATTTTTTATTTATTTGAGAGCGACAGACACAGAGAGAAAGACAGATAGAGGGAGAGAGAGAGAATGGGCACACCAGGGCTTCCAGCCACTGCAAACGAACTCCAGACACATGCGCCCCCTTGTGCATCTGGCTAACGTGGGACCTGGGGAATTCAGCCTCGAACCGGGGTCCTTAAGCCTCACAGGCAAGTGCTTAACCGCTAAGCCATCTCTCCAGCCCTTATTCTCCTTTTAACATTGATTTATTTCCTTTCTTATTTCTTATTTCTACTTTTTTTCTTTTGCTTTTGTACTTTATAATGTTTTCGGATATTTAAATCACATTTTCAGTAATATAATGGGTTTGCTTATACCTTCATTGTTTCAAATATAGTAAATAAGATCTATTGTCTCATAATTGGATAAATTTTGAAGTATCTTCTCTATGTCCATTGTTTACCAAGCTACTTTTCTAATGTAAGTCCTGTTTGATATGAAAATTTAAAATATGGGTTCAGTGTATACCAACAGTGAGAAAATGTTCTTAATTTTGAAGTATTAATTTGACTATTAGAAATGCACATGAACAAGGCTGGAGAGATAGCTTAGAAGTTAAGGTGCTTGCCTGCAAAGCCAAAGGATCCAGGTTTGATTTCCCAGGACCCACATAAGCCAGATTCAGAAGGTGGCACATGTATCTGGAATTCCTTTTCAGCAGCTGGAAGCCCTGACATGTTCTCTCTCTCTCTCTCTCTCTCTCTTTCTCTCTCTCAAATAATAAACAAAACTAAAATTTTTAAAAAGAGAAATGGGCATGGGAAATCTATTTTCTGTCTATGTAATTTAAAATTTATTGTTACTTCTCTGTTATTTTGTCAGTACATTTTTACACACACACACACACACACACACACACACACACACACACACATATGTAATTGACTATAATGCATGAAATGCATACAAGCATTATTTCTTTAGTTCTCACACTAATATGAAACAAGTATTAAGCAACTAATGAAGATACAAAGCATATGTACTGTGTTAATTGCAGCATGTGGGTTTAATGGTATTCTGATGTCTGCTTTTTCTGACCACGTACCTCAAGTCAGTGTAATTTTGATGCACTTTCTGAATGTTCTAGAGACGCTAACCACCAACTGTCAATGCTCCTAGGCAAAGATTGTTTCTATGAGAAACTGAAGCACATCTCCTGAACCTCCTTTAGAACCTTCAAATGAGTTTTTGAGAGAAAATACCATTAATTAAACAAAAGTTAGGAGAAATGTTCCTTTGAGAAGCAAGAATAGACATATTGCACAAAGTGTTGGTTTCAAAAAGATGGTCACGGGCTGGAGAGATGGCTTAGTGGTTAAGTGCTTGCCTGTGAAGCCTAAGGACCCTGGTTCGAGGCTCTGTTCCCCAGGTCCCACGTTAGCCAGATGCACAAGGGGGCGCACGCATTTGGAGTTCATTTGCAGAGTCTGGAAGCCCTGGCGTACCCATTCTGTCTCTCTCCCTCTATCTGTCTTTCTCTGTGTGTCTGTCGCTCTCAAATAAATAAATAAATAAATAAAAATTAAAAAAAAAAAGATGGTCACTTTTATCTACTTTCCCTCTGCTTTTACCCATTTATTCAGGCTAACTTCCAACTGGCTTAATATGTAGAAATGTGGAAGTTCTTATTAATATATAGGAACTGATGACCCTAGTTGTATTTCTTGGCTATAAAATGATTAAAATTTCATTAATGTCGACATTACCATTGTAAGGGCAGTAAGTGCTGAGTTGCACTTTGCACAAGTACGCGGAGTAATAATATTAAATACATTAACATGGGTTTAGAAGCCAGACTTAAGTATAAACATGAAAGTAGACAGAACTTATGATACTACCTGAAAAGTTTTTGGATAGAAAATGACATTGCATGAAACAAGATTTCCTTGGCTTGCCAAGAAGTACAATGTTAAAAACTATATAATGCATTGTAATGAGCTTGTTATAAGCTACATGTTCATATTTTTCCTTGAATCTCCCAAATCTACCATAAAACTATGCCATTAGGAACAAGTTGGACATCTTTAGAAGAGTCATCACACCCTATATATTGTAGTCATTCACTTCCATTTATGTTAGAAAATATATGGAGCTTATGTCCAAGCTACACTTCATAACTGTACAAATAATACTTGGTTTTTAGCACTTCTGCCAGAGGAGAGATAGCAAAGTCTGACATTGAGGTAATTTTTCTGTGCTGTAGCAACAATGATCAACTTTGTACAGAAGGAGTTTCAAAACATGTATGCAAGTTCCATGTTTGTCTTTCTTATCTGTACTTAGTAATATCATATTCTCTACTTTTGTCCTACAAGGGAAGAAAAGCTCCATTCCAGTCATCAGGCAAAGTGAAAAATGCTTACTTTTTTCCTTGAACTCTCTTCAATAAGATATCTCTCTGTACAGTTTCTCACAGTCATCTCTTTATTTCCACCTGACCACACTGGGGGACATAATATCACAGTTCCTACAAAGAATGATGGAAACACCTAGCTCTTTTCTTTACCTTAATTAAGAAAAAGATTTTCTAAAGTCTAGTGGTCAAATGCGGAAGCCAGATGTGGTCATGCTTCCTTATCTCATTACATTGACACTTTATTTAATGAAGGTTGGAGAGGAAAAGGAACACAAAAATAAATCAATGCATTTTCCACTCCAGCAGCTGTGGTGTGTATTATCCTGCACTGGTGTTCCAAGGGGAAGTGTGGTTTTTCTTATTTTTCAATCAACTCAGAAAAGAAACAAAAAAAACAGTAGGGTGTTTGTGACAGCGATCTGTAGGAAACCTGGGCACAGGTGAATTTCATTAAAGGACTCTTGCTGAGGTTGTGTTTTGGTGGTAGAGTATAGGAGCAAACAAGAGTAAGTTTTGCTGCTTTTTCCCTTCAGGACCTACTCCTAGACAGACTGTCTGGTCAGCACTCATTCCAAGAAGAACAGAACAGAAGATGTAAGACTCCATTTGCTTTCCTGATGTATTATTTTCTCTGTTTCTTGGGAATAAACCTTCAGAGTGAATGTTGGCCAGTGGAGGAGCCAACTCTATCCCATGATGATGTGGCTAATCAAGGAGAAGCTTGTAGCCTTGCTCACTGTCATCTACCTGGGGCTGTCTGATTGAACGATTACATGAAGTGTACTTACAGCTGACAGATGTGAAATCCACAGAAAGCAAGAACATCCCCAGTGGTTGCTAATGCAAAAAAAAAAAAAGGAGACATTTTTTTCCCACAAAGCTCAGGTGAAATTTGCATTCACATTTTCCTCCCGGAGTGTTTTATTGTTAGGATAGGGTTCTCAGATTCTTGCAGGAAAATGTGCAGTCTGAGTTTGTCAAAGTTTGGGTTGAGAAAATGTTAAAACAGTACTTTGAATATTCACCACATATATAGAGAGTAGCTGTAAGATAGCTGACTGGAAATTGTGACATTAGTCTACACTTGCAACTACTCTGTTAATTGGCAACTCAATTACCAAAGTTAGAGTTCATTAAAGATAAAATGTTTTTCTATACAAGATGATGCAAGAGGGAGACTATTTCATGTGCTAGATTTCTTTTGTGATTCATTCCTTGAAGGAACTAAGCATCACCAATGCTTTTAACTACAGAAGGTGAGATTGCATCCATTGACTCTTCAATCCCATCTCTCTGCACTGTGCACTGTTTGAGTAAACATAATTCAATTCACATTTTATTGCCCAACAAAATAAAACAATATTCAAAATTATTAAAAGTCAATTTTATTTATGTGTCACTCCATTATTAACTCAATGTAATAGTATTTAATTAGTCATTTTACTAGCATAATTCTAGATGTAAAGAAGTGTTGATTATATAAAAAATGTGCATATTCAATATTATAACTTAGTTTGAGTCCATTTGTTTTGTTTATTTGGGGTCCTCATTGTAAAATGCCCTGAGATATTTTGTATAATAAAGAAGTTTTCCTCCATTTGCATATGTAGTACTCTTTGTTTTAATGCTGTCATTTAACAGCAAGAAACTATTTCAATAAAACTGATCTCTATTGTAATAATAACACAGTAACTCCGTGTATTAATTTACTTAATTAGGTTAATTTGTCCCAATATAGTGCAGGTTAGATAAACATACTTGTAGAAATCATCTAAATATATGGTTCATAAGCAGAATCCAGTGAATATTTCATGAATGGAATAAGCATTTAAAACAAATACTGTACTCTCAAGAATTCATTAAAAGCTGCTTTGAAAACTATGTAGGTAGTTATGGATATGTATCTATGTGCATGTTTTAGTGTGACAAAATGAGGAATTATTAACTCATATACAGGGTTGAATTTTAATATGTGTACATACTCATATTTAAAGTCAGAACCAGGAGTTATTTTGAATAGAAAATCTAAATCTATCTCTTTGCTTCTGAGAAGAACTATATTGTATTCTTTAATGTCCCCAGAAATTTCTGGAAAAGAATTCTTGCACCTTGCCAACAAAGTATATTTAAGTCGGAGTTGAAATGTCATTGTAATTTTCAAATCTGAACCCCATCTGCTCCAACCTTAACCCACTTCTCCTTGTTTTGTCAGTGCAATCATCATAACCCTCACTGATAATTGCTTGTGACTACAGTGCCCTCAGTTCATTCCTAAAGTGTCCTCAGATAGAATATAGCAACTGTCATCTCCAACAAAAGTCTGTTTCTTGTTTGCTTTAAGAGACTTTTGAAGTTTGATTTTAAAGGATTTTATTTGTATATGTGAATATATCAATAAAATGTTAGGAATTTGATGTATTAAACAGAAATATTTGCCACTTACTGAATTCAGGTATTGATCACAATTATATTCTGGAAAATATACTATAAGGCTACCTACTTAGTTTTCTATTATTCTTAATTAGTGGCTAAGGATGGAAAACCAAATTTTTCTATTTCAGAACATATTCTCTATGCTTTAACAAAGTTTAGAGTTTGGGCTCAAGCATCATTTCTATCTGTCACATGTGAAGATTTACATGTACCATTTGACAAGGCTGACTCATAGTAGATATACATATTTAAATATAGAACACTCATCACAACATAGTATAGGAAAATGGAGAGAAAAGTTCTTATAGATTTTGACCTTTCATTTATTATTTTTTATAATTTATCACTAATGAAATTCATTCCAAAATTATTTTCACAACACTTTTAAATTAAGAACAAATTTTCCTATTGTGAACATTAAAGACAATCTGAGTGAGTGTGTGTGTGTGCGTGTGTTTAAGCATTCATCAACATTTATCGCTATTCATGCATATTACAAGTGAACAAATTAAGAGGCTATTTTTTATATAGACTTATAATGGTTATAAGGAAAATGAATAACTAAAAGTAAGTCAACTTCATGATCATGTTTCATATGTGTTATATGAGGGTCATCTTAGATTGAAAACTATATTACCATGTGGATGTATTCATTTGTGGAAGATGAAAATTCTGAACCTAGGAATGTTAGAACTTTTATTCTAATTCCTTAATTATTATTGTTTCCTAACTTTACTGTTTATCTGCATAGCTTCATCTTGTCTTTCTTAGACAAGAATTTCTTAGACTTAGAATTTCTTGAAAAATGTTTTGCAAGATTACTCCACACTTGCCCCCAGAATCTACATCTTACAAGGTGTACTTCACACTCCTGCCTGCCAAGAATCGCTGTCTTAGTGAGTACTATAAATATTTCATCATTCCAGTTTCTGTATGTGTTTTCTTGGTCTGGACTCACTTATGTGCTCTAAATGCATGGCATGAGCTTCAGATGATACAACTAACAGTTGATTTTCTGTTTTTCTATGTTCAAGAACAGTGATGTATTCACTCAATTAACTCAGAGCATCACATTCAAATTAGACAACGCCATAGCAAACTCACAAAGCTAGGATTCCACTGCCTTCAAATCACATCTTCTCTGCTCCAAGTCAGGAAGGGCCACTTCCATCATATTGCAAGATGAAGTTCCTCATATTTCAAATATGATTTATATCTTGATGGCATGACAAATATAACATTTCCTGTGAAATGTTACCTAAAGATATAATGATCTCAATCCACTTATTATTTTATTTACTTTTAAATTTCACTTTTTTATTTATTTGAGAAACAGTGAGAGAGATAGAGAGAGAGAGAGAGAACAAAACAGACAGAGAGAATGATGTGCCAGGGCCTTTAGCCACTGTAAACAAACTCCAGATGCATGCACAACCTTGTGCATCTGGCTTATGTGGGTCCTGGGGAATCAAACCTGGGTTCTTTGGCTTTGCAGGCAAATGCCTTAACTGCTAAGCCATCTCTCTTGCCCTGAACCAACTTATTTTTAAAATCTTATATCTGAGTTTATGATCATAGAGTGCTTACATTTTCAAAATGATATGCTACAGTTTATGTTACTCCTTGTGATGAATTGATATTTTAAAGGTTACAATGATTTCTTTTTCTATTATTTTTTATTTCCTTATTCTCATCAGATAGTGCAAAACTTTGTTCATATTCTTAATATTTATTACCATGAGTGATGTGCCTCTGTAGAGGTTGATGTTCTTGGCATTAATGATCTCTTCACCTTCAGGGTCTCCACACTGTACCAGGTTAGTGCTATTTCACTTCTACACAGACAATTGCCTACCGAGCTCTACAGGTCAAGCCAGCTGATGACAGCAACCATCTTCTCAATGGGCCCAAGCTTCAGCTGCTTGTGCTGAGCTTCTGTGTCTTTCCTTACCACAATCCCTGGGTTAACCACTTTGCCTAGTTCTAACTATCGAAGAAAGGAAGGAATGAAGGAAGGGAGGGAGGAAGGGAAGAATGAAGGGAGAATGAAAGGAAAGAAGGATGGAAAGAAATGTCCCAATATCTAGGCTCATTATGTTAAATCTCACACATTTCTGTGTTCAGGGTACTTCCTGCTATGGTATATATTTAATTATTATCATTTATCTTTTGCAGATGAATCACTGGCTATGAAAATCTAGATTTATAGTGTTTTCCTTTCTTTGCCCTTTAAAAAATATTTTATTTATTTATTTATTTAATAGAAAGAGAAAGAGAGAGAGAGATTTGGCATTCCAGGGCCTCCTGTCACTGCAAATAAACTCCAGACACATGTGCATCTGGCTTTGTGTGGGTACTAGCGAATTGAATCCAGGTGCTTAGACTTTACACGCAAGCACCTTAACCCACTGAGCAATGTCTCGAGACCCTCTTTTCATGTTTAAAAATTAAGTTTTGAACTATTTTAGATTTATAAAATTCTTCCTATATAATACTATAGTTTGTTATATATGAACATCTGAGAAAATCATCTCTGCATTGTTTGGACTATATTTCATTGGCTTCTGATATCTACTTTGGTTAATAATAGTTGTCATATTATTGGTTTTCCACAGTGAATTTAATGTGATTTACTCTTTTCTCTTAGACAGGTTCCATTGCTGACTCTTTAACCTTGACTGTTGCAGTCTCACTTCAGAATGTCCAGTTTTCATTACTGTTTGTATCACCTTGGTTTTTGGGCTTTGCTGATCTGATGATTCATCACATTTTCCTTTGTTAATTCTGGAAAATTATCATTAAGACTTTCTTCATATATTTCCTACAGATCACTGGTTTCTGTTTTATTCTTCTGAGACTTCTAGTCATAAATTTTTCTATAATTCAATCTCTCAATTCATGTTCCATATTACTTGTCATAAGACTATATCTGCCATCCATCTATCTTTGTCTACCTATCGTCTATATCTATTCTCTCATTTTCTATTTCTTTCCTTCTTTTTCTCAGAGAGAGTTAAAGCAGTCCTATTGTATTTATAGTTCAATATGTATACGTTGTATTTTAAGTTTAAATTCCCTTTAAAATATACATTTATTCTCTTGTTTCTTCTTAACTTTTTATTTAAAAAGGTATTGTTATGATTCTTGTGCTATATTGTTTCACTTTTCAGATTGTCAATGATTCCAATTTAAGTCTTTGCCATATGTGTGTGTGTGTGTGTGTGTGTGTGTGTGTGTGTATATATACACACATACATACATATACATATATATGCTTTTAGAGGTAGGGTCTCACTCTAGCCAGGGCTGAACTGGAATTCAGTATGTAGTCTCAGGGTGGCCTCGAATTCATGGTGATCATCCTACCTCTACCATGCCGAACTCATATTGCTATTTTTCTTTGTTCTTGTTTTGTTTTGTTTTTCTGAGGTAGGGTCTGACTCTAGCCCAGGCTGACTTGGAATTCACTATGTAATCTCAGGGTGGCCTAGAACTCATGGCGATCCACCTACCTATGCCTCCCAAGTGCTGGGATTAAAGGCATGCACCACCACACCCGACTCATTGTTTGTTAAAAGTAACTTTTCAGAGTGAATAAATGAGTATTCACTTCCTTTATTAGCGACGCATTTTTATTTATGTTTACATTTTACAAGTAACTTATTTATTTATTTGAGAGAGACAGAGAGAATGGGCATGCCAGGTCCTCTATCTGCTGTAAATGAACTTCAGATGCATGCACCACCTTGTGCATCTGGCTAATGTGGGCCCGGAGAAATCAAACCTGGGTCCTTTGGCTTTGCAATTGAGCAACTTAACTGCTAAGCCATTTCTTCAACCCTTACAAGTAATTTTGAATGACTATTGTTCTTTTAGTGTTCTTATTCCCTCCATTTCTCCCATATGTCTCTGTTCCATATTTTTGAAGAACCTGTCACCATCCCTCAGAATACTAGTGTGTATGGCTCAGGGAAATTTTTCAGAAGACAGGGCAGAAAGAATGTCAGAGCCACATGTTGGGTCATGATATGCAGAGACATTTATCCTACCCTTAACTGTGGGCTCCCTCCAGAATGCATGACCCATACCTCAACAAGGAGGGGCCAAGGAGAGGAGGTAGGTCATGGATAAGCCTAGTAATGGTACCAAACTGACTGTATCTGCTGAATACAAAACTAATTTATATATATATATATATATATATATATATATATATATATATATATATATATATATATAAAAGAATGCTAGTGTGTAGCTGAGTTTGAGTTATAGGTTATGTTCCTTGCCCGGCTGACAATGTGGGATGATCACAAACTGTTATGTGGCCAGTGAGCACTTTGGCTGCATTCTTATTGAAAAGCTGAATGTAAGAACTATAATACGCATTCAAGCAGTGCCAATATTGTTCTCAAAAGGTGACCATTGATTTTTGGGTACAAAAAAATCCCATTGAAATCATAGTGCTTTGTGGGCCTTCAAAGTTTAGCCCTATCCTTAAAATATCTTTCCTTGGGCTAGAGAGATGGATTCAGGGGTAAGGCACTTGCCTGAAAAGCCTAAGGACACATGTTCAACTCTCCAATTTCCATTTAAGCCAAATTCACAAGGGTGAGGCACAAGGTCACATATGCCCATTAGGTGGAACAAGCAGCTGGAGTTCAACTGCAGTGGCTGAGTCCGTGGCATGCTGATTTTCTATCTCCTGTCTCTGCTCCTCTCTCTCTCAAAAATAAATAGGTAGATAAAATAAATGTTTTCTTTCTAAAGGCAACATGAATTTTTATGTAGTATATATAATTTTACAAATTTATTCCTGTTTACACAAAATATTCATTCCTTGACTTAACCATTTGATGTCCTAAGTTGATTGACAATAATATTAAAATGAATATGTGTACAACATAAAATTAAAATACATAAAAGAATATATGTGCATATATATATAATATGATATAATATCTCTATCTCTATCTATCTATCTATCTATCTATCTATCTATCTATCTATCTATCTATCTAATGGAAACAGAAGACTAGACTATGAAGAGACTCTTAAGGATGCCTTATGAATTGAACTGATTTTTAAAAATCTCATTTGTCCAAAGACAAATGCTTGTGCATATGTACAAGTATGACTGTGTGTGACACACACACACACACACATACTGTTAAAAGACTTGCTATCAGAGAAGTAGGGTATTAACCAAGAAAGAATATATTTCTTTGAATAACTTTTGAAAGAAAGTTAATAAAATGCAGAAAGAAGACTGTGATAAGGAAAGCAAAAAGACTTTGAGAAGAAAAGATGAAGTTTTATTATCATCAGCAAAAATGAGATAGGAAACAGACATGGTAATAAATTATGACAGTTACTAAGTGAAAAAAATCAATGATAACCTCAAATGATTGAAGTACTAAATTACTTTAACAAAGGAGAAAGTAATATGAATAACTAAAATGTAATAGATAAATCTTACAAAAGAATGAACTTGCAAAAGCAGGTAGTATACAGTTTTGAAACTTGGTAAATTTGGATAAAGTGAAGTAAAATAATCTATTCTATATGGTACTCAGGAGAGAAGCATAGATTTAAAATGTGTCAAGGCCTTTTATACTTAGTATATCTCCTTAGCTAAACAGAAACAGTTATTCTTTAATATTTAGTGGAAGAAAGGAAAGATTATTTTGTAACTGGAAAATTTTCCTCAAAAGAAAATTTGGCAATAAATATTTGTCAATAAATATAAGTGTAATAATTTCATAATGTTTAAGGGTTTCCTATACTTATTGATTAATTAATAGAGTATTTACACACATGCACATACATATGGCATGATAATGGGCAAAAATATTATACTATTGTATCTCAAATTTATAGTTAAGATAAAAAGGAGCCGGGCATGGTGGCGCATGCCATTAATCCCAGCACTTGGGAGGCAGAGGTAGGAGGATCACTGTGAGTTCAAGGCCACCCTGAGACTCCACAGTGAATCCAGGTCAGACTTCGCTAGACTGAGACCCTACCTCGAAAAACCAATAAGGATAGCCAACATCAAAAGGTCAAATGAAAATAAATGCTGGCGAGGATGTGGAGAAGCAGGGACACTCATTCACTGTTGGTGGGACTGCAGGATGGTACAACCACTTTGGAAAGCAATATGGAGACATTTGAAAAAGCTGACTATAGAAATACCAACAGTCCCAGTTATACCCTTACTGGGCATCTACCCTAAAACCTTCAAACCAAAAGCCAGAGAGATTTGTTCAACCATGTTTGTAGTGGCTCAATTCGTAATAGCTAAAAGCTGGAATCAACCCAGATGTCCACCATTAGAAGAATGGATAACTAAGTTGTGGTATATCTACACAATGGAATTCTATACAGCAGTAAGAAAAATCGACATAAAGAAATTTGAGGAAAAATGGTTGAACCTGGAACAGATCATTCTCAGCGAACTTACCTAATCACAGAAAAAAAAAATCGACACATAGTCTCACTCATCTGCAACACCTAACCTGAATCTATCCAAGATACCTTACATACCCAGCAAGCACCTCATGGACTAGACAATAAGATGGATGGGAGGGCGGGGAGGGAATCGAAGGATGGAAAACAGTAATTCGGAGCCAAACGGCAATGGTACCATAAAATTCTACTTCCTAAAAGACAGACCAAATGACTGAATCTTCACTAGACCCTTACAGGAAACACCTGAACCACAAGACACTGGAGAGGGTAGGATCAAGACTGACCTAAATCTCCTACATCTTCCCTCCCTCTCTCTCCCCCTCTCCCCTCTATCTCTCTCCTCTCTAACTCTTGTATATTAGTTATGTTTTTCCTCAATTTCTTAGTGGACATTGACCTGTAACCCCCACTACCAGCTTGGGCCTACCATCCACAATGAGCTTTTGATCAGAGAAACCTACAAGATTTCCCAAAACAATGACAGACTTCTGTCAGAATACTTGATGACCCACCAAAGGCCAGTGGTAAGACCCTATTGCTGAGGACTCCATGCGCAGCTGATGCGTAAAATGGAATGGCATGGCTGGAAGCCAGGAGAGAGTCAGTTCCCAGACAGTCAGCGTGTCTAGTGCCAGAAGGTACTACATAGGCGACTGGGGGAAATGACCAAGATCTGTCCAAGCAACACATTGTTTAACCTAATTAACAACAAATAACCGGATGTGATGCCCACACAAGTGCAATAGTGGTACACAGCCATGGTGAGGAACCAATTGCTCTTGATTTGGCTAACTGATCCACTCAGTGGTACTAGACCCATAGCTAGAGCTAGGAAACAAGTCACAACCATACCCAAACACAAGTCCACTCTACAATATCAAGCTACCATCAATCATGGGGTATAAGAGGGCTTACACCTATCATACTGTCTATCAAAAAGTGTTATCTCAATTTTCTGGGTGCTAACTTACTCTCTGTTGGAGAATCTGCTTCTCTTTTCCAGATAGATGCAGATCCTAAGAAGAGTGCTGCCCCAACATACCTCAAAAGGGGCCCTACTGAAACTAAGGACAACTGGCAAAATAAGCAAGGGTGATGTTTTTCTGTGAACCGGATACTAGCACAAAGGGGAAGGAGACCAATGCAGAGAAAAATCAACCCCTACCAAATCAGAGAGCCAGAGCCTCAGAGGCCCCCAACACCTCAGCACTGAAGCAGACCAAAAATGAACCCAACATGGCTCAGGGAAATTTTGTGGAAGAGAATGTCAGAGTCACATGTTGGGTCATGATTTGCAGAGACATTTATCATACCAATAACTGGGGGCTAACTCCACAATGCACGACCCATTTTCATTAACAAGGAGGGTCTAATGGGAGGGTGTAGATCACAGATGAACCTAAATAATGGTACCAAACTGCCTGTATTTACTGAAAAGAAAACTAATAAAGTAAATTAAAAAAAAAAGGGACTACCAAGAAACATTTATATATTAATATCAGGGAGGTTACATTTGAAACTGACTAATATATATCCTTTCCTCCAATTCTGTGGGCTTGTTTACTAAGCTAGGTTGTTGTAATGTATGCAGTTGATTTTTATACAGGAAGTACTTAGACATTTTTTGTTGCATCAGATGTATGAAATATGGAACTCAATGTGACAAGGAATAATGGTGGCAAAGAAAGGCTGTGAAGATGTAATCCTGATGTCTTCTCTCCTTCATGCCCAGGGCAGTTACACATATTGGCTCTGACATAGATTCTAACATTTACATTATCTATCCTAACAGTGGCTCTGAAAGTGTGTTACCTGGATGAACAGTGACGATGTCACATAGACATGCAAATTTTCAGAGTCTTTTGGAGACCTAGTCTTGGGTCCCAGTAATTTATCTTTTAATAACCACTCTGGATGACCCCAGTGCATGTTACAGTATGTGAACAAGTCCCTGAATTTTTAAGGGATTATACTTGGGAAGAGTTACTCCATGTTCAATTGAACAAAATCCTGGCTGCCATATGTCTTTTTTATGAGAGTTGATAAAAATCAAGATGATGGTTCATTTTAATAAAAATACAAACATATTAGTACTCATAATAGGTAATATCATAATTAACAATATGTCTAACACCTTGAGTTGTCACATGAAGTCATTCAATTATAGATATAATACAAAACTCTTTTGAATACTAGATAATATGTGTGGAAATTAACTCTAAGTCCTACAAAGTGCTGCATGTGCATTCAAAAAGTAATTGTAACAAGTCACTAGTTGTATATTAATCAGTTACACACACTGGTTCTCACATTGACTCTAACATTTATTGGCACTTTTTGACTTTGAGTAGTATAACTAAGGTCTACATTTTCCTGAAAACCAAGACACCCCCCCAACAACCACACAATGACTCCTCCCTGTCTCAGAGTCAACCAGCCCACCAGTATTGCTGATGTCATTCTTTGATGAATAAGCATCTAGAAGGGAAGCAACAGGGGCCAAATACCTGCAATTTAATTCTCACATTTGCTGTGTATACTTTCTATTTCAGTACATATGTGAATAAAACATTTTTGTCTCCAGAAAAGTTATAGTTCTGTTTGTGTTTTATCCATTTCCACAGTTCAGTGCTAAACCTGGGCATCACTTATTTTATTCAAATGTTCCTACACATTTACACATCATATTTTTTGCCATTTTCTATAAGTCACTATCACATTAGACCTATTGAAGATAACTGCAGGCTGACTGACCTGCAAAGGAATACATTTGGTAGAGCCCTCTTTCCCCTTGGCTTCAGCAAATTTCAGTGTATTTAGGCAAATTGCCTTCTTTCTGAATTCAGCTTTAAATGGATCATGGTCACTGGGTAACTAATTGTTCAAAATACTGAAAAGAAAACACACAAATTATTAAAGGTTGAAGTTGTTCTTACAACACAGAAAGGTAACATCTTTGCACCAGCATAACTGGACATATGAATGTGGTTGAAATAAGCATGTGCATTTTCATAGAAGCTGGGTAGAAACAGGTAAAAACAGCCTTCGAGGTCAGCAAGTAAATACAACAACTGGAATTTTCTCCAAAGAATAAAACTATTAAAATTTTTCTCATACTTAACAGATTTTTTTCCTTAGGGATATGGCTTCATATATTTATTGAGAAAATACAGTAACTTCTTGAGTTACAGAAAACCATGTCAACCACTAAATTGGATATCAGTAAGGAGATGTAAAATACAATAGTATAGAACAATGCCAAGATTACAGTTAGTGAAAAGAATGAAGAAAGTAAACCATCTATGACAAGTTCTTTTAAATATATTCTTGATTAAAAGAGAAGTACAAAGATATTATAGTATTCTAATTTTGAAAATTCCTTTTCTCCCCTCCCTTCTTTCATCCTCCCTTCCTTTTCTCTCCCAATTCTAGTTATTTGTCTATCTACTTATTTATTTATCCATCATTCTATTTTTCTATCCAATCACCAAGGTACATGAAAAGCAAAGATGAACAACAGCCAGTAAAGTCACTAATAATTCCAGTGCACAACACTTTCTGTCAAATTTAGCTATGGTAATTTAGGTGGAAAAATATTTTTCTTACTGTTTTATGTTTTTCCTTACCAACTAATAAGTTTTCAATTTCTGCAGATGAAAGAACACCAAATATTGGTAAATTCAAACAGCCAGTTATTTCTTAGCTTATAATTCTATGGTTGGCAGCTTGGGCAAGATTAAGTAGAGCTAACTGTCCTTGGTCTGTGACATATTATCTCTTCATTCCTTTGTCTACTAATGGTTAATGGTTAGTTGGTGTGACTGGAGAGCTCCAAATGACCTTGCATGTACTCAATCTAGGTTTGGATGGCTGAGATGCTTAAGTTTCTTTACCCATGTCTTCTAACTTTTCTCGCAGAACAGCAGTATTTATGAGGAAACAAACTAAGGACTCAAGTCATCTTAAAGTCAAGGCCTAATTAGCACCTAGTGTTACTTCTGAGGTATTCTGTTAGTCAAAGCACATAATGAGATGAATCCAGAATCACAGAGCAGCTAACAAAACCTTATCTTTTGATAGAAAGAGGTGCAATAATTTCCAGATATTTTTCAAACATCCCATTATGATATATAAATGTTTTATTTTTATTATTTCATTTTTATTTATTTTATTTGAGAGAGAGAGAAAGAAAAGCAGATATTTAGAGAGAAAGAATGGGGATTCCAGGACCTTTCATTACTGCAAACTTTAGTGCGTCCTGGGGAACTGAAATGGGATCCTTAGGCTTTGCAGACCACTATGCAATGTTTCCAGCCCTATATAAATGTTTTATGATAAGAATTGTTTCCTTAAGCAAAGGAAAGAAATAAAAAGGAATAGTAAACTTTGTTTTTCTGTCACAAAATATTAGATTTCCCAACCACCTTCCATGCCTTTAGTTAATCAAAAACTTATTTTTGTAATGAGCTGTGATTATTGGACTGTTCATAATTATTCTGCAACTTCTAGAATTAAAATTTTGAACAAGTTGTACATTTCAGTTCTCTACAGAGAGATCAAGTCTAGTCTTGGAATTCATATACTTTTTTGTTTACTAGGAGGAGCTAATGACTGATGAAAAGTGAGTAAATAAACTTAATAAACTTGTATTACTTTCCTATGTATATCTGTTTATCTTTAATATGATTAAAAATATCTCCCCTTTATCAACATTTTCATTCAGCATTTTAGTGGCAGAATGGTCCTTCCTTGATATAATAATCTTCTCTTGAAAGAAAACTTAAATTAAAATGTTATAAATGTTATAAATTTCAAATCATTATTATAGTAATTATTGTAGCACCCAATATTAATCCAATAATTGCCTTGTCAAGACAAACAAACTCTAATCTTCTTGTTTTTATGTGTGCAGGGAGGTGCCCTGCCCTGATGGCATTCTTAGCATATACTCTTCCCTCAAGTTTTCTCTATCCATTTCCTGCCAAGTGTAAGGTTTCTGAGTCTTAGTAATATATACATCTGCTACATTAATTAATTTTATAGTGGCAGAATTAATTGTCTACCTATCTTGCTTACTTTTTTATTACCTTTGCTTCTTCCCTCACCGAGGCACTCCCATTTCTTTCCTCGCGAGTCCTCAACAGAGCAGAAACAGATGAAACAAAAATATTAAAGAACCACTGTTCAGTAAGCAAATGATAAAACTCAGTCAGAAGACTATTGACAGAGCCCATTGTGTTTGTGTGTACTTTAAATGGGTTTATCTCTTTCCTGTGGGAAACAAAAGAAAAATGACACAGTCATGAGACTCATGTAAGAGGACAAGGACAGGCAGAAATTTTCTGTTTTCCAGCACAACACTGAACATTTGAATTTCTATTTATGCAAGTAAACTTTATTAAAATGTCCATTCAAAAAGTCTCACAGACACATTTGAATTTTATTTTGTAGTACTTAAGCCCAAACTAGGGTCTCATATATGCTGGTCAGGCACCCTACCCCTGGGCATATCCTAGCCTCACAAGGGTTGATTCTTCACATCTCCCCATGCTCCTCATGTTGAGTAACAACCACAGCAGAAGCACTCCGAGGCTATTGCCACTCTTGGCCCTTACTTGTACAGAAAACAACAACAACAGCAAAACAGCTATGGTTTACCATGACCTGCTGATCATAACTTAGCAAGAAACACAATGGGAGAGTAAATCCCTGAATTTAATGTAATGTTTTTTTCTATTCATAGATTAACTTTTTTTTTAAAAAAAAATTAAATTATTAGTTTTATTTTCAGCAAATACAGGCAGTTTGGTACCATTGTTTAGGCTCATCCATGATCTACCCCCTCCCATTGGACCCTCCTTGTTGATGTAAATGGGTCGTGCATTGTGGAGTTAGCCCACAATTATTGGTACGATAAATGTCTCTGCATATCATGACCCAACATATGAAACTGACATTCTTTCCACCCTCTCTTCCGCAAAATTTCCCTGAGCCATGTTGGGTTCATTTTTGGTCTGCTTCAGTGCTGAGGTGTTGGGGGACTCTGAGGCTCTGGCTCTCTGATTTCACAGGAGTTGATATTTCTCTGTGTTGGTCTCCTTCCCCTTTGTGCTGGTATCTTGTTCATCAGGAAAACATCACTCTTGCTTGTTTTGACAATTATCATTAATTTCAGTCGGGCCTCTTTTGAGGTATGTTGGGGCAGCTCTCTCCTTAGGATCTGCATCTATCTGAAAAAGAGAAGCAGATTCTCCAATGGAGAGTAAGTTAGCACCTGGAAAGTTGAGATAAAAATTACTTTTTTGATAGAGTTTGATAAGTGTAGGCCCTCTTGTACCCTATGATTGAAGGTAGCTTGATATTGGAGAGTGGGCTTATGTTTGGGTATGGTTCTGACTTGTTTCCCAGCTCCAGCTATGAGTCTAGTACCACTGAGGGGATCAGTTAGCCAAATCAAGAGCAGTTGGTTCCCCACCATGGCTGGGTGCCACTATTGTACTTGTGTGGGCATCACATCGGGTTATTTGTTGCTAATTAGGTTAGACAATGAGTTGCTTGGACAGATATTGGTCATTTCCCCCAGTCTCCCATGTAGCACCTTCTGGCACTAGACACACTAACTGTCTGGGGACTGACTCTCTCTTGGCTTCCAGCCATGCCATTCCATTTTATGTGTCAGCTGTGTATGGAGTCTTCAGCAAAGGGTCCTGCCACTGGCCTTTGGTGGGTCATCAAGTACTCTGACAGAAGTCTGTCATTGTTGTGGGACCTTGTAGGATTTTCTGATCAAAAGCTCATTGTGGATGGTAGCCCCAAGCTGAAAGTGGGGGTTACAGGTCAGTGCTCACTAAGAAATTGAGGAAAAACATAATGAATATACAAGAGTTAGAGAGGAGAGAGAGAGAGGGGAGAGGGGGAGAGAGAGGAAGGGAAGATGTAGAAGATTTAGGTTAGTCTTGATCCTACCCTCTCCAGTGTCTTGTGGTTCAGGTGTTTCCTGTAAGGGTCTAGTGAAGATTCAGCCATTTGGTCTGTCTTTTAGGAAGTAGAATTTTATGGTATTATTGCTGTTTGGGTCCAGATTACTGTTTTCCACACTTCAATGCCCTCCCCACCCTCCGCATCCATCCTAGTGTCGAGTCCATGAGGTGCTTGCTGGGTATGTAAAGTATCTTGGGTAGATTCAGGTTAGGTGTTGTAGATGAGTGAGATTATGTGTCAACTTTTTTTTCTGTGACTGGGTAAGTTCACTGAGAATGATCTGTTCCAGGTTCAACCATTTTTCCTCAAATTTCTTTGTGTTGAGTTTTCTTACTGCTGTATAGAATTCCATTGTGCAGATATACCACATCTTCATTATCCATTCTTCTAATGATGGACATCTGGGTTGATTCCAGCTTTTAGCTATAATGAACTGAGCTTCTACAAACATGATTGAGCAAATCTCTCTGGCCTGTGGTTTGAAGGTTTTAGGGTAGATGCCCAGTAAGGGTATAACTGGGTCTGTTGGTATTTCTATAGTCAGCTTTTTCAGGAGTCTCCATATTGCTTTCCAAAGTGGTTGTACCATCCTGCATTCCCACCAACAGTGAATGAGTGTTCTTGCTTCTCCACATCCTCGCCAGCATTTATTTTCATTTGATTTTTTGATGTTGGCTATTCTTATTGGGGTAAGGTGGAATCTCATACTTGTTTTAATTTGCATTTCTCTGATGATTAGGGATGATGAACATTTTCTTAGGTGTGTGTTTGCCATTTGTATATCTTCCTCTTGAATTGCCTGTTCAACTCTGCACCCCATTTTGTGAGTGGGGTATTTGTCTTCTTATCGTTTAGACTTTTGAGTTCTTTGTAGAGTCTAGAGATTAGGCCTCTATCAGTTGGATAACCTGCAAATATTTTCTCCCATTCTGTGGGTATTCTATTGGCTTTGCTTATTATATGCTTGTCTGAAAGAAACTCTTCAGCTTCATATGATCCCATTGGTTGAGTGACTGTTTAAGAACTTGAGCCACTGCGGTTTTGTTCAGGAAGTCTTTTTCCATTCCTATATCATGGAAAGTACTTCCTAAATTTTCTTTCAGTAGTATTTGAGTTTCTGGTCTAAGTTTGAGGTCTTTGATCCATATGGATTTGAGTGTAGTGCATGGTGAAATGTGTGGATCAAGTTTTAGTTTCCTGCATGTGGTTATCCAGTTTGTGTAGCACCATTTGTTGAAGATGCTATCTTTTTTCCAGCCTATATTGTTTGGGCCTTTGTCGAATATAAAGTAGCTATAGTTGCTTGACCCAAAATCCAGGTCCTCAAGTCTATTCCATTGGTCTATACTGCTCTTTTTATGCCAGTACCATGCTGTTTTTATTACTATGGCTTTGTAGTATCGCTTTAGATCAGGTATGGTGATGCCACCAGAGGTATTACTTTTGCTGAGGATATGTTTGGATATGCGAGGCCTTCTGTTTTTTTCCACATGAAATTTGAGAACCATTTTTCTATCTCTGTGAAGAACACTCTAGGGATTTTAATTGGAATTGCCTTAAATCTATATATTGCCTTTGGTAGGATTGTCATCTTCAAAATGTTAATTCTGCCTATAAAGGAGCATGGGAAGTCTTTCCATCTTCTCAAGTCTTCCTCAAATTCTTTTTTGAGAGTTTTTATATTTTCATTGTATAGATCTTTTACTTCCTTGGTTAACGTTATTCCAAATTATTTTATTTTTTGTGTTGCTATTGAAAATGGGACTATGTCCTTTATTCTTTTTCTGTATATTTGTCATTTGCATACAGAAATGCTACCCATTTTTGTGCATTGATTTTGTTTCTTGCTACTTTGCTATAGCAGTTAATCACCTTCAGGAGTTTTGGGATGGAGTCTCTTGGGTCTCTTACATATACTATCATGTCATCAGTGAATAAAGCTAATGTGACTTCTTCCTTTCCAAATTGTATCCTTTTATTTCCTTCTCCTGTCTTATTGCTTGATCCTGGATTTCCAGATCTATATTGAAAAGCAGAGGTGAGAGAGCACATCCCTTTCTTGTTCCTGATCTCAATGGAAATTCCTCCAGTCTCTCGCCATTAAGTATTATTTGGGCCTTTGGAGCTTTGTATATTCCCTTTATTATGTTAAGATGTGAACCGGCCATGCTGATTCTCTCCAATGTTTTGATCATGAAGTCATGTTGTATCTTGTCAAAGGCCTTCTCTGCATCTATTGAAATGATCATGTGGTTTTTATGTTTAAGCTTGTTTATGTGGTCTATTACATTGACAGAATTTCGTATGTTGAACCACCCTTGTGTTCCTGGGATAAAAGTTGGATAATACTTTTGATGTGTTGTTGGATTCCGTTTGTGAGTATTTTGTTCAGGATCTTTGCATCTATGTTCATTAGGGAAATAGGCCATAGTTTTCTTTTCTTCTGGCATCTCTGCCTGGTTTTTGGATTAGGGTGATACTAGCTTCATAGAAGGACTTGGGTAGCTTTCCCTGTTCTTCAATTGTGTGGCACAGTTTTAGAAAGATTTGTTTGAGTTCTTCCATGAAGGTTTGATAAAATTCGGCTGGGAATCCATCTGGTCCTGGACTCTTCTTTTTTGGGAGGTTTTTAATTACTTTTTCAATGTCCATGAGTGTGGTGGGTTCATTGAGGTGATTAAGCTGCTCTGAATTTAGCTTTGGTAGATGATATGTGTCCAGGAATTTATCCATCTCCTCCATATTTTCCAGTTTGTGGAGTAGAGGTTTTTGAAATAAGTCCTGATGATTCTCCCAATTTCACTCATGTCGGTTGTGACCTCTCCTTTTTCATTTTGAATTTTGTTAATTTGGAGTCTCTCCTTTTTTTGCTTGATCAAATTGGCCAGAGGTTTGTCAATCTTGTTTATTTTTTCAAAGAACCAGCTCTTTGTTTTTTCAATGGCCTTAATTTTTTCCTTGGTTTCCAATTCATTAATTTCTGCTCTGATTTTAGTTATTTCTTTCCTTCTGGAGCTCTTTGGGTTGGAATTTTTTTGTTTTTCCAATGCCTTTAGGTGGATGGTTCGGCTATTGATTTGGTATCTTTCTGTCTTTTTAATGAATGCATTGAGTGCTATGAATTTTCCCCTGAGGACTGCCTTCATTGTGTCCCATAAGTTTTGGTATGATGTGTTCTCATTGTCATTCAATTCCAGGAATTTTGCAATTTCATTTTTTATTTCATCCACTATCCGTTTATTGTTTAAGAGGGTGCTATTCAGTTTCCAGTTGCCATTGGGATTCTTGGTGTTTTTTTCTTGTTGATTTCTAGGAATATAGCATTATGATCTGATATCATGCAGAGAATTATGTCGATTTTCCTAAATATGTGGAGGCAGTCATTGTGACCCAGTATATGGTCTATTTTAGAGAATGTTCCATGGGCTGCTGAGAAGAATGTGAAGTCTGTGGATTTGGGATGGAAAGTTCTGTAGATGTCCATTAGGTCTAAGTGTTCTATGGTATTGTTGAGCTCTCTTACTTCCTTGTTGAGTTTCTGTTTGGATGATCTGTCTTTTACTGGTAATGGTGTGTTGAAGTCCCCAGCTATGAGGGTGTTGGTGGCTATTTCTTTTTTATTGTCAAGTAGGTTTTGTTTTATGAACTGTGGTGCCCCTGTGTTTGGTGAATACAGATTTATTATTGTAATATCCTCTTGATGGATTGTTCCCTTTATAAGTAGGAAGTAGCATTCTTTGTCTTTTTTGATTGTTTTTGGTTTGAAGTCAACTTTATCTGATGTTAATATAGCTACACCTGCTTGTTCCTTATTCCCATTTACCTGGAATATTTTTTTTTCCACCCTTTCACCCTGAGGAGGTTTCTGTCTTTAGTGGTAAGATGGGTTTCTTGAAGGCAGCAGATTGAGAAACCTAATTTTTTGATCCACCCTGTTAGCTTGTGTCTTTTGATGGGTGAATTAAGGTCATTAATATTTAGGGTGATGACTGTGAGATTTGATTTGATTCCTGCCATGTTGTGGTGGTAGAGGTGTGTTGGTGTTTTCACGAAATTTGAATTTTTTTGTGTCTACTCTGGGTATGGTTGTTGTGATCTGCTTCTTGTAGGCATTTGTGTTTGGATATTTGTTTCTTCTCTGTGGAGAATTTCCTGGAATATATTCTGTAGGTTTTGTTTTGTGTTCCTATAATTGTAAAGCTGAGTTTTGTCATGGAAAGTTTTCCTTTCACCATCTATTATAAAGGAGACTTTTGCCGGGTAGAGTAGTTTCGGTTGGAAACCATAGTTTCTTAGAGTTTGGAGAGTTTCATTTCAGGCCCTTCTAGCTTTCAGGTTTTCCATTGAGAAGTCTGAAGTAATTCTGATGTGGTTTCCTTTGAAAGTGGTGTGCTATTTTTCCCTAGCTGCTTTTAGGATTTTCTCTTTAGTGTCAAGGTTTAGAGTCTTAATGATAATATGTTTTGGGGAGTTTCTCCTTTGTTCTAGTCAGTTAGGAGTTCTGTTCACTTCTTGTATCTTGATGGGCCTTGCTTTTAATACATGGGGGAAGTTTTCTTCAATTATTGAGTTAAATAAGTTCTCCATGCCTTTGGTCTGAAATTCTTCTCCTTCTGGTAATCCAGTGATTCTGATATTAGGATTTCTAAGTGTATCCCATAATTCCCTCCTGTTCTGTTCACAGGAACTTTTGAACTTACTGAAATTTTGGGACTCTCGAACTGTTTTCCATCCTGTCTTCCAGATCAGAGTTTCTATCTTCCACTTCGCTGACTCTATTCTTGAGAGCCTCTAGCGAGTTTTAGACTTCTTCAATTAAGTTTGCATTTTCTACTATGTTCCTATGTATCACTTCCATCGCTCTGTCCAGCTCCCTTTCCACCTCATTTTCTGGTTTTCTTGATGATTCTTGGAAATCATCCTTGCATTTCTTTATGTTTTCATTTAGTGTGGCCAGCTGATTTTTAAGGTCCTCTTTTTTTTTTTCACTCTCCCTCAACTCTCTTAGCTCTCTTTGAATTCCTTCCAGTGTCTTATCATAATGCTCTAGCTTAGTGATGGTAGCATCCACACAATTATCTGTCCTTTGTAGCTTTCCTGCAAGTTCTTGCTGTAGGTTTGTCAGGGTTGCATTGCTCATAGCTTCCACTTGATGTTCTGATCCTAAACACTCTTCTATGTTTTGGTTAGATGTATGTCTTGTTGGACTAGGTGATCTGTCTAGATTTTTTCTTGCATTTTATTTTTCATGTTATTTCTTTTGCGCTGTGGTCTACCCATGTCAGTGTATGGGCAGGTAGGTGGGTGGAGCAGCCTGGGCTCTAGCTCAATGACAATCCAAGGTAGCCTGAGGCAGTTGCAAGCAGCCTGGGTTTTTGCTCTCTCTTGCCAAAGCGGCCTATTGCCTGACTGGGGCACCAAAGTTGCCTGAATTCTCACCCAGTAATGTACCAAACCTGCCTGCCTTCGAGCTTGAAAGAGGACTGAGGTAGCAAGCCCTGAAGCTGCCCACACTCTGGCTGGGAACAGTGGAACCTGCAAACAGTCTGTGCTCTCTTGCCTCAGGGGTGTGGTGGATGGGTGGCGACAGACAGGTAGGGGATGGCACCTGAGCTGGTGCTAGTGACTTAGTGTGGGCTTGTGTGGCCCTTGTTGTGGGTCTGGGCCTCCTGCACATGCAATTGTAGTGCAGAGGCAGCTGATGCAGGCACGGGATTGGGACACAGCAGAGGCTGGCCAGTGGGCAAGTGATTGGAGCACAACAGTGGGGGGGTCTGGCAGCCACCTAATCACAGCAGAGGTGGCCCCCACGGGTGTGTGAACTGAGCCCAGTGTGGCAGGCTGGCATGCGCTATCAGAGCACAATGGCAGAGGTCCCTGTGTCAGTGCAATGGGCTGGTGGGCAAGCGATGGGCTGGCGGGCACGCGTTCGGAGCACAGCCGCTTGGGGCATGGGTGAGGCAGCTGTATGGGGGGGGGTAGACTACCCACCCGATGTGGGATCCGTGTTTCCCTTTTTTTCCCCACTCTGTGCCCTCCTACTGTCAAGAAGACCCTGATAACCCTTAATTTCTTGCCTTTCGTTCCCCGGTATCTGCAGCACAGCTAGGCGGTAACCATCTTGGCTGGAAGAGCTAGATTAACTTCTTATTGGCCCACTGCAGTGATAGAAATCAATGGAGTCTGTAGGGTAGAAAAAGGATGTAAGAATAGAGAAGAGAGAAAAGAATGGAGGGTTGGTACATTTCACTGTAAAGGTTAAGCTTTTAGGTACCTAGGGTCAAATATACTGCCCATTTCATATACTAAAATATCTATATTAAATATTATTTGGCTCACACAGAATATAAACAAATTTTGCTAATATTAATAGTTTTTAAATAATAAATAATGCCTCACCTTGAGCTATCTAGAGCTATGCCACTTGGTTCCAGTGATTTTATTTTATAGTGACTAGGGAAGTAGCATTCCTTCAGCTGTCAACACTATAATTATTAATCAACTACAATAAAGTTGGCTTGCCAATGAAGTTTACTAACAGCTTGAAACTTTCATGATGAAATGACTGGTCAAGTTAGTGTTGATGGCATCTGGCCGGAGTAATTCATCACTAATCCTGGGAAGTACAGCTATATAATGGTGCTGGTTTTGTTCAATCTATTTTATGCAGCCATGCTTGACTATGCAACAAGAGACCTCAGGGTTGGTATTAGGACATATTTTTATCCTTTAAAAAGATTTTCCACTCCAATACTTTGCAATCCTCCTAAAAGTCCTTGAGGCAGTAGTTCATGAATGCCTGCTTTCCAGTGACGACATACCACAGATGACCTGGAATGGATTTTAAAATTGGTATTGGCCTGTTTAATATTGGAAGTGCCTTAACACATGTTATGTTTAAATAACAAAATTCTAAAGCATAATTTTAAAGTGATTAATCTATCAATATTAACTAGACAGGTAATATTAACAGGCAAACCAAATATTTGTACCTAGTAATATTTTTATCAATAAATATTACATTCCATAATGCTATAACATGGGTTATCTTTAATGCATAAATTGGGATTATTTATCTATCTACTCTATGATGGATTTGGCTGAGTTTTAGGATTGCCTCCTAATAAGCATATAGCTGTTATTCCTTGAGATCATGAAGAAACAAGCATTTCATCCCACAGTATTAAATTGAAGAGACTTGCTAATTCAATTAATCAGAGATTCTGAATTAACACATGAGAGTAGTTGAATTAGTTAACATCATATTATTTACTGATTACAGGAGTTATACACTGTTGAAAGCTTCTTTCTACTCAAGTCCCCTAATTCAATCTTAGTTTCTTTTTGTTTTAAAGATTTTATATTTATTTATTTATTTATTAGAGACAGAGAGAGGGAGAGAGATAGAGGGAGAAAGTGATAATGGGCACACCAGGGCCTCTAGCAACTGCAAACGAACTCCAGATGCATGTGCTGTCATGTGTATCTGGCTTACATGTGACCTGGAGACTTGAATCTGGGTCTGTAGTCTTCACAGGCTTGCATCTTCATCCCTGAGCAGTCTCTCCAGCCCTCAGTCTTAGTTTCATTGATCTAGTTTGTGCTAGAGTAGCTAGTCTACCAGGAAACCCAAGTGACTCTAGCCAGCTCATATTCTGTGAGGAATCCCCTTCCATGTTGCACAAGGGTTGTTGCATGTGACCAGATTATTTCACTCCTTAGGTTAGATTATGAAGGTATTGTGATTTTTCTTCAGTTGTCTTGCTTCTTCTCGAAGACAGCTATATGTCTGAGTTGCTCAGTTGCCAACAGCTGGCGTGGAATAGATACTTTGTCTACCATCAGCCAAATGTATGAATCTAGACTTCCAGATTTTGTCTCTGTCAAGCCAAAAATAGCAGTAGACATCTTTTCTGCATGTCTGTGAAAGACCTTGAGCCAGAACCACTGAGCTAAAACACTCTAAGGTTCCTAATAGGACCTTAAAGCTATGTGACAGCTTGGTTTTTGTCTCTTCCACAGATGTTTGGGATAAAGTTTATACAGTGCTATATAGCTAGTATAGTGCTGTAGTAAATGTTTCTTCAGAATGTCAAACACTATGAAATTAGGAATTTTGGTAGGTATGAGAGGACTTTCTGGGCAGGGTTGTGGCCTGTAACCTATTGAAAATATGTAACCTCCAAAATTGTATAATTGCATGTTTGTGTAAACATTGCTTCTTTCAAAAGAAAGGTCTCATATTTCCTTTGATTTTCAAAGGTTTATATGATGTCCTATGTTGAGTCACTGGTCTGGCTTTTCTATTTTGTAAATGTCTCATGCCCCTAGTATGGTACTCACCAGGTGTATGGTGCTTGTCTTAGAAGATTCCATGCATTTGAAAGTATCTGTAATTGTCAGCCTAGTTGCAGTAGATATGTTCTTACACTCATTTTTCTTTCCTTATGAATCTCATCCCATATAACAACTGTTGGACATTTATATGTGTTCAATTTATAAACATGGAACAAGCTATGTGGTTAAATTGGGATGGATTCTTTTGTTTTCTTAGCATGTTATATACTCAAAAGCTTATGAAATCAAGAGTGAAGTGGCCGTTCAATATGTTTAAAAATTTCAAATGCATATTTTGAACCACTTTTCTATACACCAATAAATTTGTTATAAAAATGTATATTTTCTTTTAATGTTTTCTTTGCATTTTAACAGTGTAGAAAAATCCTTATTCTTCACTTTAAAAAATTCTAGAGCCATTTGGTATTTTAATGACTTACTGCTGCTGTCACAACTTTAGACTTGAAATTTCTAATCTGGCTAACACCCTATCTCTTTGAAGTAGTTAATTATTTTCTCATACAATCTTTCTTGAGACATGTCTGTTAACATAATGAATTTTCTTTCATTATGGCTGTAAGTTGATGGATCACAGTTCACCTATGTTTTTACTAAGGGCAGTGCTAAACAAACTCACACAATAGAACTCAGTGTATTTATTTTCTGAACTATGCAGAATTATAACCACTTCTACCTTCAAAGCAATGTTTGAAGTTTCTCCTAAAGCCTGAGGAGTAGTTCCCTTATCCAGTCCTCTGTTGTGCTGGCATCTCATGGACCCGTCAGAGTATAGTCCTCTCTAAGTCAACAAAACCTTGTTTCATCTACAATTACATTTAGGAAATTTCTTTTTGAAAAACACAGTTTTCTTTCTTTCTTTTTTTTTTTTTTTATGTTCAATGCATTTACTTACATCTGGGAGAGACTTCAAAAGGATCCTTAAGAAATTGCTATGTAGTCACTCCAGCTGGAATTATGTCTACTAGAATGCCTATTACCACATAGAGAAACAAATGAAGGTAATTAATCCAAGGAATCTTCACAGTGAAAATGCTTTATATCATGAAAAAGTAGAGATTTAAGAAATTGATTTTTCCATTGAAGCTATATTTTCTACTGTATCTTCAAATTATATTTTTGTCAAGATGCTAGTTAAGACAAAGTATTTAGAAAAAGGGACAGTATGAAAACAATGCACATTTAAGCTAAATAAATAATTTACAGTCTAATAATAATGCATTGTGACACACACCAGTCTCTGCTTGGTAATGAAGCTACTCATTCAGTATCTGTTCATGTACACCCATATGTCTACAGCTCTTATTAGCCATTCACAGTTCTGCTCATTAGCCCCAGAGCAAATGATCTATTCTGAAATCCTCATTGTTTCATTCACTCCCAAAGTTTTGCATGCATATACTCAAAAGATGCTTTCATTGCCTACTATATGCATTATATGTGATAAAGAAAAGGGAAATAACATGGATTTGAGGGCTGACTTAAATGAATTACCTGGTTAGGAATCTATTTCACTCAAGGCACAGGGAAATAATTCACATTGTACCAAGGAAAATTTTTATGCATATGTAACAGTCCTCTCTTGATTTAGCATGCACATTATTATTATTATTTTTTTTACTGCACTATGACAGAAGGATTAGCTAATGTTTTCCACGTAGCATATTCTAGAAGTTACATCCATTTTACCACTTTTGAGTTTATCAAGGCTCAAAGGAACTGAGTGGATGCTCTGACATGGTTTCATTCTGTGCAAATGCTAGCCAAGAAATTCTCGCTGACTGGGCAGAGTGGCTCAAACCTATAATCCCATTACTTGGTAGGTTGAGAGAGGAGAATTGATATCAATTTGAGGACTGTGGCTTACAAAGATTTCATGCTAGTCATTTTTACAACATGAGACCCTATCTCCAAAACAAAATTAATATCAGATTAGTTGACAGTATGCACTACACTCTTCTATTTATAGTTCCTAGATTTGAGAACTGTTTATGTTACCTTCCTGTTTTGAATTGTGCTAAAGTTTACAAATATGACAGGATTTAGTTAAAGCTAATGAATTCAAATCATCTGGTTTCTAGGTTTTACAAATGGGTAAACATCAGGGATCATTGTTTTTAATATTTGATACAGATTTTAGTTCTGAGCCATATGTTACATACATGTTTTCTTTCAGTTTGTATGGAGGGCGGGTTTATTTATGTGTGTACATGTGTATTTGTGTTCACGTGAGTATGTATATCCAATAGTATCTACCTATGGAGGTTAGAGACAACTTTGAATGTTGGCCCTGGCCTTTTATCTGGAAAGAGGGCAAGTCTATTGTTCACTTTACAGGGTATCTGGCTATTTTGCTTACAAACCTCTAGAGGATTATTATGCTTTTGCCTTCTGTCTCATGGTAGGCATAGTGGGATTAAAGAGCGCTGCTATGGCCAGCTTTTATATGGTATCTATAGGTCCAAACTCCTGTCCAGCAAATGCTTTATTCACTGAGCCAGTTTCCCATTCACCACCCTGTTTGCTAAGAGTATTTTCAGGCTGAAGGGATGGTTTAGCAATTAAGGCACTTGTCTGCAAGGCCAAAGGACCCAGGTTTGATTCTCCAGGACCCACATAAGCCAGATGCACAAAGGGGGAATGTGTCTGCAGTTTGTTTGCAGTGGTTGGAGGTCCTGACATGCCCACTCTTTCCCTCTCTCTCTCTCTTTCTCTCTCTCTCTCACTCTCTTTCTCTGTTAAATACATAAATACATACATAAATAAATAAGTAAATAAATAAATTTAAACTGAGTCCTTTTCTTAAAAAAAAAGAATATTTTCTTAGTTACTTTGTACTTTTATACTAAAAATATCATATTTTTGGAAATTTTGAAAAACAGAAATGTGTTCTTCAAAATTCTGGAAGCTGGATAGTCAAAGTCAAGGTACCAGGTGATTGAATTGCTGGTGAAGCCCTTTTCAATTTTTCCTTGTTTGTTTAGGATCACCTGTTTGTTGTATCCTCATGCAATGTGGAAAATGACAGAGTAGCAGCATTCCTTTGTCACTTCTTACATGGGTGCCTAGAGAATAGGGATACAGCTCAATGACAGGGTTTCTTGTAGAATATTGAAACCCTTGGCACTGAACAAAACTGATAGTGGTTCATTACACCAAACCTATTCACGAAATCTCTCCACTTATGACATTAATACCTCCCAAAGACTTTACTACCAAATGCCTTAACCGTGGGGCTTACACTCCAACATACACGTTTTATAGAACACAAACATTCAGTCAATAACACATATATTTAAGAATAATTCTCAAAGCTAAATCAAGGATATCGACTTAAGGGAATCTAAACTTGTAATACGCAAAGTGGGAAGATGAGAGTGAATAAACAGCAATTGTGGTCCAAGAAGGAAACCCATTTATTTTGCAGATATTATTTTACTCTGTATTTGATGAGAGCAAGTGACTTACTCATGAAACCTTGACATATAAAGTCACATTTTTGGCATGAAGCTCAACTGACCTAATGACTGCATGGTAGTGTATTGACTAAACTTGATAGGACCTAGAGTCATCTCTGGGGGATCATTTATATTAGGGAAGACTATGGGCAGACCTGTGTGGGATAATCTTGGTTAGACTCACTGAGGTGGAAAAATCCACTTCAACTGGGGTGGTACCATTCCATGTGCCAGGGATCCAGACTATACAAAAAGAGCAAAGCGTAAACAGTGGACCCTGCAAGCCTTAAAGCTGACCATGTAGGCCAAGTGTACCAACTGATGTAGTATTGGCACATCTGTTATGGGGGAAAGCAACTGCTCTCTGATTGGACAAGAGGCCCCCTCCACAGGAGGGAATGCATGCCTATTACTGCAATCATAGTTGAAAGCTTATGACTGTGTGGTCATAAGCCCTAGAGGAGTAACAACTACTGTTAGCTATCTAAATTAGTATACTATGCCCAGAAAACTTCCCTCTAAACACTTATGTTTCTGCCCATATATTAATGCTACTCTCACTTTTGGTTAAGGAAGCTTCTCTTTTCAGATGGTAGTGACTACTGGGGGGATTCAAGCTCATCAAAGTGTTCAGAATAAGTGATAGTGAAGTGTTCATCAGTAAGTAAAACATGCCCCTCACACACTCCAAGGATCAGGGTCCACTGAGGATGAGGGTGCAGAAAAATGTAAAGCCAAAGGAAGGGCAGGGCTGTTTACAATGATATCCTCCAGACACAAAATAGGCTTGATATTCATGGCCTCACAGTGCATACACAAGATCTGCATAATAAGAGTAAAAAGTGATGACAACAAAATAGAAGAGACTAATTAGACAGAAGAAGGGATTCAATGGAGAGTGGATTTTGAATGAGGAAAATTCAGTTGGTAGGAGGGATTATGATGGGTTTTGGCTATGCTTACAGAAGTTGTTAATAAAAAGTTTTTCTTAAATGTGCAAAGTATGCTGAGCAGAAATTTTCTTTCTGCTCTGCTTCTTCACTGTGCACTGTTACCAGCTCTCCCAGACTACACTGCTATGCCTTCTCTGCCACAATGGACTATAATCTGGAACTGTAAGGTAAAAGAAACTGTTTTCTTCCCCATACTGCTTCTGGTGGGTACATTTGCCCAGCAGTGAGAAATAAACTGATATAAATTGTGTCTTAAATTTTTAGATTTTTAAAATTTATGACCTTAAAAATGAAATCTGTTAGTCAAATCAAAGCAGTTGGTTATCCACCGTGGCTGTTGCCACTGTTGCCCATGTGTAAGCATCACATCAGGTTGTTTGCTGCTGAGTATCTTAGAGCATTTTGCTTCTCTTTTTCAGATGGACACAGTTCCTGAGGAGAAAATCAGCCCACACCACACCAGGGCCTCAGCTGGAATCAGGAGTAACTGGGGAAATGAACAATAGTGCTGCTTCCTTGATGAACCTGGTACCAGCACAAAGGTGAAGGAGATAGACACAGAGAACACTCATTTCCTACCAAACCAGATATCCAGAGACATAGAGGCTCCCAAGACCTTATCACTGAAACAGACTCAAAACAAACCCAACATGGCTCACGGAACTTGTGGAAGAAGGGGCGGAAAGATTGTTAGAGCCACATTTGGGCCATTATGGGCAGAGACATTGCCTCTTCCCCATAACTGATGGCTATCCCCACAATGCATGACCTACATTCCCCAACAAGGAGGTCCCTGCAGAGGGGGGAGGACAGGGAGGAGGCTAACAATGGTACCAACATGACTGTGTACACACTGTGTACATACAATAATAAAAATACATAAATCAGATTATAAATTTTGACGGCTTACACACTTTAAACTGGGCTTTTAGCATTTCATGATACCCTAATTCCTCTCATACTCAATCACTCATGAAAAGACTGTATTTTTAAATCCTTGTTCTGTATTTATTTCTGTTATGTATTTTAGTTTTCATTATTTGACACACATACACACACAGAGAATCGAAATGCCAGGGCTTCCAGCCCCTGCAAAAAAACTCTGGATACATGTACTACCTTGTATACCTGGCTTACATGGGTTTTGAGGAGTCAAACCTGGTCCCTTGGCTGTGCAGGCAAATGCCTTAAGCACTGAGCCATCTTTCCAGTCCTGTATTTATTTCTTATTATAGTCTATCATACATAAGATAACACACAAATAATACAGCTACAGTTCATTGAATTTTCAGTAGGTAAAGTTAATTGTTTAACTAGTACCAAAATTATAAAACATTATCAGCACTCAGAAGCCCCTTAACTCCCCTTCTCATCACTCAACTACATCCCAAGGGTAAAAGCTATCCTGTATGAGCATAAAGATTCTTTCTAGTTTTAATGTGCAGGGATAGGATCAGGACCATGCCATCTGAAGTCTTAGTTCAGGATCCATCATTCCACTTCATACAATGACATGAAATAAAATTTTGGATTATATTGGTGTTGGAGTTAGAATATTTGACTTTGCACATCCTGGGCAATGTTCTTCAATTCTATATACCCAGCATATGTTACCTTTAAAAAATATTTTTGTAGTTCATTCATTATAATTGCTATCTAGAATGCCATTGTGTGAAAATAATACATATTCATTATTTGTTTTACTACTAATATATAAAATTAGGTATATTTTGCTGATATATAAAACAAAGGGTATTTTGAAACTTACACACTGTATATTATGTTATGCATGCTCAGTTAGTTACCTTTTCCTGCACTGAAGTATAGATTCACACTAACGTTAATCATATTCTCTGATAAGAAAGTGGTAAAAGAGGGAATGACTGAATGGCCCAATTAAAACTAATGTAGTAAATCTATTTTAGAGACTAAAATTACTAATAACGTCATCCATATGTGTTGGAAAGCTGGCAAGATTTTTTTTTTATTAGTTTTCTATTTAGCAAATGCAGGCAGTTTGGTACCATTATTAGGCTCATCCATGACCTAACCCCCCCCCCCCCATTGGCCTCTCCTTGTTGAGGTATATGGGTCGTGCATTGTGGAGTTAACCCACAGTTATTGGTACGATAAATGTCTCTGCATATCATGACCCAACATGTGGCTCTGACATTCTTTCTGCCCCCTCTTCCGCAAAATTTCCCTGACCGTGTTGGGTTCATTTTTGGTCTGCTTCAGTGATGAGGTGTTGGGGGCCTCTGAGGCTCTGGCTCTCTCATTTGATAGAAGTTGATTTTTCTCTGTGCTGGTCTCCTTCCCCCTTGTGCTGGTATCTGGTTCATCAGGAAAACAGCACCCTTGATTGTTTCACCAATTTTCCTTAGTTTCAGCCAGGGCCCTTTTGAGGTATGACAGGGTGGCTCTCTCCTTAGGATCTGCATTTATCTGAAAAAGAGAAGCAGATTCTCCAATGGAGAGTAAGTTAGCACCAGGACAAATGAGATAACCCTTATTATTTTTTTTTGTAGAGAATTTAATAGGTGTAGGCCCTCGTGTAGCCCATGATTGATGGTAGCTTGGTAATGGAGAGTGGGCTTATGTTTGGATATGGTTATGACTTGTTTCCCAGCTCCAGCTATGGATCCTGTACCACTGAGGGGATCAGTTAGCTGAATCAAGAGAAGTTGGCTACCCACCATGGCTGTGTGCCACTATTCCACTTGTGTGGGCATCACAACAGGTTATTTGTTGCTAAGTAGGTTGGACCATGAGTTGCTTGGAAGATACTGGTCATTTTCCCCCAGTCACCCATGTAGCACCTTCTGGCACTAGACACGCTGACTGTCTGGGGACTGACTCTCTCCTGGCTTCCAGCCATGCTGTTACATTTTATGTGTCAGCTGCATATGCTGTCCTCAGCAATAGGGTCTTACTAGTAAACTTTGGTAGGTCGTCAAGTACCCTGATAGAAATCTGTCATTTCTTTTAGGAAATCTTGTGGATAGTAGCCCCATGCTGGCACTGGGAGTTACAGGTCAGTGCCCACTAAGAAAATGAGGAAAAAGATAATATACAAGATAATATGAAAAAGATAATATACAAGAGTTAGAGAGGGGAGAGAGAGAGAGGAAGAGAGAGAGGGAGAGGGAGAGGGAGAGGGAGAGGGAGAGGGAGAGGGAGAGGGAGAGGGAGAGAGAGAGAGAGAGAGAGAGAGAGAGAGAGAGAGAGAGAGAGAGAGAGAAGATGTAGAAGTTTTAGGTTAGACTTGATCCTATCCTCCCAGTGTCTTGTGGTTCAGGTGTTTCCTGTAAGGGCCTAGTGAAGATTCATCCATTTGGTCTGCCTATTAAGAAGTAGAATTTTATGGTACCATTGCCATTTGGGCCTAGATTGGGGTTTCCAACCCCTTCGATACCCTCACCTCCCTCCCCATCCAACCTAGTGCCAAGTCCACGAGATGCTTTCTGGGTATGTAAGGTATCTAGGGTAGATTCAGGTTAGGTGTTGTAGATGAGTAAGAGTATGTGTTGATTTTTTTTTCTATGATTGGGAAAGTTCACTGAGAATGATCTGTTCCAGGTTCAACCATTTTTCCTCAAATTTCTTTGTGTCATTTCTTTCTTACTGCTGTATAGAATTCCATTGTGTAGATATACCACATCTTAGTTATCCATTCTTCTAGAGCTGGACATCTGGATTGATTCCAGCTCTTAGCTATTATGAATTGAGCCACTATAAACATGGTTGAGCAAATCTCTCTGGCCTGTGGTTTGAAGGTTTTAGGGTAGATTCCCACTAAGGGAATAACTGGTTCTGTTGGTATCTATATAGTCAGCTTTTTCAGGAGTCTTTTTTTTTTTTTTTTTTTTTTGGTTTTTCGAGGTAGGGTCTCACTCTAGCCCAGGCTGACCTGGAATTCACTGTGGAGTCTCAGGGTGGCCTCGAACTCATGGCAATCCTCCTACCTCTGCCTCCTGAGTGCTGGGATTAAAGGTGTGCGCAACCACGCCCGGCAAGTTGTCTTGATATTGTTTCCAAAGTGGTTGTACCATCCTACATTCCCACCAACAGTGGATGATTGTTCCTACTTCTCCACATCCTTGCCAGCATTTATTTTTGTTTGAATTTTTTGATGTTTGCTATCCTTATTTGGGTAAGGTGGAATCTCATAGGTGTTTTCATATGCATTTCTCTGATGATTAGGGATGATGAACATTTTCTTAAGTGTGTGTTTGCCATTGGTGTTTCTTCCTCTGTGAACTGCCTGTTCAGCTCTTTGCCCCATTTTCTGAGTGGGGAGTTTGACTTCCTACTGTTAAGATTTTTGAGTTCTTTGTAGATTCTAGAGATTAGGCCTCTATCAGTTGGATAACCCTCAAGTATTTTCTCTCATTCTGTGGATAACCTATTGGCTTTACTTATTTTATGCTTGTCTGTAAAAAACACTCCAGCTTCATGTGATCCCATTGGTTGAGTGACTGTTTAAGATCTTGAGCTACTGGGGTTTTGTTCAGGAAGTCTTTTTCCATTCCTATATTATGGAAAGTTCTTCCTAAATTTTCTTCCAGTAGTATTCGAGTTTCTGGTCTTATATTGAGGTCTCTGATCCATTTGGATTTGAGTGTAGTGCATGGTGAAATATGTGGATCAAGTTTCAGTTTCCTGCATGTGGTTATCCAGTTTGTCTAGCACCCTTTGTTGAAGATGCTGTCTTTTTCCAGCCTATATTGTTAGGGCCTTTGTCAAATATCAAGTAGCTAAAGTTACTTGACCCAAAGTCCTGGTCCTCAAGTCTATTCCATTGGTCTATACTTCTGTTTTTATGCCAGTACCATGAGGTTTTTATTACTATGGCTATGCACATAGCTTTAGATCAGGTGTGGTGATGCACCAGAGGTATTTGTTTTGCTGAGGATATGTTTAGATATGCGAGGCCATCTGGCTTTCCACATGAAATTTGAGATCACTTTTTCTATCTCTGTGAAGAACACTGTAGGGAATTTAATTGGAATTTCATTGAATATATGTATTGCCTTTGGTATGATTGTCATCTTCGCAATGTTAATTCTGCCTATCCAGGAGTATGGGAGGTCTTTCCATATTCTCAAGTCCTCCTCAATTTCTTTTTTGAGTGTTTTTTTTTGTTTTTGTTGTATAGATCTTTCACTTCCTTGGTTAACATTATTCCAAGATATTTTATTTATTTATTTATTTATTTTTTGTTGCTATTGAAAATGTGACTGTCTCATATTTCTTTCTCTGTATCTTTATCATTTGCATATAGAAATGCTACCGATTTTTGTGCATTGATTTTGTATCTTGCTACTTTGCTATAGGAGTTAATCACCTTCAGGAGTTTTAGGATGGAGTCTTTCGGGTCTCTTACATATACAATCATGTCAGCAGGAAATAGAGCTAACTTAACTTGTTCCTTTCCAAATTGTATCCCTTTTATTTCCTTCTCCTGTCTTATTGCTTGAGCTAGGACTTCCAGAACTATATTGAAAAGCAGAGGTGAGAGAAGCATCCCTGTCTTGTTCCTGATCTTAATGGGAATTCCTCCAGTCTCTCTCCATTAAGTATTATTTGGGCCTTTGGAGCTTTGTATATTGCCTTTATTATGTTAAGATATGTACCAACTATGCCAATTCTCTCCAATGTTTTGATCATGACGTGATGTTGTATCTTGTCAAAGGCCTTTTCTGCATCTATTGAAATGATCATGTGGTTTTTATGTTTAAGCTTGTTTATGTGGTCTATTACATTGACACATTTCATTATTTTGAACCACCCCTGTGTTCATGGGATGAATCCCACTTGATCAAGTTGGATAATGCTTTTGTTGTGCTGTTGGATTTGGTTTGCCAGTATTTTGTTCAGGATCTTTGCATCTATGTTCATTAGGGAAATAGGCCAGTATTTTTCTTTTCTTGTGGCATGCATCCAGGAATTTATCCATCTCCTCCACATTATCCAGTTTTGTTGAGTAGAGGTTTTTGAAATACGTCCTGATGATTCTCTCAATTTCACTTATGTCTCTTATGAACTCTCCTTTTTCTCTTTGAATTTTGTTAATTTGAAGCATCTTTTTTTTTTTTCTTCTTGATCAAATTTACCAGGGGTTTGTCAATCTTGTTTATTTTTTCAAAGATCCAGTTCTTTATATTCTCAATTGTCTTAATTGTTTCCTTGGTTTCCAATTCATTAATTTCTGCTCTGATTTTAATTATATCTTTCCTTCTGGAGCTCTTTGGGTTGGATTTTTTTTGTTTTTCCAGTGCGTTTAGGTGGATGGTTAGGTTGTTGATTTGGGATCTTTCTGTCTTTTCTATGAAGGCATTGAGTGCTATGAATTTTCCCCTGAATACCACCTTCATTGTGTCCCATAAGTTTTTGTATGATGTGTTCTCATTGTCATTCATTTCCACGAATTTTGTAATTGCATTTTTTGTTTCATCCACTCTCCATTTATTGTTTAAAAGTGTGCTGTTCAGCTTCCAGGTGCTGTTGGGATTCTTGGTGGGTCTTTTGCTGTTTATTTCTAGCAATATAGCATTGTGATCTGATATTATGAACAGCATTATGTCAATTTTCCTAAATATGTGGAGGCAGTCTTTGTGACCCAGTATATGGTCTATTTTACAGTTTGTTCGATGGGCTGCTGAGAAGAATGTGTAGTCTGTGTATTTGGAATGGAAAGTTCTGTAGGTGTCTGTTAGGTGTAAGTGATCTATGGTTTGATGAGCTCTCTTACTTCCCTGTTGAGTTTCTGTTTGGATGATCTGTCTATTACTGATAATGGTGTATTGAAGTCCCCAGGTATGAGGGTGTTCGTGGTTATTTCTGTTTTATTGTCAAGTAGGTTTTGTTTTATGAACTGTGGTGCCCCTGTGTTTGGTGCATACAGATTTATGATTGTAATATCCTCTTGATGGATAATTCCCTTGATAAGTAGGAAGTAGCCTTCTTTGCCTTTTTTGATTATTTTTGGTTTGAAGTTCTATTATATCTGATATTAATATCACTACACGTACTTGTTTCTTATTCCCATTTGCTTGGAATATTATTTTCCACAATTTCACCCTGAGGAGTTGTCTGTCTTTAGTGGTGTGGTGGGTTTCTTGAATGCTGCACATTGAGGGGTCTAATTTTTTGATCCATCTTTTTAGCTGTGTCTCTTGATGGGTTTATTAAGGCCATTAATATTTTGCGTAATGACTATGAGATTTGATTTGAGCCCTGCCATATTGTCATGGTAGATGTGTGTGGTGTTTTCATGGGCTTTGAAGTTTTTTGTGCCTACTCTGTGTTTGGTTATTGCGATCTGCTTCTTGTAGGCATTTGAGGTTGGTTATTTGTTTCTTCTCTGTGGAGAATTTCCCGAAATACTCTCTGTAGGTTTGGTTTTGTGTTCATATAATTGTAAAGCTGAGTTTTGTCATGGAAATTTTTCTTTCACCGTCTATTATGAAGGACACTTTTGCCAGGTAGAGTAACTTGGGTTGGGAACCATAGGTTCTTCGACTTTGGAGAGTTTTATTCCAGGCCCTTGTAGCTTTCAGCGTTTCCATTCAAAAGTCTGAGGTAATTCTCATGGGGTTACCTTTGAAAATGGTGTGCTGTTTATCCCTTGCTGCTTTTGGGATTTTCTCTTTGGTGTCGATGTTTAGAACCTTAATCATAATATGTCTTCGAGAGGTTTCTCCGGTCTGTTTGGATTTCTGTTGGCTTTCTGTATCTTGATTGGCCTTTCTTTTAAGAGACTGGGCAAGTTTTCTTCAATTATTTTGTTATATAAGTTCTCCATGCCTTTGGTCTGAAATTCTTCTCCTTCTGGTATTCCAATGATTCTGATATTAGGATGTTTATGTGTATCCCACAATTCCCTCATTTTCTGTCCACAGGAACTTTTGAACTTTCTGAAATTTTTGAACTCTCATACTGTTTCTTCCATCTTGTCTTCCAGATCAGAGTTTGTATCCTCCACTTTGCTGACTCTATTCTTGAGAATCTCTAGGGAGTTTTGGACTTATTCAATTAAGTTTGCATTTTCTACTACCTTTCTATGTATCATTTCCATCACTCTGTCAAGCTCCCTTTTCACATCAGTTTCTGATTTTCTTGATGATTCTCGGGATTCATCCCTGCATTTCTTTATGTCTTCATTTAGTATGGCTGGCTGATTTTTAAGGTCCTCTTTTTCTTCACTCTCCCTCAAACTCTTAACTCTGTTTTAACTCCTTCCAATATATTATCAATTTGTTCTAGCTTACTGATGGTAGCATCCCCATGATTATTGGTCATTTTGCCTTTCTATAAGTTCTACCAGTAGGTTGGTCAGGGTTGCATTGCTCATAGCTTCAATTTGATGTTCTGATCCTAATGAATCTTCTATGTTTTGGTTAGATGTATTCTTTATACAACTGGGTGATCTAACTGGATTTTCTTGCATTTGATTTTTCATGTTATTTCTTTTGCACTGTGTTCTGCCCATGACAGTGTATGTGCAGGTAGGTGGGTGGCTCAGCCTGGCCTCCTGTGCAATGGGAATCTGAGGCAGCCTGGGGCAGTTGCCAAGCAGCTTGGACTTTGGCTCCCACTTGCCAAAGTCACCTATCTACTGCCTGAAAGGGGCCCCAAAGTTGCCTGAATTATCAAGTGGTAATATGCCAAAGCTGCCTGTGCTTGAGCTTGGAGGGGGACTGAGGTACCAAGCCCTGAATCAGCTCAAACTCTGGCTGGGAACATTGGGACCCAGAACCAGTCTGCACTTCCCTGCTATAGTAGAATGAGGGATGGCCGTCATGGCAGACTGGTAGGAGATGGCACCTGAGTTGGCACAAGCGAGAGACACAATCTGGGCTTGTGTGGCATTTGCTGTGGGACTGCACTTGCTGAATGTGCAGCCACAGGAGCAATAATGTGGGCAAGTGTGCAGAGCAGTTTAAGCTTCCTCACACAGAGATCGATTGGCGCACGATTGGAGCATGGCAACAGTGGGCACGGAGGCCATAGCGGAGGGGCACAGCGGCTATTTGGTGGGAGGTGTGGTGTACCAGCCCACAAGGGGATCCATGATTCCCTGATTCCCCCCCCCCCCGTCCCCCCGCCCTCCCACTGACAAGAAGACCCAGAAAACACTTAATGTCTTCCCTTTCTTTCCCTGGGATTTGCAGCACAGCTAGGTGGTCTCCACCTTGGCCAGAAGTCAATTTATTTGTTTTGAGATATGATGATATTTATTTAATTGTTTCTCCTGTCCATAAACTTATTTTTGAATCTTTAATCCTTCTAAAATGGCTACATTTGGAGAGCTCTCTCTCCCTCTGCCTCTCCCTCTCTGTCCCTCTCTCTCTCTAAAGCCAATCATCAGCAAGGCAAGCAGAGCTCACTCACATCAAACTTCCCCTTCAAGACCTCAATCTTGATGTTGGAATTGCCAGATTTTCTCCTGAGAAAAACTAAATTTCCCTTGTCTTAGCCATCTCTACCTCATCTAGCATTTTGTATGGAAGCCTATACAAAGACAGTTTATTTAAAAAGTTATTATTTTCCCTCTAAATTAATAAGATAGTTTCTGTTATTTACAGAAGAAAGTTTTTATCATTCACAGAAGAAAATTTCTATTTCATAGTTCCTGAAAGGAGAAAAAAAAACACTCAAGGATAATAGTCCTTAAAATGCATGGAATCTTTTCCAATCTAAATCCCTGGAGTGGTCAGCACAGATTTGAAATGCAACCTCCTCATCAGTTAGATTGTACCCTATTTTTCAATGATTTGCAAGCATTTAGCAAGTTAGTAGTTGCTAAACTTGCATTTCCTTTGGGGATACCAGCTCCTCTGTTGGTGGCATACAAACATTTGACTTAAATTTTCTGCTTTTTAAAGCCACATTGCTTGTGGTGTTAACACATCAACAGCCTTAATATTCACACTTTTAAAAACTCTCTTTTACTATTATCTAACTAAACATAACTAGTGATGTATACTCCCACCTACCATCCTTCCTCTCTCTAGGTCTTACTCAGAAATCCCAGCTTCACTCACAGAAGTCCTTATTTGACTCTGGTTTTATACAAAGATATTTTGAAATGGTAATATCACTTGTAAAGAATCTTTCCACTGGGATTCGTAATCATGTTTTGTATTGTTTCTGAAGTGTAACATGGGAAAGAGGTAATATATCTTTCAAGTTGAATGCCTTCATTGTCAGTGGTTTTCATTTTTCACAGAAATTTTGACATATATGAATATTGTTGATGGTGATACTGTGAAAAGCTAGTTCATCAACATTCCTGGCTCCCCCAACACTTTTGTACAGAAATTGTAAAACATAAAAGATAATGACTAGCTTAGCAGCTTTGTTCATTTAAATTCACCCTGAAACTTCTAACTTTCCTGGTATTGATTTCTTTTGCCATTGTCAGTATAGCAGATTTTGATATTTTGTATGAATTGTCCTTTAAATATCATGTGAGGTTTTCTATAGCATGACTTAAATTTCATTATAAAGTCTGATGATCAAAGACATATATGTAAAATTATAACAAAATACTTTGTAGAATGCTTAATAAACTTATGGAATTTATGAAGATATTTAATATCTTCATAATTTCATAAAAATGCAGAAGCCTTTCTTGGGGTCTTTCTATAAAACTAAACATTGTATACCTACTTACTGTGTGAGTACAGGTAGACAGTGAATTTATATGGAGAGAATGTAGTTAGCGTCCAACTTTTCTTCTTACCTTAAATGGCAGTAAGAATTTAATCATTCTATTAATGAATAACTGGAACAAAATGACAGTAGGATATTAGAAAATGTTAATAATAGACCCTAGTCATAATTCTACAATAACATTAACTTTAGGCAAAATATGTTGACTCCTACACTAATTAAGGAACAATTATAGTTCTGTATGTTGCTACCATCAGTACAAGGGTCCAACAAGCATAAGTCTAGGAAGAGCTACCTATTCCTAGAGCCTATAAACTCTCACCATGCCAGCTGCCATTTTGGCCATTACCACCAGGGTCCTGTCACTGTGAGCTAGGTATAGTTGCCAGTTGCCAGTTTTTATTGCCTTATTCCTCCCTACCCATGCAGACACCCACCACTAGGGCAATGGTCCTGCACCTGAGATGGGCAAAGATGCCTGCTCCAAGCACTCCACTCCCTTCCCTCACCCACCATTGTTACAGTGCCAGGATCTGTTGGCCATGAGGCCAGAAACAACTTCTTGCTCTTAGTGCCCCTTCCCACTAGGATCCCATGTTCTCGAGCCTAGCCACCTCTGCCTTATCCTAGCACCTCTTTCCCTTCCTCTGCTCATGCCTGCCTGTACCACACGCAGAGTGTCCCATTTGATTATGGGCACAGTTTTCCACTCCCCATGCCATTAACTCTGCCCTTTCTCTCAGGATAATGTAAAACTCTTGCCTACAAAACCAGGAACTGTGTATACACTCCAGTTGAACTGGGGTCACATCACCTACCATATCTACAGAACAGCACGAAGTACCTCCATGAGCAACTTTAAGTAGCACCAAGTGGAGCAGATAAGTTAAAACAAAGAAAAACCAAGTACCAGACCAAATATTCACAACATGGATGTGCAAAAAAGACTTGATCAACACACAATGTCCAACAGGCAATTCTCACTGCAAAATGCATAGTACAAAAGCCAAGTCATGTTATTTCCTTCAAGGATGCACAATTTCATAGTTGAAGCAGCCCATCACAGCTACTTAGAGGTAACTGAAGAAAAATAATTCAAACTAATGTTTAGAAACATGTATAAAGAACTCAAAAAGGGGGCTGGAGAGATGGCTTAGCAGTTAAGCGCTTGCCTGTGAAGCCTAAGGACCCCGGTTCGAGGCTCAGTTTCCCAGGTCCCACGTTAGCCAGATGCACAAGAGGGCGCACGTGTCTGGAGTTCGTTTGCAGAGGCTGGAAGCCCTGGCGCGCCCATTCTCTCTCTCGCTCTATCTGTCTTTCTCTCTGTGTGTGTCGCTCTCAAATAAAAAAAAAAAAAAAAAACTCAAAAAGGGCACAAATAAATGTTTGAATGAATTCCAAGTAAATACAAACAGATGAACAAAATTAGGGCACCAAACCAGGATATAAAAATGAAATTCATGGGCTGGGCATGGTGGTACATGCCTTTAATCCCAGCACTCAGGAGGCAGAGGTAGGAGGATCTCCATGAGTTTGAGGCCACCCTGAGACTACATAGTGAATTCCTGCCTGAGCTAGAGTGAGACCCTACCTCATAAAAAAGAAATTCAATAAAGAGATTAAAATATTAAAGAAAACAAACCTGAAAATATGATAGAAATTTTATATTTATGTCAGAGAAAAAGTTCTATGGAAAGCATCACTAACAGAATGGTTGCACTGGAGGAGAGAATATTAGAGCTTGAAAACAAGGTAGAGGAATTTGATCAGTTAGTCAAAAATAATGATAAGTTTAAAATAAGCATAATATAAGAGATATATGAGGCAGCATGAAATAACCAAATTTAAAAATCTACAATTATAGGCACAGAAAGAGGAGACTTCCAGGGCAAAGACATAGATACCATTACAGAAGAAATTGTTCTAAGTATTGTGAGATTACCACCCATATACAAGATACAAATCACGAAATAGATAGGAATAGCAAAGAAACTCCCAACATAATAGTGTGGTGACAACACTAAATTAAGACAATAAAGGAATAGTATTTGAAAGCCACAAGAAAGAACCATCAAGTCACATATCATGACAGGCCCATGAAGATAGCATCTATGTAAGTTTTTAGTGAAAATTTAGAAAGCAATAAGGTATGTATGCCGAGTACTGAAAGATGACTGTAGCCAACCCAAGCCACTGTATCCAGAAAAATTATCCTTCATAGTATAAGAAGAAAGAAAAATTTTGTATGATGAGAGCTAAAAGGATTTTGTGACTCATAATCTAGCTCTATAAAAGAGACAAGTAATATTTAGCATTGAAGAAAAGGATGAACACAATAAGCTACCAGGAAAAATAACAATCAGTGCTAGAAGAATTGTTAAATAAATGAGGATGAAGAAAATTCCAAACACCAAAAATCATCAACTTGACAGGGACTAACTCATTCTTTTAATAACTCTGAATATCAATGTTCTTAATATCTTAATCAAAAGTCAGGATAGCAAACTGGATCAGAAATCAGGACCCATCTTTGTCCTCTCTTCAAGAAAGTCTTCTGTCAAAGATAAACACTACCTTAGGTAAAAGGACAGGGGAAGTTATTCTAAGAAAGTGAAAGTGGGGGAAACAAGCAAGTGTAACTATATTTTTTTACCAAACCAGTTTTTTTTTTAACCAAAATTTATCAGAAGAGAAGGTTACATCATTTTGATTAAGGTGAAAATCCACGAAGTGGCAATTGTAATATTAAATATATATGCATGAACCAAATTACACCTAATAATTTTTTATTGGTTGTGTACATAATGTTATAGTGGTAACATTGTTTGCCTCCTCCCTATCCTCCCCTCTCCAAAGGGACCCCCCTTTATTGGGGAATATGGCTTGTGCATTGTGGTGTTAGCCATCAATTATGGGTAAGAGGCAATGTCTCTGTGCATAATGGCCCAACATGTGGCTTTAACAATCTTTCAGATGCCTCTTCTGCAAATTCCCTGAGCCACATTGGGTTCATTTTAGGTTCTCTTCAGTGATGAGGTCTTAGGTGCCTCTGTGTCTGGATATCTGGTTTGGTTGGAATTGAGTGCTCTCTGTGTCTATCTCCTTCACACTTGTGCTGGTACCAGGTTCACCAAGAAAGCAGCACTCTTGCTTATTTCCCTATTTACACTTGGTTTCAGCTGTGGCTCTGTTGAGGTGCAATGAGCTGATTCTCTCCTCAGGATCTGTGTCCATCTGAAAAAGAGAAGCAAATTCTCCACCACATCAGCACCAGATAAATGGGATAACCATTATTATTTTACAGAGAATTTGATAAGTGTAGGCCCTCTTGTATTCTATGATTGGTGGGAGCTTGATAATGGAGAACAGGATCATTTTTTGAATATAGTTCTGACTTGTTTCCTAGCACCAGCTATGGATTTCATTCCACTGAGCATATCAGTCAGCCAAACCAAGAGCAGCTGGCTACCCACCATGGCTGTATGCCACTATTGTATGAGCATCACATCAGGTTGTTTGCTGCTGAACAGTTTAGACCACAAGTTGCTTGAACAGATGTTGGTCCTTTTCCCCAGTTGCTCATGTAGCACCTTCTTGCACTAGATAAGCTAACTGTCTGGAAACTGATTCTCTTCCAGATTCCAGCCAGGTTGCTCCATATTCCATAACAACAACATATGGTGTCTTCAGCAGTAAGGTCTTGCCACTAACCTTTGGTGGGTCATCAAGTACTCTGACAGAAATCTGTTTTATTTTGGGAAACCCTGTAGGTGTCTCTGATCAACAGCTTATTGTGGATATTAACCACATGCTGGTACTGTGAGTTATAGGCAAGTGACAAGGAAAAGAAGAAAGAAAAGGATAGGTAATATAAAAGAAATAGAGAGAAAGGAGAGAAGAGGGAGGGAGGGAGGGAGGGAGGGTGAGAGGGAGGGAGGGAGAGAGAGAGAAAGAGAGAGAGAGAGAGGGAGAGAAAGAGAGAGAGTGGAAGATAAACAAGAGATTAAGGTTAGTCTTCATCAAACCCTCTCCAGGGCCCAGTCATTCAGGTGTTCCCTCTTATGATCTGATAAATTAAAAAAAAATTCCACTCAATATAAAGTCAAAGAAAATCTTCAACAGAATACCAATCAGTGGTTTCAATGTCCCTCTTTCATCAGTAGACATGACATCTAGACAAAAGAAGCAGAGACCATTGGTATTAAACAACATAATAGATAAAATGGACCTGATAGACATTTAGAGAAGATTCTACGCAAACACTAAAGAGTACATATTCTTCTCACTATCTCATGAAGTTTCTGTAAGATAATTTAAACAACTTCTTGTATTTGATCTGTGTACAATGAAATAATGCTAAATCTCAAGAAAAAAAAAACACTACAGAAAATACTCAAACTCATGCACATTAAATTACACACTACTGAATAATGAGTATGTAATTGAAGAACTGAAGAAGGAAATCAAAAAGTTTCTAGAATTGAATGAAAATAAATATACAATAGATGATAATATATAGAATAAAATGAAGGCAGTTGTAAGAGGGAATTTATAGTTCTCAATGCTTACATTACAAAAGCAGAGATTTCAAATAAATAACTTAATGATGTAACTGATGACCTAAAGGAAACAAGAAAGAACTGAACCTAGAAGTACTAGCTTAATGAAAATTTATACCAAGGCAGATTTCAATGAAATAAAAGCACAAAAAACAAACAGAATAAATAAAAATTGTATTTCTTTGAAAAGGTAAATTTATTGAAAGACAGAGAAGACACAATACAATCACTTTAGAGATTAAAAAAAAAGGAGACAACATGTCAGATAAAAATGAAATAAAGAAAAACACATGGTCATACTTTAAACATCTATATTCTACCATAGGAGGAAAGGGTTTATTTCAGGTTTACAGATTACAGGGGAAGGTTCATCATAGCAGAAGCAGCTGGCTCGGTACAGTATATATCCATACCAGTGAAAGAGAACTTCTAGCAACAGCAAGCATAAACAGAACTCAAAGTGGCTTTCTCTATACACTTAGGGCTGGACTCAAGGTCTGTCCCCAGTGAAATACCTACTCCAGCAGGGCTCCACCTGCTGAAGGCTAAGTAGAAAGCTTAATCAAAAGTACTTCAGGCTATGGGACATATAAGTTTACATTCAAAACACCATATTCCATCCCTGGGCCCCTGATACTCATGATATTTCACTGTGTAAATTGCACTCAGGCTAACTTCACAGGTCTTCATAGTCTTTACCAAATTTAACACTGTTCAAAGTTCCAAAGTCTCATTTGAGACTCAAGACTGTCTCTTAACTGTGAGCACTATAAAATCAAAACACAAATTACAGATTCCAAAACATAATGGCACAAAGTAAACATTCATATTTCAAAAAGAATGCATTGCAACAAGAGATTGGGTCAGTGCAAAATAAATAAGCAGCAGGCAAACATCAAACATCTACAGTACCAGGTGCAACACCTATAACCAGAGATGAAGTCTCTAGGACTCCAATTCTGTCCCTCCAGCTGGTGGAAAAAAATGCCTGGGGAAAACTTCATCTTGAGCAAGCAGCTCTCCATGGCTGCCATTCCATAGTCTTGTTATATCCAAAACTTCCTTGAGTCTACAGTGCAATCCATGAATCATCTTCATAGCTGAATACAATGACCTTACTTTTCTCCACACAGAGATGTCAACCTTGCTTCACATTGCTCTGTCTAAGCAGGTCCTGGAACCATTTGTACTTCATGACCCATTTCCCTGTATTTTCATGTTTCCAAAACCAGTACCAGGTGAGAGATATAGACAAATTTATAAATACAGAGAGGTATAGTCTTCCTTCAACCCTGTCCTTTCCAAAGAATTTGCATTCTTACTTAACTTGAGACTTCCATGGGTGGGTTTCACCATCAGAGCAGCATTTTCATTGTCCCAATGCAAAACAGTTGGCTGGCCTTTAATTGTGGTAATCTCCTTGATAATTTTAGCTTAAAACTAAAAGCAGTCTCTGTACCTGTAATTTCAAACTTGCTTGATTTTTTTCTGTGATAAACTATGTGTCTTTCTGATCTATATTTCCATCAAGCAAACCAGTCAATCACTTATTTTTAAGGTTTTTTTGTTTATTTTTATTTATTTATTTATTTATTTGAGAGTGGCAGACAGGGAAATACAGAGAGTGTGGGGGGAGGCAGAGAGAGAGAATAGGCACACCTGGGCCACCAGCCACTGAAAACGAACTCCAGATACATGAGCCACCTGGCTTATGTGGGTCCTGGGGAATTGAGCCTTGAACCAGGGTCCTTAGGCTTCACAGGCAAGTGTTTGACCACTAAGCCAGATCTTAATGCCCCAGTCCATGACTTTTGAACTCAACTTTGATCAAACTCTTCATGCACAGGCAGTACCCAACAAGCCTTTCTGCCAGTAGCCCATTTCCAGCAAATTTTCTCCTTTCCTGATGAAGGTTCATAAGCCAAGCCTTCACAGTTCAGAACTTTTGCTCCATTTAGAATGCTCAAACTCTCACCAGAATAGCCCATACAGCCCTATGTATAGCACTTCAAGACTTCTGCAGTCCAAAGTTCCAAGTCCTTCCACATTCCTCCTCTAAACACATTACAAACAACCAAAACCCATATGATCAGATTCATCACAGAAACAAACCCACTTCTCTGGCACCCATTTTTTCTCTGGCAAAGACTGGATGGCCCTCCTACCCTTCACTCTTCTGCACCCAAAACACCCCCTATACCTATGGATTGACCCCTTATAAAATTTTGGGAGGACTACTTCCCTCCTCCCTAAACTCTAAACAAAGTTGTTAGTTGTGTTTAATTTTCTCAAATCTATCCAGGTGCTGCAGATGGCTCAGGAGAATATCTTCCAGATCCTGAGGCAAGTCCATGAGCTCCTGCCGACAAAGCCCCAAGGTCATATGCCTGAAGATTTGGTCTGGGTCAAAAGACACCATAATGAGAGCCTTGGCCTGTGGTGGAAAGGACCTCATACTGTTATCCTCACCACTCCTATGGCAGTGAAGGTTGACAGAATAAAAACTTGGATCCATCACTCTCACATCAAGTCATGGCCAGATGGAAGGCCAGACAACCCAGACTCCAGATGGTGGGCTCAACTGCATCCAAGTGACTCCCCACGAGTCAATTTGGTTCGCCAGCTATTGTGACTATACTTCCTTGTCTCCTCCTAATATATTCTTTATCCCTCAGAATTTCCAGATCCCTACATGCCCCATGCAGGCCTCAAACTTTTGACTGGAGGTTATCTGCTACAAAAACTGGAAAAATCCTATCTAGTTTCTCTACCAGAGACCCAAACAAACAACCTACCTTTCAGGTGGACCTCGTGGACCTTTGGCCCACCATCTCGTGGGACCTGGGCATCTCTGGGGGTTGGAACATCATAGAACTTTATCTACTGCCACACACCTATTACCTATGCCCCAGGGGTTGGTACCTGGGTGGGCTTCTCCATGTGAAGGGAACTAACTTCTTTGTACAGTGGGGTTGTGAGTCCAGGACAATTGGGCTGGGAAAATGGAAGGTCACAAATCCTGATCCCAACCTCATTATCTCCCTTTTTCCCACCCTTCCTTGTAGTTCAAACCACTTCCACCACCTTAACCTAACCATAAAAAGCTGGGATGCTGCCAACCCTGGACACTGGAAAACTGGAAAAACCTGGGCGCTTAAAGCTTATGTGTTCTGTTCTGATCCTGGAACCACTTTACCATCCAATGTCTACCACAAAGAGAATCATTCCCCTGTCTCCCCATCGACCCCTTGTTCCTCCACCCATGGCCCCACAACCAAGGGCCAGCTCTCCTTCAGACCAGACACTCTTTGCTCCTCCACACATGCCCCTTCTTCCATGGGCCCCCTAACCCTAACCCAACTGTCCTTCAGACCAGACAACAATCCTTTCCCCTCACCTGGACTCCCCTGGAGACCTAACCTCTCTCTCAGTTGCTACCCTGCTAGACCTGATTAATGCCACTTACCTATTCCTCATCTCTAGCATTCCCAACATCCCCAAAGACTGTTGGCTCTGTCTGGACCCTAGAACCCCTTACTATATAGGGGTAGCCTTTCAGGACCCCCTTCCCTTTTCCCAACTAAAATCTATTCCCCTCATCAACTACCATGCGTGTCCATGGCTGACCTCCATCACCATGAGCAACATTACAGGAAAAGGTACTTGCTTTAACTCTGGTAACTACCAGTTAAAGGGCTTCCCTACTCACAACTATGTCATTCTTCTTCCACCTATGTTGTTCAAAGTTCCAACTCCTGGGGAAGACTAGACAGCAATACTCTGTTAGCAGCACCCACCCGGACTTATTTTGCTTTCACCTTGGGACTGACCCCCTTGCCTCTTGGAATGCTTCTTTATAGAGGAAAATAGCCACAGCTGTATTTCTTGGTAACTGTTATACCCTCTTTAACTGGCCACCCTGGTTTACCACCTTACTATCTGTGCTAGCAGGACCCCTCTTGGTTTTTCTATTCACCCTAACATGTGGGCCTTTCCTCATACATGCCCTCCTCAGATTTATCCAGGCCCAGGTAGCCTCTGTCAGATTAATGTTACTAAGATATCAATTTACTCCTCTGTGAGTTGATGCAGACATAGAAGAAGAAGATAAAGAATCAAAGATTTGATTCAGGTACAAGTCAAAGTGGGGAATGAAGGGCCGTAGTAACTACATTTTATTAATCCTCACCATTTTTAACTGCTGACTTTCCTGTACCCTGTGTTCCAAGAAAAACCACCAAAAGTCCCTAACTCCTAAGCCACCCAATCAGCTTCCAGCTACCCCAGCTGCCTTGCCAAAATAAGCTTGTGGACTTACCAATATCCTCCTATCTAGACCACCAGTTCCTAAAACTAGGCCCCAAAGCAACCTCACACCCAGACCCAACCAATCCTGCTAAAGGTTACTCCAACAATTCCACCCTCATCCCACTTCCTGACACCTGCTAGTGGTTTTTGGCTTTAAAATGACTGCATACACTCCTATCATGCCTCAGTCTCAGATCCCAAGTTTGGCTGTGTCCCTGATCCATCAGTTTTGCAGATCCATGGTAGTAGTGGTAATAAACAGGCTTTTGTTTAGCTCATATTGTCATTCTTTGTGTGACCCATGACCCAACAGATATTTTATTTTCTTATTTCACTTTCATTTCCACATATTCATTGATGAAAGTTATGAGCTTCATAGAGACATTTTCAATCAAATATATCATTTACATAGGCAGTCCCATACCCACCGGCTAGAACCTTTCCTTCTCCAATTCTTGAATCTGGTTTTATGTGTTTTCTGAATGTGGCTAATTTTGCTTAATATGATGAGATTTAGTTGCATTCATGTTCAAATAAATTACATAATTTTGTTTTTTCTTTATGGATATATAACCTAATTCTAATGGCTTCATATTTTATTTTTAAATTTTTATTTATTTATTTATTTGAGAGCGACAGACACAGAGAGAAAGACAGATAGAGGGAGAGAGAGAGAATGGGCGCGCCAGGGCTTCCAGCCTCTGCAAACGAACTCCAGATGCGTGCGCCCCCTTGTGCATCTGGCTAACGTGGGACCTGGGGAACTGAGCCTCGAACCGGGGTCCTTAGGCTTCACAGGCAAGCGCTTAACCGCTAAGCCATCTCTCCAGCCCAATGGCTTCATATTTTATTGTGTACAGATACCACAATTCCCTGGCCACTTTGCATTTGGAGAATTCAGTTTTCTTTGCAAAAAGTACAAATCCTAAAATGTCACGTTAGGGACTAATGAGATTAAGTCTTTTAATCCATGAGTTATTAATGTTTTATTAATTGAATGTGTTTTGTTATTCAGGCAGGAGTGGATTCTAGGAGCTGTGTATAGCTTAATCTCCAAAATATACAGAAAGGTATGGGAAAGAAATGTAAGTGAAGACCAGGAGTTGTTTAGTTGTCCTCACTAGTGTGTTTTCCAAGTAGTATTTTGATCAAAATAACTCAGAAAATGATGTGGAGCTGTGGAGATTTATCACTAGTAAAGGGACATTTTTATAAAGACTTGCTGCCCAGGTTCCATTTCCTTGTACCCATGTAAAGTCATATGCACAAAGTAGTAGGAAATGAGTTTGTTTGTCTTAATGGAGTTTTAGACATGGACAATGGTAATAGCTATTCAACAAGGTCAATGTCTCAATTGTATATGAACAGAGTTGGCATGGTGATATTATGTTAGTTATGATTTAACCCAATACATCCAAAAAGACTTAGAAAACTATCCCTGTTGTGCAGCAGACTTCTCAAAATTGAAATATGTACACCTGAAGGGAGGAAAGAAGCTCTGGGGATTCATGAAGTCATGTCTGAAAGACCTGAAACTTAATAGGTCATATGAACACTCTTCAAGATTACAGAAATGATTAAAGACAGACTTTAAACAAGGTTAATTAAAAATTGAAACGTTCCCTCCTGTGAAGAGTAAGGTAACTCAAAAGACTGAGGAAGTCAACAAGTTGGGGAAGAGTTTCAAGATCAAGTCCTAAGGCCATATAAAGGGAAAACAACTGCTTGGAATGGGACTCTCTGAGCTGCCGGCAAGTTAGGCAGTGTGCTAGAGACTGTCAGTCTAGCTGAGCTGCCATCAGTGTGCTCCAGAAATGGCAGTTTCAGTGAGTGTCACCTATGCTAGGGTAAGCTTTTTGGTAATACAGCTTCCTTTGAGTCATCCATTCCTTACCCCTCACTCTGCTCTGCACATAACTCCAAAAAACTCACTGGCTCACCAAAATTGGTTTCAGTACAATTGTATTTTATTCTGTCATCTGTGCCCTAGCAATGGTGAATAGATATGTGTACACATCATCCTAGGAGAAAAATTCCTTGCAACAATCCCCCGCCAAAATAAACAAGTCCTTATATCACAGGGTATAAGGTATGCTCTTTCTGGTGCAGACATGGAACTTGGGTCTAAGACATCTGTTTGCTAGAGCTGAGGTAGATCTTTCTGGGTCATCTATTTTAGATGAAAGGGCATTCTACTACATATAATAACAGTCTCATTACTAAGGAGATAGGTGAAAACACAATACTATGGTATAAATTCAAATAGTTCCCTAGATAGGTGATGACATGGTTATACATGAATAAATAAAAGCCCAGCAAGGTAACCCAGTATGCACAGAGTTGCATGGGTTAATTGCCCTTTGAGCTTCCAGCACATGACAAGACACTTAACTACTCAGTTTGACACATGTCAAACAATGTCAAAAAAGGGCCTACTACTCCATGAGGAGGGGTGATGCTCTGTCAGACTTGAATACTATACACCCCAATGTTCAGTTCTATACATAGTCTTACTGTTCTCATGGGCTTATAGTGAGCTATTCCCAAGATTTTCTTCAATTCCTTAGCCAGAGAAACTGTCACAGATCATAGACAACAGTATACCACTTCATTAATACTCTTAGAAAATAGTTACTGGATGCTCATAGGACAATGGAAACAAATCATAACTTATGGAAAATTATTTTCATATAGTTAGGTGGTAGTCATGAAATTACCTTTGCTCATCATTCATATTTTAAAACACATTTATTTTCTTTATATATATTTGATAAAGAAAATGTTATAAAAAATCAAGGATTTTTATCTGATATCTAAGAAGGTTAATTTTTAAAACTATTGGGTTGGAGACATGGCTTGGTGGTTAAGGCATTTGCCTGCAAAGCCAAAGGACACAGGTTTGATTCCCTAAGGCCCACATAAGCCAGATGCACAAGGTGGCACGTGCATCTGGAGTTAATTGACAGTGGCTGGAGGCCCTGATGTGCCCATTCTCTCTCTCTCCCTCCCTCTTTTTCTCTCTGTCTAAAACAAACAAACAACAACAAAAAAAACCTACCCAAAACATTCACAAATACCCACAGCGTTTGGGAATTCTCATCCCAGAATCTTTATGACTGTGTAAACCAGGTATGCTTTATTTTTACTAACAGCTCATCTGGATTTTGGAAATTATCCAGGAAAATGCAGGTATTTCTAACAACCAAGTTTCCCACTGATTTTCTGGCAGTAGTGAATGCTAAGAAGTGAGTAGGGGGATTCATAGTCTAAAGCCTCCTCTTCCTTTAAGCTAAACAAATCAAGCATACTTTGAGCATTACACATTTCCTGCATTGACCTCCCACAGAATCATTCATGAGGTGGCAATCCCACTTTTCTTTAAAGAGTTCTGCTAGACTTGAGATAATTAGTAGAGTAATGAAGGTATCTAGCAAGGCAATCATAAGATAATAATGTGACAAAGAGAATCAGACTTAAGAAATGCTAATTTGAGTTATATTAGAAGTTACAATTTTTTGTGGGGGGGGAATTCAAAGACTTGTTCCATGTCAGCACCAAGTGAAGGCATTTTCGAGAGTTCCATCATGTTTCAGACAAAAAAAAGGCAGAGGAATACAGAATCTGGAATACTTGAACATTTTACTCACCAGTTTCAGGTTTTGTTTCACGTTTCTATTACTATTATGTTGTGTCTAGAATTAATCTGTGAGGAGTCAGCCCAGAACGGCAAGCCTTGTAATGAAATGAATTTAAATCACAGTGCAGTCTGGGAGGAACATGGAAGAGGAGCATGGAAGCAGTTACCATCTACCTTTATGGAGTTGGATGTTAGCCAGTGTCATGCTTTGCTGTTCCATCATGGTAGACTCAGAAGCACAGCTTCCCTGTCCTTGAATAGTATTTAACCTTGCTTTTATAGACTTAAATTCCTTGGACTAAAACATTAGAAAGCTATTGAGAAAGAGTGTTTTACCATTTCAGCAAAGTTTGTTTGCACTTTCCATAGTCTTTGCCTATTTCTACTAGGACTTTTTAAAAACCATGACATTAAAAGTTATGTGGGGACTGAACAGATGGCTCAGCAGTTACGGTGCTTGCCTGAGAAGCCTAGGACCCAAGTTACATTCCCTGGTACCCATGTTAGCCAAATGCACAAGGCGGCATATGCATCTGGAGATTGTTTGCTGTGGCTGGAAGCCATGGGGAGCCCATTCTCTCTTTCTTTCTCTATCCACCTCTTTCTCTTAAATAAACAAATAAATAATCTGAATTGATTTTCTTTCCCTTCTTCATATGTGGCAACTACATCTATCTTTCTTAATGCTTTTTCCTTTTTAAAAAATAATATTGGTTTGAGGTAGGGTCTTGCTCTAGCCTAGATTGACCTGGAATTCACTATGTATTCTCAGGTTGGCCTTGAACTCACGAGAATCATACTACAATTGCTTGTCAAGTGCTGGGATTAAAGGCATGAGCCACCATGCCTTGCTTCCTAATAAACAGATTATGACATTATCTCTGTATTAGCATTCTCTAGAGGAACAGAACCAATAGAGAAAATATGCACAAAGGGAATTTATTAGGTTAACTTACAGGATACTGGCTCTACAGTCCAACAATATCTTTCTGTAGGTTGGAGAGTCTGAGAACCTACACTCAGTCCACCAGGCTGGATGCCTCAGCAGTCTCAACATAGTACTGAAGGCCTGGAAGATTCCCAGAGAGCCACTGGTCTTCAACCCGAATAAGGCCAATGAAACTAGGTTCCAGTGTTCTTAAAAGGTAACCTTGATGGTAGAAGCACACATGAACAAGTAGCAAAAGCAGCCAGGCAAAAACCCTACATATGAAGGAGTGTCCTTCTGTATAGCTCCCCACAAGAAGGCTCTCCTGCTACTTCCAAGTTCAATTGCTCTATCTTGGAAATGCTCTCAAAGACCCACCCAAGAAATGCTTCTCTCTCACTTGATTCTTAATCTGATCATGTTGATAAATTAACTTTGTTGGAGACCACTGTCATGTCTACATGTTGCTGACAGCATGATTGATGTGAAAAAGCACCTCTAGTCAAAAATGTCTATAATGCCAATCTCATAAAGTGTATGTTGATACAGGTTGAGGAAAACAGCTGCCTCTACTTCAAATTACATAAAGAAGAGTTAAATCCTAACCATGGGCCTCCTGTGCTCCTAGAAAACAAACCCTTTATATTAACATGTCATGCCATAAAGTCAAAGAAGTTGTCTCAAATTATCTGCTTTATGTAAAAGTTGTTTTCTGTGATACATACATGAGCTATTTGTGATATATATATATAAGCCTAAAAATATAGAGTGGATTAAGGTTGGGGCTTCTGATACTTTGAAACAGAGAGTCCCCTGGATTTTCCATGGTCAAATACCCCAAATCATTTTACAACTAATTTAAGCCCACCATCTTAGAATGTCAAGTGTTAAAAATGCTATGTGTTCCTACCAGTGAAGTTGTACATTAAGTTCAATTTACTCCTACTGGGAGAACAAAGCGACCTCCCCTCCCCACGGAGTAATTGAAGACTTCTGGCTTTGATTATACCACACTTGCCTTGTATCTTGAGGCCCAACAAGGGTCCAGAGCTGTAACATTTGACGGCACCCACTTGGTGGGCATGGCACTATCACTGAGAATTCAGAGTCCCGGGCTTTTACAGCATCTCTACATCCACTTGGCAACAACCTGCTGCCACCAGGAGTCCAGTTTTCATTCACGCAGTTGCTGTATCATCGTGGAAATAATCCTTGTTTTTTCACCCTATGATACCATTCTTTGGGTGGAAAGCCAAGAACATGGAAGAAGATGAACCATTTCATTACATCAACATTCTAACTTTTTACTAAAGTTTTCTAAATGAGTAAGAAACAGACTGAAAATGTACATACAATGGTTAATAACATTTAGCTTTTTAAAATATTTTTTGTTTATTTTTATTTATTTGAGAGTGAGGGGAAAAGAATATTAGGTTATTAAATACTGACATTATTTTAAAAATTTAACTTTCCACTAATTTAAGATAGGCAGTCTTAATCAGAATAAATGAAGTCTTTTATGTATAAGGGTTCAACTTCTAGATTTATTAAATTTCAAAATAGTATTATAAATTATTAAAGAATATTATTTTTAGGTGACAATCAACATTTTAAAATGAAAGGTAGAAAATGGATCAACTTCAATGGTATTTGGAAGGAGAAGGGCATACATGAGAGGTTAATAAAATCCTTGTACTCTTCTTAAGCAGGACTTCAGGATGGTGTAAACCCACATTTCAAGATTAAAGTCAAGATCCAGTTACTTGGAAGAGGCTATCTAGTTACTGCTTGTCTCTTGGGCTTTATGTTAAAAGTACTTCATGTAGATTTGGCAAAACCTTTTTCAGATATAATACCAATGTTTACTATAAACAAAAACCTGTAACAAAATGAGTCTTTTTTTTTTAATTTTTAATTTATTTATTTGAGAGCGACAGACACAGAGAGAAAGACAGATAGAGGGAGAGAGAGAGAATGGGCGCACCAGGGCTTCCAGCCTCTGCAAACGAACTCCAGACGCGTGCGCCCCCTTGTGTATCTGGCTACCGTGGGACCTGGGGAACCGAGCCTCGAACCGGGGTCCTTAGGCTTCACAGGTAAGCGCTTAACTGCTAAGCCATCTCTCCAGCCCCACAAAATGAGTCTTATACAGGATTTTATTGGTACTTTGGACAACACATAAAAACTCTCAAAATTTTGAGAAAATTTTTAGAAATATATAGTCTTTTCCTAATTTTAATCAAGTGTAGCTCTTCCAAGAGAAACTCTACCAGGCTGAGGTTGCAGACATGGCTCCATTCTGTTTTCTGTGAATTCTGCCCCTGGAGATGAGAATGTGGCAACCCTGGCTATGGAATGCAAGATATATAGATAATACTTATCTGCAAATACTGTCATCATTTGGGATTACTGACAATTGCCTTTGTACTTATACAATGGAATTACTGTAAGAGATGTTATCTTGGGAATTTTAATAGAAAAGATTTTACTTTAAAATCACATTGATTTTATTATGCATTATTATGAAATGATTTCTCAATTACCCAGAGAAATTTGGAATTACTTCTGAATCACCCAGGGAAATGTGAAATAGGCCCTGTGGGGATTTTATAAGTTAACTCTTTTCTTCAGTGGGTGAGGGGGTTTGTGCTAGGGAAGAAGAAGGAAACATTAGTCATATGTATCATTCCCATGTAAGAAGTAGGACATTTAAAAATTTGATGTGTTTTTGAAAACTAAAGACATCACTTGCCATAAAAGAATGGTCTATGAATAAACTCATATTGGAAAATCACTGACTTGACTGCATTCATCTCTTCATCAGAACTTCATAAATGAGATATAAATATTTCACTGAATTTTTAATAAAACTTAATGTGTATAATATACAAAGAGTGCACTGATACTTGATAGACCTGATATATGGAAACTACAGCAGTTATAAGATGGATCAATAAATATCATGAGTTTGTGTTGCAAGGGTTTACTAGCAAGTTTGTCATCTACCATCCATTTCTACAAAGAAAATACCTACAATTACAGCTTTGGACTCTTTTTGGTAAGAATGAAAATTATCTCACAGGAACATCACTGAGGCTATCTGGATCTGTAGTTATATAACAAGTCCACTGTCTGAAAAGTTTGCATTTTAAATTTTGCTCAGATTAAAATTAGGGTAGTGCAATACAGCTGCTCCTTTGGTACGTCATAAAACAAGATGGCAAATGGAGCCAGAAAGCCAGGTGTGGTGGCACATGCCTTTAACTTCAGCACTCTGGAGGCAGAGGTAGGAGGATCACTGTGACTTTGAGGCCATCCTGACACTACATCACTAGGTCAGCTTGAGCTAGAGTGAGACCCTTCCTTGAAAAAAAAAAAAAAAATGGAGCCATAAAATTGCTCTAGGAGAACTGGAATGTCTAGTTATTCAAAGTGATACAGTGTAATCAGATATAAGATTTCAAGTGGCTAGTATCCATATTAGTTATAAATTTCTTTAATTATGGTCCCAAAGTGAAATTATAATGCTTCTTACAACTTCTACTGGAAGATTTTCTGATCCTAAATTTATTCCCTTGTAAAATAGGAGTTTAGGATAAGATTATTTCTATTTTTTTTTATTTTATTTTATTTTATTTTTTATTTTATTTTATTTTTTATTTTATTTTTTTTATTTTATTTTATTTTATTGATATGCTTGCCCATACGAACAATAAACAAAATTTAAATAAGAATAGTGTGGAAAGATTTCAAATCTCTTGTGAAGTTCTATTCAATATTCCTTTTAGTAGAAAGTGCCTAGTTCATTCTGATGAGCCAAAAGAAGCAAGTAGGCATTGATGTAGTAGATATTAATATCTACTTTTTCATTGCTCAAAATCAGAATGACTATAATTCAGGATATAGTTGACCTATCAGCAGACATATTTTATTTTTGCACTTCCAAATATTTATGTGTGACGCACTGTACTCTGTAAATTATTTATCACTACAAAGTTCTCCATAAGAATATATTGATTGTTCATATGCTTCATTTATCTTGACTTAAATTACTCATGTGGTTTATGTGCTAGCCTAGCTAACCATCTACATATATAATACCCTTTGCTGTAAGTAGTTAAACATCAATACTATCAGTCATACATTGTCCTTTAAGTATTGATTAACAATTATTTAAGGTGACCTTGAATTACATAAGATGAAAAAAGTGCTTCTAGTGTACTATATCCAACTTACACACACCCTTAACATAATGTTGGAGATTAACTAGTGCCTGTCATAAGATTTTATGCATTGTCCAGGAGCTTAAATGTTGGTTGACTCTTCCTCAGTTGTGAATAGTGTGTTTCTTAAGATCTTTAAAACTTTCTCTTAAATAGTTTACTTTTCTGTCACAAAATCTGGAGAGTGACTGACATTTGAAGAAAGTAAACTGTTCAGTAGAGATTAAAGCAATGATTGAATTTAAAATACTCTGATATTATCAATTCAGTTTTAATCTTAAATTATTCATTGCTTTATATAAAGGTCAGTGTAAACTTTCCCTTACATGGGTACTCTATTAAGTTCTAGGTTTCTACTAATTCCTTATTAGCTTGTTCAGTGTAAATCATAACACCTTTTCAGAGTTCTAGGGAAAAAGAATAATCTTTTACATGGAAATTTTATTTTTAACTTTATATTATTTATTGTCTGAAAGTCAGAATGTAACTTTTCTTTTTTTTAATTTTGAGAGCGACAGACACAGAGAGAAAGACAGATAGAGGGAGAGAGAGAGAATGGGTGCGCCAGGGCTTCTAGCCTCTGCAAACGAACTCCAGACGCGTGCGCCCCCTTGTGCATCTGGCTAATGTGGGACCTGGGGAACCGAGCCTCGAACCAGGGTCCTTAGGTTTCACAGGCAAGCGCTTAACCACTAAGCCATCTCTCCAGCCCAAGAATGTAACTATTTTTGATTGTCAGTTTCTTTTTCATCTCTTTAAAATGTGGTTCTTCTGCATATATTAAGAATGTGATTTTGGGAAAGACAATGTATCAGCAAATTTGGAATTTGTCTTATACCCTGAATTAATGCTAAAATGACATTAATCCATGTTTACCATGTGCTCTGGCACTTATAGTTTTCAAAAGCATAAAGACTGGACTGGAGAGATGGCTTAGCAGTTAAGGTGCATGCCTGCAAAGCCTAAGGACCCAGGTTTGATTCTCTAGTGTCCATGTAACTGTAACATAAGCCAGATGCACAAGGTGGTGCATTAGTCTGGAGTACATTTGCAGTGGTTGGAAGACCAGATGTGTCCGTTCTTTCTATCTCCCTCTTCCCTTCCCCCCAAGTGAACTATTTGAAATTATATATACATATTTTAAAAGCATAAAGCCTATTGGATTGGAAATTCCACTTTTACAGTTGGAGAAGATTCTTTGTTAGGAATGTGATTTTAAGCATGTAGGAAACATGGTTATTTCTATAGTCTTGTATTTTTACCAAATATGCATTCTGAGTGCCCAACAATAAATTTACAATGTTGAATATTTATTTCTCAATTATGAACTTACATTACTGTGGATGTGTTTCAGATTTGGAGTACTCAAAGTGTTTCTCAAGGTGATCCTCTGTGTCAAAATCATTCCCTGTCACAGTGCAGCAAAAAGTAAAGCACTCTAATTGATGGTAGTTCATGGTACATCAGCAATGCTTGGATGGGAAAGAGATTAAGCAATCACTATTGTGATTTTGGTCCCTGGGGAATAAACAAAATGGATGACAAGTGAGAATAGTTTCTTCCACTAATTAGGAGAAGTTGATCAATGATTTCCTCCAACAAGAGAACAAGCAAAAATCAAGACAGCTTAGATTTTGCCTATGTCCAGACACTAAAACTAACAGCTAAAAGATTTCATTGTCAGAAAAAAACGTATGTTGGTAATTCTTAATAAATAATAGTTTTCATCTTGATGGAAAAAGAAAGTTTTTGAAGAGGTAAGAAGAAAAATACAGGAAATAAGCAAGCAAAACTATCATTATTTATATGAATTCTGGGCATTTAGATGCCAAATCAATGGTTAAATGTCAAGACACCTGGGTTTCTCCCCACCATTACTAACCAAGTCCAATCTGGCTTCACTTCTGAGATCAGATGAGATCATTTTCACTCAGGGTGGTATGGCTGTAGACTTACTTGGGTTTCTCTGTTTTACTTCCTATACTTGTTCTGGAAAAAAGATACCACAAGTGGAAAGGAATTAAGCAAAAAAGATAGTAGTATGTATTAATGTGATTTTCTGTCTTCATTTTTCCAGCCGTATTGTGGAATAATTGATAAAAGTTGTACCACTGCTTTACCTACTGATTTAAGAATACATTGTGAAATGATTGTGGTTATCATCTAATAAATGTTTGTATCACCTCACAATTGTGACAAAATGTAACCATATATATATATATATATATACACACACACACACACACACACACACACACACACACACATATATATATATCTTAAAATATGATACATAGTTCTTAATGAAAGTTGCAGCACTAAATACTAGAATGTGGATCTCACTTGTCTTTCATAGATAAAACTTGGTACTCTGATCAATATCTTCCCATTTTCCTTATACAAGTTCCAGTCCCTGGCAATTACCATATATCCATTGCATCTATGATTTTGTCTATTTCAGGTTCCACAAATAATTAAGTTCGTGTAGTATTTTTATTTTATTTGTTTTTTAAAATATTGTTTATTTTTATTTATTTGAGAGTGACAGACAGACAGAGAAAGAGGCAGAAAGAGAGAGAAAGATAATGGTCGAGTCAGGGCCTCCAGCCACTGCAAACAACTCCAGATGCATGCGCCCCCTTGGGAATCTGGCTTAAGTGGGTCCTGGGGAATCAAGCCTTGAATGGGGATCCTTAGGCTTCATAGGCAAGTGCTTAACCACTAAGCCATCTCTAGAGCCCACTTTTAAATTTTTATTTGTTTAGTATTTTTATTTTTTAATCTGTCTAATTTCACTTAACAAGATTTCCAAAGTCTGATGTTTTATTGCAGATGTCAGGACTTAATTTTTCTAAGGCTGAATAATATTTCATGGTACGTATGTTTGTTTGTTTGTGTAGATATACACCTATATGTAACAAAGGGTCAAAGGACCTATATAAACATGTGTTATTTATGTGTGTAGGTGGTATACAAAAAATGCCTTATTCACTAATGTAAGAGTTATCTGGTTTATGGTTTGCATGCATTGTCTCCCGTTCCATGGATTAGTCTCTTGACAACATCTTTCCTTTGCACAGAATCTATAGTTGATGTGACCCACCTTGTCTATGTTTGCTTTTATAACCTTTTTGGGGGGCCACAAGAACTCATTGGCAAGATCAATGTCACAAATCTTTTTCCAGTACTTCTTCAAATATTATTATATTTGTGTTATGTTTAAGTCATTTTGAGGTTTTTTTTTTTTAAATATTAAAACCTAGGTCCATTTACATGGTTCTCCATGTATAAATCTAGTTTTCCCAGCACTATTTATTGAAGACACAACCATTTCTCCATTGTGATTTCTTAGCATCCTTGTTGAAGGTCATAGATTCATGTATTTCTGTTTCTCTATTAATTCTCTTCCACTTGTCTAGGTGTCTGTTTTAAGTCAGTATTATAATGTTCTTGCTTATGATAGCTTTGCAATACTTTTGAAATTAAGAATAAAGATGAGAAATATTTTAAGCTATTCTCCTAAAACGGTTCAAGTCAAAGATATTTACCTACTGTTGACTATTGTAACATGTAGTCAGCATACATTTTATCAAATGTCTAAGCCAAAGCAATTCATGAAATGAAAAAGAAATATGAGTCATCGAATAGAAAAGAAGTAAAAATCTTTTTGTGGATGTAATGATGATTTATGTAGAAAATGCTATAGCTGTAACCAAAACTGTTAGTGCTAATAAGGAAATTTATCAGAGTTGCATGATTGAAAACCCAGTAAGAAGGCTGTAACGATTGCTTAGTGGTTAAGGCATTTGCCTGTGAAGCCGAAGGAACAAGGTTTGATTCCCTAGTACCCATGTAAGCCAGATGCACAAAGGTGGTGTATGCATCTGGAGTTTGCAGTGGCTGGAGGGCTTGGTGCAGCCTCTCTCTCTCTCTCTCTCTCTCTCTCTCTCTCTCTCTTTATCTGCCTATTTTTCTCTCTCTCAAGTAAATAAATTAATTTAATTTTTTTGAGTTAAAAAAAACACAATAAAAGCTGAGCACCAACTGTCATTTCTCTGCATCCTGACTGTTGAAGCAAAGTGAGCAGCTCCTTCGTGCTCCTGTTTGACTCATACTTCTGTGTCTCTCCCACCTCAGTAGACTTTACCTTTTAACTGCAAGTCAAAAGAAAACCTTCTTTCCTTGAAAAAATAATCATTAAGCAAAACTCACAAAGCATTTCTATTTGTTGTATGGTATTTTCCCACTAAGAGGAACATGAAATCATATTAAGGTAAAGGATGCTGTGACCAGGTAGCTATAACAACTTTGGAGCAGAAAAACACTGCATAATATGTCTATAGTAATGCTAGTGGAGCTGTTAACAACTCTCTAGTGGTTTGGTAGAAGGGAAGGTCAAAACACCCTCATGTGAAGTTACATCAATAATTCCCACCTGTCCTTCCCCTGCTGCAAGTGAACTTTGGGAAAAGCTGGATTATATAGGAGGTAGATGCAGCTTCCATGAGGTCATCAAACAGGATGGGGTGGGACTTTGTGGTTCTGTACCTGACCTCTGGTCACAGTAAGTAACCCCTCACCATGCTCTGTAAGTAACCCCAATAAACTCATTGATTCACTAATTACACTAGTTTTAGTGTAAATATCTTTGTTCTGTCCTCTGTGCCCTATCTGTAAGAGATGTGTGTTTATGTCACCCCAGGAGAAAAGTTTTGTGTGACGCTATTAAAACAACAATGTTGCTAAAAAGGGAAGCACAACAGCAATCCCATTTATAAAACAACAAAAAGAGTACAATACCTTGAAGCAAACATAACAAAGGTATGAAAGACTTGTAATTCAAAAATATAAGCTATAGATAAAGGCAATTAAAATAAAACACATGTAAATAGAATTATAATGTGTTCATGGATTGAAAAAAATAATAATATTAAAATATGTAGCAAGAACCATGCCAAAGCAGCCTAGGGGAGAAAAAGGAAAAAAAAAAAAAACTATCAAAATCCACACTTTTACTAAAAAGTGAGTTGTATAAGAAATTAAAATGGCATCAGAGAAGTAGGAGAGATTCAGAGCATCCAGAGCCCACACAGGCAGGCCAATCCTGCTCCAGCAGCAGCGGTGCGAGGTCTGTGTAAACGCATTTCTGTGGGTTAGTTAATGTGGCTTGTGGTTATTTTGTTAATTAGAAAAAATAGTTTACATTAACAACAGGCTTTCTGAATAAAACGTTTCCCATAACTCTAAAGGAAAGGATTTATTGCATTTGTTTTAAAAGTCTAAAGTGTACATGATAATTAAGTTCTTGGTAATAGTGTTGTAAAATCCCAATAGAAAGACGCTTATATTCAGTCAAACCTATAGAATAAGACTGGAAGCTCAGCCATCCTGCTTTCAAGTGATCTCCAGTGGACAGATGTGCCTGTGTCTACAAATGTGTTCCATGAAGACATTCACATGTAAAAAAAACAAAGACAACGCAGTCAATATTTTAATTTCTTTGTTTGGTTGTAACTTGATTTTGTCAGTGTGCTCAAAATAAGATTTGTTTTCTATGAATTTTGTATTCTGCAGATTACTATACAAAATATAGTAAAAGCAAAAATATATTTTGTATAGTAACAATGCCTGTATATATCTGTTATAGTACATATGTCTGTATATATACACTATAGTAAACATGCCTGCATATATGCATTATAATAAACCTTCCTGTATACACCAGTACAGTGAACATGCTGCACATATGCATTAGAGTAAACATGCGTGCCTACATGTGTTGTAGTAACATGCCTGCATACAGGATCATTACTGCATATATGTTTACAGCAAACAAGCCAGCATATACACATTAGAGTAAACATGCCTCTGTACCACTGTTAAAGTAAACATGCGTACATATACACATTATAGCAAACATGCTTGCATATATGTGATATTATCCATCTGTGAATTTGGTTGTTCCCACTTGACCTGCTTTAAAAACATCAGAATTTAAATATATTAATTTAAAAATGCCTCCACCCACAGGAGATATTAAAATGCATGTTTATATTTTTCATCATGACATTTGTTGTGCAAATATACTCAAATTTAAATATGTCAAGGTTTTAATTATAGTAAAATGAAGGAAAATGCAAGAATGGTCTAAGTGGTTTACCCTTTTAAACTGCAAATTTAGCTATTACATAGACAAGTTTAATTTCAAATATTTCACAGTGAGGAACTAATTAATTAGTTAATAATGCATGAAACCAGCAGAGCATTACCAGTATTATTTTACCATTACAAAGCCAGAGCAAATATGGAAATCTACGTTTAACTTGACCCTTTTAAACACAAAAACTTTAGGCTTTGTCTTGTATACTTTCATCAGTTTATCCTTCATTTCTTTGGCCATCCTCAGCACCACCCCAGAAGATCTTACTGGGATGGGATGGGATGGGATGGGATGGGATGGGATGGGATGGGATGGAATGTAGCCATGCATAAACTGCTTTGTGTTCAGTAGCTAAACTGTCTCTTTTCTCACAACTAGAAGCCTGATAATCTGAGAGATGCAATGCCTCCACCTGTGTCACTACCTTGCAAAAACATACTAAAGAGACCAAGTAATTAGAGACTCTCCTTCTAGGCAACACTTACTATTCCTACATGTAAAAGATAATAATTGTTTGTAATCAGAAAATACATTAGTTTCTTTCAGTCTATTGTTATTTACTCTTGATGTTATCACTATTCTACTATTTTCTGTGTATTTATGATACAAACTGTTCAATAATTTAATATTTGGGTTCATTAATGGATTAATTTCATCTTTGTTATGGAGTAAAATTCAAGCCTCTTTAGTTATATGTTTCACTTACTAGTCACTAATAAGGTTCTGTGTGAATAATGGATGGCTTTTTGAAGAGGTACTATTCCTCTGAAATATTTAAGACAGAGTTAGGACAAATGTCTGTCCTTAGCAATGGAAACTGAAATTGTAAATTTTTGATTTTCACTCAAAGTAAGAGAAACTGCAATACACACACTTGCTTACAGGTTATCTTTAAGACTAGTATATTACTTTGCTAAGTGAATCCTGGAAATTATAAAATCATAGGTAATAAGCACTATTAAAATAAGAAAACACCCACCTATATCACTTAGAATAGTGACCATATTCATTCCCCAAAATAAGGAGACTGATTTCAAGGAGGTCAACACATTAGAACAGTTATGAAATTTGTTCCCCAAATTTAGGAGATTGTTTTTGAGGAGGCCATGTCACCAGTCCTATTATTCTCTGGCTTTATTAAGGGGTGAAGCAGACTGCAATGACTCTCATCACAGTTAATATGTAATGGAATCAGCTCAAAATAAAAAAATTCATGAAGAATGGAAACTGTTTCATGGCTCTCTAGTGAGGTGTGAAGAAGCATCTGTTCATCGCAGCAAGGTCACCAGTGAGAGAACAAAGAAATGACTCCATCGGCATCTAGCTTCAAGAACCAATGAGTATTTGTTTCGGGGATGCTTAGAGAAGCATGGATGACTCAATGGAATCAACAAAAGGCCCTGCACAATGGGAAATGACTCATGAAACCTGCATCTATGAAGTTACCATGGTAGCTAGTTCTATTGGATCATGCTCTAATCTTCAGCAATTACTTATCGAGTAAGTAACCTTAGGGGAAAATCCACTTGTAACCATTTCCAGTACATGGCATGGAGTGGCATGCCTTTTATTTTTTTAATACATTTAAAAAAATTATTATTTATTTATTTATTTTAATTTAATTTATTAGATTTCTTTTCAGCAAATACAGGCAGTTTGGTACCATTATTAGGCTCATACATGATCTACCCCCTCTTATTGGACCCTCCTTGTTGAATTAAATGGGTCGTGCATTGAGGATTTAGCCCACAGATATTGGTATGATAAATGTCTCTGCATATCATGACCCAACATGTGACTCTGACATTCTTTCCACACCCTCTTCAGCAAAATTTCCCTGAGCCATGTTGGGTTAATTTTTGGTCTGCTTCAGTGATGAGGTGTTGGGGGACTCTGAGGCTCTGGCTCTCATTTGGTAGGAGTTGATTTTTCTCTGTGTTGGTCTCCTTCCCCTTGGTGCTGGTATCTGGTTCATCAGGAAAACATCACTCTTGCTTTTTTACCAATTGTCCTTAGTTTCAGTTGGGTTCCTTTTGAGGTATGTTGGGGCAGCTGTCTCCTTAGGATCTGCATCTATCTTAAAAAGAGAAGCAGATTCTACAATGGAGAGTAAGTTAGCACCTAGAAAATTGAGATAACAATTACTTTTTTGATAGAGAGTTTGATAGGTGTAGGCCCTCTTGTACCCCATGATTGATGGTAGCTTGATATTGGAGAGTGGGCTTATGTTTGGGTATGGTTCTGACTTGTTTCCCAGCTCCAGCTATGGGTCTAGTACCACTGAGGGGATCAGTTAGCCAAATCAAGAGCAGTTGGTTCCCCACCATGGCTGGGTGCCACTATTGTACTTGTGTGGGCATCACATCGGGTTATTTGTTGCTAATTAGGTTAGACAATGAGTTGCTTGGACAGATATTGGTCATTTCCCCCAGTCTCCCATGTAGCACCTTCTGGCACTAGACACACTAACTGTCTGGGGACTAACTCTCTCTTGGCTTCCAGCCATGCCATTCCATTTTATGTGTCAGCTGTGTATGGAGTCTTCAGCAAAAGGGTCCTGCCACTGGCCTTTGGTGGGTCATCAAGTACTCTGACAGAAGTCTGTCATTGTTGTGGGACCTTGTAGGATTTTCTGATCAAAAGCTCATTGTGGATGGTAGCCCCAAGCTGAAAGTGGGGGTTACAGGTCAGTGCTCACTAAGAAATTGAGGAAAAACATAATGAATATACAAGAGTTAGAGAGGAGAGAGAGAGAGGGGAGAGGGGGAGAGAGAGGGAGGGAAGATGTAGAAGATTTAGGTTAGTCTTGATCCTACCCTCTCCAGTGTCTTGTGGTCAGGTGTTTCCTGTAAGGGTCTAGTGAAGATTCAGCCATTTGGTCTGTCTTTTAGGAAGTAGAATTTTATGGTATTATTGCCGTTTGGGTCCAGATTACTGTTTTCCACACTTCAATGCCCTCCCCACCCTCCGCATCCATCCTAGTGTCGAGTCCATGAGGTGCTTGCTGGGTGTGTAAAGTATCTTGGGTAGATTCAGGTTAGGTGTTGTAGATGAGTGAGACTATGTGTCAACTTTTTTTTCTGTGACTGGGTAAGTTCACTGAGAATGATCTGTTCCAGGTTCAACCATTTTTCCTCAAATTTCTTTGTGTTGAGTTTTCTTACTGCTGTATAGAATTCCATTGTGTAGATATACCACATCTTCGTTATCCATTCTTCTAATGATGGACATCTGGGTTGATTCCAACTTTTAGCTATAATGAACTGAGCTGCTACAAACATGATTGAGCAAATCTCTCTGGCCTGTGGTTTAAAGGTTTTAGGGTAGATGCCCAGTAAGGGTATAACTGGGTCTGTTGGTATTTCTATAGTCAGCTTTTTCAGGAGTCTCCATATTGCTTTCCAAAGTGGTTGTACCATCCTGCATTCCCACCAACAGTGAATGAGTGTTCCTGCTTCTCCACATCCTCGCCAGCATTTATTTTCTTTTGATTTTTTGATGTTGGCTATCCTTATTGGGGTAAGGTGGAATCTCATACTTGTTTTAATTTGCATTTCTCTGATGATTAGGGATGATGAACATTTTCTTAAGTGTGTGTTTGCCATTTGTATATCTTCCTCTTGAATTGCCTGTTCGACTCTGCACCCCATTTTGTGAGTGGGGTATTTGTCTTCTTATTGTTTAGACTTTTGAGTTCTTTGTAGAGTCTAGAGATTAGGCCTCTATCAGTTGGATAACCTGCAAATATTTTCTCCCATTCTGTGGGTATTCTATTGGCTTTGCTTATTATATGCTTGTCTGAAAGAAACTCTTCAGCTTCATATGATCCCATTGGTTGAGTGACTGTTTAAGAACTTGAGCCACTGCGGTTTTGTTCAGGAAGTCTTTTTCCATTCCTATATCATGGAAAGTACTTCCTAAATTTTCTTTCAGTAGTATTTGAGTTTCTGGTCTAAGTTTGAGGTCTTTGATCCATATGGATTTGAGTGTAGTGCATGGTGAAATGTGTGGATCAAGTTTTAGTTTCCTGCATGTGGTTATCCAGTTTGTGTAGCACCATTTGTTGAAGATGCTATCTTTTTTCCAGCGTATATTGTTTGGTCCTTTGTCGAATATCAAGTAGCTATAGTTTCTTGACCCAAAATCCAGGTCCTCAAGTCTATTCCATTGGTCTATACTGCTCTTTTTATGCCAGTACCATGCTGTTTTTATTACTATGGCTTTGTAGTATAGCTTTAGATCAGGTATGGTGATGCCACCAGAGGTATTACTTTTGCTGAGGATATGTTTGGATATGTGAGGCCTTCTGTTTTTCCACATGAAATCAAGATCCATTTTTCTATCTCTGTGAAGAACACTGTAGGGATTTTAATTGGAATTGCCTTAAATCTATATATTGCCTTTGGTAGGATTGTCATCTTCAAAATGTTAATTCTGCCTATCCAGGAGCATGGGAGGTCTTTCCATCTTCTCAAGTCCTCCTCAAATTCTTTTTTGAGAGATTTTATATTTTCATTGTATAGATCTATTACTTCCTTGGTTAACGTTATTCCAAGGTATTTTATTTTTTGTGTTGCTATTGAAAATGGGACTATGTCCTTTATTCTTTTTCTGTATATTTGTCATTTGCATACAGAAACGCTACCCATTTTTGTGCATTGATTTTGTTTCTTACTACTTTGCTATAGGAGTTAATCACCTTCAGGAATTTTGGGATGGAGTCTCTTGGGTCTCTTACATATACAATCATGTCATCAGTGAATAAAGCTAATTTGACTTCTTCCTTTCCAAATTGTATCCTTTTATTTCCTTCTCCTGTCTTATTGCTTGAGCTTGGATTTCCAGATCTGTATTGAAAAGCAGAGGTGAGAGAGCACATCCCTTTCTTGTTCCTGATCTCAATGGAAATTCCTCCAGTCTCTCGCCATTAAGTATTATTTGGGCCTTTGGAGCTTTGTATATTCCCTTTATTATGTTAAGATGTGAACCGGCCATGCTGATTCTCTCCAATGTTTTGATCATGAAGTCATGTTGTATCTTGTCAAAGGCCTTCTCTGCATCTATTGAAATGATCATGTGGTTTTTATGTTTAAGCTTATTTATGTGGTCTATTACATTGACAGAGTTTCGTATGTTGAACCACCCTTGTGTTCCTGGGATAAAAGTTGGATAATACTTTTGATGTGTTGTTGGATTCCATTTGTGAGTATTTTGTTCAGGATCTTTGCATCTATGTTCATTAGGGAAATAGGCCATAGTTTTCTTTTCTTCTGGCATCTCTGCCTGGTTTTTGGATTAGGGTGATACTAGCTTCATAGAAGGACTTGGGTAGCTTTCCCTGTTCTTCAATTGTGTGGCACAGTTTTAGAAAGATTTGTTTGAGTTCTTCCATGAAGGTTTGATAAAATTCGGCTGGGAATCCATCTGGTCCTGGACTCTTCTTTTTTGGGAGGTTTTTAATTACTTTTTCAATGTCCATGAGTGTGGTGGGTTCATTGAGGTGATTAAGCTGCTCTGAGTTTAGCTTTGGTAGATGATATGTCTCCAGGAATTTCATCTCCTCCACATTTTCCAGTTTGTGGAGTAGAGGTTTTTGAAATAAATCCTGATGATTCTCCCAATTTCACTTATGTCTGTTGTGACCTCTCCTTTTTCATTTTGAATTTTGTTAATTTGGAGTCTCTCCTTTTTTTGCTTGATCAAATTGGCTAGAGGTTTTTCAATCTTGTTTATTTTTTCGAAGAACCAGCTCTTTGTTTTTTCAATGGCCTTAATTTTTTCCTTGGTTTCCAATTCATTAATTTCTGCTCTGATTTTAGTTATTTCTTTCCTTCTGGAGCTCTTTGGCTTGGAGTTTTCTTGTTTTTCCAATGCTTTTAGGTGGATGGTTCGGCTATTGATTTGGGATCTTTCTGTCTTTTTTATGAAGGTATTGAATGCTGTGTATTTTCCCCTGATGATTGCCTTCATTGTGTCCCATAAATGTTGGTATGATGTGTTCTCATTGTCATTCAATTCCAGGAATTTTGCAATTTCATTTTTTATTTCATCCACAATCCATTTATTGTTTAAGAGTGTGCTATTCAGTTTCCAGTTGCCATTGGGATTCTTGGTGGGGTTTTTTTGTTGTTGATTTCTAGGAATATAGCATTATGGTCTGATATCATACAGGGAATTATGTCGATTTTCCTAAATATGTGGAGGCAGTCTTTGTGACCCAGTATATGGTCTATTTTAGAGAATGTTCCATGGGCTGCTGAGAAGAATGTGTAGTCTGTGTATTTGGGATGGAAAGTTTTGTAGATGTCCATTAGGTCTAAGTGTTCTATGGTATTGTTGAGCTCTCTTACTTCCCTGTTGAGTTTCTATTTGGATGATCTGTCTATTACTGATAATGGTGTGTGGAAGTCCCCAGCTATGAGGGTGTTGGTGGTTATTTCTGTTTTATTGTCAAGTAGGTTTTGTTTAATGAACTGTGGTGCCCCTGTGTTTGGTGCATACCGATTTATTATTGTAATATCCTCTTGATGGATTGTTCCCTTTATAAGTAGGAAGTAGCATTCTTTGTCTTTTTTGATTGTTTTTGGTTTGAAGTCAATTTTATCTGATATTATGTGGTGGTTTGATTCAGGTGTCCCCCATAAACTTAGGTGTTCTGAATGCTAGGTTCCCAGCTGATGGATATTTGGGAATTAATGCCTCCTGGAGGGAGTGTATCATTGGGGGCGGGCTTATGGGCTTTATAGCCAGTTTTCCCATGCCAGTGTTTGGCACACCCTCCTGTTGCTGTGGTCCATCTTCTGTTGGCCAGGGGGTGATGTCCACCCTCTGCTCATGCCATCATTTTCCCCTGCCATCGTGGAGCTTCCCCTCGAGCCTGTAAGCCAAATAAACCTCTTTTTCCCAGAAGCTGCTCTTGGTTGGGTGATTTCTACCAGCAATGCGAACCGGACTGCAACAGTAACGTGGTACCAAGGACTGGGGTTGCTGCTAGACACATGACTATGTGGCTTCAGCCTTTTGTAGCTGAATTTCAAGAGGAATGTGGAAGGATTTGAAACCTTGGCCTAAGAGATGCCTCGCAGTGCTGTAATTACAGCTTAGAGGACTATTCTGGTCTGAGCTCCAAGACTTGAATGCAGTAAGAACCATGGACTGTGAGGTTTGGCTTATGAGGGTGAGAAAGAGCTGTGTCTGGACTGGGCTAGCAGTTTGTGTGAGAAGCTTGCTCTTGTGCCCGTGTCCTGAGAAGTTGTGCAGGGTTGCTTTGCGTAGAAATGAACTGATGTGAGCAGAGGAATATGGCACAGAAAGAAAAATCTTTGGGTGAACTACTGCCCATTCAGCTGCAACTGAGAGATTACAACTTTTGAGACTGGGCTAGCTGACCTGTGCTGGGGCAACAGAAAGAATGTCGACTCTTTTGAAGGAGCCTGAGTGCTCAAGGAGTGTCCTGTTCTTCAAAGTCTGCTTTATTCCCCCCTGGATTAACAAATTGGCACCCTACCTGGTATCGTGGAGTATAAGAAATGCTGGAAAGAGGGTCATTGAGTTTGCAACACGGTCTTGTGTTTTGGAAATGGCCATGGGTAGTGTGAAGTGGGTTTGCTGGTTGCCTGCATAGAGACCCCATATGGCCATGAGGATGAACCGTGGCTTGCAGTGGAGACCCAGTGGAGATGCCGGGACCATGAGATGGCTGCCGAGGAGCTGCCAGCTCCGGTGAAGTTTCCCAGGACTGTGAGTAGCCTAGCTGGAGGGGCGGAATTGGAATGCCAGAGACTTGTTGCTGGTTAGAATTATCGGACTTGAAGATTTGTCACTGGTTTGAGTTGCTGGACTTGAAGCTACAGAGTTTGATGTTTGCCCTGGTTGTTTTAAATCTTGTATTGGTTGAATGTTTCTTTGCTATGCCCAATGTCATCTATTGCAGTGTGAATATTTATTCTGTGCCATTCTGGGTTTTTTGAGGTTATATTTTGGTATTATGGCTCAGTTAAAAGATCTTGAAGGGGATGTATGAACATCATTGAGATTGATAAAAACTATGGGGACTTTTAAAGTCAGACTGAATGCATTATATTTTACATTATGTATGGATATCAGTTTATGGGGGCCAGGGGCGCAATGTGGTGGTTTGATTCAGGTGTCCCCCATAAACTTAGGTGTTCTGAATGCTAGGTTCCCAGCTGATGGATATTTGGGAATTAATGCCTCCTGGAGGGAGTGTATCATTGGGGGCGGGCTTATGGGCTTTATAGCCAGTTTTCCCATGCCAGTGTTTGGCACACCCTCCTGTTGCTGTGGTCCATCTTCTGTTGGCCAGGGGGTGATGTCCACCCTCTGCTCATGCCATCGTTTTCCCCTGCCATCGTGGAGCTTCCACTCGAGCCTGTAAGCCAAATAAACCTCTTTTTCCCAGAAGCTGCTCTTGGTTGGGTGATTTCTACCAGCAATGCGAACCGGACTGCAACATATTAATATAGCTACACCTGCTTGTTTCTTATTCCCATTTGCTTGGAATATTTTTTTCCACCCTTTCACCCTGAGGAGGTATCTTTCTTTATTGTTAAGGTAGGTTTCTTGAAGGCAGCAGATTGAGGGGTCTAATTTTTTGATCCACCCTGTTATCTTGTGTCTCTTTATGTCTGAATTAAGGCCATTAATATTTAGGGTGATGACTGCGAGATTTCATTTCATCCCTGCCATGTTGTGGTGGTAGAGGTGTATTGGTATTTTATAGGATTTGAAATTTTTTGTCTACTCTTGGTTTGGTTGTTGTGATCTGCTTCTTGTAGGCATTTGTGTTTGGTTATTTGTTTCTTCTCTGTGGAGAATTTCCTGGAATACTTTCTGTAGGTTTGGTTTTGTGTTCATATAATTGTAAAGCTGATTTTTGTCATGGAAAGTTTTCCTTTCACCATCTATTATAAGGGAGACTTGTCCAGGTAGAGTAGCTTGGGTTGGAAGCCATAGTTTCTTAGTGTTTGAAGAGTTTCATTCCAGCCCCTTGTAGCTTTCAGTTTTTTCATTGAGAAGTCTGAAGTAATTCTGATGGGGTTTCCTTTGAAAGTGGTATGCTGTTTTTCCCTAGCTGCTTTTAGGATTTTCTCTTTAGTGTCAAGGTTTAGAGTCTTAATGATAATATGTTTTGGGGAGTTTCTCCTTTGTTCTAGTTGGTTAGGAGTTCTGTTCACTTCTTGTATCTTCATGGGCCTTGCTTTTAAGAGACGAGGGATGTTTTCTTCAATTATTGTGTTAAATTAGTTCTCCATGCCTTTGTCTGAAATTCTTCTCCTTCTGGTATTCCAATGATTCTGATATTAGGACGTTTATGTGTATCCCACAATTCCCTCATATTCTGTTCTTAGGAACTTTTGAACTTACTGAAATTTTTGGACTCTCGAACTGTTTCTTCCATCCTGTCTTCCAGATCAGAGTTTCTATCTTCCACTTCGCTGACTCTATTCTTCAGAGCCTCTAGCGAGTCTTGGACTTATTCAATTAAGTTTGCATTTTCTACTACGTTCCTATATATCACTTCCATTGCTTTGTACAGCTTCCTTTCTACCTCATTTTCTGATTTTCTTGATGATTCTTGGAAATCATCCTTGCATTTCTTTATGTTTTCATTTAGTGTAGCCAGCTGATTTTTAAGGTCCTCTTTTTTTTTTTTCATTCTCCCTCAACTCTCTTAGCTCTCTTTGAATTCCTTCCAGTGTCTTATCATATTGCTCTAGCTTAGTGATGGTAGCATCCACATGATTATCTGTCCTTTGTAGCTTTCCTGCAAGTTCTAGCAGTAGGTTGGTAAGGATTGCATTGCTCATAGCTTCCACTTGATGTTCTGATCCTAAACACTCTTCTATGTTTTGGTTAGATGTAATCCTTGTTGGACTGGGTGTTCTGTCTAGATTTTCTTGCATTTTATTTTTCATGTTATTTCTTTTGTGCTGTGGTCTACCCATGTCAGTGTATGTGCAGGTAGGTGAGTGGAGCAGCCTGGGCTCTTGCTCAATGAGAATCCAAGGCAGCCTGGGGCAGTTGCAAGCAGCCTGGGTTTTTGCTCTCTCTTGCCAAAGCCGCCTATCTACTGCCTGACAGGGGCACCAAAGTTGCCTGAATTCTCACCCAGTAATGTACCAAACCTGCCTGCCTTCCAGCTTGAAAGAGGACTGAGGCAGCAAGCCCTGAAGTTGCCCAAACTCTGACTAGTACGACTGGGACCTGCAAACAATCTGTGCTCCCCCGCCTCAGGGGAGTGGGGGATGGGTGGCAACGGACAGGTAGGGGATGGCACCTGAGCTGGCGCTAGTGACTCAGTGTGGGCTTGTGTGGCCCTTGCTGTGGGACTGGGCCCACTGCACGTGCAATTGTAGTGCAGAGGCTGCTGATGCGGGTGCAGGATTGGGACACAGCAGAGGCTGGCTGGCGGGCAAGCAATCGGAGAACTGCTGCGGGGGTCTGGCAGCCACCTAATCACCGCAGTGGTGGCCCTCATTGGTGTGTGAACTGCGCACAGCGTGGCGGGCCGGGGCACGCCATCAGAGCACAAGGACGCACGATCAGAGCACAGCCACTTGGGGCACGGGGTGCGGTGGCTCTATGGGGGGTAGACTACCCATCGGAGGGGGGGGATTCGTGATTCCCTGTTTTTCCCCACTCTGTGTCCTCCCACTAGCAAGAAGACCCTGATAACCGTTAATTTCTTGCCTTTCTTTCCCCAGAGTCTGCAGCACAGCTAGGCGGTCGCCATCTTGGCCTGAAGTCTTGGCATGCCTTTTTAATGAGTGCTGTCAGGAATTCACATAAGAGCACACCCAAAAATGGCTGATGGGGATTCCCTGCAACGACACTTCACTCTCAGACAGCATGTCCTTGGCTGCATGTTCTATCTCCCAAAACAGGAAACATGCAACCGCCACTACACCATGGAGGCATGCCACCCCACACCATAGGGGAAAAGGTAAGCATATCACAATTTGTCTTGTGAATGCTGTGCCTTAAGCAAAATTAGTGACATTTTCCTGTCTTATCATCAGGGCATTGGCACTGTCTATTTCTAACTCATCTTTAGTATGTTAGTTCCATATGTGGCATGGCTTTTCCTGAGGATACACGATCAAAGGTGAACTTATATCACAAAGCACACTGCTAGATGATAAAGAAACAATGCCACCCAAATCTAACTTGATGTGCCATTAGTGTAATCAATTACAGGAACATACGTGAGGGGTTACGTACAGGAACACAGAAGACTTTTTTTGTGGAAATGGCTGCATTTGAGCAGGGAGCTCCAGGCGTGTAGCTTTTTTGAAGCTGTCACCCATGCTAGCCTAACTCTCTAGAGATACATCTGCTGAAGAGTTACACATGTTCCTCTGAGTAACCTCTGACTGCTACTCTTGTAAATATCTCCAGTAAATTCACTGGGTCACCAAGCAAGATTTGAATGGAATTGTTTCTTTGGTCTACCATCAGTGTACTTTCTGGTGTGAATAATGTTTGATTCATGGGTTAAATGCTTGTTCATATTTCTCCCCACAATGCAAACAGAGCAATGAAAGATAGATCTATATATGGTTTTAGTTTAGTTTTTAAAAATTATTTTTCATCTATTTCTGAATGAAAAATGACCAAAGCAAGAGTATACAAGAGTTAAATGCAACTCTTCCTCCAAGCACTATTGCCAAGTCATGTCTCATTTCTTTCATGACTTTACTTTAAAAGCTGTACATGCCAAGTGCTGAATATACAGAAAATGCTTCTACTGTTCTTTTCAACATATTAGTTTATAATTTATATCCCAGAGGTTTATGGCTTTAGTTCCTGTTGGAGGAGCTGAGTGTCAGTAAGATACTATGAAATAATATTAGACATCAAATATCAGATCTACCAACTTTTAAAATGATACATTCACCTATAGTAAGTTAAAATGTGCAAGTGAAATAAAAAAGCAAGTTTAGTGAACAAAAAATAAATCCACCATTGTTTGTGACAATGACTTTGTGAATTCCACCATTATGAGAAGTATGACTTGAAGAGGGAGACAGAGGTACCGAGAAGAGAAAGAAGAGAGAAGCTTACAGTGAAATATGCTTTTCTAATCAAAGGGTCTCTTTAAATCCTGGCTGTGAATACTTTTTCCCAATATTTCCATTCTCTGAACCTTTGTTATTCAGGTATAGAAATGTGTCAGTACTATAGTTCACTAAATTCACTCTGAGTTAAAATTATCCCACATAGTTCTGTAATGATCACAAAATAACAATAAAAAGTCAGACAGTAGTTAATATTTTGTACTTATTTCTCACCCTGTGATCCATTTCATGCCTTACACATCTCCATGGAAAAATTCTCATTTGACTTTCCTCTTGACATCCCATTCAAAACTATTGTGACATAATGTCCTCTTCCTAGCCACTTACTTAATCCTTACACTTTCCTAAGATTACAGTCAAGTATCTACCATACTGCCACACACACACACACACACACACACACACACACACACACATACAACCAAAGTACCACAGGCTACAATCAAACTAAAAACCCCTCATTTATTGCTTTTGATGTGTGACATGTGAACCATCTGATCTCTCCTCAGAAAGAAGTATACGTTTTACACTCTATATTAGTAGCTGCCTTGTCTAATTCTCACACTAAACTGGTAGCTATGAGTATGCACATTTTGTCCACAGTGTTCACACTTGTGCTTCCTGCTGGTAACTTACAGCATCAATGCCTAATTGTTCAATGACATAGTAAATTATTATAATTACATGAAATATTCACATATGGGTTAGATAATATTTTGATTTAATCAAATTGGAGATGAAGATAAATATTTTTATGACTTTTATAAGAATAACACATGATACTTAAATCATTTCTATTACTATTGTATTTCTCTTAAATTGAGAAATATTTGATATTCCCATAAATCATGGTGTATTGGTAAAGAAAATGTGAACAATCTTCAAATATACAGGATGCTTTTTCAATTATACATTTTATATCACTCTTTTTATGTTTCCTATTTCCTTGACAATGGTTTTCCTCTTCTGTTTATTGTGATTGCAGTTGCTTAAACATTGGGTGTATGTTGTAGTACTTCTTGCCTGTTGGAGGTAGGTTCAACTCAGGAAACTGACAAAATTTGTAACACCCAGAAAGGTCAGGAATTTCAGAGAATTTCAAGATTTGCAAACCCTCTCCCCACATTTACAAAAGCAGACAACAAATGTTAGGAATGAGGACACTCTCTAATTGAGCTGCCCAGAAGTTGGTCAGGGAGCTTCAAGGATGCACCACTCATGGAGTTATGCATAATGTAATGGGTATTTTGGTGATACAGATGCCTTGAGTTATCCATGTTCCTAAAATCAGCCCCTTAGCCATCCTATAAGTAACCCCCCAAATGTTTCATCAAGCTAGACATAGCGGAATAACTTTCCAGTTCTATCATTGATAACCTATTTGCTTAACAAAATACCTGAGACTATGTGCCCTTTTTAAAAAGAAGCTTATTTAGCCCACAGTGATAAGGAATTTTGAAGTTTCTCTACAAATGCACCACTATATGCCAGCAAATGGATAATTTTGGAGTATCATTGGATTCTTGTGTTAAGAATAGATCTAGGGGAATTCCTTTAGGCAAGAGATTTAAAAAAAAGTGCAGACTGCACAGGTAGACTCAAAAATATTCCCTGCTTTTACTTTCTGGAACCCATTTACCCTAAATTGCCTCAACAATTTTAAAGGCTGAAAGTCTGAATGATATGACAATGATTTTGGTGGGTACAACTGACTGCATCACAACCAGAAACATTGCAGTACATATAGAGTATCAGGAAGCCAAAAATGAAGGAGAGGTCAGACTGGCTCACTTTTGGTAACAACTCACTCTTTCATGGGAACTAATTCATGAAACTTGTCAATCTTTTATAAGAGTACTGCAGTGAATAACTCAAACACCTCTCACCCTGTTGTATCTTTTTTATTGTATTATTTAATATAGAATTTAAAATGAATATCTTTATTTTAACCACTCATCACATTATGGTCACATAAGGTACAAAGTGTCTTGAATCTGCCATCTCTTCTTAACTCATATACAGTGTATTATTTTTCTCTACATACAATTTGAGGAATTATGAATTGATTTCCATGTATAAGATATGTAGCATTCAAACATTAATTTATCCATTCAAGCCCACAGAACAAACTTATTTGCTATTGATTATATACTAGGCATTATGCTAATTCCCTGGAACATAAGTTTTGAGAATGGCAGTAATTTTTATAAATTTTCAATAGAATGCTCTGAGGAATCTCTAGTAAATTCAAATGAATGACTGTGGAAAACAATTACTGAATTAGTAGGTATTGTATAATGAAGTAAAAATAGAAACAGGGAGTTTTATTTTTAATGTTCACACAAAGAAATATCATAAATGGAGGATATCACCATAGGTAATATTTTGTGATAAGTAGTGGCATCACAATATTGCCTTGAATGCTGTGGGGATTTAGAAGAGTTTTAAATACCTAATAATTGTTCAAATTTGAATACTAGGATATCTTGCATAGTAAAATACAGTAGGATTCAAGCTTAAAGTAGAGAGAGTACTTTGGATAAGAAGGAAAGTAATCCATTTAATAGGCAAAGCTCTTTAATCTTAGATGTTTATAATAGAACAAAGGAAGGAGATGAAACAGACCATAGATCATATGTAAATGATAGATTTTCAGGATGGTTAATTGTTGGTTCAGAAATACATATTTTGAATTGTTTGCATAACTTATGAAAAAACAAACATCTGTTTGTCATTTATATAAATGAAGCTGGCTTCAGAGCAAAGATGTATAGCATCAGCCCAAGAGAATAGTGGACTCTTTCACTGTGGATGTATAAATAATTTACTTAAAGCTCTTTGAAGGAGACTACAGAGAAGAAGTAAGATGGATAGGCAGAATGTAAGGTTGCAGATGCCCACAGAAGGTCATTTCTATATAATCAGATGTTTCACAGTAACTAATAAAGTCTCTAAAAAGGCAACCTCATACTTCTTAAAGTATTTTTTTGTTTATTTTTATTTATTTGAGAGTGACCGAGAGAGAGAGAGAAAGAGAGAGAGAGAGAGAGAGAGAGAGAGAGAGAGAGAGAGAGAGAGAGAGAGAATGGGTGCGCCAGGGCTTCCAGCTACTGCAAACGAACTCCAGACGCGTGTGTCCCCTTGTGCATCTGGCTAACGTGGGCCCTGGGGACTTGAGCCTCGAACTGGGGTACTTAGGATTCACAGGCAAGCACTTCACTGCTAAGCCATCTCTCCAGCCCAACCTCATACTTCTTACTCCAAAGCATTGCATTTCTACTTGTAACAATAATCCCACCAGCAAATAGGAGGCATTTGAAATTTTGTCAGCTGTTACTATGGCTTTAATAGCTATCTCCTTCCAAACATATTAAAAGTAGTTAATTGATTGATTGGTTTGTTGATTGCCATGCTGAGGATCAAACTGAGTGCCTTTCACATGTTAGACAAATGTAAGGATTTAAAGGTAAATCCCCTATCAAAGCAGCACTGATTTACTATTGCTTTATTCATTTATTTACTTTTTCCCCCCCTTAGGTGGGGTAACTTGGTGCTCAGCCTGGCCTGGAACATTTGTATGGAAGAGATCATTTTGTCTCCACCTCCTCCCAAGTAGCTGGATAATGAGCATGGAATTCTGTTTAGCTCAAGTTAAAATATATTCTGCAACATAAGATCATGAGGAGATGAAGCCTTTAAAAGGTGATTAGGCAAGAAGGAACCCACCTTCACTGGTGACTAATAATTTTGACTTTGAGAAGTGAGCTCACCTTCTTGGCTGTTTTACTCTTCTGCTCTGTATAGAAGTGTTGTCATCCCACAAGAGTGGTACTCAAGGAAGAAATGCCAGCGAGGACAACAGCCTTTCTCCAGACACCATATCCACGTAGAAAACACCAGGTCCTTGTCCCACACCACATCCACAGAGCAGACACAGGGCCCTTTCCACACACCACATTCACAGTGCAAAGACAGGGAGCTCACTAGAAACATCTACAGTGCAGAGACCATACCCTCTTCAGATACCACATACACAAAATAAAGAGCAAGCCTTCATCACATTCACACACCACACCCACAAAGCAGAGAACAGGCCCTAGACAGGTACTACATCCAAGAGCACATACCTAGTCTTTGTCACATACTACCACATCCACAAAGCAGAGACTTAGCCCTCACCATAACTACACACCACACACCACATCCACAGAGGAAAGATCAGGCACTTACCAAACACCATATCCACAGAGTAGCGACCAAGACCTCACCTCACACCACACCCAAAACAACTTTATATCTGGCTTCCTATCCTCCAGCATTGTAAACCAATAATTTTCATTTCCTGAGTAATTAACCCATCTCATGGAAATATATTTATTTACTTTTATACATTTTTATTTTTAATTTTTTTTTATTTATTAGTTTTGTACTCAGCGAATACAGCCAATTTGGTACCATTGTTAGGTTCATCCATGTCCTACCCCCTCCCCCTGGCCCCTCCTTGTTGAGGTATATGGGTCATGCATTCTGGAGTTAGCCCACAGTTATGGGTAGGAAAAATGTCTCTGCATATCATAATCCAGCATGGGGCTCTGAGATTCTTTCTGCCCCCTCTTCCACAAAATTTATCTGAGTCATGTTGGGTTCATTTTTTTGTCTGCTTCAGTGATGAGGTGTTGGGGGTCTCTGGGTCTCTGGATCTCTGATTTGGTAGGAGTTGATTTTTCTCTGTGTTGATCTCCTTCACCCTTGTGCTGGTACCCGGAATCACCAAGAAAAGAGCACCCTTGCTTGTTTTGCCAATTTTTCTTAGTTTCAGCCGGGGCCCTTTTGAGGTATGATGGGGTGGCTCTCTCCTTAGCATCTACATGTATCTGAAAAAGAGAAGCAGATTCTCCAACAGAGAGTAAGTTAGCACCAAACAAATGAGATAACCCTTACTTTTTGTATAGAGAATTTAACAGCTATAGGCCCTCTTGTAGCCCACTATTGGTGGTAGCTTGTTAATGGAGAGCAGGCTTATGTTTAGATATGTTTCTGACTGGTTTCCCAGCTCTAGCTATAGGTCCCTTACCACTGAGGGGATAAGTTAGCGGAATCAAGAGCAATTGGCTTTCCACTGTGGCTGTGCACCACTATTGCACTTGTGTGAGCATCATGAAAGGTTATTTGCTGCTAAGTAGGTTAGATCATTAATTGCTTGGGCAGGTATTGATCATTTTTCTAAAGTCATCCATGTAGCACCTTTTGGCACTAGATGCGCTGACTGTCTGGGGACTGACTCTCTTCTAGCTTCTAGCCATGCCATTCCATTTTATGTGTCAACCACATATGGTGTCTTCATCAGTAAGGTCTTACCACTAACGTTTGGTAGGTCATCAAGTACTCTGACAGAAATATCTTTCTTTTAGGAAACCTTGTAGGTCTCTCTGATCAAAAGCTCATTGTGGATGATAGCTACATGCTGGTATTGGGAGTTACAGGTCAATGCCCAGTAAGAAAAGGAAGGAAAAGATACCTAATATACAAGAGTTAGAGAGGAGAGAGAGAAGGAGAGAGAGAGACAGAGTGAGAGAGAGAGAGAGAGAGAGAGAGAGAGAGAGAGAGAGAGAGAGAGGCTGTAGAAGATTAAGGTCAGACTTCATCATACCCTCTCCAGTGTCTTGTGGCTCAGGTGTTCCCTCTAAGGGCCTGGTGAAGGTTTATCCATTTGGTCCACCTTTTAGGATATAGAATTTTATGGTATCATTGCCGTTTGGGTCTAGATTTGTGTTTCCCACCCTCTCCATTGCCCTTCCCTCCCTCCCCACGGATACTATTGTCTAGTCCATGAGATGCTTGCTAGGTATGTAAGGCACCTTGGGTAGATTCAGGTGAGGTGCTGTAGATGAGTGAGACTATGTGGCATTTTATTTTTTTTCCCTGTGGGTAAGTTCACTGTGAATGATCTGTTCCAGGTTCAACCATTGTTCCTCAAATTTCATTGTGTCATTTTTTCTTACTGCTGTATAAAATTCCATTGTGTAGATATACCACAACTTAGTTATCCATTCTTCTAGTGATGGACATCTGGGTTGATTCCAGCTCTTACCTATTACGAATTGAGCTGCTACAAACATGGTTGAGCAAATCTCTCTGGCCTGTGGTTTGAAGGTTTTAGAGTAGATGCCCAGTAAGGGAATAACCGGGTCTGTTGGTATCTCTATAGTCAGCTTTTTCAGGAGTCTCCATATTGCTTTCCAAAGTGGTTGTACCATCTTACATTCCCACCAACAGTGGATGAGTGTTCCTACTTCTCCACATCTTCGCCAGCATTTATTTTCATTTGATTTTTTGATGTTTGCTATACTTACCTGAGGTAAGGTGGATTCTCATAGTTGTTTTAATTTGCATTTCCCTAATGATTAGGGATGATGAACATTTTCTTAAGTGTGTGCTTGCCATTTGTACTTCTTCCTCTGTGAACTGCCTGTTCAGCTCTTTGCCCCATTTTGTGAGTGGGGTGTTTGACTTTTTACTGTTTAGATTTTTTAGTTCTTTGTAGATTCTAGAGATTAGGCCTTTTAGTTGGACAGAGTAAGATGGTCATTTTGTTTTCCTTCTGTTTTGCTTGCAATTTTCATTTAATTCTCATTTCTAGAATGTTAATATCAGGTGCTTTTGTTTTTCACATGTTTTGTAGACAAAGTCCAAAACATTCTGTTGGGAAATAAATAGTATTTGACACTGTTCAATTGTATTCATTCATCTTGTAGGGTTCTCTGCTGATCAACAATTCTGTAGCACATGGTTCTCCTCACTAGCTACAAAAATTAGCTTACATGTTTCTATGTAAGGCAAGAACATAAAAACACCTCACCATGACTAAAGTAGGTATTTTTTATATATTGACAGTTTTCTTTTGGAATACTCTTCAAGGAAACCAGTCATGGCTCTCCTTCATTACTAAGTCAATTTCCACAAACAAGAAAAGCAATAATCCATGTCCCCCATTAAACAATAATATGCAAGTCTCTAAAATTTTAACACCTTCCATATCATTCACCAAAAACTGTTTACAAATTCTAATCAGATAAAATATCCTCTTCCATGTTCAAAAATATTTCACATTAACTGATTTTAGTTTTTAAAATATAAGCTGTGTTTTGCATTCAAAATAATTTAGTAAGTAGACTCTCACATATCATAACCATCGTGTTGCTGATATTGCTAATTTATCCATTAAGTTGAACGTACAAAATAGGAGGAAAATCATTCATAAACTAAGACCATTTGAAACCTATGCTCTGCTAGGAATGAGTTCCTTTATTCTACAAACACTTATTGAAAAAAAAAAAACAAAACTGTAGGTAGGTAAGGAGCATATCTTCATCCTCACTCCATGGCAGATGTTGAGACTGTCACAGTCTGCTTAGACATGAGGCAGCAATGTCACCTCCTAATGAAAAGAGACAAATATTCATTGATTTTAAAAGTTGGATTAAAACAGAATAAGTATAGACACTATGGAATGTCTGCTATCATCACAAATTCTCTTTTAAAAGAAAGCCCAGGCTGACATATTCATCCCAAGTATTACCTAATACCTATGTCTTAATGTCTGATGATTAATTTTAATAATGAACAAAATTTCTAAAATTTAAACTCATATGATTTAACCAAAATAGTACATTGTGACTACATCAATACACATTGGGATGTTCATGAAATGGTAAGTTTTTTTAAAATTTTTTCATTTTATTTTATTTTATTTTATTTTTAATTTTTATTAACATTTTCCATTTCCATGATTACAAAATATATCCCATGGTAGTTCCCTCCCTCCCCACCCCCACACTTTCCCATTTGAAATTCCATTCTCCATCATATTACCTCCCCATTGCAATCAATGTAATTACATATATACAATATCAACCTATTAAGTATCCTCCTCCCTTCCTTTCTCTTCCCTTTATGTCTCCTTTTCAACTTACTGGCCTCTGCTACTAAGTATTTTCACTCTCACACAGAAGCCCAATCATCTGTAGCTAGGAACCACATATGAGGGAGAACATGTGGCGCTTGGCTTTCTGGGCCTGGGTTACCTCACTTAGTATAATCCATTCCAGGTCCATCCATTTTTCTGCAAATTTCATAACTTCATTTTTCTTTACTGCTGAGTAGAATTCCATTGTATAAATGTGCCACATCTTCATTATCCACTCATCTGTTGAGGGACATCTAGGCTGGTTCCATTTCCCAGCTATTATAAATTGAGCAGCAATAAACATGGTTGAGCACATACTTCTAAGGAAATGAGATGAGTCCTCTGGATATATGCCTAGGAGTGCTATAGCTGGGTCATATGGTAGATCAATCTTTAGATGTTTTAGGAACCTCCACACTGTTTTCCACAATGGCTGGACCAGATTGCATTCCCACCAGCAGTGTAGAAGGGTTCCTTTTTTTCCACATCCCCACCAACATTTATGATCATTTGTTTTCATGATGGTGGCCAATCTGACAGGAGTGAGATGGAATCTCAATGTAGTTTTAATATGCATTTCCCTGATGACTAGTGACATAGAACATTTTTTTAGATGCTTATATGCCATTCGTATTTCTTCCTTCGAGAACGCTCTATTTAGCTCCATAGCCCATTTTATGATTGGCTTGTTTGATTCCTTATTATTTAACTTTCTGAGTTCTTTGTATATCCTAGATATTAATCCTCTATCAGATATAGAGCTGGCGAAGTGTTTTTTCCCATTCTGTAGGTTGCCTCTTTGCTTTATTCACTGTGTCCTTTGCAGTGCAAAATCTTTGTAATTTCATGAGGTCCCAGTGATTAATCTGTGGTTTTATTGCCTGAGCAATTGGGGTTGTATTCAGAAAGTCTTTGCCAAGACCAATATGTTGAAGGGTTTCCCCTACTTTTTCCTCTAGCAGTTTCAGAGTTTCAGGTCTGATGTTAAGGTCTTTAATCCATTTGGACTTAATTATTGTGCATGGAGAGAGAGAAGAATCTATTTTCATCCTTCTGCAGATATATATCCAGTTTTCAAAACACCATTTTCTGAAGAGGCTGTCTCTTCTCCAATTAGTGTTTTTGGCATTTTTTCGAATATCAGGTGGCTATAGCTACTTGGGCTTACATCTGGGTCCTCTATTCTGTTCCACTGATCTACATGCCTGTTTTTGTGCCAATACCATGCTGTTTTTGTTACTATGGCTCTGTAGTATTGGCTAATATCAGGTATGGTGATACCACCAGCCTCGTTTTTGTTGCTCAGTATTATTTTAGATATTCGAGGTTTTTTGTGATTGCAAATGAATTTTTGGATTGTTTTTTCTATTTCCATGAAGAAAGCCTTTGGAATTTTGATAGGGATTGCATTAAATGTGTAGATTGCTTTAGGTAAGATTGCCATTTTCACAATATTGATTCTTCCAATCCAGCAACAAGGGATGTTTCTCCACTTTCTAGTGTCTTCTGCAATTTCTTGCATGAGTGTATTAAAGTTCTCATTGTAGTGATTCTTCACTTCCTTGGAGAGGTTTATTCCAAGGTACTTTATTTTTTTTTGATGCAATTGTGAATGGGAGTGATTCTTTGACTTCATCCTCTGTGTGTTTGTTGTTAGCATATATGAAGGCTACTGATTTCTGTGTATTTATTTTGTACCCTGCTACATAGCTGTAGGTTTTGATCAGCTCTAACAGTTTGCTAGTAGAGTCTTTAGGGTCCTTTATGTGCAGAATCATGTCATCTGCAAATAATGATAACTTGATCTCTTCCTTTCCAATTTGTATCCCTTTTATGTGTGTCTCTTGCCTTATTGCTATGGCTAAGACTTCCAAAACTATATTAAATAAAAGTGGGGGCAGTGGATACCCTTGTCTTGTTCCTGATTTTAGTGGGAAAGCTTCCAGTTTTTCCCCATTTAGTAATATGTTGGCTGTAGGTTGTCATAAATAGCCTTTATTATATTGAGATATGTTCCTTCTATTCCCAGTCTCTGTAGGACTTTTATCATGAAGGGATGTTGGATTTTCTCAAATGCTTTCTCTGCATCTAATGAGATGATCATGTGATTTTTGTCCTTCAACCCGTTTATGTAATGTATTACATTTATAGATTTGCGTATATTGAACCATCCCTGCATCTCTGGGATAAAGCCTACTTGGTCAGGGTGAATGATCTTTTGATATACTCTTGTATTCTGTTTGCCAATATTTTGTTGAGAATTTTTGCATCTATGTTCATGAGGGAGATTGGTCTGTAATTTTCTTTTTTTGTTCTGTCTTTGCCTGGTTTTGGTATCAGGGTGATGCTGGCCTCATAGAAAGAGTTTGGTAGAATTCCTTCTTTTTCTATTTCCTGGAAAAGCTTAAGAAGCAATGGTGTTAGGTCTTCCTTAAATTCAGCAGTGTATCCATCCGGGCATGGGCTTTTTTTAGTTGGGAGATTATTGATAAGTTTTTGGATCTCCATGTTTGTTATAGGTCTGTTTAAGTGATTAATCTCATTTTGATTTAGTTTAGGTAGGTCATATAGATCAAGGAAATCATCCGTTTCTTTCAGATTTTCATACTTTGTGGAGCATATGCTTTTATAGTATTTCCCTATGATTTTTTTAATTTCTCTGGAATCTGTTGTGATGTTACCTTGTTCATCTCTGATTTTATTAATTTGTGTCTCTTCTCTCTTTCTTTTAGTCAGATTTGCTAAGGGTTTATCAATCTTGTTTATCCCTTCAAAGAACCAACTCTTTGTTTCATTAATTCTTTGGATTGTTCTTTTTGTTTCTATTTCATTAATTTCTGCCCTAATCTTTATTATTTCTTCCCATCTACTGATTTTTGGTTTGCCTTGTTCTTCTTTTTCCAAGGCTTTAAGGTGAAACGTTAGGTCGTTTACTTGCAACCTTTCTAATTTCTTAATATAGACGCTTAAGGCTATAAATTTACCTCTTAGAACTGCCTTCATTGTTTCCCAGAGGTTTTGATATGTTGTGTTCTCATTATCATTTGACTCTATAAATTTTTTGATTTCCTTCTTGATTTCTTCATTGATGTATTCATCATTTAGTAGTGTCTTGTTTAGTTTCCATGATTTTGTGTATGCTCTATAGCCTTTATTGCTACTGATTTGTAATTTAATTCCATTGTGGTCAGATAGAATGCAAGGAATTATTTCAATTTTCCTGAATTTGTTAAGATTTGCTTTGTGTCCTAATATATGGTCTATTTTAGAGAATGTTCCATGTGCTGCTGAAAAGAATGTATATTCTGCAGCCTTTGGATGAAATGTCCTGTATATATCTGTTAAGTCCATTCTTTCTATGCCCTCATTTAGTCCAGTTGCTTCAATGTTTTTTTTTTTTTCCCAGGATGACCTGTCAATTGATGAGAGTGGGGTGTTAAATTCACCCACCACCACTGTGTTTGGTGTTATCTGTGACCTTAGTTCTAATAGTGTTTGTTTGACGAATTCGGAAGCCCCCATGTTAGGTGCATATATGTTTAGGATTGTAATGTCCTCCTGTTGGAGTGTTCCCTTAATCACTATATAGTGACCTTCCTTATCTTTCTTGACTAACATTGGACTAAAGTCTACCTTGTCTGATATTAGGATGGCAACCCCTGCTTGTTTTCTAGGCCCATTTCCTTGAAACACCATCTTCCAACCTTTCACCCTAAGATAATGTCTATCCTTTGTAGAAAGGTGAGTTTCTTGGAGACAACAAATTGTAGGATCCTGCTTTTTAATCCACTCTGCAAACCTATGTCTTTTCGTTGGGGCATTGAGGCCGTTTATATTAAGAGATATTATTGAAAGGTGTGTATTTATGTTTGCCTTTTTTTTTTTTTTTTTTTTTTGTGGTTCCGGTTCTACCTGTGCTCTCTTCTGTTAACTGGTATTTGAGTATAGCTTGTTTTTTCTAGGTTCCTTATATGTGTGCTTTTCCTTTTCTTCAGCATGGAGGATTCTATCTAGTATGTTCTGTAGAGCTGGTTTTGTCTTCAAATACTCCTTTAACCTGCGTTTGTCATGGAATGACTTTATTTCTCCATCTATTTGAATGGATAACTTTGCAGGATAAAGTAACCTTGGTTGACAGTTGTTATCTTTCAGAACTTGGAATATATCACTCCAAGCCCTTCTGGCTTTAAAAGTTTGTGTTGAATAATCTGCTGTAATCCTGATGGGGTTGCTTTTGTAGGTAACTTGATTTTTCTCTCTAACTGCTTTCAATATTTTTTCTTTGGTGTGTGTGTTTGGAAGTTTGATTATAATATGGAGAGGAGAGGTTCTTTCTGGGTTTTGTCTGGCTGGGGTTCTAAAGGTTTCCTGTATCTGCATTGGCACCCCTTTCCCAATTTGGGGGAAATTTTCTTCTATGATTTTGTTGAAGACACCTATTATGCCTTTGGATTGGAATTCTTCTCCTTCTACTGTGCCCTGAATTCTTATATTGGATCTTTTCATAGTGTCCCGAATATCTTGAAATTCCCACTCATACTTTTGTATAAGTTTGTCTTTCTCTTTGTTGGACTGTTTTAGATCTGCCACCTGGTCTTCTAGCTTAGATATTCTGTCCTCTCCCTCATCCATCCTACTGGTGAGATTTTCTACAGAATTTTTTGTTTCATTAACTGTGTTCTTCATTGCTAGTAATTCTGACTGGTTTTTCTTTATTATTTCTATTTCCTTATTTATGTCTTGTATTGTCTTCTTTATTTCATGAAATTGGTGTCCTGAATCTTCTTTGATTCCTTTGATTTCCTCTTTGATTTCTTCTTTGTTTCTTTTGATTTGTTCTTTGACCTCTTTGAGCATATTTATAATCATTCTTTTGAACTCTTTCTCAGGCATTTCCTCTAACTTGTTCTCACTGGAGGACATTTCTGATGCATTAATACTTTTAGGTGGATTTATAACGTCTTGCTTTTTAGTGTTTCTTGTGTTATAATGTATATATTTTTGCATCTTGGATTAAGTTAATGCTTGGATTTTCTAGCTAGCTGGGTATTCTTAGCTGTATCAATTAATTTGATGTAATATATTTTCAGGGTAGGAGCTTAAGGTATAGGTGTGGCTCTTAAGACTCTCAGAGTATCTACAAAGATGTTCTTAGGGGTTGAGTTTCCCTGCTATAGGAGTATTCAAGCAGGCTGAGTGGAATAAAATACAAGTATATTCTAATGTTTAACTAAACACTGTAGACATTCAATCAAAAACAGCCTTGAGTATGTATGCAAGAGTAGTTATTATAACGACCATATCCTCTATCAACAAAGAGGTTAAGATTTCTGGTCTATTGAGGGATCCAAGTCAGCTTGCGACCAAGTGAGACCCTTCCCTGGTGCAATCCCAGTTACCTTGGATGATTTTGGTCTCAGTCAAGTTGCTGAGTGGGTTGTCAGGCTGCTGTTCTGATTTCTGGAGCTGGGCCCTGGCTTTTCCTGTGGGGCAAACTGAGCCTGGCAAGTGTGGCCCTGCAGATCAGCACCCCTGCTGCTGGAACTGCTGCTCAAACTGCTGCTGCTGGGTCTGTAGCTGCTGCTGCTGAAGCTGCTGGACCCACCGCTGCTGCTGCCTCTGCTGCTCCTGTAGCTGCCATTGATGGAGCCACCAGTGCTGCTGGAGCTGCTGTTGCTGTGTCCACTGCTGCTGCTCCCGCAGAAGCTGCTGCTGCTGGGTCTGCCACTGCTGTCACTCCTGGGTCTGCTGCTGCTGGGTCTGCCACTGCTGTGGCTCCTTAGTCTGCCGCTGCTGCTGCGACAGGAGCTGCTGCTGCTGGGGCCGCTGTTACCGGTGCTGGAGCCACTGATGTTGCTGCTGAACTCTGCTCCTGCTTGGGTCCCGCTGTCAGCTCATGTTGGTGTGGCCGGGTCCCAGGCCGCTGCTCTGTTCGCTGGAGCTGGGCTCAGGCGGTGGGGGAAGGGAGGGAGCTGCAGCTGCTCTGGTTCTCTTGCTGCTCCACGTGTTTTTCTACCTTGTGGTCTGCTCCTCCGTTGCTCACTGCTGCTCTCCCTTCACATTTCCTGAGTTGTGGAGAGTGCGGTGTGAGGGGAAATTCCCACACCTGGCTTTTCCTGCAGTTGAAGTCGAGTCTGGCCACTTTCTGTTGCCCCGCCGCTGTGGTCGGCGAGCTGCTTTTGCCGGCCTGTGTGGGCTCTGGATGCTCTGGATCTCTTCTACTTCTCCACTCTCACTTCAATTTCCTATACACCTCACTTTTTAGTAAAAGTGTATATTTTGCTGAGTTTTTTTGGTGTATTTCCCCCCTAGGCTCCTTTGGTGTGGTACCTACGCCGCCATCTTAAGTGGAAGTCGAATTGGTTAGTTTTTCATGATGAGAAAATGTAGCAAAACCTTATGACAAAATGTTGGCATGCTTGGCTCCTTGTGACTTGGTTCTGCCAAATGGTGTGGTTGCAGCAAATTCAGGTGACCATCAATTCTGATTGCCTTTCATTCTCTCTGCATAAATCTGACTCACAAACAATTGGTAAAGAATTTCACAAATATACTACTTATAAACTTTCTGTTCATACTCAAACCATTATACCATTGACCTCAAAGGCGGCAAATCTAAAGTCATAATAGCCTTCCTGGAATCTGTTATCTGTCAACATGAGGAGCACACATGGTCTACAAAAGAAAACAATTTAAACAAAAATGTCATCATGTTTGAAGCCTTTATGTACCGTGTGGCTTTTCTCAGATCACTAGAGAGAAGATTCAATTTGTAACATATTTACATGATTATTTTGAAATAATTTAAACTTTGTGGGAAAAGGAAAACCATTATGTTTCTCTATCTTTGATTATGAGGAATTGCTCTATTCACACAGAAGAATTTTGTTTGAATCTATTTGTCCAAGGTAAACTCTACCTAAAAACAAACAAATAAACAAACAAAATCATTGTATGTTTCACCAGTAAGAGTAAATGAAGGAAGGGGTTTAGTATCATGACTATACAAAAGAAGAGTTAAGAAAACTGTAAAAGTATAAAAATTTTGAGTAAAATATAATTACATAAAATAGGCAAAATATATACTGTTTATTTTGAAAATAAAATATCTACCTTTAATCTTTTTAATTAGTTATCATGAGAAATAACACCTGTCTTTCCTGAAAAAACATATAATTACTTTCACCCTTGCTGCTGGCTTAGGACTGCCAGGATCCTATGTGCATGCTGCTGAAGCAGACCTTTTGCTCTTCTTTCCTGACGGACTAGCCCCTGTGTCTGCAAACCCCTTTTCCCCTGAGCCAGAAGGTGCAGGGGCCACTGAGGGAGCTGTCCCCTTGCTCCTGGCTTCCGAACTTCCCAGTTGCCCAGCTGCCCAGCTCCTGGTTCCCCAACTGCTTGTTCCCCTGTGCTGAAGAGTGTGTGCAAGTGGAGTGAGTAGGCCAGACCTTCCTGTCTTCCACCTCCCAATTACCCTGGTACCTTTGATGTATTTGCAATCTCCACAGTCTGTACATCAGCAGCTATAACCCCATCCTACTCCAATCCAGTTCACATTTAAAACAGAACAGTAATTGAAGATCCTACAAGGACAAACACTTGCTTTTTCTCTCAGTAAAATAAGACTTTTACCCTAAGATGGGTAGAACATATAACAAACAAACAAACAAAAAACCCCAAAATCAGAAAGCCGAGAGATCTCCACCAAGGATACCTAGAAAGCTCTATGATGATATGAACATAAAGTCAAACCTATGGAGAACACTTCAGCTAAGACTCCATATAGAAGAGTCAAACAACCAATCTCAAGAGCCTATAAGAAGAAGATGACAATAACAAAACCTAGACCAGGCTCAAAAATATGCAAAGTCCAAGAAAGCACCAAGCTCAATAAAGCACCCCATCATGGCTGGGATTAAATCAAACCTCACAGTTATAACCGTAAACATTAATGGTCTTACCTCACCCATCAAGATAGAAGTTAACAGGATGGATCAGAAAAATGGACCCCTCTCTCTGATGTCTTCAAGAAACCCACCATACCACTAAACACAGATACTTCCTCAGGGTAAAAGGATGGAAAATGATAATCCAAGCAAATGGAAATAAGAAACAAGCAGGTGTTCTCATATTAACATCTGATAAAATAGACTTAAAACCAAAAATAATCAAAAAGGACACAGAAAGCCAATTCTTCCTTATCAACGGAATGATCCAATGGGAGGACATCAGTATCATAAATGCACCAAGCACAGGTGCAGCACAGTTTCTACAACAAAACCAGCACATGCCTTCAATTCCAGAACTTGGGAGGTAGAGGTAGGAGGATTGCTGAGAGTTTGAGGCCACCCTGAGACTACATAGTGAATTCCAGATTAGCCTGAGCTAGCGTGAGACTCTTCTCTCAGAAAACCAAAAACAAACAAACAAATAACAACAACAAAAACCTACTTGACAACAAAAGCAAAATAAACAACAACACCATTATAGTTGAAGACTTTAATACTTCACTATCATCAATAGACAGACCATCCAAGCAGAAACTCAATGGGGAAGTAACAGAGCTCAACAACACCATAGATCACCTAGACCTAACAAACATGTATAGAACTTTCCACTCCAACTCTATAGAATACACACTTTTCTAAGCAGAGCATGGAATCTTCTCCTAAATAGATCATACATTAGGCCATAAAGCATGCCTCCATAAATATAGGAAAATTGACTTAATTTCCTGCATCATATCAGAACACTATGCGTTAAAGCTAGACATTAACAAGAGGAGCATTAGAAAATCCACCAGCTTCTGGAGACTGAACAACACAATTTTAAACAATGAATGGGTTGTGGAAGAAATAAAAAAGAAAAATTAAAATTTCTAAAATTGAATGGTAATGAACACACAACTAACCAAACATGTGGGACACAATGAAGGCAGTCATAAGGAGAAAAATCATAGTGCTAACTGCCTTCATAACATAGACAGAAATCCCAAAAAAATAACCTGACTGTCCACCTGAAGGCATTGGAAAAACAAGAAGAATCCAACCCTAAGAGTACCAGGCAGAAAGAAATAGTTAAGATCTTAGAAGAAATTAATGATTTGGAAACTGAGAAAACAATTAAGACAATCAATAAGATGAATATCTGGTTCTTTGAAAAATTAGACAAGATTGATAAACCATTGGCCAATTTGATCCAATGGAATAAAAAGAAATCTCAAATTAATGAAATAAGAAATGAGAAGGATAAGGTCACAACAGATATCGAAGAAATGGGAAGACTCACCAGGACATACTTCCAAAACCTATACTCCATAAAATTGGATAATCTGGAAGAAATGGATGAATTTCTAGACAAATACCACCTACCAGAACTGAACTCAGAGCTGAGTAATCTTCTAATCAAATTTATCATATTCATTGAAATTGAAAAGGTATTCAAAATCCTCCACAAAAAGAAAAGTCCAGGACTGGATGGCTTCTCAGCCAAATTCTATCAAACCTTCATTGAAGAACTGAAAGCAGTTATTCTCAATCTGTTCCCCATAATCAGGGAACAGCTCCTATTATGAAGCTACCATCATCCTAATGCCAAAAACAGTTAGAAATACAAGAAAATAAAACTATATGCCTATATCATTGATAATTTTAAATGCAAAGGTCCTGATCAAAATCCTCCCAGACCAAATTCAAGAATACATCAAGAGCAGTATCCACTTTGATCAAGCAGGATTCATCCGAGGGATGCAGGGATGCTTCAACATATGCAAAGCAGAGATCTAGTGGCTCCTAAGAGCTCATCACTGAAGTAGACTTAAAATACATCCATCATGGCTCAGGTAATTTTGATGAAGAGGGAGCAGAAAGATTGTAAGAGCCACAGGTTGAGACATCATGCCCACAGGCATTGCATCTCCTCCCAAATCCCCTCCCCCCAAAAAAGCACTGACTACTGTTTCCACAATGCAAAAAGGACAACCCCATTGGGAATACCTGCAACCCTACTGAGGAGAGTCCCCAACAGAATGGGGGCAGGGATGAGGGAAAAGAGAGTACCAACACATGATATATCCATATGAATCATCTTGTTAATAATAATACGAAACATTAAAAAGAATAATTAGCTGAAGTAAAAAATGAGGAAGGAAAAAAATTCCCACAGTGCCCTCCACCCAAATCTAGGCAATCAAAAACACATTAATTAACTTGGCTTTTCAAAGAAGATACATTTCAGTGATGATTGTGAAATGTGAACTTTGTAGTAACATAAAAAGTCATGCATACAGTAATCCTGGGGCTTCAATGCTGTCATAACACACATGTTAATGTTTTAAAAATGTTAGATGTGGACTGGAGGGATGGCTTAGTGGTTAAGGCATTTGCCTGCAAAGCCAAAGGACCCAGGTTTGATTCCCCAGGACCCACGTTAGCCAGATGCACAAGGGGGTGCATGTGTTTGGAGTTCATTTACCATGGCTGGAGGCCCTGGCATGCCCACATAAATTTTGTTAGTATTGTAAATTAATAGTCAACTGCAAAACAATTTTAAATAATTCAATTAGAATTATAATGAAGTCATCAAATATAAGAAATTAAAACTTGATTGTTTACAATCTTTCTATTTAGAGCAAGATTCCCCATCTAAAGAGAGATCCTGGGTTGCCAAAAATATGTTTTAGAAACTGAGATAAAAATTCAATATATAAAGTGCTGAAGCTAAGCTTCCCTTTTTTTTAAAATTTTCATTTATTTATTTGACAGCGACAGACACAGAGAGAAAGACAGATAGAGGGAGAGAGAGAATGAGCGCGCCAGGGCTTCCAGCCTCTGCAAACAATTCCAGACGCGTGTGCCCCCTTGTGCATCTGGCTAACGTGGGACCTGGGGAACTGAGCCTCGAACTGGGGTCCTTAGGTTTCACAGGCAAGCGCTTAACCGCTAAGCCACCACTCCAGCCCCTAAGCTTCCTTTTTATGCTAAAATTTGTGTATCATTACTTTAAAAATTTGACTGTCATGCCTTCAGAGAATAAAGATCCTATTTCATCAAAAAGTCTTTGACTGAAGAGATTATCTAGTGGTTAAGTTACTTGCCTTCAAGGACAAACAAACTGACATCAATTCCTCATGACCCATGTAGACCCAGATGAACAAGTGGCACACACATTTGGAGTCCTTTGGAAGGGACTAGAATCCCTGGTGTGCCTATGTACTCTTTCTCTCTCTCTCTCTCTCCCAATCTCTCTCTTTCCCCCAGGCATGGCGGTACATGAATTAAACACCACCACTGGGGGTGGGGATGGAGGTAGGACTGAGATTGCATAATGAATTCTAAGTCAGCCTGGGCCAGAGTGAAACTTTACCTCAAAAAAGAAATCTTTATACAATGCTACTAATAAGCTTAAATAATAGGCTAAAATTATCTTAGTTATATTCAAACAATTATTGTAAATTATAGTCATATCTCAAAATTTCTTTCCCTGAAATATTAGAAATGTAGAAACATTTCTTATCATTAATTATAAACTAGCCGTGGACAATCATCATTGTTTCTACACAGTGGTCGAAATATCATTACAATAGTTGTTCTCCAGGAAAAAATTACTTATGGAAGTGGTAGCTCTCGTTCATTGTTATGAACATGATTTTTCAAGATCTCTATTTTGTTTCTTCTGATGTGTAACTCCTTTACCCAGTATTCCTACTCTGGCTTTAACTGTTTCACATTGAACATTTTTCTTTAAACTTTCAAAGAATGGTTATGCTTTAAACTTTTCCAACTGAAACTTACTTTAATCAATCATTTCCTATATAAGACATTTTATTTACTGCCCATCAGTTTCTACTTATTTCATAGGATTATTAAATCATTGATAGACAGAAAGAGATGGAATTAGAAATTAATGATAATCTCCATGAATCAGCATGTAATTATTCTGTGAATATCTGAATATACTTGATGTGACAGAAGACAGGAGCTATCTTGGCCTTCAAGCCTTGATATTTGTGTTTATGGAGAAAGATGCCACCAAAAGAAAGCTGCAACTAGAAATAAATATAGTAAATGGTTACTATATTTTATATATGTATGTACATATCTCTGTATGACTATATGTATAATAATATATTTGCATTAATATATTATATACACAATATATAACATGAATAATGTACCAAATATTAAAATCAATGTTTCAAAGTATCAATTCATATAAATATATCTCTTACATATGTTTTACTATCAGTAAATATTAATATATTATATAGATTTTTAAATATATTTCCAATACAAAATGTCATAAATATCATATAATATAGAGATATATTTCAATGAAAAGAGTTTAAATTTTCTTCAAATATATGGCAACAATTAATATTTGAAATCCTGTTATACAGTTCTCTCTTGGTCAACAATGAACATAAAATACAGAATCAATGTAGCAATAAAATTATTTGATATATCACTTAAATTTATTTTGTGATTTTTATTGATACCTATTATACCCTCAATTCAAAGCAATAATTTTTGTTCTAATAAATAATAATTAATTAGTGATTCTATATTTAAGGATATTGGATTTAAAAAGTCATGTATTCTACAAGGAAAAAATATTGCATATTTCTAGTAGGATCTTTACCATAATTACAGATGCCACTAATTTGAAATATATATATGTGTGTGTGTGTGTGTGTGTGTGTGTGTGTGTGTGTGTGTATACAGGTTTTGTCATATATATGTATATATTTGCCTACCTAAAATCAGGTGTATGTACTTAGAACCTTTATACACTGAAAACTATATACAGAAATGCATCGACTGACATGTAGAAACTCATATGGTTGATAGATGTGAACATCTTGCTTTGTAATGGTTGTCATCATAAATACTGTGATCCAAGTCTTTGGAATGGTGTATCAAACACCATATAAGTCCCTACTGACTCTTCTGTTGCCTATAACTCGACAGGGCACAGATTGTATGTATTTAAATACAAGAAGAAAACAAAGTAGTAAGGACAAATTTAGAAGTGCTTTCCATTAGCTAATATAAAGCATTCACTAGCATTTCTGTCAGATTAAGTATACATATAAGAACTATAGTTTGGGGCTAGGTATATGACTTACTTTCCCATGTTCAGTTTCTCAGTACCCACATATAACCTGATGGACAAAACAGCAATGCATTCATTGTTCATTTACAGCAGCAAGAGACTCTGGTATGGCCACTCTTTCTCTCTTTCTCTCTCTCTCTCTAGCTTTCAAATCAATCAATTAATATATTTTTAAAAGGACTATGATTTTATGGCAATCAAATTACTAAGTAATTTGCATATGACTATATCTTATAAATATATTACATATATCATCCACAACATAATGAAGGTGTCTAATATGTCTTAAGACAGTTGTGTAACTTTTTTTTTTTTTAATCAGTGAGTGCCCTTGCCTAAGATGACTGCAAGCTTGATAAATTCTTTGTATTCTCCACTAACAATTGTTGTTTTGAAGTGAAGCATGGTGCTATGGAAGAAATGGCAGAAATAGTGCAAGGCTTGATAGCTACTTTGGGGTGTGACTAAAACACTGTAGTCTACTGCCTAAAATTCTCTTTCTACACCTATTATGTAGCATCCCCACCCTCAATGAAAACTGTGATTTCCAGAATTTCAGCTTTCAAGATTTCACATTTAGGATGTTAATTTTTCAGGACTAAGTTTAGCAGATGGTTGTTTTTTGTTTTGTTTTCTTTCTTTTCTTTAAATTTGTACTCAGTGAATACAGTCAAGTTGGTACCATTGTTAGCCTCCTCCCTGTCCTCCCACCTCCACAGTGACTCTCCTTGTTGGGGTATGTGGATCATGCATTGTGGGGTTAGCCATCAGCTTTAGGTAGTAGGAAATGTCTTTGCATATCATTACCCAATGTGTGGCTCTGACATTCTTTCCGTACCCTCTTCTGCAAATTTTCCTGAGCCATGTTGAGTTCATTTTAGGTCTGCTTCAGTGTTGAGATCTTGGGAGCCTCTGTATCTCTAGAGATCTGGTTTGGTAGGGTTTGATTGTTCTCTGTGTCTATCTCCATCACCCTGTGCTGATACCCTGTTTGCCAAGAAAACAGCACTCTTGCATATTTCCCCAATTATTCTAAGTTTCAGCTGGGGCCCTTTGAGGTATGATGGGGTGGTTCTTTCCTTAAGATCTGGGTCTATCTGAAAAAGAGAAGCAGATTCTCTGATGGAGAATAAAGTTAGCATCAGATAAATAGGATAACCATTATTTTTAGAGAGAGTTTAATAGGTGCAGGCCCACTTGTAGGCCACAATTGGTGGGAGCTTGATAATGGAGAGTGGGCTCAATTTTGGATATGGTTCGGACTTGTTTCCCAGCTCCAGCTATGGGTTTTGTCCCACCGAGCAGATCAGTTAGCCAAATAAAGAGCAGTTGATTTCCCACCATGGCTATGCATCACTATTGCATGTGTGTGAGCATCACCTCAAGTTGTTTCCTGCTAAATAGGTTAGACCATGAGTTGCTTGGACAGATATTGGTCATTTTCTCCCAGTCTCTCATGTAGCACCTTCTAGGACTAGATGTGCTAACTGGGGCAGACTCTCTTCCAGCTTCCAGCCATGTCACTCCATGTTACATACCAACAGTATATGGTGTCTTCAGAAGTAGGGTCTTACCATTAACCTTTGGTGGATCATCAAGCACTCTGACACAAACGTGTCTTCTTTTGGGAGACCTTGTATGTCTCTCTGATCAAAAGCTCATTATGGGTGAATCCACCTTCTGGTTCTGGGAGTTACAGGTCAGCACCCAAGAAGAGAAGGAAGAAAAAGATAAGTAATATAAAAGAGATAGAAAGATAAGAAGGAGAGAGAGAGAGAAACAGCAACAGTAGGAGACAAAGGTTAGTTTTTATCATACCCTCTCCAGGGCCTTGTGAATCAGGAGTTCCCTCTAAGAGCCTGGTGAAGGTTCAACCATTTGGTCTGTCTTTTAGAATGTAGAGTTTTATTGTACCATAGCCGTTTGGGTCCGGTTTTGTGTCCCTTGCCCCCTCCCTTATCCTTCCCTTCCTCCCCACCATCCCTAATGTCTGGTCCTTGAGATGCTTACTAGGTATGTCAGCAATTTGGTACATTCAGGTCAGGAGCTGTAGATGAGTGAGACTATGCTGTGATTATCTTTCTGTGATTGGGTGAGTTCACTGAGAATGGTTTTTTGAAGTAGGTTTTCACTGTAACCCAGGGTGATCTGGAATTCACTATGTAGTCTCTGGGTGGCCTCAAATGATTTGTTTACTTAGAAAGACAGCCTGTTAGAAATCTTTCCTCTTTCTTTTTCAGGTGGTTTATGTGTTGTCACATATAAAAACCTGTCTAAGCCCTCTTCAGTTTCCACACTTTCTGTAAGTGAATGGCTATTTTCCTTGATTGACATACAGGGATAGAAAATGTATCTGCACTCACTGCACTCATCTGAATCAACCAAGTGAAAATGTATCTTAAATCTATGAACTATATTTCATATAATTTTGCCAAACTTCATTCAGTGGTAGACATTGAAAGGTTATATCAGTCTCTGTATTGCTTTACAAGAGGGATTGATTATGTTAATTATTTCTGACCCGACACATCAGCCCTTGGGGTGTGTGATGTGAATGTACTATCATTCAGTTCATAAATGCTCTTGTTTCTAAAATACTGACTCTAAGCATTCAGTTTATGTACAGGTAAAAATACCTTTTGAGGAACTTGGAAGCATTCACATTCCTTTTCTTCTTTTCAAGTGCTGTACAAGAAAATGAGTGTCCTTAGAGGGAACTGCTGTCAGGGATGGCATTCGGAAAGTTCATGTCACACTGTCTGACTTTCATATAGTATTGTAATAGCTGCTTTCAAGAGTCATGATTGATTAGGGCTTACTAAGAATTCTAGTGTCAGTGGCAGCCTTGATGGCAGCACTTCTCCTGTATTTGAAGAGAAACAGTTTCATTCTTCAGGTTTGAGCATACTTTTCTCTGATCCCGAGAAAGAAAATACTGTCTCTAGAAAAAGTACTAGAAGAAATTACTTTAATTTTAAACTCATATTCATACTCACATTTTGATTCACCTTTGTTCAAAAGAAACAAAATGTTATTTATCTTTTCTGATATTGTAATAAAGAGAAAATGAGATTTTTAAAATATAAATCTGGAATTAAGTTTAAGGGTTTTGATTTAAATCCTCATAACAGCTTCTGTATTACTGTTTTGGTCATGCTTCTTTGAAGGTAAAAATGAATTTAATGTTATCATTAAAGTCAGTACAAAGTTTTCTTATTTAAGATAGAATGTATCGATAAGAAATTTTTTTAACAAAGTGCAGTATACAGAAAATAAATTACTTTTGTCCTATATTAATAAATCTGAGCATTAATGGCCTGAAAAAAAGCAAAAATCTTACTACAATTAAATAGAAAATTATTGGTATGATGAATCTGTCAAATATAATTATTGAATCTCCAATTAGAAAAGAGTGACAAGAAGTCTTTAGGTCAATATAGTTCTTTCTATAGTAGGAAAAATAGCTTTGGCAACCATCAAATACAAAGCAGCTATTATAGACTATAAATATTTCCCCAGAAAAGAAGCAGTGCCCAGCTTCCAAGAATACTCCACATCCTTGCTCAGAGTCCATAGCAGACTATATACTAAAAACTATAATTTGTCAATGGCTTTTCAATTAATAATAGTTAACAACTGATTCTAATGGTACTATCATAAGGGGTCAGACTCCACTTCTATATTTTGAGTAGAAAACAGAACTCACTAGATTACCTTCTAAATATCATTTCTGTGTTAAGGAAAGCAGATGCTGAGGAATTTAGCTGTGGCAGTTTTCCTAAGATTCCCTGGAGATTATCACTCATAGAAAATGTTAACAAAATACCAAATGTCAACCACTTCTTCAACAATTACAAACTTAATGTATATTATAGGTTTTATATAATAGATTATAGAAATGTTGTGCTTGTTCAGAATATTTTTTAGACAGGAAATAATAGGAAAAATGAAAATAACAGGAAAACTATTTTCTGCAAACTAAGGAAAAGTCATTCTATTTGCTTCCCATAAGTGACAATGGAGTACTTAAACAAGTTTAATGCATCAAAATTTTCATTTATCTTTAAAAGTTTGTTTAAAGTGATAATGAAGATTGATTATACATATTAGTGGAATCATAAGTCTATTTTGATAACACTACTGGATTATTTGAAACTATCTGTACTGATATTATACTTTAATTTATATATGGAATTTGTTAATGTTAAAATTATGATTTGTTAATGTACTAAACACTGTGAATTAACTAAATTGGAAATATTAAACAACATATCCAATTTACCCAGGTAAGAAAAACTTACCTTTCATTTTAGACATCTCTATGTATTTCTGATCTCACTTTAATTCCGATTTCTCTCTCTGTCTCTCTCTCTCTCTCTCTCTCCCTCTGTGTGTGTGTGTGTGTGTATGTGTGTGCATGTGAGTGTGTGTGTCAGAGAGAAAGAGAAATAAAGAGAGAGACAAAGAGTATTTGATTCTTTACCTTCCACCTCAGTTTGAGACAATCTCTCATTTTCTAATTCTTCTATCTCTCATTCTCACTTTTGTGCTTATTGACTACCATATTCCCCACATCCTTTCTGAATATTCTCCTGTATCTGCCTCCCATCTCACCATCAGCATGTTAGGATTCCAGAAGTCCACCACCGGACACTTTATATGAGGTACTGGGATCAAACTCCAGTGTTCAAGCTTAAAGCAGCCAGAATTTTATCCACTAAAGGCATCTCCACAGCCATGATTTTATTTTCTTAGAGTAAGCAACAATTTTGTGTGAATTTACTGAATTTAATGTTTATAGTAGATAGAGGTAAATAGTGAGATATGGATGTTATCACATAAATACAAAATCATTTTATGGGCTTAGAAATGCATATTTTTGATTTTTGTTCTTGAGTTCCATTCACATTAAATGGAAAATCATTTCAAATAACACTTATATTTTACATCATTTCACTTATGTTTGCAGCAACTAAACCTAAACAAAGTGTGTGAAATAAATAGATTTATGTTGTTTTGTTCTGAAGACAGTGCAAATGTAATATTTGAGTCAAAAAAATAAAACATTTTGCTTTAAACTGTGTGGACAATATTAAATAAAATAATTCATATAAAATCATAGTTTGAGAATTCTATTTGTCTGTCAATGTTATTGCAAGTTAATAAAAGCTAGCACAAGCCAATAGAAATACAGTTTTCATCAAGTGTAAACTGGCTATAGAGGCCTAGAATCTTATAGCAAGAAATCTTTTAAAGATGAGAAAATTCATACTCACAATATAGAATAAATTTTTACATACAGTCTCTGATAAAATGACCCCTCTCTGAGTCAACACTTTTCCCTACCTCACAAATAGGAGAAATCACTGCATATTTTGTACCCTTACACATAATTTGAAAAAAAATAAAATCTTGGGTTTATTTTACAACAGTGTCCACTAACTGCTTTTAGTTTTACCATGTAAAAAATTTCAAGTTAATAATCTTTTTCTGTCCTGTTGTCTTTCATACATTTTGAGACTGGTTTGTGAGTTTTTATTGTTTTTTTTTTTTTTTTTCCCAGAGTGAAGAGCCCCATTCATTTGATCATTATGCAGGTCACTTGGAAAGAAATCTGGAAAGGGATTGGCAGATTATTTCTATTAGTAAAAGAGGTATGTGAATATTGGTCAAGACAATCTGATCACATCATAAGCCTCATAACTGACAGTGAATAGTGTACCTAGTATGCAACATTCTAGTAAATGGTTCATGTCAATATATAAACAGGTAGGCATCCAAAATATACAACATAAGATTTTCAAATAAACTCAAAATTTCAATATCCACTAAGAACAGGATATCATTTCAAGTATTACTCTTTGTTACCATCGTCTAACATCACAGGTGAATTTCTTTTGCAGTTTCATTTCCAGCCTTACCCTCATTGTGGAAGGTTCTGTTTGTACCCTTTAATTTCTTATGATTTTGAGAGATAATTTAATTAAATTCTTATCTGAATTTTAATTGCCCCTTCTGTTTTGTATACCTGCAATTTCACAATCATCCTTCATATGTCTTCACCTGCAAGAATATAAAAATTTCTGATTTGGAAAGTAAAGTGGTGTTATCCCAGTTCCTAATATCAGGACACACACAAGAAAATAACAGGGGTCTTCACTTACATATCTCTTAAGATAGATGACATTAATTTTAGAAATATGTATGATATTACTTCATTCTTAAATGTTACTAAGCTTCCATGTCAATGTGACTTTAACACAAAGAGTCTGATAGTGGTTCTTAGAGACCATTCTTCCAAAATATTAAAAAATCATTTATTTAGTTATCAAAATTAGGATTGTTCCAAGACATAAAACCTAGCTGGCTGCTTAATTTTCACATGATAGTACTTTCTCCTCCAAATATGGGAGCAAGACTTTCCCTTTTCTAAGCTTTTGTTATCTCTCTTTCTTTTCAGCCTGTAATTCTGCCTTTGATAATAATAGCTCATAGCCTTTGATAATAAGAGTTCAGAACCTTTAATAATTGGAACATGATGTTCATTTAAAATAACTGAATATGTTCTGAGAGCTTTCTTCTTGCACTTTAAGCTTGATTTAAACTGGATATACTTACATAAACTAATATTTGAATCACTATTCTATTCAATTGATATGCATGTTTATTTTTTATGCCAGTACCATGCCATTTTTATTGCTATGGCTCTGTAGTTAACTTGAAATCAAATAAGGTAACACCTCCAGAAATCTTCTTGTTCAAGATTCCTTTAGTTATCCAAGTCCTTTTGTGCTTCTTAATGAATTTTGAATTTTTTTTTTCTATTTTTGTGGGAAATAGTGCTGGAATTTTCATGGTGGTTGCATTGGGTCTGGAGATTGTTTTGGGGAGCATGACCACCTTCAAACTTTTAATTCTGATTCAAAACTGAAAGATCTTTCTCTAGCAAGCCATCTTTCCAGCTTGCTAGTGTAGTCTTTAAGGTAACTTATCTACAAAATTACACCATCTGCAAATAAGAATACTTTAACTTCATTTTTTATCCCCTTTATTTCCTTTTCTTATCTTTTTTTTCAAATTTTTATTTTAAATTTATTTATTTGAGAGCGACAGACACAGAGAGAAAGACAGATAGAGGGAGAGAGAGAAAATGAGTGCACCAGGGCTTCCATCCTCTGCAAACGAAATCCAGACGCGTGCGCCCCCTTGTGCATCTGGCTAACGTGGGACCTGGGGAACCGAGCCTCCAACGGGGGTCCTTAGGCTTCACAGGCAAGCACTTAACCGCTAAGCCATCTCTCCAGCTCATCCTTTTCTTATCTTATTAAGACAAGACTTCATGATAACACCTAGGACTTTAAGTACTATGTTGCATGAGAATGTAGGTGAAGGACATCATTTTTCTATTGCCAGATCATAGTTAGATTGCTTCTAGTTTTTCTCCACTTAGTTTCTTATTGGCTGTAGGTCTGTTATATATATAGCCTGTAACAGTACATTTTCATTGTTGGGACAATAAAATACTGGACCAGAAGCAGATTATGGGAGGAAAGGATTTATTTCAAACTTACAGTTTAAAATGGAAGTTTGATCCTGATAGAGGAAGCTGGCTCAGTTCTTCATACTTCTGCCATACAGAGAGAACAGCAAGAGTGAGCTAGTTCTGAGCACACAGCTGCCTAGACTCAAGGTCCTACCAAGCAACACACCTGCAACAGAGCTTCAGCTGCTGAGTCCTAAGAAGGAAGTATGTGCACAGACACTTAAGGCTATGGGGATCATTTACATTCAAATGGCCACATCAGCTTTACCACATCAGGTCCTGGGATATATTCCTATAGTCTCCAATCTTTTATCATGAAGAGATATTGAATTTTGTCTGCATCAACTGAGATAATCATATGATTCCTTCCCTTTTTTTTATCTGAGGTGATACACTATTTTATTATAAGTATATTTACATATGTAGAAATATACCTTCATCTGTGGATTAGGGCCCACTTGCTCATTCTGTATTATCTTCTTTATGTGTTATTGAATTTTTCCCATAAGTATTTTATTGTGATTTTTATATCCATGGTCATCGGGGAAAGTTTTTTTGGTTATATCTTTATTTTAGGATCGTAACAATATTAGCTTTGGAGTCAAAGATTGGAAGTATTCCTTTCCTTTCTGCTTTATGAAATAGTTGGCTTTTTAATATTTATTTTCATTTATTTATTTGAGAGATGCAGAGAGAGAGAATAGGTATCCAAGGGCCTCCAGCCATTGGAAACAAACTCCAGATACATGCACCACAATGTGCATGTGGCTTACATGGTCACTGGGGAATTGAACCTGGATCCTAAGGCTTTGCAAGAAAGCACCTTAACCACTAAGCTATCTCCCCAGCACAAAAATAATTGATTTTAGTTCTCTTACGAATGTTGGTAGAATTCTGCTGTAAATCCATCTCTACCTGGACTATTTTACTGGCGTGATTTCTTATTGCTGCTTCAAAGTTATTACTAGCTATAGATATGTTTAAATTATTGATGCTATCTTGTTTAAATTTTGGTTACTCTTATGCCCCTCTAGAAATACATCCTTTTTTTTTTTTTTTTTTTTTTGATGTTTCGAGGTAGGGCCTCGCTCTAGCTCAGGCTGACCTGGAATTCACTCTGTAGTCTCAGGGTGGCCCTAAACTCACGGCGACCCTCCCACCTCTGCCTCCTAGGAGCTGGAATTAAAGGTGTATGCCACCACACCCAGCTTTACATCCATTTTTAAGATAGTCTTATTGGACGTAGTAAAGATTTTAAAGTATACCCTGATGATTTTATGAATTTTGTTGGTATCTGTTGTAATGTCTTCCTTTCTTCTCTTTTATACTAATTTGGATATTTTCTCTTTCATTTGGATACTTTGGCTAAGGGTTTGCCAATGCTGTTCATCTTCTCAAGAGCCAACTTCTCATTGCATTGATTTTTTATGTTATTTTTTCATATATTTTTCATTAATTTCTGACATCATATCAATTCTTTCTTACCTTCTACAGTTTTGGAGATTGGTTTGTTCTTGTTTCTCTGAGGCCCATGTGTATCATTAAGTAATTCACTTACAATCTCCATGATCTTTAATATAAGTGCTTAGAGTTAGGAACTTTCCTCCTTGGTATATAGTCATTGTATCCCATAGGTTTTGGTATGTTATGTCATTGTTTTCATTCAATTCCTGGATTTGTAAAAATTGTTTCTTGATTTTTGCAATGACCTATTTATTATTCATTAGCATTTCATTTAACTTATAGTAGTTTAATTTTTGTAGTTTTTTTGTTGTGAATTTCTAGCTTCAGTGCATTATGGTTTGATAAAATACATGGAGTTACCACAATTTTTCTAAATTCAATGAAACTTGACCTGTGTCATATTTTTTTTTACAGTGAGTCCTATGGATGAGGAAGAACAATGTGTATTCTATAGGTCTTAGGTGAAATATTTTATGTACAACTGTCAGGTCTATTTGTTTTATTATTTAATTTAGCTCCCACATTTCTCTGTATAATTTTGTCTGGTTGACCTGCCTACTGGAGAGAGTAGTTAATCTGAGAGTTCATGTCCCTTAGTATTTGTTGAATGAAGCTTGTTGCTGTTGTGTTTAGAATGCATGCATCTGTGGTTATAATGTCCTCCTTATGGATAGTCACCTTGATCAGTGTGAAGTGCCCTTATTCATATCCTGAATAGTTCAGGATTGATGTCTTTCTTGGCAGATATTATTAGAATAGCAACACCTGTTTATTTCTTGGTTCCATCGGCTTGGAATCCCCTTCTCATCCTTTCATCCTAAGGTAGTTTCTTTAACACTGACATGAGTTTTTTGTATACAGCAACATGATGTATCATGTTTTCCAATCCAGTCTATTACACTATGATTTCTTTTTTTTTTTTTTTTTTTTTTTTTTTTGATTTTTCAAGGTAGGATCTTACTCTAGCACAGGCTAACCTGGAATTTACTATGTAAAGTCATGTTGCTCCTCCTACCTCTGCCTCCTGAGTTTTGGGATTAAAGGCATAAGCCACCATGCCCAGCCACTCTGTGATTTTTGATTAGAGGTATTGAGGCAATAAATTTTCAGTTATTTTTGAAACTTGTGAGCTAATTCCTATCATTTTGGTATTTTTTTTTTGTTCTCTTTAGTCTTCATGTGGTTGAGGATTAACTCAATATTGATTATTATTTCATACTCATATCTTATTTATTTTTCTCATTTATCTGAAATATTAGTGTTCATAAATTCTTTCAGTCTCTGTTAATTGTGTATTTTTTCTATACCCTATTATGATACATAATTTTGCATGATATAGTGTTTTTGGTTGGAACACATTACAGCATGCATTTCTAGCATTAGTATTTTCATTGAATAATTGGATATTGTCCTGATGGGCCTTCCTGTGATAAAGTGACTCCTTATTTCTCTGTTATTGCTTTCAGTCCCATTTCTCTATTCTGTGTGTTTAGCATTTTGATTCTAATATGGTATGGAGAGTTATTTTAGGTGGTTCAATCTCCTTAGTGTTTTGAATGCGTCTTGTGTCTTGATGGGCATCTTTTTTCCAAGGCTTGGGGCTTCAACTTTGATAATTTTATTGAAAATATTTCCTATTCCATTGATCTGCAACTCTTCTTTATTTTGAAAGGTATGGCATAATCAAGGTTCTTATTCAATTAACATTCAACATGTACCTAATTTTCTGCCCGAGTCCAGTATTTCCTTTGCTGTTGACTTCTGGATTTATGGACATCTTCATGATAAACTTCTAACATGCCCTTCACTAATGTTTAATTCTCTCTAATGTCAAGTTAAGCTTTGCTCTTTGCCACTGTGAATGATTCCATGCCTGTACCTTCTATATAAAATTCTAACTTTTTTCCTAACAGCATGTGCTTGAATTTCTAGAGTTTTTCTATCTTAAAAAAACAACAAAAAAAAAAAAACAAAAAAAAACTTGCTTGCAGAATAGAATGCTAACTGTTCATTGGAAATAAGTTTGTTACTCATAATTTTTTTTACTTATTATTTATTTTCCTGTTTTCACAACCTGCTGGGCCAAGCAAGAATACAAAAATTCACCTGCATTCTCACAGCATTTTCTTATTAGTGATAGAAGGAAGTTTAATCTTAAGGAAGATAAGATGTCTCACTTGCTTTGCTAGTTTATACTTTTTTTGAGAATAGCCATTAATAAGTTTATTCTGATATGCTCATAGTATTAAAAATATTGGAAACTGCTAGAGAAAAAGGCAGGAGAAACACTTCAACATATTGGCATCGGTAATGACTTTCTTAATATAACCCCAGTTGTTCATGAAATCAAACTACTAATCAAGCACTGAAACCTCATGAACTTAAATGCTTTTTCACAGCAAAGGACATTGTGAATAGAGCAAAGAGGTAACCTACAGAATTGGAGAAAATCTTTTCCAGCTATGCATATGAGAAAGTATTAATATCCAGGATATACAAAGAACTCAGAAAACTAAATAAGAGGAAATCAAATGACCCAGTTAAAAAATGGGCTACACGGGCTGGAGAGATGGCTCAGCAGTTAAGGTGCTTGCCTGCAAAGCCTAAGGATGCATGTTTGACTATTGAGATCCCACATTATCCATATGCACAAAGATGAGGCAAGTGCATGGTGGCACATGCCCACAAGGTGACACAAGCATCTGAAGTCCCATTTCAGTGGCTGAGGCCCTTGCATGTCAATTGTCTCTCTCTCTTTTTCTCTCTGTCTCTCCCTCATTTGCTCTTAAAATAAAATATAATTTTTAAATCTGCTATGAAGCTAAATAGAGAGTTCTCAAAAGAAGAAATTCAGAAGGCATATAAACATCTAAAAACATGTTCTACACTCCTAGCCATCAGAGAAATACAAATTAAAACTCTGTTGAGATTCCATCTCACTCATGTCAGAATGGCTATAATCAAGAAAACAAATGACAATAAATACTCATGTGGATGTGGAAAAGAAGAACACTTTTACATTGTTGGTAGGAATGTAAACAAGATATCCATTGTGGAAATAAGGGGGGAGGTTCCTGAGACAGTTAAAAATAGATTTATCATATGACCCAGCTATACCACTCCTAGGCTTATATCCTAATGACTCTTCTCACTATGTTAGAGACACTTGCCCAAACATGTTTACTGATGCTCTATTCACAACAGTTAGGAAATGGAACCAGCATAGATATCCCTCAACTAATGAATGGTGAATGAAGATGTGGTACATTTACACAGTGGATTTCTATTCAGTGGTTAAAAAATGAAATTAGGAAATTTTGGGGAAATGGATGGATCCAGAAAGGATTATACTGAGGTAACCCAGGCCCAAGATATCCAAATGCCACATGTTCTCCCTGATATATGGATCCTAGCTATAAATGTTTAAACTTAATGTGAGTTGAAGTAAAAATCTGTAACAAAGGCTAGAAAGCTAGAAAGGGGATGGGAGGAATTAGGAGACAGTATTGTATAAGTGTAAGTAAATAGATTAGTGAGGATGGAATGGTCTCAGTGACATCAGAAGAGATTGAGTAAAATAAGGGTGGTGGAAGGGTTCATCAAAATTTAAGATGTTATGAATAAGTCATATGGAAACCTACATTTTGGATAATGGTGCACCCAGAAGCCACAATTTCTTACTAGCAAAATGTCAATGCCAGCGATGGGATAAATTTCCACTGAGATGTTGGCCAAGGAGGTCCTTGATGCACCCAAAACATTACAGGCCGTTGTCAAGGCTCTTGGTTTCCCACAGAAATATATGATAAGACATTATTGCTGAAGACTTCACATTCTTTGGCTGCAAGGTCACTGAGGAATCAAGTTGGAGCTGAGCTGAAAACCTCCTCTCTGTAAAGCAGAGCACAAGAAGCTGAAAAAGCTACACTGCATGCATCCCTATGGGAGAGCAAAGTTATCATCAGTGATAACAATGTGAGATCTTTCTCTTTGATTTTACTCAAGAATAGAAAATAGATTGTACCACATAAACTGACAATGTGAGCACAAATGAATTTTTCTTTAGTTTCACTTTAAAGTTGATCTGGCATATTACATGCATTACTACATTTCATTCAGAGTGCTATATAACTCACTTTGCTATTAAAGCCTCCATTCTGCTGAGAATATTCAGACAGTTTAATTTATCCTTTGGTGTAAGTAATAGCATAAATAATGTGCTGTCTGGAACACAAATGAAGCTCTGGTTAACTAGTTACTCCTGTTGCAAGACATTGTGAAGGAGAGGATGGTAGCGACATTCAAATTATTTCTTCTTCTTCTGTTTATGATAACATTTTTCTCCAATAGTTTCTATGAGAACTTGGTTGGGCTCTTGGAGGTAGCCAAATTAATACATCAGGACTCTCAGTTCTAGTCCTGGTATGGAAGTTGCTAGTCTGTCCTAACAATAGGTAACACAGATGAACAAACTAACACATCAAAAATACTTTTTAGAAATAAGGTCATAGGACAAACCAAGAAATGGATATGGAGACGCACAGCACAGAGTAGCATTTCCTCTAGGACCTCCACAAATTCCCATACTCTCACAAAGTATTACTGAAAGCAATTTACTCATTTTGTCATGCCTGGCCATAGGGAGTTCTTGGAGAGGTGAGGTTTCTTCTAATTCTGTCAGTTTTAGTCTGTCTCCTGTAATTGCATCTAATTGAAGATGAAAAACAGTCAATCTAAGGCTACAATCTTGCTCTTTTCTTCTTGCCCTATCTTTCTACTGACACAAGAAATTGTCAACATAATAAGAGCATGGTTGTATGAAGCTCTGTTTACAGTACATAACTGGCTACTTACCTGGCAATCTCATTTTCTATTTAAAATTGAAAATTTTTCAAAAAAATAATTAAATTTATATGTTTTGCTGTTGTTTCATAAAGTTTTCAATTAACTGCAGGGAAGAAAAAAGAAATCAATTCCTTACAAGAGGAAGAGAAACTGACATGGGAAGCTGGAATATGGCCTCTAGTGCTGACTTCATCCTTCACTACCAGAAGCCCAGTTAGGACAATCACTCACACAGCCACACTTTTAAACCAGATTGAAAGATATAAAGCTTGATCAAGTGATTGTTAGATTTTCTTCTGGCTTTAAAATATTCTTCCAAGTCTATTATTGAAGGTGTGATTTTTCATCTCTCTGTATTTGATTTCACATAATTATAACTAGGCTTAGAGACCTAAATATGCACTGTGTCAAGTTGCCTGTATCTGAACACATTTCCTGAAATTGTAGTGTTGAATTTCCATTATCAAGTATATTTCAAGCTATACTACCAAATATACTAAAATAGGGAAGCTCTGACTTATTTTGTGGGTTAAGGGATGAGGATTTTAGGTATATTGGCTTTAAAAGAATGACAAGATTGCTTTCAAGTTTCTGCTCTATTCCTTAAAAATCATATAAACCCAGACTGGGGACATAGCACATAGGAGAGAATGCTTAACTCTGGGTTTGATCTCCTGAGCTGCATGAACTCAAAAGAGTGATGCATTCCTTTACTTCCTGCATTTATAAGGTGGATATATGTGTGTGTTTCAGTAGTTCAAGATCATCCTCAACAACGTAGGGAATTGAAGTCCAGCCCAAAATGTATGAAAACATATCTCAATTTTATAATAGCTTTTTGAAAATATAAAAGTATATATTTTAAATAGATACAATTTTATCGAATTCATGCTTCTGAAGGGTGTCCTGTCTTGATTTTGTGGCTTTTAGAATCCATGCACCCTCATATCCAGCCTCTAGTTACATGGGAATATTAATGTCTCATTTAAGAAGTGTTAAATTACCTCTCCATGACCCCTCTGGGGCTCTGTTTCTGAAAGTTTGGCAGAGAATGGGTTCATTTTATTTTGCTATTTAATCTAAAAATTTTGCTGAAATTAAAGGTTAACAATAGCTGGATTTTGTAGGCAGTTATCACTTGCATAAGTGGGTGAATTTTTTGAATGCTTTAATTATGTCGTACACTAAAATTATAGAGCATATTAGATTTTTTTTTTTAAAGTTTTACTACAAAGGACTGGCTGATAATGTCAAGCAAGAGGACATTGACATAAAGGAGATTGAATCTTAGGGCAGTGTCAGAAAGCCTAAAGAAAAGAATACACTGGGATGAGAATTCCTTGAGAATGCTATTAAGTCAGCCATGGCCTACTGCCCAAAACATCACATCTCTTCATGCTGAAGAGATAGATCACCATCTCACAACCTCCTTAGGTAATTCGATTACTAGCATTGACCAAGGAGGATCTCTTGTCTCCGTGAGGAATAAGTATGTCACCATGGCTGAGAGCACAGGACCTACAGTATGACTGACTGACTGACAAGCTTCCCTTCAAAATTCTATTAACTATGACTCTATAACCTTTGCCAAATTTCCCATTTTTTTGTGGGTTTTCATTCCTCATTTGTAAAAAAGAGGATAGAAAAAGTAGTTCCCTTAACAGAGCTTCAGGCAAGGTTATATGAGATCCTTCATAAATAATGCATTGAGAATAATACAGACAGTTCTTAAGCATTAACTATTATTACATACATCCTAAAATCTCTGGAAACAAGTTATGCAAATATATGTCCCGTTTTTTTTCACAAAATTAATGAATATGTTTATTCAATTTTCCACATTATGTAAGGAGAAAATATATGTGCTATGAAAAGTAATTTTACTGAGACTTTGGTTTGACATAATATAGAATAAGAATATGCCTAAAATGTCTTGGAAAACTTTCACTTCATTAGTATAAGATACATTAATCTACAGGCTTTCAGGGGTGAAGAGGATAAGAAGTATCTCCAATGTATAAACCCCAGGTACAGAAATTAATTAAATTCTGGGAAATTCTGTAACCACCAGTCAATGATCACTTTCATGTCTTTTGTATAGATTGGTCTAGTACTACAGCTCCCAAGCATAGGAAAGTTGGAAGACAGGTGAAGTATGAGTACTATTTTTAAAGGCTTTAAATTAAATAGCTGATGATGCAAGTTTCATTGGTTTATCTAGTGTTTTGAATAGGTGCTATTAATTTTGATTTAACCCTTGTATTTCTGTTTATTGGTAATGCTTCTATTATTGGTAAGTTTTGGAATAGAATTTTCATACCATATATCTAATTTTTAATTTTTTTGTTTATTTATTTGAGAGAGAGAGAGACAGAGCAAGTGCAGGAGACAGACAGGCAGATACAGAGACCGTGAGTATGGGTACACCAGGGCTTACTGATACTGTAACTTAGTGCATCTAGCTATACATGGGTACTGGGAAATTGAACTTGGGCCCTTAAGTTTTGCAGGCAAGAGCCTTAACCACAGAGCAATCGCTCCAGACACCTCCCCCACCCCCAGCTTTTTAACTTTTTTGCACCTGTCTCTAAATGATTATAGTTAGGTTACATTATTATTGGAGGATAGATTACAGACTTTTTTTTTTTAATTTTTGTAGTCAGTAAATACAGGCAAGTTGTTCCATTGTTAGCCTCTTCCCTGTCCTCCCCCGTCCACAGGGACCCTCCTTGCTGGGGTATGTGGGTCATGTATACTTAACAGATGGGAGCCAAATTAAAATATATTTGGCTTTAAAGTTGTTTATTTTATTTTATTTTTTTCCTTTTTTTGGTTATTTTTATTTATTTATTTATTTGAGAGCAACAGACAGAGAGAGAAAGAAGCAGAGAGAGAGAGAGAGAGAGAGAGAGAATGGGCACGCCAGGGCTTCCAGCCACTGCAGACGAACTTCAGGCATGCTCCCCCTTGTGCATCTGGCTAACGTGGGTTCTGGGGAATCGAGCCTGGAACTGGGGTCCTTAGGTTTCACAGGCAAGCACTTAACCAGTAAGCCATCTCTCCAGCCCTAAGTTTATTTTAAAAATATAAAATGAAGAAACAAATGATTTTATTTTTATTTAATGAGAATTTATAATGTAATTTTATTATCTTGTATTTTCCAGTCATCAATTCAATCAAAAATAAATCTACTGATTGCATTAAATTTACCACATTTTGCATAAGCTGAATGAACATTTCAAAAGACTCATAGGTTTTGTGAATTATCTTCCAAAGATTGAACCTTCTAAAATTTTATGATATATATATGTGAGGATATGGTACTATATAATTTATATAATTAGACATAACTATATTATACTTTATAAATATATTTATCAGAAGGCATTTTTCATATCACTAGAGGACATGACAAGCAAAACCTAGGTAAGTATATGTATTAAATATTATAACCATCTCTAAATTTTCTACTATTCAAATTATTCTTTAAAATGCAACTAGTTTTCAAATTCCATATGCTATTTTTTTCATTTTACAAAATCAAACAGTAGTTCTCCATTATCTAAATGAAGCGTGCTGCAAGACATACAGTGGATGCTTGAAATTATAGGTACTTTATGGTTATTCCTATACTTATGATCTTATTATAATTATATTAGGCACAGTTGGAGATAACAATAACTTAGCATAGACCTCTTAAATATAAATTTTTCTTTCATTATTACATCAAAATTTTTCAAGTTTTACTTATGGAATGTCATCATAGCTTCTCTTTGGCCAGTGTCACTAATCTTGCACTTTAGGGTCATTATTATGTAAAGAACAATATGTAAAAAGAATGAATATTCCAACATATGTTCTGCAGTCATCATAGTACATCTAATATGCCAGGCAGCTGTTAAATCATGAGTGGGTGGCAGTGTCCACATCATGGGTTGGCTGGGAAAGGAATGACTTGAGTCCCAGATGGGGTAATGTGCGATGGTGCATGGTATCATCATGTCGCTTAGCATAGAATTTAAAACTTTGAAATAAGTTTTCTCAAATTTTCTATGTGATATTTTCTATACTGTTGAGGGTGCATGTTTAAGCATTGATTCTCTAGAATTTCTAGGAATATTCATTTTCTTGATTACTTTCATTGATTTCATAAGTACATCACAGATGTTTGGTGCTTGAACTTAGTTATAGTTAAATACAGAAAATTTTATTTTGGAAAATATAATTTTAATACTTTTAAAAAACACTGATAGCTTGTATTTCTATAGTGTCTTTTTTGTAAGGTACTTATGCTAAATATTTCTTGACATCTGTGAACCGGAAAGGGAGTTTTGTGCTCTAGTTTAACTTTATTTTCACCCCAAACTGATTGTGATTCATTAACTCAGGTATGACATTGTATAAAACATTCCAGTGTGTCTTGATTATCCCTTAAGTTTATAACTTTATCCTTATTAGTAATTTCATGCCCTGCTATTATCTCAGTATCTCAAGAGGCGTACTCTTGATACAGCTCACACACTGAGACATTAAACTGATTGTCAAGTAGTGGACCAACTTGCTTATCCAAAAATCAATGACTGGAAAATATAAGCAAATAGTAGGACACTAAAATACTGGTATTTATTTGAAATTTTGATATGTTCCTATAATGTTTTTATTTCTGAAAGAAAGCATATGTACCTAATCCCAGTTTGTGAATGACTACTAAAGATAAAGAAGAAGTAATTGGTATCTATTGATGCATTTATTAGATCCACTTTCACAATAGTAGCAAGGTAGTCTACAAGCCATGAAGACAGCCATTTTCTTTCCTACCAAAGTGGCAGAGAACCCAGTATTTGCTTAGCAGGATATCTCAGCAGTATCAGTATTGTCACTGAAAACGTGCAAACTCCCTGAAAGTCACTAGTACTGAGTTATGATTGGAAGGCCAAAAAATAAATAAATAAAAAATCTTGGAATTTGATGTTAGTGGAAGATCACAGTAGCAGCAATGGATGCACTTGCTCAGTAAGAGACAAGACAGGCATGTGCACACACACATACACAGGTGCACATTGCTTCTTCATGGGATGTGTTTAGTATCTAGACTATTTATTAGAACTAATCTCTGCCTCAGTTCAACCTCTCTAGAAATACCTTCTCAGATTCACCTACAGGTGTGTCTAAGATGAGTCTAAATCCAATCAAGTTGACACGACCAAACATCACAAATACACAACACCACATGCCATGCAACAGTTCAAGTAGTAGAACTAATGTCTAATTTGCTAACTAAAACAATAGTGCAAGAAAGATATTATAGGGGATGGAGAGATGGTTTATTGGTTAAGACACTTGCCTGCTAAGCCGAAGGACCCAGGTTCAATTCCCCACAAAAGTCTGATGCATAAGGTAGCACATGGGTCTGGCATTTATTTGCGGTGACAGGAGGCCCTGGCATGTCTATTCTCTCTATATACATTTGCCTCCCTTTCTCTCTTTCTTAAATAAATTAAGAAAATAAACAAACTTTTAAAAAGTAAGGTATTATAATCAGTATGTGACATTTGAATTATAAATCATATAAGAAATTATGATTGGATAAGCCCTCAAGTGTTTTAACTTTCCCTGTTTGTACATGTCCTCTTAGTTGAAAAAAATGCCTTTACACACAAATAAAATAAAATTCAAATGAGGACTATGCAGCTAATTAATATAATTTCATGCTGGAGATATAAGCTCTGTATTACACTGTCCTCATTTCTAAAAGTTTTGATGAGAAACTTTCTTTGCATTTTGCATGTGGTTATTTATCACAAGGAGCCTATATTGTCAAGAATATATAGTTTACACAGTAGCTAATTAGGCTTGAATTTGTTCCAAAAGCTTCTGGAAATAGGAGAAATAATAGATCAAACTATATTACTTCATAAGAAGTAAATTAATATGGTCCCACTGGAAAGATGTCATAAAAAAAAAACACCTAAAATCACTAAATCTGTCCAGTGGGAAAGAGTATGGGGATGAAGCAATGGCTCAGAAGGTAAGAGCACTCGTGGCTTAAGCATGAAGCCTGAGATGACTTGAGGCCATCTGAGTGCAATTCCCCAGCACTCAAGTAATAATCTGGGTATGCCCAAGCACATAGGTAACCTCAGTCATACATAGGGTAGAGAATCACGGAGCTTCCTAATGAAAACAGCAGTGCTGGGGTGAGGAAGAGACACTAGCTCAAAGAAATATCTGGATGATCAATAAAGGAAGACACCCAATGTTCTCCTCTGGACTCTGCACACAGTGTGTATTTGCTGCACATACCATATTACACATAGTCTATATGCATACACAGAAATCAAAAAGATAACTTGTTCCTATACATTCTTTTGACTAATATTCCTATTTCTCTCTTCAGCCCTTGTACAGTGACTAGCCTGCTATGGAGAATATCTACTAGTAGGAAGAAAGGAATAGGAAGTAAGAGAGAATGAATTAAGAGGAAGAATGTGCAGCATAGAGAGAAAATAAAAAACAGGAAGGAAGGGAAGGAGAATGGAAGAAAAGGAGTTAGGAGGAGTTTATATAGTCATTTTTTTCTTAAATATATGAAGTATGATGAAGAAAATAATTTCATTCATATTGTTAGCAGATCAAAGGCCATTTTCTTTCATGACTCTAGATTGCTCATGTACAGACAGTGGACTCTAAAATTACACTAACTCCATGGCTGCTTATTTTTAGCACCCAGCTGATACTTTGATGCAGATTCCATGCAGCCTTTTAGTCATATTAGGGCTCGTAACTTCCATGGGAACTTATGTGTATACTTAGAAATATCTGGGCTGGAGAGATGGCTTAGCGGTTAAGCACTTGCCTGTGAAGCCTAAGGACCCTGGTTCAAGGCTCGGTTCCCCAGGACCCACGTTAGCCAGATGCACAAGAGGGCACACGCATCTGGAGTTGGTTTGCAGTGGCTGGAAGCCCTGGCATGCCCATTCTCTCTCTCTCTCTCTCTCTACCTGCCTCTTTCTCTCTGTCTGTTGCTCTCAAATAAATAAAAATGAAGAAGAATATTTTTTTAAAAAAGAAATATCTTAGAGTTCCTAGGTCTGCATTTCTGTTCCATATAATACATAATTTAACAAAGTGAATATCAGAGACATAATGTCCAATATAAATGTCATTGTTTACTATTAAAATGTCTTTCCACAAATTTAGGAAGTAAAATATATTTTTCTACATATATGTGTGTATATAGGTTGATAGATGATTACAGATAAATAGATAGACAGATGACTGAGATTGTTCAAGTGATTTATGTTATTTTTCCTAGGCAGAATGTTTCTGGGACTTTATAAATATGCAATTTTTGTATGTTTTATATTATGATGGCATACGATTATTTTTAACCTTATGTGAGAGAATATCATCTTTATTTTGTCTTGTTTCTAGTGTGTATAGCTGATGATTTCAAAAAAAACCTGGATTCTCAATGTTTAACTCTCAGGATGACATACATTGCAAGTCTTTAAAATTTGTTCCAAGGAGTTCTAACCCAGGAAAAAAAGATTATAAGGAAGTACAGAGCTTTATTGTTTGCTTCCAGAACTCCAGAGAAATCCATTTATCCAACAAGAATGTTTCACAGTTCTCCTCTCAGAACCACTGAGCATAGGTGATCAAATACACTTGTCTACTATTTCACTCACCAAAATTCATGGCTTATTTCCATCTGTCTCAATTCTAAAATATTAAGAAATCTTCCCAACCTCTTCAATCCAGTCCTGCATTGAAATATTTATTGTGAATGATGGGCAAGAGATTCTGAGATCTTAAAACTAGTCAAGGTATTTTCACACACACTGAAAAAGGATACTCCCTGCTGCTACCATACAAAAGTCTTTCTTCGTCAACATGTCATTCTGACATTTTCTTTGGCACATAGGCAGTTGAGATTAATTTTACTATATGTAATTAACAGTACTGAAATGTAGTGTGAATCACCTGTAACTCACACAGCTCCTTGCCTTGGCGTGAGCAGAAACTCCTGTCCTCAGATGGATAACATGCACAGCAACAGAGCAGGCACAAGTCTGCTAAGGTACTGGGAAAAATGGTGAAAACTCTTTTGAGGGTGCACTCAGATCAAACCCAGGAACTTTCAGAGGTGCCTCTGAAGCTACATCCCAGCCCAATATTTTTAAATTGATTGCTTGAGTAAATTAATTTCTAATTATATTTTAGGAATTTTTATAGAGGCTTTCAATTATAAGACAAACACTTCTACTTAATTATCTGTCTTAAGCATCAGCTTTGATCACCTGAGTTTCAGGGAGTCTGCAGTATGTGATAGTTTCCTCTTCTCTACGGTTAAATGGCGTTTAAAACACTGCGCTTTTGAATAGTGGGGAACATTCCTGAGTGTTATAAAATATGAGGTGTGCTTCAATATCTCAGAGCTCTTAGATGACCTGAAATTCAACAACATTTTTAAACAATTTTGTGTCATCTAAAATGCCACTAGGATTGAGCAAGGCTTACAATGTGACTCTAATGATCTTGTAAACAGTTCTGGTTTTATTTAATGTTAAAGCTCATGCTACTTTTATAAAGCAGGTATGTAATAAATGCTTCTTTTCTAAATATAATTTAACAGGTGACATGTTAGTTTAAGTCAAACTAAACATTAACCTATTATGAGAAACAGTCACTTAAAAAAAAAGCATTCTTAGCCAGGCGTGGTGGCGCACACCTTTAATCCCAGCACCCTGGAGGCAGAGGTAGGAGGATTGCCATGAGTTCGAGGCCACTCTGAGACTCCATAGTGAATTCCAGGTCAGCCTGGGCTAGAGTGAGACTCTACCTCAAAACACAAAACAAAACAAAAAGTTCTTTATATGTCATTAAAAAAATAGAGTTTCTTTTTATTTTTGTTTTGAGGTAGAGTCTCTCTCTAGTTCAAGGTGACCTAGATCTCACTCTATAGTTAGGTGCCCTCAAACTCACAGAAATCCTTCTATCTGCCTCCCAAGTGCTGGGATTAAAGGCACGCACCACCAAACCTGGCTTAGAGTTTAAAGAAATATATTACTATTGGATAAATATGTTTGATAATAGAAGATTTTCCTGTTCGTAAAGCATTATATAGCTGACATAAATTATGATTCCCTTACTTGGATTCTTTATTAAAATAATTTACTTTTATAGTTGAATCTTTTTATAGTTTATATCTTTAAATTTATATATCTATAAAGAGGTTTGAGTTTATTCAGGGTTGCTGAAATATGCACATTACAAATGGCGAAATTATTTTTCAGAAATTTTGTTTCTGGTAAGTATATTTAGTAAACAAGTTACATCACATTTAACCTAATACCTAGATAATGGTTTCTGACTTAATTATCTATTCAAAAACTATATTCAGGGCTGGAGAGATGGCTTAGCAGTTAAGGTACCTGCCTGAAAAGCCTAAGAACCCATGTTTAACTCTCCAGGCCCCACATAAGCCCGATGCCCAAGGTGACACAAGTGCGTAAGTTCACACATGGACAAAAGACAGCCCGCACATCTGAAGTTTGATGGCAGTGGCTGGAGGCCCTGGCATGCCAATGCGCTCTTGCTCACGCTCTTGCATAAAACATAAAGGCGAGTGTGTTGGGCTTCCTCCAAAAATTATATTGATTTTAACATAAAATAAAATATTGCATAAAATAAACAGATAAAAAGATAATTACACTTCATTTCACTCTAAAATTAAAAAAAACACAAAAATTAAATCAGTTATAGCTGGCATTTTATATATTTTGCAATGCTAGCATTTTTCTTTCAATTTTTTTCTCCAACTGCAGCCATACTTTGAACTAGTTTTCAAGAAATGTGAAGAATAGATTGGACATTTTTTTAGCTGCAATGATTTAACAAGAAGCAAAATTGAAAGCCAGGGAAGCAATGACTACCACAAATACCTCGGTGGGGGGGGGGGGCAATGAGGATTGAAGCGACACTTGCTGTTGCCAGTAATAAGCATATTCTGTGCTATTTTCACACAAAGTTCATAGGTACGCTTTTCTTTTAAATTGTCATATCAAATGAGTAAATTGAACATAAGAAATAATTTATATTACTCAAGCTAAAATTAGCCATGGAATCACAGTGTGATATTGCTGAGGGTGGCATGTAGTTAATGGAAAATATGGTAATGGATGCATCTGGAGTGTCAGTCCCAGTCTAAATTCAGTTTACTAAGTAATAACAATAATAAATCCCCTTCTGGTTTCACACCACCACTACTTTCTTCTTATGCTTTATTTTTGAGTTGTTTCAGAATAATTTCCCATATTTATAAAAATCTCAGGTGTCATATTTACATGTGACCTAGAAGAAGGATCAGAATTCATTCTACAAGAGAAAGATAATTATCTCTGAGACATATCAGCCTTTTCTTGATGAGCTGTTGCATCTAATGTTCATTTCTTTAGGGCAGGCATGCAGAGCAGAAAGGCAAGGGAGTTGAAAGAAGAATTGGCAGTCAATGTAAATTGCTTCAGGGATAGACAAAGGTGTTGGCTCCAAATTTACAAAGACCTGCAAAGATGTAGAGATCCTTACCTCCTCTTCTTACCATAGTCATGTATGATTTTCAAAAGACATAACAGTAATTTTCAATGTTTTGTTATTGTTTGTAATGTGGTGGTAGAATTCAAACCGAGGAAAAATGTTTACTTACAGATACTACTCAGCACAATTCCCTAAGAAACAAAGAATAAAACAGGAAAGACATGATCATCTTTGTTTTGTAAAGTAGAACATAGTTTTTAACTGTGGTCAGAGACCAACTGTCAACAAACTTAGGCATTAAATCTACTTTCATAAAATATGGTAACTTTTATCCTTTCTTGGATGACATCAATATTATCGGTTACTTTTTAATTTTTATTAAATATCACCTCTTTATATATGTAGTAATGTTAATATCAGATATGCATTAGGTCTAAAACTTATTGAACATCCATTTATATGCCAGATGCTACAAGAGTTCTTACTATATTTAATTTTCATAACCATTCATCAGGCTAATGTCAACTCAGTTCCATCTCATAACCTAAAATACTGATGCTCAGAAAATCTAAGTTATTGCTCTCTAAATTCAGCTATTATATTTTAGAACCATTATTTGAGCCTTACTCAATCCTAATAATATAACAGACTTTATCCAGGATTTCTTTTCTTAGTTATCATCTTTATTTATTTTTATCATTCTTTATTTCTATAGATGTTACTGGATCTGTTAGAACACTAGAATTTTTCTTTTAGTAGGGCTCTCTTTTTGTGGTGAATACTCATCTGTAGATACCATGTTTATAAGTTATGATTCCCTTATTTTGATTTTTGTACAATTATTCTTAGAATTGAATCTTATAGTTTATATTTTTAATTTTACATATTTGTTTATTCTATTTTATATTACATTCTTTATTCATACTTTAATTTTTTAAGACAATATGTTCTCATGTGCAAATATTGGTGGAACATTTCCTATGAGCTAGTAATAGGCTAAGTCTGGATTTACAGGATGTGCTGGTGTCACCAGAGAAACAGAGACATAGCATGGGCACACACCACAATACACATATTATAGTAAGGTATAATTTATACAAATTTTTTTACAAGTTAGATAATATCATTATGTATAAACAACACTTGGCATAAGGGATTGTTTCATATTTGTATGGAAGCTGAGTATGCTCACAATTTGCTGAATGAAATCTTAAGACTTGCCAAAGCAAATGGGATAATCTGAATGCTTCACAGCTAGAAATCTACTGGTATAGATTTCTACCCTAGTCAGAAAGCCTGGAGAAAATCAGTATTAACAGCAGGTAACTACCTTCCATGTCCAACAGGCAGAAAACACATTCAATCTGCACCTACCATTTTGTTTTATATCCTCAGCAGTGTATTTGATCAAATATTCTTTGGGAATATTCAATGTCAATCTGTTTGATTAGTGCCCTCATGGGCACGTAAATGATGTACAGTCAGATATTTGAGCATCTCAAGTCCTGCATTGATGCAAAAGTAACAGTAGTGCATAATGTAGGTTGTTCCTCCCCATAAAACCTTTCAAGCAAATAGTGATCTTGTAACATGGCTCAGAGACTTCAACACAGACTCAGATACAAGGAGAGGAAGATGTCCAGGCATGAATTTGATCATTCTACAGAATACAGGTAGGACAGGAAGAAAGAATAGATTTACTGGGTTCAATTGGTTCAACTTTATTAGCCATGAGCTTACATTGACAATGAATAGCAACGTAGCTATTTCAGAGTTCAAGATGAGTAGAGGTTCTGCTTTTGATTTAGTAACATTGTAGAACAATCAAACATAAGATTTTTTATAAAAAAATATAACTTATGACTAGCCAGCTATGAGGCTGAGATAAGAGGATTTCTGTGACTTCAAGGGCAGCCTGAGACTGCATGGTGACTACATAGTTAGCCTGGCCTAGAGCAAGACACTAACTTGAGAAGAAAAAAAAAAAAGGAAAGAAAAACAAAATTTATGACTACCCACTAACATTATTAGATCATTGACTGAACCCTTATGAAAAGACCAAATGCTTTCCAAACTTAATCTAGTTTTAAGATATGTAGTCAAGTGCTGGGCTAACATATTAACAGACTGACTCAAGGAAATATGAAGATTCCAGTGACTTTTACAAAAAATGCTTTTGGTTTATCTTTGTTCGAAAGCAGATACTTTTCTGTTTAGTTGAAAACTCCTAGATAGTCAATGATGAGGAACAACTGAGGTGCTGTCTCTGTTGCCTCACTCTCTTCTCTATGTGTATTCTTTCTCCCTTTATTTCTCTAACCCCAACCCCCATAGCTCTCTTTATTTTCATAATTGTATGTTTACTGGGGCTACCGAACAATTATATATTTTTGTAAAATAACAACAACAACAACAAAAACAAAACAACTATATATTTTTGTAACTTTCAGATCTCCTGCTATGTTGATATGTATTGAGAGCAGTATCTGCTCTGCTCTATGTTTGGGCTCCTTGTCCTTGTTTCCTGGCATTTGTGTCTTTACCCAGCTCCACACAGTATATTCCCTTGGTTACAGTGACCCATGCACTTTGAATGCTTGGGATCTACCTGGTGGCAATTTGGGTGGTGTAACCTTATTTGAGGAGGTGTTTCTGGCAGTGGAAGTTGGCATTTCATAGCCATCTTTCCTTTGCCAGAGCTCAGTGTACCCTCCTAATGAATTTCCTACCTCCTGTGGCAAGTAGGTGATGTCCAGCCTCTACTCAACCATCTTTTCCTTGCTATCAATCAGATGCTTTTGGAAAATTGGTTTGTTTCAGAAACACAGAAGCAACTACAACAACAACAACAACAAAATGGCACTAAGAGTGAGTTTATTTCCATTAGAAGCCTGATCATGTGACTTTTGGTCATTTGGATTTTCAGGAGGAATATTGAAGGATTTGAAAGTTTGGACTAAGAGATGTCTTGCAGTACATATAAAACAGAGCTTGATGGACCATTGAATGAGAGTCAAAAGACCTGTATCCAGGAAAAACTGTGCACTGTGAGGCTTGGTTTATGAATAGAAAAAAATAGCTTTGTCCACATTGGTCTAGAGGCAGGTTTTGAGAAGTTTGCTGTGTTTTGCCTGTTTCCTAAAAACTTGAGAAGAGAAATGGACAGATATGAGCCCACAAGGAAATGAAAGTTTGCAGCCAAAGACTATAGCCTAGTTCAGCTACAGTCATTTGAGAGATCACCACCACTGAGATTAGGCCATCTATTCCATATTGCAACAGTAGAAAGAAGGATGAAGGAGTTTTCTCACTCTTCAAAGTAGGCTTTATCCCCTTATCCCACATTAAGAAATTCTGGTACCTGCCTAGTACTATAGAAGTATAACATATATGGAAAAATGTGGTCCATTGGATTTGGATTTGCAAAGTGGTTTTGGGGAGTGATATGAGGCACGATTGTTGCATTCCCTGTGTGGAGACCCTTGAAGTCTAATGCATAAATAGACCAGAGGTTTTACTTGTGTGTAGGTTTGATTCAGGTGTCCCTCATAAACTCAGGTGTTCTGAAAGCTAGATTCCCAGCTGAAGGGAATTTGGGAATTAAAGCTGCCTTGAGGCAGTGCATTGTTGGGGGCAGGCTTATGAGAGTTATAGCCATCTTCTTCTTGCCAGTGTTTGGCTCACACTCCTGTTGCTTTTGTCCATCTGATCATGCCCACCCTCTGCTCATGCCATCATGAAGCATTCCCTTACGTGTGTAAGCCAAAATAAACCTTTTTTTTTTCCCCAACAAGCTGCTCTTGCCAGAAATGTGAGCTTGACTGCAGCAGTAAAGTTGGTACTGAGAGTGATATCATTTCTGCTAGATACCTGACTGTGTGGCATTTGTCTTTTTGGAACTCATTTTCGAGAGGAATGTGGAAGGATTTTAAACCTTGCCTTAAGGGATGCCTTGCAGTGCTATTAGAACGACTTGATGGACTATTCTCGTCAGAGTTGAAAGATTGAATATAGTAAGAACTATGGACTGTGACATTTGACTTATGAGGATGAGAAAGAGCTTTACCTGGACTGGGCTAGAAGCAGTTTGTATGAGAGGCCTGTTGTTATGCCTGTGTCCTGAGAACTTGTGCAGGCTTGCATTACATGGAAATGGATTGGTGTGAGCAGAGGGATATGGCACAGTAAAAATGAAATCTTTGGGCTGAAACTGCTGTCCATTCAGCTGCAATTGTTTGAGAAACTACAACCATTGAGAGTGGTCCAGCTGATCTTCACTGGGACAACATGAAGAATGTAGACACTTTTTGAAGGGGCCTGAACATTGAGGGAGTGTCCTGTTCTTTACAGTCTGCTTTATTCTCCCATGGATTAACAAGTTGGTAGCTCACCTGGTATTATGGAGTATAACAAATGCAGGAAAGAGAGAGTCATTGACTTTGCAACACAGTTTTGTATTTTGGAAATGGCCATGGGCAGTGAGAAGAAGACAAGTTGAAATACCTGCTTGGAGCCCAGTGGAGCCATTGAGGATGAACCATAGGTTGCAGTGAAGACCCAGTGGAGATGACAGGACTCTGGGGTAGCTTCCAAGGAGAGCTGCCAGCACTGGATAAAGTTTTCCAGGACTGTGAGTAGACTAGCTGGAGGGGTGGAATTGGAACTATAGAGACTTGACACTGGTTAGAATTATCAGATTTTGAAGATGTGTCACGGAGTAGAATTGTTGGACTTGAAGCTACAGAGTTTGATGTTTGCCCTATTTAAATCTTGTGTTGGCTGAATAGTTCTTTGTTATGCTCAATGCCATCTTTTACAGTGTGAATGTTTATTCTTTGCCATTATGGGTTGTTTGGTATTGTAGTTCAGCTAAAAGACCTTGGATTTATGGGGATGTTTGAACATCATTGGGATTAATAAAATCTATAGAGACTGGTAATATATTATTTATTTATGAGATAGAAAGAAGCAGAGAGGCATGTAGAGAGAGAATAGTCACACCAGGGCCTCCAGCCACTGCAAACGAACTCCAGATGAATGTGCCACCTTGTGCATCTGGCTTATGTTGGTCTTGGGGAATTGAGCCTAGGTCCTTTGGCTTTGCAGGCAAGTACCTTAACAATTAAGCCATTTCTTCAGCCCTCTATGGAGGTTTAGGTTGGACATAATAAATTGCATTTTATGTCATGTATGGTTATCAGTTTGTGGGAGTCATGGATGGAATATGGTGATTTGATTGTCTCCCATAAATTTAGGTGTTCTATATGCTAAAGCCCCAGCTGATGGCAATTTGGAAATTAAAGCCTTGTGTATGCAGTGTATTGCTGGGGGAAGGATTATGGATGTTATAGCCACCTTCCTCTTGCCAATGTTTGGTACACTCTCCTGTTGCTGTTGCCAATCTAATGTTGGCCAGGAAGTGAAGTCTACCCTCTACTCATGCCATCATTTTCCCTGTTATCATGGAGCTTCCCATCAAGTCTATAAGCCAAAATAAGCCCTTTATTTCCTACAAACTGCTCTTGGTCAGGTGTTTTCTGCCCACAATATGAACCTGACTACAACAACTTGATACCTCAGAATTTTGGACATGACAGGACTAACATATCTCATCTGAGATGCAATGCTAACTGCTGGTAGAGAAATAAGGTGATGACTGCTCAAACTTCTCAAGCTGAGTATGATCACCGATCATGGTTGTTAGTGTTCCCTGAGATGGGTATATCTGAGGGCTTATGATGGAAAGGCTTTTCTGTTTCTTATGAATTTGTCTGTTTCATCAGCTTATATGTGTAAGTTCATTTATGTTTCTTTTGAATCTGGGATAACATTTATAAAAGAGAAATAGTAGGGATATTGTGATTAAGACAGTAGGACAGAATTCAGTCATGTTGGAAATATGTATAAGTATATTTAGAAGTTATTATGAGCCCTGAGATATGACCAAGGGAAATATATATCTATATTTGGGTTAAATAGGGAAACCTATAAGCCCGAATCTTTGTTTATATTATAATATTCTTTGGTTATATTCTCTTTCTAAATATTTTAAACCATATACGTAGACAAATTTTAATTATAGATATATGTTTTAGCCTGATATTTTTCTTGACTTTGGCTTTTATATATGTAAATGCCAGAATGACAGTTCCACCTATACAAAAGAAAAGTGTGGATACAGAGCATATCTGGTTATCTGCTGTCACTAGGAAAATATCTAGTTAAAATAATAGTATAAAAGCTTGAAGTAAAAAAAAAAAAAGGGCATACCCATTCTCTCTCTCTCTCTCTCTCTCTCTCTCTCTCTGTCTCTTTCTGTCTCTGTCACTCTCAAATAAATAAATTAAAAAAAAAAAAAGCTTGAAGTCATTTTATTTAACACATCTAACTTAAGTTACCTGGTGTTATTGTAGGCCAAATATAAAGTACTGAAAGTATGCATAATATGTATTCAGACAAAAATAAAAACAAAACAAAACAAAACATGCTAACAGCCCTGGAAACATTTGTTTTTTAACCAACAGCTTTAATTTAATTTGTTTGATATAGATCCAGCCAATAATTACTCAAGGAAAGGTAAAAGCACACAAATCAATCTTTGGACTTCAGAAACAGTAGAGTTCAAAGACATACATGACAGTATGTAGCAAATTAAGATGACCTCTTTACATGTCAGTAAATTATAAAGTTCTAGTCTGCTATACGCCTTAGGTAAACTTGGCTGTCACTTGTATTCATAATGGGACTGTGTTAGTCATTCATAATTTGTGACTAACAAAACTTTGAGAGCTACAATGAAGCAAGTGACAACAGTGCTTTAGTGACCATAGAAAGTTAGACCACTTGTAAGCAATTAAAGACAAGAGAGAAAATATGAAATAAACAAAATTGTTCATATTAAACTTTTGAGCTGCTTGTTTTGCTTCCCCTTCTCTTGCCCTGTCCCAGAAAAATATTGTGGTAGGACACATGAGTTATGCCTGCTAAGATTCACAATAAGGGTATGTTTTACCTTGAATTCACATGTAGCACTTAATGAGTTTAAGTAGCATGTTACAATTTGTTAATATAGTTTATTTTAATTGAGTAAGAAAAAGTGATATAAAGCATACAGAAAATCAAGCATCTCAACATGTTAACCCTGTAATTTCTTTGTGAATTCAAAAAACATTTATTTCCCTAAAGAAATAGAAAATAGTCTTCTTTATAATCTCTAGGTCAGACCAGCAGTGGAACAGAGAAAGAATATTTTCTTTAGGATTTGAGGATCAAAGAAGTCCCACTAAGTGTGGATAATTCATCTGTTTGGTTGTGGGCCTGGTACCCACACTGAAGTACAGAAGCATTAAGAGATATCCCTTTGTTATCCCTGTTCTCTTACATCCTCTGAGGTATCCTCACATTCAGGCAACTGTCACATTACTATAAATTCACAGAGAGCAAAGGAGAAAAATCAAAACCAGAATCATCTCCATGTCTAGTGCTTGGCACTTTTCTACCTTATGTTGAAATTTCCTTTGTCCTGTTCTTGGGCTTGTGCCCAAGTACCAAATAATTATAGCGCCCAAAGGGATAATGATTAAATTGGGGGAGAAAATGTTCTTATCTTGAATTTACTGAGGCCCAAGGGAAAGAAAAATGAATGAGAATTAAGCCTGTAATCATGTCATTGTGACATACCAAGGTGACAGACTTACCTGTGTCTAACCTGAAAACTTTATTTTCTTCTACATATCCACAAATTAAACTAAACCTATACTGTTTAGGCATTACCTTTTATATTGACACCTTTTTAAAAGCTCTTTCATTATTTTTTTTTCTCTTTATCATACCTTACTCCAATGTATGTACCTAAACTTTACAAAATTCATGAAATTTGCTCAGATCTATAGCATACTTAAACCTTCTAGCTTACTGCACTATAAATCATACCAAATAAAAAATTTTCCTTACCAGATACACATCCTCATGTTTATGTTTTTTCACTTTTATCTTACTGATTATAATATTTTAGTGGTAAAAATTTTACACTTCAGCATTTAGTACTTAGAATTTTCTTCCTATCATTCTTATTCCACCAAGAAGCTCTTTTGTCAATGATATTCCAAAGAAACAACAACCATATATGATTTAAGTTTAACAGGTGAACACAATAGACTTTACCAGCAGTCAACTTCAGAATATTATTTTTCCAAGCAAAATTTATATCATCTATCTGAAACATAGTTATAAAGAAAGCACTCTAGTAAAAGTCATGAAAAGACTGGAGGTATGGCATAGCAGTTAAGGTGTTTGCCTGGAAAGCCAAAGGACGCATGTTCAATTCCCCAGGACCCATGTTAGCTCAATGCACATGGAGGTGTATGCATACGGAGTTCATTTGCAGTGGCTAGAGGCCCTGGCACATCCATTCTCTCCCACCCTCTCTCTGTCAAATAAATAAATAAATAAAAATAAAATATTTTAAAATGTCATGAAGACTGGCTTGCAGTGGCTTGGATCCTGCAAGATTTCCAAAGAAACAGGTCCCTTGCTCCACCTTCCTGATTGAAGTGCCCCTGGGTCCCCAATTTCTGGATACCCTGTGTCTGATGGTGCATGCTGCATCACAGACTTCCTGGCTCCTGACCAATCTGTGATCCCCCTGTGATGAAGCGTACATGCAAGTGGAGTGAGTAGGCTAGAGCTCCCAGTTCCCAGGATGGACCTGTAAGCTCCACAATCTGCACATCTATGGTTATAACCACATTATACACCAGAACACAAATTCCATTAACATTTAAAACAAACAAACTCTGATTATCCTACAAGAACAAAAATTTGCTTCATCCTCAGTAGAATAAAGCATTTCCCCAAGACAGGTAGAACACAATGCAAAAGTACCAACTAAAGTCGGAAAACTGAGAGATCTCCACCAGGGATGCCTAGGCCCAAAATAGAAGCCTCCAATGAAATCATAGATAAATCAGCAGAAATTTAATTCCCAAATGAAAGCACAACAACCAATGAGACCCTAATCAAAAGAATTGCTGAACTTGAAGCAAACCATGAAAAAAACAAAACAAAACCATACAGTGAAATTGAGTAAAATCACCATTTAGAGTTTTCAGCTTTTGACAGTAGGCTTAACTTGGTTTAAGAAAACAGTAGAACCCTCAAAAGAGACATAAATGAATTGAAAGTGATAAAATAAATGGAAAATCTCAATAGCTGATTTATTAAGCCTAAGGAAACCTTGATCAAATGTAAGAATGAATTCCAAGAATCATCAATAAAACCAGAACTCAAAATGAAATCATACCTTATAAAAGGGATGGACATGATACAAAATAACACAACAGAAAAGTCAAATAGAGCTTATAAAAAAACTCTCTAGAACTCCTAAGCAACAGAGTTACTCATGTGGAAGACAGAACCTCTGATGTAGAAGAAAAGACAGAACAAATTCATCAGGAGGCCAAAACTTTGTCATGTCCAAAAAATCAAGTGAACAGAATATGAGGGAACTGTATGATACCCTAAAATTACCAAACATCAGGATCATAGGTATCCCAGAAGGAGAACAAGGTTAGAGGCATACAGAACATACTCAACAAAACTAATGAAGAAAATTTTCCCAATCTCTTTTTTTTTTTTTTTTTTTTTTTTGGTTTTTCGAGGTAGGGTCTCACTCTGGTCCAGGCTGACCTGGAATTCACTCTGTCATCTCAGGGTGGCCTTGAACTCATGGTGATCCTCCTACCTCTGCCTCCCGAGTGCTGGGATTAAAGGCATGCGCCACCACGCCCGGCAAATTTTCCCAATCTCTTAAGAGGCCTATCCAGATATAAGAAGCCCACAGAACACCAAACAGATAGGACCAAAGAAGAAACTCTCTAAGGAACATTATATTTAAAACAATATTAACAATGAAAACAAAGAGAAACTACTCAAAGTAACAAGAGAGAAATAACTCACTACATACAAAGGGAATCTCATCAAAATTATCTCACATTTCTCAATGGAAACCCTGAAAACGAGTATGGGCTGGAATAGAACACTTCAAAGTCTAACAAACTGTAGCTTCCATCCTGAGCTACTCTACCCAGCAAAAGTTAAAAGGTTAAAAGTAAAAGGTAAAAAAGTGAAAGGAAAATTTACATGAAAAAGTCAAGTCTGTGATTAGATGAACACAAAGCAAAACCAACAGAGACTACTTTAGGTCCACACAGGAGATGCAAACAATTGATCTCAAGAGCCAACAAGAAGAACACAATAAGGTTCAAAAATGTACAAAACACATGAAAGCACCAAACCCCAAAACACACACCTCATTATGGCAAGGATTAATTCAAACCTCACAGTAATAATCTTAAATGCTAATAATGGTCTTAACTCACCCATCAAAAGACACAAGTTATCAGGGTAGACCCTTCTTTCTGATATCTTGAAGAAAAATTCCTCACCACTAAAAATAGATACCTCCTCAGGGTGAAATGATGGAAAACGATATTCCAAGCAAATGGAAATAAAAATCAACTGGGTGTAGCTATATTAATATCTGATAAAAATAGCCTTCAAATCAAAAGTAATCAAAAAAGAACAAAGAACACCACTGTTTACTCATCAAGGGAATGATCCAATATGAGAACATTACAATCATAAATCTATATGCATCAAATACAGGTGTATCACAGTTTATAAAACAAAACATACCTGACAACAAAACAGAAATAAACACCAATGCCATCATAGTCAGAGACTTCAATACTGCACTATCATCAATATAAAGATCATTCAAGCAGAATAGCAATGGGGAAATAATAGAGCTCAATAACACCATAAATACACTAGACCTAACAGATATATACAGAACTTTCCAGGTCATCTATACAGAATACACATTGTTATCAGTACCTCACAGAACCTTCTCCGAAATAGAACATATATTAGGCCATAACATGTTTCTCCATAAATTCAAAAAAATTGAAGTAACATCCTGCATCATATCAGATCACTATGCTTTAAAGCTAGAAATTAAACAAAAAGAAGCACATCAAGAACTCTACCATCTACTTTAGACTAAACAACACACTGTTAAAATACTTTATTTTTGTATTTCCTTGAGAGAGAGAGAGAGATAGAGAGACAGAAAGAGAATGGGTGTACCAGGGCCTCCAACCACTGGAAACAAATTCCAGACGCATGTGCCACCTTTTGCTTCTCACTTACGTGGGTCCTGGGGAATTGAACCGAGGTCCTTTGGCTTTAGAGGCCAACACCTTAACCACTAAGCCATCTCTCCAGCCCCCAAATAACACATTTTTAAATAATGACAGGGTTGTTGAAGACATTGAAAAAGAAATTGTAAAATTCCTAGAATCAAATGATAGTGAAAACAGGATATACCCAATTTATGGGACACAATGAAGGCAGTCCTAAGGGAAAAATTCATAGCACTAAACGCCTTCATATTAAAGACAGAGAGATCCCATATTAATAGCCTAACTATCCACCTACAGGCACTGAAAAAACAAGAATAATCCAGCCCTAAGAGTTCTAGATGGAAAGAAATAACCAATATCAGAACAGAAATTAATTAATTAGAAAATAAGAAAACAATTTTAAAAATCAATGGAACAAAGAGCTGGTTCTTTGAAAAAATAAACATGATTGAAAAACCCCTAGTCAATTTGATCAGGCAAAAAGGAGAAGTCTCAAATTAACAAAAACAGAAATGAAAAAAGAGAGGTTACAACAGACATCAATAAAATTGGAAGAATCATGAGAGCATACTTCCCAAGTCTCTACTCCATGAAATTGGATAATCTGGAAGAAGTGGATGAATTCCTAGACATATACCTCCTACCAAAACTCATCTCAGAGCAGATCAATCTCTTTAACAAATTTGTCACATCCATAGGGACTTAAAAGGTAATCAACCCCCCCCCCCCCAAAAAAAAAGTGCAATACTGGATGGCTTCTCAGCCAAATTCTATCATTTCTTTATTGAGGTACAGAAACCATTTTTTTTTTCTCAAACTGTTTCACATAATCTGAGACCAGAGAATACTCTCCAACTCCTTTTATGAAGCCAACATTACCCTAATACCACATGATCATCTCAATTGATGCAGAGAAGGCCTTGGACAAAATACAACACCACTTCATGTTCAGAATGCAGAAAAAATTGGCATGGGGGATTTATATCTCAACACAACAAAGGTTATATTTAAAGCACCCAAGTTCCAATAATACTTACTGAGGGAAGACTCAAAGAGTTCCTATTGAGATTGGGAACAGTACAGGGCTACCCACTCTCACCACTGTTCTTCAAATTAGTGCTAGAAGTACTCGCCAAAGCAATAAGGCAGGAGAAGGAAATAAAAATGATTAAAATTGCAAAGGAAGAAGTCAATTTAGCCCCATTTGCCGAGGACATGAGTGACCTGAAAGTCTTCATCCCCAAACTTCTAAATGTGATTAATTCTTTTATTTAGTGCATTGATTATGCACTAAAATCAACCTTTCTATCTGCAAAGGACAAACATAGAGATAAAGAAATAAGTGAAGCTGTCCCACTTTCAATAGCAACAAAAATTAAATATCTTGGTATAACACTAACTAAAGTTGTGAACAACCTATATAATGAAAACATTAAAAAAAAAAAAAACAGTGGTAGACAGTGGTAGAAGGATTGCCTTGAGCCTTAAGGTCAAGGCCACCCTAGTGAATTCTAGGTCAGCCTGGGCTAGGGTGAGACCCTACCTCGAAAAACCAAAATACCAAAAAAAAAAAAAAAAAAAAAAAAAAAAAAAAATCCTCAAAGAAGAAATCATGGAGGACTTGAACAAAAACACATAAGGTCCTACAATGCTATTGGGTAGGTAGATTTAATGTGAAAATGGCAATTATACCAAAAGCAATATACAGATTTAATGAAATACCAATAAAAATACCAGCATCATTCTTAAGAGAGATTGAAAAATATGATCTCAAAATTCAAATGCAATGGCAGAAGTCCTCAGATATCCGAACATATCCTTAGCAAAAGAAACACCTCTGGAGGTATCACTATATCTGATCTAAAGCTATATTACAAAGCCATAGTAACAGAACCAGCATGGTCCTGGCATAAAAACAGAACATTGACCAATGCAACAGAATTGAAGACCTAGAATTAACTCAAGTAGCTCAAGTAACTCTAGCAACTTTCTTTTAAAAAGGTGTCAATAATGTATATTGGAGAAAGGACTGCATTTTCAACAAATGGTGTTGGACACACTGGATGACAATATGTAGAAAAATGAAACTAGATTTACTAATCTCTCTGTACACAAAACTTAAGTCCAAATAGACTAAAAACCTCAATATAAGACTTGAAACTCTTCTACTGGAAGAAAAAATAGGAGGCACTCTCCATGATATAGGACTGAGGAAAGACTTCCTGAATAAAACACCATTAGCTCAAGAAATTAAACAATCACTCAACAAATAGGATCTCATGACGTGAAAAACTTTTTGCCCAGACAAGCGCACCTTACGAAGAGCCAATGGATTACCCACTGAATGGGATAAAGTCTTTGTCAGTTATACCCCTTACAGAAGCCTAACATCTAGAGTCTACAAAGAACTAAAAAAAAAAAAAACCAAACCCTAAAAATCAAACAACCCACTCCCCAAAAGTGGGGCAGAGAACTGAATGGGGAGTTCTCAAAGGAATAATTACAAATGGTTAACAGACCCTTAAGAAAATGTTCAGCATCTCTAACCATTGTGGAAATGCAAATTAAATCAGCCATGTGATTCCACCTTACTCCTGTAAGGATGGTAATCATTTAATAAAAAAATCTAACAACAACAAATGTTGGTGAAGATGTGGGGAAAGAGCAAACCTCATCCACTCTTGGTGGGAATAAACTTGTACAACCACTATGGAAATCAATTTGGAGATTCCTGAATAGGCTATGCATAGAGCTACCAACAGACCCAGTTATTCTCTTACTAGGCATTTACCCTAAATGCTCCATGCATCACTACACAGACATTTGATCAACCATGTTTATAGCTGCTCAATTCATTAGCTAAGAAATGGAATCAACCCAGATGACCGTTATTGGATGAATGGAAGACGAAGTTGTGGTACATTTATACAAGGGGATTCTACTCAGGCATAAGAAAAAATGGTACAGTGAAAGTTGTAGAAAAATGGGCAGACTTAGAACAAATCATTCTCAGCAAACTCATGCAATGAAAGAAAGACAAACACCACATGCTGTCACTATGTGTGGTTCCTAACCTGGACCTGCTTGAGTTGCTGCCATACCTGATAGGTAACTCATGACACAGACAATAGGGATGCAAGAGTTTGGTGGAGGGGAAGGAGAAGGGAAAAATAAACACTAAATTAAATCCCAAATGAGCTGACACAATAGAAACCTTTATCCTTAGTGATTGCTTAAAAAATAAATGCTCAATAGGAGTAAGAAGGGAGCACCTGAAAAGTCAGGCTCTGGTGAGGGTGGGATAAAGCCTAACTTTAAAAGATTTCTTTTTTTCTGTCTCTGACCTATAACTTACAGTACCAGATTGGTTGCTACCCACATTGATCTGATCAGAGAAGTCTACAAGGTCTCTAAATCAAGACAGCTTTCTGTCAAAGCACACAATTACCTGCCTGAGGCAAAAGCTAAGACCCTATTGCTGAAGACACCATATGCTGAGGACACAGATCATGAAGAGACCTGGCTGGAATTCAGAAGAAAGCCAGTCCTCAGTTAGCCTGTCTAGAGCTAGAAAGTGCTACATGAGCTACTGGCAGAAAAAGACCAACAATTGTCTGGGCAACAAGATGTCTAAACTACTAAGAAGCAATCTCTCCATACATGATGTACATACCAACTTCAGTGTGTAACCAATAGCTTTCTGATTGGCTAAGAGATCTGCTCAGTGTAGAGGAACCCATATCTGGGATGGGAACAGAATCAGAATCCTATGTAGACAAAGACTGTGTTCTTCAATGTCAAGGTCTCACTAATATTAATTAATATTAATAATGCTTATCCCATAAAAACCATGCTGACTTCACTCTCCACTGGAGAATCTGTTCTTCTTTTTCAGAAGGTAGGAAGACCAGGACCCGTAACATTTCGGCCAAGCCACAGCTGCATCCACAGAGGAATTTGAGAGATGAGCATGAGTGCTGCTTCCATGCTGAACCTGATAGTGCCAAGGTATAGGAGACAGACCCTGAGGACACTCAACACCTACCAAAGCAGAGATCCAGAGGCTTCGAAGAACTCATCACTGAAGTAGACTCAAAATTCACCTACCATGTCTCAGGGAATTTTGGAGAAGAGGGGATGGAAAGAGTGTAAGAGCCACAGATTGAGACATCATGCCCAGAGGTATTCTCTCCCCTACTGCCTTTTCTTAAAAAAAAAAAAAAAAAAAAAGTCATGGAAACACATTAAACCACATTGTTGTAGTCTACTCCATTTTAATGTTGCATTGGTTCAATCTTTCTTTGCAAAACCTTCTTTATACAGTGGAAATCTTTACTCTGGGGCATATTTTAATGGAAATTTTGTTATACTTTTAGAAGCTTTCAGTTAGTAAGATACCTTCAGATGAGAGTTTTGACTTTTTCATAGTATTGAGATTGATTTTTTTTTTAATAACATATGGTACTTTTAAAGTTGCACTGATGGCATTTTATAACATGAGATAGTCATAGTTGTTTGGCTTATTTTCTGACTGCTTCCTTCCAGCTGCTGTGGCTGATGTCTACCTTTTGCTCTGTCTTTCTTCCCATGCTATCATGAAGCTTCCACTCTGGATTATATGCCAAAATAAACTCATTACTCTCAATAGCTGCTTTTGGTTGGGTGCTTTGTCATAGCAACATGAACGCAACTATAATAGCTGGTGACCCCGTGAAAGCTGAACCATCAGTTTCCCACACAATGTAGTTTCTCATAATTAAATCCTAAAGGAGAGAGATCATTAGGTAGTATCCCAGGGAAATTGCCCATGGGCATGATTGCCTTGTATCCTCTTGCATGTGGTGGCACTCAGGAGAAAGCTGGTTTCTTTTAGGGAGTTTCAGTAATGGACAAGAACCCAAAGAGAAAATGCTACCTTGCCTTGGCATGAATGGAACTTGTGTCTGATCCAGTTTCATCCACAATGGCTGTAGTACCTCCTGCTGCCTCCCCAGTTGGGATCAGCCCCTTGACTGAAAACTAATCAGGTCTTCCCCCCACATACCTAAATCGTATGAAAGAATCCATTTTTAATCCACTATAAAGGGTTGTCTGTGCTATTCCCACCTCACTCTGCTCTGATATCTGCCTGGACACATGTAAGCCTGGCTGGGTAGGAAAGAGCAGTTTCTTGGCCTGAGTAACTGTACACTTGTCTTCTCTATATTTTATGTTTTGGGATTATTTCTAATTTTCATTACATACATGACTTTCCTCTGAACAATGAATCCACCACATGTGTATTTCCTTTACACTTTAGATTTACCACATGAGTATTTCCTCTAAACTATGGGCTGGCTGTGTAATATATCTAAATTTTTGGTAGCCATGGTTGTGACCCTCTTTTCTACTCATTTCTTATATGAATTTCCTGGTCTCTGCTTTGGTACTTTCTCTTTCCTATTCTTAAGCCATCATCACTTACTGCTAAGTTTCTCCCATGGAGAGGCTCCAGAAGGATGTTGGGTTTTCCATGAGTGTGTGTTTCTTCTACATCTCTTTACATAAGCTCCTAGATCCTATTATCTTCCACATGCTTGTGACTCTGCTCCAGCATTTTCCTAGATTCCAATTTCCCTTTAAAAACCCATAATTTGTGATTTTCTTTAAATATACCTCAATAATTCATAATTTATCCTTCTTTAGTAAGATTTTATCAAGTCATTGTGAAAAATAGTATAATTTCCCAAAATTTTGGTTCATAGGTTTGTGAGACTCCCTTTGGAACTCCACATTCTTGCATCAGTGAGTTATGTGTGTGAAACCTTGGGAATATCCTCTCAGTTGGAGAAAGATGTGCTTCTGGGAGGGAATTATGTTAAATGGATTTACAAGCTTTGTTACCTTGTGGACAGGTAATATGGAGACAGGAAGTGTTGGAAGAGTTGAGATAAAAAAATCAACAACTAGTAGTGACAGAAGGAAGTTTAAAGGGAGAGACCTATGAGCTAGAGAGCTGGGCTAGGATCCCAGGAGGTAAAGAAAAGTCAGTTCAGTCTCTAGTGTGGGTCCCACCTTAACTCTGAAGGACTGTACATTTTTGTATCAAGTTGGTGAGCCATACATGACAAGTTGGAGAGGCAGAGATAACAATTGGATAATCTCAGAAGAACAGGAACAGAGTGAAAGGAAACTGGGTCACTGTGGAATCAACATTCACATTTTCAGAGGCACAGGGGATTAATTCAGAGTCTCCCAGTAAAATTTGACCTCCATAAATTTTAAAAACTGGCACCCACATTTCAAGGACTATATAGCATTGCAGTAATTTCACCCAAAAATATATGGACTTACGAAGCTACATAACTTACCCTTCTCTGTATCTCAGTGGGACCTTCAAATAGGTTCTGGTGTTGGGAGCTATGGGCTTTGAATTCCCCCAGGAAGTGGATTTTGAGCTTTTGTCTTACAATTAGCCAAGAATTGAATAACTAGGCCCAAGGAAGGATAAATTATGAAAGGTGTATTTTAAAAGTAGAAACAAGAGAGAATAGAAGAAAAGCAGAAAAGTTCTCAAGCTGAGAGTCTGGCCCACAAGTTGGGGGAGGTTCCAGGGAAAAGTTCAGGGAAATCCATTGGAGACTTTGCGGGATTGTACCTATGCTCTCTTGGGCTTGTGTCTTCAACCTGTAAAAGAAGGCTACCTTGTTGCCTCACACCTGTGTCATCCATATTAAGGAATAAGTAGAAAGCATCCTGTGGGAACAATGATGTCTACCATTGAAGATTGGTTCTTTGAGGGGAAATTAATCAATATGGGGCCCCAAAAAGGAAATAAAAAAAGAGGGAGCACCATGTGTGTCTGCTGCAACAGAACCAGACTTCAACATCTGATCAGCCTATTGAACCTCTCTTGCCCCCTACTCCTGGGCCAGCTGCTAGCCCAGACTAATAACAAGCATCTTGTGTAACATAAATTTATTGGCTTGTTGATATTGGCAAGGAGTTCCAAAACTCCCTTAACACTTCCTTAATCCTAAGTAGTTGGTCCCATACAGAAAAGTGCCCCTGAGCCAGTTTCTTACAATGTTCTCTGCCATCAATTACCAGGGCAATCTGAATAATTTGTAATCTCCATTTTATCTACCTACACATGACACTTGAGCATGGCCTTATTATCTACTACCACTGCAAGAAAACCTGTTTGACAGTCAGAGATGGAGCCCATTTGGTTAGTCTTTTTGCCATCATAACCAACCACTGGATCCTCGGAAAGCTTGGAATGTTTATGAGAAATGTTTTAATCTCCCTATGCCATCTGACCAGGTCTTTGGCCCCTAAAGCCACAGTGTACTATTAATTCTTTATTCTTGTCCAGTAGCTGCATGGAGACTGGAGACATGAGCTTCACAGGGTCAAGTTTTGTATGAATTGACAGGAAAGAGACAGGGGCGGGGAAAAGAATCAAGCTCATGGGATAAGTTAGGAAAGAAGACTCACCTTCAAATCGGGGGGCAATTCTCCTGTCAAAGAAAATCAGCACCTGGTAGAGAAAGTTAGGCAGCAATGTAGACTTTATTTAAGGCTAATGCAATAGGTCACGACTTTTTCAATCAAAGAAACAAAAAGCAGACTTTTAAATGCCAAGGTAAGTTAATGAAACAAGTTCCTACAAGACCTCAGGGAGGAGGGTGGTGAATGTGATTAGACCCTCTTGTTTGCTAATTAGTGATTATCAAAGATAGGCTCCGAACCTCCCATTGAGACTGAGACATGGAGGCTCTCTAACTTTTTAATGTTTGTATTTCGAAGGAATGGCTTGGAGGTCCTTAAGAAAGACATGCCTGGACTGTTGATTTACATCTCAAAGGGATAGAGAAAAAGTTTTCCAAAGTACTTGCTGCTGTAAGAAAGGGAAGCCATGGAGCTAGGTGTGTTGTGAAGTGGTAGTAGGCTTGCTCAACTTGTGGCCTGGTAATTTGATGCCATCATGATGTGCAGTGTGTGTGTGTGTGTGTGTGTGTGTGTGTGTGTGTGTGTGTAAGAGAAAGAAATAATTCTATAGGCAGAAAGAAACCTGTCAAAAAGTTTTGTTAAATGGAACAGAAACGTTGAGGCTGTTATTGTTACTCCTGTACAGAAATGCACAGGGCTTAAGAGTAGGTGACTAGAGAGGATGAATCATTTAGAATACCATATTCCAGGTGTTGTTGAAGGCAGTGGGAGATGGAGTAGTCCAGGGGAGAAGAGAGTATGGGGGTTTATTTGCTTTAGAAAAGATTTGGCTCAGCCTGGAGAAATGGCTTAGTTGTTATGGGGTTTGGCTACGAAGTCTAAGAAACCAGGTTCAATTCTCCAGGTCCCATGTAAGCCAGATGCACATGGTGGTGCATGCATCTTGAGTTCGTTTTCAGTGGCTAGAATGAGAAAGCCCATTCTCATTCACTGTCTCCCCCACCCCTCTCTCTATCTCTAATAAATAAGTCAATAAATACATAAAGAAAAATCTTTAAAAAAAAAAAAGAAAGAAAGAAAGGATTGGGCTCCATGTTCTGCCAATTCTTTGGAAGGTATACCTTCATAGGAGATGTAGGCAGCAGAGAATGGGAAAGGCTGTACAAGAGACTGGGCTTTGCAGGTAGGAAAGTATAGGTCCCAGAAAACTCTTGGCAATGACAAAGAGGCTTATCACTTTATGGTCAAGTTACAATCCTCAGAGACATTTGCCAATCAACCCTGTTGACAAGTGCTTCACTCTGTATACACATGCCCTTTGTAGGAGCAGCAGCACCAGCAGAGTGGGAAGGTGAGCTTGCTGGTCCTTATCTCCTCCCCAAGCGCTGGGCCTCACTGTCCTACCAAGAACTGCTTGTGCTTGTGTTGTGCTATCACCTTTGTAAAGCTGCTCTTGCAGTTACCTAAGGGTCATTATTGCTGAGTTTGATTTATTTTCACTAATTGGCTAAAATAAGAAGTTACTTAGGGGGCTGGAGAGATGGCTTAGCGGTTAAGCGCTTGCCTGTGAAGCCTAAGGACCCCGGTTGGAGGCTCGATTCCCCAGGACCCACGTTAGCCAGATGCACAAGGGGGCGCACGCGTCTGGAGTTCGTTTGCAGTGGCTGGAGGCCCTGGCACGCCCATTCTCTCTCTATCTGCCGCTTTCTCTGTCTGTCACTCTCAAATAAATAAATAAAAGTCAAAATAAATTTAAATAAAATAAAACTTTTATTAAAAAAAAAAGAAGTTACTTAGGCCAGAGCTTTTTTTGGGAACTTATTTTATGTGTGGGAACCTTCAAGGGAGCAGCCTTTGAGAAAGGAACTGGTAACAATTAACTCTAAGTACCAGTGATTACCCTGAAGTAGCCTAGGCTGCTCTGCTGGGAGCCACAGTTTATTGTGAGCCTAAGGAGAATGCTTGACTGCTTTGCATGTAGAGTGAGCCATACACAAGCATTTTTCTATTTATAAAGTTCTGTGTTTGTGATTTCTGACATTTGGTGATACTTCTACATTTTTTTTTAGTTTAAGGACAAAGTTAGAAGGAAAAACACAGGGCAATAAAATATACTTGGTCTCTTCATCCCTCATTTTTATGTGTGGTCTCTTTCATGAATAATTTATCTGACTCTCAGGTTGGTTTAGTAACAAGCACCAAATGAACCAACATGATTTGTATCTGAGTTCCATCTTCTGTCAACTCTTGGGGAGATACAGTAGACTTAAACTCTGTCCACCCTATAATAAAATAATAATAAATTCGTGTAATGAAGAAATGAGAAACCTTATTTGAATCCCTACATATGTACTATCTCCAAACCACCTATTAAGGCTTAATAATAATAAACAATATCAGTAAAATATTTTCCAACAATTATCATTTATTTCCTGTGTGTCACATGTGCTAAATATTTGGCACGTACAACAGTACTCATTATTTTTAACAAAGAACACAGAAGGGAAATTCAAATAGCATCATCCCCTCCCAACAGTGCTGAACTGATAATAACAATAATAATTCTTTAAGACATCATCACTGAGATCCTATTTACAAATACTGAAATCCTGAAAGAGCAAAATCTCTAGACTATAAAATCCCTCAAGTCACCAACCTGAAGAAAAATTCGAGATACTTCAGATCTTTTACAAAACAGAAAGGCTTTATAAAAGTATTTTGTTGCATTCCTAGGAAAAGAGGAGTATGTATTCAGTTGTATGTGAAGTGGTCACATCATGTAGGAATAAGATTTTCCTGAAATCTGCCATGATATCATTTTGGTTTGTCTGTGAGGGTATGTCCAGAAATTAATGGTGTGTATCTGAGTGGAAGAGATGAGGAAGATTGCCATTTGAAAATGGAGGACAGCTATGCCCTGACAGAATTGTGTAAACTATTACATGACCTTGCCATCTATAAGTGTGTTGGGCTACATTCATTGCCTTCTTGAATGCAGGCAGCCCACTGGATGCATGGACACACATGCACTGAAAAGGAAAGCAATCAGATATTCATGGCAATGTAAGACTTCAAAACATGGTGATCGTGTAACTCAGTACCACAGTATTTTCTTCATGCAGCTGTCCATCATTTCTCACTATAATAAATCTCAGGCATTATAGATTTCTTGTAGGGTTTTTCTTTTCTTTTTTTTTTTTTTTGAAGATGATTTTCCTTTTGTCCACTTAAAAGGATTTTCTTACATTTTTAAAGATAACAACCTTGTTTATAAATTCTTTATGCTATAAATTTCATTTTTCAAATATTTTTTCAATATTAGTGGTTTACATGACATAGCTTTAGAAAATGAAATTTTAATTTATACATGTTCTGTAAATTGGATTCAACAAAATTGCACTATCAAAATCTTGACTTTGTGTATAATATTTTACAGTATAAGAATGGTAAAACTTCTTAACAAAAAAGAGGTGCTCATTTGATCTATTTTCATCTGTAAAAATTTCTCAAGACCTTAGTTCCGTGGGCAACAGCACATGTAGTGGTGACATCATGGATTTTGTATGTTTTGACCTCAATTGCTCATAACTATATTTGAATGGTTACATTTGTTTGCCTGGTGCACACAATTAACAATCTTAGTGATATACAATTGTATGTTTTTGCTGTCTTACTTTATTAGTATGGCTGTTCTGAGATGAGTTAGGCAGAGTTAGATGTGGGGTAATCATGACAACTACAGAAGGGTTTTGGTAGCTCTGTCTCCTGACAGTTAAAATTCACCTTTATTATCATTTATCCTTGAAGCTGCAGTTAGTTTCTTCCTTGTATTTCAGGAATCTTCCCCAATTGTCATACCTATGCACCAGCAAAGGGTTTGCATCCACAAAAGAAAATAATTCTATTATAATATCATTTGATTTTAGTGGTATACTCCCACTCCCCCAGCCCCTTTGTGAACTTTTCTTGAGGATCAAGGGAAAAAATACTCTGAAAAGGAAATTCCACCCATCAGAATTTTGGAGAGGAAAAGGGTTAACTTATCCCATGAATATGCCATACAGTATAGGCTTTAAGAGTAAAGGATGAGTGAATATGTAGAGATTCTTAAATTTTAAGATTAATTTAATAATAGGCTTACTAGCATAAGATCTTGTTAAATTAATTTTATTCTCATTAAAATAATTTGGTCAAAATTTTTGATATTTGAATTAAAATAATGTAAAATTTTATCATAGTAATTAAAATTAATTATTTAATGTAAATGATATATTTTCTGGACGTTTTTGTGTATGTGTGTGTTCATGCATGAATGTGGGTGTACACATGTCACAGTGCATAGATGGAGGTCAGAGAACAACCTAGTGTTGGTCCTCACCTTCCACCTTCTTTAAGGCACTATTTCTTGTTGTTCATCAATGTTTGTTAGGCCAGCTGTACTGCATGCTTTGAGAATTCTCTTGAATTCAAGGCATGCTAAGATTACAGATGCTCATGCTACCATGTCTGGCTTTATGTAGAACCAGTTCTTTCACTTGCTTGACAAGAAAGTTTACTCACTGAGCTCTCTCTCAAACTAGGAGGTATGTTTTAATATTTAAATTTTAGAAAATATATTCTTAAATTCAACAATCCCTCAACAGATAAAATGTAGTTGGAACTCATGCTTTCTAATCCCAGTAAGGGGCTAATAGATTCAGTCTCCTGCTCAGAAGTGAGCTTCTTCAGAAAAGTCACAACTGTGGATCCTGAGCCCTGGGTTTGTGTAAAACTTTGCCATTGTCCAGATGGACATTCCTTCAGCCCGTTACTGACTGTCATTGTCAATACACAGCTCATGAGCCCTGTGTTGTATGTCCTAGCCAAGCCACAAAATAGAATTCATTTTTATCTAGAAAGGCTTAGGATGAAATTTCAAATTTTGTTTCTAGGAATTTTTCTATCTACTAGATTATATCACTTAATTGAATAATTCTTCTATTCTGACTTCCACTGCTCTGCATGGGACCTCTGGAATACCTATTGTCACCTGAACATTAACTCATATTTAATATAGTTTTAAGGTATTATTATATACATTAAAATAAATACAAGCACTACTCACCCAATAATCCAGCCACCAATGATGAATCTTTCTTCAAACAGATGGTGTATGGACAAATTAGACAAAATGTGGAAATCACAGCAAAATCCTGGGAAATGCAAACAGATGTTTATAGTACAATGTTCATGATCATGTTTCACTTATGCATTCACAGAGCACTGAGCATTTGCTGCAGAGGGATAGTTGTTTTGTGAAAAGAGTTTTAGTGTCTTCATGGGTTTAATCAACAGTTCCCACAACATTAAAGATGTTCACTCATTGCCAGTTGAAACATTCCACATGGTATAGATGTGTGTGACTACAGGAGAGAAATGTAGCAGATATTAATTCTTCAGCCCTTACTCATATTTGGCTTCATATTTTTAAGTGAATTTTCTATTAACATTGGATTTCTGCTCTGATTAGTTTTGAGTTTTCTCAATGTCTATTTCCATCTCCCTGGAGCTGGTTGTCAGGCTAACAGTAAGGCCAGCACTTATGTTTAAATCACCACTTCCTCTGTAATGACTCCTGGTGGATGCAATAGAATGGGAGAGATGGGAGAATAACCTGAGAGGAATATGAACAACATGCAATTTGTTCATATAGTATAGTTCATAATTAATTTAAAATTAATATTAAAAATAAAATAAGCTAAAGCGCTACTTCAGCAATGTTGTTATCCAGAATACATGCTTTTGTTTTTTCCTTTATGCGACGGTTTTCACAAATGAGTTGTTATTGCATCAATGTTCAAAGGTGACCAATTAGGTTGTTTTATAAACATATACATATTGATTTATTAAATTTGAAAACAGAGGAGGAGAAAGTGAGGTGAACACTAGCTTGTACTCGTCCCTCTCTGCTTCCTAACTCCAGATGCTACATGACCAACTGGGCCACCCACCTGCTGCCATGCTTTCTTTAGCATGGTGGACTAGATGGCTCAAACCGCAGGCCCAAATCAACCTTCCTTCCTTCCTTTCTTAACTTGCTTTTTTCAGGTATTTTTCCATAGTAATGAGAAAATAACTAGCATAAATATGAAGAAAACAAAAGTAGCATGATTAAATATTTATCTTGTTTGATAGTTTTCTGACACTATCATAGCAAGTTTTTACAAATTAGATGGCTTACAACAACAGAAATTTATTCTTTAACAGTTACCCATATATTTTTTAAATCTGTTATTAAGGTTTCAGTAAGACTATGCTCCCTACAGGAACTTAGAAAAATAAAATTCTTCTTCATATTTCTTGGCTTGTGGCCACATTACTTCAGCCTGTCTCTGTGGTCATGTAGCCTTTTCCTTCCTTCTTTACTTTGAGTGTTTGTCTCAGAAATCCCTTTTTGAGATAGCATGTGGTTCCACTTTGAGCACCCCTGCATTTATAGCTTGTCTAAGAGTATGTCTTCCTCTCTTAACATGTCAAATATTTTGCATACATGATCATGTTTATAGGCTCTAGGAACAGGACACACCCAGGTCATTTTAAGGTCACCAGTGAGCTTACTATTAGACTTCACTGGGACAGAGCATGCATTATGCAGGCTATGAATTGCATTCTCTGTCACACAAATATTTCCACACAGCCAGCTTTCACATTCATAATTTATCTAACATTCAAGGTAGTTATTAAACATCTACAGTGAATTTTATAGAATATACATCAGGTTTTCTAAGGCAGTCTCCCTTCAAACTTTGCTAACTTGGAACTCGCTATGTAGCCTGTGTTTATTCTATTTTACCCTCTCCAGTCTAGGATGAAAGATGTGAGCCACCATTCCTTACTTACAATGGCTGCTAAACTTAATCTTTACAAACATCATTTTTTTTTTCCTTTTTAGCCTGATTCTAGAAGAAATAATTCTAATTCTAATCTCCAGAGAGGAATAGTCACATTTATCCTGCATGGTCAAGTAGGACAGGTTTCAAAGGGAATTAGTACAGAGAATAATCATAGAGAAGTTCAAGATCAGATTTAAAGATGATAGAGAAAGGAAATGAGAGAGAAAGAGAATAAGAAAACGGCTTCACTCTACAGAGTGAATGGTGTGGCACAAGGTGAGGTTGCTTGCACCAGGTGCTTTCTTCTCAGCAACGCACACACTGATCTGGCAATGTTGGCATTTCACACCATATTACATCCCTCATTCATGTTTTCTGGGAAGGCTATCAGTAGTTCGTGATAAACATCCATTGTTAAGTGGGAACTTTTCTGATTAGATTTCAGACAGGTAGATGATATATGAACTTGTTCAACTGCTATGTCTTAATATCTAGAACTTTATTTATGTATTTAATTTATTGGGGTGGGACATGCCTAGGTCTCCTGCTGCTGCAAACAAACACCAGACACATGTACCATTTGAGTCTGATTTCATGTGGGTGGCTGGGGAATTAAAACCAGGTGTCAGGATTTGCAAAGTGCCTTTAATCACTGATCCATCTTCATAGCCCCTGCTGAATCTTTTCTTTGTAGCCAAGATGCACAGAAAAAAGAAGCACATGCTGTGCTCTAAAGGCCTCCCAGAGGCTATCAGACTTATAAGAGATTATTTAGTCCACATGTTATGACTACATATCAGTAGTGCAGAAGGGAAGACATCTGGAAGAGGGCTTCAAACCACCCTAAATACAGCATACTCTCATCATGACATATGAGACAAAAGGAGCCCTTGAGTGTACATACAAAGAACACATAACTATGAGCTTGTGAAAATTAAACAAGTCAAATTTTCCATGCCTTACCACAATCTCTTGGCTTTCTTTCTATTGTACTCTTCCAGTTATGGAATTCTTTTTTGCTGAGAAATTTCTAGAATTTTTTTCTGATATTTCTTATTTACACATTCTTTATCTGCCCTTACCAATCTTCATTCTCATTTCTACTGAAACTATTCCAGCAGTGATGCTTTATTAATTCTACAAATACCTTGTGCCAGGCAGTGAACAAACAATGATCACCACACTCATGGACCATACAGTAGAGGACAATCATACCACATAATATTTGCAGAAATAGAAGTTGAGATATGATTATTTTAATACTTAGAAATAATAACTATTATATACTTAGTATAAATAATGTTTGATGAGTAACAATAGTAACAAATTGGAGAGAAAATTAAGAATTTTATTATGCATGTGTTGAGTTATATGTGAGACATTTAAGTGGCATTGTGAAGTAAGAGTCTAAGATCTGGATGTTAATTTTATGAAAAATTGCTACTTTAAAAAAAATTACCAAAGAACAGTAGTTATAGAAATGATAAAAAGTTACTGGGGCTGGAGAGATGGCTTAGTGGTTAAGGTGTTTGCCTGCAAAGCCAAAGGCCCCAGGTTCAATTCCCCAGGACCCATGTAAGCCAGATGGACAAAATGTCTGCAGTTTGTTTGCAATGGTTGGAGGCTCTGGTTCACCTGTTCTCATTCTCTCTCTCTGCCTCTTTCTCTCAAATAAATAAAATCTAAAGATTATTAAAAAAAAAAGTGACTGTAAAATAAGTAAACTTCCATGAATAAATCAATAAGAAATTTCTCATGTATATTCCTGTGTAATATACAACATACTCATGAGAAAGTGAGACAGCTAACTGCCATTATGAAAAAAATGCTAAAAGTATTTTTTTCCCCATGAACTCTGTAAACAAGCTTTGGGAATCCTGAGAACATCTGCATGTCATCAGAACTATTGTTTTGGTGGACAAGTCATGAATTAGCCACATAATTTACTCTACAAAGACGAAATTGTAATAAATGTGAGAGTAATGCTTGTCTCTACAACAATGACAAGTTTATTTTATAAACAGACTTGTAATATTCTTATGAAATTTTGAAAGTTTAGACTAGAGAGAGCTAAGTTAGATGGGGGCCTTGGAAGACTCCTCTACGAAGAGCACATTGAACCTGAAGGATCAGTAGGAGCTAAACATAAAATATTCCAAGGAGAAACTTAAGTGGAAAAGGATCTTGGCCAGACTAAGACATAGCCTGTTTGAAACGTAATGATTGAGAGAAACTTGCAATATGAGGCTGGGGTGACAGCAGACTGAGCACTCCCAGAACCTTGGGGATTTTATTCTGTTCACAATGGGAGAACACTGACCGGTTTTATTCAAGGGACTAGGGCTGGCTATTTTGGTAAAAGGCAAAAGATTTGCGTGATCTTGAAGAGAAGCCAGAGTATAGGATTGGCTATTTTGGAAAACATTCATTGGAGGGTTATCTGTCAAGGCAGAAAAACCACTTAGAAATAATAACTATCATCTTTACTTTCCTTAAAATAGTAATCACAGACAGAAAAAAGAGTATTAAACAAATCTTGATGTGGAAGCCATGGGAATGGTGGGCGAGGCATGTTGATTGATTTCTACCAGACAGTAACTAAGTGGAGGTGAGATATAGGGGGATAGTAGGTAGCAAACTGGAGGGATAATGAAAAGTTTTATTTTACACATGTTATGTTTAGGTATTTTGGAACTTAATTGGCAATGTCAAGCAAGAAACTAATACCTAAAGTTGCAAGCAACTCAGGTATTAAATGTCAGATTTAATTGTCTCAGATTAAAATGTCTTGCCTAAACCGGGTATGGTGGCACACACCTTTAATCCCAGCACTTGGGAGGCAGAGGTGGGAGGATCACCATGAGTTCGAGGCCACCCTGAGAATACAGAGTGAATTCCAGGTCAGCCTGGGCTAGAGTGAGAGCCTCCCTTGAAAAACCAAAAAAAAAAAAAAAAGTCTTGCTTAGACAATTCATAGATCCAATAGAGGGAATGGGGATGTGTGTGTGTGTGTGTGTGTGTGTGTGTGTGTGTGTGTGTGTGAAACTAAGACATTGCTAAACACTATGTGGTCTCCTTTACTATCTTGAGAAATGTACTATGATGATTGACAAAGTATAGAAATATGAATCATAATTAATAAATTACTGAAAGCTATCCAAGAGAGGAAAGAAGATTGAAAATTGCAACATACCCAAGTAAATGACATTTACAATTACTATCCGTGTAGTTATTTTGTTGAAATCCCAACACTTTTTTATTAAAAGTATTAAGAACATATATCTTTGTATTTATTTTTGGAAATAGAAATAATTATATTACTATAATAAAACTGTTTATATAATTTGTGTTTTATTGTTAGCAATGCCAAATTATAGTAGCTGTCTTATGCCAATGTGATTTCTCTTTAAATTCAACCTGAAGAAACATCTGTTGGCAGATGTAAAACATGGAATTCAGAAATTAACATGAATTTTATATAGTATGTTAAAATTATTATCACATAAAATGTTACAAAATGTATATTGCTGTCATTTATAATGGCATCTTCCTCACTTCTTATTTTCCTGTTTTGTGTTTACAGTCCTGATGATTATGCCCAGGACTCAACACATGCTAGACAAATACTCTAACAATGAGCTAAAATTCCAGCCCTATTTAGTTCTTAACATAATATCTAGTACTATCCTTCTTTTCCTTTCTTCTCTTTCTTTCCTTCTATTTCTCTTTCTTTCTTTTGTTTTTATTTTTTTTAATATTTATTTATTTATGACAGAAAGACAATGGGCACACCAGGACCTCTCGCCACTGCAAATGAACTAGATCCAGATGCATGCACCACCATGCTTATGTGGGCTCTGGGAAGTCTAGCCTAGGTCCTTAGGACCTTAACTGCTAAGCCATCACTTCAGCCCTCTTTCCTTCTTTTAATAAAACACATGGCATCATGTATCTAGGCAAGCCCCACACTTCCTTTTTTAAACTTTCTTTGTCGGTATTAGATCTTAAAAAGAAAACACAAATTACTGCTTTATTAGGATGATTTAATAGTTCATTGAGTTCAAAATCTCTTTAATCAAAATCAGTTAATAACAGTTATCGCTAGAAATGTCTTGTAGAAATGAGTTTTGGACTTCTTACCCTTTTTCATATATTCATTTTTATTTATTTATTTACTTGACAGAGAGAGAGAGAGAGGGAGGGAGAGGGAGGGAGGGAGGGAGAGAATGTATGCACCAGGGCCTCTAGCCACTGCAAACAAACTCCAGATACGTGCACCCCTTTGTGCATCTGGCTAATGTGGGTCTTTGGGACTAGAACCTAGGTCCTTTGGCTTTTCAGGCAAATGCCTTAACACCTAAGCCATCCCTTCAGACCTGGACTTCTTATCTTTATTAGGAGACAAGGTCTTCCTATATATCCCAAGCTATCCTTGAACTCACAGGCTTGTTTCAAGCTTCCTGAACAAATAGCATCATAGGCACACAACACCATGACCATAGATTGTAGATTTATATGTGACTTTTTTTCTTTAGAACCATATAAATACTAATGTGTTCTGGTTCCACTTTCTGTGTTTTTATTACCACTTTTTGTAACTCTCTATTGAATATGTAATTGTCTCCATTTGTAGAAAATAACCTTTCAATGTTATTTTTTTTACTTTTTAAAATTTTTCCTCAATTTTTATTAACATTTTCCATGATCATAAAAAATATCCCAAGGTAATACCCTCCCTCCCCACACTTTCCCTTTGAAATTACATTCCCCATCATATCCTCCCCATCTCAATCAATCTCCTTTATTTTGATGTCATTATCTTTTCCTCCTCTTATGATGGTCTTGTGTAGGTAGTGTCAGGCACTATGAGGACATGGATATCCAGGGAGCACATTGTAAGGAGTCCTAACCTTCCTTTGGTTCTTACATTCTTTCCACCACCTCTTCCGCATTAGACCCAGAACCTTGGAAGGTGTAATCGAGATGTTACTCAATACTGCAGTCACTTCTTTCCAGCACTATGATACTTTCTGAGTCATGCCAAGGTCACTGCCATCTGAAAAGAGAAGATTCTCTACCCAAAGTGAGAGTAGCATTAGTATTAGTGTTTGAATATTAAGAGAAGTGCTTACTGGGCAGTTTGATAAGCATAGTATATACATTTATCCAGACATCAGCAGATGTTACACCCCTAGGGCTCATGACTACCCCTGTTTTAAGTTTTCAGTATCAGGGACATATTCCCTCCCATGGAGTGGGCCTCCAGTCTCATAAAAAAAGACCAGTCCATAGGGCTTGTCTAAAAACAATTAAAAATACTTTTATATATTTATTTGAGAGAGATAAACAGAAAGAGACATAGAGTACACATGAGCATGCCAGGGCCTCCTGCCACTCTAGACACATGTGTCACTCTGTGCATTTGGCTTTATGTAGGTACTGGGGAGTCAAACCTAGGCCATCGGGTGTTTCAAGAAAGAGCATCTGATTGCTGAGCCATCACTCCACCCTTCTTAATTTATTTTAAAAGTAAAATAATCACTGTTACACCTTTGCATGTCAGTCTTTAGTAACAGTATTAATAACAAGTTTTGGATAACTTACAAACCTAGCCTGCTGTATAATGATAAATTTCATCACTTCTGAGGCCCCTTTTTTGTTTTCTACAGGTGACTCTACCATGGTTTAGTTCCCAAGGGCATTTCATAGCTTATCTATCTAAACTGACCACCTTCAATAGCAGTGAGTCAACATTCCTAATCAACCACCCAAGAATGACTGTGAGATTAAGTTTAGCATCTGGTTTCTCAAAATATATGCATTCCATGCCTGATGCCTGTCAAATCCATCAACCATTTAAAACAATGGATCTGTTGTGAACATATGCAGAATTGTTCTTGTAATATTTCCTAAACAAGTCACTGTAGTAACTACTGCTATTGTAATGAATCTTGAGATGATTTGAAGTGTGTATTTTGGGCTTGAACATCTGAAGATCCTGTCTTCTTCAAGGGATGTTGAACCTAGTTTTCCATGGACACAGAGGGACAAGTGTAATACTTTGTCACTCCTCTCATTCTTTGATCACATTGTGGTATATTCATTTTATACTTTACTATGCTGTGCTCATAATATTCCCATGGTTTTCATTGCTTGACATGAAAAATCTTTCACAGCTCTTCTAAATTTTTGTCATGCACTATTTCCTATTTTCTGTGCACTTGATATTGACATATCATTGGACTAGAGGACCACAGCTGTACTTGCTAATGCTGACAGGGTATCATTTCATCCCCTTAGAATAGAATTGTCAAGATTGATACAGAGACCACAATGGAAGTTCACCTCATTTGTACAGTTTTAGTCTTACTAGATATTGAAATGTTACTCTTACGGGCTATAAAGGTTTAGCTAAGTGTATCAAGCTATAATTTTTATCCTCTAGGGGAAACTAGAAACCCTACAGACTTGGAAAAAGTATAAACAAACAATTGCTCAGAATTTTATTTATTCAGGAGGAGGTGACAGGACTTCCAGCCAAGATGGTGACCACCTAGCTGCCCTGCAAAATACCTGGGAAAGAAAGGCAAGACATTAAGGGTTTTCTGGGTCTTCTTGTCAATGGGAGGGCACAAAGGGGAATGGGAGGGCACAAAGGGGGGGAAAACAGGGAATTGCTGATCCCTCTCGGGCGGGTGCACACCCCCTTCCTCCAAACAGCTGCCACTGTGCTCCAGCGCTGTGTTCTGATCTGCACCAGCTGGGTCGGCAACAGCTGTGCTCCAATCACAGGCCCACTGGGCCAGCTAAGGCTGTGCTACCACAGGTGCCGCTGTGCTCTGATCACATGTTCAGCAGGCCCAGTCCCACAGCAAGGGCCACACAAGCCCAGACTGAGTCTCTCACTAGCTGGAGCTCAGGTGCCATCCCCTACCTTTCTGTCCCCAGCCATCCCCCACTCTTCTGTGGCAGGGGAGCAAAGACTGTTTCCAGGTCCCGGTATTCCCAGCCAATTTGGGGAGCTTCAGGGCATGGTACCTCAGTTTCCCTCCAAGCTCTACGGCAGGGAGCTTTGGCAGCATTAACGCTTGAGAATTCAGGCAACTGTCAGGCAGTAAATAGGTGGCTTTGGCAAGTGAGAGCCAAAGCCTAGGCTGCTTGGCAACTTCCCTAGGCTGCCTCAGATTCCTAGTGCGCTAGAGCCTAGGCTGGTCCACCCACCTACCTGCCCATACACTGTCATTCGTAGACCACAACACAAAAGAAATAGCATGAAAAATCAAATGCAAGAAAATCCAGGTAGATCACCCAGTCCTACAACGAATACATCTAACCATACATAGAAGAGTCATTAGGATCAGAACATCAAATGGAAGCTATGAGCAATGCAACCCTAACCAACCTACTGCTAGAACTTGCAGGAAAGAAACAAAGGACCGACAATTGTGTGGATGCTACCATCACTAAGAAAAAATTGATAAGACATTGGAAGGAGTACAAAGAGAATTAAGAGCTTTGAGGGAGAGTGAAAAAAAGAGGACCTAAAAATCAGCTGGAGAACTAAATGAAGACATAAAGATATGTGAGGATGAATTCCAAGAATCATCAAGAAAATCAGAAAATGATGTGAAAAGGATGCTTGACAGAGCGATGCAAATGATACATAGAAAAGTAGTAGAAAATGCAAACTTAATTGAACAAGTCCAGAACTCTCTAGAGGCTCTCAGGAATACAGTCAGTGAAGTGGAGGATAGAAATTCTAATATGGAAGACAAGATGGAAAAAACAGTTCGAGAGTTCAAAAATTTCAATAAGTTCAAAAGTTCCTGTGAACAGAACATGAGGGAATTGTGGTATACACTTAAATGTCCTAGTATCAGAATCATTGGAATACCAGAAGGAGAATTTCAGACCAAAGGCATGGAGAACTTATATAACAAAATAATTGAAGAAAACTTCCCCAGTCTCTTAAAAGAGGGCCCAACAAGATACAAGAAGCCAACAGAACTCCAAACAGACTGGACCAAAGGAAAAACTCCCCAAAACACATTATCAATAAGACTCTAAACATTGACACCAAAGAGAATATCCTAAACGCAGCTAGAGAAAAACAGCACAACACATTCAAAGGAAACCCAGTCAGAATTACTTCAGACATCTCAATAGAAATTCTGAAAGCTAGAAGGGCCTGGAATGAAACCCTCCAAAGTCTAAGAACCTATGGTTTCCAACCCAAGCTACTCTACCCAGCAAAAGTATCCCTCATAATAGATGGTGAAAGAAAAATTTTCCATGACAAAACCCAGTTTTATAATTATATGAGCACAAAACCAAACCTAAAGAGAGTATATCAGGAAATTCTCCACAGAGAAGAAACAACCAAACTCAAACACCTACAAGAAGCAGATCGCAACAACCAAACCCAGAGTAAGCTCAAAACTTCAAAGCCCATGAAAACACCAACACACATCTACCACCACAACATGGAAGGAATCAAATCAAATCTCACAGTCATTACTCCACATATTAATGGTTTTAATTCACCCATTAAGAGACACAAGCTAATAGGATGGATCCAAAAAATTAGACCCCTCAATCTGCTGCCTTCAAGAAACCCACCTTACCACTAATGATAGAAACCTCCTCAGGGTGAAAGGGTGGAAAGCAATATTCCGAGCAAATGGGAATAAGAAACAAGCAGGTGTAGCTATATTAATATCAGATAAAATAGACTTCATAACAAAAATAATCAAAAAAGACAAAGAAGGCTACTTGTTACTTATCAAGGGAACGATCCATCAAGAGGATATTACAATCATAAATCTGTATGCACCAAACACAGGGGCACCACAGTACATAAAACAAAACCTACTTGACAATAAAACAGAAATAACCAGCAACACAATTATAGCTGGGGACCTCAATATACCATTATCAGTAATAGACAGATCATCCAAACAGAAACTCAACAGGGAATTAAGAGAGTTCAACAAAATCATACATCACCTAGACCTAACAGACATCTACAGAACTTTCTATCCCAAATCCACAGACTACGTGTTCTTCTCAGCAGCCCATGGAACATTCTCCAAAATAGACCATATACTGGGTCACAAATTCTGTCTCCACATATTTAGGAAAATTGACATATTTCCCTGCATGATATCAGATCACAATGCTATATGCTAGAAATCAACAACAAAAGACCCACCAAGAATCCCAATGGCACCTGGAAGCTGAACAGCACACTTTTAAACAATAAATGGATAGTGGATGAAATAAAAAATGAAATTGCAAAATTCCTGGAATTGAATGACAATGAGAACACATCATACCAAAATGTATGGGACACAATGAAGGCAGTCCTCAGGGGAAAATTCATACCACTCAATGCTTTCATAAAAAAGACAGAAAGATCCCAAATCAATAACCTAACCATCCACCTAAAGGCATTGGAAAAATAAGAAAAATCCAACCCAATGACCTCCAAAAGGAGAGAAATAATTAAAATCAGAGCATAAATTAATGAATTGGAAACCAAGGAAACAATTAAGACAATTGACAAAACAAAAGGCTGGTTCTTTGAAAAAATAAACAAGATTGACAAACCGCTGGCCAAGTTGTTCAAGCAAAAAAAGGAGAAGCTTCAAATTAACCCAATTTAAAATGAAAAAGGAGAGATCACAACAGACATAAGTGAAATTGGGAGAATCATCAGGACTTATTTCAAAAACCTGTACTCCAGAAAGTGGATAATGTGGAGGAGATGGATAAATTCCTGGATGCAAACCATCTATCAAAGCTAAACTCACTGCAGATTAAACACCTCAATAAACCTATCACACTCATGGAGATTAAAAAAGTAATAAAAAACCTCCACAAAAAGAAGAGTCCATGACCAGATGGCTTCTCAGCTGAATTCTATCAAACCTTCATGGCAGAACTCAAACCAATCTTCCTAAAACTGTGCTACACAATTGAAGAACAAGGAAAGCGTCCCAGCTCCTTTTATGAAGCTAGTATCAACTTAAACCCAAAACCAGGCAGACATACCACAAGAAAAGAAAACTACCATCCTATTTCGCTAATGAACTTAGATGCAAAGATCCTGAACAAAATACTGGCAACCAAATCCAACAATACATCAAAAGCATTATCCACCTTGGCCAAGTGGGATTCATCCCAGGAACACAGGGGTGGTTCAACATAAGGAAATGTGTCAATGTAATATACCACATAAACAAGCTTAAACATAAAAACCACATGATCATTTCAATAGATGCAGAAAAGGCCTTTGACAAGATACAACATCACTTCATGATCAAAACATTGGAGAGAATTGGCATAGTAGGTACATATCTTAACATAATAAAGGCAATATACAAAGCTCCTAAGGCCCAAATAATACTTAATGGAGAGATACTGGAGGAATTCCCATTAAGATCAGGAACAAGACAGGGATGTCCTCTCTCACGTCTGCTTTTCAATACAGTTCTGGAAGTCCTAGCTCACACAATAAGACAGGAGAAGGAAATAAAAGGATACAATTTGGAAAGGAGGAAGTTAAGTTAGCTCTATTTGCTGATGACATGATTGTATATGTAAGAGACCAGAGAGACTCCATCCCAAAACTCCTGAAGGTGATTAACTCCTATAGCAAAGTAGCAGGATACAAAATCAATGCACAAAAATCAGTAGCATTTTTATATGCAAATGACAAAGATACAGAGAAAGAAATATGTGGCAGTCCCGTTTTCAATATAACAACAATGAAAATATAATAAAATACCTTGGAATAATGTTAACCAAGGAAGTGAAAGATCTATAAAACAAAAACAAAAAACACTCAAAAAAGAAATTGAGGAGGACTTGAGAAAATGGAAAGACCTCCCATGCTCCTGGATATGCAGAATTAACATTGTGTAGATGACAATCCTACCAAAGGCAATATATAGATTCAATGAAATTCCAATTAAAATCCCTACAGTGTTCTTCACAGAAATAGAAAAAAATGATCTCAAATTTCATATGGAAAGGCAGAAGGCATCACATATCCAAGTATATCCACAGCAAAAGTAATACCTCTGGTGGCATCACCATACCTGATATAAAGATATATTACAAAGCCATAGTAATAAAAACAGCATGGTACATCCATAAGAACAGGAGTATAGACCAATGGAATAGACTTGAGGACCCAGACTTTGGGTCAAGTAACTATAGCTACTTGATATTGGACACAGGCCCAAAAAATATAGGCTGCAAAAAAGACAGCATCTTTAACAAAGAGTGCTGGACAAACTAGATAACCACATGCAGGAAAATGAAACTTGATCAACAAATTTCCCCATACACTACACTCACATACAAATGGATCAAAGACCTCAATATAAGACCAGAAACTTGAATACTACTGGAAGAAAATTTAGTAAGAACTTTCCATGATATAGGAATGGAAAAAGACTTCCTGAACAAAACCAAGTAGCTCAAGATCTTAAACAGTCACTCAACCAATGGGATCACATGAAGCTGAAGAGTTTCTTTACAGACAAGCACCCACCCAATAAGCAAAGCCAATAGGTTACTCACAGATTTGGAGAAAATATTTGTGCATTATCCAACTGACAGAGGCCTAATCTCTAGAATCTCCAAAGAACTCAAAAATCTAAACAATAAGAAATCAAACACCCCACTCACAAAATGGGGCGAAGAGCTGAACAGGCAATTCACAGAGGAAGACACACAAATGGCAAACACACACTTAAGAAAATGTTCATCATCCCTAATCATCAGAGAAATGCAAATTATAACAAGTATGAGATTCCACCTTACCCCAATAAGGATAGCCAACATCAAAAAAAAAAAAAAATCCAATGAAAATAAATGCTGGCAAGGATGTGAAGACGTATTAACAAGTACACACTCATACACTGTTGGTGGGAATGTAGGATGGTACAACCACTTTGGAAAGCAATATGGAAACTCCTGAAAAAGCTGACTATCGAGATACCAACAGACCCAGTTATTCCCTTACGGGGCATCTACCCTAAAACCTTCAAACCACAGGCCAGAGAGATTTGCTTAACCATTTTTGTAGTGGCACAATTCATAATAGCTTAGAGCTGGAATCAATCCAGATGTCCATCACTAGATGAATGGATAACTAAGATGTGGTATATCTACACAATGGAATTCAATACAGCAGCAAGAAAAAATAACACAAAGAAATTTGAGGAAAATTGGTTGAGCCTAGAACAGATCATTCTCAGTGAACTTACCCAATCACAGAAAAAAAATTGACATATAGTCTCACTCATCTACAGCACCTAACCTTAATATAGCCAAGATACCTTACATACCCAGCAAGCATCTCATGGACTAGACACTAGGATGGAGGGTGAGGGAGGGGAGGGCATCAAAGTGGTGGGAAACACTAATGTAGACCCAAACGGCAATGGTACCTTGAAATTCTACTTTCTAAAAGGCAGACCAAATGGCTGAACCTCACCAGTCCATTACAGGAAACACCTGAACCACAAGACACTGGAGAGGGTAGGATCAAGTCTAACCTAAATCTTCTACATCTTTCCTCCATCCCTCTTCTTCTCCCTTCTCCCTCTCTCCCTCTCTCTCTCTCTCTCTTCCTCTCTCTCTCTCTCTCTCTTCCCTTCTCTCTCTATTTCTCTCCCCCCTCTCTCCTTCTCTGTTTCTCCCTCCCTCCCTCCCTCCTGTATTACTCTTGTATATTAGTTATCTTTTTCCTCATTTTCTTAGTGGGCACTGACCTGTAACTCCCAGTCCCAGCTGGTGGCTATCATCCACAATGAGATTTTGATCAGAGAGACCTACAAGGTTTCCTAAAAAAATGACAGATTTCTGTCAGAGTACTTGATGACCCACCAAAGGTCAGTGGTAAGACCCTATTTCTGAAGACTCCATATACAGCTGACATGTAAAATGGAACTGCATGGCTGTAGGCCAGGAGAGAGTCAGTCCCCAGACAGTCAGGTGTCTAGTACCAGATGGTGCTACATGGGCGACTGGGGGAAATAACCAATATCTGTCTAAGCAACTCATGGTCTAACCTACTTAGCAATAACCTATTGTGATGCCCACACAAGTGCAATAGTGGCACACAGCCATAGTGGGGAACCAATTGCTCTTGATTTGGCTAACTGATCCCCTCAGTTGTGCCAGACCCATAGCTGGAGCTGGGAAACAATTCAGAACCGTATCCAAACATAAGCCCACTCTCCAATATCAAGCTACCATCAATCATGGGCTACAAGAGGGCCTACACCTATTAAACTCTCTACTAAAAAAGTAAGGCTTATCTCATTTGTCCTGGTGCCAACTCATTCTCCGTTGGAGATGCTGCTTCTCTTTTTCAGATAGATGCAGATCCTAAGGAGAGAACCACCCCATTATACCTCTAAAAGGCCCTCACTGAAACTAAGGAAAATTGGCAAAAACAAGCAAGGCGCTGTTTTCCTGATGAACCAGATACCAGCACAAGGGGGAAGGAGACCAACACAGAGAAAAATCAACCCCTACCAAATCAGAGAGCCAGAGCCTCAGATTCCCCCAACAACTCATCACTGAAGCAGACCAAAAGTGTACCCAACGTAGCTCAGGGAAATTTTGAGGAATAGGGGGCGGAAAGAATGTCAGAGCCACATGTTGGGTCATGATATGCAGAGACATTTATCGTACCAAAAACTGTGGGCTTACTCCACAATGCACAATCCATATACATCAACAAGGAGGGGCCATTGGGGAGGGGATAGGTCATGTATGAGCCTAATAATTGTACCAAACAGCCTGTATTTGCTGAATAGAAAACTAATAAAAAAATTTAAAAACAACAAAAAAGAATTTTATTTATTCATTCATAATTCATTAATTTGTTTAAAGACAATTTCTCACTCTGTGATACTGCCTGGTGTGGAACTAACTATTCAGAAAAGGATAGTGTTGAATTTGTGACAATCCTCCTGCCTCTGTATTCCAAGTATCAGCACTATAGGCATGAAACAACTTGCCTGGTTTATCTTAACTATAAAAAAGTGTGATTTGGAGCTGGAGAGATTGCTTAGTGGTTAAGGAGCTTGCCTATGAAGCCTAAGGACCCAGATTCGATTCTCCAGGTCCCACATAAGCCAGGTGCACATGGTGGCACATGTGCCTGGAGTTTTTTTTCCAGTGGCTAGAGGTCCTGGTGTGCCCATTCTCTCTTTCTCTCTCCCTCTGTCTCTAATAAATACATACATAAAAATAAATCAGAATAAAAATTTAAAAAGAGTGATTTGTGTTAATCCATGGAATTCCCAGGAAAGGGGTTTTAAGAAATATTTTTGGAATATTTTATAAAGTAGAAATATTGCAAGATCTCATTAAAGCTTCTATATGCATATGCAAGTATGTCATACTAATACTAATACTGCTTTTGTATTTATCAAAAGTATTTGTTTGGGGCTACAGAGAAAGGTCAATGGTTAAAGGACCTTACTTGAAAAGCCTGATGGCCCAGGTTAGATGCTCCAGTACATGCATAAAGCCAAATGTACAAAGTGGCCCTGGTGTCTGGAGTTCCTTTATAGTTTCAGGAGGCTCTGGCATGCCCATACAGTCTCTGGCTCTTTTTGCCTCTCTGTCTCAAATATTTTTTTTTTTTTTTTTTTAGCGACAGACACAGAAAGAAAGACAGATAGAAAGAGAGAGAGAGAATGGGCACACCAGGGCTTCCAGCCTCTGCAAACGAACTCCAGATGCGTGCGCCCCCTTGTGCATCTGGCAAACGTGGGACCTGGGGAACCGAGCCTCCAACGGGGGTCCTTAGGCTTCACAGGCAAGTGCTTAACCGCTAAGCCATCTTTCCAGCCCTCAAATAATTTTTTAAATTAAGTGATTTTTCTAGTAGATTGATCTACTTTTATGGAAATAATTGAATAGCTCTTCATGAATCCATAACTCTTCTGCCATTAAGTGGGAAAAGTTGATATTGCTGCTCACTGAAGAGCTGATCTTAGGATTTGCTTCAAAAATACTGGCTTAGTGGTCTTGCATTACTACCCTGTTTGCTACTGTATGTTAGTTCTCATATTTTTAAAAGGGTGTGTGCAACTTTCTCACAGATAAAGGGGAACTACGGAAAGCATACCTAAGGAATGGGTGATTTAGCTGAGAAACTTTCTAGGTAAAGGGTTCCAAGTGCAACCCCAGCTTCTTTTAGTTGCTTAATAACAAAATGTGAGAGAAGAAAGGCTAAAGAAAAAACTGTTAAACATAAAGGAGTCTAGGCTCATGAGATTCAAAATATAAAGATTTTTTTATTTCCAAAATTTCCATGCTGAAAAATATGCTACAATTAACTTACAGCTTCCAGACAAAGAGTAAATCTAGGACACTTTCAGAAAAACATGGTCTGAAGATAAAGCCCAGCGTTGTTAGTACCTCAGATTTAAAGGAATGTCTTAGAGTGCCCTTTATGCAGACAAAACATCTTATAAGAATCCTGCAAAAGTCATTCCTATAGCCTCATTATCAGGAACTTAAGGTTGAATAGCACTGATATTAGCATGTTTTTTTGTGATAGGGGATTTGTCTAGGGGTTTAATATTTTATAAACCAGAAGCATTCCAAAACCATTATGAACACAAAAAGACTATGGAAAATACTCTGATACAAAATCATTTTTCACAAAATGAGGCATGTGTCAAAGGGAGAATGAAGGCTCAGAGAACAGAATAAAGATGGAAAGAAGAGCTGCAAGGGCAGTATCAGAGTTGCTTGGAATTTCACCTCCCAGAAGTCAGACATGGAAAAATACCCATCTGGAAGTTAGCATTGCTGTGGGACACCTACTGCTGTGTGAACTCCTGTTTCCTTTTGTGTTCAAATGGGTATGTCTGTCATGGTTATTGGATGTTTGTTCAGCCATTGAATGCTGGAGGTCTGGATAATTTCATCATGTAGTCCACATGTCTTCACACTGAGAGGAATTGCTTAAAAAGCTGCAGTGAAGCCCCCACGCCTCAGCAGGTCCTTCTGCAGCTACAGCTGGTACAGTTGATAGAATCCTGGACCTGAAGCTTCAGTGCAGGGTCCTAGGGCATCTTAAAAAGTTTATGCAGGATGAGATATGATACAAGGAACAAAATTATTTCAATCAAGTTCAATCAAGGGTGTCTGTAATATACCAAATGACATTTAGAATAAAGATCCAAATTTATTAGTTCATGCAAAAGAAAACATAGTAATACATTAATGCCAAGATCATTAGAGATAAATTATACTTTGTTATTTTGTTTATTTATTAATTTTTGCTTTCCCTAGAAAGTGATAGATCCTTGAGTACAAGGCCTGAGTCTTGTTAGAAGCAGGTACCTTCACACCAAGCACAGTTCCTAGACCAAGGCAGTTCTCCAATAACAGAAGTCCTTGCACTTGGGAGCTTGACTTGTGTATTATGAGAGATGGAATATACATTAATAAACATATAAGACTGCTTACTAAGTGACAAATGTCCAAGGATGAACTAATAAAGAGAAGTATCTAGATGTTCATTAAAGTATGTTGCAAATTAAAAAATTAAATATAGTATCTTGTGTAATAAAGGAGCACGGTTATTCTTAATTCTAGCTTCTGACCAGAGTTACCAAATAATGGCAGATATCATCAAGCTAAGCCTCCAGGAAGTTCATGGTCACTAAGGAATAAAAATGGTTCCCCTTGTTTGATCACTGCTTCAAAGAAAACTAGTACACACACAGCTCAGTGAACACTGCTTCAAAGATCCTTTACCATGATGGGAAGAATTTGTCAAACTGAGTGCTATAGCAGAAGAAATATCCATAGACATTGTTGAAAAGCATGAAAGACTGACTGAAAACCATTTCATATAGGGGCTAATCAAAGAACCTGACCATATTCAGGCTGGAGAAGAGAATATTTTGTAGAATATTTTCCAGGTTTCATTAAATCTTAGCCCTTAAGCCAAAACTAGCCTGTTATCTGCTTTCATAGACAGAGCTCCACCAGAACGTAACCACATCCATCCATTCCATGTTATGCATGGTGTCTCTCAGGCTCCAGAAGCAGTTCTGAGTAACTGTCACAGGGACCACATGGTTCAAAAGCCCTAAAAATTTTACTATCTGTTCCCATAGTAAAAGAAATTGCCAGGGCATGACCTAAAATGATCAAATAAAAGCTAAGCTGATGGATGAAAATTAAATAAGAGTAAATGTTGTCCTAATAAACAAGCTTTCTTCTTACTGAGTATATTGACGGTTAAATGGTTTGTTTCATACAAACATATAGCATACTTTGATCATATTCACCTTCTCTCTTACCTTCTCTTACTCCTACTCCCCCTCCAGCACTTCTACATCCATCACATCCCTAGTTTTATATCCTCCTTCCCCAACACTTTAAATGCCATATATGAAAGAAAAGATATTTGTCTATTTGAGTCTGAATTTTTGTTTAACATAATGATTTCTAGTTAAAACCATTTTCTTTTAAGTAGGATAAGACTGTTCTTTACAACTGATTAAAATTTTATTACGTTAAAGTGTTTATTCATTTACTTCTGTGTGTGTGAGTAAGTTTGTGTGGGTGTATGGGTGTGCCAGATCCTTTTACCACTGTAAATGAATTCCAGATGTTTTCATCACTTTTGAAGTCTGTCTTACATGGTTTTCTTCAGAATTGAACTTAGGCCAGCAGACTTAGCAACAAAGCATTGTGAGCCACTAATCCACCTTCCCAGACCTACATTTTATTTCTTTATCCATCCAACTATTGAAGAGTGTCCATGTTTATTCATAATGTGGCTGTTGTAAACAGTGCTGCAGTAAGCATGGAAGTATGGCACCAATTTGGAAGAGGTAGTTACATCAAATGGTAGTTCTAATTTTAGGTTTTTGAGAAATCCCAATACTGATATTCTATAGTGGCTACATTAAATTAGATTCCCACCAGCTGTTTGTAATCCCAGTTATCCTCATCCTTGATAACACATTTTATTTTCTCATCCCCCCTCCTGAGTTTGGGTTTCCCTCTAGCCAAGGCTAACCTGGAACTCACTATGTAGTTTCAGGGTGTCCTTGAACTTATGGTAATCCTCCTACCACTGCCTTCCAGGTGCTGGAATTAAAGGCTTGAACCACCATGCCCCATTACATTTTGTTTTCTTTTTCATTTTTTTTTAATTTTTAATTTTTATTAATTAGTTTTGTACTCAGTGAATACAGCCAATTTGGTACCATTGTTAGGCTCATCCATGTCCTACCCCCTCCCTATGGCCCCTTCTTGTTGAGATAACCTTTATTATTATTTTTTTTTTTATAGAGAACTTAATAGGTGTAGGCCTTCTTGCAGCCCACGATTGGTGTTAGCTTGATAATGGAGAGCAGGTTTATGTTTGGTTATGGTTCTGACTTGTTTCCCAGCTCCAGCTATGGGTCCCATTCCACTGAGGGGATCAGTTAGCCAAATCAAGAGTAGTTGGTTTCCAACCATGGCTGTGTACCACTACTGCACTTACGTGAGCATCATGACAGGTTATTTCCTGCTAATTAGATTAGACCATGAGTTGCTTGGACAGCAATTGGTCATTTTCCCCCAGTTTTGAATTTTGTTAATTTGAAGCTTCTCCTTTTTTTGCTTGATCAAATTGGCCAGGGGTTTGTCAATCTTGTTTATTTTTTCAAAGAACCAGCTTTTTGTTTTGTCAATTGTCTTGTTTCCTTGTTTTCCAATTCATTAATTTCTGCTCTGATTTTAATTATTTCTCTCCTTCTGGAGCTCTTTGGGTTGGATTTTTCTTGTTTTTCCAATGCCTTTAGGTGGATGGTTAGGTTATTGATTTGGGGTCTTTCTGTCTTTTTTATGAAAGCAATGAGTGCTATGAATTTTCCCCTGAGGACTGCCTTCATTGTGTCCCATAAATGTTGGTATGATGTGTTCTCATTGTCATTCAATTCCAGGAATTTTGCAATTTCATTGTTTTATTTCATCCACTATCCATTTGTTGTTTAATAGTGTGCTGTTCAGCTTCCAGGTGCCATTGGGATTCTTGGTGGGTCTTTTGTTGTTGATTTCTAGCATATAGCATTGTGATCTGATATCATGCAGGGAAATATGTCAATTTTCCTAAATATGTGGAGACAGAATTTGTGACCCAATATATGGTCTATTTTTGGGAATGTTCCATGGGCTGCTGAGAAGAATGTGTAGTCTGTGGATTTGGGATAGAAAGTTCTGTAGATGTCCGTTAGGTGTATGTGCTCTATGATTTTGTTGCGCTCTCTTACTTCCCTGTTGAGATTCTGTTTGGATGATCTGTCTATTACTGATAATGGTATATTGAAGTCCCCAGCTATGATGGTGTTGATGGATTTTTCTATTTTATTGTGAAGTAGGTTTTGTTTTATGTACTCTGGTGCCCCTGTGTTTGGTGCATACAGATTTATGATTGTAATATCCTCTTGATGGATTGTTCCCTTGATAAGTAGGAAGTGGCATTCTTTGTCTTTTTTCATTATTTTTGGTTTGAAGTCAGTTTTATGTGATATTAATATTGCTACACCTGCTTGTTTCTTATTCCCATTTGCTTGGAATATTGTTCTCCACCCTTTCACCCTGAGGAGGTGTCTGTCTTTAGTGGTAAGGTGGGTTTCTTAAAGGCAACGTATTGAGGGGTCTAATTTTTTGATCCACCCTATTAGCTTGTGTCTCTTGATAGGTGAATTAAGGCCATTAATATGTAGGGTAATGACTGTGAGATATGATTTGATCCTTGCCATGTTGTGATGGTAGATATGTTTTGCTGTTTTTGTGGGCTTTGTAGTTTTTGTGCCTACTCGGGGTTTGGTTTGTGATCTGCTTCTTGTAGGCATTTGAGCTTGATTATTTGTTTGTTTTCTGTGGAAATTTTCCTGAAATACTCTCTGTAGGTTTGGTTATGTGTTCATATAATTGTAAAGCTGAGTTTTGTCATGGAAAAATTTTCCTTCACCATCTATTATGGGGGACACTGGGTAGAGTAGCTTGGGTTGGAAGCCATAGGTTTTTAAACTTTGGGGTGTTTCTTTCCAGGCCCTTCTAGCTTTCAGGGTTTCCATTGAGAAGTCTGAAGTAATTCTGATGGGGTTACCATTGAAAGTGGTGTGCTGTTTTTCCCTAGCTGCTTTTACGATTTTCTCTTTGGTGTCAATGTTTAGAGTCTTAATGATAATATGTTTTGGAGAGTTTCTCCTTTGGTCTAGTCTGTTTAGAGTTCTGTTGGCTTCTTGTATCTTGATGGGCCTTTCTGTTAAGAGACTGGGGAAATTTTCTTCAATTATTTTGTTATATAAGTTCTCCATGCCTTTGGTATGAAATTCTTCTCCTTCTGATATTCCTATGATTCTGATATTAGGATGTTTAAGTGTATCCCACAATTCCCTCATGTTCTTTTCTTAGGAACTTTTGAACTTACTGAAATTTTTGAACTCTCAAACAATTTCTTCCATCTTGTCTTCCCGATTTGTTTGTATCCTCTACTTCGCTGACTCTATTCTTGAGAGCCTCTAGAGAGTTTTGGATTTGTTCAATTAAGTTTGCATTTTCTACTACTTTTCCATGTATCATTTCCATCGCTCTGTCAAGCATCCTTTTCACATCATTTTCTGATTTTCTTGATGATTCTTGGAATTCATCCTTGCATTTTTGTCTTCATTTAATATGGCCAGCTAATTTTTAAGGTGTTCTTTTTTTCACTCTCCCTCAAGTCTCTTAACTCTCTTTGTACTCCTTCCAACATCTTATCAATTATTCTAGCCTAGTGATTGTAGCATCCACACGATTATGGGTCCTTTGTTGCTTTCCTGCATATTGTATCAGTAGGTTGGTCATGGTTGCATTGCTCATAGCTTGTATTTGATGTTCTGATCCTAATGACTCTTCTATGTTTTGGTTAGATGTATTCATTGTACGACTGGTTGATCTAATTGGATTTTCTTGCATTTGATTTTTCATGTTATTTCTTTTGTGCTGTGATCTGCCCATGACAGTGTATGGGCATGTATGTGGGTGGATCAGCCTGGGCTCTAGCACAATGGGTATCTGAGGCAGCCTGGGGCAGTTGCCAAGCAGCTTGGGCTTTGGCTCCCACTTGCCAAATACACCTATCTACTTCCTGACAGGGGTGCCAATGTTGCCTGAATTCTCAAGTGGTAATGCACCAAAGCTGCCTGCTATCAAGCTTGGAGGGACCCTGAGGCACCAAGCACTGAAGCTGCCCAAACTCTGGCTGGGAAAACTGGGATCTGGAAATATTCTGTGCTGCCCCACCACAGGACAATAGAGGATGTTCGGCATGGAAGACAGGTAATGGATGGCACCTGCGCTAGCACAAGCAAGAGACACAGTCTGGGCTTGTTTGGCAGTTTCTGTGGGACTGGGCTCACTGAACATGCAGTGGCATGAGTAATAATGTGGGCGAGTGTGCAGAGCAGTTTAGACTTCCACATGTGGGGATCTATCCTGGTGTGATCAGCACAGAATTGGAGTACAATTGGAGCACGGCAGCAGGGGGGTGGGAGTGGCAGCTGCCATGGTGGCTATTTGGTGGGAGGGGTGGGCTATCCGCCTGCAAGGGGATCTGTGATTCCCTGCCCCCCCCCCCATGCCCTCCCACTGACAAGAAGACCCAGAAAACCCTTATGTCTTGCCTTTCTTTCCCCCGGGATTTTCAGCACTGCTAGGCAGTTGCCATCTTAGCCGGAAGTTCTGTTTAGAGTATCTTTGTCCTTTCACCCTAAGGTAGTGTTTGTCTTTGTGAGATGAGTTTCTTGAAGACAGCAAAACAATGGATCCTGTTTTCTTATTCAACCTGTCAGTTTGTGTTTTATATTTAGAGTGTTGAGTTCATTAATATTCAGAATTATTATTGAAAATGGAGAATTGATGTCTGTGATGTTAATGATTTTGTAGTTTTTCATATTTTTATTTGCTTCACCACTGTCCTTGTTTTGATTATGTTTTATGTCCTATAGTCTCTTGAATATGTTTGTCTCTTCATGTGAAGTATTCCATCTAATATTCTCCAAAAGTCTTGTTTAGTGGTCATAAATTATGTTAGCCTGCTCTTTATGGAAAGTTTTTCTCTCTCTTCATATTATGAGAGGTTATTTTATTAAGTAAAGTAGTATGGGTTAGTAATTACAGTCTTCCAATCCTTGACTTGTACCATTCCAAGCCTTCTTTCTTTCAGGGCTCACATTGAGAAATTGCCTGTTATTCTGATTGGCTTGTGTTATATGTGATGAAGTGTTTCTCTCTTGTACCATTCAATACCCTCTTGATATTTTGTGTATTTAATAAGTTGATTATAATATGACAAGGATAGTTTCATTTATGGTCTATTCAGTGTTATCTTTGCCTCTTGTAACTAGACAGACACATCTCTTCCTAGAATTGCAGATTTTTCCTCTGTAATTTTGTTAATAAATTATTGTTGATGCATTAATCTGGAGTTCTTCTCCTTACGTACCTACCATTTAAACTTTGGGACTTTTCAAATTATCCCATGTTTCTTTCTTGTTCTGATCACATTATGGTATCTATTATATTGGTAAGACTTTCCAGAAAGAATTTTACTTCAGTTACTAAATTATTCATTCTCATTTTGTTTTTCTTCAGTGTTTCTATCATTTATTGTTACAATTTCCTTTTTTGTGCTTGACTTTCTTATATAAATCAGCTAATAGCTGTGTACTCTTGAATTTTATTCAGGCATTTATTTATATCCTCTGAGTTAATGTATATATTTATCATCATTGTGTTTTGGAATTCTTTGTCCTGAATGTCCTTTAAGTTGTTTTTATGGAAAGCCTCTATTTTTTTTTTAATTTTTTATTTATTTATTTATTTGAGAGCGACAGACACAGAGAGAAAGACAGAGGGAGAGAGAGAATGGGCGCGCCAGGGCTTCCAGCCACTGCAAACGAACTCCAGACGCGTGCGCCCCCTTGTGCATCTGGCTAACGTGGGACCTGGGGAACCGAGCCTTGAACCGGGGTCCTTAGGCTTCACAGGCAAGCACTTAACCGCTAAGCCATCTCTCCAGCCCTGGAAAGCCTCTATTATGGGACTAAGCAATCTTGATGGGAATGTGTTGCCTTCATGGTTTTGTGTTTTGTTGCTGTTACTTATTTTGCATTGGGATTTTCTCATCTGGAAATATCCCATCTGTCTTGTTAAGAATGTAGGTTCACTGAAGGTATTAGTAAGTTTGTAGGATGAGCAGGAACAGCGGTGTGTGGGGTTGGTGTACACTTGGCAAACCCAACAGGTGGGAAGGGAGGCAATGCACTTCTGTGTTACAGTTGTGGAAAAAAGGGGAGGGAATGTGGGATAGCACAAAGCTTTGCAGTAAAGAGTGGGATGAGGTGGGTTCACCCATTCATGATGTGCAGGGAAGGGTGGCCACTTAGACAGCTAGGGGTTTAGGGGAACATTCCTAGTAATGGGACATTCACTTGCAGGTGAATCTTTTTGTTTCTAGGACACACCTGGGACCAGAATCCGCTTATGGGAGGAAAGAGATTATTTCAGGGTTAGAGATTCCAGGGTAACACCATCATTATGGAAGAGAGAAAAGCCAAACCCACAAGCATGGTCTTATGATCTTAAGAGCTTACTCTGCCTCTCCACATGCCTTGTAAGGCTGGATTTAAGATCTGCCAACAGTGACACATCTCCTTTAGCAGGGCTCTGCCTGTTGGAGACTTAAGCAGGAAGTTTAATCTTAATCAAAAATACCCAAGTCAATGGGAGACATACAGTAACATTAAAATTATCACACTGGGGTTTGGCTTAACCAGTCTGTCATAAGAGACACAGGAGTATGGCCAGAGTTGTGGTAGACTGGGAACTCACTGGCAACAAAACCTTCACTGCGTACCCAAAATTGCTAAATAGCAGGGATCTGGGGAGGGACAGTCAAACTAGGAACTCACTCACCTGTGCAGGCTGCTCCACTGATCACCATAGTGAACACAAAGTAGCACTGGGGATGAGAAACCAACTGGGAACTCACCTTCATGTGGCAGCAGTTCCTCTCATATTTTTATTTATTTACTTTTTTGCATCTGAAGAAAATTTGATGATGCATATGTACCATGTTTCCACTTTCATTTATCAGTTATTGAACTTCTAGGCTGGTTACATCTCCTAAATATTGTTTTAAAAAAATACCAGTAGGCATAGATGTATATGTCCGTTGTAGGATATAGAGTCCTTTGGGTATAGGCAAAGGAGTGGTTATATCTTATAGTTCTATTTTTAACATTTTAAGGAGGCTTTATTCAGATTTATGTAGTACCTGTATTGGTTTACATTTCCTCCAACAGTGAATATTGGTTCTCTTTATCTCAAATTTTATCAGCATTCATTGTATCTTTTTTCTTGATGATTGCCATTCTGACTATGCTGAGATAAAACCTTAAACTCATATTGATTTGCATTTCCCTGGAGGCTAAGGATGTTGAACTCTTTTTACTCTATTTATTAACCTTTTTTTTTCCTTTTTCTTTTGATAATTCTGTGTTCTGCTCCAAATTTCACTTTTCCTATTGAATTACTCTTTTTTTTTTCTACTCTTTGTTTATATCTGCTATTAATTCTCTCTCAGATGTACAGAAAGCAAAGATTTTCCCCCTATTTTGTAGGCAACCTCTTCACTCCCACTTATAGAAGCTTTTTAGTCTAATTAAGTCCAATTTGTTGATATATTTTTTCTTATTTTCTGGACAACCCCATTCCTATTCAGAAAGTCAGTATTTATGTTTGTATCTTGATATGTACACCTTACTTTTTCCTCTCCTAATTCATAGTTTAAGGTCTTACATTGAGCTCATTAAGCCATTAAGAATTGATTTTTTTTTCACGGGGAATGATAAACATCAAGTTTCATTCTTCTACATACAGATAGCCAGTTTATCCATGACTAATTGTTGAAGATACTGTCTTATCTCCATTGGGTATTTTTAGCCCTTTTGTCAACAATCAGGTGGTTATAGCACAGATAGACAAATGCTGCATATATTCACTCATCTGCACTTCCCAACTGGGATCAAATAGAGATGAGTACAAATGGTAGCCAGCACCAGTAATATGGACATAAAACTAGAGTGAGACAATTAGAGAGAAGAAATAGGGAGATAAGAAAAGAGAAGTTACCTGACAGGTTATGGGAGGGCAAAAAATTGGGGGTGGGAGAAGCATGGAGGGGTAGGGGCAAGGGGAATAGAGAGAGAATTTCAAAAAATAAATTAAGACAACATTAAGAATAAGTTCCATGAAAACCCTCATTCTCAATAGCATTGTATAAGATATAACCTCCAATAAATAGGAGGGGAGACAGTCTGGACAGAAGGTAACAAAAGCTTAATCTTATAACCAACAAGTTTGGCTAGTAAATCCAAGGCACAGAATTTGGCTACTCCAAGCAGTGGAAACCCATGAGGTCCCCAAAACAATGTATGCCATTTCTAACACACTTGATCACCCACCTTTCAGAGCTAAAAGGTAAGACCTTATTTCTGAAGAAACCACAGGCTTTGGTCACAGAACATCAGAATATCATGCTGTAATTGAAAGGGAAATAAGCTCTGTCCTAGCTAGCCCTGGTTATTCTAGCTCCCTATGGGAGCTACTGGAAGAAAATGATTGCCAATAGCATGAAAAAGCAGGGGACCTTGCAGACTATGAAATCAACTAGCTGGACAAGAACACACTTGGCAATAGCAACACACAGCCTCTACAAGTAACCAAGTGCTCTCTGATTGGACATGAGGTCCACCCATTGGGAAATAATTCATATCTGGTACTGGAAACCTAGTCAGAATCCCATAGTAAGGAATCTCAGACTTCAGAGAGAAGCCCCACTGCTCTCTAGAGAAGAAAAGGGGGTTAGCACACCAAAAATCTCACAAATAATTTTGCATACCTCCTTTAACCCAAACTGCTCTCTGTCTTGTTTGGAGAATCTGCTTCATTATACAGATGACAAAAAAGATGTAGGAAAACCAAGATCCATCAATAAGACAAGAAGATAAATCACTGCTCACCTAAAGACTTGCCACCATAAGACTTACCACTGATTCCGTAGCTGCCAGGCCGTGGGAGAACTTGCAATGAAAATAGTGCCATGAACACTGCTTTTACTGGTAACTTGACAACCAGGTCCAGGGTGATGGTGGCAGACATGGTGATCCATCAAAACCTATCAAAGCAGAAATACAGAGGCTATAAAGAACTTAAATACCAAATTAGACTCCTAAGAGGCCTTCCCTTGTTTAGGGATCATTGCAGAAGAGGGGAAGAAAGATTGGAAGAGCAGATAGAAATACCCTGAGGCACCCTTCCCAAACTCCTAGATAGGGATGGACTGAGGCCTTTATGATCCCACAATGAAGGCCATAACCCCATGGATGAGGGACCCAGGAAAATGCAAGCAAGGGCAAGGGGATAAGTGGTATAATCTATTAATATATCTTAAAAAGATGCATAGAACTTGAATGATAAAAATGATGAAACACAAAATTAAGATAAAATTTATTAAGTGGGAAAAAATTCAGGTGGCTGTAGTTACAGGGCCTTATAATAGAATTATCTGTCCCACTGATCCACCTAGCAGACAGTTTTTATATGAAGAAATATGAAAAGCTAATAAATTCATGAAAATATTTAAAATTATTAGCCATCAGGTAAATACATTTTTTTTAAAAAAAGCTTTGTCATTATTTTGGCCATTTCATTGGGAATTGGATTGCTATTGAATGTAACACCAAATATTAAAAGGAGATTTTCACCACAGCATGTGTTTAAAGGCTCAACAGATATGTAAAATATTCAAATGATGACAGATTTATACTACCTTTAAATGGTTTTCCATCTTACTGTTTGTTAGTTCTTTTCTAAATATCTTTCCAAAGTTCTTTCTAGTACTTGTTTGTTTCTATCTTCACACTGGCATGATGAACAACCTCTTCTCCACAAAATTTAACAATTTATGTTGTAATTAGTCTTTTTTCTACAAATTGTCCTTCACATCCCTATGTAGAATTTTCTTTTTGAAATTATTGTGCTTAAAAATTACCAATGAATTTCTCCATTGCCCTTGGGTTTATATCTCAATTTTTAGATTGATATTTAATTTTTTCACTCTTTTTCCTCATCATATTTTAAATTTTTCATTATTCAAAGTCTCCCAGCTGATGGCACTTTATGAGCTATAACTTTATTGGAGAAGGTAGGTCACTGAGTATAGACCTTAGGTCTTGTTAACACTCAGTTTGCCAATTGGCTGTGGTGTTCCTCCTGCTATGGCAGAGGTGATATTTAGCCTCTGTTCCTACCATCCCTTCCTCTATCCTCATGGAGCCTCCCCACCAGTGTGTAAGCCAAAATAAATAACTTTTCTTCCACCAGCTCCTTTTAACTGCAACACCTGCCAACTCTAAACTGTCTCAAAAGAACCAGTTACCTTGTCTCACAGCTAAACTTACCTATGTTTTAGCATTTATAGTGCTCTATAAATTGTAAGGTGGCAATAGCTAAAATGTTTAGGACACTAGGACCTTACCCTTAGTTTGATCAAACTATAATATATGCAATTTCTGTTTCCTAATTTATTTTAGATAAAAGGAAATTAAGGGGACAGGTTCGTGTATCTACACAATATTATTATACCAGTTTGTTTTCAATTTTTTTCCCAAACTACATCTGCTGTTTTCTCCCTTTGTCACAATTTCATTCAATTCTTTCTTCACTACCAATTTGCCTCTAAGCATGTATAAAGTTTATATGGCTATTCTCTTTTTGTGCTGACCTCTGACAGAGTGTATTAGTCCTTAAGAATGAATATTCCTGCTTCATATCCAAACTGGAGTTTGGTGGTCCTTCCATGTATCAGTTCTCCTGTGTCTGGTATGGCAACTCTGCAAAACAGCTACATGATAAATGACTGCAGATAGTCATAGAGTCTAAAAACTGAACACTGAAGTGTAATTACTTTTTGTATGTTTAGACCCTTATCCACCCCTCTAGAATATTTTATTAGATAAGGAATTTGAACTTTAGATTTCTTATTTTCCTAGCTTAAGCATTCATTAGCTGCATGTCTATGGGCAATTTAGCCTTTTGCCCGTTTTTCCCATTTGTAAAACAGAAATAATAATATATAGCTTACAGGGATATTGGTAAGCATAATTAATGTCAGTAAAGAATTTTCTCACAACTACAATATCATAGAAATGTAAAATAGCTTTAATGTGAAGTTTAAAAATATGTCTGCATAATGATTAATTTAATAAACATGGAAGATGTTTATATGAATTAACATGTGTGAATCTGGAATGCCAAGTGTTTCAATTTGGAGGCAGACTTTGATATTTTTACCATTTCATATTTGTATTTTGCTATTTTCAAATGGCCAGCATTTATACAATCCATGAGGGTCAACTCTGCCCATATATGATTATAGAATTTAAAAATACACACATGATCCCATCACTCAGGAGGCAGAGGTAGGAGGATTGCCATGAGTTCGAGGCCAGTCTGAGACTACATAGTGAATTCCAAGTCAGCCTGGGCTAGAGCGAGACCCTACCTCAAAAAAAAAAAAAAAAAAAAGAAAAGAAAAGAAAATACATATATGGTTTTAAAACACAACTGATGTTAAACAATACTTAGAGAAAATCAATATCCGCTCATAGTAAAGAGCACATTCAGCTCTTGGAATCTTCGCCAGTAGATCTAAGATGCAGTCAAGGTATAATTGCCTAATGTCTGTCTGGATATATGTGCACATCATTAAAGATATGCTTAGTTTTGTGTCTTTAAGAAGCTTAAACTAATGAAATATTCCCTCTGTTATAAAGTTAAATATACTTTGATGGACATTTTGAACTGTGTTATAAGCTTAAACTCAAAGGTCTCAGAAATTCCTTTTGGCAAAGTCAATGAAGCTATGGTGCCCTTTTAAAATTTATCAGATGAAATATCAAAGAGCTACGTTTGTAATATTCAGATGTTATTTAGTAAAGGAAGAGGGGTACCTATTCCATCTTCAACACATTTAAATTTTTCTATTTTTACTTGGTCATATGCTAATGCTGACCGAATATGTAAAATAGTGAGTCCTAAGTTATCTAACATACCTCATAGCTGCATTGCTTTATGTGGAGCATAAAAATTTTCTAAATTACCCTTTAATTTTAAAATATGATTTGGTTTTCAGCTTTCATCAAACTGACTGCCACATCTCTATTCTACAGTACCAATATATGCAGAAGGATTACATTTAAAATGTAGTCAGGTAAAACTTATAAGTAATGATATTTACATATGAGAGATCTATCATTTTTAGATTCAATATTCCATTTCAAGTTAAAATTTAAGTTAGCTTTAGGTTTTTGTGCTTATGTGAATATAAGTAAAAATATATAATATATAGTATAATGTGTGTGTGTGTGTGTGTGTGTGGCCTCTTATAAAATATAATTTTGAAAAAAAAAAATATATATATAATTTTGAGCACTTACCTTCAGTAGCTGGGACTATATAGCTCAGTGGGAAGTCAATAATTTCACCCAATTAACACATTTTAAGAACTCTTATTATAAAATTGTTTAATATAAAAAGAGTTCAAGAATCTAGCTAGAATATGGCCATGCTCAAATCAGCTAATAATCTTTCAAATTACATCTCAAAGTGGGTATAAATTTGAGTTTTGATCATCAAATGTGTAGCTTTTGCTCACCCAGGAATAAGTACATCCATTTTGAGTAATTCAATTTTTTTTAATGCCCTTTGGCTTCTGAAGCTGGAAATTTAGCTTCTAATTTTGATGGCAAAATGTTATCTCTTTTCATGATTATATTTTTCTTAATAGGTCATTTGACTATTTAAAATATCTGAGCAGAAGTGTACAGTATTCTATTAATAGAATACTTCCAGAGTGATCCTGGATCATGCTCCCCATTTCTAATTATTCATCATGATATTTCTAACAAATCTGCTAGCTTTGTAGGAATAGCATTATAAAGAGATGTTGAGGCATGCCAGACATGACATTTTTCTCCCTTTGTTATATTCCGTTAACAACCTGTCCTGTACCAAATAATTTTTGCTTTGATACCAATTAAGTAAATTTCAGCTTAGCTATGATCCAGTTACAGATGAATGATGTGAATTCAGAGTTTATCATAGTGCCATGGTTAGACATGGCAAGAAAGAACAGATGGGCTGCAATATTGTAGACATTGGTGATGTATTCATATGATTAAAGTATAGACATTGGTGAAATAGCTATATGTAGAAAATACAGATATTGTTGAGATATTTATATGATTGCTGGTTTGCATTTGTATCTTCCTACAACATATGCACATTTTAGTATCTTTCTAAAACAAATAAACCTGTTGTTGAAAAGTAGAATATATACTCTTTCAAAGAATTCTAATGTAACCATTTTGAGTACCTGAATATTGCCTAGATAAAAAGCAGAATATATCTGAATTTTTTTTTTTGTTGTTGTTGTTTTGTTTTTAGAGGTAGGGTCTCACTCTATCTCAGACTGACCTGGAATTCGCTATGTAGTCTCATGGTGGCCTCAATCTCATGGCAATCTTCCTACCTCTTCCTCCCAAGTGCTGGGATTAAAGGCGTATGCCACCATGCCTGGTTTATATATCTGAATTTTAACCTAACTTGGATTTAAATGCTGCTGGAGTGGTGGTATTTTGTTTTTGAAATAACAAAATCCTTTCATTTATTTTTTACTAAAAAATCTAAATGCACTTAGTTTACATATTGTATCAACTACTGCATGCATTAAGTACTAATGACAAAGTATGTTTAATAAATTGCCACTCATATCTCTTTAGTTATGTCTTATTGTCGAAATGTTGAACTTTGTGTTATAAAACCGTAGTAAACTGGCTTGATTTACAAAGTCATGGTTGTGAGCTCACTTTTGTCATTTTACCCTAATCACTACTAATTTGTATGCTTTATACCTATACCTGTTCACTTATTGTATGTATGTGTAAGTTTGTTTATATACATTTTTTCATTCTTGGAACTTGAAGATCCAGATTTTCCCCATGACTCTTAGAATTTACTGTCAACATTACTAATTGTTAAAGAACTCTAATGCTTGTATCCTAAGCCACTGAATTCTAATCTTTTGGTGATCTATGTTGTGAAGACCACATCAGCACTAGAGCATATAACATTTGCAGAACTGAGTTTGTAGTAAGTTTCTGCACAAAACAGGCATTGTTATTTTTAATTGCTCTCCACACACAAACATAGCAGGTGCCTTACATGATTGCAGGCTGCATACGTTTCATTCTCTCTGAGCTTTGATAGACATAAAAAATGTTTTTAGATATCTTAGCATTTCCTCTTTCCTTTTCTTTCTTGTAACTCTTGCTGATTTTGATGCTCTTAAAATAAGAAGTCGGTTTGTATGAGACTGGAAACCCATTTCCAAACTCCATTCTGTAAGAAGGCTAGCTTTTCTCCCTGAAAAGTAAGCATTACTCACTTCGAGCCAAAAAATGACAGCTATAGAAAAGGCAGCCTGGGAATGACATGGCTTTGGCTATATTTCATGCTCACAGGTGGAATGCTTCATGAGTATGGAGGCCTGGCAATGTGGGCACACCTCTGAGTTTTAGATAATGCTGCAGAGCTGAGGCTGGACAGGAGACATGAGCAATGGGAATGACCTGGCATTCTTTGTGATCAGAGGCACTGACCATGATCCAAGAAGGCAAGGATGCAAACTGTGCCAGTGTTTGCAGAGTCGCCACAGCTTTGAGCCCAAGGTGTATGCTTCCATGTGCCTCATGGACTGGGATGTTGTTCATCCCTGCAAAGCTCCAAGCACCTAGATCAACTCCCTTAGGCAGAAAATTTTTGTTAGGGACCTAAACATGAATTGTAGTCTTGGCCTGTGTGAATTATACCACATTTACATCACAACTAGAATCTAGGCAAGTTTCACTCTGAAACACTTTCTCAAATTCATGTTGTTCAAACAATGCTCTAAACACCGAAAGATCTCTTTACACAATGCAATTTGTTTTAAAATAGAATTGGGAGAACTCATTCTTCAACAATAGCCCAGTAAATATTTACAAAGTACATATTATGGTCTAATATGTAGATGAGTATCATAACATTTATAGATAGATCTATAGAAACTGTTAAATTATTATTTCCACATTTTACTTTAAATCTATTTTGGAGGGGATTTTGGTTCTCCAAGTATGCAATAAAATAATTATATGGCATAGTTCCTATGAAAATTTTGCAGCAAAATATATACCCTTTTATTCTGTTTGGAACTAGTTATTGTATAATCATGCCCTTATTTACATTATATGCTTTGGGCTGGTTGAGTTGTCAATTTTGCTGACAGTATACAAACTCTTCCTTTCAAGGCATTGATTATAACAATATTTGGAGATGCTATATCCTTTTATTTTTATCCTTTATAGGATATAAAATGGTAAAGTACCAGACTTCTAGGATAAAGTATACAAAACAGGATGAATTTCAAAGCAGTCAAAAATAAACTTATCTAAAATGGATATATGCCTGTGCTGTGTGTACAGGATAAGCAAATAAAAAGTCCTTTTGTGAGGAAAGGGGATATGCATGTACTTAGTATGTACATAACTCAGCTTTTCAAGTTATATGTATTAAAGCACAAAATGTAGGCATGTGCACAACCACATTAGCCACTGTGGCCAATTAACCAAGGCCAGGTGTGAACAGTTAATGTTTGTCTGGATGTATGTGCACATTGTCAAAGACCTGCTCAAATTTTGTTGTGAAGAAGCTTCAATACACAATATAAGAAAGATTTAAAAAGCTGCTTAACAAGTCTAAGCATGACTCTTGAGCACATGGTTCATTTATGCATAGAATTGAGTCAGAATTTTAAAAAATTATACATGAATTGTCCCTGATGTTGTTCATAAAATATTACTATGTTTAGTTAATATTCGGATCAACAGGGATATTAGATAATCCTGGTTTTGGTAGGTTTGTAAAGAATTCAGATATAATCCATAGTACCAGTAGCAACTACAGTAGAGCTGAGCACATTGGAGAATAGCCTCTTGTACTTCATACATTTTGCTGGTGCTAGATGGGGGACCCTGTAGAAAACCAAAAGAGCTATGTGCTAAGAACAGAAGACAGTTACTTAAGTGCAGTGTTTTGGAGGAGCAGCGTGTTATTTGGAATATGACCTGGTATTGAATATTAGTTTCTGGCCTCTTAATTGATTAGATGAGTAAGAAGAGGTCAACAGGACTGACAGAAAGTGAAGATTTTACTGTATTTTATCTACAAATGATTTTAGAGTCCCACAAGTTTTCTTCTATAGCACATAAGTTGGCTAACTACATCCACTACTTATTCTGTTTTTTTCAGTCTGTGCTCAATCTCTTCCTGCTTCTACTGGCATTTCCATTAGCAACTACTCACAGACCAAAACATTTCCCATCATGACCTTACCTACTCTTGTACTAGAAAGAGCTTGTTCATACTGTCAAAGGAGCCCCATTGTTTTGGAAAAGAATCATTGATTTACAGGCTGAGCTAAACCAGTCTTTCTCAGAAGATTAAGCAATCTAATCTATATTGCTTCAGTTTCTTCCTTTTAGTCATCATGGAAGGAAATCCAAAAAACTCAAGCTCAGGAAAAAGACAATAACAAAAACAAAACAAAAAGATAAACCCAAACTGGCAATTTATGTTTTTTTTTTTTCTAGTAGTATTCTACAAAGTAAAATATGAATATAAGGACAAAAAAGAGAAATTCAATGAAGGATGAATTTTATATATTTATATAATGAGCTGATTAGTTAGTGAAACTGTAGAATTGGTAGGTTAAATGGAGAACAACCATTGCAGTGTATGTCAAGTATAAAGAATACATTCATAGGAAAACTTCAGATGATCTAACTCCTTCATACAAGGGGAGGTATCATTCATTATCTTCAACCAATTTAACGGAATAATTTATCTGATTCCTGCTCAAAGCAGGAGTATTGAATGTATAGAACCCCTGCTTTCTTGGCTATATACAATAGAAATTCTTTCATTAAAAGCAGCTTTCTGCCTCAGATGTCAACATATTAGATAGCTCTTTGAGTGTCCTTGAATATTGGAAGTTATTCAAGAAATGTAACTGGGGAGAGTATTCAAATTACAAATAATTTTTGGTAAGTATTCCATGTAATATAATTTTATGCTTTTTTAGGACATGTGAAGTAGACATTGAAGGAATGAAGTAAATAAGAGGGACAGCATTTTAAGTGACAAAAACGTGTCATCATAATGAAAAGCACTGAAGAAATTTCTAGATTTGAAAAGACTTTCGTAAACAATTTTTAGGAACATAAAAGCAGTGGACAGAGCTCTTGGGCTTCTTGAGAATCATTCAGGATCATGATGACAGTGTAGATGCCAACAATCCTGATGAACATTCCGAATCATGATGACTGTGGAGATGCCAAAAGTCCTGGTGGTCTATCGGGTTCATGGTGACCACGTTGATTTAGGCTGTCCTGAGCACTATTCAGGATAGCAGTGAAAGTGTAGATGCCAGCTGTTCTGAGAATCAATCAAGATCATGATGCCTGTGTAAGTCCTGCCAGTCCACTTTTATTTAAATTATATTGTAAATTGTGTCATAATTTATGCAATCTGACCTTTATAAAACATTCTGCTACATTCTATTATTATTTCATAGAATAAAATGTCCTAATTAATTTATTTGACCTTAGTTCAAGTTCTTTAAAGAAAGTAATAGTAGAACCACTTGTCATGAGCTGAACATGGGCAATAACATCTACTTATGAAAAGCTCTATTGAAACCAGAGAACAAACAATTTGCATGCTTTGTTGGGTGTATCCTTTATATTTTCAGCAAATGTGGACAATGTGTTTCCTTTACTAGTGCTGCCATTACCAAGCATGGCTCTCCCTCCAAAGGAAATGAGACCTATCTTATTACCATAGCCAAACATGAGTGGTGATGTTCCTGTAACATGAATTCAGGTTGTCCCTGTTGACAAAATTCACAACAAAAACTTTTTAATATTTTATTTATTTATGAATTTATTTATTTGCTTGACATATAGACAGAGAGAAAAAGAGGCAGAGAGAATGGACATGCCAGGGCCTCTAGTCACTGCAAATGAACTCCAGGCGCATGTGCCACCTTGTGCATCTGCCTTACGTGGATACTGGGCAATCATCCACCACACCCCTTTGCATCAGTCATCTTATTTTCAGTGATGCTTCTGATACCTCAGCCAAGTTCCTTAATTTCTGAAAGATCCTTTGGGACTTCTCTCACTTTCCTTCCTCTTTCCCATTATTCACCACAGACATAATATGCTGAAAGATAAAAGTGATTTCAGGCTGCTTCCTGGCTCCACATGATCTACAAAACATTTTTTGTATGTTTTTATTTATTTATTTGCAAGTGGTTAGAGACAGAGAATGGGTGTTCCAGAGCCTCTTGCTGCTGCAAATGAACTCCAGAAGCACGTGATACCTTGTGCATCTGGCTTTATATAGGAGCTGGGTCATTAGGCTTTGAAAGCAAGAGCCATAACCACAGGGCCACCTCTCCAGCCTGAAAATATTTTTTAGTTTAATTTTATTTATTTGAGAGAGAGAAAAAGGGAGAGAGAGAGAAAGAATGGGCATGCCAGGGCTTTCAGCCACTGTAAACAAACTACAGACGCATGTGCCACCTTGTATATCTAGCTTATGTGGATCCTGGGGAATTGAACCTGGGTTCTTTGGCTTTGCAGGCAAATGTCTTAACCACTAAGCCATCTCTCCATCTTGTGAAAACCTTTTTTTGAACTTCTGCAATGATATTTGTAGCTATTGTATGTGAGCTGGCATATGCATTCATCTCACTTGTCTGGAGTCAGTATTGTGCTGTGTCATTAGTGGTAAAAATACAACTTTAACACCCACAACTGAGATTCCCACAAAGCCTCAGAAAATAGCCTGCAAAGAGACACTGCAGAGAAGCCTAGGAATGGTATACTTATATGTCCAAAAAGTTGTCAATATTTTTCAGAATCCATATTCAAACTCAGTTTTTCCTTGAAAATTCAAATTTCTAATGCATCCCACTGTTGCAAAACATAATGTGTGATGCACAATAAATATAGAATTTATTGATTATGTCCTATCTTATAATATCCTATAATATGTGGTCTATTGAGAAGATTTATAGCTAAGGGGAACTAAATTGTAAGACGTGCTTGACCCAGAATATTGGGAACTTGAACCTTTGATAGCCGGACTCTAGCATCCCTCACAGCTAGCCAAGAGGGCTCTCTCACAGGCAACCTGGATGCACCCCTAGCACCTCAGGGTTAAAGATCTTTAGTGACTGCATCCTAAAGCTCCAGGCTCGTCTTCAATGAATTATTCCAGAAACAAGAATAATGACCTACTTTACCCTGAACATGACAAATAGTGGAACTTGGATCTGGCCACTGAGTCAAGTAGGTTTTGAGTGTTTGCTTGCCCTGGATGTTATAAGTAGTTTCAACCAAATATTTTCATGCTCTCAATGTCTGTTCTTTTCTGAACAAAGGAACATGGGTACTTGATACAAATGCAGCATCACGGCGCACTGGGGATTAACAGACCAGTGAGCACTAACTCTTAAGGCTTGCATTCCTGCATGTTGCTTGTACAGATATAAACTTCAGAATAAGTTGGCCATTTATGCTTTAACTAACAACACTGAATTCTTTGCAACTATATTGGAAGTTTTTGGCATTTTTTAACATGACTATAAACTAGATACCCAAGTTCAATTGTTGAGTACATTTTTTCTTACCACCACTGTAGCTCATTGAGGAGATGTAGCCAATTCTTGAAAATATCAGCTGCTACACCATAAGTGGACTACTTTTAAAATTTACTCCTGCAGAGGCACCTTCGTTTCTACCTAGCAATTGCTTTAATAGGTGATTTCAGAAGGTCCTCTCAAGATGTGGTTTTCTTTTAAAATTCTTTTAATTAAAATATACTTCTTACACTATTTACTTTCTTAGGGGAGAATAGCATGGAAGCCAATCACCCTGCTCTTCAAGAAGGGATCCCATTGGCTATAGTGCTGGTCAGAAACAGAAGCCACCTTTGAAGTGGGGCCTGCTGAGCTTAGGCCTCTGAGCTTCAAAAGGCCAAGGCTGGACTTCTCCCCCATCTGGCCCCTGTGTGGAATAACACTGTTGAGTCTGCAAGGGCCACTTTCAAGTTAAAATTTGGATTAAAAAGTTGAATTGTGAGTGATGAATACCTCATAAGGTAACTTTTCCGACATAAATATGATTTAAGATCCGCTCAGCAGCATCTCCTCCACCTCCTCCCTTTGCCCTCATGTCACCCTCGGTATTTCAAAGGTCAGGCTTCTTTTAAATTAGCTTCTAAATCAGGATGTAATGAAGTCACTAACATGAAGGTGAATTGCTGCTATATCCAGTGCAATCAGGAAGTTGAAAAGCCACACTGGCTTCCCACCTACTTCTGTCGACCTTGTCATTATAAAGGGAAGTCAGTGGGGAAACTAAAGTTTTTCTTTTCTTTCTGTTGTTTGTAAATGGAAGTGACTCATTTATAGATTTAAAATAAATTTTGAGAGGTAGCTGCATATTCTGAGTCTAAATATTTACCAAAATATATAAATTCAGGTTTTTTTGTAATGGTGTGTTATAGTCCTAAAGTATTCTCGACTCTTAATGGGGTCTGTTTAGTATGTGAGAGAGTTACAGGCGAGGAAAAATCCCATATGAAGAGGTTGTAATATTAAGGTTTAGTACTTGAACAAACTTTGGTTTCTGTTCATGGAGATTAGTTAAGAATTTTATTTAGTAGATGTTTATTAAGAAACGACTACTGTCTGACATATGCAATGACAACATTTTCCTTTAAAATGGAATATTATGTTAAACCTAATTTTATATGTGGCATCTACTAAGAAAATACCCACCTTTTCCATTTTAATCCTCAGAAAATGACTATGATCATGTGACTATGCTTTTAAATGATTTATTTTTTCCCCTAGATGAATGATTCTGTCACAGAGGATTTCTGTTAGGTAACACTAAGATTCCCACTGGCTCAAAAGAAATCAGGAAAGCCTTGAATACTGCCCAGTGATTCTTAGGTTTGGTTCACATGAACTGATAGATATGTTTCAAAATTATAGTAAAACCAATAATTTCCACAAGGATTCACTCTAACAACTTTTCCTTAAGAACATGGACAAAATCATCTCATATTTTTGTGTTCCACATATGGTAGCTTCTTTACAGTGGAAAAAAATAATTGTAATATTAGATGAAAAAGTGATCCAAAGGGACAGTGCGTCAACCTCTTAAACACCGTTAAAGCAGTTCTGTCCTGGAAAAAAATGGCAAGGCCAACAAAGATTGTCCTTCTGGTCTATGCAGTTTGAGTGGCTCATTATTTGCCATCTAAAGACATCAAGTTCTAAAAGCATTTTTAAATTTTGCATGTTTCATAGACAACATTTTAATATGAGGCTGCTCTTTCAGAAGGTGAAGAAGCTGTCAGTTTTATGCTGTGGAAGTAACTTTTCCTTTTTGCCAACACCAGCAGCTATGAAACAAAGTCCTTACTTTCTTTCTTAACATTTAAAAGTTATATGGCAATCATGGAGCTTTGTTTAGTCTCCTTTAATGTAGATGTTGTCAGCAATGCACTTGAAATGCACAAAATGCATTTTCATAAAAGTTTCTGCTGCTGCAAGTCACTTCTTGGCTTTGTGAAAGGCAAATGACATCCCACATCCTTTCTCTTTAAAGATGTTGCTTGAACTAAAATACAGTAACACAAGCCCTCTGCAATGTTTTATTTTTTTAATCTACAATCCTCAATATGGGCTTTGTAAAATTTGAAGCAATCTGTGCTAAGAACTGCAGTTGTACTGTACTGGGTTTGTAGCTTAGTGGCAGAGTATTCACATAGCATGTGTGAGAACGTATGTTCAATTCTGAGCATTATCAAAAGAAAAGTGTTGTTGTTATATGAGCTTTTGTCTGGATCATAAATATTTTAATACTTTGGGTAACTGCTCTTTCTCCAGTTGTCAACATTGTCGGTATGTACTATGAAGTGAACCAAGCCCAAACTAAAAGGTATTTCAATAAGCAGGAAATGATTTGCAGGTATACAGCATAAAGGAGGACATTGAATTTATAACCAGATTTTATTTCAAAGGTCAGTCTTTTATTTCATATTTATGAAATATCTATATTTAGTAAAGTCTTCTTTTAGAAAAAAGTTCTAAAACTAACAGGATAGCAAAAATCTATTGAAATAGAATTCTTAGTTTTAGAAAATGTTGAGTTTTATTTGGAAACTAGAAACATAAGTTTCAGTAATTAATTTCATTGTAGGTTTTAATGTACTATAAAATTAATCTTTAAACAAGCACAGAAAATATTAAAATTATATGCATTTAAAGAGTAGCATGTGATGTTATGAGACATGACATGATGTGCACATGGCATCATGTTAAAGTAGGGTAAACATAGCTACTACAGGGTATCGATCATTTCTTCAGGGTGAAATATTCAAGATTTTTTTTTTTTTAAAGATGAAATGATTCCACTCATGTCTTCTAAATATCTTCATTTTCTTCATAATGAGACTCTCATGGTCACAGTCATCAAATATACTAGTAAGTTTTACCTAAGATAATAGAAATTTTAGTTAAAAAGTATGGGAATTAAGGCATGGAGCTTATTGCACAGGTGGAGATTTTGCAAGATATCCACACCCTTGCATTTTGTGATGCTGTGATTAAGTAGTTAAGAGTTTAAAAATGCAAAAGAAAATTAAATAGCTGCCTCTGTGCAGTTACCAAACACAACTATACATACACTAAAGATTTAAGCATGATAGTTATAAAACTACAAAACTGCTAGAAGAAAATATGTGGGGAAAATTGAAAACATTAAATGAACAAGGAATTTTTGGACAAAACTCCCAAGTACAGGAAACAAATGCAAACATAACATAGACAAATAGGATTGTAACTCACTTAAATGATTCTGTACAAAACCCAACAGTCAAGAGACAGCATATAGAAGGGAAACAATATTTGTAAACTCACATCTGACAAAGGATTAATATATATAACATATAACTCCAGAAAACCAAATAGCCCTAAAAAGATAGTTCTCAAAAGAAGACACACAGATAACCAATAGATACATGAAAGCTGATTAGCACTGCTAAACATTTGGGAAATAAAAAAAATATATATATATGAGGAGATAGCATCTCACTCTAGTGGTTGTCACTACTGATAGCCAGAACTGAAGAGTATGGGAGGTGAAGAACTTTGATAAACCACAGGTGGCAATGAAAGTCAGTGAAGTATGGGAAATAATACCTCTTACATAAGATCTAGTGATACTTATATTTGTTAAATATCCAAAGCAAATCTTACCAGTTTGACGATGTGACATCTACACTTCTGTGTTTATAGCATTGGTCAAAGTAGTTAAGAAATAGAAACAATCGATATGTTAGCTGTGTGGATAAAGAAAACATGAAATATATAATTAACACCATAGGTAAAATCTTTAAATTAAAATATACCATGCACAGATAGACAGAAACTGATAGATGGAATTAAAAAAAAAACTTACATTACAGGATTTGAGGGTAGAATGGTGGTTCCTAAAGACAAGAGAGAGAGAGAGAGAGAAAGAGAGAGAGGGAGAGAAAAGCCCGAGATTGCTAATGTATAAGCTATTGTTAAACAGAAACCAGAAGCTCTGTAATGTTGTTTGCACAAAGAAGTGATTATAAGTAATGATAATATATTATATACTTCAAAAAACTAGCAGAAAGGCTCTTCAATGATATCATCATAAAGAAAATGATAAATATTCAAGCAAATGTACATCTGAAAGTTAATTTAAGCATTGCATAGCATATATATGTGATGAAACATCTCACAATACTCCACAAATCTGTATAACTTTTGAATCACTTTAAAACAACTCCATATATATTTTAAAAGGGCATGTCCTACATAAAAACCATTATCAGTGAAATTGTAAATGCTTCCAAAAACTAAAAGAAGTGAGAAAATATAACATAATAGAATTCTGTGGCACACTTTTCTATACAATTTCCACAGTCTTGTTATTTACCTAATAACCCAAATACTGGGGATAAGGTATGGAAGGGTTTAAACTATTGACTACTGAATTTTACAAAATTTTGATATCCTAATGCATATTCTTTTTTTCCCTTAGCTTTCATATGTGCAGCTTCTTTGAAACAAAGAAATAAACATGATAATATGAAAACAATGTGACCTGTACTATTTTCAGTTCACATTTCTAGACTTCCATTACAATAGTAAATATATATTCTAAACTAATTATCTGTCAGCAGAAATGAGTACTAAAAATGCAGCTCTTAATAAGAGAACCCTGGAACAGATAAGGCTTTATGAAAGCAGACAGCAAATATACCTAACTGCTCTAGATCATAAAATACCTTTAGAGAAAATAATTCTTTAAGAGAAACACAAACTATTAATAAACTTAACCAAGAACAATTGAGAAAGCCATATTTGAATGGAAACCCAAGGACGACAAGCACTGTGGCCCTTGTGTGCACATCTCTTCATGCACACATTCCTTATAGTTTTATGTCACTGTTCATTGTAGTATTATTTTTCTCAGCACGGAGCTAGTCACAGATTAAGTATTTAAACAAGAACTTCAAGAAAGATGGGTAAATGAAGGACAGAGGCAAGAAAATAAATCAGTCATTTCTAAAACAAAATACTAAATATTGATTAATAAGACGAAGAAAATGTAGACAGAACAGTGACACGGTGTTGGGCTGGAATTGCTCAGGCAACAGTAAAGTAGGAAGGAGCTGCAGAGAAAGAATCAAGACAAAGACAGTTTAAAAACACTTTTTACCTCCATGGCAACCATGTTCTTCTCTCTTTGTTCCCCTGATTAAATACCAACACCTTTCATTATTTCTTCTGATTCCTTAACCCTTCACATAACTAGTCCATAATTCAAGTACATCAGAATTTCAGTGCACGTGGGATTCAGTTTTCTTTGCTTCCTTTATTCTTTCTTTGCATGTTAGAGAATAGGAATTGTTGTCAAACCTCAAACCTTTACTGGACAGAGGATAATGCTTCATCATATAGCACATTTTGTATGAACATTTTTTTAACTTGTATATCTAAGTAAACTTGTAAGATATCATGAGAACAAAAGTAGAAACCATTCAGTGACAGAGAAGCAGCATAAGGCCCCCAGTCATACACTGGAGGTTTTTCACAGTGCTGCGGCTGCAAAAGTGCTTTTATTATCAAATTCTCTCTTCTCTTCATTGATTTCAAGTCCACACATTGTGTTATCCACATCATCATCCATTATCCATTTCTCTGCCAGAGCGTGAAGACACTGAAGGATGAAAACACTTTCCACTGACACTGGGAGAACGAAAAACACACAGAACAAGTAGTGGTTTGAGGACTTCATTTCTTCCTGGTGTGTAAATGACTGCTGCCACGCTGTTCCGCAGATTGATAGAAACATCAAGGGACAGAGTGACCCACATTTCACTGCTGTACTGCAAAGGTGACAAGACCCCCATGTCCTTGAAAAACAAAGACATTTCTATTCAGTCTTTCCTTTTAAAAAAAATATTTTATTTCTTTATCTTTTGAGAGAGAGAGAGAGAGAGAGAGGAAGAGAGAGAGAGAGAAAGAGAGAATGGGCTTGCCATGGTCTTCAGCCACTGCAAACGAACTCCAGACGCATGTCACCCTGAGTTTATGTGGGTCCTGGAGAATTGAACGAGGACAGTAGCATTAGCAGACAAACACCTTAAGGCTAAGCCATTTCCCCAGCCCCTCCTTTCCTTTAAAAGAATTAAATTATTTATATATTAAATAAGAGAAAGAAATGTTGGAAACATTGAGTGAGATACAGAAGTAACAATCCTGAAGTTCTCACCTCCGGTGTAGTGTGGAAGCCTTAAGTACTCAGCTTTTGTAGATAAAAAAAATAAAGCATGGAGCAGTGTCAATAAAAAAAATAAAGCATGGAGCAGTGTCAAATGTAGAGGATCTGGCCTTGTTTTTACTTTCACAACATCTGTAAATAACCAGAGATGCATTTACTAATGCTTTTGCACCCCTTGGCCTAATCCTGAATCATACAAAGATAAGTCTTATAAAAAGAAACATAAATCTTGAGTTTCTGTCATTTGTTATAAAATATTTTTTGCAAAGAGAAAATGAAAACCGTGAATATTTGAAGTTTCCCAGAAATGGGTGCTTCCTCTGCAATTACTTAACTTACTCTTTTTTTGAAACACATGGATGGACCTGATCAAGAAGTCCTTAGGAAACTTATGTTAGTCTTTAACTTATTATAATACAAACAATTCCTTCTTACTGAGAGTTAGAGCACAGTCACTCGAAGTGATAGTCCATAATAGATTTTCTCCAGGAAACAACAAAAAAGACAAATCTATATCAAAAGGATAAAATAGTTTTCCTTTGAATAGTAGACAAAATGCAGCGCCTACATTCTGACAGACTCAAATTACTTAAGGGATTTATGTCAAACAGTTTGTACTGTACAACATTTGGATGGCACTGGAACATTCAAAGATGTAGTTGTAAAGGAACATCAAATGTGATACATCTTAACTTCCAGCTTAGTGCTTCTGATTTTAATGTTAGCCTAGGCTTTCTGGGAGACTGTTGTTTGCTTCTATAAGATAGATAAAGGGAAGACAAATATTGGAATAAGGCATGTATATAAGTAAATCTTTTAATGTTTATACTATTGATTAAAAACATTTTCTAAAATTATTTTTATGGGATTATCTGGTATTCTGTATATACTTTTAAAAATATTTGTATTTAGAGCTGGAGAGATGGCTTAGCGGTTAAGCGCTTGCCTGTGAAGCCTAAGGACCCCGGTTCGAGGCTCTGTTCCCCAGGTCCCACGTTAGCCAGATGCACAAGGGGGCGCACGCGTCTGGAGTTCATTTGCAGAGGCTGGAAGCCCTGGCGCGCCCATTCTCTCTCTCCCTCTATCTGTCTTTCTCTCTGTGTCTGTCGCTCTCAAATAAATAAATAAAAAATTTAAAAAAATATATATTTGTATTTATTTATTTGAGAAAGAGGGAGACAGAGAGAGAATGGGCATGTCCGGGCCTTTAGCCACTGCAAATGAACTCCAGATGCATGTGTTGTAATGTACATTAACCACTAGACAAGCTGTACAGCCCCAGGCCCAAGCTTTTTTTTTTTTTTTTTTGAGGTAGGGTTTCACTCTAACCCAGGTTGACCTGCAATTCACTATATAGTCTCAGGGTGGCTTCAAACTTATAGCAATCCTCCTACCTCTGCCTCCCAAGTGCTGGTATTAAAGGCTTGTGCCACCACGCCTGGCTATTTTTTATACTTTGGACAATCTGTCTTCACAAAAGAGAATAAAAAAATAAAGGAACTAAATTGTACAGCTTTCATTATAATAGCATAGAAAAAAATATTGATATATAATTATTAAAGTTCTAGATAATATTGAGTAGTTATTTGGAAATTATTGACATAAATTTCAGTAATTCATTTCATTTTTCCTTTAATATAAAATTAATTTTAAACAAGTACATAAAATATTAAAATTACACACATTTAAAAAGTAGCATGTGATGAGACATGGTATGATGTATACATGGCATCATGTTAAAGAAGGGTAAACATAGTTACTTCAGGGTATCGATCATTTCTTCATGGTGCAAATATTTAAAATACTTTCTTCTAGGCTTTTGAGATAAGTAGTATATTATCATTTTCTATGGTCCACTACTGTGCAATAGTACACCAAAATTTCTGCTTCTGAAACTATAAGCTGAATTAACCTCTTTCTTCTATAAGCTGATTCTGGTACTTTCTCCCAGCAATAAGAAAACAATTGGTACAATTACTATTATACAGAATCTAACAAAATTATAAAATAGAAATATTAAATTATAAAACTGTCATTGTGGCAGTATTGACAGGTGAGTTTTTAATAAGTTCTTTTTGTTTCCTTCTCCTTGCTGGAACAAACATGAATCCAGAAACAGTTTATGGGAGGAAAGGGTTTATATCAGGCTTATAGATTGCAGGGGAAGCTTCATCATGACCAAAGAAACTGGCTCATTCATCATATGTCCATAGCAGAGAGACAATAGCCAGCAGCAGCAAGCATGAGCGCTGGACTCAATATCAGCGCTCAGTAATGTACATCTTCTAGCCGGACTCCACCTGCTATAGACCAAATAGGAATCTTAATTAAAAAAAAAAACAAACCTGAGGCCCTTCAATTCAGGTGCTTCCTCTAAGGTCCTCTTGAGAGTTCTACCTTATACTCTGAATTCCAGGATATAGAATTCCTGGAGACAGAGAGATGAAACCTAACCTCAAATTTCTCCTGTTTCTGTTTTTTCTCTGTATTTTTCTTTTTTCTTTTCCTTTGGTGCTAGCCTATAGTTCCCTGTACTAGGAAGTTGTCTACATCCACAATGATCTATTGATCAGAGAGACCTAGATTTCCCAAAACAAACAAGACAGACTTCTGTCAGAACGCTTGATTACCCACCGGAGGTTAATAGTAAGACCTTACTGCTAAAGACACCAAAAGCTGTTGGCATGGACCATAGAGAAACTAGTTGGAATCCAGAGGAGAGCCAGTCCCCAGACAATTAGCCCATCTAGTGCTAGAAGGTGCTAAGTGAACTACCAGGAGAAAGTGGCCAACATCTCCTATCCAAGCAACTCTAAGTCTAATGGACTCAAACAAACAACCTGATGTGATGCTCACACAAGTGCAATAGTGGCACACAGCCATGGTGGATAACCAACTGCTCTTAGATTGGCTATCAGATCCACTCATTGGAAAGGAAACCATATCTGGAACTGGAAAACAAGCCAGAATCATATCCAGATGATGATTTTGCTTTACATTGTCAAGTTCTCACTAACCTTGGACTATAAGACTGTCTAAACCCTTTTATATCTCTCTAAATTAATAATGGTTATACCATTTAACCAGAACTGACTTACTCTCCATTGGAGAATCTGCTTCTCTTTTTCAGATGGGAGCTGGAACTGAGGAGATAAATGACCCAGCACACTCCACCCCAGTCCCAGCTGAAACCACAGAGGAGCAAGAATGCTGCTCTCTTAGTTAAGCTGATATTAGCACAAGGGTGATGAGAAAAGATACTGAAGACACTCAGCACTTACCAAACCAGAGATCCAGATGCTCCTAAGTGCCCATCACTGAAGTAGACTTAAAATGCTCCCAGCATGGCTCAGGGAATTTTGTGGAAGAGGGGACAGAAAGATTTTTAGAGCCACAAGTTGGGACATTTTGCACAGAGACATTGTCTCCCCCCACCACGAAAATGCATGGCCCCTACCCCCATAGTGTTGACCTGAATCCCCAAGAGGAAGGCCTCTTCGGAAAAGGGTCAGGGTTGAAGGAAAAGATGGTACCAACATGTGATGTTTACATACAAAATATGTCCATATCTAGTAATAAAAATAATTCATTAATTTAAGAAATACCTGAGGCTATAGATCATTTACATTCACATAGCCATGGAAGTGCTAAGATCATCAAGAGTAACTAGCACCTTTTATGCGGGAATAGTTCCTCCTGACAACAACAGGTTGTCATCTGGCACTCATGCTGTGTCTTCCTCTGGTGCTTCTTCCTCTCAGGATTTTCTGCCATGTTGTGATGGTGTCCTCACCAAAAACCATTCATATTCCAGTACCATGCTCATAGACTTAACATTCTCTAGATCCATAAGGCAAAATAAGTCCATGACCTTTGTAAGTCATTTGATCTCAAGGAATCAGTCTATCACAGCAACAACAACAACAAAAAGACTAAGATAATTTTCTGCTTCACATTAGTATTAAATATGCAATTATTGTCATATTGTATCAAAATTTTATTCAGTGAAATCCACATGAGTTAACACTATTGATGTAATTAGCATCCTTTCTACACTGTCCTCATTGAAGACAGTCACTGTGCTGTCCACACAGGAAAGGAGTTTTGGTCTCCTCACATGTTTCCTACACAAATCTTAAAATTAGCTGTGTCTTCAATGATCAAAGGTTGCTTTATCAAAGCATTAGAAAACTGAGGGCTCTGTGCTCCTTTCTACTAGTGTGTCTTTGCTTTTAGATGTTACCAGTATAAAACAAAGAAATATATGTGTATACTAACCTGTGTGTGAGCATGTACCTGTCAGTATTCTGTTCATAATCATTTGCATCCATATTAACTAAATTTGGGTTCATCTTAATTGTTTCAACTCTAACCAATTACCACATATATCCTTCTAGCCTTTCCTCTTGCTTATATGTAAACTATCACTTTGTGTGGAATCTGGCTCTTGCCATCTGTTATTCATTTGCACAACTCTTTATTCTTATATTTAAGTAGCAGTGATAGAATTATTATCCTGTATAGCAGTAGAAACACATGATCAAATAGAAGATTCCCTTTAGCCTGAGTATATATACTCTGCTATGGTATGAATATGGCCTTCCAAAGTTTGTATGTTGAAATGTTTTTATTCCTGAGATAGTATTAAGATTCAGTGTTCTTAGGAGGTGACAGAGTCATGAGAACAGGGCTTTCATGAATGAAATGAATGAATGAGAGTTTATAAAGAAAGTGAAAGGAACTCTTTTCTCTCTTATCTCTTCTGCCTTGTGAAAACACTATGTTCATCCTTTTGTCTTCAGCCCTGTGAGAGTCATGAAGAAAGTACTATCTTATTCATCAGACTGAATTTGCTGCTGCTTTGATCAAGGAACTTAGAGCCTTCAGAACTGAGAAACAATTTCTATTATTTATAAATTACCTAGTAGGTATTCTTCTGTTATGTTGGCATGAATGGACTCACTATCATATTCAATTACTTAGATCCTCAGCTTTCCCACCCCAAAATCATCAATAGACTACTCTCATTCATAGATTAGCCAAATTTGAGACTGCTTCTTAAAACTTTTCTGTTGTGTGATATAGTACGGTTCATTATTTATCTATAGAGTCATCTGACTAGTGATAAATGTACACTTATTTATATAATATTTCAGTAACAGAAAGAATAAATAGTTACCTATTCTGAACCCTCTATGCCTCCCTTCACTGTTTCTATAATTTCACCTTTTGCCATTAATATCGAATTTGGAATTTAGCATCTTCAGATTAGTATCTTTCACTTAGCTATGTACTTTTATGTTTAGTCCACATATTCATAAGTCTCAGTAACTTATTTATGTTTCATTTTAACTCCTTTTTTGTGTTGTGCTGAGGATTCAACCTATACTTGTATGCATGCCAGGAAAGTCCCAAATGATCTACCACTGAGCTATGTCTGTAGGATATTCTGTGCCCTTCTATGTTTTGATAATTTTAAATAAAGATACTATAGTGTCCACACTCTGGTTTTATGTATATATAAGTGAACATAAATCTCAGGCAGTTCCTCTATTTTATAGAATAAACACAATATTCCTATCACATCTGCCCTGTATACAAATTTGTATTAGTCAGGCTTTCTAGAGGAACAGAATGAATACAACGAATATATATTATAAAAGAGATTTATTAGGTTGCTTTACATGAGATAGGCTGCATAGTCCAATAATGGCTATCTGTGGGCGGGTAGCAGAAAATGGGTAGATGCATGCACCAGCAAGTAACAAGAACAGACACCCTAAGGGTAGTGCTTTTTCCTGGAAATTTTTTGTACACAGACTGCTACTGGAAGGGCTTCCCACTTTGAAGGAAGGTCTTCTATCAGGCAATCCTTCAGGTAATGGAAATGCCCTAATACAACTACCCAAGGAACTCCTGATCTAATCAAGTGATCAATTTAAATTAATCATTGCAAGTCTACCCTTGGAATCTTGATGGCAAACTACATCTCTTTATGACCTGTTTAAAATCCAAATGAATGGGCTAGAGAGATGGCTTAGTGGTTAAGCACTTGCCTGTGAAGCCTAAGGAATCCGGTTAGAGGCTTGATTCCCCAGGACCCATGTGAGCCAGATGCACAAGGGGGCTCACACATCTGGAGTTCGTTTGCAGTGGCTAGAGGCCCTGGAGTGCCCATTCTCTCCCTCCCTCCCCCATCCCCTTTCTATCTGCCTCTTTTTCTCTCTTTCACTCTCAAATAAAGAAATAAAAATGAACAAAAAATAAAATCCATATCAAGACAATAACAAGGTCGCAATTCTCTATAACATGATATAAATATCCCATGTACAACTGAAAATGCACTATTCTTTTCCTCCAAATACAAGGTGAATTCCCTTGAAAAATGCTTCCTTTCTCATGTCCAATACTTTAAATTTGACATTGGTTTACTATGCAAGCTACCCCAGTTCAACTGAGTCCCTCTCTCTCTCTCTCTCTCTCTCTCTCTCTCTCTCACACACACACACACACACACACACACACACACACAAAATGTTAAGGTAGGAGAGGGATTAGTTGGAAAGAGGTTAAGTGGTAGTGAAAGGGCAATAAGAGAAATAATGGGGATAGATATGATAAAATTAATTGTATACCTGTATGAAATTGTCAAAAGTTTTAAAAAATGAAAAAAGACAGTATTATATTCATAGATTAATGGAATATTTGCTTCTGGCTAGGTATTTGTTTGCACCAATGATAATGTAACTAGTAGGATAGTTATGTATATCTTTGTTTATTTTCTTTGAGACATCACATTGAAATGTACCAAAGTCTGGCCTGGAACTAGTTCTGTAGCCAAAACTGTCCCAAACTCTGTTTATTCTGCATCTGGCTCCTGGGGGCTAGGACTACAGCCATGCCCCACAATGCTTAGTTCCTGATATGAAATATTCTGAAATGTTTTAGGACAAAGTATTCAACAAATGTCTATTAGGCAAGTTAATTGATGGTTTACTTAGATTTTCTGTGTCTCATTGATTTCTTATCTACTTACTCTCTCATTTACTAAAAGTGAACCAACAAAGTCTGTTTCTGTTGTGGTTCTATCATTTTTCCTGAATGACCTTGACAATTTTAGGTTAATGGAGTAAGCATCATTGATGTTGATGATGGTTTTGTGGAGGACTGAGAACCCTACCATCACAATGACTCATTTTATTACTGATAGATTTTATTTATCTAAAGTCAGCTTTGTCTGAAGTTAGTAGCATTGTCTTTGTTTTCTTTATTAGTACTAATCTATTATAAATGCATCTGCTTACTTTTTAAAAAAGTAATCTTTTCTATTTTTAATTGACATGTTTGTACTTGTTTATCATATAGATAATTATGTTTTGATTTTTGTATATTCTTGTATACATTGTATAGTAATCAAGCCATTAAATTAGAATTTCTATCATTTATATGTGTTTGGAAACTTGTTTTGAGACATATGATTTACTGTTATAGAAGATAACTATCCTACTTCATCCTAAAATAACAGAATAAGTTGTGTTTTGTCATAGCTATCTTCCTTCTCTCTAGGTCCTCATCCTACTACTCCACTAAGCTGTAGTGTCTTGTCTCTTCTTCTCCTACTATAAGACAAACTTTTATATCTTCCACAGTGAGTAACAACTTGAAATATCTGTCTTTCTGTGTCAAAATCTTACTGAGATATCCACCTAGTATGTTGTACTTTCTTTTTGCTAAACTAAAAGTTCTACTGTATAATCTTTCATGGGATCATTTATGTTTGATTTCAATATGTTAATTTCTCAATTTCTCAGAAAATAGCATTTGCATGGGTGGGAAGAATGGCAGTAAAGATGTTAGCTACCTCCACTTCGTGCAGTGACCACCACAATGGTGATAAAAATAACAAAATATAAGAATTTATTGGAAATATATGACTATATGGCATGCTTTGTATAAATCAGTCTCATTACTTCAGTGTTGAGGTACAGAAAGCTATGCAAGCTTTCATGAATTCCCTTGGGTAATCAGTGTCCTAATGCTTTTTAATTTTTTTTTTTTACTATTACATATGGACATATTTTATATGTAAACATCATATGATGGTACCATCCTTTCTCTCCTCCTGGCCCCTTTCCTGAAGAGGCCTTCCTCATTGAGGATGCAGGTCAACCCCATGGGGATTGGGGTCATGATTTATGGGGCAGCAGTCAGTTATGGGGGAGAAGCAATGTCTCTGTGCAAAAATGTCCCAACTTGTGGTTCTAACAATCTTTCCACCCCCCTCTTCCACAAAATTTCCTGAACCATGATGGGAGCATTTTAAGTCTACTTTACTGATGGGCACTTAGGAGCATCTAGATGTCTGGTTTGGTAGGTGTTTAGTGGCCTCTATCTTTCTCCATCATCCCTGGGCTGATATCAGCTTAAGTAAGACAACAGCACCCTTGGTCATTTCCCCCCATTCTTCTGTGGTTTCAGCTGGGGTGGGTGTGGAGTGCACTGGATCGTTTATCTCCTCAAGTCCAGTTCCCATATGAAAAATAGAAACAGATTTTCCAATGGATAATGAAGACAATGCTGGTTAAATGGGTTAACCATTATTAATTTAGAGAGAATTAAAAGGGTTTGGACACTCTTACAGTCTAACGTTAGTGGGAAATTGACAATAGAAAGCAGAATCATTATCTGGATATGATTCTGACTTTTTTGCCAGTTCCAGATATGGTTTCCTTTCCACTGAGCTGATCTGTTAGCCAACCCAAGAGCAGTTGGTTACCCACCATGGCTATGTGCCACTATTGCACTCCTGCGAGCATCACATCAGGTTATTTGCTTCTGTATCCCTTAGACTTTGAGTTGTTTTACCCTGGTAGCTCATATAGTGCCTTCCTGCACTAGATGGGCTAATTATATGGGAAGTGGCTCTCCTCTAGATTCCAGTCAGGTCTATCCATGGTTCATGCTGACATCACTTGGTGTCTTCTGCAGTAGGGACTTACCATTAACCTCTGTTGCTCTGACAGAAGTCTGTCCTGTTTGTTTTGAGAGATCTAGTAGGTCTCTTTGATCAATAGCTCATTGTGGATGTAGACCACATCTCAGTACTTGGAATTTCAGGCCAGTGACAAGGGAAAGAAAGAAAAAATAAAAGAAAGAAAGAAAGAAAGAAAAAGAAAAATCCAGAGAAGAAGGAGAAACAGGAGAAATTTGAGGTTAAGTTCATCATACTCTCTCCAGGACCCTTGTATGCAGGTGCTCTCTCTCAGGTTTGTTTGAGAGTTCCGTTTTTTAGTTTGATTTCCAGGATAGAGAATTCTGTGGTACTAGTTGAATTTGGTTTTAGATTTTGTGTCCCTCCCCCACCCTCTCCTTACCCCAAGCCCTATTTCCCTATTGTCAAAGCCTCAAGATGGTATTTAGTTATGTCAGCAAGTTGGGCTAATGCAAGTTAAGAACTTCAGATGAGTGAGATCATGCAATTATTTTGTTTCTGTGATTGTGTGAGTTCACTTAAAATAATCTGTTCCAAGTTCAATCATTTTTCTACAGATTTCAATGTGTCATTTTTTTTCTTGCTGCTCAGTAGAATTTCATCATGTAGATATGCCACATCTTAGTTATCCATTCATCTAGTGATGGGCACCTGGGTTGATTCCAGGTTTTAGCTATTATTAATTGAGCAGATATAAACATGGTTGAGCAAATATTTCTGAACCTAGATGTGGATCTCTTAGGGTAAATGCCCAGTAAGAGTACAACAGGGTCTTCTGGTAACTCTACATTCACCCTTTCTTGGAGTCTCCAAGTTGACTTCCACAGTGATTGTACCAGTTTACATTCCTACCAATAGTGAATGAGTGTTTCTATTTCTCCACAGCCTTTCCAACATTTGTTTTTATTCAATTTTTTAATGTTTGCTATTCTTACTGCAGTAAGGTGGAATCTCATAGTTGTTTTAATTTGCATTTCTATGATGGTTAGAGATAGCAGACATTTTCTTAAGTGTGTGTTAGCCATTTGTAATTCTTCCTCTGAGAACTCCCTATTTAGTTATCTGCCCCACTTGAATAGTGTGTTGTTTGATTTTTTATCATTTACTTTTTGAGTTCTTTGTAGATTCTAGATATTAGGTTTCTGTCAGTGGTATTGGTGGTAAAGATTCTCTCCCATTCACTGGGTAATCTATTGGTTCTGCTTATGGTATGTTTGTCTATGCAAAAGCTTTTTTGCTTCATGAGATCCCATTGGTTGAGTGCATTAATTTTCTGAGATAATGGGGTTTTGTTCAGGAAGTCTTTTCCCACTCCTATGTCATGAAGAGTGCTACCTTGTTTCTATGCATTCTAAAGATTTGTCTCTGCTTTAGTTTAATTCTATCTTCTCAACTCATCGAGAATCATCGAGTCTATTTTCTATTACTTGTAGTAGAACAGTGCATTGGGATTGTAGGTAAGAGCTATAAAACTTCCAAAGCTTATGCTAGAAGAGATTCATGGAAAAATTTAGGATTCATGCCCTTGTAAATCAATTTTTCTAAGCTATAATTTAAAGCCTTTAAAGTGTCCATTGTCAATTAAGTAGATGATGTATTTACTGGGGACATCTAATGGAAATATATATATAGTTTTAGGAACTACCAAAAATATATCTCCAATACATTGAATTTTCTGGTTTTAGTAGTGTAAGTATAAGGAAAGCTAGCTTGAGTGTGCACTCTACCTTATCAATGTGCAGCTAATTGGTGGTTCATCTGCATCATCTCAGGCAGAGATGAGAAAGCAAAAGGACACACAGAGAGTGGGTGCTTCTTTAGAATGAAATGCAGAAAGCAAGATGATGGGAAGATTGGACAATTTTAAAATAGACAGCAAATAGTATAATACTCCATAAACTGAGTTCCATTAAGAGTCACAAGGGTAATTCACTAAATGCTTTCTTACTTTCACAGTCATCATGCTATTTATTGGCACTTGTTAAGAATTAATCAGTCTCATCATCTCTGATGGGGAAAAAAAGGAAAGCAACCTGAGAGGTATATTTGACAGGCAGAAAATCCTGTCTACTGGGTAGACTGACTGGCACCTCACCCCATGAAAGACAGGACACCTTCGCATACCAGGTATCAGGGTGATTGTGCTGCTTCTCCTTCTCTGCTTCTTGCCCAGGCACTGCAAATCCTGAAGCCAGTCTGCACTCCAAGCGAGATGTCATGTCAAGGTCACATTGAGGAAAATTTCCCCAGAAATACTTATCTACAAAGGGAAAAATTCTCCTGAGTACAGCAGCCTAACAGTTTCTGTTTAGGCAAACACTGGTTGACTCTGCCTGTGCCACGGGTGCCTGTACCTGAGCCTGTGCATGCGTGCATGTGTGTCCTGAACTGCTTTGTGGCTGGAATTTGTCAACTTGGAGCCTGGCCAGAGTATTTATGACATCTACTATACATCCTACATGCATCCTAGGAAATATTAGTGCCAGGCTTCTTTGTGTGCCTTTGTCTATAAAGCAGCACTTGATGAAGAATAATTTATAGGGTGTTAAGAGAAAAATTACAATTATATAGTTTTGAAAGAAAAATGAAATCATGATACTGTTCTCACAAATGTTCAAGACAATGGGTCTTTTGTTTTTTTGAGGGATGTTCAAGAAATGTTCCTCATTTGCTGGTCCTTTTCACTTCTTCATCCTTTACTATGGGAAATTGCTCATCTTCTATCATCCAGTGAGCTAACACTTACCAGCATTACTGAATTTCCTTTTAACGGGGCTATGTTAGGAAAGATGCTCCTGAGCTTCTTTGTTCAATGTCAGAATTAAAAGGGACACCATAGCTTAAACACTCTACTTTTTATATGTACTGTAGATTTTTTCTAAGGACAGTTGTGACATATACAGTGATAGCATCTGTTTATGTGTTCAAAATTCTAAGAAATTGCAATGCCCAAATTAAGCATTCTCTCTGCAATAACGTAGGCTCCATTTTTAATGTCACATCAACAAGAAAGGCCAAATGATATTGCAAATCAATGAAATACTTTATTTCATAGAGGTCAGGACATATGATATCAAGCTCACCTGCTTCCATTAGCTTCATGTGATTAAAAAAAGTCAAAAAATATTTTTTTAAAAAATGTTTCTACATTTATTGGAAACTAAGAAAAATATTAAAATAAGATCAAAATAACAAGATAATTAAAGGGTTCTATTTTTACATATCATATTTTCATGAACTTCTACTGAACTCATACACATTTGCTTTGTTTTGACATGATTAAGTAATTAATCTTTGTTAATATTCTGTGTAATCTATGTTAACTGACCTCAATCTGGAAGTTGTGTATTTTGAGTATTTTGAGTTTCAGAATTGATGACCTTCTTCAAGATTTAAAAATAAAATAAATAAAATAAAGCATTTGCCTGATGCCTCAGTTGCTTTTTACAGTTGCTGCTGAGTATAAGTAAAAATAGCACTTTTAAATTTGTCCTTTTGATTCTACTAGTAAGCTGAAATGATTTTTAAGTATTGCCTCCCAGCTCACTGTGTACATGGGACAAACGTGAAGTAAACTAAGTGATCAATAATTGCATGCAGTTCTATTTCCATCAGTTTATTTTTCTCAGAAAGGCAAGATACATTTATTGGCCTTTGTTTATAATCTGCTCAGCATAGAAGACTCGTAGAATAATTGTTTCTTTTTGTTTAGCTTCCTCCATGAGGGTCTATATCCTCTTTGTGGATGATGAGCTGATAATTTCTAGCTTCTGTTTTTAGCATCCCTCTCTCAGCTTCGTCAATAATTTATAGTGTAAACCAAACCGAATAGTTGATCTGGGAAAGATTTGTATGTGAGCATGTATCATGGACATTTTCTTTGCTCAGTAGCATGTGCATATTCCCTACCAGAAACTTGATGGACAGCAACTCTCTGTGCTTTTGAAAGCCTAGCCTTAGGAGCTGCTTTTGTGCATAGTGTAATAACTGCAGGTGCTTTTTGGCACAGAAATGATCTTGTGATCTGATAGCTGTTTTTCACATTCAGTGATCATGGCCACTGCTCAGAACACAACAAAGGTGGAAGATTGTTGTCTTCCCCTGGGTTGTCTAAAGTTACAGAGCTGATCTTTTGACCCTTAATTTCAGTGAGTTTGATTGCTCAAGGAATCCTAGTGTGCATATTTGGAGTTGGAGTAGCATTTTGCTGTTCATTTCATTGTTGCTATTCTAAAACTGCCAGCAGGTTTTAGAAAAAATAGTCTTTTCTATTGTCATCTTGCATGTTAAAGAGGTACATGGAGCCAGTGTCATAAATTAACTCCCTCCATTGGTTTTGAGGATTATTATAAGCCCAATGGTGTATGGAAGAAAATGCTTACTGGCGTTCAAATGTCACTGTTTTTTCTCTGATGCAATCGAGCACTGCCCACCCTGAGGCTGCAGGGTCATGACAGAAATGCAGTCAGCTTCATTGGAATGAACCCAGATGATGAATTTGGATTTTGCAAAAATGAAATTATTTAATAAGGAATTCTTAAATAAGTAATGCAACATGGAATCAAAACTTGATAATCTAGCTTCATTACTAATCTGGTGCCACATTAAAATGAGCAAGTTTTACTAAGTATTTTAATTGTTTCCCCTGATTTTCATTTCCTTACTCATCATCAGCACCTCTCATTAGCCAGAATTTAAAATATTCTCTGTCCTTGTACAAATCATAGAAGATCAGGTTTTTAAGCTACGATTTAGTTTCTCCATAATAAATACATTTGATTCTGGCTGAAATCATTTAATTTGAGACTGATGTTAATTTTGCTATACTAAATGCAGCCCTGTTCTTTCTTATTTTCTGCTTTGCTTTTCAAAAGGTTGTTTGGTTGATGGAGTCAAATGCCATTTAACCACTAGAGGGAAACATACCAATCTACTATGAGCAATTTGGAGGCATCCTCAGATGGTAAATATCTGTCTCAAGCTGCAGGTCCTGCAGTTTGCTTTCTGTTGATCTTTCCCCTCTGCATATTGGCAGCGGTATAATGAAGAATCAGCAAAGGGTATGTATTGATTAAAATGTTTAGTGAAGATAATTTCATTTTCATCAAATAAATTGGGACCTATTTCCTTCTGTAGTAAATTTATTTTTTAAGTGAATAAATATCACCAGGTCACAAGGACTTGTTTCCCTGATGAAATATTCCTTCACATGATAATTCAGAAAAGAAATATTCTTTAGACCCTGACGTCCTGTACTCTAGTGAAACATATTAAGTAAACAGGCAACTTAATCATTTGAGGAAAGCAAAATTTTCTCAAACAGAATCTTTTTACACACTAGAGTTACAATGTTAAGTACATTCCATAGATTGCCTTCATAATCATTTGACCTAACCATACTTTATTGAATTATTTTTAAAAATCTGTGTTTTTATCATTTATACTCAAAGATCTTTAGCATGACTCCCACCCATTGTGTCCTTGTGATAATCCAACTCCATCCCCCTTTATTATAGCTTCATGAAATTTTGACAACAATATTTTGGGAGTAGCATCAAGGCTGGCATTGACAGCTGAGGGTTATGGTATCAGTTCTGGATAGACAGAGTTCAGAGAATTGCGGGAAATGCCAGTGGTTCTGTATCACTGGACAGTGAAGCAAATCATGGGAGTATATAAGTGGTATTTCTGAATGTGCTAAAATATTCTAACACATGCTGCAAAATGTTGTTTTTGTTCTTGTTAATATAAAGAGAGATATTTGAGTGGCTTTCATCTGGTCACACAAGGTTTCAGGCATCATCATAATGAACAATCCTAACTTTAATTCTTGCATTAAATTACATGTAAACGTTATTTCATATTTGTTGCTCCCTATTCTGTTATTGCTTTATCAGCATTTCTTCAGAACTTTAGCTTCATATTATTTAAGATCTTGATGATTTCTTTAGAATTCACTTCCAGAGAAAAACAAATCTCTTTAGTTTTTGTCTAAATGACTATTTGAGCCATGCAATTATATATATATGTTTTTAATTTGTAAGATTTCTCACCCTGTTGGTTCTTTAAAAAGTGGCTCAGTAAGCCGGGCGTGGTGGCGCACGCCTTTAATCCCAGCACTCGGGAGGCAGAGGTAGGAGGATCGCTGTGAGTTCGAGGCCACCCTGAGACTCCATAGTGAATTCCAGGTCAGCCTGGGCTAGAGTGAGACCCTACCTCAAAAAACCAAAAAAAAAAAAAAAAAAAAAAAAAAAAAAAAGTGGCTCAGTGATGGAGAATGGAATTTCAAATGGGAAAGTGTGGGGGTGGAGAGGGAGGGAATTACCATGGGATATATTTTATAATCATGGAAAATGTTAATAAAAATTTTTTAAAAAGTGGCTCAGTCTCTTTAGTAAGTCTAAAATTTTATTTACAAAAAATGTATATTTTATTTTTATTGAACATACTAGTATGTGATTTTGAATTCCAGTAATTCTAATGTACTCTAGTAGGAATAATTTGAGTTTATTTTCTGCCAAGTAAACAAAAATTCCAAGAATCTGGACTCAATTTAATTTACATTAATTCTTTTATCTGTGACCAGAATTCAGGTGAAACATATTGGGACAGTAATTTTAGTGATTCTGCGATTTATGCTGTTTCCTAACATACCCAAAATACTTGGTATAATAGAAACACTCAAACATGTTAGACTTTGCAGGATTTTAAATGTTTTCAGGGAGCTGGAGCGATGGCTTAGTGGTTAAGCTATTACCTGTGAAGCCTAAGGACCCTGGTTGGAGGCTCGATTCCTCAGGACCCACATTAGTCAGATGCACAAGGGGGAGCATGCATCTGGAGTTCGTTTGCAGTGGCTGGAGGCCCTGGCACACCCATTCTCTCTCTGTCTCTCTCTCTCTCTCTCTCTATCTGCCTCTTTCTCTGTCACTCTCAAATAAATAAAAGTAAATAAATAAATAAATAAATATTGGTTTTCAGATTACTATTGTTGGGCCTACAATAAATATATGTAGATTATATCCTCTGAAGTACAGTTCCTACTGTCTTCATTGGTTGTAATGTAATATAATGCAATAATATTCTATATTGTAATATAATTAAGTTTGTGTTTGTAATCACTATATAACTAGTACATCTCACTGGCTTTTGAATAAATATTTAATTCTTATTCAAGTTAAAAAATATATCTGCTAGGCTTCTGGTTAAGATGGTGGCATATGTACCACGCCAAAGCAGCCTAGGGAGGAAAAAGCCAAAAAAAAAAAGCAAAATACACACAAAAGTGAGGTGTATAGGAAATTGAAACAGCAGCGGAGAAGTAAGAGAGATCCAGAGCATCCAGAGCCATCAAGGGCCTGCAGAAGCATCTCCAGTGGGGCGGGTTTGCACGCCAGACCACAGTGGGGTCAGCACTCGGCTTGAGCCTCAGGAAAACCCAGGCGAGGGGATTTTCCACTCACACCAGATCTATCTGCAAACTCCAGAAATGTGAAAGGAGAATAGCAGTGAACAATGGAGGAGCAAATCACAAGGTAGAAGAATGCCTGGAACAACGGGCAAACTAGAGCTACATTGGCTCCCTTCTTTCCCCATCGCCAATGCCCAGCCCTGGGGAACAGAGCAGCAATCCAGGGACCTGGCCACACCTACTTGAACTGACAGAGAAACCCAATCAATAGCTGAGCCCAAAATCATCCCAAAAGGTGACTGGGATTATACCAGGTCAGTACCCACCTAATAAACCTGGTATATAAGCCTGAACCAGAAGTGCTAATTGCACCTTTCATATCAGGATAAATTATATGGTAAATTGGATGGATGGTCAAATTTACCATTCTTAAATAAGATATATTTTGGGCTTGTTATTTGTTGCTTCTTGAATTATACTGGCTTTGTTTACTCTTCTGTTATACATTAGGGAAGGGTCTCACGTGGTCACAAGCTGACTTGGAATCCTCTACAGACCAGAAATCTTAACCACCTTGTTGTCAGGATTAAGTGAGTAGGTGAGGCACCTCACAGCCTAAGGGACAGATAGAGGACCTGGTTGTCATAATACCAATTCTTGGATAAATACAATGTGCTGTTGTGCACTGAAAGTGTACATTGTGTAGTTAAATTTTAGAACCTGCCTGTATTATGTTCCAGTTAGCCTATTTGAATACTCTCATAGCAGGCAACCCAACACATACAGTCACTTTTGTAGTTATTTGAGAGTATTCAGAGCCACAACTGGTGCCTTAAGCTCCTACCCTGAAGATATATAACATCAGATTGATTGATACATCTCACAATACCGAGCTAACTGGAAAATCCAATCATTAAATAATCCAAGATGCAAAAATATACACATTATAACACAAGAAGCACCAAAAATCAAGACAATATAAACCCACCAAAAAGTATTAATGCATCAGAAATGACCTCCAGTGATAACGAGTTAGAAGAAATGCCTGAGAAAGATTTCAAAAGAATAATTATAAATATGTACAAAGAACTCAAACAAGAAATCAAAAAAAGCAAAGAAGACACAGAATGCCAATTTAATGAAATAAAGAGATCAATATAAGACATGAATAAGGAAATAGAAATAATAAAGAAAAACCAGTAAGGATTACTAGCAATGAAGAACACAGTTTATGAAATAAAAAACTCTGTAAAAAATCTCACCAGTAGAATGAATGAAGGACAGGACAGAATATCTAAGCTAGAAGACCAGGTGGCAGATCTAATACAGTCCAACAAAGAGAAAGACAAACTAATAGAAGAGTATGAATGGGAATTTCAAGATATTCAGGACACTATGAAAAGATCCAATATAAGAATTGAGGGCATAGTAAAAGGAGAATTTCATTCCAAAGGCATAGTAGGCATTCGCAACAAAATCATAGAAGAAAGTTTCCCCCAAATTGGGAAAGAGGTGCCAATGCAGATACAGGAAGCCTTTAGAACACCAGCCAGAAAAAAACCTGGAAAGAACCACTCCTCACCATATTATAATCAAACTACCAAACACACAATCCAAAGAAAAAATATTGAATGCAGTTAGAGAGTAAAATCAAATTACCTACAAAGGCAAGCACATCAGGATTACACCAGATTACTCAACACAAACTTTAAAAGCCAGAAGGATTTGGAGTGATGTATTCCAAACTCTGAAAGAGAACAACTGTCAACCAAGGTTACTTTATCCTGCAAATCTATCCATTCAAATACCTGGAGAAATAAGGACATTCTATGACAAAAGCAGGCTAAAGGAGTATTTGAAGACAAAACCAGCTCTACAGAAAATACTTGAAAGAATTCTACATGCTGAAGAGAAGGAAAAGCACACATATAAGGAACCTGGAAAAAACAATCAATACTCAAATACTAGTTAACACAAGAGAGCAAAGGTAGAATAGGAACCAAAAAAAAAAAAAAAATGACAAACATAAATACACACCTTTCAATAATATCTCTTAATATCAACAGCCTCAATGCCCCAACTGAAAGACATAGGTTTGCAGACTGCATTAAAAATCAGGATCCTACAATTTGTTGTCTCCAAGAAACTCACCTTTCTACAAAGGATGGACAGATGAAAGGCTGGAAAATGGTGTTTCAAGGAAATGGGCCTAGAAAACAAGCAGGCGTTGCTATCCTAATATCTACCAAGGTAGACGTTAGTCCAACGTTAGAAAAGAAAGATAAGGAAGGCCACTTTACATTGATTAAGGGCACACTCCAACAGGAGGACATTACAATCCTAAACAACATGGAGACTCCCAAATTCATCAAACACTGTTAGAACTAAGGTCACAGATAACACCAAACAAAGTGGTAGTGGGTGACTTCAACAACCCACTCTCATCAATTGACAGGTCATCTCTGGAAAAAATAAGCAGAGAGGCATCTGGTCTAAATGAGGTCATAGAAGGAATGGACCTAACAAATATATACAGGACATTTCATACTAGTGCTGCAGAATATACATTTCTTTTCAGCAGCACATGGTACATTCTCTAAAATACACCATATATTAGACCACAAAACAAATCTTAACAAATTCAGGAAAATTGAAATAATTCCTTGCATTCTGTCTGAAAACAATGGAATCAAACTAAAAATCAATAGCAAGAAAGGTTGTAGAGCACACACAAAAATCAGGGAAAGTAAATAATACACTACTAAATGATGAATGGGTCAATGAAGAAATCAAGAAGGAAATCAAAAAATTTATAGAGTCAAATGATAATGAGAACACAACATAATGAAATCTCTGGGACACAATGAAGGCAGGCCCAAGAGGTATGTTTATAACTTTAAGTGCCTATATTAAGAAATTAGAAAGGTCACAAGTAAATGACCTAATGCTATACTTTAAAGCCTTGGAAAAAGAAGAACAAGGCAAACCAAAAATCAGTAGATGGGAAAAAATAATAAAGACTAGGGCTAAAATTAATGAAATAGAAACAAAAACAAACAATCCAAAGAATTAATGAAACAAAGAGTTGACTCTTTGAAAGATAAACAAGATTGATAAACCCTTAGCAAATCTGACCAAAAGAAAATGAGAAGAAACACAAAATAATACAACTAGAGATGAAAAATGTAACATCACAAGAAATGCCAGAGAAATTCAAAAAATCCTAGGGACATACTATAAAAGCATATACTCCACAAAGTATGAAAATCTGAAAGACATGGATGATATCCTGGATTTACATAACCTACATAAATTAAATAAAGATGAGATTAATCACTTAAATAGACCTATATCAAGCATGGTCATCTGAACAGTTATCAAAAATCTCCCAACTAAAAAAAAAGCCCAGGCCCCGATGGATTCACTGCTGAATTTTACCAGACCTTCAGGGAAGAGCTAACACCATTGCTTCTTAAGCTTTTCCATAAAATAGAAAAAGAAGGAATCCTACCAAACGCCATCTATGAAGTCAGCATCACCCTGATATCAAACCAAGCAAAGACAGAACAAATCTCCCTCATGAACAGATATGCAAAAATTCTCAACAAAATATTGGCAAACAGAATACAGGAATATATCAGAAACATCATTCACCCTGACCAAGTAGGCTTTATCCCAGAGATGCAAGGATGGTTCAATATATGCAAATCTATAAATGTAACACATTACATAAATGGATTGAAGGGAAAAAAAAAATCACATGATCATCTCATTAGAAGCAGAGAAAGCATTTGACAAAAACCAACATTCCTTAATGATAAAATTCCTACAGAGACTGGGAATAGAAGGAACATACCTCAATATAATAAGGGCTATTTATGACAAGCCTATAGCCAGCATATTACTAAATGGGGAAAAACTGGAAGCTTTTCTACTAAAATGGGGAACAAGATAAGGGTGTCCACTGTCCAGAATTTTATTTAATATAGTTCTGAAATTCTTAGCCATAGCAATAAGGCAAGAGACACACATAAAAGGGATACAGATTGGAAAGAAAGAGATCATGTTATCATTATTTGCAGATGACATGATTCTATACATAAAGGACCCTAAAGACTCTACTAGCAAACTGTTAGATCTGATAAAAACCTACAACCATGTAGCAAGATACAAAATAAATACACAGAAATCAGTAGCTTTCATATATGCTAACAACAATCACACAGAGGATGAAATCAGACAATCACTAACATTCACAATTGCATCAATTAAAATAAAGTACCTTGGAATAAACCTAACCAAGGAAATAAATGATCTCTACAATGAAAACTTTAAAACGCTCAAGTGAGAAATGGCAGAAGACACTAGGAAGTGGAGAAACATCCCTTGTTCCAGGATGGCAAGAATCAATATTGTGAAAATGGCAATCTTACCAAAAGTAATCTACACATTTAATGCATTCCCCATCAAAATTCCAAAGGCATTCTTCATGGAAATAGAAAAAATAATTCAAAAATTCACTTGGAATCACAAAATCCTGGAATATCTAAAATAATACTGAGCAGCAAAAATAAGGCTGGTGGTATCACCATACCTGATATTAACTTATACTACAGAGCAATAGTTACAAAAACAACATGGTACTGGCACAAAAGCAGACATGTAGATCAATGGAACAGAATAGAGGACTCTAATGTAAGTCCAGGTTGCTATAGCCACCTGATATTTGATAAAAATGCCAAAAATAATCATTGGAGAAAAGACAGCCTCTTCAGCAAATGGTTTTGGGAAAACTGGATATGTATCTGTAGAAGGATGAAAATACATCCTTCTTTCTCTCAATGCACCAGAATTAAGTCCTAATGGATTAAAGACCTTAACATCAGACCTGAAACTCTAAAACTGCTAGAAGAAAAAGTAGGGGAAACCCTTCAACATATTGGTCTTGGAAAAAGCATCTTGAATACAACCCCAATTGTTTAGGCAATAAAATCACAGATTAACCACTGGGACCTCATGAAATTACAAAGATTTTGTACTACAAAGGACACTGTGAAGAAATCAAAGAGGCAACCTATAGAATGGGACAAATTATCCCCAGCTATATATCTGATAGAGGATTAATTTCTAGAATATACAAAGAACTCAAAATGTTAAATAATAAGAAATCAAACAAGCCAATTAAAAAAATGGACTATGAAGCTAAATAGAGATTTCTCAAAGGAAGAAATATGAATGGCATATAAGCATCTAAAAAATGTTCTACACCACTAGTCATCAGGGAAATGCAGATTAAAACTACATTGAGATTCCATCTCACTCCTGTCAGATTGGCCACCATCATGAAAACAAATGATCATAAATGTTGGTGGAGTTGTGGAAAAAAAGGAAACCTTCTACACTGTTGGTGGGAATGCAATCTGGTCCAGCCACTGTGGAAATCAGTGTGGAGGTTCCTAAAACAGCTAAAGATGGATCTACCATATGACCCAGCTATAGCACTCCTAGGCATATATCCTAAGGACTCATCTCATTTCCTTAGAAGTACATGCTCAACCATGGTTATTGCTGCTCAATTTATAATAGCTGGGAAATGGAACCAGCCTAGATGTCCCTCAACTGATGAGTGGATAATGAAGATATGGCACATTTATGCAATGGAGTTCTACTCAGCAGTAAAGAAAAATGAAGTTATGAAACTTGCAGAAAAATGGATGGATCTGTGAAGGATTATACTAAGTGAGGTAATCCAGGCCCAGAAAGCCAAGTGCTGCATGTTCTCTCTCATATGTGGATCCTAGCTACAGATGATTGGGCTTCTGTGTGAGAAGGAAAAAACGTAGTAGCAGAGGCCAGTAAGCTAAAAAAGAGATACAAAGAAAAGAGAAAGGAAGGGAGGAGGGTATTTAATAGGTTGATATTTTATATATGTAAGTTGAAGAATAGATTAACTGGGGTAAAATGGCCCAAAGTGAAGTCAGTGTTGGAGACTAAGTAAAGGAATGGTGGAGGGAGGGCTAATCAAAATCTGAAAGGATATAAATAGATCATATGGAGTTCTCTGTTTTTGGACAATATAATACTCAGAAGCTATAGATCATTACTAGAAGATTTTCAGTGTCAGAGATGGGGTACATTCCAGTGAGTTGTTGGCCATGGAGGTCCCTGACGCCCCCAAAACATTATAGGTCATTGCCGAGACCCTTAGTTTCCCACCAGGAATAGATTGTAAGACCCTATTGCTGAAGACTCCACATACTTGGGCTGCAAGTCCACTGAGAAATCCTGCTGGAACTGAGCTGTTAACCTTTTCCATGTAGACCAGCTGACAGAAAGCTGGAAGAAGCCATTCTACATGTGGGAGAAAGTGCTACCACCAGTGAAGATACTCAACAGTGGACACTGCAAACATTATAATTGTCCAGCCAGCCCAAATGAGCCAACAGGTGCAATAATAGCACATCTGTCATGGTGGAAACCAACTGCCCTCCAATTGGACTGGAGGCCCGCTCCATGGGGGGAAACACATCCCTGATACTGAAAACTTTAAACAGGGTTAGTCATGAGCCCTAGGGGTGTAACATCTGCTGATGTCTGGAAAAATGTATATACTATGCTTATCAAACTGCCCAGTAAGCACTTATCTTAATATTTATACCCTTATATTAATGCTACTTTGGGTAGAGTATCTTCTCTTTTCAGATGGCAGTGACCTTGGGATGACTCAGAATGTATTCATGGTGCTGGAAAGAAGTGACTAGAGTACCAAGTAACATCTCGATCACACCTTTCAAGGCTCAGGGTCTAATGCAGAAGAGGTGGGGGAAAGAATATAAGAGCCAAAGGAAGGGTTGGACTCCTTACAATGTGTTCCCTCCAGACATAAAATGGACTCACTATTCATGACCTCATAGTGCCTGATACTACCTACACAAGACCATCATTAGAGGAGGGAAAGATCACGACAACAAAATAAAAGAGAGACTTATTGAGATGGGGAGGCTATATGATGGAGAATGGAATTTCAAAGGGGAAAGTTGGGGGAGGGAGGGTATTACCATGGGATATTTTTAATAATCATAGAAAATGTTTTTAAAAATTAAGAAAAAATAGAATAAGCTTAAAATAAAAAAAAAATCTGCTATAATCAGGGATTTCTAATTTTGTTACTATGCTCTTCATGTTCAATGATCACAACACTTATCATAAATTAATAAGGCCCTTATATGGTCACAACGTGTGACTGAGAAAGGATGCAATAAGAACTTAATCTCACAACAATGGAAGGGTGCCTGGATGTTAGAAGCTTCCTTCCATTGCCCTGATTGTCTATGTCCTCATATTATGGTAGATCTGACTCTGTGTGTTCATTTATGCAACTGAACAGTGAAGGTTGCTGTTTTTCTACATAATATTTTGTGCTATGTTCCTATTTTTGTGTAAACTACTTTAGCTAATACAAGATCAAGCTTTCATAAAAAGTACACAGAATAGAATATAAAATGAATTGCAACTGGCATGGAACGTGTGACAAGTAGGTAGTAATCATAATTAAATTTAAAGAATCAGCATTTTTTTCTGCCTATTCCTATGCCTTCCCAAACTTTTAAGAGATAATCAAGTTTAATGCTTGTGGTTAATATTAATGAGCACCAGGCCATAATTTTTGAGGCTAGCTGTGACTTGGCTTTTTTATAAAAGGTGAGGCTACGAAAGTAACTTAGATCAATATTGATCCTAAGTAGAAACTAAATTGAAGCTTATATGCCATTGGAAAAACTAATTAAAAATCAAATTAATATTTATGCCTTTAGAGAAGACATAAATCTCTTGTGCTGCTACAGCTGCTGGGAGACAATGACATGTGGGAAGATATAAATCAAGATGGAATAATATTAGCTGGTGAAATTTCATTTAATCTAAGGTAAACAAAAATGAGGTTGGTTATTGATTCCAGCAAATTACATAAAGAACTACATGTATATATCTTAGATTTTGTACTGAACTCATGGTGAAAGATTAATCCACTAGCCACATGTTATTTAGTACTATAATGTGGTAGACAATGTACCAATCTCTGAGAAAATGTAGAAAATTTAAAACAAAATTTTAATCTAAAATGATTTATAGCTTAGTGAGGGAGACACATGAGGAAGTTATAATTAGAGTGATGATGGAAGCACATAGCTTTCCTTTGGAAATCAGAGTTCTGGTAATCCTTAGAAAACTGGAGGAAGTTTGCAGTAATAGCTGAAAACAAAGGATGCTCAAGCAAAACAGCAATTTAATCTAAATGGGTGGAAAAGAAATATAAAGTTTTCAATATTATATGACAAGCACTAGGAAATTCAAGTTGAATATATCCTCATATTCACAATGAGAAGCACATTTGAGAGACAGAATATGGAGGAGAGAGGCACTGAGAGATATAAAACGGGGGAAGGGAGAGGAGAATAACTGTGAGGAGGGGGAAGATATGTGTTACATGTTCTCCATGTTAACATCTTGACTTTTACTCATACACCTGCAATAATGAGTTTCCTATCAGTACACAAGTTTATAGCTTGTCTTTTCCCCTTGCATACACATAAATAGTAGTGCCATACTCTTTGTTATAGACTGAATGCTCAAACTCTTTAAACTTCCTCTTAAGGTTCTCTACTATTTGGCCTGGAGTTGTCTCCTTTTTCTGTATCTCTACCCTTGAGAACTGGGTCTATTCATTATACCCTAGATGTATTTTTGCATATCCACAGCTTATATCTTTCTTTCCTTGGGGAAGACTTTCTGAGGCCTCTGCTATCTATTAGACTTCTCAGATCTCTACAAACAGGTAGCTGAGATTATTTTATTGATTAATCAATATAAGAGCCTATGGATGAGTAAAGGAGGAAGGAAGTCATCTCAGAAAGTTCAAATCCAGAAGACATCAGTACTCATAATTTCTGGTATGAAGCTATAGACAACACACCAAAAATGTACTGTCTCCTGAATGCCTCACAGAATAAACATATTGACACTGGGTTTATTCTTTTGCTTCTTGATTCTTTTTATCAGCACCATTTATCTGATGCTTGATTCTTGATTCCCTAAAGGACTTCTCTCTTTCTCTTCTGCTCTGTATCACTCTTAGGTACAGATTCCTTTGAACAATCAACAATTGTAACAAAAGAAGAAGATTTGATTGGATTCATAAATCACTACCAAGAATACAGATATTTTCAATAATGTCTTGGGACTAGTTAGACTTTGAAACAAATATCATATTGTGGTGGTTTGACTAGAATAGATGGCCCCCAATATATTCAGTTGTTTGTTTGTAGTTTGCATCTGCTGGCTACCTGGCTGGAGGCAATGTCACTGGGTGGATCTTTAGGTGTGGTGGTGTGTTTCAGATTTCAAACTAAAGATATGCAAAGTGTACCTAGCTGGAGTTCCTGAAGTGTGCTGTGCTGTATGGCTTTTGGCTTTTTGGCTTGTACTTTGCCCTCTCTGTTTGGGCCTGTGAAGGCAGGCCAGCTTCTTCTGCCATTATGGAACGTCCCCTGGATCTGTAAGCTTCAATAAATCCCTTCCTCCATAACTGTGCCTGATCGGAAAGTTTATCTCAGCGAACCTGAATCTGTCTGCTACACCTATGTTTTCAGCCTCCATGCCTAAAGCAGCCTTTACTATAATATGTAAGATACCCAGCATAATCAGAGCCTATGAAGAACCATTTCATTTTGGGAATGCCAAGTATCTCTTATTTTGGCAACCATCAATTTGCTCAAAAATAAATATATTATGACATTAACTTTCTATTTAATATTAACTTAAATTTAATGTTTTCTCTTTTCATTTGAATCTTGTCTCTCATATAACTAGCATTGAATCTAAGAACAAAGAACTTTAAAATATTGTTTTTAATTATTAACATTTTTCATTTAATAAATGTTAAATTTATTGGTTTAAACACAAGTTTAGCTTACCTTCCCACTACCAATTTTTCCTTTTATTTATTAATTATCATTAACAATCTGCATGGATGCATCATGTGTTGATACCCTCTTTCCCCTCATCTCTGCCCCCATTCTGCTGAGGACTCTCCTCAGGGGATTACAAGTATTTTCCATGGGATTCTGTGTTATGTGTTGTGGGGGCAGCAGTCAGTTTTAGGGGGAAGGAATGGCTTCAAGGCATGATGCCTCAACTTGTGGATTATATAATCATTCCGTTTCCTCTTCTGCAAAATCCCCTAAACCATGGTAGATGTGTTTTAAGTCTACCTCAGTGATGAGCTCTTAGGAGCCTTTGGTAAGTTTTGAGTATCTTTAGGGTCTGTCTCCTTCACAGTGGCAATGATTTTCAGGTTCGCCATGGAAACAGCAGTCTTGCTTGTCTCTCCAATCCCTGTGTGGTTTCAGCTGTGGCTTGACTAAAATGTGAGGGACAGTTTATCTCCTTGTGTCTCCCTACCTTCTGGCAAGCATAATCTTTGTCTCCACAGAATTTTGTCCTGGTTCCTACATCCATATATGGGTTACTTTCCACTGGGCAGATCATTAGCCAATCAGAAAGCTATTGGTTACCTACTGAGGCTGTGTACCATTATTGCTCTGGCATGTATATAAGAGAGTTTGCTTGTGAATAGCATAGACCTCTGGTTGCTCAGAATGTTGTTGGCCACTTTCTGCTAGTAGCTCATGTAGCACTTTCCAGCCCTAGATGGGATAACTCTGGGAACTGGCCCTCTTCCAGATTCCAGGCAGGATTCTGCATGCTCTGTCTTGGCAGCATATGATGTCTTCAGCAATGGGTCCTTACATTTTGCCCCACAATGGTAGTCAAGTGCTTTGACAGAAGACTGTCTTGTTTTGGGAATATCATGTGTCTTTCTAATCAATAGCACATTGTGGATAGCAAAAAATTTCTGGTACTGGGAGTTACAGGCTGGGGCGGGGGGGGGACTATTTTTAAAGTTAGGCTTTATCCCTCCCTCCCCAGGGCCCTGATTTTCAAGTGCTCCCTTATTACTCCTGTTGAGTGTTATATCTTTTAGTATATCTCCAAGGATAAAGGTTTCTATGATGCCGGTTCATTTTGGATTTAGTTTTATGATTTTTTTCCCCTACTCTCCCTTTCCCCTCCCCCCAAGCCCTTCCATCCCTGTTGCCCGGGCCTTGAGTTGCCTATAAAGTATGTCAGCAACTCAAGCTGTTCCAGGTTAGGAACCTCAGATGAGTGAGACCATGCAGCAATTGTCTTTCTGTGATTGTGTGAGTGAGCTGACTATGATGTGTTCTAAGTCTGTCCATTTTTCTACATATTTACTTGTTTTTGTTTTCTCTTCTTGCTCAGTAGAAATCCATTGTGTATATGTCCACAACTTCATTATCCTTTCATCCAATGAGGGGCACCTGGGTTGATTCCAGTTCTTAGCTATCATGAATTGAGCAACCATGAACATGGTTGAGCAAATATCTCTGTAGTGAAGCATGGAGCATTTAAGATAAATTTCCAGTAAAGGAATAACTGGGTCTAGGCAGCTTTATATTCATCCTTGACAGTAATATCCGTATTAATTTTCATAGTGGTTGTACAAGTTTACATTGCCACCAACAATGGATGAGGATTCCCCCCCCCCAATGCTGGCCAACATTTATTTCATTTTATTTTTTAATGATTGCCATCCTTACTGGAGTTAGGTAGAATCTCATAATTGTTTTAATTTGCATTTCCTTGGTGGTTAGGGATGATGAATGTTTTCCTAAGTGTGTGTTATCCATTTTTAATTCTTTCCCTGAGAACTCCCTATTCTGCCCCTTTCTGTAGGGGGTTGTCTAATTTTTTTATTGTTAATTTGTTTGAGTTCTTTTTAGACTCTATATATCAGTCCTCTGTCAATAGTATAGTTGGAGAAAATTTTATGATAATCTGCAAAAGCTTTTTAGCTTCATGAGATCCCATTGTTTTAGTGATTGTTTAATTTTCTGGTCTATTGGGCCTTTGTTCAGGAAGTTGTTCCCTAGTTCTATATTGTGGAAGGTTTTTCCTATTTTTTTTTTCTTCCAGTCGGAGAAAAGTTTCAGGTCTTATATTGAGGTCTTTAATACATTTGGTCCTGTTTTCTTGTGTATGGTGAGATGTGTGTGTCGTTTTATTTTTCTACATGTGGTTATTTAATCTATCCAGCACAATTTGTTGAATATGCTGTCTTTTCTACAGTCAACATTACTAGTGCCTTCGTAACATCAAGCAGCTATAGTTACTTGACCGAAGGTCCAGGTCTTCAGTTCTGTTTCCTTGGACTATATTTGTGTTTTTATGCCAGCACCATGCTGTTTTTGTTAGTATGTCTTTGTAATACAGCTTTACATCAAATATGGAGATGCCTCCAGACTTGTTTCTATTGCTGAGCATATGTTTGGTTACCTGAGGCCTGCTGCCATTCTATATGAATTTTGATCATTTTATTCTATATCTGTGAATAATGATACTGGCATTTTGATTGGCATTGAATTAAATCTGTATATTACTTTTGGTAAAATTGTCATCTTCACAATATTAATTCTACCTATCCAGAAGCATCTTTTCAAGTCCTCTTCAATATTTTTCTTGGATATTTTTAATGTATTTGTTATATAGGTGTTTCACATCCTTAGTTAAGGTTATTCTAAGGTAGTTGATTTTTGTTTGTTGCTATTGAAAATGGGACTGCCTCACAGATTTCTTTCCCTATTTGTCCTTTGCACATAGAAAAGCTACTGAGTTTTATGCATTAATTTAGTATTCATCCACTTGACTGCAGGAATCAGTCACCTTTAGAAGTTTGAGATGGACACTTTTGGATCACTTATAGGATATCATCTGCAAATAAGGGCTAACTTTACGTCTTCCTTTCCAACTTGTATCCATTTTATTTCTTCCTACTGTCTTATTGTATGTGCTAGAACTTCTAGTACTACATTGACAAGCAGTTTTACGAGTGGACACCCCGGTCTTGTACCTGATCTTAATGGGGTTTCCTTAAATCATTCCCCATTTCATATTATTTGGGTTTTAGGTATATTATATATAACTTTTGTTGTGTTGAGATATAAACACTACATGCCTATTCTCTCCAGCATTTTGATCAAGAAGTGATGTATTTTGTCAAAGGCCTTCTCTGCATCAATTGAGATGATCATGTGGTTATTGCGGCTACGTTTATTTATGTAATGCATTTTGTTGACTGATTTCTGTATGTTATACCATCCCTGCATTCCTGGGATGAAACCTACTTGACCAAGATGAATAATGCTGTTGATGTGTTGTTGAAATCAGTTTATGAGCATTTTTTAAAAAAAAAAAAATTATTTTTATTTATTTATTTGAATGTGACACAGAGAGAGAGAACTCTAGACGCGTGTGCCCCTTTGTGCATCTGGCTAACGTGGGTACTGGGGAATCAAGCCTCCGACCAGGGTCCTTAGGCTTCATAGGCAAGCGCTTAACCACTAAGCCATCTCTCCAGCCCATTTATGAGCATTTTGTTCAGGATTTTTGTATCTAAATTTATCAGGTATATAGACCTATAGTTTTTTGTTCTTTTTTTCCTTGTATCTCTGTCACATTTTTGGTATTAGTGCTTCATTAAAGGACTTCGGGGGCATGCTCTGCTCTCTGATTATGTGAAGTAGTTTAAAAAAAGGGGGTTCACTTCTTCAATAAAGGTTTGAAAACATTTGGCTGAGAAGCCATCTAGCCTTGGACTTTTCTTTTGGGGAAGATTTTTGATTATCTTTTCAACCTCAATGATTGTGAGAGATTTCTTTAGGGGCTTTGTCTGCTCTGAGTTTAGTTTTGGGAGGTAGTATGTGTCTATAAATTCATCCATTTCTTCCAGATTGTTCAATTTTGTGGAATAGAGGTTTTGGAAGTAAGTCCTGATGATTTTTCCAATTTCATTGATGTCTCTTGTGACCTCTCCTTGTTAATTTTTGACTTTGTTATTTTGATACTTCTCTCTCTCTCTTTTTTTTTTTCACTTGATAAAATTGGCCAGGGGTTTGTCAATCTTGTTTACTTTTTCAAAGAACCAGCTCTTCATTTCATTGATTTTTCTTGATTTTTTTATTAGTTTCCAAATCACTTAATTTTGGCCCTAATCTTTATTATTTCTTTCCATGTGGAACTCTTAGGGTTGGATTCTTCTTGTTTATTCAATGCCTTTAGGTGAACAATTAGGTTTTTAATTTGGGATCTCTCTGGACTTGTTATGCAGGCATTCAATGGTATGAATTTTCCATATAGGACTACCTTTATTGTGTTCCATAGGTTTTGTTAAGTTTGTTTTGATTATCATGCAATTCTAGAAATTTTACAATTTCTTTTTTGACTTCTCCCACAACCCATTCATGTTTTAAAAATGTGTTGTACAGTCTCTGGGAACTAATGAAGTTGCTGATGTTTCCTTTGCTGTTGCTTTCTAGTTTTAAAGCATTGTTTTATGATATGATGCAGGAAGCTACTTCAATTTTCCTGAATTTATAGAGGCATGCGTAATGACCTGATATGTGGTATATTTTGAAGAAGGTTTTGTGGGCTGCTGAGAAGAAGTATGTCCTGTAGAATTGGGGTGGAAAGTTCAGTAGATTTCTGATAGGTCTAGTTGACTATGGTATTGTTGAACTCTATTATTTCCCTGTTGGTTTTCTGCTTGTATAATCTGTATATTGATGACAGTGGAGTAATCAAGTCCCCAACTATGATTGTGTTGGTGTTTATTTCTGTTCTGTTTTCAAGTAGATTTTTTAAAATTTTTTGTTCATTTTTATTTATTTATTTGAGAGTGACAGAGAGAGAGAGTGACAGAGAGAGAGAGAGAGAGAGAGAGAGAGAGAGAGAGAGAGGGGGAGGGAGGGAGGGAGGGAGGCAGATAGAGTGAGAGAGAGAATGGGCGCACCAGGGCTTCCAGCCACTGCAAAAGAACTCCAGACGCATGCGCCCCCTTGTGCATCTGGCTAAGGTGGGTCCTGGGGAATCAAGCCTGGAACCAGGGTCCTTAGGCTTCACAGGCAAGACCTTAACCACTGAGCAATCTCTCCAGCCCTTCAAGTAGATTTTGTTTTCTAAACTGTGGTGCACCTGTGTTTGGTGCATTTAGATTTATGATTGTAATGTCCTTTTGGATCATTCCCTTGATGAGTAAGAGGTGGTCTTCTTTGTCCTTTTTGAATGCTTGTGTTTTGAAGTCTGTTCGATCAGATATTAACAAAGTAAAACCTACTTGTTTCTTATTTCTTTTTGCTTAGAATACCATTTTCCATACTTTCACCCTGAGGAGGCGTCTGCCTTTAGTGGTGAGGTACGTTGCTTGAAGACAGAAGATAGAAGGGTCCATTTTTCTGATCCACACTATTAACTTGTGTTTTTTGATGGGTGATTTAAAGCCGTTAATATTTAAGGTTAAAATTGTGAGTTTTTTTTTTTTTTTTTTTAATCCCTGCCATGATGGAGCACTTTATTGGGTTCTGTGCTTTTCTTTGTGGAACTTGATCTGTTTTTCATTATGCACTTGTTGTAGGCTCTTGAGATTGGTTGTTTGACACTTCTGTGTGGAGTATTCCCTAAAGTATTCTCTGTACATTTTGCTTTGTGTTCATGTAATCATAGAGTTGATCTTTTTCATGGATAGTTTACCTTTTACTATCAATTATGAGGGATACTTTCATTGGGCTTGGGTAGGAAGCCATAGATTTTTTAGACTTTGAAGTGTTCCATTCCAAGCCCTTCTGGCTTTCAGGGTATCCACTGAGAAATCTAAGGTGATTCTGAGGGTATCACCTTTATCTGTGCTAAATTGTTTCTCTTTTGCTGCTTTTACCATTCTATCTTTGTTTTCATTGCTAAGCGTCTTAACTGTGATGTGCCTTGGAGATTTTATTCTTTGGTCCTTGCTGTTTGGTGTTCTGTTAGCTTCTTTTATCTGGATAAGCCTCTTTTGTGAGATTGGTAAATTTTTCTTAAATAATTTTGTTGAATACATTCTCTATGCCTATGGCCTGAATTTCCTCTCCTTCTGGTACACCCATTATGTGGATTATGGTTGTTTTAGGAATATCCCAGAGTTTCCTATATACTGGATACTATTTGCATGATTTTTGAACTTAGAAATGCTTTTGAACTCCTGATCAATTTCTTCTGTTTACTCTTCCAGCTCAGAGGTTCCTTCTTCTACATGAGTGACTCTGTTACTGAGGGATTCTAAAGAACATTTTAAAAACTCTATTTGATTTTTGTTTTAATTTTGTTATTTTTACATTCTGTCTATCTCTTTTTTGCGGTATGAATATAGTTCAAGGTGTGATTTTCTTAATGCTTATTGGAATTCATTCTTGCTTTGATCATATCTTCATTAAGCTTAATTAGTTGGCTATTGAGATCCTATACTTGTTGCCTCTGGTTTTCTTCTATTAAGTTAAGTCTAGTGACAAAAGCTGGTTGCAGTAAGGGATGATACTGTTCAGTTTCATTTATGCATTTCAGAGGAATCTGCTACACAAAAGAATATCAATATATTTTTCCTAAATATTTTTTCATTCGTAGTTAATTAAAGTTTATGTGGATATACATATATATTCATACACAGGCATGCTACAGTGGGAACATGAAGGCCAAAAGGACAACTTCAAGGTGTATTTGCTCTATCTTCTTGAAAATGGGGTCTTTTTATTTTGCCCTACTGCAAACATCAGAAAAGTTGTCCTGGGAGTTTAGGATTCTCCTGGATTGGTGTCCATTGTTATAGGACATTGGGATCACAAGCCAGCACCTTAAACTGATGAGTGATCACCACAGCCCCCAAATGTTTTGAATTACTGTTAAGTCTACAAGCTTAGAATATGTTCATATAGATACAGTATAGTTTATTGATCTTTAACATTTTTAGCCTTAGTTTTCTCATGATGTCTCTGAAAGATAAGAATTTTGCCATCTGAAATATTTATTTACTTGAAAGCAAGCAAATTAGTCTTCCTTGGCTCTAAAGCTATGAACTCTAGACTCTTTCCTCAGACAAAAGACAGTGTTTTTACTCAAAGTAACTGCAGATGTCACAGTAATATCAATTGTGGTAGTTCCCACAGAGCAATAGACCTAGGGTCAGTTGACATGTGCACATCCTGTGTGGCTGGATTAGCGAAGAAACTTAAACTTTAGGAATTAACAATATTTCATAAGGAAGCTACAAGCTAACCTGTCCAACCTCTGCCCCTTCTCCTCCCCACCCCAGAGAGACATTGCTTTTATTATGCTGGAGAGACAACAAATCTTCCCTGTGCCCCAAAGAAAGACTGTATCTTCAGATTCCAGTACTGTTTGATACAGACATTTTTGAGCACATAGTACAGAAGGAAATCTGCCAGTACCTCTGTTTAAAGATGAGGACATATGAGACTCAAGGAAAGTAAACCAAAGAGAGTAGATCAAGGTTTGAAAGCCATGTTTCAGGGATGTGGAAATAGTGCTTAGAGAACAGAAGGATCATTGTGTAGGTATTAAGGCATAATATAACATCAAGTCCTTAAATCTTGGTCTCTCTATTGGTCAGGTAAGTTGGTTTGACACACTCACTACTGTCTGCTAATGAGGTTAGTAATCAGTTTGCCCCAGTCTCTTATCAGTTATAAAAACACATATTTAGAAATCACAAATTGCATCTAAACCAGCTGCAAGCACCATCATCAAGAATATGCTGTTTTGAACTTTTTAAATGTCAATGTTTTATCTTAAACAAATGAGTTAGATCCTTTCATGTAACCAACATAAATAAAGACCTAAATAAAATTTTCAAGTTTATGTAACAATAAAATATTCTCCTTTTGTCATGAAAAGCAAAATAATTTCCTTGAATTTTTTTGCAAAGAGGCAGACATTTTATTTTATTCCAATGAGAACTGAAGTTTACAAGTGTTAATCCACTGAAGTCATAAGACCCAGGGTTCACACTGCAGAGGACTGTTGACACATGTATGTGTGTTAATTTTTCATGTAGAATATAGTAGAGTACTGTTAGAATGGAAACGATGCCTGGATTATTTCAGCAACATAATTGACTGTTTTTATGTGTGTCATGGCATTTCTTAAAACTTTGGCTGGGATTGTGATATTTCACATCACAGAGAAGGAAATAAAGTTGTACTGCAGTTTGATTACATCAGAACCTAAAAAATAAATTCAATTTCAAAAGAATAAGAATCTTTCCTTGTGGAAAGCAGGGTCTGGGTAGAGTTTTCATTTCCTGTCTTTTTGACTTACAGTGCTCCCTGTCAAAAGGTTCTGAATACAGAAAGCAGAACTTGCCTCCAGGACAAAACCAGAGACCACTTTTATGATTGTTGTTTCAGGACTTCGGGATCTCATGCTGAACCTTCAAATCCTATTCTCAGCTGAGCTGCCAGCAAGCTGTGAGCAGAGCTGGGAAAAGTGGAAGAAATAACACGCTTCACCATGCAATCAGTAGTTTCCCCACTGAAACCATATGTCATGTGTCATGCACCGCATCCAAGACACTTCAAAAATCTTTTAAAAACTCCAATGCTCCTAGTGCTTCTAATGGGAACTAGTGATGGGCAAGTTCCTACTAGAAGGAGTAGGAATACAGAAATAAATGACCAGTGGCTAAGAAATATGCTCAAAAACCATCATCATTACAGATTCAATAATTAAGTGTTTAAAACAACTATCTATCTGTGAAATATTTGTGGGACCCAGAAATCAAATTGTAAGTACCTGGTGCTGAATAAGCTGAAACAGCTTCTCTAACACTGTTTCCATGCCATAAGAACAGTCCAGTAATTATCCCCATCATAGCAAAAATCTTCCTTTCCCTGTGATATTTTCAAAAAGTAAAATATCATAGTACATAAGCACACATACATTGAAATCATGAACAATAAAGCTCTCATTTACTTTCAGAGAAGATTATCTACAGAATAACAATGATACCTGTGATTTTATTATAAGGATTAGATACAAAATATGAATAACAGTATATCAGCATCACTATCTTGATTACAGGGAAGAATGCAACATTTCATGTTACAGCAGAAAGTTTTCTCAGAGGTAATAAGAAATGCATATAAGTTGTTTTAGTTCAGTGTAGTAGGGTTATATTGGATAGAACTTGTCCAGTCATATTTTGAATATGGCAGGGGATTTCCTCACCTTCATCTATCGATAAATTCATGCTGACTTATCTGAACTTAGAGCTTAAGAAACAGATAGATGTAGCCATAGAATGTACTTGAAAAAACTGTTTGGAGTCTGTGAAACTTTTAGGGATTTTAAATTTTAAAAGTAAGGACCATATCCTGATAGGTAATGAGAAAGTTTTGTTTATCTTTCAGCAATGGTAGTTTCTAAAATAAATCAAGATTAATATCATATTTTGGATAGTTATTAAAATATGGACTTCTAGCTAACTATTAAGTTTTGATTTATAAATGTGCAACATATATATATATATATATATATATATATATATATATATATATATATATGTACAAAGTTCACTTATATCCATAGATATATAGAAATTTGTATAAAGCAAAGGTATTCATAATGCCTACCTACACATACATTTAAATATTTGTGAAACTAACAACACACTTTAGGTATTTTTAACATGTAATTAGAATGTATTTAAAGAATTATTTTGGAAAATCCATTTTATATGCCTGTAAAATGATCCCATAAATAGTGACAGAACTCCCAGACCAGCTCTGGAAAGTGTTCTAGTCTAACCAATCACGTTGTAACCCATAATACTGTAGCTGAATCATTGTAATTGTGTGTACATGTGTGTGTGTGTGTGTGTGTGTGTGTGTGTGTGTGTATGTGTGTGTTTGTGTGCCCATTGTGTTAAAATCTTTTGATAAGAAAATAATTCTGTGCTGGAAAGATGACTTAGTGGTTATGTCACATTTCTGTGAATCCTAAGAACCTATGTTTGACTCTCCAGATCCCACTTAAGCCTGATGCCCATAGATGAGGCAAGTGCAAGGTCACACTTCCCCACTAGGTGGCACAAGCATTTGGAGTTCAACTTCAGTGGCTGAGGACCTGGTCGGTCTGCCAATTCTCTCTCTCTCTCCCTCCATTTTTTTAAATATTAAAAAGAAAATAATTCTCATGTCCCAGTTTATACATAAAATGCTTCTTTCCCTCTTCCTTGCACTCTCCTTCCTCTCCCTCTTACAATCTCTCTGCTATCGCTGTTTTCCCCACAGCTAGCAGTTTTGTTTGGCGAGTGTGATGAATTATTATCTAAATAATATTATATGTGGAACACAAATCTATATTTTATATTTTATGCATATATCATGCCACTTACATTCTATGTTAACATCTTAATTATTTTCACATTTATAAAAGAGAAAAAGAAATGAAAGTTGTTTCTCTTTGTGAGGTAAACCTAAGGGCTTCACAGTCAGCCCATATTCTTCCTACCAGCCATTCATATGAGTAAAACATAAATTCACTAAAAATAAGTATGTCAAGTAAAAATTCAAGACATTTCTACATGTGGGTGCTTGAAAAATCAAAGAAATTAAATATATATTATATTATTTAAAAACTAGTTTTTTTGTTTTGTTTTGTTTTGTTTTTCTTTTTTTTTTTTTGGTTTTTCGAGGTAGGGTCTCACTCTGGTCCAGGCTGACCTGGAATTAACTCTGTAGTCTCAGGGTGGCCTTGAACTCATGGCGATCCTCCTACCTCTGCCTCCTGAGTGCTGGGATTAAAGGCGTGCACCACCACGCCTGGCTAAAAACTAGTTTAGTATGACATTTTATCCTATCCTTTTAAATATGTTTTAAATGCAGTTTGCATGAGAGACCCTTTACATGTGTTCACTTAAATATAAATATCCAGACTTAATTGAGGATCACTTTTTGGTATGATTTTGATTCACAATTAGTGACCAGAAATGTGCTATGTCTCTGATAGCTTTGTGAGAGTTTTATCAATTATGTGGGTGATATAAATAATAACTATTTATACATAAAGTTAGAAAAGATGTTGGATTAGTTTGATTTCTAAAATATCTTGGAAATGAAAAGGAGGAATATTAGTCACAATGTATTTAAATTTCTTCATGTAGATTCTGCAAGTACTATTTATAAGTCAGGAAGAATTGGACTTGGTGATAGTGTAGGTGGAAAATAATGCAATGTGTTTTTTCATCAATCAATTTGTGATATACTTTAGTCTCAATTGAGCCATTCCTTCTATTGGCTTGCAGGCAGCATTCTAGGCATGTGTCTACTGTTGTTATGGTCTAGTTTACTGGATTAAACCTACTCAAGAAAGACTTTTATTTTTTGTGAACACATTACTTGTAGATGATAGGTTTTCAGTAAATATCTGTAATCTGTAATTAATTAATGGTATTAAGACATGGCTAATAAACTACAAACATATTATTAGGCTAGTATAGCAGCTATGAAGAATCTATGTTGAAGCAGAGTTCCACTGAGTATATATTGGATATTTAAGCTAAATATAAGGATATTAGTGAATTTGTGTACATTCAACATCCTGTTATGAGAGAGAGAGAAAAAAAAGAAGGGTATATAGGAAAAGATGATGATTACAAGAGAAATGATTTCAAATCATGTACAGATAGATCCTCCTATTTCCTACAGAGTAAATAGATGCATGCTGTCTACAGAGTCCTGACTAGTCCATACTGAGTACATGAATGAGCTTCCAGAGCCTTACATGGCAACTTTTAGTTAATGTCATGGTCTACTGATAAAATGTACTGCCTCAGAAGTGGTCAGTTCTCATTCATTAAAACTATGTAAGTAGGTGACATCCATCAGAATGTCATAGAGGGGATTTCTCTGTACTGAGGGAAAAGTATTTTCTAGCTCTAAGCTAGCAGCCTTGTTTGTCTTCACTTGCTCTCAGAAAAGCTATGTGTCTTCCTCCAGTTGGTAGATGCTCAGTATCTGTTACATGAATTAACAAGAATGGCATGGCCCCAGCAACGACTGTGACAGGATTCCAGCTCATTCCTTACAAATAGACACTATCCTATCTCTGCTTCTCTTCCTTTTACTCCTGAATCTCCCCATACTTCCTTCTGTTGTTTTTCCTTTCTGTTACTGATGGTGTTCTCAGGGTATCAGCAGCACTCCCTTCTCTTCTTCTCTTCCTTCTCCTTTCTCTCTTCCTCCTCCTCTTCTTGTTGAAGAGCAATTGAAATGAGAGTGCCTAGCCTACTGTCACCTTATCAGTGGAAATTTTTAAATATTGTTTTCAGTAGACGATGATTGATGTTATTTTCTGTCAATATGAATACCTTATGAAACAATCTTTCTAATTAAACTATTAACTCTATCAAAGCCTTCAGGTTATAAATTATGCATTTCTTAAACAAATAATATCATTTTGAGGTAGTGCTGCATACATATAAATAACCCTGAACATTATATAAAATAATGATGACAAAAATGAAAAGCATGAGGGTGACACCTTTTAGTCTACTTTCCAGGATATAGGATTCTATGGTACCAGTTCAATTTGGGATCAGATTTTATTGTTCAAGCTTCAAACAAACCTGAACACTTGAATCTAAGGGACCTGGAGAGAGTGAGATGAAACATAACATCAAATTTCTCCTGATTCTTCTTGGGATTTTGTTTGTTTCTTTTCTCTTGGTGCTGCCCTGTAATTCCCAATACCAGGATGTGGTCTACATCAACAATGAGCTATTGATCAGAGAGACCTACTAGATCTCCCAAAACAAACAAGACAGACTTCTGTCAGAGCACTTGATTATCCACCAGAGGTTAATTGTAAGATCCTACTGCTGAAGGTACCAATCACTGTCAGCATAGACCTTATTGGAATTCAGAGGAGAGCCAGTTCTCAGGTAATTAGCCCATCTAGTGCTGGAAGGCACTACATGAGCTACCAGGGAAATGTGATCAACATCTGTCCAAGCAACTCAAAAAAAAAAAAAAAAAAAAAGGAAAGAAATAACCTCACCTGATGCTCACACAAGCTCCCACTAACCTATAGACAATATAGAAGTGTCTAAACCCTTACAATTTTCTCTAAATTAATAATGGTTATCCTGTTTAACAAGCGCTGACTTCACTCTCTGTTGGAGAATCTGCTTCTCTTTTTCAGATGGGAACTGGACTTGAGGAGATCAATGACCCAGAGCACTCCCTAGGACCCCAGTTGAAACCACAGAGGAATTGGGGAAATGAGCAAGAATGTTGTGCTCTCAGTTAAGCTGATATCAGCACAAGGGTGATGGAGAAGGATACTGAGAACACTCAAGACCTACCAAATCAGACATCTGGATGCTCTTAAGTGGTCATCACTGAAGTAGACTTAAAATGTTCCCAGCATGGTTCAGGTTATCTTGTGGAAGAGGGGGCATAAAGGTTGTTAGAGCCACAAGTTGGGGCATTTTGCACAGAGACATTGCCTCTCCCCCATAACTGACTGCTGCCCCATAATACATGACCCACAACACCCATGGGGTTGACCTGCATCCCCAGTGAGGAAGGCATCTTCAGAAAAGGGACAGGAAGGAGGGAAGGATGGTACCAACATGTGATGTTTACATACAAAATATGTCCATATTTAATAATAAAATAAAAAAAAGACTGGATAAATGGCTTAGTGGTTAAGCACTTGCCTGTGAAGCCTAAGGACCCCAGTTTGAGACTCAATTCCCCAGGACCCAAGTTATCCAGATACACAAAGGGGCGCACACATCTGGAGTTCATCTGCAGTGGCTGGAGGCCTTGGCTCACTCTCTCTCTCTCTCTCTCTCTCTCTCTGCCTCTTCCTCTCTCTGTCTGTCACTCTCAAATAAATAAATAAAAATAACAAAAAATTTTAAAAACTAAAATATGTATTAAGAAATAATAATAAAAAATAAAAAGAATGAAAGATTATAAAATATACTCTACTCTCTTGAAATATATTTTAATAGATTTTAATGAAATTGTGAAAACTCTGAGATCTATGTGGATTAAACCACAAGCTCTGATGTTCACAGGTCATGCATATAGCTATAAAATAACAAATTCTTTTGATTCCTTTCTAAACTCTAGCAGTCTAGGTGATAAATAGATATGTTATCTAATATGGATGCAAATACCTTCTTTGTTTACTCAAAATCTAAAATATAGCCAGCCATAAAAGACTTGTATATAGACCATATATATATGTGTGTGTGTGTGTGTGTGTGTGTGTGTGTGTTGGATCTGTGACTCATGTTGCAATTCAATTTGGTAATTTTGATGTAAAATGAACTAAAGTAGACCTTTTATAAAATCTAACTTTGGGGTATAGATGAAACTTAGCTTATGTTGATAAAGTAATGAATAGTCAGAAATTCCAGCATAAAATAAATAGCTGAAATATGTTCTTCTGAACATATTAAGTATGTGTTCACAAATTTTAGATGCATGCAGCCATGGCCTCAAGCACTCCATCACCTATATTTTTTTCTTAATACTATTAAAGTACCTATTGCATTTTTAATATTTTTTTTATTTCTCATACAAAGTATTTAGGTATCTTATACATCTGTGCAATCTTATTTTGTTTTGTTCTTAATCATCCCCTTATCTACTATCTTTCCTTATCTACCCAATCTATATAGCTAAGTGTGTGTGGGGGGGGGAGAAACAGAGAGAGGTAAAGAAAGAGATGCAAGAAAAACGAAGACTTGGAGTGGGAGGAAGAGTTCAAGAGAGGAAAGTAGTGCACATGATGAGAAAGCATAACAGGGTGGAAATTGTTCACCTACTGGATACTAAATGCTTAAAATGGTGGCACTTTCCTTCTTCCTTTTAAAAATATATTTTATTATTTATTTATTTATTAGCTTGACAAAGAAAGAGAGAAAGAGTCAGAATGGTCATGTCAGGGCCTCTAGCCACTGCAGGCGAACTCCAGATGTGTGCACCCTCTTGTGCATCTGGCTAATGTGAGTCCTGGGGAATCGAACCTGGGTCCTTTGGCTTTGCAGGCAAATGCCTTAACCACTAAGCCTTCCCTCCAGCACCTCCCTGTTTTTTGAGGTAGATTATCATTGTAACCCAAGACAACTGTAAACTGGCCTCCATCCCAAGGATATCCTTATACCTTACTCACCGGGATTAAAGGTTTATGCCACCATGCCTGCCTTTGGTGGTTACATTTCTATGCTTTATTTATTTTCAGTCTTTATTTTCCTATCCACATCCCAAAGTGTCCTTTCAGAGTTTGAATACATTTTGTAAATATTTCATAATATTTAATTCCATCTGAAATGCTCTACTCAAGAACAAAAGTTTGAATGAGATCCTGAGGGCCTATATTGTTTAAAAGAAATAGCTATAGTAAAATAATAATACAGCTATTCTGCAAACCTTAGGAAATAGCCTAGAGGAAAATAAGGACCAGAAAGATCATTTTATTGGTTATACACTCGACCCAAAAGGAATGGTAACTTCATGAATTATTAGTGGGTTATTACTAAGGCAATTCTCCAGAGTTAGACATTCCAGTGAGTCTACATCTATAAAAGGGAGTTGAGCGCTAAGACTTGAATATTATAGACTTTTTGAAAAGTTGCTATTCAAAACAATAGACTTCCCATGATTTTAATATTAGCATTGTCTATGTATCAAAACTATAAGGAAAGGACACTGAATAAAACATTAACATTCCACTTTGGTTTATATACATAATATAATAAATCATTCAACATATTCACATTAACCAAATATAGTTAAATAGAACCATAAAATCTCTGAAAATATTTTTTTGCAGCTTATCTACTTTCTCAAAGAAACAGCTCTCTCTCTTTCTCTCTCTGCCTCTCTCTCTCTCTCTCTCTCAGCCTCTTTCTCTCTGTCTGTCACTCTCAAATAAATAAATAAAAATAAACAATTTTTCTTAAAGGCTAGAGAGATGGCTTAGCAGTTAAGCACTTGACTGTGAAGCCTAAGAACCCCGGTTTGAGGCTGGATTCCCCAGGACCCACGTTAGCCAGATGCACAGGGGGGCAAACGCGTCTGGAGTTCGTTTGCAATGGCTGGAGGCCCTGACGTGCCCGCCTGCCCTCCCTCCCTCCCTTTCTATCTCTCCCTCTCCCTCCCTCTTTCTCTCTGTCTGTTGCTCGCAAAAAAATAAATAAATAAGAATAAACAATTTTTTTTTGTTTAAAAAGAAAGAAGTGTTTGTTGGGTTTAATTTGATATCTAACTGTGGGCAAAGATAATACTTTTTCAATTACCAAGGAAAGAAAAAGAAGCTAGAGGCTTATCTATAATCCTAACTGACCTAAACATAAGTTCCAGGCTAGTTTGGGCTACAAAGTTGAATTCCAAGCCAAAACTGGCTGTACTGTGAGACCCTGTTAAAAATAAAACAGGAAATGATTTTAGAAACATAAATTATGCCACTTCATATAATTAAAAGTGTTGATAGAGGGCTGGAGAGATGGCTTAGCAGTTAAGAGCTTGCCTGTGAAGCCTAAGGACCCTCTGTTGGAGGCGCCATTCCCCAGGACCCACATTAGCCAGATGTAAAAACGGGCGCATGCACCTGGAGTTTGTTTGCAGTGGTTGGAGGCCCTAGCATGCCCATTCTCTCTCTCTGTCTCTGCCTCTGCCTTTTTATACAAAGGGGGAGAGAGAGAGAGAGAAAGAGAGAGAGAGAGAGAGAGAGAGAGAATGGGCGTGCCAGGGCCTCTAGCCTCGTGCCCCCTCTTGTCCATTTGGCTGACGTGGGTCCTGGGGAATCAAGCCTCCAGCCAGGATCCTTAGGATTCACAGGCAAGCGCTCAACTGCTAAGCCATCTCTCCAGCCCGAAAGTGTTTATTTTATCCTTGGAAACTATCTATATAAAGGGTGGAAGTGAACATACTCAAAATCTCATGTGCTTTTTCTCTTATTTTATGGTGAAAACTCATAGGAAATAAAAATGTGCTATTTTTATAGCTCACTTTTAAAAACAGTCAACTACCTATCTGCCATTGAAAAAATTTTTCATTTTTATCAGTAAACTGATCTGATCCCCTAAAGGACCTCATGACTTGTCTTCCGTCTACCCTGTACTATTTTAAACCACAAATGTTGGCATTTTTACAAAGGATCAAGTGGTAAATAATATGGCATATGTCTGGAATGTTGTTTACTTCTCTTGGCTCAGAGATACATTCACTGTCTCTTGAGGTTGGGTGAAGGATGATCACATCTCAACCATTAAAATATTGGTGAAAATGCCTACTTTAATCATCAGGCTTAAAATCCCCATGCAGTCTCCAAACTGGGGTATGTTCCTTGGTCTTCCTGCTGAAACATTCCAACGGAGATTAGGAAAAAATAAAGTGGGATAGTAGAGCCTTTCTATAAGAACATTATCTGTCCTGAGTTAACAAGTTGTTATTTTATGGCCAGATTCAATATTTAAAGTGAGATGGCAGCATACCAAATAGACAAATGCATTACTAGATTAATTTCAACACCGTTTAGAATAGGCAGAATTTGGAATTAACCAAGATGCTTATCAATAGTAATAAGAGAGGATTTTGAATGTGTTCACCATAAATAACTGGTATGTTTAAAGTGACCAGTGTGCTAATCACTTGGAGTTGATCATCAACTAATGAATTAAAACATTATATTTACATCATAAATACATCCAAATGTGTTATTCAAAGAGTAAAATCAATTAAAAAGTCTGAAATGAGTAAATGGATGGCTTCAGTAAATAACAAAACCTTTAAATAAGTATGATGGCTAAAAAGTGATGTAACTCTAAGACCCATCTAAAATAAAGTCTTTATTACACTATGTCAACTTTCCTTTTTTTAAAAATTTAAGTAGCATCTTGATGTTTTTAAAAAAAATTGGTACCATTATAAGGCTCATCTGTGACCTACCCCCGCCCCAATGGCCCCTCCTTGTTGATGTATATGGATTGTGCATTGTGGAGTTAGCCCACAGTTATTGGTATGATAAATGTCTCTGCATATCATGACCCAACATATGGCTCTGACATACTTTTCGCCCCCTATTCCTCAAAATTTCCCTGAGCTATGTTGGGTTCATTTTTGGTCTGCTTCAGTGATGAGGTATTGGGGGCCTCTGAGGCTCTGGCTCTCTGATTTGGTAGGAATTTATTTTTCTCTGTTTTGGTCTCCTTCCTCCTTGTGCTAGTATCTGGTTCATCAGGAAAACAGCACCCTTGCTTGTTTCGCCAATTTTCCTGAGTTTCAGTTGGGGCCCTTTTGAGGTTATTCTCCCTTTGAGAGACAGCTCTTGGCCTGCTATTGGGTTTTAGTAGGAACTGAATTCTTGACAATGAGCCATCAAAATTTTGGAGTTTTATTGCCTCTAGCCATTGGTAAATGAATTGTCTAATTTTGTTAATTACATAAGGCCCAACAGTGAGGATAAGGAGGAAGAGAAGGAGGGGCCCAAGTAGGGGGAGAAGGTAGGGTAAGAAGCCATGTAAGCCCATCCACAGTGGGTTGTCTTGAAGGTCCAGCCATCTCCTCTCCAGGTCTTCTTGAAGCCTTTTGATCTTGTCCTGAATGATTCCCAATCTATTGGAATAGAAACATTTTTCCTGTAAAAACAAGCATATGCCTTCCTTTTTGGCCATTAATAGGTCTAGTCCCATCCTGTTTTGTAAGACTACCTCAGCCAGGGAATCTAGTTGTTGGAGATAAAGGATAGTGTTGGACATGGCTTTTATGTCACTGATCAACTGGAGAGAGAGCTTTCTGTGCAGATGGACTGCCATTCCCATCCTGGTTGTTCTGGTGGCCGTGCCTGTGGTTATTCCCAGTCCAATAAGTAAAGGTATCATTTGCACAGCTCTCTTAGGTCTCCCTCCAATATAATCAAGAGAGGGTATAGGGAAGGCTTCATCTCCAGGAATTATATCTACATCTGGGATCAAAGTGACTGGGGCACAAAAGCCTGTCCAGTTGGTGGGCAGAAAGTCATAGGCTATCCCACCTCCATAAATATAAACCATTCCAGAAGGTGGGCAGCACTGAGTACTGGCCATGGTTATATTTGAATTACAGAAGGAGGGATGGACATGTCCCACATCTATACTGTCATTATCAGGGGAAGGCAGGGTCCAAATGCAAGCTCCAGAAGGAAACATTGGGAGAAGCTGGACAGGAATAGTGAATGTGGCCAAGCAATTTTTTTTAGGGTAACATTAGCATCATTGGCAACCACTGTGAGTGGCCAGGGAGGCCCAGATCAGATACAAAGCTAGCAATCCTCCGCAAGAGAGGGAGTCGTTTGGTTTAACAAATCAAAGATCATTTGTAAAAGGGATTCAGTATTGGGGTCGAGGGTTAAATCACCCCAATTCTCAGGAAGGGCAATAGGGTGATAATTAAGCTCTGGGTACTGGGCCAAAACGAGTTGTTCTATCCTTTCACGCACTTGTTTTTCCCTGACTTTCAGTGTCCCCTTGTTGAGGTAAATATTTTAGGTCCCTCACTGGTATCCAAATGGGTCTTTTTTCATCTTGAGGGAAGACACATCCAAACCCTCTCCCTGCTGTGAGGAGTGGGTTTGGTCCTCTCCAGGCCCCAGTCAATAGGTCCCTCCACCTTACCCAGATAGAACTGTAGGTAATGGATGAGGACCAATGTTTTTGAAAAGAGGATAATTGTTTATCTTCTTTAGAAAAATTAAAAATATTTAGGGTAAATAATGCCTTTTCTAGTTGGTTGTGTGGGAGTAAGGATTCCCCCTTTTGTTTTTGTAATTGAGACTTGAGAGTCTTATTATGTCTTCAATGATAGCCTGGTCCTGGGGGTTGCATGGGATGCCTGTGGGATGTGAGAATTTTTAGGTCTGGAGAAAATATACAAAGGCCTTGCTTATGAAGCAGGGGCCATTATCTGTTTTAATTTGGTCAAGTAGTCCAAGGGTGGCAAAGCATTGACGCATATGACTAATAGCATGTTTAGATTTTTTCCTGGCATATGCCGATGCCCAGCAGACATGGAAAAAGGTATTGACTGAAAGAAAAATATATTTAAGCTTTTCAAATGTATACTAGTGTGTGACATCAATTTGCCAAAGATGATTAGGGCGGAGCCCTCGAGGATTGCTTCCTATAGTTTCAATGGTGTTATAAGCCTCAGCTTCTCCAAGTGTATCCTGACCTAGGAGGTTGGCTGTTAGGCCAGACACCACCAGAAGGAGCACCTCCCCACAGTTACCATCAGGATCAGTCCAGGGCTGCCAGTTGGCTGTTTCCCAGGATGCTGACTGTCCACCCACACCAAGTAAAGGCAGACCAGGGACTAACTGTCATGAAGGAGGGACTTTCTCCTTTCTAATTAGTATTACACTGAGGCATAGAAGCCATTTTATCAGCCAAATTGTTTCCTCGAGAGAGACAGTGAGGTCGGCCCCAGTGTCATTTTTGGCCTCAGTCCTGGAATCAGAGGCATGGTCCAGTGTGTAACGGGGCTGGCTATACCCCCCGGGGGAGTTTGAAAGCTCACCCTGAAAGCTGAACTTGGATTTGCAGTCCTTGGCCCAGTGGTACCCCTTCTTGCACCTGGGGAAAGGGTTATTTGGCATGTTAGGGGAGACAGGGACTGTTGGGGTATTTTTTGCCCAATTGGGCAATCTTTTTTAAAATGACCCTCTTTGCTGCACCCAAAACAAGATCTCCCCCTTTCCCCTGAGGTCTGTTGGAGGGCACAGACCAGGGCAGCCATATCTTCATGGCCAGCGCTCTGTAAGGCCAACACCATGGCCCTCACCTAATGGGAGCTGGATCCCACTTCTTTGATGGTTATAATCCCTCATAGAGTGATCATTTAGTCCAGCACAGGCCAACTTATGGTCATTCATCATGCCTTCCCAGACCAGCATTTGAATGAACTGGTCTCTTAGGGGACTGGGGGACTTTCTCTGTAAGCTTTCAACCCTGTCTATGAAGGTGGCCAAGTCTTCATGAGCCTTTTGTGTGATTCCTGTGATGGGGGGCTCAGATGGACCTTCCTCTAGTTTCCTCCATGCTGCTGTTCCCAAAGCCCACACCTGATCCCGGTATGGATCAGGGATGGCAGCTTGCTGGATGCCCGTGGAAGATGCATCAGTGGTGCTCAGGAGCATGCTGAAGGTGATTGGGACTGAGAGGCCTGATTCCATTCAGCCTGAGTACGGCACTCATCCTGAAAGAAGGCAAACCACTTTATGTACAGGGGGGCAGAAAGAATGGCTTTAGCAAGGTTTTTGCAATCTTGGGTGGTACACTGATGATGAGCCAAACCCTGGAGGATGGTCTCCACCCAGGGGAATTAGGTCCATCCTCTGAGATAGCCTTTTTAAGGTCTTTTAAATCATGAGCCTCCCAGGGGTACCAGGTAATGGGGCGATTACCACCAGGATTAAGGTTGACAGGGAAGAGGTTGGTTATTCCTTCCCCAGAAGTGTCATTCCCATGATAAGGCTGAGGGACAGAGGGGGTCTGGAATGGGTTAGCAGGGGGGTCTGGATGTGGTGGGGCTTTAGAGGGCCAAGGAGCACTTCCAAAAAGGATCCAAGGAGGGACACAAAGATGCAGGCAGGCCTGAGAGTTTGGGGCTTGGCTTTAGTTTTACTTTTAGCTTTTCATCATATTTTGTCCCCTCCTGGGTCAGGGTTTCCCTTTTTTTCTTCAGGGGCCTAGGTGGAAAACAGCCTTTTAAGGCCGATGCAGTTGGGAGGGCACCTAAAGGGGGGATCTCCCCCTTTTCCACCTGGGCCCTCCTGATCAGAACTTCAACCTGATCCCAGGTGTTCCAGTCAAAAAGATTAGTCTTGGGCAACCAGGGAGCAATCTTGAGTAAACAGCCCCATGCCTGGAGGGCTTGGTTATCAGAAAGATTAACGCCTAGGGCAACAGCAACACACAGACACAGGAGTACAACACAAATACAAAGGAATCAAAAAATAGCTAAACATGCTGCAGAATTAAGTTCAGATTTAGATCATGATGGCCAGATGAGTCTGTGTCCTTAGGGGATGGCTCGATGATACCAAACATGATAGGAGAAGATCTCCCAAGCAGGTTTGCTCTGTCTTGAGAGATGGAGTCCCCACTCAAATGAGGGGGCAATATGCCTCTAGTCTCCTCTAGGTCTGCCCACACAGTGTGTCCACCAGGGATGTATGACCCATTCAGAAATACAGATGCTGCAGATGCAGCTTGCCAGCAAAACAAAAGTGAAAGGAAAGAGAAAGGGAATGAAGAGATGTTGACAAGCAAGCACAGGTTACAGAAGCAAAAGTCAGCACATTAGATATGAGGACTGCCTCATAACTTATGAGGGTACATTCACCCCCAGACTGATTGGCCTGTCAGTGTTCTTCCCTAGGAAAGAAAGAGAGTTTCTCACATGGGGTACCAGTCTGCTAGGCTTTCTGGCAGGTAGGGCTATGGGAGAGCTAGTCCCGCTGGTCTCTCCTTGGGGCTGAGCGGGATGGACCCCTCCTAGTCACCAGAGAGAAACCACACTGAGTTGGGAGACTTGTTGAAGCAGGATCTCACTTTATTGTAACAGGCAGGTGCTTATATAGTGTTGAGACGAGGATGGGGATCTCAGGGTGGGGTGATGTATAAGGGCCCATACCCATACCACAACTTTTGAAATTATTGGTTCTAAGCGCACGTGAGTGGGAACTCTAAATTCCAACACGGAAGTAGCAGGTCAGAGGCAATTTGGCGCCCTGCTAAGTTGTAGCTGGCCAGAGACAGGGCGCCAAACTTCAGCTAGGCTCAGGAAGTTCCATTAGGCCTCATGTCCAGGCCTCTCAAGGCCCAACATCTAGCCGACTAATATAGACCTTATCACTTTTAGTTTATGAGCTATTCAACATTCCACTCACAGATGGGAAGTGGAATAGAAACTTCTAATAATGCTGATGGCACTATTTAAGGTACCATATGTAAGTGGCCTACTAATGGCCAAACATATAGACTATAAGTAATTTCTGATTGTTATATTATATGTTATATGTTATTATATGTTATATTATTCATTATTTATAGTGGTTCATAAAGAATCACACATATGTGTTTTAGTTCCAATCAAACTACATACTGTCAATAAAATCTTCCCAAAGTATTAATACTTTGGGTGCATTAATGAGCTGACCAGAAATCATAAAACTGAGAAGCTAAAGAACTCTTTATTACTACACAAAGTGCTAGGCTGACTCCAGATCTGGCTTTTGTGTAAGGATACAAGGAGATGAATATGAGCTTTTACTTTTCTGCATAAATACATGTATTTAGTGTACATACAATTAACAGGTTATAGAGTTGCATTTCCAGCTTTGAATGAAAACAAAATAATTTTCTTTCCCAGAGAGTATTCCAGTGTTGTTGGTTATCAGTGGGATGCCACTGGCTCTCCAGAATGTATATAGAAGTAAGTACAAGGGAATTTAACTACAGTGGTACAGTGGTACAAACTTTGGTCCATGTAATTAAACAGTCTGATAGAACTCCAATCAATGATTCTGAGTAATGTTTCATAAGGCTTTCACAGAGCTTCACTTCAGCAAACTTGGCCCTATAGTGGTCAATTCAATGATGGGCATTTCTCCTCTTCCTGCTTATCTTGTCCTCCATATGCCCTGCTTGAGAACAAGCTGAGGTCTCAGACTTTGCTTTGGGTAGAATCTAGGGAGAGATAGTGGGGACATTATTTTATTGATTTTACTTAAAATTATATTTATGATTTTTTTCTGTACTATACAAATATTTTTTTCTAATAATGGTAAAGATTTCTTAGTGTTTTAATAATGTATAACTAAAACATTTTATGTTAACAATGATATTACTTGTGCTGTAATTTTTTATTTCTAATTATTACACTGTTTTATTTATTTTTTTAATTTTTTTCTTTATTTATTTGAGAGTGACAGACAGAGAAAGAAAGAGGCAGAGGGAGAGAGAGAGAGAGAATGGGCGCACCAGGGCTTCCAGCCACTGCAAACGAACTCCAGATGCATGCCACTCCTTGTGCGTCTGGCTAACGTGGGTCATGGGGAATCGTGCTTTGAACCAGGGTCCTTAGGCTTCATAGGCAAGCGCTTAACCACTAAGCCATCTCTCCAGCCAAGAAATGTTTTTTTATATAATATGTAAGTAGTTTAACAAAATTCAATTTCATTGAAAATGGTGAGAAAAACAAAAATCAATAGGAATTTAAACCATGTTCACATCGTAATGATGAGAGTGTCCTAAATTGATTGTAGTCAAAAATCATAATACATATTTTTAAAGTGGAATTTGAGGAGCTAGTTTAAAAATCTGTATGCCATTCTGAGAGCTATAAAGACATCCCAGAAAAAGGAAATAAAATACCAAGAAAAGTAATTCAGTTTTATTTTCACTATTCATTAGATTTGAAAAAAATTATATACTTGACAATACCAAATGTTGGAAAAATGTGGCATAATTATACATTATCATATACTCCATGGTACAATTATCACAAAGTTTTGGAAAAATAATCAGATATTATTCAACAAATGTAAAAATGTTGTAACCCTAAACTCAGTAACTCCATTCCTGAGTAAATAGTGAAATTTCAAACAAAACTTACACATAAGCCAGAAGTGATGACAAATGAACATTCATAATAAAGCTTGTTTTTTATAAGACACAACAAAATATTACAAAAGGACACCAACCACAAATGAAGAAATTAATCTAGCATACTCATAGTGGTCTGTTATTGCACATTAAATTAAATTAAAAATTAATATTAAAATTGAATTAATTTCAAATATATGAAACAACATGGATAAAGTCTTGGGTTATAATTTTGTTCACAAAACATCACTGTGTACTGTAAGCAATATGACTCATTTATATGCAATAAAACATGCATACAAGTAAATAATTGGTATTGTGAACAGAAAAATTGAAAGCATAACTATAAAGAGAAACACAAGAAGTACAGTTAAAACTCTAGTACATGCCTGCTTAGAGGAGTGATAATTGGGTTATATATGGAAAAAGAAATTCAAGCTTTATAAATGACAATGTTCTTTTCCTTAAACTGGCAGATTAGTTCAAGCACCACACACACACACACACACACACACACACACACACACACACACAAAATCAATCAATTCAAGTATTATCTATCTATCTATTTATCTATCATCTGTCATATTAAGAAATTTATATTTTTATCAAAAAACAATTCCCATGGGATCTTTTTTTTTATTTATTTCTTGATTTTGGTCTCTCTTTTATGTATTTGTTTGATCAGACAACTCAAGGCAACTTGGAAAAATGAAACTCTAGAGCCTTGGTACTGTTCTACAGTCACATTGGAATAATTAGTAGGGCTCTAGGTAGCTACAGAAGCCAATTATACTCCTGAAAACAAATCAATGGAAGAAAAGGGCAACTTCAAGTTTAAATATGACATCTAAAGGTTTCTATTTTGAAAAGAAAAATTAGATAAGGTTATGCTGATTAATGTGTCATTGTAACAAATTGGCTAGAATTTTCAAAATAAACTTGATTTATCTTTTCATTTTTTAGTCATTTATGATGAATTGTATATGACATACACCATTAGGGTTAAAATTATAATTTCCCACTGATCTGAAAGTAGTAGAAAAGACACACAGATGTAATTGAATGATGGTTAATAGCACAGAACTTTATTGTAATAACTAAAACAACTCTCCTAATTTGAACAAGTATCAATGATGTGCCATGTTTGTGAATCCCAGGATGTGGAAAATTTCTGATCTCAAAGGCATAGTAAAATTGTTTTGAATTTTTTCCTTAGAACAAGTAAATGTATTGCATAGAACCTGAGACACTCCCGTCTCTTAAACACAACCTAACTTAAAATAAACAAAAGCAAACGAGTAAAGTTAATCTGGGCTGGGTGGCTAAAAACAGGCTCTGTGGCATCAAGAATGATTGGGAAATGCTTGCATCAAAGGCCAATAGAAGTGGAAGCACTTTTCTATCAACTTTCTCTAAATTATTCTTCCTATTTTAACAAGATCAACTTATGCAGTCTGTGAGAGCATTTGGTGTTTGTTTTTGTGTCTTTCTACAGATTTAATCAGTAAAACCAATATATTGTTGGTAACACAATTGGCATAGTTAAGTTGTGGTGGTGGAGTGGAATACTCAACTTCCTTTTACATCTCTTTGATCCTTGCAGATAAATGAGTAGATTCAGCTTTTAATAGACTGAATTTCTCATGAGCTCCAGAAATATAACTTTAATATTGCTGCATGACATTGCAGAAAAATGGTTATGGAGAAGAATAGGGAACATAAATTTTAGGAAATATAGCTTGATTTAGAGGCAGTTATCATGAAGAGTGTAAAAAATGTATGATGAGAGATAGCCATTCTCATACTGAGAACTTGGCACACTTTACCATCACCCCCATCAATATTTGGTTTAGTGATGATGTAAGATTTGAAGGAAGATAGGATTTTGTGGCATTTTCCTATGTATTTTCTTAGGTTACAGGGAACACTACATGTCTATGACAGTGATCAGAAAGTACATGGGGACTGTAATATTTTTTTGGAAAATATGTAAAATTTCTTTATATCTCTTAGTTCAATTCTAATTCCAGCCATTTTAACCTTTAGATTGTGCTAATTGATTTTGTTTATTTCTTTCGTGTTTTAGAAAATAAAATTTATGAAAAGTTCAACAATAAGAAAAATAGTGATAAAATTATGTTTTCTTAAATTTTAAATATTTTTTGTTCATTTTTGTTTATTTATTTGAGAGTGACAGAGAGAAAGAGGCAGAGAGCGAGAGCGAGAGTGAGCGAGAGAGAGAGAGAGAGAGAGAGAGAGAGAGAGAGAGAGAGAGAGAGAGAATAGGCTCGTCAGGGCTTCCAGCCACTGCAAATGAACTCCAGAGGTGTGCACCCCCTTGTGCATCTGGCTAGAGTGGGTCCTGGAGAATCAAGCCTTGAACCGGGGTCCTTTGGCTTCACAGGCAAGTGCTTAACCACTAAGCCATCTCTCTCCAGCCCTTTTCTAAATTTTAGATTTGTACTATTTAATTTTTAGGAAAAAATTAAGTGAATATGATTTTAAAAACTGTCTAACTAAAAAGCTTTTTAAAACTCTCATTAAAAATACTCAGAATCTTTCCATTGAGGATATAAGCCAAGTTTCCTATGGAGCTGATCTGAGAATTTTTCAAAGCTTGATTAACCTTGTTCTAACTTAAAAGGTATGTTTGATTTGTTATATTTGTTAAATATGCTTCATGCTTGTTCATTAAACTATCCATTAGCATGTGTGGGTCTACCATTGGAGTGATATTAAGTCAGTGATATTTTCCCTGCTCCATATTAGTTAGATGAGGTAATATAATTAGATTTAGATTTTGACTGAACATACTAAGTATATATATATATAATATATTTCAGTCTGATTTCTAAATTTCCTGAAACATGTTTGTTTATATTTTATATGACTTAATCAGGCTCTTCTAGCTTTTGAAAATTATAAGACAGTAAATAGCAATGTAAAGACTTATTGTTTCACCCACATAACTTTCCTCTTCTGTAGAGTCTATGTTTTAAAGACATTTTATTTTTTGAGGCAAGAGAGAGATAGAGAGGAAGAAAGAAACAATGGGCATGCCAGGGCATCTAGCCACTACAATAGAATTCCAGATGCATACTCTACCTTGTACATGGATACATGGATACTGGGGAATCAGTAGGACCTGGATCATTGTTAGGCATCATACACAAGCACCTTAATCATTAAGCCATTTCTCCAACTCTGTGGAGTGCATTTTACATAGCAAATATGAATTTCAATCCACATTCTTTGGACAAATAATATTCTTTAGATAGTAGAGTCCAACACTTTGAAACAGGAAAAGCATTAAAGGAAAGAAGAAATATTAAATCTAATTTTGCCATTATTATTGATCAAAACTGAAGGTATCACAATAATTGTTAAAAAATGAGGTTTTATTGCAACAGCTGATGCTTACATCTTACAACATGTAATCTTAGGAAATCTAGTGATTTTGTGTCATAGAGTATTGGTAAATATGCATATCTTATCAAAATAATTGAATAGGACCTTTAAATAAATTTGTGTCTTTTTAATCACATTACATTCTGATGTATGAACAAGTTTGTAAATGGATGACATTATATGAAGGTCAATAAGTGGTTCTGTAGTTCAGAATTTTAAAATATATTCTGCTTATGGTATAACTCAATGTCATATAAAATCTTGCTGGTCCTCAAGAGACTTACAAATTTTCACATAAACTTATATTAGATCTTTCCTACTTATTTTCTCAGACACATTATTTACTCTGGCACATTTCACGTTAAAAAACAAACTATTGAAGTGGTTTGATTCAGGTGTCCCCAAGGTTTTCTGAATGCTAGGTTCCCAGTTGGTGGAGATTTCTCCTACTGGAGGCAGCATATTGTTGGGGGTGGGCTTATGGTATTATAGCCAGTTTTCCCTTGCCAGTGTTGGACACACTCTCCTGTTGTTGTTGTCAACCTGATGTTGATAAGGAGGTGATGTACATCCCCTACCTATGCCATTGTTTTCCCCTGCCATCATGGATATTCTCCTTGAGTGTGTTAGCCAAAATAACCCCCCCCCTTTTTTTTTTGCCCAGAAGCTGCTGTTGGTTGTGTGTTTTCTGACAGCAATGCTTACTTTCTTCATGGTGGGCAAATGCTGTACTACTGTTCCATACTTTCAGTCCTGGGCTTATTTTTTTTAGTTTAATTAAGGTGGGAAGAACCACCTTACCTGTGGGCAGCCCTATTACATAAACTGAAGTCCTTACACATTGTTTCCTCAATGTGCACTGAATGTGAACACCTCTGCTTCAAACTTCTGTTACCATACACTTGGAAAATAGGAAGGATGCCTCAAGGTAAATAACCAACCCACCAAAGGCTCAAGATAGAAGAAGGTTCTTTTCTCTTTAAATCATTATATTTTATTATTTTTATTTATTTATTTGGGAACAGAGAAAAAGAGAGAGGGGGGAAAGAGAGAGAAAGAATGGAGGGATGAAGAATGGGTGGTTGGTCAGGGCTTCTTGCTATTGGAAACAAACTCCAGACACATGCACCACTTTGTGTATATGGCTTTACATGAGCACTTGGGAATTGAGCCTGGGCTGGCAGGCTATACAAGAAAGTACATTTAACCACTGAGCTATCTCCCCAGCCCATATTTTTGAAACTAAAAGAGCTAGTAGTAAAATGTGAGAGTTATCTATTCTCTATGCAGAGACTGCTAGAGCTCTGTTCTATTCACATCAGGCTTAATCCCATTCAGGTAGCAAAACCTGGCAGCATTGCTCATATGGCACTGGTGTTAGAATGGGAGGTGCAAGATGTAGTAGATGTAATGCTTTTCCACAGTTCCGAAGAGTCATTGAGTCTAAGCAATGTGAAATAGGGTCAGAATAACTACAGTGAGGCTATGAGAAGCACTGCATGAGTCTTAGAATATGGACTTTAAAGTGCAATGGAGACCCCAATATATTTGAGATGTCAGAGCTTTGGGATAGGGATAGTTTTTGCCCGTAAGAGAAGGTACAGGCATCACATGATGGAGGGATGGAGCTACCCACACCCTTTGGAACCCAGATAATTCAATCATCAGTCAAGATATCAGACAAGGAGCTACAAGGTTTAGAATTTACCTTGATGACTTTTATGTCTTGCTTTTGTTTGATCATTCCTTGAATTGCCCCCATTTTTCCTTTATGGCTTAAGAATTTTTTATTTTATGCTGATACATGTTGGAAGCCTTTAGATTATTTTTGGTGTTATAAAGTATCACGCTAAGAGTTAGCCTGAATTTTAATATGAAACTTTACATTTATTCTTTTCAGCAGTGTTGTAACTATTGAAGGTTATGTGTACTTCTGAACTTGATCTGAATGGATTTTCATTATGAAAGGCCATAAAACCATGGAGAAAAACAGTGGAAGTTTATGACACAAACTTGGAATGTTTGGGTATCAAGTTGACAAAGGGTAGATTTTTTGTGATGGTTTATATTAGTTGTCAACTAAATAGGAACTAGAATCACCTTTGAGGGATTATCTAGATCAGGCTAGCCTAATCTGCAAGCCTGTGAGATATTATCTTGATTAGGTTAATTAATACGGGAAGATTCACCTTAACTGAAGACAGCCATTCCATGCACTGGGGTCCTAGACTTTATAAAAAGGTGAGAGGTGGCTGAACAGGAGCATTTTTCTGCCTGCCTGCTCACTGAGTACTTTATGTCTGCCCACCTCTGGTTCAACTTCCTGCTGCTGTGCCTTCCCTGCCACAAGGGACCCCACCCTCTGGAACTACAAAGTGAATCAACCTTTCCTTCCATTAGCTGCTTATGGTCATATATTTGTCCCAGAAATGAGAGAGTAAGTGATACATAAGGAAAAACTGCTGGACTAAAAATCATTTTTTCCTTAATATTCACTAATGTTTCAATAACAGAAGTTTTCTAAATTTATTGGGATATAGTTTATTCATTTGTGAAATAACAGAATAATTCTCAAAATATCTTAAATTCTTTTGGCTAAAAATAATCATGTAATCTTCAGTTTGGCATCTATGATCCTCATGCTCCATCAAAAGAAGGAAATATATTGTACTTGATGTATGATGTATAATGATGTTTATCACAGATTTATACTTTAGCAGGGAATTTGACATCAACAAACACTTAAGTCATTACTATTCTGCACCAGGATTTTGTATGCAGTTTTATACGACAATAATAATGATCTTAAATAAAGATGTGAACTGATACTTGAAAATTACTTTTATATCCCCTGTTCCCATGAAGTGAGCAAGAGCCTTTCTTGGAAGTGTTCCTCCATGCACTGGATGCTGCTTTGTTGATATTCTTTAAACTAATCTATTATGTGAATGAAGATATCCAAGGCATTTAATCAACTGCATATCTGAAATGACCATAGGAAAGTAACTGGGTAGAATTGGGTTAGATATTAATATCTTTAAAAAAAAAACAACAACAAAAATATTCTTTCAGCTTGGAGTACATCTAATACAATTCCATTAAACACATTTGTTTTTCTTTTTCATTATTATTACAAACATATTTTTACGGATACATTATGTGTTGGCAACATTTTTCCCTTCTTCCTTCCCCATTCTGCAGGGGGTCCTTCTCAATGGGGTTGCTGGCATTCTTCATGGAGTTGTGGGTTATTTGTTGTGGGAACAGCAATCAGTTACTGGGGGAAGGCAGTGCCTCTGGGCTTGAAATCCCAACCTGTTACTCTTATAATTTTTCTTCCCTCTTTTCTGAAAAGTTCTCTAAGCCTTGATGTGTGTGTTTTAAGTGTACTTCGCTGATGATCTCTTAGGAGCTTCTGGATTTCTGCTTTGGTATGTGTTGAATATCCTCAGCATCTGTCTCCTTCACTGTGGCACTGCTTGTCAGGCTCACCATAGAAGCAGCACTCTTGCTCTACTGCCCACTTACTTTGTGGTTTTGCCGGGCCTTGACTGAGATGCAAGGTGGGCGGGTTTAACTCCTCAGGTCTTGCTTCCTTCTGAGAAAAGGAAAAAAAAAAAATTCTCCAATGGAGAGTAAAGTTAGCATAGGTTGAATTGGATAAGCATTATTAATTTATGGAGAGTTTGATGGATGTAGTACCTCTTTTAGCCAAATATTGGTGGGAACTAACACTGGAGAGCATAATCTTTGTCTTCTTAGGCCCTAGGTAAAAAGTAAGATCTTGTTTATGTAGACACTATATGCTGCCAGCACAGAACACAGAGAGACCTGGCTGTATCCTGAAGAAAGACAGTCCCCAGACAGTCCAGTGCTTGAACGCATACATGAAGTACTGGGGAAAAGTGGTCAATGTCATTGTGAGCAAGCAGGGGGTTTGATCTTATTAGAAGCAACCAATCTGACCAGAAGTATATAACAGCGCAAGGGTGGCACAGAGCCTTGGTGGGTAACCAATGGCTTTCTAATTGGCTAAGAGATTTGCACAGTGGAAAGGAGCCCGTGACTCAATTGGGAACCAGGTCTGAATCCTATAGCAACAAAGCCAATTTTAAAGTTTTATTTATTTTGTTTCTGATGTAGGACCTCACTGTAGCCCAGCCTGATTTGGAACTCACTCTGTAATCTCAGGCTGGCCTCAGACTCACAGAGCTCCTCCTACCTCTGCCTGCAAAGTACTAGGATTAAAGGGATAACCTTTAAAAATATATTTATTTATTTATCTGTTTATTTGAGAGAGAGAGAGAAAGGCAGAGAGAAAGAGAGAGAGAGAGAGAGAGAGAGAGAGAGAAAATGGACATGCCAGGGCCTCTAGTCACTACAAATGAAATCCAGACACATGTGCCAACTTGTGCATCTGTCTTTGCATGGGTATTAGGGAACTGATTTTGCATCCTTTGGCTTTGCCAAAAAGTGCTTTCATTGTTAAGCAATAGAGGAAAAAGAAGAATTAATACTAGCACAATAAAAGAGATAGTCAAAGAAAACCAAGGATGGGTCGTGAAGTGAGATCATGCAAATAGCTTTGAAATTAGATACAAAAATCTCTTGTCATCTATGGTTGTCTGTTACTGTTATACATTTTAAAAATTAATTAATATTTTTTATTAATTAGTTTTGTACTCAGTGAATACAGTCAAGATGGTACCATTGTTAGGCTCGTCCATGTACTACCCCCTTCCCTTGCCCCCTCCTTGTTGTGGTATATGGGTCATGCATCGTGGAATTAGCCCAAAGTTATGGGTAGGAGAAATGTGTCTGTATATCATGACCCAAAGTGGGGCTCTGACATTTTTTCTGCCCCTACTTCCACAAAATTTCCCTGTGCTATGTTGGGTTCATTTTTGGTCTGCTTCAGTGATGAGCTCTTGGGAGCCTCTGTGTCTCTGGATATATGGTTTAGTAGGAGTTGATTGTTCTCTGTGTTGATCTCCTTCACTCTTATGCTGGTATCCAGTTCACTGAGAAAACAGCACCCTGTGTTGATCTCCTTCACTCTTATGCTGGTATCCAGTTCACTGAGAAAACAGCAACCTTGCTAGTTATGCCAATTATTCTTAGTTTCAGCTGGGATCCATTTGAGGTATGATGAGGTGGATCTCTCAGGATCTGCCTCTATCTGAAAAAGAGAAGGAGATTCTCCAATGGAGAGTAAAGTTAGCACCAGACAAATGGGATGACCCTTATTTTTTAATAGAGAATTTAATAGGTGTAGGCCCTCTTGTAGCTTGATAATGGAGAGAGAGCTCATGTTTGGATATGATTCTGACTTGTTTCCCAGCTCCAGCTATGGGTCCCATTCCACTGACTGGATCAGTTAGCCAAATCAAGAGCAGTTGGTTCCACACCATGGCTATGCACCACTATTGCACTTGTGTGACATCACAACAGGTTATTTGCTATTAAGTAGGTTAGAACATGAGTTGTTTGGACAGATATTGGTCATTTTCCCCCAGTCACCCATATAGCACTTTCTGGCACTAGACATGCTGACTGTCTGAGGACTGACTCTTTTCCAGCTTCCAGCCATGTCATTCCATTTTACGTGTCAACTGCACATGGTGTCTTCAGCAGTAGGGTCTTACCACTAACCTTTGGTAGGCCATCAAGTACTCTGACAGAAATCTGTCTTTCTTTTAGGAAACCTAGTAGGTCTCTCTAATCAAAAGCTCATTGTGGATGATAGCCACATGCTGGTACTGGGAATTACAGGTCAGTGCCCACTAAGAGAAAGCAGAAAAAGATAACTAATATAAAAGAGTTAGAGAGGAGAGAGAGAGAGAGAGAGAGAGAGGTGGTAGAAGATTAAGGTCAGTCTTCATCATACCCTCTCCAGTGCCTTGTGGCTCAGGTGTTCCCTCTAAGGGCCTGGTGAAGGTTCAACCATTTGGCTTGCCTTTTAGGATGTAGAATTATGGTACCGTTGTTGTTTGGGTCTAGATTTGTGTCTGATCCCCACTGCCCTTCTCTCCCTCCCACCCACCCTATTGTCTAGTCCTCAAGGTGCTTGCTGGATATGTCGGCATCTTGGGTAGATTCAGGTTAGGTGCTGTAGATGAGTGAGGCTATGTGGTGATTTTCTTTCTGTGATTGGGTAAGTTCACTGAGAATGATCTGTTCCAGGTTCAACCATTTTTTTAAATTTTTTATTATTTATTTATTTATTTGAGAGTGACAGACACAGAGAGAAAGACAGATAGAGGGAGAGGGAGAGAATGGGCGCACCAGGGCATCCAGCCTCTGCAAACGAACTCCAGATGCATGTACCCCCTTATGCATCTGGCTAATGTGGGACCTGGGGAACTGAGCCTCGAACCGATGTCCTTAGTCTTCACAGGCAAGTGCTTAACCACTAAGCCATCTCTCCAGCCCGGTTCAACCATTTTTCCTCAAATTTCATTGTGTCATTTTTTCTTACTGCTGTGTAGAATTCCATTGTGTAGATATACCACATCTTAGTTATGCATTCTTCTAGTGATGGACATCTGGGTTGATTCCAGCTCTTAGCTATTATGAATTGAGCCACTATAAACATGGTTGAGCAAATCTCTCTGGACTGAGGTTTAAAGGTTTTAGGGTCCATGCCCAGTAAGGGAATAATTGGGTCTGTTGATAACTCTATAGTCACTCTTTTCAGGAGTCTCCATATTGCTTTGCAAAGTGGTGGTTCTATATTACATTCCCACCAACAGTGGATGAGTGTTCCTACTTCTCCACATCCTCGCCAGCATTTATATTCATTTGATTTTTTGATGTTTGCTATGCTTACTGGGGTAAGTTGGAATCTCATAGTCCAGGTCCTCAAGTCTATTCCATTGGTCTGTACTCCTGTTTTTATGCCAGTTCCATGCTGTTTTTATTACCATGGCTTTGTAATATAGCTTTAGATCATCTATGGCGATGCCTCCAGAGGTATTTCTTTTTCTGAGGATAGGTTTGGATAACAAAGGTCTTCTGCCTTTCCCTGTGCAATTTGAGATCATTTTTTCTATCTTTGTGAGAACAACGTTTTGATTTTGATTGGAATTGCATTAAATCTTTATATTGTCTTTGGTAGGATTGCCATTTTCCCAATGCTAATTCTGCCTATCCAGGAGCATTGGAGGTCTTTCCATTTTCTCAAGCCCTCCTCAATATCTATTTTGACGGTTTTTATGCTTCTGTTAAATAGATCTTTCCCTTCCTTGGTTAATGTTATTCCAAGGTATTTTATTTTTCTTTGTTGCTATTGAAAATGGGACCATGTCCCTTATTTCTTTCTCTGTATCTCTGTCATTTGCTTATAGAAAGGCTACTGATTTTTGTGTATTGATTTTTTATTCTGCTACTTTGCTATAGGAGTTAATCACCTTCAAGTGTTTTGGGATGGAGTCTCTCGGGTCTCTTATGTATACAATCATGTCTTCAGCAAATAGAGCTAATTTAACTTCTTCCTTTCCAAATTGTAACCCTTTTATTTCTTTCTCCTGCCTTATTGCTTGAGCTAGGACTTCCAGTACTATATTGAAGAGCAGAGGTGAGAATGAACAAAACTGTTTTGTTCCTGATCTCAATGGGAATTGCTCCAGTCTCTCTCCATTAAGTATTATTTGGGCTTTAGGAGCTTTGTATATTGCCTTTATTATGTTAAGATATGAACCAACCATGCCAATTCTCTGCAATGTTTTGATCATGAAGTGATGTTGTATTTTGCCAAAGGCCTTTTCTGCATCTATTGAAATGATCATGTGGTTTTTGTGTTTAACCTTGTTTATGTGGCATATTACACTAATTGATTTGGGGATGTTGAACCACCCCTGCATGCCTTGGATTAATCCCACTTGATCAAGGTTATGATGATTTTGAGCCTTTGTTATCTTACTTAAAGTTTTAATTACTACACCCCATTTATATGTTATGTCAATGATGTCCACCCTTTCCTGATGGTGGCACAAAAGGCATCTACTTCTTAATTACCTTAAAAGATTTTGTAAGGCAATTACTTAATTATTAGCTTAAAATTTTAGAGCATTCAAACATATCTCAGGCATGACTGACATATCATATAGTTGAGATCCAAACCAATAATGTCTCTCTCCTTAGTTAAGTCTTGCTTTCCTAAAACTTATTTGAGTCTGCGGTGAACTGCACTGATTAATTATTTTTGTATTTATACATTCTCAAAGCATGCAGAATATTTCATCCTTAAAATTCATCTCTCTATAATAATAATTTTGTTTTTTTAGCAAGTGATATATTCCAAAGCTTGTATGCTGTGTTGACCCTTTGGTACCATTCATCAGTATTTAAAATGCAGTGGCCATGATTACAAACTTCATAGGCATGCAGGTGATATTCTTTAGACTTTGAAATATGTATCTGTTATTGCATGTCAAAAGATTATTCTCAAGCATAGGTGCTGTTGAGAGAGATGATCTAAAGGCAACAACAAGTCTTCACTGACAATTTTACAATTATAGAAATTTGGTTTTTATTAATGTTTTCATAGTTTGATTTTTAACAACTTTTGTTTTAGAAAATGGAGAAATGAATGTATTCAGTTACTGGCCTGGTGAATTTGATTGCCAATTTTTATTCTCCTACTCTTGGATAGTTTGTGCATTTTTAAATTTTATTTAAGAAGATTAGAGACTGAAAATTGCACAGGTACTTTTTATAAAGTATTTGAGATATCATTATTCCATACAAACAGTGTTTATATACAAAGGCATGTGTATACAGAATCAGAACTTTTTTTTTTGAGATAGGGTATCATGAGGCCGGCCTCACACTTGTTGTGTAGCTGAGGATGGATTTGAACTTGTAATTTTTAGGCCTCAAAGTATTGGTATTGCAGACTTGCCACCATGACTAGTTTATGGTGTGGTGGGAACAGAACAGAACCCATAGATTCTTGTGTACATTGCAATGGCTCAATCAAAAGTGTCATAGCCCTTAAGTGAGTATTAGCCATGTGTATTTCTTCTTTTGAGAACCCTGTTTTCAATTCTCTACTCCACTTTTTAAAGGGGGTTGTTTCATTTTTTTTTTTTTAATGCTTAGTTTTTAAGTTCTTTGTAGATTCTACATATTAGGCCTCTGTCAGTGTTATAGCTGGTGAAGATTTTCTTCCATTTTGTGGGTAGTCTGTTGGCTCTGTTTATGGTATGCTTGTGGAAAAGCTTTTTAGCTTCATAAGAGCCCACTGGTTAGTGATTACTTAATTACCTGGCTACTGCTTAGGAAATCTTTCCACATTCCTATATCATAGAGAGTTCCCCCACCCCACTATAGTTTCATCCATGAAATTAATAGCTTCACTTCTTAAGTTGATGTCCTTTCATCCATTTGGAGTTGATTTTGGTGCATAGTGAGATGACTGGGTTTAGTTTTATTTTTCTACATGTGGTCATCCAATTTGTCCAGCACCATTTTTTGAAGATGCTCTCTTTTCTCCAATGTACATTGTTAGCTCCTTTATCAAAGATCAAATAACTGTAGTTATTTGAACTAAGGGCCAACTCTTCAATTTGGTTCCATTGGTCTGTGTGTCTGTATGCAGGCCAGTACCATTTTGTATTTGTTACTATGGATTTATAGAATAGCTTTAGATCATGTATTGTGATGCCTCCAGAGTTATTTCCTTTGCTGAGAGAAGGATATCCAAGGCCTGCTGCCATTGAATAAGAATTTTGAGATTATTTTTTCTATCTCTGTGAAGAATGATGCTGGGATTTTTATTGGTATTGCATTGAATCTGTATATTGCTTTTGGTAGAATTTCTATCCTTAACCAATAGGAAAATGCAAATTAAAATAACTATGAAATTCCATCTTACTCCAGTCAGGATGGAAATCATTAAAAAAAAAAATAACAATAAATGCTGGCAAAACTGTGGAGAAAGAAGAACAGTGACTGTTGGTGGGAATGTGAACTTGTACAGTCACTATGGATATCAATTTGTAGATTCCTGAAAAAGATTAAAATAGAGCTACCAACAGACACAGGCATTCCTCTACTTGGCATTTACCCTAACGGCTCCCTGCTTCACTGCAGAGATATTTGCTCAATCATGGTTATGGCAGCTCAATACCTAACAGATAAGAACTAGAATCAACTCAGGTGCCCGTAATTGAATGAATGGATAAGAAAGAAATGGTATATTTACACAATGGAATTTTAATCAGCAGTAAGAAAAAATGGATGGGCTTGGAACAGATCATACTCAGAGAACCCACACAAACACAGAAAGACAAATGCTGCATGTTCTCATTCATCTGTGGTTCCTAACCTGGAACAGCTTGAGTTGCTCATATACCTGACAGGCAACTCAAAGGCAAGACAATAGGGATGAAAGGATCTGGAAGAAAGAGAATGGGAGGTTGGGGGAAAATATGAATAATACTAAAGCCAAAATTAATTTGTACTGTAGAGTTCTTTCCACTGGATAGTAGACTAAAAGATGTCACACTAGCCAGGGGAATGGCGAGGAGGGGGAACTCCATTATGAATTCCAGGTCAGCCTGGGCTAGAGTGAGACCCTGCCTCGAAAATCCAAAAACAAGCAACAACAACAACAAAAAACAAACATTTGACTCTGGCCTGTAATTGCTAGTACCAGAAATTTATTGTTGCCTACATTGAGCTGTTGATCAGAGACTTATGTGGGCCCCAAAACATGACAGGCTTCCATCAAAGCACTTGATTACACACTTGAGGTAAAAGGTAAGACCCTATTGCTGAAGAAACCATATGCTGCTAACACAGATCACCAAGAGAACTGTCTGGAATCTGGAAGGGAGCCACTTCCCAGATAGATAGGCTATATTGTGCTAGAAACTGCAATATGAGCTGCTGGGGGAAAGTGGTCAACAGTGTTGTGAGCAAGCAGGAGACACTGCTATTCAAAAGCAACAAACTTGACAAGACATACATACCAGTGCAGTGGTGGCACTGAGAACAAGGTCAGAATCCTATGGTTTCCAATGAGCTTCCACTAGAATTTGGCCCAAAGAGAAACTACATCCACAAAAATCTCTCTAAATTAACATTTAATTTATGCTGACCTCATTCTCCACTGGAATCTGTTTTTATTTTTCAAAAAGTGGTGAAAACTGAAGAGATAAATTACTCCTCACACATCAGCCAGGGTACAGGTGAAACCACAGAGATATTGGCAAGTTGAGAAAGACTGCTGCTTCCTTAGCAAGCCATACAACCTGTACCTTGGTGAAGGAGACAGACACTGAGGATACTCAACTCATCAGAAATACCTAAGATTCTGAGGACTGAACAGTGAAGTAGTGTTAATTTTGTAAAAGAGGGAGGTGTAAGAGTCACAGGATGGGAAGGCATATCCCTCCTCACCCCCTTAGAAAATGGCTGATTTCTGCTCTCACAACTCATAACCCACAATCCCATGGAATGAGGTCAGGGAGGATAAGGAAAATAAAGGTAGACACACATGATGTGTCCAGTCAAAGTATATACTTAATAAAAAGTGTCATATCCCAAACCTCCACGATTTATAATTTATAATATTCAAAAATTAGAACTTTTGTGTTTAATTTTTTTTCAAGCATTCATTCAATGCAGAATCTAGAAAAATAGGTAGAAATATCTTTGGGCTTTGCCTTTCTTATCTTTCATTAGGTAAGAGTCACAATTCTTGAGCTATAATTAGTTGCTTCACTGAATTAGAAGCAAGAACAAAGAGAAGAAACTTTTCTAAAACATAAAAGTTCACCACATATTAAAGAAAATATGCCCTGGTTAATGTTTTGTCATGGACTGCTTCTTTCATTGTCTTATGAACCTAAATCTAAAGAAAGTTGAATATCTAGAGGTAGTTGAATGCCCATGTTCATAAAAATGTAAAGTTGGTTTAAACACTTTTTAAGTTTACATTTATGTTTACTGATATCCCTATAAACTGGCAAATTTTTTTAATTTCAAATCTAGTAAAGTTTATTTCTATCATTATTATTATTCATATTAGTATTAGTATTTGGTAAGTAATTGTTAAATAGTCATACGGCTTCTTTTAGAATACTTAGATACAGACAGCTCAGAATTGTTACAGTTCGTGTGTGTGTGTGTTAAAGAGATAGCAGACAGACAGACAGACCAATATGGGTGTGCCAGTGCCTCTTGCTGTTACAAACAAACTCAAGATGCATGTGTAACTTTGTGCATCTAGCTCTACATGGGTACTGCTGAATACAACCTGGGCTGGTAGGCTTTTTAAGCAAGTGTCTTTAACCACTGAGCAATCTTCTCAGACTTTTTTTTAATTGACAATTTTTTACATGTAAATAACATACTTTTATCTCATTCACCCTTATTACCTCCTTTTTACTCCTCATATTCCCACAGAATATTTTCTTTTTCCAACTACACACTTTTCTATTAGCATGTCTTTCTATTTTTTTTTATTTTTTTATTTTATTTTTTTGCTCCACTGACTTTGGTTAGGGTTGTTTGCACAAATATATTTGGCATACTGCAGCACTGGCAGCATGCCAGCATTTCCACCACTGAAGCAAATGAATTCCCCTTCCCAAGGAACCATTAACTGCTAAGAGATTCTCATAGAAAAGTAGACCTCATTAGCTCCTTTCCTGTCCATAATGGAATGTTGACAGGCCTAATTTTGTGCAGGCAAACCATAGCTACTGTGAGTTTGTAGTGTAAAAGCCATGGCATGCCTTAAAGATAGTGTTTCAGAGCCTTTCTTCCCATCATATAACTCTTACACACTTATGTCCCTCTTTTCTAATGTTCCCTGAGCCTTGGATGGAAGAATAAACATAATTACTGCATTAGTCAGGGTTCTATAGAGGAGAAGAACCAGTAGAATGAATTGTATTAAAAAACATTTATTGGATTAGCTTAGGACAATAGCAGACTGCAGGCCTGAGAATCAAGGAACCTGGTAGCTGCTTAGTCCAGCAGGCTGGATGCCTCAGCAGTCCCAATCTGGCACTGAAGGCCTGGAGGTATCCTGGAGAGACACAGCTATTCAGTCCATGCAGGCCTTCAGTCCACTCTGGAAAGCAGCAAACATCAAGCAGTACCAGCAGCCAGGTGCTAGGGGAGGATACTTTTCTTCCCAGAGCTTCTTTAAATAAAGGTGCCCCCCTCCAAGAGGGGCCACCCACTCTGGGGGAAAGGCTTACTCTGGGGACAGAATTACTCCTTTAGCTAATCCTTCCTGGAAGCAACTTCAGAGATCCACTTATGAGGAATGTCTGAGGATCTTTAAACAGATCAAGTTGACACAAACTTAACCATCACAAGTCCATCCCTTGTCTACTTGATACCAAACCATCTCTCCTTACATCATACTTAATTTCCAAATGAACATAGTAACAAGGTCATAATTTCACCAACACAATATAGCTATCTCTCATACAACCAGAGACGCACAACCCCCCCATACAAAGCAAGGTTCCATGAGGAACACTCAGTACCTAATATAATAAGTCAAATATATTTCTACAATGTCTAACTAGCTATATGATCATAATCAGTATTAATTACCTAAGAGAGAAATAGTGGTAGAAAAAAAGCATCTTAATATTGGGATAGATATGTACAAACATTCTTGACAAGGTAAGACAGAAACATTCATGGCAATTGCAACCCTCATTTCTGTAACTAGTTGGTCATGTGGACTTAGCTGGTATTTGTAACTGCTTTTTTCTACTATCCATTCTGTATTTCCTCTACCTTCAGCAAGCATCTCAGAAGGTCTTGGTTCTTTACCTGGAAGGGTGACCCATACCTTCATTACTGAAGGATCTGAGCCATTTATCACACTTCCCTCATTTGGTTGTTGCTGTTGTCCATTGACTTTGATAACAGGCATAGTAATACCAAGAGATACCCTAAAGGATCTTCTGCATGCCAGGCAGTCTTTCTCACCTCCATTATGGAGGAGCAGTCTGATTCTCTCCCTCCCCACTTGTAGTCTGGATCAATCGCCCCTGCTAACACTGTAACTCCTTTCTCAGCCTATTCACTCAGAGGTGTCAGGATCACAAATGTCCAGGGGGATGTGTAAACTTACAGGTCAATGGAATGTTCTTTGTGCCTTCTGGCAAAAGCACTCCCCACTCTTGAACCAATACCTGTAGGCCAACAGAGCATAAGGTTGCAGAAGCAGGAAGCAAAAATTTGGTTAATGGGTCACTTGGGGTGATGGAAAGTGGAAGGGACTGTTATCAACATCAAGGGATAACTGCAAACTTGTTAAGAATGTTTGCACATATCTATACCAATATTAACATGCTTTTGTTCTCCCACTATTTCTCTATTAGGTAATTAATACTGATTAAGATCATATCACTAGTATGACACTGTTGAATTTGTAGTTGACTTATTATATTAAAGACTGAGCATTCCTCATGAAACCTTGCTTGGTCTGTGGGGGGTGGGGGGCTGGGGAGATTGTGCATCTCTGGTTGTATGAGAGATAGCTATATCATATTAGGTGGAATTATGACCTTGTTACTGTCCTCATTTGAAAATTAAGTATGATGGTTGTAGATCCAAACTACAAACTAATAAACACTGGATATGTTAGGGGCTCTCTACTCCAACTACCACAGGCAACTTCCTCATGCAACTTATTTGTACTTTCAGGGCCTGCTTGAGCCCACTCACAGATATACCACTTCTACTTGATGATGGGCTACTGCTGTGCACATCCAACTTTATGGACTGGTGGGCCAGATAACACCCAGCTCATAATAGGCAGCTCAGGTAGCATAGTAATTTGATGGCTCATTGTCAAGAATTCAGTTCCTACTAAAACCCAATAGCAGGCCAAGAGCTGTCTCTCAAAGGGAGAATAACTTCAAAAGGGCCCCAACTGAAACTAAGGAAAATTGGCGAAACAAGCAAGGGTGCTGTTTTCCTGATGAACCAGATACTAGCACAAGGAGGAAGGAGACCAAAACAGAGAAAAATCAACTCCTACCAAATCAGAGAGCCAGAGCCTCAGAGGCCCCCAACACCTCAGCACTGAAGCAGACCAAAAATGAACCCAACACGGCTCAGGGAAATTTTATGGAAGAGGGGGCGGAAAGAATGTCAGAGCCACATGTTGGGTCATGATATGCAGAGACATTTATCATACCAATAACTATGGGCTAACTCCACAATGCACAACCCATATGCATCAACAAGGAAGGGCCATTGGGGAAGGGGTAGGTCAAGGATGAGCCTAATAATGGTACCAAACTGCCTGTATTTGCTGAATAAAAAACTAATAAAAAAAAAAAAAAAACAAAGGGAGAATAATTGTTTGCAGACGATGGCAGAACTTTACTCCAGAATCCCAAGGCCCTCCACTGTGATTCACCTATGGGGGTCTGTCAAAGACTCCAAATGGCATTCCTGTCCACCACTAACACCTCAAGTACCATCAGGTCTGCAGGATCATATGGGCCAAGTGGCAGAGCAGCCTGCACAGCAGGCTGGACTTGTTGAAGAGCCTTCTCTTGTTATGGGCCATACTGAAAACTTGTAGTTTTCTGAGTAACTTGGTATATGGGACAGAGTAACACACCCAAGTGAGTAATGTGCTGTCTCCAAAATCCAAATAGGCCCACTAAATGTTGTGCTTTCTTAGTGGTAGGAGGGGCCAAACGCAACAACTTATCCTTCACCTTAGAAGGAATATCCCTGCATTCCTCACACCACTGAACTCCTGGAAATTTCACTGAGGTGGAAGGTCCCTGAATTTAGGATGGATTTATTTCCCACCCCCTGATATGCATGTGCTGTACCAGCAACTCCAGAGTGGATGCCACCTCCTGCTCATTTGATCCAATTAGCATAATGTCATTGATACAATGTACAAACGTGACAACTTGTGAAAGGGACAGACTATCAAGTTCCCTGTAAACTAAACTATGACACAGGCCTGGAGAGTTAATATAACCTTGAGGTAAAACAGTAAAGGTGTACTACTGACCTTTCCAGCTGAAGGCAAAGTGCTTCTGGTGGTCCTTATGGACAGGTGTGTAGAAGAAGGCATTCATAAGATGATCAATATCTGCAAACTAGTTACCTGGAGATGTGCTAATCTGCTGAAGTAAAGAAATCACATCTACAATTGAAGTCACCACCTGATCAAATTTCTAATAGTCCACTCTCATTCTCCAAGATCCATCTGTCTTCTGAGCAAACCAAATAGGAAGTTAAAGGGAGACATGGCGAGAATCACATCTACATCCTTCAAGTCCTTTATAGTGGCATTATTTTCTGCAATTACTCCAGGGATGTGATACTGTTTTGCTTCATTATTTTCTCTTGTGGAGGGAGCTCCAATGGCTTCCATTTGGATTTCCAACCATAATTGCCCTCACTCCACAATTCAGGGAACCAAGTTTGGGGTTCTGCCAACTTCTAAGTATATCTATCGCAATTTTGCATTCTGGAACTGGGGAAATAACCACAGTGTGAATTCTGGGGCCTACTGGTCCCAATGTCCATCTAATATTTGCCAAAACCCCATTGATCACCTGACCTCTGTAACACCTACTTTAATTGGAGGGCTACAGTGCTGTTTGGGTTCTCCTGGAATCAATGTCAATTCAGAGCCAGTGTCCAGAAAAACCCCAAAAGGTCTGATTATTTCCTTTTCCCCAATGTACAGTTACTGTTATGCCCAGTTTTCGGCACCCCCCAGTGACCACCAAGGAGAACCAAACATGTACGCAAGGACAAGGAGCATTTTTTTTAAATATTCGGGCTTAAGCTCGGTCCCTTGACTTCACCAATGCAGTGGTTCCATACAAGGGCCCTGAGTAGGGGAAGGGGAGGGTTTTTATTGGGATTTGAACATAGAAGAAGGGGATGGGTACATGATTGGTTGATTTAAACAGTATTTTTCTGATTGGCTCTGGATTTGCAGGCAAGGTTGGGGGCAGGGCGGAGGTGGGAGCTAGGGGAACCCCAATCAGATGAGGTAGTCTTCATTGTGATTGGCTAGGGCAGAAAGAGCAGAATGGACAGGCCTCGGGCATGTCCTGGGCATGTCTAGGCTAGGGGTGACTCTGGCCTTTGGGTGGGCACTTTTCCTAAACATATGTCAGGGTGGTTGCCTTCTGCCTAATTGGAAAACTTTCAAGTTAGGCCCAGCCAGGGCAGCACCTTAGTTTCTAGGTCTTTCAGTTACCCTAGCCAAAAACCACAGATACCACTGAGGGAGGATAGGACTAAGCTTAGTATTGAAACTTTTAGGGATTGTGGGAGGGTCCTTCCTCAAGGGGACCCAGCCGCCCCTTCATTCAAAGGGCTCAGAATCTGTAAACTGGCTCAAGTCTGGAAAAGGGTTAAGAGGCTTTGATTCTCTGTTGCTATAATTCAAAATGTCCTTTTGTTCCTTTGCTCTAGAACTTTTCTGCCTATGCAGATCAAGCAGGAAATTAGTAGGCTTTTTACATATTTCACTTCTGGAATCAACGTGATGAATCAGCCAGTACCAAAGGTCTATATGAGTCATACTGTTATGAACATGATTTTGCCTCCACTATCCATTAGGGTAAACACACTCACCTTGCCTTTTGTGATTAAGTGCTGATACTTGTCCCTTGTTACTCCAAGATCCAGTTAAACCCATTGCATCTAAGTCACCTAATGCAGCAACTGCAGCTCCCGCTGTTATGTCTTCTTTACATAAAAGACCAATGATTGGGTACTTTAAGTATATGGGTGCACCCCTCACAAATCTGTTTCCTATAGTCTTAGTGAAGGGCACATATTCTGGATGCTTCCATTGTGGATGCAGAGATGAATTTCCATGGCAAATCCACTCTAGCATTACAAGTTCTGTGAGCTTTTTAATCCTTTCATCAACATTATCAGACAGCTCGAGCTCATTCACCGTAGGCCATCTTTATATCCGTACTTCAGCCAACCAAATAAACTCTTGGCACTTTTTCCAACTGCATAAACTGCAATGTTAAATCTAAAATCTCTGCTCAATGGGCCCACTTCAATAAATTCAGCCTTATCTAATCTTATATTCCTTCCACCATCATCCCACACCCTTAAAATCCATCCCCACACATATTCCCCATGTATTTGCCTGTACAAGTTAGAAAGCTCCTGAAGTTCTTTAGGTGTATACCTCACCTCCTCTTGAGTCATGCTTTCTATCTCACCTTTAGGGGCTTGCCTAGCCTTTCCCATTGTTATAGACCTAGAGGCAAAGATGGGCAGGCACTGAAAAGTATCAACACCTCCTGCAGGGAGGGTCATTGCTGGTTTCTCAGACAAAGAAGGGTTAATTCCCTCAGGGAACTGTAGAGACAGCAATGCTTCAGGGTGTACAGAGGCGGAGAAGCAACTGCCCCTAAAGGAGGGAAGGCCACATTCTCATGCAAAACAACTTCTTCAGAATCTGAGATTACAGTGTCTCCAGATTCTTCAGGGTCTTCCCACACATCCCCATCCCAAGTCATAGGATCCCACTCTTTCCAATCAGGGCACTCTAACTACTGATAGCTTGTGAGGCTGGGAATTGAGGTTGCATTGCAAGTTATCCAATCTTATAATGAGAGCTTGGGTTTGGTTTTCTGCAATTTGATCCCTGTTCTGACTAGAGAGGAGACTCTCCTTCAGGTCATCCTTAGATACCTTCAGCTCATGTATGTGAGTCTTAAGCTTGGAAATTTCCTTTCTGAGCTTCTGCTTTCTCTCAATAGTTTATCCAGAGATACTAGAAGTAACCACCTACCATCATCATTCATCTTACTTTTCCACAAATATTCAAAAGTTCTATAAACAGAGTCACCAAATTCCTTGCTTTTCACAAGATATGACTCAGAATCACTAAATACATCTATCTCATGGAGTTCTTTAAATAGTTCACACCATGGATATTTAATGCCCTCCTTATTACCAGTAGAGCCTTTAGTGGTACTGAAGTTGGAAAGCCAACTCCAGAGAGCACCAAGTCCACTAGGGAAATCCATCCTTACAACTCCATTTCTCTAGAACAACTCCTGGTACCACAATTTGTATTAGTCAGGGTTTTCTAGAGGAACAGAACTGATATAATGAATTGTATTAAAAGGGAATTTATTGGATTAGTTTAGGACTGCTTAGTCCATGAGGCTGGATGCCTCAGCAGTCTCAATCTGGCACTGAAGGCCTGGAGGTGTCCTGGAGAGACAGTGCTCTTTAGTCCACAGTGGTCTTCAGTCCACGCCAGTCTTCAGTACACACTGGAAAGGAGCAAACATCAAGCAGCAAGCAGCAAGCAGTACCAGCAGCCAGGTGGGAGGGGAGGATACTTTTCTTCCCAGAGCTTCTTTAAATAAAGCCCCTCCCCTTCAAGAGGCACCACCCACTCTGGGGAAAGGGGTCACCTTGGGAGAAGAATTATTCCTTTATCCTTCCTGGAAGCAACCTCAGAGACCCACTTATGAGGAATGTCTGTGGATTCCTAAACTGATCAAGTTGACACAAACTTAACAATCATTTTGTCTGAAAACTGTTTTAGAGAGAGATAGAGACACACACATACACACACACACACACACACACACACACACACACATATACACACACACACATATACACACACACGGTGGGGGGAGGGAGGGAGGGAGAATTGGTGCACTAGGGCCTCAGCTACTAAAATTAAACTTCAGATGCTTGTGCCACCTAATGGGCATGTGCAACCTTGCACATTCCTCACCTTTGTGTGTCTAGCTAACATGGAATCTGGAGAGTCAAACATGGGTCCTTAGAATTCACAAGAAAGTGTGTTACCCACTAAGCCATCTCTCTAGCATCTGAAAACTTTGCCAGTTAGGAATCTCTGTATTAGCTGCTCCTAACTATAAACATAAACTTCTCTGACCCATACTGAGAGCAGCCCTGATCTATAGTTTTAAACATAAATGTTTATAAGGAAGTTTGACATCATGTGCATTCAGGAAAACAACAGTAGTAGATTCTCCAGTAGAGTCTATGACCTCCCCAGTCATGGGCCTTTGATCAGTCTTACAGTACTGGACATGCATTCTCCCCTATAGAGTGGGCTTTTTATATCCAAACAAAAAGTCACCACTGGGTACATTTTTCCCTGGAAGACTGATCATTTCATATTCAGGGTCACAGATAGAGGAGATTCAGAATGGTTGATTTCCTATTTCTGGAGATATCTGATAGGATCATAGACATGAGAGTATATCATACACCCATCTGATCATGAGGCAGCAAATCTAGAGATGATGGTATGCTCTTTTCCTTCTGGACTGAAGAAGAGTGGCAGACTAGTTACAGCCAGGAACAGAGTTCTGGAAACGTAAAATATTGTTTTTGTCAACAGGCTCTGTTTCCTCCAGAAACAAGTTTGTTGATAAAGGAAACTTGTTTCTAATAAATTCAATGTCTTATATTTTATGTCAGTAGATATATATATATATATTGTTATGAGCATGTAAGGACCAGCATATGGTCCAGGGACAGTTTAGATAAATAAGTTTGTTTTTCTTTGTGTGTGAGAGTAAAAATGCAAAGTCAAACTTTGTAAGCAAAAAACTAAGAGTACAATGACATAGTAAGAGATTACCAGAAGGTGTGTGTGGAATCCTAGATAAGTAGTGGAAAATACAAAAACCCCAGCTGCTCAGCAGCCATTGTCCCAGTCCTCCCGACACTATGACTGACTGAATGGCTGCTCAGCAGTCCGGACTGAGACCTCCGCGAGACGCATCACCGATCCGAATTCATCTGCCCGACACGCTGTCCAAACGACCGACACGACCGAGACTCGCCTTGAAACACCGCGAACCGAGAGAAAAGTCGGAACACGGACCCGCGCCACCAGGTTGTAAAACGTCAGAAATCTCACAGACCGAGTCTCGCGTTGAGACCGAGTCTCGCGATACTGCGTCCCAAGTCTCGCGATATCAGGTTGTATACATGTTAGACTCGTTAGAAATATTCTTGTGTTAGTAGTGATGAATATAATTTGGATATATATTATATTAGCTATAATATTAGTTGTAATAGTTTGGACTTGCTTGTGTGTGACTTTCATCCCAGTAAACTCCTTTGCGAGTACACCAGCATCTGAGTATTATTGACCTTCGTGGGCGGAATCCTCTCAACCAATCTATCTATCTATCTATCTATCTATCTATCTATCTATCTATCATCTCTCTATCTATATCTATATCTATCTATCCAAATACCTATATCTATCTATCAATTGATCAATAGATAGATACAGATAGATGTAGATATAGGTATTTGGTATCTGCCATAAGCATGCTGTGAGCAAGATTGATTTTTACCCACTGAGAACCATCTCAGTTCCCAGCATCCCAGGATATTCAGGAAGGGGGTATCATGAACTGTTGACCTGCTTAGCTTATTCTCCAAGTGAGATTCATATGGTTGTAAAATAGGAATATAAATGAAAGCATATTTGAAAGATAAATTTTTTATAGAGAAAACTTCAACTTCATTCTTACTGGTTTATGATTTGGCCCTATCTAAATTTAGTATCCTATGAAATGAACTTGTATCTATAAACTTTGTATTGGCATTTTTTACTTATGTTCTCTCAGAAAAAAATTGAATTATTATAAAATAAAGAAAATTGAGTTCACTCTATAGACATATACAATAGTTGGTATGAATTTATCAATTGAAAATTATACCTCAGTTTATTTTTAAATGCTATTATTTATTTATTTAGTCACTTACTTAGTTAGTCAGTCAGTTAGTTTTAGAAAGGCACATACCCTATACCTTAGGCTTGTTTGGAACTCATTATGAAGCCCTGGCTGGCCTGGAACTCAAGGTTATCACCTTGCCTTAGCTGCTTGACTTCAATGCCCAGTTCTATGTAATTTTTACATATTAATTGTTTGGCTAAATAATGAGAGTAACGAATATATAACCCTTCTCTTTGCATTAAAATTTGTGAATAATGTCTAAGGACAGAAATTTCAATGTATATGTCATTATTTCCTGACGTAGATAGGGCTAACAATTTTGAACTTACATGCCATCTTGATTAATGCTTAAGAAGAGGCAGTAGTGGTCTTTATAATGAATCAGATGCTTTATTTATTTGTTTATTTAAGAGAGGGAGAGTGGGGGGTGGGAGAATGTGTGGTCCAGGGCCTACAGCCACTGCAAATGAACTCCATATGCATGCACCACCTCGTGCATCTGGCTTATGTGAGTACTGGGGAATCAAACCTGAGCCCTGAGGCTTTGCAGCACCTTGACCACTAAGCCATCTCTACAGCACTGAATCAGAGATTTAAAAATATTAAATAGCTCATTTAGAATAGTAAAAAAGGTTCAGTTTAATCTCTAGAAAGTCACCATGATATGGTTTCAATGTGATATCATCACTATGAAAACAATGAGGACATTAGCTGAAGAAATTTCAAGAAAGAATTACTGAAAATAGGAAATAAATAGGATAATAAAAATGAACATGTTATATACATTTTAATATGCCTATTTATATAATTACTTCCTTTAAAAATAGATCTATAATATAAGGCTTCATATTCCATGTTATTACAAAACAATGTAAGTAGGCATCATTCTGAAAAAAAAAATACACAAATGCTTGAGTGTGGTTCTGTAAAGATAGCTTATACAAGTATTCTGCTCACCATTTTAGGCAGAACATATATTCTGATGTTAGAATTAATTCTTCACACCATGGAGGAGAGACCATCCAAACTATCCCTCTGAGAGAAATTCTGCATGGCTGGTCTCTTTTTTTTTTTTCTTTTGCTTGTTTGTTTTGTTTATTTATTTTTTGAAGTGGAATCTCACTCTATCCAAGGCTAATCTAGAACTCACTCTGAAGTTCCAGTCTGGCCTTGAATTCACTGAAATACTCCTACCTCTACCTCCCAAGTACTGAAGATTAAAAGCATGTCCAGCATTTTTTTTTTTTTGTTAAATCTCAATAATTTGGCTGAAACATTTAATATAAGATCATATGGGGAAAAAAGTAAATATAAGTATTGAAATTTAATGTTTTGCTATGACATATTTGATGAAATAAAAAATGGGAGAATTAATGATAGAAAGATATTTTTGAAGGTAAACAGGGAAATTTCCTTCATATTTTGTTGGATTATATATCACTATTTTCAAAAATATTTTATGCATACTTTTAAATAACTTCCTTCTCATTGGTTGGATGATTGTTTAAGTTTCTTTATGTTTGTGCAAAAGTTAACACATATTTTCCAGGGTGCATTGGGAATAATGGTGATGACAGCGTTTAACAGTCATGAGCACTTAACACATGGCCTGCTTTATGTCTTTGCTTTGTGAAGTACTTTCCTTTTGGTAGTTGAGATAAAACATACGACCATTCATTCATATACATACATATATATATAATTTGATAAATATTTTAGTAAACATATTTGGACTTAGTTTCTTTATAATTATTGTCATAGAATTTGTTCATATCCTGTCATGTCTAGCCATATTATTCTTATAGCTTTGCTAAAGAAGGATATTGCAAACACAGAGATGATCTTTTTAGTATGTCTTAACAGAAAAAAAGAGAGATAAACCAGTTTCTCGAATACATAATGTGGGTTCCTGTGTCCTCCAGGGCAGGCTGAAGTCCCCCCCACCCCACTCCCCTGAAGGCACCCAGGCAACCAGGGTGGGTGAGCATGTGAAAGTAAAAGCCTTTCGGGAGGAGTTTCAGTGAAGAGCTCTCTTGGTTTATTGTCAGGGAAATAGGTTTATAAGCACCTGAGGGTTGGGGTAGGGCCCTAAGGGGTTGGATTTACAAGGTTCCTGTGGAAACATTCATTCCAGCAGGTAGGCAATGGTGGCAGGGGTGGGGGGCAGGTGGTCTAGGGTCTTAGGAGGATGGGCTGTATGAATGTATTAGTTGATAAGGAATTTCCTAGGCAATTGGCCAAAGGTTACAGGGCTATAGGCAGAGCTTAAGTTCAGGCATGCTGGGCTTGGAGATGGAGTGGACTTCTGTAGCCTGGGGGTCCTTAGCCATGTCTGGCAGCTCAAGCCACTCTCCTGCAGGCTCCAGCCTGTGCCTGACAATGCCTGAAACATAATTACTATTATTTGAGAATTTTAGATGTATTTGTACTTGGTGCATCTCTCCAAATGTAAAAATTTGATAAATTTTCAAACTATTATATATAAAAATATTTTTGGACTAAACCATTTGCAATGTTGTGCAATAAAATTTTATAGCAATGAATGACTGTGACATTGCAGAGCCAGAACTAAATTTAGCATTCTTTTTTAAAAAAAATGGTTTATTTTTGCCGGGAGTGGTGGTGCACGCCTTTAATCCCAGCACTCGGGAGGCAGAGGTAGGAGGCTTCAAGGCCACTCTGAAATGACAGAGTTAATTCCAGGTCAGCCTGGACCAGAGTGAGACCCTACCTTGAAAAACCAAAAAAAAAAAAAAAAAAAAATTGTTTATTTTTATTTATTTGAGAGTTACAGAGAGAGAAAGAGGTAGATAGAGAGAGAGGGAGAGAATGGGCATGCCAGGGCTTCCGGCCACTGCAAACGAACTCCAGACACAGGCGTCCCCTTGTGCATCTGACTAACATGGATCCTGGAGAATCGAGACTCGGACCTGGGTCCTTAGGCTTCACAGGCAAACACTTAACCACTAAGCCATCTCTCCAACCCTAAATTTAGCATTCTAAAATGAATTAATTTGGATAATAAGGCTAGTATCCAATTAAGATTGTGTTTTGGACTTCATAAACCATGTTTAATCCATAGTAAAGTTGCTTTTAGTCTATGAAGGTTTAAGCTAAATTTCTTTTTTTTTTTAATGTATTCCACTACAAGATCAAAACATCCCAATTTTGTCTGTACGTTTCTTTCTCTTAGCATACAACTTTAGCAAGGCTATAATTTATAGGCCTCTTTGAGAAACCACAATATTTCCTAATGAAATTATAGATTTTCCTTCTAAACTGTCTCTGGAAACACCTGACCTATTAATCTTAGTTGATTTTAGTATCCATATTGACAACATTGGAAATGGGTGCTCTATAAATGTAATTTCCTTGACTTCTCTTGGTATATCTTTCAGTTGATTCTATTCTTAGAGGGAAGGACCATTTTCAACATACCATTGAAGCTAAGTTACAAATTTCTGTTGGCAAGTAAAATCCTACCAATTATTCTGCATGATCTTATAGTTTTAGGCATTGTACTTTAAATTTCTTTTATGCTTATTTTTGTATATAATATTTAATTTTAATCTGATATATCTCATTGAAAGCTTTTGCCAAAATAATTATTGATTCTCTGTGTCATCACGAACTAACATGTCACTTGTAATTTGTATTATGTCTTCAGCAGATAGAACAGTTATACATCTATGTCTTTGCCTTGGGCAGAAAACCTCAAGTCATCTTTGATAAAATAGACATATCTAACTAATAAGTTTTCTGCTAGTTTTCCTATATGATCTAAATAATGAAAATATTTTGTTGTCATATGTTACACTATTACATAGTTACGATTTTAAATGTCTTAAACAATAAGACATTTCATTTCATTTATCCAGCAATTGTCATAAGATTTGAGAACATGATTTTATATATCCAATTTAAAGTGTGCTTGTATTTGAATAAGTTATCTTCTTTTCTTTTCTTTTCTTTTTTTTAAATTTTTTATTAGCATTTTCCATGATTATAAAAAAATATCCCACGGAAATTCCCCTCCCCGCCCCACAAGGTTTGCTTATTTTCATAAGTGTTTGCTTATTTTTCTTTCAGGTTGATATTAGAACTTGATTTTAAATAACTTCCAGTGGTTCTGTTCAACATGTACAATAAATCTGTGAAGATGGAGTGACCAGCCCAGGCACTGAGTGACAGCTCTTGTTTGAGAGCCCGGAGGCACATGTACAACTTTGCCCCCTCGATCCAAGGGAGGTCTAAGTGAGCAGAGAGGGAACCAGCTCAAATTTTACCCACCCAGTTCATGCAGAAGAACCCAGCCAACATGAGAGAGACTATCCTGGCTGCCCATTTGGTCTGTATGGGATACATCAGTCAGGGCCTGAGAGACCATCATGCAACTCTGGACAGAAAGATGCTGAGTTCAAAGCTCTCTTTGGGCTTCAGTGTCACACATGACCTAGAAATAATCCTCTACCAGCAAGTCACACTCAGAATCACAAGTGCAATACAAAAGGCTATTCTGCCATATCAACAGATTTGCTGATGAGTAGTGATCACCACTGCCTCTTAGCCTCAATAGCTGCATGGAACACAACTACTACTGACATAATCTGTAGAAAGCCACTCAGAATATGAAATAGACCAGAAACAAATATGGGAAAAGGAAGAACTTAAACCTGGTACAGTTATGGGGAAAAAACACAACAAAGGAACACTAGAACATGAGTGGACAACCCACCATGACTGACATCCAACCTCCCAACTCCCATAATTGAAGTCAAATCCACCAACATTTGGGAAATGTCAGAGAATGAATTAAGATCTCTGCTTCTCTAAAGAATAAAGGACAACATAGAAGATTCCAACGCAATTGAAAGAACTAAGGAAACCCACTTAGGACCTGTAAAGACAGTCGAAAACATAGATGATACTGTTAGCAAACTAGAGGAGACAATGCAAAACATGGAGAAAAAAAAAAAACTGAAAAGGATCTCTGTAAATGAAAGAGACAATAATTCAAATAAAAATCCCAACACAGAGTATCTCCAAACCAGAAAGGTCATGAAGATACTTACACAACATCTGGGACATATTGAAGATATAAAACGTTAGAACTGATGGAGTAGGAGGAAGAGCTGAGCCAACATCTAAAGAAATTGAATACTTAAAAAAATAAATAAATCATACCAGAAAATGTCCTTAACCTAGAGAGGGCAGTCAAAATACAAACATGAGGCATTAGTACCCCAAACACACACAACCAGGGAAGAAGCTCTCCATGATGAACAATAGCCAAGATGTCAAAAATAAAAGAAAAAAAATTACTAAAAACTGTGAGATAAAAATTCCAATTCACATACAAGGAAAGACCTACAAAATAAATTCAGATCTATCATCAGCAACCATTAAATACAAGAAAATCATAGAATAATTTATTTAAATCCCAGAATGTAGGCGATTTCCAAACAAGAGTGATATACACAGCTAAAAGTCTTTCAAAATTGATGGAGAAATAAGTGTATTTCAAGACAAACACAAATTAAGGCAATTTGTAACAACCAAACCAGCACTACCAAAAATGCTTAAAAGAGCACAGCCAACCAGCATGTCACCAACAAAGTCAAATGTGAGACAATGTCAATAATAACTTTACGTGGCTTCAACTCACCAAATAAATATGTTAAGTGGATTTAAATGCATGTTTTAATTATCTTCTATTTCCAAGAAAGCCACATAACTAGAAAAGGCATCCACAAACTGAGCATGAAAGAGTAGAAATCAACCTACTAAGCCAATAGAAAACAGAAATCAAGAAGGTTTGTCTATCTGATAAGGGAAACTTCAAACTAAAGCTAAACAAAAGAAACAAAAAGGGATACTACATATTCATAATAGAACAACTCATCTAGAAAACATAACAATTATAAACACTTATCCATCACATATTGAGACACCCAATTTCACAGAAAAATGAAAGTTCTGAAAATAATAGTAATGGATTGAACATGCATAAAATAATAATGCTATACAAGACAAACCTCTGGCCCATATATTGAATGGGAGAAAACTGAAAGTATTTTATCTAAAATTAGAAATGAGACAAAGTGGGTTGGGGTGAATGCACAGTGGTCCAAAATGCTTGCTTGAAATGAGATAAAGGTGTTACCACTCTTAATGTAATTTTTGAATCTTAGCTAGAGCAATGAGAAAAAATATGAAAAGGGTTAAAGAGAAAAGAAAGGAATAAAACTATCCCTGTTTGCAATGGAAGTGATTCTATATTTAAGTGATCCTAATAATTATACCAGAAAACTGAGACTCAACAAACACTTTCAGCATAATTGCAGGATGCAAAAATCAAAACACTGTAATCAATAGTTTTGATATATTATAACACGAACTTTCTGAAAAAAATAATCCATTCACAATAGCTCAAAAAAATATATGAATTAAGTACCTAGAAATTAACTTTACCAAGGGTATGAAAACCTTCTACAAAGAAAACTTTATGACAATGCAATAAGAAGTAAAAGAATATCATAGATGTTCACTGACTAGTAGAGTCAATATTGGGAAAATGGCAATATGGCTAAGAGCAAATGACAGATTGGCTGCAATTATCCTCAAAATCCCAAAGATAGTCTTCTCAGAACTAGGAAAAATAAATGAAAAATTCATATGGAAACAAAAAGAACCACATATAGCCAAAGAAAACCTAAGTAGAAAGAGCACTGCTGGAGGCAACAAGGGACCTGACCTGAAATTATACTCTAGAACCATGGTAATAAGACTGTATGACACTTAACAAAACCATACATACAGCAGTACAATAGAAAAGAAGAAACAGAATTAAACTCACAGTATGGTCACCTTATTTTCAATACAGCATCACAAATATGTACTAGAATATACACAGTGTATTCAAAAGGTGATACAACCTCGATATCTATAAGCAGAAAAAATGAAATCAGCTCCACATTGACTCACCCTGCACTAACATCAATTCAAAATGGATCAAAGATCTTAATGTAAGATCAGAATCTCTTAAAATACTGCAGTAATACATGGGCAACATACTGAAAGTTGTAGGTATAGGCGAGCACATTCTAAAGAGGACTGTAGTAGTAGCCCAGGAAATCAACCCATAATTTAACAAATGGGAGTACATGAAAGTAAAAGTTTCTAAACAACAAAGGAACCTAACAGCAAATAGAAAGTCTACAGAGGGAGAAAATATTTATTTGCCTTCTATTCCTCAGACAGGGAGTTAATTTCTAGACTATATAAAAAGTGGCAAAAGTCAAAAAAACCCCAAAAATCAAAACTACAGAACAACAAATAGGCAATGATATGGACAGGCAGTTCACAAAAGAAGAGACACAAATGGCCAACAGACTTGTAAAAAATGTTCAACATCCCTAGTCATCAGAGAAAAGCAAATTTAAACGACTTTCAGGTTTTATCATACCCTAGTCAGAATTATCAAGAAAACAAATGACCAAACATTCTGTTGAGGCTATGGGAAAAAGGGAACATTTAACTCAATTGGTGACAGTGTAAATTGTTGCAGTGCAGTGATTATGTAAATCATTGTGAAGATTTCTCTAAAACCGAAAACCAAAAGTAGAATTCCCGTGTGATGCAGCTGTATCATTGCTGGACACATATCCAAACACTCAATATACTATCACATTACTGTTCTTTTTTTTTTTTTTTTTCTCTTCTCAATTTTTACTAACATCTTCCATGATTATAAAAAATATCCCATGGTAATACCCTCCCTCCCTCCACTTTCCCTTTTGAAATTCCTTTCTCCATCATTTTCCCCCACCTCCCATCTCAATCAGTCTCTCTTTTATTTTGATGTCATGATCTTTTCCTCCTCTTATGATGGTCTTGTGTAGGTAGTGTCAGGCACTGTGAGGTCATGGATATCAAGGCCATTTTAAGTCTGGAGGGAGCACGTTGTAAGGACTCCTGCCCTTCCTTTGGCTCTTACATTCTTTCCACCACCTCTTCCTCATTAGACCCTGAGCCTTGGAAGGTGTGATCAAGATGTTACTCAGTACTCCAGTCCGTTCTTTCTAGCACCATAATACCTTCTGAGTTGTCCCAAGGTCACTGCCATCTGAGAAGAGAAGATTCTCCACCCAAAGTGAGAGTAGCCTTAATATAAAGGTATGAATATTAAGAGAAGTGCTTACTGGGCAGATTGATAAGCGTAGTATATACATTTATCCAGACATCAGCAGGTGTTACACCCCTAGGTCTCATGACTATCCCTGTTTAAAGTTTACAGTATCAGGGATGTATTCCCTCCCATGGAATGGACCTCCAGTCCAATTAGAAGGCAGTTGGATACCACCATGATAAATGTGCCACTATTGCACCATTGGCTCATTTACCCTGGCTGGCCAGTTATAAGGCTTGCAGTGTCCACTATTGAGTATCTTCACTGGTGATATCTCTTTCTCCCATTAACCAGCATGTAGAATAGCTTCTTCCAGCTTTCTGTCAGCTGTTCTATATGGAGGAGGTTATCAGCTCAGTTCCAGCAGGATTTCTCAGTGACCTTACAGCCCAAGTATGTGCAGTTTTCATCAATAGGGTCTTACCATCTATTCCTGGTGGGAAACCAAGGGCTTTGTCAATGTCCTATAATGTTTTGGGGGCATTACGGACCTCCCTGGCCAACAACTCACTGGAAGGTACCCATCCCTGGCACTGAAAATTTTCTAGCAACAATCTATGGCTCCTGAGTGTTCCATTGTCAAAAACCAGAGGATTCAAGGCTGGTGGTATACCTGATTTTAACGTGTACTACAGAGCCATAGTAACAAAAACAGCATGGTACTGGCACAAAAACAGACATGTATACCAAGGGAACAGAACAGAGGACCCAGATGTAATTGCATGTAGCTATAGCCACCTGATATTTGATAAAAATGTCAAAAATACTCATTGGAGAAAAGACAGTCTCTTCAGCAAATGGTGTTGGGAAAACTGGTATGTATGTGTAGAAGGATGAAAATAGATTTTTCTCTCTCTCCATGAACAAGAATTAAGGCCAAATGGATTAAAGACCTAAACATCAGACCTGAAACTCTAAAACTGCTAGAGGAAAAGGTAGGGGAAACCCTTCAACATATTGGTCTTGACAAAGACTTTCTGAATACAACCCCAATTGCTCAGGCAATAAAAGAACAGATTAACCACTGGGACCTCATGAAATTATAAAGATTTTGTACTGCAAAGGACACTGTGAATAAAGCAAAGAGGCAAGCTACAGAATGGGAAAAAATCTTCGCCAGCTATATATCAGATAAAGGATTAATATCTAAGATATAGAAGGAACACAAAAAGTTAAATAATAAGAAATGAAACAAGCCAATCAAAGAGTGGGCTATGGAGCTAAATAGAGTGTTCTCAAAGGAAGAAATACAAATGGCATATAAGCATCTAAAAAAAGTTCTACATCCCTAATCATCAGGGAAATGCAGATTAAAAGTACATTGAGATTCCATCTCACTCCTGTCAGACTGGCTACCATCATGAAAAAAAAAAGATCATAAATGCTGGCAGGGATGTGGAAAAAGAGGAACCCTTCTACACTGTTGGTGGGAATGCAATCTGGTCCAGCCACTGTGGAAATCTGTGTGGAGGTTCCTAAAACAGCCAATGATTTATCTATCATATGACCCAGCTATAGCACTCCTAGGCATATATCCTAAGGGCTCATCTCATTTCCTTAGAAGTACTTGCTCAACCATGGCTATTGCTGCTCAATTTATACTAGCTGGGAAATGGAACCAGCCTAGATGTCCCTCAACTGATGAGTGGATAATGAAGATATGGCACATTTATACAATGGAGCTATACTCAGTGGTAAAGAAAAATGAAGCTATGAAATTTGCAGAAAAATGAATGGATCTGGAAAGGATTATACTAAGTGAGGTAATCCAGGCCCAGAAAACCAAGAGCCACATGTTCTCCCTCATATGTGGATCCTAGCTACAGATGATTGGGCTTCTGTGTGGGAAAAAAAAAAAAAGAAAAAACTCAGTAGCAGAGGCCAGTCGGTCAAAAAGGAGATATAAAGGGAAGAGAAAGGAAGGGAGGAGGGTATTTAATAGTTTGGTATTGTATATATGTAAGTAGAATGATTTAGATGGGGAGGTAATATGATAGAGAATGGAATTTCAAAGGGGAAAGTGGGGGCAGGGGAAGGAAGGGCATTACCATGGGATATTTTTTATAATCATGGAAATAGTTAATAAAAATTGAGAAAAAAAACAGGATTCCATATGATTTATTTATATACTGTTAGAGTTTGATTAGCCTTCTCTCCACCTTTCCATTACTCAATATCTTCCCCTGACCACACTTTGTGCCTTTTCACCCCCGTTAATCTATTCTTCTACTTACATATATACAATACCATCCTATCGAGTACCTGCCTATCTTCCTTTCTCTTCCCTTTATATCTCTCTTTTACCTTACTGGCCTCTGCTACTGAGGTCTTTCCTTCTCACACAGAAGCCCAATCATCTGAAGCTAGGATCCACATATGAAGGAGAACATGTGGCACTTGTCTTTCTGGGCCTGGGTTACCTCACTTAGTATAATCCTTTCCAGATCCATCCATTTTCCTGAAAATTTCATAACTTCATTTTTTGTTTATTTTATTTTATTTTTTTACTGCTGAGTAGAACTCCATTGTATAAATGTGACTTTTCTTCATTATCCACTCATCCGTTGAGGGACATCTAGGCTGGTTCCATTTCACAGCTATTGTGATCTGAGCAGCAATAAACATGGTTGAGAAAGTACTTCTGAGGAAATGAGATGAGTCCTTAGGATATATGCCTAGGAGTGCTATAGCTGGGTCATATGGTAGATCAATTTTTAGCTGTCTAGGAACCTTCACACTGATTTCTATAATGGTTGGACCAGATTGCTTTCCCACCAACAGTGTAGAAGGGTTCCTCTTTTTCCACATCCCCACCAGCATTTAAGATCATTTGTTTTCATGATGGTAGCCAATCTGACAGGAGTGAGATGGAATCTCAATGTAGTTTTAATCTGCATTTCCCTGATATGTAGGGACGTAGAACATTTTATTTTATATACTTATATGCCATCCATATTTCATCTCTTGAGAATTCTCTATTTAGCTCCATAGCCCATTTTTTAATTGGCTTGTTTGATTTCTTACTTTTTAATTTTTTGAGTTCTTTGTATATCCTAGATGTTGACACTCTATCTGATATATAGCTGGTAAAGATTTTTTTCCCATTCTGTAGGTTGCCTCTTTGCTTCATTCACGTGTCCTTTGCAGTACAAAATCTTTGTAGTTTCCTGAGGTCTCAGTGGTTAATCTGTGGTTTTGTTGCCTGAGCAATTGGAATTATATTCAGAAAGTCTTTGTCAAGACCAATATGTTGAAAGGTTTCCCCTACTTTTTCCTCTAGCAGTTTCAGAGTTTCAGAACTGATGTTAAGATCTTTAATCCATTTGGCCTTAATTCTTGTGCATGGAGAGTATAAAGAATCTATTTTTATCCTTCTACAGATACATATCCAGTTTTCCCAGCACCATTTGCTGAAGAGGCTCTTTTCTCTAATGAGTTTTTTTGGCATTTTTATCAAATATCAGGTGGCTGTAATACCTAGATTTATATCTGGCTCCTCTATTCTGTTCCATTGATCTCTATGTCTGCTGTTGTTCCAGTGCCATGCAGTTTTTGTTACTATGGCTCTGTAGTGTAGGATAAATTAAGTATGGTGATACCACCAGCCTTATTTTGATGCTCAGTATTATTTACATATTAGTGATTTTTGGGATTCCAAATGAATTTTTGGATTGTATTTTCTATTTTCATGAAGAATGCTATTGGAATTTTGATGGGGATTGTATTAAATGTGTAGATTGCTTTTGGTAAGATTGCCATTTTCACAATATTGATTCTTCCAATCCAGGAACAAGGGATGATTTTTCCCTTTCCTAGTATCTTCTAAAATTGCTCATTTGAGTGTTTTATAGTTTTCATTGGAGAGATCCTTTACTTCCCTGGTTAAGTTTATTCCAATGTACTTTATTTTCTTTGATGCAATTGTGAATGGGAGTGATTCTTTGAGTGATTCTTTCCTCTGTGTGTCTGTTGTTCGTATGGAGAAAGGCTACAGATTTCTGTGTTTATTTTGTATCCTGCTACATGGCTGTAGGTGTTTATCAGCTCTAAGATTTTGCTGGTAGAGTCTTTTGGGTCCTTTATATATAGAATCACCTGCAAATAATGATAACTTGATCTCTTCCTTTCCAATTTGTATCACTTTTATGTGTGTCTCTAGCCTTATTGCTATGGCTAAGACTTCTACTACTATATTAAATAAAAATGGGGACAGTAGACACCCTTGTCTTGTTCCTGATTTACATGGAAAATCTTCAAGTTTTTCCCCATTTAGTAATATGTGGGCTGTAGGCTTGTCATAAACAGCTTTATTATATTGATATGTTCCTTCTATTCCCAGTCTCTAGTTTTATCATGAAGAGATTTTGGATTTTGTCAAACACTTTCTCTGCATCTAATGAGATGATCATGTGATTTTTGCCCTTAGTCCATTTATATAATGTATTACCTTTATTGATTTGTGTATGTTGAACTCCCTGCATCACTAGGATAAAGCCTACTTGGTCAGGGTGAATGATCTTTCTGATATATTCTTGTATTCTGTTTGCCAATATTTTGTTGAGAATTTTGCATCTATGTTCATGAGGGAGACTGGTCTATAATTTTCTATTTTTGGTTCTATCTTTGCCTGGTTTTGGTATTAGGGTGATGGTGGCTTCGCAGAAGGAGTTTGGTAAGATTCCTTCTTTTTCTATTTTATGGAAAAGCTTAAGAAGCAATGGTGATAGTTCTTCCCTGAAGGTCAGGTAAAATTCAGCAGTGAGTCCATCTGGGCCTGGGCTTTTTTAAGTTGGGAAGTTTTTGTTAACTGCTTTGATCTCCAACTTGTTATAGGTCTATTTAAGTGATTAATCTCATCTTGATTTAATTCAGGTATGTAATATAAATCAATGAAATCCATTTCTTTCATATTTTCATTCTTTGTGAAGTATATGCTTCTATAGTATGTCCCTATGATATTTTTTTTTAATTTCTCTGGTATCTGTTGTGATATTACCTTTTTCAAATCCCTAATTTATTAATTTATGTTTCTTCTCATTTTCTTTTGGGCAGATTTGCTGAGGGTTTATCAATCTTGTTTATCCTTTCAGAGAACCAACTCTTTGTTTCAGTGATTCTTTGGATTGCTTTTATTTTGTTGTTACTATTTCATTAATTTCTGCCCTAATCTTTATTATTTCTTCCTGTCTACTGATTTTTGGTTTGCTTTATTGTTCTTTTTCCAAGGCTTTAAGGTGAACCATTAGGTCATTTACTTGTGACCTTTCTAATTTCTTAATATAGGCACTAAAGCTATAAATTTACCTCTCAGGACTGCCTTCATTGTGTCCCAGAGGTTTTGGTATATTGTTTTCTCATTATCGTTTGACTCAATAAATTTTTTGATTTCCTTCTTGATTTCTTCATTGACCCATTCATCATTTAGTAGGGTATTTTTCAATTTCCATGATTTTGTGTATGATCTACAGCCTTTCTTGCTATTCACTTGTAGTTTGATTCCATTGTGTTCAGATAGAATGCAAGGAATTATTTCAATTTTCCTGAATTTGTTAAGATTTGCTTTGTGTCCTAAAATATGGTCTATTTTAGAGAATGTTTCATGTGCTGCTGAAAAGAATGTATGTTTCGCAGCATTTGAATGAAATTTCTATGTGTATATATCTGTTATGTCCAGTTCTTCTATGACCTCATTTAGTCCAGATGCCTCTGAGTTTATTTTTTCCTTGGATGACCTGTCAATTGATAGAGTGGGGTGTTGAAATCACCTACTACCACTGTGTTTGGTATTATCTGTGACCTTAGTTCTAATAGTGTTTGTTTGATGAATTTGGGGGCCCCCATGTTATGTGCATATGTGTTTAGGATTGTAATGTCCTCCTATTGAAGGGTGCCTTTAATCAATGTAAAGTGGCCTTCCTTATCTTTCTTAACTAATGTTGGACTAAAGTATACCTTGTCAGATGTTAATATAGCAACCCCTGCTTCTTTTCTAGGCTCATTTGCTTGAAACAACATTTTCCAACCTTTCACCCTAAGATAGTGTCCATCATTTGTAGAATTGTGGCTTTTCTAGAGGCAAAACAAATTGAAGGATCCTGCTTTTTAACTCAGTCTGCAAACCTATGTCTTTTGGTTGGGGCATTGAGTTCGTTGATATTAAGAGATATTATTGAAAGGTGTGTATTTATTTTTGCTGGTTTATTTTGTAATTCTTCCGGCTTTACCTTTGCTCTCTTGTGTTAACTAGTATTTGAGTATTGTTTGTTTTTTTCCTGGTTCCTTATGTTGTGTTTTTCCTTTTCCTCAGCATGGATAATTCTTTCAAATATTTTCTGTAGAGCTGGATTTGTCCTTAAGTACTCCTTTAGCCTGCTTTTGTTGCAGAATGTCCTTATTTCTCCGTGTATTTGAATGGATAGCTTTGCAGGATAAAGTAACCTTGGTTAACAGTTGTCATGTTTCAGAACTTGGAATACATCACTCCATAAACTTCTGGCTTTTAAAGTCTGTGTTGAGTAATCTGCTGTAATCCCGATAGGCTTGCCTTTGTAGGTAACTTGATTTTTCTCTCTGAAGGCTTTCAATACTTTTTCTTTGTTTGTGTGTTTGGTAGTTTGATTATAATATGGTGAGGAAAGGTTCTTTCCAGGCTTTGTCTGGCTGGTGTTCTAAAGGATTCCTGTTTCTGAATTGGCAAATTGTTCCCAGTTTGGGGGAAGCTTTCTTCTGTGATTTTGTTGAAGACACCTAATATGCCTTTGGAGTGAAATAATCTTTCTACTATACCCTGAATTCTTATGTTTGATCTTTTCATAGTGTTCCACATATCTTGAAATTCCCATTCATACTTTTCAATTAGTTTTTCTTTCTCTTTGTTGGACTGTATTGGATCTACCACCTGATCTTTAGCTTAGATATTCTGTCCTCTCCTTCATCCATTCTACTGCTGAGATTTTCTACAGAGTTTTTTTTTTTTTTTTTAATTTCATTTACTGTGTTCTTTATTCCTAGTAATTCTAACTGGTTTTTTCTTTATTTAGTCTATTTCCTAATTTATGTCTAGATTGACCTCTTTATTTCATTTAATTGGCTACCTGTGTCTTCTTTGATTCCTGGAGCCGCAGCTGCTGCTGGAGCCACCACTGCAGTCCTGTGGACCTGCTGGAGTTGCTTTTGCTGGCCTGTGTGGGCTCTGGATTCTCTGGATCTCTCCTAGTTCTCCACTGTCATTTCAATTTCCTATACACCTCACATTTTAGTAAAAGTGTGTATCTTGCTGTTTTGTTTTTTTTTTTGAGGGGGGTTGGCCTTTTCCCCCGTAGGCTGCTTTGGCATGGTACCTACGCTACCATCTTTACCAGAAATTCAGCACATTACTGTTCTATTCACTATAGCTAGGAAATGGAATCAAACTACCTTTCCATTTATTTAATAAAATAAAGTAATAAAATTAAATAAAGTTTATTAAAACTTGCATAATCATTTCTTCCACCATCTCCCCTTTCCCTTTCCCTACCCTCATACACTGAACTCACACTTTTTTCCCTTTACTACCTTGATGTCTTCCCCCCACTTCCACATCTTCCCCAACAACCTGTTGGTGGGTCTTGGAATATGCAGGTCTTGTGCTAATGACAGCCACTCTAAAGTCAGGAATAATGTCAACTTCATGTCTGGGAGACAGACTTCCACAACACTCCTTCCTATCCTTTGGCTCTTACATTCTTTCTGCTATCTCTTCCATTATTGTCCCTGAACCATTGTAGAAGTGACATAGATGTCTCCTTAAGTGTTGAACACTCAATAGTGCCTTCTTTTTTTCCAGTACTTATATGAGTTTTGAGTTACCCTAGCAGTGGCTGCCATGTCAAAAAGAGAGGTTTCTTTAACAAGAAGTGAAAATAGCATTAATAAAGATATATATGCTGGGAACAACCTTTAACCCCAGCACATGGGAGGCAGAGGTAGGAGCATCACTGTGAGTTCAAGGCCACCCTGAGACTACATAGTGAATTCCAGGTCAGCCTGAGATAGAGTGAGACCCTATCTCAAAAACACAAACAACAAAAAAGATGCACAATCATAAATATTTACAGGGCAATTGGGTAGGTAAATATATCTATTTAGTCAAGTGATAGTAGTAACTTTCTCCCTAAGGTATGTGCTCTTCCCAGCTATAAGCTTTGCATGATGAGGTGTTCAGTATCAAGCATGAGTTCCCTCAAATTGAATTAGAAAGCAAAACTAAATCAATAAAAGTTAATTAAAACTTGAGAGGTTATGAAGAAAATCTATGAAAACCTACTTCTTTGGTAACTAATTAAAAATATAAAAATTAAAAAACATAGCTTACGGAAGAAGTATTCTGCTAGGGTCTAAATGCCCCAAAGTCATTCATTGTCACAGAAAAAATTTAGTGCCAGGCTGTGATACCTTTCAGTAAGGTGTTGGTCAGAAAGTCCTATGGGGTCCCCAAAGCAGCATAGCATATTTTTAATGCTTTTGGTTGGCCACCAGAACTTGGTGTTAAGATTATTGGTAAAGTCTCCACATTATTCAGGTGCAGGGTACTCTGAAATCAAGCTGGAAGAACTGAGTTGGAAGTTTCTTCCCTGCTGACTAGTGGTGACAGTGCTGGAATGTGTTATGTAGCATGTCAGAGGAGAAAAGTTATCAATGTCTTACCAGTAGTGGACCCTACAAGCTATACAACTGGCCATAAAAGCAAGATGTACCCACTAGTTCATAATGCCATATCTGCTATACGGGTGACCAACTATACCATGGAATTTTATTCAGCTATAAATAGAAATGAATTATAAACATGGATATAATTAGGAAATATTATAATAAGTGAGGTAACCTAGGCCAAGAAAGATAAAAATCACATGTTCTTTCAAGTGTGTGTGAATATAGACTAGAGATAATGATAACAGACCACAACATTTACCAAGAGGTGATGAGAAAGAGTGGAGGGGAACAAAAGGAATCTGTTAATATTAAAGTGGATATAAGGCTATGGTGGGAGAAGGGCAGATGGGAAAGGTACAAGGGGAGTGATGGGGAGAGGGGACATGGGAAAGATAAGCAAAAAATTTGTTTTAAATATAATACAGCCTAATTCTTTGTATGCCAATAAACATTTTTTATAAAGATGTGCAAATGGAGATGAAATCATGACTTATTAGATGCCTATAACTCATTATGGGAGAAATATGCTTTCATTTTGATGTGCATTAATCAGCAGTGCAAGAGTTATTCTGTCCTCAAAGTATATACAGAACATTAATCACTAGTTATTATTACATTAGTGATATTCCAATATGTTTAGCCATTATCATATTCTATTTCTTATCTCATTCTAAAGATTTTACTAAGACTATACAGTACAGAGAAATATTCTAAGTTATTTTATTCTATTCAAATCATTCAAATATTGCAAATGAAAAATTCAGGGTGCTAAGGCTCTGGGCTACCTTTTCCTATTAATGCCATTTCTATTGTACTATTTCTAGGGAAGAAATTGATTTTTATTTGATATGAAGTGTTTAAATCATTTATATGCATTCGAATAATGTGGCAATACTTTCTATTTATATAGAATCATTTCCCCCTGGAGACTGCAGAACAAGTTTCTAATGTTTTTTCATTTATCTTTACAATATCTCATTGATGTTGGGCACTAATTTATATTATCTCCATTGATTGTGAAATATTGCACTTATTACTACTAATGTGATTGTATATAGAAACAGAATGTCTTTCTAACCTTATATTAGCAGGCTTTTAGGATCAAAATCAAGGTGTTTTGCTGATGACACTTGCCTGGGAATATAAAATTAGGAGTGCATTAGAGTTTTACAGAGAAATATAACAAACGGAATATGTGCAATAATTAAGACTATAAGGTAACTTTGATCTAGAGGGATTCACAGAGGCATTAGACTTTAGTTATCTATTTACCTGTTCATCTATCTATCATCTGTCTCAAGAATTTCCAAATAAATTAACTAGATTACAAGACTCTGGGTTTTGGATATTTCAGAATTTCTGAGGTAGGTTGATAGGTAGAAATTCAAGTAAGAGTCCATGTTTCAGTCCTAATTCTAAATTCCTTAGAGCAGCATGCTGTAAACTCACAATTTTTGCTTTGTTGTCTTGAGTATTTATTCTTTTCTTTTTTTGTAGGAAGCCTTGGTGTTAACTTGAATACTTTAAGCTGATTAACTGGTTAAATGACTCCAACAAATGTTATGGAGGATGAGTTTTCATGAAATAACTATTGATTTAAATTAATATAAAAAATACCTTCAAATCAAAATCTAGGCAACAGGAAGAGGTACTGGGTGGGGGGGGGGGTAACAAAATAAGTGGGCACAATTGCCAAATTAAGTTCATAAATTAGTTACAAATGATCCTGCAACCTTGGAAACATGCTTGGAATAGTCTGACAGTCCATATGATTAAACAAAGTTCTTGCAATGCCTGTAGCTACTTTATATTTGTATGTATGCCACATTATTGTGGGTTTTAGCTAAAATACATGTGTATGTTGTGACTATATAGGTTCTAGCTAGTTGAATAAGTGCATTTGATTTTGACTTTCTCAGTGCCAATCATTTAATATATAGTTTGTGAGTAACTAGTCTATTGTAATCATTAGAGAAATACTAGTTAGCTAAATGGATGGTGACCTGCACTTGTGCACTTTGCTGTGTTCTACTTGAGTGGTTACAACTATAAACATATCTGTGACTCATTCCTAGACAGGTTCAACTTTCAACCAACAGCCTATAATGTATGTTTCTTAGGTATGCCTCATAACTGTTTGAACTTTATCATGATGGAATGGTTAAATATAGCAAATTAACACATTTAATCTCACATGGAAACATTTGAAGATCAGTCACATTCCAGATGTCAAGATGACAATAAGTTCAAGGATGTTAAACACATTTTTAAGAACAGCAGTAATGTTTTTGTTACATAGGTGTGATCTTCTTGCATCCAACTTTCTGCCTGTTAACAAATGTTTTGACCAAGGATAAATGGAGAAAAAGCATTTTTCATATTTTTTATTTGTACATTTTCTTTTATAACATAACCTTAAGTTACCTGTTTGGGGAACACAAAATCCTTGTTGGTTTTCTGCTGACAATGTGTGGCCATGCTCTGCATTTTCTCTGCCTGGTTCTGATAATGCATTATTCTCCTAACCCTGATTTTCCTGGGCTTCTGTATATTTCTGTGGGACTCCAGCTGCTAATGAGTTCTTTTCCCCACCTCATGTTTCCTATTTGTTTTCCTTTGGCTGGCTTTGTCTACACAGCATCAGGTGAATTCAGTCAGGTTCTTCATAGAATTGACAACTTGTCTTTCAGGAGCTAGATTTCCTTTTCTTGACATATTTTTTTCACTATGCATTCCAGATTCTTGTTCCATGAATAATGATATCATGGATGTCTAGACATAATATTACACACTTGCAATCCCCATACTTGTGGGCCAGAGAGAAAATCAAATTGGAGGTCCTGGAGATATTGTCAGACACTTAGGTTATAACATATACTTTTCATATAAGAAGAAAGACAAAGAAATAATGAAATGTTAATTACATAAACTAATTTTCTTCAACACCAGTTATTGACATCCATTAGAAAATCTAGATAGACTTATAATTTTAGAATCCTTCTAACAGGAATGCAAGATTTATGCCTGCTTCTCTCTTAGTGTTCTAATACCCTTCAGATCTTTGAACAGTACTATCTAGTTATCAAGTGATCACAAGCATCAGTATCACCACCATCACCATTTCTGCTCTACTGAGCATTGCTGTAGTGTACACTCAGAAGACGTGTCATGTCCACCACCATCTCTGCCACTACTGAGCTTTGTTGTAGTGTGAATTGACAGGAAGGAACTGTGGCAAAACGCTGAAAGCTGTGTGGAGACAATGTCGTGTCTTGCCATTCAATATATAGCCTATAGATAATGGGTAAACAAAGTTTCATTTAGCCTGTCAATATACCAATAAAAATCCAGCCTATAATGTATGAATTTTTTTCATTAGCCATTTAATTTTATCTCAAATTCCATAAAATCAGTGTTTCAATACTAATTATCATGATTGTTATCTGCACAAGGAAAGACATAAGCTTCTCTTTTTTTCTGATGAAAACAGTTGAAGTCAAGGTTTATTACAAGCAAGATATATATCCAAAATGATAATAACCACTCAAAGTGAAGTATCTATCATTGTGTCTCATCTCATCAAAATTATTTATTTTAAATATCATAATACATAGTGAAGAACGTGGAGCTGGGGAGATGGATGAGCAGTTAAGGTGCTGGCTTGCAAAGCTTGACACCCCAGGTTCAATTCCCCAGTACCTATGTAAATCCAGATACACAAAGTGGTGCATGCATCTGGAGTTCATTTACAGTAGCAGGAAGCCCTGATGTGCCCATTCTCTGTCTGCCTCTTTCTGTCTATGTCAAATGGATTTTCATTTTTGAGAGAGAGAATGGGTGCACCAGGGTCTTTTGCCACTGAAAACGAATTCCAGACACAGTAACATCTTGTGCATCTGACTTTACCTGGGTACTGGGGAAATTGAACCTAAGGCTTTAGGCTTTATAAGCAAGTGCCTTTAACCACTGAACCATCTATCTAACCCAAACTTTTGATTTTACACGGCTCAAAGTTAAGAGACAGTCTTTTAAAAAATATAGTTTGTTTATTTATTTGAGAGAGAGAAAGAGGGAGAGAGAGAGAAAGAGAGAATGGGCATGTGGGCATGTCAGGGCCTCTAGCTACTGCAAACATACTCCATATGCATGCACCCCTTGTCCTGGAGAGTTGAACATGGATCCTTTGGCTTTGCAGGCAAATGCCTTAACCGCTAAGCCATCTCCCTAGCCAGAATTAAAAAAAAAAAAAATTAAAGAACTTGGCTCAACAAATTAAATGATGTTACAAATGAGGTTTCTGTCTGTGGAGATAGCTTAGTGGGTAAAAGTGCTTGCTGTGCATACCTCTCAACTGGAGTTTGGGTTCCCAGAACCATATAAGGCCAGAGGCAATAGCAAGCATCTGTATTCCTAACACACCTATGTTGCTTGAAGACACAAGAATCTGGCATGCTCAAAGGCCAGTTGGCTTGGAATATGCCATGGTGAGTAATTAAAAAAAAAAAAAAAAAAAAAAAAAAGACTTCTTCAAGCAAGGTGGAAGATGAGGACAATCTCCTGAAGTTGTCCACTCACCTCCATATGTGACATGGCAGGTGCATGCCCACAACCACACACCCAAATACACACACAAAATGAGGTTTCCTGGACAAATCATATAATTTCTTCCAGTAACAACAGCAAATTGGAATAATAAACATAATAATTTGACTTTAAAAATTCATTTATTTATTTTCAAGCAGAAAGAGAGACAGAGATTGAGACAAAGAGGAGGGGGAGAATGGGCAGGCCAAGGCCTCTAGCCCCTGCAAAGGAACTCCAGAGGCATATGCTGCTTTGTGCATCTGGCTTTAAGTGAGCACTGGGGAATCAAACCCAAGTTGTCAGGCTTTGTAGGCAAGCACATTAATTGCTGGGCCATCTCTCCATCCCCATAATTTTATTTTTTATCATTCAATCTAAAATCCCATATATTTACATATATGCAGGTGGAAGATACAGATAGATATAGATATAGACATGAATAACACTTGTATTAGGCATATGCCTTGAAAAAGTTAGTGACTATTTTTATTATTAAGTTTATTAAAGATCTCCCAAATATGGGAGAACAAAAGCATCATTTTATTGATGAAAGCCCAGTACATATATGAAGACAATACACTTGTGAGAATACATATTTAATAGTAGGTTTACACTTCCTAAGTCAATTATAGTACATGTTTTGGGCATATAGGATGTGTAATGTTTTCTTAAATTATAAAAGAGATACTTATCTTCTATGAAATAATATCTTTTATATTGTTGGACTTATATTAAATTTGACCTTAAGATATCAGCCATAAATGATATAATAATTCTTTTGATTTTAGATTTCACAGAATAATAAATAAACTTTACAGAGAAAATGAATTTAGAATACATTAAAAACAGCTAATGACATAGAATTATTTTTGAATTATATTAGTTTTTCTTTAGTTCTAATGCATGGCATAATAATTTCTCCATAAATGTACTTAAATACTTTCGTTATAATATTTATCAGAGTGTTTTTATACCCTATTCTTTCTTTTAATTCTTTTCTTTCTTTATTTTCCTTCTCATGCAGAAGCCCAATCATCTGTAGCTAGGATCCACATATGAGGGAGAACATGTGGTGCTTGGCTTTCTGGGCCTGGGTTACCTCACTTAGTATAATCCTTTCCAGATCCATCCATTTTTCTGCTAATTTCGTAACTTCATTTTTCTTTACCGCTGAGTAGAACTCCATTGTATAAATGTGCCGCATCTTCATTTTCTTTCTTTATTTGAAAGAGAGAAAGAGAGAGAAGAATGGGCATGCCAGGGCTTCCAGCCACTGCAAACGAGCTCCAGACACATGCACCCTCTGGTGCATCTGGAGTATGTGAATACTGGGTAGTTAAACCTGATTTCTTAGGCTTTGCAGGTAAGTGCCTTAAGTGCTAAGCAATCTTTCTATCCCTATATTCTATTCTTTAGTATGAATAAGAAATGTATGTTTTTATATTTTAAGATTTAGTTCAGAAATTATAAATCTATTTAGGTTTTATTTTTTATTTTTCCATTTATTTATTTGAAAGAGAGAGAGAGAAGGAGAGAGAAAGAGGCCGATAGAGAATGGGCACATCAGGGCATCCAGCCGCTGCAAACAAACTGCAGATGCATGCGCCCCCTTGTGCATCTGGCTTACATAGATTCTGGGGAGTTGAACCTGGATCCTTTCTTTGGCTTTGCAGGCAACTGCCTTAACCGCTAAGACATCTCTCCAGCCCCATTAGGTTTTAATCAAAACTGTTTATTTGTTCAATATAATATCTTTCTGATGGGCAAAAAATGATTCTGTGAGTAATGTTTCTATATTTTAGGTACATCTAGAGTGGAGCCCTTGTGTTTCTCAATAAACTTCTACATGGCAGATCCTTCAAATGCACCTGTAAATATCTGTCCCTCCAGAGCTAATTAAAGATTTTTTTAAATATCTTTAAGGAGATTGGCTTCCCATTATCCTTAGCCCATAGACAAGTACTTAGTCATGTGGAATAAGTGGAATTCCCTTCTAAATTCATATGTTGAAATCCTAAACCACTTATGAGCATATTTGAAGGTGGAATTTTGGGAGATAATTGAGAGGTAAAATATCATAAGAGTGGAACTGGGGCTCAAAAGCCTATAATCTGGTATCTTTATAAGAGAAGGTGACATAAGGCTCTCTGTTTCTAAATACACACAAAAGAAAGGCCACAGTAAGGACACAGTGATGACTACTGATTACAAGCCAGGGGGTGAAACCTGATCAGGAAGGAAATCAGCCAGCAACTTGATTTCATACCTCTATCTCAAAATTATGAAATAAGTTTCTGCCATAAGCCATATGATCTCTGGTTATTTTCCTGTGGCACACTTTGAAACAAAGGCAGTCTGGGCATTAAATTGAACTTAAATCCCAACTTTTAATCTTAGCACCACCATTTCTTCAACTTTTCTTTCTGACTGTTCTCAATCACATTTTATATCAATGTTTTTAAGTGCATCTTTTCAAATGAATAAAATCACTTAGTTGGGTGGACAAAAGATTTGTGTGTTCTTGAATATTCCTTTTCTATTCTTTGGTAATATAACAGTCTTACAGCAAAGGGTGCTTGTGAGATTAAATATTTAAGCATAAAAGTACTTAGAAGAGCATGGTAACTCTCACACTATGTTGGTGCTTTTAGCAAGCATGCCATTATTCCTGGTATGATGGTTTATAATATAAAATAATCCTTAGGCAAAAGCAGTTCTGGAATGTTTTCTGTTTGCTTGATGATTTAAAGTGGGATTTTTCTTAAACACATATGAGGAGTGATGATGTTATCCTTTTTAGCACACAGCTTACTATTTGGGAAGAAGGCAAGCTACATGGCTAAAGATATGGACTCAGAGACAGAGTATTTAGACTTTAACCTAAATTTAATCTCTAAGAGCTTTTGAACCTCAAATTGCTTGTATTTTTAGGTTAAAAAATATAGGTGATAATATCACTCCAATATTTGAAAAGATAAAATAAATGAGCACATTTAAAATATTTTGAAAACTTCTTAATGTATGACAAGTTGATTATAAAAAGCACAAGTTACTGTTTACAGGTGGTGTGCTTTTGTTTTCTCAGAAATTACTTGTATCTTGCTTCTGGAAAATTTCATTGAACTATTTTTTTTAATGTAGCTTTTTTATTTTGTAGAAGTAACTGAGTAAACATAATCATTTATTTAGTAAGAAACAAAGTAAATAATTTTCTAATGATTCTTTGTGACACTGCCAAGTTATAAGGATTGCTAATGTAGTATTCTAGAAAAATACACAACAGTAGCTTTGGTCTTTTCCAAATTTTCATGGAAAGCAATTGTAGATCTCTATTCTTTATTTGAATTTCAGCAAAGATCATGGGATATGCCTTTATCCTGCATAATCCCAGCTGAGGTTCAATTAAGAGTATTTCCTAAGCACAATCTATGTGATACCTCCTTGGTTATGCTAAATGAATTTCATTCGTCTCTCTGGTCTTAATGTTACTTACTGGGCACCTATAAAGCCTTCAAACCACAGGCCAGGGAGATTTGCTCAACCATGTTTGTAGTGGCTCAATTTGTAATAGGTAAGAGCTGGAATCAACCTAGATTTCCATCACTAGAAGAATGGATAACTAAGATGTGGTATATCTACACAATGGAATTCTATACAGCAGTAAGAAAGAATGACACAATGAAATTTGAGGAAAAATGGTTGAACCTGGAACAGATCATTCTCAGTGAACTTACCCAATCACAGAAAAAGAAAAAAAGAATCGCCACATAGTCTCACTCATGTACAGCACCTAACCTGAATCTACCCGCGATACCTTACATACCCAGCAAGCATCTCATGGACTAGACACTAAGATGGGTGGGAAGGGAGTGGAGGGCTATGGAAGAGTGGGAAACACAAATCTAGACCCAATCGGCAATGGTACCATAAAATTCTACTTCCTAAAAGGCAGACCAAATGGCTGAACCTTCACCAGGCCCTTATAGGGAACACCTGAACCACAAGACACTGGAAAGGGTATGATGAAGACTAACCTTAATCTTCTACAGCTTCCCACCACCCTTCCCCTCTCTCTCTCTTCTCTCTAGCTCTTGTATATTAGTTATCTTTTTCCTCCTTATCTTAGTGGGCATTGACCTGTGACTCCCAGTACCAGCATGGGGCTATTATTCATAATGAGCTTTTGATCAGAGAGACCTCCAAGGTTTCCTAAAAGAATGACAGATTTCTGTCAGAGTACTAGATGACTCACCAAAAGTTAGTGGTAAGACTCTACTGCTGAAGACACCTTATGTGGTTGACACGTAAAATGGAATGGCATGGCTGGAAGTTGGAAGAAAGTCAGTCTCCAGACAGTCAGCACATCTAGTGCCAGAAGGTGCTACATGAGTGACTTGGGGAAAATGACCAATATCTGTCCAAGCAACTCATGGTCTAACCTACTTAGTAACAAATAACCTGTTGTGATGCCCACACAAGAGCAATAATGGCACACAGTCATGGTGGGTAACCAACTGCTCTTGATTTGGCTAACTGATCCTCTCAGTGGTACATGACCTAAAGCTGGAGCTGGGAAAGAAGTCAGAAACATATCCAAACATAAGCCCACTGTCCATTATCAAGCTACCATCAATCATGGGCTACAAGAAGGCCTACACCTATTAAATTCTCTATAATAAAGTAAGGGTCATCTCATTTGTCCTGGTGCTAACTTACTCTCTGTTGGAGAATCTTCTTCTCTTTTTCATATAGATGTAGATCCTAAGGAGAGAGCCACCCCATTATACCTCAAAAGAGCCCTGGCTGAAACTAAGAAAAATTGGTGAAACAAGCAAAGGTACTGTTTACCTGGTGAACTAGATACCAGCACAAGGGAGAAGGAGATCAACACAGAGAAAAAATCAACTCCTACCAAATCAGAGAGCCAGAGACCCAGAGGCCCTCAACACCTTATCACTGAAGCAGACCAAAAATGAACCCAACATGGCTCAGGGAAATTTTGCAGAAGAGGGGCCAGAAAGAATGTCATGATATGTAGAGACATTTATCTTACCCATAACTGTGGGCTAACTCCACAATGCATGACCCATATACCTCAACAAGGAGGGGTCAAGGGGAGGGGGTCAGTCACGGATGAGCCTAATAATGGTACCAAACTGACTATATTTGCTGAATACAAAACTAATTAATAAGTTTTTGTTTTTTTTAAAAAGAATGTGACCTGGTAGTCATTGTGACTTTTGTCTAATTGTACTTATTACAGCCAGTGTGTAATTTCAAATTTAGGGTTTTATTTTTCATTTGTTTATTTATTGCTTTTTCGTGGTAGTGTCTCACTCTGGTCCAGGCTGGAACTAACTATGTAGTCTCAGAGTGGCCTCGAACTCATGGTTATCCTCCTTCCTCTGCCTCCAGAGTGCTGGGATTAAAGGTGTGTGCCACCATGCCCGGCCAAATTTAGGGTTTTATTTAGGGGTTTTTATTGTGTCATAATTCCTGTTGTTGCCTTAGGAACTTAAAGAACAGCCTGTGCTGTGAGAAATGAGGTAAAATTGTCCAGATGTTAGTATCTATCCTAAAATAGAAGTAGAAGGGAGAGACAGGAAAAGATGAGGGTGAGGTGATTTGCTAGAGTTAGAGGGAGCAAGTTACTTGGCTAGAAAGGTAGCTCTACTAAGGTTTCTTATTGTAAAATAAAGTTCATTGAGAGCAATAGTCATTTGTTAAAAATGTCAAAGGATGCAAATAGCTCTCTAACTTGTGCTTTTGATTCCTATTCCATTTCTGGAATGATATTCCTTTTACCTTTTTGTGTGTGTGTGTGAGGTAGGGTTTCACTCTAGTCCAGCTTACCTGGAATTCAGGATGTAGTCTCTGGATGGCCTTGAACTCACTGTAATTCTCCTATTTCTGCCTCCCAAGTGCTGGGATTAAAGGTGTGTGCCACAACACCTGGCTACATATCACTTTAAAAAAAAAATCAGTTATGGACATACTCAGTATGTAAACAGCACACTGAGTCATGTCCCCAGCCTAATTTGATCTTTACATTCAAGTGTAGGTTCTGACCAATACAAGTCATGTTCCAGAGGATCTTGCTCTAGTGAGAAACTACATTCAGTAAAATCACCTGCCTAGACAACAACTTTGGAAACATCTGGAAATGGAAAAAAAAAATAGAAACAAATTTTCCATTACACAGTAAATTTATTATATTTGTTTATAGCAGATAAATGTATGTTCTTAGGTAAAATCTGCTGTTATATATTAGTGACACTTTTATTCTCAATGAATTAAATATATGCCATTTTACTTCACATGTTTTCTACTTAGCATTTTACTTTTCTTCTAATTAGGACTCTTTTAGGCCACACTACTATTAAAACCCTACAGTATTGCAAATATATGTGCTCGCACTGCTAATGACTTCCCACCTATTTTGCAAACACTCATGGTCTCCTCTCCTGTCCCCACATGTAATACAAGCTTCTTATATTTTCCTTTTATATGATATATAAGTCAAAGTCTCATTGATTCTGAGGAATGCACCCTACTCAGGGACTTTTTTACTAATTTGAGGAACTTTTGATCTTGAAAGCTTCCCTCTGTCATTCAAGATGTTAGATATGTTTTAATAAGTGTTTTCATATTTTACATCATTTTGAGTCTCTTCATTTTATTTTGGGATCATTAAGATTTACATCTTGTGTGTGTGTGTTTTCAGAAGGGGACTACATAGATTTTTGTTGACTTCCCCCTTGGCCCTCCATTTGAATATGAGATATATTTATTTGTTCACTTCATCTTGTTGAGGAGCTCACCTTTGATTTCTTTATTTATAAAAGATGCTTTGAGGGAATCAGCACACAACTCCTACAGTCCAGATGCTCGCTTGAGCTACCTCTGATTGCTTGGGAGAAACAGTGTTCAAGCATATACATGCAAAGTAATCCAGTGATTTCAAAATTCAAACTTTTGCCTACAGAATGTTTCTCCATCAAATAATACAAGTTTGAATCATTATTCCAACTGTATTTATTCTAATGATTTGATTTTTAAGGTTACAGTCTTGAAATGCATTGATGGATATACTACAAAACAAAACAACTGTCTGGACTTCATATACTGCTAAATTATGGGGTTGCTGAGGTGATTTTCTACATAATCTGGGTGCCTTTAATGACCATTCAGCAGAAATGCTTCTCAGAGTCATGTTCCAAGAAAATTTTCAGTTTTATATTAATTGGCTTATTGTCTAATGGACAATATTAACCTGTTAAGTGATCATATTTTCCTTCTTGTTTGACAAAAGGAAGTACAACTTGAGTTGTTTGGATTTTTTCTCAGATGAATTTCCTCACTATAATAATCCATAAACTTTAAATTCAATTCTTATCTTACTCTAAGTTCTTTTCTGAAAGGTAAGAGAGAAAATTCAAAAGAACACCTTTTTTTTTTTTTTGAAAAAGCATGAACAATGTATGTGATATACATTCCATGAAGAGATTGCAAAGCAGAAATATAAACCTTTTATATGGTCAAGCAGGTACAAGCTACTGCAAATATGACTGAAGATGATGAAGAAGTGTTCTTCAGGAAAATGAATGTAGACAATGCCACTTGTCAGAATGAACTCTAACTTAGCAAAGAATGTGGGTACTATGGGCTTACAAGTCAGCTTTATCTGAAGGGAAGACAAATTGTTCATATGTTTACACTTGAAGGTGGGAGGTAGTGTTGCAATGTGGAGCATAGAGTCCTAGGAAGCTAAACATTTAACATCCCATTGAAACTGGGAGACAGGTACACTACTTTACTTTGTACTTTTATGATTCAGAGAGATAGCTCCCAGGTCCTTAAGAAAAACATTTCTGAGTTATATAAACAAAAAAAAAAAATAAAACAAAACAACACCACCAACAAAAGGCATACTTACTCTTGAAAATAATGCAGGGTCATTTCAATGAGAGTCAAAAACGCTTAGAAGTGGGGCTAGAGAGAAGGCATAGTGGTTAGTGTGCTTGCCTGTGATGCTTAAGGACCCATGTTTGACTCTTCAGATCCCACATAAGGCAGATGCACAAAAGTGAGACAAGTGCAAGGTCACACATACCCACTAGTTGGCACAAGTGTCTGGAGTTTGATTACAGTGGCTGAGGCCCTGGCACACCAATTCTCTCTCTCCCTCTCCCTTCACTCTCTGTAAAATTTTAAAAAAAAAAGTAGAATTAAAACAAACAAACAAAAACACTTATAAATTTTCTGAGGTAAATACTCTATGGTGAAGATTCTCAGCAGAGAGAACTGTCTTATTTTTAATTTATATTTTGTGTTGTAGGTTCTTATAAATAAATAAATAATATATAAAGATATTAAAATAATAAATAACAATATGTATATGCTTCAGTAAAATATCATAAAATATTTGAATATATAAGTTTACTGTACTAGTTGGTATGTGAGACCTTGCACTTGCCTCACCTTTGTGTGTCTGGATAACGTGGTATCTAGAGACTACAACATGGATCCTTAGGCTTCTCAAGAAAGCATCTTAACCAATAGGCCATCTCTCCAGCCCATACTAATGTATTTTGATTAAGATTAAACTTCCTATTCAACTCTCCAGCAGGTAGATGCTGGAGGAGGCATGTCACTGGAGGTAGATGTTCATTCTAGCCCTAGTGGTTGTATATAGAATCAGTTTGAGCTCTGACTACTTCTGCTTGCTCATATTGGCTTTTCTCTTTCTGTGGTGGATGCTGAAGTGAGCCAGCTTCTTCTGACATGATGGAGCTTCCCCTGAATCTGTAAGCCTGGAATAAACAATTTCCTCCCCTAAGATGTTTCAGATTAGATGTTTGTGCTACCAATAAGGAGGTAACTACAACATAAAATTGGTACCAATGGAGTGGGGTTGTAACTCACCAGGTATTATGAGGTATAGCAAATGCAGGACAATGGGGGTTGTTGGTTTTTTCAGAGTAGTTGTGTTTTGGACATGGCCATTAACTCAGTGAGGCAGGTTTTGGGGCAGTCCCCTCATCAAGGGCCAGTGGAACCATGAGGATGAGCTATGGATTACAGTCAAGACACAGTGGAGATGCCAGGAGTATGTGATGGCTGCCAAGGAGAGCTACCAGCATGATATGGAGCCTCCACTGTGCTATGAGCAGCCAGGTGGAGAGACAGAATTGGAAACCCTGGAGATAAGTCACTGGTTGTAATTACCACACATAGAGCTACAGGATTTGATATTTTCCCTGTTTGTTTTAGATTTTCTATTGGTTCAATCTTTTCTTGATATGCTGAATGTTATCTTTTTTTAGTGTGAATGTCTTTTCTATGCCCTATGCTTTCTGGTTTTACAGCTCAGATAAAAGAACCTGGACTATGAGTGCCGGGCTCCTCCCCGGTGGGTAGGTAGTGCTGGTTCCTCCCAAGGGGTTGAGGAGAAAGATGAGCATCAGACAACTCAGAGCCTCTCCTAGTCACTGGAGAAAAACCACAGTCGGGAGTCTTGTCAAAGCAGGAACTCACTTTATTGTTACAAGCATTTGCCTCTATAATGTTGGGGACGAAGGTAGAGATTTTAGGATGGGGGAAGAGGTAAGGGCCAATAGTAAACTGTGACTATTGAAATGATAATTCCAACTCCTTCACAAACGTATCAGTCAAGAAGCCATTAGGCATCTTGCTAAATCCTAGCTGGCTAGAGACAGGTCGTCAAACTTTAGCTAGGCTCAAGAAGTTCCACTAGGCCTCATGCCCAGGCCTCTCAAGGCCCAACATTTCCCCCTTTTGTTTTTGTAAGAGCATTAGTCAATGTGGCCCCTGTCTTAGGTTGTCCCCCTCTGAAGATCTTACCCATCACTGGGTATCATGTGTTTAGCTTGCTGAGAACCCACTCCGTGGCCTGTCTTAGGTTGTCTCAGTCTGTCTGAGATCTTACCCATCATTGGTCACATGGAGGGCAGAGGAGGTGGCAGTGGGTCATCTAAGGAACTTAATTCCTGAGTTGCCAGCCTGTGGTAATGTATCTCAACTGATGGAGTTTTATTGCCTCTAGCTGCTGGTGAATGAATTATGTAATTTTGTTAATTACACAAGGCCCGACAGTGAGGATAAGGAGGAGGGGAAGGATGGGCCTAAGATAAGGGAGGAGGTAGGGTAATAAGCCATGTAAGCCCATCCACAGTGGGCTGTCCTGAGGGTCCCATCACCTCCTCTCCAAGTCTTCCTGGAGCCTCTTAATCTTGTCCTGGACAATTCCTGATTTATTGGTGTAAAAGTAGCATTTTTCCTATAAAAACAAGCATATGCCTCCCTTTTCAGCAGTCTAGTCCCCTCCTGTTTTATAGGACTACCTCAGCCAGAGAATCTAGCTTTCAGGAATGATATCTACATCTGGGATTCATGTGGCTAGGGCACAAATGCCCATTCAAGTGGTGGGCAGAAAGTTATAGGCCATCCCACCTACACAAACATAAACCATTCCAGAAGGCGGGCAGTGTTGAGCACTGAGCTCAGTTGTGTTAAAAGTACATAAGGAAGGATGAATGTACCCCACATCTATACTGGAATTATTAGGGGAAGGCGGGGCTCAAATGTAAGTTCATTTGATTTTTTGATGTTGGTGATCCTCACTGGGGTAAGGTAGAGTCTCATAGTTGTTTTAATTTACATTTCTCTGATGATTAGGGATGATGAACATTTTCTTAAGTGTGTGTTTGCCATTTGTATATCTTCCTCTGTGAATTGCCTGTTCAACTCTGTGCTCCCTTTTGTGAGTGGGGTATTTGTCTTCTTATTGTTTAGACTTTTGAGTTCTTTGTAGATTCTAGAGATTAGGCCTCTATCAGTTGGATAACCCGCAAATATGTTCTCCCATTCTATGGGTATTCTATTGGCTTTGCTTATTATATGCTTGTCTGTAAAGAAACTCTTCAGCTTCATATGATCCCATTGTTTGAGTGACTGTTTAAGAACTTGAGCCACTGGGGTTTTGTTCAGGAAGTCTTTTTCCATTCCTATATCATGGAAAGTACTTCCTAATTTTCTTCCAGTAGTATTTGAGTTTCTGGTCTTATGTTGAGGTCTTTGATCCATTTGGATTTGAGTGTAGTGCATGGTGAAATGTGTGGATCAAGTTTTAGTTTCCTGCATGTGGTTATCCAGTTTGTCCAGCACCATTTGTTGAAGATGCTTAACTGGTATAAGGCATAGCAAGGAGAAACTAAAACAATGTAAATTGAACCATCATAACCTAAAGTTAGTCTCAGTGTCTGTAATTTTAACTTGTTTTATTTTGTTTAAAATCTTAAATTTCAGCCGGGCGTGGTGGTGCACACCTTTAATCCTAGCACTCGGCAGGCAGAGGTAGGAGGATTACCATGAGTTTTAGGCCACCCTGAGGCTCCATAGGGAATTCCAGGTCAGCCTGGGCTAGAGTGAAACCCTACTTTGAAAAACTAAAACAAAAAAAAACCCAAAATCTTAAATCTCTCAGTCCAATATCTCTAGCTAAGCACATCAGTCCATTACAAATTTAACCTTGATTAAACTCTCTGGGCCTGGGCATTAGGGTGCAGCCAGCCCTTATGCCAGTAGCCCAGTTTCAACAAAGTCCCCTGCAATCTTTCCTTTCCCTTAGAAAGCTCATAAGCCAAGCCTTGAAGTTTAATGCTATCTGAATTTAACATTCTCAGACTCTCATCAGAATAATCCATAAAAATTGCCTTACCACTCCAGAAGACACCTTCAGTTGCAAACATCAAGTCCATGTCTATTCCTCCAAATCAAAGGTTCCAAAAGATAAACATCCACATGGTCAGGTTCATCTCAGTCCACTTATCACATATCTTCAGGTTTGCTGAGATAAACTTCCAGACCAGGTACAGTTATGGAGGAAGGGATATTTATTGAAGCTTATAGATCCAAGGGAGGTTCCACATTGACAGAAAAAGCTGGCCTGCCTTCACGGGCCCAAGGAGAGAGAGAGAGAGAGAGAGAGAGAGAGAGAGAGAGAGAGAGAGCAGCACAAGCCTTCACAAATACAAAAGCTGCTGGTGAACCAAAAGTGAAAGGAAAGAGAAAGGGAACGAAGAGATGTTGACAAACAAGTACAGGTTATAGAAGCAAAATTTAGCTCATTAAATATAAAGACTGCCTCATAACTGATGAGAGTACACTCACTCACACATGTACACCGATTACCTCTTCAACGAATGCCTCTCATGGGGCACTAGTTGGCAGGGTTCCTGGAGGCCCATGTTGGGCACTAGATGCCAGGCTCCTCCCCAGCAGGTAGGTAGTGCTGAGGAGGAACCAGGCCCACTGGTTCCTCCCAATGGGTTGAGGAGAAAGATGATTGTCGGATGACTCAGAACCTCTCCTAGTCACCAGAGAAAAAACACACTGAGTCAGGAGTCTTGTGGAAGCAGGAATTCACAGGTACTCACTTTATTGTTACAAGCAGTTGGCTATATAATGTTGGAGACTAAGATGGGGATTTTAGGATGGGGGGAGAGGTAAGGGCCAATAGTAAACTGTGACTATTGAAATGATAATTCCAACTCCTGCACGGAAGTAGCAGGCAAGAAGCCATTAGGCATCTTGCTAAGTCCTAGCTGGCCAGAGACAGGTTGCCAAACTTTAGCTAGGCTCAGGAAGTTCTACTAGGCCTCTTGCTCAGGCCTCTCAAGGCCCAACATATGGGGATGCTTGAATACTACTGGGATTAAAAAAAAATCGGAACTTTAAAATTTGAATTGAATAAATTTCATTTTATATCATGAATAGTCATGTTTATGGGAGACAGGGGTAGAACGTGGTGGTTTGAAGTAGGTGTCCTTCATATTCTCATGTGTTCTAAATGTTTGATCCCGAGTGGATAGCAGTTTAAGAACTGGAGCCTTGCTAGAGGAGGAATGGTGTTAGGGGCAGTTTTAGCCAGTTACCCTTGTCTGTATTTGGTATATTCTTCTACTACTGTTGTCCATCTAATGTTGGGCAGGAGGAAATATCCAAGCTCTGCTCATACCATCCTTTCCCTTGCCATCATGGATATTCCCCTGGAGTCTGTATACCCTTTGCACCCCCAGGCTGATTTTATCCAGATGCATTGTGCCAGCAACACAAAAATAGCTGCAACAACTGTCTTTGAAATGTCTATAATATGAGGCACACTTCTCACTTACAAATAAGAACATAGCTAACTATGCTTTAAGCTTCCTCAGAGTATCCAAGTAATAAAGATAGCAAGGCTCCCTCCTTTTCTTAGATATGACTGAACTCTAAAATGTAAAACAAAATACATAAATAATTGGTATATTGTTTATTTTATTTCTTTGCTTATTTTTTTAACCTTTTTCATGAGTATGTATGGGTGCATGTACATGCTCACAGGTACATGTACATGTGTGGGTGAACCAAGAAATGGAGAGGGACAGGTATATGAGATCTTCAAACTATGAGATGGTAAGAGGGCAGAGTGAGAGAGATGATATGGAAGACAGAGAGAGAAGGAAGATGTGTGCCACAGAAAAGAGAGGAAAAGAGAGAGGGAGAGAGAAAGACCGAGACAGATACAGAAGTAGATACAAACTTTAGGGCATTGTTACAGTCAGGTTCGCACTGCTGGTAGAAATAACCCAACCAAGAGCAGCTTGTGGGAAGAAGAGGTTTATTTGGACTTACAGCCCGAGGGGAAGCTCCATGATGGCAGAGGAAAATGATGGCATAAACAGAGGGTGGACATCACACCCTGGCCCACATAAGGTGGACAATATCAACAGGAGTATGTGCCAAACACTGGCAAGGGGAAACTGGTTGTAATACCCATAAGCCCACCCCTAACAACTCACTGCCTCTAGGAGGGTTTAATTTCCAATTGCCATCAGCTGGGGAAACTAGCATCAAGAACACCTAAATTTATGGAGGGCATCTAAATCAAACTACCACAGGCAGGAAGAGAGATAGAGCAGGAGGTATAAAGGCTTATATACCCCTGAGGAGAGGGAATGGTGGGGAGACACAGGGAGATTCTGGAAGACTTGGTAAGGTTTGGGGATATATTCCATAGACCCTGCAGTCAACAAGATAGCTGGACATCACACAGGGAATTGAAAACTTTGAAGTCTCAATTGCTAGAGCAGGTAATTTCCAAGCCTCGGGGTTAGCTTGGCCAGATTCTGGGGTGGGGGCAATAATGAACAAAGGGCTCTGAGACTGTAATATAAGACAGAGTTTAAAGATGGTGTCTTGCTATCTTTTTTTGTTCTCTGAGATAGGTTCTCTTACAGATCACAGAACTCACCAATTTGGCTAAACAAGCTAGTCAACAAACTCAAGGGATCTTTCTACCCCTGCCTCCCCTCTATTTGGATTACAGGCCTATATCAGTATATCTGACATTTAGTGAGTACTAGGGATTTGAATTTAGATACTTATGTTTACAGGGGAAGCATTTTACAAACTGAGCCATGTCCTTAGCTTCGTGTGTGTGTGTGTGTGTGTGTGTGTGTGTTCACCTCCTTTCACTTTTTCCCTCTCTTGTCAGCTGTCCCTATGTAGTTGGGAAATTGATTCCCTAGAAACAAAAGCTTCACCTGTCTTAAAGATGCTAGAAGGCTGATTGGATGACTAAAAATTTTGTGATTGTTTAGAACTGGAATGTTGTAGGCCCAGAGCCAGCTTTTCTCAAACTATCTGTAGTTCCTTTAATAGCCATTTGTTTTAACTTCCTCTGTGTGGGACCTAATAACCTTGTGACTATTATGTAAACTCTTTTTTTTTGGAAAGTACTAATAGATATCTAGCTTGTGTGCCAATGGCTACCCAAAGCCTAAGAATGTCATCAGATAACATGCTATAAGCAGAGTCTTTCTCATTTAGCCAAACTGATGTTCTCACCAACTTATTTTTTAAAGCCTTGATTTATGGCTTTCTTTGTTATGTAAATACAAAAAGTTCATAAAACTGTCATCATGCAGGGTATGCTGGTAAAACTTGAGTCTATGTCCCTGGGCCATGGTCACTCATATTTGTTTCCAGAATAAATTATCCTTTATTCCCTTTGAGGCAAGTGTTCTACATCAATACTGCACAGTTTGTTTTCTGTGAAATTCATGTTATGATTTCCTCTCTCTTTTAACTAAATTTTCATTGTTACTGGGCTCTTTCTTTGGTCTCTCATAATTTCTCCCACTCTAGACCTCTGTTAAAATACTTCACTCAATGCATGCAAGACATAGTATAGAAAGGAAGGTAGAGTTTACTAAAGGTAAAGTGGGGCACTCTCAAGGGGTGAGAATGGACAATGGCCAGAGAGTTCATTGTCCAACTATCATTTTTAGTCTCGCTTTATACCATTTCTAAAGTCTGTGGAACAGATGGATTCTCAGACAGGAATTTTCCTGTCCAGGTGATTGACAGGCCAATTTGGATTCATTCTTACAGGAGTGGGTATGTAAAGCTTCCTTCTAGATAGTAATCTTATGACAGTTCAGAATATATCTCTACTTGGGACTAGAGATAAGATCCAGATCTCATTATTTTTACTAGTAAACATGTAACAGAGCAGATTAAAAAGAACTAAAGACAGACTAAAATGAATATCTAATAATAGCCATGCTTTACTAGGAGGAAATAGTTTTTGCTAGATGAACTTCAAAAAAGGTCTGCTATTTCCATCTTCTTTGTCTAAGGTGTGGCTGTACTTTTACATTGTGATTTACATGGTATTTTATGTGGTATTTTAAATGGCATGTTATGTGATATTTTATGTGGTATCTTACATGTTATCTTATGTGGTATTTCACATAACATTTACATGATGTTTTACATTGGATTTACACAGTGTTTTACATGGTATTTCAAGAGGGGTTGTGATGCTTTTTCCCTCTTTTCCTTTGTTCTTTCATAGTTTAAGAAGTGGAGACTGTGATAGTACCACTTCCTTTGCCTAGTATTTTTCACTTGCAAAATCAATGATAACAGAGGTGGGGCCAGAATTGATCTTCAAGATAAAACCAGAACAGGTCTCCATTCTATAGATATGAGAGTCAACAAATATGTTTGAGGTCAAAGAACTCTACCAAATGCAGTAGTCTCCTCATTATCCCAAAAGTATTCACTTTCCACTGGGGAAAACTTTCCTTTGAGAGACATTACTCCATTATTCCATGCCAGGACTTAAGTAATTGTCTCCTTCAATCTTTGATTCCCAGTATGTTTCAGAAGGGGTGGTGGAAAGTGGGGTCCAGTATGAGTAAGAAGAAGATAGAAGTTAGCTTCTGTAAGCATTAAAGACAGGGTCTGTGGTGAATTACATGCCAGTCTCTTAACCCATTATAAGTCACTCATATAGCACAAGGTAAAAAATGAAAAAAAAAAAAAAAGACTTGTTAATAACTTTCAGATTGAGTACAGATGCAGCATTTTGGGGTCCAGGGAGGAATTCTCAGGCTTGTAAACCCCAAGTTTTATGTCTTTATTCAATTTTAGCAAATAATTAAAAAGATGAATTCTGAGAAGGTTAAATTATGATGTATGAGGTTTATTTTATGGGAACTTGAATCTGGGGGTAGGATACCCAGAAGACTCAAGCCAGAAAGACATCTTACCCAGCTGGAAAGAGGGAAGAGGAGATGGAGAAAATTTTCTTCATAGAGGGAAAAAGCCTCTCCCTCTCACTCATTCTCTCTCTCTTTCTCTCTTTCTCTCTCACACACACATATGAAAGGCAAAATGTGTGAAAAGTTCAGAAGAAGCAAAGCATGAGAGCATGAGACTTTCACATAAAAGAAAGCTAAGAGGTTGGATAGTAAAGGGACAAGAACTTAAAGGAAAACCATACATGTAACAAAGTAAGAACAAAGTAGAAGCAAAATATATGTTGGAAGCCAGAAGGAAAATACAAAAGGAAGTAAGAATTACCCTTACCTTCCCAACTAGGCTAGGAGGGGAGAGAGCTTAATAAAGCAGGCACCAGGAGAGTCAGTGCAAGAGAAAGAGAGAGAGATTATACTTATGGTGGGCCCATTTATATAGGCCAGACACCCAATTAGAATGACCCCTGCCCTCAGAAACCTAATTGGCTCATGGACTCAGGGGCTGACTTAGGTGTGCTAAAGGTGAGTCTGGTGTGCTAAACTGAGGAAGAAGCTGAAAGTTACTGTTGCTTTTAGCCATATTGGATAAGACTGGATCAGACATGGGTTCTAGTCTTGCTAGGACAGTCAAGTTGGCATTTCCTTGTTCTTGTCCCTGAGTGACTGACTAGAAAAAAACTGTTTCTTCTTCAGTATAAGCTTTTGGGAAGAAGTGACTATGATATGTGATAATTCTCCTGACTAGGTACGTGACGGGCATCTGCTTTTTTGTTTTAGCTGAGGGGTATACACAGGGCTTATAGGTCTCTTACTGGTTTGGTAGCAATGTGAGCAAAGCACTTCCAATTTCTATAAAAATGACCTCAGTCTCCATCCCGTCTCTACCATAAGTCTCACAGAAGCCCAATAAACTAGGCAGCTCCCTGACAATTCCTCTCTCATTCTCTCTCTTATTGACCCTCTAACAGGGAAGACTTTTTATTTTCCTGATTAATAAAGTTACCTTTTGTGCTCACCCTTTGTTTGAATTCCTTAATTCTTCTTGGGCATGTGCCATGAACTTGAGAACACTGACTCTGGGCAAGGCTTTGCTGGGCATTGATTTTGTGTGTGTGTGGGGGGTGTTCTCAGCCCATGAGTTAAGCCACTGAGAGTACAGAAAGGCTCTGCTTTGCTCTCAAAACAAACTTCAAGGCTCCTGCAGCTTCATTTTGCAAGCTACTAATTATGAGGGGAGGCATTCATCTTTCATGGCCTTTAATCCTGTAGTCTACCTGGTTATCAAGCACATATTTAAACTGATCTGCTATACTTGTTATTGTTAGATTATTTTTTTTTTGTTTGCACCCATATCAGCTAAGTATGTGAAAAAATATATAACTCAAGTGGAAACTTAAATGCACATGTGAATGGCAAAAGCAAAAACAAAAACACCCTATAATCTTATAAGACATAGATTTTTTTCAAGAGAGTGATTTCTTACACACCCAATTAAAGCCTCCAATTTTAAAAACTTTAAAACTTAAGCAATGTGTCACAGCATACATATGACTCCAAAGGATTTTGCAATGCAATTATTGTATTATGAATCCAATATTTCTCCACTTAATGTCTTACTTTGAAAAGCTAGCCTGAGTTTTTCTTGCTTTTTGTGACTTTCAGGCAAATGCCCTTTCATCTTTCATGTTCCCCAAACCACAGATTTGTGCTCAGGTCGTTTCTTGTTTGATAGCTTCACTGTTACCCCAAGGGCACCAGCAAGGCTAATGAAGGAAAGCCTGTTGGAGCAAACTCAGCAACAAGGCTAACTTAGGAGTGGTTTTGGTAAATGGCTGTACATGAACACTCAAGAAAATAAGGTAAAACATGGGATGACACTGAGAGTTTTTCTTAGGAAAAAATATACTGTCTTTTGTCAAAATTAATTAAATTGAAGAATAGAAAAATCTACTTTTCAATTCCACTTAGAGTATAAAAAAAATAGCTACTTTTGTTTTTAATTGTCTTTATCACACATGTGATTAGTTTAGCCTAATACACTTCTGCCTTATTAGAAGTGCATATGTTGCAAAGCAGAGAGAAAAATAGTCATGTATTAAAATAAAAAACTTATGTATGAAATCAACCATCTAAATCTAAATTATCTTTGGTTTTAATGAAAAAGGTGTAGTAATTCCTTATTTCATGGGACTGAAAATGCTCCTGAGATTTTAAAAGAGATATCCAGAGGCAAGACTTCATTTCCTTGACAATTAAAATTATTGTGGTGGTAAAGAACCATGCTGATAATACACCCCTTCCCTGGATGTGAGAAAATGGAACAATTAGTGCAGGCTAATGAAGGATAACATGTTCACCTCATTCATTGAACCGCACAGCTTTCTGTGTATATCTAATGCTCTGTAAGGAAGTCTGAATCATAACCCACCTTATTTCACTGTGTCAGTGCAAATCAGAGCTCTCACCTCAAAGGGAATAAGAGATAATTTATTCTGGAGCCAAGTATGAGTCAGCATGGCCCCGGATCACAAGTTCAAATACTCGAATTTGTGTCCATGTGGCAACAGTTTCATGAAATTTTCATAGTTACAGAACAAAGAAAGTTATAAATCAAGATTTCTAAATACTTTCATGGAAATAAGAGGTAAATTTCTGCTATGGGTCATAGATGCTATTTGATGACATTATTACTTTTTTAAAAAATTAAAATTTTATTTATTTACTTATTTGAGACAGAGAGTCAGGGAGAGAGAGAGAGAAAAAAAAGAGAGAGAGAGAGAGAATGGGCACACCAGTGCCTCTAGCCACTGCAAACAAATTCCAAATACATGTGCCATCTTGTGCATCTGGCTTATGTAGGACCTGGAGAATTGAACCTGGGTCCTTAGGCTTCACAGGCAAGCACCTTTGCCATTACGCCATCTCTCCATCCCTTATCTTTTGGGTTGGTAGAAGCTAGGGGTCTGTTTGTACATTTGAAAATAATTTACCTAATAGTCACAAGGATGTTAGGTCACACAAAGTGGTAGGCGATAAACGGTTTGACTCTGTACTTGCAACATTCCAAATACACATAATCATTGTCATTCTAATCTGCCAATCAACCTTATAGAATTTTTAATGTGGCTGTGGCTTTTTTTTCCCTAGGATCTTCAGTTAACAACTGGATTAAATGTTGAGTGCCTTATTGTATGTGTTTGATCTTATCCCTAGAACACCATGATAATCATTAATGATAATATAATAAAAGGTAAGATGCCAGGAGGAGTTCTTCTCTGAGATATGGATCACAGATATAATGTAGACATCTTTGTTAATATCCTTACAGGCAGTAGATTCAAGTGGATGAAATTTTTGTTTAATGGCAAGGAAGTTTAATGAGGATTTAATCATTCAGACAAGGTGAACCAGTTAGAAAGGGCCAAAGCCTGAATGTGAAGACCCACCGATTAATTTCATGCCATTATGTGGGACTGTGTCCCAAGAAGTAGTACACCAAATATGCAAAAGGATGTTTTTGTTCCAGAGCAGACATTATTAAAACGGCTGAACTATGAAGAACACAGGTCATACTAGGTAAAGTAGGGAAGTACATCATAATTCTATAGGTTGTCAAAAATCTAGATGAAGGGCTGGAGAGATGGCTTAGCGGTTAAGCGCTTGCCTGTGAAGCCTAAGGACCCCGGTTCGAGGCTCGGTTCCCTAGGTCCCACGTTAGCCAGATGCACAAGGGGGCGCACGCATCTGGAGTTCGTTTGCAGAGGCTGGAAGCCCTGGCGCGCCCATTCTCTCTCTCTCCCTCTATCTGTCTTTCTCTCTGTGTCTGTCGCTCTCAAATAAAATAAATAAATAAATTAAAAAAAAAAAAAAGAAAAATCTAGATGAAGAGAGAGAGAGGTCAAATTAGAAGATCTATGGGAGGGAATACATGCCTGGTACTGAAAACCTAACCAAAAGCCTATGGTGGGGGGAGGTTATGAGCATTAGGAATGCAATTCTTGCTCTTGTCTGGCTAAATGCATATATTATGCTCACCAAACTGCTAAGCATTTTACTTAATGTTCATATCCATATATTAATGCTACTCTTTCTTTTGGTTGAAGAAACTTCACTTTTCAGATGGTTGTCACAACTTTTGGGATGACCCAAAAGGCACCACAGTGATGAGAAGATGTGATAGAAAAATGTTTAGCACTGAAACATCCCTATCACACCTTCCAAGGCTCAGGGTCCATTGCTGAAGAGGTGTTAAAAAGAATGTAAGAGGGCTGGAAAGATGGCTTAGCGGTTAAGCACTTGCCTGTGAAGACTAAGGGCCCCGGTTCGAGGCTCAGTTCCCCAGGTCCCACGTTAGCCAGATGCACAAGGGGGCCCACGCGTCTGGAGTTCGTTTGCAGAGGCTGGAAGCCCTGGCGCACCCATTCTCTCTCTCTCCCTCTATCTGTCTTTCTCTCTGTGTCTGTCGCTCTCAAATAAATAAATAAATAATTTTTTAAAAAAATGTAAGAGTCAAAGGAAGAGTAGGACTGCTTAAAATGCAATGGACCAGACAGAAATTGGCCTTTATATCCATGACCTTGCAGTGCCTAACACTATTTTTATGAGACCCTCATAACAGGAGGACAATATGATGACCTCAAAATAAAAAGAGAGACTAATGGAGAAAGGGAGGGGATATGATGGAGAGTAGATCTGTGAAGGAAAATTGGTGAGGGGAATGACTTATTGTTTATTGTCTGTAAGTATAGAAGCTGTCAATAAAAGGAAAAAAAGAAATACTAAGTGGTTAAAAAAAAGAATCACTTAGTGGATGTGGTGAGGGGAGAAACTGAAGGTAATAGAAAGGGATTATGATAGATTTATATTATGTACACATAAGAACACTATCAAAAAGTTTTAAAAATGTATTCTTTTTATCCCCAATTCTGAAAAAAATTATAAGTGTTATATTTATTTAAATTTATACCTATATATAAACCTTAATATATGTAAATTATTAAATATAAGAACATGAAACAATTCATCATAAATATAAAAGTTATTATAAAACTACTTTCAGTTATTGCATAGCTATTTCTTCTTAATCAAAACAATCCATCTTGAAGGCAGAAGGGAGCAAAGAAAAAGCAACTTGAAAGACTCAAGAAGTTTTTGAAATTTACAAGATTCAAAAGCCTCCCTCTTCAAGTTTACATAAGTAATAACAATTGCTCAGAAAGGGAGATTCTGGCTGGCTGTCCAGCCTGAAAGTTGCATGGAGTGTTCCAAAAATGCAGTGTTCATGAGTTGACACCCATGTCCAGTGGGTCTTTTGATGATGCAGTTGCCTTTGAATCGAATGCTTCTGTAAGCAACCCCTTGTCCTACTCATGTAAATGGCTCCAGGAAACTTACGGATTCACTAAGCTGAACTATTTCTTTGGGGTGTCTCTGCCCTATCAGAGTGAATCGACATTTGTTTGCATCTCCCCAGTATAAGTTACAGGATATATTTGGTATCTGAACAGGAGCAAGCAGAATCAAAGATGAACTGAGGAACCATTGATTTCATGGACACTGCAATAGGTGTTGAAACCTGTCACTGAGGCTCACATGGGTGAAGGTGTGGTACCCACAGGGACAATCTCAGTACACCTGTCATACCCATTTAGTGTGAGAGGGCGTACCTGCTGCCTGTACCAGTGGTTGTATGCTCCCTGCTATGGGGAATAGGGCATACAACCAAGGTCAAGCCATCTGAGAATGGAGAGCCCATGGGGGAAGTACAAATCCCAAGATAACTCTTTTCCTCTATTTGAGTGGCATGACTTCTTAGTGAATGGGATCCACCATTCACTTATGTATGTGGGGTCCACAAATTGATGATGGACTTGAGAATATATTGCAATCCTTAAAAGTCACTCATGTAGAATATGATCATAGTCAGCCTGCTTTGTCATTTGATCGCAGTATGGGTGATAAAACATACAACTGAGGCTCAGCTCTCTCTCTAGAAAGAACATGTCCATGTAAGGGATGAATTACGATTAAAAATATATGAAAATGCTATTCTCCATGTTAGTAGGTGAATTGGCAAGGAAAGTGAGAAAAGAGAAAATGAGATGGACGTGTTGGCTTGCCATTTATTTCACCTGGCAAGATGCAAGAGAAGCAGAGTACAAACTAGATCTCCTAGCATTCAAATGTTGGGGACCAATGAGAAGAATTAGCTAATGAGATAGATAACTCCATGATTTATCACATGGACATGTGCTTTCATAGTGCCCCAGTAGAAGAAATTAATATTATTAAGGAATACACAGCATTTAAACTCTTTAGTTGAGCAACAATTAAATAAGCAATGAAAGAGCCTCTTAGAGCCTAGCTTTTGAAGCTGTGGGGCAAAGGAAGGATAGAATCAGTCTGAGTACTGTGGCAGCAGTGAAAGATAGTAATTTAACAATTCATCCCTCCTTGATACAAAGGCTAAATAACCTGAAGCAATATGAGGGAATTCAATCCCTGCTGGATCGGCTTATTTGAGCCATGAGGTTGTTGCTAGCTCCCATCCCTATGAATATCAGAGACTAGAAGATAATGGAAGAAGGACAAGAATTACTGAAAAAACTAGGTATGGGAGAAATGGTGCTTGATACCCCCCTCAAAAAAATTCACTACACCAGGTAGGATTGTGTTTATAGGAATTAAGAAAAAAATTGATTCATAAGGGACTTGAGGAGTTCAGAGAGTTGTTTCTTAAACCCAATGGCAGGGTGCAATCTTCATGAGGTATGAGAATGCTTGAATATCTGAATGACTTTGACTGGAATATAATTCTTTTCTGAAAGAAACCAAGATGGGTAATAGAAGATAAAATCAGACAAAGAGGTCTACCCAGGTTATTCAAAGACAAACATGGCCAGATATGTTAAGCAAGAGTTCCTAGCAAAGAAAGGTTAACCGAAAGACAAATTCTCTGCCAGTGAGCTTCAGGAAGGCATTAAAACCTGAACAACAATTCAGAGAAGACACAAATGATAAAATGGTGCAGGTGAAAATTATTAACGTGACATAAGGTAGGCAATTATCTCCCCAGAGAATGCAGTATATTTTTTGTCTTGTAAGAGAATAAGTGGGAGTGGAAGTTGTTCATCCAGCCCAGAGTCCTTTTAGCAGCTAAATGTGGCAGGTGGAAAGACAAGAGTCACAGTGTTGATCTAGAACCCGCCAGAACCAGGAAGTTGGCTTCAGCAGTAAGTATGACAGGCAAGAGTACAGGCCTTCTTTTCCTTACACCTCCTTAGTCTGCAGTCCAGGCAGTGCAGGCAAATCCTGCCTAGACTGTTGGACACAGGAGTGAGGAGATCTGCTGCAACTCCAATGCAGCCAAACCCCAGGATGCGGAGGTGACAAGGATATATGGATTTTGGAGAGCTAATTGTGTATCATCTCCCAGACATGAGGTTGTACACAACATTGCTGTTTTTATAGAAAAAACTTTTTAATTAAATTTCATGTTTTTTGAAGTTTATACACTTATATTCTGTCTCTTCATCCCTCATCTACTGAGAGACCTCCTCAGTGGGGTTACTGGTATTCACTCTGGAGTTCTGAAGGCCTCAATAAGTCTCTCTCTGGGTGTGTGTTGTGTGTGTGTGTGGGAGGGTGTCACAGACAGAGAGAGAGAGATGGGATGTGGTGGGGTTTTTGCCTTCTTCTACAATGCTTTCTGAGCCTAGGTGGGCATGTTACATATCTGAATTAGTGTTGAGTTCTCTGTAGCCTCAGGATCTCTGTTTTGATGAGATTTGAATGACACAGAGTCTGTCACCATCTCTCTGGAGCTGGTTTTCAGGCTTCCACTTCCTCTGCTATGACTTCTTGGCTCTAGCAGATGTGGTGGAGGTGACCCATTTCATATTAGGCAGGAGGCTATTTTTCTTCTTTTATTGATGGGTCCTGAATCTCCTCAGTATTCTCTGTCATCTATAAAGTAAAATAGATTCTCCAACCAAAATTGAGAGTACTTTGGTTTGAAAGGGATAAATCTAGTTATTTGAGAGACTTTGTGATGTGTGTACCCACACTTCTTACCCAAAGAGCAGTAGAGGTTCTCTCTGGAGTCTACAAATTTCGCATCCATGGGATTCTGACTTATTTCCCAGTGCCAGGTATGAGTTCTCTTCCACTGAATGGGACTCATGTCCAATATGAGAACAGTTGGTTATCCTCATAGGCTGTATGCTACTATTGCATAGATGTGTACTTCTCACCTAGTTGGTTGATTTCATAGCTTGAAGGATCTCTTGCTTATTCATGCTATTGCTGACCATTATCCCCTACCAGCTCCAACAGCATTTTCCAGAACTATGAGGGTTAGACTAGAAGGAACTGGATTCCTTCTCAGTTCCAGTGAGGTCTTTCAATGTCCTGTGAATGCAGACTGTGTTGTCTTGCAGGTAACCATGTACTTCGGCAATTGCTTGCATTATTTTAGCTCATTGTGGGGAATAACCCAGTTCTGACCTGGGATTTACCAGTCAAAGTCCATGATTTTAGGTTTAAGCTTCTATGGAGCACTTACATCCTGGTCTTTCCCATCCCAACTTACTAAGGGTTATATATTGTAGAATGCTAGCCTGGAGGAAGGATTCTGTGTTACTGATTCATCTTGTTAGTTTTGTTTAAACCCTCCCCACCTTCCCTTCCCCTTACCCCTCAAATACCTCCATCCCTTACTCTTTCTTTCTGCCTGCCTGCCTTCCTTTCTTCCTTCCTTCCTTCCTTCCTTCCTTCCTTCCTTCCTTCCTTCCTTCCTTCCTACCTTCTTTCCTTCTTTTCTTCATACTTTCTTATTTTTTTCTTTCTTTTAAAAACATTTTCTTTACTTATATTTATATATTTATTTGAGAGAGAGAAAGAGGGTGGAGAAAATAGGTGTTTTACAGCATCCAACCACCGCAAATGAATTCCAGACATATGTCCTTAAGCTTTGTAGGCAAGCACCTTAACCACTGAGCAATCTCTCCAGCTTTTCTTGTTTTCTCTTCCTTCCTTCCTTTTTTCCTTCCTTCCTTCCTTCTTTCCTTCCTTCCTTCCTTCCTTCCTTCCTTCCTTCCTTCCTTCCTTCCTTCCTTCCTTCCTTCCTTCCTTTCTTTCTTTCTCTTTCTTTCTTTCTCTCTCTCTTTTTTTCTGTTCTCAACATGTCTAGTAGCTCCTCTTCCCCTCCCTCCCTATTTCTCATTTTTCATACCTTCATTCTAGTTCCATGTTAATACTCCTGATGTTTAATACCATTATAATCAACTCAAACTGTTCCATGTTAGGAAACACATATGAGAGAGAAAATGCAGAATTTGTATTTTTGAGCCTGAGTGACCTCACTGAGTGTGATTTTTTCCAAGTCCATTCATAATTTTGTTTCTCCTTACCCCTAAGAAGAATTGCATTGTATATATATACCTCATCCTCATGAACCATTCATCTTTTGATGGGCATCTGGGCTGATTCCAGTTCCTAATTATTGTAAATAGAGCAGTAATGAATATGGTTGAGCAAGTGTCTCTGTAGGACATAATAATCTTTGGGGTATATGCCTGAAAGAGATATAGCTGGATATAATAGTAGATTTATTTTCAGCTTTTACAGGAATTTCTGTACTGATTTCTGTAGTGACTGTGCAAGTTTGCACTGATGCCAAGAGTGTTTAGGGTTACTCTTTCCCCATAACCCTGCCAGGGCTTGATACCATTTAACTTTTTCATGATTGCCATTCTTTTTTATTGTTGTTATTATTTTTTTTTTAATTTTATTATTTTTTTTAATTTTTTTTTTTATTTGAGAGCGACAGACACACAGAGAAAGACAGATAGAGGGAGAGAGAGAATGGGCGCGCCAGGGCTTCCAGCCTCTGCAAACGAACTCCAGATGCGTGCACCCCCTTGTGCATCTGGCTAACGTGGGACCTGGGGAACTGAGCCTCGAACCAGGGTCCTTAGGCTTCACAGGCAAGCGCTTAACTGCTAAGCCATCTCTCCAGCCCTATTGTTGTTATTTTTAAAGTATAATTTTATTACTGAAAACTTTTATCCATATACATAATAAACCATAAATCCCTCCCCTTCCACACTTTCCCCTTACAACTCCATTCTCCATCATGTCCCATCCTTTTCTCCATTAGTCTCTCTTTTACTTTGAAGTCATATTTTTTCCCCTATTATGAGGGTCTTGTGAAGGTATTGCTAGGCACTGGGAGGTTGTGGATATTGAGGCCAATTTCTGTCTGGAGAGTTCTATTGTAACGACTTGTACCCTTCCTTTGGCTCTTACATTGTTTCTGCCACCTCTTCAGCAATGGACCCTGAGCCTTGGAGGGTATGATAGAGATGGCTCAGTGCTGGACACTCCTCTGTCATTTCTTCTCAGCACCATGTTGCCCTTTTAGTCATCCTAATGGTCACTGCCATCTGAAAAGTGAAGTTTCTTTAACCCAAAGGGAGAGTAGCATTAATATATGACTATGAACATTAAGTGTAGAGCATACTGGGCAGTTTGGTGAGGATCATATATGCATTTAACTAGACAAGAGCAGGCTTGATACTTCTAAGGCACATGATTTCCCATGCCAAAGGCTTTTGATTATGTTTTCAGTACCAAACATATACTTCCTCCCACAGAGCAGGTCTCTAGTCCAACTAGAGAGCAGTTGGTTTCCCCTAGAGGAGACATGCCACTATTTCAACTGTTTGGTCATTTGGCCTGGCTGGCAAAAATTGAGGTGTCCAGTGTCCACTGTCTTCACTGCCAATGACTTCTGTCTCCCATAGGGGTGTGTACAATGCAGCTTTTTCCAGCTTTCAGTTAGCTGGTCTACAGTGAGGAGGTCTTAAGCTCAGCTCCAGCTTGATTTGTTAGTGACCTTGCCACCCAAGCATGTGAAGTCTTCAGGAAGAGGATCTTACCATCTGTTTCTCATGGGAAAACAATAGCCTTGGAAATATCCTGTAATGATTGTAGGCAACAGGGACCTTCCTGACCAAAACCTCACTGGAAGGTATCCCATCCCTAGCACTAGTAACAATATATGGCTTCTGGTTATGCCATTATTCAAAATTGTAGGGTTTTATATGTCTTATTCAGAATAGCTTGAATTTTTATTGACCCTACCACCACACTTCTTTTACTCAATTTCTTCCCCTGGCCTCACTTAGGCCTTTCCACTCCCTGTAATCTGTTCTTCTACTTACATGTATCCTCCCTCCATTACAGCCTTTTTCTAGCATACTGGCCTCTACTATCAATTTTTCATTACAGCACACACACAAGTCTACTCATTTGTAGCCAGGATCCACATAGGACAGAATGACAGAGAACATATGGCATTTGACTTTCTGGACCAGGGTTACCTCACTTAGTATAATGCTTTCCAGATCCATCCATTTCAATGAACATTTCATAATTTCATATTTTTTTTTACTGCTGAATAAAATTCTATTGTGTAAATTTAGCACGTTTTTTGTTTGTTTTTTGAGGTAGGGTCTCACTCTGGTCCTGGCTGATCTGGAATTAACTGTCATCTCAGGGTGGCCTTGAACTCATGGCAATCCTCCTACCTCTGCCTCCCAAGTGCTGGGATTAAAGGAGTGCACCATCATGCCCGGCTAATGTAGCACATTTTTATTATCCATTCATGTTGAAGGTCATCTAGGCTGGTTCCATTTTCTACCTATTGGGACTAGAGCAGCAGTAAGCATGGTTGTGTAAGTATCTCTAAGGTAGTGAGAAGAGTTGTTAGGATATATGCCTAGGAGTGCTATACCTGGATCATATGGTAAATCTATTTTTAGCTGTCTCAACAACCTCCACATTGATTTCCACAATGGCTGTACCAGACTACATTCCAACCAACAGTGTAGAAAGGTTTCCATTTTTGGGCTGGAGAGATGGCTTAGCGGTTAAGCGCTTGCCTGTGAAGCCTAAGGACCCCGGTTCAAGGCTCGGTTCCCCAGGTCCCATGTTAGTCAGATGCACAAGGGGAAGCCCTGGCGCGCCCATTCTTTCTCTCTCCCTCTATCTGTCTTTCTCTCTGTGTCTGTCACTCTCAAATAAATAAATAAAAAATAAAAAATAAATAAATAAATAAATAAAAATTTTTTAAAAAAAAAAGGTTTCCATTTTTCCACATCATTGCCAACATTTATCGTCATTTGTTTTGTTGATGATAGCCATTCTGACAAGAGTGAGATAGAATCTCAAAGTAGTTTTAATTTGCATTTTCCTGATCGCTAAGGATGTACAACACTTTTTAGATGTTTATATGTCATCTGCATTTCTTCCTGTGAGAAGTCTCTATGTAGTTCCATAGCCCATTTTTTAACTTGGTTGTTTGACTTCTTATTCTTTTGTTTCTGAACTCTTTGTATATTCTGGATATTAATCCTCTGTTAGTTGTATAGCTGACAAAGATTTTTTTCCCATTCTCCCATTCTGTAGGTTGTCTCTTTGAGCACAGTATCCTTTACTGTACAAAAGCTTTGTAATTTCATGAGATCCCAGTGGTTGGTTAGTGGTTTTATTTCCAGAGAAATTGGGATGATACTCAGAAATTCATTACCTATGCCAATATGTTGAAGGGTTTCCCTTACTTATTTCTATCACATTTTCAGAGTTTCAGGTCTGATATTAAGGTCACTGATCCATTTGGACTTGATTATAGTGCAGAGAGAAAGACATGGATCTATTTCCATCCTTCTACATATAGATATCCAGTTTTCCCAGCACAATCTATTGAAGAGGCTAGCTTTTCTCCAATAAATAGTTTTGGCATTTTAGTCAAAAAGTAGATGGCTATAGCTGCCTAGATTAATATCTAGGTCTTGATTCTATTCCATTGATGAATGACTTTGTGCCAGTACCTTGCTGTTTTTGTTATTATGGCTTTGTAATGTAGCTAAAAATCGAGTATGATGATACTACCAGCATAATTTTTGTTGCTCAAATTGTCTCAGCTATTCTGGCTTTTTAATGCTTCCAAATGAATTTTAGGATTGCTTTTACTACTTCCATGAATAATGCCATTGGAATTTTAATGGGGATTGCATTAAATGTGTAGATTGCTTTTAGTAAGATTGACATTTTCACAATATTGAATCTCCCAATCCAAGAACATAGGATGTCTTCCAATTTCTTAGTGTCTTGTGCAATTTCTCACTTGAGTGTTTAAAACTATCATTGTAGAGAGCTTTCATTTCCTTGGTTAAGTTTATTCCAAAGTACTTTAATATTTTTGAGGCAATTGTGAATGGGAGGGATTCCCTGATTTCTTCCTCTGCATGTTTTAGTATATAGGAAAAGTACTGATTTCTACGTGTTTATTATGTATCCTACTATGCTGGTAAATGTGTTTCTAAGCTCTAACAATTTGCTGTTAGAGTGTTTATAGTGCTTTATGTATAGAATCATATCACATGCAAATAATGATAATTTGATCTATTCCATTCCAATTTGTATCCCTTTTATGAGTGTCTTTTGCTTTATTGCTATAGCTAAGACTTCCAGTGCTATATTAAATAAAATGGGGGGACAGTATACACCCTTTTATTGTTCCTGGATATAATGGAAAAACTTCAAGATTTTCTCCAGTTAGATTGATGTTGGCTGTAGGTGTGTCATAAATAGGGTTTTAATGTTGAGATATGGTCCCTCTATTCCCAGTTTCTGTAGCACTTTTAACATGAAGGGATGATGGATTTTGTCAAATGCCTTTTCTGCACCAATTGAGATGATCATGTGATTTTTGTCCTCAGTGCATTTATATAGTGTATTACTTTTATCAATTTGTATGTGTTGTACCATCCTTGCATTTCTGGGATAAAGCCTACTTATTTGGGGTGAGTTATCTTTCTGATGTATTCTCATATTCTGTTTGCCAATATTTTGTTCAAAATTTTTTGCATGTATGTGCATGAAGAAGATTGGTCTGTAATTTTATTTCCTTGTTCTATCCTTGTCTGGTTTTGGTGTCAGGGTGATGCTGGCTTCATAGAAGGAGATTGGTAGAAATCCTTCCATTTCTGTTTTATGGTAAAGTTTGAGAAGCAGTGGCATTAGTTCTTCCATGAAGGTTTGGAAAAATTCACCACTGACAACATTGGGACCTGGATGCTTTTTTTTTTGTTGTTGTTGGGAGACTGTTTTTAACTGCTTGAAGCTCTATACTCATTATTGCTCTATATAAATGGTTTATCTAATCTCTATTTAATTTTGGTATGTAATATAAACACGATTTTCTAACTGAGATGCATAGATATTCTTAAACTATGTCTTTATGGTGTTTTGGATTTCTTTGGAATCTGTTTTAATGGTGCCCTTTTCATATTTAACTTCATTAATTTTTTGACTCTTTCTTTCGGTCAGATTTGCTAAGGGTTTATCAATCTTGTATAACCTTTCAAAGAAACAAAACTTTTTATCATTGATTGTTTGGATTTTTTTTTTATTTTAGTTTTTATTTCATTAAATCCTTCCCTAATCTTTATCATTTCTTCCCATGTACTGATTTTTGGTTTGCCTTGTACTTCTTTTACCAAGTAATTAAGGTGAAGCAGTAATTTTTTTACTGATGAATTCTCTCATTTTTTAAATATACACACTTAGAGCTATAAACACCCTCTTAGGACTGCCTTTATTATGTCCCAAAAGTTTTTGTATTCTCATTATCATTTCATTCTATGAATTTATTTTTTCCTGCTTGAAATATTCACTGACCCTTTCATCATTCAGTAGGATACAGTGCAGTCTCAAAGAATATGTGTATTCTGTGTAGTTTTTCTTATTGCTGATTTGTAGTTTAATCTCACTGTGGTCAAATAGAGTATAAGGGATTATTTCAATTTTCCTCTATTTGTTAAGATTGGCTTTGTGTCCTAATATATGGTCTATTTTGGAGAATGTTCCATGTGCCACTGAGTAAAAGGTATTTCAGTAACTTTTGGATGGAATACTTTGGAGATACATGTTAGGTCCATTTGTTCCAGTACATCATTTAGTCCAGACGTCTCTCTGTTGACTTTTAGCTAGAATGATCTGTCAATTGATGAGAGTGGGGTATTGAAGCCACCCACTACAATTATGTTTGGTGATCTCTGTGACCCTAAGTTTCATAGTGTTTGTTTGATGAAATTGAGAGCACCCATGTTAGGTACATATCCATTTAGGATTGTAAAGTCCTTCTGTTGGAGTGTTCCTTTAATAAGTATCAAGTGACTGTCTTTATCTTTCCTCACTAATGTTGGTTTGAAGTCTATCCTGTAAGATAATAGGATAGCAAGCCCTTTTTACTTCCTAGGCCTATTTCCTTGAAATATCATTTTCCTTCCTTTCACTCTAAGACAGTGTCTATACTTTATTGTGAGATGAGTTTCAACAAAAGCAAGATCTCGCATGTTAATCAAGTCTATAAGCTCCTGTATTTTGGTTGGGGCATTAAGGCCATCAATACTAAGAGTTATTATTGAAAGGTATGTGTTCATTTTCACCATTCTTCTTGTTGTTTAGTGCTTCCTGATTTCTGTTAATTCTCTTCTTTTAACTGTTATTTGAGTATGGTTTATCTTTTCATCTTTCCTCCTGTGTGTGCTTTGCTTTCTTTTCAGCATGGAGGATTCCTTCAAGTATTTTCTGTAGAGTTGGTTTAGGTATCATAAATTGCTTTACCCTATTGTTTGTTGTGAAATGTCCTTATTTCTCCTTCAATTTGGATACATAGCATTGTGGAATAATGTAATCTTAGTTGTCAGTTATCTTTTAGAACTTGGAACACATCATTCCATTCCCATCTGGCTTTTAAAGTTTATTTTGAGTAATCTGCTGTGATCCTGATGGGCTTGCCTTTATAGGTGACTTGCTTTTTCTCTCTAACTGCTTTCAATGTATTTTTCTTGATTTGTAACATGGCAAGGAGAGGTTCTTTCCATGTTTTGTCTGGTGTTCAAAAAGTTTCCTGTATCTGCATTGGCATTTCTTTCCCAATTTGGGGAAATTTTTTGTTCTATCATTATGTGGAAAACGCCTACTATGCCTTTGGATTGAAATTCTTCTCCTTCTAGTATACCCTGAATTCTTATGTTTGATCTTTTCTTAGTTTCACAAATATCTTGAAATTCCCACTTATAGCTTCCAATTAGCTTATCTTTCTCTTTGTTAGACTGTATTAGATCTGCTACCTGCTTTTCTAGTTTAGATATTCTGTTCTCACCTTCAACCATTCTACTGGTTAGACTTTCCATAGAGATTCTTATTTGAGTAACTACGTTTTTTCAATGCTCAAATTTCTGCCTGATTTTTTTTTTTCAGTATTTCTATTTCCTTACTCATGTCTTCTAATGGTGCTTATTTCATTAAGCTGGTGTCTTATGTTCTTTTGGAAATCCTTCAGGAGCTTGTGTTCTTTTTTATTTCTTCCATTTTCTTCTTTGATTGTATTGATTTTTTGAGTATTGATAAAGTCAATTTTATGAAATCTTTGTCAGACATTTCATATGAAATGGTCTCAAAGGGGGGCATTCCTAATAGATTTATAATATTTGTTGAGGTTATATTTTTTGATTCTTTGTGTTTCTTGTATTATATGGTAATAATTTTATATGCTGAGTTGTTTTGATACCTGAGTTTTCTAATTATCCGTGGTGCTCTTAGACTTGGAAATTCAACTTTATGTACCTTCACAATAGGAGTTGCCAAGTGTAGCTCTTTTACTCCAATCCAACATCAGAAGTAATACTAGGTGCTGCTTTTGCATGCTATTCAAGTATTCCAGTGGGTTGGTTGGAGCTATTTACTGGCAAAATTCTAAAATTCAACTGAGTAATATACACTCAATAAAAACCAGCACAAAATATGCAAAGGTGAGGATTGAAACAACAAGATAACCTTATAAAGCCAAAGTACCTAAGGGTGTGTGTTGTGTAACACCCTTACTCTTGTCTGCTGGGAGTTGAGATGTCTGATCTGAAATGGGTTCCAGGTCAGCCTGGGTCTCAATCTGATTCTGCCCCTAATTAATGACAGAAGAAAAAGACAAAGGCCCTGGGAATATGAAAGCCTTATGGGAAATAATAGTCAACCTCCAAATACAGCTTAATTTAAAATGATAAAGCCAAGCATGAATAAGTAACCCATAATCTTTCCTGACATGGAAAGAGAGATTAGTACTTCCAGCACAGGCCTATGTACCTTCTTTTTTCTCAGTTGGCCTCGTTATGTTTTGGAGCGGCTTCCAATCTCACTAATGCTGAGTGCCCACCTCTATACCTCCATGTTGTACATTGGAGCTGGTGCTCTGATCAGCTGTGCTGCATGCCCTGCCGCTGGGGGCTGAATGCATTTTCTAGAGGATGATTTGTGAAGGTTGGGAGGGTGCAGGAAGTGTGAATTTGTACTTAAACTGCTCAGCTAATCCCACCTGTATCCCTTTCAGCAGTTCCTTACCTTATCTCCACTGTCTCCTCTTCAGGTTTGATGTGGTTAGAAAATTCCCTTGTTTGGTGTTTGCTCCTGAAGCTGTGTAGCAGGCTTGGTGGCAAGTGCATCTGTGCAGGATGCAAGAGCCTGCACATTATCCTGGCCATTTCTTCACGGTGGCTGATAAAATCCTATCTACCTTCACTTTTTGGAAGAAAAGTGCATTTTGCTGTTGTTTTGCTTTAATTCCTCCCTAGGCTTTTTTGGTGTGACTCCTATGCAGCCATCTTACCCAGAAGTAAGATGATTGTTATTCTGACTGGAGTGAAATGGAATCTCAAACTTATTTCAATTTCCATTTCTATTCTGGCTAATGATTTTGAACACCTTTTTTATTAGGTGATTGTTGGTCATTTGTCTTTCTTCTTTTCTGGCCACTCTATTCAATTCTCTTCCCCATTTTTGTGTAGGTTTCATTTTTTTTTTATTATTGTTTCATGTTTTTAGTTATTTGTAGATTCTAGGTCTTAAGCCTGTTGGTTATATAGCTCATGAAGACTTTGTTTCATTCAGTAGGTCTTCTGTTGACTTTGTTATTAGTTTGCTCATCAGTATAATAGCTGTGTAGTTTCCTGAGATCCCAATGATTGAGAATTTGTCTAATTCCCAGGGACTCTGAGGTTGATTTCAAAAATTCTTCCCCTATGCCTACAGAGTAGAGTGTTCTCCTTATATTTTCTTCTAGCCATTTTGGAGTTTCATGTCTTATAATGAGGTCCTTGATTCATTTGGAGTTGATTTTTTTTCTAGGTTAGAGAAGAGGGTACAAATAATTCATCAACACATGGCTATCCATTTTCTCTTGCACCATTTTTTGAAAATGCTGCCTTTACTCCAGTGAGCAATTTGGCCTCTTTATCAAATATCAGATAGTGGTAATCACTTATACCTTGATTTCTGTTATATTCCACTGGTATATGTTTATTTATTGTGCCAGTACCATGCTGTTTATATTATTATGGCTTTATAGTATACATTGACATCAGGTATTGTAATATCACCAGAAGTTTTTCTTTTGCTGAGTACAGTTTGGCCTATGCAAGGCTTTTTGTGCTACCATATGAAATTTCACATTAAAAAAATACATCTCAGTTATTCATTTATCTATTTATTTGAGAGAGTGAGGGAGAGAGAGAGAATGGGCATGCCAACTTCTCTAGCCACTGCAAATGAATTCCAGACACATGAGCCCATTTGTGCATCTGGATTACATGGATTGGAGAATCAAACCAGGATCCTTTGGCCTTGACAGCAAATAGTTTAACTGCTAAGCCACCTCTTCACCTCTCCTGACTTTTTTTTTTTTAAAACTGTTAAGAACTTTTTGTGGATTTTGATTGGAACTTGGGCCTTTAGTCTGTGCAGGACATGGCCATTGCAACAAACCCCTCACACAATCTGCTCCTAGCTCAGTCCAGACAAAGCTCTTTCTTGCCCTCATAAGCCAAACCTCACACCCCATACTTTTTACTGCATTCCTGTCTTTCAACTCTGAAGACAAGGGTCCATCAAGCCGTGCATCATAGCACTGCGAGGCATCAGTGAGGCCAAGGTTTCAAATCCTTCCATATTCCTCTCCAAAATAAGCTCCAAAAGGACAATGTTGAAAAATGCCCTTGTTTGGTTTTTGCTCCTGCAGCTGTGTACCAGGCCAGGTGTCATGTGGGTCCATGCAGTTAGCAGCAACCTATGCAGGATTCTGGCCATGTTCCTCCTCCCTGGCAGATCATGGTCTCTCCTGCTTCTCTGTTGTCTACACCTTTACTTTTTGGAACAAAAGTTGTTTTTTCCTGTGGTTTTCCTTAAATTCCTCCCTAGGCTGGTTTGGTAGGACTCCTATTCAACCATCTTACCAGGAAGTCGAAAATGGAATTTTTATGAACTCATTTTTTTTTTTAATTTTTTTTATTTATTTGAGAGAGACAGACACAGAGGGAAAGACAGATAGAGGGGGAGAGAGAGAATGGGCGCGCCAGGGCTTCCAGCCTCTGCAAACGAACTCCAGACGCGTGCGCCCCCTTGTGCATCTGGCTAACGTGGGACCTGGGGAACCGAGCCTCGAACCGGGGTCCTTAGGCTTCACAGGCAAGCGCTTAACCGCTAAGCCATCTCTCCAGCCCTGAACTCATTTTTGAAAGGTCTGCATTACCATGATAATGAAAGCAGACAAAGATATAATTATAACAACTATAGGCCACTGTGCTTCTTGAGTATAGATTCCAAAGTCCTGTACTGAATACTAGCAATCTGAATAAAACAGCTCAATGTATACTAAAAAGATGGTTATAACATTCAAGTATTATTCATCTCATGGATATAAGAATGGCTCCACACATACAAATCATGAACAGTTATATAATACACCATAGGATGAAGCACAAATGCTCCATGATATCTCAAAAGATGCACAAAGATATTAGATAAAATTCTAAATGTCTCAATGATAAACAAATTCAAAGAAAAAACAATATCTTATTATAATAGACATTACATAAAATAAGTCAGCAGCTTAGTGATGCTGAGTGGGGAAAAAGTTTCTCCTATAAGATTTATAACAAGATGCAGACGTGGTGGCACATGCCTTTAATCCTAGCATTTGGGGGACAGAGGTAGGAGAATCACTGTGAGTTCTAGGCCACCCTGAGACTACATAGTGAATTCCAGATCAGCTTGGGCCAGAGTGAGACCCTACCTTGAAAAAAAAGATTTTTAACAAAATAAAGATGCTAACTTTCACCATTTTTACCTTAGGTCCTAGAAATCAGAAGTGGGATAGGAAGGAAGGAAGAAAATAATCAAGAAATAAAGGGAAATATGAAGTAAAAGCAGACAGGAAGGGGGAGAGGAAAGAAAAAAGAACAGATATCCAAACTGGAAAAGAAGAAATACATTTGTAAATGATAAATGATATAATACACATATGTATATATTTATAAACTCCAAAGTTTCCAACCACGGTATAATGAAACTAATAAATGAATCTTGCAAAACTGCATAATACCAAATCAATATACAAATATCAAGGGTCTTGATACACACTAGTAGCACATTATGAAATAGTAATCTTTTTCTCAAATAAATACAATAAATAAATAAAAATTCAAAAAATGCTCTACACTTAAAATAAATGATATTGAAGAGAAAATTTGAAAAATGAACAAATATCCTTTGAATTTGTATTGGAAGAATCAAAAACAGTCAGCACCAGTGTACAAAGAACTAGATTAAAACATTCCTAAAATATAAACACAAGCTTGGTGTGGTGGTACACATCTTTAATCCCAGGCCTTGGGAGGCTGAGGCAAGAGAATCACTGACAGTCCAAGGCCTACCTGAGACTTCAGAGAATTTCAGGTCAGCCTGGACTAGAGTGAGGCACTACCTCAAAAAAAAAAAAAATAAATAAATAAATAAATAAAAAATAAAAGATCTAAACACAACCAAATCGTTTAATAGTCAAAGTCTTCTTAAACAAAAGGTTTCAAAATATGCATCAAGGCTGAAAATATCAGAACAGCATTATTTCAGCATAAAAATACACATTGGTAAAAGAAATTAAATAGACATCTCAAAAATAAGCCTACTTGGGCTGCAGAGATTGCTCAGTGGTTAAGGTGCATGCCTAAAAAGCACAAGGATCCAGGTTCTATTCCCCAATACCCACATTCCCCAGTTGCACAAGGTGGCACATTCATCAGGAGTTTTTTTTTTTTTTTTTTTTTTTTGTAGTGGCTGGAGACCCTGCCGTACCCTTTCTTTCTCTCTCTCTCTCTCTTTATCTGCATCTCTCTCTTTCAAATAAATAAGTTATTAAATAAATAAATACAAATAATATACAAGCCTACTTATCTACTGTCTACTAAATGTGACAGGCATGCTAAATGCACATACAGGCTAAGAATAGTGTTTTCAATAAATAATGCTAGGAAAATGGAAATCCAAGCATAGCAGAATTATTCTAATACTCTATCTTACATCAACAACACAAATGAAATCAAAATGGATGGAGGCTTAAATCTAAGGCTAGGAGAAAGGAAACTGCTTGAATAAAATAGAGAGAAAACATTTTGGGACATTAGAATAGATGTTTTATGCAGAATACAGAAAAAGCACAGAAACAAAACTAAGCATAGACAAATGGGATTACATTAAACATGAAAACTGTTGCACATCTAAGAAAAGAAATCAGCAAAGTTAAGAAAGGAACAACAGAACTCGAAAAAATATTTGCAACCTTAACATTTAACATAGTGTTACTCTCTAGAATAAAGAAGGGAACTAAGAAACAAGAACATCAACATGAAATAGACAATCCAACTTAAAAATTGACTAGAAATAAATAGATAGTTCATAAACTAACACAAATGGCCAATAGTTATAAACCAAAAAATCAGAAATATCATTAATCATCACAGAAATGCCAGCAAAAACCACAATGTGATATATAAAATCTGTGAGGATGAAGAGAAGATAATACTTGAACACTGTTGGGGGAAATGTACATTAGTCAGCCTTTATGAAAAGCAGTGTACAAAGTACTCCAAACATTAGAAGCAGGCAACTACATGATCTAGCCACCTCCTATTCTGTGCAAGACTGTACATGAGTGTGCACATGTGTATACAAAACACACACACACACACACATAGTCAGTATGAAGAAGAGACACTTGCACTCCCATATTCCTTACAACACTATTATAATAACAGCCAAGAAATGTCAACCTGAATGTACCCTAGCTTATAAGTGAATAAAGAAATTGTGGCACATATCAATAGTGCAACATTATTCTATTGTAGAAATAATGAAATACTGGTATTTATGACAACCTCAGTGGAACTGGAGCTCAGGCCGAAGGAGACAAGTACTGCATGATCCCACTCCCACACAATCTAAACACGTGGGTCTGACAGAAGCTGAGAGTAGACTGATACTGACTAGAGCCTGTGGAAAGCAGGGCAAGAGCAGCAGAGAGGAACTCATATCAATGGTACTAAGTGCACTTTTATTAGAATAAGACATTCTGCTTGCTGTAGGGCACTAGGGTGACTGCAGAGATGACTGTGAATCATGTGTCCCATTAAACAAGAAGGAACTTTTGAATGTTTTCAACATAAGTTATAAATTGGCACAAAATTATTTTCCCTGATTATACAATGTGTACACATGCCAAACTATCATGAATCCCAAATAACATGGGTCATATTTATGTTTCAGTAAAAATAAATTTACTTTCAAACAAAAAGTTAATAAAACCATGACATATAAGCACATTCATGCATAAGAGAACAATCAAAGGTCAGGGAAGATATGCAGTGAGATCATTACCATTGCCACCTTCCTCAGATGTGGGTTATTTAAATAACTGCATACATCTATACATGGAGAACTATAACTGATGTTATTTTAGTTATCCACAAGTGGTATACAAATATATGTGTTCTTCACAATGTCTCAATATTTTGGGGATGCATGTGCAAAATTACTGTCCATTTTTTTAAACAGGTCAACTGTTCAACCTTACGATTAACAACAATGCACTTTGTTCATATAGTGGTGACAGCAATTTAAGCAATTTCCAACAATTCATTACTACAAATATTGACCACTAAGTAGATTTTTATTGTAAATACAGTGCTGTTCCACTATATGCTGCCCGCGGAACTGCTTTTTGCTTAATAGCAAACATGCATCTAAATTTATGTATCTTTCAATGAAAAATGACTGTTCTACTACAAAGAATCTTTGTAATTATTACCAAATGGTGGTGTTATCATGCAATTATTTATTTTGCAATACTTATAGGTGATAAACTGTTCACAGTAATTTTTAAAAAGTAAACTTACAACCTATAAATTGAGAGATTTGGACATGGAATCTCTATCCACACAAATGAAATTTGGCACCTTCTTACCTGGAACCCAGCCTGTTGTGAACTGTAGCAAGGGCTTTGTGTTGATTATGCCATCTACATATATAACCAATTTTCCAGCCAATATTATTATTATTTTTTAATTTTTTGTTGTTTTTATTCTTATTTATTTATTTGAGAGCAACAGACACACAGAGAAAGAGGCAGATAGAGAGAGGGAGAATGGGCATGCCAGGGCCTCCAGCCACTGCAAACGAACTCCAGATGTGTGCGCCCCCTTGTGCATCTGGCTAATGTGTGTCCTGGGGAATTGAGCCTCGAACCAGTGTCCTTAGGCTTCACAGGCAAGCGCTTAACCGCTAAGCCATCTCTCCAGCCCTCCAGCCAATATTATTAACAGGTGTTAACATGAATGTTAACCTTCAAACACATTAGTCATCACATACATACATACATGTCTGTATGACTATACATGCATATAGGGTTTTCTAATATTTTTGTTTAAAGCAACCTTATCACAGGCCTTTAAAACTACTTGGAGGACTGATGAGATAGCTTAGCCGGTAAGGTGCTTGCCTGTAAAGCCTAAGGACCCAGGTTTGATTACCAAGTACTCACGGAAGAAGCCAGATGTAAAAGGTGGCACATGTGTTTGGAGCTCATTTACAGTGGCTAGCTACCTGAGCACCCATTCTCTCTCTTTCTCTCTCTCTCTCAAATAAATAAATAAAATAAAATTATATGAAAATTACATCAAACATATTAGTTGAATATTCTAATATAGTAATATGGAGTTTTCAGGCAAAAATTAAAATATTACACTTGATTTAAAATAAATGCTTGTGCTCATATTTTATACTTTAGAGACAAAACTTAGACAATTAGACACAACAGGCAGTCCAAGAACTGTCAAAAGACAGATACCAGGGCTGAGCAAATAGCCTGGTCAATAAAGCACTTGCTGCCCATGTAAGAGGACTTGAGCTTGGATCCCTAGCACCCACAGTGAGGGTGTGGCCCCTGCCTGCTATCCCAGGGTCCCTGTGGCAAGCTAGCTAGCTAGAGTAGCCAAATCTGTCAGCTTTGTGTACAAGTGAGAAATCCTGCCCTAGCAGATAATGTGAAGAGTTATTGAGGAAGATACTTAAGAAAACCTCTGCCTCCACACGCATGCACATGTGCACACTCACACTCACTCATACGCTCATACCACACAAACATATACATGCAACAAAAGCCCAATTATTTCTGGACTTCATATCTGTGGGGTATCTGCTACTAAATATTAGCACATAAAATCACTCTTAATAGCAACAAAGAATTTATACCATGAATCTCTAAAAATATAAATTCAAAAATAAAAATATCCATAGAAGACCAGTGGAAATGTTTTGCTTTCTTGCCATTGATTTTTACATAAGAAGTTTGTATTAGGTTTCATTTCATATATCTTACTCTTACTTTATTCTCTTGTGTGACTAATGGACAGAGCAAAGGAATCAGAATAATTTTAAACTAAGCTATATTCCTTTCCAGTTTTCCTTTGCACAGTTTTACAGGGCACTGATACTCAGTATGATTCATATATGGTGTGAAACTTCCTCAGAGCACAGTGTTCCCTTGTTTGTCTCCTAGAGCTCTCATGGTCTGTTTGATTAATTCCACATTCAATTTACAGAAATCTTTAGAAATGCAAAGTATGGTTTCAATTTCCCAAGATCATATTTGTGGAAATCCTTGCATAATCTTTGCTGGAATACCAAGTTTCACCTTTGATAGGTAATTCATGACTAAGGTCAAAGAGAGAGCAGAGAGCCCCAAGGAACCATACACCATGACCTGACTAGAGTGATATATTGTGGAAAGTATTTTGAATTATGCATGTAGTGGTACAGCCATGACAATGTCATTTAGTTGGCTCTAAAAAAAGATGTGGCACAGTAAACACAACTTATTTTTATGTATCTTGGAAGATGACACTTTATTATAAAGTATATCACAGTCATCATCTTGGGCATCTAAAGTCATATCGCTTTTACAACCTTTCCCGATTATAATTCTGAAGGGTGGTTGGTGACATGTGCATTATTTTGTCAGGCTCTTCAGTTTATACAGATGGAATGATGTTCTGCTCACCAAATCCATTACATGTATAAATATGTGACTAAATAGATTTGCATTTGTTTTAGACGTGCATGCAGCCAGTAACTCGAGCATCTTAATGAGCAATCTCTGTAACTTCACTGGACACAACTCAACAGTCCACATGTCTGTACAGTGCTTATGTGCTCCTGTCAGCCCTCTCTATCTTACATTATTTTGACTGTAGCACTCAACAAACTAATTTCCATAGGGTCTTTCTTCAGGATGCAAACTCATTTCATTTCATCTTTTGAAGCTCCAAATCAATCCTAACATTTTGGCATAGAGCTAGTCTATTTTTTTCTCAGGTTTCAGTTCTACTTTGGACATTACCTAACTCCAGGTTCTATGTGATGATAAAAAGTCACATTCTTAAGAATCCCTGGGAAGAGCAGTGATTTCACGTTTTTGAAGGGAAAAGTAGATGTTTTACTGGGCCTCAGTCAGGAGGGAAGAATGGTAGTCTGATCAGTTAAAACCTCATGTTTCCATTATTCTGCCACTGAAATCAAGAGGGAGAGAATAATTCAGGAGAGAAAAAAAATGATTTGCCACTTCACACAGAAAATGCATAGACAGCACTGTGCTGGCAGGTGCTGGCCTCATAAATCTTTTCCAGCAGTGCAAACTGTCACACACATGCCTCTGGTGAGACACATGCTCCCCATCCTCCACGGAGGATAAAGAGCCACTGTGTAATATTTTGAAAGATGTCTAGCTACTTGAGTGGATTTCACTTCTCTATTCTATAAAATGTTCTCAAAGACATAATAATGGATAGTGAATTTGAACACAGAACTATTTGCTATTTATTTTTAAGAGTGATGATACCCATCTGAAAAAACTCTGGTCCTATTATCTGGAAGGAAACATATTAAATCTTGAAAGTTCTTCAAGTAGTGATAGTCAAGAAACCAGAAGTATTTTCTTATATATGTTTATCTTTAGGACATGTAAATAGGTTATATTATATCTTCTAATTCTATGGCCTAGCTAACTTTTACTTTAAAAATATGGCAAAGGTTTCTTAAACTCCTGAAAACATTTTCCAATTACTTTCTTATTTAAAAGATCTTTTATTACTGAAGTATCCTTGGTTGAATGATAGTAAATGTGAATTATCATAATCATAATGCTTTTAAACAGGATTACATAATTTGTTCAGTCAGCATTTATTTCTCCATTTCAACAATATATACCATCAGAAACACCCAGGGTGATGGAGACTAAGGTACCCAGAGAAAGGAAGTTCAGTAGCCTCAGAGCCCTGTTAAAGAACATGCTATTCTGCATAGGATGCAGACAAAGGAAGCCATGATCAGCATGGCCAGTCTGCCTCCTAAGCACAATTGTATAAATTCACCAAGATTATTTTCTAGAAAGTTGACAGTTGAAATATATATGACAGAAAAGTAGTGAGAACTCAGAATAGTTGTGGGGAAAAAGTGAATTACAAATAATGAAGATAGTAGCACATTTATTATAGTATATTAATGACATGAAATCCACTGGGGCCATTTCCCTCAGGAGGAGGTGTAAGCACACTCTGTTGGTTGCCGCAGAGTCCAAGCATAGAATCCATGAAACTTTTTGTTCAGAGGCAGAACGTAGAACTCATAGTGAGCATTTTAGGAGAGAGGACTTGATTCATCAAACTAAATTAGTCCCAAATAAGCATATTTGTTCATTTACTTCTAAATATAACACAACCATCCAAATTCTCATTGGTTGAGTAGAATAAAATTTATCTTGATTCAAATATTTGGACAAATTAAAAAGATAACAATTTTAAAAGTATGAATTCAGAAATATCTCAATCTCCAATAAAATTAAGAAAATCATCTTAATATCTAAAATAAAAGTAGTTTTAAATAAACAAAATGGAACAATAGTGAAAATGAAACAAAAAACAGTAAAACACACAAAAACAATGAAGGTTGAGTTTTCAAGGCGTTTCACATTGCCTCAAGAAATTGCTGACACATATAACAAATGGAAAGGGCAAAGAAAATAAGGCCTTTAGTGCAGTTTGGTTTGGTTAAAACCTTTATAGTTGTGAGTTCAAGGGGAAAGAGTACATGTCACAAGAAAAGAACGCTAGTTAAACAAGAAAAGACTCATTAAGATAAAGGATTTTAGCATTCTCAGGGCAGAAAGGACTTTACAATAATAAGAAAGGGCAAACACATCACATTTATTTCACTGTGTTTTGGTTGTTAGAAAAATGTCACAAAGAGGAAGAATGCAGTGTGTGGTCTCCTCATGCATGCCAGCAAACCCATAATATGATCAAGATCACCTTTATAAGTCTAAAAATAAAGGATAGAAAAATGCCCTTTCTCCTAAATCCAAATGCATTACATACGATTAATGAATGTGAGCATATATCCTTTAGCACTTGGTTTCACCAAAATCTGTCTTAGGAAAACTACACCAACAGCACCTATAATTTGGTATCATCAAATACACATACACATGATATGTTTAATCTGGGGAAAAAGGGTTTTGAATAAATTAGCAATAAACTCAGTGGTATCACACAGATGCCACTCCATTCTTCATTCTTTCCACCTACAATGTCCTCTATATTTAAAACAGCATGTTCTAACCTGATGCATAATTTCTTTGTAAAGGACATGAATATTATGCAGTCATGTGAATATCAAAAATTCACTCATTGCCTACCTGAATTCTATTTATTTCACTTGCAATCAAGGCAACATCTCAGATTCTTAGTGCAGTGGACAATATGCTGATTTTATCAATAAAGATATGCTCTAATAGTGTCCACATTTTACTAACTTTAATAATCATGTTCTCTTCTCTGACCCTCATGCATGTACTAATATAGTCTTTTAGCTTCATATATTACATTGGCAAGTGATAGCTTCATATTTTGAACAGTTTTGAAAAGTAACACATTTATCTATAGATTGGCAAATGGGATAAGGACATGTGTGGCACTAAATGAAATCCTTTTAACTGAAGTCTATATTTTTAGGAATAGCTGACATAAACATTTCAGATTTCCAACATGTTTTGCCAAGGCAAGTTAAAAAAAAAAACCCTAATTTTAAAAGAGTAATGTTTTAAAATATATGCACATTATCATATGCAATTCATAATGTCTATTCAACTGAAATATTATAAGCCTGGATTTATGTACAACTATTGGGTAGTATTTTTGAACCATAATAAAGTCACCCTATAGTATAACAGCTACCTTCATAGGTATTTAACTTGTTTGACACTTATTAGCAAACTATTGTCTAGTTTAACAATTTTCCTGATTTTCTAATAACAGAAACTAGAGGATCTAAGTTCACTTTTTGCCAGAATCTCAATTTTGACAAAAAATAGCAGCTATCATCCTCATCAATTAAACCTGCTGAGCTTCCTGTCATATCAGTCTGTATTGCAGGTGGAGGCACATTCCCTCCCATGTGATCATAAGACCAAGAACAATCTCAGCCTCTTCATCCCCATCAAACATTTCGCATCTTCTGCGTGTTTCCATAATGGCTTCTTTTCCATTATTTTAATTCCCAATATTATTTTCTAATAAAGGGGCTCAATTTTCACTGGGAATGATATAAAACCTCTGTGCTCTAAGCCATTTTTTTCATTTTATAATGTTCAATAAATAATCACAAAGCTTCTAAGCCCCCACTGGTAGTATTAAACTGGATGCTAAGTTTAACAGATACCTACTGTATTCATGAAGCTGAATTTCTCACAGAAAGGACAGACAGTCATGGATATTTGAATAGGATAAGTGATCATTAAGCAAGTGAATAAACACAATGACCATGAATTGTGTTGTATTGTCATGAAAGTGGCCAGAAGAAGTCTTTCTGAGTGTATAGGCAGTGAGCCAGACAAGACTAAAAATTCAACCAAAGTAGGGACACAGACAAAGCCAAGAGTATTATATAAGAGCACAGAGTATTATAAATAGAGAAAGAAAATTCATATTTGCCCAGGCGTTTAAATTTAAAGAACAGAATGAGAGTACCTGTGGTTAGAACCACAGAGCTGAAAACATGGAAGGAGTAGGTGTAATGGGATAAATTATGAAGACTCTTCCCTTGCCTAGAGAAAGTTAGTGTTTTTATTAAAAGTACAAAAGAAGCTGCTGAAGTGCTATGAAGAAGAAACAGCATCTTATTTAGGTTTAAAATTAACCAGACTGAAGTAAGAAAAGGGTGAAAACTCATGGCTTAATGAAGAAAATCAACAAAAAGAATTCAATACATGCCAAAAAGAACTACACAGATAGATAAGGGAAATGGAGAATCAACAGAAAATGAACTTGGTGAACAATGGAATAAACTCTTTAAGGATACAATCAAATGTAGGAATGAATTCCAAGAAACAGTAAGCAGATCAAATCAAGAAATGAAATGGAAATTCAACAAAGAAATGAAGAAGCTGAAGAAAATCATAATGGAAAACAAAAATGAAATAATACTCTTAAAAGGCTCCAAAGTTTCACCAACAGAATAAACCTTCTGCAGTTTTAATGATAAGAATGAGAGGACAAAACAATGGTGATAGAATGGCAGTCAAAAACAATCACAAATATAAAAAATGCAAACAGAATATGAGGGAAATATGCAACATCTTTAAAAGACCAAATGTTTAAATGTTAAAATGTTTAAACGTTAAAAAAAAGAAAAGGAAGGTTGGCCATGGTGGCGCAAGCCTTTAATCCCAGCACTTTGGAGGCAGAGGTAGGAGGATCACCATGAGTTCAGGCCACCCTGAGACTACATAGTGAATTCCAGGTCAGCCTGAGCCAGAGTGAGACCTTACCTTGAAAAACCAAACAAAAAAAAAGGGTGGGGAGAAGAAAAATAGGCCAAAGTTATACAGCACATCTTCAAGAAAATTATCTAAGTAAATTCACTAACCTTACAAAAGAGTGGCTCATCAAGTACAAGAGGTAAACAGAACACCAAATAGACAGGACCACAGAAAGAATTCCCCTTTACATTATAGCAAAAACTCTCAACACCAAAAACAAAAAGTGCTAAAACATAAAAAAGAAAATTATCTCATTATATACAAAGGTAAATCCATCAGAATTACCTCTGATTTTTCAGTAGAAATTCTAACAGCCAGAAAGGTTTGTTATAGAGTATTTTAAATTCTAAAAGACCATAGATGCCAACCCAAACTACTACACACAAAAATTATCCTGCCTAGTAGGAGGTGAAAGAAAAACGTTCCATGATAAAAGTCACCTATATGATTATAGAAGCACCAAGGCAATCCTACAGAGAATATTGCATATAACCATTCATACTGATGAGATAAAGAAATGTACTCAAGAAGCTACAGGAAAGAAATAGTAACAATCAAAAGTATAGCAGGCATGGAAGCATATAATGATCAAGACAACATGAAACTCCACAAAACCTTCCAATCAACAGGGACTAACTTGCACCTCACAATTATAACTGTAAACATCAATGGACTTAACTCCCCAATCAAAAGTCACAAGCTACAAAGCTGGATTAGTAAAGCAGAACAATCCATTTTCTAGCTATAAAGAACCGGCCTTATCAGAAATAATAGACACCACCTTAGGAAGAGATGATAAAAAATATTCAAAGCAAATGAAAATAAGAAAGAAGCCAGTGTGGCTACAGTAATATCAGACAAAATATACTTTAAATCAAAAGCAATAAAGAAGACCACTTCATATTTATTAAGAGAGCAACACAAGAGAATTTTATAATAATAAACCTATGTGCACCAAACACTGGTACACCAAGAATTACAAAGCAAAATTTATTAGACAATAAAGCAGAAATAATTTCAAATACAATAATCATAGGAGACATTAATTCCCTATTATCATCAATAGTCAGATGACCTAAGCAGAAAACAAACAGAGGAATAAGGAAGCTAAACAACACCATAAATCACTTGGCTTAAACACCTACAGAACATTTCACCCTAACACCACAGAATACAAATTCTTCTCAGAGACTCATGGAAACCTCTCTAAAATAGATCATATATTAGGTCATAAAACATGTCTTCACAAATTCAGGAGAATTGATTTAACTCCCTGAATTATATTTGCTCACAATGCAATAAATCTAGGGAAACAACAAGGTGAATGCAACAAGAAAAACAAAACAGAAACAAGACTTCCAATGAAGATGGCAGCATAGGTACCACACCAAAGCAGCCCGGGGAGGGGGGACTAAAAAAACTCAGCAAAATACACACTTTTACTAAAAAGCGAGGTGTATAGGAAACTGAAATGACAGCGGAGAAGTAGAAGAGATCCAGAGCATCCAGAGCCCGCACAGGCCGGAAAAGCTGCCCCAGCAGGCCCGCCGACCATGGTGGCGGTAGTGGCAGACGCACCAGAAAGCCGCCAGGCTCATTTTGAGCCACAGGAAAAGCCAGGTGAGGGGAGCTTCCTCCCACACCAGCTCTCTCAGCAAACTCTAGAAACGTGAAGGGAGAGCAGCAGTGAACAACAGAGGAGCAGATCACAAGGTAGAAGAACACGTGGAACGAGAGAACTAGAGCAGCATCAGCTCTCTCCCCTCCCCCGCCACCTGTGCCCAGCTCCAGTGAAAATAGCAGCGGTCCCTGGACCCGACCATGCCAACATGAGCCAACAGCGTGACAAAAGCAGGAGCAGAGTCCAACAGCAACATCAGTGGCACCAGCACCGGCAACAGCAGCCCCAGTGGCAGCAGAGCCAGCAGCAGCAGCTTCAGTGTCAGCAGCGGCAGCTTAAGAGGCAGCAGCAGCAGTTCCAGCAGCGGCAGCTTCAGAGGCAACAGTGGCGAATCCAGCAGTGGCAGCCACAGCAGCGGCAGCAGCAACAGCGGATCCAACAGTGGCAGCTTTACCAGCAGCTGCAAAGGATCCAGTAGCAGCAGCTTCAGCAGCAGCAGCAGTATCAGTTCCAGCAGTGGGGGTAGCAATCTGCAGGAAAACAGTGGCCAGGCTCGGTTTGCCCCACAGGAAAAGGCAGTGCCCAGCTACAGAAATCAGAACAGTAGCCTAACAACCCAGCCAGCAAATTGACTGAGACCAAAATCATCCAAAAAGGTAACTGGGATTGCACCAGGGAAGGGTCTCACTTGGTCACAAGCTGACTTGATTCCCTCAACAGACCAGAAATCTTAACGTCTTTGTTGGTAGAGGATCTGGTTGTTATAATACCTACTGTTACATAAATACTCACTAATATTTTTGATTGAATGTGTACAGTGTTTAGTAAAATTTTAGAATCTACCTATATTTTATTCGACTCAGCCTACTTGAATACTCCCATAGCAGGCAAACTCAACCCCTAGGAACACCGTTGTAGATACTCTGAGAATCTTAAGAGCCACACCTAACACCTTAAGCTCCTACCCTGAAGATATATAACATCAGATCAATTGATACAGCAAAGAATACCCAGCTAGCTAGAAAATCCAAGCATTAACTTAATCCAAGATGCAAAAATATATACATTATAAAAAAAGAAACACTAAAAAGCAAGGTAATATAAATCCACCTAAAAGTATTAATGCATCAGAAATGACCTCCAGTGAGAACAAGTTAAAGGAAATGCCTGAGAAAGATTTCAAAAGAAAGATTGTAAATATGTTCAAAGAAGTCAAAGAACAAATCAAAGGAGTCAAAGAGGAACTCAAAGAGGAAATCAAAGGAATTAAAGAAGATGGAGGACACCTATTTCATCAAATAAAGAAGGCAATAAAAGACATAACTAAGGAAATAGAAATAATAACGAAAAACCAGTCAGAATTACTAGCAATGAAGAACACAGTTAATGAAATAAAAAACTCTGTAGAAAATCTCACCAGTAGGATGGATGAAGGAGAGGACAAAATATCTAAGCTAGAAGACCAGGTGGCAGATCTAATACAGTCCAACAAAGAGAAAGACAACTTATAGAAAAGTATGACTGGGAATTTCAAGATATTTAGGACACTATGAAAAGATCAAATATAAGAATTCAGAGAATAGTAGAAGGAGAAGAATTTCACTGCAAAGGCATAGTAGGCGTCTTCAACAAAATCACAGAAGAAATATTCCCCCAAATTGTGAAAGAGGTTCCAATGTAGATACAGGAAGCCTTTAGAACCCCAGCCAGACAAAACCTGGAAAGAACCTTTCCTTGCCATATTATAATCAAACTACCAAATACACAAACCAAAGAGAAAAATATTGAAAGAAGTTAGAGAGAAAAATCAAATTACCTAAAAAGGCAAGCCCATCAGGATTACAGCAGATTATTCAACACAAACTTTAAAAGCTAGAAGGGCTTGGAGTGATGTATTCTAAGATCTGAAAGATAACAACTGTCAATCAAGGTTACTTTATCCTGCAAAGCTATCCATTCAAATAGATGGAGAAATAAGGACATTCCATGACAAAAGCAGGTTAAAGGAGTATTTGAAGACAAAACCAGCTCCAGTTAACACAAGAGAGCAAATGTAGAACCAGAACCACAAAAGAATGGTAAACATAAATACACACCTTTCAATAATATCTCTTGATATCAACGGCCTCAAAGCCCCAACCAAAAGACATAGGTTTGCAGACAGGGTTAAAAAGCAGGATCCTACAATTTGTTGTCTCCAAGAACTCACCTTTCTACAAAGGATAGAAGTTATCTTAGGGTGAAAGGTTGGAAAACAGCGTTTCAAGCAAATGGGCCTAGAAAACAAGCAGGGGTTGCTATCCTAATATCTGACAAAGTATATTTTAGTCCAACGTTGCTCAAGAAAGATAAGGAAGGTCACATTATATTTATTAAGGGCATGCTCCAACAGGAGGACATTACAATCCTAAACATATATGCACCTAACATGGGGGCTCCCAAATTCATCAAACAAACACTATTTGAACTAAGGTCACAGATAACACCAAACACAGTGGTGGTGGGTGACTTTAACAACACACTCTCATCAATTGACAGGTCATCCTAGGAAAAAGAAACTCAGAGGCATCTTAACTAAATGAAATAATACAAGGAATGGACCTAACAGATATATACAGGACATTTCATCCAAATGCTGCAGAAAATATATTCTTTTCAGCAGTACATGGAACATTCTCTAAAATAGAACATATATTAGGACACAAAGCAAATCTTAAGAAATTCAGGAAAATTGAAATAAATCCTTGCATTCGATCTGACCACAGTGGAATTAAACTATAAATCAGTAGCAAGAAAGGCTATAGAGCATACACAAAATCATGGAAACTAAACAATACACTACTAAATGATGAATGGGTCAATGAAGAAATCAAGAAGGAACTCAAAAAATTTATAGAGTCAAACGATAATGAGAAAACAACATACCAAAATCTCTGGCACATAATGAGGGCAGTTCTAAGAGGTAAATTTATAGCCTTAAGTGCCTATATTAAGAAATTAGACAGGGTGCAAGTAAACAACCTAATGCTTCACCTTAAGCCTTGGAAAAAGAAGAACAAGGCAAACCAAAACTCAACAGATGGGAAGAAATAATAAAGATTAGGGCAGAAATTAATGAAATAGAAACAAATAAAAAATCCAAATAATTAATGAAACAAAGAATTGGTTCTTTGAAAGGATAAAAAAAGATTGATAAACCCTTAGCAAATCTGACCAAAAGAAAGAGAAGAGACATGAATTAATAAAATCAGAGATGAAAAAGGTAACATCACAACAGATTCCAGAAAAATTCAAAAAATCACAGGGACATACAATAAAAGTATATACTCCACAAAGTATGAAAATTGGAAAGAAATGGATTAGTTCCTTGATTTATATGACCTACCTAAATTAAATCAAGATGAGGTTAATCACTTAAATAGACCTATATCAAGCATGGAGATCGGAACAATTATCAATAATCTCCCAACTAAAAAAAGCCCAGGCCCAGATGGATTCACTGCTGAATTTTACCAGATCTTCAAGGAAGAGCTAACACCATTGCTTCATAAGCTTTTTCAGGAAATAGAAAAAGAATTAATTTTACCAAACTAGTTCTATGAAGCCACCATCACGCTGGTACCAAAACCAGGCAAAGATGGAACAAAAAAAGAAAATTACAGACCAATCTCCCTCATGAATGTAGATGCAAAAATTCTCAACAAAATATTGGCAAACAGAATACAAGAATATATCAGAAAGATCATTCACCCTGACCAAGTAGGCTTTATCCCAGAGATGCATGGGTGGTTCAATATATGCAAATCTATAAATGTACTACATTATATATATGGGTTGAAGGACAAAAGTCACATGATCATCTCATTAGATGCAGAGAAAGCGTTGGACAAAATCCAACATCCCTTCATGATAAAAGTCCTACAGATACTGGGAATAGAAGGAACATATCTCAATATAACAAAAGCTATTTATGACAAGCCTACAGCCAACATATTACTAAATGGGGAAAAACTGAGAGCTTTGCAACTTAAATCAAGAACAAGACAAGGATGTCCACTGTCCCCACTTTTATTTAATATAGTTTTGGAAGTCTTAGCCATAGCAATAAGGCAAGAGACACACATAAAAGGGATACAAATTGGAAAGGAAGAGATCAAGTTATCATTATTTGCAGATGACATGATTCTGTACATAAAGGACCCTAAAGACTCTACTAGCAAACTGTTAGAGCTGATCAAAACCTACAGCTATGTAGCAGGATACAAAATAAATACACAGAAATCAGTAGCCTTCATATATGCTAACAACATACACACAGAGGATGCAATCAGAGAATCACTGTCATTCACAATTGCATCAAAATAAATAAATAAATAAAGTACCTTGGAATACACCTAACCAAGGAAGTAAAGAATCTCTACAATGAGAACTTTAAAACACTCAAGTGCGAAATTGCAGAAGACACTAGAAAGTGGAGAAACATCCCTTGTTCTTGGATTGGAAGAATCAATATTGTGAAAATGGCAATCTTACCACAAGCAATCTATACATTTAATGCAATCCCTATCAAAATTCCAAAGACATTTTTCATGGAAATAGAAATAACAATCCAAAAAATCATTTGGAATCACAAAAAACCTCAAGTATCTGAAATAATACTGAGTAACAAAAATAAGGCTGGTGGTATCACCATATCTGATTTTAACCTATACTACAGAGCCATAGTAACAAAAAGAGTGTGGTACTGGCACAAAATCAGACATGTAGACCAATGGAACATAATAGAGGACCCAGATGTAAGTCCAGGAAGGTATAGCCACTTGATATTTGATAAAAATGCCAAAAGTATTCATTGGAGAAAAGATAGCCTCTTCAGCAAATGGTGTTGGGAAAACTGGATATATATCTGTAGAAGGAAGAAAATAGATTCTTCTCTCTCTCCATGCACAGGAATTAAGTCCAATTGGATTAAAGACCTTAACATCAGACCTGAAACTCTGAAACTGCTAGGGGAAAAAGTAGGGGAAACCCTTCAACATATTGGTCTTGGCAAAGACTTTCTGAATACAACCCCAATTGCTCAGGCAATAAAACCAAGATTAATCACTGGGACCTCATGAAATTACAAAGATTTTGCACTGCAAAGGACACAGTGAATAAAGCAAAGAGGCAACCTACAGAATGGGAAAAAATCTGATAAAAGTTTAATACCTAGGACATACAAAGAACTCAAAAAGCTAAATAATAAGGAATCAAACAAGCCAATCAAAAAATGGGCTATGGAGCTAAATAGAGCATTCTGAAAGGAAGAAATATGAATGGCATATAAGCATCTAAAAATATGTTCTATGACCATCAGGAAAATGCAGATTAAAACTACATTGAGATTCCATCTCACTCCTGTCAGATTGGCTACCATCATGAAAACAAAAGATCATAAATGCTAGCGGGGATGTGGAAAAAGAGGAACCCTTCTACACTGCTGGTGGGAATGCAATCTGGTCCAGCCATTGTGGAAATCAGTGTGGAGGTTCCTAAAACAGCTAAAGATTGATCTACCATATGACCCAGCTATAGCACTCCTAGACATATATCCTAAGGACTCATTTCATTTTGTTAGAAGTACGTGCTCAACCATGTTTATTGCTGCTCAATTTATAATAGCTGGGAAATGGAAACAGCCTAGATGTCCCTCAACTGATGAGTGGATAATGAAGATGTGGCACATTTATACAATGAAGTTCTACTCAGCGGTAAAGATAAATGAATTTACGAAATTTGCAGAAAAAATGGATGGATCTGGAAAGAATTATACTAAGTGAGGTAACCCAGGCCCAGAAAGCCAAGCGCCACATGTTCTCTCTCATATGTGGATCCTAGCTACAGAAGATTGGGCTTCTGCGTGAGAAGGAAAATACTTAGTAGCAGAGGCCAGTAAGTTAAAAAGGAGATATAAAAGTAAGAGAAAGGATGGGAGGAGGTTACTCAAAAGGTTGGTATTGTATATATGTAAGTAGAATGATTGAGATGGGGAGGTAATATGATGGAGAATGGAATTTCAATGGGAAAAGTGCAGGGGTGGGTGAGGGTATTACCATGGGATATTTTTGATAATCATGGAGACTGTTAATAAAAATTTAAAAAAAACAGAAACAAAAATGGGAGATTGACTATCAAGCAATGAATGGATAGTTAAAGTAATCAATAATTTTTTTAAAAGCTGAATAGTAATAAAAACACAATATGACAAAACTGATGGGACACATTGAAGTCAGTCCTAAGAGGGAAGTTTATATGACTAAATGCCTACATTACCAAAATAGAGAAATCTCAACTTAATAACATCCATCCATCTGAAGGCATTGGAGGAACAAGAACAATGCAATAGTAACAGATGGAAACAAATAATCAAGATCAGAGCACAAGTAAATTAATTGGAAATTTAAAAAAAATTAAAACTTGATGAAACAAAGATAAAACCCCTGGCCAATTCGATCGAAAAGAAAAAGTAAAGATATGGCTCAAACCAACAAGATCAGAAATGAAAAAGATGTTACAACAGATACCACTATAATGGGATGAAACAGGACATATTTCAAAAACTGTACTCTACAAAATTGAAAAACTCAGAATTAGAAATCACTGAATTCCTTAACTCCCAGCAACTACCAAATCTAAACCCAGAAGAGGTAAAGTACTTTAAAATACTTATCACATCAAGTGACATTGAAAAGTTAAATAATAGCCTTTCCCAGCATAAAAAAGAAGAGAAAAAGAAAAAAGCAGAAAGAGAAAAAGACCCCTGTCCCAATGCATTCATTGTCTAATTCTACCAAACCTTCATTGAAGAGCTAAAGTCAAAATTTCTCAACTTATTTCCCATGATTTCAAAGGAAGTATTGGTCCCTGACTCATACTATGAAACCAGAATTACTTCAATATTAAAACCAGACAGATATTCAATAAGAAAAAAGACTTACAGATGAATATCCTTGACAAACTTAGACAAAAATATTATCAATAAAATTCTTGCAAACCAAAGTCAAGAACATCATAAATATCATTCACTTTTATCAAGTAGGTTTCATCTCAGAGATGCAGGGAAGGTTCAACATATAGAAATCAATAAAAGTAATACAGCATGAAAATAGGCTTAAAAACAAGACTCACATGATCATTTCAATAATACAGATAAGGCCTTTGACACAATACAATATCCATACATGAGTAAAACAATGGAGGAACTAGGGATGGAGCGTTATCTCAACAAAATTATAGCAATATACAATAGGCATAAAGCTTATATTATACTAAATGGAAAAAAATCAAAGCATTCCCATTATTGTCTGGAATTAGCAGGCATGACCATTCTCACCACTACTTTTCTACATAGTACTTGAAGTCTTAGCTCAAGCAATGAGACAAAACAAATAAATAAAAGGGATGCAAATTGGAAAGTGTGTTGGTTTGATTCGAGTGTCCCCCATAAACATAGGTGTTCTGAATCCTAGGTGCCCAGCTGATAGAACTTTGAAAACTAATTCCTCCTGGAGGCTGTGTATTGTTGGGGGTGGGTTTATAGGTATTATAGCCAGTTTCCCCTTGGCAGTGTTTGGCACACTGCCTTGTTGCTATGGTCCATATGTTGTTGGCCAAGAGATAATGTCCAGCCTCTGCTCAGACCATCATTTCCCCAACCATCATGGACCTTATGCTTGAGTCTGTAAGCATAATAAGAAAAATTTTTTGTTTTTCCCCCACAAACTACTCTTGGTCAAGTGATTTCTACTAGTAATGTAGGCCTGACTGCAACACTAAAGTTAGTACCAAGGAGTGGTGTCATATGCTGCTACACACCTAACTCTGTGACTTGGTCCTTTTGGAGCTGGTGTTCAATGAGCATGTGGAAGGATTTGAAACCTTGGCATCACTGTTGCAGGAAAGACTATGATCTGCCAAGGAGGAGGAACATGGCCAGAATCCTGCATAGGCTGCTGCTAACTGCATGGACCCACATGACACCTGGCCTGGTACACAGCTGCAGGAGCAAAAACCAAACAAGGGCATTTTTCAACATTGTCCTTTTGGAGCTTATTTTGGAGAGGAATATGGAAGGATTTGAAACCTTGGCCTCACTGATGCCTCGCAGTGCTATGATGCACGGCTTGATGGACCCTTGTCTTCAGAGTTGAAAGACAGGAATGCAGTAAGAAGTATGGGCTGTGAGGTTTGGCTTAGGAGGGCAAGAAAGAGCTTTGTCTGGACTGAGCTAGAAGCAGATTGTGTGAAGGGCTTGTTGCAATGGCCATGTCCTGCACAGACTAAAGGCCCAAGTTCCAATCAAAATCCACAAAAAGTTCTTAACAGATTAAAAAAAAAAAAGTCAGGAGAGGTGGAGAGGTGGCTTAGCAGTTAAACTATTTGCTATCAAGGCCAAAGGATCCTGGTTTGATTCTCCAATCCATGTAATCCAGATGCACAAATGGGCTCATGTGTCTGGAATTCATTTGCAGTGGCTAGAGAAGTTGGCATGCCCATTCTCTCTCTCTCCCTCACTCTCTCAAATAAATAGATAAATGAATAACTGAGATGTATTTTTTTAATGTGAAATTTCATATGGTAGCACAAAAAGCCTTGCATAGGCCAAACTGTACTCAGCAAAAGAAAAACTTCTGGTGATATTACAATACCTGATGTCAATGTATACTATAAAGCCATAATAATATAAACAGCATGGTACTGGCACAATAAATAAACATATACCAGTGGAATATAACAGAAATCAAGGTATAAGTGATTACCACTATCTGATATTTGATAAAGAGGCCAAATTGCTCACTGGAGTAAAGGCAGCATTTTCAAAAAATGGTGCAAGAGAAAATGGATAGCCATGTGTTGATGAATTATTTGTACCCTCTTCTCTAACCTAGAAAAAAAATCAACTCCAAATGAATCAAGGACCTCATTATAAGACATGAAACTCCAAAATGGCTAGAAGAAAATATAAGGAGAACACTCTACTCTGTAGGCATAGGGGAAGAATTTTTGAAATCAACCTCAGAGTCCCTGGGAATTAGACAAATTCTCAATCATTGGGATCTCAGGAAACTACACAGCTATTATACTGATGAGCAAACTAATAACAAAGTCAACAGAAGACCTACTGAATGAAACAAAGTCTTCATGAGCTATATAACCAACAGGCTTAAGACCTAGAATCTACAAATAACTAAAAACATGAAACAATAATAATAAAAAAAATGAAACCTACACAAAAATGGGGAAGAGAATTGAATAGAGTGGCCAGAAAAGAAGAAAGACAAATGACCAACAATCACCTAATAAAAAAGGTGTTCAAAATCATTAGCCAGAATAGAAATGGAAATTGAAATAAGTTTGAGATTCCATTTCACTCCAGTCAGAATAACAATCATCTTACTTCTGGGTAAGATGGCTGCATAGGAGTCACACCAAAAAAGCCTAGGGAGGAATTAAAGCAAAACAACAGCAAAATGCACTTTTCTTCCAAAAAGTGAAGGTAGATAGGATTTTATCAGCCACCGTGAAGAAATGGCCAGGATAATGTGCAGGCTCTTGCATCCTGCACAGATGCACTTGCCACCAAGCCTGCTACACAGCTTCAGGAGCAAACACCAAACAAGGGAATTTTCTAACCACATCAAACCTGAAGAGGAGACAGTGAAGATAAGGTAAGGAACTGCTGAAAGGGATACAGGTGGGATTAGCTGAGCAGTTTAAGTACAAATTCACACTTCCTGCACCCTCCCAACCTTCACAAATCATCCTCTAGAAAATGCATTCAGCCCCCAGCGGCAGGGCATGCAGCACAGCTGATCAGAGCACCAGCTCCAATGTACAACATGGAGGTATAGAGGTGGGCACTCAGCATTAGTGAGATTGGAAGCCGCTCCAAAACATAACGAGGCCAACTGAGAAAAAAGAAGGTACATAGGCCTGTGCTGGAAGTACTAATCTCTCTTTCCATGTCAGGAAAGATTATGGGTTACTTATTCATGCTTGGCTTTATCATTTTAAATTAAGCTGTATTTGGAGGTTGACTATTATTTCCCATAAGGCTTTCATATTCCCAGGGCCTTTGTCTTTTTCTTCTGTCATTAATTAGGGGCAGAATCAGATTGAGACCCAGGCTGACCTGGAACCCATTTCAGATCAGACATCTCAACTCCCAGCAGACAAGAGTAAGGGTGTTACACAACACACACCCTTAGGTACTTTGGCTTTATAAGGTTATCTTGTTGTTTCAATCCTCACCTTTGCATATTTTGTGCTGGTTTTTATTGAGTGTATATTACTCAGTTGAATTTTAGAATTTTGCCAGTAAATAGCTCCAACCAATCCACTGGAATACTTGAATAGCATGCAAAAGCAGCATCTAGTATTACTTCTGATGTTGGATTGGAGTAAAAGAGCTACACTTGGCAACTTAAACCCCTACTGTGAAGGTACATAAAGTGGATTTCCAAGTCCAAAAGCACCAGAGATAATTAGAGAATCCAAGCATCAAAAAAAAAAAAAAAAAAAAAAAACTCAGGATGCAAAATATTGTTGACTTATAATACTAGAAGCACAAAGAATCAAGAAAATGCAACCAAACCAAACTTATAATTCTATCAGAAGTGACCCTCGAGCTGGGCGTGGTGGCGCACTCCTTTAATCCCAGTACTCGGGAGGCAGAGGTAGGAGGATTGCTGTGAGTTCAAGGACACCCTGAGACTCCATAGTGAAATCCAGGTCAGCCTGGGCTAGAGTGAGACCCTACCTCGAAAAAAAAAAAAAAGAAGTGACCCTCATTGAGACCGTTTTAGAAGAAGTGTCTGACAAAATTTCAAAAGTTTTTTTTTTTTTTTTGTTATCTATACTTAAAGAAGTCAATGGAATCAAAGAAGAAAACAAAGAACTTAAATAGAATACAAACTGAAGGAATTCCAGGAGAAGCTAGGAAACCAGCTTAATGAAATAAGTGCACATTAAAAAAGGAAACAAAATCAGGCAGAAATTTGATCATTGAGAAAATGAAGCTAGTCAAATAAAAAACTCTGTGGAAAGTCGAAGCAGTAGAATGGAAGAAGGACAGCTCAGAATATCTAAATTAGAAGAGCAGGTGGCAGGTCTAATACAGTCCAACAAAGAGAAAGATAAGCAAACAGGAAGGTATGAATGGGAGTTTCAAGATATTTGGGACACTAAGAAAAGATCAAACATAAGAATTAAGGGTATACTAGAAGGGGAAGAATTTCAATCCACAGTTATAGTAGGCATTTCAACAAAATCATAACAAAACAAATTTCCCCAAATTGGGAAAGACATACCAATGCAGACAGAGAAAATTTTGAACACCAAACAGACAAAACCTGTAAAGCACATCTCCTCGCCATGTTATAATTAAACTAGTAAACACACAAATCAAGTAATATATATTGAAAGCAGTTAGAGAGAAAAAGCAAGTCACGTATAAAAGCAAGTCCATCAGGATCACAACAGATTGCACAACACAAACTTTAAAAGCCATATGGACTTGGAATGATGTGTTCCAATATCTGAAAGATAACTGACAACCAAGATTACATTACCCTACAAAGCTACCTATCCAAATTGAAGAAGAAATAATGTCATTTCACAACAAAAACAGGGTAAATCAATTTATGACAACTAAACCAACTCTACCGAAAATACTTGAAGGAATCCTCCATGCTGAAGAGAAATCAAAGAACACACAGGAGGAAAGATGAAAAGATAAAACATACTCAAATAACAGTTAAAAGAAGAGAGTTAGTGGAATTCAGGAGCAAAACACGAAGAATGGCAAAAATGATTTCATACCTTTCAATAATTCTTAATATTGATGGCCTCAATGCCCCAGTGAAAATGCACAAGCTTGTAGACTTGATTATAATATAAGATCTTGTTGTTTGTTGCCTCCAGGAAACTCATCTCTCAATAAAAGATAGACACTGTCTTAGGGTTAAATGATGGAAAATGATATTTCAAGGAAACAGATCTAGTAAGCAAGAAGGCTTGCTATCCTAATATCTGACAGGATAGACTTCAAACCAACACTAGTGAGGAAAGTTAAAGAAGGTCACTGGATACTGATTAAAGGAACACTCCAACAAGAGGACATTACAATCCTAAATGGATAGTTACCTAATATGAGGGCTCCCAATTTCATGAAAAAAAAAAAAAACACTATGAAACTTAGGGTTACAGAGATCACCAAACACAATAGCAGTAGTTATCTTCAATACCCCACTCTCATCAATTGACAGGTCATCCTGGCTTAATATCAACAGAGTCATCTGGATTAAATGATATCCTGCAACAAAGGGACTTAACAATTTTCTCTAGAGAATTCCATCGCAATGCTGCAGAATATACATTTTGTCAGTGGCACATGGAAGATCCTCCAAAATAGACCATAAGCAAATCTTATGAAATAGAGGAAAACTGGAATAATCACTTTTACTCTACCTGACCACAGTGTGATTAAACTACAAATCAACAATAACAAAAATTACAGAGCATACACACATTCATTGAGACTATACCATATCATATTGAATGATGAAAGGGTCATTGAAAATATCAAACAGGAATACAATAAATTTATAGAATGAAATGATAATATAGCATACCCAAACCTTTGGGACATAATAAAGGCAGTCCTGAGAAGGGAATTTTTAGCTCTATATGTATATATTTTAAAAAATGAGACAACTCACAAGTGAAAAATTTAATGCTTTACCTTAATTCCTTAGAAAAAGAAGGACAAGGCAAGCCAAAAATCAGTTGATGAGAAGAATTAATACAGATTAGGGCAGAAATTAATGAAATAGAAACCAAAATGAAAAAGAAACAATCCAAACTATTAATGAAAGAATGAATTGGTTCTTTGAAAGGATAAACAAGTTTGATAAACCCTTAGCAAATATGACCAGAGAAAACAGAGACCAAGCTGAGTGAGGTGGCACATGCCTGCAATGTCCATTTGAGAGCCTAAGGCATAATTGTGAGTTTGAAGAAGTCTGGGATACAGTAGGGCCCACAGCTTGTTCATGCTGTTGGTAATCATTATGCTCCATCAGCTTGCATAACACTCTTTATCACTATGAGATCCAGCAAGCAAGGAGCTGACTTCTATCTCCATTCCAACATGGTCTCTCAATGTCTTCTGTATTTGGTGCATATATGTTTAGGATTATAATCTTCTAGTTGGATTGTTCTCTTGATGAGTATTAAGTAGCCTTCTTAATCTCTATGATGACTTTTAGTTTAAAGTCTATTTTGTTAAACATAAGTATAGCCACACCTGCTTGTTTCCTATCCTTTCATTCCAAATTTGTGTCTATTTGTAATGATAAGTTTGGTTTCTGGTTTTTATTGTTTGTTTGTTTGGCTCTTGAGGTAGGCTGTTGCTCTAGCCCAGCCTGATCTGGTATTCACTATGTAGTCTCAGGGTGGCCTCAGTTCATAGTGATCCATCATCATCAGTCTCCTGAGTTTTGGGATTAAAGGTGTATGGCAAATGGATTGATTGAGTTTTCTGATCTAGCCTGGTAATCTGTGTCTTTTGAATGGGGCCTCGAGCCATTGCAAACAAACTCAAGATGTATATGCTACCTTGTGCATTTGGCTTTACATGTGTACTGGAGAACTGAAGCCAGGTACTTAGGCTTTGCAGTCAAGAGCCTTATCCACTGAGAAATCTCTCCATTCCCCCATTACATTTTTATTTAGCATCTCAATCTATCTATTGATTGCCAATTTTATTTCTTGGTATAACTTTCTCATTGCTTTTATTTTATTGTCTATTTTCCTTTGGAATTCATTCAAGCATTTGTTCACATGCTCTTTGAATTAATTATGGTATATATTTAATTCTTTTGTTAATTTTCTTCCTTTTGTTTTAGCATTTTTTTCATTTGTTGAACATCTTTATCAATTACATTTTCAAATTCCTTACCATGTGCCTCTAAGTTGTTAGGGGTTGAAGTTTACCCATCTGGAGATAATCCTTTTGACTTGCTGAGAATGCAGTAACAGTGGCAGCATTGGTATTTGTGTTGATTGCTTGTTCAGACTTGATCCAAGCAGGCATGGGCATGTGGTCTATCCATGAGTTTGGACTGAGGTCACTGGAAGTTGAGAGCATACTCCATTGGTGGGCAATCTCCACTGGGGTTTTGGCTAGGTGCCTTATGGAGTGCAATCAGTATAATCAGTAAGGACAGGGCCTAGTCTAGTGGTTCCTATTCAGGAAGGACATGGGCAGGTACAGGCTGATGAGGGATTCTGGGAAGTCAAAATAGTGCTAAATTGGTCTGTTTCCTAATCCATGTATGTCTATGGGCCATGGGTCTATCTGTGTGATTGAGTGGTGTAGTGGGATGGCTGAGAAGCCCACTGTGTGTGAGGTAAGACTCCATAGGGTTCTGGGTTAGGCCTGCTGGTGTATATGATCAGCTATACCAGCTCAGGTTGTGTGTAATGTGGGAGAAAGGTCTGTGTGAGCTTAGAACTATATACACAGCAAATCTTGAGTTCTTACCCACATTATCAAAACAATTGAAAACACAGTTCAGGGAAGGGTAAATTTTGAGATTTTTTTTTAGGGAGATAAGAGGTAAAGTAAATCAGGAAAACTATCATACCTACAAAGTTCTTCCCCTGTCAGGAGGAGGGGAAACCAGGAGAATCTCCCTCATGTAGGGAAAAGTCCTATCCAAGATAGGAAGACTCTGAGAAAAGGGATGGAGGGGATGAAGGAGCTTATTTAAGTGTTTCAGATCTACTTATATAAATCAAGCATCCAAGTAGAATGAGCCTTTTCACCAGACTCAGGTATATAGAGGAAGGACATAACCATGAGAACTAATGCAATGAAACTGGAAAAGGAAAGAAACGGGAAGTTGTTATTGCTGAGGAGTTGTTGACTTCAGCCATCTTTGATGAGACTGAGTCAGATGTGAGTTCTAGTCCATCAGGGCAGGCAAGGGACATCCATATTTCTGTGGACCATTCCCTAGATAACTACTTACCAGGAAAAAAAAAAAAAAGCTTACTAGTTTTTAATCCATATCAGTTGTGCCTGCACTTGTTGGTGCTAGCCAGCAGGTCAGATAGTAGGGATAGTGGACAGTGACATTTGGGCCTGATACTAAATCTGGGCATATGCAGGCCAGAGGTGTACATGTGTGACTAAATGTATGCTGGGTGGGAGTGGTGGAGAGGGAGTGAAATGCTCACCTGGCATGAGCAGCCTACTCGGTGCATGGACAGCTTTCACACTGGCCTACTCAATGCATGGCAACCTACACATGGATCTGAACTAGGGGTGTGACCATCTAAGGGAGGGTCTAATCTAGTTGTCCCATCTCAGGGTATCACAGCTGGGCAGGCCAAGACCTGAATTTTTTTTTATGTTAGTCAGTGTTGGCATTTCTAGATTTCTGACAAGAACATACCAAAATAAGAATCCTAGAATGTGAGTAACCAAACTTTATGATCTTTACATCTGTGTCCAGGCTGCCTTCTTCTCGCCCTGTCCATGTATTTTTTATGATAATATCCAGGATGTTTAACTGAATTTAGATTTTTAAAACAGGCATTTTAGTTAATGCCTTTTTTTGTTTGTTTTTGTTTTTCGAGGTAAGGTCTCACTCTAGCTCAGGCTGACCTGGAATTCACTCTGTATTTTCAGGATGGCCTTGAACTCATGCGATCATCCTACCTCTGTCTTCCAAGTTCTGGGATTAAAGGTGTGCCTCAGGGAAACTGTGTGGAAGAGGGGGCAGAAAGAATGTCAGAGCCACATGTTGGGTCTTGAAATACAGAGACATTTATCTTACCAATAACTGTGGGCTAACTCCACAATGCACAATCCATATACCTCAACGAGGGGCTAATGGGGAGGGGGTAGGTCACAGATGAGCCTAATAATGGTACCAAACTGCCTGTATTTGCTGAACACAAAAGTAATAATAAACAAAAAAGGTGTGCATCACCACACCTGGCACCTCATTTCTTTCTGTGTGATATCCATCTGCTCATATCAGTCCATTTCTTCTAAATTTAACCAAGCACAAAGTCTCAGGACATGAGTAGAAGGTAGTTACTCTCTCATATAATATTCTTCTAGCCCATTTGAGACAAAGCTGTTTTTTCCCCTTATAAGACAAGCATACATAATTTTTCTCTGCCTTTAGGTCTTTCAAAGTCTCACCAGAATTTTCCATAAAATTCTGCTTAGAGCACTGCAAGTTGCCTCTCAGCTCAAGGATTCAAACCCTTCCATATTCCTCCTGCAAATCAGTTCCAAATGATCAAAAGTCACATAGATTTTTAGAAGCAAAAGCCACTCTCTTCTAATATCAATTTTCTGTTGTAGTTACCTTTACATTGACTGAAAAAAAGTAGTTAATGGGAGGAATGTGTTTATTTTGGCTTACGATACCAAGGAAAGATGGCAGAGGAAGCATGACATGAGCAGAAGCTGGATGTCACCTCTGCCACAGCAGGTGAAAACAGCAGCAAGAGTTCTGGCAAGGGGGAACTGGCTGTAACACTCTTAAACTACCCACACCTCTTCCAGCATTATTCTACCTCCCGAATTGCCATCATCTGGATGGATAGCAAGCCTTCAGAATACATGAAATTATAGGCAATACCTAATTCAAACCACCATAACAGGAAATTATACCCCTGTTCCTAAAGTAGAATCTTGTTGATTATTTTCTACATTCTATCTGCACTTTTGTTCTGTTAACTCCCACAGCTAATCTTTTCTTCTGAAATGTAAAATGTCATTCTTCCAACAGAGTTTCTTTCAAATTAAACATTGTATTTTGCATCTCTAAAATCTAAATGTGGGTTGCTAATTAATTTATTTGTCTCTATTCAGGTTTTCCATCAAAGTTAAAGTCACTCTATTATTATGTATAGTATTGGCTTTTGCAGGGCTGCTGGTTGGGCCAGGTAGTGCCGGGGAAGGACCAGGCCTGCTGGTTCCTCCCAAGGGATTGAGGGGATGATGAGCGAGGGACGACCCTGAAACCTGTCCTGCCCATAGGAAAAAAAAAAACAACACACTGAGTCAGGAGTCTTTTCTAAGCAGGAACTTATTTTATTCTTACAGGCAGCTGTTTATATAATGTTGAGAAGGAAGGCAGAGACTTTAGGGTGGGGTGAGATGAAAGGGCCAATAGCATACCAAGACCTCTGAGATGATTGGTTCTAAGCACTCACAAGGTGGGAGGGGGGACTCTAACTTCCTGTGTGGAAGTGGCAGGACAGAGGCCATTTGGTCTCCTGCTGAGTTCTAAGCACATGGGCAGGAACTCTAATTTCCTGTGAGGAAGTAACAGGCCAGATGCCATTTGGCCCACTGCTGAGTCATAGCTGGGCAGAGGCAGTTCACCAAATTTTAGCTAGGCTGGGGAAGTTCCACTAGACCTCACATCTAGGCCTCTTTGAAGGCCCAACAGGTTTTTTTAAACAGGTTTCACTTTTTATTTCAACTGATTTATTTATTTCTCCTCATCATTGGTCTTGTCTTCCTGTTCCTTTGCATGGCTGATAATTGTCACTAGAGTCCAAACATTTGAATTTGTTTTTGTTGGGTACCTAAATATTCTTAAAACCTTTTCTTGAAATTCATTTAAGTTATTTGGAAATGATCGTTTTATGTCTAGAATTTTTTAGATTTTATTTATTTTATTTAAGAGAGAGAGAGAGATAGAGAGAGAGAGAGAGACTGGGCATACCAGGTCATTCAGTGTAAGACCCCCAAAACGAGGACCCCACGCTCTGCCCGGATATGGCGACACCCCAAATCACTCACGAGAAGTGGTCTTGATGCAAACTGCAAGAGGATTTTATTCCAAGCGTGCTGGGGACCACAGTCGTACACCGCACAGGGGTACAGGACTGCAGAGCCCCGAATGCAGGAACGGGACATTTTTTATAGGGTTTCTAACAAAGCCTGTGCATTAGACCAATCATTTTTTTAACATCAGGAGCCCACGGGGTGCGAGCCAGTCAGTTTGTGCCACTCCACATTTTCTAAGCCAATTAGTTTAATTTGTTCAAGCCCCTCATGGACCAATCAGTCTCTTATGACCTTGGTGGTCAGTGAGGAGCAGACTCTGGTAGTGAGTCATACGGGCGTTAGTCATCCATCGGTCTGGGGGCTGCCGGACAATGCTCTCCAGGGGATGGGGGGCAATGACAGTTATCCTCTGCCCTAGAGTTAGTTTATCAGCATCTTTGATCAACGTGGACACTGCCGCTATGGCTTTTAGACATATAGGCCATCCACTAGCCACAGGGTCAAGTTTCTTTGATAGGTAGGCAACGGGTCTTCTCCATGGCCCTAAGGATTGGGTTAGGACTCCCTGGGCTACCCCCTTACGCTCATCTACGTAAAGGGTGAATGGTTTAGTCACATCAGGGAGGGCTAGGGCAGGTGCACTTAATAGTGCCTTCTTGACGGCATCAAATGCCCCCTGGTGTTCAGAGGTCCAAGTGAATTTTCCTTTCTCTTTAGTTAGTGGATAGAGGGGGGCTGCTAGGGTTGCAAACCCTGGGATCCATAGTCTGCAGAACCCAGCTGTCCCCAGGAACTCTCTAACTTGTCTGGCCATAGTTGGAACCAGTATTTGTACTACAGTCCTCTTTTGTGCCTCTGTCAGCCATCTTTGTCTATCCCGCGAGGAGTACCCCAAATATGTTACCTCTCTTTTGCATATTTGGGCCTTCTTAGCTGAGGCTCGGTAACCAAGGTCAGTCAGCTTCAGTAGTAACGCTTTTGTACATTTTAGACAGTCCTGTTGGGTAGCTCCTGCCAGGAGTAAGTCATCAACATGTTGAAGGAGGGTTACCTGGGGGTGTTGGCAATCGTCCCAAGTAGGCTGATAAGAAAACATAAGAGATTCCATCAGCCTCGTGAGGCATTGGGGTTCCTCTGAAAAAGGGGGGGTGGTTAGCTTTTCAGTTATAAAGATCTGCAGAGGGAAAAGGCCAATATTGGAGGGGTTGTAGTTGCCCACCCAGCATGGGAGGGCCTGCCTCGCATAGCGGCAGTGTTACAATTTTATTTGCTCCCTCCAGGATAGCATCTATCCCGCTCTGCATCTTTGTGGCCCACCCTCCCATTTCCAGGAGCTCGGGAGGGGCGGAGGGAGGAAGCTTGGGCAAGCTGGGAGGCGGAGGCTCGGGGAGGGCGGGGGGCAGAGGCTGGGGAAGGGCAGAGGGCGGAGGTTTGGGAAGAGCGGAGGGGCCTTCTCTTGGCTCCCAGGACTAGGTAAGGGGGGGAGGGGCAGGCTGAGTCTCCGGCCAAGCCGGAGGCTCTTTAATCTCGGGATAGATGCGAGGGGGAGGTCTAGCTCCCTCAGTAGAGGGCTTTTTTGCATTTTCGAGAGTCAGGACTCTGGGGCTTGAGTTCCTTGGTTTATTCAGCCACGGCCTGACCCATGGCAGGGGTTGTCCATCAAATCCTTCCTGGTTGGGATGGGAGCCTGGTTCATTCTGAAAAATAATATCTTTAACAGCCAGAATAGTCTCGGAATTAAAGGTTCCTTCTGATGGCCATCCGACCTTATAAGTTGGCCACTCAGAGGCACAAAACGTTTGTCAGGGTCTCTTTTTAACCTCAACTGACAAATTATGGACCCTAGACTTAACTTCAGTGCAATGGTCAAGAGTCAAGTTAAGGTTATTTATCATCGTCTGTCACATGACAAAAACTGTAAACAAAGACACAAAGGACAACAACGCACACAACTGAGACTAACAGATTCAGATATCAGTGGCCTGTCTGCGTCCTCCACAAGCAGGCAAAATGATCTGACGGCCGCGGAGGCTCCTTCCGCCTCAACAACAGAACTCGGTCCTCTGACCAACAATAGGAGACCACCAGGCGTCCTTGGCTCTCCTTACCTCCTGGGGCGTCCCCCAGGGTGGCAGCCTGTGATCCTCCTAGCATGTCTGCTGATCACAGTCCTCTGTTCCTTACAGCCCGAGAGGATGGCTGCAAACTGAAAACTGAAAGCGCGCATCCCAGAAAACATATTCAGACATCCCAGAAAACAGATACTCAGAACAGAAACACTGGCCAGCACACATTCATTCCAAGGGGGGTCCCCATCACTTCCAAGTCAGTTCTCGGGTGTGAGGGGTGGTCACAAATTGCAGACAAGCCCCGAAATGTAAGACCCCCAAAACGAGAACCCCACGCTCTGCCCGGATATGGCGACACCCCAAATCACTCACGAGAAGCAGTCTTGATGCAAACTGCAAGAGGATTTTATTCCAAGCGCGCTGGGGTCCACAGTCGTACACCACACAGGGGTAGAGGACTACAGATCCCCGAATGCAGGAATGGGACAGTTTTTATAGGGTGTCTAACAAAGCCTGTGCATTAGACCAATCATTTTTTTAACATCAGGAGCCCGCGGGGTATGAGCCAGTCAGTTTGTGCTACTCCATAGTTTCTAAGCCAATTAGTTTAATTTGTTCAAGCCCCTCGTGGACCAATCAGTCTCTTATGACCTTGGTGGTCAGCATTTGCGCAAGTCCTTGGGTGGGGGTAGCAGAGTGTGGTACCAGTCTCCTATGACCTTGGTGGTCTGAGGCAGGCTGCTACAGCTTATGGTGCGGGCTACTGAGGCTTATGGTGCAGGCTATTTACAGAAACCAAATAAGTGGTTCACTTCATTACTCGTTTTTCATCCTTGAGGGCTAGCTATCTCATACCCTTTTTACCTAGTTTTATATTAGGAGCGGGCTCTGATATAATGAGAAGAGGGATTCTTTACTTGCTTTCAACAGAGAGTAAAGCCTGGAGTTTGAGGTATGCAGGGGCCCACTTAAGTTCCCTTTGGAGCATGATAGTATTTCTGGGCTTCTGAATTCTTGGGCCTTTCATCAGCCACTGCAAATGAACTCCAGATGCATGTGCCACCCTGTGCATCTGGCTTACATGGGTCCTAGGAAATCAAACCTGGTTCCTTTGTTTTTTCAGGGAAGCACCTTAACTAATCCATCTCTCCAGCCCCTGATGTCTACTTCTAATTTTTAATAGACATGACGACATATGCCTAATCATCATCTCATTATTCTACATGAAGCAAGACCCTTCATAGCACTTTACCCACTTACAGTTCCTGGGTCCAAACACCACTCATTGTCCTTGTTGATCAGGGTAAATTTTGAGACTATGTAGTGGTTTAGATACAGGGAATTGAGAGTCATGCACAGAGTATATTGGTCACATCATTGTTCTATAGGCGCAGGGAGATCATCCCATGCTGAGACGTACTTATTTGTGCAATCAACATAAAGGCCAAATTTCTTTCTTTGAAACTGAGTTAGAACAAGTAGAAAAAAATAGTTATAGGGGCTGGAGAGATGGCTTAATGATTATGGCATTTGCCTGTGAATCCTAAGGATCCAGGTTTGATTCTTCAGGTCCCACAAAAGCTAGATGCACAAAGGGACACATGCATCTGGAGTTTTCAGTGGCTGGAGGCCCTGGCACACCATTCTCTCTCTCTCTCTCTCTCTCTCTCGGTCTCATCTCTCTCAAATAAATAAATATAAAATATAAATTTTAAAATATTTTAAAAAATAGTTATAGAGATTTGTGTATTATGGGATAACCTAATTTGGAGTTTGTTGCAATAGGTAATTTTATGATGTATAGTATAAAAAAGGTGTTTAAACTGTGTGTGTGTGTGTGTGTGTGTGTGTGTGTGTATGTGTGCACGCACACACGTGCGTGCATGCATGCGTGCATGCGCGTGCGCATATTCTGATGAGCATGTTGTACTTCCATTTGGATATTAGGACATACATGTTTCACAAATCTAGTGTTTTTGTTCGAGCCTTTGACAATATTTTAGCATGCTTCATTTTAAAGTCATTACATGACATTTTCAAGTTGTATAAAGTTTCTACCAATTCATATGGAAGATTATGGTGTTTATGATGATATTTACTGATACCTTAATTTTATTTTAATTTCTTTCCTAGAAGATTATTCTTCCTGTACAATCATAAATCATCCGAGTCCCTGCTGAGCACTGATGTGTCTCCAATATGGCTTGAGAATTGTTCCTCTTCTTAATTTTAGGAAAACTGGTATGTTGCTTCTTTCCACTAAAATGGCTGGCCTCGTGCCTTATCTATCTCAGGTGGCAATCCAAGTTAGAATGCTCTTGCTATCTGTTCCTAGTGTTTATGACTCTATTTTGAGAAGAGGTGAAATACCAAATAACTATTTGGTTCAGTTATAAATCCAAAACTTTAATGAAATAACTGTATAGATGTGAGTGCAATAGAATTTGCTGATTAGATTACTTAATGTTACAGATATTCATCTCAGGTTTATGACTAGTTGCTCAAAATTGTTTACCATAATTATATTATAGTGTGACTTTACTGTCAGCCAGTATATTTAATGGTCTATGATAAAGCAGCTGTATTAGATTCCAAATATTTCTATAACAAGTCTCCTCAAAATTAAGGGCTTACACAAACATGATCCTGCAATTTCTAGGCTAGAAATCCAATGCAGGTCTTAGGAGACTAAAATCAAGGTGTCAAGAGAGTACATTCCTTTCCAGAGGCACAAGGAATAAAGTTTTTCCTTAGTATTTGCATCCACATTTTTGACTCAGTCACTTCCTCCAAATTCAAAGCCATTACTGTTGCATGTTGCTGGCTTTGTTTCTGTCATAACTTCTTCTCTGCCCTGTTTCTGTCTCAGTTTCCCACATCTTAGGACCCTGGTGGTTTTATATTAGCCCACCCAGAGAAATTATCTAGGATAAGCTCTGAATTTTAAGGTAAGGTAATTAAACTTTGCAGGTTTATTCTCAAGTGTATCCCTTTGGCACTTAACCTGACATATTCTCAGTTGTGAGGATTAGGACACAGCCATCCTTGGGAGAACATTGTGCTCCATGCACAAATAGCTACATACTTAAAAATCATTCATGAATTAGTGAAACTTAAAAATATGGGATAGACTTCCAGTTAAGATGGCGGCGTAGGTACCACGCCAAAGCAGCGTAGGGGGGAAAAAGACCAAAAAATCTCATCAAAATACACACTTTTACTAAAAAGTGAGGTGTATAGGAAATTGAGGCAGCAGCGGAGAAGTAGAAGAGTTCTAGAGCATCCAGAGCCTGCACAGGCGGAAAAGCGGCTCCAGCAGCTCGGCCAACCGCCGCAGCCGCGGTGCAGCAGAAAGCCGCCAGACTCGGCTTGAGCCGCAGGAAAAGCCAAGTGTGGGATTTTCCCCTCACACCGCGCTCTCTTCAACACGGGAAACATGAAGGGAAAGCGGCCGTGAGCAGCGGAGGAGAAGACCGCGAGGTAGAAGAACACGTGGAGCAGTGAGAGATCCAGAGCAGCCGCGGCTCCCTCCCCTCCCCCAACACCTGAACCCAGCTCCAGCGAACACAGCAGTGGCCCGGGACCTGGCCACGCCAACTTGGGCTGACAGCAGGACCCAAGCAGGAGCAGAGTTCGGCAGCAACTTCAGCGGCTCCAGCACCGGTACCAGCGGCCCCAGCAGCAGCGGACCCAGGAGCGGCAGCGGCGGCAGATCCCGCAGCAGCGGCTTTGGGGGGAGCAGCGGCGGTGGACAGGGCAGTGGCAGCTTCAGCAGCAGTGGTGGCTCCGGTGGTGGCAGCTATAGCAGCAGCAGAGGCAGCAGCAGTGACTCGGTTTGCCCCGTAGGAAAAGCAAGTGTCCAGCTCCAGAAATCAGAACAGCAGCCCGACGACCCAGGCAGCAACTTGACTGAGACCAAAATCACCCAAGGTAACTGGGATTGCACCAGGGAAGGGTCTCACTTGGTCACAAGCTGACTTGGATCCCTCAACAGACCAGAAATCTAAACCTCTTTGTTGATAGAGGATCTGGTCATTATAATAACTACTCTTGCATACATACTCGGGGCTGTTTTTGATTGAATGTGTACAGTGTTTAGTTAAATTTTAGAATCTACCTGTATTTTATTCCACTCAGCCTGCTTGAATACTCCTAAAGCAGGGAAACTCAACCGCTAAGAACATCTTTGTAGATACTCTGAGAGTCTTAAGAGCCACACCTAATACCTTAAGGTCCTACCCTGAAAATATATTACATCAAATCAATTGATACAGCTAAGAATACACAGCTAGCTAGAAAATCCAAGCATTAACTTAATCCAAGATGCAAAAATATATACATTATAACACAAGAAACACTAAAAAGCAAGACGATATAAATCCACCTAAAAGTATTAATGCATCAGAAATGTCCTCCAGTGAGAAAGAGTTAGAGGAAATGCCTGAGAAAGAGTTCAGAAGAATAATTATAAATATGTTCAAAGAGGTCAAAGAACACATGAAAACAATCAAAGAAGAAATCAAAGAGGAAATCAAAGGAATCAAAGAAGAGGCAGGACACCAATTTAATGAAATAAAGAAGGCAATACAAGACATAAATAGGGAAATAGAAATAATAAAAACAAAACAGTCAGAATTACTAGCAATGAAGAACACAGTTAATGAAATAAAAAACTCTGTAGAAAATCTCACCAGTAGGATGGATGAGGGAGAGGACAGAATATCTAAGCTAGAAGACCAGGTGGCAGACCTAATGCAGTCCAACAAAGAGAAAGACAAACTTATAGAAAAGTATGAGTGGGAATTTCAAGATATTCGGGACACTATGAAAAGATCCAATATAAGAATTCAGGGGATAGTAGAAGGAGAAGAACTCCACTCCAGAGGCATAGTAGGCATCTTCAACAAAATCATAGAGGAAAATTTCCCCCAAATTGGGAAAGAGGTGCCAATACAGATACAGGAAGCCTTTAGAACCCCAGCCAGACAAAACCCAGAAAGAACCTCTCCTCGCCATATTATAATCAAACTTCCAAACACACAAACCAAAGAAAAAATATTGAAAGCAGTTAGAGAGAAAAATCAAGTTACCTACAAAAGCAAGCCCATCAGGATTACAGCAGATTATTCAACACAAACTTTTAAAGCCAGAAGGGCTTGGAGTGATATATTCCAAGTTCTGAAAAATAAGAACTGTCAACCAAGGTTACTTTATCCTACAAAGTTATCCATTCAAATAGATGGAGAAATAAAGACATTCCATGACAAAAGCAAGTTAAAGGAGTATCTGAAGACAAAACCAGCTCTACAGAAAATACTTGATAGAATCCTCCATGCTGAACAAAAGGAAAAGCACACATATAAGGTACCTAGAAAAAGCAAGCTATACTCAAATACCAGTTAACAGAAGAGAGCACAGGTAGAACCAGTAACACACACACACACACACACACACACACACACACAAATGGCAAACATAAATACACACCTTTCAATAATATCTCTTAATATCAACGGTCTCAATGCCCCAACGAAAAGACATAGATTTGCAGACTGGGTTAAAAAGCGCAGGATCCTACAATTTGTTGTCTCCAAGAAACTCACCTTTCTACAAAGGATAGACATTATCTTAGGGTGAAAGGTTGGAAGACGGTGTTTTAAGCAAATGGGCCTAGAAAACAAGCAGGGGTTGCTATCCTAATATCAGACAGGGTAGACTTTAGTCCGACGTTAGTCAAGAAAGATAAGGAAGGTCACTTTATATTGATTAAGGGCACACTCCAACAGGAGGACATTACAATCCTAAACATATATGCACCTAACATGGGGGCTCCCAAATTCGTCAAACAAACACTATTAGAACTAAGGTCATAGATAACACCAAACACAGTGGTGGTGGGTGACTTTAACACCCCACTCTCATCAATTGACAGGTCATCCAGGGAAAGAATAAACAGAGAGGCATCTGGACTAAATGAGGTAATAGAAGGAATGGACCTAACAGATATATACAGAACATTTCATCCAAAGGCTGCAGAATATACATTCTTTTCAGCAGCACATGGAACATTCTCTAAAATAGACCATATATTAGGACACAAAGCAAATCTTAACAAATTCAGGAAAATTGAAATAATTCCTTGCATTCTATCTGACCACAATGGAATTAAACTACAAATCAGTAGCAAGAAAGGCTATACAGCATACACAAAATCATGGAAACTAAACAATACACTACTAAATGATGAGTGGGTCAATGAAGAAATCAAAAAGGAAATCAAAAACATTATAGAGTCAAATGATAATGAGAACACAACATACCAAAATCTATGGGACACAATGAAGGCAGTTCTAAGAGGTAAATTTATAGCCTTAAGTGCCTATATTAAGAAATTAGAAAGGTCGCAAGTAAACGACCTAATGCTTCGCCTTAAAGCCTTGGAAAAAGAAGAACAAGGCAAACCAAAAATTAGTAGACAGGAAGAAATAATAAAGATTAGGGCAGAAATTAATGAGATAGAAACAAAAAGAGCAATCCAAAGAATTAATGAAACAAAGAGTTGGTTCTTTGAAAGGATAAACAAGATTGATAAACCCTTAGCAAATCTGACCAAAAGAAAGAGAGAAGAGACACAAATTAATAAAATCAGAGATGAACAAGGTAACATCACAACAGATTCCAGAGAAATTCAAAAACTCTTAGGGACATACTATAAAAGCATATACTCCACAAAGTATGAAAATCTGAAAGAAATGGATGATTTCCTTGATCTATATGACCTACCTAAATTAAATCAAAATGAGATTAATCACTTAAATAGACCTATAACAAACATGGAGATCCGAGCAGTTATCAATAATCTCCCAACTAAAAAAAGCCCAGGCCCGGATGGATTCACTGCTGAATTTTACCAGACTTTTAAGGAAGAGCTAACACCATTGCTTCTTAAGCTTTTCCAGGAAATAGAAAAAGAAGGAATTCTACCAAACTCCTTCTATGAGGCCAGCATCACCCTGATACCAAAACCAGGCAAAGATAGAACAAAAAAAGAAAATTACAGACCAATCTCCCTCATGAACATAGATGCAAAAATTCTCAACAAAATATTGGCAAACAGAATACAAGAGTATATCAAAAAGATCATTCACCCTGACCAAGTAGGCTTTATCCCAGAGATGCAGGGATGGTTCAACATACGCAAATCTATAAATGTAATACATTACATAAACGGGTTGAAGGACAAAAATCACATGATCATCTCATTAGATGCAGAGAAAGCATTTGACAAAATCCAACATCCCTTCATGATAAAAGTCCTACAGAGAGTGGGAATAGAAGGAACATATCTCAATATAATAAAGGCTATTTATGACAAGCCTACAGCCAACATATTACTAAATGGGGAAAAACTGGAAGCTTTTCCACTAAAATCAGGAACAAGACAAGGGTGTCCACTGTCCCCACTTCTATTTAATATAGTTTTGGAAGTCTTGGCCATAGCAATAAGGCAAGAGACACACATAAAAGGGATACAAATTGGAAAGGAAGAAATCAAGTTATCATTATTTGCAGATGACATGATTCTATACATAAAGGACCCTAAAGAGTCTACTAGCAAGCTGTTAGAGCTGATCAAAACCTACAGCAATGTAGCAGGATACAAAATAAATACACAGAAATCAGTAGCCTTCATATATGCTAACAACAAACACACAGAGGATGAAATCAGAGAATCACTCCCATTCACAATTGCATCAAAAAAATAAAATACCTTGGAATAAACCTAACCAAGGAAGTAAAGAATCTATACAATGAGAACTTTAAAACACTCAAGCGAGAAATTGCAGAAGACACTAGAAAGTGGAGAAACATCCCTTGTTCCTTGATTGGAAGAATCAATATTGTGAAAATGGCAATCTTACCTAAAGCAATCTACACATTTAATGCAATCCCTATCAAAATTCCAAAGGCTTTCTTCATGGAAATAGAAAAAACAATCCAAAACTTCATTTGGAATCACAAAAAACCTCGAATATCTAAAATAATACTGAGCAACAAAAAAGAGGCTGCTGCTATCACCATACCTGATTTTACCCTATACTAAAGAGCCATAGTAACAAAAACAGCATGGTACTGGCACAAAAACAGACATGTAGATCAGTGGAACAGAATAGAGGACCCAGATGTAAGCCCAAGTAGCTATAGCCACCTGATATTCGATAAAAATGCCAAAAATACTAATTGGAGAAGAGACAGCCTCTTCAGCAAATGGTGTTTTGAAAACTGGATAAATATCTGCAGAAGGATGAAAATAGATTCTTCTCTCTCGCCATGCACAAGAATTAAGTCCAAATGGATTAAAGACCTTAACATCAGACCGGAAACTTTGAAACTGCTAGAGGAAAAAGTAGGGGAAACCCTTCAACATATTGGTCTTGGCATAGACTTTCTGAATACAACCCCAATTCCTCAGGCAATAAAACCACAGATTAACCACTGGGACCTAATGAAATTACAAAGATTTTGCACCACAAAGGACACAGTGAAAAAAGCAAAGAGGCAACCTAGAGAATGGGAAAAAATCTTAGCCAGCTATATATCTGATAGAGGATTAATATCTAGGATATACAAAGAACTCAAAAAAGTTAAATAATAAGGAATCAAACAAGCCAATCAAAAAATGTGCTATGGAGCTAAATAGAGAGTTCTGAAAGGAAGAAATATGAATGGCATATAAGCATCTTAAAAAATGTTCTACGTCACTAGTCATCAGGGAAATGCAGATTAAAACTACATTGAGATTCCATCTCACTCCTGTCAGATTGGCCACCATCATGAAAACAAATGATCATAAATGTTGGCGGGGATGTGGAAAAAAAGGAACCCTTCTGCACTGCTGGTGGGAATGCAATCTGGTCCAGCCATTGTGGAAAACAGTGTGGAGGTTCCTAAAGCAGCTAGAGATTGATCTACCATATGACCCAGCTATAGCACTCCTAGGCATATATCCAAAGGACTCATCTCATTTCCTTAGAAGTACATGCTCAACCATGTTTATTGCTGCTCAATTTATAATAGCTGGGAAATGGAACCAGCCTAGATGTCCCTCAACAGATGAGTGGATAATGAAGATGTGGCACATTTATACAATGGAGTTCTACTCAGCGGTAAAGAAAAATGAAGTTATGAAATTTGCAGAAAAATGGATGGACCTGGAAAGTATTATACTAAGTCAGGTAACCCAGGCCCAGAAAGCCAAGCACCACATGTTCTCTCTCATATGTGGATCCTAGCTACAGATGACTGGGCTTCTGCGTGAGAATGAAAATACTTAGTAGCAGAGGCCAGTAAGTTGAAAAGGAGACATAAAGGGTGGAGAAAGGAAGGGAGGAGGCTACTTAATAGGTTGATATTGTATATATGTAATTACAATGATTGTAATGGGGAGGTAATATGATGGAGAATGGAATTTCAAACGGGAAAGTATGGGGGTGGGGAGGGAGGGAAGTACCATGGGATATATTTTATAATCATGGAGAATGTTAATAAAAATTAAAAAAAATATATGGGATAACTAGTGAGAGATTAGCCATGTAGAAATAGTTCCTGTTTTATTTGCAGGGATATTTAGATACTGTTGGAGTGTTTAGCTTTATCAACATGCATAAGCTTTACTATGTATTGGCTTAGAGTTCAACTAAGATAATTATAATTATTAGTAATTCTTTTTCAAGTTAAAATAGAATCTCTGGGACAAGATCATAGCTTCAATAATGATCTAGGTTTGGTGAAGCTTAAAATAAACAGACCCTATATTAAGCCATATGATGGTGACATTCTATTTATACAGTCTTACCCATGCATATAATATAATAAGAACACAAACAAAATATAATATAGTCCCCAAATATATATATAGTTGGAATTTGGCTAAATGTTACTATGTCAAATCCTATACCTGGTATGTAAAATATGATTTTTTATGGATTTTTGCAAAGGTCCTAAGATTTTTAAAAATATTTTATTTTTATTTATTTGAGAGCAACAGACAGACAGAGAAAGAGGGGAAGAGAGAGAGAGAGAGAATGGGCATGCCAGGGCCTCCAGCCACTGCAAACGAACTCCAGACGCGTGCGCCCCCTTGTGCATCTGGCTAACGTGGGTCCTGGGGAGCTGACCTCAAACTGGGGTTCTTAGGCTTCACAGGCAAGCGCTTAATGGCTAAGCCATCTCTCCAGCCCCTAAGATTTTATTTTTGAAAATAATAGTATTGCAGTTAAAATTTAGCAACCTAGGTTGGAGAAATAGCTCACTGGCTAAGGTGCATACGTGCAAAGCCTAAAGACTTGGGTCTTCTTCTCTAGTTCTGGAGTTAATTTCCAGTGGTTGGAGGCCCTGGCACACCCACGCCCTTCCCTATTGCAAATAAAAAATAGATAGATGGGTAAACTATTTTTAAAAACATAGCAATCTGAAGCAACAAAACCATTTTTGCATCATTGAATGTTATTTGTAATATCAGCTCTATCTATCTATCTATCTATCTATCTATCTATCTATCTATCATCTATCTATAATCTTTGCTCAAGTCTGCTTCCTCTTTTAGAAAAATGGGGTATATGTATGTATTCATTTCATTCCTTGCTTGGCAACAATAAGGAATAACTTTTGCTAGTGTGAGTTGATTGAAAATAAGATATTTGGAAGTTTTCAGAAATAGTCATGGGGGACTGGGTTCATATAGTTCAAGACAAGAATGAGCCCCAGGTCTATAGCCATGAGAGCTAGCAAGCCAAATGTTCAACTGAGTTGAACACAGTGAGAATACATCTTGCTGTGACACAAACAGAACAAAGTAAACTGGGTGATTTCATTTTAAGAATATACTGGCTTATGAGAGCAAAAGTTCTTCCTTTTCTCACACTTTGAAATTTCCTATGATTTCTAAGATTTTTGTGCCATTTACATAGAGAGGAATAGGAATGCAAATTTATGTCTAATATATGGTAATTTTAATGGTTTCTAAAATTTGGATTATATTTATATAGTGTATATTGTTCAGCATTTACATATGCTTATAGCCCATGACATACAGCCAGCATCTTATGAAAAATATTAAACTTCTGTGTATTTATTTGAGTATCCATTCCTTTCTTGTTGTTTTCTTGACTTTAACATTGTGGGAACTCTTAGGGATAGCTGAGCTTTTAACATGCTTACTTTCCCTGCAATTGTTCTGTGCAGTCAGCACCACAATCATTTACACACTACAAGAGAAAGCATCTCCTCTGAGGCTTACCACAGCTGCACTAAACAGCAGACAAGTAGCTGCTCTGAAACTTTACACAGAATAGATGTGTATTAGTGTTTTGCACATGTGAGTTTTGGTGTCACAGAGTCTAGGGGAATGAAGAAAAAAATATGTGAAAAAATGTGGTGGACTTAGTAACACAGGCACAGTGCCTCGGAACAGAAGGATCCAACTGGCAAAGATTTCATCTCCAGTTACTCTCTGGATTCAGGTATATGGATAAGAAGCAATTTCAGAGATGAACATTATTTTAAGAGATGGATAGCTATATTTATTCTAAAATGAGTGGGTTAAAAGTTAAAACTGAACGTGCATTACTGGTGCTTAACTTTAGATCTTATTTCATAGTCTCTAAGGTTACCTGCCATAAACTGCCTTAGTTTATTCCTTTCCTTTTTATTGTCATGTTTCCCAGTCTTGGCTCAGAGATCTAAGATGATCTCACTCTCCTGACCCTGTTTCTTGCATCAGCAAGAGTACCTCAGGATATAGTGAGCTGTGGTGGATCTTCATGTCACTGCCACTGCTGTTCAGCTCACATCCACAAAACTGATATTATTGTGCATGGAAGATACATATTCACCTAGAATGCCTGTAGCTATAGGCCAGCCAGGGTTATTTCATTAATATTAATACAGAGCAGAGAAATAACTGATATAAATCTTGTAGCAAAATGTCAAAAAATCTATTTAAGCTTAATTCTAATCACTACTTTTACTCATTGCAACAATATATTTACTTTAGAATCACAGTCCCAGTCAGCGCTAAATTCAAGATGTTAAGTATATCTCCGAGTCTAATATCATATAGTCTCTTTAATGGACAGACAGAGAATTGGCAGCTATATGGATATATTGATAAGTTATTATGAGATAAGATGAAAATCATAACTTTTTTGATAACTATATCTTATTTTACCTTTTACTTGAAATTTATTTGTGTTATATTTTTCTCAATGTTATTCCATATACAATTTTTACTGTACATTATAAGAAGAAAAGACAAAGAAAGCCTTTTAATGTCTTTTTTCTTTTAGTCAAATAATATGAAATCTCACTGGGGTTCACCAGTGTCACAAGTCTCTACTGAGCAGTACACAGTATAGGATGGACTGGAACTCACATTTTATGACTTTGGAAGCTTTATAGCCATGTTGGAGAAAAATTCTTTGTCTGAATGAGAAGAGAGTGCCTCTGTCTTATTTATGTGGTTCAAACACTTTTTGAAATGAGGTAGGGATTGTGAGAGAGAACATGAAAGTTCTGTGTCCTCAGGGGTACACACCAGCTGATATGTCCATATCTTGAAAGGGAAAACCCACTTCTATGACCTTAACTTCCTCGCTGAGGGGCCATCAGTGGAAAAGAAGAAGATCCCATGTCCATAACCTTGAACTCATCACTGGGGGTATAGCAGTGTGATGGAAAAAAAGAAGAATCCATGTCTGTGACCTCTAACTTGTCACGGGGAATCCATCAATGTGAAGAAAAAAGATGAACACATGTCCATGACCTTGAACTCATCACTGGGGTCAGGAAAGAATGAATGGTAAAGAAAATGAGGGTGGATGAAAAAATAAAAAGTGAGAAAAGGTCTTCTGGGCACCCAGTGCATACACAGGTTCTGTACATTGTCTAAATTTCTTCTCAAGATTCTGATTTTAGGGGTAAAGCTGTGTGCAGCCTTCATCCATAAGGTTGCTTCAGAATGAAGGCAGTGGACTTGGTGTGTGTTTCTGTTAAAATTATCTTCTTCTTCAACATTTTAACTATGCTTTACTTGCTTCCTTTAAGTTTATTTTAATATAAAATATGCCACTTTAAGGGTTATTTATGTATGATCCATTATATAAGTGATATCAGAGGCATAATCTGGCCTGATAGAAAAAAATCACTTTTCTATTTTCAATAACCTATGTTAACGAAATATTCATTGTCTGTTGTCCTACATCCCAGATGAAAGAATCTGAAAGTGTTATATTTTAGATTTAACTAGGAACTAATCCCTTTTCTAGTTTCTACTAATTAAATGAGTGTTTTTCCTCAATTTTGTATTTTTTTCCTCCAAATAGTACACAAAATATCCTAATATGCCTCACAATATTCTACAATTATTTCCACCTCAATATTTTTAATTCACTAAAATTTTACTTTAAGCTAGTTATCATGGCTCATGCCAGTGATCACAGCCTTTGGGAGGCTAAAGTAGGAGGACTGGTATGAGTTCTAAGTCAGCCTAGGCTACAGTGTGACTCTATCAAAAAATAAATGGCTCTTTAATAGTTCTTTAAAATATTTTGGGCTTATTTTTCTAAGAGGAATAGTCTCAGAAATAAACAATAAATGTAGTCTCATAACATTGAAATCCAGCTGAGAGTATATCCAGTGGAATTAATAATAGATGGTAGAAAGATTGCTGAGGAAAAGTGGCACCAAGGAGACAGGAAAAAGATAAGTTCAAGGTTATTTACTTTAATTAATTAAATGTTTTCTTGATGTATTCCATCCCTACCAAAGAGATATATATTAAAATACTGTTAAGTATATCTTTTACATTCCCAGATGTCTCTACAAAAGACATTTATTTAAACAGTGCCGTCATTTGAAGCCAAATAATTATTCTATTCATGACTGCCATTTTTTTTTGAGCATCTATCATCTTTAAACCACCTTAGCCCAGTTTTCAATGTGAGCATTAAACATATTACTTTATCTTTTCCCATGAAGGCTACCTTATGTATGAGGACTTTTAAGAGCCTTAGTATTATTCTACACATAACCAAAGTTCAAGACAAAAGATTTACTCAAATACTATTAATCTAGAAGTTTTGCTACATTGTATGACCTAATATTCAAATGAGTGCAGGAGCTATTTAGGGATATAGAGTCATTTGAGGTTCATGTCAATATTTAAATGCTGGGTACATTGAAAAACATTTCTTACCACAAATAGTTAATCATATATTTCTCTGAAAAACATTTTCAGTGGCTGTTTTTTAATAAGTTATATGTTAATGGCAAATCCATACTAAAAAATGTCAATGACCTCATCATATGCTTTCTGATAATATTGAAAGTGAAATAAAGACAGTCCTATTTATTTGTTCAAAGGAAAAAGACATTAATTCATTTCCAATATATTTTTAAGACATTCAACAAGCCAGGTGTCATTTTAGGTGCTGTGTTGATTATTTATTTCATCTTAAACCTTGAAATCAAATAGGGATATGATGACATGTACCCAAGTAATTATACACTGAAGTAATGTGTTGGAAAATGATATGTTAGCTGCACTAAAATAAGTTGTAACATATGTAGCTCAAAGCAAACAAACTCTGAAGACTTCAGACTAGGACTTTAAAAGATGATTACAACTTACGTTTAGACTAATGTGTATGAGGGCTACCTTTGATTAGCACATTGAAGAAAAGGGTTTCCATTAAAGAACATCACAAGTTGGGCTGGAGAGGTAGCTTAGCAGTTACAATGCTTGCCTGCAAAGCCTGACAACTGTGGTTCAATAGCCAGAAGCACAAAGTGGCACATGCAGGTGCAATTTGTTTAAAGTGGCTGGAGGACTTGGTGCACCCATTCTCTCTCTCTCTCTCTCTCTCTCTCTCTCTCTCTCTCTCTCTCTTTCTGCTTGCAAACAACAGACAAATAATCACAATTTATATTTTTGCATCAGGGAATAGCTTTTTGAAATGATGACCCTCCAGAGAAAATGGTAAACTAAATCAGAGATGGATGTTGTTCAGTGGGTCAAGAGTGTACTGTGCAAGCATATGGAATGAAATTTGATTCTTCAGCACCCACTTGAATACCAGTTGGGCAGGGAAGTGCTAGGGAATGGGAGACAGGGAACCCTGGTCAGGTGGGCTAGCTAGGCTAACTGAATCACTGAGTTCTATGCTCAAGCAAGAGATTCTGCCTAGTTACATAGAGAAGACAGAGAACTAGGAAGGCATAGAAACATTGACTTTTGCCCACAATGTACATGCCAGGGATGCACACATACATACATACACATGAAAAATAAAAAGTCTAAAAATAGATGCAATTTTTCTCCTTAAATTATAAATACAATAATTGTACTCTTGCTGAGAGTCACAATGAGCCTGAAAATATTTTGATGAGGGGAATGAAAGAATGAAGAATCAAAGGGATATTGTTGGACACGTCAGGTGAAGTGTGGCTCATACTGAATGATATGGAAGTAAATGCGGATACCACCCATTTAAGAGGGCAATAATCTCAGAATTAGGAAATAAGACATGAAACAAAAAAATATGCTAAGAAAGGAAGGAAATTAACAAGATGATTATGTGAGTAGAAACTCAATATTCTACTTTTTTTTTTATTGTAGATTTCATTTGTTTGTTTGTTTTAGTGACAAGGGAAAAAAGGACCAGTTGAAAAGGACCAGAGTTGATTCATAGATGAGTACTTTGGTTACACAATTAAATTGTAAAGCATTTTGTATTTTATTAAGCTAAAGCAATAATTTTCCATTGCAATGACTGAAAAGGATAATTTACCTGAAAGGTAGATTTGAATACAAGTTTATTTTGTAAACAATCTTGTGAATTTAATTTTAGTTTCATTCCATCACACTATTTCCTCAATGGTAAAATGAATTAAATGGAAAAAGTGAAATAAAATGCAATATGAAGGAAATGGATTAAAAAAATGGAGCCCAAACTCAGAAGTCATGGGTAAAAATTAAGAAGAGGATGTTTGGCATCATGAACATTAAAGGCATCGTAGAAGAGCACATGCTGCAGTAATACTAATTTCCATTTTGAAGCTGCTAACATGTACTATCTTCTCTGCATGTGCAGCCCTTGTTTAAGAGAACATGGTCAGGAAATGTGCCACATGAAAATCTTGAGTACATAAACATCTCCCTAAGCCCTATTTTATTTATTTGCATGCAGATAGAGAGAAAGAGAAGAGAGAAAAAGACAAAGGAAGAGAATGGGCATGTCAAGGCCTCTAGCTACTGCAGACAAACTCCAGATGCATGTGCCACTTTGGGCATCTGGTATTATGCGGGTACTGGATCATTGACTAGGTTCATTAAGCATTGCAGGCAAGCACCTTAATGTCTGAGTCATCTCTCCAGTGCAACTACTTACTTGTGTAGTAAGGCCTGAGAACATAAACAATCTTCTTCAGGTTCATTACCATGGAACTGTGATAAACAAGAAGAAGTAGAATATAGCAAAATTTGAAACTTGAAATAAAACACATCATATATTGTTATAGTAAGAAAGCTAGTGTTTTTCCTAATTATCATATTATTATGTGTTGTAGGGCTTTCTTGACACCATAATCAGCTTTTTAATTTTTTTAAATTTAATTTAATTTTTTTTAAATTCTTCACAACATCTTCTGAGAAGGAGAAAAATGAAAATACTGTTTTCTTGAACAGCTAACCTTTGCTTTCCCTATTAGCTTTAATATAAGGCCTTGATAAGGGAACTACAGTTGTAATAATGAAGTACTTACTTTCTTATAGTGAAACAGGTAACATTTTGTATACTTAAATCCAAATTTCTATTTCCATACACAGCAGAAAACTAAAAGCATATATCTGAAAAGCAAGTACTAGAATGTATTGTAAATAGAATTAACCAGAAAAAAACATATATTTATGCAAATTGATTTACTTTACTGAAAACAAACATGAAATTTTCTTTTACAAAAAATTCAAATCAAGCCTTGATCTGATGACTGCTTTTTGTAAAACAAAATTCAGCCAGCACTGAATACAACAGTTTACAAACAATTTTGTTTGATGTGGGAAACTATCTAAAACAGGGAATGAAGTGTTTAAGAATAATGCTAGAACCCAAATTCTGAGTTCATGTCTGTTATTTAACAAAAGAATTGGCATTCTAGACCAAAGAGAATTATTTTTAAACAACCACATTTTATTAAAACATAATAGAAATGTGAGGGAGAGGATGTGAAAGAGCTGAGGGATAGATGACCAGGCAAAAGGGAAAGTGACCCTGAAATGGGAAAAAAAAAAAAAAAAAAAAAAACACTGTCTGGTCCAGAGCCCATGTGGAAGAAAGAACATGGATCCTCCATACAAAATATGCCAGAATGATTTTTTCTTCTCTAAAAAGCCAAGGGTAACCGTCTAAAGATGTTTAAAAGTCATGGACTTTTAAACAGTAACTGCAACAGCAAAATATGTTCCTACCTTGGCAATCAGAGACTCAGGAATGGAGTTGTGTACAACTCAAAAGCCAGAGAGAGTAAGACATTTTAGCAGTCTCTGTTCTGGAAGAGTTAGGCACATCTGTGTCAGGTGTGTCAGCTGATCAACTTAGGCTCAGAGAAGGCTTTCACCAACTACTGGGCATGGTGCAGGGAGTGAGAGCAAGAGCAAGTGAGAGAGAGAGAGAGAGAGAGAGAGAGAGAGAGAGAGAGAGAAAGAGAGAGAGACAGACAGACAGAGAGACAGAGAGAGACAGAGACAGAGAGAGAGCGAGGGAGGGAGATTTGATTGCGTGAGATCGGCAGACGGTGAGTCCTGCAGCTGCAGGTGGGGTGAGCTGAGATATGGTGGCAAGGATGTGAGGTAAGATCTTAAGTGGACCCGTTCATAATCTGGCTACCTTAAAATAAACTATATAACCTAGACCCTCACAGTTTTCCTATTATCCATAGGTTTGCTTTTCCATATACATTCCTTGCAATATAATGCATTGTCTCTTAGAGTCCAATGAACACAATCTAAGAATTGAGTATAAAGATGCTTTTTGATAATATTTGCATAATTAATTACTTAATATAACCACTTTGTTTAAATTGGATTGCCAAAAGTCTGAAAATATTTTAAACTACTGTGTTATTTCACTCTCTGGTACATTTGTACATCTGTATAGTTCAAACAAACAAATTTTATGTCCAAAATACTACATTGAGATTATATAAGAATTTTACTTACATAGTTTAAATTTGGTGATATGGAAGAGCTGTAGATAAATGTAGATAAATGTAGCTGGAGATGTAAGGCATCTGCAAACACGGCCAATGTAGAACCACTGGCCATGTATACATATGTGTTCTAAAGAATTTGCTCTTTGTATTTAAGGTTGACAGAACTCTGTGCTGTTATATTGGAACTTACTGACTTAAGTTATCAGTCTCTACTTACCTAGTCACATGTAAGTAAATCATTCCAATACTGTAATTCCATCAAATTATTTGAGGTACAATTGTCTCCTTGTGAAAACTGTGTGCCTGGACTATGAAAAACCTTTTTTTTTTTCTTGCAGTGACATAAATAAGTAAATTATCATTGCTCTTCCAACTTCTTGTGACTGTTCATCAAAACTCAGTTTGTAAGATAATTCCTCCTTTGTTCTAACTTAAAGGAGCCTAAAAATGCCGAAAATGTGGAAAATTATTTCTTTTGTAACCACTGAGCCATCATATCTGCCCCATGTATTTTTTTTCCTTTTTATGAAGATTACAATATGCCAAACCACTTGCTCATCATGATATTGAGGCTATTAAAAACAAATATCAATGGTTTCCTCACTTAGGAGTTAGTCCTCACCTAAAGATATACTATGGAGGCAGATGAACAGTTATCCCCTCAGTGAGATCAAGCACAAATACCCTCCAGAAGTTCCTCCTTTGCAGCTATTTACAGACCTCCACTGCTAAGATTAGCCACTTCTCTGAATTCTTCTGCAAAGAAATGTGACTTTTCCTTTCCCTCTTTCTTGGGAGACTAGGTGGAATCCTAAGAATGCTGTAGCAATAAGCTTTCTCACTGTTTTATCAATAAAATCTCCTTTGGTTTATGTCCTGTACACTGTCCCAGTGCCCAATTTTTCCTTGTCATGAGAAGAGGAATCCACAGCAAGAAATACTGCAATATCATGATGACCCTTGTTATTCTGGAGAATTGCATTGCATGAAAACATTGTATTTTATTTACTACTCTGCTATTAATAAGCACGGTTCTGTTTCTAGAGGTCTATAAAGATGCTATGAACATTAGATATACAAGTTAACAAATGTAACTTTCTGCTACTATGTATCTCAGACTAGTTTCTGGATATATACACATACATACATACATACACATACATACATACATATATGCTTCAAGAGGAGGAATGGTGGCAGATATGGGCCCACTTCAATGACATACTACAGTGAAAAAGTTTAGAGTCAACTTGAGTTCCAAAACAGAGAAGTGAGGGTGGTAAGACAAAAACAGGCATGGGAAAGTCAGTGTGTAGAAATTGCTAAAAGAAAACATTTTGGTTGAAGGAGACTTTTCGCTAGACTTACTTGACAGAATTATATCTTATATCAGGGGATAGAAATATGGTATAGAATTACTGATACCAATAGTAGGGACTTTTACTAAAGTGACTTAGTAGGATTTTTGCAAATTGGATTAAGGGAATGAGCTCAAGTTTTGTTTTAGTACAACCATGAACTCAAAGAAAGCTAGTTTCTCTTTTCTTTTCTTTCTTTCTTTTTTTTTTTGTTAAAGTCTTTGTTAGTATTTTGTGATGAGTAAAACTGATATTGTATCATGTATAAGACAGAGTAGTCTGGTGTTTTACAAATGCACTATAGTCTGATTGAACACATATTAAGTGCTTGCATACTGCAATATTTCTATGTGTTTCATTTCTACTAGCACTGTTAAATTTTCTAACAAATTGGATTTAAAGATATAATTGGTTGTACATATAATACATTAACTGAATAGCATCCCACCAAAGATTTGTACAGGGCTCTGTTGTGCACAGTAGATGCCCACTTATTAGGGCAGCTTAACAAGCTGAAACAAGGAAACCACAAAAAATGAGACTTGAGTAACTTTACACTGCTTTTCCATGTCATAGTCAAGCAGTGGAGGATACCTTTTTATGCTAAACAATATGAAAGAATTTGGTTATCATCTCTTCTGATTGTTTTGGAAGGTCATATAAATAATTTTAGTTTCAATTTTGCAAGATGAAACTTTCAAAGAAGCAACAAGACTTGTTTGGTCTTTTGTTGAGCATTGAAGTAAGAACTCAGTCTAAAACAATGGCCACCTAGAACTCTTTACATACTAGCTTATCTTTCATTATGTTATTACCACATCACATTAGCAAACCATTATAATTAGTCTTAATAATTCAAAGAATAAATCTTCAAATTTCATCCTAGTTCTTCAAGAATACCAATGGGAATTGTTGCGTTTTTGTTTGTTTGTATAAAGTTTAGAATCTTCTCTTTTTTTGTTTATTTTTATTTATTTATTTGAAATTCAGAGAGAGAGAGAGAGAAAGAAGCAGATAGAGACAGAGAGAGAATGGGAGCTCCAGGGCTTCCAGACACTGCAAACAAACTCCAGACATGTGCGACCCCTTGTGCATCTGGCTTCTGCGGGTTCTGGTGAATCAAACCTTGAACAGGGGTCCTTGGGTTTTATAGGCAAGAGCTTAACCACTAAGCCATCTCTCCAGCCCTTCTCTTTTAATCTATGTCTTTTTCTGTCTACATTGGAAAGGAGCTGTTTCTCCTACTCTTGTTGCAAATTTGCAGATAACTTGTGCCTTTCCCCAAGATCTTCACTTGGACTTTGGTTTCCCCCAAATTTGCAATGTCAAACATCATTTTTATCAGAAAAAAAAACATTTTACATATTTTTATTATTTATGTATCTTTTCTATATATTGTCTACAGAGACACTTAAGTTGTAGGTATTTTGTGGTTGTTAGAATTTGTCATAGAGATAGTATTTGGATATTTCACATGTGAGTTTTAGTTGTGATTAAATTTTTGATTAGGAAAAGATTTTACATACATATTTTTTATCTTCACAAGGTACTGAATTATACAGAAAAATATAAGAAAAAGAAAAAAACTAAAATGCCCATCAGATAGGCATTATTTCATGAATACATTAGTTCCTAGTGCAAAGAAAACCAACGACAACCGCCCTGTACAAGTGAGCATACTTGTATGTCTGTTTAGTGCCACAGATGTTTAATCTCTATCCAGAACTGCCATTCATACCATTTGAATTTGACCATGACATATGTGGGATTCATTACTTCCATGAAAATATACATGATAAAAAAACGATGGAGGAGACGGTGTCTGGCCTGTGATTAGGTAACCAAATTCCTCAGCCTTGGTTCATCAGACATGTTCCTGCATGCTATATGTTATAATATCCACAAGTGCTCTGTCTGGAAACACCAAATGATTATGAGCCTTTAGAATCAAAGTAATTACCTTTGTCATAAAAAATAATAACTAGATTGGACATGGTGGTAGCATACCTTTTTAATCCCAGCACTTGGAAGCAGAGGTAGAAGGTCCATTGTGATTTCAAGGCCAGCTTGTAAATACACCATGAATTTATAGGTCAGCCTGGGCTAAGGAGAGAACCTACCTCAAAAAACAAACAAACATAAGCAAACAAACCAAAAGAAAACAACACAAAAATTAAACAAGAACAGAGGTGATGGCTCAATGACTAAAGATGCTTCCCTGCAAAGCATGCCAGACAAGGTTCAATTACCCAGTACCCAAGAAAAAGCCAGATAAAAAATAGTATTTGTTTGTAATGGCAAGAGATCATGACATACACATACACACATATACATACTCAAATAATTTCAAAAAAGTGTGAAAACTTAACAAATACATGTTTTAGTTTTGATGTGTTATTTTCATATTTAGGCTGAAGAAAAGGGGAGAGCAGTGAAAGCAAGGGTACTGAAAACAAATTGTAAACATGTTGCTTATGTGGTTTTATGGCCTTCAAACATTCTGCCTGAAAAGAAAATGAAAGTGACATGTCATACAACAGTGACTGTCATCTGATACAAGTTAAGTAATCATGGAAATAGATTTTTAAAAGGATACAAAGCACATGGTGAAAAACTTGAGGTAAATTGCTCCTGGAAACAATAAAAGGAACATTTTAAGAAATGTTTCCTTACTAGTATGATAAGAGGGAAAGTACTTGTGGTAGCTACCTTCTCACTGCTGGGAAAAAACGTACACATCTAAAAATGGCTACTGGGAGGAAAGGGACATGTATCTATGCAAACATACAAATGAGAGTTCAAAATTTGGATCTTTGAAACTCAACAAAATAAGACAGCACACTATACTACACACCCACAACACACACACAAAGCCAGACATAGTGGCTAACACTGTAATCCTAGCAGTGGGAGATCTGAGGCAGGTTTGAAGACATCTTGGGTCATGGAATAGGAATATATTTTCACAAAACATAACAAAATAAAAGATGAAAGAACAAATATAACCAATGGGCAATAAAAGCAATGTTTGAAAAGCAGCTAAAGTCACAAAACTCTACTATATAGTTTTATGTGAGATGATTTTAAAACTAAAAGAAATGGATAAAACTAACTAAAATGGTGACAAAAGGGAGTGAGAGACAACGTTAGGCAGTGGTGCAAGTGATAGGCCTTTGAGTACATTTTACATGCAACTACTTGTGAACTATGAGAAAGCCTCACATGAGAAAACATGAGCAGGGCTGGAGAGATGTCTTAGCAATTTAAGTGCTTGCTTGTGAAGAGTAAGGACGCAGGTTTCACTCCCAAGAATCCACATAAACCAAATGCATATGGTAGTGCATGTGACTGGAGTTTGTTTGCAGTAGCTAGAGGCTATGGTGCTCCCACTTTTACTCTCTTTGTCTAATAAATAATAATAATAACATAAGTATCTGTAATATTAAGCAATTAAAACCCTTAGATAAAGCCCAAACAAAAAGGATGTAGGAAACAAATACTACAGATGCACCAGAAGTCACCTAAGCTTGAAACTGCATATTCACTCCTGGACCTCTTTATCAAGTGATCCCTTTTTCCCATCTTCCTTGTGAACACATTGGAATTTTCTTTCTTCAATGTAACTGAGTTTCAACTGTTATAAAAGTTTAGTTTGACAAATACAAATGTGTATCAACATCTCCCAGTCTGTCTACCACATTTGTGTGTATTGAAGATTATTATCATAATTATTCTCATGGTGAGCTAAAAGCAGCACTGAAGAAAGCCCAAGCATTTAATACATATGTAGCATGGAAAGTGGTTCCGAAACATTGTACACTGGCTAGCTTTTCACAAAGGAGAGATACTTATAGTAGTGGGTAATGCTCTGAAATCTCAGTCTTTATCTCTGATATAGTCTTAAAGAGTTTACAGACATTTTATAGGTGACATCTAAAGTAGCTGACCATGTCAGAGACATATGCAAATATGTGGTCAATGCCAGGAGAGTTTTAGAAGCTGAACTTGGACTCTGTGATTTTCATGCAGTTTTACAAACTAACTCTAGAGTCAGATTGCTATTACTATAGAAGTAGTTCTACAGGTATTGCTAAGAGGTTAGGCCAGTGGTTCCATGGTGGAAATGTACTATGAAATGTTCACAATAAAAATCAGAGGGAAAGAAGGAAGGCTGGAAGGGAGGGTGGGAGGGACAAAGAGAGAGAAGGAGGAGATAGGAGGGAAGGGAGGGAAAGAAGAGGGAAATGCTAATATATATATATATATATATATATATATATATATATTTATTTATTTATATACATATACATATATACATATGTACATATGTATATGTACATATGTAATATACATACATATATATATGTGTGTGTGTGTATGTATATGTATGTATATAGTTGTCTGTGTGGGGAGAAGCATCTACCCCTGAGCAGATGACACTAATGCTCTGGCAGGAAAAACAAAGGATGTCTATGAGGAGAGGCTCTAATAATGGCTGCCTCAAACCTACTCTTTAAGATAGAGTCAAATAGTAAATGAATTTTCCATTTCTTTCCCTTATGCTTTAAATCAATTAATTTATTTAGGCAAGAACTGTTTTGCTTCATTTCCCTCTCAATGAAAGTTTTGCCTGTGATCCTCCAGGCAATGCCAGCCTTGAATCCCTCCTAGGAATATCTTTCCTGCTGAGAAGCACTGCCTGTACAGGCATGCTCTGTAATATAGAAAAAAGATATAAGAGTCATGTAGAATCACTAGATTGATAGACAATATAAATTTCAATTGCAGAAGATCCAAAAACATTAATACTAAACTCACTATGAAGCTACTTTGCATAAACACAGAGCAGAATATTTCATGTGAAACACAAAAATCTTTGACAGTCATTTCGTCCCTCCTCATTGCAAATGTAATGGGCTCATTAGAGAGGAATTATCTCATGAACTTTGTACTCAGGATAGAAAGAAGAGTTAAGGGTAAAAGAAAGTAAAAAGGGAAATGAAATAAGGAAAGAGCAAAAAAAATTTTGAAATTTTTAAAACTTTTTTTTTTTTAGCTTGTAACAAGTGAAATATCTGACACACTCTTCCTTAAAAACAGAAATTTTGGTTTTAGATTTAGAAAACAAAAGTTTATGATTTAGAAGTGCTATTTTATGCTAAGTACCCAAATTTATTATATTCTACAATATAATTTGTACCATATTATCTGCTGATAATTCAGTGAAGTAAATTTTATTTTACTTTGAGAATTGAGAAATGTACTGAAAATCCTTATCAATATATATATATTTTTTACTTCAGATGTTGAAGTGCCTTTAATGATTTTTAGAAAATATCACTTAAGAAAATTTTCAGTGGTAGAGTGACATTTGAACATAAACAGCAGAAAGTGGGACTGGCAACAGGCAGAAAAACCTTGAGATGCTCAACTTGTGGAGCCTATAGACAGCAATGGCAGTCTAGAAGTTAGGGTCGCTTCCCTTGGTGGTGATGGGAGTTCTGGAGAGAACCCTTGCTGCTGCCCTTTGCTCCACAATCTTTTCAAAAGCTTAACATTACTTCTCAGTAGTTGTCATGGTAACCAGGGAATTGGAGCACCACCTTTTCCCTCAGGCTGACAGGATCTCCTGATTGGTACTTATGCTTTTCACTTAATACCCAATCAGTCAGGAGCCTACTGGGTCTAAATAAGTTCCTGTGCATAGACTCTTCATACCCTGACACTCCTTGGAAGAATAGGAAGACCTTCCCTGCCTGGAAATCAGACATACATGCAAATGCATATGACCTCTTGAGGCCACTTGCCTTGTAGCTGCTGGACCCATTTTTGGCTTTGAGGGCCTCTGGGATGCTCAAACTTGATGCTTCAGACCTATATCTGCTCTTGGGACCCTGGACCTATGTCAACTCAAGCACCTGTATCTGCTTGAACCTGCTTTCAATGTGATCCTGGCTTCTCCTTTGATTGTATCCTCTGGGCTGGTGTCCTGAGGCTTTCCAAGGGCTAAATGCTGGAACATTATAAGGCTTGGCACAGCAATTTGGTTGGTTCCTGCCATAACCCAGAGTGTAGTTCTTATCTGTTACTACCAGGTTTGTGCCATTTCATCAGCATCCTTCTGCCATCAGGGCTTCAGAACTTTTACCTGGGGTTCAGAGTTTTCCTTTTTCTTTTGGAGTTTTGTTCCCATGTGAATAAAGTCCTCTTTGTTTGTTCTCCCTTTGCTGTGCTTTTACTTCTTCACTGTGGAGAGACAAGAACACTGAAGAATAGACTCTGCTAATTCTATGAATTTTAGGAATAAACTTTTTAAGTTGTGATTTTATTCCCTTAAGATGAGCTTACTTACTATTGATATGGAAAAAAATTCTTTATCTTAAAGACCAAATTTCTCTTATTTATTTTGGAGGTTTTAACGTTACAAGCATTAATATACAGCAATTAAAAGTTATCTAACATGAACTTCCAGATAAGATGGTGGCATAGGAGCCATGCCAAACCAGCCGAGGGAGGGATTTAAGCAAAAATCCCAGCAAAATACACTCTGTCTAAAAAGCGAAGGTGTATAGGTTAATCTTAGACACAGCAGAGAAGGTGGAGAGACCAAGACGCACCAGAAGGGAGAAAACAGGCAGAGTCCCACTGAGGCACTGGCAGCCCAGGATCTGGCTCTGCACACTCGCGCAGCACTGCCCCACCAGGTGTTCCAGATGTCGGCAGCAGCAGAGACCAAACAGCAGATCTTTCAACTTCATCAGCTTTCTGGCAAAGTTAAGAACTCTGAAGGAAAGACAGTTGAGCTCAAATAAAGACCTACTGAAAGTGGGAACAACTCCAGAAGTCCGAACTCTCCCATCCCCCACTATCAGAATTGTGAACCAAACATTGGGCTTTCAGACCTCAGTGGCAGAGCAGCAAGCAGAGCTGATCAGAACTCCAGCTTCTCAGCACAACAACAACAGACCAAGGTGGGCACTCAACATTGGTCAGGTTGGAAGCTACTCCAAAAGGTAAAAAGGCCAACTGGAAAAAGAAATGCATAGGCCTACATTGGAAGAGCTAGTCTCTCTTTCCTTGTCAGGGCAGGTTATGGGTTATATATTCTTGGTTTCTTGGTTGGCTTTACCACTTTCAATTAACCTGTATTTGGGGGTTGAATATTGTTGCCTTAGATGCTCTCATATTTATAGGGCCTTTGTATTTTGCTTCATTCGTTATTGGGGGCAGGGTCTGATCCAGATTCAGATTAACCTGGAGCCCAATTCAAAACAGAAATCTCGACCACAAGGCTGACAAGATTAAGGGTTTAGAACAACACAGAACCTTAGGGACTTGGGCTTTATATGACTATCTATTTGTTTTAATCCTCTCAATTGCATACTTTGTGCTGGCTTTTATTTATTGTGTATGTTACTCAGTTGAAGTTTAAAATTTGCCAGTAAATTATTCCACCCAGCCCACTAGAATACTTGCTTATGAAGCAAACTCAACACCTAGGATTACTTCTGTGGTTTGATTGGGGGACAAGGCTACACCTGGCACCTTGAACTCATTTCCAGAGGGTCTGTAGAAGTGGATTGCCACAGATGGGAACACTGCAGATAAGTAGAAAACCCAAGCATTAAATCAATTCAGGGTGCAAAACTCACTACAGTATAATACAAGAAACTCAAAGTATCAAGACAATATAGTCCCACCAAAAACTATAAATCCATCAGAAATGATCATTAAAGAGACTGCTTTAGAAGAAATGCCTAACAAAGGTTTTAATAAAATGATGGTATCTATGTTCAAAGAAATCAGAGAAGAAATGAAGGGAATCAAAGAAGAAAACAAAGAAATTAAAAAAGAAAACAAACTTCTGAAAGAGAACACAGGAAACCAGCTTAATGAAATAAAGAGGTTATTACAAGACATGAGTAAGGAAATATAAATACCAAAGAAAAACCAGGATGAAATCCTGGCTCTGAAGATTATAGTCAATTAATAAAAAAAACTCTGTGGAAAGTCTCATCAGTAGAATGGATGAAGGATAGAATAGAATATGTAAACTAGATGATCAGGTGGCAGATTTAATACAGTCCAACAAAGAGAAAGACAAGATAATACCAAGGTATGAATAGGAATTTCAAGATATCTGAGACACTATGAAAAGATCAAACATAAAAATTCAGAGTATAACAGAAGTAGAAGAATTTCAATCCAGAGGCTTAGTAGGTGTTTTCAACAAAATTACAGAAGAAAAAATTTATCAATTTGGGAAAGAAATGCTAATGCCAATACAAGAAGCTTTTAGAACACCAAACAGATAAAACCCAGAACGAACCTCTCCTCACCATAGTATAATTAAAGTACTAAACATGCAAACCAAAGAAAATAGTTTGAAAGCAGTTAGAAAAAGTGAATCACCTACAAAGGCAAGGCTGTCATGAGAACTGCAGATTACTCAGCATAAACTTTAAAAGCCAGAAGGGCTTGGAATGATGTATTCCATATTCTGAAAGATAATAACTGTCAAGCAAGATTACTTTATCCTGAAAAGCCATCTGTCTAAATTGATGGAGAAATAAGGACATTCCACAACAAAAACAGGCTAAAGGATTTTATGACAACTAAATCAGCTCTACAGAAAATACTTAAAGGAATTCTTCATGCTGAAAAGAAAGTAAAACACACATAGGAGGAAATAGGAAAAAGCAAACCACACTCAAAAACAGTTAAAACAAACAAATAAAGGGACAACAGGAAACACTACAAAATAAGAAGAATGTTGAGAATAAAAGCATACCATTCAATAATAACTCTTAATACCAATGGCCTCAATGCACCAATCAAAAGACACAGTTTTACAGATTGGATAAAAAGGCAAGATCCTGCCATATCTTGCCTCCAGGAAACTCATCTCAATAAAAGATAGACACTGCCTTAGGAAAAAATGATGAAAAATGATATTTTAAGCAAATGGGCCTCAAAAACAAGCAGGGGTTACTATCCTAATATCTGACAGGATAGACTTCAAACCAACATTAGTGAGGAAAGATAAAGAAGGTCACTTTATCCTGATTAAAGGAACACTCCAACAGGGAACATTACAATCTTAAACATATATGCACCTGACATGGGGCTTCCCAGTTTCATCAAACACTATTAGACTTAAGGTCACAGATAACTTCAAACATGATTGTAGTGGGTGACTTCATTACCCCACTCTCATCAATTGACAGGTCATCCCAGAAATAAATAAATAAAGAGAAACATGTGCATTAAATGATGTCATGGAACAAATGGACCTAACAGATATCTACAGAACATTCCATCCAATTGCTGCAGAGTATACATTTTTCTCAGCAGCATATGAAACATTCTCTGCAATAGACCACACATTAGGACACAAAGCAAATCTCCACCAAAAAGGGAAAATTGAAATAATCCCTTGTATTCTGTCTGACCACAATGGGATTAAACTGCAAATTAGCAGCAAGAAAAGCTACAGAGCATACAGAAATTCATGGAGTGTAAACACTACACTATTGAAAGATGAATGGGTCATTGTGGAAATCAAAAAGGAACTCAATAAATTAATAGAATCAAATGATGTTGAGAATACAACATACCAAAACCTTTGGGACACAATGAAGGAAGTCCTAATAGGGTAATTTATAGCTCTAAATGCCTTCATTTATAAGAAATTAGAGAGTTCACAAATAAAAAATTTAATGATTCATCTTAAGGCCTTGGAAAAAGAAAAAGGCAAACCAAATATCAGTAGATGAGAAGAAATAATAAAGATGAGGGCAGCAATTAATGAAATAGAAACCAAAAAAATAATAATAATAATCAAAAGAATCAATTAAACAAAGAGTTGGTTCTTTGAAAGGATAAAAAAGATTGGTAAGCCCTTAGCAAATTTGACTAGAAGAAAGAGAGAAGAGACAAGAAAATATTATAAAATTAGAGATAAAAAGGGCACCATTACAACAGATACCAATGAAATTCAGACAATTATGAGGACATACTTTAAGAATATATATGCCACTGAGTTTGAAAATCTGAAATATATGGATGATTTCCTTGATTCATATGACCTACCAAAATTAAATCAAGATGAGATAAACCACTTAAATAGAACTATAACAAGTACAGAGAACTAAACAGTTACAAATCATCTCCCAACAAAAAAAAAAGCCCTGGCCCAGATGGATTCACTGGTGAATTTTACCAGACCTTCATGGAAAAACTAACCCCACTTCTTCTCAAACTTTTCCATAAAATAGAAAAGGAAGGCATTATTTTGAGAATTTTTTTGGAGCTTCTTAAGACAGCTAAAAATAGATTTGTCATATGATCCAGCTATAGCACTCCTATGCATATATCCTAATGACTATTCTCACTACCTTAAAGATACTTTCACGACCATGTTTATTACTGCTCTATTCAAAATAGCTAGGAAATGGAATCAGCCTAGATTTCCATCCATATAAGAATGGATAATAAAGATGTGGTATATCTACACAATGTAGTTTTATTCAGTGGTAAAGAAAAATGAAGTTATGAAATATAAGAGAAATGGATGGATCTGGAAAGGATTATCCTAAGTTATGTAACCCAAGCTCAGAAAGCCAAATGTCACATCTTTCTCATATGTGGATCTTAGCCACAAATATATAGACTTGTATGTGATCTGGAGCCAAAAATCAGTAGTAGAGACATGTAAGCTAGAAAAAGGCTATAAGGCAGGAAGGAGGGAGATGGTCTTAAGGGGATAGCATCATAAATATGTAAGAAGAAGAACAGATTACAGGGATGGGAAAGGCCTAAGTGTGGCCTGGGAAAAACATTGTATAAAAGACAAGTGGATGGGGGGGGGTCAATCAAAATTCAAGGTATTCAGAATAAGACATATGAAACTTTAGTTTTTTGAATAGTGGCACATTCAGAAGCAATAGATTGCTACTAGAAAATTTTCAATGCCAGGGACGGGATATCTTCCAATGAATTCTTGGCCAGGGAGGTCCCTGTTGCCTCAAAATCATTATAGGTTTTATTGCCAGGACCCTTGGTTTCCCATGAGAAAGATATGGTAAGACACTACTTCTGAAGACTTCACATGCCTGAACAGCAGAGTCACTGAAAAATTGGGCTGGAGATGAGCAGAGAACCTTCTCCCTATAGACCAGCCAACTAACAGCTGGAGAAAGTGGCACTATATGCAGCCTTATGTGAGACAGAAGTCATCAGTGGTGGAGACAGTGGACACTGGAAGTCTCAAGTTTGGCCAGACAGGCCAAATGACTGAATGAGTGCAATAGTGGTATGTCTGCTCTGGGGGAAAGCAACTGCTCTCTAATTGGATGGAAGGCCCACTCTATGGGAGGGAATACATGCCTGGTACAGAAAACCTAATCAAAAGCAAAGGGAGGTCATGAGCCTTAGAGTTATAAAGCCTGCTTTTGTCTGGATAAATTCATATTTTACTCTGGCCAAATTGCCCTGAAAGCACTACATTTAATGTTCATCATCATATATTAATGCTACTCTCACTCTGGTTAGAGAAGCTTCTCTTTTCTGATGGTGATGACCACTGGGATGACCCAAAAGGCAACATAGTGCTGAGAAGAAGGGATGGAGGAGTGTCCAGCACTGAAACATCTCATAGCATCCAAGGCTCAGGGTACATTTCAGAGGAGGTTGTAGAAGGAATGTAAGAGCCAATGGAAGGGTACCACTCCTTACATACAACTGTCCAGCCATAATTTGGCCTCAATATCCAAGACCTCACAGTGTCTAGAAATACAAACACAAGACCCTAATAATGGGAGAAAAAGATGATGACATCAAATTAAAAGAGAGACTAATGGAGAGAGGGAGGGGATATGACAGTATATTTTTGAAGGGGAGAGTGGAGGAGAAGAGGGAAATACCATGGTTTGTTGTCTGTAAGTATAGAAGTTGTCAACAAAGAAATTTTTTAAAAAAATTATCTAACTTTATTCCTTGTGTTCCTATAATGTTTTAAGTATAAGTATTAAATTCATATAGATTATTTCTTCTTAATTGGAAAGCTGAAATATGATCATTATATTTGTGATTTAATTTGTGAAGAATATGGTAGATTAGGATGTGAGGGCAATCTGGCTGTGACATCTGTCACCCCATTGATCACCAGGGTTGATTCGGCTGATCTGGCTGGCTAGGCGGATGTCCCCTTCCTCCCTCACCGCTCCATGTGCATCCCTCCCAAAGCTGCGCACTTGGTTGAAGAGGACGACCTTCCTCGAATAGAGGAGGACTGGTCTTCAGTCAAGGGTATACGAATAGCTGCACTCCCCTGCTAGAACCTCCAAACAAGCTCTCAAGAATATGGTAGATCATATTTTTCAAAGACAGAATAGAATATTTATTGTTTAGATAACAACTTCAGCAATGTGTGCTTTTGCAAAATTTGGCTGTAAATCCTGATAGATTTTCAGTTACTAATGCCAAATATTTGCTCATTTAATATTTTGGAATTTTATACCATCTTTTCAGTGCCTAAGAAGAAAAGGATTGTATTTGAAACTATTTTACTCTTTATTTATATGTTATATTTTCTGGCATGATGAAGATTAGTATAATATTAACATGATCAAACATTTATAAGTACTGTTTGCTTACTACATAAGGTATCTTCTCTGAGTAATCATGCTGCAATACTACTTTATGCAGAAACCCTCGTTGATGTTCCTAATAAAACGTACTCTTTAATTTGGCAACGTTGTTATTACCTATTCACCAACCACAGTGAAGAGATACATGATCCTGTGTTTTTCCAGAGCTGATATTCCATCACTCGCTGCCTACTCTGTCTGTTAGAACTCTGTTAGTAAGGAACAGGCAAGAGAATCCAAGCCTCAATTGTTTTTCTTAATGAAGATTTTATTTTTTCCTATTAAATAATGTGGTTCATACTACTGTTAGGAGTACATAGTCAAATCTAGGTAATCAAGATTGTTGCACTTGATTAAACTATAGTACTAACTGCTGGGGGTAATTTCAGTAACCCTAAAATGCACTATTATGTTATATTTACACTGGATTAAAAAAAACTCTAGAAATGTGCTAACATTTAGGAATTTATGCTTGCACTAAGAAGCAATGAAAGCAAAGAATATTAATTTGCTTTTCTGCTAATAATGTGTCTAAAATAGAGAAGAGTAATTTCATTACTGAAAGTTACTGAATTTTAGAAGAAAAGGGAAATTCTTTAAAAGTTCTGTTACAAAAACCATTAACATAGAAATAACTATTTTCTTAAATTACATTTTTGCATTAGAATTATTTTATACAGATAATAGGTGTGTCCCCTTTTCTGGAAACTCTCACTATATTGACTATGAAGCTCTCTAAATTCTACTCTATGCAGTTGTAGGGTTTAGAGATGTAAGTATAGTGTCCTAATGCACCTTCTGTCTCACAGAACATTGCTGTAGGATGGTTTAAATGTCATAGGAAGCGAACTGAGAATAGTGATTTTCAAAATAACTAGACTATGAATATCAAGTAATTAATCAGGATGGATTTATCTGCTAATGGACATCTTAAGAGAAGAAAATAACACTGTAAGGAACTACACCATGCTTAATGTATGATTGATATATAATGAAGAGACAGATAACTAAAACTATTCTCTTTTGAAAAGAAAATTGTCTTTGATCTAATTTGTATGTTTTTCCTGAAATTACACTTCAGTAATCTGATGAAAAGGTATTATGTAGAACTGACTAACCACTATTATTGCTTCCCAGTAATTGTAGGAGATGTACTACCATGGTTCTTCTGTGGAAAATCAGAATAAGGGCATTATTTATAAATCACATGGGCTAGAGATTGTACAGCAATATGGACTGAATGGTTATGAACCTGACCAATGATCTACTATGTTATCTGATTGGATGTAAGAAGTTGTACAATTTTAGAGTTTATATTTATATTCCAGGTTTATTATTCTCCTTCAAATTCACCAAATACACATATAAGTGGAAACCAACAATAAGAGTGATATAAAGAGTTACAGAGGAATGAATGTCCTAAATCTTGGAAAATATAAATATATTCTTATTGGAAGGAAGTATGTTGGAAGATGTCAATAAGTTAATGGATTCAGTATGAGGTCATCCTGGATTATCTGGATGATCCCTAAGTCTGATGGTGAGTGCCCTTAGGGACACAGAAAATATAAGGCCCTCTGAAAATGGAGGCAGGTTTTGTAAATCTACAGCCACAAGTCTTGGACCACATAAAAATATAAGAGGTTGGGAGAGAAAACAGAAGTCTACCACATCTTGGGTTGGAAGTTTGGCTTGAGATTTCTTTTGCAATAGGTCACCATGTTTCTGGTAACTTAGATTTATTCCAGATATGGTTCTATATTTTTAAAATCCAATGTAATGAATTTCTATCACACCATACAGATAGGCTAAAGAAGAAACCAATGTGAGCACCCCTGAATGAGAAGACTAGTGTGAGTATCCAAATATAAAAAGGCTGGTGTGAGCAATCCAATATAAGAAGACTGGTGTGAGCACCCCCATATAAAAAGATTGGTGTGAGCACCCCAATATAAGAAGACTGGTGTGACTATCCCAATATGAGAAGATGAGTGTCATCACCCCTATGGAAAAAGACTGGTGTGAGTATCCCAATATAAGAAGACTGGGGTGAGCTTTCCGTTGTAAGAAGACTAATATGAGCCTCTGAATATAATACCTGTATAAGTATCCCAATATATTAAAACTGGTATGAGCACCCCTGTTTCATAGGAAAAAAAAGTTCACAAAACCTAGCATATACCCAAAGCAAAAATCCTCACTAGTCTGGGACATATAAGATCTTATTTAATTGAATGAAAATATTTACAAAAATATAACAATAGGAGCTGGAGAGATGGCTTAGTGGTTAAATGCTTGCCTGTGAAGCCTAAGGACCCTGGTTTGAGGCCCAATTCCATAGGACCCACCTTAGCCAGATGCACAAGGTGGCACATGCATCTGGAGTTCGTTTTCAGTGGCTGGAGGCCTTGGTGCGCCCATTCTCTCTCTATCTGCCTCTTTCTCTTTCTGTCTGTCGCTCTCAAATAAATAAAAATAAGAAAAATAACAATATACTATGATCTAGATGTTTTGTTTTAACTCAAAAACAAGACAACAAGGCTCCTCTCCCTTCTTCTTTGGATATTATCCTAGAAGAAAAAGAGAGAGAAAATAAACATATTAGGAGGCAAGAAATAAAATCATCTTTGTGAACAGATAGTAATAATGAGATAACAGCTGTAAATAAATGATAGAAAGAAAAGTATTGCTGGCATTGATAAGAACTTATAATAAGATCATAGGACAAATATCCAACTCTTTCCTCTCTATCAACAATGTGTATGTTACCATTTATAATAGCACCCATGAAAAGCATAACTGTATTATAAATCTATTAATTGAGTTTGTAAGAATTGAGCTTTTGTCAACATTCAATTTCCTATCCAAGAACATTGGATTCCTATTCCATTTATTTAGTTATTAGATTGCCTTCCTGAAAGTTTTGTATTTTTTCCCATGTAGCACTTATACATACTTTCTCAGATTTTGTGTACTTTGACAATATTCAACCTGATAATATGATGAAAAGATAACTGAAAATAACAAGTCCCATGTCAAGGATAAAAGCAAAGATAGACTGGCACTGTCTATGACCACATGTCCTTACAGAGATACAGTTATTGCTCAGGGCAGCATCAGTGAAAGATTTACAAGTAAATTAATAAAACAAAATGCAGAGGCCAGAAATAAACTCACATGAATACAGTAATAGATCTTTGTTAAAGGAGCCAATGGATAAATTATAATTTTTACCAAGTGGGTAACCAAATGGAAACAAATATTATTCTAGCTACAGACCTTAAAACCCTTCACAAAAACTCTATCATAGACCTAAATGTAAAATTGACATATAAAATTTTAATAGATAAGATTGGAGAAAATATGGAAGAATCTAAGCTTGCAATGACTTTTAGTCACAATAAGAGAGGCATTATCCATGAAAAAAGTGATGCTTTACTAAAGTTTCAAATGCCTACTGTGCCAAACATAGTGAAAGGAGTACAGAGATAAAACACAAGTTTAGATGAAATATTACATTAGACAAGTTTGATAAAAATCTGTGCACAAATGTATAATGAACTGTTAAAATAGCATGTAAAAGTAATTTTAAAATGGACCAAGGTCACTAATGAATGCAGTAAATATAAAGATGTAGATGGTAAATGGGCACATAAAAATGCTCCACTTTATATATTAGCAGGGAAGTGGAAATGAACACAAAGAAATAGAACCACACATGTTTTGTAAGGCCCAAAATGTAAAAAATACAAAAGCACATACTTGTGAGGATGTGAGACCACATGTATTCCTAAACACTGCTGGAGGTCCACAATGGTAGTGACGCTTGAAGAAAGTTTAGCAACTTCATGTAAAGCTTAATATTGGATTTTTAACTCATGGTTTCTGGTGTTTTCCCCAAAGGCTCTGAAAACTTATGCTTAAAGAAATACCACATATGGATAAGATTCTACAGAAACTTTCTTCATGTTTGTCATACTTAGAAATTAAATGTCTTTCATGATACCAATGGACAAATAAGTTTCTATGCATCTGAACATGGGCTCTTAGTCAGCATTAAGAAGAGATAAGCTTATAAATAAAACATATGTAATCCTAATTTTTTGGACAATGGAACACTCGGGAGCCATAGATTGTTGCTAGAAAATTTTCTGTGCCAGGGATGGGATATCTTCCAGTGAGCTGTTGGCCAGTGAGATCCCTGATGCCCCCAAAACAGGTAAGAAAGGATGACTAGGCTGAACAGAAATTCAAGTCTATGAAACTACTCTCTGTGAGTATATATATAATCTCACAAGTCTTTTTTTTATTAATTAGTTTTGTACTCAGCAAATACAGTCAATTTGGTACCATTGTTAGGCTCATCCATGTCCTACCCCCTCTCCCTGGCCCTATCTTGTTGAGGTATATGGGTCATGCATTCTGGAGTTAGCCCACAGTTATGTGTAGAATAAATGGCTCTGTATATCCTGACCCAACATGTGGCTCTGATATTTTTTCTGCCCCCTCTTCCACAAAACTTCCCTGAACCATGTTGAGCTCATTTTTGGTCTGCTTCAGTGATGAGGTGTTGGGGGCTTATGGATTCTTTTTTTAGATTTTATTTTTATTTGAGAGAGAAAGAGGCAGATAGAGAGAATAGGCACACCAGGGCCTTTAGCCACTGCAAATGAACTCCAGACGCATGTGCCCCCTTGTGCATCTGGCTTATGTGGGTCCTGGGGAATCAAACCTGGGTTCTTTACCTTTGTAGGCTAGTGCCTTAACTGCTAAGCTATCCTGCTAGCCCTGTGATTATATATTAATGGTATGTGCACTTACATATTTGTGCAAACTCATTGAAAGTACAACCCCAAGAGAGAACCCCAAAGAAAACCTAGAGTGCAGTGATAATGCTGTTCCAATGTAAGTTCGTAACTCATACCATTGCCACACTAGGAAACAGGATATGACAAGAAGTAGGCTGTGTGTGGGGTGAGGCTAGCAGCACAAGGAAAGGAACTGACTTTACTGTCATGTTAACACCAAAGCAAAACTTTCCTGCTTAATGTTTTAATAAGTAATCCTCGATTAAATGCCCAGTTTAGTACACTGTTCAAGTGTGTATATGCTGCATTCCATTCCACTGATTAGAGCATGTTTGTTATAATATTTTGCTATATCCTTACTCTATTATTTTGTAATTTTAAATGGCACTGACAACTGATTCAGTCTTGTTTTCACTAAAAATATAGCCTTAATTATTTTGCTCTTAGGTTTTACAACCTTTTTATTTTATTTGATCAATGATGCTTTGCTATATTTGTAGTAGCACTTGGGTCATGAGTGCCTGAAGCTGCATACTCCCATCCTGCTATCTTCCCCATTGCCCATGTTAATAAATATAGATAGTAATGATCTCAGTAAAATAAAAGTGTTACATAAACAAATAAATAACAAAAAGCAGTTAGGATTCTTTTCTACAATAATGTAATTGGGATTCACAGTTATATTTCTGTTTCTACAAACAGCAGCAATCTCATTTTCTTGGCTTTGCAGTGAAAAATGCCAAATTTGTCCATTGGAAATGCCACACAGGTTCATTAAATGATATTTATGCAGAATCACATAATATCCTGGAATTACCATGCTTTACTCACAGAATTTATTATCCTGAGAAAGCACAGAAAGAGACAGAACCTGTGATTTGTCCTGGCAGAAGAAGACATAGGCTTTGAGAAATCATATAGTATTACTATAAGAAGTACTTCTTCAATTTGATCAGAAAACCTCCACAGTGTAGAACCACTAGCAAAAAGAAATTGGAAACATTTTATTTAGTTTCATGATAAGGTAAATGTTGTCCTTCTTATAAAACCAAGCATGGCCTATGAAAATTAAAATAAGCATATCAAAAGTTGTCCAGCTAGAGCAAAACTAATGGTTCTGTAAGTAAATAGGAGAAACAGAATGACAGGGAAGAAGGAAAATTAGACTGTACTTCATTCTTTCTCCTTTGTTCCCTCCATGATGACAGTGAACAAAGTAGTGGACCAGCAAGGAATAACAAAGTCATCCCTATTGGCCATGTAACAGACATGGTGGAATCAAGAATTTAGGTGATTTTTCTCTCTTTTTTACTTTTAATTTATCTTTTATTTTATTTGGACAATTTCATAATATATTTCAATTACATTAAGCAAACCCCTTTACCTTCTCTTATCTCCTTCCTGCTTTGGCTTTACCCCTTAATCAAGTCACTATTTTCCATTTTTTTATTAATTACTGACATAGTCAGTATGGATATGTCATGTATGGGTACCACCCTTTCCCAGTGCTATTTTTAATGGTGGTAGGAGTACAGCCATTTAATGCATTTTGTTCCATGCAGTTTTGCATAGATATAAATTTAGTGAAATTGGAGGAATCATTAGGACTTATTTCCAAAAACTCTACTCCACAAAACTGGACAATCTTGAGGTAATGGACACATTCCTGGACACATACCATTTGACAAAGGTAAACAGAGCAGATCAATCTCCTAAACAAACATATCAGATCCACCAAGTTTGAAAGGTTAATCAAAAATCTCCCCCAAAAGAAGAGTCCAGGACCAGATGGCTTCTTAGCCAAATTCTATCAAAACTTCATGGAAGAACTGAAACCAATTTTCTCAAAGTATGCCACACAATCATAGAACAATGAAAGCTTCCCAACTCTTTTTATGAACTTAGTATCACCCTAATCCTAAAGAAACTATATGCCTATTAGATGCAAATATTCTGAACAAAATCCTCACAATCTGAATTCAACAACACATCAAAAGCATTACCCAACTTGATCAAGTAGGCTTTATCCCAGGAACACAGGGATGGGTGAACATATGGAAATCTGTCAATGCAATTCACCACATAAATAAGCTTAAACACAAAATCACATGATCATTTCAATAGATGCAGAAAAGACATTTGACAAAATACAACATCACTTCATGATCAAAACTTTGGAGAGAATAGATATGAATGGTTTATATCTCAACATAATAAAGCACCTAAATAATACTTTGTGGGGAGAGACTTAAGGAATTTCCATTGAGATCAGGAACAAGAAAGGGGTGTCCACTTTCACCTCTGCTCTTCAACATAGTACTAAAAAATGGCAGCCCAAACAATAAGACAGGAGAAAGAAATACAAGGGATACAAATTGGAAAAGAAGAAGTTAAGCTAACCCTATTCACAAAAACCATGATTCTATACATAAGTGATCTGAGAATCTCCATCTCAAAATTCTTAAAGGCTATTAACTCCTTCAGCAAAGTAGCAGGATACAAAATCAACATACAAAAATCTGTAGCTGTTCTATATGCAAAGGACAAAGATACAAAAAAATAAATTAGCAACATTGTCCCATTTTCAACAGCAACAACAACAAAAACACCTTGGAATAACACTAGCCAATGATGAGAAAGACTGATGTAATGAAAACATAAAAATACTCAAGATTGAAATTGAGGGGAACATGAGAAAATGGAAAGACCTTTCATGCTCCTGAATAGGCAGAATTAACATGATGTAAATGGCAATCTTACCAAAAGTAATACATAGATTTAATGAAATACCAATAAAAATCCCAGCATTTTTCTTCATAGAGAGAGAAAAGTGATCTCAAAATTCATATGGAATGGCAGCAGGCCTCAGATGTCCAAGCATACCTGCAGCAGAAAAAACACCACTGGAAGCATCACCATACCTGATATAAAGCTATATTACAAAGTCATAGTAACAAAAACAGCATGGTACTGCCATAAAACCAGATTATAGAACAATGGAACAGAATAGAGGATCCAGACTATAGGGCAAGTAACTACAGCTACTTGATCTTTGACAAAGGCCCTAACAATGTACACTGGAAAAAAGATAGCATCTCCAACAAATGGTGCTGGACATACTGGATAACCATATGCAGGAAAATGAATCTGGAACCATGTATCTTTCCATGTAAAAAAAAAAAAAATCAAGTACAAATGAATCAAAGACCTCAGTACAAATCAGAAACTCTGCAACTACTGTAAGAAAAAATAGGAGGAACTTTCCACAATATAGGAGAAAAGACTTCCTAAATAAAACCCCCATAGCTCAGGAACTTAAACAATCACTCAACCATTTTGATCTCAGGAAGCTGAAAAGATTCTTACAAACATACAATAAGCAGAGCCAATAGACTACCCACAGAATGGGAGAAACTGTTTGCCAGCTATATAACTGACAGAGGCCTAATTTCTAGAATCTACAAAGACCTCAAAAAAACTAAACAATAAAAAAAATCAAACAGTCCACTCACAAATCGGGGCAGAGAACTGAAAAGGGAGTTCTCAGAGAAAGAAAAAAAATGGCAAACATACACTTAAGAAAATTGTCAACATCCCCAACCATCAGGAGAATACAAATTAAAATACCTATGAGATTCCACCTTACCCCAGTACAGATATCAAACATTAAAAAATCAATGAGTGCATGCCTGTGAACCCTAAAGATCATGGTTTGATTCCCTAGGTCCCATGTAAGCCAGATACACATGATAGCACATGAGTCTGGAGTTCATTTGCAATGGCTAGAGGCCCTGGTGTGCCCATTCTCTCTCTCTCATAAATAAATAAATAAATAAATAAATAAATAAATAAATAAATAAATAAAAACAAAAAATCTTAAAACCAAAAACAAAATCAAATGAAAACAAATGTTGGCAAGGCTCTGGATAACTAGGAACCCTCATCCACTGTTGGTGGGAATGTAAGATGATACAACCACTATGGAAAGTAATATATTAAGGCTCATAAAAAGGTTGACTATAGCATTACCAACAGATATTTATCCTAAAAGCTCCAAGCCTCAGTTCAGAGATATTTGCTCAACAATGTTTATAGCTGATCAATTCATTATAGCTAAGAGCTACAATCAACACAGATGGACATGATTAGATGAATGGATTACCAAGATGTGGTATATCTTCACAATGGAATTCTACGTGGCAGTAAAATAATAATAATAATAATAATAATAATAATAATAATAATAATAATAATGATACAGTGAATTCTTTTAGAAAAACAGTCTAATTTAGAGCAGATCACTCTCAGTGAACTCATCCAATCACAGAAAGACAATAGTCATATGGAATCACTCATCTGTGGATACTAATCTAGATCAGCCCGAGATGCTGTCATACCTAATTGACATCTCATAGACTGTACAATAGGGAAGGTGGGGTTGGAGGGGACCAAGGACCCAGCAGTGAAGTAGACCTAAAATGAACCCAACTTGGCTCAGGGAAATTTGCAGGAGAAGGAGGATTGGCTAACATCCACCCAATGGAAAGTAATCCATAGCTGGAACTGAGAGACAAGTCAGAATCATATCCAAATAACAAATTTGTTCTCCAATATCAAGCTTCCACCAATCTTTGGCTGCAAAAAGTCCTACCTATTAAATTCTTTCTAAACCAACATTGGTTATCCCATTTAACTGGTGCTGACTTCACTCTCCATTTGGAGAATCTGTTCTCTTTTCCATATGAATGTAGAATCTGAGGGGAGAATCAGTCCATCACACTTCATCAGGGCCCCAGCTGAAACCATAGAGTAATTGGGGAAATGAGCAAGAAGGCTGCTTTCTTGGTGAACCTGATATCAGCACATGGGTGAAAGAGAGAGACACAGAGGACACTCAACACCTACCAATCAGAGGTCCAGAGACACATAGGCTTCCAAGGACCCATGAATGAAGTAGACCAAAAATGAACCCAACTTGGCTCAGAAAAATTTGCAGGAAAGGGAAGCAGAAAGATTGTTAGAGCCACAAATTGGGACATTACTCACAGCAACATTGTCTCTTCCCCATAACTGATAGTTTAAACCCACAGTGCATGACCTACAAGCCCCCTGGCGACAGCCAGCATCCCCAAAGAGGATGGTCTCTTTGGTGGCAAGGGACAGGGATGAGGGTAAGGATAGTACCAACATGTGCTGTTTACATACTATGTCCAAAATTAGTATATATGTATATATAAAATATATGTGTGTAATAGTCACAAAATTTAACACAACTTTTGCCAGTGGATTTTGCACATATAGGCTGTATTAGGAAAGCCTAAGGAAAACTGGGTTGGACCTCCTTTGTGGTCCTCCATACTACTGACACTGGAATGACTAACTGAATTATTGTGACTCAACTGCCTCCTACAGCAAACAGGGTCATGGAGAATCCCTATCTCATAGTACCTATTATTGTAATGATTATGACATTGTCTTAGTGCCATTTCTGGCATGTGTCATGACTTTTTCTCTGCAGCTAATAATAAATGGGCACATAAGCATGCTAGGACTTGCTTTGACCTATAACTTTTCAGTTCCAATACCCATGATGTGAATTTAGTTTCTTAGGCATACTTGAAGTTACTTATTTCTCATTCAACACCACCCAAGAATTTTTTGACTCCCTCTAAATGGACATTTGTCTGCATAATGAACTTGTTATAATTCTGTACTGTGTTCAGAACTGAAACATTCTGCCCTTGATATTGGAGAGAAGGGTGAGAGAGAATCTTACTAGCATATGTTAATGATGACATTTTTATATATGTATATAATGTACTTTGATAATATTCAACCTCCATTACCCTCTTCTGTCTTATTATTCCTGCTGAGTCCCTTCCTTTTCACAAATAGTCCTTCTACTTTCATGTCTTTCTTGATGGTGGTGGAGTGTGTGTGTGTGTGTGTGTGTATTAATGAGTTTAAATATGATTACTGATGGTAACATGGGTGAGGGAATATTTACAGAAGCATTGCTATAACACTGATATAAACATCTCTCTCTTCTTCCCCCAAATCAGCCACTATTAACTGCCCACAGATCCTTTGGAAGTGTGTAACCTCTTGAGCCCCTCTTCCATCCATGATGGAACACTGACAGGTCCAATCTAGTGCAGGTAAAGAGTTCAAGAGTAAACATGGTCATATTATAACTGGAAGACAACTTTCTTCACTCTATCCTTCCTCCACTCTTATATTTGTCCTGCCCCCTATTCTGCAGCATTCTCTAATCCTGCAGGAGTGACACGGATGTATGATTTAGAGTTAACGTACAATAGTCACTTCATTCTCAGAACTTTATCCAGTTATGAGTCTACAGTAACCACCACTCACGGCAAAAATAAGCTTATTGAAACAAAGCAGAGGGCAACAAAATGAGTCTATGGGCATAAATGTCAATATTTAGAGTGTAATTTACAGACACATCACCTCACATTAACAAAACAACAGCAGTAGTATTTCCTCACTAGGGTCAATGATCTCCCTAGCCACAGGTTTTTTTACTATTTTATAAGCACCAGATGTGAATTCCTTTTGGTGGAGCAGACCTCACATATAATTAGAAAGCAGTTGGCTTCCCCTATAACAGTCATGCCATGATGGCATCAGTGCACACCTTTTGCCTAGCACATCAGTAAGGGTAGCACATCAGTTCCACAGATGAGTAAGGCTGTTGATAAAAGTTCTCACACAGCCAGGCATGAGTGTATGCCTTTAATCCCAGAACTTGGGAGGCAGAGGTAGCTGGATCACCATGAGTTTAAGGCCACCCTGAGACTACATAGTGAGTTCCAGGTTAGCCTGGACTAGAGTGAGAACCTACCTCGAAAAACAAAACAAACTTAAAAACAAACAAAAAAATCCATTCTCACACAGCAGCTAGCACTATGTCAGTACTATCAAAACTGCCAACACAGTCCTAGCTTGATTTCTCTGTGTGGCAACAATGTGGAATATTTTGAAGGACCTTAGAAACTTCCAACAACTCAGAGGGAGGTCATCCACCCTCACACTAGGATTTTTATTGAATTGTTTTATGGCTTCTGGGGTAGCTTTTTCAATATACACAAGATGCCTCCTTATAAACTCTTTAACACATTTTGTATATGAATATATTGTATGTTCAGCTCATTTCCATTCATTTCTCTCCTACCCTCCATTCACTTATCCCTTCCTCTACCATGGGTCCCCTTTGTTCCCATAGAAAGGCATACTTCTACTTTAAGTGAACATAGATAGATGATAGATAGATAGATAGATAGATAGATAGACAGATAGATGATAGATATAGATATATAGATATATTTTATGTATATGACTTTATCTGTATAAAATATAGAAATTAAAGTTGATAGAAACATGATATTTGTCTTTCTATGTTTAACCCAATTCAGTCAGTATGATAAACTCCAGTTACATTCATTTTCTTGAAAATAACGTAACTTCTTTATGGATGGAAAAATGCAAGAAGTGAACAGATTTGTTTGGAATTAAAATTCCAAGTCATGATTCATATTTAAATTTTTATAGCAATAACCTTGGGTGAAAATATATGAATTAATTAATTAATTTAGCCTTTTCTGATGAGAGTTGACTAAGAAGTCACTGTAGAGCAGGCTGGCCAACTTCTAGTCTCTACATCCAGAATGCTGGGTTTACACACATAGAACGCTATGCCAAAATGAAAAATATGCATTTTTGAATAACATAATTTAGACATTTAAAAATATGGTGATCATGGGCTGGAGGGATGGCTTACCGGTTAAGGCATTTCCCTGCAAAGCCAAAGGACCCAAGTTCAATTCCCCAGGACCCATGTTAGCCAGATGCACAAGAGGGTGCACATATCTGGAGTTTGTTTGCAGAGGCTGGAGGCCCTGGCTTGTCCATTCTCTCTCTCTCTCTCCCTCTTTCTCTGTCAAATAAATAAATTTTAAAATATGGTGATTAGTCAACATTAGAGTTAAGATAAGCTACACTAAATTACTGAGTATATTTCTGTGAAGCCTTGTTCACTTTTTCAGAATCTGGATATTTTTTCTTAAGGTATTGTGATATTTAAACTCATCACTCAATGTTGGGTTAGGTCTTCATATTACTAGTAAATGTTAGGGTAACATTATCCCTTTTGGAATTAACTGGTGCATTGATTTGTTTATCTTGATGGACAATATTAACTTCCCTTTTTCTTTACAATCATTTAATTACAACATAAATTCTCCTAAGAATTATAGTCAGCACTTTAAAATAATTCACTTTTAATCCTAGCAATATATAAACAATTGGGATCATACATTTCTTTAGGTATATTTGATATTTTAGAACTATAGATAAAATTTTATAGATTAATTTATGGTATAATTTTACAATAAAAGCAATTCCAATTAGTGTGACCTCTACAAAAAAAATGAAGTATCTTGTCAATTAATTTAAAAGGTTTAAATAAGCTCAGTTAAAATTTTCATGCATAATTTTACTAAAGCTTTAGTTGTACTGCTAAACAAACAAACTCTATTTTGTGTATTACTCATTAAATCAATGAAATAGTTTCATTGCTCACCTGTTTATATTGAAAAGCTATCAAGTATGCATAATTATTCCATTTTTCTGCTCTCAGGTGCTTGGAAATCATTTGTACATTTTAATGCTAACCGTAGAGAATACAATAAGTAACCCTGATTTATAATCTATACTAAATTAGCTCTTAACTTCCAGTATAAGTACTGAAAAGTTATTTCATTATCATTTGTTAATCCTGCCATTGTTGTATTCTCACATAATTTACCTGCTATATCATAAATTTCTTACAATATTATTATTATTGAGGTAATTGCATTAGTTTCTTAAAAAATTATTGATTTATCTGAAAGAGAGATATATACAGAGAGAGAGTGAATGGGTGCACTGGGACCTCTAGCCATTGCATATGAACTCCAGACACATGTGCCACCTTGTGCATCTGGCTTACGTGGATCCTGAGGAATCAAACCTGGGTCCTTTGGCTTTGCAGACAAAAGCACCTTAACCGCTAAGCCATCTCTCTAGCCCTAGTAATTTATTTTTATAGTGTTGAATCTCAAACACAAGACTTCGAGCTTGCTAGACAAATGGTTCTACCACTGAGATACTGTACCAGCTCCTAGTACTTTTGTTTTACTTATCAATGCTAATTTATTGTACGTGAATATTATTTTTATTACTCTTGCTTACTCGCATTGATTCTTGGCTTTTATTTATTATTTTTTAACTTGAACATTAGCTTTAACATTTATTGTAGTCCAAATATGCTGATAGGCTGATAATGAGTTAATATGTGAGGTCTGAAAGTATTCTTTTTTTTTTTTTTTTTAAACACCAAATGTAATTCTTTTTTTTGTTGTTCATTTTTTATTTATTTATTTGAGAGCGACAGACACAGAGAGAAAGACAGATAGAGGGAGAGAGAGAGAATGGGCACGCCAGGGCTTCCAGCCTCTGCAAACGAACTCCAGACGCGTGTGCCCCCTTGTGCATCTGGCTAACGTGGGACCTGGGGAACCAAGCCTCGAACCGGGGTCCTTAGGCTTCACAGGCAAGCGCTTAACCGCTAAGCCATCTCTCCAGCCCTGAAAGTATTCTTGAATTTTCTTTATTCTGAAGAATATTTATGAAGTTCAGAATGCTAGAGGTTGAGGGATTTTCTTTTAATTTTTTCTCAATCTTTTATTTTTATTTTATTCTATTTATTTATTTATTTATTTATTTATTTATTTATTTATTTGGTTTTTCAAGGTAGGGTCTCACTCTAGCCCAAGCTGACCGGGAATTCACTATGGAGTCTCAGGGTGGCCTCGAACTCATGGCAATCCTCCTACCTCTGCCTCCCGAGTGTTAGGAAATTTTTTCTCAATCTTTTAAGGAAGATTCTTGGCTATTATGTTGTCAGATATATCATTCAATATTTTTCTTTTTATGAAATTCATGTTTTTAGGACTTTTATTAAAATTACTTTAGGGGTTGAAGGGATGGCTTAGCAGTCATGCGTTTGCCTGTGAAGCCTAAGGACCCTGGTTCAAGGCTCGATTCCCAAGTACTCATGTAAGCCAGATGCACAAGGGGGCACATCCATTTGGAGTTCATTTGCAGTGGTTGGAGGCCCTGGTGTACCAATTCTCTCTCTCTATGTCTCTCTGCCTCTTTCTGTCTGCCTCTCTCAAATAAATAAAAATAAATAAAATAAAAATAAAATAAAATTACTTTTGGACAAATCATTTCTTGCATTATTTTACATCTCTTTCATTATTTCAGTGCTTTCTTCTGAGCATTGGATTTAACATATATTTCTGATTCATTATTTTTTCTCTTTTATTATAATTTTTCTTTTTCTTTCACTTTTTGCCTCTGGCTTTACATAGGTACTGTAGAGTTGAATGCAGGCAGTTAGTTATGATTTGCAAGCAAGCATCTTAACCTCTGAGACATCTGTCCAGCCCATAAAAAGTTTATTTTCATTTTATTTTTTCTTTTCAATTTTTTTAGTTAACAGATTTCATGATTATAAAAAATATCCCATGGTAATACCCTTCCTACCCCCACTTCCCCTTTGAAACTCCATTTGCCATCATATACCCTCCCCATCTTGATCAATCAGTCACTCTTTTATTTTGATGTCATGATCTTTTCCTCCTATTATGATGGTCTTGTGTAGTGTCAGGCACTGTGAGGTCATGGATACCAAGGCCATTTTGTGTCTGGGGGGAGCATCTTGTAAGGGGTCCTCCTTTCTTTGGATCTTAAATTCTTTCTGCAATAGACCCTGAGCTTTGGAAGGTGTAATATGGAAGGTGTGATAGAGATATTGCTGTACTAAGCACTCCTGCCACTTCTTTCCAGCACCATGATGCCTTCTGAGTCATCCCAAGGTCTCTGCCATCTGAAAAGAGAAGGTTCTCTACCAAAAGTTAGAGGAGCATTAAAATAAGGGTATGAACATTAGGAGAAGTGCTTACTGGGAAGTTTAATAAGCATAATATATACATTTAGCTAGACAGCAGCAGACATTACACACATAGGGCTCATGACTACCCTTGTTTTAAGTTTTCAGTATCAGGTATATATTCCCTCCCATGAAGTGGGACTCAAGTCCAATTAGAGGGCAGTTGGTTTCCACCATGACAGATGTGCCCCTATTGCACCCATTGGCTCATTTGGCCTGGCTGGCAAAATATAAGGCTTGCAGTGTCCACTATTGAGTATCTTCACTGGTGATTTCTCTCTCTCCTGTTGAACTGCATGCAGAATGGCTTCTTCCAGCTTCTGCCAGCCTGACTACATTGAGGAGGTTATCATCTCAGTTCCAGCAAGATTTCTCAGTGGCCTTGCAGCCCAAGTATGTGGAGTCTTCAGCAATAGGGTCTTACCATCTATTCCTGGTGGGAAACCAAGGACGTTGGCAAAGGCCTAAAATGTTTTGGGGGCATCAGGGACCTCCCTGGCCAACAACTCACTGGAAGGTATCCCATCCCTGGCACTGAAAATTTTCTAGCAACAGTCTAGACTCCTAAGCTTTCTATTGTCCAAAAAAGTAGGATTCCATTTGATCTATTTATAGCCTCTTAGATTTTGATTAGCCCTCCCTCCACCTTTCCTTTACTCCATCTCTTCTCCTGACCTCACTTTGGGCTTTTCACCCCTATTAATCTATTCTTCTACTTACATATATACAATACCATCCTATTAAGTACCCCCCTCCCTTCCTTTACCTTCCCTTTATATTTGTTTTCTACCTTACTTGCCTTTGGTACTGAGTTTTCTTCCTACTTACACAGAAGTCCAATCATCTGTAGCTAGGATCCACATCAAGAGAGAACATGTGGCACTTGTCTTTCTGGGCCTGGGTTACTTCACATAGTATAATACATTCCAGATCCATCAATTTTACTGAAAGTTTCATAACTTCATTTTTCTTTACTGGTGTATAGAACTCCACTGTATAAATGTGCCATATCTTCATTATCTACTCATCAGTTGAGGGACATCTAGTCTGGTTCCATTTCCCACCTATTGTGAACTGAGCAGCAATAAACATGGTTGAGCAAGTATCTCTAAAGTAATGACATGAGTCCTTAGGATATATGCCTAGGAGTGCTATAGCTGGGTCATATGGTAGATCTATTTTTAGCTGTCTTAGGAACATCCACAATGATTTGCACAATGGTTGGACCAGATTGCATTCCCACCAACAGTATAGAAGAGTTCCTCATTTTCTACATCCTCACCAGCATTTATGGGCATTTGTTTTCATGATAGTAGCCAATCTGACAAGAGTGAGATGAAATCTCAATGTAGTTTAAATCTTCATTTCCCTGATGACTAGGGCTGTAGAAAAAATTTTAGATGCTTATATGCCATGTGTATTTCTTCTTTTGAGAACCCTCTCTATTTAGTTCCTTAGCCCATTTAATTTTTTTTTAATTTTTATTTATTTATTGAGAGCAACAGACACAGAGAGAAAGAGGGAGAGAGAGATAGAGAGAGAGTGAATGGACATTCCAGGGCTTCCAGCCACTGCAAATGTACTCCAGACATGTGTGCTCCCTTGTGCGTCTGGCTAAGATGGGTACTGGGGAATTGAGCCTCGATCCAGGGTCCATAGGATTCACAGGCAAGAACTTAACCACTAAGCCATCTCTCCAGCCCCCATAGCCTATTTTTTAATTGGATTATTTGATTTCTTATCATTTAGCTTTTTGAGTTCTTTGTATATCCTAAATATTAATCCTCTATCAGATGTATAGCTGGCAGATTTTCTTTTTTCCATTCTGTAGGTTGTGCTTTGCTTTATTCACAATGTCCTTTGCAATACAAAATCTTTGTAATTTCATGAGGTTCCAGTGGTTAATCTGTGGATTCATTGCCTGAGCAATTGGGGTTGTATTCAGAAAGTCTTTTCCAAGACCAATATGTTGAAGGGTTTCCCCCAGTTTTTCATCTAGCAGTTTCAGAGTTTTAGGTCTGATGTTAAGGTCTTTAATCCATTTGGACTTAATTCTTGTGCATGGAGAGAAGAATCTATTTTCATCCTTCTACAGATACATATTCAGTTTTCCCAGCACCATTTGTTGAAGAGGCTATCTTTTCTCCAATCAGTATTTTTGGCGTTTTAACCAAATATCAGGTGGCTATAGCTACTCAGACTTATTCCTGGTCCTCTATTCTGTTCCATTGATCTATATGTCTACTTTTGTGCCAGTGCCGTGCTGACTTGCGATACCATCAGCCTTATTTTTGTTGCTCAGTATTGTTTTAGATATTCTAGATTTTTTGTGCTTTCAAATGAATTTTTGGATTATTTTCAGGAAGAATGCCATTGGAATTTTGATGGGGATTGCATTAAATGTGTAGATTGCTTTTGGTAAGATTGCCATTTTAACAATATTGATTCTTCCTATCCAGGAACAAGGAGTGTTTGTCCATTTTCTAGTGTCTTGTAATTTCTTGCTTGAGTGTTTTAAAGTTTTCATTGTAGAGATCCTTCACTTCCTTGGTTAGGTTTATTCCAAGGTACTTTATTATTATCTTTTTTTTTTGATGCAATTGTGAATGACAGTGATTCTCTAATTTCATCCACTGTGTATTTGTTGTTAGCATATAGGAAGGCTAATGCTTTCTATGTACTTATTATGTATCCTGCTACAATGCTGTAGGTATTTATCAGCTATAACAGTTTGCTGGTAGAGTCTTTAAGGTCCTTTATGTATAGAATCATTCCATCTTCAAATAATGATAACTTGATCTCTTCCTTTCCAATTTATATCCCTTTTATATGTGTCTCTTGCCTTATTGCTACAGCTAAATCTTCCAGAACTATATTAAATAAAAGTGAAGACAATGAACCCCCTTTTCTTGTTCCTGATTTTAGTGAAAAAGCTTCCAGTTTTCCCCATTTAGTAATATGTTGGCTGTAGGCTTGTCATAAATAGCCCTTATTATATTGAGATATGTTTCTTCTATTCCCAGTCTCTGTAGGACTTTTATCATGAAGGGATGTTGGATTTTGTCAAATGCTTTCTCTGCATCTAATGAGATGATCATGTGATTTTTGTTCTTCAATCCATTTACATAATGTATTACATTCATCGATTTGGGTATATTGAACCATCCCTGCATCTCTGGGATAAAGCTTACTTGGTCAGGGTGAATGATATTTCTGATATATTCTTGTATTCTATTTGCCAAAATTTTGTTGAGAATTTTTGCATCTATGTTCATGAGGGAGATTGGTCTGTAATTTTCTTTTTTTTTGTTTTATCTTTGTCTGGTTTTGGTATCAAGGTGATGCTGGCTTCATAGAAGGAGTTTGGTAGGATTCCTTCTTTTTCTATTTTATGGAAAAGCTAAAGAAGCAATAGTGTTAGTTCTTCACTGAAGATCTGGAAAAATTCAGTAGTGAATCCATCTGGGCCTGGCCTTTTTTAGTTGGGAGATTTTTGATAACTGCTTGGATTTTCATATTTGTTTTAGGTCTATGAAAGTAATTAATCTCGTCTTGATTTAGTTTAGGTAGGTCAAATAAATCAAGAAAATCAACCATTTCTATCAGATCTTCATACTTATTGGAGTATATATTTTTATAGTATGTCCCTATGATTTTTTCAATTTCTCTGATATCTGTTGTGATGGTGCCTTTTTCATCTCTAATTTTATTAATTCATGTCTCTTCTCCCTTTCGTTTGGTCAGATTTGCTAAAGGTTTATCAATCTTGTTTATCCTTTCAAAGAACCAACTCTTGGTTTCAATTAATTGGTTTCAAATATTTAATATTTTCAAATCTTGGTTTCTAATTAATTGGTTTCAAATATTTAATATCTGTTTTGAACTTTTTTATTCTTTTCATGCAGAGGCAATTTCTCCTGTGTTAATGATCTAATCTTTTTCAGCATCTTGATAAATATGAAACATAGTTTAAATCCACCTGTAACAACTCTAGTATTTATTCCCTTGGGTGGTTTTATTTAATGTGGCTTGTGTTTATGTTTTCTGATATTTAACCTATCACTCCAGTTTTTATTGGATATTACAATTTGTGGGTGGAAGTATGATTATTTCTTTTTGATACAGTCTTCTGCAAGGTGAGGGATTTTCTATCTTTTAGTGAGTAAACAGAATACTGGTGGATCTCATTTTGTTTAAAAAAAAAATCACTTAAGGCATGGTTACTGGTGACCTGCTCTGTTTATTTGCACATCTAGGGCATAATTCTTATTCTAGCTTATGGTTCTTATTCTGAGGGTACACCCTTTTTCATTCTTATTTTTGTTATTATTATTATTTTGCTTAGGCCTCTGAGATTTCCAGTGAAAATCTATTTCATTTATTGCCATCATTCCATTGTGTTACAGGCCAAATTCCAGAATTGCAGTTCAACACTTAGCTCATCCTACCACTGTTTCCCACTGAGATTTTACTTCATAAATTAGGATTTTACCAAAGGAAACATTACCAAAAGCAAGGCAAGGAGAGGCAATGATATGTGTGGACAGTTTGATGAATGTGTACTAAATACAATTAAAGCTAAGTACCATAGGGTGATTGTAGATAGTAATAGTGTACTATACATATCAAGGAGCTAAAGGAAATATTTTGAAATATTTTACCATAAATAAATATTAAATGTTTGAGAAGACAGTGTACTTAACTTGGTTTAAACACTGAATAATGCAAACATGTATCAAAATACCACATGATAGACATTCATATGTATATGAATGTATATAATGTTCTTATATATCATATATCATTCAAATATATATATGATAGATGTTCATGTTACTACATACTACCTCAAATATAATTAAAGCCAAAAAAACTTATATATTAAAAATACAAGGGAAAAGCTGCCTTAAAACTGAATTTCTATGGAAAAAAAGCTGCTGCACACTAACTTGTGCACTAGTTCTTTTTTTGTATGATGCTGCTATCAACCCTTTGCACCTTAGACATAACAGAACACCATCACCTCTGTATGGTGTTGAGGGTTAAAGACAAGTGACCATTTTGTTATGCATTTATGTTCACTTGTGATTTCCTCATGAGGAAATTATATATTCATTGCATTTCCTCATTCATTGACTAGGTTTATTGAATGTTTCTTTGATGTTTAATTGTTGACCTCTTTATATATTAGTATGTTGAGTAAAGTTGTAAGAAAATCTGACAGTGCTTTTATCCCAATCTACTATAGGCTATATCTTTATTTGGTTGATTATTTATCTTGCTGTTCAGAAGCTTCCAAATGTAATTCCACTTGTTAATTATTGACGTGCCATTCTGAACATTTGAAGTCCTATTAAGAAAATATCATTAAGTGTTTTCCCCTAGTAGTTTTCAAAGTTTCTGGTATTACATTAAAGGTGTTTTTTGAAATACAGTTTTAGTGGGCTTTGTATAGGGTGAGAAATAAAGGTCTAATTTCAATTTTCTAATATGGTACCTCTCATTAAAGAGGATTTTCATCTGTGTATGTTTTTACTAGTTTTGTCCAGAATCAAATTTTCTAGTTGCATAGGATTATTCTTGTCCTATATATTCAATTTCCTTTGGCCTAGATGTTTGTTTTTCATGAATGCTAAACTACTTTATTTACTGTTACTGTAGTTACTGTTAATGTTTTTAGAAGTCAGGCATTACAAGATAGCCAATAATGCACTTTTTTACTCAGGATTGCTTTGGCTTTTAGAGGTTTTTGCAATTCCTTATGAATTTTAGAATATTTTGTTATTCCTATGAAGGATGTCATTGAAATATCGATAGAAACTAGCTTCCAGCAGTATGGCCTTTTTACAATATTCATCAATCTTACAATGTCTCTGCCACTGTTTTATGTTTTTTTCAAGGCTTTAAAATATTTGATTATGTTTATGTCTAATTTCAAGTATGTTGTGTAATGGGTGTATTCTGTTATTTTTTTTAACAAATGTAATTATTGATGCATTGCAATTATACAAATTTCATTTTATACCTTGTGACTTATAAATAAGTTTATCAATTATTACAGTCAGCAGAATTTTCAAGTCTTTTGAGTATATTAACATGTCATCAGTGCAAAAATATAGTTTGTTTTCTTCCTTCTCGTATTTATATCCTCTGATTTCTTCTCTTGCCTTTTCATTTTAGATAAAAGTTCAAGAACTATACTGAACAGGAAAGGCCAGAATGAATAACTGTCTCCTGATTTGAGGAAATGCTTTCAGTTTTTCCCACTGAGGATTATGTAGACTACTGGTGTGCTACAGTCCTAGTTCTGTTCTGATGTCATACTTCTGTTTCTTTGAGCATATGTCATGAAGGACTGTTGACTTTGGATAAAGGCTTTCTGTACATCTATTGAAATGATCAGTAACATTTTTCTTTTGATTGTATTGATAGGCTACATTGCATCAAATAATCTGCCTATGTTGAAACTGTCTTCGATTCCTACTGTGAAAATAACTTGGAGCCAAGGAGATGGTCTAGTGGTTAAAGGCACCTGCTGACAAAACCTGCTAGGCCAGGTTTGATTCTTTAGCACCCACATAAGAACTGGATGTAAAATGTAGTACATGTATATTGAATTCCTCTGCAGTGGCAAGGAGCCCTGGCACCACTAGTCCCACCCACCACCACCACCACAGAATCAACGCAAACATATGCAAATAAAGAAAGAAATAATAATACTTAAGATATAACTTGATCATGGTGTGCATTTTCAATGTGGTACTGAATTTGGTTTTCCAAATTGTTATTAAAGATTTTGTATTATAAAAGAAATTGCTAATGAATTTTCTTTCTTCTGCTATTTATTTTTAATATACTCAAGTTTAAGTCTAATTTTTGAAGCTTTTTCAGAAATTGCTTTGCTAAAGTCTAGATATTATAGTAATCATTTAATGTTTTTTATTGTGTTACTTCTCTGAAAAACTTTTTTACAATTATATGAGCAGAATATATTGGTGTTAGATCGTCTTCAGTGTTCGCAGAACACTGCTCATAACAAGTTGTTTGGCCTTTTACAATCATCTTTGTTTTGTATTTGTATAAAATATATTTCTTAAAAACATTCATTTTTTTCTTGAGTTTCCAACTAATTGGAATGCAGTTTTTCAGATCATTCTCAAATAATCATGTGGATTTCAGTGATACTTGCTTTCAAATCATCTCTTCAATTCAATTCAATTAAATTTCTTTTTATTTTTGAGAATATTATATATGTTTTGAAAATCATACTAATGGATTGTCGGTAATTTTATTATAATGTAAGTTTTTTATAATTTACAATTTTATTTAGTGAATACAAAGCAAATACAAACCACTTTGGAAAACTATCAACCACTTCAAAGTTGGTGTCATGTAGGCCTAACCACAAAGTCACTTACAGACATGTCTCTGTGTTATCAACATCCCAGGACTTTAATTAAGTGACAGAGGCAGTTAGCTAATAGGAGAAAAGCTCTATCTCTTCCATTTATGTTTTGGATGCTCTATGCTAAGGTGTTCTCCAGGCTCTGAGCAGAATTGTGGTGGGGGTGGCAAAAGGCAATAGTGAGGAGTGGATGGCCAAGGAAGTATAATGAGCCTCCTATAATGAGCCAGGAAGCAAGAAGAGGATGAGGAAGCTGTGTACAACCCTCTCTGATAGTGTATTTCCAATCCCCATGCATCATACTGATTATGTATAACCATCATCATAGTCATTATTATCAATATTATCCTTAGAAATCAATCCTTGCCCCAGATACTTGGCTGTGCACTGTGCATGTGTGTTACATGAATAATTGCATAGTTCAATGAGCAATATTAGCCTCTAAATTGCCATGCAAGAAAAGTAAGAAATTTAAAAGCATAGTCCAAGTTCAGAAGTTATAAATTTATGACTCAGATGGAATTCCCACCTTATATTGCAAATATGAAATGATAGTGTATCTTGACTAAGGGCCTTCAATAGGGACATTCCAGAATTACGCAAGCCTCCCTCTCCCATGATGTTCCTGGCCCATCTGGTAAGGGAAGCAGACACACACAGTAAGAGACATGCATGGACTGTAGTAGCCAAGGGGCAGAAGAACATGGCTTGTGCTGCAAATATCTTACAAAGACAAGAATGGCATAAATGATTGGAATATGACTTGAATGTGAAATGCTCCCCTCCCTCTGTCAGTGTGTTTAAATCCTTCATGCCCAGCCAGTGGTTCTGTTCAAAAAGGTGTGGAACCTCTAGGATGCAAAGCCTTGTTGATGGGAGTGGGGTCACTGGGGTTGGACTTTGAGGTCCATAGTCCAGCCCATTGGCTATTCTCTCTGTTTCCTGACCATTTGGGTTGATTATACTGTATGATTCCAGCCTGCCTGTGTCATCATGACGGACTCTACACTCTGAAACTGTAAGCTGAATTAAAGCCTCATCCTTCCATAAACTGTTTCCAGTTGGAGATTTGTCCCAGCAATGAGATCAGAATGGATATAGCCAAGGTCATAGGACAAAATTTGAGGCATGCTGACTTTTTGTCACTTCTTTCTCTTTGTCATGTGTATGTGTATGTGGTGTGCATGCATGTATGGTCATGTGTATGTAGATTCATGTGTCTGTGCAGGTGCATGTGTATGTGGAGGGCACCAAAGTTGATGTTGACTGTCTTCCTCTGGTCCTGCTCTCTCCTCATTAATCTTTCTTCTTCTTATTTTTATTTATTTATTATTTTTTATTATTATGTATGGTCATATTTTGTATGGAAACATCACATGTTGGTACCATCCTTTCCCTCATCCCTGCATATTTTCTGAAGAGGCCTTCCTCATTGGGAATGCAGGTCAAGCCCATGGGAATTGTGGGTCATGCATTATGGGGCAGCAGTCAGTAATGGGGGAGAGGCAGTGTCTCTGTGCAAAATGTCCCAACTTATGGCTCTAACAATCTTTCCACCCCCTCTTTGTCAAATTCCTGAGCCATACTGGGATCACTTTAAGTCTATTTCAGTGATGGGCACTTAGGAGCATCTAGATGTTTGGTTTGGTAGGTGTTGAGTGCCCTCAGTATCTTTCTCCATCACTCTTGTGCTGATATCAACTTAACTAAGAGAGCAGCATTCCTGCTTATTTTCCCAATTCCTCTGTGGTTTCAGCTGGCACTGGGGTTTAGTGCACTGGCTAGTATATCTCCTCAAGTCCAGTTCACATTTGAGAAAGAGAAGCAGATTCTCCAAAGGAGAGTAAAGTCAGAGCCAGCTAAGTGGGAAAACCATTATTAACTTAGAGAAAATTAAAAGGGTTTAGACACTCTTACAGCCTAGTTAGTGGGAGCTTAACAATGGAAAGCAGAATTGTTTTCTGGATATGATTCTGGCTTGTTTCCTAGTTCCAGATATGTTTTACTTTCCACTGAGTAGATCTGTTAGCAAATCCAACAGCAGTTGATTACCCACCATGGCTGTGTGCCACTGTTGTGCTAGTGTGAGCATCACATCAGGTTTGCTTCTGAGTCACTTAGACTTTGAGTTGCTTGGACAGATGTTGGCCACTTTCCCTTAGTATCCTATACAGTGCCTTCTAGTACTAGATGGGCTAATTATCTGAGGACTGGTTCTTCTATGGATTACAACCAGGTCTCTCCATGGTCCCTGCCAATGGCATTTGGTGTCTTCATCAGTAAGGTCTTACCATTAACCTCTGGTGGGTAATCAAGTCTTCTGACAGAAGTCTATCTTGTTTGTTTTGGGAGATATAGTAGGTCTCTCTGATCAACAGCTCATTGTGGGTGTAGGCCACATCCTGACACAGGGATTTACAGACCAGTCCCAAGGGGGAACAAAAAGAAAAAGCTAGAGAAGAATGAGAAACAGGACAAATTTGAGGCTAAGTTTTGTCTCACTCTCTCCAAGGACCTTGGATTCAGGTGTTCCCTTTCAGATCTGTTTGAGGATTTCACCTTTTAGTCTGATTTCCAGCATATAGGATTCTATAGTACCAGTTCAATTTGGGTTCATATTTTGTGCCCCCACCCTTTTCCTTCCCCTAAGCCCTACCTTCCCTATTATATAAGCCTCAAGATGCTATTCAGTTCTAGCAGCAACTTGGGCTAGTCTAAGTTAGAAACTGCAGATGCGTGAGATCATGTGATGATTGTTTTTCTGTGATTATGTGAGTTCACTTAAAGTTTTCAATTCCAAGTTGTCAATTTTTCTACAATTTCAATGTACCATCTTTTGTTACTGCTGAGTAGAATTCCATCATCATGTAGATATACCACATCTTGGCTATCCATTCATCCAATGATGGGCACCTGGGTGGATTCCAATATTTAGCTATTATGAATTGAGCAGCCAGAAATGTGGTAAAGCAAATATTTCTAAACTGAGATGTAGAGCTTTTAGGGTAAATGTCCAGTAAAAGAATAATAGGGTCTGCTGGTAACTCTATATTCATCCTCTTTAGGAGTCAACAAATAGATTTCCACAGTGGTTGTACCAGCTTACAGCCCTAACAAAAGTGAATGAGGGTTTCTATTTCTCCACAGTCTTGCCAACATTGGTTTTTCATTTCATTTTTTAATGTTTTCTATCATACTGGGGTAAGGTGGAATCTCATAGTCATTTTAATTTGCATGTCCTTAATGGTTAGGGATGTTGAACATTTTCTTAAGTGTGTGCTAGCCATTTGTAATTCTTTCTCTAAGAATTCCCTATTTAGTTATCTCCTCACATATTGAGTGGGTTTTTTGACTTATTATTGTTTAGTTTTTAGAGTTATTACTAGATCCTACATATTAGGCTTCTGTAAATGGTATACCTAGCAAATATTTTCTCCCATTCAGTGGGTAAGCTATTGGCTCTGCTTATGGTATGTTTGTCTGTACAAAAGCTTTGTGGCTTCATGAGATCCCATTGATTGAATGCTTGTTTAATTTCCCTGGCTACTAGGATTTCTTTCAGGAAATCTTTTCCCATCCTATGCTGTGGAGAGTGCTGCCTGTTTTGTCTTCCAGTAGTTGAAGTGTTCCAGGTCTTATATTGAGGTCTTTGATCCATTTGGACTTGATTTTTGCATATGGAGAAATGAGTGGGTCTAATTTCATTTTTCTACATATGGTCATCCAATTTGTCTGACACCATTTGTTGAAGATGCTCTATTTTCACCAATCTACATTATTGGCACCTTTGTCAAAGATCAAGCAGCTGTATTTGCTTGCCCTAAAGTCTGGATCTTCAATTATGTTCCATTGGTCTATATTTCCATTTTTATTCCAGTACCATGCTCTCTTTGTCACTATGGCTTTGTTATATAGCTTTAGATCAAGTATGGTGATACCACCAGAGGTATTTCTTTTGCTAAGGATATGTTTGCATATCCAATGCCTTCTGCCATTATATATGAACTTTGAGATATTTTTTGTTTTTTTAGTCTTAGAGAAGAATGATACTGGTATTTTCATTGGCTGGCATTAAATTTGCACATTGCTTTTTGTAGAATTGCCAGTTTTACAATATTAATTCTACCTATCCAGTTAATGTTAATAAAAGGAGTCAGGGATGAAACCCTGGTCTCCGATTGTGTAGAATAGTTTGAGAAAAATTGGTTTCACTTCTATGAACATTTCATAGAATTCAGCTGAGAAAATGTCCTGGACTTGTCTTTTTTTTGGGGGGGGGGTTGATTACCTTTTCAATCTCAATGGATGTGATATGTTTGTTAAGGTGATTAATCTGCTCCGAGTTTTGTCTTGGTAGGTAGTATGTGTTTAGGAATTCATCCATTTCTTCCCTATTATTTAATATTGTGGAGTAGCAGTTTGGGAAGTATGCACGAATGATTCATCAAATGTCATTGATGTCTCCTTTCTCATTGCTGGTTTTGTTTAGACTTCACTTTTTTGTGCTTGATCACTTTGGCCAGGGGTTTGTCAATCTTGTTTATTTTTTCAAAGAACCAACTCTTTGTTTCATTGATTTTTTAAATTGTTTTCTTAGTTCCTGATTTATTAATTTCTGCTCTAAACTTGATTATTCCTCTCTATCAGGAACTATTTGGGTTGGACTTGTTTTTCCAGTGCCTTTAGGTGGATGCTCAGGTTATTGATTTGTGATCCCTCTGTCTTATAATGAAGGCATTTATGGCTATGAATTTTCCCCTATGACTGCCTTCATTGAATCCCTTAAGTTTTGGTAGGTTGTGTTTACATTATTATTCAAATCTGGGAATTTCACAATTTCTTTTTTGATTTCTTTCATGACACATTCATTGTTTAAAAGTGTTGTTTACTTTCCAGGAGTTGGTGGAGTTCTTGATGTATCTCTTGATGTTAATTTCCAGCTTTAAAACATTGTGATCTGATACAATGCATGAAGTTCCTTCAATTTTCTGGACTTCATGGTCTAATATATGGTCTATTTCAAAGAAGGTTCTATGGGCAGCTGAGAAGAATGTATATTCTGTAGAATTTAGGTAGAAAGTTCTGTAGATATCTGTTACTTCTAGTTGCTGTATGATGTTGTTGAGCTCTATTATTTCCCTGTTGATTTTCTGCTTACATGATCTGTCCATTGATGATAGTGGAGTATTGAAATCTTCAACTATGACAGTGTTGGTGTTTATTTCTGTTTTATTGTCAAGTAGATTTTGTTTTATAAGCTGAGGTACTCTTGTGTTTGGAATATACACATATTTATGATTATAATGTGCTCATGTTGGATCATTCTCTTGATGAGTAAGAAGTGGCTTTCTTTGTCCTTTTTGATTACTTTTGGTTTGAAGTCTATTTTATTAGATATCGATATAGCAACACCTGCTTGGTTTTTATTTCCATTTGCCTGGAATATCATTTTACAACCTTTCACCCTGAGGAGATGTCTATCATTAGTAGTGAAGTTGGTTTCTTGGTGACAACAAATAGAGGGGTCAAGTTTTTTGATGCATCCTGATTATCTGTGTCTTTTGATGGGTGAGTTAAGACCATTAATATTTAGGGTTATTACAGCGAGGTTTGAATTAATCTCTGCCATGATGAGCTGTTTTATGGGGTTGGGTGCTTACTTGTGTTAGGTACTATTTTTAACTTGTTCTGTTTTGGTTGTTGTGATCTTCTTCTTGTTGGCTCTAGAGATTGGTTGTTTGACTGTTCTGTGTGGAGTATTCCCTCAAGTATTCTCTGTGGGTTTGGGGTTGTGTTCACATAATGATAGAGTTGATGTTTTTCATATAAAGTTTTTATTTCACCATTTATTATGAAGGATACTTTTGCCATTTGGGTTGGAAGTCATAGATTTCCAGACTTAGAAGAGTTCCATTCCTGGCCCTTCTGGCTTTCATGGTTTCCATTGATAAATCTAATGTTATCCCAAAGGGATTGCCTTTATGTGTTGTGAATTGCTTCTCTCTTGTTGCTTTTAACACCCTCTCTTTTTTCATTATTAACAGTTTTAACTATGATGTGTTTTGGAGAGTTTCTTATTATGTCATGCCTGTTTGGTGTTCTGTGGGCTTCTTGTATCTGGATGTGCCTCTGTTTTGTAAGATTCAGAAAATTTTCTTCAATAATTTTGTTGAGTATGTTTTCTATGACTCTGGTCTGGATTTTTTTCTCCTTCTAGTATGCCCATGATCTTGATGTTTTGTCATTTTAGAATGTCCCACAGTTCCATTGTATTAGGTTCACTTTACTTTTTGAACTTAGCCAAGTTTTTGGCCTCCCAATTGATTTCTTTTTTCCTATCTTCTGGGTCAGAGGTTCTGTCTTGCACATGAGTAACTCTGTAGGTGAGTGGTTCTAGAGAGGTATCCATAAATTTTATTTGATTTTTTTTCTGTTGTGCTGTTTTTATAATGTCCATCTCTTTTTTGAGGTATGATTTTAATTCAAATTCTGATTGTCTTGATGCTTCTTGTAGTTCATTCTTGCATTTGATCAAGTCTTGACCAACTGATTGTTGAGGTCTTCCATTTCTTGACTTACCTTCAATTTATTTATATCTCTTTGGAGGGTTCTAACATTTTCTTCAATCAAGTTAAACCTACTGGCAAAGGGGAATGTTCTAAGAGGCTATTCTGTTCAATTTCATTGATATTATTATTGGGAATTTTTTAGTTTGCTTCAAGTTCAGTGATTTTTTTTTATCAGCATCTCATGGGTTGTTATGTTTTCACTTTGGGAATAAATTTCTGTTGATGTCTCTATGATTTCATTGGTGACTTCATTAGTAAGAATAAACATCCTTGGTGGAGATCTCTCAGTTTTCTGACTTTTGTTGGATTTTTTGCATTGTTTCCTACCATTTAAGGAAGACTATTTTATTGAGGAGGAAGCAAGTTTGTCTCCTTTGGCCCATTCACCCTCTGACTCAGGTGAACAGGAATGTTGGTACTTAGTGTTCAGTCAAGATAGCACAGTAAAAGGCCTGATTCCACAGCTCAGACAGGGGCCATGCCTCCCTGAGTAAGGCACAATGGAACCTACTAGGACCAGGGGACTAAGAGTAAGTAAATAGGAATCTGGCCTATTTTGTGCTGAGCCCTCCAGGACATAGAACAGTGCAGGCAACTTAGACTGGGGAGGTAGGAGGAGCCCAGATACAGTGGTCTAATCACTCCAGAGGGCCATGGCCATGCACACACTGACTTGCAAGGTACTCAGACCTGGGAAAAGTCAAGGTTTGGGTATGGCCTACTCACACCAGTCTGCTGCTCCTGCCCAGGAAGAGTTGGGAGGTTTCCAGATATGGGTCCAGCCTACTCACTCCAGACCACAGTGCCTGCCCCCACACTGACTGCAGAAGGAATTCAGATCTGAGAGGAGGTTGCACCTCTAATTTTCTTGTATTTGGTTTTCTTTCTCTCTCTCTCTCTCTCTCTCTCTCTCTCTCTCTCTCTTTGTAATTGGCAAAAAGCTTGGCCAATTTGTTATCTCTTTATACAACTAACTCTTGTTTCTTTATGGGTCATGGTTTTCTTTTGGTTTCCATTTTGTTAATTTTCTCACTGATATTTCTGATTGTGTTTCTTCTTTGTTTTGGAGTTTGAGTTACTTCTACATGCTGAGGAGGCCTTGTGCACAAGGAACAGATCTGAGAGCATCTCTGTGATGGATTCACACAGACTGTCACAGGTATAGTTTCATTTAGGAACTGCCTTTTCAATATCAAATAACTTCTCTTAAGTAGTGTTTCTTCTTCTTTATAACTTCTCTTAAGTAGTGTTTCTTCCTCTTCTTCTCCTTCTCCTCCTCCTCCTCTTCCTCCTTCTTCTTCTTTTTAATCTAGGAACTTCTAAAGCCTTGAATCCTTCAGTGCTTATTGTTTTAGCCTATATGTTTGTGCAGTTTTTGCAGTTACTTCTGTTGAGTTCTGAGTTTTCCTTACATTATAATCTAAAAGATACAATAAATTATTATTTACTTTATTTTAATGAAAGAGAGAGATAGAGGGAGATAGAGAGTAAATTGGCAGAACAGGAACTACAGCTACTGTAATCTAACTTGAAATGCTTGCACTACCTAATACAACCTTGCATTCTTGCAACACTATGTGCATCTGGCTTACATGAGATCTGGAGAGTTGAACATAGGTCATTAGGCTTCTCAAACAAGTACCTTAACCACAACCTATCTCTATAGCCCATAAATTATTTTTAAATTTTGTATTTTTATGAAAAACATGATATCCAAAAACATGGGAGTGTAATCCATGGCTCATTGGGCCACAATGTAGCCCAGAAACAGCCAGAATTGTATTAATACAGCTCAATTCAATTGTGCATCTCTCAAACATGAACATTATAGTTGACAACATCATGTCTTAATGTCATAGCAAATAAATGTATGCATACTCTTGCTATTTGTAGATTGGTGTGGCTTTTGTCTTACATTGGTGTGTACAGCTTCAACTATGCTATCTTCTAAGCACAGACAGTCAAAATGGAACTATTTGGTGATTTGGAATGTGAGCCAGATATTATTATAACCTTTGCAGATGATATGCATTTAGCATTATTTAAGAGACATGCAAATATTCTTATTTGAGCACTAACCTATACCTCAGCTACACTATTCACTTCTCCTGCCATGTTTTCTAGCTAGTTCTCTGTTCATTGCTGCACATGATGCTGGGACAAGTGAGACCATCAACTTTGCTTTCTATTTTCCTGTCAATTTTCATAATGAAAATAGTATAGTTTCTATTATGTTATTATCATTTTAGTCCCATCATTATTCAACAATGTCTAAAAATAAAAGAGATTCAAAAAAGAAATAAAAATGAAAAGGAGAATTTATTCATGAAGAAAGGCTCTTCAATGGAGTGGGCAGATTACTGATTTCCTGTGGAAGCACTTAGGAATGCACTCTACTTAATTTATACGAAATTTGTGTAAGTTTTCAAAGATTATAATGTGAAAAGGCATTGTATGCAAAAACACACTACCAAATTTAGTGAATATTAAAGACAGAATAGGGAAACTGAGTATCTGTCTCTTCTCAATAAGAATGTTTTTCTAGTTAAACTCAAATGAGTTCTATTTTAATGGATTACTTAATGGGAAAGAATTAAATTCACTTGATGACTGTAGTTTAAATTATGTCCCCCAGTAGACTTAGGTTTTTTGTTTTGTTTTTTTTTTTTAAAGCTCATCTCTAGCCATCTGGCTGGATAAGATGTCACTGGGGATGGATCTGATTTCTAGCCTAAAGGTATACAAAGTGCTTGAGGTCTGTCTGGGGTTCCCTGTTGTTTGCAGCCTGAGTGTGCTTGCTTCTGGTGGTGCTGGTAATGTATTAAAAATGAGATTGGTTTTCAGGACAACTCCCACATTCTCCAACAGTATTCATCTACGCAATGGAAAGTCAGAGAACATGGAAGCTGTTCAGTTCAAAAAGCTGATACCTCAGCATCCAAATCTGCACCAAAAGCCTAGAAGTTCCATCAAGGTTCACTGACTGGAAGGCCACTAAAGCTAGGTATAGTATCAGTGGAGTGTCTCAGTAGTAGTGAGAGACACTCAGAAATAAAGCCAGATGCATGCATGCTGATGTCTCCTTGGACCTCTATGTTTGGACTATTCACCAGAAAGTGCCTCCCAGTCTGATGGTGAATATTTCCCCCTCAGTTAATCCTCACCCAGAAGAGTGATTTCTATGTGATTCTAAATCCAAACACTGTCAATTTGACAATCAAGATCAATTATCACATGTGACAAAGAATGATAATAATATTTGAAGAAATAATTGGTGGAATGTTCTGCAAATTAATGTCAGGTACAAAACTACAGATATTGAAAAATCAGAAAAAAAGATATCAAAATAGTAAGTCAACATTTAAGTATACAACTACATGTATCATAATATCATATATTCATGTTAGAGTAACTAAATTTGAAAATAATCTTGCAGACAGAGGAAGTAAATATTCTAATTGTAGATGAATGGATGGAAGATATAAGTCTAACTTTCTAAAACCATAGAATAAGAAAGTATAATAAAAAATTTTATATGTCGAAAGAAAATTGGTAACATAGATTTCTTTTTTTGTTTTTTAGAAGTAACATATTTATTTATAACTTATTGTTCAAAATGAATGTGCCAATTATATGATTTTTTAACTGATAATTTTTTTATTAGTTATGTACACAGTGTGTATATAGCCATGTTGGTACAATTGTTAGCCTCCACCTCCTTCCTGTCCTCTCTCTTCCATGAATTTCTGAGACCCATGTTGGGTTTGTTTTAGGTCTATTTCAGTGATGAGGTCTGGGGAGCCTCTGTATCTTTGGATATCTGGTTTGGTAGGGGTTCAGTGTTCTCTGTGTCTATCTCCTTCACCCTTGTGCTTGTACCAAGTTCACCAAGAAGGGAGCGCTCCTGCTCATTTCTCCAATTACCCTGTGGTTTCTGCTGGGGTCCTGGTGAGATGTGATGGGCTGATTCTTCAGGTTCTGTGTCCATCTGAAAAAGAAAGTGAAGTCTATACACTATGAATTATTTCTTTAAAAGTAAGAGAAAAGTAAAGAGTTTATTCAAAAAATTTATATTAATACAACTGTTACCTAATAGGCTGAATAAAGTCTTTCAAAGAGAAGGAAGAAAAGCAGCTCAGAAACTCATATACACATATATGAAATAAGAAAAAGTTTATGAAGTGTAAATGATCTGCACAGCAAAGTGAACAACAGTGAGTGAAGAGAAAGTTTAAATAATACATAAAAGTTATTGCCAGCTATTCATCCAGAAATAAATAAATATACTGTATAAGGAACTAGATAATTACCACTAATAATATAGTCCAACTGGCACATGAGTAAATGAATAAAATGGGCAGATTTCCAAAGAATTATACTTGGCAGATAATTATGTGGAAAAGTTTTCAACATCCTTAGCCATCAAAGATATACAAATCTAAACTACACTAAGATTTCCACACTCCACATTCATAAAGACTATCACTGGAAAACACTCAATACAAGGAAAGAAGTAGAGGGTCTCAGCAAGAGTAGCAATGGTGGAAATCTGACTAGAATGTTCGCAAAACACTAAAAACAGTATTGGCATATATATATATATATACACACATACACACACACACACACACACACACACATACCCACACACACATTTCTGTTGATTGTGGAAGTATTTATAATAGCTAAGATATGGAATCAGCCCAGATGCCCATTTTATCTGTTACGTTTTCATTGACAGGTCACAGTACTCTACCAGCAGCAGCTTGTTTGCAGTTTCAGGAAGAAGGTTATTATGGCAACAAAGGCATGGCAAAACCAGATAGCAGCCATCACACCACATCATTAGCAGGGTTAAAGGGGACAGACAAGATCAAGTGTGGGTGGATGAGAAAACTTCAAGACCAGTCCCCAGCAAAGCTCCTCCTATTAACTATTTCACAACCTTTCAGAGCAGTACCACCAAAGAAGATTAAGTAATCAAGCACATAAGTATATGGAGCATACTTTTTAAATTATTTTATTATTTTTTAAATTATTTTAATTCATTTTTTTTTTACTTTTTATTTTATATATAGAGAGGGCATGGCACACACACACAGAGAAAGAGAGAGAAATACAGAGAGAGAGGGAGAGAGAGACAGATTTTAACTAATTTTAGGAGTAGGCCATATCCCTGTTCCCCAGCTCCTCCCAGTTCTCTGGTCCTGATTTGTCCCCCTGTGGCTTGCTTGCGGCTGCTTGGACCCTGCAAGGTTGCTAAGGAAGTAGGCTCCTTTGCTCAACCTTCCTGATTGAACGGTCCCTGGGTCCCCAATTAATGGATACACTGATCTGATGGGTTCACACACAGAGTATGTAAGCCAGGGCTGCTGGTACATTCCCCATCTTCCAGTACCCTGATTCTGGTACCCTTGCTGCTGGCTTGGGGAGGCATGGTTCCTGTGTGTGGGATATGGAAGCATACCTTTGTCTCTTGCAACCTGATTGACCCATGGGTATCCTAATCCCTATTTTCATGAGTCAGAGGGTGCATGGGTCACTGTAAGACCTGGCCTCTTGTCGCTGGCTCTTCAGCTTCCTGGATCCTACTTCCCCATTCCATGATCCCCATGCCCTGAAGAGTACGTGCAAGTGGAATGCGTAGGCCAGTGTTCTCAGTTCCCCAGGAACCTATGATGTGCCCATAATCTCTATAATCTGTGCATATAAAACCCTCCCCTCATACACCAGTACACCAATCTGGTTCACATTTGAAACAGAACACCATTGAAGGTTCTACAAAGACAAATACTTGATTCTTACTCTATAGAATAAAACATCTCCCCAAGATGGGTAAACAATAATGAAAACAAATCCAACAAAAGTAAGAAAACTGAGAAATCAGTGATGACTAGTCCCACAATGGAAGTCTCCAAAGAAATCATAGAGAAATCAATAGAAATTCAATACCAAAATGAAAACAAAACAAGCAGTGAGACAGTGATCAAAAGAATTGCTGAATTGGAAATGAATCCAAGAACCAGCAATAGTATCAATGAAATTGAACAGAGTCTCTTAAAGCTTCAGCCTTGACAGTAGGCTTAACTTGATTGAAAAAAAAAAAAAAGGTGTTAGAACCTTCAAAAGACATATGAATGAATTAAAAGTGAGCCAACAAATGGATTTTTTCCATAACCAACTGATTAAGCTTAATGAAGAGTTCATCAAATGCAAGAATAAATTCCAGAAAGCATCAAGAAAATCAGAATTTGGGCTGGAGGGATGACTTAGCACTTAAGGTGTTTGCCTACAAATCCAAAGGACCCTGGTTCGATTCCCTAGGACTCATATTAGCCAGATGCACAAGGAGCTCAAGCATCTGGAGTTCATTTGTAGTGGCTGGAAGCCCTGGCACACCCATTCTTTTTATCTATCTATCTATCTATCTATCTATCTATCTATCTATCTATCTCCCTCTTTCTTTGTCATATAAATAAATAAAATATTCAAAAAAAACCAACAGAAAATTAGGATACAAATAGAAACCATACTTCAAAAAAGAGATGGATATGATGCAAAATAACACAACAGAGAAAAAAAGTCAATTAGAGCTTATAAAAACCTCTCTAGAACTCCTCATGAAGATAGTTACTCATGTGCAAGATATAACTTCTGCCCTGGAATACAAGACAGAAGAAATTTACCTGGATGCCCAAACCTTTACTAAGTTCAAAATTCAAGTGAACAGAAAATGAGGGAACAGTGGGATACCCTAAAATGACTAAATATCTGGAACACAGATATACTACAAGGAAATCAAATCCAGGCAAGAGACATAGAGAATATATTCAACAAAAGTATCAAAGAAAATTTTCTAAATCTCTCAAAAGAGAGGCCCATCTAGATATAAGAAGCCCACAGAACACCAAGCAGCCAGAACCAAAGAAGAATCTCTCCAAGGCACATCATACTTAAAACTCTTAACAATGAAAACAAAGAGAGAGTGCTAAAAGCTACAAGAGAAAAACAACTCATTACATACAGAGACAATCTCATTGGAATTACCTGAGATTTCTCAATGGAAACTCTGAAGGCCAAAACGGCCTGGAATGCAACATTTCAAAGTCTAAAAATCTATGGCTTGCAACCCAAGCTACTCTACGCAGCAAATATATCACTTATAATAAAAGGCAAAAAGAAAACAGTCCATGAAAATAGTCAATTCTATGATTATATGGATACAAAGCCAAAACTAGACAGTTCTACAGGGAATACTTCACACAGAATAGGCAAACAACCAATTTCAAGAGCCAAGAAGAAGAAGAGCACAATAACCAAAATAGACCAGGCTCAAAAAAGTATAAAACACAAGAAAGTACCAAACCCCATAAAACACTTCACCATTGCAGGGATTAAATCAAACCTTACAGCTATAACCTTATTTATTAATGGTCTTAACTCACCCATCAAAAGACACAACTTAACAGGGTGGGTCAAAAAACTGGACCATTCTATTTGCTGTCACCAAGATAGCACTA